>NC_141696.1:727188260-730120260 GCF_964263255.1 Lissotriton vulgaris | reverse complement strand
TGTTACAGTTACAATACAGCAAGCACCAGAACCACCTATTTGTTATTAAATTAGGTTTGCTGGAGAACATCCGACCAGTCAATATCCTTAAGGCTTTTGCCTGAGCTTATTTTGTCACAGTTTAGGAAATTCTCAATCTCTTCTCGATTATTGGAAGGATCCCTGATAGACCAGCTCTATAGTAGTTGAACATTCTTAAGCCAGGGAAAGTAGGTGTTCAACCTGAAAAGTGTTAAAATAAAATGTAATACATCGGTACGCCAAATGTATAACATGCGATTATTGGAAACATATCTAGAGACACAGCAAATCATCAAGAGCCAATCATTTCAACCCACCAGACCTCCTGCTGAAAATGGCCAGATTGAGCATGCAATGCTGAAATGCATGCAAATTTGAGTGGTTTATATGCATGTCTCCCTCAGTACAAGGCATGGAGTGCAAACGCATGACAGAAACATATTACTTTCATCAAAAATTATCTAATGAGTAAATGGCAAGATCTTGTTTTGAAGTAAATGTGAAATGTGCTTGAATTCAAGATACAATCCATGACCACTCTGCTGGCTTAATACCTTCCTAAATATAAACTGCTGGTTCCCCATAACAAAAGCGAGGCTACACTTTACTACAAGATGCAGAAAATGTGAAAATGTACTGCTGCAAATAAAATGGCTTCTAGGTCTACTAGAGCCATGAAACATAACAATTACATTGAGTCAAAAGGGTACTTTGAAATTATATGAAAATGGCATTCATATATCTGTGCCCATTATGTTATACGGATGAAAAGCTACGTTGACATTAAAGCAATAAATTCTGTTTTCACAACCCCTCACTCGCAAGTTTGATCACAAATAGTCTCAAAACTTCTACGTTCACATTTTCATTGTCAATGTCTTCATCATCCTTGACTGTAGAAAGAGGAAAGGTGTTGTCAGTGCCTTTATTTGCATAAGTGTGTAGGATGATGGACATTATTAATTGTATTAATACTTACAGAACAACCACATTTATTATGATTATATGGAATATTTAATCCCCCTATGGCCAAATATTCTGCTTAACCACATCCAGATCCCACTGAGACTAAAATCTAGTCTATTCTGTAACTCATGCACTCTTAGCATTATACTTGATGTAGTCTATTTGCTAATGTATGACGAGTGAGGAGTTGTTTTAAATGTATAATCTAATGCCATCCTAATTTCAACCAGCCCCTTGGCATGGGCACCTTATTTGTCTACAAGTAATCCTAAAGCTAATGCGTTAAAGTTAGCAATCTCTTCCATGAGCCCTGAATTCCTTCTTGTTCATCTAAAGCAGCAGTTGGTCCACAAGCTGGAATTAAGACAAAAAAGAACATAGTTGTTGTTGAGGTTCGAATTAAGACAGAAAATAATATAGTTGTAGTTGAGCCTGCCTGCCTCTGCAAAAGGTGATTACCAAAGTGCGGCTTAGCAGGAATAATATATTGCAGGTTACAAGTTCAAGTACTGTCTAAGCGCAGCCATGGATAGGCTCCGGACCCACAAGTGAAGTATACATAGTACCCCTGCTGATGACCCTTATGAAACAACACTCCATGACAAAGACAGAATTCATAAGAGGACAATTTGAAGGAATGTTCTTTACAATCTGAACAACATTGGCCTCACCCAGCTGGTATCCAAACCCACCCACAAAGCCGGACACACACTGAACCCCATTTTCACCTCCACTGACAGAATCAAATTCAGCCACACCACAGAACTCACCTGGACTGATCACACCATAGGACACTTGAATCAGGGGCTTGTAAAGGGTGCTACTCACCCGTGAGAGTCTTAAGGCATCATGCTTGTCCCTTTTGGTAAGGGATCTTTTGAAGTGCCAGGTTTTGAGGTCCTTCTTGAATTGGGTCAGAAACACTTCACCATCACCGATGCCTAGCACACCCTCACCAGGCGCCAGATCTACTCCCACCCCAAATGTATCATGGTCACCGAAACTCAGTGGTCTCAGGCCTTCACCCCTCCCAACCCAAGGCCTCAACAGACCTCGACCAGGTGATCCAGAACTTAGCTGCCTTGATCACCGACAGCGCCGACAGAATCGCCCCACTGAGATTCACAAAACCCAACAAGACGTCCAAACATGCCAGCTTGTACACCCCAGAACTCAGGAACACCAAGCGCAACTACCACCACTGGAGAAACAATGGAGTGCCACCAAGAACCCCACTGACAGAGCAGTTAACAGAAGAGTCCTCAGCAACTATCACCTGCGCATCAAAGTAGCCAAGAAGTCAGCCACCACCACCGGCATCTACTCATCAGCCAACCACACAAAGGTACTCTTCAAAATAGTAAAAGAATTCTCCAACCCGACAGCCATAGAGAACACCATCCACCCCTCCCAGGAACTCTGCAACACCCTCTCAGACTACGTCACCAACATTTACTACAATTTCAACCTCCAACCTGCCACCCCCAACCCCACCAACCCCAACCAGCAAGCGAACATCAGCCAAACCATTACCACCTGGTCTCTGCTCACCGCCCTGACCACCTCAGCCATCATGTCTTCCATCCACCCCGGGGTGCCCACTGACCCTTGCCCCCGACACCTTTACAACCTCGTAACAAAACCAATCAGCATGCAACTCACCACCATCCTAAACACCTCCATCTCCACAGCAACCTTCCCTGACAGATGGAAGGATGTCAAATCCATCCTAAAGAAAGTCTTCAACAACCCCATCAATCTAAAAAATGGTTGTCCTACATCCCTACCCAGCCAAAGTACTCGAGAAAGCCATCAACCAGCAGCTCACCAAATTTATGGAAAAAAACCCGCTACTGTATGCCTCAAAATCAGGATGCCATGCCAACCACCGCACTGAGACCACGCTGAACGCCGCCACAGACGACATTCGAACATTCCTGAACCATGGAGAAACAGTGGCCCTGATCCTCCTTGAAGTCTCTGCGGTGTTCAACACTGTCTTCCGCAACACCCTCATCAACAGACTCCACAACATAGAAATACAGCAAGATGCATTCAAGTGGTTTGTCTCCTTCCTCACATGTGCATACAGAGGATCCAATTGCTTCCCTTTACCTCCGCACCCAAAGACATAATATGCGGCATACCACAAGGATCATCCCTCAGCCCATGGATACTCACAAACATTTGCCTGGGGGCCGCGACGTTTGGGTTATGGTGTGACCGAGGGCCGCACTAATGCCAGCGGGGGTTTAAAGTACGTGTAGGGGAAGCAAATCATGTATATTTAGTGGCTGTCTTTAAATATGGAGGTGTTCCTAAAGTTAGGGGCCTAGCTACTTCCTTTCCCTAACTGCATTTAACCTTTAAATAAGTGATTGCTGTATATTTAATTTTTTCCCATGTTAGTGCTGAATTGAGTAAACAGCAACCCAGTCCTACTGCTGCCCAGGGGGCTGCATGTAAAGTTCAGGAGGGGCGCATGTGGCCCCAAGGCCTTACTTTGAGTATCACTGCCTCAGTCCATCCTGTCCAACATTTACATGACCCCCCTCGCAGATGTCATCCGATCCCATGGACTCAACATAATCTCCTACAAAGATGACATTCAACTGATCATCTCACTCACTGAGGACCCATCCAAAGCCAAAACCAACTTCCGCAGTGCCATGACCAACATAGCCAAATGAATAAGCGACAACTTCCTCCAACTCAGTTCTGAGAAAAAAGAAGTACTGATCTTCTTGAAGAACACTTACGCATGGGACCACAGCTGGTGGCCTGCAGAATTCAGACCTACACCTACATCAACCAACCAGGCACGCAACCATGGCATAATTCTCGACAGCTGACTGACCCTGAAATGACAATACAACTCAGTGTCCTCATCCTGCGTCCACACACCGCATGCTTTGCAGAATCTTTTGATGCCTTCCACCCAACACCAGAAAGACCATCACTTAGGCTCTCATCAACAGCTGTCTTGACTATGGCAACGCCCTCTAGGCTGACATCTCCACCCAGCTCAGAATACTCCAGATCATACAGCACACTGCAGCCAGACTCATCCTGGACCTCCACAAATGAATCCACTTCGCCGCCCACCTGAGAGACCTCCACTGCTCCCTGTCCAGAAGAAATGGCAGTTCAAGATCCTCATGCATGCCTTCAAAGCCTTCCATGACCAATGATCTGCCTACATCATTCATCGACTCAACTTCCACCAACCCTTTAGACACATGTGCTCCTCTTCACTCACCCTCGCACACACACCCCGCTCTCGTCGCAAACACAGCAGTGGTTGCTCCTTCTCCTACATCACTGACAAGACCTGGAATGACCTTACCCTCCAGCTCTGCAGAGCGCCCTCGCTCGCAGACTTCAGAAAGATACTCAAGACCTGGCTCTTTGACAGAGACCCAGCACCCAGATACCCCTAGGGGTGACAGTGTTGTGCTTTTCAAATGCTGCTTCATTTGATTGATTGACCAGGTCACATTTACTGTTTCCATCAAAACGAGGGAGATATTTACTTTATAGTTCTCTCAAATAAATCTTTTTTTTTTTTAAACAATTTTTATTGCAGATACTCAGACATGATAAGGACTACATTGGCATTGTTATTCAGGTAAAACAATTACATATTGGAATACAGATCATGGAACCCCCGGTGCCGCATCGGCGCGTAGCCCAAAGGTCAGTCTGACAGTATCTTCGAGTCTTTCTCGGTATACCACCGCCGTAGCATAAGGGGTGGCCACATTAGCCATCTGGGCATCTGCTTTTTAGTTTTTGTTGCACCCCCCCACCCCCAACAAGCATTACTATGAATAGAAAATCGGCATAGCATCCTCTCGATCAAAACTTATTCATTACAGTCATGTTAGTGGCATATACAGTTCCCGCCAACCCCATCCCTCCCCCCCATACCTGGTAAACAAGTGGTACAAAGACATTCAATCAAACATTGCGTGACTGGCGCATCAAGGTCCACTCTTAACGTGTCCCTTTGTTTCCAACTCGCCCTTCCTCCTAACCCGGGGCCCACTCACGAGCCACCCTCCCCAAACCCACTATCCAGCCCATGGTATTGTCTCCACTTTGACCAGACCCTTTTAAACTTTTTCGGGCAACCTCTTGATTTATACGTCACTCGCTCTGCCGCCATGTAAAGGTCTAACCCTCTTCTCCATTCCTCCATAGTGGGGACGGTCACAGCCCCCCAATATTTTGCAACGTCACGTTTCGCTACTACTAGGGCTAGTGTCAGGAACACCAGTAAGGGGCGGGGGAGGTCAACATCATCTGGGTTGAATCCATCACTGTTCTTTAGCCCACTCTGCCACCCCAGTTCAGACATGGCTATATGCAAATCAGTCTGACCCTGTGCCTCATGGGAACAGTCCAGCCCGAACTGCCAAAGCCATACCTTCCCTGGACTGGATTCAAGCTTCTTAGGACCGGTTTCTGGCATTACAGCCGTCTTCAGCCAGGCTTGCTTGAATCCAGTGGCAAAGTGAGCAAGGGATCACGTCTGAGCATACCCTGCCAACTTATGGCGAACAAAGCGGTACAAAAGGGGGTGGTGATGGACGGAGCATCCAAACCAATCAAACACTCACACCCAGTCAACAGATCTGGGTTGAATCCATCACCGTTCTTTAGCCCACTCTGCCATCTCAGTTCAGACGTGAGTCCCATGCTCTCCACACCACTGGAGTCAAGCTATCCTGGCTGAAGACGGATGATACCCAGAAACCGGTCCTAAGATGCTTGATTCCGGTCCAGTAAAGACATGTCTTGGCAGTTAGGTCTGGACTGTTCCCATGAGGCACAGGGTCAGGACTGATTTGCATATGGCCATGTCTGAACTGGAGTGGCTTGGTGAGCAAAATAACGATGGATTAAACCCAGATCTAGGCCCTGACATCATTTTCCTGCAAGACACACATCTGAGGGGCACGGCCTGTGCATTCATAGAATGGGGTAGGTATAAGGTATTGGGCCATGCAGGATACACAACTGACTCCAGGGGTGTGGCGATTATTGTTAAGAATACTCTCCCATTCCATGTCACACGGACGTGGGGAGACCCGCTGGGAACATGTGCAGGAGTGCAGGGGTCCTGGCGCAGACGCACTTACACTCTAGTTTCAGTATATGCTCCACCTAAATTGCAGGCGAATGCGCTAAAGATGCTAGCGGCCATACTCTTAGACATCTCAGATACAATACAGATAGTGGGGGGTGATTTCAATGATGTGATGGATAGGGGTATGGATAGATCAGGAGCGACTAGCAACCGAGGAACTCAGACTCCCCTGGCTCAAATGATATCTGAGATAGGCCTGACCGATGTATGGAGACTATTACACCCGAACACTATGGCCTACTCATTCTACTCGGCAGCGCACAAAGTGTTTTCCAGACTAGATTATTTCTTTATGCCTAGGCAGGAAATAACTATGGAAGGCATGGCGGAATATTTGGCAAGGGGTCTTTCAGACCACTCGCCACTGCTCATATCGATGGGCCGGTCTGGTCACAAGAAAGAGGCCACGTGGCGTCTTGCCACTTGGGATCTGGCGAACAAGACAATACTTAAAGGCTTTAGAGCGGATGCACGGGTCTACCTGGCCAAAAATGAGGGGTCGGTGGACTCGGCAGTGACCCTATGGGAAGCGCTGAAGCCGGTGCTGAGAGACAGGATAAATGGCAGATTGAGGGAGGAGAGGAAGAGACTACTGGAAGAGGTGGGGACTGTAGAACGAAATATAGTGGAGTTGGAGAGGGACCACTTGCATACTAAACGCACAACGACCTTGCGTAAGCTGCTGGACAATCAGAGACGCTATCGAGACTTGGTGGTGAGTGTTTTGCCATTGTGCAACATTCTGTCCATCATCTGTGTGTTTTGCTGTTCACCCTATGTAGGAAGGGTATGTCCAGTCTTGGGTCCCACGCTCACTAAGCCACTGGAGTCAAGCTATCCAGGCTGATGAAGGCTGATAGCCAGAAACCGGTCCTAGGATGCTTGCTTCCGGTCCAAGGAAGACATGGCTTGGCAGTTCGGGCTGGACTGTTCCAATGAGGCACAGGGTCAAGGCTGATTTGCATATGGCCATGTCTGAACTGGAGTGGTGTGGAATGCAAAAAAACGATGGATTTAGGCCCGGATCTCTGTACTGGGATGAATGTATGACATTGGTCTGCATTCTGTCCATCAACTGTTGTTTTTGCATTTGTCACCCCGAGTGGGATGGGTATGCTCAGACGTGAGACCCTTGCTCTCCACACCACTGGAGTCAAGCTATCCTGGCTAAAGACGGCTGATAGCCAGAAACCGGTCATAGGATGCTTGCTTGCTTCCGGTCCAGTAAAGACATGGTTTGGCAGCTCGGGCTGGACTGTTCCCATGAGGCACAGGGTCAAGGCTGATTTGCATATGGCCATGTCTGAACTGGGGTGGTGTGGAATGCAAAAAAACGATGTATTTAGGCCCAGATCTCTGTACTGGGGTGAATGTATGACATTGTTCTGCATTCTGTCCATCAACTGTTGTTTTTGCGTTTAAAGGATTGTAAAATTTTTCAAGGCTCTGATAAAATGTGGGTGATAGGCTGGTACTTGCATGCAGTCTGTGCCTGTGGTAGAAAAGATCAAGGCAACTGTCATTGTAACTGATGTGTATACTAATCAAATGGATACTACCCACTGCATCTACAGACAAATGCAAGAAAATCCAGAATAAAGATTTCATCATTTATACGTTTAGAGTAACAACACATAGTTGTTGTTCCCTTCAACGAAGCAGCGGCTCCATTGAAGAACAATTTGAGTACAACTAGGTCTGAAATAATTTTTGATTCTTCGCTGAGGATGTGCCCCACCACCAAGCATGCACTCAAGGCATTGACAACAATAGCAGACCAGAAACACAGAGGGATCCGGTATCCGGAAGGAGGAAACTACTTACCTTGGATGGACCTAATAGTAATTAGAGGCTGCAGAAGCAATATGTGGTTTTGGTGGAAGGTGGACACACAGAACTTGGCCAGCTGGCAGACCACGGGATGAGCAGGAACAGTTTCAAAAGGTGTTCAGAGGTCATTCATAGTCCCAGAAACAGGAACACTGTTTTCTCTAGGAGAAGCAGCTAGCTTGCAGTGAAAAAAGTGGATCCAAGTCGATAGAACATGATATTTGACAGCTATGTTTGAACAAGCAGGATCTGGTAGGGCCCACACCAACGAGGCTGCAGTGCTCTCTTCCTCTGGTGTACCGGGATATAAATCCATTTGCCAGTCTGGAAGGAGTGACAGGCCTCAGTTAGACACTGAAATAAGGGTGCTTGCACCCGAGAACAGAAACTGTAAAGACACAATTGTGTAAGCTTTCAGCAATATTGTAAACCTGCATTTTTAATTGTAAATCCAGTTTGGCAGTAGAAACTGGGAAATTTGTGGGGAGCTTCATCAGTCAACCCATGATTATATCATGTGGGCTTAATTTTGCCTTCAGAGAAGGAATTGCTCTAAGGTACCATAATACTAATGGTAGAGCAGTGGGCCATTTAAACTGTGAGTCTGAGAATATCTTTACTGTTGTGTTCTTTGGAGTGCAATTGCTCCTTTCTAATTTACTGGTGCACCCTTTGTAATAAGCACAAAGAAAATGCTGATTGTTGGACTTGGGCATATCTTTGTTGTTATTGTTATTGTTATTGTTATTTGCGATTTTTATAGCGCTAAATCACCGCCAGGTCTCTCAGCGCTTGAACAGAGGTAGACAGCTCACTGCATGGATGGGACACACAATCTAGAGGAATTAATCAATGTTTAAGGCTTCTTTAAAAAGGACAGTTTTAAGTAGTTTCCGGAAGTGAAGCAGGTGAGGTTCTCTGCGCAGGAGAATGGGTAACCTATTCCAGAGCTGTGGGACAAGTACTGAAAAGGCTCTACCACCTTTCGAGGAGAGTTTATACCGAGGGCAAGACAGGAACTGTGCTTCTGAAGATCGCAAGGAGCGTCCAGGGGTATAAACCTCCAAGCGTTCTTTTATATAGACCGGGGCTAGACCATATATAGCTTTATGAGCAATGCAGAGGCTCTTAAATTCCACTCTTTGTTTTATTGGTAGCCAGTGCAGCTTGCCTAACAGCGGGGTTGCATGGGTTTTCCTAGGCAGTCTGAGAATCAATCTAGCTGCGTCATTTAAGACTACCTGTAGTCTATTTACCAGATACTGGGGAAGGCCCAGGTAAAGAGCATTGCCATAATCTAACCGCGAGATTATGATGGCTGACATAATCGTATGAAGCGTGGAAGTGGAAAGAAGGGGGACCAGTTTACGAAGTTGTCTGATTAGTCCTGTTCAGGTGCCAACCACTGTTGAAATCTGGTTAGCCATCGACAGTTTATCGTCGATTTTTATACCCAGACTTTTTACGATTGAGCTAGGTCTAGGAGTGGGGCCTAGATCTTGGGGCCAGAATCTGTCGTTCCAGGGTGATTCAATTGTGCTGATAACCAGGACCTCTGTTTTATCAGGGTTGATTTTTAGTGAGTTAGCTGTCATCCAACTCACTGTAAAACTGAGGATCTTTGGTGCTTGATACTGAGCAGATATGGTGTTGTCAATACTCAGGTGCAGCTGGGTATCGTCAGCATAGTTAAAGATTTTACAACCCATATTTACTAATGCTGTTACAAATGGTTGCAGGTAGACATTAAAAAGGAGTGGGGACAGGGCCGAGCCCTGAGGGACTCCGCACTCAAGCGAACCTAACTCCGACAGTGCATCACCCAATTGAATCCTTTGGGACCTACACAACAGAAAGGATTCAAGCCATCGATATGCCTGATCTTGAATGCCGAGAGCGGTCAGTCTGTCCAATAATAGAGCATGGCTGACAGTATCAAAGGCCGCTGATAGGTCTAATAATATCAGGGCACAGGGTCTTTTACTGTCCGCCATGGCTCTGAGCTCATCAAGTACTGAGAGCATCACCAACTCAGTGCTATGATGCGCTCGAAACCCAGCTTGGCAGTCCTGGAGGAGATGGCGGTCCTCTAGGAAGGATGACAGCGACTTCAGGACGTGTTGTTCTAGAACTTTGGCCAAAAAGGGTAGCTGGGAGATCGGTCTATAATTTTTCAAGTTGGTTACATCAGCTCCCGGTTTCTTTAATAGAGGTTTTACTCTAGCCTCCTTGAGGCTCGGTGGTATGTAACCAGTCTCCAGCGAGGTGTTTAATATGAAGATGATTTGTCCCTCTAGACCTGTGAGCGCCATTCGAAAAATTCTAGGCGGGCATGGACCCGACGGAGAACCTGTTTTTATCCTATTCATAATCAGCTTGAGGGAAGCTACATCTAGATCTGGGAAACTTGAAAGTGTATGATCCTGCTGGGGAGTATTAGGGCAAGGTGGTAGGATATAGGTGGTAGAAGTATTATTAATGTCTTGAAGAAAACACCTGACTTTATCAAGGAAAAAGGATTGAAAGGTGTTACAATCAATTGTAGCTTCCGCTGATGGCCTATCGGTCTTTTTGCTAAGTTCTAGCAGGATTCTAAAAGTTTCTTTCTGTTTGTTTTCGGCGGTGTTTATTCTAGTTTCGTAATATTCCGCCTTAGTTGCTGTAATGCATTTTTTGTAGGAGCTAAGCAATAATTTATAATTTTCCCGCTCTGCCAGATCATTCGTTTTGCGCCAGCGTCTTTCTGCCTGGCGCAGTTTTCTTTTAGATTCTCTTAGCCGGGGGGTAAACCAGGGGGCACCTTTCGCCTCATCCTTGATTTTATAGTTTCGCTCCGGTGCTAGCTGGTCAATAGCAGCGCATAGATTATTGGTGAGGGCATCATACTCCTGGTCTAAGTTATTTTGTTTACAGGTCGGGGGGTTGTAGGCAGAAAGAATATCTCCCAGGTTTGCAGGAGTGATTTTTTTCCACTGATGCAGCTTTTTCCATATTTGTGGTGGTTTAGTTATGGCGCCATCTATTGGGATACAGCACCTGATTAGGGAGTGGTCTGACCATGTACAGGGAAGAATGTCTATGAGGCTGGCCCCCCCTTGGGTGGTCCAGACCAAATCCAGGGTATGAACTTTAGTGTGTGTGGGGGCATCAACTAATTGTTGGAGGCCTAGTGAGGTCATCAAAGCCTCCAGATGTAAAGCTGCCGAGTCCTTGGGTTCCTTATCCCAGTGCAGATTAAAATCTCCCACTACTAATACTCTCTGATAACGAGTGCAGATATCAGAGATTATGGTTTAAATAATTAATTAAATTGCGGTGTTGTTTTTGGAGGGCGATATACCGTCCATTAATGCTGATTTTTACCCCCAGCAAGTCAGCTGAGTCGACATTCTCTGCCATTATTTTAGCGACAGTAAATTGTTTTTAAAAAAAGATAGCCAAGCCTCCCCCTCTGGTGTTATCACTGAGATTATGCCACATCACATCGTAAGTATTAGGGAGGGAGGCGATGATATCTGGTGCTGAAGATTCACCTAGCCAAGTTTCCGTGATTGCCAGAATGTCGATGTCCTCATCCTGGAGCAGGGAGAACATTTCCAAATGATGTTTTTGTAGGGATCGTGTATTTAGGATAGTAATTTTTAGCTCAACCTGATGTTTAACCGCCGAGCTGCTGTTGCGTGTAGAGGTTTTATGAGGGGGGGATAGAGGCAGTTACCTATTGTGCATTGTTGTATATTTGCTCCTTTTATGTTATCTAAAATAGACTTACTGATAGTGTATTCCGTCGAATTAAGAGACAGTAGTTCTTCGGTTGTGTACTTAAGACATTGTATCAAAAACAACAAGAGAGATAGGGAAAAAGAACACTCCTGTCCCCCACAAGAAACAATTTAAGTAACAACAAAGGAGTGACTGAAATAATATAGAGGAATCGTCAATACCAAAATTAGAGTATGCACAAAATCATGAGAGCTAATGGTCTCATATTAAGTGCAGAAAGATTGTTATATACTTGACAGAGACGCAGGAAACTAGTTATGTGGAATACTTCAATATTTTGGAAATAAAACCCTCACTCATCAACATAGTTGATGACATGCTTCATCATGGGGTTTTACCAAGGAGACAGAAAGTCTCCCTGGACTGCTGCTGCTACTGTATTACAGTGGAGCAGATTCCAATTCTATCCCAGGTGAAAAAAAGGTGTCAGGAGTGAAATTTAATAATGGCAAGCTGTCCTCCGCAATCAATTTATTAAGGAGTCAGATTGTCATTGTTTAAAACAGTGATTCGTACATTAGGTGGCCTTCAATTTGAGTCATCTGTGTCCTTAGTGCTTTTCTAAAAAAAGGTCGACATGTTTCTGCTCATATAGTGCTCTATTCTGCAGAGCTTTCATCAGGACCAAAGAAAATTAGGAAAAAGAAAGAAAGAAAGACTTCCAGGCGGTCTACGCACCCTAAGGCGTATCCTAACCTTGGGAAGTTACATACACACATAGGTAAACTCACGGTTTTACCCAGGTGTTGGTCGTGCATGGGATTTCCAGCAACTACCAATCTGTAAAGAAAAATAATCGAGATTCAAACATGTATCGTCATTTGAACAAAGTACACGGTTAAATCAGTATCAGTGATCAATTTGACCATTAACATCAGCTGCCTGTGTCGAATCTTAATATCATCTAGATCAGATTCATACATGTTATAATATGGCTGCCTTAGAATATAGGATGCGATATCATAATCCCATCACTACTATGCACAATATCATGCCATTCACACAAATAATACAGCCAATTCATATTGCAAATCGTGTTGTTTTCTTGTTAAGGGAATTATTCACTGACCCATTCCCAGTCACTGCTGCGGGAAGAAAATCCATACCAATTCCCATTAGCATTATTCATTGTAAGTAGGTAAAAAACCTTCTTTTACTGCGCTTTAATACATGGAGGACGGTGTTAAAAATTATTAAAAACATGGACTTCGATATCAGTGATCTAGACTTACTTTAGTATCACAGGGGAAATGCTCCCTGGGCACTGCGGCAGGGGTTCTCTTCACGACCCGGAATATCTACAAAACGTGAGAAAGCCCTGCCGTTATGGTTTATATATGCTTGGTGCAATCAATCCTTATTAAATTTTGGCTTCTTTCAAATGTTTATATCTCCTTCGATCAATTTAACACAAATGAATTTCAAAAATGCATTCACCCAACCGCATTTACAGCGGGACAGAAACAATGTGTCGCAAAGGAAATTTTCTTAAGAGTTGTGAAATGGTCTTAATATAACGAACATTTTTGACTCAAAAAACAATGGCTGGTGGTAATAAGATCACACGCACCGTGGTCATTTTCAATCTTAAATCTCAATGGCCACAGTCAGTTTGCTACCACTAATTTCGAGAAAGCACAAAAGCGCTAAAATTGTAAGTCTCCTCAATAATATTGGCAAAGTAATGTTATCGTAGCGATATTTTTCAAGCTACTAATAACTAAACATGTAAGTAACAAACTTACTTTCACCCAGTCGGCTCCCCTCTTAGTACCTATTTCATCCACGTCTGCTGCCCGAATGTTGATTCGGTGTATGGACGCCATAGTTTAAAAAGTCCCTAGGATTGGACTACGTATCACACGTGACCAGAGACCCGCATTGTTGCGCTAATTTAATGTGAAAGGCTCCACTGGATTGGTTTGTTAGCCACACATGGAACTTAACACGTGACTCCTAGGTTTAGCGTTGTCTCCCGTTTGTGATCAACAAACTTATTTAACCCTTGCTAATGCTTGAATATGTCTTGAAAACTTTATTGTTCCCTTTATTTAACACACGCTTGCTGTTCTTGAAAATCGGCCTATCTGCATGATCGTAAGATGCGCCCAAATCGCATAAGTCAATACAGCGCCATAGTGCAGACACTTTATGTTCTTTTCAAAATGTTCTTTCTATATCATAAGGGTTTTTTTAATATTTTGTTTCTATTGATGATGCACAATTTTGAAGGGAAAGGAAGGGGATAATAAGGTAAAAGTTATGTATCTCAATGACACACCGCAAATATATTCTCTTATCTCTTCTTTCTTAGAGCCGGACCCTCAATCATTTATGTTACCTACTATTGCTAACAGGAATTTGCACATATAAATAATGAACTCTATTAGGTTTTATTTCCAAAATATTGAAGTATTCCACATAACTAGTTTCCTGTGTCTCTGTCAAGTATATAACAATCTTTCTGCACTTAATATGAGACCATTAGCTCTCATGATTTTGTGCATACTCTAATTTTGGTATTGACGATTCCTCTATATTATTTCAGTCACTCCTTTGTTGTTACTTCAGACATTAGCCAGGGGGTTACATTATGTACGCAGGGCCTGTAAAAAAAGGCTGCTAGTGGGACTGCAGCACATATTGTGCCACCCACATAAGTAGCCCCTTAAAACATGTCCTTGGTCTGCCTTTGCAGCCTAAATGCAGTTTTAAACTGCCAAGTTGAATTGGCAATATAGCCCCCTTGCCAAGCCTTAAACCCCCATTGTTTTACCTATAAGTCCCTAAGGTACACCCTAGGTAGCCCATAGAGCTGGGTGCATTGTAATTGAAAGGTTGGACATGCACCTTTAAGTTTTACATGTCCTTGTGGTGAAAACCCAGTAAATTAATTGTTCCCTACTGTGATGCCTATCTTTCTCTTAATAATAATACCGGGTTGCCTTATTACATGTAATAAGTGCTACCTTTTGATTGAGAAGAGAGGAGCATTTCATATTTGATAACTATGAGATTGTAGTGATAGATCCTCTTAATGGTAAAGTCTGTTTTTTACAATTTTGAAAATGCCACTTTTAGAAAGTTGGCATTTTACTGCCCTTAGTGTTGTTATGCCTGCAGCCTGTCCAATGGCACATAACTGGAGGTAACTGATAGAGTTGAATTCCTCCCAGCAGTCACATAATAGTAGGGTTACTAATGCCTGAATGGGCCATCTACTGGCAGGATGGAGGGGCTGTGCTGAGCATAGCCCCAGTTGCAACTGTACAGGCTGCATTCTGCCATCAGCACAAGGGCTTGTCACCTCTACTTTGTCTCTACAACCAACTTGGAGCCATGGCAGGAGAGTCCGAAAATTCCCAGCACTTCAAATAGAAAACTCTAGAAACTTCTCCCAACTTCAAATCAGGTTTCCCATAGCAGCTCCTGCCAAACTCAAAGAATTGTATGACTCTATGCACGCCTTCTTTGGGCCACTGACTCCCTCTGGAGCGCATTCAGGAGCCACTAAGCAGAGAGGTGTCCTTTCTGGGTTACCGCATGTTGTTCACCCCTGTCCCCACCCGTTTTTACTGGATCCGCCTGAAATCCGATCTGACCCAGACACTGGTGCCACCACCCACCCCGGTCCCAGTCCTTCCAACTTTGTCTTTGGCACCACAGGACAATAAGCCTTCGACACCAAGACAGCACCCCACCATCGCCACTCAGTGTCAACACCGCCGCCAGTTAGGTCATACCAAAGCCTGGACTTTCCACCCTTCGACAGACCCTTCCACTCTGATGGGGCGTGAAGAAGGGATATGGCTCCTTTGAGGATGACCTCAAACAAGAAAAATGCTGGTATGAGAATCTGGGTGACGCCAGTGGCCTGGACACCTCCCCAGACTCTATCATGCTTTCTCCTCCAGGGTCCTGTTTTGGAGGAAGGTGCATCTTTTGCAACTATTGTGCGTAGGGCAGCGGAATTCCCTGACCTGCAACTGCTAGCCATCAAGATCAAGACAAATGTCTTGATGGAGGTGCTTCTTTCAGGGGTGAGCTCTACTGAGCCATAGTTCCCCTTTAAAGAGGCCCTTACCGATATTCTCATGGGGCCTGGGCCAAACCTTGCACAGGGGCTCATGTGCACCACGTGATTGCCAGTTGCTATCGTCTTGGACCAGGACATGCAGCCTTCCTCTCCTTCCATCCTGAAATAATGAGGGTAGGCAGAGAAGATCGTGAAACCAGGTGGAAGTTTATTCTTCAGCTTTAAGCAGGAGTAACAGGTTACAGAAATAGTAAGTTATAAGGTAGTAGAAGCAGGTTAACAGACCTACCGCAAGCAGCATACCTGCTGCTCAGCCCACACACTCCAACCAGCATTTCACTCAACCAAGCACACATGAACATTCTGTGACATCACTCACACTATGACTGAGCAGCAGGGCACAGAATACAAAGAAAGTAATGCCTAGCAAGAAGAGCAGTGTACCACAAATCCCTCTCCGGGGAGCCTGGCGATGCAGGCTTCAAAAGCCAAGGTCAAGCCAAGGTAATTTCCTTCCACCCCACTTTATAGGGAGTTCAACAGGTTGGATACTTTTGGGAAGCAAATCTTATCTTTTTCCATCCTGGCCTTGCGGTGGGTGAACCAGCATGTCTCTTGGGTGGATATTCCCCTGTTCTATGGGACTCTGCTACACAGCTTCTGCCATGCTCTTTGAAGAGGACCAAGCCATCCTGAACCAAGGATTGGTAGACAGTTGGGACACAGCTAAGGATAGGCCCTTAGCCCCCTTTTGTTTAACGTTTATCTTGCCCCTCTTTTTTCTCTCATTGCCAACTGGGGAGTCACCGCAATTTCTTACGCTGATGACACCCAGTTGGTTTTTCCCTACTCGGAGGTTACAGATGTGGCTTTTGCAAACTTTAAGGGGTGCCTTCAGGATGTGGCTTCCTGGATGAATACTAATAAGCTGAAACTGAATCCGGGAAAAACGGAAGTGATCTTCTTTGGAAAAGGCAGTCACCCTCCAGCTGAGCTCTAGTGGCCTACTGAGATGGGTACTCCACCTTCCCCCTCTCGGGGGGCAAAAAATCTGGGGGTCAAGTGGGACGAAAATCTCTCCTTTGTGCCCCAGATCCATCAGGTCACAGGCTGCTGCCTGAGCAAAATGAGGAACCTCCGTCCAGTCCTGAAACTTTTGCCTGAGTCTTGCCGGAAAACCGTGATCCATGCCACCATCACTTCGAGATTGGATTATGCTAACGGCCTGTATAGCGGTCTCCCGAAATACTTGGTTCAAAGGCTGCAAACGGTGCAAAATGCGGCAGCCAGGCTACTTAAGCATATTCCTTATAAAGAGCACATCTCCCCCCATCTTCGGGCCTTACACTGGCTCCCGATCGCCAGTAGAATAAAATTTAAAATTCTTACTCTGGCCTATAGGTCCCTCTACGGCACCTGTCCTAATTATTTGAGAACCCGTCTGCCTAGATATACACAGTCCCGCTCCCTTCGCTCAAATGATCAGGTGCTACTGAGTGTGCCACGAGTCAAAAGGGCTAGACTGGGCGGCCGGACCTTTTCAGCCAACGTGACCCGCCTCTGGAATTCCCTGCCTCCTGAGCTGCGAAAGGCCCAATCAGAAACAAGTTTTAGGAGACAGCTTAAGTTGTGGCTGTTCTCGGTCCATCTCTAGGCTGCAGACTCCCAGATAGATTTCTTGATAAGCCCTCATAGCGCCGGGACGCCTCCTAGTTGAGGCAGCTGTTTGCGCTTTATAAATACTGGTATTATTATTATTAGACTGGACACCATGGACTCTCTAGGCATGACCATGGCCTGTTCGGTGCACCTAGCCACCATTCCTGGTTGAGGTCCACTGGGTTTTTCAGGGATGTCCAATCATACCTGATTAAAGAACAATTATAGGGGTGGGATGCGCACCATATTTTCATTTCTCATGCAGCTTATCAAATTCCTCCTTGAGTGTGTGTACATTGGTTTGATGCCTTGACCATATGGCACCTGTAATTAATGACAACAAAGTGGATCGGGCGTACTCTCACCCCAAAGCCAATCGCACAGCAAAAATGCACCTCTGTGGCATTTACTCCAATCTTGACTCCATCCTTTTTAGCCTCTGTTTGTGTTCCACTTATATTCTCCTCTACACGCGGGATGTTATGCCTTTTACCAACTTCTAATGTTCAAGCTGTGCTATACGGACCTCTTGTTTAAACAAGAAAAAAGCACAAGTTCGTCCAAAGCAATGTTTATTTAAAACCCAATGCATTTCGAGCTACAAGTGCCCTTCATTAGTAGTCACTATGAAATGACAATAAAACAAATAACTGTTACCATATTTACCATTGTTATGCATTTTAATTCATCAACATTAATCAGTAAGCGACTTGTAAATATTAATTGGTATGCAATTTATAAATTTACCCTATTGTGTTTTAACCTATCATTATTTACCACAATGAGCCCCTAAGGTAAACAAATGCTAACTTTTCATTCTCATAGTGAACTCATCTCGCTGCTGAACCCTTGTTCCCTCTATTCTACACAACAAGGCTCTTACCCCTTCCCTTCTTACAGAATTAGTTTAACACCCATCCCCGTGAGTCCCTTTCATCTCTTCCCTTCTGCGTTCATACAGTTCCTCTCACACCTCTAATATAACCCACTTCCTCATCAACCCCTTTCATCTCTCCCCCGATGCATTCACACGATTCCTCCCTCACCTCTGAGGAGTTGAACGAGTAGTGAGGGAGGAATTGTTGAGTTCACTATGAGAATGAAAAGTTAGCATTTGTTTACCTAAGGGCCTCATTGTGGTAAATAAGGATAGGTTAAATCACAATAGGGTACATTTATAAATTGCATACCGCTTAATATTTACAATTTGCTTACAATCTCTTTCATGAATTAAGACACAAAAATGTATGCTCACATCCCTGCGAATAGGCTGACATTTGTTATTGTTAAGTAGACACTATGTAGCATGTGCTTATCCCTTCCCCTGATTCAACTGCTCATATCAATCTGTCCATATTAGCTTTAGATGTGGCAACCACGTCTCGGGAACCGACAGGTTGAACCTGTTGGACGCAGAGAAAGAGGTCTTGTGGTGCTTCCTGTGGTGTGATATGGCTAAAATGGGGTTAGGAGATAATTCAATTATCTCTGTTAAAACTATTTATACCTCATTGTTGACTCATATAGTCAGCTTGGGGGAACCATCAGACAGAGTTTTGAATTACATTCAGTTGCCTTTGCAGTGTACGATTGATACAATTTATTTTAAACGTACATGGGTTAAGACGCTTTCGGTCTATCATCAGATGTGGGTTTCAATTATAAAACGTTGTAATATCTCAAGTTTTAATCAGTATTTTTTCCTTGGACATAACCCCAACATGTGTACGCAATTACATGAAAGTTAGGCACACATTTTTACACCATTTTGGTATAGAGTGGCTCGGTCAATTGTTTGATGATGTTGTTTGCTTTCCTTTGCGGCATTGTAAAACATGGGCAGAGTTTTTTTTAGGTAGCAGCAGCTTAGGGATATTATTGCTCGCCTCTCTGCTAATGAAGTTTCAAAGGAGCATAATGTGTTTCTTGATAGGGTTTTGCAGTATGTCTGAACATTGCTCTATTGGTACTCTATATCAGATTCTCATGCGCTACTGCTCCAATGGACAACATTTTGTGTGCTAGCGAGTAAATGGGCTAAGAATTTGGGCTAGCCGTTTTTTTTTATATTAGATTTAGTAACCAACTAGATAAAGATATGTTTAATGTATCTCGTATTCAGGCTCATTCCTTTAAAATTGTATACGATATGCATTATACGCCGTATAGACTGTTCAGAATGGGCTTTAGGAGGACTTCTAACTGTTTTCCGTGCGTGGGGCCAGATGCCAATACTACTTATATCTTCACAACCCAATGGCGTCACTAGGTTTGGTGTCACCCGTTGTGGGTAACTCATGGTGTCACCCCCTCACGACTTAATGCAATGACCTCCTCCGCTCCGAGTCCGCCAGTGGACACAGTTGGCAAATAACAGGACCATACAGAATCCTTAGCAAAATGTGTAAATTTAGATACATGATAAACCATTTGCAATGCTCCTCCATTGACACTATTATTGACATTTTATGCTTTCAAATTTCGCTCTGCTTCATAGGTATCATTACAGAATTTACCAACGTAGTTCATCTTTTCCTATTTTAAGATCACAGAACGTAGTTAGTAGTGCAAGATGAAATACAGAGCTGGAACTACTACTATAAGTCTACAGCAACTCTTCCCAATGGCCTTTTAACTTGATTTTACAAGGCCCAGTCCAAAAGGAGAGTGATTCAATACATTAATCCCAGTTCCTATAGAGTATGGCGTCTATAGGTCTGACTTGCGTTCGTTAACTGTGCCATTGCCATAGAATCACCCAAGAAAATTTGTGTGGTAATATCCAAGTGTACATTAATTCTTTATAATTTGATGAAAAGGTAAAATTAAAAAAAACTGAGACCTTAAGAAAAACACTTGTGCGATATATTCAATATCATTCTTGTGCCTCATTGTTAGCTTCACCTTTCACAACTCAATCACTTAACACCATTTTTCTTGGGGCAGGTCTTTTTTGTGTTTACACAATTATTGCGGCTCCTCTACAGAACAGTGGACTGAATTTTTAAGAATACATCAGTGCCTGAGTGTGCTTAAAAACTTAGGCAATCTCCCTTATTATTATTATTATTATGTTTCTTATATAGCGCCAGAATCGACCCCCGAAGGGGTAACTCCGCGCTTGCCTTGGGAACCCGTCCTGGCTTTTCCCTGTGAGATAGCCCCTACAGGGCATCCCCAAGGTGAAAGCCAGGCATCCCGCCGCGGGGGCCGTTGTGGAGATTAAGCAAGCTTAATGCCGAGAGTTGCAGAGTGTGAACCCATGATTAGGTCAGGCACCGAAGCGAGAATTATCGAGTCCATGGTCATTTGAGCTCAAGACCCTGCCGCATTGGGAATTGAACCCTGGTCCCGGGTCTGACCTCTGCTTCAGGGTCTGTCTGCTCTAACCAGAGAGCCACAATTCTCCACACATTGGCTAGAAGACAGACACTTTTTGAGAATAGCTTGTTTGAGAACCCAAAACCACCCACAAGCATCCATTAGTGAGATAGTAATTGGCAACTGGGCCAAGTCCTTTACAATGTATGGCCTTAGACCCAACTTTTTCCACCCTGTGGGCTGTAGAGAAGGACTCTGTGGAGAATAATACCAGCCGCAGATGCATTTTCCACTCCTAAAAATGAACTCTCTAACTGGCAAAAGCCAGATATCCGAATTTTTCTGGTATGCAATAATAATATGCCTTAATCATCATAGCAGTGTGCATTCTCTGTTAGAGGGACATTCATGCCCTATTATGGAAATGTGAGTAAGCAAATTGTGAGACGGAAGCTACACCCATCCGTTTTTCCAGTGGCGCACCTTAATTGCTTCATGTGAAGATCACATCTAACAAACAGCCAAAAGATGCACTCTTTTGCTTTGCACATTGTGAAAGAAATTGCCAGCTCGCATGGGTGCCCTTCAAGCAAAAAAAAATGCTCACCGTAACAGATTTCTCCGCGCACAAAGACTGGGAAAGAGCAAAGGTATCTTTTCAACCGATTAGGACATCCTTAGGTCCTAGAGACCTCAGACTTTCAACCCTATCCTCTGTGAGGGAGCCCTAACTCGCTGGGATGAGGCACTTTATCACCTTGCCTAGCTCATGTGTAGATTGTACGCTTTTAATACATCTATGACCTGTTCCTCATATGAAGATAGGACCCTACGACAATAATAAAAACGCTTACAATACCATGTAAGCCTAAAAAGCAGTGTGCAATAATAAACGCTAATGGTTAAGTAACAACCTCCTTTTTGGACCATAAAGGTGTAATCTACTTTGTATATATCAAACTCTAGAGGATCCATTTTGAATAGGATTGGAAAATGACAGTATGAGATAGCTGCTGTAGGATCAGTTGGAGTGAGGCATCCAGTCATGATCTTGTGAGGATGGACGCTGTGCAAGGACGTAGGGTGCCTGTGCAGTAATAGGAGTTTGTGAAGCAAAGCCCTTGAGCTAGAATTGCAATGTTGGCATAGACAAGACAGTCTGCCAAACTTGACTAGCAACTGGCTTAACAAAAACAGATGCAAAAACAACAATTGATGGACAGAATGCAGAACAATGACATTCTCCCCAGTACAGAGATCTGGGCCTAAATCCATCGTTTTTTTGCACTCCACACCACCCCAGTTCAGACATGACCATATGCAAATCAGCCTTGACCCTGTGCCTCATGGGAACAGTCCATCCCGAACTGCCAAGCCATGTCTTTCCTGGACCGGAATCAAGCATCCTAGGACCGGTTTCTGGCTATCAGCCGTCTTCAGCCAGGATAGCTTGACTCCAGTGGTGTGGAGACCATGGGAATCACGTCTGAGCATACCCATCCCACTCGGGGTGACAAATGCAAAAACAACAAATGATGGACAGAATGCAGAACAATGTCATACATTCTCTCCAGTACAGAGATCTGGGCCTAAATCCATCGTTTTTTTGCACTCCACACCACCCCAGTTCAGACATGACCATATGCAAATCAGCTTTGACCCTGTGCCTCATGGGAACAGTCCAGCCCGAACTGCCAAGCCATGTCTTTCCTGGATCAGAATCAAGCATCCTAGGACCGGTTTCTGGCTATCAGCCGTCTTCAGCCAGGATAGCTTGACTCCAGTGGTGTGGAGAGCATGGGACTCACGTCTGAGCATACCCATCCCACTCGGGGTGACAAATGCAAAAACAACAATTGATGGACAGAATGCAGAACAATGTCATACATTCTCCCCAGTACAGAGATCTGGCCCTAAATCCATCGTTTTTTTGCACTCCACAACACCCCAGTTCATACATGGCCATATGCAAATCAGCCTTGACCCTGTGCCTCATGGGAACAGTCCAGCCCGAACTGCCAAGCCATGTCTTTCCTGGACCGGAATCAAGCATGAGGCACAGGGTCAGACTGATTTGCATATGGCCATGTCTGAACTGGGGTGGCTGAGTGAGCTAAAGAATGGTGATGGATTAAACCCAGATAAGTTGACTGGGGGTGAGTGTTTGATTTGCTCAAGCGCTCTGTCCATCATCCCCTTTTGTTTCGCTTTGTTCGCACTAAGTTGGCAGGGTATGCTCAGACGTGAGTCCCTTGCTCACTTGGCCACTGGATTCAAGATAGCCTGGCTGATGAGGATTATGAATCCGAAACCAGTCCCAGGATGCTTGTTTCCGGTCCTGGGAAGACATGGCTTGGCAGTTCGGGCTGGACTGTTACCATGAGGCACAGGGTCAGACTGATTTGCATATGGCCATATCTGAACTGGGGTGGCTGAGTGAGCTAAAGAATGGTGATGGATTAAACCCAGATCAGTTGACTGGGGGTGAGTGTTTGATTTGCTCAAGGGCTCCGTCCATCATCCCCTTTTGTTTCGCTTTGTTCACCCTAAGTTGGCAGGGTATGCTCAGACGTGAGTCCCTTGCTCACTTGGCCACTGGATTCAAGATAGCCTGGCTGATAAGGATTATGAATCCGAAACCGGTCCCAGGATGCTTGTTTCCGGTCAAGGGAAGACATGGCTTGGCAGTTCGGGCTGGACTGTTCCCATGAGCCACAGGGTCAGACTGATTTGCATATGGCCATGTCTGAACTGGGGTGGCTGAGTGAGCTAAAGAATGGTGATGGATTAAACCCAGATCCGTTGACTGGGGGTGAGTGTTTGATTTGCTCAAGTGCTCCGTCCATCATCCCCTTTTGTTTCGCTTTGTTCGCCCTAAGTTGGCAGGGTATGCTCAGACGTGAGTCCCTTGCTCACTTGACCACTGGATTCAAGATAGCCTGGCTGATGAGGATTATGAATCTGAAACCGGTCCCAGGATGCTTGTTTCTGGTCCAGGGAAGACATGGCTTGGCAGTTCGCGCTGGACTGTTCCCATGAGACACAGGGTCAGACGGATTTGCATATGGCCATGTCTGAACTGGGATGGCTGAGTGAGCTAAAGAATGGTGATGGATAAAACCCAGATCAGTTGACTGGGGGTGAGTGTTTGATTTGCTCAAGCGCTCCGTCCATCATCCCCTTTTGTTTTGCTTTGTTCGCCCTAAGTTGGCAGGGTATGCTCAGACGTGAGTCCCTTGCTCACTTGGCCACTGGATTCAAGATAGCCTGGCTGATGAGGATTATGAATCCGAAACCGGTCCCAGGAGACTTGTTTCCGGTCCAGGGAAGACATGGCTTGGCAGTTCGGGCTGGACTGTTCCCATGAGGCACAGAGTCAGTCTGATTGCATATGGCCATGTCTGAACTGGGGTGGCTGAGTGAGCTAAAGAATGGTGATGGATTAAACCCAGATCAGTTGACTGGGGGTCAGTGTTTGATTTGCTCAAGCGCTCTGTCCATCATCCCCTTTTGTTTCGCTTAACAAAAACAGAATCATGTATACAGTGAGACACTGAATGAGCTCATCCTGGCAGAGCCAGACTAAAAACCAAACCATTGGAGGGAAAAAAATTCAAGTCAGCCTTTCACTGTTGGAGCCGCAGCACCCCCCCTCCTTTTCCATTTAGAAGAAGTCAATACGTTTTTTCATGGTTGGGTCGTGACTACCTATCCTGCAACCCAACAAACAAATGTAAGCGTGGTAGAATGGCCTGTCCTGCCCTTTATCTTTGGTTAGTCCCTCAAACGCCACGGTCCATTGATCGAGACCAAATCACTTGGAAACCAGGATTCTCTCAAACAGTAAAAAGAAACAGGAAGAATAGTTCTGCAAGAGGGAAGAAGTCAGTATGGAATTAAGGTTGAACAGAACACATTTTAGAAGCCGATCTTCCTCTTGCTTCCTAAGTAATCCAGAGTAGAGTCATGAAGGCTTTGAGGCTCTGTGTGCCTGCTCTTGTGGTCCATTTGAGCGCCCATAATAGTGCCCTGAATTTAGGGCAGTCTGAATACTGCCCGAGAGTTCAGTCACTGTTCAGTCTCTCTTCCCAGGAGGACAAACGCAGATACTTACCCAAAAGTAAGGACTTAACAAGACCAACAGCCCCTACTGCACCCTACCACCATCCATCTTCCTTACCCCCAGATTTGTCAAAAGACTAGGCCACCAAACCTGTAAATCACTTTAGGCAAAGGGCAACATCAACAATGCCATTTCCTGCTCCTAAAAGGGAGACCCTCCGTGCTATGTACAGTTTTGAAAAGCAGACTGGGTGGGTTTTGAACGTCTTCGAGAGCAAATAAAATCCCACTTCAAGGTAAAACTGCAGTTTCTAATATACATAAAATTACTACACATAGAATGATTACGAGGGGGACTGCACTGCTAGTACCTTATTGCCGTACAAGGAATATGATGTAAGGCATCAATTTAAAATACTTAGCACATTCAGCTATGATATGCTGCTCGAGCGCGTTATCAGATGCTGTTAAAATGCATCTATAATGCATGAGTGCAAGTGATCATTGGGCAGGATCTGAGCAGGAGTACAATACACCAGTTTAAGAAGCCAATAGAATCAAATATTTATAAATAGCTCTGGTTAAGTACCACCTGCAAATGACTAAACCACTCGCCTCCATGCCGTCTTCCGTGTGGGAATGTTTAACAAATCACTACGATTCCCTCCCACCTTCCCTGTAACTCTGCACCCACCTGAGGACATCTGCAAAGACTCGACTCGCACAGCTGGGTCACGAGACTCTGAGCGCGGGAACAGGGCCTTGTTGTGCTGAAGAGACAGTTCGCCTCCTTGCTGCTGCAACACTGGACGTCAGTAGATGTGACGTTCAGACAGGCTGAGATGGGTGACCCCGCCCGGCGCACTTAAGCGTGCAGCACTTTTGTTTTGATCTGATATATGTAAAGTTATTTCAGGCCTGCTCAGAAGGCTGCCGTAGTAGGAATGAGTTGGTTAACAGATTGGTGTCACCCCATCTGATGGTGTCACCCGCTCCCCCCGCACCTCCCTAGTGACGCCACTCTCACAACCTGCCCAATTGTTCGTCTATTTTGGGCTGCAGCATTTAATAAATTGAATAATCTACAAAAGCATGATGTTAATTTTGATTCTAAGGCTATTATACTGGGCCATTCTAGGGAAATACTTTTGATTTGGTAGGGATTTATTGTTTTGCAATAATGATGGCAAGATTGGGAATTACTATAGCCTTATAGCCCGCCGTAGAGGGCTATACCGGCTATTAAAGGCCCTCTCCAGCGTTAAAGGCCCCGAGCCGAAGGCGAGGGCCTTTAACAAGGGAGAGGGACTTTAATAGCGGTATAGCCCATCTACGAAGGGCTATAAGGCTATTAGAACATTCTGTCACTAGAGGACAGAATGTTCTAACAAAAAAACAAAGCCTTTTGGAAGCGTGAGGGGATTTGAATCCCCTCAGGCTCCCTGAAGCCTTTGTTCACATCCAGAGCTGTGAACAAAGAAACATTGGAATGTTGGAGCTCCAGGCTTATACCAGCCATTATAAGCCCAGAGCACTCCATTGTTTTCAATGGAGCTCCCAACATTCCAATGTTCTAATAGAGCATGACTACAAAGGGAGTCACAAAATCTAAGGGATTGGTGCCAGAAATATTTTCTTGTCTGCAGTCTGGAATTTCTGATAATAAATAAAAATCATAGGAGTTTCTATGAAATCCTTTTTTGTTTATTTGTCTATCTGTTTATTTATTTATAGACACTTTTGGTATTATTGTAGTATGACAAATTTTTTACTTAGATTGATAAAATGCTATGAAATTGTTTATGTTATTGTGAATATGAGCAGGAAAGAGAATGAGCAATAAGAGAACTTTGCCAGAACAAATAACTCACGATAAAACCAGCCGACAAAGGGGGAGCGGTGGTGATCCAGACTACAACCGCATATGACCAAGAGTGCAGAAGACTCCTGTCTGACAGGAGGGACTACCAGGTCTTACCAAATGACCCCACAGAGTCAAAACGTATTACAATAGGGGCAATGGTAGAAGAGGCACTAGCACACAACTGGTTGACAAAAAAAGAGGCAGAATTCCTGGCTCAAAAGGATCCCCGAATACCCTATTTTTACTGCCTACCTAAAGTACACAAAAACCTGTCCAATCCACCAGGCAGACCGATTGTCTCAGGGATCACCTCAATCCGGGAACCCCTGTCCAGGTTCGCAGATGCATTCCTCCGACCTCTGGTTCAGGCAACAGATACTTAGCTGAAGGACACCAAGGCGGTGTTACAGCTGTTAAAGGATATCCCCTTCAATCCAAACACTCAGATGATACTGAGTTTAGATGTGGAGAGTCTCTACACTAGCCTACTGCATGACAAGACTCTCCTCATCATTGAGGAGGTGCTGCATTCGACCACGTGGCAGTACAAAACTCCTCGTGGTGTGGTGATGGAATGTATATCCACCGCATTAACCAGAAGCTTTTTTGAATATGAGGGCACCTTATATCTCCAATGTCATGGCACAAGTATGTGTCAGAAAACAGGAGTATAAACCCATCAACCGATTGGGATTGGGGTCTGAAGAGGTGCATATAAAACAATATCCCAAGGGATATGATTACACAGATTAATCATAAATTACTGGTAAGGATATCTCTACAGTATTATCCTAAAAGAATCAAGGAGTCAAGTATTTCATTCAAAGTAGTGCTAATAAAGCATCATTTTATATACTGGTCAAGAAAGGCTGGGGGAGGGAAGGGGAGAACAATGGGGGGGGGGCAATAAACACAATTAATTACAGCACTGTGAGAACAATTAAACAAATAACAAATGACAAGTATCAGCCCAAAAGGTTGTACAAGGTGCACGAGTGCAGTGAATTGTGACACTACGGCAGCGCAAGTGACAAGAGATACAGCGTGAGAGGCGCAAGGTGTAAGGTGCAAATATATACAGTGACAATACAATGGTTTCCAGTTCAATTATGGTGTCCTAATTTAATTTTTCTAAGGAGAACCACTGTAGGGGGGCGCCTAAAGTCTGGCTGTTTGGTCGACGACGTTTCGATCCGGTTGAATGAGGATCATCTTCAGGACATACAGGGCTGGGTGCAGTGCGTTGATCATTGAATATCTGATCAATAGCAGGGAGTTAGCTTGGGGTGAGGCCAGATAAGGTCCAGGTCCGGGCACAAGTATGGGCAGTACTTTTGCGCCAAGTCTGGCGGGACTATATGCCCATCATTTGGAGGCGACAAGAATTCTTCATTTAGTCAACCCATATAGAGATGTATGTATGTATGTATAGGCATTTATATAGCGCACTACTTACCCGGAGGGTCCCAAGGCGCTTCGACCGCTGCGAAACCCTTCCTGGCTTCCCTGAGAGATGGTCCCTTAATGGGTATCTCCAGGGTGAGACCAGGCATGCCCGGCGGTCTGGTGGGGCCGTTAGTGAAGATGAGGCAAGCTAATGCCCAGAGTTGCCGAGTGTGATCGCTGATCAGAGTGGGCACCGAGGCAAGAGAATTATCGAGTCCGCTGACCCTGGTCCAGAAACCTGCCACGCCGGGAATCGAACCCTGGTCCCGGGCCGTCCTCTGCTCTCGGGTCTGCCGCCTCTAACCAGTGAGCCACACTACATCCAAACATGGAAACGATATATTGATGACGTGTTTGTCTTCTGGAACGGAGACAGCCAGTCGGTGACAGATTCTTAGCTTGGCTTAACAACCAGAACCCTTTTCTCAAGTTCACCCATACCACGTCCAACAGTTCCATGGTTTTCCTGGACCTCAATATATATCATGAGGCAGGCTCATTGAAAACAGAAACACATTTCAAAGCAACAGCCAGAAACTGTCTGCTACGATTTGATAGCTTCCATCCTCGCCACTTGAGCGAGAACCTACCCTATGGGCAGTTCTTACGTCCACGACGTAATTGTAGTGACATTGACAAGTACAAATCCCAGGCCCGGGATATGAAAAATAAACTCAAAAAGAGACATTATCCCGATAGAGTGATTGACTCGGCAATGAAAAGGGCACGGAACAATAACCGTGATGCCCTCCTGGAGGACAAAGTATCCTCAGAAAACAACCAAGAGAGACTAGTATGTGTTACCACATATAGCTCACATTCAAACCAGGTTTCAAAAATGATTAACAAACACTGGAGGATCCTAACCAGTGGCACTCTGGATTTAGAGAAACCTCTGTTCGCCCACAGACGTGGGAGGAACCTGAAAGATGTCCTGGTCCACACTAGACCAAAAATGACACCAAACCAACAAACCAGACTACAGGGTTTGCAAGGACACTATCCCTGTGGAGATTGTGGTAGCTGCCACTTAACGAGGAAGAGTCACAATCTCACATTCAGGAATGGGAGCCAATGGGAACAACGAGCCTTTACCAACCGCAATAGCAGAAATGTTGTGTATCTGATTACATGCCCATGCGGCCTGGAGTATGTGGGCATGACCACCAGGGCGATAAAAACCAGGATGAACGAGCATAAAAGCAATGTCAGATGCAAAACATCCACAACTAAGATGGCCAACCATTTTGTAACCGAACAACATTGTGTAAATGATCTCCTATGGACTGTAATTGAACAGTTACCAACTGAGGCAGGCCTCTTTGAAAAAGAGCAGAGATGGGTATTCCGTCTGGGTACCCACATTGTAGGCCTCAATGATGAAATTCTGTGGGGACAACTACGATGACATGCCATTGTATCTGGCGGATAAGTGTACCAGAAGGGCACAGGAACATCGATATGCCAACTGTCATTAACCACAATTAGAAATGTAAGTTTTTTGGAGGGCACCTGTATCCATAATAACTGCCTGGCCCTATGATCAGGGCCACTACTCTATCCATGTAATAGTATCTACTCAGATCCACCCAGTGCATGACCATGAGCATGAGCATGCACCTACTAGATTTGCACAGTAGTAGCCCTTCTTGTTTTCGCACATGCGCGATTCGCATAATGGCTGTACAACTTTGACGCCTCTTTGGCGATCCAACTAATGGCGTGACAACCATACTTGAACCCACGCTATACGTCGGGGCCCCCTGCCCAGTCTTCGGCTTATCAGCTGATAGTATTAAGGAAGCGCTCTGACTTCAGCACATGCGTAGAATCGCATACGAGTGAGGACCAGTACTGCGCATGATCATGAGAACATCAGCGCTTCTGAAAACACGCAGCACTGCGCATGCTTGTAACTTTAGCGTTTTCACTACCGCGCAGTACCGGACTTGATCTGTCTCCGGACATACCTAATATGGGCTCAATTAGGCTACCATTTTACCGGCTTTTTACCAATTACGAGGTGCTTAAAAGCCCCTCCAGCTCTCGGTGGCAGTATCATCGGAGCCACGTTGAGAGGAGGAGGTCGTAACCGTGAGTTAGATAACTGAGAAACTAGGAAAAGGTGGGGAGCAATAGAGTTTTCTTGGCACAGTATGGATTATAATGAGTCCCTCTCATTATTTCAGATCGCCCTATTGTGCCAGATGGAACCCTCAAAAACGTAAAAGGCTCATGAGGCATTATATCCTTGTGTACTGAGTAAGATCTTTCTCTTTATCTCAGCAGGAATGAACTTGTTAGCAACACGTGTGCATTATATGTTTTATGTGTGTCCTTGTCTGGTCTGTGACATTTTTTACAGGTTGCATTGATAATTTACACATGATCTTTATGCGAGACATAGCAACACCACCCCTTTTTCTCCTTAAGTTCACTATTACCTGGAGGATGAGAGTAATAAATAGTGAGAAAAAGAGTTAAAATGTGTTTTTCTTCCTCTAGGTCTTCAACACGCTCCGATTTGGCGAATAAAGACTAGGCTAATGATCTAGCAACTAGGTACATTACACCTATAGTTCACTTTTTCGGTAATTTTTTTATAATACACTTTGATACGTACATACATGTGAGTAAGGTGGGTCTCTGTGCAATTCCCGTCCTGAAGAAGGAGGCTTTGAACTCCGAAACATGTCCATGTAGATGCACAAACGATGTTGTTGTACTTAACTATACACTCACAACCTCACTTCGCACCCCTTTTAACAATACCAGCCGGGGGCTCAATAAAAAATTATTTTTCTACCCCACGAGCCAGGTATTTTTTATCTTTCACTCACTTTAACTCACCACTCACATACGTCCTTGTACCCCACACACATTCACACATAGTCCAATAGAAAGTGCTCCCACGTAGTCGTCGGTCGTAGCACGCCGCATCCCGTAGAGGGGTGCGAAAACGCCGATGATGAAACATGACACCAAGGGGCCTGTTGGTGTGTGAGGGGTATTTAAACAACTCTGAGTGTTCCCCATCACTATAGGGATTACCTCAAACTGCCCAAGTGGATTCCCTTTTGTTTTTGTACTATACCCGGGGAGACTGAATCCACTTTTTCCTCTCCCTCCCTCTTTTGTTAAAAGTATTTGCAGGAGGATCTCCAGTCACAAAAGCAGGGCAGGGTCTTGCACCCGAACCTGCTCTTTCTTCAACCAATGCTTAGAGAATGAGCGGTAAAAGTGGAGAGTGTTGGATCTTCCTCCAGGGGTATGTGATTTCATTCTGGCAGCCAGGAATCCCTCAACTAAGACTGCACATGCCTGCTTTTGGGACAGGCTTTTATTTTTTTGCTCCTCATGCCAATTGGACCCCCTTTCTGCAGCTCTGTCACATGTGGTGCTGTTTGTGTTTTAGTTAGCGCAACAAGGCCATTTCCTGGGCACTATTAAAGGTTTCCTTTGAGCTATTTTGGCTTTTCTGTAGTTGCTAAATCAATCCCCCCTGTTCGTCACCAGTTGAGGTGCATTTTCTCAAGGGTTTGCAACATTTGTTCCATCCTACCCCTCATGTTATGCCCCAATTGGATCCCAATTTAGTTTTGACATACCTCATGGGTTCGCCCTTTGAGATCTTGCACAGCTGCACTCTGTGGTTGTTGACAGCCTCTCTCTTGTCGATTTCCTGTTTTAAGCACTTCCGTAGGGGGAACAAAGCCATTTCCTTTTTTGGCAGCTAAAACCTGGAATGAACTCTCACAGGAATTGTACCTGATTGCGATGGAGACTGCATTCCATAGGAAACTCAAATCCTGGCTTTTCCAGTGAGACAGTAAAGTTTGGCAGTGGTTATACAACGCTAGGGGGTTTGCCCCACTCAGCGCAGGGACACCCCCCGGAGTAGCAGTGCTCTTTACAAATCCCCCATTAATTCAGTCATGCAATATAAGGGCATTAGGACAAAAAATAATCTATAGGTGGTTGAAACAGCTTTCCCAATACCTTTCTATACTAGTGTGTCGTCACCAAATGTACACTAGATAACAAGTTCCAGTCCTGTTCCAAAGGCATCCATGAGAAGGCTTGTGACCCGCAACTGAGCTACGCATGACCCCCTTGAGGCTGCTTCTGAAGAAACAATAGTCCATGGAAAAGATTATATTCAAAACGGGTATTGGTCAAATAGAATGTTCTCCACAGATATACTGCGTTTACTATGCCTGACAGAAATACTGGATGCATTTGCTCCTCCGTGCTCCCAAATGAACACCCATTCATTCATTGCAATGTGAGTGGTGTCTGGCAGTTTTCGATTAAAAGTGTTATTAAACTTCTCGAGGCCTGGAATCTGGAAGAGGGAGAAATTCCATCCAACACATTCCGATTATGTATGTCTAAAATGATAAAGCTGCAGGCAAGTGTCATTTAAATTCCTCAGTACCGCAATCAAAGGGATGCTATCCCCTACATCAGCAGGCATATGTGTGTAGATCCAAGGAGGAAAAGCTAATTATTTGCCTCTATTTTTCCAACAGCATCACATAGGAGTTGGGTTTGTAAGAGGAGCTGTGGTTTCATACCAGGGGGTCTTGGTATAAATCAGTCTAGGAATAACTTCCCATTCTGCTGAAATACTAGCTCTCGGATTTTCGATGAACTCTACAAGCTGAGCAGATTTGACTGAGCAAGTTACATCTCTTTAACGATACATGCAGTGCAAACAGCATACTCAGAAACTCAAGTACCATCGTCCTTCCGCTGGCAGGAGCCTTCTAGAAAATAAGTTAATTCACAATTGAGTAAAAGCACATCTGTTAAGTCAATGCATGTTTTAGTAACTTGTGCAGTGGTTAGAATGCAATTGTGTTTTTCTCCCTCCTCATCTTTAGGCATCAGTGAAGTAGGGCACAGTGTAGGTCAATGGACCAAAGTAATATGGGAAGCAAATAACAACATTTCATAGCATGATAGTTGAGCTGTGGACAAGTGTGGCATTTTCGTGGTGAGGAGAAGTGCAAACAGCATGGAATACAGCAACCGTTAGCGGGGAACTGAGCATAATATTTTCAGACTCTTCAACGAGGCTGGCACCTGTAGAAGGAAAGCGGAGTCCAGCGGCGACTTGATCCAATGTAGAAGAATAGTAGAATGTTGTTCTTTTCTGATCACCATGGGTCTGTACCAGTACGCCAAGTGCAAATCCATTACACTAAGGCAAAAGAGAATGAAAATCAGAGCCTGTTTTATGTTTAGAAATGTATTTTCCAACTCTCTAGGCCACTGCAAGGGTTTTGAGGTTTCGTTCCTTACAAAAATTGTAAGGGTTTGGATATCTCATCACGTCCTTAAATCCTTTTTTTGTAATACCCAGCAAATCCTAAAACATTGCACACTTGAGATTTAGTCACAAGACATGGCAATTTCCCAGATGGCTTTCACTTTTTTGGGAGATAAGTGGCATACTTCTGCTGATATTTCATGACCTAGGTGTTTGATTCTAGGAAAGCAAACTGCATTTTTCCTTTAGACGCTTTGCGCCCTTTCTTAGCCAACTAATTAAGAAGATAAGACTAGGTCTGCCTTGCACAAGCATAGCTCAATGGAGGGTAGTAACAGATCACCAACATTTTGAATTAAGTTGTAATCCCGGGGTAAAACCAACCTGTCTAAATCCTTCTTTAGGGCATGAGTGAAGACTGAGGGAGACTCTGTGGGCCGGAGTCTGACATTTATTTTGCTAGCAATTAGAAATGTCAGTCAAATCTGTTTTCACCACCCGTATCTCTAGTATTGCATTCAGTATTGCATCCTTAGCTGCACACAACTCTGCCTCATTTCCCATGTCTGCTCTTCACCATGATGCCTTTTCTCCCTGCCCCTCTCTCACTTCTCTTGACACTGTCAATCATAACAACAGATTCACACCTGCCCAGTTTGGTCTATACACTTCAAACACAGTTTGCAACTGCTCTTGGAACTGTGTTGGACTTTCTCGAATTTCAGGGGATTGTTTCTTTATTCTCATTAAATCAGAGGTCACTCAAGATGTATGGAACATAATTGTACCCTTGCCTGCTGAGTAGTCCCTCAAGGTAATGATAGCTGACAGGGATGGATCTTGGCATCTGCATCACTTGAGTCAGGAGGAGTAGGGCACCTTGACAGCCGCCCTGTGGGTTATCCTAACCTCTGAAGGGTAATAGTGAAGCTTCTCTCTCTCTCTATCTCTCCGGTCCATTCAACCCTGGGCTGAAAGCTCTTTATCTTTTTACTGGTCCTAGGCAGTTGAATCAGCCTGTTAGAACTGGTGGCCTCTAGTTGGCAATGGTTTGCACATTTGTCGAAAAAAAGTGACCTTTACTTTGAGTCAGGTTTAGGGGGCTACACTCCTAAAATAACTCCTGCTCAACCCCGTTTGGCGCTTGGTAATGGCAGGTAGGCTTATCTCAGAGGAAGTGTGTAAAGCATTTGTGAACACATACAGTAATACAGTGAAAACACTACAGATGGACACTACACAGGTTGTATAAAAATAAGTATTCTCTATATAGATTTAATACAAGACCCAAATGACAAAAATCCACATCGCAGTATTAGGAAAATGACTTTTAGATGATAAAATAGCTTAGTTCAAAGGTGATGGTAAATGCGACACGTTTCTCACAAAGTACCTTTGGATGATAACTCAAGATACACTAAAGGTTCGTGGGGGGACGATGCAACAGTTCCTTGCTTCAGCGGAGGCAATGCGTCTGTTCCTCAATGCTTGCGCAAAGTAGGCATGTGTCTGTTCCATACCAGAGAGGAGGTGATGCGTCGATCTCGTATTGCTTTCCGATTGCGAGGTGACAGGATTGCCCCTCGATGTGATGCGATGATCCGGTGCGATGCGATGAGGTGGCGTCTTTGATGCGGTGCAGCGATGTGAAGGTGATGCGTGCACACCCGATGGCTGTGGAGCGACTCGGGAACTTCTGAGCCGCGACAGGCCCTGCGACGCGCTTCTCCAGTGATGCAACCGCAACCCTTGCCTTGGCGACACGCTTCTTCGGTGATGCGACAACAAACAGCTGCGATTGAGGCACGCTTCTCCGGTGATGCGACGGCGACCTCTGCGACGGCGACCTCTGCGGCAGCGATGCGCTTCTGCGCTGATACGATGGCAACAGCTGCGGCGGTGACAAGCTTCTTTTCATTGCGTTGCGCTTCCAGCTCCCAACAATACGCGGGCTTCTGCAGACAATATTCCCAGCAAGGAAATTCAGGGGGGAGCTGGTGGTGAAGTCTTGTATCCCTGAGACTTCAGCAGGAGGCAAGCACAATACAAGCTCTTGGAGATTCTTCTTCAAGATTATGAAAGTTCATTAAAAGTTCCTTCTCCTTTCCTTGGCAAATAAGTAACCACTGCAGGCAAACCCCAGAAAATAGCACAGTGGCACCGGGGTAGTCAAATCCTTCAGCTTCCTTGGTTCCTCTCCTTGACAAAGGTTTGTCTTGATTCATAGAAGTGATCTAAAGTCTTGGGGTCTGGGTCCCAATATTTATACTACTAATTTTTTTGTTCTCTGAAGGCAGAGAGTGTATGTACCTGGCCAAAACCAGTTCTGTCCTCATTGGTGTAGCTTCCTGGCAGGAGGTGGTGACAGCATTGGTGAAAGCAGACCTGGCCTAGGTAGCTGAAAGGAAATCTCATCCCCCCTACTCTGTATTCACCCAAGGTCCTATTGAGCCCAGCCCTGGCTCATCAGACTGCTGGAGCCCAAGCCCTCCTGTCACTCACAAACCAGACATGCAATACACAACCTAGCAGAGGTAGGCTGGATGGTTAAGTAAGAAAATACCTACTTTCTGAAAGTGGTATTTTCAAACACAGAATGTAAAAATCACCTTCACTAAAAGATGTATTTTAACATTCTGAGTTCTGGTATACCAAATTCGTTTTTCTACCATGTTCCCTGGGTCAGTTAGGATTATAAGATGTCATAAGCAAACTGCCCATTCTGGCGTATGAGGACAGGTAGCCTTGCCATAGTGAAAAACTAGATTGGCTGTAATTCACTATCAGGGCATGCCACACACACCAGGGCATGTCCTATCTTTTCCTTACACCCTGCCTGTGGGCCTCCCTTAGGGCTGGCTAACATGTAGAAAAGGGAACGTTTAGGGACTGGTAAGTGGGTGCACTTATCAAGTCGACATGGCAATACTAGACTGCACACAGGCTCTGCAATGGCAGACCTGAGACACACTTTACAAGCTGCTTCTGTGAGTGGTACAATCAGTGCTGCAAGCCCGCTAGCAGCATTTGATCTACAGGCCCTGGGATCACATGATGCACTGCACTAGGGCCTGACAAGTAAATTAGATAAGCCTATCATGGAGTCACTGATCCATTACAACAATTTACAATAGGGAGCACTTGCACTGTGGCACTGAATAGCAGTGGCACAGTGCCCAAAGCATCTAAACCTGCAAACACATATCAAAAACAGAGAAGACAATAGCGAAAAATGGAAGGGAGACTCACGCCAATGGTACCAGGTCTAACACGTGTCCCCTCCAGCTGAAATGTAGGGAGGAGTACCCATCCTCTTGGGAGTTCTCTTCCCTAAGTCGGAAAAATCTGGACAGACCATCAGCATTAGCGTGCTCTGTTCAAAGGTGCTGTTCCACTGTGAAGTCCATCCCCTGAGGGGAAATGGACCACCGCAACAACTTTGGATTCTCACCCCTCATCTCCATCAACCATCTGAGGGGCTTGTGGTCGGTCTGAACCAGGAAGTGAGTCCCAAACAAGTATGGTCTCAACTTCTTCAGTGTCCAGACCACAGCAAATGCCTCACGCTCAATTGCACTCTACCTCTGTTCCTGTGGAAGTAACCTCCTACTGATGAAGGCTACGGGTTGGTCTTGGCCCCCCTCATCCATCTGTGAAAGAACAGCCTCCACACCATTCTCTGAAGCATCTGTCTGAACAATAAATGGTTTTGAAAAGTTGGGTGCCTGAAGCATGGGTGTTTTGCACATGGCAGTCTTCAGGGCGTCAAAAGCGTTCTGACATGTATAAGTTTAGTTCACTTTCTTGGGCTACTTCTTGGAAGACAGCACAGTCCAGGGTGCAACAATGTTGCCATACCCCTTGAAAAACCTCCTGTAGTACCCTGTGAATCCTAAAAAGGCTCTCACCTGTGTCTGGGTTTTGGGGGGTTCCCATGCCAGGATGGTATCAATCTTGGGTTGTAGGGGCACCACCTGGCCGCTTTCTACCTGGTGCCCCATGTACACCACAGAACCCTGCCCGATCTGGCACTTACTCGCCTTGAGCGTGAGGCCTGCTCTTCGCAGTTCCATCAACACTTCCCAGAGGTAGTGCAGATGTTCATCCCAACTGGAACTAAACACTGCAATGTCATCCAGGTAGGCGGCACTGAAATCCTCCAGTTCAACCAACACCTGGTTGACCAATCTCTGAAAGTTGGCAGGGGCATTCTTCATTCCAACGGGAATAACCCGGAATTGGTAGTGCCCATCTGGTGTGGAGAATGCTGACCTCTCTTTGGCCCCATCAGTTAAGGCAATCTGCCAGTACCCAGAAATCAAATCAAACGTACCGAGGTACCGTGCAGCCCCTAACCAATCAATTAGCTCATCAGCTCTGGGAATGGGGTGCCCATCAGTCTTGGTGACTGAATTGAGTCCTCTGTAGTCCACACAGAAACGGAGTTCAGGTGTGGCACCAGGCGCGGCAGACTTTGGGACCAAGACACTGGGCTGGCCCAAGGGCTGTTAGAGGACTCAATCACCCCTAAGGCAAACATCTTGGAGACCTCCTCCTTGATGTAAGCTCTGACCTTGTCAGTCACTGTATTATCTTTGTGCACAAAAGGAGGACTGTCCCCAGTGCCACATCATGGATGCCCCACTCCGTGACACCAGGAACCAGGGAGAACAGATCAGAGAATTGTTCAAAAAGTTGGTGTCAGTCATTCTGCTGCTCAGGGGTCAGGGTGGTAGAGAGGCTTACACCATCCACTGACCCATCTTGCTCTGTTGCCAACAGGAGGTCAGGAAGAGGCTCAGTCTCCTCCTCCATTCCAGCATCTGTTGCTAGGATTCCCACTTCGGACCTCTTCAAGTGGGGTTTTAGGCGGTTAACATGTAGGACCCGCAAAGGGTTTCCAGGAGACCACAAGTCCACCAGGTAGGTGACATTACTCTTGCGCTCCACCCCCTCAAATGGTCCAGTCCACTAATCTTGGAGCGCACAGGGCTCCACTGGGGCCATGACCCAAACTTTCTGTCCAGGCTGACATTCGATCAGAGTGGCATTCTGATCATACCACTGTTTCCTCTCTCTCTGGCTGGCTTCCAGATTCACCTAAGCAAGCTGTCTGAAACGCCTAGTCTGGTTCCTGAAGGCCCGCATGTAACTGTATACATCCTCGGGAGGCTTACAGGGAGCTTTCTCCCAGCCTTCTTTCACGAGACTCAAGGTCCTCTTACCTGGTGACCATACAGCAGTTCAAAGGGACTGAACCCTAGGACTTCTGCGGCACCTCACGGTAAGCAAACAGAAGGCATGGCAAGATGACGTCCCACTTACGCCTCATGGGCTCCTCAAGACCCATAATCATGCCCTTCAGGGTCCGGTTGACTCTCTCAACCAGGCCTTTACCTTGGGGGTGGTAAGGAGTGGTGAACTTGTACGTTACTCCGCACTACTGCTACAGGGACTTCATATATTTAGATATGAAATTGGTAACACGGTCTGACACCACCTCTCTGGGGAACCCCACATGGGAGAAAATCCCCATCAATGCACGTCCCACTACAGGGGCTGTCACTGTCCTGAGAGGGATGGCTTCTGGGTACCGAGTAGTATGGTCCACCAAGACCAGGATAAACCTTTTGCCCATGAATGTCTTGGGGTCCAGAGGCCCCACAATGTCAATGCCCCCCACAGAGAAAGGTTGGAGAGGAGCCTTGTGCTTTCTTCCATTTTTACCACTTACCTGGCAAGTCTGACAAGTCCTGCAATGAGTGTCTGAACGCTTGTGCATCTGAGGCCAATAAAAGTGGGTGACTAGCCTATCAAAGGTCTTGTCCTGCCCCAGATGTCCAGCTGAAGGTACATCATGAGCCAAACCCAGGAGGAAGGCTCTGAAGCACTGGGGTACCACCAGCACACATGCTGATCCAGGCTCAGCAACCTTAGGCTCGCTGTACAGGAGACCATTCTCCCAGTAGATCCCATGTGATCCAGTCTGATCACCTGCTGCCTGGTTTGTGGCCCGTTGCCGCAAACCCACAAGAGAAGGGCACTTCTTCTGATCCTCACAGAATTTCTCCCTGAAGCGTCGTCCTCCTTGCTGCCAATAGGTCAGTTCAGGCAGGTCCCCCAGTTCAGCCACTTGCTCCCCTGTAGGTTCCAGGGCATCCCCCTCAAGGTCTGCCTCCTCCTGGACTGTGGGCACTGTTGGTGGCTAGTTTCCAGTGCCCCCTATGTCTTCTCTTCGGCCTCTTCCCCATGCTCAGAGGCATTTCTAGCTTCCAGCCAGGCCCTCAGCGCCTTTTTGAACTCATCCTTCTTGGCGAGGCCTGGAGTAGCAACTTTACATTTTCTACAGAAGTATTTCAGCTGTTTCACAGTGTAGATCTCCACCTCTCTTCCTCAAAATCTAGATCCATAGATGTGTTGGTTGTTGGTTTGCTCTTGGCAATAAGAATTGGTAGTCTTTAGCAAAAATAACAGTTCCAAGAGAAAAAAAGATTCTACCAAAATGTATGCGGTTGTGTTTGATCTGCACTCTAAGTAGTGTACACCAATCACTGTATATGAGTCACAAATGCAAGTCCAGAATCCTCACCGCTGACCACCAGTGTTAGAACTGGGGGTCTCTAGTTGGCAATAGTTTGCACCTTTGTCCAAATAGGGACCCTTGCTTCTGGTCAGGGTACGGGGGCTACCCTCCTAAAATAACCCCTGCTCAATCCTGTGGTCGCTTGGCACGAGCAGGTAGGCTTATCTCAGAGGCAGTGTGTAAAGCATTTGTGAACACATACAGTAATACAGTGAAATCACTGCAGATGGACACTACACAGGTTTTATAAAAATAAGCATTTTTTATATAGACTTAACACAAGACCCAAATGACAAACATCCAAAATACATTATTAGGAAAATGACTTCTAGATGAAAAAAATAGCTTAGTTTAAAGGTGATGGTAAATGGGACACGTTTCTCACAAAGTACCTTTGGATTTATAACGCAAGATAAATAAAAGGTGCGCAGGGAGGACGATGCGACAGTTCCTTGCTTCGGGGGAGGTGATGCGTCTGTTCCTCAATGCTTGCGCAAAGTAGGCGATGCGTCTGTTCCTTACCGGAGAGGAGGTGATGCGTCGATCTCATATTGCGTTCCGGTTGCGATGCGACAAGATGACGCCTCGATGCGATGCAACGATCCGGTGCGATGCGACAAGGTTGCGTCTTTGATGCGGTGTGACGATGTGAAGGTGCTGCGTGCACGCCCGATGGCCTTGCGGCGACTTGGGAACTTCTGAGCCGCAACAGGCCCTGCGGCACGCTTCTCTGATGATGCGACGGCGACCTTTGCGGTGGCGACACGCTTCTCCATTGATGCGACGACAAACAGCTGCGACGTAGACACGCTTCTCCAGTGATGAGACGGTGACCTTTACGGCGGAGACACGATTCTCTGGTGATGCGATGGCAACAGCTGCGGCGGCAACACGCTTCTTCTTGTTGCGTCGTGCTTCCAGCTCCCAACAATACGAGTGCTTCTGCAGACAGAATTACCAGCAAGGAAATTCAGGGGGGAGCTGTTGGTGAAGTCTTGTATCCCTGAGACTTCAGCAGGAGGCAAGCACAATTCAAGCCCTTGGAGATTCTTCTTCAAGATGATGAAAGTTCATTAAAAGTTCCTTCTCCGTTCCTTGGCAAATAAGTAACCACTGCAGGCCAACCCCAGAAAATAGCACAATGGCACAGGGGCAGTCAAATCCTTCAGCTTCCTTGGTTCCTCTCCGTGGCAAAGGTTTGTCTTGATTCACAGAAATGATCTAAAGTCTTGGGGTCCGGGAACCAATATTTATACTACTAATTTCTTTGTTGTCTGAAGGCTGAGAGTGTCTGTACCTGGCCAAAACCAGTTCTGTCCTCACCAGTGCAGCTTCCTGGCAAGTGGTGGAGACAGCATTGTTGAACGCAGACCTTGCATAGGTAGCTGAAAGGAAATCTCCTCCCCCTACTCGCTATTCAGCCAAGGTCCTATTCAGCCCAGCCCTGACTCATCAGACTGCCGGAGCCCAAGCCCTCCTGTCACTCACAAACTAGACATGCAATACACAACCTAGTGGAGGCAGGCTGGATGGTTAGGTAAGAAAATACCTACTTTCTGAAAGTGGTATTTTCCAATACAGAATGTAAAAATCACCATCACTAAAAGATGTATTTTAACATTCTGAGTTCAGGCATACTATATTCTTTTTCTACCAGGGTCCCTGGGTCAGTTAGGATTATAAGATGTTTTCATCAAACTGCCAATTCTGGCCTATGGGGACAGGTAGCCTTGCAATAGTGAAAAACTAAATTGGCTGCAATTCACTATCAGGACATGCCACACATACCAGGGCATGTCCTACCTTTTCCTTACAATGCACCCTGCCCTTGGGCCTACCTTAGGGGTGGCTAACATGTAGAAAAGGGAAGGTTTAGGGACTGGTAAGTGGGTGCACTTACCAAGTCAGGGGCGACCTTAGGCATGTGCAAGCTGTGCACCTGCACAGGGCCACCAAACCCCAGGGGCCACCACACCAATATATATACTAATATAATAATCCTCTGAGGATGGATATATATATGCGTGGCGGCCCCTGACAGGGATTTGGCGGCCTCCGGCTCTGTTTCACTTCCTAACACCCTGAACCCCCCCTCTTCACTGGCCATCGTGCTCCACCCAGCCCGGACCCCCTCTTCAGGGGCCCCCTACCTACGCTCCCTGCCCCGGGCCACCATGAGCCTAGAGCCGCCCCTGACCAAGTCGACATAGCAGTACTAGACTGCACACAGGCTCTGCAATGGCAGGCCTGAGACACACTTTACAAGCTGGTTCTGGGGGTGACACAGTCAGTGCTGCAAGCCCACTAGCAGCATTTGAGCTACAGGCTTTGGGCATACATGGTGCACTGTACTAGGGTCTTACAAGTAAATCAAATAAGCCAATCATGGAGTCACTAATCCATTACAACAATTTACAATAGGGAGCACTTGCACTGTGGCACTGAAGCAGTGGCACGGTGCCCAAAGCATGTAAACCAGCAAAAACATATCAAAAACAGAGGATGCAACAGTAAAAAATTGAAGGGAGACTTATGCTAATGGTACCGGGTCTAAAACAGCCCTGCCCAAATTCGTTCTGCCGTCTGCCTCTTGCACTGTATTTATCGCATGTGTGTTACCTCCTGGTGTTCCGTGCCCCGGTGGTCCCACAGGTGCTGCTTTGTTTCCGGGTGTAACTCCTGCTGCACCCTGGCTTCATTAACTTGAATGTGGAATCTATCCAGTACATTCTCCTCCCTTAGCTCCTCTATTTCGTTCTTTACCTTGTAAATAGTGATATGATGAAATAGGTACCAAGGAGATCGGCCACTAGTGCACAACTTCTTACCCTATCTTTAAGGAGGCTGATTTATAACTCTAACTTTCCAGTGTATCTTTCATACTCCAGACATGGGATTCATGCATTTGTCTGAGTGCCCCCTCATGCCACTGGAGGAAAAGTGGCCAGTGTTTGCATTTATATTATTTTTAAGATCTTTCAATTCTTTCTGTAAATTGGCTAATCTTTCTATATTGAAGGAACAGTGTTAAAGAAAGGTCTTCTTTTTATCTAATTTAGTGAGTCCCCCCTATGCTTTTAAGAACCTGGAGATGCTCTTTCCATACTGTTGGTGCCTTTTTCTGGGCAGGAATTCCTTTTGGTGGGGGATTCCCTACATTAAGAGCATTCTACGCCATTATGATTCCCTGCAACCTTTCATAGTAAATTAAAACGGTCTGCAGTACTAGTACCTGCAGATTATCCCATGGAGGGAGGGATGGAAATGGGGGGAGAGAATAGGGGTCTGTTCAGTCATTTATTCCAACTGATACTGTAGAGAACATGAGAAAGGTATTACCAACTTGCGCCGAAAGATTACCATTTATTCACCGGACCTTCGATCTATGCCTGGAGAGGCTTGGGGGGTGGGGGGAATTGGGCCAGCTGGTTCAGAATGTCTCTTTCTCTCCTACTTTAATCTTTCATGGGGGTGTGGTTTGTATCCTGGCACTCCTTCCTATTTGCTCCATTGCTGCTCCTTTAAACTCCTCTCATTCATATCTGCCCACCTGCTTTATTTCTTCCCTGTCATCAGCTCTTTTCTTTTCTCTAGTTTTGACAATAAATTACCTACAAGCAATGCAATCAGGCTGTGAATAAACAGTGAACTCAGTTAGACTGTTTCCTAAATTTGGGATGATCCACTCGCCGTGTTTCTGCCTATTACTTGGTGCCTACGCTCCTTGTGTGGAGTCCTGTCCTGTCTTCGTGAAGACAGTTCCCACCACCACAGTGCAGCACCTGGGAAAAATGTTATACAACCTGTTGAGAAGCCCAAGTCTAAACATCTTCTAATGCAAAATAGCAGGCAACAAAGCAAAATTATCAAAGAAAATTATCATTTCATATGACTAGAAAAGAGGTCCGTTGGAGAAGTGTGCTAAAACATACACATTTGGATGTAGTATATATGCATTATCGCCTAATACAAGTCAATGTGAGACGGCCTTGTGACAACAAAGAATTAATTTCCGCAGAAAATTATCTAACATGTAGGTGCGAGGTAGCATTGCACTGCCTAGGAAGGAAGCTAGCATTCATATCTACAAATACTGTCTCTATTTTTCTCAAAAAACCTCTCTACCCTTTCCAGGTTTAAAAAGGAGTTTACTTTTTCTAAAATGTGCAATGTTTTTTACGAGACTTAATCAATCCTTGGCCTACCATCGCCTAGCACAGTTGTCAGTGAACACAGTAAAGTATAAAACTTTGAATCAGAACAAAGTGATTGCTTTCTAGCTACACACAAGGTATGCGTGCATAGTAGTCTACTATGTTTTTTCAAACTTCTTTTTATCAATATACTGCTTATAATCATTCTCTTCAATAAAAAGTAGCATAATAAAATATGTGGGCATTACCTGTGAAGGCAATTTAGTTAAATCAAGGGACATAAAAGCCATACCTACTTCACTTTGGTGACGTAAGCTCTTACATAATATTAGCATGAGTGCCTGGTTTTCTTGCCCTTGAGATATATTTTAGAACACCCCTTCAAGGGTACAAAACATAGTGCAGTTGAGCTCACATAAGGTATCCATGTCTAATAAATGTATTGGGGAGGTTGAGCTAAGTTAAAGAAAAAAAGATGCTCATCACTAATGAGTCCCATAAAAATAGATACAGGGCTAATAATAGGGAACTTGTTGGTTGAAAATACCGACTGCATCTATGACCATGCTCCAGAGAGGTAAAGAGGTCAATTCTGAGGTATTAAAGCTAAGCAACATGCACCCATGTCAATGAGGAAAGTAGTATGTTTAGAAAGAATAGCACACATAAGGGCCCATCAGATCTCCTTGGATTAGGGTACACATAAGACAGTTCAAACTTCTCAGGTTGTCTTAAAATTCAGGGTAATGGTTTTGGGCAACTTGATGGAAACCAGGCTGACCGGGGAGACCTGGTCCGTTAAGAGCAGTATTCGGACAGTCTTGTTTCCAATGATCCAGCTAACTACAACTGAAACAAGAACTTCTCTCTCCCGAAGCATTGTCGTGGTACTTTTCATTCACCCTCCAACTCTCCTGCCTCCCTATGTTCCCCTTCTGTCCTTCCCTTTGTGGGGCTTCACATCCCATTTCCTTGTCTTCTGTATTTTTGCAGTTTTCCGGACAATATTTTGATTCAGCACTTATTTTTTCCCCTTGTGAGGCCACACAATGATTTGCGACCGTCACTATTTCACCCTACTTCTTAGTCAGCCATCCAATGCAGATTATATCTTTTTTTACCCTCCTGTACTCAAATCAAGGGCACTTTAACACTGTTAAAGTCTGCGGTGAACGCTGCAGTTGATGGAGCATTTTATTGATCTGTGATCTGAGAAGGAGTCTTTGGTCAGTTAATGGACCTCTTGTGCATACTACTTGTACCATTCTGCCAGCTATTGACCAGGTACCTTACTGCTAGACTCCCTGAGAGACATTGCTGTGCCTTTATCAGATTCTGTTCATTAGCCAATAAGTCCTTCAAAATACCCACTGCTTTGCTTGGCAGGTCTTGAATTGAACTCCATTTAAGGCGGTTTACATTTTCTGTGGGAGTTTCTACCTGCACTGCCTAAAGCAGTTGTAGTGGCACTGAACCAAATGTTTTGTGGGTGATGATTACTCTCAGGTCTTTTATCATTTTTAAAAACAGTTATCATGCTATCCAAACTGGCACTCACCATCGTATAATCGAGGTAGGTGGCAGTCTTGCAGGATGGCCTTGTCCAGGCTGGTGGGATATTCCTTGGGAGGCAGCCATTTAGCATCACCAGTCCAGCTAAATCACAAGCCTTCAAGAGTTTTCTTTCCTAGGTTATCTTGTCTTCTGCGCTGGGGAAAGCTTTGAACAGGCAGAGCTTGTAGCACTTCATAACCATCTTCATGTGTATCTTGAAACATATTCAAATTGTAGTCGCCAGTGATTACCAGGTCTGTCATCTGCGGGTCTGCTTTCGACTCCAACAATAGATTAATCAACTTATCCACTATACCAATTTTTTCTCTCGGGTTGATATAGAAATTAACCAGGACCAGCGGGGTTGTTAACTGCTTATCCCACTCATAAAGGTGCAACAGCAATAGCCAAGGTTCATTTGTATCCAGCATTGTTACCTTTGCAGTAAGTTTGGAGTTCACATAAGACATTAGCTCCCCTTTTGCTCTTGCTCTTCCATGGGTGCTACATTATCATGCCAATCAGTTATGTTCAATTAACCTGATTACCGGAATGCTAGATTGTTCCAATGGCTCCTGTGCTGCAAATATGTCAAACTTACTAAAGTACTCACTCGTTGAAGCATCTTCAGTTTTCAGGGCAGATCTCCTAGATTCCAAGCAGAGATACTCAACATGCCATGCTCTATTATGAGATGCCCCCTGGGTTTGTAGTTTTAGTCTTCATGGCGTCCTACCGATAAAGCTGATGGCATCGAACTCCAGTTATCAATTTGCCCAATATGGTTATTAGTCTTGACCTTGTGCATCCTTCAGATAGACCTTTGTTGTTTGTATCATCAGCCCGGAGACTCTAGTGGATGATGACTAACCCGCTGCTTATTTCAGGATTGATGATACCTATTGTGTCCGACCCATGATTTGTCTTGGGACCCATTATTTGTCTTGGGAGGGTTGGGGCTTTAACTACACACTCCTACTGTCTAAATATATCGAACAATACAAAGTATTTTCTTTATGTTAATAAAAACGCACATCCTGCCTTTTAAATATCACACGAAGGAAGCATTTGCCTAACCCATGACCAAGGAGTGCGTGAACTTCGAAACGCGTTTAGTTTTTCGTTCTTGCTGTGTATGAATACACATACGCTGGATTTTGAATAGAGTGTTGGCTCTGTGATTATCTACTCAGGATATTTCTACTGTTGATTTTTGCAGTTTGTTGTTGGATATACGAGGCTCGCTACCTCGCCAAGCACTCCTCACGTCAAGCGGCGGGAGCAAACATGACCTTGCTGGGTGGATATATATATATATATATGTATATATATATATATATATATATATATATATATATATATATATATATATATATATATATATATATATATATATATATATATATATATATATATTCAACGAAAAAACCATAGGTTTCACACATGTTATAGTTAGCTGGACATTTCACTCATACAAAACCATTGAAATTCCCCCGTTATAGTTAGTTCAGCTAACTATAACTTTTGCGCCTGCAATCCACTGCTGATGACGTCACATATTACACCCCTCATGACATGGTCAGTGACATCACTCATGACATCACCGATGACATCTCAAATGACATCACTGATGACATCATCCAGTCAATATGTGTCTTTCTGAAAAATAAATCTTTTTTATATATGTATATCTAAAGGTCGATGGAAGAATAAATGGGTAAATTAGTGTCTAAATCTATGTTTTTTTTGTAAAATTGATTGTATAACTGACTTATTAAGTGTATCATAGTGAATACATGTATTAACAAGTAATGTTTAAATATTAAAATATCTGTATCAGTGTCTCACTTTGTGTATAAGTGGCTGCATGGGTTGGTGAGTAGCTACATGAGTGTGTATATGGGTTATTAGTTTGTTTTTTGAGTATCAGTATGAGTGTCTGTATGTTCGGTGGGGGATATTACTTATCGTATAGATGCATGAATGAGTGACTCACTGTTTGTATGTGTTTTGAAGACAGCATGTGTGCAGGACTGTATGGGTGGATGAGTGTGTGTATGGGTGTGTTAGTGAGTGAATGACTATCTCAATAGTGTCTTTATGAGTAACTACATATGTTTTAAACTAGTATATGTGAGTATTGATGTATATAAGTGAGTATATGTGAGAGTGAGAGTTTGGAAGAGTTCCTGTAAATAAGTATGTGTTTCTATAAGTGATTGTTTAAGAGAGTAAGTATGTGTACGTTTCTCTAGAAGTAAGTGTAGTGGTCTGTGTATAGCTGTAAATGTATGTTTGATAGTTTATTTGCATGTGTGAGTATGTGTGTAAGTAACTCTATGGATGTATATCGATGTGTAACAGGATGTATAGGTGTATGAGTACATATGATGAGTGAGTACATGTATGAGTGACTATGTAGAACTGTTGGTAAATGAGTGGATGTAGATGTTGGAATTACTGAATAGGTTGTTGTAACTGGTATTGGTATCTCCAGTTTTTTTGAAAATGTTAGTTTCTCTTTTTTTTTTTATTTCAAAATATTTTATTGACAGTAAATTTTCCATATACAAAAACAAAACAGTTGTCTTACTTTGTACTGTTCTTACAATGTTGCGGCCTGGTGGGGGCCTAGAGAGAGAGAAGAAAGGAAAAGAGAAAGAAAAGAAGGGGGGGGGTCACTGCTCCAGATAGGCGTCGAGAGCTTCCCATATGTGGTCTTTGGCAGTGTAATTCGCCGTCATTTGCTTGGCAGTGATGTTGTCTGCCCCCCGGAGGAAGGTTACCCAGTTGAACCAGCGTTTGAAGGTGGCTTTGCTGGTGTCCTTCCAGTTACCCAAGATCGTTTTCACCGCAGCCGTCAGGAGTACATCGACCAGGTCTCGTACTTCTTTGGACTGGAGTCCTTGAATGTGTGTATCAAAGGTTATATTAGGGTGAGAGGAGGTCTGTCACTCTTTCACAATGATGATGTCATCAGTGATGTCATTTGAGATGTCATCAGTGATTTCATGAGTGATGTCACTGATCATATCATGAGTGATGTAATATGTGACATCATCGGCAGTGCATTGCGGGCGAGCGAGTTATAGTTAGCTGAACTAACTATAACTGGGGAATTTCAATGGTTTTGTATGAGTGAAATGTCCAGCTAACTCTAACATGTGTGAAACCTATGGTTTTTTCAATGGAATTTTTAAGGTTTTTTTAAATGCTAATTCCTAACTATAACGTGGCTGAAACTTATGGTTTTTTCAGTGAATTTCTAAGGTTTTGTAAATGATAATTTTTAAATGTATTAATTGTTATATTTTTTTATACTGATTTATTACATTGTTTTAAAGTATTTATTTTTAGATACTTTATTTTTTAAATTACATTACATATTTGTAATATAAATTGGAATTTTTTTTAAATTTTTTTTTATTAATATATATTTTATATAGCAGGCAATGAAGAATTTCCAAGTGAAATCAGTCAATGTTAGCCTATGGAAGGAAATTCAAGTTACTGTCAATATGGTTAGAATTACTTTTCAGGATCAGTAGTGGGCTGAAAGATGCAGCACTGAGGTCTCTCCTGATAACAGGTGAGTAAATCGGAATTCGTAGTTCGGCTGATTTTAGAGGGATTTTTTAAAGTTCCAAAACTGCACACTTAGAAAAATGTCCAAGTGAAACCAGTCAATGTTAGTCTATGGAAAAAAATTCAAGTTACTGGTAAGTATGGTTAGAATTACTTTTGAGGATCAGTACTGGGCTCAAAGATGCAGCATTGAGGTCTCTCCTGATAACAGGTGAGTAAATCGTAATTTGTACTACATCCAGTAAGTGCCACAGAGCTGCGTAGCAGAGAGATGTAAAAAGGGGCACGGCATGCACCACCTCTCTGCAACGCAGCACAGTGGCGCTTCCTGGAAGCACCTGGTGCACTACTTGGCCCCCATGGTCCCTCAGGTTTGAAGTTGCATTTTTTCCCCAACTTAAAACGCGCCACAGGGCGTGTTTTACACACATCAAGTCAGGCCCGTCCCCTCCCTTCACCACTGTGTAAACGCGCCCTGTCATGGTTCTAAGTTGAGAGATTAAGTCCCCTTCAATCCTAAGGATCCCTAGTGTCAAACTAGCCCACCAGGTACCTCCAGTAAGCATCACGGAGCTGCGTTGCAGAGAGGTGTAAAAAGAGGCATAGCCTCTAAACACCTGTCTGCAACGCAGCTACCTGGTGCATACTGGAGATACCTGTTGGGCTATTTGGCCCTCAGGGACCCTCAGTATTGAAAGAGAATTAATTCCCCAACTTAATACGCACCACGGGGCGCGTTTGCACACTGATGAATGAAGGGGCCGTGGCCTGAGGTGACATGTCTGCAAACACACCCTGTGGCGCTTTTTAAGTTAGAAAATGAATTCCTCTTCATTCCTGAGGTCCCCTGTGGACCAACTAGCCCACTAGGTACCTGCAGTATGCGCCAGGGAGCTGCGTTGCAGAGAGGTGTTTAGAAGCCACGCCCCTTTTTACAACACTCTGCAACGCAGCTCAGTGGAGCTTACTGGATGTACCTGGTGGGATAGTTGGCCACTAGGGGACCTCTGGATTGAAAAGGAATTAATTCCCCAACTTAAAATGCGCCACAGGGCGTGTTTGCACACACATGACCTCAAGCCCCGCCCCCTACCTTCCCCACTGTGCAAACGCGCTCGTAGCGAGTTCTAAGTTGGGAGATTAAATCCCTTTGAATACTGGGGGTCCCTGGGGGCCAACTAGCCCACTAGGAACGTCCAGTATGTGTCAGGGGGCTGCGTTACAGAGAAGTGTAAAAAAGGGCGAGGCCTCTTTACACGTCTCTGCAACGCAGCCTTCTGCATACTGACTTCTGTCTCTGCAAACGTTCCAGGGGGCGCGTTTGCAGAGAGCTGCACTGAGGGGGCATGGCCTCCTCCCAATACCCGCTTTTTTTACATTGACTTTTAAGAAGGGGGGCTGTGTAGCCCCCCTTCTTTTTCTATTTGTTTTGGCCCCAGGGACCCCATCGCCCAGGGCCTGCCCCCAAGTTTAAATTATTATTTTTTTAATCGGGAAGGGGGCCGCGTGACCCCCCTCCCAAGGCCGGAGTGTGCCCCGGGGACCCGCATCCCCCGGGGCATGGGCCTTTTTTAAATTTAATTTTTAATTAGGAGGGGGGCTGCTTTGCCCCCCTCCTGTTGCCACTTTTGGCCCTGGGAACCCCATCCCCCGGGGCTGGCGATTTTTCTTATTTATTTTCTAATTTTTGGGGGAGGGGGCCGCGTGGCCCTACTCCCGGGCCACTTCTGGCTCCCGGGACCCCATCCCACGAAGCCTGGCCCTCCTCGTTGGGGGCCAGGGGGGTCCCCAGTCCCCCCACGGTCCCAGCCGGCTCCCCGCATCCTGCGGGAGCCTGCATTGCTTTTCTGCTTGGGGAGCAGCTAACATGCTGCTCCCCATGCAGAAAAGCAATCCGCTTTGATTTTTGAAAGAGAGAACAGGTTTCCTGCTCTCTCTTTCAAAAACCAAAGCAGTTTGCTATGGTAGGGTGGGAGCCGCGAGGCTTCTGCCCTACCATAGCAAACAGCAGTGTCCCGGAGGTAGGCACCGGACCTGGGGGGTGGCGGTCCCCAGGCCATCAAGGGCTCCAGGAGGGGGGCCGCGTGGCCCCCCTTCCACCAGTTAAAAGCACCAGGGGGTGATGGTCCCCGGGGCTGGGGGTCCGTCACGGACCCCCCTATTTTAAATATAAGTGCCCCGGGGAGATGGCGGTCCCCGGGGCGTGTGAGGGGGCTTGGGCCCCCCCACATAGGTTTTTATTTTTTATTTGAAAAGAAAAGAAGACCCGGGGGTGGCGGTCACCGGGGCTGCGGGGGGTCGTGAACCCTCCCGCATACATAATGTTAAAGCCCCGGGGATGGCGGTCCCCGGGGCTAGGGGGCCCCTCTGGGCCCACCATATTATTTACAAAAAGAAGCCCTGGGGGGTGGCGGTCCCCGGGGCTGGGGGGGCCATGAGCCCCCGCATACATAATATTAAAGTCCTGGGGGGTGGGAGTCCCCGGGGCTGGGGGACCCCTCTGGAACCCCCATTATTATACAAAAAGAAGCCCCGGGGTGTGGCGGTCCCCAGGGCTGCGGTGAGCGCCCCGCATATATAACATAAAAACCCCCGGGGGGTGATTGTCCACGGGGCTGGGGGGGCCCTCTGGGCATTTTTTGGGGGGGGCATTGGGGGTCCTTGTGCGACCCCCTAAGCAGGCCTAGGGGATCAGGGTGTTTCCACCCTGCCCCCTTTTTGTGTTTTTCACATCTCTTTTTCTGGTTTTCTTGTGCCTCGGTTCTACCGAATATTTAACAACAAGGTGATGGATTAAGCCCTGATCTCTTGAATGGGTAAGAGTGGTCTGCTCAATTCAGACACTCTGTTCATCACCACCCCCTTTTCTGAATCGTTTTTGCCCACTATAGGTGTGGCAGGGTATACTCAGACATGAGTCCCTTGCTCACTGCACCACCAGGATTCAAGCAAGCCGGGCCGACGACGTCTGAAATGCCAGAAACCGGTCCCTGGAAGCTTGTCTCCTTTCCAGTGAAGAATTGGCTTGGTAGTTTGGTCTGCCCTGTTCCCATGAGGCACAGGGTCAGGCTAATTTGCATATAGCCAGGTTCTGAACTGGGGTTATGCAGTGAGCTAAATAACGGTGATGGATTAAGCCCTGATCTCTTGACTGGGTAAGAGTGGTCTGCTTAGTTCAGACACTCTGTTCATCACCACCCCCTTTTCTGAATCATTTTTGGCCACTATAGGTGTGGCAGGGTATACTCAGACATGAGTCCCTTGCTCACTGCACCACCAGGATTCAAGCAAGCCGGGGTGACGATGGCTGAAATGCCAGAAACCGGTCCCCGGAAGCTTGTCTCCTTTCCAGTGAAGAATTGGCTTGGTAGTTTGGTCTGCCCTGTTCCCATGAGGCACAGGGTCAGACTAATTTGCATATAGCCAGGTTCTGAACTGGGGTGATGCAGTGAGCTAAATAACGGTGATGGATTAAGCCCTGATCTCTTGACTGGGTAAGAGTGGTCTGCTTAATTCAGACACTCTGTTCATCACCACCCCCTTTTCTGAATCGTTTTTGGCCACTATAGGTGTGGCAGGGTATACTCAGACATGAGTCCCTTGCTCACTGCACCACCAGGATTCAAGCAAGCCGGGCCGACGATGGCTGAAATGCCAGAAACCGGTCCCCGGAAGCTTGTCTCCTTTCCAGTGAAGAATTGGGTTGGTAGTTTGGTCTGCCCTGTTCCCATGAGGCACAGGGTCAGGCTAATTTGCATATAGCCAGGTTCTGAACTGGGGTGATGCAGTGAGCTAAATAACGGTGATGGATTAAGCCCTGATCTCTTGACTGGGTAAGAGTGGTCTGCTTAGTTCAGACACTCTGTTCATCACCACCCGCTTTTCTGAATCGTTTTTGGCCACTATAGGTGTGGCAGGGTATACTCAGACATGAGTCCCTTGCTCACTGCACCACCAGGATTCAAGCAAGCCGGGCCGACGACGTCTGAAATGCCAGAAACCGGTCCCTGGAAGCTTGTCTCCTTTCCAGTAAAGAATTGGCTTGGTAGTTTGGTCTGCCCTGTTCCCATGAGGCACAGGGTCAGGCTAATTTGCATATAGCCAGGTTCTGAACTGGGGTGATGCAGTGAGCTAAATAACAGTGATGGATTAAGCCCTGATCTCTTGACTGGGTAAGAGTGGTCTGCTTAGTTCAGACACTCTGTTCATCACCACCCCCTTTTCTGAATCATTTTTGGCCACTATAGGTGTGGCAGGGTATACTCAGACATGAGTCCCTTGCTCACTGCACCACCAGGATTCAAGCAAGCCGGGGTGACGATGGCTGAAATTCCAGAAACCGGTCCCCGGAAGCTTGTCTCCTTTCCAGTGAAGAATTGGCTTGGTAGTTTGGTCTGCCCTGTTCCCATGAGGCACAGGGTCAGACTAATTTGCATATAGCCAGGTTCTGAACTGGGGTGATGCAGTGAGCTAAATAACGGTGATGGATTAAGCCCTGATCTCTTGACTGGGTAAGAGTGGTCTGCTTAATTCAGACACTCTGTTCATCACCACCCCCTTTTCTGAATCGTTTTTGGCCACTATAGGTGTGGCAGGGTATACTCAGACATGAGTCCCTTGCTCACTGCACCACCAGGATTCAAGCAAGCCGGGCCGACGATGGCTGAAATGCCAGAAACCGGTCCCCGGAAGCTTGTCTCCTTTCCAGTGAAGAATTGGCTTGGTAGTTTGGTCTGCCCTGTTCCCATGAGGCACAGGGTCAGGCTAATTTGCATATAGCCAGGTTCTGAACTGGGGTGATGCAGTGAGCTAAATAACGGTGATGGATTAAGCCCTGATCTCTTGACTGGGTAAGAGTGGTCTGCTTAGTTCAGACACTCTGTTCATCACCACCCCCTTTTCTGAATCGTTTTTGGCCACTATAGGTGTGGCAGGGTATACTCAGACATGAGTCCCTTGCTCACTGCACCACCAGGATTCAAGCAAGCCGGGCCGACGACGTCTGAAATGCCAGAAACTGGCCCCTGGAAGCTTGTCTCCTTTCCAGTGAAGAATTGGCTTGGTAGTTTGGTCTGCCCTGTTCCCATGAGGCACAGGGTCAGGCTAATTTGCATATAGCCAGGTTCTGAACTGGGGTGATGCAGTGAGCTAAATAACAGTGATGGATTAAGCCCTGATCTCTTGACTGGGTAAGAGTGGTCTGCTTAGTTCAGACACTCTGTTCATCACCACCCCCTTTTCTGAATCGTTTTTGGCCACTATAGGTGTGGCAGGGTATACTCAGACATGAGTCCCTTGCTCACTGCACCACCAGGATTCAAGCAAGCCGGGCCGACGACGGCTGAAATGCCAGAAACCGGTCCCCGGAAGCTTGTCTCCTTTCCAGTGAAGAATTGGCTTGGTAGTTTGGTCTGCCCTGTTCCCATGAGGCACAGGGTCACACTAATTTGCATATAGCCAGGTTCTGAACTGGGGTGATGCAGTGAGCTAAATAACGGTGATGGATTAAGCCCTGATCTCTTGACTGGGTAAGAGTGGTCTGCTTAATTCAGACACTCTGTTCATCACCACCCCCTTTTCTGAATCGTTTTTGGCCACTATAGGTGTGGCAGGGTATACTCAGACATGAGTCCCTTGCTCACTGCACCACCAGGATTCAAGCAAGCCGGGCCGACGACGGCTGAAATGCCAGAAACCGGTCCCCGGAAGCTTGTCTCCTTTCCAGTGAAGAATTGGCTTGGTAGGTTGGTCTGCCCTGTTCCCATGAGGCACAGGGTCAGACTAATTTGCATATAGCCAGGTTCTGAACTGGGGTGATTCAGTGAGCTAAATAACGGTGATGGATTAAGCTCTGATCTCTTGACTGGGTAAGAGTGGTCTGCTTAATTCAGACACTCTGTTCATCACCACCCCCTTTTCTGAATCGGTTCTACCGAGGCACAAGATGGCTGCCAACACTTCCTGGTTTGGAGTGTTGACAGACAATTAGCATAAAGCTTGTGCTCGGGAAGGTACGCGTACTGTACGCGTACCTTACTTCGTCTATAGATATATCTATGGTTTTACTTTTGATTTTCTAAGGAACTACTGAACGGATTTACACCATTTAACAAAAAGCATAATCTGCGCACCAAACTCTACCGTTTTGCCAAATTTTGTGTCATTCCGTTCAGCAGATCGGGCTGTAGCCTCACTTAAAGGTCCCTATGGAAAATTGCATGGAGAAAACACGTTTTGGGACCCCCTTTTTTCTTTGCCCCTGCTGCACGAATCACCCCGAAACTTTCAGGGAAGGAGCGGAGCAGGCCATTTTCTTGGAGAATTTCACGTGTATTCGTCGACTGGCGCAAAAGTTATTCCAAATAGAATGTTGCGGATTTCCTATTGAAACTAGGTCCTAACTATAACTACCTACTGACGACCGCCAGTAGGTAATATATATATATATATATATATACATATATTGCTCCAATCCTCCAAAACAATCAAACAAAGAAGGTGGGGAACTCAGGGCTGATTTCCTAGAGATTTCCAAGTGGATCTATTTTTCACAGGTCACCAACAACACAACTGTCTCTCAGGACGCGTTTCGGCTTCTCGCATATATATATATCCTCCCATTCGTAAAATATTGACGGCAGTCCATTGCAGTTGAAATCAAGAAGATTTATTCCCTAAGCATAAGGATTTCAGAAAATACCCTATGCGTTTCAGCTGGAAACCGCCTTGATCACGGGTAACTTTAGTGAAGAAATCGATCGTGAATATATACATAATGACGTGCAACATAATAGTGAACAACAGAAGAGGACTACCTGGTCAAAATGTTGTCGGCCATCTTATAATGGTAAAGTAATGTCCGTATCTATGAAACACAATGCATGTTCCTATGAAAACATATAATATAATTACAAATTGCTAACTGTATCAATATACTTCCAAAAATACAGTAGAATGGATTACCAAAGAGTATTTACACATCACGAGCATTGTGCACAACACAAACAGCAACATTGCTCCTTTTGCTTATTTAGCGCGATAACACCATCCTTCTTTGCAGTGTTCTTGGTAATACTCCTTTTTGTCAGTCTGGTGTAATTACACACTGATATATAACCGGCAAATCAGATTTCCTCTCTATGACAATGATATCTAGTGCTCACCCAAGTGGGTTTTACTAATGTACTGGCTAAACATCGATTTGCATTAAATAGATAACAAAATAAAATCAGACTTATTCAATAATTTGACCTATGTGGAACCATATGAAACATCTCCTTATGGTAATTACTTAAATGTTAGAACGACTAAATAATCAGCAAATCTTCTCTTTCTCTATAACAATGTATTCTGCCCCAGTGGGCTTTGATCCGAGTTCTTGTATCGCCAAGTGCAAAAGATTTTAAATTTTGAATGCAGATTCACCTGTACAAACAAAGAAAAGGAATAAGGAGCAAAATTAGCCTAACACAAACTAAAGGCCTCAATTATAGACAAGAACATACAGGTAGCCGTAAAAAGAATTTTTGGGTGATGTTAAAAACAATTAAAATAGATGTCACTGTAGGAAGACATGATGAAAGACATATTAATTACATTCAGAGTTGCCAATAGATTATAAGTAGACAATAAAGAAAAGAAACATGAAACATACTGAATGACAGAGTAATCCTCCTTAGCCCACCATATCAGATAACATTACAGTTTTAGCAGTAAGCAATAAGTACGCTACAAGGGAAACTTAATCTCCTAAATGCCATGATAGTTCTTCAGAATTAAGCCCCATTGAAATCTTAGTATCCACCTCAAGGATATATCTGGATTTTAGTTGACGCAATTTACGGATTCTATCCCCTCCCCTACTCAAGCTGGTAATTCTGTCAATAACAAAGAATCTCAGTAAATTGCGATTACTTTTATGGACTTCTTCAAAGTGTGTATCCTTGTTTTGGATCGCCCTCATATGTTCCAAAATCCATTTTTTTGCTTGGAACATAGTGCTACCTACATTTTTTTTTAGCACAAAACAAATTAGTGTGTAGACACAATAATCAGATAGACAAGTGAGATGCTTTCCTATTGCTCTAACAGTATTGCTGATCGGATAGTGGACAGACTTAACATTAGAGCTGAATTTAAAGCTTTGAATTCCATACAAGTATAAAAGCCTTTTACATCATTGGCACTGCTATTGCTCGTAGAAATTTCATTATGGCATAGTTTGTCTCTAAGAGAATCAGCCTTTTTGTATGTTACATTAGGAACAAGACCTATTGCATCTGCTAGTGTAGGTTCCGTACTAAGTATGTTAAAATGTTTGATGAGACACTTCCTCACTTGCCAGGAACTATAATGATATGTCGTGACATATCTGATTGAATCCCCATTCTCAATAAGTGTGGGACTCTGAGTCAGTAACTCCTCATGAGTAAGTTTACTGGCCTTGAGCAGTGCCTCTTTAATCATTTGCTGGCTGTAGCCCCTCTCCAGGAAGCATTCTGTCATGCAGACCCTTTCTTGATTGAAATCACTGTCTGTACTGCAGAGGAACTCTCCAAAGGGTATACTACGTATTAGTGTCTTAGGGTGTTTACTTTCTGCGTGAAGCAGAGTATTACCTGCAGTTATTTTTCGATAAAGTTTGGAAATCAATTTGTCATTTTCGACTTCCACATAGAGATCAAGAAATTCTATACTTAAGGTACTCATTTTGCCTTCCAAAATTAGATTAAGCTGATTTTCATTCAGAATAGAGATGAATTCATTAGCTAATGCCTCCGTCCCATCCCAGATGATAAAAAAATCATCTATATATCGTAGCCATAATTTGACATCGCCCGGATACAATTCTTGCGAATTGGACACCTACTGCTCCCAGCTTCCCATAAAAAGATTAGCGAAACTGGGAGCAAAACAGGTGCCCATCGCTGTCCCCTGCTTCTGTCAGTACAAGATTTCGTTGAATATGAAAAAGTTATTCTCAAGACAAAACTGTATCATCTGCAACAACATTTCTGTATGCCTGAGATATGGAATTGAACGGGAACTTAAATACTTGCTGCAAGCCTGAATACCATCGCTATGTCTAATGGAAGTGTAAAGGCTACACACATCTAGGGTAATTAAAATATAACCTTCCTTCCAAACAAAATCTTTGATTTTATTCAAGAAATCCCTGCTATCATTGAGATAAGATGGTAAATTCTCCACATAAGGTCGCATGAAAGAATCAATATATTTGGAAGTCTTTTCCAACAGGGATCCCATGGATGACACAATGGGTATCCCTGGAGGATTGATGGGATCCTTATGCAGTTTTGGCAAAAGATATAAAATTTTAGGATTGCGTTTTAAAAGAAAAGAATATTCACTCCATTCAAGAATGCCCACAGAATGCCACTCTTTCAACCTCTTATGATAAGTAACTTTGGATTCTTCCACAGCTTTTTTGGGTACTTGTTCATAACAATCCTGACAACTGAGTTGGCGTTGACCCTCACGTATATAATCTTGTGTATTCAATAAGACAACATTGCCACCTTTATCCGATTGACGGATGACAATGCTGCTATCAGATTGTAATGATTTAACCGCCAAGCGTTGTTGTTTTGTCAGATTGTCATGTGGTCAGCTTTTCTTTTTAGCCAAATTTTTTAAATCCTTGATAACCAGTGTTTCAAAAGTGTCAATACCATAAGATGGCAGAGTGGGAATAAATATGGATTTAGGTCTACAGCTGTTGGGACAGCTTAAATCTACTTTGTAGCCCAATGACGCAGCATTGATAGGTTCCTGGCTACTTGCATGCCATTCCAATTCCTTAAGTACTATTGAAGTCTCCACCTTATTGATGGTCTCAGGTACTGGAATGGGAGTATTGGATTCTCTGGGTGATACAGAATTCTTAACTTTGAGATTATACCACTTGTGTAAACGTAATTTTCTTGTAAAATAAAACAAGTCAGTTCTCTCTTGTGGGTAAGGGAGGGTAGTTGTTGGGAAAAATGAGAGACCAAATTGTAAAACACTATGTTCAATAAAAGTGAGAGTACTTAAAGAGAGATTTACCACATTGTTGACATTCATTTTCCTCTCTTCTTTTGGCCCCTTGTTTCTACTCCCACTGGGGCTGCTGTTACTTTTCCACCATCCGCCCCTCCAGGTTTGTTTGCGGATGGTGTTGCGTCTCCAGTAGCCTTGCCTCTGCTTTTGCCTTGTCCTCGGTGTCCTCTTCCCCTCCCCCGTCCTCGATCTATTTGCCAATTCTGTTGGTTTGTTGACAGATTCATCACTCTGAATTCTTCCCAAAAATTTGACGGTTTGTTTGAGGTTTTTGCCGTTTGAAGACTTTCATCCTCAGAAACGTCACTCTCACTGACTTCACTGTCTGATCCTCCAACAGCTTTGATAGCATCCTAATTCCCTTGTATACCTTTAAGTGCAACATTGTCATACTTCCGACTGAAAGTAAGGATTCGTCCTGACTGGTAATCAATTTTATCCCGCAAAAATGTGCGTTCTTTTTTGGCAATTGTCTCCTCCTCATGTTTGTCAATTCTTTATTTTTTTTATTTTCAAAAACCTTTATTACTCATTTCAATTGCGACATCCAGCCATTAGCCTACAACCAGGAGGCCGGCAGCGTTGGGATTAGCAGAATAAAACACAGAATTACACTTTTAACACAGCCTTCCAGCCGACAACCCTGGGGTCTGGTGGCGGAGTGGACGTTTTTAGGTATGTATCATGCAGTGTACTTTCGAATCATAGGATGACATACTATTTCCCACAAGTGAGATCTATGGCGCCCTAACTTCCACCCCCTGTGCCTACCCAACTTTACTTCTGCCCTAGACGATCAAACAATTTCATAAATCCTGACATATCAAAATAGAACAAACAATTTCTCCCCACTCCAATCCGGCACCCCCCCCCCCCCCCCTGTCACCTGATGTCTAGGCTCCCTGCCACACTCAAGCCAAATCTAACCAGTAGTCAACTGCTGCCTAATCCGACACCCTAAATCGCATGCGTGACTGGGTGCAACGTGTGACGAGCCTCACATTCATCCAATGGTCCCTGAGCGTCTGTGGTATCCCGCCAGCCTCCCGCAACCCCCCCCCCACTCCACTCCCTCCCTCCATGTGTCCTCTGCTAGGCTGGGTCTCTCCTACTGTGCCTACCTCTTCCTGAGCTAGGAAATAATCATCTTCTGTTAGAATCGACTCAACTGATTGCGGCCTCTCATCATTCAGTTCCTCCGCTACAGTGGCCCCCGCATCTCCCGCTCTCAAGTGTGTTTGGTACAGGCCCCAAAAGTTCTTTGGTCGACTTGTCGGGGGTAGCAGCTCACTGTAATTCTTGGATTGCGTGCAGCAGTACAACAAGTCACCTGCCCATCGCTTAGCCGTCGGAAGTGGGCCCCTCATCCAGCAGCACGCTACCACGCGCCTAGCTATTAGCATCCCCATGTCAGCGAGTCGTCTCACTGCCACCGGTAGGCCTCTGGAGTGTCCTGGCAGCGCCAGTGCCGGGTCCGGCGTCCGCTCTAGATCCAGGATCTCGTTCACAGCCGTAAAAATACTTTCCCAGTATTGCAGTACCCCAGGGCAGAGCCATGCGAGATGCTTAAAGTCTGCAACTGGTGCGTTGCATTGCTCACATTCAGCCGATTGTCTGAGGCCGTATCTGTGAAGTCTATCAAGGGTATAGTACACCCTTTGGATAAATTTAAAATGGACCAGTCTGTGTCTACCTTGAGTGATAGCCTTTTAGTGCTCATACAGCAATACCGCCATATATCGTTGTCGATAGTGATCTGTAGATCTCTTTGCCAGGCCGTTCTGGCTTTCATGAGCTGGTGTTTTCGGTGTGATTGTGCTGCTTTTACAGATTCGTCACTAACTTATGGGGCGTCTCCGTTTTGATCACATAAGTGAGTTCTGGTACCTCTGGCAGCTCCTCCATATCAGGCCCTAGTAGTTCGGAAAGGGCACTACGCACCCTATGGTATAGGAAACGAAACAGCAATGGGGTGGTTCCACTAACTGTCTCTATCTAGTCCCAAGTCTTGACACTGTCCTCCGCGAATTAGTCACCCGCCACACGAATGCCCAATCTGTGCATTGCTTGCACCACTCCTTTCTCCCTAACTGGCGGTAGCCAAAGAGCCCACTCCACAGGCATGCTCGGCGAATATAGCAAAGCTCCACCCTGTGCCCGCAAAAGGGAATGCCAGGCATGAGTCGTAGGAGTTATGGAGTCTAAGATGCCCGTCCGTCGATCCACCGGTCTGAAAATCGTGGCTGGGAGAGGAAGCGGGTCAGCAAAAACACGTTCCATTCGCACATGGGAAATGTTTGCATTTCCGTGTATCCAAGTGTGCAGATGGGCGGCCTGCGCCACCCTGTAGTAAAGCTAAAAATCTGGAGCACCCAATCCACCCATATTGTACGGCAGAGTAAGGACAGTCCACTTCACTGTAGGTTGCTTGCCCGCCCATGCTAGCCTAATCATAAGCTGAGTCATGGTCTGGAAGAAGGCTTTCGATAGCACCATCGGGATGGCACTGAACAGGAAGAGGAATCTAGGCAATATCACTATTTTCATGATGGCTATTTGTCCCATAAGGGATAGGGGCAGTCTGCACCACGCCTCCACGTCATCTTCCAGCTTGCTGTATACCACCCCATAGTTTTCTCTGAGCAGTGTTTCCGAGTCTGGGTGCAAACGGACTCCTAGGTATCTAACCGGTTCCACAGTCCATTGCAGCGGGAATTTAATTTCGACTCTGCTAGTTGCCGGGGTTAGGGGAAGGGCCACTGACTTTGACCAGTTGACTCTTAGGCCAGAGAGCGATCTGAAACGGACTACCTCCCGAAGCATAGACAACAGGTTGCGTTCTGGGTCTCTGACATATAGCAGGGTGTCATCTGCATACGTCGAGACCACTATTTTATATTTTGGAAAGCGTACGCCCTCATAACTGTGATATTCCCGCAGTGCGCAGGCGAGCGGCTCAGCCACTAGAGCGTATAGTAAGGGGGATAATGGACACCCCTGTCTAGTTCCTCTGCAAATTGGGAAGGGGTTCGTCACTAGGTCTCCTAATCGGAGCCTAGCCATCGGCTTATGGTATAAGGCACCCAGCATTTGCAGAAACGGCTCTCCCAGTCCCAGGCGCTGTAACACCTGTCTCATGAATGGCCATTCGACCGAGTCGAAAGCTTTCTACATATCTAAGAATACCGCAATTGCCTTTGCATCTTGCCTAACATGCTGCATGGTTCCAAGAACCGTACGGATATTGTAAGTCAAATTTCTACTGGGAATGAATCCCGCCTGCTCTGGAGCAACCAGCTTGGGTGCCAAAAGAGCGAGTCGGGTTGCGAGCACTTTCGCGTAGAGCTTTGCATCAACGTTTAGGAGGATAGTGGGCTGTAGGAGCTTCACTTGTCGGGTGCCATATCTGGCTTGAGTATTGTGACAATGAGGGCTTCCCTCATGGATTGCGGCATGCTGCCCTCCACACAGATATCATCAAACAGTGTGGATAAATGTGGGATCAGCTTGTCCAGGAATGCCTTATAAAAGCCCACTGTAAGTCCATCAGCGCCAGGTGCACTACCATAGCGCATGCTCGCCAGAGCCTCTGCGATTTCGTCTGACCCTAGCGGTAGCATCAGGAACTCACTTTGCGTGTTCATGGGCAAATCTATGTGTTCTAAACAGTCCGTTATTTCATCAGACAGGTTCCCGCCTCTTGCGGAGTACAGCTCTTCGTAGTAGCTCCTAAACTCGCTCGCTATCTCAGGTTTGTCAGAGACCACTTGACCGTCGGACCTCTTCAGTCCAGTGATGTGGAACTTACTCCTATTAACCCTAAGCATTCTAGAGCGGAGGGAGCTTGACCGCTCCCCTCCCCATATGTTCGTGCTGTTGCATATTTCCCAATGTGTTGCACTTCCCTGTCTGCTTCCCCATTATATTCGGTAATAAGGGTCTTGATCTCCTCCGCTACGGTTGTGTCTGACGTTATCTGCTGCCGCTGCTCTAGGATCACTAATTGCTTCTCCAGCGTAGTCAGTCTCTGTCGAATAGATTTAAGCACGTTAGAGTGTTTGGACATAGCTACGCCCCTAACGTATACTTTGAAGGCTTCCCACACCGATTGGAAGCTATCTACTGATCGAATGTTAGCTTCAAAGAAGATATCTATTTCTTCCGCCAACTCTCCCCTGAGCAGCGAATCAAGAAGAGAGTGTGGGGGGAAACGCCATGTGAATAGCGGGATCCATTTCGTAGGAGCCACTAGGACCAACAGCAGCGGTGAGTGATCAGAAAGAGTGCGCGGCAGGACCACACAGTCCTTGATACACCCCAGCATGGAAGAAGACGCTAGCCAATAGTCGATTCTAGTGTGGATGTCATGGTTGGCAGAATAGTGCGTGTATCCTCCCTGTATTGTGTCTGCTCCTCCATAGATCCTCTAGATCCATACTAGTAAGTTCCGCTATTAGTGTTTGCGCAGCTGCAGAGGGTTTGCGCAGCGGGCCAGCTGACCTATCGAGGGCTGGATTCAGCACTAAATTGAAATCTCCCCCCATAGTACCTGAGTAGTGGGATAAGTGTGGGCAACCTTCGCTAGATTATGATAGAATTCCGGGGAGTCGTGGCTCGGGCCATAGACATTAATGACTACGAGGTCCATTCCCATCCCCTTGCATTGGGATATCACAAATCTGCCCTCCTGGTCTGCCATCAGAAGCGACAGTGTCAGTTTCGATCTCGGGTTTACCCATGTCAGAACACCCCTGGAGTGTGTTGTAAAGCCCGCCACTGTGGAATTACCCACAAGTCCCCTACTGAGCAGCATCTTACTTGTAAGTGGAAGGTGGGTTTCCTGCAGAAGGGCCAGGTCAACCCGCTGCACTGTAGATAACTTAACACTCTCCAAAGTTTGTGGTGGTCATTGAGGCCCCGAACATTCCATGTGAGCGCTCTGAGTACGGCTGGTGGATCATGTACAGTTGGCTCATTTGTGTTTGACATCACTCTGAGGTGTGTGCAAATCGTGTGACATGAAATTTCGCAAGCCCAGGGTGGGCGGTGTGTGCTCACAAAGAAAAAACCCAATCCCCCCCCCTGCAACGTGTGTACAAACCAACAATACAACCCCCCTCCCACAGCAGACCGCCCCCAATTTGGCCTTACCGAGCCCTTTCCCCCCTCCCTCCCTCTCTGCCCAACCCTCAACTTCCTAAAAACAACTCCAAAGAGTGTTGTATTGGCATTGCGCGCGGGGGCCGAGGTCGCCTAGCCACCAGCATACAGTGCTAGCGTCTTCTACATTGTGGCCGCACCACTTGCCACACATTGTGGTTCTTATGGTATACACTAGCCTTCCTGAAGATGATAGGTGGTGCCTAGCCAGGACATTCTCCCCACGTACCGTCCATCAATCAGTATCACACTCCCGCCCAGGTGCTGGCCCTAACAAACTACAGGTCGGAGAGCAGAGCGCAATCCCCTGGATATAGTGCGGCGCTGTTGCAAGCAAGGTGTAACCAGAACCAGTTTACGCCTGAGCCCCTATGCAAGTCCAAGCCCCATATTGCAGTCGTACTCGTGTCCTGGAGGGCAGTGCCTCAAAGCACAATACAATCTGTGCAACTGGCTTTCGGGGAGCAACCCTTAACTAAACGCTGCCATTGCATATTACCACTTTATGAGTCAACCATTTGGAAATCCATTACTCCTGCTCGTCTAGATGACTGTTCTTGTCAGCTTCCTCACCCGGCACCACCGCACTTCTGCGCTGGTCTCTCGTCCAGTTCTTTAGGGCTTGTTGCAGGGCTCACAGGTCTGTGAACAGGTGAGATTGTCCCTGTCTGTTGACTCTTAATTTTGCAGGGTACAGCATCGCAAAGTCCAGGCCCAGGTCCCTAAGTTGACGTTTGAATGGGGCAAAGTGCTTACGAGCCTCCTGCACCCTGGCGGTAAAGTCAGGATACAGAGATATTGCCGATCCCTCAAATTGCAGCGTTTTCTTTTCTCTGGCCAAGCGCAACGCAATGTCTCTGTCCCTATAGTTAAGGAGTTTTGCAATGATCGGGCACGGTGGGGCCCCCGGGTGTGGACGCGGTCCCAGGGAGCGGTGAGCGCGCTCCACAACAAACATCTGGGAAAAAGACTCTTCTCCCAGCAAGGTGGTCAGCAATTTTTCTATGAATTTCCCCATGTTTCCTGTCTGCGTTGTCTCCGAAGGCCCGTTATCCTCAGGTTGCAGCGACGAGACCTCGCCTCTAAATCTTCGCTCTTGTCCTGTAGAATTCGCATGAGTTTTTCGACTTTTTTGTGGTCTGTGTCCAGCTCCGTTTGTGCCTCCTCTACCTCCGTCAACCTCCTCTCGGACATGTACAGTTGCTCTGCGTTTATATCTATCCTTTCCACCATCCTGTCCATCCTGTAGGTGAGGGCATTTAATTTGGTGCCCAGGGCTGTCATGCTGGTCTGTAGGCCCTTCTCCATGGATAGCAGTATATTCTTCAGCTCAGAGCCTGCTGCCGCTTCCTCCCCTTCCTGCGCGGCTCCCTTGTCCGCATTCACAGAGTCCTGTGACTTCGTGCGCCTCTGTTCGAAGGAGATTTTCGTCTGGGTTTTGTCCCCTTTTCCCATCTTGCGGGACACTGACTCGGTATCCAGAACCGTAGCGGAGAGTGCGTGTAATGCTCCGGACGAGTCCCAGACGCGTGAGGTTGCTGATGGCGAAGAGCGTTGCGCGGGGTGCTATGTAGCATAGGCACCAGCCTGGTCGATGTGCTTCCGTGCCGCAGATTTGTCCAATTGTTCTACAGGCGTTATAGTAATTACCAATGCCTCGTCCGCTGTCCACCACTTGTCACTGTAGGTCAGGTGTAGAACCGTGAAGTGCCCCACAGTTTCCCTTCTCGAGACGGTTTCTTCGCTGATCAGCCTTAGGGCCTCCCGGGTCCTGCAATGTGACTATCCCCACAATGCGCCACAGGGGGAGAGGTGTCCTCAGCGGTCTAGCACTTAGGGCTAAGGGCGACTTCGAGCTACGCTGTGCAGCATGTGGCCGAGACAGAGCCCAACTCTGGTCCCCGCTGCTGCTGTTATGGACTTGCCCGTGGCCGCCTGTTTCCCAGTTCTGCAGGGGACTGCGCTCCCCCCACAGCTGGTATATCAGCACCACTGCGCCAGGGGCAAAGCCAGCAAGCCTGTCTCTTCCTAGGTGGGCCCCACAGGCACACACAATTCACCGCTAGCTCTCTCCTCCTACCGTTGCCAGGGCAAAGAAGTGCTAATTAATTTTCCATGGGGGGGCATCCCCACCGCCCACACCTCCTGTGTGGGGATCCTCACAGCCCTCTGACAGTGGCCGCCGCCTCGTGGGTCGTGCTCATCGTCGCAACAGGAGAAATCCAGGCGTCAGAGTCGTTCCCCAAGTCTCAGCAATATGTCGAGCCCAGGCGCAGTATAGCCTCGCTGGTCGTCTAGGACCAATGCCTGCCGCCTGGTCGGACTTGAGTGCTCCAGTCCTCACGTCACCCAGCGCCGCATTTCTCCCCAGCCGCACGTACAGCGACATCGTACAGGGCAGCCACTCACTCGAGTCCGAGGCGTTATGGCCTCTAACTTCACCGTTCGTGCGTGCGCCCGATCTCCAGTTGCCATTATCAGAGCGCCGCCGGAATAGGATTGCTGTGTACCGCAGCTCTACATCGGTGCAGGAGAGCCTGTTTTAGTGACCATATATCAGGCTAGTGCAGGATTTTTAAGGATAGTTGCCAACCACATAGCAGAGCTCTGGATTTACTCGGCCATCTAGGTTGCCGGCAAGCTCCGCCCCCCTTTCTTAATTCTTTTATTGAGCTCAACCATCTTCTTTGTAAAAGCCTCCGTTGTATCTTCCTTTTGGATCTCCTCTTTTAATTCCGCAATTATTTTTTATAATAATGCTCTTGCTCTTGCTTTCCATGCATATTTTATCAATATGGACAACATGCGGTTAGAACAGTCCATTAGATTTTCAGCCCATTCTTCGGCTAGCTCCAAATCAGGGTCTTCATAGGATGGGGCAATCAAAATAAATAGTCCTCTTGGGACTCTCTTCTCCTCCTGGTACTTTTTCAGAGTGATCGCTTCCCACCTTTTTGAAATCTCTTTTCTTATCAATTTTTCTAGTTTTTGATATTTTTGATGTAAGGAAGTAGGTGCCATATGATGTTCTTTGGCTTGCGGTAATTCATTGGTTGTGACAAACATGCTTTTAGCTCTCAGTCTCCTACGTGACTCCGTATCAGATTCCATATTATTAATCTCCAAATGCTATTCAGTATACTGTATCATGCATTCAAGATACTATTGGCCTTTAATTCAACTGTTCCTCAGTACATATCGCAGTGACTTAAACAAATCGTTTTAGTCCTTCTATGGGAGTCCCGTCATACCTCTAGGTCAAAGCTATGATTGGTAAAGGACAGGAAATGCAGCGATACAATACAGAATTTAGCCATAAGGCATCAGTTCCTTAATGCACCACACATTGTTCTACAGGCGTTATAGTAATTACCAATGCCTCGTCCGCTGTCCACCACTTGTCACTGTAGGTCAGGTGTAGAACCGTGAAGTGCCCCACAGTTTCCCTTCTCGAGACGGTTTCTTCGCTGATCAGCCTTAGGGCCTCCCGGGTCCTGCAATGTGACTATCCCCACAATGCGCCACAGGGGGAGAGGTGTCCTCAGCGGTCTAGCACTTAGGGCTAAGGGCGACTTCGAGCTACGCTGTGCAGCATGTGGCCGAGACAGAGCCCAACTCTGGTCCCCGCTGCTGCTGTTATGGACTTGCCCGTGGCCGCCTGTTTCCCAGTTCTGCAGGGGACTGCGCTCCCCCCACAGCTGGTATATCAGCACCACTGCGCCAGGGGCAAAGCCAGCAAGCCCGTCTCTTCCTAGGTGGGCCCCACAGGCACACACAATTCACCGCTAGCTCTCTCCTCCTACCGTTGCCAGGGCAAAGAAGTGCTAATTAATTTTCCATGGGGGGGCATCCCCACCGCCCACACCTCCTGTGTGGGGATCCTCACAGCCCTCTGACAGTGGCCGCCGCCTCGTGGGTCGTGCTCATCGTCGCAACAGGAGAAATCCAGGCGTCAGAGTCGTTCCCCAAGTCTCAGCAATATGTCGAGCCCAGGCGCAGTATAGCCTCGCTGGTCGTCTAGGACCAATGCCTGCCGCCTGGTCGGACTTGAGTGCTCCAGTCCTCACGTCACCCAGCGCCGCATTTCTCCCCAGCCGCACGTACAGCGACATCGTACAGGGCAGCCACTCACTCGAGTCCGAGGCGTTATGGCCTCTAACTTCACCGTTCGTGCGTGCGCCCGATCTCCAGTTGCCATTATCAGAGCGCCGCCGGAATAGGATTGCTGTGTACCGCAGCTCTACATCGGTGCAGGAGAGCCTGTTTTAGTGACCATATATCAGGCTAGTGCAGGATTTTTAAGGATAGTTGCCAACCACATAGCAGAGCTCTGGATTTACTCGGCCATCTAGGTTGCCGGCAAGCTCCGCCCCCCTTTCTTAATTCTTTTATTGAGCTCAACCATCTTCTTTGTAAAAGCCTCCGTTGTATCTTCCTTTTGGATCTCCTCTTTTAATTCCGCAATTATTTTTTATAATAATGCTCTTGCTCTTGCTTTCCATGCATATTTTATCAATATGGACAACATGCGGTTAGAACAGTCCATTAGATTTTCAGCCCATTCTTCGGCTAGCTCCAAATCAGGGTCTTCATAGGATGGGGCAATCAAAATAAATAGTCCTCTTGGGACTCTCTTCTCCTCCTGGTACTTTTTCAGAGTGATCGCTTCCCACCTTTTTGAAATCTCTTTTCTTATCAATTTTTCTAGTTTTTGATATTTTTGATGTAAGGAAGTAGGTGCCATATGATGTTCTTTGGCTTGCGGTAATTCATTGGTTGTGACAAACATGCTTTTAGCTCTCAGTCTCCTACGTGACTCCGTATCAGATTCCATATTATTAATCTCCAAATGCTATTCAGTATACTGTATCATGCATTCAAGATACTATTGGCCTTTAATTCAACTGTTCCTCAGTACATATCGCAGTGACTTAAACAAATCGTTTTAGTCCTTCTATGGGAGTCCCGTCATACCTCTAGGTCAAAGCTATGATTGGTAAAGGACAGGAAATGCAGCGATACAATACAGAATTTAGCCATAAGGCATCAGTTCCTTAATGCACCACACACGTGTTATGCGAGGGGCACAACTTTATCCACCACACTTTTCATTTTTGATTCAATGCCACCAGAATCAGTAAGGAACGGACACCGCTTTTCTGCGTGCAAAGTTGTTTATTTTCGCTCTCCTGCCGCCATCATGCCTTTCAGACCCTTGAGGCCTTGGTCATGTTTATATATAGATATATATATATAGATATATATATATATATATATATATATATGTACCACGTGACTCTTCTGAATCTCTCGGTGTTTCCAGCTTTAGCACACCAGCAAACAGAAAGAAGACGGACCACAGAACTTCAGCATCATAACGATTTATTCGGTACACAAAAAGCAGCTACGCGTTTCTGGCAAGTTATGCCCTTCATCACGCTGCAACATGTACTAAAGACATAATGCTTTTTTAAATGCAAGGTTCAAAGGGAACACCCCCTCACAGTGACGTGATGTGTCATGTGACAAATGAACAGTGAAAACATACTGCCGCAGTTATTCATTTTTTAAACAAACAACCTTAATCAGTAACCGGATAAATCCCGGATTTTTGTATGTACAATACGGAAGGTAAATAAACCTATCACATATGCACATTCAACAATGGAGCACATTCTAACTGTATAAATACAGATTACTTGTATGACTTAAAAACATTCTTACATACAATATAATGCTTATAAAGCTTGTCTGATCATATAACAGGGGCAGCTGATAAAGTGCTATGTGAGAGTGAAATAAAGTGCAAAGAAGGAGAAAGGACAAGAGAGGGAGCAAGGAAGTTCTGTGCAATACCATACATTAAGCAAGAGACGGAGATTATCATGGCATATATAAGTTTCACAGATCCCTGGAAACGAATAAATATCTCAAAATTCATGAACATGATTCGCCACTCAATAATAAATAGTATAAATAGTATAAAAAGAGTATAATAAAATCCAATAAATACACCTAAACTAGTGGTATGCGTGTACACATATATACAAATAGATATATAATTGCATACATATATACACACAATATGAAAAATAAAACCTCTAATTAATATGACAATTCATGTGAATAAATTTGACCTCCGTCAAAGTACAAAAGTAGAAAACAGTATAGAAAAATAGAGATGCACATAGATACATATATAAAAATATAAATGTCTATATACACATATCTATACCAAGGAAAAATGCAAGAATGACATCAAATAGAATAAATGCGATAAATATATATACACATATCGAAGTAGTTATGCTTCAACCAATATATACTATATCACAAAACCGATTAAGATGGATACATGAGTGAGCAACAGAAATGAGACCCGACCTCAACCTCGAAATAGGGAACCTAACTAAGAGGGAGGGAACATGATGGACCGGGTCTAAAAGATGTATTAACTATTATGGCATAAGAACAATATGTTCCAAAAAATGATGCATCTCATGGTATACACCCGTTACAACGCAACTTTTACTCCGCACTACCATTACAACGCAGGCATTACAACGCATGACATTACAACGCATTGCGCTGGGGGGCGCTCTAGGATAAGAGGTAAGTTTAATTTACTATCCAACACCTTCCCTAGGGTCCACGGGGACTGGAGTTAGAATAGTAAATTATACTTACCACTATCCAGCACCTCAAAGCGCTATGCGTTGTAATGGTATGCGTTGTAAAAACCGCGTTGTAATGGTATGCGGAGTAAAAGTATACGTTGTAACGACATACATCCGTATCTCATCAATATTGTTCAAACCATTCGGCCAACGTGTATCGAGCTCTAGGATCATCTTAGTTTCCAGCTGGCTTAAAAGTGATTCCCTGTCGCCTCCTCTTTTAAGGGGCGATATAGCACCTATCACAAAGTATTTCAAACAGGATAAGTCATTGTTATGTGTTCTTTTAAAATGACGGGCTACCGGGTACGCTGGGTCACTATGTAAAATGGCGCGTAAATGCTGTAAAATCCTGACGTGTACCTGTAGCTTAGTGCTTCCAATGTATCGTAATCCACAGGTACACGTCAGGACATACACGGCAAAGTCTGTCTTACAGTTGAAATTGCCCATGATCATTTTAGGTTCTTCATCAAAAGGAGTTGAATAATGCAAAGTATTGATGCCGAACCTACACGCGCGGCAGCTGGAACATTTGAAAAAACCCCTAGAAGGTTTCAACCAAGGAGTTTTAGACTTCAATTCAGGGGCCGCTTTGTCCAAAGCAGACCCCATACTTTTGGCCCGTCTAAAAGTAATAATAGGGTTGGCCGGCAACTTAGTGTTCAGGATATGATCACTGAGCACTATGGGCCAATTCTTTTTCAGAATTGCCTTTAATTTTCTGTCCTCACTACTAAAAGCAGTAATCATGCGTGGACCATCTTCTCGGATGTCAGGAATGTTGTCTTGTTCTGACTCTAACTGGGATGTGGGAAATAGGCTCTCTCTGGGTCTAGATTGAGATTTTTCAACTGCTTTCTTTAGAATCTTATCAGAGTAACCCCTATTTTTTAATCGCACTAGCAATTCATCTAGGCATTGTTTATAATCGGAAGGGGAACTACAGATTCTTTTGAGCCTTAAAATCTCTCCATAAGGTATTCCCATGATGGTGTGTTAGGGGTGCATGCTGGTCGCATGCAAAGTCATGTTACCAGCGGTAGACTTCCTATGGAGTGTGGTGTTAAGTTTGGAGTTAGCCACATAAATCTCCACATCCAGGAATTGCATCCTATATTGGTCAATATTGGCAGTGAATTTTAAATTCATGGAGTTGTTATTCATGTCATCAATAAACAGTAGTGCCTCATTTTTAGACCCTTTCCACACCATGAATATGTCTTCTATGTACCTAAGATAACAGACAACATGATTGTTCATTATAGTAGAGTGCAACGCGGTGAGGACCTGCTCCTCCCACCAGCCAACGTGTAAACACGCGTAGCTGGGGGAGAAACAGGCCCCCATCGCCACTCCTCTTAGTTGTCTGTAAATCTCTTTGCCAAAGGTGAAAAAGTTGTTGTGTAAACACCATTGGATAAGGCCCAGAATGACTTTGTTGTGCTCATAAAAAGCCATAGGTTTTTTAGCCAAGTAGTACTGAATAGCATTGAGACCTTGTACATGATTAATACTCGTGTATAACGATTCTACGTCCAACGAAATCAACCACATACTATCTTCCCATTTGATATTGGCGATTTTGAGTAAAAAGTAACTGGTGTCTATATATATACATCAACATGTATATATATATATATATATATATATATATACATGTTGATGAAGGTGAGAAGACGAAACGCATCCTGACAGACCGTTGCGACCTTACCGTGTAATAGACTCACAAAACTCAACTTGGGTCCAGTCAGACTCGTTTGTAAAACCTTAAGCTCAACCCTAGGAAGCTATGGCTTTAGGCAGCGAACTTAAACAAAGGAACTAGTGTGAAGTGTTTAACATCACTGAACAACTAAATAAGGAAGCCACACAACACAAAAGTAATCTGACACCAATTTATAAAAGTAGATTATATTTTATGTAGTTTTAAAATCCAAGTTGAGCAAAACCCACCATAGGGTTCCGGGTGACTGCAAACAAACATTGAGGACTGTAAATTTTGTAAACTTTTGCAAAATTTGTAAGAGTTGTGTTTGTCTACTCCGGCCCCACTTTGGTGACCAGATCTGACAGGGAGACGGTCTGAGTGCCAAATAAGGAGGAACTGGATAGTTGCCTGGCCACCAAAGCATTCTCCAGTCCAGTTCACAACTTTACAGCACGACAGCCATAGAGTTCAATGGAGTTTTCCTGATGCTGTAGATGCAGGAGATGGAGGATGCTCAAGGATGCTCTGGGTGCTGAGCGGTTGATGGGGTTGTCCATGCAGTTACTCCTTGGTCCACAAGTCAGGTGGGGTGACTTTGGCTACAGAGGTTGGGGACCCTTGCAGTCCTCTTTGAGCCTCTAAAAGCCCATCTTCTGCTGATCTACTGGTCTTCCTCCACAGCGGCCCCAGTGATATAGTTTGTGGAGCCTGGTGTCTCCCTTGGGTGAACAATCTGGACTCTTATGACACTTCCAGGTCTGGCAGACTCAGGGGCAACTTTTGGCCATCGAGGATCGGTCTTCTGACTTGCCGAATTGGCCTACTTTAGCTTTGACATCCCTAATACTGGTTCCAGGGGTCAACAAACTGACCCTTGGAGTCACTTATTAGGTCTGAAGTTTGGGAGTGACTTTTCCACAGGGCAGGAGCCACGGGTACAGTCCTCTCTTTGCTAGCCCAAGGTGCGGCAAGTGCAGTCCAGCAAATGGTGCAGCCTCTCTTTGTCAAGCCCCGAAGTCAGCAGGGAGGTCCTTTTTTGGTCCTTGCTCCAGTTCTGGCTTGATCTGAGGTTCAGGGAGCCAGGGGTGCCATATTTATTCCCAGAACATGCCCCAGGGGATGATGCAGTCACTAGCCCATAGGCTACCAGATCCCCTCCTGCTTCTTGATGACTTTCTAGCTATGTGTGGCATCTAGCAATCACTAAGGGCCAGGTGTAGGTGGCCAAATACCGACTAGTATTTGGCTGAGAGCAATGTAGGTGAGTTTAAACCTACTTCCAAAATAAGGAATCGCAAAAATGTGATTCCTTATTTTGCTCTTGTATTTAAGGAATCGGAAATAGAGATTCCTTAAATGCAATGTAAGTAGCACTAAAAAAAGTGCCCTTCAGCCTTAAAGAATCGTTAATTACCACCAACTTCAAGTTGGTGGTAAGTAGCGATTTCCTTTAAAAAAGCACTTTTTTGCTTCTTTAAAAGTTCTATGTGGCACACATCCATGCCCTTAGGGCATGGATGTGCGCCACATGTGCACCAATGCACATTTTAGGGGTGCAACAGGGTGTCCTTTTGACACCTGGCACCCTTGAAATAGCTCCCGCTATTTGCGATTCTTTAATACCGAATCGCAAATAGTGAATATCTTCCCATTCATTCCTAAGGGCCTCCTAGTCCATAGGAATGAATGGCTAGGTATTCCTTATTAACGAATCTCAATTAGCGATTCGTTATTAAGGAATTTTAAGGAATCACTAATATTTTAGCGATTCCTACCTACATTCAATTTAGCGAGTCCTTAATAGTGATTCGGAAAAAAACACTATTAAGGACACGCTAAATTAAATTTACCTACATCTGGCCCTAAGTGCTCTATTTTAACACTCTCAAGATTTCTGAACCCTTCTTAAGATGTTAGGAGTTTGGTAGCCCACCCTAGTGATGTGGCTACCTGTGAATACACGCCAAAGGGAATACAAGTTTGAGCACCAGTCTCCTCTCTCTGTTCCCACTGCCAATCTGTCAACCGGAACAAAGGGCAGCCCCTCAGCAGTGTGATCACCATTTCCCCACCCTGAGTGGCTTCCTGCAAAGGGGAGGTAATACCTTGCCCTGTAGCAGGCTGCTATTTTTCCTAAGCCTGGGATTCATTCACACTTGAAAGCTGGTGGTGGCATGTGTCCTTGTGAAACCACTGGGCAAACTGGGAGACAAAGTGACTACTTTCTAAATGTTACATTTCTTTAAACATGATATTACATTCTACTTTGGCATAAAATGTATTGCCACAATTAATTGGATACCTAAAAGTACCCATCTCAGTAATCCCATTCAGAAGTTAGCCGGGCTGAGTGGGTAGCCCCTGACTCTGTGTTAGCCAATGGACCTACTAACTCTTCCACAGCAATATGACAATTTGGAGGTGTTGCTATCAGGACACACATAACAATTAGATGCCCTTCTTCATAATATACAGTACCTACCATGCTTTAGGGCTCAGTAGGCCTTCCTTAAGGTATACTTACATATATTGTTAAGGGGAGTAGGCTCTTTGCCCTTGGTTTTAATGTCAAAGTCGAACTAGCAGTTGTAACACAAACCTTCCAGTCTACAGTGACAGTTTGGGAGCCATTTTGTACTTTGTCACATGCAGGGTGGCACTATCGGTGCTGCAGCCCTGCGTGGACACTCTGCATTGCATGCCCTGGGTACCATATATTAGGGACTTGTAAGTCAGTCTCTGCCGATTGGGGGTAGCCAATTAGACATACACTTTGTAATGGGTTAGAACACTGGCACTGAGGTCTAGTTGACAGGCCACAGTTCACTCCCAGGGGCACACAATCGGCATCATCAGCCCAAAAATGTGGGGGTGAACTTGCAAAAAGAGTAATTTCCTTAAAATAATATTGCAGTACATAGGAATGTAACATTTGGATTTCATTCACCAGAAAACGTTGTCCAGGTATTTTCATGTACCTGTCATAGTAAGGCATGCACATTCATGAACTGCCACTCATTGCTTTCAGAGAGCTTTGCATAAATATAGCACAAAGATAAATTACACTGGTGTTCCTTTGTCTTGTGTTTCTACTGTCTACCACAGAGGCCAGAAGCCTCTTGATGATCGCTAGCTGTGGGCCTTTTTAGCTGTTTCAAAACAGATGTAGTTGTAAATCAAACTAATACTTTTCTGCAGCAGGCTGCTCAACAACGTCGTTCACTCTGCGGGAGTGTCCGTGTGTGGGTAAAAGGGCTGCAAGAAAATACAGTGTTACATTATTAAAAGCTTTATTTTGGAATACACTGTTACAGTAGGTTTAGCTTTGTTTTGGAATACAATCTTACATTATATTCAGCTTTGCTTGGGAATATAATGTTACATTATAATCAGCTTTGAAGTAGGCTTAGATCTCTTTGGCTCTGTCTTTCTGGGGAATAAACAAATCTGTAATGCCTAAAGGTAATGGATTATCCTGCAGCCCACTTTATTGACCTTGACAACTGAATTATAAATTCTGAGGTGCAGCATGATCTACTGCAGAACACATTGCTTGACCATCAACCCCTGCCATAGCACATTTTATGAAAAAAATCAAATACATTAAAGAAAAAAAATAGGTTCCATCACAGAAAAAAAATAACATAGTTCTTTTGTTTTCTTTTCCCTTGTTTGCTCAGCTCATGGTGGCGCCTCATTCTGCCATAGATGTTCCCGTTCAGTTTTGTCCTTCTGCCCTGGGTAGAGCCAATCACCGAGCATGCATCTCCTTCACAAGCCAACAGGTGAGTTGGTCCTTTCTTATGTTAGCAGCACAAGTCATCAAGCATTGGAAATCTGTTAATTTTTGTTACACACAAGAATTTCTAGCAGAGCCAACTATGAAGCTCCATTTTGCTCTCTGAAATATCAAATACGTATTAATGTCATTGTGCATTTATACGTTCTTTAATTTAGGTGTTACTTTCTATGCATAAGGAGCCAGGTAGCTGTACTGAATGAGATTGCCTTATGAATGTTAGTCGATTTTGTTGATATGCAAATGAAAACTTTAATAATGTAAATTCATGTTTTGACTACACACATTGTTATGTTTATGCTTAAGTAAGTGTAGAATGTTGACCATGTCATGTATTGCGGGGTTTGAAGTAAAACTATCCAAGAATACAACTACTAAGAAAACAAAAATATAAAATCAATAGCATGGGTCTAAAAGGTAGAATTAGACATAATATTTTATAATAAAAAAACAGCGATGAAAAAGGGGGATTGAGAGGGGGATTGAGAGATAGGAAAAGAGAGAAAAAAATAGGATGAAAAAAGAGAGGTAGAGAAAAAGAGAAGAAGGATAATAGGATGATAAAGAGAAAGGAAAAGGAATAAGGCCTAATTAACAGGTGAGTGAGAGGATACATTTGTAGTATTCAGATCGAATCTTTTCATGAACAGATAATGAAGAAACATTGGCTATTCTATGTTCATCACAGATAAAAATTTCACCATATTGATATAGATAACTTAAAAAGATCCTTCCAATTGAAAAGTATAACCTTAAATGCATGCAATGAAAAGATCAAACAATATAGGTTTAGTTAAAAGATGGTCAAAGTCAGGTGCGGTGCAGTGGACCAAAGGAAAACATTCTGAATTGATACTTGAATATGTCATTGAAGAATCTTAGAACATTTGGGCCAAATAGCTCTCCAAAAATGAAACACATAAGAATAATCGTTGAGCAAATGAGTTAAAGTACCAATAGAAGTAGAACAAGACCAACAAGATGGAGAAGAAATCTGAGCAAATTTTGAGATGGATAGATTCAGGAGTAAAAAACTGCTGTATTATAAATTTTAAAAAATAGAAATTGTGTGATATTTCAGCAGGAGTCATTGATCTTACAATAGTAGGGACAATAAAATATATAAAAAAGCAGCTTTGGGAATAGAATTGTGGGTAATATTATGTAACGGTGTCAAGGGTATCAACAAAAAGAAATACAGAGTTCCCCGGTTGCAGTCAGCTAAAGGACTGTCATTGGTCTCTCTCTTGTCGGGTCATAAAGAGAAAAAAGTGAGTGTAGTGAACCCTCTCTCGGAATTTTAGGGGTACCTCACACAGGTCGCCGGTTGGACTACATTTGTAATCCCACCCGGTGATCGTCCAGCGTCATCATCGGTACCCTGCCCCTGCGCCAGGCTGGCAGTGCAATGCCTGTCGGGCAACAATAAATGTTGCTCTTTGGCGGGGATCTTCTATTCCTTCGCCAAAGGGTGTGTGGATGTAAGGGGACTACGCAAGGAGGTAATATGTGATTGTGCAAAAGTGAGCGTGGGTGAATAAAAAGAGTCAGTGGAGTCCAAAAATTAGGATTTTAATGGTATGGCTCACTGCTCTATTAAAAATACAAGGGGTATAGAGGCAGAACAATCAAGGTAGTAAGCCTCATTCGACCCTTGGTGAGTGGATGGTCAACATGTTTCTTGCTTTTGAAGCAATTCGTCAGGACCAAGGAGTGCTCATATGATTTGCAAGGGCACCCCCGTGATCAGGGGGCCCAGTATACGACCTGGTAGGTGTCGTATGGCAGTCCTTCCTCAGGACCCTTCCCAGAACCGTATGTTATACTCGGGAGGCTTCCTCGAGCTGACCGGGTGGGGCCAGGACTTGGTGGAGACCACCTCGGAGTTCCTGGCGTAGGGCGTCTAGTCACCTACCCTTCCCACTGCGGACGGTACCGACGCCCTACGCCAGGAACTCCGAGGTGGTCTCCACCAAGTCCTGGCCCCACCCGGTCAGCTCGAGGAAGCCTCCCGAGTATAACATACGGTTCTGGGAAGGGTCCTGAGGAAGGACTGCCATACGACACCTACCAGGTCGTATACTGGGCCCCCTGATCACGGGGGTGCCCTTGCAAATCATATGAGCACTCCTTGGTCCTGACGAATTGCTTCAAAAGCAAGAAACATGTTGACCATCCACTCACCAAGGGTCGAATGAGGCTTACTACCTTGATTGTTCTGCCTCTATACCCCTTGTATTTTTAATAGAGCAGTGAGCCATACCATTAAAATCCTAATTTTTGGACTCCACTGACTCTTTTTATTCACCCACGCTCACTTTTGCACAATCACATATTACCTCCTTGCGTAGTCCCCTTACATCCACACACCCTTTGGCGAAGGAATAGAAGATCCCCGCCAAAGAGCAACATTTATTGTTGCCCGACAGGCATTGCACTGCCAGCCTGGCGCAGGGGCAGGGTACCGATGATGACGCTGGACGATCACCGGGTGGGATTACAAATGTAGTCCAACCGGCGACCTGTGTGAGGTACCCCTAAAATTCCAAGAGAGGGTTCACTACACTCACTTTTTTCTCTTTATGACCCGACAAGAGAGAGACCAATGACAGTCCTTTAGCTGACTGCAACCGGGGAACTCTGTATTTCTTTTTGTTGATAGTCTTTCTAGGACACATACATTGGACCCCTCTTAATAATTGTCCTAACCCTGTGTTCCCCCCTGTTGATACAAAAAACGGTGTCAAGGGTGTCAGAAAGGAAATTGTTAGTTACTGAAAAAGATTGAAGAGCAGGTGAAATTTGGTTATAGTCCTGTAAAAAAATAATTTGGTAAAATATGTTGAGTTTGTAATTGGAGAAAAGGTATAGCAAAGTTATTTTTTTACAAATTGATGAATAGACATAATACTATTCTCCTTCCAATGTACATGGATCAGAGTATAATAATTTAATGTAGGAAAAACATAGAAGGCAGAACCAAACCAATAAAGAGTGGTAAACATATATTGCATATCAATGCGGTCAAATGCCTATTCAGCATCGAGCGACAAGGCTGCAAGAGCAGATTGGTATTTCTGACCGAATGTAAAGAATATTGGAAAATATTCTAGCATTATCAGTGCAAGGCTACACTTAATAAAACCAGATTAATCAGATTTAACAAGTAAAGGAGCAACAGCTTCAAAGTGGGATGCTAAAATGTTGGCAAATATTTTGCAATCATAGTTAATTATTGAAATAGGATGATAAATCTTACAAAGGGTATGATATTTTTATGGATTTGGCATGCATCAAAAATGGATCCATTAGCTTTTGCATCTGAAAGAAATTAATTAAAACGTTCAAGTAATTTAGGATTAAAAATGGAAGAAAAAGCAGAAAACAATTAAATTGAAAAACCATCAGGACCTCTAGCTTTATCTTTTTTTTTGTTTAGCAAATTTATAGCATCTGTTATCTCCTGAAGAGTTATGTCAATTTCTAATGATTCAAATTTATCAGTGATGGAAGGAGGACTAGGAAGACCATTACAAAAATGATGTAAGTTGTGCTCTAAAGGATGAGTATCTTTGGAGTATAGTGATGTATAGTAGTTTTGGAGAGTATTAAAAATATCAGTATCTGAAGATCCATTATTATTGGCGAGTTCATTGCGAATACGCCAATGTTTTTTCATTCAGATGTAACTTTGAAATAATTATCCAACATTTTGCCAGCTTTATTTTGACCTGCATGGTAACTTTAAGCAAGATAATACAAGTGTCAGTGGTGGAAAACCTATTACAAATAGACTTGGCCTTAATAAATAATGTAAGACAGAAGAAGATTTAGACATAACATACGTATGTTCCAGTGTATTAGCTTGCTGCTTTTTTTTGTTTATTTATTTATTAAAGAGTTTAATATAGCGCTGGCAAGACACGAGGGTATCAGAGCACCTGACATCAGTATATGTTTACATCAAGATAACGAGGCTAATCACATCAAGAGAGTACATCAAGTCCAAACATTGAATGTGCCTAGTAGAGCAGAAATAGTGAGGGAGGTTCCAGGGGGAGCAGAGAGCTTTTAATAAGATGGTCCAGACCACAAACATTGTACAAGACAACGTTAAACATTATGGGAGTTGAGAGTGGGGATACAGGAACTGGGATAACAAGCTGCAAAACCATGAAGGAAAATAAAAAGACACCATGTATTAACACCAACGTAATATATGAATAATACTTACATGATAACAATAAAGAACTAAAAAACACTCACAGAAAAAGTGCAAAAAAAGGAGGAAGAGAGTAGAAAGAGGGGATAGGAGAAGGACAGTTAGATAAAAAGACAGATCAAGAAAAGTGATCCAGATCTCCAGCAAAAAGAGTGAAAAATGTGCATGAGACGTGTCAGCACCTAAACAAGAGTGACAAGACAGGGAGAAAAAGAGTTGAATTTACAAAAGATAGCCATATAGATTAAACAAAGAAATAGAGAAACAATGGGAAGAACATGAACATAGCAACAAAATAAGAGTGCTGAACAGTGGTATCCACAGAATGAATTGAACATTTTTGAATAAACAATTTTAGTTTAGCAGGATAATGAATGGATCATGATGAGCCTTCATATGAAATTTTACACAAACAGGGATGCAGAATTCCATAGCGAGTGCTCAACTGCTGAATTTGAGGATGAAGAGGAAATAATTATTTTCTTAGAACATTTGTGACATTGAAGAGGTCCTGAGAAATTAAGATATTTTGATCAGACCAGACAAGACAGCATTTTTCTTCACATGCCTCAAGACTCACATTGAGTCTGTAAATTTCAAGAAGAGCATTATAATGCCTCTGGGTCCAGTAGGATGAGGTTGGGGGGCATCCAAGACAATGCACCGCCTGAAGATTCGAAGGCAGAGTACTTTGAAGATCTAGACGTTCAGGCAAGAAGGTCAGAGCCCTCAAGATTTTCTGGTAGTCCATAAAAAGAAAGAATATTACGTTAATTTCTGTTTTTCAAATCCTTGGTATGTAGTTTTAGTTTTTGTATTTCTTGCTCCAAGAGAGGAATCTTAGTAGCAAAATCCTGGAGATCACTTACACCTTGCTCCATATCAAACAACTTACTCTCCATAGAGATTCACCGACCCTCAATTTGTTGACGTTTTTTTTGGTGGCACACATAAAAGGTTTTACGCCTCTCACCTCATCAAGTACAGTGTCCAAAACAGGATTATGTGAAGACATAATGGGTGATGGATAATCATGTTTTGCTCTTTTAAGTTATGTGCCAGAGAAAGGTTTAGAAATAGCAAGGAGATTGCTGGCCATCTTCGCTTAATGCATAGAATGATGGGGGATCTTCTGGTGAGATTTAATCTTGCCCATACAGGAGAAGGACAGTTTATTAAAAACAAAATCTATATATATAAAAACAAAAGTATGTCTGTCTGTCTGTTTGTCCTTTATGCATTACTACACCAATCATCCGATCGCCATGAAACTTTTGGAAGTTGTTGAGTACACTCCGTGAAGGTTTCTGTCAAAAACAATTGTAAAAATCGCCCCCCCACGACCCTCATAATCTTTCGAATACTGACATAGACAGCAAATTTCCGAGCATTGTCGACAGTTATGACCCACAAACGGAAATCGATTGGTCAATCTACATCAGAAGCACAAAAGAAAAAGGCATTAAGAGCTTCAGAAACAGACGAGCAACGGGAAGCAAGATTAGAAGCTGTTCGAATACAAACTGCTCAAGTCCGTAATTCTCAAACGAACGAGCAACGAGAATCAAGATTGGAAGCCGATCGAGTACGCACTGCTCAAGCCCGTTCTTCTCAAACGAACAAGCAAAGAGAATCAAGATTGGAAACAGATCGATTATGCACTGCTCAAGCCCGTGTGATTGAAACAGGAGAGCAACGAGAATCAAGATTCGAAAACGATCAATTACGCAATGCTCAAGCCCGCTCGAATGAAACAGGAGAGCAACCAGAATCAAGATTGGAAGCCAATCGAGGACACACTGCTCAAGCCACACTTAGAAATGTTTTCAAAAATAAAATGAATACGTTTCAATAACAATGACACAATGTAAATTTAATGTTATCATAACGAGTTTCCCTGAATTTCCTTTCTGCTGAGATCGCAGCAACACGCGACGGGTAAGCTAGTTGTATATAAAATTAAGTACGCCAAATATTGAAACATAAAGGTTTAATAAAAAGTTCAGTCCTAAGGATCGGACAAAAAATACTCTTGCGGTACATCGTCAATGTACAAATATCTCCAGATAATGCACAAAAAGAGGCTTGCAAAAGCTGAACTTGCAAGAGCAAATGAAGGCAGACAATATCCTCAACCTTCAACTTCACAAGTTGGTGACCGGATGCAGTCTACACCACCATTTTGCAAAGGCAAGACTTTTTTGTCCAAACTGCATCACTGTGCTGAGCATTGGAGAACAAGTTGTCCAAACAATGTTGGACACAACTAACAATCACAAATGTAAAAAAAAGTCCCCTACATTTATGCACACTGTTATGTGCTTGTTTTTTTCTTCACATTATCATTGATAAAATCTTAAAAACACCCAAAAAACCACAAAATTTAAATATATATATATATATATGTGTGTGTGTATAAAATAGTTTTAAAAAAGTCTGGAAAAAATGGTTCTGAACGTAACCCTCTATTCTGGTTTAAAAAAAGAAAAGCTATATGTTGTATGAACACATGAGTCACTGGATAGTGTTTGTGTGATTGCATTAGTGTGTATGTAGTGTCTGAGTGATTGGAAGAGCACATGAGTAGAGTTTGAGTGAATGGTTGAGTGCAAGATTAGTGCCTGAGTGAATGGATGAGTGCATGAGTTGTGCCTGAGTGAATACTTGAGTGCAAGAGCAGTGCCTGAGTGATTGCATGGACAGTGCCTGAGAGAATTGATGAGTGCATAGGTAGTGCCTGGATGAAGGGATAAGTGCAAAGATAGTGCCTGGATGATTGGAAGTGTGCATGGGTAGTGCCCAAGATAATGGATGAGGGGATGGGCAATGTCTGAGTGAATGGATGAGTGCATGGGTAGTGCCTGAGTGAATGGTCGAGTGCAAGAGTAGTGCCTGGCTGATTGCATGAGTGGATGGGTAGTATCTGGGTAATTGCATGAGTGCAGTGGTACTGCCTGGGTGATTGGAGAGAGCATAGGCAGTTCCTGACTGCATGGGTAGTGTTTGAGTGAAGGGATGAGTGTAACAGTAGTGCATCAGTGATTGGATGAGTGCATGGATAGTGCCTGGCTAATTGCATGAGAACAAAGGTACTGCCTGAGGGATTAGAGGAGTGCACGGGTAGTGCCTGAGTACATGTATGAGTGCATGGGTAGTATTTGAGTGAATGGATGAGTGCAACAGTAGTGCCTGAGAGAATGCATGAGTGCATGGGTAGTGCCTGAGTGCATGGATGAGTGCAACAGTAGTGGCAGAGTGATTGCACGAGTGCATGGGTAGTGCCTGGCTGATTGCACAAGTGCAAGGGTACTGCAAAGGTGATTGGAGGAGTGCATGCGTAGTACAAGAGTGCATGCTTGAGTGTATGGGTACTGCTTGGGTGATTGCATGAGTGCAGGGGTACTGCTTGGGTGATTGAAGGAGTGCATGGGTAGTGCCTGAGTCAAAGGATGGATGCAGGGATAATGCCTGAGTGAATGGATGAGTGCATGGGAAGTGTCTGGCTGATTGCATGACAGCAGGGGTACTGCCTGGGTGATTGAAGGAGTGCATAAGTATTACCAGAGTTCATGGATGATTGCATGGGTAGTGTTTTTGGGATGGATGAGTGCAACAGTAGTGACTGTGTGATTGCATGAGTGCAGGGGTACTACCTGGCTGATTGTATGAGTGCAGGGGTAATGCCTGGGTGATCAGAGGGGTGCATAGGTGGTGCCTGAGTACATGGATGTGTGCATGGGTGGTTTTGGAGGGAATACATTAATGCAACAGTTGTGCCTGAGTGATTGCATGAGTGTAGGGGTAGTGTCTGGTTGATTGGAAGAGTGCATGGGTAGTGCGTGAGTGCATGGATGAGTGCATAGATGAGTGCATAGGTACTGGTTGAGGGAATGGATGAGTGCAACAGTAGTGCCTAAGTGATTAGAGGAGTGCATGGGTAGTACCTGGGTGATTAGTTGAGTGCACAGCTACTGCCTGGGTGATTGGAGGAGTGCATGGGTACTATCAGAATGCCTAGATGAGTGCATAGGTACTGTTTGAGGGAACGGATGAGTGCAACAGTAGTGTGTGACTGATTGTATGAGTGCATGGGTAGTGATAGGCTGATTGTGTGACTGCAAGGGTACTGCCTGGGTGATTGGAAGAATGTATGGGTAGTGCCTGAGTGAATGGATGAGTGTATGAGTACTGCCTGGGTATTTGTATGACTACTTGGGTTGTGCTTTGATGATTAGATGACTGCAGGGATAGGGTCTGGGTTATTGTATGAGTGCATGGGTTTTGACTCTGTGAAAGGAAAAATGCAAAGATACTGCTTGAGTTATCCTATTAGTGCAAAAGTTAAGCTACAGAGATTTCATTACAGCATGGATAGTGTTTGTGTGAAAAGATCAATTCTTTGCTGATGATATTTGAAAGTTTTTAAATAGTGTATAGGATCAACAATATTTTTATTAGAAATAAATAGCATTTAAATGAACTTTAAACATTGTTTCACATTATCATGCATATTATGTTATGTGTTCTTACCTTTTTATTAATTTAGATACATAACTCTATGGAACTATTTTAGAGTAGTATTGTGATGAATAGCATTAAAACTATTTTCAAACTTCACCATTACCTACTGTAAACAAGAAGAAGAAAAACTGTTCTGTAATGTAAAGTATTATACAAAATATAATATTATATTTTTAAGAACACAATATAATTTTAGAATTGCATAACATTTTCAGTTTTCCTTTTTTGCTGTTCTCAGATTCTATTCTACTGAATATTACCATAGGCAATGATTTCAACATAGTATCATCAATGAACAGCGGAAAAAATAATCAACGAGATTGTAAAATAAAAAATCAACACAGAGAATTATTGTCAGTATGTCTAGCTATGTGTTTATCTATAGTTTCTTAATTACGTCCTTCTTGTACATTAACTCGAATATTTCTATCAAGTACATTAACTGAAATGTACACTCTCATTTATATCTGGTTCAATATAAGCAATAAATATATAAACTATTTACTTTTAAACACAATTTTCCAAATGCAATATCAATTAGCCCAAATACTAATCCAACGTCTAATTATAAATAGTAATTGTTTCAATGGTGTCCATTGTCTGTTCACATCTTCCCAATAGGCAGAATAATGTATTCAAAACTTTTGCTTCAAAAATATCTAATATAAATTTGTTATTTTGTGTTTACATCTTCCCAATAAACTGAATAATGTATTCAAAACTTTCACTTCAAAAATATTAAATATGAATTTGGTAATTCATAAGGCCATCTAGGTTTGAATTCCAAATGTGCATAATTACAATGTGTCCATCCTTTATTACACTTTAAATACCCAGTATAGTGTCCAGAAGTGGTAGTTGGTCCAGGATGGAAAGTAATAGCCACTGCTATAAAAGTTCTTCCTGAAATAGATATTTGATTTGCAACAACATTTTTAATTTCTGTTTCCAATTTTCTTCCATTTGCTCTACAACGTTGTAGCATTAAAATTAGATATTTTCCATATCTTTCTATATGTAAAGTAGACAACATCTCTAATCTACAATGTGAACATTTCATGTCCCGATTGGCTGTTTTAATCAATTTGTTAAGAGGTACTGATTCACAGTCTGGTATTGTCAAGTATATGAATCGGTCTATTTGTATTTCTCTCATGGTAGTAAAAGAACACTCTTCGCATTTATGATCCCATCTGTAACTTAGTCCAAATAAGTTTCAATCAGAATTCCTTCATGTTATAGCACTGCAAGCATAACCATTAAAAAATATTTTGCATCTTGTTTTACATTAAGAGTAAATGTCAGTGAACCACTACATATATCCAAAAGATGATGAACTCCACAAGCAGTATGACTTTTAGTTCTGTCAGTTACCAACTGTTGAAATACATGATGTAATAAAGAACAAAATCTTTTTTCATGATTTCTTATGATTTTGCAATGAAGCTCTTCTAGATAAAACACAACATTCAGAATCACATTAGCATAGCAGTTGATACCTGAACTATTTTCCAACAGATATCCTACAATGTCATCAACAGTTTCCATTTTATTTTTCTTTACGCCTTCAAGTTTCTGTTGATTTATTTTCTTTTTTTGGACTTCAATTCCATCTTTACCATATTTCCATTTTGAACAGACTATTTGTTTCTCATATATGGGGTATTCACCTAAATCAGGGGTATAAAGTCTTCTTAAATGATTATACTCTCTTACACAATTTGCATCAGCACTAATCTTTTTTGTCATCAAAATCTGTCAAACACAAACCAGACCTGTTCTTACTCGAGATGATACAACATATGCCATTCCCTCTTTGAACACTGTACTTCCAATATTTATGAAAGCGCTGTCTACACTTAAACCTTGAGTTTCATGAATAGTTACTGCATATGCTAAAGACAGATGAAACTGTTTACTGTGAATGTACAAGTCTTTTACAAGCAGCAAAAAAAGTACAACACAACGCCCAATCTGTGTTACCTCTTTAATCTGATCAAATTTTATCTTCAAAAACTCTGTTCCATCTCTGTTCTGAAATTTTACAAACTCAACAACTTTTTCCATTGCTCCATTTACTAAACCTTGTTCTACATTCAAATTACGCCGTAAAATTAATTGAAAGTTTAGACATATGTGTAAATTGTTTTCTAAGCCTACTGTTTTAGATACAGACTTCTCTAGATTGTCTGTGAGAAAAAAAGTCACTCCCTGGTGTTCAATGTTATCAATAGCTTTCATTTCAACTATTTCCTGTGTTTCCAGTTTCAAAAGTTCTTGATTAAATGTAGAACACTCTTGCAGTGTAGGCATTAAGAAAACTATATAGACTTCTTTTCCTCAAGCTTATTGTACATTATTTCAGATGCTGTGTTTCCAGTTGTAAACAAGTTCCTTAGTAGACGAATTTCCAAAGCTTCTTTTCCATGTTTCGTCAAGGCACCAATTCTTATATCTTGAATAATATTTCCATAATGTTCATCATTTGCTGGTCGCATATTCTTAATAAGTTCTTTATAGTCAAAATTTGACCAAATGTTAACATTTTCTAGTGTCTTCATGGACAAGTGTTTTAAAAACAGGTTCTCCTTTTACAGGAGTGAGTTTTAGTAGATCTCCGAATACAATTACATGTTTACCTCCAAACAGAACATCGTAATCTGTTTTAAAAATCTTTTGTATGTTCAAGTGTACAAAGGAAAGCATTACGTTTGAGACCATCAATAATTAGGAGTTTCATTTTATTCAGTACTCTTGAAACTTCATAAGAAGCTTCTCCAGATAGCTTGTGATATTCCAATTTATTCTCATGTTCAACTGGCAGCATAAGTAATTGATGTAAAGTAATCTCTTCAATGTTGTATGCTGCTAATCCAGTTGGATACAAGATACATGTGATTCTGTCGTTTTTTGTAGATCACTGGTGTTAGAAATGGGATCCCTGGCTGGCCAAGGCTCGCGCCAAAGTCAGTCAGAGATCACCATTCCCAAGTCAGGGCAAGGGAGTTACACACCAAGATAACCCCTGCTCACCCTCTAGGTAACGTGACGCGAGCAGCAAGGCTGATCTCGGAGGCGATGTGTAAAGCGTTTGCGCGCGTACCCAGCAACAATACCCAAGGCCCACCACAAAGGAAACTCCACACAAGGTTATATAAAAATAGCCTTTGTATTATAGCAAAAACACATTAGATAAACACACACTTTACAATGTGCCAACAGGCACGGGCAGAATTTACAGGGGATTATGTACAGGACAGGGCCACATTGACCACTGTCAGGGGTATGCAATTTTAGAATTAGTACTTGTTGTAATTAGCACTTTGTAGGAGTAATCTTAGCGCATAGACATATAATGACTGTAGCACCAAAATAGTAAATGTAGCACACAAACAGTAATCACTGGTAAAGGGTAAATACCTCCTACGCAACCCTAACCACCTTAGGAAAATCACGCAGGGAACTAGGACCTTATTATCAGGACCTATAGGAAACATAAAACAATCACCTAAGCAGGTCACATTTAGCAAAGGTAAAGAAACATAAAAAAATCACCTAGGCAGGTCACATTTAGCAAATGTAATAACAATTGCGCAGGAATCACATTTGCAAGTAAATCATAAATTGCGCAAGGTGCACATGGCACAACACTAGAACTGTCCCTCAGGCCAACTGGCCTCGCAAGGGCGGAAATACCCTTAGCCCAAAATGTCAGGGCAGGCTGCGCAGGCAGCAAAGAACAAACCCTCGGTGCCCGCCCCTCCTGGAGGGGAGGGGCGGGCACCGACAGTGTGTCCCGACGCCCCCTCCACCACACGGAAAACAGCTGCCCCACTCACCGGCTTCTCTTAGACCCTGCGGCAGTCTCGGCTGGGCTCCCTCGGGGCTCGGTTCTGCGGCGGCTCTCTATCCAGGGCGGCGAGGCTCTCCTTCTGGCCATGGAGCCCCGCCTGCACCTTCTGCCGCCCTGCTCTTCCTCTCGTGCCGCGGGCGGGACTTCCGGCTGACACCTTCGGCTTCCGGATCGTCGCTGGCAGCACGGCGGCCCGGCGGCTCCTTGCACACTCCTGGGCTGCGGCGGTGAGAACACGGGGCAATGCCGGGTGGGGACCAGCTTTAAATAATTAAATAAAATGGGGCAAATAAGCGGCAAGGTCCGTGGCAGCCCAAAATGCAGGGTGGTCACCTGCCTGGACCATAAAGCGCTCCCCCAAGCTAGATGAAAATAAAAGCGCTCCCAGTGCTAGAGGAAAAGTAAAGCGCTCCTCAGCGCTAGCAGGTAAAGTAAAGCGCTCCCAGCGCTAAGGGCACCAAAAAGTCCAGCAAAGTCCTTAGGCAGGCAGGGGGGCAAGGCTGGGCCCAGAGCCAGCTCACTGGGTCTCCAGGCAGGGAGACAATCCAAGTGGCGGTCCTCCTGGCCCCAGCAACAGCAGCAGCCCCAGCCCCCTCTGGCAGGATCCTGGAACAGAACAGAACCAAATGTAAGGGGACACAGCCCCTTCTTATACTGTAAATCCTTTGTCTTTGTCACAGGGTGAGGGGAGAAACTAGTCGCAGCTGGTTTTGGAGCACTCTTGATGTGCTCAGCCCCTCACTCTATTCACCAGCAGGGCTAGGGCCATCAGTCGCACCACAGGGGGCGGAGCCAGCATTTTGTGGGGAAAGCCCAGCCCTATTCAGGAACCAGGTGCAGCCCTCCCTCACATTACTCCTGCTAATCTCTCCACTCACCACTGGGCAGACCCATCCAGACTTCCTGGAGCCAGGCTCACAAGCCAGCTCCAGCCAATCACACGCCAGGCACATTTTATACTAATATGCCAACTCCTAGAAGTGGCATTTCCACACAAGACACAATCATGCCACATACATCATTGCGAAGCATTCAATCACATGAGTCCGCACATACCAAACTCGAGCCTGCACTCCCCACGCATCAGGAACTACCAGGGACACAGACATTCCCCATGCATTCCTATGGGAGGGCAGGCCTGCCTTACTACACGCACGCACTTTACTCAGGGACACACGGAAAAAGTGCGCAGAGACCCAAAAATCATCAAAACAGATCACATATTAAAAGCAAATAGATTAGGGGTGAACCTGCCAGAAGGGCCAAGTCCAACAACTGGTCAAACCTTCAATTAAGAAACACTTCCTGTTCCAGCCTGGCCACTGATGTACATTAAAATAGGTTTAAATGATGAACATTGGCATTCTTTTTTTGTGTGCAGCAAATCATGTTGCATCTGTTGTGTCACTTGTTGATATATTTCTTTCGTTCAATGTTTAGTTGTTCTTCTAAATTTTCTAACTGAATAATATTGTGTTGTGCTTGTTGCATTGCAGTTTCTACTTCATTCATGGCAATTGCTGTTTTGTTTTCGATAATTTGTTGTCCTAGTGGATCTTGGCTTAGTGCAGCCCAACTATGACTATCTTCAGAATTGTCTCTGGCCATTTCACCTGCAATAGTAGTTTCTTGTTCAATCTCATCATTTAACATTTGTGGATAAGTTGGGAAAATTGTGCATTGAATGCTATATTTACAGGCATTGAAAGTATGTTCATAGCAGTCAAAATCTCCAAGTAATTCCATTTCACTATGCCGAGGCTTGAACGGTTGCAGAAGTGCTAAATAGAAAAAACCCTCTTATCTGGACTTTCACAACTGAGTTTTTTGTGGTTAATAATATTTCCTTTGACATGTTTTACCTAACGTCTGTCACATCCAATTACTGTATATTTTTCCTCATTTATATTTTCTGTAACATTTCTCTTAAAGCTGCAGTGTTGAAGTATTTCATAGAGGCATAGGTTTTCCAGATGTGGACTCCTTTTGGGATAGTACGTATCCAACATATTCGTTTTAACAGTATCTGTACTTTTAGGTTCATTCAATGCTAAGTATTCAATTTCTTGGAGAGATTTCAATACTCTATTTTGTGTGGCAGCAAGACCTAGACGTACCCAAATGATTCGTCTTGACTTTGAATTTAAACTGGCAGAGCTAAACCGATCCGAACATTCAGAGGATCCAATCTGTCGATGGGAAAGCATTTTCAAGCTAAAGCTGTACAATTTCTTGCTAAGACTCTTCCTGTGAAATTTCTTCCCACATTTCTTTCAACTCTGTCTTTTCAGATTTGGTTATATATGACGTAATATAGCGAGCAACAGCAATTGAATTATCTGCAACATAATAAATATACATGTTTGCATTCCACATTGTCAAAATCATTGGATTGTAGTTAATAGTATACTTTGAATATCCAGTTCTTTTTAAGTTGTATGTATTCTTCAGAGATTTCCGAGTTGTTGTATGCCTTACTGCTGACATAAAACCATGTATTCTTCCTTTAGAAATTATTGGGCGTGGGAATCCAAAATTATATTTTGTATACATTTTTCCCTTTGACTTGTATTTTCGTTGACAATATTTTCCACAGCGTTGACTTTGAAATCGTAAAACTTGTTGTCTCAAGCTGTTTTCTCCTCCTTCTTTTGGAATGGCACAGGTAACATACTCTTCAATGAAACACAAAACACTTTCATCAGTATCAGTCCCCAAATGTTGGTGCATTCTTGATCCATAATAGGATGTGTATATGAGGAGCTACTCTAGCTTGGTACTCCTTTCTCTATAAGAAATCAGTAACTTCTCCAAGAGGTGGATTATTTTTATTGCAGATAAAAAACATCGTAGCTTGAGACCTAGGGTTAAAATATCTGCGCATATTTACAGGATCCAAGTTACAGAGTTCTCCAGCTGTCTTCAATTCAATATGTTTTACATTTTTATTTACTGCTCGTAGAAATTCAAGTAAATTGTCCCATGCATTTTCAGCACAGCTAAGTGTTACAAACTATGTAGGGGTACCTAAGTTTCTTAACATACATTTAAATTCTCCGTGATGATGATACGAATACTCATTGGTATCACGTTGACACGCCATCAAATTAATTAACTGAGTTTCTAAATGATCAACTCTTTGTTGAACTTGTCCATGAATTCCTTTTCAGAAACAGGTGTAAGATGAACTCCTGTTTTTAAAATGTGGTTCACTGTATATGACAGTGCAGACAAGTAACTTTCAAACAGAAGATGAAATATATATGGAATGCACTGTAGAAATCTTGGATCTTCTGAGTACAATCTTGTCGAGCGGTATTCTGAAGCTGGAATCTGTACTGCTCATTCATCATATCATCCACCTTCTGCAGTGGGGAACAGCTGTGGAAAACAACGACCTTCGAAATCTTTTTCCCATACACTCATGGGAGTTCCCTTTACTTTCTTAATTTGAAATAATTCAATACTGTTTCTATCACATCTTTTGAATATAGAGGATGTACACTGTAATGTTCGTAAATCTCTTCTTTCCTGTACTTGTCCACTTTTTCGATTTGTAGACTTTGAATTTCTGTTTCATCTTCTTAATATATTTCCTGTTCTTCTACATTTACAGTTTTATAATAAATATTGTTCTGTACAAGATATAATATAGCCTTTTGAAGTTTGATAACAGGCTCACTTTCCACTCTCTCTATACCAACAGTTTCAATATTTTTCTTAAAATCTAAAGGTAAGTACACAACTCTTCCTTTCAGACCTCTTTGTAAATCTGTTGGAGGAAGCTTGCCTGATGTAGGCTCCATACGAACTATGGCCTGAAACGGGCGCACAGATTTAATAAGAATGGACTCATATGCATTTAAATCTGCCAGTTCCAGAGGTATAGCTACCAAGTCTATGTTGTTATATACAGCTGTAGCTGGCATTTTGTTCTCTTCTAACTTGTTGTAACAATATTTATAAATACGTTGATCAGTACCCAACTCAAAACTGACCTTCCACCAACAAATAAGCACAAAATTGCTGCCACTTATCATTGATTTCCCTTTCACTTTTTAAATATACATCAACATTGCTAGTTTGACTTCTATAGTGATTACGTCGACAACAAACACAAACATAGTTTGGTTTTCCAGATGCAACTATCTTAAAATTTGTAATTTCTTCTACAAACTTGTCAGTACTAATATCTTCCACCTGTTCTTCAACATCTACACTTATCAAGCTGACATTTTCTTTACACTCCTCCTGTGAACCAAAAAAACGAAACTGTATATCATCATAAACTTTTTTTACATCCAATACTGAACCATGCAAAAGAGATGCATTCATTTCACGTAAAGATAATGCATAACTTTTTACATAGTACAATCTCCTTATTAACTTCCGAATTTATGAGTGGTGTACTGCTAACATTCTTAAATGATGAAAATGTATTTTGCACACTTTTCTAGAAACACATGCCAGAGAATGACCCTGAAACTTAGTATATTTTCTTACTTTACATGGATTTAGTCCTTGCAGCATCTTAATCATCTGTTTAACACTTTTTTGGGGCATATTGATGTACTAAAACTCATAATATTTCAATAGATTCCTGTTGAATACTACAAATACTACTACAATTCCACTTATAAACTGGAGCTTGTGTACGTCTCCCTTGAAATTCTTCAGCTATTACTTCCTGTACATTTCTAGGAACCATCTTTTCTTTTTCAATTGGACAACCATCTTTCATCTCATAATATCGACCACTGGTATCAACAGCATGAACAAATTTATTTTGTAGAAAATAGTTTTCTTCATTAAAGAAAGGCTCAGTATTAGAAGTGTGCTTCCATTCACCAGAAAATGTTTTGCAAAAGTTACTTCTATTAACCAGTCTTTTTCTTTTGCTTTTATCTTCCCTAAAGTGCATTGTTTTATTCAATGTTTTCATTCTCTTTAATACCAATATAAATAATTTTCATTTCAATTCAAAGGCAGAATCTTCTACACGTATGTCTTTAAATTGTTTCTGTCTTTTTGAGACATGTGTTTCTTTTCCATTGTATCTCTTTATTTGTTTGTTTTGTTGTAAACATGTTTTTTCTCCTTTGATTAGTATTTTGTTTGTTTAATCTCTCTACAACTTTTTAAATAAATTGTTTAGTTCTTTTACCAGAAGACACTTCATCCTCAGCAACCTTTTGGTGTTTTTCTAGTCCACTGTTTTTAGTTTTCATGAAGTACTTCTGTTTCATTTGTTTTATTCTCTTTTCATGTTTTTTTGCCATCTACTATTTATAATCCAATCAAAATATGTTTTTAAAAACAAATAATAGTTTGATTAGTTTGTTACATCAATTAACATTTTTAAATTAATAGCATCTCAATATTGAAAATAACAACTAAGCACAAGATTACAAATGCATTCCTATTGCATTTATAACAAATAAAAAGAGAAAAGTGTAAAAACAAGCTAAAGAACCGCAAAAAATAGAAGAAAAGGTAATCACACAGAAAGAAAGAGACAGGAAAAAAACAAAGGTTTAGAAACAGCAAAATGAAATACTCAAAGAACACTGCTACTGAAAAATGTAAGAAATGCAGAAAGAAGCAACCAATGTGCAGAAACACGCAAGAGATGTGCAGAAAGAGGCAAAAGAAGTACAGAAAGAAGAAGTATGGTGTGGAAAGAGGCAAGTAAGTACAGAATCGAGTAAAAAGTAGGGTAGAAAGAGGCAAGAGGAGTTGAAAAAGAAGTAAGAGAGGTACAGAAAGAAGGAAGAGAAGTGCAAAAAAGCAACAGATTCACTGAAAGAGACACAAGAAGTGCAGAAGGAGGCAAGAGTCAAGAGAAGTGTAGAAAGAAGCAACAGAAATGAAGAAAGAGGCAACAGAAGTATAGAAAGGAGTAACAAATGTGCAGAAAGACACAAGAGAAGTGCAGAAAGATGCAAGACTGTGTTTTAATGATTGCATTAGTGCAAGGCTAATGCCTGGGCCATTGAAAGAGTGCATAGGTAGCGTCTGAGTGAATGGTTGAGTTTAAGAATACTGCCTGAGTGATTACATGAATGCATAGGTAGTGCCTGAGTGAATGTATAAGTGAAGAAGTACTATTTAGGTGATTAGAAGAGTGCATGCAAACTGTCTGACTGAGTTTATGACTTGAAGAATAATGTCTAGGTGATTACATCAGTGCACAGGTAGTGCCTGAGTAAAACCATCACTGTAGGAATAATGCCTGGGTAATTGGATGACTGCATAGGTACTGCCTAAGAGATTAGATTAGTGCAACAGTAGAGCTTGAGTTATTGTATATCTATGAGTAGTATGTCAGTGATTTCATGAATACAGGAGTAGTGTATGGGTGGTTCCATGAATGCAGGGGTAGTAACTGGATGAGTGGGTAGGTGCATTTATAGAGCTTATGTGAATTCATGAGTGCAAGAGTAATATCTGTCTCCTTAGCATGTTCCATAGCTAGTACTTGAGTACAAGGATGACTCAAAAAGTAATCTGTAGTTCATTGCATGAGTGCAAAAGTAGTACCTGAGGAAATGTATGGGTGCATGGATAAAAGTAATGCCTGGCTGATTGCAAAATTGCATAGGTAATACCTGATTTATTGAATGTGTGTATAGGTAGTTTCTCCTTGTATGACTGCATGGGTAGGTCCTGAGTAAAAGGATGAATGTAAGAGTAATGGTAGGGTGATTGGTGCCTGACAGAATGGGTGAAAGGATGGGTACTGCCTAAGTGAATAGTTCAGTGCTAGAGTGGTGCCTACATGATTGAATGAGTGCAGGGATACTGTCTGGGTGATTGGATCAGTGCATGGAAAAAACCTGATAGAAACTATGAGTGCAAGGCTAAAGCATGGTTTATTGCATGGCTGTATGGGTAGAGCTTGAGTTAATGTCTGAGTGATTAGAAGTGTGTATAGGTAGTGCCTTCTTGATTGCATACCTGAAAAAGAATGCCTAAGTGAATTCATAAGTCCAAGAGTGATGTGTGCCTCCTTACACCAGTGCATACCTGGTGCTTGAGTATAGAGATGTAATCCTCACTATATTCCTGAAAGCACACATGCATATGTCTGTACCTTTTCCTAGTGGCATCATATGTAAAAGAAACATTCAAATACATTTATACCAGTGTTTTATACCTCTACCATCTTTATAGGTATACACATGTGAGAATACATGTGCAAGAAGACACATTTAAAGTCCCTTAACCTTGACAGACTGCACTTTCCATTTCATAGAGACAACTAAAATTATGCGGAGTATTTGAAGTGTACATTTCCATAGACATATGCAAGCTAACCTAATCACTAATCCTTCTACCAACAAGTCTTAAACCTCGCTTTTGTGCTGCAGCTTCACTATTCAGCAACGACTGAGAGAGTTGGGCCTAGCCAAATGCAAAGCAGTGAGTTTTTCAAAGTGTCTGTTAAAAGTCTCACTATACTCTTAAAACCTTGCATTCAAGTGTCTGTACCTTTACCTAGTGGAATCATATGTAAAATAAACACACAAATTCATGTATACCATTGTTTTATACCTTTACCATCTTTATAGGTAAAACACATGTAAGAAGACGTGCAAGCAGACACATACTTGAGTCATAAGACTACAAAGTCCCTTAAACTTGACAGGCTGCACTTTCCATTTCATAGAGACACCTAAAATTATGTGGCGTATTTGAAGTGTACATTTCCATAGACCATAATAAGCCAACCTAATCACTAATACTTCAACCAACAAGTCTTAAATCTCACTTGTGTGCTGCAGCTTCACTTTTCAGCAACTACTGAGACTGTTGGGCCTAGCCAAATGCCACCACAGTTTCGGCAAATTTCAACAGAAAGCCACTTCAGGAAAGTCCTGAAGACCTGGGTGTTCTCTCTCACTGACGCCGCGTGTAAAGCCTTAGTATAAAGTGGGAAGTGTCCATCGAGCTGCTATCCGTTAACCGACCTGTTCCACCTGGGTTGGTACCAAGCGCCAAGATGCTCCTTGGAGTGGTAGTAGCACTATACAAATGTACTTTACATTACATTACATTTTCAAAGTGTCTGTTAAAAGTCTCACTATTCTCCCCAACCAATGCATGTATGTGTCTGTACCTTTTCCTTGTGGTATCATATGTAAAAGAAACATAGAAATACATGTATACCAGTGTTTTATACCTCTACCATCTTTATAGGTATAACACATGTGAACATACAACTGCAAGTACAAATATACGTCATTCACTACTCCATAATGCGCTTTCGATTACGCGGTGTACTACATCTGCACCTTTCCACAAACTACCATAAACACTAATCCATCTGCTATACATGTTACTTTGCACAAACTATTTCAAATGTCATTTCATTACAAAAAAACAAACTAAAATAGACATCTGTACATTTGATAACATATTTCAAACATTACACTACAAAGAGAAAAGCACTGCCTCAACATGACAGCCCTCAAGAACACCACCCGCAAACACCACCAGCTGATCCGCACCACCAAAAGGTCATCCTTCAGAGAACGACTGGACAACAACACCCACAACAGCAAGGAACTCTTCAACTTCGTGAAAGAGCTCTCCAACCCCAACGCCAGCAACAACAACATCACGCCTTCTCAAGACCTCTGCAACTCCCTGGCCACCTTTATTCACCGTGAGATCGTCGACATACACGACAGCTTCGGCGCTCAGAACACGTACCCCACCACCGAACCTACAGCCTCCACCACCACCATGTGCGCCTGGACTCAGGTCAGCACGGAAGATACCACCCACACGATGAATACCATCCACTCGGGCTCCCCAGCCGATCCCTGCCCACACCACATCTTCAACAAAGCCTACTCCATCATCGCACCCAAACTTCGGGACACCATCAACAACTCCTTCATATCCGCCACCTTCCCGGAGAGCTGGAAGCACACTGAGATCAGCGCCCTCCTGAAGAAACCCACCGCTGACCCCTCAGACCTCAAGAATGTCCGCCCCATCTCGCTCCTCCCCTTCCCTGCAAAAGTCATCGAGAAAACCGTCAACAAACAGCTGACAGCCTTCCTGGAGACTAACGGCTCCCTCGACCCATCGCAGTCCGGATTCAGAGTGAACCACAGCACCGAGACCGCCCTCATCGCGGCTGCCGACGACATCCGGACCCTGCTGGACAACGTAGAAACCGCCGCCCTCATCCTGCTCGACCTTTCGGCTGCGTTCGACACGGTCTGCCACCGCACCCTGACAACCCGCCTCCGCCACGCCGGGATCCAAGGAAAGGCCCTGGAATGGATCACCTCCTTCCTCTCCGACAGAACCCAAAGAGTCCGTCTCCCGCCCTTCCTCGCAGAAGCCACCAAGATCATCTGCGGCGTACCTCAAGGCTCCTCGCTCAGCCCCACACTCTTCAACGTCTACATGAGCCCCCTCGCATCCATCGCACGCAAGCACAACCTCAACATCATCTCCTACGCCGACGATACCCAACTGATCCTCTCCCTCACCAACGACCCCACCTCCGCCAGAGCCAGCTTCCAGGACGGAATGAAAGACATCACAGACTGGATGAAGCTCAGCCGCCTGAAACTGAACTCAGACAAGACGGAAGTCCTCATCCTTGGCCCATCCATCTCCGCCTGGGACGACTCCTGGTGGCCCCCTGCTCTGGGCCCCCACCCAAGCCCACGGACCACGCACGCAACCTGGGCTTCATCCTTGACTCCTCCCTCACAATGGCCAAGCAAGTTAACGCCGTTACCTCCTCCTGCTTCAACACTCTCCGCATGCTCCGTAAGATCTTCTGCTGGATCCCCACTGGAACCAGGAAAACGGTCACCCAGGCCCTCGTCACCAGCCGTCTGGACTACGGGAACGCCCTCTACGCTGGGACCACCGCCAAACTACAGAAAAGACTCCAGCGCATCCAGAACGCCTCAGCACGACTCGTCTTGGACATCCCCCGACACAGCCACATCTCTACCCACCTGAGGGACCTGCACTGGCTCCCCGTCAGCAAAAGGATCACGTTCAGAGTCCTCACCCACGCACACAAGGCTCTCCACGACTTGGGCCCCGAATACCTCAACAACCGGCTCACATTCTACACGCCAACCCGACAGCTCCGCTCCGCCAGCCTCGTCCTCGCAACCGTCCCACGGATCAGCAGAACCACCACCGGAGGAAGATCCTTCACCTACCTGGCAGCTAAGACCTCGAACACCCTCCCCACCCACTTACCACTCACCCAGGACCATCTTTCCTTCAGGAAGCAACTCAAGACCTGGCTTTTCGAGCAGTAGCAGCCCCCCCCCCCAGCGCCTTGAGACCCTAGAGGGTGAGTAGCGCGCTTTACAAATACTCTTGATTGATTGATTGATTGATAATAGATAAAACACCTTATGTTATGTTATGTTATGTTAATTGTGTCTTTTATAGCGCTCGGCTACTCGAAAAGAGTGTCCCGGCGCTTTATTGACAACCTGAAAAAGACAAACACAACACAGAGATTTAAGAAAACGGAGTCAGCAAAATAAAAAGGAGTCTAAGAGGCAAAAAGTCAGGTTTTCAGACCCTTCCTGAAGGCCAGCAAGTTCGAGGTACTGCGCAGTGTCAGGGGCAGAGTGTTCCAAAGCTGTGGAGCCCGCAACCTAGAGGAGCGACCTCCAATGCGGGCCTTCTTCACACGAGGAACAGTGACAAGAAACAGCGACTCTGATCTCCGAGATCGTGATGGACGGTAGAAGGCGAGCCTCCTTTGAAGGTATTTAGCCCCCGAGGCGTAGAGGGCCTTGTGTGCAAGAGTCAGGGCTTTAAAAACTATCCGCTTCCGGATAGGCAGCCAATGAAGAGACTGCAACAGGCCAGAGACTCTGACTCGCCTGTGCAGGCCAAAAATGGCTCGCGCTGCCGCATTCTGGACCACCTGCATCCGTTGCAGGAGATACTCCGGCAGGCCAAGGTATAGGACGTTGGAGTAGTCCAATCTTGAACCAATTAAGGCCTGTACGGTAGTCCTCCTATGATCCTCAGATAGCAAAGGAAAAAACTTCCGAAGCATCCTGAGGAGACCAAAACAGGTGCCAGTGAGGGCAAGGATCTGAGATCTTAAAGTCAGGCCGTTGTCAATTTTAATCCCCAAATTCTTAGCCAACTGAGACGATCGCACTGGAGGAGACTCTCTCCATCAAAATCCTCTCCTTTCCCACAGATAAAGAGAAGCTGGGTATCATCGTCATAGGATACGATCTGGGCCCCGAAAGACTCAGCCAATGCCGCCAGAGGGGTCATAAAGATGTTAAATAGAGTCGGGCTCAACACAGAGCCCTGCGGGACTCCGACTCCCAATGGCGGCATCTCAGCAGAGCTAAAGGAGGCCCAGACCGTTTGTCGACGGCCAGCCAGAAATGATCTAAACCAGCTAAGCACCGTCCCCCTCAGACCGATCTCATAATGTCTGACGAGCAAACCCTCATGGAGGACGGTGTCAAAGGCCGCCGACAAATCAAGCATTATCAGCATGGCTCTGCCACCCGAATCTTATACATTTCTTACTCACTTTTGAAATAGTTTTACAGGATATCAAGTATCACAACCTCATTAAAGATTTTCTTTTGCACACAATGAATGTCATGCAGCACTCCCAGCAAGGTGAAACCAGTAATGGCAAACGTTCCCGCTCTTTCGGCACACTAATAAATGTAAGTAGCAAATCACATTGCTTCCTACATTATTTCAATTTGTAAAACATTTCTATTGGTTAGACATATTAACCCTTTCTAAATGTCTTGAAATAGTGCTCAAATGGTTCTGTAATTTTCTGAAGTCACGACTGCACCCGTTGTACCGCAGTTTATCGTCGCGATGGAGCAGCGAACCCTTACGTGCGTTCAAAAATCTATTCCTAATAATATTAGTATACTTTTTTAACAACACAATAGTTATCCATATACAAATGACTTAGAAAACCTTAATTTAGTAACATTTCACTTGTATTTAAAGTTTCTATTTCACATTTCAAATCCACTGTAAACTTTCAACCCTTCCCCATTCTGCTGAATCCCAGTTTCCATAGTAACACTTTGTGCACCATTCAACTGTACTGGCAGGTCACAAGTTCACCACATTTTCAAGTTCAGCACGCAAGCTTACAAATGCAAACAGCAGATGTGGTTGGCTTTTACTAAATATTACCTCATCCTATCTACTGTAACTTTCAAAAAACTTTAATAACCAATCAGAAACATGATTCCACAGCAAAGTAACATGCATCCTATTTTTGAGTGAACAATGTTAATAAACAGCTAATCACTTATTGGCTTTTTTTTAAAACAACATATTCTCCACCATTTTAGATACCTCTCATTCTGCCAACTCACTGTCTCAGAGACAGACATCTTTTTATTACTTCTAGACATCCCTTCAAGATGCTGACAGTGTGGATTGTAGGGCACAACTATTTTCTGGGGCAAAAGGTATGCTGAACACAGAGGTATATACAAAGATCTAGGTTTACAAAATGTGGATATTAAATGGGTTGCACAAAGAGGATTAAAGTGGCACCAATTGATGCCTTTGGTTAAATCCTTTTTTGCATCTCCAACTCCCTGACCTCATGATTGCGCAATGTGGTGGTAATCACCTAGGCACATTGACTGGGGCTAGGCTGGAAATGCTAATGAAGGATACCTTTGCACATATTGCTTTTGCCTCAAACTGTCTTTGTATATTGCAATGTATGCCAAAGACAGAAATGGAAGTGGTCGAGTCAATTCTGTCCACAGATTGATAAAGCTAGGAAGAATGTCAATAAAGCTGTTTCTGCTTACCTCAGAGACCATAAGATGGGCTCTATCTATAACAACAATTTTTGATATGGATGACATCTACAGAAGTTATGGAGTTCACTACTCGGATGAAGGAAAGAGTGTCACCTTAAGCTGTGCGTCCACACGTACATGTAGCTCCAAAAAGTCAGAATGAAAACAAGGGCTCTTTTTAGAGCCACACTATAACCCAAAAGTTTTTTTTTAAAATATACATACTTTATTTTGTGATTCGCGAACCCATTTCAAACGCACAAATTCAATGTACTACAACACAATACACTCTTTAACTTTGAATTTTTTGTTCATTATATAATTAACAACTCTATCAAAATTATTCTAAAAAATAACTTCAAACTCACTATCTTTTAAAAAAAGGTTGCAAATGCAATACAACCTTCTAAATACTATACTATTAAAATATTTATTTGAGGTGGAATCACAAATCCAACTTGGCGTTACACGGGGGCAGCGCTGAGAGCTGCAATGGGGTCGCGACTCCAAACACGTGAAAAAAAAATACCTTGCAGTCTTTTTACTCAAATTCTCCCCCGGGGACCCCATCCCTGAGGCACAGCCATTTAAGAAAAAACGCTCGCTACCTCCCTCCCAGGTATTTTTTTGCTCTGGTACCCCACCCCCCAGGGCATGCCCTCGTGTTGGAGACCAAGGGGGAGACCCAATGCCCCCATGGTCCCTGTCGGCTCCCTGCCTCCTGTGGGAGCCGGTATTGCTTTTGAACAAGGGGAGCTGCAAACATACAGCTCTCCTTGTCCTAAAGCAATTTGCTTTGCTTAATATATGTAAATGTAATGTAATGTAATGTGTAATGTAATGTAATGTAATGGTACTTGTATAGCGCACAAATCACCATGAGGCATCTCGGCGCTTGTACGAATACCGCTGAGGAACCCTTCCTGGCCTTTCCCTGTGAAGTGCCCACTCCTGGGCACCCCCAAGGTGAAGCCAGGCATCCTAGCGTTGTTGGGGCCGTTGGAAGCAAGAGCAGGTTTTCTGTTCGCGCCACGGAGCAGTGCAATGTCCTGCGTGGCCCGCCTTCCACCAACTTTAAGGCACCGGGGAGGTGACGGTCACCAGGGCTTGGGGGGGCCCGCGAGGCCCCCTGCCCAATATATGTCAATGCCCCAGGGAGGTGGCAGTCCCCGGGACTGCAAAGGGGCCGGTGCCCCCTCATATTTTTAGAAAAGCCCGGGCGAAGTGGTGGTCCCCAGGGCTGTGAGGGCCCTCGTGCCTCGCACCCCCGCATATTAACTACATTGCCCCCAGGACCTGGCCCACTTGGCGGCTTCTCCAAAACGAAGGGCAGGAAACAGTGCTTTGTTCTTAGTTTTTTTCTGACCCTACGCAAATCCCGCTGATTTTTTTTTTTTTTTTAAGAAAAGCTTTTTTGGTCCCTGGTGGTCCCTGTGGGACCCCCTGAGCAGGCCTAGGGGTCAGGATAGTTCTACCCTGCCCCCTTATCTTGATTTGTGGCCTTTTGTCTTGTAACTCGGTGCAACCAAGTTACAAGATGGCTGCCAAAACTTTTTTGTTTGGAGTGTTGCCAGCCAATCAGAATGAAGTTTGTGCTCTCGAGGGTCCGCGTATCCACTGTGGTCACCAGATATCGATATTTATTTATTTTTTAATTTACCAGGAACTACTGAATGGATTTACACCATTTGAAGCAAAGAGTGCACTCTGAACAAAGAGCTACCTCTCGGAAAATTTGGTGTAATGCCGTTCAGCAGTTCGGTCTGTCGCTGCAACGAAAAGTTTCCCATGGAAATTAACATCGAGAAAACGCATTTTGGAGCCCCCTTTTTTCTCGGCATCCACTTTACGAATCACCCCAAAACTTTAAAGATAGGAGCTGTCCTGAGCGGGCCATCAGTTTTGAAAATTGCGATAAGATCCGTCAAACGGTGCCAAAGACATTGGCAAAAGAATAAATGCTTTTCCTATGGAAACTAGGTCCTAACTATAACTACCTACTGGCGAGTGCCAAGGTATGCAGGCGAGAAATCTTTTTTATTTAGTTTTTAGTTTTTCAGCAGCCTGCCAGCATAACGTTTCGGCCTATCCAGAGGCCTTGGTCACACAACGCCGTATGAGAAGCAAGCAGCATTTAAAGTGCAAAGTGCTAAAAAAGCTGTCACGCAGGTTTACTGGTGTATTGAATAACCACATAATTGTAAGTAAAAACTGCACATAAAAAACACGTCATTATAAAAAAGAGCATACAAGCATTTCTTTATAAAAAGACTTAATGTTTGGAAATATTAATGAATACATTCATATTTTTTAAAAATACATTTCCTATATGTGCAAATTTGATGCATCTGTGCAAAATAGAGCAATGTGCAAAGCAATGAAACCCAAGTGGGTTAATTTCTATCAGAGCCCCTAGTCCATGATGATAGAGGCTCCTGCGCCCATCTGGTATTTTAGTGCAAAGAAAGTGAAAATAGTGTAAAACATGTGTAAAATAGATAAAAAACGTGAAAGAACAAACTCTTATTTTAAAAATCCATCATATAAACAGATAATTTAAAAACAATATGATGTACGAGAGAGACGGCGGAGCACCATTGCCCATCCCAAAGTAAAATTTGTTAAAACAGTGGGGAATTTCCAATACTATTCAGCTCACAATGATGCTTCTATTCTTGGGGGTTCAGACTAGAGACAGGTATAAAAATCTTCACTTCAGGCCTAGAGGGGTCTTACAGTCTAATTCCACAATGCACCTCGTTTCTAGTGCTCGTAAGATGGCCTCACGGTTCCTCCCCTTCTAAGGGGGGAGACAACATCTATGACAAAGTACTGCAACAGCTGACTTTTATTTTCATGATGGTCTTTAAAGTGACGTGCGACTGGATAGGCGGCGTCACTTGTGTTGATAGCCCTGATGTGCTGGAGTATCCGTTTGTAGACCTGCAATTTGGTACTCCCAACATATTGCAGGCCACATGGGCACTCCAGCACATACACCGCGAACTCAGTCTTGCACGTCAGCTGTTTGTGGATAACACGAGGGATATCAGAAAAAGGTATGTTATACTCAGTTCTGCTCACCCCGTGTTTGCAGGCTTTACAAGAAGAGCACTTTCTGAATCCCTTACTAGCCTGCAACCATGTTGTATTTGCTGCAACCTCAGGGCTAGACTTGACGAAAGCATCGCTCATTGAGCGTGCTTTCCTGAAGGAAATGTCAGGTTTAACTGACATCAGGTCCCCAATAACAGGGTCATTCCGCACCAATTTCCAATTCTTATTGATGATCTTACGGAGAGCTTGGTGCTGTCTGTTATATGTCAATATAAGCCTTGCTGGCTGGATGGCTGTATTGGGGTCTGCTACCAGGGTTCTTTTATATAGCGGAGCCTCCTTTCTAGGGATGAGATTGGCCTTCCTGATAGCCGTGTCTACTGTTGTAGTTGTATACCCTCTGGCTAAGAACCATACTTTGCTGGCCTCCTGAGCTAGCTTGCATTGGGAGTAAGTGCTGCAAATGCGTCTGATATGCAGCATCTCCCAATAGGGGATACTGCGTATCAGATGAGCCGGATGATGGCTCTTAGCATGCAGCACTGTGTTGCCTGCCGTTGGTTTCCTATACAATACCGTCTCTAGTTTGTTGTTTCTAGCAGCAATTTGCACATCTAAAAAACAAACATGCTCCTGGCTGATGTTAGAAGTAAAAGCAAGATTCAATGCATTGTTGTTAATCAAGTCAATAAAATCCAAAGCCTGCTGTTTTGTACCACGCCATATTAAAAATATGTCGTAAATATAACGGTACCAATGCACCACATGTTCAACAAAGATATCATGAAAGGTACCATTGAGGACCTGCTCCTCCCTGTAGCCCATATGCAAACAGGCATAACTTGGAGAAAAGCAGGCCCCCATAGCAACACCCCAGATCTGCTGAAAATACTGGTTGTTGAACATGAAAAAGTTGTTGTGCAGGCAGTAGGAGATCATGGCTAGCAACATCTTATTGTGCTCAGACATTTGGACGGGTCTACTTCCCAAATAAAATTGAACAGCCCTCAACCCGTCAAGGTGATGGATGCTAGTATATAAGGCTGAAACATCCAATGTTATTAGCCAACATTCTGAGTCCCATGCAACAAAAACTAGTTTCCTCAAAAAGTCACCAGAATCCTGTACATAGGATGGCAAAGCCTTGACAAATTCTTGGAGGAAAGAGTGAATGTACATGGTGGTATTTTTCAACAGTCCACTGCGTGAAGAGATGATAGGTCTGCCTGGGGGGTTTTCAGGATTCTTGAGGACTTTGGGGATCAGGTAGAAGATGGGAATTACTGGATGTTCTTTTTTGAGGAATCTAAATTCATCCAGGCTCAGTAACCCTAGCTTCTCCAACCTACCAGTTGCGTGTAGAACTCTGGCTGTTTTTTTTTAACAGTGGAGACATCACACCATTTATAACAGAGTAAGTAATTCAACTGAAGGTAAGCCTCCTCCATGTAAAGAGAGCATGGCCAAAGAACAACATTGCCCCCTTTGTCTGATTGGCGGATGATGATGTTGTTATCCGCCTGTAATTTTTTGACCAGATTCGCATAGCAGTTGTTTTGTGCTGAATATTTGCGTTTCTCTCTTAATGTTGTTGCATAGAGATTCTTAATCCCAGTGATGGCCAGTTCATGAAAGATATCGATGTTGCCATGCAACATTAGTGGGGTGAAGGTAGATTTGAGTTTGAATTTAGTGTAGCCCGGAGTGTTTAAAACCAAATGTTCCTCTGAAGAGCCTGAACTGGGGATTTCATTGTGCAGTGCTTCCAAATCCTGTATCAATTCTAAATCATTAACATTTAGGCCAGGTAACAGGTTAGTTGATGGTGTCAAATGCGCTTTAGGCTGGAATTTGTTGCACATAAAATATTTCTGTAACTTCAACTTGCGAGTGTATTTGTAAAGATCAATCCTGGTCTTTGCATAATTGAAGTCACTAGCAGGACTGAATGTTAGTCCCAGCAAAAGAGTTCGCAGATCAGCAGAGTTGAGTGCAACATTGGTGAGATTGATAACAGAGGAGTCACCTGAATCATGGCTTTTGTTGTTGTGGGATGGACTTTCTTCTTTTGGTTCCATCTTTTGTTGGAGTAATTCTTTTTCTTGGGTTTTTCTTTTAAAACCTGCTGTGTGGCGTTGTCGGCGCTTTTTGTTGATCCTTTTGCGTCGCTCTGATTGGGTCTTCTGGGACGCAGAATATCTCGCCTGTCCTGGCGCAGGCAGTCCACCTCCTGTGCCAGCAAGAAAAACTCGTAAACCCCAATCGAGGGTCATTTATGGTTAGTTCTGTGTCCGACTCACTGTCAGGCAGAGAACTTAAATCAGAATATATATACAGAGTACCTGCACTGCACTTTTTTCAGCCCAGTACAACATAGCTACTCTGGCAACAACTCTAGCAAATTTTAATACAGTAGCACTGTAAAGCAGACAGATTCAAAACAATAGCAGAGAACTTTCTGGGCCAGTTATAAACTGCTCTTTTTTTGTGTATTTTGACAATCGGCTATTGGTTTTAAAATTACTGAAAAAAACATGTTTCAGGGACGTTATAATGATGTAATATGTGACGTCATCAGCAGTGCATTATGGGGGCGCGAGTTATAGTTAGCTCAACTAACTATAACTGCCGAATTTCTCTGGTTTTGTACAAGTGAAATGTCCAACTACCTATAACGTCCCTGAAACCTACGTTTTTTTCAGTGAATTTCAATGGCTTTTTAAATGCTCATTTCTAACTATGACGTCCCTGAAACCAATGATTTTTCAGTGACTTTCAAAGGTTTTTTAAATGCTAATTTCTAAATATAACGTCCTTAAAACCTATGGTTTTTTCAGTGAATTTCTAAGGATTTTTAAATGCACATTTCTAACTATAATGTCCCTATTAGGTCCCCTTGACTTCTGAGGCCACACCCCTTTTAACACCATGCTGCAAACGTGGCTTCTGGTGCACTGCTGCTCGGAGGATGAAGTCCACTTGTGTCCAGAGGGCCTGGCCTCGGACCTCCTCTCTGCAACACAGCTCTGTGGTGCGTACTGGAGGTACATGGTGGGCTATTTGGCCCCCAGGGACCCTCAGGATTGAAGGGGACGTAATCCCCCAATTTACAACGTGCCAGGGGGCGGTTTTCACACTTGTTATATCAGGCCCCACCTCTCCCTGCACCACTGTGCAAACGCGCCCCCTGGTGCATTGTAACTTGGAGGATTAAGTCCCCTTGAATCCTGACGGTCCCTGGGGGCCAGGGTAGAGTTTGAACAGTTTGCACTGCCCATGCAGTCTGCGATAGTAGGATTGCTGTCATCTATTTACTTGGGCCACTCATGGTGGCACATTCAGTGCTTCAGTCCCTGGTGAACCCATTAACTCCCATGGCCTGGGTACCCCTGGTTTTATTTACCAGGGACTTATACAGGGGTTAAAGTCCTTGCCAAATCGGGTTAACAATTCAAATACATCATATGTAGTGCAAGAGCACTGGCAATGGTGTCTGGTTAGCAGACTCCAGGGCACTTTCGGAGTCGAAACCAGCAGCTAGTAGTCCAAATGGGGGTAAACCTCCAAAAAGCTTATTTTCCTACAGACAGCAACAAATAGTTTGCTCTGCTAAAGTCACAATCTTCCCAGCTTTCCGGAACATGCAGAGCTGAATTAAAAAAATCTATATTTTAGCACAGTTTTGGCATTTTTTTAAAGTGGTAGCTATTGTCCCTACTTTTTGTGCTACGACCCAGCAGAAGCTCCCCCATAATGGCGGAGGAGCGCCGCCCCCTGCTCAAAGCCAGCAAATGTAAAATAAAAAGATTATAAAGCAATTTAACTATAATTCTATTTTTCTCTGACAGCCGACGCAAGTCTAGGGCGAGGTGGGACCTGGACATCTTCTTGGACAGCAGCAGGGAGGAAGAGTGGTGGGCACTTGTAAGTGCACATGTCAGTTTGGCCGGCTGTCTTTGGCCAGCCAAACACGCGCACTTATATTTCTCCAACCCCTCTCCCTGAGCAAGTGTCAAACCAGCTTGCTCAAGCTAATCCCAACATTTCTCTCATGCTTGGTAATAGCATGAGAGCAACATCTGGACTCGGTGGTGCCTGTGCTATTTGGCCCATGGACTGCCGGGGGCAGAGGAACACTAAGGCGGCCGGCTGCAGCAGGTAAGATCTTTTTTCAATTATTATTCCCCTCATCACTTTTTATTTGGAGCAGCTGCTATTGCATCAACTTACTTCGAGTTTGTGGTAGAAACCAGTGTAAAACCCATGGGTGATCTAGGAAAGCTATAGATTTCTAAAAAGTTGAGAAAGTTCTGAATTCAGCAAGGGTTCATGTGTTTTGATCCCTCGAGGTTTTCCCACAGAAACCAAGTGTTGAAATAAAGAAATATTTAAATGAGTAGGATAAAATGGCCATTTGTGACATTTTCATCTGTAACCTTTTGTCACAATGACCAATTTACAAATGCAATGTACCATTACCTTCGCCAGACCCTTCTGGTTGCTGGGCTACATATAGGGTTTGTAGGTTCTCCAAGAACCCAAGTTATCCAGAGCCAACAACTGAGCTGCACCATACAATGTTTTTTTTGTATAGATTGTCAATTCATTTGGTGAAATACATAGAGTACAAAATGGGTATAAAGAAAATGTATGTATTTCTGAAATGGGCACAAGATATGGAGTTTGGGGCAGTGATTATTCGTACATCTGAGTTTTTGGGTACCCATACTAGCATATGTTTTAGAGGGTATTTTCAAAATATTTCCTTTCCTACACACTGGTTTGCATTTGGAAGGTACACATGCAGTAAAATCCAGTTGGTAATAAGAAATGTTCTACTAGTCTATGCTCCCACATGTCTTCTGAAGAAAATAGTACCTTACTTGTGTGGATAGGTTTAGTGGCCACAGCAGGCAATGGCCCAAAGCACAACATGAGCACAGCACATTTTTCCACTGAAAACAGACTCTTTTTTTTCCATTGTGGGTAGCTCTGGGTTTTGAGCCCTAGCTCAGCCGGCACCTTGGGAAATCTATCAAACCGGAATTATTTTAATCTAGACACTTGAGGGAATCCAGGGTGGGATGACTTGCATGGCACTCACTGTTTTTTTTTACCCGGAATGCCCTGAAAACCTTAATCTATGCCAAAAGAAAACACTTTTCTCTCACATTTCTGTGATGGAATGTTCGGGAATTTGCAGGTGCCACAAAATTCCTCCAAGTCTCCCAATCAAATTTGTACCTCACTTGTGTGGGTAGGCTGAGTGCCTGTGGCAGGAAACTGCCCAAAACGCAAAATGGATACATCACAAATTCCACTCAAAACTAACCTCTTTTTTTGCAAAGTGGGTAGCTGTGGAGTTGGGGCCATAGCTCAGTTGGCACCTAGAGAAACCTAGCAAACTTACAGTTTTTAGAAAACTAGGCACCATGGGGAATCCAGGTTGGGGCTACTTGCTTAGCTCTCACCGTTTATTTTACCCAGAATCCCTTGCAAACCTAAAACTTTGACTCAAAAAACAAAATGTCCTCACATTTCTGTGATAGAACGTACTGGAATCTGTAGGAAACCACAACTTTCCTACCAACCTGAATTTCCACATGCCCCTGATAAGAATGATACCCCACTTGTGTGAATGAGCCAAAAGACCACTGCACAAAAGGCCCTGAAGTGCTATGTAGATACATAAGCAATAAGGTTAGCTGTGGGACTTGGGGCCCTGCTCTGGCACCACCCATGCAAACCTATGAATCCCAGAATTTTTTTTTTAAAGTAGACAACCAGGGGATTTCAGTCTGATGTTCCTTTTTTAGGTCAGATGAGGTTTTCTTACCCACAATGCCCTGTACAAATCAAACTTTGCCTGAAATCACACATTTTCCTTGCATTTCTGTGATGGAACTTCTATAATCTGCAGGAATCCACAAAATTCCTACCACTCAGCGTTACCCCACTTATGCTGATAAAAACGCTGTGCCACTTGTGTGACTTGGGCCTAGTTCCCGCAATAGGAACAGATCAATCCGACGTCAGTCGGAGTCCCCTCACAAGGGATCCCATTGACCTTAGTTTGTTCTGAGCAACCCCAGCTAAAAAATAAAATAAAGGACTCCCTCTGGTGCAGACCAGCAGAGGGGCCTTTATATTCCTCCCAGTGTCAACCAATAGCCGACAGACGCACTACAGAGGTAATTTGATTGTCAGCCATTGGCCAAAACTTGCATTCAAATTGTTAATTGTAGTCAAATGTGTACCTCTCAGCCTTCATGTTTTTTTATCAGTACCTTGCCAGATCAAGCATTTAACAACTGTTTCAATCTTTTTATAGTGACTTATTGGTTAGAGATTCAAAAGAAGACAGGAAAGGTGTAAAATTGCAAACCTCCAGGTATTCCTTCGCGATAGTTGAGTATATTTAGGGGGAAGGAAGAAAGCTAAGGTGTTAGCTTAAAAAAAAAAAAAAGTAAATCATATTCATTAAAGACTTGTTGTTCTATTTACCTTTCATGTTAACTGGTGGAACACATCTGGTCAACTCAAGACCCCATAAATACACAAGTATTCCAAATGAGAGAGAAAATTATTATCAAACCTATCACATGACCTAGGACTGAAATCATACTACCTTTTTGGTCACCAGGACTCTTTGAGTGCATGTCGCTCATCTTGGAAATCTAATATTAATCATTCCACCTTCCACAAATGAATATTGCTACATGCACTGAGAAAACTGTAAATGTTTCTTAGGCTGACTTATTCTCCTTTAGCTATTCCTTTGGTTTTGAAGGCCAGTGGCCCATTCTTCTGTTGTTTTTAGTGTTTGCCAGCCTTGACTTATCTTTCTGCTTTCCTATGAAGTTATATCACTGATTCCGATATTGTGATTTATTTCTCTTCCAAATTACTAGTCTGTCGGTGTCATTCCTTAGCTTCCCTTATTTCTGATTCTCTTCTGCTTGCTATGAAGGATTCAAGACTGGGTCAATGTTTTGCATTTTTGTGGTGATGAGATCACACACATTGTCTGGCATTATGACGTGCTCCTTGGCATCTCTAATGAATCTATCTCTCTGTTAGTAGAATCACTTATGAGCAGCTCTAGGACTATGTACATTCATTGATAGGACCCCCTCAGTACTGTAACATCTGCTGATCCAAGTGCCGGGTTCTCTTATTAGCTGTCTTTGAACGCCACCACCCGGCTGATGATCACCTCATCTTGTAACGTTGTTCACTGTAACTCTTCCAACTCTTCCAATTCTACTACTTGCTGTATTCCAGTCCAGCCCCACCTGTTTCCCCAGGGTCCTCTGTACCACTCTAGCAGCTCAGATGAGGTTTCTGACAGTGTCAATGATTTAATCTGCCAGTATTGTCTCTTGTGTCACATGTGTCTTTTATAAAATGGCATGCCAGCACATGAATAGGGGATCATATTGTTTGGTTGCATCAATTTCACTGTCAAGTCATTTCTTCATGGACTATGATTTAACTATAACCCTTCTCATAGTCAGCCATTTAATTGTAAATAGTAAAATGAAAATTAAAAATAATATATGAATAATATCTTCTGATAGGGTAAATATTTAAGTGGAGGCTTTAGGGTAATATGTTTTGTGCCAAAGGATGAATTATTTAAGGATGAAAGGTTTGAAGTAAATAGTCAAGGCTGGTGGCTAACTGTCTTAAGGATGTAGGGTTGAAGGGTTTAGAAGTTATGGGTTTAAGGATGAATGGTTAGGGGAAGCATTTATGGGTGAAATGTTTAGGAGTAATGTGTTTAAGAGTGAAGGAGTGAATGTTGATGGGTTTAAGGATGAATTTTGGAGGTTGAAAGGGGGTCTGGGCAAAATCTAAATTACTCCGGTGTAATTTGCGTAATTTTGTGAATTTAATATTATGCAAAATGTCCTAAACTACTCCATTCCACCACTTCCCAAAGTGACACGCCATTCACGGAAAAATTAGACCATGAAAGGTGCAAACGCATGGGAACAACAGAATGTGAATTGCTTTTTTTTGCTGTGGTTTTGTTTAAATGCATTCTCATGACACAAATAGACTTGAGAACACATTTTACAAAAAATGTGTGCAAACTGACACATTTGGATTTCTCATAATTATATTTAATTTCACACCTTTTTGCTGAAACGTTTTATAACTATGCTAATTTTGCACCCCCCTCACCCTAGTTTTAAGGGTGATGTGTGTAGCGGTGAAAGTTTTTAAAGTGAAAGATTTAAGAGTGAAGTATGAAGCTTTTAGGTATAAAGGGTAAATGGCTTAGGGGGAGATAGGGGAACGGTTTACATGTGAAAGGATCAAGAGTGAAGGATTTAATGATCAACATTGAATGGTTTTGGGGTGAAGGGGTTTTGGGATGAAGGTAAAGTAAGTTTTGGGGTTTGGTAAATGTAACGTCATTAATATTAAATAAGGAATAAAGTATTTGTATTAAAAAAGTGTGGTAAGAATCACAAGCTAAATTTACAAACAATGAGATGAATGACAATGAAATGCAAAAGGAGGAAAATCTGTAAGGAGATGTTGGACAAGCAAACAACAACAGAGGAAATGGCATGGTAACCAGGAATAGTTATAACACAAGTCCAGTGTAGGAGGCTGAGGTACTTCTTATTACCACTTTCTACATATCATATAACGTCTGTTAACCTGATGTAGAGGCCCTATGTCTGTATACTTATGCTCATTGTCCCGCCGCTGCTTTTGCTCTTTAATTATCTTCATCCCGCCTTTTCCTCTTCAGCTCCTACCACATAAATTGCTAACAATGCCTGATCCCTTAGTGTGCTATTACCACTAAGACCGGAAGCTTGGAGTGGGGTCTTACAACAAAACTTTCTGTTTGGGCATTGTGGATCTCCATTACTGCTGCATGGTACAATCATTTAGAAAAATGTTAATAGCTAGGTCTTGTCAACGTGTATGTGTCTGAGATTGTGTGTCTTGTACCAATTTGTGTGCAGCCCCAGGTTTGCATGTATTTTGTCTGCATATCTGTCTTTGGTTATGCATATACCTGAGAGTAGACCCTGCATGTATGCTTTGGGCATGTTTGTGTGCTACTCTAACTTCCAATTTGTTTTCCTTGTTCCTGTATTTTTTCCAAGTTTGCATACTTCTGTGTGTGGTGCCTATCCAGGTCTATCTTTGTGTACTGAATTGCACTGTATCTATTGTATAGCACTACATACCCCAAAACACGAAAGATACCGAAGGTCTCTTATACATCCTATCGCAATGCAGAGCCTGTGAAGTGTTCTACAAAGATGGCTTGAGAAATAAAAATTGAAAAGATTACTGAAATACAAGAGAGATACACAGAGTGGTGAGTATTGAGGTACAGCCCAGAGTAGGAACCCATTAAAAAGTACCCATCAGCCCACTCAGTAGTGGAACTTCGTCATCTGGGATTTCAAGTATTGAAAGGTGGTGTCCAGAACAGCCCTTCCTCAAGGAGTACTCGAGGCTAGCTACGGAACCACTGGTTGAACCTACAACCAGATGAGATGACAGAGTTATAGGGTGATAGGGCTTAGTTGCAGTGCTGGAAAAAAGTGTTAAAGAATATATGAAACAGAAAGGAAATTGATCCGAGTGATTTAAAATACCTATCTTGATGTCAATAAGGAAACTTTATTAGGTCTGCCCATCAAGATGGTATAGTTAAAAGCAGAGTGATAATAGCAAAGAAAGAATAACTTGCTATTTACCATAGATGTTTTGTGGTCAACATGTTTCAGCCTGTATAGGCTTTCGTCAGGACCTTTAAATCACTACTGCAACACTTACTTTTTGTGCTCTGTGAGATAAACTACAGAAATTTCAAACTGGTGTGTCCTCTCCTGTAAAAAAATAAGAATAACACAAGAAAACCATACAACAACGAGTTATGGTTGTTATAGTAATCCATAAACATATAAGCATGTCATGTATTTCTTTAGTGTAACTTACCCCAGTCTTTGGGATGAGAAACCTCATCTCACCTGGCGACGGCTCAGGGTAAAGGAGGCCACGCACTAAGGGAATTTTAAAATAATGTGTTTTAGTTCATCTTTAGAATTGGATATGCACATCCAAATTCGTTTCCAGATAAGATACATGTAGGCAGGGTAGCTTTGTGAAGAATGACCATTCTCTAGGATTTCGATGGTGTCAGGCATTCACCCTTTGTTAATTAAAAATGTCAGCAGTCATTTCCTCTTCAAGACACCGAAGAGAAATAGCTATTATATCATGGAGTAAACAGGCAGTGAGAACTGTTAGTTACAGTACTGTTTCTTCCTCTGCAATAGAGGGAAGAAACCCCACTCATTAAACCTTTAAGACAATGGGCAAAAAGACCTGTAAGTCAGAGCGCTGCCAAGAATGGTAATGGTGCGCTTTGTCCAGCTTTGTAATTCAAAGAAAAACGCTCAAAAATGGTGTCTTTACCGCCGCGTCGAGCACACCTACCTCTCCGTCGTTACCTCGGGCTATGCTGAGCCGAGGGGGAGGTGGTGACTCGATGCAATGCGGAAGTATAAGAGACCCGTATGCAGGCCTGATTGAAAGCCGGCTATATTGCTTTGTTGATTGGCTCTTCGTCGAAGTTCAGCGCGGACCAATCTTCAATGTGGATAGAGAGGGCGCTGTTTGTAGGTTCAGCGAGGACCAATGATTAATCAAGAAAAAAGGAAGGGCGTCGCGTGGTAACGCGGAGCCCGGCGTTCCTTCCTTACTGAAACCGGATGTAGAGACGTATCTCTCGGTAGTGGACCGCTTTGTCAACAAAGAACGGTCTGCTTTTAATTGGTCAGGAGGCTCAACCAGGAAGGCTATGAGACTGCCAATAGGTTTCCGTCCGCCTAAGGAGTGTTTGCTAAAAGAGAGTGGTGCGCGATTAAGAGCGGTACCGATTCTACGACACTAGTATGTCTTAGTTGAAATAATGATCCAAAACACATAGATTTATATGTAATTCAGATGTATTGAATGCCTTGTCACGAATAGCTTAGCAATTTGTGCGTAGCGTGTTTGAACCTATTGTTGAAGTTAAAACAATAATGAACCTCGTTTAATATAGTGAATGCCTTGTCACTGGTTGCCTGGCAATTTGTGCGTTGCGTGTTTGGCCTATTGTTGAGATTATGACAGTAATGAACATCATTTGATATATATATGATACAACATAAGTGCTAACACAGTAGCCATGTGTAATAGGGTCTATTATTGAGGTAAAAGACAATACAGCACCTCATTTGATGTGTCTGATCTATCATTGGTGCTCGCACAGCAACCATGCTTAACTATGGTACGGACTACAGATTTGAGAAACAACAATTGGTGTTGTAGCTACTCTTAAGCAAGGTGTAAAGCAAAGAGAAATTAGATGAGATACAGTTGTGGTTTTCATATGTGACCATCTTCAAATGGAGGCTACAATATTCATTATGCTTGGTTGCTAGAGTGTGGCTGTGTTGAATTATCTATGTGGGTAGGGTTTACGGTCAGTGTGTGAAGTTTGTAAGGGTGCCCTAAATGAGTTACAGCAGACTTGTGGCAGTGTCTATTCCCAGTTTAAAGCAATGAGATAGTTTATTTTCTGTACACCCACCTTCTTTGAGCAGATGAGTGGGTTGATATCTAGTTACACTTGTGTGGGAGTAAGGGTGCATGTTTGTGGTCTGAAATTAGTAGGAAGTTTTTGTTGTCATGCTTCGGATTCATGACAGGGTTGGATTCATGCAGCATCTGTGCCTTGAATGTGACTGAAGAAAGTGGAATGATTGAGTTAAGTTAAAGATTAAAGGACCATCTTTCTCAAAGGAGTCCTCTGCACGATTGTGACATTTCTTCGTGAACTGCCAGTTCTTTACAGTGATCCACAGTTCAAGGTGGTCATGAATTATCCATTTCCATACATACCAGCAGTGAGGTCTGGAATGTAGCTGATTTTACTAAAAAAGGAGGTTTTCCTGAATTGAGAGAAGTTTATTATGGGGGGAATATGGAATGAATTGTAATTTGTGTGTGCTGATGGATTTTAATTGGAGGAGTACCGGTGGCCCTAAGGCTGTGGGCGGCCCTGTGGGTGAATCAGAAGGACTTGAATGGACACCATCTGTGTGTATACCTGTAAATATGTGTTTATCTTTGTGCTTTGCGTTCTGTGGGTGTATATGTTTCAATTTGTGCATAACGTGTGTAGGCATAGCAGACTTATTCTTGATCATTGCTTGTTTTCACTACCTGTGTGCAAATTGTTGTGACATTAGCCAATATGAATGAGTTTCTCATCCTAATCCTGTGAAGTATCACATTTGAAATCATTATTGTTGAACCAGACCCTTTTGTCTGGGTCCTCCCCAGATGTTGACCTTCTGTTGCTGAACCCGGTTTAGTGTGCATTAGGAATCTGCGCACTTTTTCCCTGCTAATCAGTTGTAAAGTGCTTGTGCTCTCTCCCTAAAACATGGTACATTTGGCATATACCTGATTGGTGAAATTGTAAATCCCTAGTAAATGGTACTATGTGTACCCGTGGCCTGTAAATTGAATGCTGTAAATGGGCCTATAGCACTAATGCGACCCACTAAAGTGTCTTTTTAAAACATGTCTGAGGCTTGCCACTGCAGTTTGTAGTGCAGTTTTGAACTGCCATTTGGACCTAGCAAAATAAACCTTTTCCAGGTCTTAACCTTCCTTTTTATTACTTATAAGTAGGGGTGAGCAGAACTCACTGAGTTTCATGAAAACTCAGTGAGATTCCACAGAGTTCTACAAGCAGGAGGAAATTGCCACATCGTACTGATTTTTTGCGCCGGGAGCTTGTTCTGCACTGCAAAATCAGTACGTACAGCACCACTCGGCACACCAGAGGGCTCTGCTTCTTTGCTGCCACTTGAGTCGACTTTTTTACTCAAGCAGGTGCCATCTTGCACTCAAAAATCGAGCTAGGGGACTCCCATTCTCACTCACTCTTAGTTGCCAAGCCGCGTGCAAGAAAAAAACTCTGTCTTGCGATGGTTGGCAGAGTTTAGCCAAAACTCTGCATTACAAGCAAAACGTGGAGGGGGCAAACTCCTCAAACTCCACTGATGGAGCAGAATTTATCACCCACCCCTACTTATAAGCCACCTTTAAGTTAGACCCTAACAACTCACAGGGCAGTGTGCTTTGTATTTAAAAGTAGGACATGGGGTGCTTAAGTGTTACATGTCCTAGCATTGAAAAACTCCTAATGTCTTTTTTCACAGTTCTAAGGCCTATCTCTCCTGTTGACTAACACTGGCTTACCTTATTATGTTTAATAAGTGATAACTTTGGATTGGGAACAGATAGAGATATGCAGCTTACACTCAAATTAATTATAATTGAATCCCTTCAATGATGACGTTTGATTTTAAGTCACAATTCTGAAAATACCACTTTTAGAAAGTTGGCATTTTCTTGTACTAACTATTTGTGCTTCCTGCCAGTGTCCTGGGTCACATTACTGTTAAGAGCTCTGATGTTGGGATTTGTGTATTCCTTCCAGACAGTGATACAAATGGGCTTATTTGTGTACAGGATGATGGCTGAATGACTGGGAGGAGTTGCACCCTGTCCCATTTGCACTTCAAAGGACTCTGCCTTACACACACACAAAGGAATCTGACAACAGTTCTGCCCTGTCTTTTGTCACCACAGACTCTTTGGAGCCTTGACAGGGGTAGAGCATGAACGTTCCAGAACCAGAGTGGGGAGGGTGGTAGTATACAGCATACCCCCACATAAAAGGCTTGCACCAGGTATAAATATTAGATCTTCAGAGCCACTCTTTAATACACTCCTGGACCTGTAAACATTACAGAAGGACTGCCCTGCCAACAGAGGACTTCCCTGCTGCTTGAGGCCTGCTTTGCTCTCTCAGATAAATGACTGGACCTGCTCCCTTCATTCCATGCTAACCTGAGTGACTCAAAGGGCCAGATGGGTGACCTCGGGTCTGGACTACTGGAACACCACAAGCTCGTGCTCAGCTGACCTACTGCACTGGGCTTGTCTATATGGAACAGGGTCAAGACTGATTTGCATATGGCTGGGTCCAAACTGGGGAGGCAAGCAAAAGAACAATGAAATAAACCCAGATCTTTGTGCCTGGGGTGAATGTTTGCATTGTTCAGGATTCCATCCATCATTTGTTCCTTTTCCAAATTGATGCAAAGCCTTCTGCAACTGGTACATGTGAAGTCCAAGCCCGGCCCCAGCCCATACATAGCCAAAGAAGAATGTGAAGACCCTACAGCAGGGCACATTCAAAACTCCTTCCAACTGCTGGTGAAACGGTCGACGGAATACCACTCATACAGAGCAATTACTCAAATAAAGCAGAAAGATAACAACTAGGTATGACAAACAGAGAGGTTACTCACGGTCAAAGACAGGTGAATCATTATATGACCTTGAATCAGGGGTGGCAACCCAAGTCCAAGCACAAGGGTAGTTCTTGCAAAAGTTGCAGAAGACGGCGAATATAGCAAAAGTTGTCTGAACAGCATGTGCTCTCAGTGGCTTTAAAAGAGAGTGTGAAATACAAAGCAGCTGTGGTTCTGAAGCCATCCCATCCCCCTCAACACTTCTAAGAAGCAGAATATTAGTGACTGGTGGGCTGTGTAGTTTGAAAGATTCAATTACTTCATAGATGCTCTAGAAGAAGAAGATTAAAAGAAGATAATCAACTATTTGTAAAACCTTGCAGGCGATGGAATGAAAGTAGTGCTAAAGAAAGATTTGCAGACTGATGCAAAATCATATCAGAAGGTAAAAAAAGAGTTGGAAGTCATGTTTAACCCAATGCTGAATGTGGACTATGAAAGGTATATCTTCAACCAAACATGACACCAGGTTGATGAAACAATGGACTGATTTGATGAAAAACTTGTTGCCCTAATCAAACATTGCACACATTCAGAATTCTAACTGACAAAGGAGCCTTACTCCTCAATGTCATTGATGGCTGCCTTTCAAATTCATTTGGAAGGTGTATGTTGAGGGAAGCCCACAACTTGGAGAACATGCTGATGACTGCAAGAGCAGGAGAACGAGGAGACTGACAAGTGGCTCAAATGGAAGCAGGAACATCCGCCAATAAATCGTCCGTAGCTGTGAAAAGCAAGCACAAGCAACTTAAAGATGCACGCAAGTCGACATCTTCAAATAAATCAGAGCTAAGCTTCTGATGAAAAAATAATCATCTCATAACTGTGGGCAAAGTGAAAGAAAAATGAAGTGCGTCATGATGAAAAGAAAAGATGGATATAAGAACATTCCAGAAGCACTTCTCGCCATACCCACAAAACCAAAAATCAGCTACGGCAAGTAGAAACCAGGCAATTTCAATCTTCGTCAATCTCATTGTACAAATGCTCTACAACATCACTGTTGAGTATCAGTGAAAAAGATTGGTGTGCGCTAATGATCTCTACCAAAGAACGGCATGCATATGTGGGATTAGCTGCCTGTAAGGTAAATCACAGCTCAAAGACAGCTTATCAAATAAAGCAACGAACATCATGAGGACCCTGCCCCAAAATCATATTGACAAAAAGAGATTGGTGCGATCATTCATGTTCTACAAGGGACTTTGTTACTTGCCTGCTTACTCAGTTTTACCACCGCTGCTGACATGGGGTTGATATACCTCAGCTATAACCACTGTGCTCAGTCTTACATAATGAGCTAATTTCGATTGGTATTTCATGGCCTGGGTAAACTCAAAGAAAATGAAAGTGCAGCTTCACATCAATGAAGAGACATTTACAGTGTGGCTCAGTGACACCGTAGAGTTGCTTTCCATTTATAAAAAGCTGTAGATAAAGAGTTGGAAGTGCTTTAAAGCATGACATCATTGAACGTTCCACAGGATCCCCTCCATGGGTTTTACCCATAGTAGTAGCACCTGAAAAAGGACAGTACCATAGCAGTTCTCATTTGTGTTGATATGCAGCAGGCAAACAAAGCCATTGAGAAGGATCATGCAATTAAATTGAGCATTAGTGTTTCCTTGTCCTGAGCTGTACAAAGAATACCATCAACTCGAGCTGACGGAGAACTGGAGGTACACTACTACCTTTTTGACTCATGTTTGTTTGCTCAGATATAGAGACTGAGTTTTGGAGGTTCTTCGTCTGCGGAGATATTTCAGAACATTATTTGCTGAGTAATTCAACCTGTTACTCATGCTTTCAATGACAGTGATGACATCCTGTTTTTTTGGGAGAACACAAGAAGAACGAAACAAAGCCCTTAACCAAGTGTGCCAGTTACTTGCAAATGCAGGTCTCTCTCTGAACGCTGCGAAGTGTGAATTTCACAGAACCAAATTCAAGTTTTTCGGGCAAATATTCTTTGATGGGGAATGACTCCAGACTATGTACAAGCACTGACAGCCACTTGCCTCCCCCCCAAGATGTTACCATGCTGCAATAGTTTCTAAGCCAGGCCAGTTATTGCTCACAATGCATTCACAACTTTGCTACAGTGAGGGCCTCATTGAGAGACTTGACAAAGTGAAATGTACTGTTTCAGTGGTCTCCAGAATGCGGCCAGAGTTTCAAAGACATCAAACTTGTGATTGAGAAGGAAACTGACATGGCTTAGTTTGCCCCCAAGTTACATTTTGAAAAATCGTTGATGCAAGCTTGGCAGGGATATGGGGAACCCTTGCTCAACAAAATGACCATCCAAATGCTCAGAGACACTGGTATATGCCAGCCGAAGCCTGTCTGAAACAGAATGTGCCTACTCTCAACCGGAGGAGAGTCTGACTGTGGTGTGGGCCTGAGAACATTTTCATGTATTCCTCTACGGAATACTGTTCACTATCACCACAGATCACCATACATTGCTTGCAATCTTTGGAAACCTGGAGGCTATGATGCCCCCTCATATTGAGAGGCGGGGTTGAGATAGCAAGAGTATGACTATGAGATCATGCATAAACCAGGGAAAAATCAAAACCCAGCAGATCACTTTTCACAAGTGTCGCTAGGTCAACACAGTTCGATATCCAAGACAGCTGAAGCCTATCTCAGCTGTATTGTGAGATCCAGCACACTAGCATCTCTGTCTGTGGAACAAATTTGTTGCTGCCACCAACACAGATAAAGACATGACCATAATCAAATAATTAATTAATCAATCAATCAATCAATGACACTTATAGAGCGCGCTACATACCCGTAGGGTCTCAAGGCGCTGGGGGGGGGGGGGGTGCCGCTACTGCTCGAACAGCCAGGTCTTCAGCTTCTTCCTGAAGGAGAGGTGGTCTTGGGTCAGGCGCAGGTCGGTCGGGAGGGAGTTCCAGGTCTTGGCGGCCAGGTAGGAGAAGGACCTTCCTCCTGTAGTCGCTCTTCGGATGCGGGGGACGGCGGCGAGGGCGTGGTTGGCTGATCGGAGGTGGCGTTTGGGAGCGTAGAAGTTGATCCGGCTGTTGAAGTAGCTCGGGCCTTGGTCGTGTAGGGCTTTGTGTGCGTGGGTGAGGAGGCGGAAGGTGATTCTTTTGTTGACGGGGAGCCAGTGAAGGTCTCTCAGATGTCCGGAGATGTGGCTGGTTCGTGGAATGTCGAGGATGAGTCTGGCTGAGGCGTTCTGGATCCGCTGGAGTCTCTTCTGGAGCTTGGCGGTGGTACCGGCGTAGAGGGCGTTGCCGTAGTCCAGTCGGCTGGTGACGAGGGCTTGGATGACGGTCTTCCTGGTCTCGGTGGGGATCCACCAGAAGATCTTCCGTAGCATGCGTAGGGTGTTGAAGCACGCTGAGGAGACGTTGTTGACTTGTCTGGTCATGGAGAGGGAGGAGTCCAGGATGAAGCCCAGGTTGCGTGCATGGTCTGTCGGTTTGGGTGTGGTGCCCAGGGCGGGAGGCCATCAGGAGTCGTCCCAGGCGAAGGGTGAAGAGCCGAGGATGAGGACCTCCGTCTTGTCAGAGTTCAGTTTCAGGCGGCTGGTCGTCATCCACTCGGCTACCTCTTTCATCCCTTCGTGCAGGTTGGCTCTGGCGGAGGCGGGTCGTTGGTCAGGGAGAGGATCAGCTGGGTGTCGTCGGCGTAGGAGATTATGCTGAGGTTGTGTTTGCGTGCGATGGCCGCGAGGGGGCTCATGTAGACGTTGAAGAGGGTGGGGCTCAGAGATGATCCTTGAGGGACGCCGCAGATGACTTCGGAGGCCTCTGACTTGTACGGTGGTAGGCGGACTCTCTGTGTTCTTCCGTTGAGGAAGGAGATGATCCATTCCAGCGCCTTGTCCTGGATACCGATGTTGCTGAGGCGCTGTACTAGGGTGCGGTGGCAGACAGTGTCGAATGCCGCGGAGAGGTCTTAGAGGATGAGGGCCGCTGTTTCTCCATTGTCCATCAGGGCTCGGATGTCATCGGTGGCGGCGATGAGGGCGGTCTCGGTGCTGTGATTGGCTCGGAAGCCGGACTGTGAGGGTTCGAGGGATCCATTCGTCTCGAGGAAGGCGGCCATCTGCTTGTTGACAGTCTTCTCGATGACTTTGGCTGGAAACGGGAGGAGCGAGATGGGGCGGTAGTTCTTGAGTTCGGTGGGGTCCGCTGTTGGTTTCTTGAGTAGAGCGCTGAGTTTGGCGTGCTTCCAGCTCTCAGGGAAGGTGGCGGTGTCGAAGGATGTGTTGATGATGTCTCGCAGGTGGGGTGCGATGACAGCGTCGGCCTTGTTGAAGACGTGGTGAGGGCAGGGGTCGGTCGGTGATCCGGAGTGGATGGAGTTCATCGTGCGGATGGTGTCTTCGGTGCTGATCGGGGTCCAGGCGTGGAGGGTGGTGGTGGGGGGTGGTTGTTCGGTCATGGTGTGCGTTGGTTGGTTGTTGAAGCTGTTGTGTATGTCCGCAATCTTGTTGTGGAAGTATGAAGCAAGAGAGTTGCAGAGGTCTTGCGATGGGGTGATGTCGTTGTTTGCTGCGCTGGGGTTGGAAAGCTCTTTCACGATGTTGAAGAGTTCCTTGCAGTTGTGTGCGTTGTTGTCCAACCTGTCCTTGAATGCTGTTTTCTTGGCGGCGCGGATCAGCTGGTGGTGCTTCCGGGTGGCCAGCTTGAAGGAGGTCCTGTTGTCCGGTGTGGGTTCCCTTCTCCAGACTTTCTCGAGGGCTCGGCAGTTCTTCTTGGAGCTCTTGAGTTCGTCGGTGAACCACGGGGCTTTCTTGCTGCCGGGTCTGCTGGGCGGGGTCCTCAGCGGGGCGAGCTCGTCCGCGCAGATGCTGATCCACTTCGTGAGGTTGTCGGCGGCCTGGCTGGGGTTCGCTGAGCTGGCAGGAGGGTGCTGGCTCAGGGAGGTGGCGAGCTGGTCTGCTGTGATCTTGTTCCAGCTTCTGCGGGCGGCCTGTTGCTGGTGGTGGTGGGTCGTCGTTCTCTTGAAGGTGAAGTGGACGCACACTCCTTGAGGAAAAGCACCAGGCCCTTTGCCCATGAAGCTGAATAGTTTACCAATGTACAGGATGAGTTAGCAGTCATCCAAGAAGGGATAATACTGCGAGACTCAATAATTGCCATACCTGGAAGCCTCAGGCAGTGAGTCACCCCCTTAGCCCTTGAAGGATTCCATAGTATCATAGCCACCATAAGAGCCTTAAGAGATTGAGTCTAGTTTTCTCGGCTAGATGAGCAGGTCGAGAAGGAATTGAAGGTGACGCAGCACCCAGTGACAAAGGCTGACCTCCCTGCCGATGCTTGGGGAGGGTTGCAGTTGACTTTTTCGGGACTTTAGGAAATGTACACTATCTCATGTTAGTCATAGATGAAAATCTACTTTTTGCTTTGGTGGAAGACCTATCTTCGACAACTCATGACAAAGCCATTGAATGGCTTGATGACATCTTTGCAATGTGAGGCATCCCTGAAGCAAGCAAGCATTCTAAAAGAATGTAAAGATCCACAAACTTTTCCCGAATGTGACTATATTCATCAAGTCACATCCAAATCATGCAATGTTGAAACATGCCACATTCAAACATGCAATGTGAAACACTCCGTAAAGTTTAACCAGCTCAATACCAAAACAATGCTATCAATTGTAACTGGCGCCTGCGTGAGTGAACAAGCTTTATAAAGGAATGTGAAGGTTCGCAAGCTGTTAATCAAAAGCACCCTTATTAAGTGTGCTTGATTCAAAAGGGCTGTAGCATCATGTTTAAAAATTACCCACAAAAGGTTACGGCTCCATACAAAATGATGTTGTCGCTCATGTCTGGCGTCCACCATGCGTGCCATGTTGGTTTTACCTCTTATAAATCCCCGTGTACCGGTGTGCATAGAAAACGGACAAAGACTATGCATGCAACGGAGTGATACGATATTGGTCAGCCATATTATAACGTGTAATTTGTATGGACGGTTAATGAACTATATGTGATCCAAAAGTGAAAATATCAGGTGATGATGAAAACCTCTAAAACTGATATCAATCTGATATTTTTAAGTTGTAAACCCGATTCCAAAAAGTGTTCACAAAATTAAAATGTGAGCTCTGAAATGGAAAGATATATCATAGTGTCCATCAAATTGTAAATCTTTGTCAGTAATCTGATTTTGACAAGCAATTCAGGAATTTCCTAACCTCAATGTCTCATGTTCAAAATGTACTGTGTGCCTGTTTGCCACTTAGTGTATATTCTAATGTTCACGAACAAGAAATTCTAAACCGCTATGCATGCTTGATATTCTAGTCCTAAATATTAGGTCAAATTAATTACCCCATATTTTCACACTATTGTAGCGATCGTCTCACACTGTCTCAGTGGGCTGCTTTTAGTCAGGAATCGATGGAGTTTAGCTAAAACCACTAAGCCTGTCGCCACAGACTTCGCATGCTGTGTGGAATCCTCTTTTCGGCAAGCAGTGCTGGCCAATCTAGGCGCTGCTCTCTTGCTGAGAGCGGCATCAGGATTGGATCGGGTAAGGTGAACCCAGCGCTAATTGCGAATGCAGGGTACTGCGGCTTCCCAACCCACCCCTCTCACTATGCACGGATGATGGGAGGCCTCTAATACGAATGTGTGTGTGTGAAAGCGACGACCAGGAGTTGAGACTGTATAATATCTCAGCCCCACCCGCTCTTTACTTATCAACCCGGCTCATCTTGTGGCCAGTAAACAAATAACAAAAATGCACAGCTACTGCAAAAACTGTAGATGTCTTGACGTTAAAATCCCAAGCGTGCCAAGCATAGCGAGGGAAGCACCACGGCATTACTAACCCGCTAAATTTCGCGATCGTCACATTACGTGTACCAAGATGTAATGGAAGTCCCCTGAGGAAGGGCGATATGCTTGAAATGCATTGGGCAATACTAGCATTCTAAAATACGATATACTATATGTTTTGAACATTCATGAAAACAATGATATGTTTCTAACAAAACTTCGCTATGAATAAATGAATCAATGAACATTCAACAAAATTGTATGAAAATTTATGAAAGTTTGGAAAGGAGTGCATGAATGGAATGCATCTTGTGTCACAGGATACATACCTTTATTTTGAAATGCTCTAATAAATGAGCCACAGCTGGACGTGACTCAGGGGAAAAAAATGAAAACTTATGCAGATTGGCATCTTCATGCCCGAGTAACAGCCTTTTACAAAGGAGACTGGGTCCTGGTTTAGCAGAGACCAAAGTGGAAAATAGACACTCCTTTTACCGCTGATCCATTACAGATTGTAGCGAAGAAGAAAAATATGGTGACAGCACAACATCCTGGACAATCCATCACTAGGGATACATTGCATTTTCAACACCTACTGCAACACTTTTCGAGTCCTGAAACAATGCGTGAGGTGACTCTGGCAGCAGGTCCGAGTAAAGCGCGTGAGCCTATGTCGCCTGATCAGGGTGGACCTCGATCCGCTCGGATGACTCGAGCTGGTAGACAAGTGCAAGAGCCTCATAAACTAGTCGAGGAAATGGGATTTTTAGTGATGGCTGCCACTTTTATTTAACAAAGGGGGAGTTGTAGCATATTGATGTAATGCGCTCTAGAACCCTTGTGATTCTGGCCGGACTCTGGAAAGGAAACATGTGATATGCAGGGAGGTGTTAGGGTGTGGGTAATGTTGAGTATGAGATAATGCGTAGTGTGTGAGTGTATGCTGCGAATTAAAGAAGTATTTGACTGCAGCTCCCGTGTGGCGTATTTCATTTGCATGCTCCAGGGCTGAGAAAGACCCTACACTGTGCAGCCATTTTCAATATACTCTTCAGCCTCATTATACAGCCTTAGCATTGTCTTTTTTAAAGCTTACTTCAAATATATTTTCGCTACTTATTTCATGGTTGTTTTCATCTGTTTCTGTCTGTTTGTGATTGTCCTTGTACATACATGTCTGTGTTACCAATCCCTCCAACCTTTAAAATTCTGCCTACATCAGTTATAATTTCTGCTTTTAATGTTGTCAGAGTTTAATTTCTCCTGTACCATTGTCTGGCATGGGAAATATATGTTCTGAAGGTGCTTATAGTGTCGATATTCATTGCATTTTGCACACCTTTTAATAACACCTACTATCAGCCTGATTCATCAAGCTGAATTGCGCTCGCAAAGGGCCAGATTCTGAGAATCTGGCCCTTTGCGAGTGCGATTTTTGCATTTGGGATTCATCATCTCAAATGCAAAAATCGGTAATAGCGATTTCGCTATTTTGCGAGGAAATACATTTAAGGAATCTCTATTTGAGATTCCTTAAATGCAATTCATCATCCATTTTAAAATTGCGAATTCGCAATTTCGGCCCGCTATTTACTGCGAGGTCAAACCTCGTGGTAAATAGCGAATACCTAGAAAAATGCTTTAAAAAGCATTTTTCTAAGTTGCATGTTGCACACACACATGTCCTTTGGACTTGTGTGTGCGCAACACCTGTTTAAATTTGCTTTTAAGGGGTGCTACAGGGTGTCCTTTGGACACCCCTGGCACGCTTTAAATCGCTATCTAATTTGCGATAAGCAAATTGCTAATCGCAAATAAGGAATACTCCCCATTCATTCCTATGGGCCTTTTGGCCCATAGGAATGAATGGGGAGTTATTCCTTATTTGCGATTAGCAATTTGCTAATCGCAAATAAGGAATCTGTAGGAATCGCAAAAAATATTGCTATTCCTACATGAATCCCGTTTTGCGAGTCTGGAATAGCGATTCCTTATGAATCGCTATTTCAGACTCGCAAAACCCCCCAATGATGAATCAGGCTGTTAGTCTCTCTTGTTAATCACTAATAATGCAGTCTGATATCACAGATTTTCTCATCTGAAAACCATTGGTGCTGGAAGTAGGGGTTCTTTGGTGCTGCAGCACCCCCAATATAACCATGCTGGAGTTAAACAGGAGAATGAGCAATTAAGATGCCCTTAAAGTTTATTTTCATCTTGCCACATTTGCTGTGCGTTCAAACACATAGGTCAATCCTCAGGCTCTGTCTTCTGACTAATTGCTGCTTATTCTTTTAACACATAGATTGATGTTTACTTTTCTTTCTCTTACTGTAAAAGTGAGAGGATTTTTTAATGTGAAATATGGAAAAGTTTGCTGAGTGTGAAAGGAAAGGCTGTAGAGTATTATGTTATTTTTAACAGGGAAACAAAACTTGAACTGTACATACATTTCAAGATATAGAAGAATTTGAGAAAAGCGCAAATGAAGCACTTTCTTTTATAATTTTGAAGAGTGATGGGAATCAAATATTTTAATAGGAATAAAATAAATCAATACACTTTACTTGGTGATGCTCAAAATGATAAATATTTACTAATACCCGACTTTTTGTGTGCTGCCTGGTGTTATCAATACAACTGCATGTATATGCAATATTTTGCCAATTTCAATGGAAAATGTGCTGTCTGTAAATAACAGTCCACTACCACACCAGGCATTAGTTAAATATTTCCGACTTCAGTGAAGTAACCCTAATGGCAGCACCGAGGCTCTGAAAATCGTTCCAGAACCATTGCTCAAAACTCGTGTGCTTAAAACACACTGTCATGAAAGCTTCCCGCCCAGACCAATGGGTTGAGAGGAGAATCACTTCTTTTCCGTTTGTTTTTTTCTGGACTTGGAAGACATTTTCAGTGGTGGTTGTGACTAAGAGCAGTCGCTTGAATGTCATCATTTAACCTTCAGTACAAAAAGTTTTCTCGACCACAAATAAAACATCAGGAAGCTGTAACAAAGTATTGATCTATGCCAACCTAGCGTGAGAGGCACCAAGGGAGCCAGCATACGCTAACTAGAGCAAAGGAAGACATAATAAAATAAAATTACAACATCTTTAAGCTGAGGTTGAGCTCATCAGCCCTGCCAATCTTTTGCTTACTCATGCATTTGCTTCTAGAAGCTGCCAGCTCTCCAGGTTTTTGGCTCGAGCTGCCGTTTGATCGATGCCTCAGCCGTTCATTTGCTTGGCCCAGACCTTGTCAACCTTTTCAGCGCATCTCTCTAACCTTTTGCTACATCCTCTGCCCTTTCCGCCAGTGGGTCTTTCAGATCCCTCTCTTGTAGTCCCTGCACTTTCAATTGCAAGATAATCCATACCAAGCTGACCTCGACCTGCTGAAGGAGACTAAAGGCAAGTGTTCCAAAGCCCAGTGCGCGTGCTTCCCCTCCCACCCACCCACTTCGAATCTGGAGTCAACTTTTAACCTCCGAGTATGCATTGATTTTCTTTCCTTGATTTCACTGATTAAATTAATCTGAACTGACAGTTCCAGCAATTTCCGCCATCTCGGAGCTGAGCAGCAGACTAATCCAAAATCAGCTAATGACAGTGCTTATAGGATAAGCGTTAGCGATTTCTGATTGTGTCTCTGACGATTTGAGGGAAGCGGCTTTGCGTTATTATCTGCTTCATTTGTTTCTGGTACGGCGCAGTCTGAAGTGCTCTCCGCTGTGAAAAATCGGGCTTTAGGCTCCAGTCATTTCATGGTTGTTTTTAGACTCGGATGTTAACTTTGTTGGGCAAGCGTGTCTGAATTGTATCCTTGAGGGCGATATCTGGAATAGCAATACTGTACATTGAGCAAGCCTATTAGGCCAAAGGGGAGCAGCACACACCACATACTCGCTCTGTTTGTGTGGAAAAAGGCTGCTTCATTGAAGACAGGTGCACATCACAATTTAAACCTAGGCTGTTGCCTTACAAAACTAAACTTCACTATGCAATAATGCACCAATGGTCACCCTCCCATCTACGCCTAATATTCCCACCCCTTTACATCCTAATCTTACAACTTTGTAACTCCTACCCTGGTATTGAACTGTTGACCTTTAACTCCATTAACCCTTTTACCTATGTCTCTTTACATCTAACTATCCTAACTCTTAACATTTATTTGTTGCTTCTACCATGCACAACTTTATTGCCACCCCCCATTGTCCTGATTCACCTATGTTTTCAACAATAATCCTAATATATAACCCTATCAATGTAAATGTCAATCGCCTCTCAAAAAAAGCTACCCTGCTCCAAGACTTTTCAGAGCTCCCCACCCATGAGCCACTACTGTACCTTTCAACGTTCAATGCTTTCTCTAGGCCTTCCCTCATCTGCATTAAATTAAGCTCCATTCCATAGCTAAAAAAGTGCCCCCATATCCCCGAAAAAATCCAACTGCTTCATAACTCAATTCTGGGTGTTCCACCTGACCAAAACCATCCTTTTTACAGAAAACGTGCATGTCTCTGTTAATTTTACGACTGGCCCTATCAATCTTGTAACAAACAACAGGAGCGTAACCCGTCAACCGTGTTTGGATTGGGGTGAGAAGTAATATAAACAAAGGATATCCCAACCGGTATAATTAATAGGCAAATATTAAGGATATGCATGTAACATTATCCACAAGGAAAAACAAGGAGACTCTATTTGGTTATAGTATGTGCTCTTGGCATCATTTATAGAAACAATTCAAGGTAAATTGGTAAGGAAACAAGGTGGATAATACAGTTGTAACAGCACTGTAGTACATAAATGAAAATAATTGGATTAACCCAAGTGGCACAAGGTGCTCGTGGTTTGTGAGTGAAAACCAAGGTAGCAGCTCTGGTGACAGTGTGAGCAGCATGAAAGGCGCAAGGTGACTAGTGTAGGGATATATATATATATATAGTGAGTAGTTATCACAGTGTGGTTCCGATTGATTAGCGTGTCCGGTTTTATCACAATTCTATTTCATTGATCATGACCCACTTTGTGAAGAAGCGCCTATGGTTGCGCTGAATGCTCAATAGCAGCTGGCGTTTCAGGTAATCGAGCATTCAGCCGATTATACGCCGAGGAGAGATTCACTCCCCCGAGATCGATCACTTCGGGATCGACTTCCTTGATGCCCCGGACCGCGATCATCCTTCCCATACCAGCCGGCAACCACGGCTTGACCGGCCTTTGAGATACGCACCTGCTTGTCCACAGCGGACCCTCCGCTGCCTTTTGGATTCCACAGCGGACCATTGCTGTCACCGCACTGTCTTCAACCCATCCTTGCCCTGAAGATGATCCCGAGTTTTGTGTATCGAAACCAGTCAGTTGTGGGGGAGGGTAGAGGTGAGCCAGAAGCGGTACAAAAGGGGGTGGTGATGGACGGAGCATCTGAATCAATCAAACACTCGCACCCAGTCAAAAGATCTGGGTTTAATCCATCACCGTTCTTTAGCCCACTCTGCCACCCCAGTTCAGACATGGCTATATGCAAATCCGTCTGACCCTGTGCCTCATGGGAACAGTCCAGCCCAAAATGCCAAGCCACGTCTTCCCTGGACCGGAAACAAGCTTCCGGGGACCGGTTTCTGGCATTCCAGCCGTCTTCAGCCGGGCTTGCTTGAATCCAGTGGCAAAGTGAGCAAGGGACTCACGTCTGAGCATACCCTGCCACAAGTATGGCGGCCAAAAGCGGTACAAAAGGGGGTGGTGATGGACGGAGCATCTGAATCAATCAAACATTCACTGTGAGCCAGAGACTGACGCGGCTGATCTGTCAGAGAGGCAAAAGTTCAGAGGGAGTGGATCTCACTTTTTTCTAGGTGTAGACACCCTCCGGGTGACATGTGTGCTCAATAAAAACCTATCACTATGACTATGTTTGGAATGGCACAAGGATCAAAAAAATAGAACAATAGCGGAAAGGCTGACATGGGGACGATAACATAAGAGATAGAGGATAAGCAGAGGGACAAAGAAGAATTCCACTCCCAACCCCTAAACAAACTACCCTTCTCTTGTTAGAGTCCCCTCTCTTACAACCCAGCGCCCCATCTGTACAGCGTTGCACAGGTGCTCTTTAAAATCGGTGCATGGAAGAACCAGAAAAATAGAAGGACACATAGAAGACAGGCAGTAATAGGGGAATGAAAGACAGGGGTGACAAAAGTGGGTGAGGGGGCGAGAGAAAGGGAGAAAGTGAGGGGCAGAGCAGAGAACATTACTTAGCCTCTTTTTGTCTTAAAAATATCTAATCTTGTGTACTGTAACTTGTGACCATATAAAGTGCTCCAAAGCCCGGGGCCTGAGTTTGCGCTCTATAAAATAGTACAAAAGAAAGAAAATGGAGTGGCCCGGAAAATAGAAATAACAGTGAAGGAAAGAGTGAGGGGATAAGAAATGGGGCAGACTTGACAGAGACGAGGACGGGAACCATGAGTGATAGAGAACACTCAGACAGAAGCGGAGAGCCGAGGGACAGAAAGAAGCTGACGTAGGGCTATGGGACAGAGTGGGGGAAGCAGATGAATCATTTCAGGAGGAAGTGAGGTGCTGGGGACAGCACCAAGCACATGACAGGCATAGGAACTCCTCAGAAGGGCACACAACATGCGTGGACTCCCCACACAGCTGTCCAGGGAGCAGGTGTACTCTTTGGGGGTGGGACAGGCATGCCTACTGGAGGCACCTGGGCTGGAAAGCTGCTTTACTGGAAATCGGGTTCATGCCCCAAAGACTCTTCACACAAAGAGCGAGGGCTGTCAAAACTCTGCAAACATGTCACTCACTACATGCAACCAGTACAAGAGAATACCTGCAGGAGCCTGTGGCCGGTTGATGAATACTGGCCACAGGAAGCTGTACTTGTTCCATGCTCCATGGCGCCTTCATCGGTGGCAAGGAGGAGACACCTACCAATGGTAAGTAATGAAACATGAGCAACGTGGGAGCCAAACAGTGGTATGTAATGGCAGGCTGAAGCCTCTTTTTAGATTTTTCTTTTCAGAAAAATAGCTTTTACTGACAGCACATGCGCTCTGTAGGAAAAACCTAAAAAATGGTACACACCATTAACTTTAGTTATCAGCTGTAGATTTATTTTCAGTGGTCTTAGAGTTATTCATACCCAAAATACACAAATATTGCAGTGTCCATGTATACTGTTACAGACAAGGATAGGGGTTTACCTTTTGGTCAATGCTTAATTTATAAAAGAATGAGTGCAGGTACTCGAAGCTCTGCTCAGAAGCCCACAGTGCAATTAAAAGTCAGTGAGCCAAATACCAAAGCTGTGTTTTAAATCCACCTCATTAATTGACTACCAGACCCTGCATGACCCTTTATCTTACTCTTGCAGGTTCCTGCTTTCTCCCTTGTAGTGACGTTTTCCATCTTTCTCTTCATTCTTCTTTCTGCTGTTTGCATTTTTTCCTCTCTTGCCCTCAGTAAATTTCTGATGTAAAAAATTAAGTGTCTGTCCCCAGAAATGATTGCCGGTGGTCCCACTGGCTCATATTAAGCACTGCTTTTTGTAGTGCAGTGACACCATAGCCCAAGCGTGGTTGCTTTAGGCAAGGTACCCTTGGATCCCTTCCTTCACCATTACTGAAAGTGGATGTCAATTTTCAGTTGACAACAGAAGAGAAAGAGACAATTGTTGATGAAACAATCTTTAAGGAATTGAAGCCACTGGCTGTTTTGGTGCTTGGAAGATGCAATGAGAGATGTACCTTAGAAAAGGCAAGTTGAAAAACAGGATTAACCCACCTAATAGGTTTCGGCGGCGGGGGAACCGCCCAAGCCTTCCATACCCTTCTTACGTAGTAAAAGGAGACACTGGAGCCTTCGTCTGCAGGATGAACCCAGATTTATTGAAATAGCCCGGCCTATGGAACAGAGCCCAAAGCTCGTCAGAAACAAGGCAGAGAAGGCTGCTGCTTTACTCGACAGCTTACAAGCCTTTTATACTTTTTCATCTCATTCTTTTGGCTGTTAGTTCATTGTTCAATCAGGGCAGTGTTTGCAGTTGATAACCAGATCCAGACGACGTTTGTAGATGGTGACGTGGTCAAGGCTCGGTACACAAATCGTTGTTCACTCGGCTTGATCAAGGTTCAGTCTTTCAGGTCATTGTTTAATCACCTTGATCAAAGCCCGGTCTTTCAGGTCATTGTTTAATCACTCTGATCAAGGCCCAGCAGTAAGACCATTGTCTAGATAACCTGATCACGGTGTCGAGGATGTTTACCAGGCTGGGAGCAGGAGATGGAAAACAAATCATTTACACAGGGTGTGAGTGTCTCATGGCTTTCTGTTGAACTGCAAGAACAGGGGGGTTGGGTGTGCGACCGTACCTGGGCAGAAATGCAGCCTGCAAGATGGCTATTGTCGTGTTAGTTAGATTTTCCTCAGGCATCAGCAGAAACGACCAGGTGGGTCGTGTGGAAGTGTTTGACACGAGATGGCAATGAAAAAGCAATGGAGTCTCGGTACAAATGATGCAGATCAGAAGAACACTTTTCCTCAGACCCTCGTTTTGCCATTGAGTGGCAAATACTTTAGGAAATGTCAATGTTCATAACGCCATCGGTTTCTTGTTGGAGCATCATCATCATATTGGTGTTGTGAATACTAGAGGGTGGAGGCTTGACGGTTTGGACACACATTGTACAGAGCACTGGCAGACTCTGAAAGCACAAACAGCAGGAGACCAGGACATTTACTCCCAAGGCAAGGAAGATGAGGATCCTCCACCCCTACTGGAAAAGGAGGCCCCAGATACAGCCTGTGAGGGACCAGTTGCCTTCATCCAGATGAATTTCGGAAGAAAGGCGATGCAGACGTTGGATGGCATTGTACACTGTAGGTGCGTTGTCTGAGATGTACACGCAGCAGCTGGAGCTGATCAATTTACACACACCACCACGATCAGCAAGGATGACATCTAGGACCATTCTGTTCTGGAGCGTTATGAGGCGGTCCGCCTGCAGCTCTGCAGTGTTGTTGGAGAGGGCAGCAGCTGTTACTGTGATGGTGGCTTCAAGGACCCTGGTCAATCCTTGTACAGCCCGACTGTTGGCCATGGGGCCCCAGAAAGGAAGGAAACCTTTAACACCTTGAATGCTAGGGGGTTTTCCCGTCCTGTGCTGCATTTATTCAATCACCATTGTTCATGACAAGGTCAGCTCGTCATAAGCACAGCTCCAGTGTACTGCATATCGAGCTGACCTTGTCATGAGCATGGAAGGTGTTGAAGAAGTCCCCGGTTTCCTGGCCTGCTGTATCCTCGGCTGATATGACGCCAGTACCATTGACTGTGTAGGCCTCCTGTATCAACATCCACCATGCAAGGAAAGACCCAGAGATGGAAAAGGGGTAGGGAAAGATTGGGACAGGGTGTATCATGGAATGTGGCATCAGTCCACAAACCCAGCAGTTGGAAGTATTTATGATCAGCTGGTGATGATGCAACATTTGGATGAAGGTGTTGTTGAAGAATTCTGCACGGCGGGGTAATTCGTGGGCTGGTAGCGTGAAATACTGGTGTTCTGCAGGAGTCGGGGTAGGAGTTGGTGAGCTAACAGGATGGAAGATTAGCAACAGCCAACCAAAGATAGACAGGATGAGGGAGACAAACAGCGTCACCACGGTGGCCATGAAGCATTTACTATGTCGGAGACTGACATCTTGTTTCTGGATTCGGGTGTTTTGGACGGCTGTCATTGTACTAAGCCAGGGACCTCTAGTGGCTGTCTGTGATTGGTGGTTGCTTCACTGGGCGCAGGTGCCAAGGGCCCTATGGCGTACCTTAGTCTGACACACCAGCACTACTCTCAGCCGGGGAAGATCACAGCCCTACAGCCTATAGACACTTGGCGAAGTCAAGGGCAAGCCTTCCCTCGGGGGCGCAAGTTGTATCGGTCGGAAGTAGGGACAGTATGGTCGGGAAATAATTGTTCTTGGTGTTGAACAGAGTTAAGGGAGGGTTCCACCCTTCCTTTCAGTATGCTGTCCCTCTCTGCATCCGTGGATGTAGAATGCAGTCTGGCATCACTGAATGGGACAAACGTCGGGTCTGTTTCTGTTTCTCAGTCTCCTTGTCCTTCCCTCACCCACTGATCATAGGGGAGGGGCAGAGACACACACCTTCAGTGCGATGAATGCACCCAATTCTTCCGACCTTCTGCTTTCAATTCGGTGCGGGTGGCTAGTAACACCTGACGGGGCTGTGTCCAGCGGGGCTCGAGGCTCTTAGTCCATTAAAAATCTTTCACCAAGAGGTTGGATGACGTGTCCTGGGCCCTCGCTTTTGTCTGGTATGTCCTCATGCACCTGGTGATAAAGAGTATGATAGGTATTAGACTGTACAGATAATCAGTTAATACAGGGCATTTAACGTCAGACAGTTTCTTAGGCCGCGGGACACCCCATACTGTGGCAGGCCTCCCGAACACAATTTCATGATGGGATAGCCCTATTCTGGTGTGAGCCGTTGTTCTTGTGGACAGTAGGGCTAAGGGCAGAGCATCAACCCAAGTGACACCTGTCTCGGCTACTATTTTGCCCATTTTCGTTTTTAGGATGCCATTGTACACCTCCACTAAACCTGCTGACTGGGGGTGGTTAGCTGCATGAAATTTTTGTTTTATACCCAATGCTGTGCAGACATATTCCATAATTTGAGCCATAAAGTGGGTCCCGTTGTCACTCCAGACCAAGCGGGACAAACCAAATCGTGGGAGGTACTATTTTAATAGCACTTTGGCTGTAGTGATAGCGGTGCAGTCTTTGACGGGGTTGGCCTCCACCCATCGGCTGAAGGTACAGACCACCACTAGGACATATTTCAAATTGTTGCATCGGTCCATATGGATGTAATCCATTTGGAGGACTTCAAAAGGTAAGGTAGGCTTTAGAGAATCCTCCCTTAGGAGTAACTGTGCCTTTTCCTGGGTTATACATTAGGCAAATAATGCATGTTTAACCAGCTTGTCAGCATATACTGGTATCTTAGAGTTGTACCATGTAGGTTCCAACAGTTTACATATCCCTTTTGCACTGATGTGAGCAGGCCCATGGGCCATCGTAACTACTGGTAGCACGTGACTGTCAGGTAACATCCTTTGTCTTTCCATAGTCGTGCGGACCCAACAACCATCCATTCCCTCCTTTGCTAATTGCTCCTTCCACACCCTTAGTTCCTCAGGAGTAGTATTGGACTGAATATCAATCACACTCTGTACTGTGTTTTCAACCATGCCCTCGTCTGCCACCCACCTAGCGGGACCTCCTACATCATTCCTTCCCTTTTCTTAAGAGCTGTTTGTCTGGCCGTCTGGTAAGCCAGGGCATTGCCTTTCCCAACATCATCTGTCACTTTCTTATGGGCTTTACATTTTATGATGGCCATCTTTCTGGGGAGTGTCAGGGAGTCTAACAGTCAGTGAATTAGGGGGCCATGTTGAATCTTGGTCCCATGGGAAGTAAGGAAATTCCTTTCTTTCCACAACCTCCTGAAGTTGTGGGCCAGCCCGAAGGAATATTGGCTGTCAGTAAAAAATATTTACCATCATCCCTATGCTTAACTCACAAGCTGTAGTGAGGGCCACTAATTCTGCTGCTTGAGCAGAGCACTGCAGAATCTGAGCTGTTTCTACTACTCGCCCTAATGTCGTGAGGGCGTAGACGGCTGAGGTGTTACCATCTGACCCTCTGAGACATGATACGTCCACATACAGTGTACCTTCTGGTTCTGCTATCGGGGTGTCCTGTAAATCAACCCATCCCTTCGTCTCCTCCTCTGTCCTTATTATGCAGTCATGTGGGTCTAAGCGGGCATCCTGAGTATCCAGTGGGAGTAATGTGGCGGGGTTTAGTACAGTGCATCTTTTGATGTTAATGTGGCTGGCAAAGAGTGAGTCGTGCGCTAGTGAGGTACTGTGTCTTGGTGTTATTAAGGAGGGTGTCTAAAGAGTGGGGGACCATCAGAGTCAGGGGGGGATTTCATGACGATCCCCGCACTCTGTCGGACCACGAGGGCGGCCGCAGTAGTTGCCCGTAGGCATCCTGGGAGAGCCCTTGCAACAGGATCTAAGGTGACTGAAAAATAGGCACATGGCCGATGGTGACCTCTGAACATCTGGGTCAAGACAGCGCATGCAGAGCCGTCTGTCTCATGTAAAAAAGATTTTTTTTTGGTTATAATCAGGAGTACCGAGGACTGGAGCAGTACAAAGAGCCCTCTTTAAATCTTGGAAGGCCTGCGCATGCTTGGTCCAAGGAAAGGAACTGTCAGATATGTCTTTAGTGGTGAGGGCAAGAAGAGGTTTGACCATGGCTAAAAAATTGGAAATCCACCGTCTACAATATGAGGTTAGGCCTATGAAGGCTCGCACCTGCTTTTGTGTTCGTGGGGTCGTCATAGCATTGATAATGGCTACACGATCAGCGGTGAGCTGCCTTCCCTACTTCGAGAGGAGATGACCTAAATAGGTCACCTTCTCTCGACAAAACTGAAGCTTTTTTAAAGAGACTTTGTGATTATGGAGGGCAAGGTGGCGTAACAAACAGAGAGTAGCTTCTTTACATGCTGGGGCAGAATTTGCAGCAATGAGGAAGTCATCTACATATTGTAATAGTGTGGAATTATCAGGGAGTTCCAAGGAATCTAGTTGACTTTTTAGGGCTTGACTATAGATACTGGGGCTCTCGGTGAAAGCTTGAGGGGCGCGGCAGAATCTAAATACCCACCCACCAAGGGAGAAACCAAAACAATATCTGCTGTCAGGATGTATAGGAATGCTGAAAAAAGCATTCTTCAGGTCTATGACATAAAAATTGCATGGCGTCAGAAGGGACCATTGTTAAGAGGGCTGTAATGTCGGGGACAACAGGATATTGGGAGATTGTTATTTTTGTTAAGGGCTCTCAGGTCAATCACAAATTTGTATATTTTAGGGGAGAGAGCATCCCCATTGGTCTTTTTAAGAACGGGAATAGTGGGACTGTTACAGATATTGCCACATGTCTCCTCCACTACGCCCTCGTTCATTAATTCAGATATTATTGCTAAAAGGGCCATTTCTCCGTCCGCGGGCAGTCGATGCGGCTGGAGGCGGGGGAGAAGTGCACCTGGATGGATGCGTACCACATGAGGGGATATGTTGAGACACCCTACATCAGTGTCTGATGATGCCCAGAGGGAGGAAGGTAAAGACTGCAACTCTGGTGGGAGGGGACCCGATAGATACATATAGGAAGCTGCGGTGGGGTAAAATTGTTAGGGATACACCTTGGGGATTAAATGATATGGTCGCATATATAGCTTTCAGTAAATCCATGCCTAACAAGTTTTCACTGCAACCTGTAGTAAGGACCAAGGGAGCATCAACATGTGCAGGGCCAATATCGAGAGGAAGGGGTTCAGAGACAGGGCTGGTCACAGGTGTTCCTGCAAAACCCACGGAGACATTCATATTGCCAGAAAGGGGTGCCTCCGGGACTGACAGATGTGCAATAGAAGACCTGGTGGCCCCAGTATCCAAAAGAAAATTCTGATCATTCCCCACAACTGACATTTGAAGATACAGGCCCCTTTGATCCACTGGAATTTGCACTCAGGTAATACCCCTTTCCTGGCTGTCCTATGCTTGGTAGGACCCTGTCTCATCAACTTCATCATAATCGTCATTGTAATAAGTGTGTGTTGCTTCGTACCCATCAAACCTATTGGCCGGGCACTGTGGGATGAAAGCGTCATCCCTGGGCCTGGGTTCTTTAGCCTGTGGATGGGGCGGGCCATGGTCTCTAGTCGGCCTCCCCTCCCCGGGAGCGCGAGGCCGAATCTTCCCTGATCAGATGTTTTCATCTAACACAGGACACTCATCTATCCAATGCCCAATAAGCACACTGATCTGTTTGGAGGGCTCCCGTATGTTGAGGGCTGGAGGGGGTAGACTGGGGAGCTCTTGGAGGGGGTTGGGGTTGAGGTCTGAAATTCCCGCCGGCATTGGGACCTCGGGGAGGGTAAGCCTGCTGCAGAAGTGCCTTAGCCTTAAGATCCCTAACCTTCTTACTTTCCTTGTCTCTATCTTCATTATCCCTATTCTCGTGATATTGTGCCATAGCCAAGATACCAGTCATAGTTTGGGCAGACCACGTACTTTCAACTTTCTTAAGCCTGGCGGAGATCTCAGGAAGCAAGTTGCTGACAAACTTATCAACAAATACAGGGCCAGAACCTCTATGTCCCTTGTATTCTGTCTCAAAACGGGTAAAGAAGTCAGTCATATTCTCATCTTTCCGCTGCCTACAGGCGTTTATTTTATCCCAGTTAATGACAGTTTCCGGCAAAAGTGTTTTCATAAACGTCATTATTTTACCAGGCAAGTCAGGATGGCAGCTTCTGGTTTAGTCCCTCCTACCCTTGCTTCTTCCATAGCCTCTAGGTCAGCACATTTACCTCCCAACGCTACTTCATGGTCAGTATGTCAAATTTTGTCCCAAATTTCAGTGGGGACAACTGTACCAAAAAGTAAATCTATATCCTAAAGAACGAGAGTACCTGCAGCTATAATCTGACCTAATTCTCTGTAAAAGGCAGCCGGATTCTTCCGGGGATCTGGTAATTGTCCTTTTAACAGCATTACTTCTGACCTTTTCCAAGGAACATGAACCCAAAGCATGTGCCAGTGTGCCTCAACAGCCCCTCAGCCATTATTGTGGGCATCGGTATGTGTGTTAACAAAGACAGGGGCTGCCTCTCTCATTGGCATAGCTGTTTCTAGAGGGGTGTTGGGAAAAGCGGTCATATCATGGTAAACCTTTAAAGAAGACATAGTGCCAAACATCCCCTCTCCCTGAACATCGCCTCTTTTTATTTGCGACCTAAGGTCCATTAATCAGGTGGGTATCTGCATAAGCGCATTCTCAAATATTTGCATGACCAGGGTACACATGTATTCAGCCCAGGTGGTCTGTTCCATAATCGTCCACTGGGAAAAGGTGGACCATATTTCTTTTTAGGCATAAATATTCCCGTTTTTTTATCCAACATTCACACTGTTGCTTCTGTAGGTTATTATCTCGAAGGGACGAAAAGCTGACTACAGAGTGCAAGGAGGCCAGTCGGGTGAATTCAACAATTTATATAAATCCTGCTTAACTGTAGACCACAGGGAAGCAGGAAAAGGGGGTGTAGGGGTAAAGCTTCAGAGGTTGGGCGGATGGAGACTTGTTGTCATTCCCGCAGCGAGGACAGGGTTAGCGGGCATGGACAGTGTCATAGGAAAAATCAGGAGGGATGGTGTGACAGGGAGAACAGTAAGAGGGGCAGTGGGGGCAGGAGTGGGCGGTGGCGGGGGGACTTGTGGGGTGTGAGGCGTCAGGGCAGGGTACATTGGGGCTTTCTAGTATGGTATCACGCAAGGAATCACCTTCTTCTCCCCCTTCCATATGGCCCTTTCCTTTCTCCTCACGAGCTGGATAACATTTCTGTACCTGGGCCTCATGCTCCCTATCGGCTATTTCTACTGATTTTGTCATTTGATTTTGTAAATTGTCTCTGGCATGGTCAGCTATTGACATACAATCTTGTTTTCTTGCTTGAGCCTTCTGCTTTCTAGCTCTCTGCTCTATCTCTTTCCTCCAAAATTGGACAGATTCAAACATAGACGGGCACGTTTTTCTTTTCATTAATTGTTCCTCTAAGTTGGTGAGAACTTGAGAATTAAAGGAGCCATAAAGTGGCCACTGTAATTCCGTGTTACTTTGTTTCGTATATTTTACCCAGAATGAGGAAAACATTATGACAGAAGGGCCATGTTTAACATACATCGTATGGCCAGGGGTCCCTTCTGGAGGACGCGGACAAGCCGCCTCTAGCTGGGAGTCCTGTGTACACATACAACTACATCATTTCTTGAACCTACTACTGACTGGCATGCTTAAAAAATGGATAATAGAAACCAGCGGGTTTTTAATAATCACCTCACTTGTTTGTCTTTTGCATAAGTCAATAACAGCAGAATCATACAGAACAGACACCAGCGGGTTTTAAAAAACACACCTCGCTTGCTTGGCTTTTGCAAAAGTCAATAACAGCTTGGCTTTTGCAGAAGTCAATAACAGAATCATACAGACTTGGTGGGTGATCAGTCCACCCTTACCTTACAGGAGTAGTTCTCTTCTGCATACGTAGGGCTGTATCCTGCTCCAGAAATTATTTGCTAGGGGACTCCAGCGAGAACACGGTCATGTGGCCCAGACCGGGTGGGGAGGAACAGCTGTGAGTCGTTCGGCTTACCGGATTGCAAGAATCCCTCGGGTAGTGTACCGCTGTCTGAGTCTCTCCGTGCACCTCCTCACATCCACCGGGCCTGACCTTCATGCTCGTGGAGTCCCTGTTCAGGCGCCATTTGAAGAACCGGATTAACCCACTTACTGGGTCTCGGCGGCTGGGGAACCGCCCAAGCCTTCCATACCCTTCATACGTAGTAAAAGGAGACACAGGAGCCTTTGTCTGCAGGAGGAACCCAGATTTATTCAAATAGCCCGGGTATGGAACAGAGTCCCAAGCTAGTCAGAAACAAGACAGAGGAGGCTGCTGCTTTACTCCGCAGCTTACAAGCCTTTTATACTTTTTCATCTCAGTCTTTTGGCTGTTAGTTCATTGTTCAATCAGGGCAGTGTTTGCATTTGATAACCAGATCCAGATGACGTTTGTAGATGGTGACCTGGTCAAGGCTTGGTACACAAATCATTGTTCACTTGGCTTGATCAAGGCTCAGTCTTTCAGGTCATTGTTTAATCACCTTGATCAAAGCCCGGTCTTTCAGGTCATTGTTTAATCACCCTGATCAAGGCCCAGCAGTCAGACCATTGTCCAGATAACCTGATCACGGTGTCAAGGATGTTTTCCAGGCTGGGAGCAGGAGATGGAAAACAAATCATTTACACAGGGTGTGAGTGTCTCATGGCTTTCTGTTGAACTGCAAGAACAGGGCGGGTTGGGTGTTCGACAGTTCCTGGGCTGGAATGCAAGCTGCAAGATGGCTGTTGTCGTGTTAGTTATATTTTCCTCAGGCATCAGCAGAAACGACCAGGTGGGGAGTGTGGAAGTGTTTGACACGAGATGGAAATGAAAAAGCAATGGAGTCTCGGTACAAATGATGCCGATCAGAAGAACACTTTTCCTCAAAGTAATCTTCCACATTCATATTTTATGTTGGTTTCTTATATTATTCAGTCTTTAATCAATCAACACCTTTTGGTTTCTTCAGTCTGGTGCTCCCAGAGGGATGGAGGTGGTAGTACCATTAATTTAAAAAAGGTACTGTGAACCTTTTAGTCCTCATTAATTTCTAGGTTAGTGATACCTTATTTATGACTTCCAAATGTATAAAAAAAATATTGTTGTTAACCAACCTTATTTATTTTCTTTACCAATATCTTATTGCCATTCCCAGTGCTTCGAGTTTGCCTACGGAACTGAGATTTCCCTGGTTGGCCTAATTGAGCCCTTAAATTGGCAAGTGTCTGCCATGATATTCTCTTGGTCCTGCTATACTGGCAGCTTCTAACACCATGTCACATGATCCCTTCAGAGCAGTGGGGCATGCAGGCAACTAGTTTTGATCTTGGCTATCCATAATCGCTGAGGGTTTTTAATGTTTACTTGACCCTTTTAGCTTATCTGGTTGCAAAGTCTTGGTAATCTTTACTAAGGTGTCTCTAGAGTCTGGCCCAATTAATACATTTAGGCCCAGATGTAGGTAAAATAGATTTACCGAATTTTAATTACCGAATTCTAACGATTCGGTAATTAAAAATCGGTAAATCTTAGGGGTGGATATGTAGGAACATCCAGATGTTCCTTTTACCGAATCGGTAAATATCTGTATTTACCGATTCGGTAAATACCGACCGGCAATGCCCCATTCATTCCTATGGGCTTTGAAGCCCATAGGAATGAATGGGGCATTACCGGTCGATATTTACCGAATCGGTAAATACCGATTTTGACAAGGGTGCAGGGGGTGTCACTTTGACACCCTCTAGCACCCCCAAAAAAGATTCGGGGGCCATGTGGCTGGCGTACCTGCCCTAAGGGCAGGTCTGCCTGTCATATGGCACAGGTGTGCATGCACACATGTGCATGCACACCGGAATCGGTATTTTACCATGAAGTTGGATTTCATGGTAAAATACCGATTCTGTAAGGCTTGTGGGACTCAGAAGAGTCCCACCTACATCTCATTGTTACCGAATCGGTAAAAATACCGATTCGGTATTTTACAGATTCGGTAAATTTACCGATCGGTAAATTTACCGAATCTGTAAAATATGTGGCCCTACATACCATTTTGTGAATCTCGGTCGGTAACGGCCGAAAATACCGATTTTTGGCCGTTACCGACCGACCTACATCCGGCCCCTAGTGTTCAGGATTTACCCTTGGTGATCATCGACCATGAACACTATATAAAACTATTACTCCATTACAAATATTCTCCTTTTCAGTAAAAGAATGAGCGAACGGTCTTTGCTGCATTTCACTGTGGCTGCTGCACTGAAAGTGCGACTCTTTTGGTATTAGACTGTTCTCTACATCTATTGGTTAAGGATGGGGAAGGGTCAACTTTCAAGGGTCAAATTTCTGATGCTTCTTCATGGCTTGTGAGGAATACAGATCCTGTGATCACTTTACTCACATGCCACGATCAAAAAGTAAATGATGGACTTTGGAGGTAAAATTTACTTTTTAAGTCTCTTTCTTTGATAACTATGTTTAATGACTCAGGGGAGTGGGTGTGATTTAGACCCTGCCCCATGGAATTTGGGTCACAGGTAACATCTTTGCTGTGATACTGGAGTAAAGACTCTACAATCAGTACCTTGCCCTCTCTCTTGATCCAGCTATATGCCTTCCACCCCCCTTCCCAACCTCTTTCCATTCATACCCCTATACTTCCCCCACTGACCTATTCCCATCTCTCCCTCCCGACATCCTACCTGATATCATCCTTTTTTCCTACCCCACTCACTCATTCATGATGTTCCTCTCTTGACGTTGCACAGTGTTCCACTGGTTTTATCTAGACTCATGCTATATAAGTGCCCATGCATACACATATGAGATTCGCCACAGGATTGCCTTGCAGGTAAAACTGCTATTTAGTTACTGCACTGACTTAAAATTAGACCTGGGGAAAATTTTAATTATGCTGTCGTAATCGGAGGAATTTCAGTAACTACGCATTACTCTTGTAATGCAAAATTTCAGAAATTATGCTATTACCCCAGTTTGAGTAATTAAGAGTACTTTAAGACACAAAGCCTACTGCAGGAGCACAGGAATAATGAACTAAGAGAGAGTGAGTGATTGCTGGCTACTACTGTTTGTTTCCTGTAGCATTTAGTGCTATTTTCTTAGCACAAAGTGCATCCTCGGGCCCATTTTGGACGTGAGGGTTTAATAAGAAAATAACTCTAAATGCTGAATTACACTTCTACCACAATTGTACATCATTATGAATGATTTTGAGGTAAATAGAAGTAATTATGATAGAGAGAATTACGCCAGTTATGCCTACCCTTGCTTAAAATGGTCGTGTTCCTGACTGCTCAGCTGGAAAAGTAAAAATCCTACATTGACCCTAATCCCCATGATGTAAGAAAACATTTTTTGCCAATTGCTGTGTTTAGGAATTCCAAAATTTGGAATCAGGCCCTCTTTAGAATCGCAACAGCTACCTGGAACAAATATTCTTCAGGATTGCAAACCACACTGACTTCAGAACAAAACTCAAAATCCACTGCTGACACCCCACTTTAGTCAATCAATGCTGATCTCTGTCAACCTGGAAAATCTGTCCTTCATTGAATCATTGAATATTGTGTGTCCCTGGACCCCCCCAGATTAGGCCAACTGATAGAAAATGTTTCTTTCATCTGCACAAACGAAGGCACATTACCCACTCCTATTCTAAAAGTATAAAGCTGTGATCTTCGTAGATGAAATGCAATTGTTCCTGTTTTACATTCCTCCATTATCCAAAGACCTCACTTTGTGCAGAATGTCCCTGGCTGGCCAGCCTTTGGACTTAAAAAATGTGAGCATGCATCTGAAGCCAAGAATTCCCATAACCAGTTACCAGTCAAGAAAAGAATACTATTAGCATAACATTTCATGACATTTAAATGAATGAAAAAATTGGCAAAGCTATGTCTACAACTTCCTCTTTTTTAATAAGCATGTTTATTGGTATTTGCAATGCAAGCACTAAACATAAAAGAAGGTCACAGTGGTAGTCCTTCAGACATTTCAGGGCACATGTACAAATCAAAGACACAACAGCAGATGATAATTACTGGTGTAGGTAGTTATGAGAATTATAGAGGGAGAAGTCACACACAGATCCCCAAGACCTCTCCTTGGATCAATGGAAATGCTCACGCCATAAGAGAAATGTAACACTGCCATTGAGGCACCTAATGCATGTCAGAGAGGAGCCCCTTTCCCTTCTAAATTGTGAGTCTCTTGTGTAGTACACTCACTGTAGGTATTTGAATTGAATAAGGCACTTGCTGGCTGAGATCCCATCCGTCTCGAGTAACATAGGAGTATCCCTGCAGGCCTCCTGTGATAGGTTCCTACATGATTCTCCGAGGCTTCACACAGTGAAGTGAAGTGAAGTGAAGCAGTCCGGTATGCTGATAGCTAAGGATTTAAAGATATGGGGGGTATTCCGGTCCCCAGTGATAGCAGTGTCCCGTGCAGGTAAGAGCGGTGGGGCCGGGTAGGGGGAGATTTCGACAGATGATGACAAGGGAAAATTAATTATTGATCCAATTTTCCCTCGTTGTCTGTCAAAATCTCAACCCACCCAGCCCCATCACTCTTACCTGCACAGGCCGCTTCTGCCCAGTGAGCTTTGGTTTGAGGGGACTGAATTTTGCCACCTTGCCTGCTTTTCTCAGGTAGGGTAAAATGACATGATGCAATTGAAGATAGCAGAAAAATTGTGTCTTGTGAGTGCGAATATTTTTGGAAATTCAAAAAAGGAAAGGAAGCCTGTTTGAGAGAGGATATCTTTCAGTTATGAAATACCAATTAAACCATCCTGAAAAAACCCTGAAGGGAGGTCACTTGAGTCATAGGTGTCCCCAGCCACAGCCAGGGTCTTCCCTATTAGCCTGCCACTGGATTATGCATTCTTCCAAATGTCCTAGGCATCCGTTTCTCCATACTGATAGTAAGGGTGAGGTATCACCCATTATCTTTCTCTCAGTGAGGTATGCTGTGTCATTTGTGGGCCACAAAGCCAGTCATTCATTACCAATAGACACGTGGCCCAGTAGTAAGAGGCCACATCTAACCTTTCCAGCCCCCCATCATACAGAGACTTGCAGCACCCGGGGTCCCCCCCCCCCCACTCCCGAAGATAGCGTCTGCACAAATCACTGTGTAGAAGAATGGGCGTGGTGGGGGATGTTGAATAAGGATTGCTTTGGAGGCAGTAAAGTAATTTTGGTAAAGAAAACGTTTTTGCAGTAGTGGCTGTTTCCACTACCAATAAAGAGAGTGCGGGCGAATGGCCCAGGATTTTACTCAACTTATCCATCAATGGGCCAATGTTTGATATTGGGCAACTGAGTTGGCAATTGGAACTCCTAGGTACAAGAACCTATTTGGCTCTAGCCTTATTGTCCATTCTCAAAGAATATCGTCTGCAGTTCCTCAAATCAGATATAGTATTGATTTTGTCCTATTGGACTGCAATCCTGAAGCCCTACCAAAACTGTGCAAGATATACTTTACCTTGGGGCCGGAGGGTAAGGGTTTCCTTGGTCATAAGAGTAGATCCGATAAATACAGTGAAACACAATCCTCCATTCCCTTTACAGTGGAAGCTATAGATGTCACTATCTGCCCTCGGGGATCTGCCCAGTGGTGTGCTGGCCATGGCAAAGTGCAAAGATGGAAAGAGGGCACCCCAGTTATGTACTGCACTCAATAGGAAAGTACTTGGTGAGTTTCCCAATAATCTGTATCTTAGCAATTGGTTTCGGGTAAAAGAATCGGCCAAATTAGATTAATTGTAATCACTACCTCATTTTCGACCATGAGCAGCATCAGTGGCCCAGATAAGGGATGGGACATAGCAACAGCATTGACTTAGCATCCGATGTTGTGTCAGATGGTTCGCTTGGCATGAAGCACTGTTGATCCACATGAACTAGAGATTGAAGATTGATAATCAGACAGTTAGTGAGGAGAGTTGGTAGGATCTTGGTCTCCACATAAAAAAAAAGAATAGGCCTATAAGACGTGCATTGGTTTACTTGCTTACCGATAGCGTAATGACTGCCTCCCTCATGCCTGGAGTCTTTACATCCCTCTTGCCCTAAGTCTCTTTGTATTCCTCTTTTTGGTCTGTAGACAGAACCTAAAAAATTTTCAAACAACTTGCATTAACTAGCCATTGGCAAGAGACCTCTTAGTCGTAAATTGTGCTTTAGAAATGTTGTCATGTCAATATTTGTATATATTCGTTTGTTTACTAGAACAATGTCAATGATTAGTCAGTCACCTACAAAGTTTTTCCTTCGTGCAGAGTATCCTGACCCTGATCTCTGATAACTGAGCAAACGCAACCTTGCACAGGTCTCCCCTAACCACCTTCACAATGGTCAAAAGTAGTTAACAGTAATACGCAGGTATTGATTTTGGAAGAATTCTTAGGGTGACACATCCTCTAAGTACCATTGTCTTTAACATGTACTATACCAAAATAAAGAATGACAGATTAAAGAATATTTAAAGAAATAAGCATATCTGATGAAAAAAACTTAATAACGTTTCAAACCTTTTTTTCTTAACAGATTGATGAATGGAAGTTTCACCTCTCGGGCATTGGACTTATTCCACAACCAATGGAGTCTGCCAGCATAAGTACAAGTGTTGGTTGTTTAACTTCAATCATAATATCCTTCAAAAATCCAACAGATGAACATGTTCTTATAGATGTCGTGTTAACAGGTAAATTGATATATTTGTTGTTGCTTCATTGGAATTGTAGTGGAAAACTGTCGTACATTTAAAAAATGAATTGCATAGTAGTAGTAGTAATTAAGCTTGTTTACGATATTGCCAACATCTGTAAAGAGATCAACAAAAGACCACATAAAAACATGAATTAACAAGTACATAAAGGAATGGGATATGCGTATTAAAATAGAGAATCAATTATCATAGCAGATTCCGCTGACTGACAGCAGCTGATAAAAAACGACTTACAGAGTAACAAACAAAAGGAGATTCCAGAACTGGTAACTTCAACAATGCTGGCTTACATTTTGTAACACCTAGGGGTTGCAAAATAGGTTTCAAACATTATATTTGGCATAAGCTTTGCTATGAAAATCACAGAAAAAAACCATATGTGCATTCCGCTTTGTGGAGAAAACTCATTACAAGGGCAGGGTTTGTACTCAAATGGGTTACTTCAGCCAGTAGGAAAGAATAAGATGTTACAAATGTAGCCCAGTCTAAATTTGGATAAAAGCCATCTGTCATAGTTTGAGGGGACAATTGTCCAATATGACTCGATGCCTAGTGATGTGTTCAGCAGAATAAAATTGCTGACACGTCTTCTTGACTTTCTCATGTTCCCTTTATAGTCTAATTAGATATACACCTTCATTCCTCACACAGTACATCTCCTCACTAGTGACATTCCAGGGTTTTAATCAAAAGATCTGCACTGACCAAGTCAGGACTTAGGTTTTTGATGTATGTAAGCCAGGTTATTTCATGGGAATTATCCAACCTTAAACAGGCTGTATAACATTGTGATTGAAAAGGATGGCTGGATTGGACCAAACTGTGATAAACTAGAAGTTGGGTCAGACTGGTCTTATCTTTGTTGTAGGACATAGTGAGCTCCTCTTGACAGGTATAGTTGAATGTGCTAGAGGGATGACCCATTAGTTTCTTTCAAAAACTCTAGTTTGCCAGAAGACTCCACAATCAATCCCTGTTCTAGAATCAAATGCAGAACTGAGAATGTAAGCCAGATGAATATTGTTCTTCTTGGCCCTACTGCACTTACTTAACAATAGTTTGAGATTAAGGCACTGTTCTACTGTGCAAATGCTGCATCTGAAACCACAATATGTTACCAATACAATATTGTTAGAATTTCAAAGCAGTAAGATTTTATAAAGTATAGTTCTGTCAGCCACTTTCCCAGAGTAATCTATTAATGAGATTGGTCTTTCGCAGAGTGGGTCACTGCGATTTCCTTTTTTGACTATGGGGTGATTATAGATTGAAACCTAGATTTACTGGGTACATTTAGTTGATTAGTGATAATCGTGGCACACTATTCCACATTGTTTTGGAATAAGTAAAAGGCCCTTGGCTAGTGGACATGCTGCAATTACAATGACTACATCTTCTGGCGTAAACACCAAGCTTTTTCAACCTGGCATGACTGTAGAGCTGAGGCAAAATAACGGAACAGTAAATAATACTAAAATGTGTTTCCCAGGAATAGGTGGGGATGTGTACATCCATCAGGAGAGCAGGGCTATTCTCAAACACACATCTTTTTAACAATTTTCTGGAAGAAGTATTGATCAATAATGACATTTTATATATTTGACACAAAATTATAAAGCACAGCATATACCCGAGGATGTCTTGGCTCTAGCGTCTTCAAAAGGAGAGAAGTGCTGCAATTGAAAGTGATCATTTGACTTGCAAGCAGCTAGAAGATCTTGCCAGGTCTTGGATTAAATGTCCTCCTTTCTTCAGGAAATGGATTTTTCATAAACCAGTCTAAGTCTATTGACTGCCTCAGCATTCCTAGGTGTTCTTTTGAGTTCCTGATGTAGGTCAGAGGCTGTCATTGAGAATGAGTTATCAAACCATTGCACTATAGAAAAATGCACATAAATGCAGTTTTATGCTGTACTTATCACAAAGTAGAGAGCAGATAAAGTCTGACAGTCTGTCTGACTCTTTGAACGTATGATGGCCTCCTAACCTCATATTGATCCTGAAGGTTACCATGTGTTGGGCCTATTCCAGACAGGTTTCAATACTTGCTATCACACAGAAATTGCACCAATCATGGTTGGGGTTGATAACCTTTATTTTTCTTATCAAAGCTTATCAAAGCTTACTACTCATATGCTTTTAGATTCTTCCGTCTTTACTGCTGTGACCTCAAGAGCTTCTGCACCATACGTTGACTGATTTATTACATTAATCTCTGACGGTAAGGTGCACACTGGATCAAGTCCTCTCTTTTGTAAGCCTCCTTCATGTTTACCTCTTATGTCCTGCTGAGGGTTATGACCCATCTTATCCAGTATTATGGGTGTCTTTCATAGATTCACATGCCTGAATCATTCCCTGTCGTCGAGACGGGAGTCTCCGGTATATAGAAAAGTAATGTCTTATGGACATATATAGAGAAAAGTAGGCCTAAGGGCCTCACCTTAGTAGCCTATCTGTGTCCTTATGTAAAAAGGACCAAACTCCAGAAGAGAGCCAATCAGCTAACACCTCCCTCTAGAACCTTTCTGTCAGGAGCCTCAGTCTCTCAGATTTTCTACCGCACGTTGTGCTAGGGAGTCTCCACCTGAGTTCTCCTCAGGTTTACTTGTTTTCAACTACTTTCTTCACAAATTTGGATTACTTTCATCAAAATCTGACTATGGCTGACCCTCAGAAGAGGGGACTCTTCAGAGCTTGTGCTTCTTGTAATAAGAAGAGATTACATATTGAAGATCAGCACAAGACATGTCTACACTGTCTGTATCCGGACCATTCGCCAAAGGAATGCAAAATTTGTTGAACGTTTTCTACAAAAACGCTTAAGGACAGAGAAGGACGACTTTTACTCTGGCTGAACAAACTTAAGACCAGAGACAACTTGGAGTCTTCAGAGGACGGTGAGATTGCTTCTGTCTCCTCTAAATTATCCTTGAAGAGGCCAAGGGTTGCTTCCCCTAGCCCTACAGACGCTCCTCCTAAAAAGACTGCTAAAAAGTCTTCAGAGGCTAGATCTTCAGCGTCTGACAAGGAAGTTCCTGCCTTCAGGAAACTAGCGTCGTCGTCGACGACGACATCGTCGACGCTATCGTCAACGCAAAAGAAGGCTGTGTCTCCTGTCCACTCTTCCACTTCGATGACGACAGTGTCGACGACGACGGCGTCGTCGGCGTCTTCATCGTCGACGACTACTCCATCGTCGACGGCGGGTAAGCCTGTGTCGTTGATTATTCTCATTAAAAACCAGTCGTCGACGCTTAAAAGCATCTTCTCCAGCCTTGCCTGAACCCGCAAGCTCAGACTCACCACCTTCAGACATAGGAGGGTTCCACAATCTGGTAGAGAGAGCGGCCAAAGGGTTCCATATGACTATGGAATCTCATGACACTGAATGTTTTCTTTATGATTTTAAGGAGCCGATTAAGAAGACAACCAGATCCATTCCCATTATCGAATACATATGGGAGCAGGGTCTACAAATGATGCAGACACCAGCCTCAGTATCGGCTGTTGTGCCAAGGCTGGACAAGAAGTATAAAGCCCCAACAACGGCACCAGCCTGCCTTACAGGTCACCCCAAGCCGGATTCTGTGGTCACTCAGGCGGCGCAGAAAAATTCTAGAAACCCATCCTCGCAGGTGACAGCTGCACCAGACAAGGAGGGTAGGAAGCTGGATAGCATCGGAAAACGGTTCTGTACCACCTCAGCCATGACAGTGAAAGTGGCAAACTAAATTGCACTGTTAGGACGTTATAATAGGTGTTATAATAGGCAGTTGTGGGCTGACATTGCTCCGTATCTATCCGAGGTTTCAGATGACACGAAAGAGGAGGTTCAATCCCTACTCAAGGAGGGTCAAACATCGGCTTCTGAACTGATCGACTGTGCTATGGATATAGCAATGACTGGTTTTAGACAGCTAAATAACGGTGATGGATCAAGCCCTGATCTTTGGACTGGGTGAGAGTGGTCTGCTTAATTCAGACACTCTGTTCATCACCACCCCCTTTTCTAAATGGTTTTAGACAGCTGGCAGGGGCAGCAGTATTGCGAAGACAGGGGTGGCTCAAAGCTACCTCATTTCGGCAGGAGGTACAATCTAAAGTCCTCGACATGCCTTACGACGGCCAACACCTATTTGGAGAAAAAATTGATGAGGCCCTGCAAGCGATAAAAAAGGATACAGACACGTCAAGAGCTCTTGGCACACTTCAATTCAGGAATCAGTCCTTTTGTGGGAACAAGAGCAGAGGCCAATCCTCTTACAGAGGAAATTATCAAAACAGATCCTCATATTCCCATAATCAAGGCCGGTCACAATTCCAATTGCGACAGCAGCAGCAAGGTCGGCAGACCTCTTATGGAAAATCCAACTATAGAGGGAAAACCCAAAAGAAGACCACTGGCGGACGCCAATTACTTTTCCCTGCAGCCAGTCCCTCCACCATCTCATTCTTTCAAAATTGGAGGAAACCTGACCCACTACCTCCACAATTGGAAAGCAATTACAACCGACCGATGGGTGCTGCAATTGATACAATTTGGACACTCCATAGAATTCAAAATAATACCCCCGACAACCCCTCCTCGTATAATGCAACACAAGAACATGCGATTGCTTCTTCAAGAAATCTCCCCTATGTTCAAGAAAGGGGCAATAGAGCGAGTACCATCAGCTCAAAAAGGGAAGGGATTTTACTCCCGCTTCTTCCTAATTCAAAAGAAGGAGAAGAAATGGAGGCCCATATTGGATCTCAGGGCGCTCAACGTCTTCTTGAAGAGTCAATCGTTTCGCATGGTGACAATCCAAGAGATCTTGGGACTTTTAGAGGAGGGGGATTTCATGACATCTCTAGATCTACAAGACGCATACTTTCACATCCCTATCCACAAACGGCACAGGAAATTCCTCAGATTTGCAGTGGCAGGTCAGCACTACCAATTCTGTGTCCTATCGTTTTGCCTCAAGTCTGCACCCAGGATTTTCACTAAATGCCTCTCCCCGGTTGCAGCATTCCTCAGGCAGCAGGGACACCAAGTCTTCCCATATTTGGACGACTGGCTGGTAAAGGCACCATCTCTGACAGGCGCAGCCGCATCCTCCAACGCCTGTCTGAATCTCTTCAGGCATTTGGGTCTGACGCTCAACTACGAGAAATCTACTTTACAGCCCACTCGAGTCATTACCTTTCTCGGGGCGACATTGGATGCGGAAAATGCGAAGGCATTCCCATCTCAGGAGGGGAAACACAAGCTTGTCTCTCTGGCCACATCAGTGGCTTCAAAGAAGACTTTATCGGTCCGTACCTTCAAATCGCTCTTAGGGATGATGTCCTCGTGCATCCTGCTTATACCGCACTGTCGCCTCAGGATGCGTCCGCTGCAAGAGGCTCTGTCCAGTCAGTGGACTCAATGCTCGGGATCCTTCGAGGACCGCATGGCGATCACAAAGCAAATGACCAAGGCATTGCAGTGGTGGAGGTCGCTCAAGAACCTCTCACAGGGGTTGCCGTTTCTGCTCCTTGCAGCTCCACATGTAATAACAACAGACGCTTCTCTGGAGGGTTGGGGAGCAGTCTTTCAGGAATTACAGATCAGTGGCAAGTGGACGGACCAGGAAAAGCAGCTTCATATCAGCCTCCTGGAGCTGAGAGCGGTTTTCCTAGCCCTGCAGTCTTTCCTACCGCGGATCAAGAACTCCCCAGTGCTCGTCAGGACCAACAACACTACGACGATGCACTACTTGAACAAACAGGGAGGAACGCATTCGCTCACACTATCTCGCAAATCGCAGAAGATCTGGAATTGGCTTGTTCTCCACAACATCTTGTTAAAAGCGGAGTACATCCCAGGCAAGAACAATGTCATAGCAGATGCACTGAGCAGGCAGAGGTCCCTGTCCCACGAATGGGAGCTCGACATGGAGATGGTAACTCACATCTTTTCGGTGTGGGGAACACCGCAGATTGACCTGTTTGCGATCTGGGAGAACGCCAAATGCAAAAACTTCGCAAGTTGGCATCCCCAGTCAAGGTCCCTCGGAAATGCATTTTCCATTGCATGGCGCAACGTATTTGCGTACGCATTTCCACCATTTCCAATGATTCCCAGGGTCCTCAGGAAGATGAAGGTGGAGCCTTGCACTTTGATTCTGATTGCCCCATTCTGGCCGAGAGGGCACTGGTTCACGGACCTTCATCGCCTCTCGATACAGCCGCCAATCCGTCTACGTCAGCATCCATCTCTGCTCACGATGAGCAGCAAGCAGGTTCAACATCCAGATCTGAAATCTCTCAGGTTATCGGCTTGGCTCCTGAGTACCGAGAGTTCAGCAAGCTAAGCATTCCACAGGAGTGTAAAGACGTCCTAGCCAAGGCAAGAGCGGACAGCACTAACAAGACCTATTCCCTGAAGTGGAATCGCTTTTGTATATAGTGTGCGGACAATGGCCTACATCCCTTCCACACCTCTCCGGAACAAATATTACCCTATGTGCTACATCTGGCGCAGTCGTGCTTGGCCCATGCATCCATTAGAGTTCATCTGGCTGCGATTTCCTGGTTTAAAAGAACATTGAAAGGACTCTCCATCTGGTCTAATAGATTGATAAAACAGTTCCTCAAAAGACTTTACAGATCCTTTCCTCGACCACGAATAATTCCTCCAACATGGCATCTCAATGTGGTCCTTCACCAATTGATGAAACACCCTTTCGAACCCATCCATAGGGCGGACATCAAATATATTTCATGGAACACAGCACTCCTACTAGCGCTTACCTCAGCAAGGAGGGTCAGTGAATTGCAGGCTCTTTCTATACAAGACCCCTTCATGCAGTTTAAGGATGACAGAGTGGTTCTTAGAACTAATCCTCGGTTCATTCCTAAAGTCCCGTCGGACTTCCACTTAAATGAGCCAGTGATCCTCAGGTAATTTTTCCCAAATCCCAGCACTGCAGCCGAAAGATCTCTGCACTCGTTGGACCTTGGGAGGTGTCTGAAGTTTTATATTAACAAAACCAGCAATTTCAGAAAATCAACTCAGCTATTCACAGCCTTCAGTCAACCACGGAAGGGTATGCCGCTTTCCAAACAAAGTATTTCAAGATGGATATCTTCGGCGATTGCCTTTTGTCATGACAGAGCTGGACGACCATTGCCAGCAAAAGTCAGGGCTCACTCTACAAGAGCCATGCCCACTTCTACGGCACTATTTGCAGGGGTGCCAGTTCTTGACATCTGCAGAGCGGCAACATGGAAGTCGCCGCATACCTTCACCAGGCACTACTGCCTGGATTCAGAGCTAATGAAGGATGCAGCCGTGAGGAAAGCAGTGTTACGCCATCTGTTTCAGTAAGGCGAGCCTTCCTCTATCCCTCCATCCTTTGCTGGTATGCACATTTTTATTATAATGCTTCTGGTTAATGGGTATTGATGATTCATAGTCGCATGATATTTATTATCTAATGACTTGTATATAATATTCCACCAGAAATGTGCACAATATATTGCTTGCTACTCTGATTCAGGCATGTGAATCTATGAAAGACACCCATAATACTGGATAAGGAATGCGTTACTTACCTGTAACTGCAGTTATCCAATATTGGTGTCTTTCGCCCTGACTTCGTTGGGAATGGTCGCTCCCTTCTGCCCTCGCTGACTCCTGCCTAAAGCTCTCAAAAAACAATGGAGCTTAGAGGGAATACGGAAAGGGTCGCCCTCCACTCACAGTCAATAATATACAATGAGACCCAATCCTAATGGCGAGTAAATCTATCAGTGACATATGGGGGGTCCAATACATCCCACTCCCCACTACTCTCTTATCCACATTATAATGAGATAATGCACTGTGCTCTGCTTTGTTTAAAATATCTGTTCTCCAAGACAACCAAACAGAGCAAAGCTCTCAGAGTGACCCCAATCTTGGTTGTTCACAACAGTCCACACCACACATTGGACCTTATTCTAAATAGAGGAAAAATGTGCGAGAAGCAAGTGACCCCTCACGGAAACACCACCAAGCGGGGTAACTGGTATGCAATTTCCAGACAGGCCCCTGTCTCATCATCGGTGGTCACTCGCTCCTCGAGAAAATAAAGGTGATAGAAAAGAAGACGTGTCCAAAACAAACAACATATAAAGTGCTACAGTGAAGTGCAGAAAATTCTGCTAGTGGCAAACACACACAAACATAATGATAGAGTGCCTAAAACCACACACAACACACCAATCCCTTATCCACTTTTATTCGTAGGGTGGTGATTGCGTGCTCTTGAGTATTAAAAAGGCTGGTAGCTAGTCATGCATACCATTACCTACAGTGCCTAAAGCTGCCTGGTATCGTCTGCATTGCGCTGCTGACCTATTTTAGCGCTTCAACGTGCTTGTAGCATTGTAGTATTGCTATTGCTTACATTGCGCTGCTGTCCTCATTAAGCGCTTGAACGTGCCTGTAGCATTGTTGTATGGTTTGCATTAGCATCTTCTCATAATTGACGTGCCTGTTGGATGAACTTGACTGTGCCTGCATTTGTTTCATTCATTCTGATTGCTTGTGTTTATATCCTCATCACTTTCCCCCAACCTGGTCTGCACTCGCGTTGTAGCCGCCATTTTCTGTGTTGTTGTTGTTTTGCCCTGAGCCCGCCCCCTCCACCACGCACCCGCCTCCCAGCTGCTCCTCCCTCGCCCCTCCCCCCTCACTTATGACAGATGCTTTAGCGTGCAGCGGTCACGCGCAGCGATCGCGCCGCAGTCGCGCCGAAGGTGCGCCAAAGGTAAGCCCGTCTACGCCCGTCCGCGCCTGGACCGCGCCCAGAGCCAGACCCCCTGGCCCCCGTACCTCCCGCCCCTCCCGCATTACATACGATGCCACCACCCTCTTAGCCCTTAACCCCGGCCGACTCCCCAACTGCGCCCAAGCCGCTCCTGGACACACCCATGGACCCTTCTCTTGCAACTCCTGCAAGTTCGACGCCACCAAGAACAACTCCTCATCCACGAACACAAAACAGATATCTGACACCAACCACCTACAATGCATCCTGCTCAACACCCGCTCGATCCACAAACACGCCATCGACCTTTGGAATCTACTAGACACCATCTCTCCGGACGTCGCCTTCCTAACAGAAACATGGAAGAACGCCTCATCAGCCCCAGACATCACCATTGCCATCCCGGACGGTTACAAGATCATCCGTAAGGACCGCACCAAACAAACAGGAGGAGGCATCGCTATCGTCCATAAGAATTCCATCCGCATCTCAACCAGCTCAGACGCCAACCTTACCAGCGCCGAACACCTTCACTTCCAGATCCACACCGACCCCAAGACCACACTCAGAGGCACCCTCCTCTACCGGCCTCCAGGACCCAGTGCACAATTCAGTGAAGACATCACTGACTTTATCACCCCACACGCCCTCCCCTCCGAGGAATACATTCTATTGGGAGACCTCAATTTTCACCTGGAAAAGAGTAATGACAGCAACGCCACCACCCTTCTGGACAATCTCGCCAACCTCGGACTCAAACAACTTGTCAATACCCCCACCCACAACGCAGGTCACACACTTGACCCTATCTTCACCTCCAGCAAACATGTCTCCTTCAGTCACACCACAGCTCTCCATTGGATGGACCACAGCTGCGTTCACTTTACCTACAAAAAGACCACAACCCACAACCATCCTCAACCTACTCTGCGAGGAAACTGGAACAAAATCACCATCGACCAGATCTCCTCATCGCTTCTTCAAAACTCCCCTACCCACTCCTCAAACCCCAACCAAGCAGCCATTAACCTCACCCAATGGCTAACCAACAGCGCCGACAACCTAGCACCGTTGAAGAAACGTCAAATCAGACTAGGCAGCACAAACGTCTCCTGGTTCAACGATGATCTTAAGAAATCCAAGAAACTCTGTCGCTCCCTCGAGAAGGCCTGGAAAAAAGACCCAAACACCAGCACCAGGGACGCCTTCAAAAACGCCACCCGCATAAACCACCAACTAATCCGATCTGCCAAGAAAGCCGCATTCAAAGACCGACTAGATAACAACGCCCACAACAGCAAGGAATTTTTCAACATCGTCAAAGAATTTACCAACCCCTCAGCCAACTCCAACGACATTACCCCCTCTCAAGCCCTTTGCGACTCCCTAGCTTCATTCTTCCACAACAAAATCGCAGACATCCACAACAGCTTCGACAACCAACCCGGAGACCAACCCATCCAACCTTCTGCCGTACCTTCACCCCCCTTGAACATCCTTAATGACTGGAACCCAATCTCCACTGAGGACACCATCCGCCTGATGAACTCCATCCACTCAGGATCCCCCACAGACCCATGCCCTCACCACATCTTTAACAAAGCAGACTCCATCATAGCACCACACCTACGAGACGTCATCAACTGCTCCCTCAACTCCGCCACCTTCCCGGAAAGCTGGAAACACGCAGAACTCAGCGCCCTTCTGAAACAACCTACAGCTGACCCCACCGAACTCAAAAACTACCGCCCCATCTCGCTCCTTCCATTCCCGGCCAAAGTCATCGAGAAAGCTGTCAACAACCAGCTCGCCGCCTTCCTCGAAACCAACAAATCCCTCGACTCCTCACAGTCCGGCTTCCGAGCCAAACACAGCACTGAGACCGCCCTCATCGCAGCAACAGACGACATTCAAACTCTACTGGACAATGGAGACACAGTCGCCCTCATCCTCCTCGACCTCTCCGCAGCCTTCGACACAGTCTGTCATAGCACCCTATTACAACGCCTCAGAAGCATCGGAATCCAAGGAAAAGCACTGGAATGGATCACCTCGTTCCTTGCCGGAAGGACTCAGAGAGTCCGCCTCCCACCATTCAAGTCGGAGGCTACTGAAGTCATCTGCGGCGTGCCACAAGGATCTTCACTAAGCCCCACCCTCTTCAACGTATACATGAGCCCCCTCGCGGCCATCGCACGCCAACACAACCTCAACATCATCTCCTACGCTGATGACACTCAACTGATCCTCTCACTCACCAATGACCCGAACATCGCCAAAACCAACCTACATGAAGGAATGAAAAAAGTAGCCGAGTGGATGAAGCACAGCCGTCTGAAACTGAACTCAGACAAAACTGAAGTCCTTATCTTAGGTACCTCCCCCTCCGCCTGGGATGACTCTTGGTGGCCAGAGGCCCTTGGAAAAGCACCCATCCCGACGGACCACGCACGAAACCTGGGCGTCATCCTGGACTCCTCACTCTCAATGAACAGACAAGTCAACGCCGTTTCATCATCTTGCCTCAACATTCTTCGCATGCTCAAAAAAACATTTCGCTGGATCCCCACCAAAACTAGAAAAACGGTCACCCACGCACTGGTCACGAGCCGCCTGGACTACGGAAACACCCTATACGCCGGTACCACCGCAAAACTCCAGAAAAAACTACAACGCATCCAGAACGCTTCAGCCAGACTCATACTAGACATCCCGCGTAAAGACCACATCTCTGGTCACCTGAAAAACCTCCACTGGCTCCCCGTCAATAAGAGGATAACTTTCCGTCTCCTCACCCACGCACACAAAGCACTTTACGAACTTGGACCCGAATGCCTCAACACACGACTTTCCTTCTACACCCCTTCCCGCCAGCTACGATCCTCCAACCAAGCCCTTGCTACTGTACCTCGCATCAACAAAACCACCATGGGAGGAAGATCCTTCTCCTACCTGGCAGCTAAAACCCAGTCCCCCCTCACCTTCGCTTCACTCAGAACCACCTAGCATTCAGAAAGCAACTTAAAACTTGGATATTCGACAAGTAATTCCTCACCCTTCTTCAAGCGCCTTGAGACCCTCTGGGTATATAGCGCGCTATATAAATTATTTGACTTGACTTGACTTGACTCATAGATTCACATGCAACCCTCCCGCCTCCCCTGGAAGGACTCACCTATCTCTCTATCACTATTACGCCTATCTAGCTTGGTGCGTACGAAAATCTGAGAGACTGAGGCTCCTGACAGGAAGGTTCTAGAGGGAGGTGTTAGCTGATTGGCTCTCTTCTGGAGTTTGGTCCTTTTTACATAAGGACACAGATAGGCTACTAAGGTGAGGCCCTTAGGCCTACTTTTCCCTATATATGTCCATAAGACATTACTTTTCTATATACCGGAGACTCCCGTCTCGACGACGGGGAAAGATTCAGGCATGTGAATCTATGAAAGACACCAATACTGGATAACTGCAGTTACAGGTAAGTAACGCATTCCTTTCTAATCATGTGCCAAATATATCAACTTTCTATATTTGTCAGAGAATCTCATGGTTCCTTTACTGAGATTTTAGTGGCCTCATTGTCCTGGAAGATTCAATTCATATAAGTGGTCTTAATTTAAATGGTTCAGAGACTTCAACAGTTGTCCCTGATCCCCATACAGATGTTCAACTCCTATACACTAAGTGCCCCTCACCATATACTTTGGTCATACCTCTAAATCCTCCTAATCCACAAAGAACATTGGCGTTCTCCTTAACAGTGAATGGAGCATGAACATCTACGTCGGCAAAGTCAATAAAATATATGTTCATTGTTCCTTGGACCACTGGCTGCTTTAAAAAAATGTTTTAACATTATCAAAAGAAAGGGGTCCCTTCCCATTTGCAAATGAGTTATCACCACTTTTAAGGTGGTGGTAAAATATTACTGTGTTGCAACCAGGATTTGGTCGCAAAGCAGTATTACATACCATACCCATTCAGTATTTGGAAGGGTCACCCTAAATATGCCTGCTCCAAATACCGAATCTCAAATGCACATTGCGATTCAGTAGCAAGTTACTGAATGGCATTTTGCCTTTTGCACATTTGAAAAAGCAATGTTGCAGTCTCCAACGGACCGATGTTGCTAATCTGGCTGTTTTCCACCGCAAAAAGCTTGGTACTACTGGCCCTAAGTAACCTGTACCCTGAGCAGAACTGTCTATGAGGAGGACTAGACAGTAACATGATTTCTTGCCAGTGGGTATTTTCAATATTTGTGAAACAGATGGTGTGAGCTGGCTGTTACCTTCTAATAACAATCCATGGTCTTTATTTTATTTTAAAAAAAGATCCTGAGAGTAATATTTCCCTCCATCAAAAACACAAGTAGAGGGCTGGACATGTTCGTTGTTGCAAAGTGGGACTGATTAGAAACATGTTCTCAGTACTGCTTTTAGTTCACAACCAGTGGCATGTTAAATGAAGACTAACGGGTAAACATCCAGCGCACTTCTGATAGCCACTCTTGCAAAGGAGTATAGGTATCTATTTCACGGGTTGTCCTTCCATAATAAAAAAAAATGTCTTACCTCTTAACACAAACTTTATTACATTTCCATTAATAGTAGGCAATACATGGGCATGACCGTCGAAGCCATGAATAAGTACAGGTGGATCATGTCCTTCCATAATAACAAGTGCCTAGCAAACCGCACCCGCCCTGAAGCAGAATCTATAACAACATGTAGCGCTATATAAGATGAAATCAACAAAACATATAACTAGAGTTCAGTTATTTACAGTTTGTCTCGCTCTCAAAGACAACCAGGCACTGCCTGTAATGAACGGCAGATGTGTAGTGGCTGTTCAGCGCAAACAACTGTCAATATTAAGCACACAGACGTTCACACTGTCAAAACAGAAAATCAAAACTTTTCCGAAGAGAATGCTCCTTCCAAATGTGAACACTTGAAGTGGAGAAGAGCTCCGGCTGCAGCAAGTATGCTGATTGCTCATAACTTGTTAAAGCGTCTCTCACAAGGGCCTGATAAGGAGCAGTAAGTGGGTTGAGCTACTTGATTGGAGAATGAAAAAGATTTTCCAGTCAGAAAGTTAAGGGCTAACTTGACTGTGCCAGTATTGTCTGTTGATGAATGAAGAGTCAATTTCTTTGTGCTGAAGTGGTCAACATACTGGTGATGTATTTATAGATATCTGCATGCAAGCGAGCATGGGTCTTTTTTCAGCTTTAAGGTCCCACTCCTTACAAGAGCTGTGAGATTCCAAATTTGGCCAGATTCCGTGTTAACATCCAAATCAGGAATTACAGTGTATGGAGGAACTTCGGATCCTACTTTTTACTGCCCAGACATTTTCTTTGCTAAAAGCAGGGGGTGAGGGGAAGGCTCGCAAATGAGGTATGATATTCCAAAATCCAGTTGCTGCTAGACATCTTCTCACCTGGCTTGTATCATCAGCATTTCAGTGGGTATCCTAGATCCATCTACTAAAAAGAAAGCAGTTCATAGAAAAGAAGAAAAAATATATATATATATATATATATATATATTCACTGAAAAAACCATAGGTTATAGACCATATATAGTTAGGGATTAGCATTTACAAAACCTTATTTTATTCGCACAAAACCATTGAAATTCCATATATAGTTAGTTGCACTAACTATATATTGCGCACCCGCAATCCACTGCTGATGATGTCACATATTACATCATTCATGACATGGTCAGTGACATCACTGATGACATCACTGATGACATCTCAAATGACATCACTGATGACATCACTGATGACAACATCCAGTGACTGTATGTTTCTGTAAAGTTAAAATATGTCTTACATATTGAAGAATGAGTGGATGTATAAGTGTCTGGATGAAGGATTTAGTAGGTGCATGACTGACTGTATGAGTGAGTGATTAAATGTGTCTCACTGAGTGCATGGGTTAGTGACTAAACTGTCTTAATTTGTGCATCATTATGTCTGTTGTTCTGTAAACTGTTGCATGTGTTGATCAGTAGCTATATGAGTAACTATATGGGTTATTGATTGGTTGCCCAAGTATTTGTATGGGAGACTGAGTGTGTGTGTGGGTGGCTGGGAGGTGTATGACTCTGTGCATAGATGTGTGAGCAGTTGATTCACTAGATGTATGGTTTCAAAAGTGCATGTGGAAACAGCTGTATGAGCGGTTGACTGTGTGCATGAGTGTATTGGTGAGTGAATGGATATCTCAGTGCTACATGTCAAAGTAAGTACATATGTAAAACACAGTACATGTGAGAGTTGACATATATAAATAACTGTGCAATAGAGCCAGTGAATGTGTGAGTGGCTGTATGGATCATTGTGAACTTGTATCAGGGATTGTATAAGAGAGTAAATATGTGTTAGTATATGTTTGAATAAGTAAGGTGTGTATAACTGTATAGTTGAGGAAATGGAGGTGTGATTGATTCTTTGCATGACTGACTATGTGTGTGAGTAACTTCATGGATGAGTGACAGTCTGTGAGTGTCTGTTTACACTGATTGTATCTAAGGTTATATTCGAGTCTGAAGAGGTTCATCGTATTATCACATGAATGATATCATCAGTGATGTGATCAGTAATGTCAAATGAGATGTCATCAGTGATGTCATCAGTGATGTCATTTGAGATGTCATCAGTGATGTCATCAGTGATGTCATTTGAGATGTCATCAGTGATGTCATCAGTGATGTCATTTGAGATGTCATCAGTGATGTCATCAGTGATGTCACTGACCATGTCATGAATGATGTAATATGTGACATCATCAGCAGTGGATTGCGGGTGCGCAATATATAGTTAGTGCAACTAACTATATATGGAATTTCAATGGTTTTGTGCGAATAAAATAAGGTTTTGTAAATGCTAATCCCTAACTATATATGGTCTATAACCTATGGTTTTTTCAGTGAATTTTCAAGGTTTTGTAAATGCAAATTCCTAACCATATATGGTCTTTAACCTATGGTTTTTTCATTGAATTTCAATGGTTTTTTAAAAGCTAATATCTGTAGCTGTAAAATGTATTCTTCTTTAAATCTTAAAATATATTTTACATGTTTTTTAGACAATTTAAAAAAATAAATAAATGTTATGTTTCGCTCCCAGTCCGCGAACCGGTCTGCTTCCCGTTAGCTCAATTTAAAGCCGTGGCTCGGTCCGCGAACCAGTAAACGTTCCTTTAGCGTAACTGTTACGTTAGCATGACGTTTTGCGTTGTCGCGTAATACGTCATTGGACGCGCCAAGTTAGCGGACCCGGAAGCGGACCGGAAAGCGGCGCAAAGCGCGAAACGTAAACACAGCAGGTCACGTGACTCGGTAATAACACTTTTCATTGGTTCATTTCACTTTTGGTTTCCTAATGATGTAATACTACGTCATGTGATCTAAAATTAACACTTTTCATTGGTTTAGAACTTTTGCTTTTCCCAAATGATGAAAACCCCTCCTTCTTTCCTCACTCTGACTTTCATCTTGGTGAGAGAAAGACCCTTCTTCTTATTTGTGATGAAAGACATCATAGCTTCAAATCTATGATTGAAGTACCTGCATACATTCACAGGATCCAAAGAACACAGTTCTCCAGGTGTCTTGAATTCAATGTTTTCAATATTTCCATTTGCCTCGCGTAGAAATTCAAGTAAGTCTTCCCAGCCATACTCGGCACAGCTCAGAGTGAGGAACCATGTCGGAGTTCCTAAGTTCCTCAGCATACATTTTAAATCACCATGACGACGGTACCAGTACTCATTAGTACCACGCTGACACGCCATGAGATTAATTAAGTGAGAATCCAAAATACTGTCTTGGACATTGACTTTATGCATAAAGTCCCTTGCCGAGATATTTCGCATCTGTATACCACTTTTTAAGATGTGGTTCACTGCATATGACAGTCCAGACAGATCGCTTTCAAACAGGAGATGAAACAAATAGGGGATGCATTGACGAAACCTAGGATCTTCTGCATACAATCGTAAAGTCCGGTATTCAGACGCAGGAATTTGATGAGATCGCTCATCATATCTTCCTCCTCGACCTGTGGGAAATAGCTGTGGGAAACACTGAGCTTCCAAACTTTCCTCCCAAACACTAATGGGACTCCCTTTGGCTTGTTTCATTTGAAACAACTCAATAGCATTCCCCATGACTTCCTTGGAATGCAAAGGATGAACACTATAATGTTCATATATTTCTTCACTTTTAGAGGCCTCTACTTTCTCAATTTGGCCAGCACACAAATCGCTATCCTCTTCATCACTTACTTCCTCTTCTGCAACATATACATTCTTATAGTACTTATTATTTTTCTTCAAATACACTGTTGCCTTTTTGACTTTCCTAACTTCCACTAAATCTTGCCATATTTTCTTATTCTTTGTCGGAACCCCATTAACCAAGATAACCAGAGGTTCCTCTTCCACTTTTTCTATTCCAATTGTGTTAATGTTTTTGTTCAAATCTAGAGGCAAATAAACAACTCTTCCCTTTAATCCTCTCTGTAAATCTGCTGGAGGCAACTTCCCTGTCTTTGGCTCCATTCTTACAATAGCCTGAAAGGGATGGATACTTTGAATCAAAATAGATTCATAAGTATTTAAATCCTTCAATTCAGAAGGAATCTCAACCAATTCCAGATTATTATGAACTGCCCTAGCAGGCATCTGGTTTTGGTTTAATTTATTACAACAATAAGTACACACACGTTGATCCGATCCCAAATCAAAATAATTTTTCTACCATCAAGTATGTGGCAAAATCCTTCCATTCACTATTATTTTCCCTTTCACTTTTTGCATATAAATCCACTACCTTAGTCTGATTCTTATAATAAGTGCGTCGACAACATACACAAGTGAAATTAGGCCTCTCACTTGATTTGATCTGAAACGTGGCAATTTCCTTCTGAAAATTATCTGTACTGGAAACCTGTACATTATCTTCAACATTACCCTCTACTTCAGGGTCAATTTGAACATTCTCATCTTTACTACTAAAGTAACAAAACTCAATTTCTTCACAAATATTCTTCACATCTATTTCAGAACCATGCAAAAGAGCAGCACATAATTGTTTAAGCATAATTGCTGGACTCTTAGCATAATACAACATTCTCACTAATTTTCTCACTTTATTATGATGCACTGCTAGCATCCTGAAATGATGAAAAACATTCTGGCATACTCTCCTGGAAAGACAAGCCAGTGAATGACCACGCAAACCTGTCATTTGTGTCACTCTGCAAGGATCTAAATCTTGCAACAACTTCATTTTCTGCTTCAAACTTTTCTTATTAAATGTCCGTATAAAATCACAAAGCAAATTGATGGAAACCTGTCGCACACTGCAAATAGAACTACACTTCCAAATGTACACAGGACCCTTAGGACGTCTTCCTAAAACCTCATCACTTAGCGCCTCTTCTGTCTCTGTTGTCACAAGTTTTTCTTTTTCAACTGGACAACCATCCTTCACTTCATAAGCTCGACCACTGGTGTCAACTGCAAACACCAAATCGTTATCCTGAAAATAACTCTCCTCATTAAAAAATGCCTCAGAACTTGAACTATGCATCCATTCTCCGGAAAAAACTTCACAAAAGTTACTACGATTTACTACTCTCTTCCATCTACTGTTTGTTTTGAAATCAGAAATTACCTTGCTTAGTTTCCTAATTCTATTGATTACCAAAATAAACAACTTTCGCTTAATTTCAAAAGCATGATCAATAATTTTCTCTACATTTTTCTTCTTCTTATAAAATGCCACTTTCTGTTTGCATTTCTTAATATTTTTTAATAAATTAACTATTATCCTGTTACGGAACATTCGTTTTCGAACGTCCCTAAACTGTTCTTTCCTTCTACTATCATGCACAGAGTTATCTCTTCCTCTACCAGTAACATTTTTGATGGGTCTTTCCTATCCATTTAAATTACTCTTCTTTTTCTGAACTGAAACATTTTTGCGATAAATACTTTTTTTACTAAAAATATTTTTTAAGAATGATTTTGTGCTCTTACCCGGAGCTTTCTTGGTGTTTTGATAAGTATTTGGGGAAGAGGACTGCTGCAATAAAACATCATCCTGCTGTCTTTGACGTTTTCTAGCCTTTCTAATTCTATTTTTCGTAGGCATTTTTCAAAATATGAAAAAATCTGCAGTTGAATCTGTGGAAAAATATAATAAAAAATGTTAATAACCACTATTACCAAACAGTAAATGAATAACAGTCATCAAAAACTTAATGCCCTACTTATTATTTAACATAGCAAATCTTTTGCACCAGCACTGCATCACAAAAATGACACACAGTGCTACAAAACAGGCATACAACAATCATAAATCTCTCCCTAATATTTTAAATGATTAATTCAGGATGACGATAAGGTGTGGCCTATCTAAAGGTTTGTTTAGGCCCAGATCTTTGGACTGGGGTGAATGTGTGTCATTGATCCTCATTCAGTCCATCGCCTGTTTTGTTTATTTAAGGTGAGGCCAACACATGGTTGCAGATAAGATTTTCACTTAAGAAAACAAAGGAGATAATACATGTGAAGGCCTACCAATGAAGTAAGTCATTATTTGAAATCAATTACATTTCTGGATATGTACTGCTAAAGCTTCTTAGGTTGTTTTGGGTCATATTTATAAGGCATATGAGTGTGTATGATGTTATTTTTCCTTTTTAAATGGAAAGCGTTCTTCATGGTGCAAGTTTCTTGTAAATACGCTCCCACCTGCGAAACGGAACTTTGCGATGCGAAGCTGATTGGCTCCCCGGTGTCTGTCAACCAGGGCCGGACTGGCTACCGGGCAGTTTGGAATGCTGCTGAGCTGGGGACTGATTTCGCTGATGGGGGCCTGCGTGTACTAAACAAAATTCATTTTGCTTTCATTATTTCGAAAGCACACGCAGGTTTCCATGAACGAAATCAGCCCCCACCGCTGTGAAATGAGCCCCCAGCTCGGCAGCATTCCAAACTGCCCGGTAGTCAGTCCGGCCCTGCTGTCAACATTCTAAACAGTCCGGAGCGGCCGCCATCTTATCTCTCGGTAGGATCGAGAGAGAAGAAGAGGTGAAAAACGAAGGGGGAATTTAATGAAAGGGGGCAAGGTATACCCCTCTTGACCCCCTAGGAATGTTGTTGGGGTTTTTAAAGGGTCCCGTGGGGAAAATAAAAAAAATATATTTTTCACGGTAGAAGCGCTTCCCAAACACCGAACTGGGCCGCAAACTGCTGGCGAAACGGGAATTCGCCATTTTGTGCTTCGTTTTAATTAAATTACTAGGTATAAGGGGGTGCGGGAGACGTATCCTAATCCCTTATATTTTCTGAGGGTGGCTGAGGAGGCTCATATATGTTGATACATGTGTTCCAGCGGCTGTGCGTGAGCTTTTTTTTTTTTTTTGCTGCGTGACGTCTGTTAACGTTCGATTCGAAGGAAATCAGGAAGTTTTGACCACCAATTTGTCAGTGCGATAAAATATTTTGTTATAAATGAATCCTTATTGATAAACATTGTCTGCGCCATCTTGCCTTTTTTACAAAGCCATAATTTTGTCGTGCACGGCAGCCATTTTACATGCCAGGCCGGTCCCAGGCTATCACCTAGCCCTGCGGATGTAGTTTATGGCCCTAGCTGTAGAGAATCCAGACATGCCAACCCTCCCGATTCAGGCGTCAGACTACTGATTTCAGTGCTACTCTCCCGCCTCCCGATTCCTGCAAACAAAAACCCGGGGGCATATTACCAACAACTAGCGATAACTTGTTTAGAGACAAAAATTATCGCCGCACATCGGCGATTTTTATCGCAGATAAACCTTGCTATTAGCAAGGTTTATCGCAAATGCGATAAAAAACGGCCGCAATGCATGAATATCGCTGAAAAGTCAGCGATATTCATGCATTATCCAGCAAATGCTCTTAGCCATGTTATCCACCTCCCATTGGATAACATGGCTAAGAACTGCTCGCAAATGCGATAAAAAACGGCCGCAATGCATCAATATCGCTGAAAAGTCAGCGATATTCATGCATTATCCAGCAAATGCTCTTAGCCATGTTATCCACCTCCCATTGGATAACATGGCTAAGAACTGCTCAGGGCCCCATGAGGAACGCTTTCCATTTAAAAAGGAAAAAATAACATCATAGAAAAGAATCGTTTTTAAACACAACATATAAATCAATTGTATACCTGCATTCAAGAGGAAATGACTGAAAATGTCCTTGAGACACATGAAAGCGTTTTCTGGAATGCCCTAGCACCATTTTTTGGACATTATTAACATGGCTATGTAACTCCCATAATCAAAATCTAAATTTGCCAAGCGCAGGTGGGAGCGTATTTACAAGACACTTGCCCCATGAGGAATGCTTTCCATTTAAAAAGGAAAAAATAACATCAAAGACACTCAAATGCCTTATAAATATGACCCAAAACAACCTATGAAGCTCTAGCAGTACATATCCAGAAATGTAATTGATTTCAAAAATGGTTTTTAAAAACAACATATCTGTTTCAGCTTACATAAGAGACCATGGAATGGGCTTCATATACAACAATAACTTGTGTTACTGCATGCCAGAATGCTACACCGAATATGCAATTACAATTTCTCAAAGTAACAAAATCTATTTCTATATCACTACAGACAAAGCCACAGTTTAAAAACACAGCTTTCTTCATCATTTTCTCCTTAGCAAGGTTTATCGCAAATGCGATAAAAAACGGCCGCAATGCGTGAATATCACCAGGGCCGGACTGGCTACTGGGCAGTTTGGAATGCTGCTGAGCTGGGGACTGATTTCGCTGATGGAGGCCTGCGTGTACTAAACAAAATTCGTTTTGCTTTCATTATTTCGAAAGCACACGCAGGTTTCCATGAACGAAATCAGCCCCCACCGCTGTGAAATGAGCCCCCAGCTCGGCAGCATTCCAAACTGCCCGGTAGTCAGTCCGGCCCTGAATATCGCTGAAAAGTCAGCGATATTCATGCATTATCCAGCAAATGCTCTTAGCCATGTTATCCACCTCCCATTGGATAACATGACTAAGAACTGCTCGCAAATGCGAAAAAAAACGGCCGCAATGCATGAATATCGCTGAAAAGTCAGCGATATTCATGCATTATCCAGCAAATGCTCTTAGCCATGTTATCCACCTCCCATTAAATAACATGACTAAGAACTGCTCAGGGCCCCATGAGGAACGCTTTCCATTTAAAAAGAAAAAAATAACATCATAGAAAGGAATCGTTTTTAAACACAGCATATAAATCAATTGTATACCTGCATTCAAGAGGAAATGACTGAAAATGTCCTTGAGACACATGAAAGCGTTTTCTGGAATGCCCTAGCACCATTTTTTCGACATTATTAACATGGCTATGTAACTCCCATAATCAAAATCTAAATTTGCCAAGCGCAGGTGGGAGCGTATTTACAAGACACTTGCCCCATGAGGAATGCTTTCCATTTAAAAAGGAAAAAATAACATCAAAGACACTCAAATGCCTTATAAATATGACCCAAAACAACCTATGAAGCTCTAGCAGTACATATCCAGAAATGTAATTGATTTCAAAAATGGTTTTTAAAAACAACATATCTGTTTCAGCTTACATAAAAGACCATGGAATGGGCTTCATATACAACAATAACTTGTATTACTGCATTCCAGAATGCTACACCGAATATGCAATTACAATTTCTCAAAGTAACAAAATCTATTTCTATATCACTACAGACAAAGCCACAGTTTAAAAACACAGCTTTCTTCATCATTTTCTCCTTAATTCATACTATTCTCTATCTAAAATAAATAAATCTTTTCTCACCTTAGCAAATACTTTTTGAGTTTTGAAAACAGTCTCAGAAATACACCAAATTGTCTTCAGCAGAAGAAAAAGGATGCACTCCAGAGTCTGCAGCTATTGAAAGCACAGAAATACAGATATTCATTTCACATATCTCTCATATTAGCCAATCATAACTCTACCCTCACTTTTTTTCAAATCAAAACCCTTCCCCCCTCTGCCCTCTCTGCCTTTTTTCCATAGCAACGACCTCCTGGAAGACCTCTCATGTTTGCAAATTCACACAACAATGTTTCAATTGAACTCTGAACTCTCAGTGCACCTGCGTATCCAGTGCAATCTTTCATTAAAAGTTTCTTCCTTGACCATTCAAATTACATCTTTCAAAGAACACATCCATGCACCCTAACTTTCTGTTTTCAGAAATGGAAATGCACCAATCACTGCTAATGAATCATTAGCATTGGAAATCCACAGTTTTTTTTCTTTACAAACTCCTACTGTTTCAACTGCCCTTTCATTACCACACTTCATCTGACTGCAGCCCAACCTTCTCCCACCATGTTTAAGGTCTGGATTGTTGGACATAGTTACATCCACTGGGCTCAAAGGTATGCTGAGAACAGAAATTTACACAACCTCAATTTACAAGATGTGGAAATTAAGTGGTTGGGCCAAAGAGGATTAAAATGTCACCAATTGATACCAATGGTGAAAACCTTTATGCATTTGCCAAAACCTGACCTGTTAATAGTGCACTGTGGAGGTAATGATTTGGGCACTTTGACAGGGGTAGGTCTGGAAATGCTTTTAAAGTACACCTTTGAGCAATTAATGGCACTTTTTCCTCAAACTGCCTTGGTATATTCCAATATATGCCAAAGACAGAAATGGAGGTGGTCCAACCAATTTTCTCCACAAATTGAGAAAGCGAGGAAGCATGTAAACAAATCTGTTTCAGCTTTCATGAGAGACCATGGAATGGGCTCCCTATACAACAATAACTTGCGTTACTACATGCAAGATATCTACAGAGGAGATGGAGTTCACTTCTCAGATGAGGGCAAAAGAATTTTCATTCTGAATTTAAGACTGTGCATTGGTACCTACTTATAAGTACCTAAATGTACCATAAACCCAAAAGCTCTTCTCAGAGCTACCCTTCATCTGATCACTCACAATTATTATTTTTTTCTAACTTTTTTCACTAATTTTCCACAAATTACGCTCCCCGGGGCGCTACCCGGTTCGCTAACCGAAAGCTAACCTCGCGGAATTTTTTTTAAAAATGTTTTTTTTCCGCACATATAAGCCTCCTCAGCCACCCTCGGAAAACCTAGGGGGTCAAGATAAGTCTACCATGACCCCTTCTACTCATTCTAAACATTATTTGCCCTCTATCTTGTATCTTAAACCGACCGAAACACAAAATGGTGGACTCCCGTGACGCTTAAGGTTCGCTAACCGGGCCGCTTTCCAGAAAGCGGTCCTAAAAAAAGGTGGGAAAGTAATTTACAGAAAAACGACTAGAGACACTCTCACCAAATATAGATTAGCTCATACTACATAACAATCCCTTTCATTCTCACAAATTTGATTGAAATTTCATTTAGCCATTTAGCCTGTAGACCTATCTAAATACCCTGAGGTAAATTACTTCACAAAACACATCTAAAGTATTGGAATTGACAACCAATGAAAATTTTACTTTCATTTTCAATTTTTATTACCTGACATTTGATTGGTTATATACCTGAATATATATAAAAGAAGAGAAGGAAACACAGCCATTTTCACTGCTACTTCCTGAACTACATTTCAAGAGCCTTTTCACCTCCCTGTAAAGTAAATTGATAATTTGTAAGTGGCACTTTAAATTAATTTGTAAAAACGTTTTTTGATAATTATTTACTGTCCCCCTGCTATAGTTATAGATACAGATAAGCTCTTCTGTTATATTTATTGATTGACTTACACTTCTCTGCTATAATTATGAATTTACTTACTTTAACTTCACTGTTAAAAAAACAGAACTACATGTCTGAACTTAAACCCAACAGTGCCCTAACTCTTCTAATATAATTATTTTTTAATGCAATTTACAGCAAAAAAATGGAAGGGGAGCACGAAAAAATCAATGTTTCCTTCGACATTACAACAGAAGAGATTTTAACTGAAGAAAATTTGGATGAAGATTTTATGGATGAATCTTTTGATGAACAATTTATTGAAAGCTTACAAGACATAGAAACATGCATGTTTGAGGAGATTCCAGATGATGTAATGCTGGAAGTTTTAATGAACTATGAAAATTCTGACCCATACATTTTTTTATAATCAAAATAAATAAATAAATAAAAAAAACGAACAAAAACAACATATAATTAACATACAGTATTAGAAAAGTCTATCATTCTTTTATCCTTATAGTACGCTGCCCAGAACGCTTTCCGGTTCGCGAACTTGGCGCTTATCACGCCAAAAAAAAAATATATATATTTTTTTTTTTGACCCTCCTGGGCCCTTTTAAAACCTCCACATAAAACCTAGGGGGTCAACGAGGATCTACTATGCCCCCTTATGGTAATTTCCCCCTTTGTTTTGGCCTCCTCTTGTCTCTCGATCCTACCGAGAGACAAGATGGCGGCCGCTCCGGACTGTTTAGAATGTTGACAGACACCGGAGGGCCAATCAGCTTCGCATCGCAAAGTTCCGATACGCGAAAAGTTCGCTAACCGGATCGCTGCCCGGAGCGCTGTTACAGATATATATCTTGATTTAAACATTAATTTCTCAAAATCCACTAAAGCACATATATTGAGACCTAGCAAAGGCACATCAGGCTAACAGTCCCTACAATTTTGGCAAGTTTCGTGGAAATCCATTCAGCCGTTCGGGCTAAAAGTGAGTCCAACCGCCCTATGGAAATTAACATGGGAAAAACGCATTTTGGGACCCCTCTTTTTTCTCGGCCCCCCCTTGACGAACCCCCCCAAATTTCCAGGAGCTGCTCAGAAACAAAATGTGCCATTTTCCTGAAAATTTCAGCCGATTCCGTCCACAAACGCCAAAGTTATTAGACATAGAATTTTCAGAAATCCCATAGGGAAAAAATCCTAACTATATATACCTACTGGCGACCGCCAGTAGGTAATATATATATTTATATATAACACAAGCCTGTTGCATGGTCCCATTAATACACAGCTAATTACCCAGTCACAGACCCTTTAGTCATATCTGTTATTAATGCTAGGACAAGATCTAACCTAACCTCAACACAACCCTTGGAATCCATGAGAATTGACTTTGTGGTAAAGAAAGTTTGCCCTGGCAGTTTTGTCTTGAAAGTTAGCAAATGCCACAAGCAGAATTGTCAGAATCTGAAGAAAAGGGGGACATACCTCCGTCACCAAGAAGTCTGTGATTCTGTGCCACTTCATAAGCATCTGAAAACAAATAGTATTTGACAATTTACTTGTTTTTAAAAGTGAAAACAAAGAAAATAGAAAGTTTCAAAACGTAAAACTTTTTTTGTAAAGTTTGACACTATGGATTCAGTTGCTGTGTGAGTGGAAACTTCTCCATAAATAACGAAACTTGCTTGTCTGCTATCCAGTGTCTCCCTGCAAATCCACAGTAGATTATTGTTCACGTCTTTAGAGGCTGAAAAGCTTTTCTAATTGATACTATTTTCATGACAGATTATTTGTCTTTGAAAAATCCCAGATCTGCGCTGGAACTCCTGGTGCTTTTTTGGCCTTAATCACACTGCACTGCGTTGTTTCTGGTATCACGTGTGGCACTTGTGTGGCTCAACTCTACCCCGATAACACACAACTTAATGACACATCCTGACCCAAGCCCCTTCAGGTCCCTTTTCCACAACATGGTGTTTGGACTCTGGAATGAGTCTACCTATCAATCATGAAGTGTCTAATTAGTTTGGCTAACTGTTGCTTCCTAACCAGTTAACACTGTGAGGTCGTTAGTGCTGCAAGTGCAAAAGGTAATATCTAAAACTACGCTCATGACCAATGTAGGTGACCCCCTGAGATGAAATTTCCAAAGGGGAACCAAAGGGCAAGCCAGAGGTAGCAGCTCCTACCCCTGGTGAAGGGAGAGGTTGTGGCCTGAGGGCTTGAGCGGTCGACCTCGGAGCCTGGGAACCGGGTCCGAGTCTGGGCAGGGACGCGCAACAACCTGTGATTTTGGGCAAATCACTTGATCTCCCCATGCCTAACCAACATGAATGTGCTTGTCTGTAACGCGACTGGTGCTCATCTAAAGCGCTCTGATACCTTCGGGTCTAGTTCGCGCTATATAAAACGAAAAAAAAAATCCCTTATTGACGTCCATATTTTCCACCTTGGTAAATCTGTTCATTTTATAAACCCCCACGACTCACAGAACTCTGTGCTCCAGGTCACGTTATTGTTTTTGTTCTGTTGAAGAAATAGGCAAGTAAGTATTGTCCTTTATGTTGTCATACATCTAGGCATTCTACACAGAGACATGCGATGGGATTCTTTATCCAGAACCTAGGGGGACATTTTAATATCAAATCCAGCAACGAGACACAGTTAGGCAAGCCAAGGCGAAACCACTGTATTTAGATATTTATTTGTATCTGGTCTGAAATCACTTGTTCAGGGGAAAATAGTTCGAGTGGATAAGGTATGAACTTTTCACCCTGGGATTTCAATTTCCCTTCTGCTTAACTCCTCCAGTAGTTAGGAGCAGCAAATAAGATGTGCCAAACTACCCAGAACTAATGTGTGCAGCAGGCAGTCCTTGGACTCTGCTTCAAGGATACCCCTTTCTCTTACAGACAGTGCGTTTTTTCCCAACTGGCATCTGCTGTAATAAATTGAGATTGTACTCTTGCTACATAGGGAGGCACAGGATGACATCTCATCAGCGTCTCAGTGCAGCACAGGGAATGCTGTACATCGGTGTAATGCCGCATGACAAAATGTGCCAGTAATTTAATGGCGAGAGTCTTTGAAACGATACGACAAGATGTCAGGTGCTTACGACATTGGCGAACTGTGTGGCTGCTTTTCCCAGTTTGCAGAATACGAGTGATGCGAATTACAAACATGGAATATTATTTCCGCAGGAACTGTTTTTTGTGTTTCCTTTGTGTCTTTGTCTGTCATTTACCAGCTCCACGTACACTTAACGTCTGTTTTTTCACTCATCGTGTCTATGCAGCATTTTTTTTGCTGGTTTTGAGTCGATTCGCAATTATTTTTGGGGTACTGTCAGATCATTTTGAATCTTGGATGTATGCTTTACGTAAAATCCTGACTTTTTAGAGGTTCACAGATTTTTTACTACGTAGATGCTAAGGATATGTGCGAGAAAAGACACAATTGATGGGCGGAATGCAGAACAAATCAAAATATTCACCAAAAGTCAAGAGATCTGGGTCAAATCTATCATTCTGTTGCTTACCATGCCACCCCAGTTTAGACTGATATGTGCATTAGTGCGTTAAACCTTTTTTTTCTCTGTACCAGGAAAATATTTTTATTGGTTCAAATAATACGTTTGATTACACCCCAGTGAATATGGAGTGTTTGGATGTTTTTCACACATACTTTCAGGGACATCTTAAGGATTTTGGGGGTCCTGGGTCAAACATATTTCGGGGCCCATTTTAAAAAAAACTTTGAATGTATTATCCTTTTCAGCTTGCTCATGCCCTCTAATGTCAGTTAACATTTCCATCATAGGAACTATTGGGGCCCTCGGCACAACCATATTTTTGGGACCCTCCTTTTGATTGAATTAGTGGTATAACCTACTCATTTTGAAAATGCATTTCCCCATATGGATACCTTGGTAAATAAGAAGAACTACAATGTACACGAGGCAGTTCACTTACACTAATTACAACCAGAGTTCTTCAAACACATAAGACAGACTTGAACACCAGTGCATTCAATATAAAGAAAGGTATTAAGGATTTTCAAAAATTGCCACTCATTTAACTAAGAGGTGGGATGTATTACAGCATTTTCAGGTTCGTTTTATGAAAACTGTACATATTTTTTTAACAATTCAACACACTACATCTTTTTTGTGGTACAGTTAGTCACAGGCTCTTACGTTAGAAAACTGAGCTTTATTCATACACATTCATTTAGGCTTAAATCAACTTTGTATTTTGTTGCCCTTTTTCTGCTATTTCAAGGATGGCATAATGCCAAACAATATTGAATTATATGTTCAACTGTCAAAAACTGCATCATACAAAAGAACTGAAATGGGATTTGGCTGCAGCCCCCAAAATTCTTAAGATGATACTTGGGAGAACGAGTTAGAGGTAGAGGTTGGCAGAGAGAAAGGGAGAGGTGGAAGTAGAGAAATAGACAATGGTGAAGAAAATTCCCTGTCTCAGGGACCCCTTGGAAGGTGGTGTCCCTGGGCAATTGCCCACTTTGCCCATGCCTTAAAAAGTGTCTGCATATTTTGCATCTTTGCACCAATCATGCAGAAATGAAGAATATACGTGTAAATTAAGTGTGAATCAACATTTCTAAGGTTTGTGAATATCTATAATGATATTACTTTATTCATATTACCTACCTCGTCAGAAGCCACCACTTTAAGTAAAAAACCATGCTGAATGAGTTGGCATACAAGTGGCGATTGCCAAAAGAGAAGTAGCTGGGTTTTTCTTTAAATTTATTTTCTCCACTTTTGCATCATGCCCCCTCCTTCCCACCGTGGGAATACTTTTACCATAAAAGCCAATATCCATGGATGCCTCCAAAGTGGTGTTGATTGCAGACAATTGTTGACAAGGACTCCGCAGACAAATAATGGGGAGTTTCTACTGCGGCCCAGTATACGGGGAGATGTATTATGTGTGAAGCATATATGAACAGCTTACTTTATTGAACAGGTGAGGTTTTGACTTGTAATATACATATTCTATAAAACTCCTGTCCCCAAGATGCATCAGATTCAATTTTACCTGACAATCACTACACCAAGATCCGTTGCCAAGTGAAAAAAAAAACCTTTACCTAACACATGAGTGTAATTTTAATGCAATTTTGGTGCCATAATTGCACCTTTCTGCTGATAATTCCTCATGCGAAAACTAGATGGTTACAGCGTTACCAGACGTTGTTCACCAAAATAAGGTAATTCTCCAGGTTAGATAACCACAGCATTCAAGACTCTATTTTTAGGTTTCGCCTGCCCAACGTGTGTACTGTGCTTGTGAAATCTCTTGTATTTAATATATCTTAAAGGGTGCTCTTATCAGTTCCCGTAGCCAAATTACTGTGTTCATTCGTTATTGTGTGGAACTTTTTTTTTGTAAACTTCCTCTGGTTGCACGCATTTACAATGCTTCTACTAAAGCTCTTCACACTGTTTAAGCCCCATTCACTGTGAAGATAAGATCCCTTCCCACAGAAAAGGCAGACAGTTTCTAACAGTATGCTGGAAAGCTTGCTTTGTATTGCTTAGTTGTGTAGAGCAGATGCTTTAGCATGCTTTGGCATTTCCTATACTTTGTAAGCCTTACCGGATTGATTTTTTCAACATAATCTATTTGGTCATTATAATTTAATTCTAAATGTTTTATAAACATTGCACAAATTAAAAATAAAGTTAATATACAAGAGCTATGCTATATTTTACTACTAAAGAGGTAGCCACAATTGCAGTTATCTTGCAGACAACAGGGTCATGATTTGAATGTTGCAGCAGGTGCACTAGCACTGGGATTAAAAGTTACCAGAACTCCTCCCAACACATAATATTCATATATTGTACAACTAAACAGACAGTCACAAGTGCAGTTATCTAGCAAGCAGTAGGCTCATGAATTATACAGTGGAACAGGTCCAGTGGCACCAGGGCCAAAAGCTCTAGGCACCTCACTGAATAATATTGCTATATTTAATTCCTAAATAGCCAGCCACAAGTTCACTTTACTTGCAGGTCAATCAATCAATCAATCATTGTACTTATAAAGCGCCCTACTTACCCGTGAGGGTTTCAAGGCACTGGGGGGGGGGGGAGGGGGGGGTTTGCTGCTACTGCTCGAAGAGCCAGGTCTTGAGGAGTCTTCTGAAGGTGAGCAGGTCTTGGGTCTGTCGTAGGTGGGTAGGGAGGGTGTTCCAAGTTTTGGCGGTGAGGAAGGAGAAGGATCTGCCACCGGAGGTCATTCGTTGGATGTGAGGGGGGGGACAGCGGCGAGGGCGAGGCTGGCTGAGCGGAGCCGGCTGGTGGGGGTGTAGCTGAGTCTGCTGTTGAGGTAGGCTGGTCCGGTGTTGTGGACTGCTTTGTGTGCGTGAGTGAGTATCTTGAAGGTGATCCTCTTGTCGACGGGGAGCCAGTGTAGGTCTCTCAGGTGGGGGGTGATGTGGCTGTGGCGAGGGACGTTGAGGATCAGTCGGGCGGAGGCGTTTTGGATGCGTTGCAGTCGTCGCAGATGTTTGGCCGGGATTCCTGCATAGAGTGCGTTGCGGTAGTCCAACCTGCTACTGATGAGGGCCTGTGTCACCATTCTTCTTGTTTCGGTGAGGATCCACTTGTAGATCCTGCAGAGCATGCAGAGGGTATTGTAGCAGGAGGAGGAGACAGCGTTGACCTGCTTCGAGAGGGAGAAGTTGAGGATGATTCCTAGGTTGCTTGGGTGTCGGTGCTGTTCACAGTGTGGTCGGCCACCAGGAGTAGTCCCAGGCTGAGGGGGTGGAACCGATGATGAGGACCTCCATCTTGTCTGAGTTCAGCTTCAGTCGGCTTCCTCTCGTTCATTCGGCGACGGTGGAATGGATGAGACAACAGGGTCATGATCTGAATGGTGCAGCACGTGCAGTAGCACCTCAGAACTTCTCTAAACACACAATATTTCTATATTTGACTAGTAAACCGGCAGTCACAGTTGCAGTTGCCTTGCAGTTAAAAGGGCAATTGAATGGTGTAGAAGGTGCAGTGGCAGTGGAGCCAAAAAGTTGTCATAACTGTTCTAAACACCAAATATTGCTATATTTTACTACTAAACAGACAGTCACAAATGCAGTTATCTTGCAAGCACTAAGGGCATGGTTTGAATGGTGCAGCAGGTGCACTGGCAACATTTGTCAGTACTCATCTAAACACATACTTTTACAATTACATCAATTATTTGTATTATTTCCTCTTTCATTTCATTCTTCATAGTTTTGCTTATTACTTACCCTCACCATACCACTAGAAATAGCACAATATATTGCCTTTTTGTACATAAACAAGTCATAACACTTTAACAGACTCTCTGTAACTTATATTTAACAACTACTCAACAAGCTGCAAAAAACTGTGTATTATTAATCACATAGGCGAAACCTAATGCATTTACCAATGCTTGTTAAATATACCTAACAAAGCCTTTTTCCTGTGCACATCCTACACACTCTTAAGGTGAAGAAAATTATTCCTCTTAGGTTGATCATTTTGAACTTCATATTAAGAAATGTAGAGTGGTCAACCATCAGGCAGTTGATTCTCATTACCTTGCCCCATTTAAATATTGTGTCTGCCTTGGAGTTATTGAATCTGAAAGCCATCATTCAGGGATTAGCACTCTAAAAATGTTGTGCTTTCCTCACAATCAATACTGTAGGTTACATGGGATTCTGTTGTACATACTGCACACAATCCATTATTCTCAGTTTCTGCATAGTGTCAATTATATCAGTAAAAAGCAAATAATGGGTGGATGTGTCCTTTTAGGGTTTCTATAGCGGTGTATTTTGTTATGCATTTGCTGTGGTTAAAGATATTTTGGATCTTAAAACCTTGTGTATCTGATATAAAGAAACAAGCACTAGCATCCATAGCATCCTTTTATTTAGCAACGGAAGCCTAATACTAGTCCTCTGCTTACACTCATAAAATAATTGAAACTATGACTATTGCCATCATAGTCTGTATGTATCATTTCTGTTTAGCTAACCTTGCTAATTTATTCAATAGCCGCCATACTGGATATTAGTACAGCCGTGGAACTCATTCACAGTGATGGTAGTCAGAAGGAATATAAGAATGAGAGATCAGTACATTACACATAGCTTGAAATAAGCAGCAGTAAATTATTTCATTCTGCTTTCAGTACCCTCGTCCATTCTGCCCCTCTGCTGTGATATACACCACCAGACCAACAGGCTGGCCCACAGTATGAGATAGTTAAATCTTGTTATTTGCCAACAAGGAAGTGCATAATCCATTGATTCTTGGGAACAGCTTTTGAAAAGACCCTCTCAAATATGCATTCTCTCACTTTGGCATTGAACAAACATAATCCAGGTTGTTATTCTTTATTCCATCAAATGCCGGTAAGACAGTGGTATGCCATTTTGGTTTCTCTGTGTCAGTGACGCATGTGATGCCATAGTGGATTCAGATGTTAAAGAACCATGAATGTGCCACCCTGTTTTTGTCGATCTGAGTGGGGAACAATGAAAGTCCCCATCCTTTGATAGATTTTTGCCTGCTTTTCCAGTTTTCTGCATACCACGGATGTCTATAATTTAGAAACGTGCGACCTCCAGGAAGGAGGCCTAGGTTGCATTTTAATCTTTTTTTCTGCTGACAGATTCCCAGTGAATGGCCTAAATCGGTTCTTCAGCATTTTGGTTGAAGCATTTCGGGATCATATATTCGATTGGCCTTCTTATTTCTTTTTTGTTGTTGTTTGATATAGAGCAAACTCGAACTGAAGGTATTGGAAGTGCTTTTCATGAGCACCAGTTACATTACACAAGGACACATTCACTCTTTCTAGGCATGGGGTGGATCAAGTGATTTGACCAGAATAACAGGATGTTGAGACACTGAGAATTGAACCCATTTCCAAAGTCTGTAGCTCTGGTTGTTATGCCACATCCTCTCTTCTTTGACTCTTACGTTTTTATTATTCTGTCTGGGGCTGAACAGCTCAATTAGTGGCAAATTCTTATATATCCTGCTGGGATATGAAAGAACATGCTACCCCACAGTACAATTTGTTTGGGGCATGTTGTTGGAGAAGGTGATTTAGACATACCAAAATGCTCATCCATTTGATTGTGTACTAGGCCAGGCCTTGGCCGTCTTGGGTTCCTTGAGCAACTAGTCTACAGTATTACTATTCGTATTCAAAAACTTTATTCGATACATAAAATGAATCATAAAAGTATTGAACATACAATCGTATCACATTTCAGATAAGAATACATTTATACTAGTCATTTAAAACTAATTTATAAACACAGTTTGTTTTAAAAGAGACATAGTAATAACAGTGACAGAAATTCAAAGATTACAGTTTAAAATTTTACAAATATTCTTAACCTGTGAAGCTACCCATAATTCTTTCTGATCTTTAGGGAGATTCTGATAAAATTTAACATTGCGCAACAGATTTCCACAGAAGATAAGGATAACAAATGTTCATAACCTTCCTTGTAAGTACAAGGTTGCCTACCCTTCAGAATAGATTTAATGAACCGGAGTCTTGGCTCTTTATACAGGGAGCAGAAGAGAACCAGATGTAAGGTACTCTGCCTGTCCTTGTTACTACAAGGACAAGGGGACAGTCTCTCAGCCCAGCCCCCTTGTTTAGGGAAAGCAAGTAAAAAGTGGAGAGTCTCCAGCCTAAACCGTGTTAAAAGAAATCGCCATTGCGCATTAAGAGTAAATGTTAGATAAAACTGCGGATGTGGTTTACAAACATGCACGGTTCCAGTGCCAATTTTATCCATAAGAGGCTGAATACCTGCCTTCACGAACTTTGATTTTATCTCCTTTTTATAGTTCCCCTTGATTTTCTCAGGGCTGTTGAAATAAAAACCAAGTTCGATTTTGTTCAGCATTTTACAAACATAAGATAACCAGGGGATCTGCTTGGAGTTTTCTAAGGCCATGCAATCAGTTATAATTTCTTTTGTTAATTGCAGGTCCTCTGATTGCCAGATTTTACCCCATAAAAGTAAAGGGGACATACTGATTATATCAGATACACTGACCATACCAATTTCATCATGACAGAAGGTGTTTGAGGTGCTTTTAGGAACTGCCAAGACCCTTTTTATGAAGTTATTTTCCACCACCTGTATTGCGGCAGGCATTTCAGTCCCCCACACCCCTGCCCCATAGGTGGCAACAGATAGGCACTTTGAGGTGTAAAGGGTTCTGAGATGCATAATGTGTTTTTGCCCCAATTTACTACAGAAGCAGAAGATACCCTCTATTGCCCTTGTCATGTTCTGGGCTCGGACCTTCATTACCGGTGTCCAACTTAGTTTGTTATCAAACAGGTTACCAAGATAATTGAAATTATCAACTTTCCCAATTATGCGGCTGTTTACCTCAAACTTCCTAGTAGACGGCCCCTTTGGGCCACAGGACATTACAAAGGATTTCTCGAAGTTTACCTTTAGATCTAAGTCAAGCATGAATTTATTAAAAGCATTTAAACACATTTGCATGCTGTTGCCTGTTAGTGTCATTAGGACTGTATCGTCCGCATATGAAAGCATTGGAATGCTTTTACCATTAATTTTTGGGAAATCACAACCCTGGTTTAATAGGTATTGTTCTAAACCATTTGTGTAAACCAAGAAGAGGAAAGGTGCCAAGATACATCCTTGACGTACTCCTTCCGTGGAAGGTATTGGTTTCGTTAATTCCCCTCCGGGACCAAATCTGATGGACACATTTGTAGCTTCATGTAACCTACGGAGCAAGGTCACCAGGGGTTCCTCAAAGCCCATATCAGTCATCATCTTCCACAGCTTACTCCTGCAGACTGTGTCGAAAGCACTTGTCAGGTCCATGAAGGCCAAATGAATAACAGATTTTTTGGCCTTCATATACTTGCCCAGGATCAGGGCCAAATTGAGACACTGCTCATTTGTCCCCTTTCCGTGCCTGAAGCCATATTGGGAGTCGACTAGCAAACCAACAGAATCTGCCCAACTTTCCAATCTCACCAGGATGACTCTGCCAAGGATTTTGCAAGCAGCATCTATTAAAGAAATTGGACGGTAACAGCGAGGATCAGATCTGTTACCCTTCTTAAAGATTGGCACAACGGTTGCCTCTTTCCATGTGCCAGGGATGCGGCCAACCACCACAGCTTTAAAAACATTTAATAAAATGGGTGCCCACAGGCTGGTATTGGATTTAAAAAGATCGAGGGGGACAGCATCAGGACCTGGCGCTTTTAGAGATGCTCCTTTCCCTAGGGCTTCCTCAATCTCAATCAATGTGATTGATGAGCTGAGGGTCAAAGCCGAGGGAGATGGTAGCACCACGCCCACTGTCTCCTCAACACTCGAAAAATTCGGATATGATTTAGGATTAAAAATCTTGCTATAGTGTTGAACCCATTGTTCGGCAGTAACCTGCATAGCTATAGCTTCACTGTTATCACTCTTAAAAAGGGGGCGATTTATGACCTCCCAGAATAGCCTGCTATCTTTCAGTTCTGCTGCCTTTTCAAGGTCATCCCAGGCCATATCTTTCAGGTCTTGCTTTCTTTTTGTGATGGCGTCTCTATAAGCTTTCCTACTGATCTTTACAAGCTCCTTATTTCTTGGCTTTTGGGACAAAGCTAATTTTAGTGACCTATGTGTGGCAGAGCACACAGAATCAAACCATCTAAAGGCCCTTTGGCCACCTTTCCCTGTAGGCTTTTTTAGGCACTGTCCTATATGGCAACACAACTTCTCAAAACTTCCTATGACCTCATGAGAATCAGTTCCTGCTAAACATGTATCTATTTCGGTTTTACAGTTTGCAGTAATGTCATCTTGCAACTGGGACACATTTATCTTCCTCCATTTCAGAGTGACACCCTGGTTTTTGTTGTACTGAATAGGTTGTTCACAGGACCTTAGCGATTCATGTGTCGGAACCCAGATTGATAAAATTAGAGGATTATGATCACTGGCGGGATTTGCTACCACCTCCAACTTATCTACATGCTTTAGAAAGGTGCTTGAAACCAAAACAAAATCAATTGTACTCATTTCACCCCTCAAGCCCTGAAAGGTCGGTAAATGCAGGGTATCTGGGGGGGACCAGGGGTCTACTATACACAGATCATTAGTTAAGATGATATTATTCAGGGCGTCCCCCTGCGGTGTGTGCCTAAAATGGTTTAGCGGCTGAGCATTCAAATCCTCTAGACCACATACATTCGATCCCGCATGAGTGCAAAGTGTACAATTAAAATCACCCACCCAGATAAGCGGAGAAGAAGGGTGCCTACCACGGACTTTAACCAAAGCATACTCCAGATCCTGAATTATTGAGGTATCATGCCCATTAAAGATGTTATAATACCAATTAATTAATAACACAGATTCAGGGAAAAGGTATTCCAACAACAACACTTGATACCAGTTTGTTTTTACCAGTGACGAGATTTTGGGATCCTGTAGTTTTATAGACAATGCAGTCAATATTCCACCTTTGGCCCTTCCCGATGTAGATGGAACAGCCGGGACAGCAAGTGATTGAAAGCCCTCGATGTCACAGGTGGTCCTAGACCATGTCTCTTGTAGACACAAGATTTCATGAGTTTTCACATAATCTAACCAAATCTCATCCTCTAGCTTATTTGTTATTCCGAAGATGTTCCAGGACAATAAGGAGATTAATGAAGAGGAAGGTGAAGGCCCTTGCGTTTCATCACTATTTCCTGAATCATCTCCTACAACAGTGGTATTTGGGTTAAGCAATGTTAACATATTCTGTTCGTATCCCTTGTCTATGTTGGCCATTGGCACGGCAATAGTCCCCTTCTGTGAGTGTCCAGTAGTCGCATATTCGCCTTCAATAGTATCCCGCACTAAGTTACCATCATAAATACATATCCCTTGGTCTTCTTTTATACCCTCAGTTATTGATGTTTCTCTGACCTTAACCCTGGGTGGCAGTCAATCTACCTCATCTAGGTTCATCAAAGGGTCAAAGCGATTCCTCAATGGGATGTTATTATTATAGTGATTATTGTTATTTGGAAACCAGCCAGGATATTCTGCGCCCATGAACCTTGATCTTCGCGGGTTGTAAGGGACTTGTATGAAATTTCCCATACTTTGTGGCCCCATGAGATTAGCTGTCTCATGCCAAGGAGTATAAAGATGATGATGCGGGCCATAATTCATATTTGGATTATGTGCCCACCCCGTTTGGTGTCTACTATTTATGCCATATCCTTGGCGGGAGGAATTTTGATCAGGGAAGGACTGATGGAGATTGGGATAGAAGTATTCAAGACCAATGCACTGGATGTCCCCCATCCGCCCAAACCTAGCCTTGCTGCAAATAATATCCTTGACCCAGTTATCTCTAAAGTTTATCAGTATGCAGTCACCCTCCAGGTCTTTTTTACTTGGTCCAACCCAGGGAACCCTCCGTACACTTAGGATTTTTGTAATAGTATCCTCAGTTAGTGGCCTGTTTGTATTTAGCCAATATTTTGTTTTATTCAGGAGGTCCTCGTTTTTCTCGTATTTATTCTCTGGGATTAATGGTACACCTGTTAGGATAGCCATATATGGAGCAGACTCCGGTGGTATATTTACGTAGATTTGTCTACCTTGTAGTGGGGTTTTGCTAAGGACCTGAGGTTTACTCGATGGAGTTTCTTTCACTTTATTATCAATCTGGGCAAGCCCAGATGTAACCACTGGCGTGGTTACCACCAGCGAGTTACTTGACTTTTGTCCCACTGTGTTCCCCTGCTTAATTGTTATTGAAGGAGTTAGCACCGAACAGGGGGTGGTACAGGGAGTAGTACCGCTAGGTAGGGGTTGAAGTATCTGATTAGGCTTAGGGCCCTTTTTCCCTACACTGGTATTATCACTATTAGTCTTACCAGCAGTAGTAGCTGGTTGTTTTTTATTTCCTACCAGGCTTTCCAATAGAGCGGTATTCTTAGATGTTAAGAACTCCAGTTGATCTAATTTTAGATTTATTATTTGGGTTTTCTCTATCAGGGGATTCAATAGACTTTTTATAAGTTTCTCGACACCGATCATTAGATCCTTATCTTCCTTACCGGAATGCTTTTTCCCTGACTGTAAAAGGTTCTTTTCCATATTGGAAATTTGGGAACCTATCTGTGATAATCTGTCCTCAAAGGGATTTAAAAGCTTTTTAAGCGTTTCCCACACTACATTCAAAAATTCAACGTCTTCCCCATTTATAACGCAAAGAGGTGTTTCGTTATTCTCCTTTACTATTGTCAATTTGTCCCTGTCCTGGATTATCTCTAGCGCATCCATATTGACCTCTGGAATAAAGTCAGAAGGTTGTGTAATTTTCACTGGAGGCGGAGAAGGCAAATTGGTGGATAATTGGGATTTTGCAACCTTTACCTTTTTCCTAGCGTATGATGTTTGGTTACCACGCTTCCTTTTGGTATGTGGCCCTTGGTGTTTATTTTCAGGAAATCCCCCAGCCTGCACTATAGATATAGATTCTGGACCCAACACCGGCACATCTTTCTTACACTCATTCATTTCCTCTATTACCCCAGACATAGGTACTTTTGAAGAAGTGGTAGGGGATACTAAATGTGATGGTAAGGTCTCCTTTGGTGTGGGTGTAGTGGGGACAATTGACTGGTGAATATCTACAATGGTTTCAATCAATTTCGGTGGCTGGGCGATAGAGCGGTCAGGGGTTTTGGCGAAAGCGAAGACACCTAGGGAGGATTTTTTTGCCGCGGCTATCTCCTGTGACAGCCTCCTTGCAGCGTCCAGCTCAGATGAGACTCGACGTTGCATTTTGGCGATCTCACTGTCTATGGCGGAATGGGTTTTGGTAATGAAATCATCAAGGGTTCCGTCTTTTAATTTGGATTTTGCAGCCCTCGCCTTGTACTCCCTGGATGACATGGTTTCTGGTGGTGACAATGGAGCCGTATCTAATGGCTTAGAGGGGTGGCCCAGTCCAGTCCGCTCAGGCCTCGAACGGCCTCAAACGGTCCCGCCCTTGTCCCGGGCTTCTCCCGGCGCCCTCCCGCGCGCTCCCGCGCAGCGGGGATACAAGGGGCTTAATGTAGAATGAGGTCGCTAATAGGTGAAGGGGGGGGAGTGGTCGGGGAGAGCGGCCCAGGTGGAACTGATCAGGCAGGCAGCGGGCGCTCCTGGGATATGCAGTCCCAGTTGAGCGCGCGCACTCGCACTCGCTCGCAGCCCCGGCAAATAGACTTCCCTCAGCGTCCCCTTTCCGATGGCAGCAGGCAAGCCTCCCAACGCAGCGGGACCCGCGGAGCGGGTTCCGCAAGATGTAGGTGAATGGCAGCAATCCTCAGCAGGTCAGAAACACACAAGTACAGCGAGGCGTCCCACTCGCCAGGTCCAAAGGTGCAGATGATAAGGGCTCCGTGTAGGGGGGAGGGGTCGGGGAGAGCGGCCCAGGTGGAACTGATCAGGCAGGCAGCGGGCGCTCCTGGGATATGCAGTCCCAGTTGAGCGCGCGCACTCGCACTCGCTCGCAGCCCCGGCAAATAGACTTCCCTCAGCGTCCCCTTTCCAATGGCAGCAGGCAAGCCTCCCAACGCAGCGGGACCCGCGGAGCGGGTTCCGCAAGATGTAGGTGAATGGCAGCAATCCTCAGCAGGTCAGAAACACACAAGTACAGCGAGGCGTCCCACTCGCCAGGTCCAAAGGTGCAGATGATAAGGGCTCCGTGTAGGGGGGAGGGGTCGGGGAGAGCGGCCCAGGTGGAACTGATCAGGCAGGCAGCGGGCGCTCCTGGGATATGCAGTCCCAGTTGAGCGCGCGCACTCGCACTCGCTCGCAGCCCCGGCAAATAGACTTCCCTCAGCGTCCCCTTTCCGATGGCAGCAGGCAAGCCTCCCAACGCAGCGGGACCCGCGGAGCGGGTTCCGCAAGATGTAGGTGAATGGCAGCAATCCTCAGCAGGTCAGAAACACACAAGTACAGCGAGGCGTCCCACTCGCCAGGTCCAAAGGTGCAGATGATAAGGGCTCCGTGTAGGGGGGAGGGGTCGGGGAGAGCGGCCCAGGTGGAACTGATCAGGCAGGCAGCGGGCGCTCCTGGGATATGCAGTCCCAGTTGAGCGCGCGCACTCGCACTCGCTCGCAGCCCTGGCAAATAGACTTCCCTCAGCGTCCCCTTTCCGATGGCAGCAGGCAAGCCTCCCAACGCAGCGGGACCCGCGGAGCGGGTTCCGCAAGATGTAGGTGAATGGCAGCAATCCTCAGCAGGTCAGAAACACACAAGTACAGCGAGGCGTCCCACTCGCCAGGTCCAAAGGTGCAGATGATAAGGGCTCCGTGTAGGGGGGAGGGGTCGGGGAGAGCGGCCCAGGTGGAACTGATCAGGCAGGCAGCGGGCGCTCCTGGGATATGCAGTCCCAGTTGAGCGCGCGCACTCGCACTCGCTCGCAGCCCCGGCAAATAGACTTCCCTCAGCGTCCCCTTTCCGATGGCAGCAGGCAAGCCTCCCAACGCAGCGGGACCCGCGGAGCGGGTTCCGCAAGATGTAGGTGAATGGCAGCAATCCTCAGCAGGTCAGAAACACACAAGTACAGCTAATTCCCCCAATTTGTGCCATGAAGTTCTGCCATAACCTTTGTGATTTATTATGTGTTTCACAGTGTGGCATCAATTTTGTAATAGTGTCTTTGCAGTTATTTTTTTTCTCCATAAGCTCTCAGCATCATGCATCTTTGCAGTGTGTCTTGCATTACTGTTATCACAAAGTCATTGCGACTATGGTAACATAAATGCATCCAAAACAAAGCTTTTTATCTTGGATGACCATTACTTCCAATGGTTGGACTTGTTTTAGCCAACAATGGGACCTGTTTTTATCAACAGAACAGACTCTTAGATCACGTCTGAGCATACCCTGCCAACTTATCGCGAACAAAGCGGTACAAAAGGGGGTGGTGATGGATGGAGCATCTGAACCAATCAAACACTCACACCAATTCAACAGATCTGGGTTTAATCCATCACCGTTCTTTAGCCCACTCTGCCACCCCAGTTCAGACATGGCCATATGCAAATCAGTCTGACCCTGTGCCTCATGGGAACAGTCCAGCCCAAACTGCCAGGCCATGCCTTCCCAGGACCGGAAACAAGCTTTCGAGGACCAGTTTCTGGCATTTCAGCCGTCTTCAGCCCAGCTTGCTTGAATCCAGTGGCAAAGTGAGCAAGGGACTCACGTCTGAGCATACCCTGCCAACTTATGGCGAACAAAGCGGTACAAAAGGGGTTGGTGATGGACGGAGCATCTGAACCAATCAAACACTCACACCCAGTCAACAGATCTGGGTTTAGTCCATCACCGTTCTTTAGCCCACTCTGCCATCCCAGTTCGGACATGGCAATATGCAAATCAGTCTGACCCTGTGCCTTATGGGAACAGTCCAGCCCGAACTGCCAAGCCATGCCTTCCCTGGACCGGAAACAAGCTTCCGAGGACCGGTTTCTGGCATTTCAGCCGTCTTCAGCCCGGCTTGCTTGAATCCAGTGGCAAAGTGAGCAAGGGACTCACATCTGAGCATACCTTGCCAACTTATGGCGAACAAAGCTGTACAAAAGGGGGTGGTGATGGACTGAGCATCTGAACCAATCAAACACTCACACCCAGTCAACAGATCTGGGTTTAATACATTGCCATTCTTTAGCCCACTCTGCCACCCCAGTTCAGACATGGCCATATGCAAATCAGTCTGACCCTGTGCCTCATGGGAACAGTCCTGCCCGAACTGCCAAGCCATGCCTTTTCTGGACCGGAAACAAGCTTCCGAGGACTGGTTTCTGGCATTTCAGCCGTCTTCAGCCCGGCTTGCTTGAATCCAGTGGCAAAGTGAGCAAGGGACTCACGTCTGAGCATACCCTGCCAAGTTATGGCGAACAATGTTTGTCTTGTGTGACAACCTGTCCGGGGTGGGGATACCAAGCTTACATGACACTGATCATAAAGATTACTTTGTTCTGATACTGTATAAAAGTGACCTGCAGGAGAGCTGTTGTCAGACAACCTCAGCAGATTACCACGGTGTCTGTTGACAGGTTCTCCTCATGAGAAATAAACTTGTTTCTTGTCTTCCAGTTTCCAGCACCTGCCTCATTATTTTGATAGTAAATACAGTGAATTAAAGGTGACCCTGCGCCGGGCAGCATTGGGGGTCTTAGCAGATTCACTGCTTTTCACAAAGTAACCACATCCGAGGATCACTCATTCCACTGACACACTCACTCTGAAAGACACGGCAAGAAGGACAGCAAACAAGTTCCCAGTACCACAGAGAAAGCAGATGAAGGCCCTGTACCACTGTCATCCCAGAAGAAGACGCCACACTGACAGCGGCACCACCCATCCGTTCAATAATGTCAGCCACACAAATCCAGAGGTTACAATGAGCACGAAAGAGAGACTGCTCACTCTGCAGAGAGCCTGCATGAAGCCCGCACAAGCGCCGCCACGCAAGGTCCAGCCAAAACAGGGTGACCAAAGACCCAAAGCTGCACAGCCTGAGCATGCAGCACCCAGGAAGGGGAAAGGAAGCAAAGAGCACCGCCTGCCACCTCTGCAAACACAGGGAGAGACTGACAAACCTCGCAAGGAGTGACAAGAACCTCAACTATATACAGGCATCAAGCCCCCCACTCCCCCAGAAGCACCTAAAGGAGTAGGTGCAGAGCAGGCTACTAGTAGTGGTGGACCAATGCGATGGCCCGCAAGTATCATGCTACACACCCCTAGTGGCTGTCTGACGCCGCCGCCAGCAAGGACACTGCCACCACTACAAACAAAGCCAAACACAAGTAGCAACGCCAATGACCGCTACCACCAGCAAGGATAGAAGATCCACAAAATGCAAATGTCTCAAGGTGGCTATCCCTGCCAAAGGGAAAAGAAAAGACTGGTGCAGAGCACGCACCACACGCCGCTGCAGAATGCCAGTGCTGGAGAATAGATTGCGTCATTTGATCCTCCCAGTGTACAGGCACCACCGCCGGCTACACCCCAGGCAAACCAAGTACCAGAAGAAAGCGTCCCAGAAGAAGACGGAGCGCGCAAAGTCAGAGGCGCGCAGACGGCCGCACCGGTGAACCTGATGCACGGGAGAGCGCCCAGGAGATAGAGACATCTCGACAAAGAAGCACTTCTGAACTCAGGTAGGAGAGCATCCAGGTCTCCACTGTCCCAGCGAAGCCCCGTAGTGGACCGAAGGCAACACAGAGTGTCCTCCCTCACACTGCCTCAAGACGGAGTCAGCAGGGACCCAAGACAGGCAAGAGAGGAGTCGCACACTCCATGTGCAGGCCTCCACAGCGACAGGTGCTCCGACAGCACAGCAACACATGACCGGACGTCACAGCGCACAGCAACAAAGGAGCTTGTCACGCAGAGTGACCAGTCCGGAGGAACGCACCAGAAGAAAGGAAGAAGCAGCCGCCAAGTCGGCGCAGCCTCCAGGCGCAAGAGGTACATGCAAGCCCTACTGACAGGACAGGCCTGCAACCAGTCCCCAAAAGGAAAGGCAAGACCGTCACAAGAGTGACACGACCAGTGGGATGTCCATGTGGAGCAAACATGAGACAGGTGGCAGGACGCCATATCCACATGAGAGCCTGGTCAGAAGCAGGAGAAGAGCGTGGCACGACGCCACTCCGCAAAGGAGGAAAGAACAGTGGCATGATGCCACCTGGCAGACAATCACCACAGGCGCGCAAGATGGACTGGAGAAGAGTAGCAGGACAAATGACTTGCGCCAGTGCTGAGGAAGGTGTTCATCCACCCAAGCCAGCCACCAGGGTGCAGAAACGTCATTATAGACAGCTCCATGGGAGGACCTACCATAAGCTGCTAGCAGCGCAATCTGCGTCTTAGCCCCACGCTTCGCAGTTCGACCGCCCTGTCACCGGCTGATTGCTATCGAGTGCACCTGCCTGAAGATAACAGAGCGGTGCCACGAAGTCCCTCAAGTCCTCCTCACTCCCTAAGGTCACCCCGACAGAATATCATCACCTGTTGCCCATTGAAGAAAACCAAGATTCTATTATCACCATCCAGGTGCCTCATCGCCAAGGAGCATCGCACCACCCGAGTGAATCCACACACACACCCCGAACAACCGGAGCTCAAGGAGGTGAATCACCCAGGAACAGTCTGTGCAACCCAGTCAGCCTACAGCCTGCTGAAGTCGAGCACACCCGGCCATTGGAAGATCAGCCCTTGGGGACTACACAAGACTTGGCCGTGGTCCTGTTGCGAGTTCTGCAGCGACCCCTAAGCCTGGCCTACGCAATGGCCTGCACAGCCCATGCGGTCATGTGACAGGGGCCTCGACGGAGTTCCCATGCGAAGGGAGTCTGAGTAGGAGAGATGCGTCGGCAGCAGCTCCACCTCAGGCGCAGGAATCACGAAGGTCACGGCTGAAGACTGGTCACCCACAAGTTCACCAGAGGAAGGCGCAGAACCAGAGTCCAGATGGCGAGGACGCACAGACAACAGTACCACCCTCGGAAGTTACATGAGCGACTTGGCTGTGAATCCGTTGGCAGTTCCTCAGCGACGCCTTTGCGAGGCTCAAATGAAGCCACGCTTGGTCCACACGATCCCATGACAGCCAGCAAGGAAAGCCATCCAAGAGGCTCCAGTGACGGAGGAGTCCAGGCGTGAGAGGCAAGTTGAATGTCGCTCTGCAGTCTCAGGAGTAAGGAGGGTCACTGAGCACGTCACCCCCACAGGAAGGCCTCACTCACTGAGATCGATTCCGAATCCAAAGTGGATTTCACCGCAGCTCCAGATGCATCGGCACCAGGCCTGTTCTAAAGAACATCGCCCCGGCGACTGAAAGAATCCCGACCATGCGATCCGAGGCTCCAGTGCTGCCTGTATAGACTCATTTGGTGCTAAGTGTTATTTATCTGTTTTATTACAGGTTGGACTCTCGTTTGTTTTTTTCCATAAAGTTTGGGAGGGATGTAGTATCCGGCTGGATACATTCTAGTGTTTAGCCTGTAATATAAGACACTCTACACCCACCCACCACAGGCGTCACCAGTCTGGTAACCCTGTTAATAAAAGGGGTCGGGCGCACTTGCCCTCGGCCAGTTATCACACTATACTGCTGAGTGTCAGTTTCCGTCCTTCCTCACCGTGTGGGCCTGAGGCCCAACACCTCACACTCTTCACTGCATTTGATGTAAATTCAAAGAGACTCATTATAGTACTTTCACAGTTTCATCTTTTCAGAACTGAAGCATTATCAGTATATATACAACGAGAGCATAGTTGTTGCTTATTTATCTTGTGCAACTAACAACCATTGGCAAAGCAAAAAGCCCTGACTTCTTGTAGGCGTAATGTTATTTGTTGTGTTATATACCTGGATGCAATGATAGAAGCTGCAAAATACCAGTCGGGTGGCACAGTACCCTAAGCACATATTTTTCGTTCATGTGTTTTTTAAGCCACGCGTTTAATTAGATCAGCCACGCCCCTTTGAGAGACCCCCAGTACTTTATCATTTAAATAGCGGGGGGGGGGGGGGGGGGGTATCGGGGCAGTTCGGTCTGTGCGCCAGGACCCATGACACCCTAGCTATGCTACTGGGTCCTGTTTGTTGAAACAGCTGTTCTCTTAATCTGCTGGATGTTGAGTTTTGACGGGAGTGTTTGCCACACTGCGCTCGCGCGCCTGCGTTCCTTTCTGTGTGAGCTAGGGCCGTCATGACAGCGCATTTAGTACACCGACACTCTGCTCACTCACGCTCGACGTCTCCGTGAGCAGAATACCAGCCGACTGTGCCATGCACGCGCTTTTAAAATCCCCAACAGAGCTCTGCTATGTGGTACACAGCTACAAAAAGGCTGCATCAATGCGGACTGGAATCGAAATTCAGCAGAGACTGAGGAACATATTCGGTTGTGATTCAAATAGAAAAAAAAACAAGCGAGACGATTCATTTTTGTGCATCGATGAATTTATGAATACGAATGAATGACTGCGCCGGCTTCCCCCAGCCTATCAGGGAACAGAACTCACAGCCTGAGTGATGAGTCTCCAGCCTCATTACTGCAGCCCTTGGAGAAAGAGTAATGCCAACAAACCCCTCCGATTCCAGAAGCCTTTTATTTTCTTGGAAAATATTAAGCCCCTGGGTAAAAACGACTGTGCTGCCTGACAACGGAAAATAAATAGATCTGCAGGCCTTTAAATAAATCTGTCTGCCTGAACCAGACTCATTTGTGGCTAGGGCAGCAGGTGAGTAAAGTAATACACCTCGCCATCCTGCTTGAGCAGCGGGCTTTCGGATTAAATCCCAGTTGCAGAATTAATTCCTGCATTAAGTGGTTGTCCTAAACGGTAGGATTGGAATAAACCCTGTTCTGTAGCAATGCGCTGCTGCTAGCCGCTTGGCAGACGGCGGAGCGTTATCTGGCTGCAAGGACTACTTGAGTGACGGATCCTAGCAAATTGTGTTTCACAACATGCAATGCTCCCCGGGAGCGGCCCGCAGGGGAAATTTAGATCTGAATTACACTTGTCACTTTTAGATATTAAAAACTTTAGAGTTTTTTTATTGCAGAAGTTTGTGACAGGGTGCTCGCGTTGAAGGGCATAGTATTCTCAGAGCGACAATCCCATGAAAAGAGCGGGTAAAGCAGGAATGTGAAACCTTTGGGTCTAGCTAGCGCTATATAAAACTCTCAAATAAATAAATACATGCATGAGAAGACAACATCCTGCATATGCCTGACCTGTTGTAAAATCATTCTGAGCATGGCCTCACTGTAGATTGACCTGCAAGCTCAAATTGTAATATGTAGTGATCTGCCTGACTTTGACACAAAGGCAATGTTAATGATGCATGCACATTTAATATTGTTCTGTTCAAGGCTATCAGTTCTGCTGTTCAGTGGACTCCAACTTTAGTGTATATATACTAAGTGTGGATATTAATTTGCGTGTCACAGTTACAGGGTGATTTAGGTTGAGAGGCCTTTTATGTTAAAAATGTTCACCTTCTTTAATCACTTTTAGAGATCATTTATATGTGTCACAGAAGCGCTTCATTTGAGTTGATTGTTGCAGGTCGGGTCCATGGCACTTATTTTTGGGGACCAGCACTTATTTTTTTCTCATCAGACTTTGACCCAGAGCAAGAGAGAAAAAAATAAAAAAATAGGTGAGGAGAAGGAAGAGAAAACGGAAAAACTGTGACAAGGGGAGAAAGAAGGGATGAAAAAGAACCTGAACGAATGAGTTAAAGGGTTACCGATTGGTGGGGTTTGAAAGACGCGGTTGGAATCTCAACTATGTAAGCTTGTAATTCAGCGCCTCATTATGCATTTTTGCTTGCAGATTAAATGCTGGGGTTTGTTTCAATGCCAGAAGTGTTCAAATACGTTTGGATAGTTAAAGATGGTTTTGGATTCTACGGCACACAGACAGAAGACTGATTCACATCTCACTTATGTGGTAATTTGTTTCTAAAAAACCCTAAAGTCCACTGATCGCTCCAGGTTCACAAGTACCTGGTATGTCAGTGATGTTGTGGCCCCAGAGAAGCATAGAATACAAGATCACTGTAGATGGTATTTTGAGTTCAGAGTCTTGTTTGGAAGAGCTGCTGGTGGAACATGCGAGTGCTGCTCCCTGGATATTACCAAAAATATTTTCTGGGTGTAACAGGGCCATGGATGTGAACGAGCCACACACAGCCAACCGTTTTTCTTTCAAAAGTATATACAAAATGTATTGCGGTGCCCTTTCTATTGAGGTTTACATTTTTTGTCTATCGGAATCTAACAAAAAGAACATCAATGGTGATGCAGGTTATTCTTGGGATCAGGGTGAACCAAAGCCCCCAAAAGAACTATGGCTCGTGCCTCTGTTGTTGTTTTTTTTTCCCTAATCTTCTGTTGGTTCTTCGGGATATGATGCACAAAAAGTTAATGGGGTTTAAAGTATATAACTGCCTGGAGAAGCCTTCAGGTAGCCCTCACCTATGGCTGTGGTGGCAGGGCTCTTCATTTGCACTCCTTAGGAGGTGCATTGCAGCAGGACCCTTCAGTTCTGGAATGGCTATGATGCATTGCCTTGTTGCCTGTAAAGCGGCCTTTCCACTGTTCCAGGCGTGCTCTGCTTTTTTTGCCAGTCTCCAGAATATCCTGGAGTAATGCCAGAGTTTGTAACAGATTGAGGTGGCAGATGCCGGTAACTACCATGGATCTATCAGTCTGATAGAGATGTGGGGCAGCCTGGCACAAACTACTAATCCCTCCTGTTTGACATCCTTACAATTATTTAAGAAAGAAACCCTCTCTTATATGGGTGCAGCTCCTTTGATACATTTTCTCTCTCGAAATTCTTTTTCTTGTATTTCTCATTTCCTGTTTTTTCAGTAGATAGGGTAGTGACACTTGAGATTATTGCATCATAGTGCAGTAAAAAATATTTCGAGAAACAAACAGTAGTCTTTTGGGCACTTGCTTGCCACCTGCCCACATGGCACCCAACCAAGCTCTTAAGGGTGAAGTTATCCAGTGGAGAAAGCTTTCCCTTTGAATATGAGTTACAGCGTCCTTTGAGGAGTTGATAACTATTCAGTGGTTTGCATCTGAAATTGTGGTTACAAACCATTTATACATCTCATTGTGAACTGCAAATAGAAAGAGTCTCTCCCAATAATTTTGATTTGGAATGAGTCACAAAACTCTCTTTGCTTTTTTGAATCACAATATATTTATTTAATACATCTTAAAAGCATCTTTTCAGTCACAAACCATGTGATTTTGTATCTCACAAGATTTGCAACTGCAAAATGACTATGTATGTGGGGCTTTTTATCCTTAATTTTCCTTCTTAGTCAGATATTTGTTTTTTTTCTAGAGATGCTTGGATTTTCACCAACAGTGTAGTCTGAGATCTGTGTCTACAGTCCTGTCTACCGGTCCACTTCAGCTCAATTTGTGCTCCCTAGAGCCTATACTATCTTCATTGTTCACCTGTTATCCACAATTTGGTATTCTTGCAATCTTTGCCAGGAGGTTTTTGTCTTTCAGCTTTTATCTTCCTTATGACTCATTTAGAGAGAAACATTTCTCCATATTTTGTTTGTATTCTTGAGTGGCAAAGTAGCCACTGAAAGGAGTCAACCTACCCATGGGACAAGTAAATTATGATTATACAATGCCTCCAGAATCTTACCCCAACTTAAAAAAGTGTCTGCTCTCCGTTTAAAAAAAAAATGTGTACGCGGTGGCTATTATTTCTATTTTGTGATCTAAACTTGGCCTCGGATACAAATGATCCCTGCTATGCAGTGGAGAATCAACAGCTGTGAGGTCAGATGATATCCTAGCTTCCATATTCCAACTTCCCTATGCCTATCATCTTTCTGGGTATTTTTCTGAGATGGGAAGTGCCCATAGGGTCTTGCTTTATACTGTGGGATCAACATTTAAAAAACATGTTTTGTAAACTTTTCTTGATAATAGTGATGCAACATTTATATCGTACAATCAAATGAGATTGATTCAGGTTATATATATATATATATATATATATATATATATATATAAATATATATATATATATATTGTTAGAAATGGGATCCCTGGCTGGCCAGGGCTTGCGCCAAAGTCAGTCAGAGACCACCACTCCTAAGTCAGGGCAAGGGAGTTACACGCCAAGATAACCCCTGCTCACCCTCTAGGTAACGTGGCGCGAGCAGCAAGGCTAAACTTGGAGGCGATGTGAGTGAAGTGTTTGCGCGCGCATCCCAGCAACAACATCCAAGGCCCCCACCACAAAGGAAACTCCACACAAGGTTATATATAAAAATAGCCTTTGTATTATAGTAAAAACACATTAGATAACACACAAACTTTACAATGTGCCAAGAGGCACGGGCAGAATTTACAGGGGAAATGTACAAGATAGGGCCACCTGGACCACTGTCAGGAATCAGCACTTTTAGAACTTAGCACTAGGTAGAATTAGCACTTAGAACATAGAATATAAATCACTGTAGCACAAAATAGAACATAAAGCACACAACCAGTAACTACTGGTAACAGGTTAAGTACCACCTACGCAATCCTAACCACCTTAGGAACAGGTCACGCAGGGAACAGGACCTCACTAGCACCACCTGTACTAGCAAGAACACAACCAACTAAATATCACCATACATTTAGGGGCATAGACCTGGGAACAAAACACATGATGCATAAACATACATTCAGCGGTGTAAGGAAGAAAGACACATGATGCATCAACAACACATTCAGAGGTGTAAGAACAAGGCACATGATGGATAAACAACACATTCAGAGGTGCAGGGAAGGAAAACACATGATGCCTAAAAACATTCAGAGGTGTAGCAAATGAACAATTGTGCCAAACTCACATAAGTCACCACCTGTGACTGTCCATAGGCCAACTGGCCTTGTGGGGGCTAGGACGCCCTGTGTCCCAGTGTCAGGGGCCTAAACGTGGCAGCTGCCCACAAAGTGCTGGGCAGCTTTGGAGACAATGGTTTGGCCAACAGGGTGGAGCCTCGCAGGCTCTGGCCAGAACTCTCGTGTCCCCAAGAGCCTCTTGGCTCTAACCAAACAAAAATGCCCTCAGGAGCCTCTCTGGGCTCTTAACCAACCAAAGGTGCGGCGTGAGCCTCTCGGGCTCTGAATGCTGATTGCCCCCTAGAGCCTCTCCGGGCTCTCAATAATAAAATGCGCCCGTTGAGCCTCCAGGGCTCGAAGAGATGTGCCCCCCAACGTTGGAGTCCCTCACGGGGGGCTCGGGGTAAGCAACTGCGAGCCTCTCGGGGCTCTGGAACAACAATGCGCCTTGAGCCTCTCAGGGCCCATCAACAAGGGGGGCTCAGGCTTCGGAGTCCCGCTCGGGGGACTCTAAAATCACAAGATGGCCCCAAGAGTCTCGGGGGCTCTACAGACATGAAAATGCCACAGGGGCGAAGATCGGGCTACATGGAGGGGGGGGGGCGGACACCGGCAATGTGTCCCGACGCCATCCCTCTCTTACAAATAAACACCACGGGCCCCCCACTCACCGGGACATGGGGCGGGGGCTCCTCTCACTCTCCAGGCAGCACGGGCACTACTCGGCAGACCGGGGCTCTCCCTCGAGACCTCTGCAGGCGGTGGCGGCTCGATTCCACCTGGCTTCTCTGTGCCGGTTACCCCGGGGCTCTGCTCCTCCGTGGGGGGCTCACAGGCGGCCGCGCCTCTGCTACTTTACCCCGGGGCTCTCCCTTCACATGGGAGCCCCGGCAGGCAGTTTCCGGCTTCCTCTCTCTCCAATCAGGTCCCGGGCCGGCAGCCAATCAGAGCGCGGCCCGGGGAACAATGTCACGGGGTGTCCCGCAGTCCCGCCCCCGGCCTGCCTGACTTCCTGGTCACGGCCGGCGGCAACGGGGACAATTTCAGCGGGCAATGCCGGGTGGGCACCAGCTTCTTTACAGTGACAATAAATTGAGGTGGGCACTCGATATTAGGGCGGCAATGTCCCTGGCAGAGTGGGCACCTGCCAGGGGACTTTAAGATCGGCAAAAAGCGGGGTGAGCTCCTGCGCCGCCAATGGGCAAAAAGGGGGATCCCCACGCCGGGGCATCCCTCGAGGGCGGCAATTAAGCAGCCAAATGCCGGGTGGGCACCGGCAGAGAGATACAGCGCTCCCAAGCGCTAGAATAGCAAATAAAGCGCTTCCAGGCGCTTAGAGGCCCACAAGTACAGCAAAAGTCCTCCAAGAATTACAGCAGGCAGTGGGGGGGGGGCAAGGCTGGGCCCAGAGCCAGCTCACTGGGTTTCCAGGCAGGGAGTCAGTCCAAGTGGCGGTCCTCTGGCCCAGCAACAGCAGCAGCCCCTTCAGGCAGGATCCTGGAAGAGAACAATTTCTGTGGGGACACAGCCCCATTTTTATACACCACATTCCTTTGTCTGTAGGTGCAGGGTGGGGGAGAAACCAGTCGCAGCTGGTTTTGGAGCACCCTTGATGTGCTCATCACCTCACTCTATTCGCTGGCAGGGCTAGGGTCATCAGTCGCACCACAGGGGGTGGAGCCAGCATTGTCTGGGGAAAACCCAGCCTCATTCAGGACACAGGTACACTCCTCCCCAGCCATCAGCATGCTAATCTCCACACTCATCACCGGGCAGACCCATCATGACTCATGGAGCCTGGCATCCCAGCCAGCTCCAGCCAATCACACGCCAGCACCTTCACAGCACATGTACAGCCATGTCTAGAAGTGTCACTTCCCCACTAGACACATACACGCCGCATATACCATTGCGCAGCATTCACTCTCACGAGTTCGCACATACCAAACTCACGCATGCACACCTCACGCATCAGGAACTACCAAGGACACAGACATTCCCCATGCATTCCTATGGGAGGGCAGGCCAACCTCATTCCACGCACTCAGAGTGCGCACATACTTTCCACTAGGACACAGTGAAAGTGCGCACAACCCAAAAAATCACCATCACCAGGTCACCATTAAAAGCAAAAAGTTTAGGGGTGAACCTGCCAGAAGGGCCAAGTCCAACATATATATATATATATATATATATATATATATATATATATATATATATATATATATATATATATACATGGATCAGTTGCACATTGCAATACTTAGTATTCATGCATTACATTATTTATGGTGTATTTGGAACAGAAGAAGCAGGGAGAATTGGAATGATACAGATATTTCCAGGATACTCATTCCACTTGTCCTATATTTGTGACCATTTTTTCGGGCAGCCTCTTTCAATATAAACAGTTTTCTCCCTCATCATGCGCCAGTCCATGTCGGCTCTCCAGGCCTCCACTGTAGGAGCTGCACTAGCGCCCCACATTCTAGCCACGTTCCTTTCAGCTACCATCAGGCCCAGTCTCACCCATGTTTTATCCTTGCTATTCAGGTCTTTAGGTTCCCAAATATTTAGTAGGCATCTTTTGGCATCAATTTCCATTTGAACTCAAAGGGCCTCCCTGAAACAATGGTGGGTTCCTATCCAGTATTTCTGAACGTGTACACACTTCCACAATATATATGTATAAACATGCCCTCTTGACTGCATTGTCTCCTACACCCTGAGTCGTCTGTTCTGCCCATCCTAGCTAGAGTCGGTTCTGTGACATATATTCTATGAAGTATCTTTATTTGGACCAGTCGCAATCGAGCGGAGATCGTGAATTCCATAGGGGAGGTCAATGCCTCCTGCTACTCATCTTCATCCAGCTCTAAGACATCCCTCTCCCAGTGTCCACGAAACGTTCATAGGGGATCTGGGGCATTATTAATTAATTTTCCATACGTTAGGGAGGCCACTTTTGTTTGCATGTACCCGTCTAAAAGTCTATCCGCTAGGGGTGAGGCTCTGGCAGAGATTCTCCCTTTGGTATCTGTGACGTCAGTGCATGTCTCACTTGCAGGTACTGAAAGTTTTCTGTACCAGCCATCTGGTATTCCTGTTGTAGGCAAGTAAATGATATGATCCCTCCCCCTATCCATAGGTCGCCTACCCTTGAGATCCCTATTGTGTCCCATTTGTCGAGTCCCTCCGTTTTCCTCAGGGTGCCCAACTGTTCCGAATCACACAGTGGGGTGGGCTGCGTAATCTTCTCTCCCCAACCCAAACTTCAATTGGCAGCATGCCACACTAGTACTGAATGCTTGGTTGGCCCTGTCAGAGGAAATTTTGTGGGTTTAGAGTAAAGAGCCATGTTAAAGTTGGGATAATCTTTTTCTGATGTTTCAAAACTTCTGACAACTGGTGAGGTAAGCTGTATGTAATCGCAGCCGAGACTGGATCATATGCTGTGTCATTAGAAAGAGAAGCCTCTTTTCAGTGATATGTCATTAGTGACTGGGCACTCAAGCGTATGGAATATCCCAGCATACAATATTATGCTGAAATTTCGAAGTGTGCTGCTATCCCTGCTGTGGTGTAAGGTGCACCAATTGTGGATTTCCAGACTCAAGCTTTGGCTCATTAACAAAGACTAATAAGTCAACAGATTTATTGATTTTCACTGAGGCATATGGAGTCTCACTAAGTATAAGTAGTTACATCTATATGTAGATTTCTTATTCAATATACCTAGCTACTCAAGCTACATAACATTTGACTTGTATAGTCTCTCTTAATTTTTACATAGACACAAACATGATGGCTGTAAATCCTCAAATGAATCATGACCACTGGCAATTACACTGGGCACATACCATTCCTCTTTTTTTTAGCTCGTCTGTTATTGTTAATTGTAGCTTATATAGCGCGTAATCACCTAAAGGTCTCTTAGCGCTTGTAGAGAAAGCTCCGGGAACCACTGAAATCCCAGAAACACACAGGCCAGTGTCTTATACTGTAGCCAGGGCTTCCCTAAACAAATACGTTTTAAGGCTTTTCCTAAAGGAAAGGAGGGCAAAGTCCTTCCGAAGGTTCATTTACAGACTAGTATGTACAGTAGGCCTCATCACTGAAGGGCAAATTGATTTCCTGTCTTTGTTCGGAAGTCGGCTGGGCATATAATAAATATAATGTTTTGGTCCTTACAGAATGAGCTGAGATCAATAAAAATATAATGGGGTTCTGCTTTTTCCGTATATGATTCCTTATCATCCCTACCTAAACACAATTTATGGTACTAAGCTTCGTTGCAATTTGTTGGTGTTATTTGTTAATTTATACTTTTTATAATGTGTTTCATGGTGCCTTGTGGTTACTTTCTTAGTGACGTTCACTGGGTTAAAGCAATTGTCAAGAGTTTAAAGGAGAATAGGAATCCAACTAGTGGGGGGAGGGTGGTATGACTCCAATGCAGTATTCCTTGATCACTACCACAGGTCATTTTTCTATCAAACGAAGCTGAAAGGTGTAACAACATTTGAACTTATTGTTGAATTTTAACCACTGAAATATGTAATTTCTCCTTAATGTCTAGCTGTCTTGAGTATCTAAACCCGTACAGATGATTGTGTAGAGGTGATTTTAAACCTCATAATTTTGCAATGATTTCATTACTACTCTTTCTATGATTTTATTGGATATGGCGGATTAGAGATCTTCTGGTAATTTCTCATAATCTGCTACTGATCTCTTTATTAGTATATAATTAGGCTTATTTTAGTGGTATAAAGACAGTTCTTTCTAGATTGTTCATATACAACTTATAGAGTTGGTGAAGACATAGGAAGGTTTTGGGATTGAACTTTGTTGGCCCTGGTAATCTCTCAATTTTGTGATGGAATTTGTATGATCTTAGATTAAAACATAGGGACTCTCTTGAATAGTTCATTGACTCATTGATGACTCTCATAAAAGTATTGCTTTGTGGTCACCTCTTAGAACTGGGGGTCTCTAGTTGGCAATGGTGTACACCTTTGACCAAATAGGGACTCTTTATTCAAAGTCATGACAAGGAGATTACACAGCTAGAAAACCCCTGTTCACTTCCTTGGTAGCTTGGCACGAGCAGACAGGCTTACCTCAGAGGCAGTAATACAGTGAAAACACTACAAATGGACATAACACAGATTTTATAAACATAAGTATTCTTTATATAGACTTAACACAAGACCACAAATGACAAAAATCCACACTACTATACTTAAAGTTGATTTAAAGATGATTAAAGTTGCTTAGTTCAAGTTGATGATGAATGCGACAAAGTTCTCAACAAAGTACCTGAATGCGTCACGCAAAACAACCAAAAGACTCACAGAGTGGGAGATGCGTTGGTTCCGTGATCCGGGGGAAAGGTTGTGTCCTGCCTCAAGGCTTGCGCAGAGTAGGGGATGTGTTGTGATCTTTTTTTTTTTTTTAACAAAATTTATTGTGCCACAAGGCAACATCAGAATATCATAGCAAATACAGCATGGCATTTTTCCCCCTCCTTCTGAGCCCCCCTCCCCCCGATCATAACAGAATTCAGCTTCGTGAAGCGTAAGCATCTATGGTCCTATGGCAGCCGAAATAGGACAGTCTTACGGCTGGAAAGCAGTTAATGATGGCATGCATAGGATACCGAACCCTGCAGTGCATAGCGTCCCAGTTAACTAAGCAAACCCTTCAACAACTCCTGTAGCCCTCCTGAAGTCACCTTGTGCTAAGGTTCTACAGTCGCCGCATCAGCCACCTCACAGTTAAATCTAGGCCTTTGCTTCACTGGCCCTATTCGTGGAGTGCTACTCAGGAGTATCCAACCCCATCCTCCCCTATCCAACCCCCCTCCCCACTCCCCATGTCAGTGTGCCCTCTCCAGCCCCCCCCCCCCCAGTGAAAAATTCGGTACCCTTGTGCATTCAGGCGCCGAACTCCAACCAAGATATGTGCCTAGCCACGTCCGCTGTGGGAAGGTGATGGTTCCATGTGGCTAATCAAGTGTGCCTTGTACCCCTACTCCGGGACCACTGCACTACTCAACCCCAGGCGTGTGTGCCCACTCCGGCCTGCATGTGTCTAGGGAGTGCCCGTCCCTGCGCGCTCCTCCGTGTCCCCCTTGCCAGCCTCCGGTCCCCGGGTTGCCAGTACCTCCCCCCATCCTCCTCATCTACCTCGGTTGATGACTAAAGCTCCACCACTAGAGCGCCCCACGCTCTCGCTGCGTCTAACGCCCTGTCATTAGAGGTGAGCCTGGCCAGCTGTAGCCTGAGTGTCCCCTCAGCATTTGCCCAAGTCAAGAAACTCCCCCGCCATCTCCGAAAGCTAGGACCCGCTCTCGACTTCCAATGCATGGTGAGCTCCCTTTTCGCCATGACCAACCCCTAATCAAAGAACTTGCTAGTAATTTTTGTGGCAGGCGTATGAAGGAACCAGAGCACTAGGCACACCCCCATCCCCACCTCGATCTTGCGTTCCGTGACCCGGTTCAGGCACTCCACCACTTCCGTCCAGTAGGATCCCAACCCCGCGCAGGACCAAAACATATTTCCAAAATCAGCGCCCTCCGCATTACAGCGGGGGCACATCGAATGAGTCCCTCCGAAGATTCGGTGTCGTGATCCTTACCGGTGCGGAGGTGATGCGTAGATTCTCAGCCTGGGGGCCCATTGCGATGCTCAAGATGGTGCCTCGAGGCGATGATCCAGTTGCGATGCGGGAAGATGGCGCCCTTGATGCGGCAATGCGATGGCGATGCGTTTACGCCCTGGCAGCCTTGCAACGACTCTGTACTTTGGAGCCGCGACAGGCCCTGCAACACGCTCCTCCGGTGATGCAATGGCGACTCTCTCGATGGCGTCACGCTTCTCCGGTGATGCGACAGCAGGCAGCTTCGATGAACACACGCTTCCTGGGAGATGCAGCTGTGGCATGCTTCTCCGGCAATGCGATGATTTCAGCTGCAGTGGCGACACGCTTCCTCTCGATGCCTCGCGCTTCCAGCTCCCAGCGACACGCAAATATCTGTAGATAGAATTCCCAGCAAGGTAATTCACAGGGGGAGCTGGAGGTGAAGTCTTTTGTCCCTGAGACTACAGCAGGAGGCAAGAACAGTTCATGCCCTTGGATAATATTCTGTAGATGATGAAAGTCCTTAAAATGCTACTTCTCCTTTCCTTGGCAATGAAGAATCCACTGCAGTCCAACCCAGCAAACAGGAAACTGGCAGAGGGGGAGTCAAGCTCCTGCAGATTCCTTTGGTTCTTCTCCTCTGCAAAAGGTTTCTTGTTCCCAGAAGTTATCTAAAGTTCTTGGTTCTGAGTCCCAATATTTATACCCCAAAATCCTTTGTTCTCTGAAAGCAGAGAGGCCTCTGCCTGGTTCAAACCGGTTCCCGAGCACTTTGTTTACAGGACTCCTTCCTTCCTTTCACAGTGCAGGGCAGAAACATCAGACAAGCCACAGGAGGTGGAGCCAGCATTGTAGAGGGAAGGCCCAGCCCTATTCAGGTTCCAGGTGCAACTCCTGCCTTCCATCTAGATGCAGATCTCTCTATTCACCACTGGGCTGCCCCAGCCTGTCTCCTGAAATCCCCCAGCCCTGTCACTCACCAACCCAGACAAGGAATACACAACCTAGCAGAGGCAGGCCTGGACAGTTAGGAAAGAAAATACCTGCTTTTTAAAAGTGGTATTTGCAAACACAGAAGATTAAAATAAACTTTACTAAAATATGTATTTTATTATTCTAAGTTCAGGCATACTAAATTCGAATTTCTACCATGTTCCCTGAGTCAGTTAGGATTATAAGCATGTAATAATCTAGCTGCTCATTCTGGCTTAAGTAAATAGGTAGCCTTCAATAGTGAAAATCAAAAGTGGTATATTCAAACACAGAATATTAAAACCAACTTTACTAAAATATGTATTTTTATCATTCTGATCTCAGGCATGCTAAATTCAAATTTCTACCAAGTTCCCTGAGTCAATTAACATTATAAAATGTAATAATTTAACTGCCCAATCTAGCCTCTGGAGAACAGGTAGCCTTGCAATAGTGAAAAACGAAAATGGCTGTAATTCACTATTCGGACATGCCACACACACCAGAGCATGTCCTACCTTACACTTACAATGCACCCCACCTTTGGGCCTACCATCGGGGTGTCTGATATGAAGCAAAGGGAAGGTTTAGGGACTGGCAAGTGGTACACTTGCCAAATCTACATGGCATTATTAGACTGCACACAGGCCTTGCAATGGCAGGCCTGAGACATACTTTACAAGCTGCTTCTGTCTGTGGCACAAGCAGTGCTGCAAGCCCACCAGCAGCATTTGATTTACAAGCCCTGGGCACACATGGTGCACTGTACTAGGGTCTGACAAGTAGATCAAGTAACCCAATCATGGACTCACTAATCAATACATCAATTTAACATAGGGAGCACTTGCACTGTGGCACTGAATAGCAGTGGCACAGTGCCCAAAGCAAAAAAACAGAAAAAACATTATCAAAACAGAGAGGCAATCAGTAAAAAATGGAAGGGAGACTCACGCCAATGATGCCAGGTCTAACATTACCTTTTCTAAGTGTCTCCCAATCTACCTCATCCACTGTTAGCCGTCCCTTTAAAAGGTGCACTCAATGACTGCACCGTCAATTAGGAAGGGTTGTAGAAAAGACCCTGGATCCTACCTGTCTCCTCCAAAAGGTACCCTGAAGGGGGTGCAAACTAAATGTGTACTTCTTCTCACGTGGGGCACATTTAGCATGTCTCCCAGGTATTTCATACTGTGCAAATGTTTCAGTAATATGGATATGGACAAAGGGATTTTCGCATTTGTATTGGCTGGCTCCCTCACGTTCATGATGCAACACCTTATCTTTTGCATCGGGTAATTTACTTGTGTGAGGAAAGAGCCAAATTGTACTTCGATTGTAGGTTGTTTAAAACGCAAAGGGCCTTGCACTTTATGGACAGGTCTGTAGGAAAGTAGGATCTGCTTCTAATGATTACCCCCACTTTTTGCTTGATGTTGCCCTGTTTTTGACCAGTCTGACTGGGATCCTGCTAATCAGGACCCCAGTCTATCTGCTTTCTCCTTTAAATTGACATACATGTACTTTGGTACACTCCATATTGGAGACTGGGCTACCCTTATAAGTCCCTAGTATATGGTACACATGTACCTAGGGCATAGTTACCCCAGAGGCCTCCCATGGGCTGAAGCATGTATTATGCCACCCATGAGAGGCCATGCAAAATGGAACTACAGGTCTGCTACTGCAACCTGTGTGAGCTGCTGCTTGCACCACTTACTTTAGATATAGGTTCACTATATCTATTGGTCACTACACTTAAAACTTATATGTCACCCTTATAGCAGGCCTTATACATCCTGAAGGCAGGGTGCTGGATTTTATGTGAGAGGGTGCCCCTGCATGAGCAAAGTCTCTCTGCAGCCTTCGGAAACCATTCTCCTGGGATGCCTGTGACTCAGTCGGACATATAGGTAGAGGTGCATTATAATCTCGCAGTAAATGCTATCTCGAAAACGGCTGCATAGAAACATATCTTGTTTGGTATTGATGGAGGGGTAATTTCTTCTGGTAGTTTCTCAATGCAAAACCTTCATGCTACCTCTAATTTACCGCTCAAAAGGTGTTGGGCCCTTCACTCCATGAATTACCTTCAGGAGACTTTAAATAATCATGAACAGTCATAAATGCAATTATTATTTTAAGCTAATAAAGAGAGTTGTTGAGTATTTAAAGGGTTTTATTTTCAAGTCAAAAGTTAATTTTTCTCTGACCCTTTATTCATTAGTAAAATATCAATCAGGTTACAGAATTTGGAAAACAGGAAAAATAGCATTAATACAGAACATATTACAGTCTGCATATAAGCATCACATGTAGAAAAGAAAATGTGGCACAAATGTCATTCAAAACTCTTAAAGAGTTTCTAAGGAAAAATAGTCTTGCAAGGCTAATCAAAATCAAATAGTTTGCAAAAATCTCCCATTAAGAGAAATTAATGCATAAGACAAATAAATCTTTTCAAACCTAACTAATTAGTCAAAGCATAACTTGAAGTTTAGCATCTATTTCTATTTAATCAGCTGCACTCTCTGTCTGCCTGTGTCTAAAGAGCAAGCAGGGAGTGAGATAGCCCCTCCTTCACCAGACCTCAAAGGAATGTGGCCTGAAGTGCCAAGATATGACGTGGAAGCAAGAAACCTCCCCCTGACTCTCCTCGGACGCCCATGCAGCACCCGTGACGATCTCGTACCTAACCCATAGAATGAAGCAAAGCCTAAGCCAAAATGAGCAAGAAGCCAGCTGAGCTAAAAAGCCAGCCCCTCCTCCGGAGAGGTAGTATTTATACACTAAATTTTGGCAGACTACACAAAATGTTTCAACTTTCAGGAAAACCTGTACTGATTGGTCAGTCATGATGGCATGAGTTCTCACAACCCTGACACATTCTAAAAAACCTGACTTTACCAGTTTTAACAGGCAGCCATTTAATGGTAGGCCCCAAAATAAAACAAACAAAAAGATAATATTAATGTCATGTATAAATGTTTACCTAGCCAAGCTTTTCTATTATTTATGACAACATGGCAATATGCAACAAAGAAAAAGAGATGTTATTAACTGAAAATATTTATCAAAATATGCAACAAGTCAAAGTCTATTAAGACAGAAATAGTGGATTTAGGGATGAGCTGGGAAGAGAGAAACATATTCTATTAATCTTCAAAGCTAAAAAGGCCACTTTTCTCTACATTGCAAAAACACATGTTAATTCAGCAAAAGCATTTCAGACTAAATAGGCCTCACTTTCATGTTTTTCATGTACCATGTTTTTAACTTGCACCAAAATGTGTGTGGCAATTTAAATGCAGTCTGTCTGAAGCACAAAAAATAAAACAATGCCTGACTGCAGATGAAATCTGTTACATCAGTATCAAATACCTTGCAATTATACAGGAGGTATGATTCCACCCTTCTTCGTGGGGCCACTGGTCTATCCGGTGCCAGTCTTCTCGAACCGGACAGAACAAAATGGATGCTGCCAACCTGAGACACATTTCTGCCCTCCTGCTGCTGAGCCAAACTCGAGCAGAGGAAGGCAACACAATAGGCATCCTGTCACAGGGAGGTGTGACTACCTCCCAAACAATATTTAGTGTATTAGGGCTGGGTGAGTGCACTCTGAGAGTGCCTAAAAGTCTGCACCTGTGCATAGCCCAGTTCAAGCCAGTTCTGTGAGCCATTGGCTACTGCTCTGGCACGAAACTGGACAAAAGACATGGGAGTAACCTCCCCTCAACCATGCCCCTCCCCTAGTAGGGTCCCCCAAATCTGTCCAACCCTCTCCTGTTGGTACAAAAGGGTTGACCTGACTGTAAGACTTTAGATTTTACGTGGACAAGATTCTACAAGAAGAAACAACTGACCTTCGACCGTTTGACACTGTGGACTTTGCTGGACCTCGACTGGGCTCAACTTCGCCCCCCCTTTTCCGTTCAAATCTTTTTTTGTGCCCTTGCTCCATACAGGCTCTGTGCAGGACCCGTGGTGCACTAAGGACAACTGTAGAATCTCCCTTGGAGTGAAGGAGTCACTCCCCTTCCCTAGCAGGCACCTCAACACAACTGACCGGTCTGCTGCTCCAGAGCTCCAGCGGACTATAAAGATTTCAGCGACACAGGAGGTGGGTTTTTTCAGATCCCTGAGGTTGGTCTGCCCTCTCATCAAGTTTGAGGCCAGTATCCCTTGTGGGGATTGCATAACCCGAACACCTGTGCACTGCGTCCCTTTGCAGTTGCATATGCTGGTAATTCCAAAGCTTGTGCATTGGACGTTGCAAAGTCCTGACCCTAAGCAGTATTTGCACCAAAGAACTCTGGCCTCCTCATACCGAGTGCTCCGTGGGCTGGTACTTTGCAATCTTGCTTGAGGTTCCCTCGCGACTCCTGGTTATTCGGCCCGCGGGTCCTCTTGAGGGTCATCTTGATTTCTGCTGGGCTTTCCTGGTTGCTCCAGGTGTGCCTTGACTCCCTATTGCTTGTTGAGTCCCCTGTACCTTGCTGGTCCCCACTGTAACCTGCTTGACCTTCCTGCGTGGGTTGCTTTTGTCAAGGCTTGTTGGTGCTCCAGCCGGACACCGACCCCTCAGCACACGACATACTTCGTAGGACAGTTCGCACCAGGCTCCTGTTTGTCATCGACATCTCCTGGTCCCCTTGGCTGCAGAGTCAAGCATCCCTTCTTCGCACCTAAAGCAGCCGACATTGGTGGGCATTTGTCGACTGAGCCCCTGGTCACTCTTAGTGACCCAGACTCTGTCCCCTCTGCTTTCAGGTTGCTTCCTTCCAGAATCCAGGCTTGAATTCCACCAGACCCTTTTCACCTTCACAACAGCAGTACTTCTTCACAACCCTCCATTGAGAACGACAGCGGTTTCCAACACCATTCCAGACCTATGCACCCGACTCCTCTGGGATAGGTAACTCTGTACTATGGTATTCATGGGTGGGGTGGCTGTCCAGCCTCTTAAGTTCCAAAGGGTTTGCTCGAAGTCCTCCTAGAAAGGTCCTTAAACTTTAAAATTGCAACCTTGACTTCCCCATAGAATTGTACAGAGCACGCAGTCGTGTTAGCACACTGCACCCGTCCGCTGTGGGGTCCCTATCTACTCACCTTGGGTGGTTCCGTGGGGTCCCAGCGATACTACGTGCTCCAGACCTTGTCTTGACTCAAGTTGTGATTGTTATACCACTATTTTAGTATATGGTTTTATCTCCCCCTGGAGCCCACTGTGTATTGTGCTACTTACAACTGTTCTATTGATCTTGTATTGTATGCCTTGTGTTCTATCCTCGTGTAGAGGATAGTAGAGAGTGTTATATTAATAAATACATATTTTTAAATAACTATTGTGTGGTTCTCCTTCATTTAATCATTCCGTAGGTGATATTCTGGTAAAACAAGCTGCTTTATATTCCTTCAAAATTAAGTCTGAAGGCTGCTCTCCACAGTTACAACTAGGATAGCTTTCTAAAGCTTATCTCGTTTGGACTGGTGCAAGGTGCCCACTTTAATTAGTTGACATCATATACCAGGCCAACTTGTCCCAAGTTCAAGTGGCAGAAGTGACTATTTGGTTGCACAACATGAAACATTGGATACCCTTTTAATCCTCAAGTTAATTTGAGCCATATTCATTATTTGTGTGCCTCTTAAGCAAGACAAAAGGCATTGTTCATATTTGTTGCACCCTCGGATACTAGTATGAAAACGTTGCTATTGTTGACTGGCATAGAAATATCACTGGTGCTGCAGGTGCAGTAGTCTCAGGGCCCCATAGGATCTAATCGGCCCATTGCACCCCAGTTCTTCCTCTCTTTTACTCCTCAACCACAGGTTAGACAGGCCATTTTTGATCGGTTGTTGCATTAGGCACCCACGTACCCCTTGCTTTGCCACTGATTGTTGATGGCAAGCCATCCACCGTTCTCTACGCTTTGTTTGACCATCAAGTTACTTGATTTCCACTGAATACTTCAGAACTAAAAATATGCAGCAGAAATGCAACCCCGGAATCTTTACAATAAATTAAGTACAATACATTTTTGGTCGAATGCAAATAATAAAAACGTGTATAATTTAACGTAATGTTTACTTTTTTCCATGTATTTTTTCCATGTCACTTTATTTCCCAAGGGATGCCGTTTGTTTTGTAAATTGAATCGTTAGAGAAAGCTATCACACTTGTTATGTTTCATATTAAGAAATTAATTGTAATTAGTGTGCATGTGATGGACATTACTAGTTATCATAACCTCTTCCTACTAATCTTTAAACTTCCTTCTGCCCCATCATGCCATCAATTGTTATTCTTACTCTGTTGTCTTTTCAACCCATATCTTTCTTGCTACGTTTAATTTCGTCCATATCCTCTCTTCTATCGTGCCTTTTTTATCTCAATGTTTTCTTTCTTTCTTTCTTTCTTTCTTTCTTTCTTTCTTTCTTTCTTTCTTTCTTTCTTTCTTTCTTTCTTTCTTTCTTTCTTTCTTTCTTTCTTTCTTTCTTTCTTTCTTCCTTCTCCTTTTCTTTTGCACCTTTGAATTCATACAACTAGCTGATTCCTTTCGTATTATACTATTCCTTTTACTTTTTCTTTCCTCCCTTCTTTTCCTTTCCCTTCTTCCTTTCCTTCCTACCGTTCCCCTCCACTTTAAACTTGCTTTTTTACTTCTGAAAACAATGTTCATCCTCTTTACTACTTAAGGATGCATTTTAATGTCAGTGCCCTTTGATATTTCTACAGGTTAATGGGTAATTGTAATGAAAAATCTTCATGTTACAATCTCTAATTATTTTGAGCACACTAAGCAAAGTGATTCAGAATGCACGTGCCCTTCTGCAAAAACAGCCAGGAAGAGCACGGCATGGAAGGAGCTGTCACGTCTTATTTCAAAGCATACTCTGAAGAACATTCATCCGTGAAGTTCTTTCATTAGGACAGGCCTTTGATCACATTTCAACCTCCATTGAATTTCTTTCCTTGAATGTGACATTGAAGTGTAAGAGAATCTTTTTTTTTCTTTCTTTTTGCATTATCAGATCAGGAACAGACCATGCACCGTCTCAGTGCCTCTATCCTACGCCACTCCATCAATACAGAGTCTGTTTTCTGCCTGCCACTCAAACAGACACAAGGTACGTCCTGGTTTGTTTAGTTACTCTGGGGAGGGCAGTCGAGGAAGATGCTTTTAACGTAACATCACTCTCAGTATACTCTTTCAGAGATCGTGGCAAGGAGTTATTTCATCCCTGCGTTTAATTGCTAAGGAACGGCAGATTGCCGCTTCGTACCTTTAAGACTTGGCAAATCAGAAGAAGTGGAAAATGACACAATATGTGGCATCACCCATGGTCCAATCACATGCCCAAACAGTTAATGGCAGTAAAGCTGTGTAGGAGAACTGGTGTGAAAGGGGGGGAAGAGAAGAGTCTGCTGGGATGCCAGTGAGTGCACCTGAGGAGGTAGAAGGGAAAGGGCGATGGGCCAAGCTGACCATGGTGATGGACTGAAGAGGAAGTCGATTAGGAAACCGTAAAAAGAGAGAAAAGAGTGAGAGGATGGTGAGTGAAGGTGCATGGGGACAGAGTAGCTGCAAACCAAAGGGATCTATCTGGATATAGATATAGCCAAGAACAGAATTGTATAGAGAAGTGATTGAGTAAGAAAACCAATAATGGCACCTGCATACAAACATGAGATGAGACCAAGGATTTAAATAGGTCTCCCACAGGCATGACCAGATTAAAGCTGGGTCCTATTGTTTGGGAAAAAATATTAAAACTGTTCTGAATTCTGAAGGGTACAAAATATATTTTGTTGAAAATAGAATTAAGAAGTTCTTTATATACTTAAAAAGCGACACCGCATAGCGTGAGGCAGTTTGGCCACTAGTAGTGTGTCAGCAAGTAACTGTAGAATAGTATCACTCAAGATTTCATCTATATAATCATCTGAAGGATTCAATTTGTAATTAGTTTGGAATTCTGAAAAGGATATAAATACATTACTTTAAAAATAGCATATATGAAAAAAGAAATCCAACATTCCATGTTTTTCAAAAGTATTTATTCAATTTTTTGAAGTTTCAAAGAAGGATTGGGCCAGAGAGATATAGATTTTGAACGTTTGACACTGAAGTGAAACGAGAGGGCAAAGTGTAAGGGTGCTGCTTGAGAAAGTTTTAGAAGTGGAGCAGTATTAATTATAGTTACAAAAAACTTGTAACAGGAAAGGCTAAACCCATTTCTTTCCCCAATTAAAGTCCATGTTGAGCTTGAAACAAGAACTTTTTGGTTTCACAACCAAAAGACTCTTGTCTAATTAAAAAAGCAGAGCGATATTTATGAAAATCTGTAAGGCCTAAACCACCATTAGGTTTGATAATTTAACCATGTTCTAACAAATTCCTATGGGTCTATTATTGTATTTAAATTTAGGGAATACAGAATATAAATTGCTGTAAAATGTATTGCGATTATGTAAAAGCAGCAGGGATCTGAAATTGGTAGGGTTGTGACCGTTTGAATCACTTCAATCTTCCCCCACCAGCTTAAATATAGAGAAGGGCATTTATAATGTGTTTCTTTTATCTTTAGAGGCGTCTTTTAACAGTTTATATCAATAGTACTCTGGTACACATTTAAGGTAAAACATTATTTAGTTTACATGAATGAAATAACCAGAAGCTTGGGCATAACTTTTAATAATTTGAAAGATAAATGATACAGATGTAAAAGGGCCATCGGCATATATTAGTTTATTACCAGCATATGCTAAAGTGTTCAATAGCACTTTCTTATGCATATGCGCTTACTGTCTTCAGATTGGCTAATAGCACACAATATTGGCTAATAAAAAAGGAAGAGGGATAATAGGCTGCTTAATGCCAGTGAACAGATTCAAATATTTTGAGTTGAATCCTTTCACCATAAATTTACCTGTTGGTTTAAAATATACATATTTGACCCTACTAGTGTAATTTGGACCACCGTTAGGTTTAAGATCTCTTTTATTATTATAGAAAGCAACAAGGTGCAACAATCAACCCACCTGCATCCAACGGCCGGTGAGGTAGCATTGAGTAAACTCTTACCATGAGAAGGTAAAGTGGGTAAAAACAGAGGGAAGAACAGTCAGGATAGGAAACGAGGAAGGGTGTGTTTGTGTGTACTGACAACCTAAATGAAGGGCGAAATACCAGTCATATGATAGAAGTAGCGGGGCGAACATGAGCTAGACTGAAATCGATCTTCATTTACCAGGTTAGGTGGGTTTACAGTCAAGGTGGACTTGTAAATAAATAGGGCAGGCCAGTTCTTGAAATTCATCCGATAGAAATTGGATGCAATGCCCCCATGTCTTGTCAAGCAAGGGTAACATGTACGTCACAACTGCTTTTAATTTCTCCACTCCTAGCAGTTCCCATAATTTTGCGGAGTCAGTCTAAGTGTGTTGGGATTGCTTCGGAGCCCCAACGGGAAAGCAAGAGCTGTTTAGCAGCTCCCAGCACCAGAGTAATGGCGCACCCTTTCAGATATTTTAGGGGATACTTCAAGGGATTCGGGAGTTTCAGCAGAATGTAGATGGGAAACCTAGGTATGTCTGTGTCATACATTTTATCCACGGCAGCCAGCACCTCGTGCCAGAAGGAACTTATCTTGGACCATTGTCAGAGGATATGAGTGAGGCTACCCATAGCGCCACGAACATGCATTGTCCCCGTCTGTTTTTCACTTGGCAAACCTGGCCGGAGTGAAGTTCCAATGTTGTGCTATTTTAATGAACATTTCTTAGCTAACAGACTGATGCTCGGGCACTGTGGAGAATATTGTGCCATTCTTTATCAGTAAAGGCGCATTTGCATTCCGCCTCCTATTGTCGCTGCACTGATATTTATGGTGATGTCTGCGGTGTGGTGAGAAAGGCGTGGATATCAGAAAGGAGACTTTTATCGGAGGAGTGGGGGAGGGGCCATTTCTTGAATGGGGTTAGTAGTCTACTAGCATGAGGATGAAGCAGAGGCTGTGGCATCCAGTGGCCAATAGCCATGTAATGCCAACGTGTCCCCGATGGGAGTTCGTAGACTGACTGGAATTGATTAAAGCCCATAAGGCCATTGGCGTCAAATAGATCACCTATCTGTCTGCAGTTAGCCTCCTGCAATACATATATGTTTAGACTTGGAGCGTGGAAGAGTCTGGATTACCTATTATCGGTTTCTGAGGTGAAATAGGGGTGAATAATCCCTGTTAGAGTTGCACCCTTTCCCATACTCCAATGGTAGCTCAGAACACTGGTAATATATAGACTCCAACTGGCTGGTGTGGTTTCAACAGCCATAAGACCTTCTATGTTATGAATGCTTGCCACTGCTTGATCAATAAAACACCAGTGTTCAGTGCTAGTGGGACCAATCCACCATATAATGCAGCTGTGTTGCTTGATATTAGCACAAAAGGTTGAGAACCCGAAGTCCTCAAGCCAATTGGGGTAGGTATATCTGTGTCTTTGCCATCTGCGCCTTCCTACCATCCTTGAGGAATTCCCAATTAAGACTCTGCAATCTGTCTGGCATCCGTGGGGGGTAGTTGGATTGACAGTCTGCATAACATATAGAATTTTCAGCAAGAGTGGCTTCTTGATGGTTACCATACAACCCAGCCAAGAGAGACCGTAACTTTTCTATTTAGATAGATCGGTGTGGACATCGTCAGTAGCACCACATAATTATGTTCTACAATTCAGCCGGGTGTGAGATATATCTGCAAACCCAGGTACACCTCCTCCTGTCGGACCTAGATGAACAGGAATCTAAGTTTGAGCCGGGCTTGGTCAGCCTTCCGAATGGTGAGTTTCCAAATAGAGGATTTTTGGAGGTTAGCTTTAAAACCAGAAGCTCTTCCAAAGGCTGCTAGTTCACCCATCACCACCAACAGAGAGTCATAAGGGTTTGATAAAACGAGTAAGACATCATTAGTGTAGAGTACAGTTTTGTGTTCCCTGGCCCCCATAGCTGCTCCTGTAATGAGAGTGTTATTAAGTATCCGTTCAGCAAAGAGCTCTATATATAAGGCAAATAGTAAAGGGACAGGGGCAAACCTGAAGAGTGCCTCTATAATGAGGAAAGTACTGAGACAAGATTCTGTTAACCCTCACCAGTGCCTTAGGGAAAGTGTAGCTACACTGGATCTACCGACAGAACCATGGACCAAGGCCAAACCACATCAACATGGAGCGGAGATATGGGCAGTATACCCAATCAAATGCCTTGTTCGCATCTAAAGAGAGGAGAAGGGCCGGTGTGCATCAGTGCTGCATCTTGTCTAAAAGGTGATAGACATGTTTGGTGTTGTTGCTACAGCCCCTCTTGGGTATAAACCCGGTCTGATTCAGCTCTACTAGGCTTACATGTAGAGAGCCAGTCTGTTAGCACAAAAGCCTGTAAAGATCTTTACATCCACGTATAATAATGAAATTGGGTGGTAGGAGGAAAAGTGTTTAGGGTCTTTACTGGGATTGTGAATGAGTGTGATCGTGGAAAGTTGCATTGTGTCTGTCAGTGAACCAGTGGTGCTGAAAGTATAGTATAGCAATGTGCCATAAGCTTTATAAAGTCTCTCCTTTACCCATCATGTCTAGTGGCCTTACCAGTTTGTAGACGTTGTATAGCCATAAGGACTTCATTGGGAGTAATGCCTCTTTCTATAGTGCTGCTATCTGTCTGAGGCATGCAGGCTAGAGGAACTGGTCCCAGATAGACGTCAAAGCTAGCAGCATCAAGATGCTCAGCCGAGTAGAGATTGGTATAAAAACATTCAAACTCCTGGATAATCGACTCCTATTGGTGTTTCGAGGTGCCATCATTGCCCATCAGTTCATCCACCCTATGTTACACGGTTCGGGAGCGGAGGCTATGTGCAAATAAGCTCCCTGCTTTGTTTCTTCCTACATAATATTTTTGCTTTATACGTAACAGGACTTATTCTGCTTTGTCCATGTCTAGGGCCTTTAACTGCTTGCGGACTGCCGTAAGCTGCCGCTGAGTCGCAAAGAAACCAGTGCGCTTATGTGAGTCCTCTAGGTCTGTGACCCTAGTCTCTAGCTGAGCTCGCAGATCACGCCTGTCTTCATTGAGGTGTGCTGCTATAGCGCAATAAATTGACCCTGTAATGCGGCTTTCAATGTTCCCCACAGTAGTGCTCTAGTTGTGGTTGGTGTCATTAGTAGCTAAAAATGAGTTGATAGTGGCCGTAATCTCAGTAAGCATTTGCTCATAGGTGAGAAGCTTAGCACTAAGACGCCAAGTATGGGGTGGCTGTGTGGAGCTGCATATTGTAGGGTGACAGGGGAGTGGTCTGAGAGGGCAACTACCCCAATATCCACTGCCGAAATGGCATGAGTGATCCATGGGGAGGCGAAAAAGGAATCAACGCGGGTGTACATCTGGTGTGTGGCAGAAAAGAAAGTGTAATCCTTAGCGGTTGGGTGTGTTTGCCTCCATACGTCCATCAACCCGCGTCTGCCAGTCACTGTCTACAAGGAGGTGTAAAAGCGCTAGTCTGCCCGATTGTTGGATAGACCTACCTAGCTGTGAATCAACTACTATATTGAAGTCATCCCCAATAATGATATCTGATCTGGGGTAGTGAGAGCACAACCTATTGCGTCTTTAAGGAAAGCTTCCTGGTGGTCGTTAGGGGCATGCAGATTTGCCAGTGGGAGCCTATGCCCTTTCAGGGGGATGCACCGTGCAAGCATCTCAGTATGCATTTGTGTCACCCTCACAGGAAAGTGAGTTGCTAGAAGGATTTCCATTCCCGCTTTCTTCACTTGACCAAAAGGACCTCTTAGCCACTTCCCCTGTGGTGTTAAGACCCCTAACATTGAGTCTGAGTAAGTTAACCATCGGATTGTGGGTATGTGGAGTCCAGCGAAAGCCAAGCAGACCTGGAGATACATATATAACCTCGGCAGGCATTACTGGTAAGTGGTGTCTGAGATAAGAATATGCAGCAATAGATCTTCAGAGGGGGTAAGGGTGGGGGAGAACAAAGAACATGTCAACAAGTGAGTTTCCCACCTGGGAACACAAAGAACCAAAATTTGAGGGTTTCTGTCTTCAGCAAAAAATCACTTCATTTTCCATCTCGATGTGTCAAGAGTGCCCCCACTGCCAGGAAACATCAGCAATAGGGGAAGGAGCCACTCGCTAGGCCCGGAGATTACAAACAAGAGGAAATCAGGATCTCCCAGAGAGGAGGGCTGACTTTTACTGGCTGGTCAGTAGTGGAGCAGTCTCTGGTCTATTAGGTAATCATTGTTCGCTTTTTGCATCAGCAGCATCTTTGTGGCGCAGTAATGCAGCTCTTTCTCTCCAACTCTCAGTTTCTGATGGTTATCAAGCTTTTTCTTCCTCGGGCAGGCAGAATGGCGCAGATCAATAGTTGAGACTTGGCCTTGCGAAGGTGATTGGGCAGGATGGTCCCCCGGGAGTGCTGTAATATCTAGCAGTGACCGGGCTTCGTCTAGAGTTCGAACACTCTGTGTTTTGTTCCATAAAATTGGAGTCCGAAGGGGTACCCCCACTTTTACCCAATTCATTTCTTGCATAGGTGGTTTGTCAGTGTCTGAAGGGCTCTAGCATGTCACAATGCCATTGGGGAGGGGTTTTGATAAAGCCATTTTTTGATGCCCTCGATGTCACTAATAGTCTTGTCACGCACCACAGAAATGATGGCCTCCTTTTGTCTGTAATAGTGTAAGCATGTGAGAATTTCTTGGGCTTGTTGTAGGGAACGGGCTGGGCCTTCCGCTCTATATGTGCGATTGAGGACAATTTCTTGGTCTCTAAGTTCTGGGCCACGTGACAAAATAGACGAGTAACATAGTCCACCAATTTCCCCGGTATTGCCTGCAACTGAACTCCTTTTATGTGGATATTGGAGTTCTGAGATCTATGTTCCAAATCTTCTAGGTGGTTGTGAAGCTTGTCTCATAGCTCAAGGAGTTCCTAGCCATGACCATCCATTCTTCTTCATGAGAGTCATAGGTTTGCTCCAAAGAATCCACTCACTGACCCAAGTCACCTAGATCCTGTCTGAGGTCTTTCACTTCCATTGCTATGTCCTACTTGAGGGCTGCAAAATCCTCCCTGAGAATACCAAAGAGTTACTCCATGAATGCCCTTGTTACTGGATCATCTTCGTCAGGGTGTGCCCCTTTCACTGTCTCATCGGTGAGAGGCGGGTGGAGATGCTTCTCTATTCAGGTCTATCTATTTCACCCAGGTCTTAGTAAACAGGTCCTTAAAGGTGGAGTCATTTTCTGTGTTGAGTTAGGAGGTCATGGTAGTGCGAGGAACGGGTCCCTATCCCAACCAGAGGTTGGAACACTGAGGCCTAAAAAGCATTTGCTTTTATCAGATTGGTTGACAGAACTCGGGCCCTCACCAGAAGCTCACAAGGCAGGAGTGGGTGCTGTTAATGGTGAGCTGGGATCAGCACTTCAAGCCTAGAAGGGAACCTCACTGTGTGTTGCACTGTCCAGGTCATCTGCTTCTGGGCTCAGGATGCGGGGACTTCTTGTGCGGTAGCCTGTTCCTAAGGGATGGGCCGGGCTAGAAATGTCTGCAGTCGTAGGTCAGGGCTGAGGGCATAGTGCAGGCATTAAGGCGAGATCCCCAGGGATCCGTAGGACTTCTAACAGTCACAATGATATGTTGCACACTGGAGAAAGAGGGTTCCCACATGGGGCAGTCGACCCTGGAGAGGGAATTAGAGTCTTCAGAACAGCCCAGCACTCTCCTTTAGCATTCAAGCATTTATCCAGGCAGGCCCAAGTTCAGCCGGTTTTGCCAGACATTCCCCTTGCTCACAGAACACCAGCTGCCGGGGCTCTTATGCATGTGGGGAGGCACTCAGCAAGAACGGCCCGCGCAGGAAGGGGTGTGCAGAGGAGCGATTGGGCAGTCAAGAGACCCATTAGGCCTCACCAGGCCTGCCCCTTACCTTCCCGCCAACTCGTCACAGGATGTGGTCACATCTTTCACAGGGCTCTGCTCTAGCCCCCAAGTCAGGCACAGATGACTCCAAGCAGACTGAGAGGAAGGGGCAGCAGTGGGATGTCGCACAGCAAGCTGCGTTGGATTGCGGGTAGGCGCCCTGAATATACCGCTGTCCCGGAGTGAACGGTCGCTCACCTCTGAAGGCACCTGGCCGGGTGGAGAGCTAAGGCCGGTGTAGGCAGGCAGTTGCTGAGATGCAGAGATTGCCGGCGATTCGACAAAACACAGCTGGGGAGTGCGATCCTTGGTAGTGGTGCTCCGTTCGCCACAGGGGTGGTGAGACACAGCAGGCCTCCAATCTCTGACAAAGAGGCAATCAGGCGCCGGGGTCTGGAGTGAATGCCATCTTGGCAGTACCGTTGATGGAGCTGCACCCAGGCCAAAACGCCACTGCTGGAAGTACTGCGGGTGTCTGAGACGCTTAATCCCCAGTTTTCATTCTGGTGTTGGTCTGAGTTTGGTATAGTCAAAACAAGTTGCAGGGAGGTGCGGCATCCACCCCGATGCAGAGAGCATGCAGCAGAACTCGTAGAGAGAATGCTGTCACTCAACGCCATCTTGAACACGCCCCTCTGGACCACAGTTAGAAAAACACAATGAAAGTGTCATAAAAAAAAATATCAATTAACTTAAAGAAATGCCTTTTTCAGCATCTAATGCCGAAAGGTCAATGGAGGTCTTGAAGAAACATATGTTGGATAGTACATGACAAACAACCCTTGTGTTTTAAGAAGACTGTCTAACTTTGATCCTGCCTGATCTTGGAAACTAACGGAATGGAGGACCTTTGTTAAATAACATATTTTTAGATATCACACCTTCTTCGTTTATTTGTGAAATAGGCCTATAGTTAGATATAGAAGTGAGATATTTTTCTGACTTAGTGAAACTATAAACAAAGCTTCTGTAAAGGAACCACCTACTTATGCACTATTTTGAAACTCTGTATAACAAATCTGTAAATATGGAATAACATTTGGTGAGAAAGCTTTGTAAAATTCAGAAATCAGATCATCAAGGCCTAGAAGGCCCTGTGAGATGACAGAGGCTTGCAATACCTGAGTTTGCCTGGGCACTGCAGTACTAGCCCCTCCTCCCGCCCCCTACAGTGTCGGCTGTCACAGAAGACTGGTATTATTGACTACCACACACTGCCAGTGTCTGATGATGGCATGAACGTATACCCATGTCCTGTTGAGTGGAACCCTTTTGAGTGGTAGTATTGATATTACTCTGCAGATCATAATTCGTTATGGAGGATAGATTACTTTTTTTGTGCCCCAAACCTTGGTGTGTCGATCGTTGGGGGTGTGCTATTTCTTCCATGGGGTATTGGGTCACTCTGCAGTAGTGCTTATATTAGAGAGTAGAAACAGTCAACATTTGTGAGATGGAGCTTTCATGTGTGCAATTGAAAGATGAATAATTGTTTGAAACATTGAGACACAACTGCTTCAGTGAAAATGTAGGATCAGTCGGGGAGACCATGACCTTGTGGAAGGCATACAGTACTGCAGTTAGGGGCCAAACCATAGCTAGTATTACAGGAAAAATGTGACAGAGATCAGAAGCTGAGAACAATGGAAAAAAAGGTAGTGGTGCTCCGTTCGCCACAGGGGTGGTGAGACACAGCAGGCCTCCAATCTCTGACAAAGAGGCAATCAATCCAATCTTTTAATTACATAGCACCCTGACCTATGGGCTACCTAGGGCCTTCTGTAAGGGTGACTTATATGTAATAAAAGTGGAGTTTCAGGCATGGCTTGGGGGTTTAAATGCCAAATTGACATGGCAGTGAGCCACTGAATTCAGGATGCAATGGCAGGCCTGGGACATGTTTTAAGGTGCTACTTAAGTGGGTAGCACAATAAGTGCTGCAGGCCCACTGGTAGCATTTAATTTACAGGCCCTGGATATATGTTATAACAGTCTACAAGTGACTTATAAGTAAATCAAATATGCCAATTAGGTATATGCCAATCAAACCATGTTTAGGGGAGTGAGCGCAAGCACTTTATCACTTGTTAACAGTGGTAATGGAAATAAAGTCCTAAGGCCAACAAAAAATGAATTCAGCATAAAAATAGGAGGAGGAGGAGGGCAAAATATTTGGGGGTGACACTACAGAGAGGGCCAGGCCCAACAGACTGTACCACAGGGGAGCAAGCAAGCATCCCTGCTTTAGCTTGTTATTGGTGTCAATATGTTCAGAAAGATGGAGCTGTACCCCACTATCACCTGAACTCAATTTGTGTTATACACTATTTGGATTGCCTTAAGCGATGTACCTGAAATCCTCCACTTTTTTCAGCTAGTGGAAGCATATAATTGTGACTCCATGATAGGCACTATCCAATACATTCAAAAAGAGATTGTTGGTATATTATCCAGTGTGTTACAATTACTCCTAAAAGCAGTTTCGAAAAATGAAAGTAAATTAGTTGTAACTTAAGTGCTAGTTCATTAACCAATAGTCTATCAAGGAGTAGGTCTTCAGCGCGGAGTAGTATTATTAATCTATAATTATGAAGATTACACAAATCTTCTTTGTGGAAGAATGGAGTTAAAATTGAGCCTCTTCTGCCACCTGAGATGGCAGCCTGAGAAACAAAGCAAACTAGAGGGGATATAGCAACCCTGCTTAGTGTGTTGCATCTAGTTTAAAGCATGCTGCAGGTAAGCCCTTTATCACCTGGGGCACCATTGGTTCTGATGTAACTGAACCCTCTAGCTACTTTGGGAGGGCTAATATCTTTACCACAATTAATATTAACTTAAACATGGTTTTCCATTGAAGTTGTTAAAGCAGCATTAACATTGTCAACATCTAAGTCCCTAATACGTTTGTCAGCATCTAAGTCCCTAATACGTGGAGATCCATCAAAGCCAACACCATTGAAGTTGGATGCTTTTGAATGCTCCCTTCTTTAATGAAGAGCCAAAATAGCTCTGACCATTTAATAAAAATTATTTGTTGGCATTGTTTTTCATAATTTACCCGAGTGGTGACCTCAGCTCCATTTGCAGAGTTTGCGGAGTTTCCCGCACTCCGCGTTTACGCGGAGTTCTGAGTTTTTGTCCTCGCTCGCGTTCACCAACGTCAAGTTGGCGAGCCTGAGCGAGGAAAATCCACCTCCCGGCAAGATTTTTCCTCGTTCACGATTGCCAACATCAAGTAGGCAAGCGCGACCGTGGAAAATAAACCTCTCAGCAAATTTCTCAACGGCGGGGTCAGGTTTCTCATTGCGAGTGGTTGTGAATGCTGACGACCGCTTGCATTGAGAAACTGCCCGTTTGCGTTGAGAAAGCTAAAGCTCAACTAAAAATCTATTAGAGCGGCAGAAAAGGTAAGCTTGCGCTGTGCATGGTGCTGTTCGCATTCATTGCACAGTGCGGACAAGCATCCCGCACTATGCAATCACCACGAACAGCATTTTCCTACTGTACTCCGCCACTTCACAGCATTCAAAAAGGAAGCAAATTCGTTTTATATGAGGAAGTTTCTTCCATGAATCCTGATAGCGGAATGTCTTTCTATAAACATATCGTGTTTGTTTCAAAGTTCACGCAGGCCATCCACTAATCATTGATGGGCTTGTATATATGTGTTCATGCGATCTTATGGGTTAAGCTGCTTTATGGTAATCTAACTGTTGACTGTTATATATGTTTATTTGCTTTCCTGAAGTGAAATATTTTTCGTAAATCAGAAATGTCTTGTACTCCATAAGTTTCGTATTGTTGAAATGCTCCTGTAAAGCGCTCTGACACCCTTTGTAGGATCATGTTCGGGCTATAGAAAACACTAAATAAATAAATAAATAAACTTGCGGAGCTTCGCATAATGCAACAGAGTTTTTTTTGCACTTTGCGTAGCTTCGCGTAGCGCAACTCTGCGAACTCCGCCCAGGATTACTCAAATAAACCGTTATGCCTTCATGGAAATTCTGCAGTTGCCTTTCCTAAGTTCACGGATTTCCATTGTAACCTTCTGAATAACCTACCATATGGTTAATTTCCAGATAGATATTTGACTGTAGGCTCCTTTACTCTATTCTACGTATGAGAGGATACCATATTTGTAACTTTGTTTTTTGCCCCAGTCAAATTCAAAGTTTTGTTAGCAAGCACCAGCAACAAACACAGATGGCATGCATAATATCAAGCCTTCATGTGCACACTGCAGAATGTGAATTCATTACTCTCTATTCAAAAGCAGCACTTTCTGCTACAGTCTCTGACCATTTCGTACTCTTACTGCTAGCCTATTTTCCAACCACTGTAGTTTGGCTAACCCCTCACATCCACAGATTTAATATTGTTGCTTGTAAAAAATGATCACTTTTAGAATGATGCTCAACAGAACACTATCAACTGAATTAAATTATAGCAAAGAAACAATAGTCCAAGATACCATCCATCTTTAATAAATATTTGAATAATTACATGATATCAGGATGAAAATGTCTGTTAAGTGTTTTCAAGCAGTAGGCGTGCAGGGAGTTTAAATGAAAGCAGCCTTTCTTTTCAATAAGTTGTGAGTCTGGTATAGAAGGGGAATGCCATAGTGGTGATCAGACCATTTTTCTAAATTATCACCCATCAAAGAACTCATCAAATTTAAAGTCTCGTAAGTACAACTTAAGTGCTATGATAAGAAGATAGCAATACATCTAATTCCATCAGAATAACCTCTATTGATATTGTTTGGTTAGAAAATGTTAGCTATGTATTACATATCAAAATAAATCCAATATGAGTGTTACTGGGAACATTGTCAATTAATACAACTTGCATGCCATCAAACCCTTAGATAATATTACCTCTCTCTCTGATAAGATCAAGGAAATGTACAAAGCTAAGTCTCCAGAGGGCTATTTCTTTCTTTTAGCAGTTTAGCAGGGACCATACAATTCTGGAAACCTGGAATAGATTGAGAACTGCGGAGCCAAGTCACCTATAAACATATGTTGTGGATTGAAGGACAATCCACTATGACAAAAAGTCTCAAGGACTCCTCTGGGTTCTGTAAAATCTACAAGGGTAAATTCATAAGTATGCTGTGCAAACTGTGCAAAATGACAAAAACATAGAAACCAACAAAAATATAATTTGTTGTCACGTGTATAAAAATATACATCAATACACATGTATTTAAAAATAATGATTTTATAAACATATGCAACATCATATACAAAACACCATACCATTTTTTGATTTTTATAACCCCTTCTCATTACTCATCATAAATGTTGACTGGGTCATCAATCCTTATTTATGTCAAACAAATTGAGGGGAGAAGTGAGTCCACTATATGTGTTGATGCGTTTCGTTTGGATAGCGTGTTAATGACCGCCTTCTTCAGGGCACACAATTGATCATTTTCCACACAAAGTTATAGTTACTATTCTAAAGCTATCACATTATAAAAACATGCCTTAACTGTGAGGTAAAACTCCTTTTGATAGGGGACATCTATTGTTCTGGTGCAGTATTCTCCAGTGTAAACACCACATAATCCTTCTGTGATCAGAAAGGCAAGGATCCAAGCTTAGTGACAATGGGTTGACAAGAACAAATGGAGACTTGTTTGTCCTTGCTCCAATCTAAGATGGTGACATCAGGGATCAGACTTTAAACACCTAAAGAGAAATCGTGCTATCGGGAAAAATGCTACAGACTACCATATAAATATAACATTGTTAGGAATAGGATTTCACTGGTCTTACATGACGGAAGCAGTGTCTGCATCCTCCACTATATATATGGATCACACACCTACTACTATGAAACAGTTTGTCTATCCAGAACGTGCTACTCCATTACTGTGTACTGCTGAAAATGAAGTGAACATGGAACACTGACCACAGAAGCAGTACCAAGACATCAATCATGAAAATAATTTAGGTTTACATATCTAATGAATTCAGAGAAAGTAATTTTCGCATGAGTCATGGCTCCATATGTATTAAGAGCTCAGTCTCCAAAGCCCAGGACACTCCTGCCCCAAGGTGTTGTAAATGAAGGCCATGGCTTGAATGGCAAGGGTAAGTTGCCACAGTGCTGGTTTAGCCTACCCAAGATGCTTCAAGCCAAATATATCCTAAAACAGACTAGAGGAAAAAATGCCACACAAAACAATACACAGCTCTACGTTTACCTTTAATTTTTTTCAACAAGCTTTAGTAAGAAAGATGGATCATAGGATGCACGTGTTGCCTTTAGGCAGAGTAAGTAATTAAGCACAGCAAAATCCTTAATAAATGCCCCTTCCTCTAGTGTGAACGGATTGGAGTGGCAGCAGCAGCACAATGTAATTGTTTAATTCATTTTCAAACTTGCTTTATGGAAAACACTGAATTAAAACCCCATCAATGTGAACTCGCAGTTTCTTTGCATATTCCAGCAACGTCTTGGCTTTGAAGGTCTGGAAAAAGACCTCATAAACAAAAAATATGGTACAGAACAGTCTTGAATCACCAACCATACACATAAAGAGAGAAAATAGCCTATTTAAAGACAGCATGTACATGAATCCCAAGCAACAAAAAGGTCTCTCCAAGTCTATAGAACAAAAGAAATGCCAGCCAAGGGAGAACCATGGCCGAGTACTTTACCTTCAAATCCTGAAACTGTTGCGATTAAAATGTCTGGGGCGCTTCCTGCCAAGAACATAGCTAACCTTGAAAGAGTAAACAGCCCTGCAGCCTTAGTCCAAAGAACACACACCATAGCTCTTGTCCACTCATGAACACACTCAGTTTAAATATCACGTGGCCCCACACCAGGTAACCAGACGACTGTGGTTGGCTATCTAAAATGGTTTCACCGAAAGGTAAAGGTCATGCTCATGTCTCCTCTTTTTTTAATTCTCTTTCTTTCCGCCTTCACACTGAAAATAAAGTCCAAGCAGCCCTTAAATACATATTTCTTTAGGGGAGGCTATTAGACTGCACCACAACTAAAAAGCTTGAATGTAGCGAACTAGTGCATTTTATCAGCTTTCAAGCTGATAACCCATAGGGTTCTAAGGACCCCAAATGCTCAGATGCTCTGAAACAAAAACAGATACATAGAATTGCAATTCTGCGAATAATATCCCACAACCCAACAGTTGATGAACAATGTGTCTACATTAGTCTCCTCAGTTAAAAAATGCTTATTCAGTGCTTTGCAAATCAACTCCCCGTACACTGTTTCAAAGAAAAAGAAGAATCAGAGGGACAAACCTATGTTTATCTGTCAAATGTTCATTTCTTACCAATTACTTTGCTATCTACAAACATCGATTTGGAGAACCAATTTCTAAACAGAAAAACAAATGTTGATATTTTCATTATGTGCTGAATATGAATCAACCAGTTTCCCTATCACCACATCCCTAGACCACAATACATGCCAATTACAATCTGTAAGTAACTCTTGTACTATCAATTAATCCTATTCCATCCTGTAAGGTTAATTATTATGTATTTCCCCAATTTCAAAGCAGAAGAACACAGTTGGTGTTCTCCTTGTGTGCTGCATGTGAATCTCCCAGTTTCCCATTTACCACAACCCTCGTCCTCGGGGCATACCTATAGAAATCTGTGATCAGCTCCTATGCTGTCAATTATTCAGATCAGTTCATAGAAGGTTATTTGTTGAAACTCTCCCCTCCGCATTAAATGCCTAGAAAAAAAACAAGGAGGGCAACCTTGCATTCGCTAATCTATATATCTTTCCAAGTACTCTCACAACAACTCTAATGCCAGTTGTGCCTATCTTCAATAATCCGCTACTTTGAATACTTCGTTCTTCCTTAGGTTCATCTACTTTAATCTTTACACATATCTGTTATCCATGTCTGCAAAAAAATAACAATCGACAACTCTGTATTCTGTAACCTATTTAAAACCAATTTTATATAATTCCACAAGTGTGGTCTCACATAGGGGATTTAATTAAAAAAATAAAACTATGTTCACCAATGCGGTCTCACATAGGGGATTTTATGCCAACAAACTATATGCACTAATATCACCAATCTCCTATCACTGCAGATCAGCCCTGAACTTGATTTAACCCATGTTCATTTTTTCTCCACAATTCAATTATAATAAGATTCTAACTTCACCATAGCGAATACTCATAATGCTATCAGTCTCATACCCTCCAATCCACTTATCACATTCTCTTACCAGAGTCTCCCTCCATGTAACTGTCACCTCGACCAGCCGGTCCGATGAATCCCGCTGACTCTGTGTCGTTCATTTACTCCACATGTTAAAACCCTATTACAACAATCAGATTGCAGTGATTCCTAACTCCAATCACTAATTGTGGTTTGTACTCCATTCATTTACATATAGTCATTCAGCTTCCTTTGTAGTAGTTACATAGAATTGTTAGACTTTTACCCGGTCCTAGACGTTAGAGACACAACCTAGCAATATTGGATGAGCTTCCAGATTTTCCCCACTAGCCAGGAAACACGGAACATGCTTTGCAAAGAAAATATGAACACCAAGCAATTTTAACTCTCCAGCTTGGTTGGTCAAGAAGCCAAAGCCTGCCTCAAAAAGAGCTAGTGGGAAGGTTGCTTAGAGGTACATTGCAACTGAATTATCACAAAGATGAGAATTGATCTTGTTTGGACATTAACAATTCTGTGTAACTAACTTGCTGTGAGTGCTGAAAGTGACAGTGTTGAGGGGGGGGGGGATTATGGTTTTTGTTGATTTATCAGTTACCAGCAGTCTGGGTTATATGACTGTAGTTTAAGGATGTTTTGGAACATTTTATAACATGACATGATAATACAGTACTTCACATTATAGTACATCTTGGTATAGCGTTTAAGCTTTTAATATAATGATCTTTTATTGAGAGTGCTTCTGTTATGTACAGTCATAAGACTTGTAGAGGGGCTTGAGATTATAATAAATTGTTTTTTAATTTTGTCATGCAGTTTGAGGGTTGGGGTGTTGCACACTGGTGACTATACGTATAGGGAGGAGTTAGCCACCAACAAGCATCTGTCTCATCAGTTTTTTACTTTTGGCTGTGGAAATGACTTGAGGGGGGTGCTGGTTTGGTCACACCAGAGTGAGAGTTCTGGCTGATATTTGATTTCCCTTTCCTGCAGGTATGCAGGAGATAAACTTCTAAGCTTTTGTAGGTGATTGGCAAGGCTTAGAGTTTTGAAGGTGACCTGGGCCTCTACGTGAGTCAGTGAAGACGTCTGATTTGATATTTAACTGTGTTTCCTGGTAGACCAAAATGAGACAGACTGGTGTTTGATTTTAGGTACTTACTCTGCTTGAAGGTCATTGTGAAGGGCCTGATGATCCCTTGAAAAGTTGAATTCTTTTATCGTGGATTTCTCAGAGAATACTGTTCAATTCTCATTTTAAATATAAGAACAGTGTTACCATAATGGTAATATATCTTCAACCCCAAAAAAGTATTAAGATTTCATTATGGTTTCTTTTGTTTCTATTGCTCATGAGACAGTAATGTTAGTACAAAAACACTCAGAAATGTTATGGTTAGTTACACATACCATAACTCGCCCCCAGTTAACTGCTCATGTCCACAGGCAGTGTAAAAGATATCATAAATAGTATAATTGATACACCACTGGTGATCTCACATATCACCTCACCATTTAAATCGATGGCATTGGTTTTCATATATGTTCTTATAGTGTTTTATGTCCTATTATTTATTATTATAAAATACCACTACATCCTCGGCTAAGTACTGGGCACATCTTAGTGTGAAAGTAATCTACTATGTATGACTTTTGTTTATAATACTCAGCGGGAGCACAATAACACCATAAAGGCAGTTGCACCACCGGTCCCCCAGCTTGCACTCAATATGTACACTTTGTTTACTTTAACTGATTGAAATAAGCTATGTTTTCTTTAAACCAGAGAAATCCTGGAAAAGTACTGTTGTCCCACCGAACACTGTTAAGGCTTTAAAAACTCTTTGTGGCTGCTAACTGATCCTGACCACCAGAAACAGAATGCAATTGGTGCAACCTGAAAGGGGGGGCACAATTATTAACTTTGTATTCACAGTGAAGAATACCTTAACTTAGAAGATAGTTTAATCTACATGTTTATGGTTGGAATTTGTCAGACCATTGAAAGGTCAATGCCTGTGACATTTGAGGTGATAGTTACTTTAGGTCAGTGGCTTCACATTCAGGGTTGCAGATTCTGGTAATTATTGATAGGCAAAGGAATAAATGAGGTGTGAGCGCCAAGGACACTCACTTAGGACCTTACAGGCCCTAGTATACAGATTAGCTGGGTACTTCACCTCAGTATGGCAAGGAGGATCAATGGAGCACAAGTGTAGGTTGGAAAGATGCTGTCCATTTTTGATGACAGGTATTGCTGGTTTTTTAACTCTGCACTGCTGTCTAGTCCCCATTGAATGTACTCAGACTTCTAAGTAGGTTAAACGTGGCTACTCTCCATTTGTCAAACGTATTTCTTCAGTCAGGCTGTAGTATATAGTGCAGGGAAATACACCAATGTTATGGAAAGTAAAATCTCCTCTGTGTACTGAAGCACATGTCATGCCATCTACTTGGCTGACAGGAAAATCATGGCTTCAGGTCCATATGTGTACCCTTACTGCTACAGCTTTTAAACCTACAGGTCAATCAATAAAACATTTAAACATTTATGGAGCGCACAGCTACCTCAAATAGAGGTGTCCGAGTGCTACAGGGAGATTGCAGAAGAGGACTAGTCAGCCAGTAGAGCTACCCTTTAGTTTGGAGCCAAGATTTTAGGGTGTTCCTGAACTCTTGTTCAGACTCTTGTGGCGCAAATGAGGTGGCAGAGAGTTTCAACATGTAGCAGTGAACCTGTGAAAGTAACCCTTTTTGACCAGAAGGAACCCTACTTTCAAATATTAGGTAAGTCACACCTCAGTAAGCTTTGTAGCCCATAAAGTAGGGGGCCTAGTATTTAAGAGTGGTACATACAAGAATTCCATGCTGTCACGTTCCTACAATGATTAGCCTCAAATAACTATTTTCACTGTAAAGGGCTGTAAATTATCCTTTGAGGAAAACCTACATTTAAATACTTTTTTTGTTAACTTTGGTTTGTGATAACCTACAGAAATGATTACGCCTCTGTTTGTTAAATAGTTATCAAAACATTATATTCAATGGTGAAGTTGGATGTCGATAAAATATACAAGAAAAGTAACTATTTAAAAGTTAGGCTTAGCCTGCCTGAAGCTCGAGTATGCTAATTAGAATTAGCCACCCAGCATCTGTCCCTGTTCGTGCTTTCCCCTTAAAGAGATGTGAAAACTCTGCCAGAGCAGCAACAATAGCTTAGGTCTTTTGGCAAAAACACCTGGGTGTGAGGAATGTGAATCATCCTCTCTCAGGAAGGGAAGTTGTAGGGGATTTCTGATCTTAATCAAACTGAACGGGACCAGGGTGAGAATTGCCTTGTAATATTTATGTGTAGAAGGAGACCTGATGAAGAGAGTCTTTTTGATCCTAGGGCAGAATGTAGCCATCCTGCACCATCCAAGTGGTCGCTAGGCCACCAGTCACCTCCAGGGATAGCATTGTTCTGCAATGTTGGATTTTCCCATGAATAGCGCACATGTGACATTTTGCAGTAAGGCAGACAGGATGTCGAGCAAGGGAAGGGTTGTCCCAGGGAACTTTATGCACATATATTAGGGAATGTCCAGGAGTCAACCCACTAAACCCCACCTACTTGCTGATGAATATTACAGACGTGGCACCTCGCCTCTTTCTTTTTTTAACACTTTTTTGATCTGTGGAAGGACATAAGAGGACTGGACCTGCTGTTTGTGACATGCTTGGAGACCTGAAGAGGAAGACCTGCTTACATTTTTACCCAGGACTCAGAAGTGGCCCTCAAGGATCAGTTGACTGTTTTCCTGTGAAGCTACAGGAACATAACAACCTTTAGGAGGCCCTTACCTTGGAGTTGCCAGCATACCAGTAGCAACTATTATTGAATTCGATCCTCCTGATGGCCTCAGCTGGAGTGGGTCCTGGACCTCTAAGTGCTATTCCTGAGGTCCTGGGATCCTTAGAAGAAACCGAGCAGAAGTGCTCTACAAAGTCTGAAAAGTTGGGACATTGTAAAAGTTTCAACTTCCAACACCTCCGGAGCTTCAGAGGTTTTTAGGGAACGTTTTGGGATAAAGATTCCAGGCTTTACCTGCTGGAGGATTTTGAGCTCCAAAAAAGAGATGAAGTTTGAAGGTAGAAATCTTGATCAGGCAAAGGTGCAAAAAGTATCTGACTGATGAGAGATCTTCAGTGGCTGTGAAATGTAAAGCTTCCTGCTCTGAGCTTTTCCCGCCAAAATCAACTGCTTCAGTGGGACCTCATCTGACAGGTGCCTGACTTCAAGAGGCATTTGCCCCGCTGGAGAATATCGCATTCCTCTAAAAAGGTTATCAAAAAGTAAAAACTTAGGCCGGATGACCCGATTGGTGTAGCCGATCTGTGCTCCTTTGAGGTTTGCCTGAAATCATTCATAGGTCACAATCACGAAAAGAGACTACCTATTGGTGTTTGACTTTTTCTTGGTGCTTTTTGCCCCACAACTTTAATAACCCATATCTCTGGTTGACCTTAATAGATTTTAATAATTTTTCTAATTACAATTTTTTTATTGTTATATTTTTAGAGATTGGTTATGTGATTTTTATTGTGTTGTGTTTTGACTTTTTGTTTTGCTACTGCTGAATACTTAAAAGTTAAGCATGTCTGCTCTTTTCCATAGCTAACAGTGGTTTAGCCCAAGTTTATTTATTTAACAGTGTGTTGAATCTGACAAAATTGTGGTCTTATTACTTGGGAAGGATTCGCCACCTCCTCAACTAATATTCCATTTTATTACAGAGACAAGTAGACATTATCCATGAGTTCAATTGGGGATTTGAGTGGAGTGTATCCTGTCGATATTTCGACCTGCAGTATTTATTTATTTATTTATTTTTAGAGTTTTCTATAGCGCGAACTTGAACCGATTAGGTTATCAGAGCGCTTTACATAGCACCAGTTCCGTTACAAGTTATCACAGCAGTTTACATAGAATCAGTTACGTTGCACATTTCAGGATCTTGAACCGATTAGGTTATCAAAGTGCTTTACATAGGACAGCCTTCGATATCCAGTGCCCTCCTCCGCCGTGTAGCGGGGGACCTCTTCCAGCCCTCCGAAGTCGTCGAGCTGTTGGGACTAGGCTCCTGGAATTTCAGCTGCCCCTTTACAACTAATTTGTTTGAGGTCATGCAAACACTAGTGATAAGGGTCAATTACGTACACATAGGAAGGGATATGACTGGCCAAACTCTAGAAGACGCATAGGGGTGGAATATGGTGTAAGGACTTCAGCGAATACCAAAGCTTAACATTATTGCAATCGGTCAAAGGTCTACTGCATACACTAATAATTAGAGTCATCTCTACACACATAGGGAGGGGATATGACTGGATAAACTCCAAGAGTCACATAGGCATGGTATATGGTGCTAGGTCTAAAGCAGATACCATTAACTAGAGTCACTCCACAAGACAAAGCAGAGTTCCATAAGTGTGGATGCAGCCACAGCACAAAGGGAGGGTGGGAGGGATGCAAGGGCATGGAGAGAAGGGGAAGCACAACAGGGAGGAAACATTTGAGGGTCATCCACAGTGAGAAGGGCTGAGGCCAGGGGCATGGTAGGGGGCAAGAGCCCAGAGAAACTGTCCGAGAACAGCAGCAAAGTGTCGGTCAGAACAGAGCAAAAGTCAAGAAGTCCAGCAGAGAAGGTGGGAGCCCAGGTGAGGGATGACGCCGGAGGCCAGCCGCAGGCACGTCGCCATCCTGGAGAGCCTGCAGCCATCCGGCTCGGTGGGCGCGAGAGAGCGCAAGGTGGCGAAGGTGCAGGTGCGATCACGCGTTGTCCGTGAGGCGCTGCCACGGCAGCTGGTGGGCCGTGCGTGGATACAACCGCCCTGGAAGATTTGTGGCCTCCGGGAGACACGAGCAGCCCATTCAGCACCGGAGCCATTGGTGCCATGCTGCAGGGGGGGAGGGGTGAGCGATCCAGGAGATCCAGCTCCTGCTGCAGGACCACGGGGCAAAACGGAAGTGGCAGAGGCCCCCAAAGCAACAGCGGGACGGGTGGCAGGCCCGACAGCCAGGAAGAGGGCCGCAGGAGAGGCAAGAGGCTGGGGGGAAGTTGGGGCGAGCCAGAAGAAGCGGCGATCGCCATCCGAGGGTCGCCGCCGGCCGCCATCTTGAAGTCAGGCAGGTGCTGGGAGGATTCCCTCGCTAAAAACTGACTGAAACAGGGCCCTAGACAGGAGGACACTAGATCTTGCACCATCTGTTGCCCCTGGCAGCACTGTAATGACAGCACCAATACACTGCTAGTCATCACACTCTTTGCTTTGGAGGCAAATACTAATCCTTGAAAATGTACATTGAAATGTTAAACAGAAGTTGTTGTGCTCATACCTAAATTGGCAGACACCAGTACCATGTGGAAGACAGTCATAAGCCTCGGTGCGGGCAATTAAGTGCCGGTGCTGAGCACCGGAAAGCACCGGCACAAATTAAGCACTGTGTGTGTGAGAGAGAGAGAAAGTGAGAGAGAGAGGGGATGGTGAAGACTTGGTGACGCAAAGACGTACATGCAGAAGGACAGACTGAAAAGAGGGAATAAGATTCGGGAAACGACTGGTGAGGTATGCAGATGGAGAATTTCAGGAAGATGTTGGTTGATCAAGGTTATAAGTATCTAACAAAGTGAGAGATTGCAGCACAAAGTTGTGGGAATGGGACTGACTGAGACACTCCGAAGACCACTGCCCCATCTACAGTCCTTGGTAATGTTTAATACACAATCACATGTTTTCGAAATTGAAAACGATTAATTCTAACTATTCACATCAATTTCTTTGTTGTTATCCACCTATCTAATACTGCTGTAAATTTTGGGCAGTGCCATAAGATATGACTTTGTTTGTTGTTGTATGATAAGTCTGGATGCTAAATTAGAAAACTCACGGAGAGGCACTCAAATACTGGTCAGGTAGCATTCTTTGGGAAGGGCAGGATTCTAGTTCACTTGTTTTACTCCTCACTGTTAATCAAATAGGCCAGACCTACAGAAAAAGACTCCTAGTTTGCTTTTTTGGCACTCCCCTTTTTAAGACATCCCACCTTCTTATTTTATCCAACTTAAAGCTCTGAGTCCAGCGACTTCAAACTAGTATCTAGATATTGCAGCTACCACAGTGACAAAACCTCGATCTTAGTGGCATTTAGACACGGCCAGTTTAATTGTGCGCATGTAAATGACTAATTGAAGACATGAACTAATTTTCAGTGTATTTGTCTGTGTTGTGAGTTTCTCACCTCTGCAGTATTAGCCAGCAAGCACTGAAGTAGGAACTGGTACTGGAATGTATAACTTCGATACCTGCGACTAAACATTAGTAATGCACTAACCATACTATGCATCTGAATCTGTATCAAAGATACTTTCCATAGCATTTCTGAAATATAAGCATGATTAGTGAATCAAAGGATGCTACTTTGTCTCAGATAGTCTCAGAAATTACTATTCCAACTCCAGTGAGTGCAACAGTAGGGAAAGCGTTGGATAGCGTAGGGATAAAAATTACTATTCCTACTCCAGAGAGTGCAACAGCAGGGAAAGCGTTGTTTAGCGTAGGGGTAAAAATTACTATTCCAACTCCAGAGAGTGCAACAGTAGGGAAAGCGTTGCATAGCGTAAGGGTAAAAATTACTATTTCCACTCCAGTGAGTTCAACAGTAGGGAAAGTGTTGGATAGCGTAGGATTAAAAATTACTATTCCAACTCCAGAGAGCGCAACAGTAGGGAAAGCGTTGGATAGCGTAGGGGTAAAAATTACTATTCCTTCTCCAGAGAGTGCAACAGTAGGGAAAGCGTTGGATAGCGTAGGGTTAAAAATTACTATTCCCTCTCCAGTGAGTGCAATAGTAGGGAAAGTAAATAAAGCTTTTGTGTTTATTTTTACCTACACAATAATTATGTATTCCATCTGCAACTGTGCCTTTTTCAAACGCATATTTTACTGCATATAAACCATTTACTCATTCGTACTTGCAGGCACTACGGTCATCATTTGTATGGTGCAGCAGGTGCAGTGGCACAGGGATCAAAAGGTTTAGGGAACCCACTGAGCACTGATTATAGCTATATTCTACTACTAAACAAGCATCCTCAAGTGCAGTTACCATGCAGGCACTAGAGTCATGATTTGAATGGTGTAACAGGTGCAGTGGCACAGGAGCCAAAAGGTCTAGGAAACCCACTGAACACCAATTCTTGCTATATTTTACTACTAAACAAGCAGTCAAGTGCAATTATCTTGCAGGCACACGAGGGTCATGATTTGAATGGTGCTACAGGTGCAATGGCACAGGCACAAAAAGCACTAGGAAACCCACTGAACACCGATTATTGCTATATTTGAGAACTAAACAAGCAGTCACAAGTGCATTTAGCGTGCAGGCACTAGGGTCATAATTTAAATTGTGCAGCAGGTGCAAGACACAGGCACAAAAAGCACTAGGAAACCCACTGAGCACCAAATATTGCTATATTTCTCTACTATCCCCAAGTCATAACCACCAACTGTCTGCCTTCCCAGTGCTCCCTGTGGTGCAGTGCGAGCGCCACCTCCTCCATCGCCGCTCTTCCTGACCCTTCCTCTATTCTCTCATGGGCTTCCTCCCTCACAGCTTCCTCTTATCCCCACCTAGGACACTGGCACACCTTAAAAGTGTACAGACCACCTTTTTCACAATACAGGCAGCTTTTATCAAAAGCGCTTTAAAGTTCTATAAAGTATTTCAGAGCTATGCAAGAGCACAAGTTATATTGCACAAAGACTATTCTATGGCACTGGGGAGATTACATCATTTGGCCAGGATCACAGGATGTTGACCAGACACCGATACTGGAACCCGGTTCCCCAAGTTGGCAACTCTTTTCGTTATTTCAGATCTTTATTATAGTCAAGTGCATCATGAGCAAAAAACATTGACAAAGACAATATATTTTGCATAGTCGAAACCTTTTGACAATGCTAAGACTTGTTCTTTGTTATCACATACAATCAGATCTTAAAATACATTCCTTTAGGATGTGCACTGTAGAAAACCTCTCCAACATTAGATTTAAAAAGAAAATGTTTTGCACAGGACTGATTTTCCTTTTAGTTCACTATTGACATTGTCATGGTAGATGGCAGCATGAACTTTTCAAAATTCATGTTTGAAGACTATTCATTAAAGAAAATACTTGCACTGATTTAGTCTGATGTACTTCTACTACTACTAAGGCGAGACAGTTCAGCATGTGCATAAAATACATTTTTGAAGAAAGTTTTTCAAATTTTACATATTTGTTGCAGAATGTTTTAAAAAAAGAAGGTGGCCCAAAAATTAACTGTGTAGGAAACCTTAATTACTTGTTTTCTTTCATGTCGAGTAACTTGAAAATAAATGCTTACCCGTTTTGAACAGGGTGCCGCATCCCAAGTTTACGAGTGTGCTTGCGATCTCCAGACTATAGATCTACAGGGCCGTTGTAGTGTAGATTATGCCTCAGTGCTGGCATAGGTGTAGGATAGCTGCAAGAAAAAAAACTGCAATACAGTCAATGCTGGCTGTGTCATAAAGCCTTTCTTCTTTATTTTCAGCCATTTGTAACGTGGCTAAAAAATATTGGCAAAACCAATAGATCTCCATAGGCAAGACCTACTGGCTTTGACAATACTTGTTTTAGCTTGAAAACAGAGTTGGATTGGTAATTGAAAGAAAATAAAGCTTTCAATAGTGGTTTTTTTCTTAAAGTAGGTAGTGGAGCGGAAGCAACATGGGGAAGGAGGGGAATGTGGAAGCAACACGGGAGATTGGGGGTATGGCGGAAGCATTTGGGGACGCTAAAGCAACAAGGGAGTAGGGCTTGAGGTGACACGAAATCAACATGGAGGTTGTGGGTGGCGGAAGCAGTGGAAAGAAGCGTGAGTGGGAGAGGGTGGGGAGAAGCTCATGGGTGATAGAGCTACACAGAGTGCAGTGGGAGAAATGTACACAAGAGAGGCAGCTAATAAAAACAAACACTATCATGAAGTACTTGAAAGGCAAGAGGTGCAAGCAGAGATAACAGCCATGCACAGATATTTTAAAGAGGCGCATTGAGCCATGGAAAAGATAAATAGAAGATTGACAAGCTGGGACAAGAATAAGAAGCAGGAACATGAGAGTAACAAGTAAAGACAAGTAATGATCAGCAACGGGCAAGCTCCAGGTTCCTCTGTGTACTTGGTAAGCTACAAAACCCCTCGCAACCAACAGCACATGCACTGGTGTGTAGGCTCGACCTAAACATATGGTAATGGGAAGACTAGCTTGGCACATTTCATTTCTAGATATCAACACGTTTGAAGTGAACTAGGCTGCAAACCGGGTCCCATTTACAGTTCTGTACAATGCCACGAGAATGCTATAATTTTTTGGACCTTTTAATCAGTGTGCTTTAAATATGTTGTGCACATCTGTTCAATTCTCAATCAGTATCACTGCCAATTTCGCTGCGCATTCCCAAGATTGTTTCAGTTTTCCTTTTTGTAGCATGAAACTAGTTAATCTTACGTTGTATTTGTTAATGGACCCATGAAAAGAAAATACAGCAGTGATAAGCAGGGACACACAGAGTCTGGACTTTTGGCGAATAAACTAATGCCCTTTCACTGGGAGCTGAGCACATTTTTCTTAGGGAATAGGTTTTAGGTTTACATCCAGCAGCGAAACACAATGTCCTTCCAACACTACTCTGCTGTCCCTCCCTCTCCAGGAACACATTCAAATGACAAATGAGGTAAAAACTGGGACACAGCAAAAAGTCAGAGAATAAATATCCGCTTTATTTCCGACCCCAGTTCTTCTTGTCATTTATTGTACTTTAAAATGTGAGTATTTTCCATTAGACTACAGATTTTGGGTGGGTGCTGATACTCTTAAAATTACCTAACCATTTTCTTGAGTTTGCTGAAGTGATTATATTTGACTTGATTTCATCAATGTTTGCAATTTAAGAGTGCAATTACATGGTGATAATCTACGTGGTATTGCGCTGCAGGGTGCCCTTTTCAATGAAAATAAAGCTATAAGAGATGTAGCCAAATATGTATTTGACTTATTCAAAAAATCCAATTACCCTTGAATGGAAAGAGTCTGCTTTTTAGGTTATGCCTGCACAGGGCTGAGGTTGTGCTTCTGAAAACTATTGTATTCAATATAAATCTTAAAAGGGGCTTACATCCTGCCCCTTGCTTTTCATTGGTTCCTGCACTTGCCACTTACTTTAACAATGCTATAGACAGTTTCTACTGGCTATAGCATTGTTACATGTGTGTGGGACGCAACACACGACTGATTCCACCCTTGCTCCTCAGACACTGAACTTCTTCTATTGCCATGGACTAAATGTCCCATAACTCTTTGCGCCCATTGAGAGCGACGACGTCCCATAAAGATAGATGCCTTACAGGAAACGCCATCGGATTTTTCCTTTGCGTTTATGTGCTGGATGCTTCGTCCTGCCTAGTGCTTGGGTGGCATTTTCGGCCGCCTTCTGTTCTGCCCTCTGTTGGTGGGCTCCTGGCTAGGAGTCCATGTAGAGGACGGTTTCCGTTGTTTGTTCTTGATCGGCACTGTTTGCCGATACCAGTTTGCTTCTGTCTCCCGTTGGTGAGCTGGCTGTGCTCGTACGGGAGAAGAAGCTTCTTACTCTTTGACCCGATCGGCTAGGACGGCCGAATCGGAGCCTGTGCCCCCCGTTGGTGAGTGCATTTTCAGCACTCGTGCGGGTGACAACATTTTTGTTTTATGTTTCTAAATGCACGCATTGCCCCCCGTTGGTGAGTGCATTATCGGCGCTCGTGCTGGGGATGGTTTCCTTAGTAACAACCATCAAGTTGGGTTCTGAGTTTCTCATGGTTTACCAGAGAACAAGGATCAGTCTCGAACGAGTGCCAGCTCCTGGTAACATTGTTTTTGTTCTTTCCTTATTAGACTAAATCATGATTGACTTATTACTTCTGGATCTACCCTGACCTTATGACTTTGCCGTTCTGCCCCGCCTATTATGCACATTGGATCTGGGCGTCTTTCTTGGGAGTACCCGCATGGAGCCTCGGCACTGTTTTGACAATAGTGTCCCTTAGACATCAGCGAGCATTCACAAAGGGATATGTCATGTAGGTGTATTCTATTTATGAGGATAAAAGACTAGACCCTATATATACTACAGTACTGATATATATACTCTGGTTATGTTTCCTTTCTATGCAGTCAGGTTTATACTTTGGATTATAACATGATCGCAACAGGGTTCAAGCGCAGTTGTATGCTTTTAGTTTTCTTTACAGGTATTTTCAGTATATGTGATTTTGTATTGTGGAGATAGTGACGGCAACACATTTGAGGATTACAGGTTGTTCTTTGTCGTTTCAGATCTCCCTCCTAGCTGTTCCCTTCCTTTCCTTCCCTCACCTGATCCTGCTGCTGACCTGTGCCATTACGGCTATAAGGCTCGGCTATATATATTTCTGGCTTCACACCGATCCTGAGGACTGACGACGTAACAAGCATACTGTTTCCTATTGTTTCTTGTGTTGTTCCTCGTGTGCTTCTCTTATCAGTATCCAGTGGCCCACTACTGTTTCCATCCACTTTTGGGGAACTTTTTTTAATGTTTTGCCTGCACAGCTCTTGCCTACATAATAACCCTCTGGCTGCACGCATTTCAAGTGTGCTTTGTCTGCTCCATTTCTTTTTTGTTTGTCCAACGCCTGCATGCCCTCTGCACTGCGGCCCGGAACATGTTCAACTCTGAGGAGACCGGCAAAAATGCTATATGAAGCACTGCTTTAGTCATTAAAATAGCTCCTGTCCCCATGGACATCTCAATCTCTGTGACCAGGCAAAGCAATGTTGTACTATATTAATTACAAGTAACAACTGTTCTTTAAAACGCTTATATTTTGCCTTATAAAGCTGTAGAAACCTAAAGAGCCATGTTTGCCTGATCGTAGCATGGCCACCGCTGAGCGTACACACTTACTGTCAGGGCAGTGCTGCAGTCTATGCCCTGTAGGGCCTGCATGTGGCGCTGCCACGTGACCAGTGACCACTCTGGGCTGTGCATGGAACAGGAGGGAGAGATGCTTCCTGAGTTCGGATACATTTGCTATCCCTTCTGATAGGGAATCAAAGTATTGGATGGTCTAGATTGCAAGGTCATTGCTTCAGGTAGCCTAGTCCTCCAGCCTCTAATAAAACATGTCTTCTGACCAGGTATACCTATACTCTGTATAAAGTGGCATAACACTAGTCACACCAAACATACCTGTATTTTATTGGATATTTTTTACAATTGTACTGCAGAATTGCATTGATACGACAAAGTAGGCCATCCAAACTGAACTAGATGAAGGTGATGTATAGGTGAGACAAACATGTCTCTCAGGAAAAGTGCAGGCTCAGCTCCCGGGTATGCCCATTGATGGGCAACAGGACTGGGAATCTGGAGGAGCCCTGGGACTAAACCAGCTTTCAGTCACAACAGGATGTTTAGAGAAGATATCCACCAGTTTGGAAATTCGAATGTCATCAGCAAGAGTTGCCAAAAACAACAGCCATTTATATAAACCCAGGCAAAAGTGCCAGTTGAGACAGTCAGATGGAATCCCCTAACTCCTCCTACTTCAACCAACAAACCCAAATCCACTTTGAAACCTTTACTAACTTGGCACACATGACCCAAGTTGTGAGCAAGTGCCTGTCTTCACAAGTGAAAGAGATATGTGGGGACAAGAGGGCTCTCCAGGGTATGCTTCTGGGTTATTCTCTTCTGTTCAAGAAAGCACTGTCCATCCCTTATCCCTTTCTCCTAAACAGTCATCTTGGTGAATGAAACTTTGTTGCTTTTAGCCAAGGAAGCAATAGAATGTGTCTTCATGGAAAGGGATGGAGTGTCAATCATGGTGCTTCTTGATACTCAAGATGATTACTTATAAGTTTGGAAGTGAGACTTGTGCACACATTTTTCTTTTTTAATAACAATTTTATTTAGCATTTTTAGTCAAATACACATTGTACAATGCGACCAGGAATAGTAAATCAACCCCCAAAAAATTACAGGACAAATAATACACTCTTTAGACTTTGTCATGTAGAGCCCCCACAGCTCGTTGTTGACGCTTAATATAGGTGGTCAATGGGCGCCATATGGTGTCAAATTTGGCCATCCGGTCTCGAACGATAGCTGTAAGTTTTTCTGTTGCGTATATGTAGAGCCCCCAGCTCTCTGTTGGTGTTTAATATGTGTGGTAAAGGGGCGCCATAGGGTGTTGAATTTCACCACCTGGTCTCGAACGATAGCGGTCAATTTTTCCATGGTGTATATGGACCACAACTTCCCCCACCACATGTTTAAGGACGGAGGCAGTGGATGTTTCAACAGCTGTGCCACACAAAGTCTGCCGCTAGAAGCAAGTGGGAAAGAAGGTGTCCTTGGGAGTCAATGTGAGGAAAAGCTTGTCAGCCCCAGGGTTGCCCAGAAGAAACATTAATGGCTCAAGTGGGAGATGAATATTGGTTATGATCTGTATTACATTCTGGATCTCGACCCAGAATGTCTGGATTACTGGGCATGACCACCACCTGTGTAAAAGGGTATCCCTCTCACCACACCCCTTCCAGCACAAGTCTAAACCCCCGAACATCTTGGCAAATCTGACAGGGGTAAGATACCAACACCTTTATAATGGGCACAAATCGAAGACTTGTCTGCTCTCATCCAGATGCCCCCCCTCAGGTGTCATCAGATATGTCAGTGGCCAGCTCCCTTTCCCACTACAAGACACAAGTTTGTTTGAAAGAAGGAGTCAACTGCAAGAGGTATCCGCAGAGCCACAATATGCTTTCTCGGTGTATGTTATTGAGATTGAGGAACTCCATGGAGAACCAGGCCCGCTGGGGGCCTACCAGCCCAATGCAAGGACTGACTCAGTTTGAATCCGTCATATCTAGATAGGGCAAATTTGATCTCTAGCTCACTGCGTGGCCGAAGGTCGTCGTTAAAATCACCCAGGATAGGGGAGCGACCTTGAACCCAATGAAAGGAAGCCGGGTGAGCCATACCCGGATGGAAGTAAGGATTATGCGTCAAGGGAGTTTAGCCTGAAGGGGTACTTTGGGAATGCCCTATAGCATTGTATTTCCCTCAAGTAAGCCAAGAGCAGTGATGTCATAGGCAAGAATTGGGGAGACGTTCCCTCATAGGAAGCCTGGAGCCACAACAGCCCCGACATGGGGGACATTAAAAATGCCTGTTCGTTTGAACCCAAGGCTTTTGATTCAGCTCATGATTCCAGTCCAAAGAGGGCCAGAGTTGTGCTTCCAACAGATAAGCAGAAACATCAGGGAAACCCAGGCCACCATCCGAAACCGCCTTGCTCAATGTTGCTCTTGCTACTCGAGGGGACTTACCTCCCCACACAAAATATGGCATTTTCAGGCAGGTGTGTTTACGAAGCAAAGGTGGAAGAGCTAACGGTAGAGTCTGGAGGACATACAACAAGCAAGGCATAAAGTTCATTTTCACATAGTTGAGTCTGTCCAGCCATGAAATCTCCAGTTTACTCCAACTATATAAGTCCTTGAAAAGGGAAGTGAGTAAGGGCAGTAAATTACAGGAGTATATATTTTTCGTCTTTGGCTACATGAAAATCCCCAGATAATGAATGGCTTCCGTCTCTCATGGGAACACACACCCCCGACCCCCCCCCCCAGTAGAACACTCCAGGCTGTTGTGGGGGTCAGCAACACCCACCACCCATGACTTGGTAAAGTTGATTTTAAAGCCCGATACCTGGGAGAATGTGCCCAGCTCCTCCATCAATGCTGAGATGGAGGAGACTGAGTTAGTTAAGAAGCAAAGGATGTCATCAGCAAATAAGGCGAGCTTATGTTCCACTCCATCAGCCACCATACCCTTAATATAAGGGTTACCCTGAACTTTAGCTACAAATGGCTCCATGGTGAGGGGAAAGATTGAAGGGAATAATAGGCATCCCTGTCGTATGCCCCATTTCCTGAGCCGATTGGATTGGGAAAAAGTGCAATTAATTTTAAGATTCTGGAAGTTAGCCTAGATAAAAGTCTTAATTGTAGGTCCTAAGTGGACTTTGTCTAAACCTGACCGAGGTAGCTACAGTCTGCTATGTTGAACGCCTTCTCAGCTTCGAGGGAGAGAAGAGTCATAGGTGGATGCCATAAACAATAAACTATTATCATTGCTCTTAAAATGCGACGCTACGTAGTGCTGTATACTAGATTATAGACGCAACTTGTTAGAAGATAGAAACTATAGGCCGAACAAGTACACTCTGAGTCAGCCGGACTCAAAACTGTGTTGTTGTCTATATTACCTGATGTACTGTTTAATTTTTATTGATGAAAAGAGAAAAAAGTGTTTTTAATAAAATCATCAAACGAAACCTATTTTGCATTTGAACAATCCTTAAGTTGTGTCATGATAGTTACTAGATGGTCGTTTTATCATTATGGGAATTAATTGAGGAACACAGAAAGGAAATCTTTGTGTTTATTGTTTATACCACCCAGTCCTTTCTGGTTTTCGGGGTAACTCTCTCTTTTGTGAGGCATAGGTGGATGCCGTCATGCCTTGTGTTATCATTGGCTTGCCTATTATGAATATAGCTATGATTGTGCTGTAGCGATTATAGAGTGCCAGAATGGATGCAACAATCTTAACATCACAGTTAAGAAGAGATATAGGACAGTATGAAGGGCATTGAGAAGTGGGCTTGCCTGATTTCAGGTGGAGCGTAATGTGTGATTTTGTCATGGTATCCATGACCACGCTAGAAGTCAAAAATGAGTTAAAGATCTGCACCAAGGGATAAATTAGGAGAGAAGCATAGGCTTTACAGAAAAGAGCAATGTAGCCATCAGGGACAGGTGCCTTGCTTGAAGGAAGGAAGGGCTCTGATGGCTCCCCTGACCTCATCTGGAGTAATGTCCTCCTCCAGCAGGTGCAGTTCTTCAGATCTAACTGGGGGGCATATGTGCTCAGGTTATCATCCCAAGGCTGAGCGTCAATCCGTTGAACCTGATAGAGAGTTCAATAGTATGTGTTGAAAACCTCAATAATCTCATCCGTCTCTTGGCGGCAACGACCACCATCATCTATCAGCTCTCCGATATGATTACGGGTAGCTTTAATGTGCAGTTTATGTGATGAACGCCTATCAGCCTTGTCCCCTTTTTCACAATATGTTTGGTTGATGTAGAGCAGTCTTTTGGAAACTGATTTAATTAAGAGGTGTTCAAGAACTCCCAGAAGCAGTTGCAAGTATCTCAGATTCCTGTGGGAGCCCCCTTCCCTGTGTTGTACCTCTGCCTGATGTACTTGAGTCTTTAGCTCCTGTTGGTGAAGTTTGTTTGCCCTTTCAGAGGCCGCCATATGGGAGATAAATTCCCCTTGGAAACCACTTTCTCACCATCCCAGAGAGTTGCTGGTGAAACTTAATTTGCGTTGTCTTCAGGGAAGTAGTGTTCAACAGATTCTTTGATACGATCGCAGAGAACTGAATCTCTAGGCGCCAAATCATTTAGGATCCATGACCAGGGGAAAGGGTGATGTAAGGCCGCTAGGCTAAGTGTCAACCACACCGGGGCTTGGTTGGAGATAAGACTAACATTAATTTTGGTGTTGACAAGACTGGGAAATAAAACCAGAAACTTAAGAAGTAATCAATCCTAGAGTATGTCTTGTGGTCATTGGAATAGAATTTATTGCCCACCTTCAATGGGTGATGGTGGCGCCAAACGTCCATCAGAGTCAGGTCTAATATACCCTGGGTCAGAGATGTGGGCTGGGGAGGCTCATCTCGTCGGGGTTGAGCGATCCAGGCTGGGGTCTAGGGGGACAGTAAAGTCTCTTCCAATTAATATTTATTCTCTACGGAAGTGAGAGATCCTTGGAAAAAGATTGGTTTAGAACTCTTGATCTCCTTTGGGGCCATAGATCGAAGCTATAGATAGCCAAGTGGAACCAAATGTATCTCGTATGCCTATTTCCTCCCACTCATGATCCCTGTAAGTGCTGTCTAAAGTAAAAGGGAGGTCACAACAAAGCAAAATAACTACTCCCCGAGTCTTGTGTGTGTAGCATGAGTGGAATTTTGTAGGATACCAGTATGAGCGAAGCCATTTCCTTTGTGCACGGAGAACATGTGTCTCTTGCAAAAGTGCCACATCCAACTCCTTGCATCGTAGCATTGTGTCAGACCCCTACGTGTGAGTGGAATGTTAAGGCCCTATATGTTGTGGGATTTAACATGGAGGGTAGACATACTGATTCATGTGCAGAAATCCCAAATGTGTCTGGAATAAACAGTACAAGTGTGGCTCCTGCTCCTGACATAGCTCATTAGGCATACATGTTTTAGCAGCAATATAAAATTGATAAGATATATAACTGTGAATAGCAGAGACAGAGGAAAGAGTGGTAAAGAGGTCTCCAGATCACCCGCCAACATCAAAGAAATATGGAATCAAAAGGATCCAGAAAGATACAAATAGAAAAACAATGTATGAAAAGACCATCATAGACAACAAAGAAGAAGGGGCAAGTTTTTGGTTGATCCCATACGGCCCCCAACAGAAATGAATCAGGAATAGTACTCCCACCCCACACAGTTCCCAAAGTGTCAGAGAAGAATAACTACATCACCTTGGAAGAAACAAGGCGATCAAGACAGCATGTCCTCATCCGACGAAGGAGGGTGCTGATCCCTGGTGACCTGCTGCTTTAGTTTCTGTACCTTCCTCTTGAACTGGCGCTAGAGCAGAAAGCGCCATCCACTCCCCCCAAAAACCAAGCCACGGTCCAGTTGATTAGAGGACTGGTCCTCACCAGGCGGGGGAGCCGGGCCCAGATCCTTACAAACTTCATGCAGCGTGCGTGCAACAATTGTCTTTCAGCTCCGCCTTCATTTCACCCAACACGACGTTGGGTGAAATGAAGGCAGAGCTGAAAGCCCCAGTGATCTGGAATTTTGTTGCTTTGCAAATGGAGGATAATATCTCTAAAGTCCTTACAGCGGTCCAAGGTATGTGCTGATATATCCTGGTAGGGTGACACATAGTCATTGCAAAAACTGATGGGCTCCTGCTGCTGTGCTGCCCTCAGAATCCCTTCATTTTGGTGCAAGTAGTGTACTTTAATCAGAGTATCTGGAGTTAAATTCTTTTGTTGCTGGAAGGCGTAATACACCCTGTGGGTGTGATCAAGCAGAACCAGGAACTCATCTGGTAGTTGTAACAGGTGTGCAAAAAGGGCCTGGACATGTGACTCAAGATCCGCTGGCGTTATGATGACAGCCAGGCCCCAAATGTGAATGTTTTTGAATCGAGAACGGTTCTCCAGGTCATCCATTTTACCTTGCAATGCTGTTTGCCCCCATATTTACATGAGTGTCTGTCTGGTGCAATGACTGGTCAAAGTCAGATATGTCTCTAGCGAACTCTTGACGAAGGGCTGTGAGATCTTTGTTGAACTCAGCAAGGAGTAGTCTAAAATCTTCTTTAGTTGCAGGTACTTGTAAATCCGAAACTTCGTTATTACCTAGTGACTGAGATTAATTCAAGCTGTCCACCCATCACTTTTTTGTTTACTTTAGAATGAAGGGTAAGCCCAGATGTGGGTGCCATTGCCATGCTCAGTGTGCCACTGGAACTAAGCTGTTCCTGATAGAAGATCTCTAAATAGAGCAAAACCAGTCTTTGGTTGCTTGTGTTTCAGTTTACAGAGGGCCTGATGTGACAGTCCGGCTGTACTGTTCAAAGCCTGGAACAGGACCAAGCCTGATTTACATATGTGTACGTCTGATCTGAGGTGGCATGATGGGCAAAAAAATGATGGACTGGGATTTGAGCTGAAAAATTCCTATTTCAATGTGAGAAAATATATAAAAAACTAATTATAAGCAAACTGTTGCAATCATTTCAAGTATTAAGGGAATTAAAGATACATTTTTTCAAAGTTTTTAAGTCCAAGAATGCCATTTGGAACAATGGTGTTATAAAAGTTTAGTCTATGGTATGAGTATTTATATAGTGTTTACTTCTCCTGAGAAGGCAATGAAGCACTTTACGGATGGTTAGCATGCTAATTCACTGGATCCTATTATTAGTGATTAAGTCACACTTAGCAAGTCCAGTTTGGCATGCTGTTTTCTGACTATATCATGTATTTTGTATTACACTTCTCATGCAAGTTCTTTTTTTATATTATGTATGTGGATTACAACATTATGATTACATTGAGTAGTATGGGATGTTTCCCACCATTAAATATGTTTCCATGTATGTAAAGTTAGGGAAGCATCATTATTTCGTATGGCTCAAGTTTATTCTTTAGTGATCAATGTACATTAGTATTGCAAAACTCATGCAGGGCGATGCGGTGAGGGTGTAAGTTGTGGTTCATGCTTAGTCTAGTGTGGCAGAGGGACATGCATGCCAGTCATGAGGGTTGTGAAAAGTCTTGCAGGGTTTAAATTTAAGTAATACGGTTCACAATTTCTCAGAAGGCTGAAGTTTTATTTGTCTTAAACAGTATTATAGTCTGGATCATAAAGAGGTAGTCTCATTTTACTTGTTATGTTATTGATAGTTAAAGCTATTCCAATACTTTTGTGTGTGCTTCACCTTGTTGCTGAGGTATATGGCCCTTGCATACTTGTCTATTCGTTTACTAGAATGTAATGGGAAGCTAAGTGGGCTCCGTCATGTGTATTGAGAGTCTGATAGTAGGTTAATGAGTTGTCTTGCTTCAGTACTGAATTATTTGAAGGTGCCTCATAACTGCAATGGAGGCTCCATGCTAAAAGCCAATAGCATAACTCAGTTGTGATATGATGAAATATATTTCGTAAGAAACCCGGATGATGGGCAATATGCTGAAGTGTCTAGTATGGAATGTAGATTGGGTTAAATTTCTGATTTTGTAATTGGTAGAGTGGGCTGAGCCATCATAACTTCTAGGTTTCTACTTCTATTCAGGTGAAATGGTGCCTATCCAATTTATTTGGATCTTGTTGTTTCAGGTTATGATTTGTACAGTCTTCACATGCTAGAATCTTGTTTTTGATTTCTTGAGTTTCAGATGATGTATTATTGTTCAGTGACTCCTAGGCAAACACCTGATTTTGAAACTTTAAGGTCATTAGCTTTTTCCAACTTTAGGATTATCTCAATATCATCAACAAAGTAATAAAGTTTAAGGTAAAATGATTTGATAAGCTCTGGGAGTGGATTGATAAACATGTTCTACAGAAGTGGCAAAATGACTTGGAGCCTAATTTAGAGTTTGACAGAGAGGGTACTCTGTAGCAACTACAGTACCCTCTTAGCTAAACCTTCAGTCACCCACCTGATTTATAGGTGGGTGCATCTTAGGTATGTAAGCGATTGAGTCTACTCCGGCTCAGTCACTGACATACTCATCCGACTGTCCAACAGAGTATGGGACATCAGAGACTTACGTATAACACCATCTGCTTAATTTAGAGTGTTATGTTTTATTTTGCTGTTTGTCACTGACCGTTAAAACCTGGAGGCAAAGGATAGTAAAACAAAAGATGCCCACACCATTTGCGACTCCTTCTATGGTGTGGGGTCATTAGTTTTTACTTTTTTAAAATCAAAATCCCACTTTGAGATTTTATTTTTAAAAAGCCAAAACGTGTTAAAACTTTGACAAGCAGTCATCATGTTTGATAGAGCCGTCCATCAAACCTTTAACGCATTGACAGGAATTACCATAGCCGCAGTTCCTGTCAATGACTAGAGATGTCCACAAGGCTTACGGACAAATCTATATGCAAAGTACGGGTACTCCGTCAGGGCAATGTGGTATTTTGCTCTTTCATACAGATGGAGTAAAAAACCGTACTTCTCCACTCTACATCTGGACTATAGTCTTGAGGTCTTTTTGCCTTGTTGTTGAATGATGTTGGTGTGAAAGGCAGTATTCAAAGAATGCTCGTTCTGACCATGAAGTAGAAGATCCAGTCAAGGATACTTCCTTCAATGCTGATGTGATCTAATCTCTATAGTAGTGATTCCTCATTCACAGTGTTGGAAACTCCGAAGAGATCATGGACTAATCGTGCTGCAACCTCATCTGCAAACAATGTTTTTCATGCTACCCCTGATGGCGGTAAAGGCATATTTCATACCTCTCCCTGGGTGAAAACCTATTTGTTGCTCAGAAAATAGCATGTCTTCCTAGGGAACTTTGAATATTGATTACATTCATTGCAGGTTTTTCTTCAGAAATTTACAATAGAATATACTTAAAAGTGGGAGGGCACGGATCCAAAGCTGAGCTGGTTGGTCTTCTGGCCTTAACCAGATCCAGGAATACCACGAGTGACAGATGCCTGTTAATTACAATTGAGGATTTTCTCTTTGGACTGATTTCTTTATATATATGTTTGGGTTAGGAGCTGGCTTTTTTGTATGGGAAGAGCTCCAGTGTTTTGACATAGGTGACAGTGATCTGCCATTAGGTCTCAGAAATTGTGTGTTTGAGGCACAGACACTGATCCACACTCTGGATTACGAAATTCTGTTCTGTTTTTAATCTCCTTCATAGGGCACTTGTAATTTGCAATCCTATTTGAGTAATGGACTCACTTTGCTTTTTGATGGTGAATGTATAAATCCTGTTGTGTCTCTGGAAATGTACTTTGTCCAGGGAGGTTTTGGTTTTGTACCACGGGTGGTGGAAGAAGGACAGTTGTTGTGTTGATCTTTTGCAGAGGATTATTTTGCCAAGAGCTGTAATCATTCAGTCATATAACTTTTCTGCAGTGGTTATCCCTTTAGCGATTGTGTTGGCCATCAACTGACCTTCTGTTTCTATTTTCTTTAGGTTGTTGAGAGTGAAAGGGCTGCTCATAGGTTTTCATGGGATATCATAAGTGAAGAAAAAAAGGTGGTGTTGTTCCAGGAAAGGGGTAAATTAGTTTAATCTGTATGATTCTATGTTCTTGAAAACAACACCCGGCTTATATCCCACTTTGTAAATCCAGAATGAGTTGATGAAAATAGTTCTGTTTCAAATTGGTTTCCTGTGTATGGATTATGTATCCAGATGAGATTGTCTGGTGTAGTACATCCGTTATGTCATTCCCCAGCTAAGTTTCAGTGATGAAATATAGAGCCCGCCTTGAGTGGTATATTAGTGCAAAGATAATGTGTTTACATTGATCAAGAGGCCACTTAGCTAGTGTTGATGAAGGAGGAAGCTTATCTCGGAGTGATGTGTGGTGTCACTTAAGCCCAAAATAAGGAATTATCGGAGGAATTGCACCCAGATTTACCAATTACCTATATTATTTCTCATTATTGACTTATAACAGGCAAACCTTTTCCCAGCCCCGAAGTTAGCGGTACCCCAGGTTTCAATAACTCTGAAGGTGGAGGAAATCTGGTATATTTACAGAGCCACTCCTAATGAGGGCCTTAGTAGAGATATGATTGGGTTAGTTTGCTGAAGGGAATATACTTTGTCTGAATGTTGTACATTACCAAATGTGGCCGCCAAAGGCCGCTCTTATTAAGAAAACAAAAAGGCAAAAACAAGGAACAGTTATCAGAAATATTTCTGCCTCGGAGTGGCTAAAAGCATGGGAAAGATTTACTTACCTTCCAGACAGATACACGCTAAAACTATCAGTGTTCCTGGTACTTTCTGGGGACTCAGGTAGGGACTATCAAGAAAAAGACAGTTGTATTCTCTGCTATCTTTTTCATAGCAGAGTTGTTGCGCAGCGGCCAGGACAGCTGATTCTGGAGCACGGGGCTCACGGTTCGATCCCCTGCTCCAGCGACAGCTCAGCCCAGCACCGTGTGACTGCGGGCAATAGCTCGCTTAGTCTTCCTGGTGGCACCCAGCGCCTTGAGACCCTTATGGGTGATTAGTTCGCGCTTTACAAATACTGGATTATAGTTAAATTGGCTGTGAATCCCGATGGATGCTTTCAATCCGAAGGCAGCACAGAGTGAAAACTGTGAGATACCCAACTAGTGAGAAAGCCTAACAATAGCAAGGGCTCTTAAGAGTAATGTAAAAGCTAAAGAGTGTGTTGTTTTCAAGTTCTATAGTTTTCCAAAGCAGCAGCAAATGATATGCCACATGCGTCAAAACTACCATAGAATAGGTATTCTGAGTTAGTATTACACTGCATATTGTTTTATGTCCCAAACAACACTTTCTCTAGTGATTCACATTGTTCTTTTTTCACTCACTCACTGACTTCCCCCACCAACAGAACACTCTACATTGAGAATAATTTGGAGACTGGTGTTTGAGAGAAAATGCCAGAGAATTCTTTGTTCTTTCTGAAGAGTCTCATAGCTAGACGGGATTGTGGTGGGTCGTGTATCACTCCTGCTAGGATTTGAAGATCACAAGTTAGTGTCTTAACCTGTTCTGACACTAGTTCAGTCCACTCAAAGCTTGGCCTCCCACACATGGTTGAGTCCCTCTTCAGACTTTTATCCCTGCGGCAGTACAGAACCAACTGACCCTTGAAGAGGGCTTCAATACCCGGGATACAAATGGAGATCAGCCTGCACCTAGGTCTCCTTCAAAGACATTTGCAGATAGAATCTTTCCCCATCTGAGCTTTCACCAGTCCAGGAGTTCTGATGCGCTAGTAGTGTGGTGCCATTGTTATCAGGTATACTAGCCAGTGATAAATGACCTTCCCTGATCTAATGTCTCCAGAATTCTCACCAGTCTAATTCTTATCAAACTAAAGTACTGTATTTCAGTAGTTCTGGTGGGGAGTGTTTATAAACTTCTGTATTTATTATGCTCTTTACACCAGAACACTGCAGTACCAAATAAATGCCCACTTGAAAAACAGCCAAATAAGGCAGCTCAGTTCAGTGGCAGACCCTTCACTTTGACACTGGGTGCTAAGACTATCATTGTGCAAAGCATTGAGAAGGCTATTGCATCCATGGTGATGTGGGTGGACTCCAAGCTACGCCAGTGCCCAGCTAGAACATCTGCAACCCCGGGCACAGTGTATCTGTGACACCACTAATTGTCACAGCTGCATTGCCTTCTACTTTCATGGAACATTCTGGAACGTTTATCTCCCGCTTCTGAGAGTGCTCTTTTGTTGGTGACTGCAAGGTTCTACTTGACACTTTTCAGAACCAGAAATGCCACCTCACACAGTGCCGCTTTGTATCAAACTATACCGGCTCACTTCACAAGGTCATCTGCTGAAGAGCTAATATCAAACAGTGACCATTAAGTGCGCTGGCAACCCTTATGTAGAGTGTTTTTCCGTGGAGGACTGCAGGGTGGTGGTAAGAACTGGCTACATGCAACAGCCTCTTGTTCGTGGAGTGTCTGACAGTGTATAAATCTAGCAGGAGAGGCGTTGTTTTAATCAGCGTGCCTTAATGTATGTGACAGCAAAAGGGATCGCTAAGAAAATAAATTAAATAGGCCTTACATTAAATTTCTTTCCCAAAATAAGGACTATGGTATTTTAACCTAGAGGTTGGGGACGTCGTCCTTGACTATGGTACTAAACAAATACATATATAAATTACATATGTATTATCAATAGTGCTGTTTTAGCCACTCGTACAGCAGTTTTGTCAGTTCAGAAGCTGGCTATACAAAAGGCTATTAGCTTGGGAAGGCTAATTTTGTAAATGAACAGAATAGCCACGCTTGAGCTTTTAGACAAGCTTCATTTAAAAACCAAATAAATTACATTGGAGGAAACTACATATTTAATTACTGTGCACTCTTCTCAATCAATTTGTTTTAATCTAAATAACAAGTATTTAACTGTTAACCATTTTTTAGTGCTGCTAGGAAATCCTTCTAAATTAGGGCTTTCAGTGAAATAAATTGCAGTCCATGGAATGCGATGATAAACATTTTTTAACTTTCAATTGTTCGTGGTGTAAAGTCTGGGTCACATCGGATTGCAGGCTATGCGCTGGACTATTCACCCTTACCTCAGTCCATCTCCTTGATTTCACTGTTATGTTACCTTCCATCCCCCTAGCACACCCACTCTCCCTACCCTTCAAGATCCGTGGAAAGAAGAGCTGCTTGTCAGATTGTAAATAGATAGTGATTTCCCTTTCCCTCTTTATTTACCATCCCCCTTGGCAAATAACCCATAATTGCGGGATGGTCACTTAATGGGAGCCAACTAGGGGCGGGTGATATATTCCATTCCGCCGGCGAAGTCGGCAAAGTTGTTGCCATTCAGTATTACTCAGAGTTCCAGCTGATTTCAACCAACTGCTGTATGGTGGAGTTTCTTCTTGTGCATGCCTTGCGAGCCGTAAGTTGGCGAGAGAGATTTAGCATCCTCTAGGGCAAACTTCGGTCACTAGGAGGGCACCCGTGAGATTTACTCAATGCGGTGGTGGTCATGGGAGGTAGTGACCGTTTGCGGTAGGAAAGCTGCTGCTCGAGTAGAACTTCTTCTTGAGCGGTAGCAAAATCAACACCGCAGGGTGCTGTTCACGCTGATTTTTCAGCGCGGAACGAGCTCCCGGTGCTAAATCACAGACCGACTTGCCTATTTACACTTGTTCACGGAATTACATAGAATCTAGCAGAGGTTTTTTTTGTAAATTAGCATTATTCAACATAGTTAAACTCCACGAGTTCTGCCCAGGCCTAGAGATAATCCCCTCAGGACAGCAAATAAACAGCTCCCTACTTCCTTTGCAGAGTACAATAATGTTTAATTGTAGATGAAAAAAATTCGCATAGAAAGGACTTGTAGATGCTCAACAGCTTCTAATGCTGTTCTAAGCAAACAAGTTGTACGTCAAATTGCTTATACTCGCTCTGGAGACATTTGGCGAGCTAGTAGATTTATCTTAATATCTTTTCATTTGGAAATTCCTTACTGCCTCGGACTGTAATTTGGCATTCAGTGATCCTATTTTTCCCTTATATGTCTCCCTATATATCAATAACGTAACTCCTGAATCATTTTTCATGGCATATTTGTTTTGCAGACCGACATAGACAAACAGCAGCAAACTGAGGCTGAACATGTTTATTTCTGTAGGGATTGCATACCTCCTTGAAGGTCGTGAGGTCTTATTTAAATAAGATTATGTAAACTGAATTTCCCTTCTATCTATTACAAATCTCCGTAGAACTGTTTCTGGTCTCTTGTTGATTATCACAACTGTATTAGTTCGCTACTGTCACAATAGTGTATAGTTATTTCAGCAGTTTATTTAAAAAAACATTGATAAGCCCACAATCTTTTTCAAATGTATGGTTTCAAAGTGACTCTTAAAAAGACTCTGAACATTGAGGTATGATGTATCATTCACTCCACTACTTTGAATTTCTGTAGCTTTTATCCTAAACATTTAATGAAACATAAACAAATGAGTAGAAGTAGGCATCCTAACATGCTATTCATTGAAATGTTCAACCAACAATTCTGCAAACTGGTGGAAAGCAAAGTGGACTACTAGGGAAATTGTGCAACATTGTATTTGTAGTTTCCGTTGTTTTCAACAATTGATATTTTTAGGTCTTGCACTTAAGTTGTCTCGCCAGGCTACTATTTCCCCCCCCCCAAAATATACATTATATACATGCACTGAGGGACTTTTGGTCAGCAGGCTTCATCCACTGATCTGTTTCTATGTCAATTACATTTTGCTTCCACCCACCACAGTATACAGTTTTAGGCAATGTGTGTCCCTACTTTACCCAATGGCTCCCTTGACTTTCAGTACTACTCAAACCCTAAACAAATTATTCACATCTGTTCCTTTCTTGTCCATTAGAAAGCTGGTTCATAGTGTGCTCTGTTATTTTATTTATTTTATGCAATTGAGTTTAAGTACTGGCCTAATGTTGCTTCAACTCACCAATACAGCTTATTTTAGTAAGTATTTAAGTGACATTATAACATTGGAGCTGCCTGCAATTTGAGTTCTTGGCTAGGTGCCGATTTAGTCTTGCCTGTTTCATAGATGGTAATAATGAAATGCATGGCACAACGGTAAGGCTTGTTTAAATAACATCAATCATAAAACTGGAAAATGTTTTTTTAATTTAACATTTTAACATGTTACATTTTTTATTGCATGCATGAGATGTGATGTTTAGATGACTAGATTTTTCCTTTTTGTTATTGTGGCAAATGCTTGCAAAACATTTTAATTAAAAATAAGCATTGAACCAGCTTGCCAAAGGCACACTTCTTAGCTTTGTCAATGTTTTTTTTAAATGTTTGATGTGTATGGCCCTTGCGCCTCTCATGGCAAAAATAATGTGTTCAATGTATACATTAGTCAGCTTTGGGTCAGTCTCCTTCAGTCGTTAGTTTACTCAGGAACCTTCAATTATTGGTTGAAGACATTGTTAATCTTAGTCGATTATATCTGAGCAGAGACAGAAGGTTAAAATTCAAAATAAAAGCATGCTGGCACAGAATTAGACAAAGTATACTTGCAGCAAGAGTAGAGTAGGCATTAAGGGCCAGATGTACGACAAGAATTAGCATGCGCAAACTGGTTAGCGATCCGTTTGCGCATGCTAATTCTGATAGGTCTATGTACAAACACTATTTTCGACTCGCACATAATTTGCATCTCGAAAAGTAGTGTTTTGCGTCCGCAATTGCTGTCGCAAAACACTCGCAAATTACCACCCTCTTCAAGCGGGTGGTAATGCAGTCGCAAATGGGACCCCTTCCCCTTTGTGACTGGCTCTTAAATATTTTTTAAGGGCAGGCAGTGATCCATGGGACCACTACTTGCCCTTAAAAAATTAAACGAAAATGTTTCATTTTCTTTTTTTTTAAATGCATCCCGTTTTCCTTTAAAGAAAAAAGGCTGCATTAAAATAAACTGCATTATTGACAAGCAGTTCCAGACACAGAGGTCCGCTGAGCCCAGCAGGCCACCATCCCTGGAAGGGCCAGCCATTCGCAATGGGGTCGCAAATTGCGAGTGGCTCATTAATATTCATGAGCCTCGCATTTTGCGACCCCATTGAGAATCACAATCAGTGTCACTGACACTGTAGTACATTGTAAATTGCGCCTCGCAATTTGCAACTCACAATTGAGCGCAAATTGTGAGGCATAATTTACAAAGGTTGTACATCTGGCCCAATAATCCCTACTGAACAACATGGTGGGCTGATACCAACTGGTTTACTTACTCTCCTCTTTCCCAATGGATGATATGGCCGATATGTCAAAAGTGTGTTTTTATAGTTAAAGAGATCGTGCTGGGGCCATGTTGTTTAAGTCATACAATGACACTCGAACATCCACGTAAGTGGCAATGTCATTGTGTCTGATGTCACGTGGCAGATCATGATGTTTCACATGCTCCACAGCGTGGCTACAGCAGTGCCGCTTCACCTTCTTTTGTGGAGGGCCAAGCCTAGTCGGCTCGGTTGCACCTGATGTTGATAACATTCATATAAAGTATTCGAGCGATTTCCTCCTAAAACAATGACAATGTTCATGTGGCTGCTGCAATTGCTTTTCAGACTACTCCAATGGAATGGGATACAGTGTGTTTCTAAGAGAAAGACAGAGGAGAGATCAAATAGATTTTATCAAAATGAGGACTATGTATTATGCAGGTGGTGTTCAAATAAAAGTGGTAGCTCGTGATAGCACATGAAGGAGTATATTATGTCACAGACTCATAGTGATTGGCTCGGTCAATTCAAGAAAAATAACCACTCCCAAACACTGGTATAATTGTCAATTAAGTGAAATACCATGAAAATATATATTTGTTTATCCAAGAGAATGAAAGTTCCTTTTAACTCCAGAGCCATATATCGTCTCTCCTGGAGGACGGGACAAGACAACAAACCACATAATTCAGATAGGTATAGGGACTAGGGTACATGTTATTTTTAATGTGCTACCTGAATTTGTCAGAAAGAAGAGTTTCACATAACAATCAGTTGTGACCATGGTATTTTATCATTAAGTCCTGTCCATGCTATAAAAAAAAACTACACAAATGTATAAGAATGTATGTGTTGTTTTTAGTAGACCTAAACATTTTGGGCCTCATTTATGAGGCCTTGCATCAGTTTGGCACTAACGATGCGTCACTTTTTGTGGCGCATCGGCCACGTAAAACATGCCTCCTGTTGCGCACTATTTACAAAGTGAGCCATCTAAGCAGATGCCTCACTTTGTAAAGCCCTGCGCTACATTATACCTGCGTCAGGTATAATGTATGCAGGGTGGGCGTTCCCCCGCAAAAAGCCTCGTAGAAGTGACGCATTGAAATCTATGAGATTTCACTGCGTCACTTCCAGGATGCCGTTGTGCCAAAGTTTTGCGCCTGCTTCACATCACAGCAGGTGTAAGACTGACGCAGTCCCTTTCACATGGGGCTTGCCCCATGTGAAAGGACGCATTGCTGGAGTTGCGTCACTTTTGTGACACACTCCAGCAATGTTTCACTTTTGCGCTTACAGATACGTCAGGAATACTGACGTATCTATAACTCCTTGCGACATGATGCGTCATACATTAAATATGACGCATCAGGTATGTCGCAAGGAGTGCGCACTGAGAAGTGACGCATCGCGGCTTTCACGCAGCGATGCGTCATTTCTCATAAATGAGGCCCTTTGTATTTAGCGATGCATGGTTGTTTTTGTCAGTCAAATTCCTTATAAAGTCTCCAAACACAGTTTACATATTAATTGAGTGGTGCCACTTAATTACTTAAGTGCTTTTTCAGGCGGAACCATTCCCTGGGTTCTAACTTGTAACTCTGCTAGTCCTTTGGTAAATACTATGGGTCTGACTGCGTTAGATAATATTGCATTTGTAAAACTGGTAATTTAATTTGTGACTGTATGAAACACAAAGGACTACAGTCTAAAAGAATCTATTTACAAGGAGTCTATGACATCGACTACTAATGTACAGACCTCCATCAGCATCCACATAATTATTAAGAAACATAATTTACCATGGATAGAATACTGTCTCCCATGAATAAATCACAACAGAACCAATTAATATGAAATAAAATAAGAGATGTATATTTCATTTATGATACAAGTTGATTTTTAATTTATAAAAATCATTCTATGAAGGAGACCACCTTAGTTGTCTTAGTTGCGCATCAAATAATATTAGCTGATGTTTCACACATTTTCTCAGATTGCTTATTATTCATTAACTTTCACAAAATCGGGATTGACCGAGGCATGCCGTTTACGTTTTCCTCAGAGTACTACTGCTTTATTTGAAATGTATTGTGAACCCATTATTATGGATTTAGAATGCTTGTAAAATGTCTGTTCTAAATGCTCTTTTAATTTTATCTTAACATTTATACAAATTATTATGAAGTTGATTTTGACAATTCTATAAAATCAAGTTTAAATAACACTAGTACAGAAATAATACAATTAAAAACAATGCAACTATAGTAATAGTATGATTAATATAGAAAAATCTATAAAGTGAAAACATATCTACAATTTGTAGGTACTTTGGATAGAATCCTTAGCCATCATGTACCCCTAAGTAGATTGTCTGCATAGGGCTCAATCAGATTCTGTTCTTGTCCCTAGAAGCAGCATTTATTCATATATCAAAACTCTTTATACTCCCTCATGAGACATGACAATGTACCCTTTGATTTCCCTTCTTAGAAAGGAAATCCAGTTTTTAGAGGAGTTAAGTTTCATGTAAGCAAACATTTCCTACCTTTCACTTACAGTTACAAGTGTGAAGAGTTAATACACATTTTTCCACCTTTGTGAGTTCTTTCCTGACAGTAGAAATGTCTAGTTATCCTAATTCTTAATCATGGTTAAGGAATTTCAGCCTGTCTATATGTTTTTGCTCACATAAGCCCCACCTACATTTGTAAAAGGACATTGTCATTCGGACCCAATTAAATCACCAGGCATATATTTAGATCAGCCAAGATTCCATGAGCTACAAACTCTTTTAAATAAGTCTTTCATCCACAGTATCATTCCTTTTTGCCTCTATGCTTGTGTAGCACATCAGGGATTCTTAGGCAAGTCCTTTAGCTGATTCAACTTAAATATGGTTTGCCTAGCACCTACTTGGTAGTTACACATTATTCCATTATTTTTGCTTGTAATGTCTGTCAACCCAATGTTAAACACTCAACCCTCAACCTGAGGTCTATCAGCTACAATTCCCCCCTACATTGCTTAAAAACGACTTTCCCCTAGGTCTACTTCTGCCAGTCCAGACAGTGGCTTTGCACACAAACACAGTATTTGTCCATGGTCACATTGACTATCATCCTGTGCTTGAAAAACAGGCCATCACGTACCCCAGAGTCTTGCCTGATCTCAGCAAAGGAGTTACATTTTCCCCATGAAAAGGTAATTCTGTGCTGTTCCTGTGCCTATCTAGTTATCTCTCTATGACATTCTGGGTTTTACAGAAATTCTTATCTACCACAAAGTGACAATGTGCTCAACTGCCGCTTCAAACATAATTTTACCAATACTCACTTAATCACTGTTACCAGACACAAAGTGTGTCTGCTCCTCCCATTTCCATGAAGCCGACAGCCCCCCACCTGGGCTACATTTTGTCTTCCAATAGAAATTTAATGGTATTGTGTACCGGGGTCGCCATTTGTACCGCCAGCAATGATTGTGCTGCAATGCACAACAGTTCTGTAGCAAATGGGTTCCACCAATATAGTTCACCAAGTTTGTTTAATTTTGATTCTCTGTCTTTTAGAGTCTCACTGTGAGTGGACCTCACTACCGAAGTCTCACTCACAGTAAATTCATGGTAATTGGACTGAGTATGCTAGCCGCCACTGTCCACCTTTTAATATAAAGTTTCTGCTGTGCAGCTAGGATAAAATGCACTGGGCTGATTACACATGGGCACATGTGTACATAGGTGTGTGGGGTGCACATGTGAGACTACTGTTGATCATAGCCTGGTATCTGCACACAGGTAGCCCGTCGCAGAAGGAACGCTTCAAGGATTGGTACTGACTTGGGGTCAGCCTTATAATCGGAGTGGGCATTTATTGTGTAGATCTGTAGTGCGTACTGGAAAATCTGTGGTAGTGTCAGTTATGCTTCACTTACGCCTACAGCATCCAGCTAGATACCAAACTTGGAGCAATACACACATTACAGGTCTGAATTTGCAGTTCCCAATAACCCACATTCACATCTTGTCAGACTTCAGAATTTGTCATATTCCTCTGGCTCGGATCATAATCAGATTCCAGGGCTAACTCTCCCCTTCGGACCAAGTTACTTACTCTGCTCCCCAGCAGAGTGATTAGGACCTTCCAAACAAAAGTACAATCAACAGTGAGAAGAAGAAGGAAATCTGCACCTGACAATTAGCTTGTCACGCTCCACATGGGTTAGGACAGCCCAGGCCCACTGGAACGAAGGAGGGAGCCTGACCTTTGGAGCCAACACAGAAGTGGCTTGCCTTTGAATTTTACATTGACAAGGGATAACATGGTTATTTGTAATATTGTGGTGACCCCATGACTGAGCCATTAGTCTTGCCTTTTTTTTAAATGCCACCACCTTATATTGTGATGTTAAATGTGATATGACTGTTTACTAGTGATGTTTTTAAATAGCAAGACTTTAATTTGCGTAATGCATTGTATTATAATTGTTTTTTGTGAAGGAAATAAGAAACCTTCACCTGAAACAGAGTGCAAATGGCAGACTACAACGACATGTGTAAAGTTTATAACAACGTTAAAAAAAATGAGGTGAAAAATCCTCCTATAAAGGGGCAGTCGAAGTTGAGGCACATTAAATTGACAGTATTTAAAATGAATATTAAAATAAATGAAATTAGAGGCACACTTTGAACCACCTTTATCCACGAAGAGATAATAACTATTCATAGGCGGATATGAGCAATGTGCACTTGCTTTATTCAATCACTCAAAGTGAAGGAAATCAATGGGATATGTGGGATGATCCATTACCCTATGCTTTATTCTGTGACGGACTGAAGCAAAATGTGAATGGCAATTTAACTGATCAGTGGATAAAGCCTGCCGACCAAAAACCTCTCCATGCATCCTATGAGTCTTATTATGGATACATATTTTTGAAAAATTAGGCCGAACCGAGCAGGGGGCTAAATGACATGTTTTAAAGATAGTGTTATTAAAATATGTCTGAAAGTTGCAGGTTTTCAAGGCAGCTCTGTAGGGGCTCCGTGATTTTTTTTTAATTAATGTTCTTTCTACTGAGGCTGGTATTGTCTAGGGAAGTTAGAAGAGTCCCTCTTACCCAAGAAAATTTTGGACAAACGAAACCAAGTTATGCATTTGACAGAACAATTGTCATATAGATTGCTAAGAGAGGCATAGATTATGCAGACAGTTTTAAAGAAGTACACATATGAAATCTATTACTTCAATACTGTGCCAAACAAATTTGGCACTCAGAGAGAAATTGGGGGGCATTTGCTTCTGTCCCCTAGACTACATCATAAGAAAGCCAAGCAAATGGTAGCAAAATCAATCATTTTCAGTCCAATTTTACTCTATACTCTCTAAAAGTCATGTGCTGTAAATAGTTTAAAAGTACTACCATGCATTTTAACATGTGCTTTTACAATTTTAGACCTTTCATATCCTTGTATTTTCCCATCCTACGTTTTTCAGAGACGGTTTTAAGTATTTTACTGTAAATCTGTATCTACTTTTAAGACGGGAGGGCGGGAATACAAAAACACCAGTCTCTTGAGACCTTGGTATATTTCAAGTCAGACAAATCTCATAGTGTTGCATTAGATCTGCCTCTCAAGTTACAAAAGCATGTATATTGCAGTATTAGATATATGTGTATGGTTGTACTCGGCTTACAGGTTGTTGTCGTAGAAAATATTAGCCTTGATAATGTTTTCAAAGGCTTTATCAATGTAGATGATGAAATTACAATAAACTCATCGTGAAATAACAGCCAAAGCAGTAAATGGCATATGGCATGAGGAAATCGCATCAGCAATATTTTCTACAATGCAGCTATGGTTTTCTTTCAAATAGCTTTTATTGTATAACAGCCATGGAATAACGTTGTCATCAACTTGACATTTCTGGACAAAACAGTTTTGTTCAGAAATGCCACCTTTTAGTTTTGGTTAAATAAACCTAGATTCCCATTTCTGCCAAAGTTTATATTGTTTTATATACCTTTTTGTCACCCAGATACCAGCTTCACAATTCCAGAAAATCTACACACTTGGTTCCCAAATACCAGCTTGTCATTTTCATCAAGTACTGATTACAACACATGCCCACGCCCATGTACCACAGCGACATGCCAGGATTGCCATCTCATATGGCAGATAAGACACAGTTTCAGGGGTGCTCACCCTATGAGACAATGTGTATCAGAGATCACAGTTGGGCACCATACAACTGTAATTCCCCAATCATGCCATGGGCACTAAAATTTACCAAGGAGGGCCACCGTTATACCATGGATGGCCACCAAGATGTTTAGGCTACCTATACTATGCTCCTGCCGGCCACCTTATACCAGGGCCACCATACTGCCTACATTATTTCCAGTATTAAAAGAATGGCATGTTCATGACATTGTTATATTCTGAAAGCCTGCACAGTGCTGTAGGGTGGCAGCTTTAGCCAAAACTCACATCATTCCTAGAATGCCCTCAACATTCCAAGGAGTTCTGTCTTAACTTCTTGAATGCCCAGAAAATACCAAGGGGGGCAGCCCTGTGCTAGGGCCATCAAAATTCCTCGAAAACCCACTGTATCCTCTCAAAGTATTGAAGTCGCTTCAAATGACAGAAACCAGGATGTTGGGGAATGGGCTGTGCACGTAATTATGGCAGTAGAAGGCAGCACAGTTATTTTTTCAATACGCAAATTTGCAGATTTTCAACTTAGGTACATTACAAATAAGTAGCATTTGAGGCATTGGTAAATAAACCTAAACATACAATTTCTGGTGAAGTACTGAACAGTCTAGACCTCTGGGAAAGAAGGTATACAACAACGTTTCTAGACCAAACCCCACTAAAACAGAGATGCCAAAGATCAAGAAAGGAACTGCCTCTCAGAGGGAAAATAGTAAAAGCAGTTCAGTGAATAGAACAAAATATACACAGAAAATATCCTACCAATCTCTAGTAGTAACTCCATTGAATCAGGAGAGCATATAGGTAAGAGCAGAGCGTTTCAAAGTGTTTCTTAACTAGGACAATGTTGGAGCTCTTTAACACAAAATTCTAGTTTGTATACCTTTCGTAGCACAGCTTTAAAGGCACACATTTTCGTAGATATTTAAGTAGAAAAGACTTTTAGTTCTTAACACGTCCAGAAGATTCAATGCTAGTAAAAAGATGGACAACGCGCCTTGACTACCATGTTAATTTTTTGGCCTTCAAGAGCAGGACATGTGTTGAGTGTACTTTTTTGCATTCATTTGCGTGATACCTGCTGGGTCACCCTTTAAATGAGCCCGGCATCCACAACCATACAGAGAAAAGCATTCATGTTTTTGTGAATAACAGATACAAAGGAACCGCATCAATAATGAATTGCTGGAAAGAGGTCTTTCCTCATCTTTATCCTGAACTGTAGATTTTGGGTAAGTCAGTGTAGCATTGCTTTTGGTTTTTGAAACCATTTAGGGTATGTCATGTTTTCACATTTCAAAGTGCACACAGAGTTTGTCCAGAATTGCTCCACAGGATACGATTGATGCTTACAATGTTCCACCTCCAAACGTCACAACGCCTCTTGTAGAAAAAACACAGAGGGGTTGAGCCATTAGGTGAGGGATAAAATAGAACCAGGAAGGGAAAGGGAAGGGCCAGCAGGGAAGGGATTTCCTGTAACGACAAAAACAAAACACTTAGATATGCATTCCTAAACAAATGGCTACTCTCATTTAATCTCGCTAAAAGAACTCGGTATACCTTGTGATAAACTGGTAACTGCTTTGTGATCATACGTCTCCTCTATCGCCTTCTGGCACCTGACTGGCCTATTGGACACAAAAGATACGTCAGACACAACACACTCCCCGGAGCACTTAAATCTCCTAACAGCTACATCCATGTAAGGGGCATACCATGACAACAGGCGAGAGACGTTATAACTGGATACCAAATAAGATGCAGCACTTGGCTGTAGAAGATAAAGTAAATAGGTTCACAAGGATAAGGCAAGCAAGGTTTTCCTCTTCTGTCAGAAAACGGCGGTGTGTGGGAAGCAAGAACCACAACACTCCGCTCTGCACAAGAACACAAAAGAACAAATATTCAAATGACCCTTTCCTGCAGGGTTCGAATAGTTTATAGTACCAGAGTTATTGCTTTTAAACAAAAGTCTTACTCAGTGTTCAGCTGTCCATACAGAAACTGAGTATAGCACGGTGACGCGTAGTTTCGACCACCACCGCGCCCGCACGCTAAATACCCCTCGAGTCTTTCCTCAGCTGCTCAAGGTACAGTAAGGACTTTTCCCTTAATAGTTCTCCTCTGTAGTTACTTCACTCAGGGGAAGCTTAGAACGGGAACGCGTGGCGAGATACCACCGCGCTCCGCTCTGTTAATAGACTGGAGAACGCGCGGCGAAGCAAGAAGCTACCGCCCGCAAACGAGGTGATTCCAAGAGACAGATCCTACCTGGATCCGATCCCGCTGGTACAAACACCGGCTTCCTTTCCTCCGGTCTCTCCTCCGAGCAGCCGTGGCATGCAGCGACTCCCGACCTCCTCAGACAACAATACGAATTACACGCAACAGGAAGCGTGTAAAAGCAGCATAAGTACTTCCCCTACCGGGGAGTCTGGGAGTTGTAGTCCCACTCCGGTTACAGTCTCACTTGTTCTGCTACTGTTCCACACTCCCCTTATTAATCGTGCACAGACAATGCAGGCGCGATTACCTGAGAACCTGAGATTATGTCCTCCCTCCAAGCGCCTCCTAGGGCCAGGTCGCTGAGGGAACCTACGATGGAAGGAACGGATGGCTTCAGGGGCGCGAAGGTTCTGCACAGGCTCCCAGGAATCATCTTCTGCCGAATATCCTTTCCAGGAAACCAAGTACCACAGAACCGCCCTCCTATATTTGGAATCCTTGATACTCCGCACCACATATTCATAACCACCATCACAAAACACTGGAGGAGGCGCACGCCTCCGGGCACCTAAAGCAGGTTTCAGCAGGTTACAATGGAACACAGGATGTATCCTCAGGGTACCCGGCAGCTTCAGCTTGTAGGCCACAGGATTGATCTGTTTTAGGATAACATAAGGACCAATGTATTTTGGAGCGCTTTTAAATCGAACCTGTTTTATATTTGGGGGGCTTTTAATTTGTGAGATTTAGTGGGAATTGTATTTTTGAGGAACACTGACACCCTACCCACCTTTACTCTTTCATTCCTGCCCTGCCCAGCTGCCTTGCTGAAGCGCTACTCGGCGGCGGTGGACGCCATCTTGGGTGAGGCTGGGGGAGCGCTCTAGTCGCGCCGTCCTCCCACCCTCCTATTACCCTATTTAATGTGCATTACGGCCAGGCGGCGCAGCGGGCTGGCGCAGCGGGCGCGCCGGATGCGCGCCTAAGCCAAGCCTGTCTGCGCCCGGCCGCGGCCGGCCGGGACCAGGGGCCACGACCCTTGCTTCTCCTTCCCACCAACTTTATCACTACAGCAGGAGTATGTTGCTGGGATTATGCCCTTCCCCTTCCTTCCTATGCAGACACTCCATGGAGGCGCTTGAGTTGCGGATGTGCCCTCACTGCTCATTTAAAGGTAGGAATGTTGTGCCCGCTGTTACGGAAGAGGTGATACTCAAAGGTGGCTTGCTAAATTGTAGATCGCTAAGCAAGCATTGTGTCCAACTATGGGACCTTTTATCAGATGAGGAGTTGAACATACTGTTCCTAACGGAAACTTGGTTGGGTGAGCACTCCCACCCTGATATCCTTAGCACCGTCCCGCCGGGGTATACCCTCACTAGAATTGATAGAGGGGGAGGTAGGGGCGGGGGCATCGCCATTATTGTTAAAAACCCCGCTGAATGCTCCCTGCGCCCGATTAAGGTTGATAACTGTGAGGGGGGTGATTTTAATATTAAGATTGGCCCTCGGGAATCTATCTCCGGCATTTTAATTTACAGGCCCCCGGGAGCCATGGGGAATTTCAGACTGAGCCTGATGGAAGGCGTCGCCCATCTTGCCATCAGACACAGTAAACTGATGGTGTTGGGAGATCTTAATGCACATCTTGAAGATCCCCTTCAGAAAGATGCGGTTGACCTGCGACAAGTCTTGAAAGAGCTGCAACTTGATCTGCAAAGTGAGGCCGCTACCCATGAGCTAGGCCATTGTTTGGATCCAGTGTTTGCCAGCTGGGATGGGGTAAAAGTGTTGAAACCTCAACCTCTCCCCTGGACGGACCACTTCTTAGTGCCACTTCAATTTTGCTATCTGCCCCAGAAGACAGCTAAGAATGATAATAATAATTTTCCCCAGCGAAAATGGAAGCAGTTCTCCCAAGAGGCTTTTAATCTGCGCATACAAAGGGTGGGTCCACCTATGGCCAGGGATAGTGACACTGCAAATACCGAATTTAATGAACTAATTTTAACTGCCTTGGACTCGCTTGCTCCTCGGAGCAGCTATAAGTTGAAAGGGGGTTTACCCAGGAGCTACAGCAAATTAAATCGGAATGCAAAAAACTTGAACGGAGCTGGAGGAGGAATCCATGCGCACAGGGCAAGAGTAGCTATAGCTTAGCGCATACAAGATATCAATGCGCATTGCGCAGGGCGAAAGCCAAACACTATCAGGCACGCATAGAGGAAGCTGAGAGCTCGTCGAGAGAGCTCTTCAAAATTTTTAAGGAAATATCCCTGGTATCCAGTTCTAATGCCCCGAAAGTAGACTCGGTTGCAGAATGCAACAGGGTAGCTGACTTCTTTTCGGGGAAGGTTAAGAACATTTATGCCTCTTTTTCTAAACAACCCATGAGTGGCACAGAATTCAGGGCTGCAAGGACACCTATGGATCCGTGCACTACACTACAACTGTTTACGGTTCCTCCTACTGAGAGCTTAAACAGGATCTGCCGCAGCGTCAGGTCCGGATCTCCCATTGATCCTGCGCCTCCTAGAGTGGTGTCGGGTGGTCTGTCAGTGCTGGGACCTTACATCAGGCATGTACTGCAGACGTCTTTCTCCACTCAACAGATCCCGGAGGACTGGAAGAAGGCGGTTGTGTTGCCTATTAGGAAAAAGCCCAACGTCGGTCTTGACGTGTTGGAGAACCTTAGGCCCATCTCGCTGCTTCCCTATCTGGCCAAAGTCGCAGAAAAGGTGGTGAACTCTCAATTAGTTGAACACCTTGAGAGAGCCAATATTCTTCACCCCTCCCAATCAGGCTTTCGAGCGGGCTTCTCGACGGAGACGGCCCTTCTGCGTGCAACTGAGACCCTTAGAGCTGGAGCGGATGCGGGGCATACTATGGCCTTGATAATGCTCGACCTCAGCGCAGCGTTTGACACTGTAGCCCATTCCATCTTGCTACAGTGTCTAAACGAAGCTGGGGTCGTAGGAGCCGCCCTGAACTGGCTGCAGTCGTTCCTGACGGGGCGCTGCTTTCAAGTTCAACAGGGGTCCTGCCGTTCCTCCGAGGTGCCACTAGACCAGGGAGTGCCACAGGACTCAGCTTTGAGCCCTACACTTTTCAATCTTTACATGGCCTCCCTGGCCAAGGTTGTCCAAGCATTTGGGGTGGAGTTGGTGTCTTACGCCGACGACACTCAACTGCTTATCTCGCTGTCTCAAAACCCCACAGGACCATCCTCCAATTTCAAGGCCTGCATGCAGGCCTTGGCTGACTGGATGGATGCCCATTGTTTAAAGCTCAATGGCTCCAAAACCGAGGTTTTGGTGGTGGGTGGTAAGAGCAGTAGCTGGTCAGCCGATTGGTGGCCATCCTGTCTGGGCGCCACTCCTGTACCATGTGAGGAAGCAAAAAACTTAGGAGTGTGGGTTAATCCTACACTGTCCTATGTGGGTCATATTAGACGCCTTGTGGGGAAGTGCTTTGGGGTCCTGAAGGTTCTAAATAAGACTCTGGATCTGCTACCCTTGACTGCCAGAAGGACGATGACGCAGGCTTTGGTCGCCTCTCGGTTGGACTATGGGAACGTTTTGTTCCTTGGTACCACCGAGAGGAGTATGGGCCGCCTGCAGGTCATCCAGAACGCGGCTGCTCGCCTGGTGCTGATGAGGCCAAGGAGAGCCAATTCACAGAAGGCGCTTGATGCTCTCCACTGGCTCCCCATAAAGAAACGTGTTCTGTTTAAATGCCTGCTTATGTGCCACCGGATTGTCTGGTTGAGGGCTCCCGCCTATCTTCGGGACCTAGTCTGCAGATACGAGCCGCCCAGGGCCCTGCGCTCTGGAGGTACGGGGCTGCTGATGGTTCCGCGGATAAAGAGATCCAGAATGGGAGGGCTGTCGTTTACATTACTGGCCGCCCAAAACTGGAACAAACTCCTGCTTGCTCTAAGGTTGGAGAGCAGAGATGTAATATTTCGGTCTCTGCTGAAGACCCACTTGTACACACTGTGAGGCTCTGGTGAGGGGGTTTCCTAGTGAGGTTTTTGTCTGCCACTTCTCCATTAGCGCGGGGACACGCCGTGATGGCGTTACTGAGCGCTCTACAAAACCCTTTATTATTATTATTTATTATTATCTGGGGTGAAAGATGCTGCGCAATTTGAAACGGATGTTCCTAGTGGAAAGCCATACCTTATCTCCTACCTCGTAGGAAGGACCTGCCCTCCGGTGCTTGTCCTCGTTCTTTTTATACTCTGTCTTAGCCTTCTGTAGATGAGCCCTGATCTTTTTGTGCACAGCCTGTAAGTTCCGTATCTGTCCCAACACAGCAGGTTGATCAGCTACCCCCTCTGGGATGCTGATAGGAAGTATTCGGGCGTCAAAACCATATGTGGCACAGAAGGGTGATACCCCCAGCGAACTGTGCCAGGCGTTATTGTACGCCATCTCGGCCATCCACAACAGGGAGACCCATGAGTTCTGGGCTTCGGCAGCATAGCACCTCAGGTATTTCTTCAGGGTTTGATTTAGTCTTTCCGTCTGCCCATCAGTCTGTGGGGGGAAACTAGTGGAAAGAGAAGACTGGATCTGCATGGCCTGGCACCAGGCCTTCCAGAACCTGGCGATGAATTGCGGGCCCCTATCTGAGATTATGACTTCGGGCACCCCGTGCAATCGGATGATGTTGCTCAACAGCAGCTGCACTGTTTGACTTGCTGTGGGGAGATTCATGCACGGAATGAAGTGTCCCATTTTAGTGAGACAGTATATCACCGCCAGGATTGCCGTTTTACCTTGATCCGGGGGAAGTCATGTGATGAAGTCAAGGCTGATAGTCTGCCAAGGCCTTTTAGGTGTGGGCAGAGGCATCAGCAGCCCTTTCTTTTTTCATGTCTCGTTCTTTGCACGGGTGCACTCCTCGCATGCTCCAACCCATGTGCTTACATCACCCTTAAAGGTCTCCCACCAGAAATGTCGTTGTAGCAACTGTATTGTTTTGCTCACCCCCGAGTGACCTGCCAACAAAGAGTTATGACACCACTCGAAAGCCTTTTTCCTCAGGTCAGTATTGGGTAGGTGCAATTTGCCGTTCTGCATAGGTAGCCCTTGTTTTAAAGTGTGGCCGCTTCCTAGTGTAGCCCACATCACCCATGCATCCGGAGTCTTTGCTTGATGGACCAAATCCAAAAAGGTGTTGGCCTGAACAACGCAAACCACCTTCCCTGGATCTATAATCGCCTCTAGGGCTTTAACACCCGGGAGATTACCAGCTTGATTCTGTCTAGATAGGGTATCGGCTTTTCTGTTCTCTACCCCTGGTCTGTAGGTAATGATGAAATCGTATTCTGAAAAGAATAACATCCACCTCATCTGTCTTTGTGTGAGGTTCCGGGCAGTTTTCATGTATTGGAGGTTCCTGTGATCAGAGAACACTGTGACCGGGAATGCAGCCCCCCAGAGATGTTGACGCCATTCCTGAAAGGCTTTCTTTATTGCTAGCAGCTCTTTCTCGGCTATGGTGTAATTCATTTCCGCCGTGCTCAATTTCTTAGACATATAGGCTACTGGATGCAGCTGCCCTGTTGTTTGTTCCTCTGTGATAGGATGGCCCCTATCGCTACATCTGACGCATCCGCTTCCACTATGAATGGATGTTCTGGTTTAGGATGGGCCAAGATTGGGGCAGTGGTAAAAGCTTGCTTCAGGAACACAAAGGCTCTTTCAGCTTCATTAGACCAAAAAAAAGACACACCTTTTCTGAGTAATTTAGGCAGGGGAGACGCTACCTGAGAGAACTGAGCAATGAACCTGCGGTAATAGTTCGCGAATCCCAGGATCTCTGAACGTCTTTTACGCTGGACGGAACCGGCCAATCCTGGACGGCCTGAACCTTTCTCTCTGACATCTGCAGTCCAGAGGGGCTCAATATAACTCCCAGGAATTCCACCTCAGTCACACTGAATTCGCACTTGCTCAGCTTGCAAAAGAGTTTGTTCTCTCCCAACCTCTGTAGTACCTGAGACACATGGTGCCTGTGTATCTCAGCCCTGTCAGAGTAAATGAGTATGTCGTCAATATAGACAACCGCACACACATCCACAAACTCCTTCAGGACATCGTTAAGGAAATACTGGAATGCCGCCGGGGCGTTACACAACCCAAACGGCATAACTGTATATTCGTATAATCCATAACGAGTCTTGAAGGCAGTCTTCCACTCGTCCCCCTCTCTGACACGTACCAAATGGTATGCGCCCCTCAGGTCCAGATGGGTATAGATTTGGGCATCCCTCACTTGATCCAGTAGGACCGAAATGAGGGGTAACGGGTATTTATTCCGTACCGTGTTCTTGTTTAACACTCGGTAGTCTACACAGGCTCTCAAGTCTCCATTTGCTTTTTTGATGAAAAACAAAGGAGAGGCTGCGGGGGATCTGGATGGTCTGATGAACCCTATAGCAACATAATGATCCAGGTACTCTTTTAAATGTGCTGTCTCAGGTACGGAGAGTGCATAAACACGACAGGAAGGTAGTGTGGCTCCCTCCACCAGATCTATGCGACAATCATATATCCGGTGTGGGGGCAGTTGTTCTGCCTGAGTTTCACTAAAAACATCCGTGAAACGCCTGTATTCAGAGGGAAGGACCACATTTTTTTCCGCTGCAGTAGCCACCACTACCGGGAGAAGTAAGGCGGCGGCCAGCGATGACTTATAAGTGTTCAGATGCCCTTTGCATTCCTCTGACAAAAACCGGACCTCTTTAGTTTTCCAATTGATCATCGGGTTATGGTAGCTTAGCCAAAGCATACCCAGAATGACCTCGTATTGCGGTGCCTCTATTATGTTGAGTGTTAGTTCCTCTCTATGCAATCCCTCTTTTCCCTTGAAGGACAACACTACCACATCTGTCTGTTCAGTTATGAGTCCAGATATCAAAGGTTTCCCATCTACAGCAAGTACCTCCTCGGGGGTTTCTCTAGTTACTCTGTCTAAAGCCAGTGAGGATACTAAGCTGCTATCGATGAAGTTCCCTGTGGCCCCTGAGTCAATCATGACTTTGACTTGATGTATCTGTAGTTGGCTCTCTAGACTCATGGGGAGAACGATATGTGTCTCCGAATCCTGCAGGGCCAGAGCAGTCAGTGAAGGTATCTTTAATGGCTGAGACGCCCTGGATGGTTCCTGGGATTTCTCTGTCTCTGCTTCGGATGTACTCACAACCGAAATGGCTATTCTTTTGCTCCTGTTCCATACTCCAGAGGTCTTAGGTTTGGTGGGGCACTCTTTTACATAATGCTCCTTTTTACCGCAGTATAAGCACAACCCCAACGCTCTACGGTTCTCTTTTTCTTCTTTAGACAAAGGTGCTCGTACTGCTCCTATCTCCATGGGTTCTGAGCTAGCTTCAGAGGAAGACAACGCTTTTCGAGGATTAGCCTCAGACCCAGAAGACACCCTGTCCCACCTTCTAATTTCTCCACCTCTCTCGCTTAATCTACCATCTAAACGCAGGGTTAGATTAATCATATCCGTGCATGTAACAGGTTGAGGGTCTATCTGGGCAATGACATCTTTTAACCCATCTCTCAAACCTTGATAAAAAAGCGACATCCTTTTCTCCTCTGGCCAAGACGTCTCTGCCACTAACCTGTTAAAATCCGTCAAGTATGACACCAGATCCCTCCTACCCTGTCTAAGGGTGAGCAGTTCTCTGTCTGCACTGAACGTAGTAGCGCGTCTATCGAACACTTTTTCGAACTCCGCACGGACCGCAGCCCAATCTGACAATATAGCATCATTATTCCGTACCAGGGGCACTGCCCAATTGGCTGCGTCCCGATCAAGTACGAAATGGCAAAAGCTACCCTGGAGTGATGATTTGGAAACAAGGCCGGTTTGCAATAGAAATGCAACATGATCTGAGTCAAAAAGACTTGAGTCTTATTTGGATCTCCTGAGTACCGCTCGGGACTAGCCAAAGGAATGGGTGGTGGGACAGTAACCTGCACCTGCGAAGTGGACGCATCGAAGGGGTTTCTGCTTAACCTATCCACCTTGTCTCTCAAATTAGCGGCCTCAGCTTTAGAGGCAGCCAATTCCAGCTGGACCAACAACAAGGCCTGTAAAACATCATCCAGTGAGGCCATTGTAATCACAATCGGATCGGGTGAAGCAGTATTTCGTGGGCGTGTAATTCTGTCCAGAATTGCTCCACAGGATACGATTGATGCTTACAATGTTCCACCTCCAAACGTCACAACGCCTCTTGTAGAAAAAACACAGAGGGGTTGAGCCATTAGGTGAGGGATAAAATAGAACCAGGAAGGGAAAGGGAAGGGCCAGCAGGGAAGGGACTTCCTGTAACGACAAAAACAAAACACTTAGATATGCATTCCTAAACAAATGGCTACTCTCATTTAATCTCGCTAAAAGAACTCGGTATACCTTGTGATAAACTGGTAACTGCTTTGTGATCATACGTCTCCTCTATCGCCTTCTGGCACCTGACTGGCCTATTGGACACAAAAGATATGTCAGACACAACACACTCCCCAGAGCACTTAAATCTCCTAACAGCTACATCCATGTAAGGGGTATACCATGACAACAGGTGAGACATGTTATAACTGGATACCAAATAAGATGCAGCACTCGGCTGTAGAAGATAAAGTAAATAGGTTCACAAGGATAAGGCAAGCAAGGTTTTCCTCTTCTGTCAGAAAACGGCGGTGTGTGGGAAGCAAGAACCACAACACTCCGCTCTGCACAAGAACACAAAAGAACAAATATTCAAATGACCCTTTCCTGCAGTGTTCGAATAGTTTATAGTACCAGAGTTATTGCTTTTAAACAAAAGTCTTACTCAGTGTTCAGCTGTCCATGCAGAAACTGAGTATAGCACGGTGACGCGTAGTTTCGACCACCACCGCGCCCCGCACGCTAAATACCCCTCGAGTCTTTCCTCAGCTGCTCAAGGTACAGTAAGGACTTTTCCCTTAATAGTTCTCCTCCGTAGTTACTTCACTCGGGGGAAGCTTAGAACGGGAACGCGTGGCGAGATACCACGCGCTCCGCTCTGTTAATAGACTGGAGAACGCGCGGCGAAGCAAGACACTACCGCCCGCGAACGAGGCGATTCCAAGAGACAGATCCTACCTGGATCCGATCACGCTGGTACAAACACCGGCTTCCTTTCCTCCGGTCTCTCCTCCGAGCGGCCGCGGCATGCAGCGACTCCCGACCTCCTCGGACAACAATACGAATTACACGCAACAGGAAGCGTGTAAAAGCAGCATAAGTACTTCCCCTACCGGGGAGTATGGGCGTTGTAGTCCCACTCCGGTTACAGTCTCACTTGTTCTGCTACTGTTCCACACTCCCCTTATTAATCGTGCACAGACAATGCAGGCGCAATTACCTGAGAACCTGACAGAGTTACAGGGAGAGCTCTGAATATTTCTTGGTGGATTAACAGCTGACACTGTGTTGCAGCCAGTGGTTGAAATATGTGTGCATTAAGGCATTTCCCAAAGAAGCTAGAGTGTTCTGTCTTAGACTGTGGGAAATGAAAACACTGGATATTTGAGAAATGTATGTGATATACAGAAATGAAAGAAATGGAAAGCATACCATCAGGAAACAGCAATAAATAAAAGAAAAGCGTAGGCACTCTTTTTTGCTTAGTACAAATTTCAAACCTAAGTTGCCATCCATATGAATCAAAAAACAAGAATATCCTTATTACTCCGAAAAGATTAAATAGTATTTTATTATTTTAATTTGTTTGTCAATACAAAACAGACTTTAGGAAAGTTTTTAACAAAGTTTGCTAATGGCTGAGGAAGTAAATGTGGTACATAACATTTTTTTTTAATAAAGATTTTTTATTGAGCAGAGAACCAACAACAAAAAAATAACATAGCATTTTTCATCATTGAGGAATAACACTCATAATTCCACTATTAGTTTACATATATCACATACCTTACATACATAACACCTATACCCTATGTACAGTTAAAAGCTGAGACCGCCAGACCAAGACATATACATCTTTAAAAGAAATGAATAAATGAAGCGAAGCGAAGAGTCCTCAACACCCTAGATACATAGGTATCAAAACAGCAATTAATTACCCCTTCACATCGAAAAACTACCTAAAGTGACTAGTGCCGGATAATCATCAAGAATACAGGTAAATCAGTAGTTCAATAGTTCCTTTTACCATTTGACAGATCTTTGGCATTATTACTACAGTACAAAACCTTTATTTGCAATTAAAAGTGCTGTGCATTTAAGTGCTTAGTTTTCTAAAGTGCAAACGTGCTAAAGTGCTAAAGATCTTGTGGTACAGGCAAGTTGTCAAAAAACTTTCAAACCCCTGCAAACCTTTTTGTTGCCCCAACCCGTTTAGCATATGCTTCCTCGAATCTACTTATTCTTGACATTTTATTTACCCATTTAAGATAAGATGGAGCCTCCTCCAACCTCCAATTTTAGAGGATTAATGAGCGTGCTACTGTAGAGCAAATTGATATATACATCTTTTCAGATCTGGTCAGTTCTGACCTAGCTTTGGTAAGTCCAAAGAGAGCCATCTCTGTTTAGGGGTTGTTGTTTTTTTTAATTGACTGGCTCATTGCTAAAAAAATATTTTCCCAAACGGTCTCAAGCTTTGAGCATGTAAAAAACGTATGGAGCCAATCTCCCTCACCTTGGGATAGGCATCAGACGCATTTATTATCTACTTCCGAATATCATTTATTTAATTTTTCCGGAGCATAATAAGCCAACCATCGCGACAGGCAGGCCATCCTTTTAAAATTAGCCACTCTTAAGGCCTTACTTCCTAATTGGGCTATTGCCTGCCATTCCTGATGAGAGAAAACGAAATTCGTTGCCCAGGTTATTTTTCCCAAAAATTCATCCACCAAGGGAAGTGCCGTATGTTTCATAAGTAAGGAAATCCAATTTCCCACTCACTTCAAGTTTACTTTAAATAACGCATTAGCTATGGGAGTTGGAGCCCCACTTTCCAGGATTATATATTTTTTAATAAAACTTGTAATCTGTATATATTCTAAAAACCCTGGCTTCATTCGGCTCCCTACCTTGCCCATTACTCCTTCCCAGGGAATCAATTTATTACCAATAAGAAACTGGCCAAAATACTCAAGGCCAATATCTTTCCATATCTTAACATGGCTTGAATGAATATGCTAAACAAACCCGTTACATTATTCTAACTTCAGAAAGGCAAATCCGGAAACATTAGCTTGTTTAAGCAACAATTGAAGTCGATTAGAATAATCACGCACTGTCTTATAGCAAGACTTTTTCGGTAGTTTAGATGTTTTTAGAAACGCAGGAATCTGTGTGCTGGACTCAGCTATCATCTTCTTAAAAAATATGTGCCCATCTGATCATTGGGTTCCAACAATTGTGCCGTAAAATCTAATAACGCGGCTTCATAGTATGTGCGGATGTTTGGGAGAGATAAACCCCCTGATTAATCTTTAATTGTAGTATAGGCAGTTTGACCCTAGCTGTCTTTTTACTCCAGACAAATTCCCTGAACATAGTGTTGATTTCCTTAAATTGATTTTTAAGGGAACATTAACAAACAAAAATATTAATAAAGGAAGAATTTACATTTATAGGAGTGCAACACGCTCAATCAGTGTCAAGGACAAAAGAGACCAATTATCTAGTAAAGTTTTATTTTTAATTTGCCCAGCTGAATAGTTTAGGTTGAATAATTGGTCTATATGGCGTGAGACATTAATGCCCAGATATCTGATTGGCTCATCTTTCTGAGCCTGGGTTCTTAAAATCATGGGAAGACATTCGCAATTCGAGTAAGTAGTAACACCTCCGTTTTCTTTTGGTTTATCTTGTATCCTCTTATCTGTTCAAATTGACTAAATTCTAAAAGGGCTTCTTCTACGTTCTGTTTTTCCGGGGAGAGGTACAAGATTATATCGTCCGCAAATAATTTTACTTTTGATATCCCTTCGCATGGAGCTTTAATAAGGGCGTTTCCAAGAATTCTTACCGCAAGGGGTTCAATGAAAAAAGTAAATAAGAGAGGGGACATCGGTCACCCTTGTCAGGTGCCACGATTGATTTCCACAGTCCTTATTGAATCTCCATTGACTATCACCCGAGCTTGAGCACCTTGGTAGATATTTTTTAACATATTTAGCACTTGATCCGGAAAACCAAATTTACCTAAACCAAAAAAAAGTGCATCCCAATTAACAAGGTCGAATGCTTTTTCGCCTTCAACCATAGTAATGAGAGTAGGTATTTTATTATTTGTTGCATAATCAGGTGCTTGAATTAAAAATTGAGTATTTGTAGACATATACCTCCCTGCAACAAACCCAGTTTGATCACGGTGGATAAGCTCCTGGGCAATAGGCATAAAGCGTTGTGCCCAGATTTTCATTAATATTTTAAAATCGGCATTGAGGAGACTAATAGGCCTATATGAATTTACATCCTTTCCGTTTTTACCTTTTTTTAAAAACTAACCAATATAGATTCCTTAAAGTTTGAAAAGATTTACCAAGAACGGGACCAGCTCTTTGGAGAAAGTTTTTAAAAACTCTATAGGAAAGCCATCGGCTCCGCAGGCTTTTGCTCCCGAAAGAGGCTTAATAACCCTTAGAATCTCTTCTCCATAGAAATCTAGCAAAAGCTGTTCCGCCCTGGAACCAGAAAGGGAGGGAAGCTCGAATCCATCGTAGTAATTACTCATTTGGCTTGCTCCAGCCTTATATTTAGTTGTATATAGCTGGGAGTAATGATCTAAGAAAACTTGAGCTATCTCCTCTTTACCTGTTACAGACACATTGGTTTTGGGGTCTATAATTTCTGTGATAGTGGATGCCTCCTGTTTAGTTTTCACAGACCCCGTGAGCAGCTTACCAATCATCTGACTCTCCTCATATACCCGCTGTAGTTAGGTTCTCGATCTAGCAATCTCTTCCAGAGTAAAGAACTCTTTTAACTCAAGTTTAGCCGTGTCTAACTTTGCTTTAGCATCCTCCCGACCTGCGGACTGTGTGTATCTGGTTTTTGTTTCTTCTGCTACAGCCTGCTGGAGTTTAAAAACATTCTCTTTTCTTGTTTTAACAAGAGAGGCGGACAATGCAATCATACGCCCACAAAAGGCAGCCTTGAACGCCCCCCAAAGTGAAAAAATTTCTACTGTATTCAAATTTATCTTAAAAAATTCAACAATCCATTCTTTTGTATATATCACCCATTGATGATCCTTTAGAAGGAGCCGATCCATCTGCCACCTGGATCTTGGCCTCTTGTTCACCCCAATTTCTATACTAAGTTTGATAAGAGAATGGTCAGGAAATTGATTGCTTTCTATATCAGAGTTTGTACAACCCAGATATTGTGAAATAAATAAAAAATCGATTCGAGAGGCGGTATGAAATTGACTGGAGTAGCACGAGAATTCCGCTTTTGATGGGTTGGCGATTCGCAAGGGATCAATCAAAATATGTTCCAGTTTTAAGGCCTCAATCACCTTTTTAGTTTTTGGTTTAAGCTCTTTTTTACTTTTATTCGAGGTATTTTTTTAGGTCCTGAATAAAATGAAAATCCCTCCCATAATCAATTTCCTGGGTATCCCTCTTACTAAATCACTAATTTTACACAGGGCAATTGTGTCATCCACAATCGGGCCGTAATAATTAATGAAATGCAGACTTGTACCAATCAATTTAGTCTCAACCCATATCCATCTCCCCTGAGGATCTCGCTTCACCTGACCAAACTCCCAAGGGAGATCCCTACAAAAATAAATCGCTACTCCTCGCTTTGCCAGCCCCGCAGAAGCGAAGAAACCGTGAGAATACATTCTTGGAAGAAATATTGTGGGAAAATTAGTTTTTAAGTGTGTCTCCTGTAAAAAAAAGTACTTGAGGTGCAAACGAGGCTAGCCATCTGATAAGGGCTCCATATTTTTGTTTGTTCAGAATTCCATTCATGTTAAGTGAAAGAATATTACATTTACTCGTCGTTAAAAACCCTATGTTTATAAGCCCTGCCAACTACAAAAGAACTTTGCTTACTCCTGCCTCTTATTCCATTCCAAGCCCTGCTACTGCTCATTTTACATCTGCTTACTCCTCCTACACCCTTCCCACCCCAAAAAGAAAAAACCAGCCCCCTGAAAAGTCGAAAACCCCCTAGAATCCACGCTATCCACATTTCACCCCTCCCATCTATCTTCCTGGGTGTCATGAATTTACACCTTGGGTGACCCCGCTGCCGTGATCCTACCCCTGCCCCCCCCAGCAATTCTGAAACATATTGAATACTAATAAAGCGTGCGAGCAAGCATAATTTAAAGGTGCACAGCCTAGATTGTAGTCAATTAACCAATTAACAAACATCGCTGCGAACGAAGGAAGAGAAGGAAAGGGAAGGAAACTCACCCACCTAACCCCCCAATTTATACCAAGGAAACAGACAATGACCAAAATGGTACCTCTGGCAAAATCCTTTCTAAGCCTTTGAACCCTGTGAGTCCTACCCCCACACCCCCCCAGCAATCCTCAATTTTGTTGAATATTGATAAAGCATGTAAGTACACGTATGTTTGTTCTAGGGGTATAACCCCAATTATGATAGAATAGTAATTAACAAACAACTCAACTTTCCATAGAGAGAAGCAAGGGGACCCTCCGAATTATAAAATTATAACTATAACAGTGCCCGAAATATTACCCAGAGCCCAAAATACATTCTTCTAAGCTCTGGAGCCCTGCAAGATCTCTTTTTCAAACGCTGTACCCTGCAGAAATTTCCTTAAGCAAAGCCTGGGCCTCATCAAGGTCTGAAAACATAAAAAACTTTCCTTTGACCAACACCCTCAGTTTGGACTGTTGGGCGATTGATGCCTGCGCGCCCTGAGCTTTAAACAAATGCAAAATTTTAACAAACTCTTTTCTCCTACGTGCGGCAACAGCAGTCATATCGGAGAATATACGGCACTTATTTGTCTCATTAACAAAGAACTGTCTCTGCTGGATAGCTTTGGTTTAAAATCCTTTTGTGGAAATCCGCAAAGTTCAGCAAAATAGTTCTAGGTATCGTAGAGCTTGGGAAGGGCTGCGCGTGGACACGGTGGGCTCTTGTAATAGCGAGGTCCCCCTCAAATTCAGGCAAAATGCTCTGTTTAATAAATGTGTTGACCCAAGCGAGGGACTGGGACCTTTCAATCCCTTCTGGGACCCCGACGATCCAGAGGTTAGACCTCTGAGAGTGGTTTTCCAGCTCCTCTAGCTTGTTTTCGAGGTAGTTCTTGCTTTTAATCGCCTCTTTAGCCTCCCCCATCGCCAGGTTCATTTGATCTTCCAAGGCAGAGATTCTGGCTTCCGCCTTCTGCAGTCTGATGGGAAATCCGGTCATCACTTCCTCGATATTTTCCAGTCTTTGATGCAAAGCTGTGATTTCCATTTGCTGTTTTTTTTCATTTCGCTGACTTCCCCCAGAATCAGAGTGAGCATGTCTCTTCTATCTAGCTGAAAGACCCCCTGGTCCCTATGTTCTGGCAGGGATCACTTGGTGGGCCGTCAGCTTCAATAATCAAATTTCCTACTTCTGGGTCCGCCTGGGCTAGCACAACTTCTGGTGGTGCTTGCGCTTGAGATCTCAATTGGGCTTGAGGCTGAGATTGTAACAGGGGTTGAGCAGACATCAAGCTCACCGAAGAGTCCATCACAATTCTTCTGCCTTCTTTTCCCAGATCTTGAACCTGGATAGAGTTAAAAGTGAATTCCTCTGGGATCCTACTAACACCAATCCTGACCCCGACGGTGAAACATTAGAGGCTGAGGTAAGGTTTGGTGGGGAAGGCTGTGGCAGTTGTACAATAGATTTTTTAACAAAGAGTGGAAAGTCCTTTACTCCTTTTCACCCTTCCCTGCGTCGTCCTGCACCGGGCTACTTTTGTGAGCTGTTTTAGGCATGAGGCTGTCCCGAGGAGACATTACTGCTGAGAAGGCGGCTACAGCCAGCTCCGGTGTGGCACCCACTTGTTCAAACATTAATTCGGGTAGCCCTTCACGCTGGGGGGAAACTGTGATGGACAGAGACTCATCACCAGAACTCTCAGTAGTACTATTAAGATCGGGGGAACTTGAATTTTCTCCCTTGTCCCTTGCCTTATTAGTTCGGAGTGCAGCTTTTTTAACCCGGGCCTGGTGTGCTTTAGCTTTAAGGCGAGCCGCTGTCTCTGCTTTATTAGACTTAACTGCAGTACCGACATCCTTCTGGGGTTTGCCCATTATTACAGCTAGATTATTTTGCTGTGGTTATGTTATACAGCTGTTCGATTGTAAAAGGGTGGCTAGACAACCAGTGACCAAAGACCCTTTTGTGTTGCCCGGCGGTGTCACCTCTATTACCCACAGAATATTAATCAATGAAGAAGCAGGCGCTGGAGACTGAAAGGCAGGAAACGAGGGTTTATTCTCTCCGGAGGAGAACACATCAATTCGGACAGCAAGTATCGTCACGAGGTGCTCTAACCGCATCTCTGAGGCCTGGCCTCTTATACACAGGTTTATTGCTTTATTACATGAAACACATATTTGTCGATACTTTGATGTACGGAAAAGCATCCTAGGAATCCCCGCTTCAAGCCCGTTCCCACACGTTTACAGTTGAAATCCCCACCCCGGTCACAACAGGTGATGATTATCGCGCAGCTGGACATTCCGCCGATTCACGGAATGTGTGGAGTTGATCGGATCTCATGGGGTGAAGGGTGTTCGATCGACTCGAGGGTCCTTTGATAGGGGGAAGCTTCCTACTGTACGGGGGTGTGATAAACAGTATCTGCAGGGCCAGGTGGCGGCCTGGGAACAAGGGAGACAAACGGGCACACAGGAAAAGGGGGTTTGTATCAAAGGGCTTGGGACCATGAAAGGGATGAAGGGAGGTGTCGCGCTGGGAACAGGATGGGATTCCGAGGCAGGGCTGCGCTGAAGAGGGGTTTATGACCTAAGGCATATGGGAGCAGGAGGGGGTTGTCAGCGTGCAGGGGATGCCTGCGAGGTTAGGGGGGAGAGAGACGCGCTGGCTATCAGCGAGGGCAGGGAGGCCATGGTGCTTAAAATGGCTGCCGCTTACGCGCAAGGCATGTGGGAGCGGGAGTGATCAGTGAGTGGGGGTGTTTGTGAGGGTGAAGAGCCGTGCTGGGGTCAGGGGTGTGCAGAGGATGGTTCTGATCAAGGCAGCTGAAATGGCGGGGGGGTGTACGATAAAAAGTGTGGCATCGGAGAAAAAGGGCAAGATGGCGCAGATAATGTTCACCAAACCGTATTAATTTTCCACAGTCCTCCCTTTAACATATCCAAGACATCTTGCTGGCCTATTTCCTATCTATGTCTACTGCGGTGGTCATAAGTAAGGAAGTGAAAAACCCAGGCGAAGGAACTGTACATAAACATCACATTTTAAAATCTTTTCATCTTAGTGGGCGGGCTCATTGTTAAGCTCGTTGCAGGAAAGTCATAGTAATGCAATATCAGACAAAAATTATGTAGTGAGAGCGTTGGGTACAGATCATAGATGCTTATAGTCATTCGGGATAGGAACTGATAGGTTACCACGAAAGTAAGTTCTTTTTGTACTCGGTTGGAGCATAATCAATTCAATGGCGGTTGGGAGAGAAATGAGACATAGTAAAAACAATAATCGGGGTTTCCAGTATCTTGTGGTCGTGGACCATCATTAGTGAGTTCTCAGCATTCTTTGTCATCTTCTGTTGGCACTGTTGAGCACCTGCATTACAATTCGTTCTTTAGTAGGAATGTCCATGTGGGTTGAGCCGTTGGAGGTCTGCGGGCAGGAGTGTGTCTTTGTTTTGTTTCGCCAGACCTCGTGGGAGAAGTACATTACGGTTTTGGAGCAGGTGCATTTTCTTCCATAACCCAGAGCATGGTCATTAGGAGGAGACAGAAAAGGATTGTGATGAAGAGTGCAATTGAGCTGTGGAGTCTGTCTGTCCTTGGGTCTCTGTAGTGGGTATTTCCTGTTGCTTCCATCATCTTCAAGGTGCTCGGTAGCGGGCAGAACCACAGACTTCGTTTAGCTTCTCTTTGGGGTGACCCTTGGTGGTGTTTAGGTCACCGTTCTGAGATTTAACACAGTTCGTGGTCTACTTAGTCGGAGCTCCCTCCCTTTTGGCGCAGGAAATACCCTTCTCTGGATGGCACAGTAGGATTTAGAGGATGTTGAAAGTTCAGGTGGAGGGAGGGGGGTGTGTGAGTAGTCCTTATGGTAGGTCGGAGGAGGAGGGGATGGAGCAGGGCCAGATCGGGAACAGACCAGGGGGACGGAAAATTTTAGACAGGCGGGTCCATAACCAGGTTCAGAGAGCGGGGACTTTTCGGCACATGTCGATCATAAAGCAGGGGCCTCAGGTCAGCCCTTTCCTTTTATTCTGTCAGAAACAGTGCCTCGTCCTGCGACTCCTTACTGCTGCGGTCTCGCCTTGGCCAATGTCGTTGATGTTCCACGATCTGCAGTCAGGCCGCGTGCTCCCACATCCGGTCTCTTTCTCCTCCGACAGTGGTACCCTTAAATGAGTTTGAAAAGACAGTCTTTTAGAGATTTTGCAGAGGAAGGTAATCACATAAATCTATTTCTCTCCCAACACTAAGCAACTGGGTAAGCATCCGTTACATTGAGGTTTTGCAGCCAACGTATAAATAATCGGTGATAGGTTTGCTGGGTTCCCTACAGCTTTCCTTCGTGACTATTTCTTTGGCGTTCTGTTAGTACTACATTCATTGTCGTGGAACGAAGTCTGATACTTATTTATTGCATTTTATCACAGTCACGTCAATTCTTCTGGCAGAGACCCACTTTCCTAGTACGAGTCCTATGGAGCTTATGCCGTTCTTCAGGGCTTTGTATTTTACGAAAAAGTGCAACGTGCTATTCACCATGGTCTGATAGGTATCTTTCTGAGGAATGAACATAGGCTAAACGATTTTTCATTATACCAATGCATCCTATCTTTCGGCTAAACATTTTACTTTCAACAGGGTTTTCTTGCAACAAGTTCTTTCATTTTTGATTTAATTCTAATCTTCGCAAACATTATTCTAAATTCTACATAGTTTCTTACAACCTGGCTACTTTATTAAAAAAAACTCGGGGCTTGCGATGACTATTCAACTCATCCTTGGGGTGAGCGAGGTCTAACGGAAAACAACTAGGAACATAGCGAACTAGGGCAAGGGACATTTTTTTTTTTTTCAAACTCTCGTCCAGGGCAGCTGATACAAAACTGGGGGCATTCTGGGAAAACGGGGATGTCTCGATCACTTTTACTGTTTGGGTATTGAGATAATTTCGGGACGGGGAAGGTCGCGTTTACCAGAAACATTTCTATCATGGGTGCCACTGACAAGTAGTTCCCTGAAAATGGGCCAGATTAGAGAACCTTAGTCGTCTTACCTGTCCCTTTCTTTTCGGCCAATCTAGGTTTCATCAATATTTAGCAGAAAAGGAGAGGTAGTAACGTGGTATCGATGTAATTTTTATTTAAGACAAATTTGTGCAAATACTTGTGGTATTTGGAGCCAATCAGGTGGTGCACCAGGGGTAGTGGTTCGCCAATTAGGTGCCAGTCGCTAGGAAGAGTGAAAGTGTGGAGGAGAGAGAGAGAGAGAGAGAGAGAGAGAGAGAGTGAGAGAGAGATAGAGAGAGACAGATAGAGAGAGAGAGAGATCAATAATAGGCTAAATAGTACACATGTGACATGGAGAGTGGCCGTGTACTATTTAGGCTATTCAGTGCATTACCCAACATGAGACATTTCGGGTCTGTGTTAGAATGTAGAAAGCATGCAGTTTGGGACGGAAGAGCATTAGGCCGGGTACATAAGGACATGCATTGAGTTGGGTGTTCTTAGGTGCCATCTTGCAGCGTAGGTTCGCTTCGTGTATCGGACATGGCGTGGCTCCAGATCTGTACTATACCCTAGTCGTGATTCCAATGTAACCTGTAGAGGGAGAAAAGGAAGAAAGGGAGGGGGAACAACATTCGAGCATATCAAAGGTACGGGCACGAAAGTTCTTTACTTACCACATACTCGTCTTATCTCCTCGGGATATAATCCCTAGGGCCATGGTTTCCGAAGTCAAGGGGGGTGGGCAGTGTGATAGGTTGTTCATGGGGGGGGGTCCGAGGGTGGCATTATAGATCGTGTGTAGGGAAACGCTAAAAAGAAATCAGAGGCGCCTAGCGCGAGGTATCTGGTTTGTAGATGTATCCAGCTATCGGGATCCTTAAATCATTCCCAACGCTGTGATGTTCTAAGGCATATCAGTTCTTCGGCCAACCCTGTCCCTTAGTACCTTCGAGCATCATACCTTTATAACATTCTAACATTCATACCGCTTCGCTTTTACCCATTCTCAGAAGTCGAGGTCCTTCTTCATGCGTTAGTTCCTGAGCTTAGTCGCATATTTGGAGGCAGCGTATCATACCTTAGATTCGATCATCAATCCGGGGCCGAACAGCCATTTTCTAATAACTTTAAAAAGAGAGCAAAACGGTTGCGCACAAAATAGCCCTCCCGCCAATTCCCACATTTACAAAAGTATGCGATACCTGTTCATAGTTTGGAAAACCTTTATTTGCATAATCGTTCAGTAAGTAAATATGTGAGTGCAATCGTACTTGGCCGGACACGGCGATGGCTGAAGCACATACAGTAGGGGGCTATTTTGCAGCATTTTAAAAACATTGAAAAGCGTCTACTTAGTTATTTGCAAGAAACTAAAAACGTCTATTAATAATTGAGGGATCAGAGGGTATTTATTTCATAAATTGAAACACAGTCAAACTAATTGTAATCACATTTCCTAGATGTATACCGTGGGCGTGCGTCATAAGCTACGTTATGTATCGGCTACAATAAATATCATAATAAATCGTACATTGAAATCAACATTTTAACGGGATCCTTTCAAATGTTCGCCAAGTGAACCCTCCTCCCTTTTTCGTCAAGTGTGCAAAGGTTCACATACATATCTCAGAACATCAAGTCTTGTTAGCCAAAGAACACCACGAGGTGTTCGTAAGTTCCTATTGATACCGGCGCCATTTTGGGCGATGTCGGGTTGGTTGCACCAGAATCCCTTTCGGCAGTTCAAAAACCTGTGCTAACAGAGGGGCTGGTAATGTGGTCCGTCAATCAAAAGGGGAGGGAGGTAGAATCTTCCTTACCGGGTCACGTTGAGGTTCAGCCGGAACTTTCTCGAATCCGTTAGCCCACAATATTTTTGGATGATTCAGACTGAAGCTGGTGCTGACACGAGAGCACCACCATCTTGTGGCTATGTCGTGGTCATTTCATTAGTGATCAAGGCAGTTGTTCCCCACCGGAAGCCTGTGGATGCCGAGGGCTTCTGGGACTCTGGTAGCATCTTCAAAGCTGTGGGGATGTTGTCAGAGGTGGGGGCTCGTGCCCAGGCGGGCAAGCGCCCGAGTTGCAATACCGGACAAAGTTACTCCAGCGGCCTAGACCCGCTTTCCAGGGGGCCCAGACGCCATTTTGAGACCCTGCAGCAGCCGCCCTTCGTCGTGTCTTCAAGAGTGGAAGAGACTTCTTGGGGCGAAAAAAAATGGAACACCGTGCCGTTGGAGCAGGACATTTGGCTCGGGGCGCTAGGGTGCAGCTGTGGCGCCTCTACCTGGGGAGGTGAGGGAGGCTCGTTCGCGCCGCCTCCCTCTCCCAGTGCACCCCACGCCGTTCCTTCGAATCAGGGGTGTACATGATGACCACCCTACACCCCTGACTCGGCGAGTACTCTGGAGGACCATTGTATGTCCGGTGCTGCGCAAGTATGCCCGTCGGACATTGTATGTTCTGTGCTGCGGAAATAGGTCCGTCGGACATTGGATGTTCTGTGCTGCGGAAATAGGTCCATCGGACATTGGGTGTTCTGTGCTGCGCAAATAGGTCCGTCGGACATTGTACGTTCTGTGCTGCGCAAATAGGTCCGTCGGACATTGTACGTTCTGTGCTGAGCAGGTATATCCGTTGCCCGGCTGGAGGATTTCGGCGCCGGGCCGGGGCTGGGAAACCTCCTACCTGTAGAGGTGGAAGAGGCTCGTCCGCGTCGCCTCTTCCTCCCAGCCCACCCTGCACCAGTTCAGCGGAGGAATTTGCGATGGCCGGACCAGGAGATACGAGGGAGGGGGTCATCTGCATCCGCCCCCTCCCTACTCGTGGCCCGGGGGACGCCGCCCCAGGAAGGAGAGGATGGGGAGACCATTTCAGGCCGGGCCCGTGGAGCCTCCTGTACATTCTCGCCGGCGACCTCTTTGGTCTATGGCTGTCGGCAGGGCCCCGCCCCACACGTGCTGAGTGTTTCACCTTCCGGATGGGCGTGACCGGTGACCTGTTGCATTTTGGGAACTTCCGGAGTGAGCGTAATATGTTTTGTATGGCTCCTATTAGTACAGTTTTACTTTAAAGAATGTTTTTACTAGTTTTTCTATTTATCGTTGGTCGTGTGTTATCTTTATTGTAATTAAATCTTAAATTATATAACAGAGACTTGGCTCCCTTGAATCCTTTTACTACGAGAACCTCATTACAGTGGGGGTATTTATGCCTGGGTAATGGGGGCGGGGTATCCACGAGCACAGATTTCCTGCATGGGGGGGTTGTCTATGCAGGCCTGTAATTGCTTTTGTTTTTCAGAGTGGGGGGGGGGGGGGGGGGTAATCAGTCCCAGAACTCAAACATGTCGTTGAAATTTGTCTGACGAAATCTGTGCCATCGGGCATAATCAAACGTGGTGGTTCTGTCTGTCCTGTCCGTGTTAGTCTGATTCGTCTTTGTCTCGCGCCTTTTCCCTTTTTGCCGGCCTGTTATTTCTGTCGGCCCTCCGCTCTTACCTATGTTCCGTAGAGTCGGGCATTGGGCTTTCCAGTGCCCGAGTCTTTTACAAAAAGCACATTGGTTTTGCCTTAAGTCTGTTCGCCCTGCGCGTAGTGTCGGGGGGTTACTTTCGGGTCGTTGTGTCTCGGGGTTGTCCTGTCGGTACGTCCCTTTACACTGTTCCCTTTTTGTGCCTAATCCTTGGAACTGTGTCGTCGCTGCCCCTTCCTTTTGCCTATCAGACTCTTGGAAGGTCGTCTGTCGCGTTTCTTTACCTACTCTGACTTTGTCTCTTTCCTTTCGTTGCATTGCTTCTTTGCGCCACATACCGAGACTGTCGAGCATAATAGGCGTTGTCTTGCTACTACGAAGGGCTATTTCTAACGTCTCTATTTTGTCAAGATCGAAGGATCCTACCAGTGGCCACTGTTTCTCTTGATTTGCTTTGGTATACTTGTGCCATAGCTTACTATAGGCTATGGTAATTAATCCATACTTTGTGAACATTTCTTTATTAGGGGTGCCTTCCAGCGGAGCTAGATGGTCCACCTCTAATAAACGGTCCGGGCTGAACCAGCTATCAATCAGTGGGGAGAAGACAGGCATGACGGGTCACAATGGGGACGATAGTCAGCACTACCTATCTTATCACTGTGTGCAAAGACTAGACAGAATATTTCTATTCTACGTTGTTTGCAGGCAGTGAATACCTCAAGAACCAATATCAATCAAAAAAATGGTCAATGGGGAGAATAAGTAGGCCCGCAAAAGGTCTGCGTCACCTACCCTTTCACTATCTGCAAAGAGGGAACCTATTCTTTCCTGTTTGCAGACAGAGAATCTCCAGAAAACAATCCGTAACAGTTAATCAATGGGGAGGGGCAATTGATCAGTGGGGGAGAAAGATAGGCACGACGGGTGCGTTACCTATCCTTCACTGTTTGCAAAGGGAGAGCCGGTTGTTTCTCCGTTTGCCGACAGCGAAACTCCAAATAAATTAACAAAGAGTAATACTAGTATTTTTTTACAATCAATCAAACAATTTCTTAATTCGTCGTGTCTACACGACCTTACCCGGACCGCATGGACAGTTTCTTGTCTTCCGAATCCAGCGCCCGATCGTCCTCTTTTCTTCGTAATCCTCGCGGCACTCCTGATGGTTCCCAGTCAGGACCGTAGATCACTCGAGAGAGGTCTGTTCGGAACCAGTGAAGTTCGGATGATCGGCTGTCAGACGAGGGTCTATCGGACAGGGTACCTCCCGATCGTTGCAGTCGTTCACTCTGTCGTCAGGACCTCTCCCACTGGATCCACGAGTCGCTGATAGGCCCCACGTTTGGGACGCCAATTGTAAAAGGGTGGCTAGACAACCAGTGACCAAAGACCCTTTTGTGTTGCCCGGCGGTGTCGCCTCTATTACCCACAGAATATTAATCAATTAAGAAGAAGGCGCTGGAGACTGAAAGGCAGGAAACGAGGGTTTATTCTCTCCGGAGGAGAACACATCAATTCGGACAGCAAGTATCGTCACGAGGTGCTCTAACCGCATCTCTGAGGCCTGGCCTCTTATACACAGGTTTATTGCTTTATTACATGAAACACATATTTGTCGATACTTTGATGTACGGAAAAGCATCCTAGGAATCCCCGCTTCAAGCCCGTTCCCACACGTTTACAGTTGAAATCCCCACCCCGGTCACAACAGGTGATGATTATCGCGCAGCTGGACATTCCGCCGATTCACGGAATGTGTGGAGTTGATCGGATCTCATGGGGTGAAGGGTGTTCGATCGACTCGAGGGTCCTTTGATAGGGGGAAGCTTCCTACTGTACGGGGGTGTGATAAACAGTATCCGCAGGGCCAGGTGGCGGCCTGGGAACAAGGGAGACAAACGGGCACACAGGAAAAGGGGGTTTGTATCAAAGGGCTTGGGACCATGAAAGGGATGAAGGGAGGTGTCGCGCTGGGAACAGGATGGGATTCCGAGGCAGGGCTGCGCTGAAGAGGGGTTTATGACCTGAGGCATATGGGAGCAGGAGGGGGTTGTCAGCGTGCAGGGGATGCCTGCGAGGTTAGGGGGGAGAGAGACGCGCTGGCTATCAGCGAGGGCAGGGAGGCCATGGTGCTTAAAATGGCTGCCGCTTACGCGCAAGGCATGTGGGAGCGGGAGTGATCAGTGAGTGGGGGTGTTTGTGAGGGTGAAGAGCCGTGCTGGGGGTCAGGGGTGTGCAGAGGATGGTTCTGATCAAGGCAGCTGAAATGGCGGGGGTGTACAATAAAAAGTGTGGCATCGGAGAAAAAGGGCAAGATGGCGCAGATAATGTTCACCAAACCGTATTAATTTTCCACACGGTGGGCTCTTCACACTCCAATCACCTGTGGGTTGTAGTGGGGGGATTTTGCTATCTGAAAACCAGCACTTTTATAAACAGCAATTTTCCTTCCAGCAAGATAGCAACAATTTCGTCCCAGCCTTACGAGGGACTAGGAGACCCTCTGGGTCTTGCATACAGGCAGTACAGTGGGGTGTAGTGTAGCGTAGTCTCAGCAGAGGCAGAGGCTAATTATTCCAGACGCCCCTCCATATACCGAATATATGCTGCAGTGTCTCTATATTCACTTTCAGATACTTAAAAGTAGGCTCCCATGTAGTCCCATGTAGTCAGAGTCCCCTTACCTGCTCTTATGGCCAGCTCGCCTCCCGCTCTCTCTCCTCCTCCATTCTCCAACTATAGCTTTGTGAATCAAAGCCACCGCCGCAGCATGTAGTGGCCACTTCTCCCAGCTTGCAGCGGTAAATGCTTACTATCACGAGCCTCCAACCTCAAGCCTCAAAAGTAAGCCAAACACCTTAATCTAGCGATTGCTCTGCTTCTATCTTGGAGCCGCTAGAAAATCCTGATGAAGCAGTGTCAGTGTCAAGGTCAATGTGTTTCAATGAAAGCTGCCGCCGCCGCTTTTCCTGCAGTCTTCACCAGTTTACTGACACGCCGCCATTTGACCTCGCTGTCTCTCACAATTTCTCCCTCAGCTCCGTGCTGCTGCCCCTCCACAGTGACCACGAGCTACCGCCTTGCTTTCCCAACTTTTTTTCGCATTTGGGGATGCGCCTGTCAAAGCGGCCGTCGCCGCAGCTTCTCCTTTCCTCCTTTCCTCGCCCTCAACGGTACATCCAAACCCGCCGGGGGAGCATAGACGCTCCCGTCACGAGCCGCTCGACTGGAAAGACACCACAGAAAGCAGAGAGAGCAAAGAGAGCCACTCAGTCCATGAGACGGCTACAAGCCACAAGCCATCACGCAGCAGGGTTTGCAGGAGAGAGAACGCCAAACCTGTTACACACCAGCATACAAGGTCAGTCCACTATTGTCGGCGGGAGGCGGGGCAGAGAGATCACCTGAGGCTACACGGAGGCGTGGTACTCCGCAGCCATCAGATTGGGCCCCCAGTCAAACCACTGTGGTACATAACATCTGTTGCATTGTTCACAAAGGAGTTTGGTTCTAACCACTTATATATTGGTAAGTGCTGCATTTTTTTAAAATCTTGCTTAGAGCCCCTAGATGTTTGCAGTCCATGTTATTTATTCCAGTATGAACTGTATTAACTTGAAAGACGACAAAGAAGCCTTGAGACTTAAGTGGAGCTTTGACTAATTGATAACTATTGTTATGTTATGTTACATACATTTATAATGCGTGCAGATACTCATGAGTGTCCCGGCCCGAAACCTAGTGGGGTATGGAAAGAGACTATTAGGCAAAGAAGTGTGTCTTTAATTTCCTTTTAAAAGTTACTGGTTCCTGAATGGACCGCAGGACGAGAGGAAGGGCATTCCAAGTAGCAGTGGCCTTCAGAGCAAACGAACTGCTCCTAGCCTCTGATACTTGAAACGAGGGACCTGGGCAAAGCATAGGAACATGGATCGAAGGGCTCACGAAGGAACATTAAAAGGGAACCGTCTCTGCAGATAGATAAAACCGCACCTGTGAAGTGCACGATGGGCCAGAACCAAATATTTAAATTTAACTCTGTCCACCACGGGAAGCCAATGGAGGGATCGCAGCTGATGGTGAACAATGTTCTTAGCCGAAATGCCTAATAGCAGTCTGGCTGCCGTATTCTGGACCACCTGTAGCCTTTTCAACAGGTAGCCCGGAACACTAACATAAAGAGCGTTGGCATAATCGAGCCATGACAGAATCAGTGCGCACGTAACCGTTTCCCTCACCGTCTGAGGTAGAAGAGGAAAGAATTTTCTGAGAGTTATAAGAAGGCCGAAACAGCAACCTGCCAGCTTCTTAATGTGTGTTGAGAAAGAGACTTTCATCGAACAATTCCCCCAAATCATTTACAGGCTTCCCTGTGGTGGAGGGCGGTGGAAGGTTAGGAGGCCACAGGTGCTCTTGGATATTGGGAGGGAATTTACCAAATAGCAGGATCTCAGACTTCTGTTCATTACACTTCAGCTGTGCATCTGCGAGTCATTTAAAAATAGAAGCTAAGCAATGTTGAACCAATGAAACAGAGTCCGCATCTTTGGCCCAGCTAAAGAGCAGCTGGGTATCGTCCGCGTAGGCCATCACCTTAGCCCCTAGCTCCTCTGCCAAATATATCACTGGAGTGACATAGATATTAAAAAGGAGAGGGCTAAGGGAGGATCCCAGAGGGACTCTTCCTATTTTCATCCAGATTGGTTTAATCCTTGTTTCCGTACAAGACAGGATGGTGCATGCTTAATATGGCACAGATTACATTGTTAGTTTCTCCAAATTTAAAGGGAATTGTCCTAAACTTAATCTTCTTGGATTTCTTTGGTAATTCCTCGATATATGAAAATGCTGGATGCTAATCCTCACCTTGTCCTATTCAGTGGTAACATTTTTGATCAGGTTATCGCTTGTTAAAAGTAGCAAAATTCAAATACATCTGACTTGATTCATATTCTTAACTAGTTATTGAAATCTTTATGGTGAGGCATTGTAAGTAGTATGTCTACATGCTAGCAATGCATGATGAAGGGAGATGGGAAAATCAGAACATAAAAAAAACTAAATATTGATGTCAATGATAAGGAATTGCGGTGTGAAAAATAATCTTTTATTTGTGAGCTTATTTAACTGGAAATACTGCATTTAGGTGCTGCTTGTGTCTAGTTTTCAGAGTTATGTGTGTACTTAATAGATTTCCTGACATTTAACATGCTATCGAAGAGACTTAAATCCAATGCTAGTGTTTTGTTGTAGGAAGATGGAGTATTATGTGTTGATGCTGGTTTGGCTACGCCATGTAGTACTCTCACAATACCCCAAAGAAGGGTCTTGGATTCACAATAATAAATCCTTAGATCAGTCCTGGTACAGTGGAAAAGAGCAGGCAGGCTTTACTAGAGAAAAATGTGTTTAGCATTTCAGAGTACCAACATGAACGATAAGTAATTGACACAACTCGAAAGAATTCCAAAACCAATGTATAAAAATAAAGCAGATTTTTATATAAATGTAGATACCAAAACGAAGTCAATCGAAGTGTGGCTCAGGGGTTAGAGGCGGCAGATCCGGAAGCTGAGATCGGCCCTGGACCAGGGTTCAATTCCCCGCCTCGGCGGGTCTTGGGCTCAAAAATTCCACGGACTCGATAATTCTCGCTTCGGTGCCTTCTCGACTCACGGGTTCACACTCTGCGACTCTGGGCAATAGCTTGCTTAATCTCCACAACGGCCCCTCGCGGCGGGATGCCTGGCTTTCACCTTGTGGATACCCTGCCGGGGTTATCTCACAGGGGAATACCAGGACGGGTTCCCTAAGCAAGCGCCGGGAAACCCTTTGTGGGTAGCTGTGCGCTATATAAGCTCAAAATACATTTACAATCGTATAAAGTATAACTGGAGTTATAGATTTTAGAAGCAATATTAAATCCGTGCGAAACGGTACTGCAAAGCTTTATCATTGCGGTCAATGGTAAAAGGCATGTCATATTCAGTCACTTGCAGGTCAAGTTGTGTGGAACCCAAGGAGGGTAAAGGGGAAGCAGGTCTCATTTTTAAGCCACCACAGTCAGTTCGATTTTACCTGGCTTGAGAAGCCTGGGTGTAGAGTTGTCCTGGCTGTCCTTGGGGCGGAAGCTGGAGCCGTGGGAGAGCTGCTTTTACTGCTTACATGGTGCTGGTGGGAATCCTGTGCAAAAAGTCAACAACCAAGCTACTTCTGATGTTGCATGAATAATATGTGGAGTTCTGTAAAAGTGCAGCATCTAGTAAAGGAGGTGGTTGCCGGACTTGCGACCCACAAACCTTGGCAGCTGTAAGGTCGGCAGAAAGTTATTTTGATGTCCAGAGGTTTGGGGAAAATGGTAGCTGCCGGAACATCGTTGGAGGTCAGGACCATGCTTCCCAAAATGCACTGGACCATCTACTTTTGGGCAATACCCCGGAGGATCCGATAGCCAGCGTTTCTTTTGTTCTGGTATGTTCTTTTTGCCTGCGGTTTGCAGGGGACTAGTGCCACTAGTCCTTGGGAGTCTGGAGTTGCCTTTGGCTCTCAAAAGGGTACCTCTGTCTGGGGAACCGAGCTTTGGTCCAGGAAGAGTGGAGGTCATGCAGTTTCAGGAAGGTTGTGATAGATGCAGGGTATTGCATCTTTGCTTTGTGCAGATCCTGTTGTCACTGATACAGGTCTCCTCTTTGTCCTTTGTTTCAAGTCAGATCAGAACTGAGGTTCTGGTGTCAGGAGTTGCCCTTAAATCCTAGATTTAGGCATGTGGATGCAAGTGGCTAATGGACTGCTAGCCTCAGCCGCTAATCTGTCCCTGAGGTAGCCAGATCTGGGGTGGATGTCACCTTTTCTACCCAGACCACTCTATTCTAGCACTTTCTTCCTCAGCTAAACAGGCCACATAGCCGACCCTAGAGGTTTGGTTAGCCAGACGTCCTGTATACCTAATTTTCCTACCTATCCGAGTGCAAATGTTGCTGGAGCAGGGTAAAGGCTGTTTCCAACTTTGACAGGCAGCCTGGTTGCATATCACAGGCAGTGAGGGCTTTGAATTCACCTCCTTGATGTGCTATTTCACTAGCCATCTTGGCAGGAAAGGTGGTATGCCCTCCTTCCAGTCCAGTCCATTATTTCTGACTCCTGGGAGAGTTCCCTCCTCCTGGCAGGGGATCAGATTCCTGTCTTGGCGGCAGCAGCTGCCGGCTGGCTGCCAGAGCTCAGGAAAGGCTGAGGCAACCAGGAGGGCAACCTCTAAGGTAGCCAGCAGTGTGCATGCCTCATCGTGCTCGACATGAGATTCATGTCAGGAGTGAGGAGGCATGATGTTTGATACCAAACATTACATATTTTGGCAGTACCATAATGGAGCCACCATCCTCAGATTTTCCCGGGTGCCAGCCCATGTTATCCTACGAACTCCCTATCACTTATAATAGCCATTAAAGGTAAAGGCCACTGTAGCGACATATGAGCTTCCACTTACATGTCCATACCTTTAATATATGCACCCTGCCTCCTGGACTCAGAAGGCCTTCCTTATGTTGTTGTTGTGTTTACTTTACTCGATGGAAAATTCATCATAAAAGTATACAGTTTATACAGTACATTAAAAAAATAAAAGAGTAGGGGCTCAACACTCGTATATATGCGAACATCCTCATATACTACTCAATTTAAATTATCTAAAATCAAGCTCAAGCTTGTTACATAAAACCATAAAAAACACTTCATGCCATAACGCTGTCCGTCGGTTAGGTTAAATGGGTGGGACGCTTGGCCCTCCTAGTGCGGGTCTGCCATGCACTACCCAGAAATTTGGCTACCCCACACACCACAGCAGTAGAAGATGTGTCAGTACGGAGGACCCGTAGGGCCATTTTATGACATCTAAGGCCCAGCCCCATGCATAGTGATTGGCATGTATTAAACATAGTGCATTGACTTTGCTGCACATGTTGAGGGCAAAGTCGAGTTCAAGCGGTTTGCACTGCTCCCACAGTCTGTAATGGCAGGCTTGCTATCCATAGTTTACTTGGGTCATTCAGGGTGGCACAAACAGTGCTTCGGGCCCTGGTGACCCCTATAACACCCATGCCTTGGGTACCACTGGTGCCTTACCCTAGGGACTTATAAGGGGTTGAAGTCCTTCTTCGTTGTGGTTACCAAATCACACATATCAGTTTTAGGGACAGTGCACTACCACTAGGGCCTTGGCAGCAGGCTCCAGGGCAATTTCAGAGTCATAACCATCAGCATTGGAGCAAAACGTGGGGCAGGGGTGACCATACAACGGTCCCTTTTCTACATTTGTGACCCAGAGTTATAAGAACTGGTGCTAACTTCAACATTCTTATTGACTTATTTTAGAGGTTTTAAATATGAACTTGACCTTTCAGGGATAGGAGAATTGTAAAAAGTGGACAGCCATTAATTAGGTCTCGCAGTGTGCATTTTCAGGCATACTTCTCTCCAGCCTGCAGTCATGCCACCCAGAAACAATTTGGAAACGAATTTGGGCTGGTAAGGTAAAGCAGAAAGAATTGATTCATCACTATTTAAAACCGAAGACAACTTCAAAGGAATGTGCATAATTGCCTTTTCTAATGTTTTGATTACTTTTTAATAGAATGATCACATTACAGCATTTTGGAACAACAATTTCTGGGATAATTTGCAATTGTTTTAATTGCCTCTGCGACCCCGAACCCCTCCTAATATATGCTCTTTTCGGGCTCTTCCGCCAACGCATTTACTTGATAGAATTATGAACTACTGACTAAAGTCCGGGAAACGAAACCCGCATTAAGTGGCCTTGCATTACAGATTCAAAATGTAATTGAAAAGATACCATCTGATAACATTGTCTTGGCTCAGTCAGATTTCACTGTAAATCGCCGGTGCGTGATTGTCGTGGCTATTAACGCATTTCCATCAGCCCTGCATGATTGCTTCGGCGCAAAACTTTGATCAGTTCCGATTTCTGTTCGTAAGTGGCTGTCAGTGCAGGTCATAAAGCTGCAGCCTTAATCTTTCATAAACCGAAATACAGAGATTCTTGTTATCAGCCTAGAACATTATTCGTGGAAACCGCAGCCACCCTTTGCTTTATGGGATAACTGTGATTGCTCGACAAGGACGGGTGGCAATCGTTTTTCTAAATGGGAGCGATTGTGCTGCCTAGTCAGAAATATGACTGACTCGATCCCAGATGAACCGCGCGGATAAAATATTTCCATTACAAAAATGCCGGTTATGCTCACGCTCGGTTTGCTTTTCTTCGTAAAGCAGAGTTGTTGAAGGGCAGGGCACCCAGAAGTTTCAACAAATATGCTTTTTTTTCTCGCAATATGTTTTTTCAAATCTTAATAGTGCATGGATCTCTAAGATGAACTCCGAGTATGACTCTATGTATTTAACTTTATTTTTGCATTCTAAAGTCTTTCTTTCTCCGTTTCTGGGATTTTTGGTTCCTTGGGTTTACAGTTATTTTGCATTCCCCCCTCTCCTGCAGCGAGGACCATACACAATATTTTTCCTGTGACACATTAGTTCCTTGAGACAACAACTTTGAAATTGTCAAATTGAATAGGTGTACCTGTGGGCCCTAGCTTCCCTCTGGATTGTTTTGGTTATTGTTAACGAGCAGATATACATAAGGAAATGTTATCAGTTATAATCAACGAGGACATCATTATTCGTTAAATAGCAGGAACCTATTGGTGCCTTACAAATTCTTTGGCTTTAATAACCGTGGCGGTCACGTCTCAGTCTATAAACTAGAATATGTGATTTATTGTATGACAGCAAACAAATCATCAGAAGGATAACTTTCAGGGAACTGCATATAGGAGTATCTGTCAGTATATGTTACTCTTAATAATACACGCATCAGTAGCCGTTATCTATATCCACCTGATATTATGCTGTAAAATGTGGTTGAAATTAATGTATATGTTAACCTAGCAAACTTGCCAGCCTTGGTCCCCAGATTAAGACCTATTTCTGAAATATTTGGTAGATGTAAGTTTACAAGGTGAGGAAGGGACTACCTCTGTGACATGGCTGATGGGTGATATTAATACTGCATGACAGGGTCTTTGCCTAACTATTCCAAAGCTCAAAACAACCGATGAAGTGGAGAAAGGGGGCAAGTGGGGGGAGACTTGGTTCTACAAAAAAATTCTAATCAGACAGAAAAGGGTAAAAAAGTATTTACCTCATGCCTAAATATGGATCTCATGCCTACAGAGCCGAAGAATAAAGCCAAAGCTTTCACAGTGCTCACAGATAGAATCTGATAAACCACATATTGATCAGTCTATTTAATTGATTTATTTGTGGTATTTTTATGGTGTCTACTTATCCCAAAAAGTGATTTGCTACTGGCCCCATGCAAAAAACAATTCATTCTCTGATGTTAAAGCTTGCGAGGAATCCACATGTACGTTTTTTAGTAACAATAGCTTGAAATATATTTTGGAGGTTTTTCTTTGTTAGCCTGATAAACCCTATGTTGTGGCCATGATAACACAAACTACACAATTGTGGACAAACCCAACTGATCTCTCTAAATTATTTATCACACATTGGCAATGCCGCTCAGTTTGGTTTTGCATTGTAATTTTTGTTTAAACTAAGCTTGACTAATCCACAATACAAGTAGAGCATGAGCAGTGCAATCTTCTCTAATACAGACAAAAGGTACAGGATAGGTGGCAGAGGTACAATGCAAAGTTCCATTACAGGCAAATAGAAGAAACAACAGTGCATGGTTCCTAAAACACACAGAACCAATACAGCACAGGTAACAGCAGTAGATGCAACCTCACAAGTCGATTAGGTTGCGCATGTTCAGCAGCAATGCACTTTTCACATGTACTTGAAGGAAATACTGTGTGAAACTGTATTTCATGTCTGACTGTAATATAGTCAAATTTCCTTAAAAGTGGGAGCTATGTGGGATAGCATGATGTTGTGATATCACCTCCTGTGACAGCATTGAGTGTGATATCACAGCACATTTATTTTACTAATTAGTACCCAAACTGGTGTGCTCAGCAGTTGTGCTCTGCATCTGCTCCTTTAGTAATTTATATATGTGCCTCTCTCACAGGTGAAAAATGTACTCCTCTTGACTGCTGTCAGTCAGGTGCCAGCATAACCACGAAGATCACAAGTATCACTGTCTCCAATACAGAAATCTACAGGCAAAACAGCCATTTGACACTACTGTACGACACACAGCAGGTACACTTGACAGGCGCACAGTTGCGGGAATATGTGAGATGTTCAGTATGTCCATCCATGTTACTCTTGTACGATGAACACACTTATCTTTTCCGTAAGCAAAGTCGAACATGGATTTTATAGATTGTGCTTCCACTGTTTCTGAATAATCATTTAACAATGGATGCATTCTGTCAGAGTAACAAGCACTTTATGAAGAAAATAACGCCTCCTCACAAACATTGACTTGTAATTTTGCAATTGAAATGATGAAATGTTTACTTCTTAAGCATACTGATGCTAGTCTGAGATGCAAGTACAATACCCATAGTAACCACTGTTAAAGTGGAATATCTGGAACAAATGGAGGCAAGAAGAACGAACCTATGGTAGGGAACCAAACAGGCCTTCAATAGTTTTCTAAAGGTGTACTCATTCTCTTCCTGTCTCAAAGAAACAGAGTGCTGGTTCCAGGCTTTGGCTTCTGGAACCGAAAAAGATCTACCACCTCTAGTGCTCATTCTAAAGTTAAGATTGCCCCAAATATTAGTTTTGGTGGATCTTAAGGTCCTTTGAGTGCCGCAGTGTGTAATTCTATCAGAAAGGTATATTGGGCCAGCTGAACGAAAGGCTGCAAACACGGTGGTCAGGATTTTAAACAGGATGCCTTTCTGCACAGGTAACCAGTGGAGCTCCCTTAGCCATTCAGATACAGAATTCATACGAGGTAGTTTGTTCACAAGTCTTGCTGCAGCGTCTTAAACAACCTTCAATATATTGAATAAATATATAGGTAACTCTAAGTACAGACTATTGCAATAATCAATCCTAGAAGGTATTAATGCATGAACCGCTGTCTTCCAGACAACTAAAGGAAGAAAGGTGGGAAACTTTGTCAGGGATTTAACAAATGAAAAACAAGTTCCAGACAACTAAAGGAAGAAAGTTGAGAAACTTTGTCAGGGATTTAATAAGTGAAAAACAAGTTCCAGACACCGCAAACATTTGTGGATGGAACAATAGATATCTGTCAAATCTGACTCCCAAGTTCCTTGCAACCGCAGTGGGAGGAGGGGGGTTAGCAAGTCCATTAGGCCATTAGTACAAGGCCGAAAAAGTGTTGTTTCTCCCATACAGGAGAATTTCATTTTTTTCAGTGTTGTAGTTCAGATGGTTAAGATTCATCCAGCAGATGACTTGGGTAAGATATTCTTTAAAGTTCAATTGAGAGCCTTAGGAATTTATATATAACAATAGAATCAGTAGGCAATCATCAGCATAAGAAGGAACAATGATCCCAAAAGATTCATAAGGGAGACCAAAGGGACTATGTAAATATGAAACAATGTTGGGCTAAGAGATGAGCCCTGGGAGACCCCATATTTAAGCAATGTATTGAAAATAAGAATAAGAAAGTAACCACCTGTTCCTATCTGCAAAAAAGACTGAAACCAACTTAAAGCGTGGCCACAGATTTAAATCTTGCCACGGTACTGAAGTAGTAAAGCATGCAATATCGTGTCGAGTGCCGCTGACAAATCAAAAAGTATCAGGACGGCATTCTTGCCATTCTCAAGTTATTTTTATTGATTACGACGCTTCAAGAAGGGATGATTCTGTGGAATTTCAAGATCTCAAACCTGATTGAGAGGTGTGCGAAAGATTAAACCAATCAAGATATTTCATTAATTGTGCATTTACTAACTTATCCAGTATTTTAGTCAGGCCTGGAAGCAAAGAGATTGCTCTATACTTAGTTAAGCTTTTAGGATCTACTGATGGCTTCTTCAGCAGAGGTCTGATATTTACCTGCGTCCATCTTTCAGGAACACGGGCAAGTGTTCAGAACGAATATATGATGGAATTCAAAAAAGGATTTATAATGTCCATAGCATTTATACGAATTGCCGGAGGACAAGGGTCACTAAGCAAGTCTGATTTACATTTCTCAATAGCAAGTTCAGATTGCTGTAACGTGATCAATTGAAACTCAGCAAGTGTGCTACACTAGAGGTGGTTAGTACTGGGAGTACCTTCATCTCCAGCAGCACTGCATTGCTATTGGTTAAACCAACTTGAATCACTTCTACCTTCTGTTCAAATTATTTGGATGGTCTATCACACAACTCTTAAATTGGCTGTATGTTGACAATACATCTATTAGGATGGAGAAAATCCTCTGTAATCTGAAAAACTTGAGAGAAACATTTTCGGGCCACTCTATTTTAGTGGAGAAAAAATATTTTTAGTTTTTTTGATAGATTCAATATAGTTATTTATGGCTAGTTTGTAACTATCCTTATCCTCTGGAAACGAGTGAGATCTCCGTCTTCTTTCAAACTTTATCAAGCTAACCGCTTACTGGCCAAAGTCGGCATGAACCTAGGGGCTGATGGAACCTTTTGTTTGTACCACCAAATCCCAGCGGTGCTTACTCATCCATAGTGTCAGTGAGCCATTTATTTGACCTGTCCACATCTTCATCTGACTCCCTAGTCAAAGTTGGGTGGAATTAACCATACGTTCTCTGAAACTGACATCTTGCACTATACTCCATTGGTGAAAACCTGTACCATCATTAACTTCAAGCCTATACCTGGCTCTGTTTGAAGCTACACAAGACTTAAAAGGAATAAACATGGTTGGTAAGTTTGAAATGAATGATGATTGGTTAATAATAAGTCTAATATATCAATGTTAAGTCTAATGTATGCCAGTAGTGTGCATAGGACCCCTGACTAGCTGAGAGGGATTCAAAATAGATAGAATATCAGTTATAGTCATAGCTGCCAATTCATCCATATGACAATTAGAACCTCCTAATACCATAAAATTGGAATATTGTGTGCAATGAAGGGGGCGGGAGAGGGGGAAGAGACCTTCTCCTAACAAATCAAGAAACCTAGCTCTCTGTCCCGGGGATGATATTCTAACATGCCAGAGAAGGAACATTGTTGAGAAATTCTAAGAAATAAATTAAGGCTTTTTGCTCCTTCAAGGTTGTTTAAACTGTAAGTGGAGCATTGAAAGTTGTTAGGAAAAATGATGCGACAACCACCTACCCTTGATTCTTTCTAGATGGTAGCTGGCAGGAGCGGCCCGTGCAGGTGAGAGTGGTGGGGCGGGGGGGACAACGACGAGGGACAATTAAGTAAATATTTAATTTCCTCTTGCCGTCATCTGTCGAATCCTCCTACCCTGCCCCACAGCTCTTACCTGCAAGGGCCACTCCTGGTGGATGGAATATCTTGTAGGAATTGCAGTAGCTATATCCGGGTTGGAGGAGTCTCTAAGCCAGGTCTCCATAATAAATCATAAATCTAAAGCTTTTTCAACTAATAAATTGTGGATTTCTATAGCATTCTGATTGAGGGAAGGTACATACATAATGCCTCCCAAAAAACTGATAGCTTTGTCCTCCCTCTCAGAAATCGTTGACTTAATGTAATCTCTTATCCGTTTTTTAAAATGTAGTGCTCTTCGTTTCCAAATTAAGGAGATATTTGCATTTAAGACAAGATACTGGACTCACAACATTCTTAACACCCAGTTCTACTTAACACTGAGGAAACTCACCTAGTACTCTGAACATCATGTGGGGAGTAGCCTAAAGGATGTATAAAATCTGGCTCACAGCCATCCGCATGGCTGGCTTGGGACAGACAAGGAAGTACGCAGATGAGCTTGCTTTTGGCTCAACAGCGTAGCAGCAGCTGCGTATCTGTAAAAAAGCATGATCCTCCCCTGTAGTACCCACGTCTCCCACAACCTCTTCACCGCCTACTTCCCAAAATGGCGTCCAGTGAGTGGCAACAATTAGTGAAAAAAATGGCGAAGTAAGGGTTTTCTCAGAATCAGCGGGTCAAGGAGCAAACTAAAACCATGAAACAGCACTAAAACGGAAACCCAGCATACAATTAATATATTTTTTTAAAATTAGCCCCCTCAATGACCACAGAAAGTGCAGATAAATGCTGACAGTACTTGAAAAACAAATTAGTGCCTCATGTCTACTTACAAGCATGATCCTCCCTTGCCCTCCTCGCCTTTCCCGCTGCCACTTGTTTGCAATAGGCCAAAAAATACATTCAACTTATGGAAAATATCCTATGGTTTTATTTCACTATTTTATCCAGGCACAACTCAATTTGGTCAGAATAGAACGCACTCCAAACCAGGGGCGCAACTAGGTCTTAATTTCGGGCGGGGGGCTAACATGGCAGAGGAAGGGGCGTGGCTAATGTAAATTAATGGGGCGGAGCTAAAATGGCAGATAATCCGGATCGGTTAATGCTCAGGTCAAGCTGAGAAAAAAATGTGGTGAATTCTACATTTGAAACTGGACAACAATTAAAGCACACATTTTTGTTAGTTTGATGCATTGCCCCCCAAAACCCATACACACCCTGAATCTTAAAATTACCCCTGGCACACCAAAACAATTCAATTTTCAAAGCTTTATTCGACATCAGTCATAAAAGCACTTCCTCCCTAACACTATACATAAAAAAAGGCTAATCTATATACACAGTATTAAAACAAGAATTATACAGTTATAAGTCGAATGCAATAAGCTTTTAACATTTGAATCATCATTAATTATGCTCATAATTAAAAAACTTTATGGGTAAAAACTACAAATCTTCACAGCGTTTTTCCTAGCAAGGTACGTGTTCGGATGGCCCAGGCCCAGCCCAAGAACTTTGCGACTGCAATTGCAAATAATGGAGAACCATCAGTCTCCAGTATCCTGAGTGCTACCACTTGGCTACTCGTCCCCATATTAAGGCAAAGAGGTCTTATCCATTTACGTCTTGGATTTACATATAAGGGACAGCAAAACAATATATGGGAGACGTGCTCAGGTTTATCTTTACAAAGGTAGCAATGTTCATCCCATGCTGTAGACCATTTCTTTTTAAACATATTTACTGGGAGTGATCCAACTCTAAATTGAAAATACAGTTTCCTGTCGTATGGTTTCTCAATCAAGTCCCAATAAGTTTCACACAATGGAATCATTTTTAGATCCAGAAAGCATCTCGACACCGAACAATTATTACCATTTGCAAAAATTCTATAGTTCACCATCTCCCAATACAGCCGTTTTATCTCAATCTTTGAGGGAAAAGAAGACACATCAGGATTGCCCCACAGGTGGTCTAGATTTAGCTCTGACAGTAGCCCTCGTAGGTCTTTTAACCAGGCTATTTTATGAAACTCATCGAGCAAGACAACATCTAACAACGCTGTAGCGTAGTGGGCTAACTCCGGGGTTACCATTAACCGTCTCCAATATAGCAACGGGCGCAACTTTGCTATGTCCAGAATGTTTTTCCTACCCAGGTCCAATTTTAGAGGTACAGTAGGGGTACTTTGCGGTGCTCCCACCAGACCCCTGAGAAACTTGTTTTCTATTGTGGACAAGTTTGCTAGGTTGCCAAAACCCCATAGTTCTGAGCCATATAAACTGGCGCTGATAGCTTTCATTTGGTATATCTCAAGCACACAATTTATCGGTTTCGTTAAGGAAGCTTTGTGTTTTAGTAATAATGCTCCTGTTATTTGGCTGAACTTTAGGGCAACGGTGTCTAGGTGAGACTTCCATTTCATGTTCCCCCTGGAGTGTTATTCCCAAGTAGGTAAAGGCATCTACTTGTTCAAGAGGTGTACATTTGTAAGTAATAACCCCCCTGAATGTTGTCCTACAATTCATGCACATAAACTTTGTCTTGCTGGTGTTTAATTCTAGGCCTCGCAAGTCGCAAAACTCCCCAAAAGCATTTACCGCCTTTGGAGGCCACTTGGGGTGCGGGAAAATATCAGCATGTCGTCCGCAAACATAAGGACGGGGACACGCAAACCAGCGATTAATGGGGCATCAGAAGGGGACTTTTTCAAAAAGTCTACTATTCCATTTATGTATATCGAGAATAATGTGGGCGCCAGGACGCAGCCTTGTCTCACCCCACGCTCTACCGGGAAGGGCTCGGTTACTTCTCCCTGCGACCCCCATCTAATTTTAGCATAATTGTTTTCATGCAGTCGTACAATAAGTGTGAGAAGTTCCTGACTCATCCCTTCGTCGGCCAGAACTTTCCAAAGCTTGTCTCTGGGGACCAAGTCAAAAGCTGACTTTAGGTCGACAAAGACAGCGTACAAGGGGCCATTTTTTAGGGTGACATTCCTCCAGTATAAAGCAATAAAATAAAATACCTGGTCTATTGAGCTTGTCAGGGGACGAAATCCTGCTTGGTATGGAGACAAGATGTTGTTTTCATCAATCCATACTTGAAGTTTGTTCTGGACCATACGGCCCATCAGTTTCTGGGCAGAGTCTATGAGACTGATGAGTCGATAGTTACAGGGGAGTGATTTATCCCCCTTTTTGTACACAGGTATTATTTCTGCTCCTTTCCAGGACAGTGGAACCTCACCACCCCTTGCCAATGCATTGGCAAGACAAGAAAAGTATTTACACCATGAGTTCCTATCGCTTAGGTAAATATCAGCCGGTATACCATCCATGCCAGGCGCTCTTCCCCTTGTTACACAATCAAGGGCAAGACTAACATTGTTCTCATTGAAAACATTGTGCTTAAAATAAACACTTAGTGGGTGGTCATCACTGGGTAACAGTTGGTTACGAGCATATTGTGGTTTAAAAAATGCTATCCAGTCGTCAACGGCAACATGGTTTTGAGGAGAGGCAGCCTGCCCTCCCTATCCCCACTTTACCTTAGACCAAAATGATTTTGAATCTTTGGCCGCACAGGCAGTTCTAAGCTCGCACCAGATTTCCTCATCCCACGTCTTCTTTGCCTGCTTTTGAGCACGTCTGTAGATATCCCTAGCTTCTCTTACCACTGCTGCGTTCCCCAGCCGGAGTGCTTTACTAAGTTTATGGCGTGCCTGTCTACAATTTTTATTATACCACCCCTGGCAGATTTGATGGTTTTTACCCTTATTGCTACTTGCTGGTTTTAAAAAGAAGGTTTGTAGTCTAGAGAAGAATTTGTTATGGGCCTCCATCATAGTATCTCTAAAATTGGCGTTACATAAAAATGAATTTATACGATCTACTTCCTCGCCTACTACTTTCTTAAATTCGTCAAACCTCCCCTCTTCCTCTACTAGCTTCCCCCACTTTAGGTGGCGCTGATTGTTAGAGCTTACTAAATCCAAGGTCACTCTCTCGTCCTCTAAACTACCCCCCTTCCCTCTGAGTAGGGCTTGAAATCCATACACAGCGGATTATGATCGCTTTCCAATCTTTTCGCTACGGACATATCTACCAGTTTACTCCAAGCCCTGATGTCTATCAGGAAATAGTCAATTCTACTGGATGCCCGCCCGTTTTCAACCGTGTTGTTTCCAACCCGATCAGAAGCTGTGCGACCATTTGCTGCTCTAAGCCCCCTGGCTAAACAAAGAACCTTCACTTGAATAGCAACTGTACTCCATTTCTCAACTGTAGTGATCTCAAGCTGTGGGATGCCCCATTTACTATCCTCTTCTTCGGCAAGAAATTTGTCCTCCTGGCCCAGGGTTTCAAAGGTGGTATTTAAATTCCCCCCAATAATTATAAACTGGTCTGTGGGCAAGGTTTCTAACTCCTGTTCTAGGACCTTTACTACTTCTGAGCACTTCCCCCCTTTGACCCCCCTAGCGTATATATTAAAGAGGGCAAGTTCTTCGCCATTATTCCATTTAATGATAACTGATAAAATATCCCCACTTGGGAGCATTTTTTATCTAATCGAGCAATTCAATGATTGACGAATCCAAATCAGCATTCCTCCTGAAGGTCTACCTTTACCATTTGACACCGCAGGAATGAAGAAGTTGAGATATCCCACCCAATGGACAGGGCTTACTGACCAAGTTTCTTGGAATAATATGATATCATGCAGATCGATAAAGGCACACCATTCAGTTGATATCATTTTACTCCCTATCCCGCAAGATTCCAAGAAATGAAGGACAACGGTGGACTATCTCCAGGTGGGCCAGTTTGGGCAGAACTTGAACGATTACTTGGGGATATGACTTCTGGAGGTACTCTAAAAGGGGCAGTACATACTTCATCTGATTGGGGTTCAGATATTGAGTCGCTGCCATTACCCCGGATTAGGTTACTATGCCCTTCAAGGTCAGCCAATCTCTCCACACTTTTCCTGGTGTTACATGTTAGCTTACAATTGCTTCGGTGTGCCAGGACTGATGTACCCTCTGTTATAATGGTATCATTATCTACTCTCACTTGGCTGTAATGTCCTGTCCCAATATATTGCTGTATGAGTCAATCGCACTCATTTAAATTTGAAAGGGCGGTGAATCTGTTTTCTAGGTTTATGCCCCAGTCACATCTCCGGGCACCACCAATCCCACTGCCGCCCCCACCTCCACCACTTCTGCGTGACACTGTAGACCATTTTGTCCTTAAAATACTGGGTCTAGCAATAAGACCTCTCCTACTATAAAAGAAGTCGAGTGTAAGGGGGACAATTTCCGCTTTTCTGCGTTGAGGGGGCAGAAGATTGGGTAAGATTTCAGGCAACACCTCCGGGTCTCTAAAATTCAGTACAACACAGTCGCCTGCAAATCTCTTTGGGCTGTTGCCTATCCATTTTACCCTTCTCGCATTTAACAATTCCTCTGATAGTATATGTTTACCCCGATCAGAGATGTGCATGTTGTTAGACAACCAATATAGGGCTTTAGTTTTAAGTGATTGAGGAGACTCTGCCTGGCCGTGCTTCAAGATTGGTATATTAGCTAAGACCAGGATTAAAGGGGAAGCTTCAACAATTAATTCCATTGCTCCTGTTTCCACAAGAGGGTCTTCACTGGCCTCAACACTAGTCAATGGGTCTGGCTGGAGGCCGTTATTTATTGATGGGGCTGGGGTAGGGATGGGTGGTTGTATATGTACCAAAGTGTCCCCATTTCCTATATTTCTATCTTCCCTAAAATTTATGTGCTCTATTTTATCTACTATCTTGTTTGGCAGTTCCCCATACATACATTTGTGTTTGTCAAAAGGCCCTCAAGCTTGTTAACCTTATCAGTGAGATGGTCGATCTTAGATAAGAGTGGCTTGATTAGCCCTTTCATTTTCTGGTCAAACATGCCTAGTAGTTTTTTAATATTGGCTTTGTCCCATTGCATAATACCCTTGTCTTCAGCCCCCAAATCTTCTATACTATTTTTACGCGGAGGGGTTGTAGGTCTATTCTTGCCAGAGCGTAGACCATCGCGCCTGGGTTTATCCTTCGTAGGTCCTTTCCCCACCCTTGGTGCCGGGACTGGAGTGGGACTTACGGTATTAACTTCTACTGATACTATATCCGGATCTACACCACCTTGAGCAACCTCTTCCACTTTGCTCGATGGGGATGATGGGGAGGCATTATCAGCAGGGCCCTCAATACTATGCTGTGAGAGTGCTTCTATTTCACTAGTGTTTTCTAGAGCAGAAATGGGTAATTGGGGTGGGTCAACTAGATTAATACTAGCAGTTGGACTCGTCCCCAGGGAGGCCCTTCTATCATTATTTATTTTGGTGACTACTTGGAATAAATAATTGTCCATGGTGTTTGCAGGTACAACAGTTTGTTTTTGTTTGGACATACCAGTAACAGCTATAGTCACAGACTATGGTGACCCACCTCGTGCAGCAAACCACCACTAACGTTGGATTACAATATAGCCCTAAAGTCCATCAGGTGCAGATAATTGCCTAGGAAAATCCGCCTACAGCGGTAATGACTTACAGGAAAAATGGGCAGCGTTCCTGGGCCAGTCCAGTCTCTGTCAGTCGCGGACTGTTGCAGACTGTCCCGCCCTTTTCCCGGGCTTCTCCCGGTCGCTCCCGCGCAGCGGACCGGTCTCACCAATATATAGAACTATGGGTAAAGGGGAGGGGCAGGCGGGGAGAGCAGCCCAGGTGCAGCTGGTCCGGCCGGCGGTGCTTCTGGGACAGGTAGTCCCTGGCCGGCAGTAGCACTCCGCTCGCAGCCCTGCCTTTCCCTCGTTCAGTCCAAGCAGCAGGCAAACAGGAATCCCGGTAAAGTTAATCCAATGAGGAGTAGACAGGAAGAAAGGCGATGAGTTAAAAATGCCTCACTGCACTGCAACCTCACAAAGCATCAGAGCGACCAAAAAATACATTCAACTTATGGAAAATATCCTATGGTTTTATTTCACTATTTTATCCAGACACAACTCAATTTGGTCAGAATAGAACGCACTCCAGTCCAAACTAGTACTGAGTGCCACAATGTGTACCCAGTCGTAATGTCCTCTGTATACCAAGGACAAATGATAGTGTAGATTACTGCTTGTTACAGCACCGCGCCACACCGCACTAGTGCAAACTTCTGCTCAACCGCAGACGTTTGGTCACAGGCAAGACAACTCGGGGGTGTTGTGTTTCTATGCTTCAGTTTCTACTGTTAGCTTCTCTTGAAGAAAGCTTTGTGTGAGAGCGCATGTATTTTAAAAGGCAACTGGAATCATTATTTTAGATCGCAGAGGGAATATTTTATGGAACGTTAAAACTTTGCTGAAAGAAACATTGATTAACAGTTTGTTTTATAATAGAGTGTTAAAGGAAGGGCAATATATCTGGAGTTCAAAGAAGATTAAATGTCGCTTTTGTTTATTTTGAAGGGCTGTAAAATCTCATGCGGGTACTTTTTTCAATTAGGGCCATAATGCAGCGAGTTTTACTCAAAACTGATAATATGCAACACTAGTTTTTAATACTGATACTGTCGACTGACATCTGACAGCTTGTGCACAGGAGGAATGTCCCCGGAAGTTTGAATTATACGCATTCTATGCTTTCAGGCCACATACTTAATTCAGTAGGGATCATTATTGAAACTCGTCTTGCATGTCTCAGGCCCGAATGAGCTCTTGCTCTACACAACGTCTTGTCTCCCCAGATGTAGGCTACCCTTCCTTGTACTCTTACACTCTTCTGAGGATACCATCTCTTCCTGAACACCTTCATGTCGTGGTGCTCTCTGCCATCTCTCAATCCCTCGTCACCAATGATTTTGTCATTCCTTTCTGGGCTGTTTCTTATATATATATATATATATATGTGTGTATGGTATTTCTATACAGCGAACGTTGCTGCGGAGTGCTGTCCAGGGTAAAAAACGAGCATAAAGTCAACAATTAGGTGAGAAGAAGCTTGCTTGTGGAATTGTGATGCATTGTGATGTAGTGTTCTTTAGAGAGGTGAGTTTTCATCTCTTTCCTAACTTGGAGCAGCGTTGGGGCAGTCCTGATGGATCAGGGATGTAGTTCCGGATCCAGGGTGCATAGGTATATTTATCTTGTTTTTCTTTTTTTCACTTCTTAGTCTGCAGTCTGATGGTGTACTGGCTGCAAGTGTGCTGGGATCCACCAGAGGTGGTGAGCTTGCCTGCAGGGGTGCTGGTTATAATAGCTTTCTAAACGATGCAGTTGGTTTTGAAGTTGGTACAAGCAAAGAAGGAAAGCCAATGGAGTTCCATCAGGATGGGGGTGATGTGATCGCATTTCTTTATCCCCTGAATGAGTGCTGGAGCATGTAGGATGCCCCTGAAAGGTGTCAGTGTGGTGTCTGGGAAGCCGTAGAGTAGGCCAATAATACCATCAATACACAAGAGTATGAGGGCTTGAACAGCAGTTCAAAAGATGCTTTCTGGAAGAAATGGTTTAACTCACTCTAGAAGACAGAGTGTGTAGCAGGCTGTCTGGTTTTGGCAATGTGCTCCTTGAGAGTGAGGTTGGTGTTCGGGGGGAATCCAAATAATTTGCATTTGGTGAAGTTTGGGCCTCATAGTCATCAAGGTTCATGCCATTTAGTGAGGTTTGTGTTGTATCTTGTTTATTGTTCTTGACAAATAACAGGAATTCTGTCTAGGTTAGGTTGAGCTTCACGCAGGCATTGGACATGCAGGTCTCGATGATGTGCAAGCAGTATTTGAGCCGTTGGATGTCTGCAACAGAGTAGACTTATTTTTCTGCTGCAGCGTGCTCCATGCTAGATATAGTAGTAGCCCCATGCCTGGAAATGTGGTACACTACTCGGACTAAAGCACCTAGACAAGTGGTTAATGGAATACTTGAGTTAATACCCCCTTTGAAATGGATCAGCCATAATTAAATTGGATTCGGAAAAATCATGCATTTACATTTTTATCTATCCTTATGAAAACCATTAAAAATAGTACACACTTTACTTTGCCAAATATGCAAATAACATAAAACGGAGACCGTCATAGTAATATATTTCACCAGAAACGTACATTGATTTTCAGAGAAAAGTAATCTGCATATTTCAAGTTTCCAAGTTATTAGAATTCTAAATGTGCTGAAGGACTTGAGTGCCATCAATGGAATCAAACAACTTTAGCAACGTGATCATTGTGCAACTGAAAATAGAATGTTGCAATAAAGAACAAATCAAATGGGTTTCAATATTAGAAGCTCAAAATCGGCATAACATGTTCTGTGATCTTTGGTTACTCAATTTGCTGATCTAGTTTAAAGTTGCAATCTGACCAAATCTAATTAACATGAGCATCGAGTGACCCTGCGATAAATCTAGACCTAGACTTGTGAATGAGACACTGGTATAAATCTTGCATTGTATAAAGTGAGAAGTTATAGATTGCAAACTCATAAATTTCAGCAAAATAAGACAACTTGTTGAAAGAATTGTTCATTCTCCACTTGAAACCATGAGTTGTAGTTAAGAGATTATAAAATGTGTATGTCCTGATATGTCAGTTTTAAGAAGCAAAACAAAAGGGCACACAGATGGAAACAATCACTATCCGGTATCATTAGCTTAGGTTCAGTCCAACCAGATCGATTGCCGGACATCACATGAGTGATGGAAGAGTACCTGCAAAGGGTTGCATTTAGGACAAAAGGTCCAAGAGAATGTAAGCAAATTTCCATCCTAATTATCCATACATGTATTGGCTGTCGGGGGCAGAAAAGTCTTAGGGGAACAAAATCTTCCAGGATGTTACTATCAAGATTGACTATTCACAGCCACACAGCCTGCCATAAGTCAATAGTGGTACAAAAGGGGGTGGTGATGGACGGAGCATCTGAATCAATCAAACACTCACACCCAGTCAAAAGACCTGGGTTTAATCCATCACCGTTCTTTAGCCCACTCTGCCACCCCAGTTCAAGTCAATAGTGGCATGGCTTCATCAATGTACGTTTAAATTTATTTTTTAACAGTACCAGAGAATACCGTCAAAAAGTCAAATTAAATTGCCATCACTCAAATGAGATATTGTGTTCAGTAATTTCTCTTTCCAAAAGTTTGTCATCAATTGCCATCCCTACATAACAATAGGTCAAAACAGCATCAGGCATGCGAAGCCCAAAAACAACTAACCCCTAAATGTTGGCATTGCAAAGACTATAAATTGCATTTTATAGAGATTTGTACTTTATTAATGGTCTTTGAAAAGGCAGACAGCAAATATAGGGGGGAGTAAGATAAAATTAATCTGAATACTAAAGACCCCTGACATCCCAAGATTAGAGGGATCCATTTGTTAAGCACCAGACATGTGTACGCACATTTTTAATGCACTGGCCCAACAAAGTTAATGGTCAAACAGTGCATGTCTTCAGTCTAGCTTAGTTTTCCAATGGTGTCGTATGATGTTATAATGAGAAAGTGTCCTATACATGTCGAAAATATACAGTTTTAGTTGGAGTCAACACAGAAGGGTTTTAGTAGAGCTACAACTTCAATTGGTGCACATTTATTTGGATATTAAGGAAGAGCATTCAGGGTTGACAAACAGTCAAACATGGTGTGCTGTTAAATATCTGGCTTACGGAAACCAGTGAGCAGATTAGAAATAGTTAATGTCCATTGTCATTGTTGTGACCAAATGAAAAAGGGCAACAATTTAAGACCGTGAATTTAAAATTGCAGGATGAGTAGCCTGATTGTAATCCTTTACACCTGCTCAGAATTTACCATATACAGTTACCATTGACTTATGCTTTGCTTTAAGTAAAGGTAATATGCTAGAAAGCATTTGGGACGTATCTCTTACTGTCAAATTGCGAAAAATAGAGAACACCAGCTTGAGGAAACCATGCTGTGGAAACTCGAGTTTGAGAAATTGCCTCTAATAGGAAAATACTGAACTAGTTGAGTGGGATAACCCAATATACCCTTGGAGGCTTGGGCAGTTATCGTATTGACATGTGACGGGTGCCAACAAGGGATTTCATTCAGAAGTGTATAATTATTCTAGAGGTTTAGTTGATGTCAAATCTATCAATCTTAAACCAACAGTCACATAAATTGGACAAAAGATGCAATCAATACACCAGGAGTAAGCGACAACTCAAGAAAAACTAGGAAACACAGGAATATCTTATAAAACTTCATAAATATGTTAGATAGGGTACATACAAAAGAAATTTCATTAGATCAAATGCAGAAACATGAAAAAGGTGCAGTCAACTCTGACCTATAGTTCATGAATACAAATGTCTGTTCCTCAATAAATCAATGCTTGCGGACGTCAGTTCTTCTTTTTTCCGCGCCAGCAAGCGCAGATCCGGAAAAAGTGTTACCCCTTAGTCAATTTTCGTCTAAACTTTTTTGATCATTTTTTGATCCTTTTCGAAGTCTAACGAATCCGACGGTGCCGGTAGGGATGCCCGGGTTTAAGCCCTGCGCCGACTGCAACCGACTAATGTTGGTTATGGACCCCCATCGCCGGTGTCTTCATTGCCTGGGCCTCTACCACGAAGATAAGGCCTGCTCCCACTGCCGGGCCCTGACGTCTAAAGCTAGGCGGGAGCGGTCCCGCAAGCGACTTGAGCTCTGGCAGTCGGCCCGCGCCGCTCGAGGTCCCGGTCCACGAGGGACTGGTCGCGGGGTCGAAGCCACCATAGCTCCGGGAGTCGTCTTCAGTCGTCGGGCTTGAAGTCCTCAGGTAAGCAGAAGAAGTCGAAGAGACATCATCGCTCTTCCGACTCCCCTCGACACTCGCGTGATGCGGCCGGGGGTTCAGGTGACACCGCCCGCGCGGCTCATCAAGAGCCGCGGGCGTCACGGCCTGCTTCATACCCATCGGTCCCTGGGCAGAACGCGACGCCGGAGGAGATTGAGGCCTTCCTCACGTCCATGAGGTCGCTCACTCCTCCGTCGGGCTCCGCGGCGCCTTCGGGCCCAGCGGCCCCGACTGAGGGCCCCAGCGGGCCGTGCGCTTCGGCCCGACGCCGCCGGTGACTTCGGTCCCGGCGCCACAGGCCCCCACTGGATCCGGGTCCGGATCCGGGTTGTCGCCGGTCGACCTTACGACCTCACTGGCGCCGGCCCCCAGGGTGTTGCCCCCGGCGCCGGCCCCCAGGGTGTTGCCCCCGGCGCCAGCTCCCGGGGTTTTGCCCCCGGCGCTGCCTCCGGGCGGCGCCTTCCCCGATCCCTCCCTCGATTCGGGTCCGGCGCCGGAACAGCGCCATTCTCGACACCGATGGGAGATTTCTACTTCTATGACCCGGCCCTATCCTTTGATCCTGAGTCTCAGGTGATGGGTGGCGAGGCGGATTGGGAGGGGTCTGAGGACCCTCTGGCACAGGAGTGCCAGTCTTATCAGGACTTGGCAGGTGAGATAGGGGACACCAGTGGTATGGACACCTCGCCAGACACTGGCTTTGTCTCCCCTCCTAGCGTGGCTACGGAGGAGGGGGCTGCTTACAGTGTGGTGCTGACATGGGCGGCCAAGGCCTTGGGCCTGGAGCTCCCCATCGCGGCAGTGAGGACTAACCTCCTCACTGAGGTCCTTCAACCGCAGGCAAGCTCGGCCGAGCCTCTGCTGCCGTTTATTGAGGCCTTGTCTGACGTTCTTCTGGGCACTTGGTCCAAGCCTGCTACAGGTCAGCCTGTAGATAGGAACGTGGCCAGACGCCACCGCCCGGCTCCGGGCGACCCTTGCTTCCTGTCCATGAGCCCCACCCCGAGAGCCTGGTCATCCAGGCCTCTAACTCCCAGACCGCATTACCGACACCTCCCCCCGATCGGGAATCCAAGAGGTACGAGCAATACGTGAAGAAGGTATTCTCATCCCTGTATTTAGGGCTGCGGTCAGTCAACACCACGTGCCTCTTGGGCCGTTACACCCACTCTCTGTGGGACACGGTCACAGACGTGCTGCCAGCATGTCCGGTGGAGGTCCGACTAAACTCACCCAAGCCCTTGCGGAGGGTCGAGATGCAGCACGGTACTCCATCCGGTGTGGGCTGGATACCACGGACTCACTAGGCAGAGCGATGGCAACGACGGTGGCGATTCGTCGCCACGCCTGGTTGAGGTCCGCCAACTTTTCGGCCAATGTCCAAAACACCCTTATGGACATGCCGTTTGATGGCCGTCGCCTCTTTGGCGACAAAGCAGACCATGCGCTTAAGAGCTTTAAGGACTCCAGGGCTATGGCCAAGTCCTTGGGCCTCTCGGCCCCGCGCCAGCAAACGGCTGCTTTTCGCTTCTTTTGTGGGCAAGGAAGGGGCATCCCCACGCGTCCTGCCACCCACGGACCGCAGACTACCGTCCAGAGTGGTGGCGGACGTGGAAACCGCCGTGGCGGCGGGCGGGGACAACGGCGAGGCCAGTCCACACCTGCCCCTGCAGCATCCGCCTCAAAACCCTCCTAGTCCAAGCTTTCCGGCCCATGTGATGCCAGTTGGGGGCAGCGTTCGCCATCACCACCTCCACCGGCGCACTGTCACATCGGACAGGTGGGTGCTTCAAATCGTTCAAAGGGACTACTCCCTCTCCTTCGAGGCGACCGCTCCAGCCATGCCACCGCAGTACCACCGCGTGTCGGGGGATCACTTTACACTTCTACGAGAGGAAGTTACGGCCCTCTTGGCCAAGGGGGCCATCAAGCAAGTTCCTGGGCCAGAAGTAGGGTGTGGTTGTTACTCCCACTACTTTCTGGAACACAAGAAGGGCAAAGGGGGCCCAAGCCCTATCTTGGACCTGCGGAACGTCAACGGCTTCCTCCGGCAGGAGAAGTTCAAGATGCTGACACTGGCTCAGGTCCTAGCTGCCCTGGACCCAGGAGACTGGATGGTAGCGTTGGACTTGCAGGACGCTTATTTTCATATCCCTGTCCTGCCGGCCCACCGGCGTTACCTGTGGTTCACGGTAGAACACGAGCACTTTCAGTTTACCGTGCTCCCCTTCAGCCTTACCAGCGCCCCACGGGTGTTCACGAAAGTGATGGCGGTGGTCGCAGCTCATCTGCGCAGGTTAGGGGTTTCAGTCTTCCCCTACCTCGACGACTGGTTGTCCACCTCCAGACTACGGCCGACCTCCTGCACCTGCTGGAGTTCTCCATCAATGTGCCGAAGTCGCACCTGTGTCCCTCTCAGAAGCTCCTCTTCATCGGAGCGGTTCTGGACTCAGAGCAGTTTCAGGTTTATCCTCCCGAGCAGCGGGTTCAGGATATTCAGGGTCTGATTCCGATCTTTCAGCCGTTACCCCGAGTCTCGGTCAGGTTTACGCTGCAGCTTCTGGGGCTGATGGCCTCCTGCATCCTTCTGGTGCATCACGCCAGGTGGCGGATGCGGGCTCTGCAGTGGGACCTGAAGTTTCAGTGGTCCCAGCATCAGGGCAACTTGTCCGACCATGTCTTGATCTCGGGGGGCACTGCAAGACAGTTGCAGCGGTGGCTCACGGACCACGATTGGGTCAGCGGCAGATCCCTCTCCCTACCCCAACCAGAGCACGTTGTTGTGATGGATGGACCCCTCCAGGGCTGGGGAGGCCACATGGGAGAGGCGGAGATCAGAGGCCTCTATTCTCTGGCCGAGTCCCGGCTCCACATCAACCTTCTGGAGCTGCGGGCGATCCGGCTTGCACTGAAGGCATTCCTCCCCTCTGACGGGAGGAGTGCAGTGCAGGTGTTCACGGACAACACCACAGCCATGTGGTACTGCAACAAAAAGGGCGGGGTGTGGTCATGGACCCTATGCCAGGAGGCTCTGCCCCTCTGGCAGTGGCTGGAACATCAGGGCGTGACCCTGGTGGTTCAACACCTGGCAGGTTCCCTGAACGCCAGGGCGGACGAACTCGGTGCATGATGGATCACGAATGTCGTCTGAACTCGGACGTGGCGCAAGGCCTCTTTCAGCAGTGAGGAGAGCCTTGGTTAGATCTATTCACCACAGAAGAGAACGCGCAATGTCATCAGTTCTGCGCGTTGGCATTTCCAAGGCGGCACTCACTCGGAGACGCTTTTCATCGCGAGTGGAGCTGCGATCTGTTGTACCCCTTTCCGCCTATACCACTCCTGCCCAGAGTGCTGAAGAAGATCAGACGCGACCCGGCCCAAGTTATCCTTGTGGCTCCAGACTGGGCACGAAGATACTGTTATCCCGAGCTACTCAGCATGTCTGTCGATCCCCCGCTTCGTCTGCCTCTTCAGGAGGACCTTCTGTCGCAGCAGCAGGGGACAGTCCTCCACCGAACCTGTCCAGTCTCCACCTCCATGCTTGGAGATTGAGCGGCGACAGTTGAGGCCATTTGACTTGCCTCCTGAAGTTTGTGATGTGATTCTGGCAACCAGGCGTCCCTCCACAAAGTCGGTATACACCTGCAGGTGGAACAAGTTTGTGGCATGGTGCACAGCAAAGGCTGTGGATCCCCTTTCCGCCCCTCTTTCTGAGGTTCTTCTCTTCCTTTCTCTTGCCAAGCAGGGCTCTGCTCTGGGCACTATCAAGGGCTACCTTTCTGCCCTTTCCGCCTTCTTGAGGCTACCTGATCAGCCTTCTTTGTTCAAGTCCCCAGTTGTTAATAGGTTCTTGAAGGGAATCACTCATATGTTCCCCCCTGTTCCTTTCGTGATGCCTCAGTGGGACTTGAACCTTGTACTTACTTTTCTGATGTGCGCTCCTTTCGAGCCACTTCATAACTGTCCTCTCCATCTTCTTACCCTTAAGACTGCTTTCCTGTTTGCCATCACCTCTGCCAGGAGAGTGAGTGAGCTACAGGCTCTTTCATCCAAGCCTCCTTTCCTTTTTGTCCATCCGGACAAGGTTGTGTTGCGGACAAGACCCTCTTTCCTGCCCAAGGTAGTCACAGCCTTCCACATCGGGCAGTCCATCACCTTGCCCACCTTCTTTCCGCCTCCGCATCCCTCTAAAGAGGACGAGCGGCTCCACCGTCTGGACCCAAAACGTGCGCTCTCTTTCTATTTGGATCGCACACGCCAGTTCCGGATGGATGGCCAACTCTTTGTTGGTTACGTGGGCGCTATGAAGGGACGGGCGGTGCACAAACGGACCGTCTCTCAGTGGGTCGTCTTGTGCATCAAGGCATGATACTCCTTGGCTAAAAAGGAGCCTCCTGTTGGGCTGAGGGCCCATTCCACTCAGGCCACGGCGGCTACTACTGCCCTGGGCCGGGGAGTCCCCTTGCAGGACATATGTCAGGCAGCTACGTGGGCCTCGCTGCACACGTTCGCAAGACACTACTGCCTGGAAAGCCAAGTCCGTAGGGATGGCTTCTTTGGCCGTTCCGTCCGCCAGGACTTTCTGGTGTGATTATTGGTTCGCAGACCCACCACCGGGGTTGGTATTGCTGGGGTATCTATTCTAAGGTAAGGAAACTAAAACTAACCTGTTTCTTTCAGATGCACAAGTTACTTACCTTCGGTAATGATATATCTGTAAGAAACAGTAGTTAGTATTAGATTCCTTACCGCCCCACCCATCCTCCCCGTTCTGCGAACCGATATCTAGGGTTAAGGTCATCCCCTTTCAGGGCCCTAGTTTCATGGCACCAGCGTTGGTTTTTATCATGGCTCTGCGTTTCTGGCGCAGAAAAGATGTGTATAAGAACTGACGTCAGCACGCGAGGGCGAGTGTAAGTACTCCGGCGACGTCATCCCGGCGCCAACGATGCTGACGACGGACGCGGAGCCGCAGGCGTCCCCTACCGATGCGCAGGGGTACTGCTACGCAAAAGTTCCCGAATCCAGTCTGACACCTGGGGATATTCTAAGGTAAGGAATCTAATACTAACTACTGTTTCTTCCAGATATATTGTTACCGAAGGTAAGTAACTTGTGCTTCTGGTCTTCTTATTATGAAATGTTAGGATAAAGGCAGTTGGTCTAGCTAATTTACTGTGAAAAGCATTTTTTAAAGCCAGTAATCCTTTAACGGTTTTTATACTGTATTATAAGCTATACACAAGCTTTGTGTTACATGTGGTTTTCTAAAATTGCAATATTAGGCAAGGGTTTTGGCGTTGGTCATCCACTCTGACAAGTTCAGGGTTTAGAGGATTTTCATCCAGATACTTTTTGTTAGGTCCTATGGAGAGGGTTTGCATGATTATTTTGTAAACTGTATTTGTCTACATATTCATAATTTTATAACTGTATGAATGATGTTTGCCCTTTTATGTACCTTTAAATAGGCCTGTGTTGATTAAGGTGTAAAGCCAATGATAACGTACTTAGGCCATATCCATTCTTTGAGAACAGTTATGCCAGTTTTCATAGCCTTAATCTGTTTATTATGAAACAGTAGGACAAAGCCAGTAGACCTGACATACTTATTATGAGAAGCATATGTTAAATGCAACAGCCATTTAAGGATGGATTGTTATTACACCAAGCTAAAGCCTGCAGGCAGGTAATTTGTTATATGGAATCTCACAGATTACAATAGTAGTCAAGACTTTTAGTGTTGATGACCTACCTGAACAAACAATGGGGATAAAACATATACAGTGCGATAATCCTTATTAGGCTTTCTTAGGGGAGAATAATATTTTGCTTTGCCAACTGTAATTTGCAACTTTGACTGTATTCCAGATGGTTCCCTTGCGGGAAACCTTATTTTCAGTACAGTAGGTCTGAGTTGGTTATTGTGACAAGCCTACAATAGCATCTATAGTATTATATCACTGTATACCTGACGGTTGTTATCTGGGAAAGCTTATGCCTAACACAGTAGACGTGTCTTGGTTATGGTGATTAGCCAGTGATAAGGGCAATAGGCCTGATTGTTACGAAAAGTTGCAATAAATGCAGTAGACATGGGATATATTATGAAAGCATATGTTAAGGTCAATAGGCATTTAAGGGTGGGTTGCTATTACTGTGTATTAAAGCCTACAGATAGGTATTTTTTTAAATTGACTCTCAATGATTACTGTAGTGGGCAAAGGTTTTGGTGCTGCCTACCCCTCTGATAAACCATCGGAATGGAATATATGCACTGAATCCTTGCTAGGCTCTCTTAGGAGAAATAGTGTTTTGCACTGCCAACTGTAATTGTGTATACGTTTGTAGTTTCATGAAGATAGGTCTGATGGCTGCCTTGTGGGAAAGTTTAGGCTCAATAGAGGGGGCCTGTGTAAGTTATGGTGGTATGCCAATGATAACCGCTGAATGCCAGATTGGTTCGATAGGAAAGTGTATTTCAGATTCCATAGGTATGCTCCATTTATTATGAAAAGTTATGATAAAGGCAGTACACAACATTTTGATTGTGAAAATCATATGTTAAAGTCAAAAGGCATGTAAGTGTGAATTGTCATTTTTCTGTATTAAAACTAGGGGTGGGCGGAATTTGCGTAATCACGTTACGTAAATCTCTGCGAAAAGGAAAAAAATCTCAGCGAACACGCAGAAATTTCTCGGACACGCGGAATTGCTTGTTCGCGATGCTTTTTTCCTGTTCCCAATCACTGTTTGCGTGCTCGGGGGGGAAATATCTCACAAACACGCATTTTGAGATCGAAAACAAGAAAAAAAAATTGCGAAGTCGCGGAACGCAAAATTTTGGGCAATTTCGCGTTCTCCGCCAAACGCAAAATTACCCAAATTCCGCCAGCGGAACGGAATTTACCACCCATGCCTAATTAAAACCTGCAGATATATGTTTTGTGACATGAAATGGCACAGATTACTTTCTCAAGAAAGGAGTTTGTTGTCAGTTACTGTCTTTGACGAACCCTAAGGGTAGAAGATTTACGCTGTAATAATTATTGCTAGAATATCTTTGAAAGGTTGGACAGGCCCAACAGTCTGCCAGAATGTGAATGAATGAATGAATGAATATAAAATGTACAGAGCGCTAACTTAGCCCAAGGGCATCAAGGCACTATAGCAGAACGATGTGCGGACAAGACAGAAACACACTCAGACAGGGGTAGTTGTAAACAACCAGGTCTTTAAGGCTTTGCGAATAAGGGAATGTGACACCTGCCCGGAGATTTCCTCCGGGCGGGAATTCCACAACTTAGCTGCTGCTGCAGACGAGAATGCTCTACATCCCCATTTAACCTTTTTGAACCTTGGTACAATGAGGGTTTTTTAATTTTCGCCGACCTGAGCTCCCTAGTGGGACCATAGCGCTTAAACATGGATTTGATACCAGCAGGGCCCGAACCAGAGTAGGCATTGTGAATCAAACAGCGGGTTTTGAAAAGGATTCTGCGATCCAATGGAAGCCACTGCAGTGTGGAAAGAGAAGCCAATGCTGAGTGGTATTTTGGCAGGTCCATTACCAGCCTGGCAGCAGCATTCTGCACCAGTTGTAGGCGTTGCACCAGTCTCTTGTTAATACCCAAATAAAGGGCGTTACAGTAGTCCAATCTGGACATTGTTAACGCAATGACAGCTTGTTTACGGGAAGCAAATGATAGAAACTGAGAGATCTTTCTAATGATTCTGATTAGCCCAAAACAGGTCGACACTGTCCTGTTAATCTGTAGACTCAAAGAAGGGTCATTGTCCACTAGGACTCCTACATTTTTCCCATGGGAAACAGGGCTTGGACAGTTACGTAGCGAGTCCAGCCACCATTCACTGGACCAGATGTCCAAATTGTTCCCAAATATTAAAACCTCGGTCTTCTCACCGTTTAATTTCAGGAAGTTTTGCATCATCCACGAGGCGACTGCTTCCATACAATTTTTTTAATTGGTGGCGGAGTCACTAATGCTATGGGTGATGGACACCATAATTTGTGTGTCGTCCGCATACGACAACACTTCCAGGCCAAAATATTTTTCCACCTTAGCCAGTGGGGCAACATAGATGTTAAATAACGTGGGGCTCAGGGAGGAGCCCTGAGGGACTCCATGCAGAAGGGAATTCGGAGCTGAGTAGAAATTGCCCATTTTCACCGTTTGTGTCCGATCTCTAAGAAAGGAAGCGAGGAGCCCCAGAGCCGATCCACCAATCCCTATTTCCCTGAGAGGGTGCACAAGTCTCAGTGGAGATAGGGTATCGAACGCTGCAGTAAGGTCAAGCAGGACCAGTAAGATGGTGTCGAATGTCATAAAAACAATTATATAGATAAATAAAAACATTGTATCAATGAAAGTAAACTATGGCTTCATCACATTGGACATACACTGTTAGTAGATTTTAAATAATGTATTGCTCTTCCTCTTCCAGGTCCATTCACCATAAAACCCAATCTCAAATTCAAACTAGAAACATTGAAAAGGAGGCACTTAATGAATTAAAACAGTATAAAATGCAGAATTTATTTAAGAAACAGTTTTTATGTCAAGAATAAGTCTAAAACCATAACGGATCAACAGGTGGTCCTAAATGTTTTATAAATCTTCATTATAGTGGAACCCATGTTAAAATGGAGAATGCCAGCACAGCCTCTCTCCTACTGTAGGGTATTCAAGATACTTTGCTGTCATGTGGAGAGAGTGAGACCGGAAAAGGATGATAAACATGTTGGCATGTTTTTTGGTTAAGTTTCCTTAGTTTCTGTGTCTAGAGGCAGAAAGTTCTAACCAGCAAGCATAAAAAACATCCCTAAAGGCTAATTTAATTACCTACATTATGTGGGAGCCACATGTGCACTGGCAGATTGTTTCTGCACCTACAACTATTTGTGAGAACAACCTATGGAGTTCCCTTTGAGAGCTCTCCCAGCTGGATCAGACTGCAACTCTCAGCTGGTACTGCTCTGATAGGCAGGACAAAGTTGAAGGCATAGAGAGGAAAACATGTTAGGAAGTAGGTCTAACAAATAGAAATTGAAAACGCCTGCACAAAGTATAAAAAAATCAGTTCAAAGACAAAGCTTCATTAAGTGGTGAAATCTGTGTGAGCAGCCACTAGTGTTTCTCACACATTAGAAGTGTGGTATCGGTGGAGTCCTTATTTTCATGTTTTGTAAGGTTCTTCAGAAGATAGGCCTCTTTGTACAATTTTAGTAGTGCAGCTACATGTGTGTCTGTTAACTCCTTCTGATTGTTAGGCTTAGTAGATAGATGTTGCCACTCTATTATTCGAGAATCAATGCACTCCAATCGCGCCCCTACTCCAATAAGCCACCCCTTGCCATGCCCATCTCAAGAACCTGACTAACTCTGAACAGAAAATAGCGAGGGTGACCACTTCACTCATTATTCATGTCGGACACTGTCTCCAGTCCGGAACTTTTCACCTTCAAATCATTTATTTTGGGTGTATTCAAATAATTAGTTTAGTGGAAGCAAAAGAAGACTTCAACACCCAAAATACAGTAAGCTACCAAACAAAAGTCCAGGACTGAAAATAGTGTCCAACATGACTTGGAGGAAGGTGGCCACTGTAAAGATATTGAACTAGGATGGCCAATCATGATATTCAATATAAGTGAGGCTTATGTGACGGGGTCTTATCTCTTGAAGTTTTACATTTTTAGGTCTGGCCTAGAGATAAGTTTAGGTGACTCAATAGCTTAAGGTCTTTACAAAAATAATAATGAAAACTATATGCATACATACTTGCATACACTGGTTTTTAGTCACTCCTTTACACAAATCAGTCCTTTACATCCATTGATCTCTTGAAGTGTCCTTCACATGTTGCTTTTACCCACCATTGCATATAGCGTAGGGAAATGGGTCAGCCCACTTCAGCCATTAACTTTCTTGCACTGTGAGTCACAGCATTTTCCTGATCTCTTTTAAACCTAAAAAGGAGTGCGCTTTAAAGTTGTGGCTGGTGTACCTTGACTGCTACTCTACATGTTTAAATACAGGTGTGGCCATTTTTTTGCGCACTGTTCACTGCACTTGCAAATATATATACGTACATTAATAATTCGCTTGCCAAAGTGTTATTTGCACACTTGCCAAAGCGGATCAATTGGCTGAACCCTATCCCTTCAATCTCTTTTAGTTGGTCTCATCTTAGGAAATGATATTGTGAAATCAGCCTCCCTTTTTATCACACGGGTAATGAAACCAAGAAATCTTTTTTTTTTACTTTATAGAAGTGCTGCTGCAATAAATGTGGCTGAAAAACGATAGTAAGATATATTACTGATACCACTCTTTCAAAAATTGTGCTCAGATTGCATCCACAAACCGAGGAGGCTGGTGACTTTGGACAAGATATTCTACCTGTGTGCAGCTTATACAAGCGTATTTTAGGTTTAGTTCTGCTTGGAGTAAAATTTCATATACATTAAAATTATTTTCTTTTTTGGGGAATTAACCATGTCATTACATGAGGGCTTTGGGGAGATGCAGCTTGTGCTGCAAGACATTTCAAATGCTCATTATATTTTGAAATCTGTTTTTATTAATACAAAACTAGAAATGGAATATCGATCTGTCAATCTGCCTATGGGCTGTCAATTTGTCTATCTGATTTAGTTTATGGTCTCGTACACACCACTTGTAGATAGCACGCTTCAATTAAACTAATTATATCATTACAACTTGAAATGTGTATGGTGTGATGCTTGTAATACAAAGTGGCAAACGATGGAAACCGAGATTCCAAGAGGGTAACTTATCTGGTGGGTGGGCCAAGTTGTTGTCAATAATTAGCCAAGCGATTAAATCTTCTCCATTTTTGCATTCGTCCATGTCATTTTCATAAGACGTTTTGTCCCAATGATCATTCTGCTACATTTCAAAGCCAGTTCACTATGGGCCACATGCATCAATGTAAGGTTTTGCGATTCCTTATTTGCGAAAAATAGGGAATCGCAAATAAGGAATCGCAAAACGGGATGCATCAATTTAATCGCATAATTTTTGCAATTTGGTAAAAATCGCAATTTTTACCGAATTGCAAATATTATGCGAATTCTAATTTGCGATTTCACAATTCCCATTGATACCTATGGGCCAAAAGGCCCATAGGAATCAATGGGAAGGCATTGACATTTTGCGAATTTTAATTAGCGATTCGCAAAATGTTAATGCATTCCATGGGTGCAGGGGGGGGTCCAAAGGACCCCCTCCTGCACCCCTGAAATGTATTTTAAAGTGCATATTTCACACACACATGTCTTAAGGACATGTGTGTCTGTAACATGACAGTGTTTAAAATGCTAATTTGAGCATTTTAATAGTTTTTCGCAAATTACCACGAGGTTCACCCTCCTGGTAATTTGCACCCCCTAATTGCGAATTCGCAATTTTAAAAACAATCATGCATTGCTTTTAAGGAATCGCAAATTTGCGATTCCTTAAAAGCAATCGCATTTTTGGAATTCGCTAAAAATTGCGATTTTCAAAAAAATGTTTGATGCATCTCAAAAACGTATTTAGGAATCGCAAACGGCCGAATTTACCGATTCGCACCGTTTGCACTTCCTAAATAGGTTGATGCATGTGCCCCAATGTCCGGTATCCTAGATGCCAACCAGTGAACATCACTTTTTGTTCCCAGAGGCATTGCAAATTCTGCCTTTTGCTAATGTTATTTTTAATTGTAAGTGATTTGATTCGTAGAATATATGTTTTCGGTTTCATTTTCAATGCCAGTCCTGTTTACAACATAATGACAGTCCACCACCCATAAGCATCTCCACCCAGGTTGTAAGCCGGTATCTTACCTCGGTTACCCCATGTATCAGTTACATTGGGGTAATCTACTGTAATGGAGGAACTGCAAGGATGGCAGCGAATACGTTGCTAATGCCATTTCAGTTTGAACAAACTGAACAATCTGTACTGGGAAGTTGTAAGAGTAGTTTTGACCTAACCCTGATATTTACCTTCCAGGCATCCCTCTTGCGCCTAAAGAAAAGATGGACATACCAGTTCTGTTTACTCCTGAAACTATGAAATTGTACGAAGCCTTGGTGGTTGTGCACATGGTCAAGCAAAATGGTGAAAACTGGCCTTGTGATAACTGTGAAGAGCTGGACACAGAACTGAAATGGTGAGAAGTGAAAATAGAGCCACATTTCTAATGTGTATGCTGCTTGATCCAGGAAATCATTTGTGTGTTGTACCAGACTCTGTAGCCATTTGTTAAAATGTTTACATTTGAAAAAGACATGGTCATTAGGTTTTCTTGGCAGACAATGTTTAGAATGAAGATTACAAATTCAGTTAAAATGTAATTATTTCTTTTATCGTTGTTTAATACACATTTAAAACCTGTTTAACACAGATACATGGTACCTCAGTGGAGCAGTATCATTCTGTGCCCTGTTACAATTATTTTAGTTTTGGAAAGTGTTAGAAATGGGGGTCTCTAGTTGGCAGAGATAGGTACTTTTGTCCAAGTAGGGACCCTTGCTTCTAGTCAGGGTAAGAGGGAAACACCATTAGATAACCCCTGCTCACCCTCTTGGTAGCTTGGCACGAGCAGACAGGCTTTTCCCAAATGCAATGAGTAAAGTATTTGTACTCAAAACACACAGTAATACAGTGATAACACCACAAATGGGACACCATACTAGTTTAGAAAAATAAAATATCTTTATCTAAACTCAACAAGACCAAACTGACAAAAATCCAAAATACAGGTAATAAAATAGCACTTAAAAAAGTTACTTTCAAAATAAAGCTTTTAGAAAACAAATAGCTGCACCTGGGTCTATTGCAACATCCTGACAGCAATAAATCCAAAGTACAGCACTGGCAAGGAGTCACATGGAGCCCCAGACAAACAGTACCTTTGGATAACAAAGTCTATGGCGATGGATGGCGTCGTGGAGGTGAAGTGTCGGTGCAGAGGTTGAGGCCTGCTCCCTGGCTGCCACAGAGGAGGTAAGGCGTTGTGTCCGCAAGGAGGTGACGTGTCGAATCCAGGACAGGAGAAGCCAGTTGTGTCAGTGGTGAGGTGTCTGTTCCGGTGACGGTATGAAGTTGGTGAGTTCATGAAGTCACCTTCGGCGATTATCGGAGCCTCTATACCAGGATGTGGCTGCTGACGATGACAGGGTTGGTGCAAGCACTGGCATCGAGAAATGTTGATATCTGCAGGTGTTACAGCAGTGTCGCTGATGGCGTCGGAGACAGGTTTTCCTGCTTCTTTCAAGTTGCTAAACACACAAGATTATGAATGGAATGTTGCACATTGGCAAAACATTCACCGCCAGTCACAGATCTGGGTTTAATCCATTGTTATATTGCTCACCACGTCACCCCAGTTCAGACATGTTCATATGCAAATCCGTCTTGACCCTGTGCCTCATGGGAACAGTCCTGCCTGAACTGCCAAGCCATGTCTACCCTGGACCGGAATCAAGCATCCTAGGACCAGTTTCTGGCTATCAGCCGCCATCAGCCAGGTTAGCTTGACTCCAGTGGCGTAGTGAGCACGGGACCCACGTCTGGACATTCCCTTCCCACATAGGGCGAACAGCAAAACACACAAGAGGATGGACTGAATGTTGCACATTGACAAAACATTCACCCCTAGTCACAGATCTGGGTTAAATCCATTGTCATTTTGCTCACCACGCCACCCCAGTTCAGACATGGTAATATGCAAATCAGTCTTGACCATGTGCCTCATGAGAACAATCCAGCCGGAACTGCCAAGCCTTCACTGGACCAGAATCAAGCATCCAGAGGCCCACAACTGGAATAGGTGCCTCCTGGCAGGTCAGAACTCTCAGCAATAGAGTTCAGGGGAGCTGGGGGTGAAGTCTTTGTGCCCCTGAAACTTAAGAACAGGAGACCAGCACACACAGACCCTTGGAGATTCTTCTTCAAGCAGGTTCACAGGAAAGTTCCTGTCTTTATCCTTTCCTTGGCAGAAGCAGCAACTGCAGGGCAACCCTACACAGCACACAGCAAAAGGGCAGTACTCTTCCTCACAGTTCTCCAGCTCTTCGCCTTGCAAAGGTTCCTCTTGAGTCCAGAAGTGATCTAAAGTTCTGGGGTATAAGATCCACTATTTATACCCAATTTTATCTTTGTTCTTCTTTGTGCAAGGGACTCTGAGCCCAGTCCAAACCAGGTATGTCCTCACTGGTGCAGTCTGACCACAGGGATGGAAACAGCATTGTGCAAAGGAGAAAGGCCCTATTCAGGTGCAAGGAAAACTCCTCCCACTACTCTAAATGCTGTCAAGGCCTATTCAGCTCAGCTCTGAGTCATCCAGGAAGGGCCAGGCACACCTCAACACCCCCAGTGGCTGTCTACAGTGAATGCGCATCCCCACCCCCTGTCACTCCAACACCAGACAGTCAATCCACAAGCAGGCAGAGGCACACATAATGGTTAAACAAGAAAATGCCTGCTTTCTAAAAGTGGCATTTTCTAATACACAATTTTAAAAGCATCTATACTGAAAGATGTGTTGTTAAAATCTGAGTTCAGAGACTCTAAACTTTATCTTGTCCCAATAGAAAGTTATACTTATAAGATGTTACAAAATATCTCCCATGTTATCCTATGGGGTAGATAGCCTTCCAATAGTCAGAAACAAAATACACTGTATTTCACTATCAGGACATGTCATACACACCTATACATGTCCTACCTTCCACATACCCTGCACCTTGCCATGGTTGTACCTTGGGCCTACCAGAGAAGTGCCTTACATGTAAGAAAAGGGAAGGTTAGGGCCTGGCAAGTGGGTGCACTTGCCAGTTCGACATGGCAGTTTCAAACTTTGTGCAGACACTGCAGTGGCAGGTCTGAGATACCCTTTCAGGGCTACTCTTGTGGGTGGCACATTCAGTGCTGCAGGATCACTAGTAGCATTTGATTTACAGGCCATAGAACACTCAGTGCACTTTACTAGGGAATTACCAGAAAATCAAATATGCCAGTCAGGGAGAACCAATTGTAATAACAATTTACACAGGGAGCACTTGCACTTTAAAAATGATCAGCAGTGGCAAAGTGTCCAAAGCATCTAAGGCAGCAAAACCGACATCCAGCACAGCATCAAAAATACAGTAGGTAGATGCAAAAAGTCAGGGGAACCGCACCAAAGATACCAAGTCTAACAGAAGGCAGCTGCGATGATTGCTTTCTCGCCTTTTCTCTAATGGCACTCTGTGAGCGTGTAGGTACATAGGTCATTTAAAAGTTTATGCCTATGTTAATTTAATTGGGAGACCCTTCCCATATCAAGGAACAGGGGATGACTTATTCCCTCATTCTAGGATTGTTCATTCTCATAATGTAAACTTTGCATCTTCCATAAGCCTTTCTCCTTTCTCCGCAGCCATAGCTGCAAGTCCCTTTCTACACATTAGTCTGTTTTTCCTCTAGTTCAGCCTGAGTATCATATTTCACTGACGTCACAGTTCTCCCATGTACATCATTTTTCCATACTTGTTCCCCCTGGCTGCTAAATTTGCAGATTTAGAGAAATCCAGCCCCTAATGCATCACCCAAAATAATATTGTATTCTGTAGAATTCCCTCATACTGCACAGAATTGGTGCATTTCAGAGACGAATTCCCATTGTGCTGTGCTTTTTGTATACCTTCCCATGATGTCTTCTAGGTACGAATGTCTTCTTGCTCAACTTAATCTACATTCATTGGTTCACCCAATCCTCATTAAGAGCTTTACTCTACCTTGTTGTCTAGTAACCCCCATACCAATGGCTTTTTTATTGGGTCTCAACCTGTTTGCCATCCATGTTTTTAATGTATTTTGTAGCATAACATGGAAGCACAAACGGATTATACTCTACCAGGTCTCAAACAGCCTAGCAAATGTAGTACTCTAATGAGACCTGTTGTACTAATGCAATTATGAATGTAGCCATTATTGTTAGGATTAAGGTTTGAGGGAATTTCTTTCTTTTATATATATAAAATAATGTCCAAAGATGATAACTACTTACCAAACATTGCGTTAATTGTTCAAAGTGCTGTTAAGCTGTGGTTCAGAGTATACCTAAATTCCTTGCAGTTATGCCTACCATAAAATATTGATAAATGTTAAAGGACTGGTTATCTCAGATTTTAATGCTGTACCTGTGTCTCATTGCAGCATCAGCAGAGCTGAGAACGGAGAGATCTATGGGATACGCTGGATTTATCCGATTCACGGAATACCAGAAGCACAGCCTTCTAAGCCCACACCAGGTATTTAACCAATGGTCCTCCCAGACATCCAACAAGCTTCAAGTACAGATAATTCCCATTTTCTTGTCATTGAATGGATGGTGTGAGAGTCGATGGAGGGCGGAGAAACTGGACTTTTTTGTTAGTTTTCTTCTTTAAACTTTCTTTAATCAACCATTTTACACTCCAGTGATGAAATTCAGAGATAAGTAATGCACTTAATAGGGATAGACAAGATTGGCTGCAAATATATTTATTTATAGTACTTCTCATTTATTATAAAATAATTCAGGGCTTCACTCTGAATAAATGTTCTTAGCCCTGTATTTGAAGGGAAGACTGTTTTTGGAAACGACAGAATGTCAGAAGTACTACTGGACGCTGTAACAGTGGCAGAAAGTAAGGGGTTGTAACATAATTCTTTCTCACTTCCATTTTACACACATGTGGCTGCAGCATTTTCACATGCATAAATATAAGTAGTCCACTTTTACCCTTACATAAATACTCTGAATGAATGAATGAATATTTTTTTATTTTTTGCATAATTACTTAAAATCATTGCATAATTGTAGTAAATTATCCAAAATGACACCAAAAATATGTATCTTGTGCCATTATAATACATATATCTGAGCTTGTATAAAAGATTAGGAATGTCATTTGGTAAGTAATGCCAGACCGTTTCTAAAATGTGGTCTTGTTCTTAAATTCATTGATTTTAAAATTAAATATTAGCAAGGTCCGTGTTCCCTAGATTTTCATGGGCAGTTGATACTTAGTTTGTTGTGGGGCATAAGGGTGCCATACAGTTCTTTCCTGGAAGGGGCTATTCACTGTTCTGCTCCTTCTGTTACTACCAGAGACTCAACAGTTGCAATTGCACACTTTTCGTCTGTGCTGTTTTCGATTAGGACCCTTCGTGTCATATTCATATATTTGCCAAATTTGACGGGCTGTTGGTGGCAGACCCGACGTCATCGTAATCAGGCCCTTCATTCTGTATGTATGAAGGCTTCTATTTGGTGTTTAGTACACGTTATCTTGGAAAACAACATTGGTAATACATGTCTCAGAATTACAAATACTGCCAGGTACAGTAATTACTGAGTGTGGGTTTACGTTACCACTACAGGTTTACTGTGAATAACCAGCTTTTTCCACATGTGTTTTAATACATTTTCCTCGAAAAATTCCCCTTGCTTTCAATAGGCAAAGTGTGTCCGAGGGGAAAAAAACAAAGTGCCATTTAATCCACTCAATTTGTAATCCTGATTTGCCTGGTAAATCCTGTGCCGGCTTCCCTGGGATTTAGAAGAACTGCCTAATGAGCACCTCAGAGTTTACTGTAAAGCCATTATGCAATATGTTCTAGTTCATTGCTTGATAAGATGTTTCATAATAATTTATCAATGGTTATTTCAGCAACAGATTATTATCACAACCAAGCTTGGCCAGTTCTTCGCCCCTATACATCTGAACAAAAACTATGCTTTGAAAAATAGCTAATTTAACATGTGAAGTGATTTACCTATGTCTTCAAATTGCTGACATTCTTTTATCTTTTAATCAGTGAATCCTTCATACAAGTCTCATAATTACCTGAACATGTCATTGTCAGCAGGCGTTTCGGTGTATACCTTGGGTGTAAATGGGTAGCAGTGGCAGTTGTAAAATGAAGGTGAACACATGTACAAGTTTGTTCTCAGACATACCCAGATCCTTTGTCGAAAAATCAAGGCATGGCAATTTCAGCTGCAATGCAGAAAGATAAAAGATTGCATGAAATGGTATTGCTGTTAGTTTTACTTTTTTTTTTTAAATCAGAAATTCACCAAACGTTCTACCTGTAGGAACCATATGGTGCCTACCTACAGGTTGTGCCCTAGACACCAATCTAATCTTGCCCAAAAACAGATCCTTTCAGTGAAAATATCTGACGCTGCTGTAAAATAATCTGCTAACCCCAAAGAGAAGCTACTGTGTGTCAGTCCAAAGAGCATGAAGATGGTTAGGCATATTCAGACTGTCCCTTTGACTTTACTGACATAGATCATTGAGTTTCTCTTCGATGATGCTCATAGTTAAATCTAAGCCCCAAAATCCAAGAGATAAATTAGGTCATCCAAATTTCTGGAGATAAATTGCATTTTTATTCAAATTCCAAGTTTCCTGGGAGAGTTTAAAAATCAAAGATGGAAATTGAAAAATCAGGAACCATACATTTCTATTTTTGATAAGCAATCTCTAGAGAAGGAGAGCTCAATATCTGAGCCACCACGAGTTAAGATAAGTTCTTACGCTTGAATATGGAAAGTAGACCTAGTTATTATTGATCATCTCGAAGGCAAGTTCTCTCTGGTTGACTTGTATCTTGTTTAATCTTAACCGAAGTGCAGAGACTGCAAATTTATTTTGTCTTCCATATGGGAGATTTTTTTTCTCAGAAATGACTGGAGACCTCTTTAAATTGATGAGTACTGGAAAAAGCCTTTTCTCCAAGTATGTCATTATTCAGACCAGCAAATATTCCAACTGACATTCAAATTAGTCTTACAAGTTTTCAAAGAAAAAAGGTTTGTTTATTTAAGACAAATGTCTCTTAAACAATAGATGCACACAATTGATCAAATGCTCCCATGCATATGTAATAAAATGCCTCTTTTTGCATAATCACCCCCAAAGTCTTAGCTTGATGCTGCATTTTTTTAAACTCTGAGTGCACTGAGGCCTTCAAACCACACCTCAGTGCTAATGCTATGACCAGTTTGATTGGCTTATGCCCAATTGGTATGAATTTACTTACTTATAAGTCCCTAGTATATGGTACTAGGGGTACCAAGAGCCTACAGGTTAAAGTGTCCCACCAGGGCTGCAGCATTATAGTGCCCTCCCGATGTGACAATGTGAAAACAGGTCTCCTAGCCTGCCACTGTAGATTGACAGAGCAGTTTTGAACTCCTAACTCAACTTTGCCATTTCAACTATTGACAAAACCCATGACTTCTTTTTTAATATATATGTCATCTCTACTGCAGGCTTTTGGAGTCCCGAGGCAGGGTGCTATCTATTAACAAGTAGGATATGTATTTTAAAAACCTGAAGTTGTCATTTTTATTGTGGAGTGGCTAATGGTGCAGAATTACATGCTGACCTCTCAGTTGTGCTAACTTCTGAATGGGACTGCTAAAGCTGTTACTTCAACGTATCAAAATAATTGTTACATTAAACCTGACTCGATGCCCAAGTCACATTTAATGTACATTTAAAGAAATGCTCCTGTTAGAAAGGTGCCTCTTTATTGGCCAAGTTTTCCAGTGGCCATTTGCAGAAGCTGGCCACAAGGCAGCTTTGAAGACTAGTGTTGCATGAACAACTTCCAGAAGTGGGAACTATAGAGGATTGCCATTGCAAGAGGTGTTACCGTTCCCTGGAATGAAGCCACCCAGGGCGTGAGTCCAAAAGGTGAGCTTCACTGGGGATGCAGCCTTTGAAGGGCAAATGATGGACTCCCACAAGAGAGGTTGCTTTTTTGTTCAGGTAGATAGGTTGTCACTGGGGACTGGGAGACCAATTGCCAACCCGTTTTTTCCCCGAATCGAACAAGAGGGGCTGCTTCAACCACTGTACTTCACCTGCTGATGCTTAAACTAGAAGAGAAAGAACTGTGCCTCTGGTGCTGGCCTCGAGGAAAGGCCACTCCTGAACCTCAGACGGAAGAAGTGAACTCCAGGAGTCAGTTGGCTGACTTTCTGTTGAAGGACCAGGAGCACAAAAGTTGAGGAAGCGTGTCCTGGTTAGTCAGTAGCCACAATCACCTGATGGCCACTAACCACCACAGCATGCAGCCAAGGAGACAAAGTCTTGATGCTCAAAAGTTTCACCTGAGTCTGCTGGACCTGGGAGAGTCTTCAAAGTGCAGTTTAGTTGCTGAGATGACCACTAGCCTTCACCAAAGGGAACTGCTGGTTTTGCTGTGACCGGAGTCCAGGAGTCCAGTGGCAGATGGATTTTTGTTGGACACAATCCAAGAGAACTTCGATGGACATTAACCCCAGTGGCAAAATTCACCCCACCAAGACTGTGGACTGAGGAGTGTCCTCAGGAAGCCTACCATAAACGCACAGCATCCTTTGCATCCCATATCATCTAAAGCATTCTGTATCCCTTGCATCAAAACTACTCCATATTAGTCTATTGTGGTTCGCCCCTAGAGTCTGGAACTGGACTGGGACTGCTTTGCTGAAAAAGTAACCATTCTACAACTCTTTACAGGCCCCCTTGACCTCCTCCTTCCTGAAGTTGGTCACCCAAAGAGTCGAATCTTTAAACGTTTTACAAAGTTTTCAAAGTTTCCACTAACTGAGCTAGTTGCCAATGTTTGTTTGCATTTTGAATGAAAAGCTGTCATTTACGCTTTACTTAAAAATCTATATCTCTAGAACCCTCTAATCAATTTTGTTAGTTTTAGTATCTAAAAATTCATAAAAATAAGATCAATTTTTATAAATTGGTGTATTTCTTTCATGTTGTGTGATTTTATTTTAATTGCTTGGGTACTTCTAAATGATTTACTCTTGTTACTTCATTTAAGCCTGACTGCTCAAAGCCTCAGCTAGCCTGGGTTGAGCTAAAGGTTTTACAAATTAGCCTGACTTTACTGAAGGCAGTAACATGAGCGTATTATGGTGAGGTTTCACAATCCCACCATATAATACATCACTTTCCTCACAGCTTATGTACAAAATTCAGATTGTAATATCACAGGCACAAGTGGGGCGTGGCTTGGACGCCGATCGGGATGGCGGCGTGAGCTCGCAGCTCCGCGTGGAATCCCGCTAATTCTCCTGCTTTTTGCACCCTGGGCGACCCGAGGTCGACACTCCTGCCCTCTGAAGTGTGAGGGGACCGCGGGGCACAGATGGAAAGTTGCTGGGGGACTGCTGGCCCCGAGGAAACCGAGTTGGGCGACGGCCGAGGTGTTGCCGAGAGTGAGAAGAAAATGGCGGCGATGAGGTCGGGCAGCCCCGGACACCAACTTTGAGCTGAGTTGTCGCCGACTGGCGGGAGGCCCTGCAGCCGATAGATCGAGGCATTGGGGACAGAGACAACAGTTATGGAGGTCGGGGGACAGTGATTCGCCCCGCCCGGACTTTGGGGACCCTCGCTGGCCGCCATCTCTATCTCCATCCTTCCCCCCTCAGGCTTCCGAGGGGGTCGGCTGAACAGTGCTCGCCACGTTGGCCATTGGCCCTGAGGGCATCGGCGGTGGCACTTGATCCTGCTCAGTATCAGAGAGTTGGCGCCGAATTACGAGTGCAGAAGCTGGACGGGCTTTTTGGCCTGTGACGCAGTACCCTGAAATGGCGGCGGCCGGAGGGCTGGTGGCCGAGGAGCGCGCTGAGGGGGACCTAGCAGCATCGTCTCAGATGGGTGAGACTTCCCCGCCGGAGTTGGACCAGGAGCAGCGGCTGAACCGTCGTCTAGACGCCATACTCGATGCGATCACCTCGACCAAGGAGGCGTTGCACCAGGACATCGAACGAGTGGCCACTGGACTGGGGCTATTGCGAGCGGACCACGCGAAGCTGGCGGATAGGGTCAAGCACCATGATCAGCTGTTATTGGACTTGAAACCGTCGGTGGTGACCGCGGAACACAGGATCACAGACATACTGGCCCGGTTGGACTCGCTGGAACGACGGGCGGAGAATGCCGAAGGCCGCAATAGACGGAACAACGTGCGGGTCGTAGGCCTGCCGGAACGAATTGAGGGGGAGGATGCGGTGGCCTACATGGAGAACTGGTTCCGCACAGTGGTGGCACCGGAGGGGCTTACTCCTTTCTTTACTCTGGAGCGAGCCCACAGGGTGCCTGCTCGCCCACCAGGGCTTGGCCGCCCCCCCCGACCGATGGTGGTGCGGCTCCTCCACTATAAGGACCAGGACCTCCTCATCCAGAGGGCTAGGATGTCGGGCCCGTATGAGGTGGAAAACAGCAAGGTCACGATCTTCCCGGACTACACTCAGGCGGTCCAGAAGAACAGGGCATCGTTCCTAGCGGTGAAGAAGGAGCTACGGGAGGAGGGCATCCAATATTCCTTGCTCTTCCCGGCCAAGCTGCGGGTCATACTGGATGAGACTACGAACTTCTTCCAGACTCCGGACGAAGTATGGCAGTGGCTGGAGTCGTATAGAGCGGGGACGGACAGGTCGCATAAAAGTAGGCGAGATCAGCCTAAGCAACCCCGGATCAGACAATCGCAGCGCATCCGGTCCGCAACAGGCGCCAGCGGGAGAAACGGGAGGCTCAAATGGCTGCGGAAAAGAGAGATGCGCTCGCAGCAACGGCGGCCATCACGAGGTCGCAACAGAACAATGATCTGGTGGAAACGGACTCGGGCGGGGAAGGCAGCAGGACAGGAGAGGACCTCTCAGATGCGGAAAGCTCGAAGGGGCCGGTGGTGACCCCCCAGACCTCTGATGGAATATTTTGCGGTTGAGACTGTGTTGGGACTTGGTCGAGACCTAATGGTAGGGCGGTATCCTGTTGGCGATGAGTGGGTTGCCAGGAGGGGGGCTGAGTGCGCAGAATGGGATGAGGGCGCAGGGTGTGGGCTCCGCTAGCTGGGGTCGGCGATAACTCACCCCCCTTGGGCCCTTAAGGCCTTCTGTGGTGGAGACCACAGGGTAGGAGAATGGGTAGTTGGTTCGAGGTTTGGATTGGGGCTGACATTGGGTTCGTAGGCTCTGTCCTGGGGAGTGGGGTTTGGGGTGTTTTTCTGTTCAGGGTGTGTTCTGGGGGGGGCAACTGCTTTGGGGGGGATGTGAACTTTTGTTATTTGGCTCGGACTGATCGATGTTGGTATGGGGGCATTACCTAATTTGAAATGCCTAACGTGGAATGTCCGGGGGCTGCGAACTATGGTTAAACGCCGCAAAGTACACGCATACCTGGTGCGAAGGGGGGTCCAGATTGCTATGCTACAAGAAACCCATCTGACCAAAAAAGAGTGCGCTGCGTTGCAAAAAAGATGACGGGGCCAGGTGTTCGGCACCACTTACTCAGCATATGCCAGGGGGGTACTGATTTGGGTGAGGGCGGGGATACCGTTCCAGGTGTTGAATCAAGTAGTGGATCCTGATGGTAGGTTCGTAGCAGTGGAGGGGAGGCTGTATGGAAGGGATGTGGTTCTCTGTTGTGTGTATGCGCCAAATACTGATCAGGCTCGATATTTTGATGGCCTCTCTGGGTCCTTGGCCTCTTTCCTGGCGGGCCCGATAGTGTTAGGGGGGGACTTCAACTCGATTACGGATGTGGCTCTGGATAGGTCCCACCCTCCCCTTGTAGACTCCCCGGTGCGCAAGTTGGCCATGCACAGGAAGGACTGGCAGGACAGATGGGGGTTGCTGGATGTTTGGCGGGAGCAGCACAGAGACACCAGGGATTATTCCTTGTACTCTGCTCTCCACGCACTACATGTGAGGATAGATTCAGTGCTCTGTAGTGGGTCCCTAGCCCCATTGATTTCCCATACGGAGTACCTGGCTAGAACCATCTCGGATCATAACCCCCTATTGGTACACATCCAGTGGCAGCGGGAGCGCTCAGCGATACCAACATGGCGGCTCCGGCCAGATACGCTGGAAGACTCGGTATTCAGTGACGCTGTCCAGCAAGGCATCGACCGTTACTTTGGCGAGAACGAGGGTACAGCCACGAGTAGGTCCACTGAATGGGATGCAATGAAAGTGGTGGTGAGAGGGGTGTGTCTGGGTAGGTTTTCGAATGCTCGTACGACTGTGTTGAATGCACTTATGAAAGCGGAAGAGACTTTGAGAGATTTGGAGCGCCGCAGGCCGGCCAGGCCGGACTTACAGACCCAGTTATTGGAAGCGAAGGAAGTGGTCGCCACCGAGACGGAACGGTTGAGGTGTTACGACTACAGGCAATACGTCATCAGAGCGCATGCAGAACGGGACAAGGTGGGCACGCTCTTGGCCAGACTTGCTAACCCGGAACTTAGGGGCTGCCCGATCCTTAGCATTAGCAACGCAAGGGGGGAGATGGTGTATTCCCAGGCGGGGGTGTTGGAGTGCTTTCGGGTATATTATCAGGAATTGTATCAGAGTCAGTTGGGAGTGGAGGTCCAGGAAATAGCGGAGTACCTGGGGGCGAGGCAGCTTCCGGTCCTAGACGAGGAGGACGTGAAAGAGTTGGGCGGCCCGATCACGCTCACTGAAATACGGGTGGCCATTAAACATATGGCTCGTAATAAAACGCCCGGGGTGGACGGGTTACCAATAGAATTTTATCAGCAGTATGTCGACAGCCTAGCCCCCAGGCTACTGGTGGTGTACACGGAAGCTTATGAGACAGGGGGTTTGCCTGGGTCCATGCGTGAGGCCTTGATTGTGCCGCTCCTAAAGCCTGGCAGGGATGCTACGGATGTGAGGTCCTATCGCCCGCTGTCCATGTTGACGGTGGACTACAAGATCCTGAGCCGAATTCTAGCCACCAGACTGGCCCCACACATGACGGGCCTGGTGCACAGGGATCAGGCTGGGTTTATCCCCACGAGGAGCACGGCGCTGAATATTTGCCGCCTGGTGGGAATAATGGACGCCATCTTGGATGGGGACGGAGCCCAAGCGGTCCTGTCCGTGGACATTGAGAAGGCCTTTGATAGCTTGGAATGGACTTTCCTGGATGGAGTGCTGGAGAGGTTTGTCATGGGTGAGGGGTTCCGCCGGTGGACGAGGGTCTTGTATGCCTCGGCGACGGCGCAGGTACGTTTGGGTGGTCTGGTGTCTGCGGCATACCCGGTGGGTAGGGGCACGAGACAGGGGTGCTCCCTTTCCCCCCTATTGTTTGCTCTGGCGATGGAGCCTTTGGCGGTCCATGCGAGGTCGGGCGACAAATACGCGGGGATAGCCAGCGGCGGGCAGCAGCATCACATATCGCTGTATGCGGACGACCTACTCCTGTACCTCGACGATACGGCGCGGTCCCTGGAAGGAGCGATGGACTTGTTATCGGAGTTTGGCCGGCTGTCGGGCCTTAAGGTCAACTGGGCGAAGACCTGTGTGTTTCCGCTGAGAGCGGAGTCGCCCACTCCTGCTCGCGACCTGGGGGTGGTCTGGGAGCCATCTTGCTTCACTTATCTCGGAGACCGTATTTACCACGCGACCGCGGACCCATTAGAGGGCAACATTGGTCGGTGCGTTCGGGCACTGAGGGGCAGCATATCCTTCTGGTCGACCCTCCCGCTGACAGATCTGGGTAGGATTGCTCTCTTGAAAATGGTGGCGCTCCCCCGCTTCCTGTACTACTTCCGGACGTTGCCTGTCTGGATTCCTCAGGGGATCTTTAGAGACCTGAGGACGATGATTATTGGTTTCCTATGGGGACATGGCCGCCGTAGAGTGGCTCTGAGCACGCTGCTTCGCCCCAAGATTGAGGGGGGTATGGCTGTACCCGACTTTGAACTATATTATTTGGCGGCGCAACTGCAGGTCCTCACGCAACATGTGGCCAGGGTGTTTAGGGGTCCGGAGGAGGACCGAGAGCTGGGGATACAACGCCATGTGCTGTCCTATATCGTCATGCAGCAGAGACTTGAGTTGCGGGGCCTCACTATGGAGGAACGGACACTCAGGCTGTGCTGGCAGAGGAGCCTTAGGAGAGCGAAGGCGACGCGGCCTTATGCGCCGGAAATTCCGATCGGTATGCTGACGGCCCTGCCGCACGGGGGTGATTGGTCCCCATTGCTGGATTGGGAGGAGGCGGGCCTACAGGTGGTAGGTGACCTGTACATCGATGGGGCTCTGGTACCCTTCGAAGTGCTTCGGGAACAGTTCGGGCTGCCTGACGGGGGGTTCCTCCTGCATGCGGCGGTGGTGGCGGCTATACAGAAGCACTGGAAAGGAGGGCTCATGGAACCGACCACGACTATGGCGTGCCAGTATGTGGTGATGGCAGCGGGCACATTCAAGGCTGTGACATGCCTCCATAACAGGATGCTGAACGAGGGACTGGAACCGCTCCAGGGGCTCAAGGCTAAATGGGAGGAGAGTGTGGGCAGGCCCATCCCAGACACGGCGTGGGGTCACATTTTACGGCGCACGTGGAAAGGCATGAGAAATGCGCGCTTCCAGCAAGTGCATTTCTATGTGCTCCATAGGGCCTACCTGACCCCCGAAAAAATACAGCGGTACTTCCAAGTACAAGACGCTCGGTGCCCGCGGTGTTCGTCTCCAGGAGCGGACATGGATCATTTGTTCAGGGGTTGCCCGCATTTGGAGGCCTATTGGGCGGAGGTGGGGGACCTCCTAAACGATGTGACCGACAGGGAGGTGGATTTCGATATGGCGGCGTGTTTGTTGCTCTGGATCCCGCACACCAAACACACCAAGGTGACGAGCAAATTTATTGATCTGGGTCTGATACTGGCGCAAAGAGAAATATCATGGCATTGGAAGTCCAAGGGCGGGCCGTCAATACGGAGGTGGAAGAATGAATTGCTGCGGTGGTCTGAATGCGAGAGTGTGCTCCGGATGAAGCAGGCTGTCAAGCTTGGTAATGAGAAGGCCTTGGATGCAGCGCGTGCGTGGGAGTTGGTGGTGCAGGCTTTGCGTGACTCTTTGGTGGAGGATGAGGACTGAGGGAATGGGGCCAGCGGACACTGCGGGGCATACGAACACAGAGTTGTCATTGACACTGTAGTGGGATCCATCCAACACATCAGAACGAAGCACACACCATTAGCAGTTGCCGGGGTGGGGACATCGGGGGGTTGTTCAGTGGGAGTTTGGGGTGGGTCGGAAGCCAAGAAGCTGGTTGTCTGCGATGGCGACTTCGAGTTAAGTAGGGCCAGTAGGGCACTGCGCAGAGTAAGAGATGGCTGGGGGGAGCGGCCAGGCATGATAGGCTCTACAGCACTCGGGGTGGGTCCGGAAGCGGATAGTAGCATTGATCACGCAAGTGGAATGGCTGACAGAGGTATTGTTGAGGGTGGGGGGGTAAAATGCAGATACGTAAAACGATCTTTCGACCATGGTCCCTAAGGGACGCTCACCGTGATGTTTTCCTACTAAGTAGAGTACTATGCCGCCCGGCCTCCGGGATGCGGGCTGAATGGCTGTGTATGGTATACGTTTTACTGTTGATCGGGGGGGACGTCACGAGTGGACTGGTTGACTAATTGTATTCTGTGGTTTCTAACTAAAAAAATCACAGGCACAAGTAACATTGCATTGCAGACAATTTTAATATTATGTGAAATTTAAAGACAAGTTTTAAAAATGTACACGACATAGCTTAAAACTAAAGACTGTCAAGCATCCCATCTTCTAGTTTTGAATGAATGGTGGTACAGGGACAGAGGGGACCCAGCATATGCCCTTGAGAGATATTTGATAGACCCGGATACATTGCACACTATTTTATACTCAGCAGGGCTGAGGAGGGGGCTGCCCAGGGCAACCCAGGTGGTCTTTCAGATTTGGGGACAATCGCTGCGTCGTATGGGATGGTGGGGGAGTCTGACGAGGGATACCCTGCTCTGGCACAATGGGCAGCTGCCGGCGCTGGCATCACTGCAGGGCTTTCGTGGCTGGGACTCAGTAGGAATTTCCACATTAGGGCATGTCATGAAGGGCACGACACTTAAATCATTTCAAGAACTTAGCGAAGAATATTGTATGCCCCGAAAGCAATTCTTTAAGTACCTACAGTTCCGACATGCCCTCACACCCTCACTAGAGGGATTAGACTCCTTGCCTGAGTTTAGCCCGATGGAGGCGAAGGGGTTTATGGGGGACTTAGAGGAAAAGAAAATATCCCGTATTTACCAAACACTAGTCACACATTGCTCTTCCAATCTACAGACGCTTCGGGACCACTGGGTGGGGGACGTGGGGGAGCTAGAGGAGGAGGATTGGCGAGAAGCCCTTGAGGCCCCTAGAGGAGCGGCCATTGCCATGCGTCTGCGCTTTATACAGTTCAAGTACCTACATAGGGCATATTACACCCGGGAGAGATTGTGGCGGGCTGGTCTGATTGAGTCTCCAATATGCCTAAGATGTAGCCATGAAGTGTGTGATTTCCTACATACAGTGTGGACATGCGTTGGTTTAGTGGGATTTTGGACTGGTGTGTGGGACTGTCTATCAGAGGTGCTGGGCTGGGACCTCCCTCGTACCCCCAAATTAGGGCTGCTTCATGTTCTCGAAGGGGTAGGTGGTAACATCTACAAGAGGCATTTACTTCTGCTGGGCCTTACAGTAGCAAAGAGGGATGTGGCCCAGGCATGGAAAGACCCCAGGGCTCCCAAAGTGGTGGTATGGAAAAGAGGCCTTGATTTTTGCATGGGATTGGAGCAGCCAATATTCAAAGCCAGGGGCTGCCCCAGGAAACATTATAAAATCTGGAAACGGTGGGCGGACTACAGGGGTCTGTGGCTGGAACCCCCGGCACCGTTAAGAGATGCAGAGGAACAGATATGATGGGGACAGGGGGGCGATATCATACACACTGTTCTACGGATGGACATTTTTCTGCAAGACTGAAGAGACACTGTGCAGGGGGGAGGGAGTGGGCCAAAGGAGGGGGCGGGGGGGAAAGGGGAGGGGGTGCTAGGGGGTGGATATTAGGATGTAATATGGATCACTGATTATGTTATAATGTACTTATTGCAGCTTCTCCGGGGTACGGAGCGCTGTGTCTTATGTGCGATCTTTCAATAAAAAGAGTTGTTAAAAAAAAAAACTAAAGACTGTCTTTTGCAGTATGCACTTTGGTAAATTGCTTTTGGTAACCTCATCTAGACACCCTGTCTGAGTTCTTAAAAGAGTTATACCCAACCGGTGTCCAAAGGAGAACATGTAATCATGTTCTAAATATTGATATTCTACACATCACATTTGCTTGTTCTGAAGGGAATACCTATAAGGAAATTAATTATCTTCCAACAACTCACGTAAATGAATGATGGAAATCTTTAAAAATAAGTGCCTTCGCTTTCTTTCACTTTAGACCTACAAACGTAACACTGTCAATTCTATTCTTGATAAAGCTATGTGGAGGTCAATATTAAAAGTATTCATTTTTTAGAAAATTGTAGCAGGCAAAACTGTGTCCTTAACTCCTTTGTACAGCTACATTTGCTTTAGATGATTTCACCTTTAGAAAGTGTGGCTACTTTTGTTTGAAATTAATTTAACAGATTACTCCAGTATCTCAAAGTTCAAACTAGGATGATGAAAGACCATGACTACAAATGGGTTTCCATTCTTATAGCGGGGACCACAGCACCTTTAGGTAAGGAAAAGTGGGTTTCAGGCAGCCTCCTTCCACCTTTTCCCAGTCATAATGTCCACTTAGTCTTAGTATCTCAGCCCCAGACAGAAATTGGGGAGATAATATAGCTTTATACATAGCAAATACTGGTTATAACGAGGTCCTCCATACTCATGTTTGAAGTTTTTTTTAGACCTCCTGTGGTTGTAAGTGTGTTTGAGTTTACAGTGTAAATGTGCAGAGACCAAAATGATGATATAGTAAAAACCATCCTCAAATACTTGTATTCCGAGACTTCCTCAACCCTAGATTGGCCAATTGACTAAACCATACTCATATATATTTTTTTTTACCAAATACCTTTTTTTTTTTAGTTTTTCCAAGTTGATATGTAGTTTGTTTTTTACAGTACTTGTCAAATTCTGCCAATTTCCTCACCAGACCAATTGGGGTTCTGTCCAATATTACCAGATTGTCTACATAGAGGAAGCATGGGAGCTGTATTCTTCCCATTTTGGGTGAGAGTACATGGGAATCTAATAAGACTTTCGGGTGGTATGTTAGATAAAACAAAAATAATGTAGGAGCCAGTGCATAACCTTGGGCAATTCATTATTGATAACAATCTTCCCATAGAGGATACCTCTATGATGCAGCACTATCGTTGTCCAATTATTTCTATGTATTTCTTTCAGTATCTCTAGTATAACCCATAGTATATTTAAAACTTCTGATCTAGCAAATAAGATTTCATAACTTACTGAATGAAATGCTGTATGGAAATCTACAAAACAGGTGTAAAATAAATCCCTGGTTTTGATGGATTACCATGCGATGACCCAGAGACTGAAATAATGATCAATGGTAAAGTGACCTTCTCTGAAACCACCCTATTCTATGTGAATTAAATTGACCTGTTAAATCCCAGTTTTAATTTAGTGTAATAATATTTTTGCATATACGTTCACCCCCACATCAGTTAAACTGATAAAACAATAGCTTGTTTGATCTATGAGAACATCTTTTTTTTATGAAAGGACTTTATATTAGCACTTTTCTAATTTGTTGGGTATACTCGGGTAAATAAAAATGTTGAACTCCCCAGAGAACAATATTGACTACCATTCTAAATTTGATTGAATTATAATTGCAGGCAGGTTTTCTGGCCCAGGTGCTCTTGTTAATAATAGGGAGAAAATTGTATTTTTTCTACTTTTATTGAGAACAGGGGGAGAATCTCATTATTGAGCACAAAAACATCTACACAGGCGTTGTCTCTATTACTTGCATAAATTGAAGTCAAGTACTTAATCCATGCATCTTCTGGTACCATGTATTCTGCCCTGGTATCCTTACCATATAAACCTAGCTGTACCAATTTCCAATTACAGACATAGTTTCATCTCACTTTTACTGTACATTTTATATAGGGCGTCATTCAGTCATATTGTTTTTGTGCCACTCAATACACCACAACACCAGACTCCTGATCTCTTAGATGTTTCAATTTTCTAAATTTATTTTTCAGATCATGACATTTGGAGTCAAACCACTAGTTTTTTTATTTCCTTGCACACTGGACACATTAGATTTAAAAAAAATCCATTTTAATTTCAGGCAATTTGCCACAACATTTATCAGATGCACATAGCTATTGATCATATTCCTATCATTTACTATCAGACTATTAAAATCAACATTAATCTGCAATTCACAAAACATTATATGTTAGTCACTTATTTATGTGGAAAGACAACAGGGGAATTCTATATCCAGAGGCAAAGTGGTGCCTCTTTGTATCATTATTAACATTAAATTCGCTCTTAGGGGATGGTGATCCCTATCTATTAATAAGGAATTTGAGAATCCATAATTAGTAGAAAATAACAAGCTTGGACAAAAAATAATCAATAGGGTCTTTTTGATTGCCCAGCTTAAATGTCTGACTTCCTGAGATGTCTGGTTGAAATCAGCCATTTAAACAAACAAAGCACCATTTCTTCGAGCAGTCAATCATTTGTCCTGTGGATGTACATTGTGGGACCATTGCAGGTGGCATTCTGTAAGTCCTCAATAGATCTCTATAATGACATTTCTCTTGGAGGGATTTCAACCGCAGATTAAAGTCACCCACAATTAATTTAATGGTATTTGCAAACGATGTACAAATGGTTCCTAGATCACTGCGGAACAGCAAAAGTTTGTTCATATTATATTCCTTCTCCCTTAAATTTATGTAAATATTTAAAATTATCATACTCCATACGGTTTCCACGTTATTATAAAGAATGATCTTGCCTGCCTGCAGCCACTCACTTTTTGTTAGAACCCAATTGACCATTCTTGCAGTTTGTGAAAATATTAAGGGTATTAATGCACCAGAGTTTCACCCAGAGCTGTTTGGAGTTGCTTTGGAGTAAATTTGGATAAAGCCCAAGACTACAGGTTTTTGACCCGATAGCCACACACTACTTGAAAATATATAATATCTTTCTCTTCTAAGATTTTCTTTATAGATTCTAAGTGCATCAGGCATCTTGGCCCATGTATATTCCACAATATAACACATTGGCCATCCTGGGAAATCCTGTCCTAATCAATATACCTATGTCTACTACAATCCTGCCATAAACTCCCATCGAGATTAATACTTTTAGATCTGCTTTGGTCAAACATTGCTACAGCCATTTTTAAATTTCCTTTATTAAACCCAATAGTTGTTTGTTGAGGGTTCACACTCCATTCTTCCTGTGAGAAATACACCTGTCTTGTGTTTAAATCTGTGTGACAATTTAGAAAGGGACGCTGACACTCCCCTTTTTATTTTTTAATGATACCATGCTTATTACTTATGCAGCTAATTCACTTTCTGCCGATTGGATAGTTTTCTTATTTACTAGAGAGAACAATAAAACTTTACTAACGTCTGTAGGAGCCTTCTCCTTGATAAAGTCTTCTTTTTTTGGTCACTTTAGGATATATCCTTTAATGACGGTAAGGTGATAAATATCCTCAGTAGCTTTGAGCTGTTTAGAGGTCTCCATTTCTTTCCCTTCCTTAAATGAATGAAATAAATGTATTACTTTAAGTTTTATTAAAACCTTATACTGTTATTTTCACAGCTTAAAAACATTACCTGCTAACTAATAAATTATCATAAAAATGAAAACATCAATAAAGACAGTGCAAAGGAATACATTAATCTCTGCGATCATCGACAGACTGAGAACTTTTTCCCACACCCTGCAAGCCTGAGTTAAAAATGTTACCAATTGAGCCACAAGTATTAGTGTATTGCATTTAAGACAAAGTAATGGTACCTCTGAAGCTTGTCTGATACCTTCTGCTTTAAATATGGGCTTGTGATATTTTTTCCAAGTCTCTAACACTGCTGGACATAGGCATAGAACATGTTTAATGGATTCATAGGCCGATATACACATCCTACACAAGCTGCAGTTGTGCCCCTTTAAAGTCCAAGAGCCATCAAAGTCCTTAAAAGGAAGATTGGGTAACTTAAACACATAAAAACCTTCTTCTCCCATCAATGTAACCTTGTCTTGAAAAGGTATAGGTTTCTTTAGTTTGCTTATTATGTTTGAATCTTCTTGCAGATTCCATATCGTCAAGCAGAGATTGTTGTTTAATACCTTTTTTTATGACTTCCTTTCGAGCAAATCTGGGCGTGTTTGTTAGGAACCCTAATGCTGGAAGTTTGTTTTCATCTAGCTGCTGGATGATTGATCTTTCAGACAATGATACCTCATGCACAAACATCACCAGAGTCTTATTAATAATTGTCTTTAAAGTAATAATTCCTGCAGCCTTACAATCTAAGAAATAATTGATTATATTATTATCCGCCATGACCAACTAAAAGGTAAGGCCAAATTCTAGACACAGGCAGCACTGCGGAGTTGACTTAAATTAAATAGACTTCTGATGAAGTTTAAGAACATTTTATCCAGTTTATGGATACGTTTATAATTCCGCACTAAATGCCTATACAGAAGAAAAGAAATAATCCTCGTCTCTGAGACATCTAATGTAGTACCAATCACACCCCCTCCAAACATCGCGGAAAACCATTTCATTGCCCCAGTTACATATTAAATTCTGCCCCTTAACTTCTCTATATGATATTCTCATTTCAAGGTTTTATCAATTGTTAATCCTAGGTATGAATGTTCTAAAACCTCTTCTAACTTTGTGCCTTGTTTTGTCCAGGTGTACTTAGATTTTCACCTTCCAAAAGTCATTACCTTTGTTTTATTAAAATTAATAGAGATTATTTACTACATTAAAATATTGCCTTCTCCTACGCTCTCTTTGTATTTGTATCTGGGTTGTTGACATGATGACTAAACCCTCTACATATCCCAAAACCAGAATTGTAGTTCCCGCTAGCTTTGGGACTCAGTCCAAGGTGTATACCCATGTGCCATCTAGATCTGATATGTATAAGTTAAACAAATGTTGGGCCAAGATACATCTCTGTTTCAGCCCATAGTATGTGAAGACTTTCTTAGATAAATCGTTACCATCTGACAACTTACCTCTCACCCAGGTGTTACTATGTAATCCAGTGATATACTATACAAGACCAATGAGAATACCCCACTCGCAAATCCTCCCCCACAGCCTGTTTCAATCACCTTATCGAAGGCTGTAGAGTAATCAAATAAAAGACGCATACAAATAATTTTTACGTACACTGGCCTTCTGCACCCATTTTAATTAAAGCTGCAATATTATCCAAAGTACTGCATTTAGGTCAAGATCCTGTCTGGTAAAAGGATAATCTGTTTGATTGTTCTGCCCAAACTTGCAGGCGGGTTAACAGATGCTTTACAAATAATTTTCCATCTCCATCTAATACAGCTATAAGGCTGTAGCTACTGGGTGAATCCTTTGGGCCTTTCTTTTAGATGGGATGCAGAATTGACCCTTTCCATGAGTGTAATATCATCACCAAGAGTATAATCATATTAAACAATGAGGTTATAATTAGCCCCCAATTATCTGGGTTAAGTTTTATTATGGCCACAGGGATGCCATTCGGACCAGGTGCATGTGTATTATTACATGAACAGATTAGATTCTTTATCTCTGTATGATTAATCCCAAAATAAATTTGATCAAACACACCCTTAAGAGGTGGCCCAACCTTGGCCACTGCTTTGTATTGGGAGCTTATATATTGATCCCATTGGTTATATAGAATTTGAAAGTCACATCCGCTCCTAATAGTTTTAGCTCCCTTTCCAACAATAGACAAAGATTCCCGACTATTTCTTGTAAGTATTTCATGATACAACTCCGCCCATTTACAGTCTTGTTCTTTAATTACAATATTCCCAATTTCACGTCTTAAATAGACCTTCAGCTTTTTTACATAGCCACGACCTTCCTGTGTTCTGATTCCATGATGTGCTTTAATTCTTTCCTAAATCTTGTTTTATGTTGCTTTATTTTGTACTCTATTGGGGATCTATGTTTTTCTTTTTGTAAATTTACTGCTAAGAAATCAAAAATGTGGGCTAAAAGATCTATAACCAAATCTATATCCAGCCTGAATACATCTGTATATGATTTTACACAGTGGAGAAATTAAGAAAAAAAGGTTGAAGTAAAATATTTTGTGCTAATGGATTAAAACCACCATTCCAGATTGTCCATTTCCCTCTGATAAACAAAAAATCCTCCTTGCACAGATATTTATCCATCTGATATTCCCCTATCTGGATACTCAGACTGACATACTGTGGATTATGATCACTCTCTGATCCAGGTATTATTTTGAAGTCCAGAAGTTTGTGAAAGTAAACTGCATGAATAAATGTGTAGTCAAAAATGATATTTTACTTGCTATCTTAAAGATTGATTTGGCCGGTTGAGCATGGCCCCCAATTCATATGCGTGGAGCTAACCATTCTCCACACACTCATAAGTTTCCTGTCTTTAACTGTCGGGAGGGACTGTCAGCTGGTGATCCAGCGAGTTCCCCGCCCCCCCCCCCCAGAAGCTTTTTTGCTTCCCTGATACAGATTATTATTAAAATCACCTGTCAGAAAAACCTTAGCACCTGGGATTGAACGTATCAAAGTTTGAATCTCTTCGAACAATGATGTTACTCTCTTCCTTTTCCGGGTGTCTGAGGGTGGGATATAAACATTCATTAAGTGGAGTTTACCCATAATGCCAATATGTTTTTAGATTCATGAGAAATTCTGTATTTCAGTATTACTGAGTTGCCTTATAATAATATTGCTAACCCACCGCTATTTTCCCCCATATGCCTTTTGCTGGTAATATGTCCAAGGATATGTTGTTTTGAAAAGTTAGCTCCGTTAGCTTCCAGGTTTCCTGTAAACAAATGATATCATATGAGTTCTAGGACCTATATAAGTTCTGATGCTGATTTAATGTTTGTCCCTCCCAGCCTGCAATATTCCATCAACAAATCTACAGCACATTTTTACCCTGTCCAGTATCTTATTTGCCTGTATCAGTAATTTAGCTTTTGCTGATTACAAATGTTAATTACTAATTGGTCATGACTAAATCTGTATGGGCCTGTTCATATTGCAGACAGGACCTATCGTTACTGCTGGTTTATTAGTGTTTATTGAAATATAATTTTCCGGACCTTAGAATGCTTCCCTACATGTCAAAGCAGTAGCACTAGGGTGCTTGTCTCCGTCTGCTTATTTCTTCAAGAAATATGGCTATTTTCTTGGTTCGCAGTTTTTAACTTTATCACCCAGTCTGCCAGTATATCGTTTTTTTCAATAATTATGTGGTTTAGACTAGGTAGTACTTAGATAGGAGGTTGTTTGATCTAAGATACTCCAGATCTGGGAAGCGATGCAAAACCCTCAAGATGTTAAGCCAGTTCAGAATATCAAAGGGACCTTCTGAATCATAACTAGGGCAGAAGTTGATTTGTGTTTAGTGTGTTATCGTCTTGACATTAGATGTCCAGGTGCCCCAAACCTCTTGATTCGGGTTTCGTGGGTTACACATTGCACTCTTCTTTAACTCCCAACTGGCAGGGGCAGCTAATACCTTCTCGATTGGACCAATCGCATTAACTGAAAGTGAGGCCTTTTCTTGACGATGGCATTCCCTCCCCTGTAACATGTCATTCCCTTTAGGGACAGCCTTGCTACCTGATGAAGGTTTTGCTTTAGTGGTGTATCCAAGACATGCAATATTTCTGAGATTTCTTACTTGATTCCCTTTAATTCCATGTCTTTTCTGGTTATGCCCTCATTATGACTGGGAAACCTTTCAAATGAACAGTATCAGTATCATTGTTATCGTAGCCGTCACTATTATTGGGTGCTACCTGCTGTATCCCTTCAGAAGCATGATCATTTAAAATGAAGGTTGCTGTAGCACCTCTGTCTATGTTGGGCATTCTATTTATAGTAGATGAGAGAAGTATGTTATTTGTAGCTACATTTGTTTCGCTTTGTGTTGTTACTGTACTGTCCATTGTTGCTGAAGTATTATTTTTATGGCTGATACTCTACTGATTTTCCTAGATGGGTGCTTCTCAAAAATCACATCATTTATGTTTATCTCCCCCCCCCCCTTGCTGATGGGATTCCTGCTTTATTTGATTCACCAGACTTTAATTTAATTTCCAAAGTTTCTTAAGGCACCATTTGCACAAATAAGACTGAAATGGTTCTAATGATGGTGACCAGCCCAACAAAAGAATGCAGTACTGCCAGATCCACCTGATCTCCTGACAAGGAGGCAGATCTGTCCCGGCTACCTGGCCTTGTTGTTGACTGATCCCTTTCTCCTTGCTATCAGTGTCCAGGTGACCTGGTACGACCAATATAAAATGTTTACTATTGAGAGCACTTCTAACATCTGCCCCACTCGGGCTTACCTCTGATATCAAATCAGTACCCTCTGCAATTCTTTTATATTTGTAAGATGATAGTCGTAGTAGATCAATCATGTCATCAATTTGTAAAAGTTTTTTTTTTTAACAGTATCTCTTCTGAGAGGATCCCCTTCATTAGGCGGTCTCTGTATGTTTCTTTCTGTATTTGCAGAATTGTAACAATCTCCTTTAATATAATATATATCATAGTATGGTTGGCCCTTGTCGCAGATTGCTCAATCAATGTATCTGCCATTTTCGTTATTGAATTGCAAATGACACCCATAACCGATAGCACAGGGTAGTTTGAGGGAAGGGCTGCCCCCTTCCTCCAGTTCGGAAGTTTCGATGCCTGATTAGGGGTCCGAACACATGGTTGAGGGTACTGTCAAAAGATCCTCTGCTATTTGTTGATACAACAGATCAGTTAACGCGCAGCGCTCAGTTGGCCTTTGGAATGAGCTATTCAGTATATTAGTTAGATTTAAGTCATTCAGTGTATTATCCATGATGTCCTTCTGGTTGCTGTCTATAATTGGAGTTTAGTTTCCCGCTTGTACAACATCATCTCTTCCATATGGACTCATCATTTGAGTCTACAAAAAACCATGGTTGCAATTGTTGTAACAGTGAGGAAGCATTCATTTGTGTAGTGACCAGAATTTCCTTATTGGTTTGTATTGTGTTCGTTTTTGTAGGGGAGATTATCGGGATTGCTGAGGAGTTTACGTCTACTTGCTGAACAAAACAGGAAAGGATGGAGCATTGGGGCTTTCTTAACTTTTCCCGGACCCTTTCTAGTAGTAGTCAATTTTTCTATCCCACCTTGCTTGTTATCATTCATTTTGAGAGACCTCCATTGCTCCTTTGGCTCCAAGGGCGCCAAAGGCATCACAATGAGGCCCCAAATTGTTTCCACCCTCTTGTTTTCATTGTGTCCTTCTGACTCTCAGTTCCGGCTCTAATGTCCGTTCCCAATGTAGCCCTCTTAAGATAGATCACTTTGTGCAAGAGATATACCAAGCTGTATGCCCTCTAAGGGTTTGTGTAAACTTAGCACACGCAACTCACCTGACGGCGGACTCACATGTATTAGGACCACACCCATGCCCGCACACTTTTACTTTTTGAATTACATCCTTTCCCTGCTGTCATCATCATCCACAGGCACTAGAATACACCTTACAAAAGTCCTATTTGTGCAGTATACGTAATGTGAGCAATTTTAACACTCCTTGATGATCTTCTCAAGGCCTCCTTGCTGACTTCTACCTTCTTTTGTGTCCCCTCTCTTGTGCCACAGCTCATACCTTCCCTCCCTCAAATACAGAGCTGGCCTAACACATGCCCAGCTTCCCCCCGGATCCCCAAGGGGGTGGGCACAGTGGTGATGCCAGTTGCGTAGCAGCAGAGACTGCAAACATAGAAAGGGTGCCTTAATAGGCAGAAAAGTCTCCCCAACTAGCAGAGATATAGTAGGGCAGCGAGGGAACGACAGAAAGCAATACTTCCCTTATGGTATCTTAGCATTTGAAATCCCATTCTGCGCTCCTCCAATTGGGCCTGGCCTGTGGGCTAGCATGTGCGCTGTGTCACACAGCACCGAGGAGCATTAGGAGAGGAGGCAGAACAGGCTCTCTGTAGCTGGATTAGCAGTTGTGGTGCAGTAGACCTTTCCTTTTGAATGTCAAAATATAGTACTAGAGGATGTGAATGGGCCTCGGATATAGGTTACAAATTATCCTCCTTACTTGAGGGGGAAGGATGGAGAAAATATTATTCAGAAAACAATCAACCTTTCCCTGTCCCCATTGATCCTGTTTATATTCTCTCAGCCTTTGCCCATCAAGGAGTGCGTATGGGGCACAAACTCTGTGAAATGATTATTACTACATATAGGGCGATTTCTCCCTTTAACATAAAATTCCTGACTCAAACTGGACAGTACTTGTAATCTTGCCTTATTGAATTGTTTTTTATAGGCTACTTTTTTTTTGACTGAGCTAACATAAGGCCTCATTAGGATGGCGGTAAATCCGCATCCTCCGGGCCGAGTTTTACGCCGTGGAAAAGCATGTGGTCTTTGGTGTTTGGGGGCACGTTGCGGGCCCCCAGGGTGTCGGGGTGGGGGGGTGCACATGGGGGGTGCCTATGGTACCCCCCAGCATTTACATGCACAAAGCGGCAGGCACCGCATGGTGCCTGCCGCTTTGTGCATGTAAATGTTAAAAATGCATTTTTAACCTTGCGGCGGGTGCTGCAAGGTTAAAGATACAAGATATGACCGCCAGGGTGGCGGTCACATCCTAATTGCACCGGAGGGACCGCCGCTGTCCCTGCGTACGGTCCCTCCACCTCGGGGGGGGCGAACGGACGCAGGTCCGTCCGCCATCCTAATGAGGCCCATAAATCGGAGTTTTCGGAACCTTTTTCTTGTTTACTGTATTAATTCTATTTGAATTTAGAGGATGTTTTTCTCTTCTTAATATCTTTATAGTAACCGCTGGAAACTAAAGTGCCTTTTCTGTACAATATATGGCCCCTTCATTTGATTAGCGATTAACGTTGAGACACTTGAAATGAATGCATAGAGGGTTTCCCCCTCACATTTGCCCTTTCAAAGATAAATGTAGCGGCCTCACTTACAAGGGGTACCTCTAGTGGTTGAACCACGGGCCGGCATACATGCATCACCTTTAACTCCTCAGTTATACTTTTCAAAAACTCTGTTTTTTTTAAACTTCTTTTCTATTTAAAAACTCTGATTCAAAGATCCCATTTAAAGTCCATTTAAAAAACTAAAAGATTGCATGATATTCTTAACAAACAAATCAAGATGGATTCTTTGCAATCAACAGCAGAAAACAAGCATTAGTAATGTCAGTAGGTCTTGCTTTGACAAGATTGTGTTGTTTTTACTTATTCATTTTTTACAAACATATGCAGTATGCATTGAAAGTTTAAAAGTAATACCTTCTTTTAAAGGTGACATGCACATGCCTATGTAAAAATTAAAAAAATTAATACAATTATAATAAATAATAACAGACTGGTCTACCTTCCACAGTACCGAAGTGGAGTATTTTTAAAGTAAATGTGTGCATGTACAGAACCAATATGGCATCACTCACAGTGAAGCTAGCCAGTGGTTGAATTAAAATGACCTCCTGCTCCATACCATATACATTTTGTACAAATGTGTGTGTAAATTACTTGAAGAACAGATAAAGAGAGCTGACTGAAAGCCCCCCCTGTTTATTTATTTTTGTTAGAATTTTTGACAAATCATTAGGCTGGCAAGACAACTGAAGCTCTATCTAAGCCAGACTTTAAAAAAAACTATGCCTTGTGTTTAAGAAACTACCATATCGAAATGATCATGTTATCATTAAAGTAATACATTGATGGGCCACATGGTAGTAAACCATACATTTAGGGAAACCAATGAAGAGAAGAAGAATTTTAGGTTTGTCAACAAATTGGACATACAACCATGGTTTGTGAATTACATTTTGGATCTGTAGACATTCTAGAAATAGATATGCCTGCCACCAATGGCGAACAATGCTACATGTTATTTTTATGAATGCTTTCCAACTAGACATTTTAGGGCACAATCTGATTTAAGAGTTAGGACCTAATTACGATGTCACCGACAGGCCATCGGTGGCGGGTCTCACTGACATCCACCATAGCGGTCCGACTGCCGTATTATGATGCGGTCGGTCGGACCGCAATGGTCAGAGCGACTGATCAATGCTTCTGACAGGCTCCAGGAGCCCATCGAGGCAGCGGTCAGATTGTAATCCCTACAACGGGTGCGGTACCTGCGCAGGCACCGCCGTATAGATTACGATGTCCCTTTCCATGCTGACCAACCGCCATGGAAAGGCTGTCGAAAAACATTTTTTGGGTCAAATATCAGGGCCCCTATCTCCTGTGGGCCTCCGCTATGTGGCCCCCACAAACATCCATGCGCCATGTGCCAGGCACCACCCTTTTCCTGGGCCGCTGTTAAAGCCACAATGGTAAACAGCATTTTATGACCGCCTCCATGGCGGTCACATCATAAATGGGCTGTGGGGACCGCCAACTCCTTGTTAGACTGTCCGGTGCCTGAAACGATGTTGGTCGGATGTTCATCCGACCGCCATCGTAATAAGGCCCTCAGTGTCAAATTTTGTTCTGAATCCCTGTTACAAACAAGCCTATTCTGTCTGTGGTACTTAAAATTAAACTTTCGAAAATGCCTGTTATTTTTCATAACACTATATTTTTTTTAATCTCCTGTGGATCTGTAGTCACACATTTTCATTACCAAACCAAAGTAGCACTTTGATTCCTAAAGCTAGACATTGGAGCATATGGTACTTCAGACCTGGAAGAAAATGCTTTGGATTTATTAGCCTAAGTCTTTGGCAAAGGGGATTTGTATGCTCACCTGTCAATCAACCAATCAAAGAAACTTTATTTAAATTGATCAATGCAACTCATAAAAGTAAAGATACATAATTACATCATACAAAAATCGACAGCAATAAAAATAATCAAAGTATGGCTCAGCATTTCATTCTTAAAACTCCAGATAAAAACTGTGATAAAAAGAAATATACATGAGGACTGGATAAAGTCTCTAAGAATATTAAAGCAGGGTGCAAATTGCTTAAACTGTAAAAATAACAAGAGGGGTTGAATATATTTATAATAAAGAGAATTTAAAGTATCAGGGATTAACATGTGGTCACAAGGGCATGCGGGAAACTCAGAAATCAGCTATTTTTTATGGCTACCTGACATCTCAAGGGTCAAAATATTTTCCAAAGTCCTAGTCGTTTTCAACAGATTATAATGGGTCAACATAGTCTTAGTCTGTGGCAGAGCCTCCCACTCTGAACCAGCCATAGCATCGAAGGCCCGCTTGACCCAACCAATATCTGCTTTAGTGATGTGGTCTGGGTCTGGAAAACAGATCTTTGGGACTACTGAGTTCACCCATGGCTCTCTTGATGTATTACAACCATGGAATATTTATTTAGCCTGTAATCCAGGCCTAGACATTCTCTTAGAATTAATATATTAAGTCTATGCGTCTTCTTCAACCATACAGAAAACCACAAGAGCAAGGGGTAAAGACAAATAAAATCAGCAATGTAACCCAAACCTACTTCTTCTTGCGCAATCTCAGAAGGCATACATTACAGAATCTTTAGTATGTTTCTTAAGAACTTATGCTCTGCAGTCTGAATAGACTTTATGGACGAGTATCCTCCAAATTTCTCACCCATAACTCACTGTGGGTACAAATTTGGCTTTGTAAATGTCTATAATTGATTTATCATGGGTACGCACCAAGTGCTGAGAAAAATCACCTATACTGTGAGTGACCCTATTAAAAGACAATGAATTGTTTTGGGTCAGAGGTTAACAATTCGTCTGAGAATCCAGTACAATTCCTTATTCACTTGTCATTCTTACTGGTCTCTATTAAAATTATTTATCTTATAAAAGTAGGGCATGTTATCCAGTATTATGGGTATCTTTCATAGATTCACATGCCTGAATCATTCCCCGTCGTCGGGGTGGGAGTCACCGGTATATAAAAATAGTAATGTCATAAAGACATATATTCACTAATAGGCCAGAGGCCTCACATTAGTAACCTATCTGAGTCCTTTTGTAAAAAGGACCAAACTTTGGCCAGGAGCCAATCAGCTACTACCACCCTCTAGAACCTTCCTGGAAGGAGCCCTAGTCCCTCAGATTTTCTACCGCACGTCGTGCTAAGGGAGTCTCCACTGAGCTCTGCTCAGGTTTCTAGTATTTCTGGATTTATTCCATATTTTTCTCTTCATATTCATGCTTGTGAAGGAGTGCTAGAGTATACTATGTATACCACTCCTAAAAAAGGGCTGTTTAGACCTTGTGCCTCGTGTAGTAAGCTGAGACTGCATGTAGATGACAAACATGAAGACTGCCTCTACTGTCTCTACCCTGACCATTCTGCCAAGGACTGTAAGGTCTGCCGCACTTTCTCTGTCAAGACTCTAAAAGACAGAGAGGGACGCCTGCTTCTGTGGCTTCAGAGACTGAAGGACAAGGATCAAGCAGTCTCCTCAGGTGAGAGCGAGTGTTCCTTTAGGAGCTCACACTCCTCTTCTAAAAGGCCGAGATAGACATCTCCAGGTCCGTCTAATATGCAACCTCAAAAGAAGACGCCAAAGTCTTCAGAGGGTCGTCCAAAAACCATGGCAGTCAAGACTCCTCTTCAGGAAGCCACCTTTTGCTGGTGTGTTCTGCCATGCCTGTGACAGCGTCGACAGTGACCATCTCTACGTCGACAGCATCGGCCTTCACCACCTTGACGGCATCTACTTCAACATCGTCGTCGTCGGATAGGTCAATATCTTCTATTATTCCTTTCAAAAGAACGTCGACGACGCCTCCGTCGACGACCGACGAAATTCCCTTCAACGTCGACGACCACCACGTCGATGATGTCATCGACGACGAAGCCATCAACGAAACCATCGACGTCGACACCAGCGTCGATGAAGCCGTCGACACCAGCGTCGACGAAGCCATCAACGACGAGACCGACTACGTCGACGGCAACTCTAACACTGCCGTCGACGACGATATCGTCGTTGGTGAAGACGACAGAGAAGTCTGCTGTGGCTGTCAGCATCCCACCGTCGACGACCACTCTGTCGACGGGCCTGTCGACGGAAGGCTCTCCCAAGCTGAAGTATACCTATACACACTTCAGGATGTCAACGCGTACGCTGACGCCAGAGGCTACGTCTCATAGCAGAGTCCAGCTTCTGCCACCGGTCCATTTACTGGAAACTGAGGACTCTGATGATGGCACCATGTTCTCCACTGCAACAAGTCCATCAGAGTTAAATGTCAAGGTCCACAAGAGTTCGGATTAAGAAGATATGGGTCAGGCAGAAGTCCCATACCAGGAGGAATATCATTCGCCTCCTCCTTCACAACCTATGGTGTGCCTCCCGGCCTCAATCATCACCGACCTCCAATTCCTTATAGCAGACTACAAACAGCATTTTCTACCTACTCCGCCACCTCCAGTAGTGCCACCACAACCTTAGACCACCTCCGCTGGTAATTACTCCAGATCCTGTATCTTTGCCTCCACAACAATCTTCGGATGAAGAGGAAGCAGTGGAAGAAGACGAGGAGGGTCAACAGGAAGAGGGAGAAATACAGGATACTGAGTGGAATGACTACGGGCCCGATTCACAGAATGAACTTACTACTTTTGGCATTCACAGAATGCACTTACTACTTTTGGTATTCACAGAATGAACTTACTCATTTCGGTATTCACAGAAGTTAGGACTACTAACTTTAGGATACCGAAAGTCGTAAAATTAGGATTTTTCTCAATTTAGTAGTAGTAAAGTTAGGACTACTAACTTTAGGACGCCTAAATGCCTTCTGTGAATACCGAAAGTCTTAAAATTACGATTTTTCTCAATTTAGTAGTAGTAAAGTTAGGACTCCTAACTTTAGGACTCCTAAATGCCTTCTGTGAATACCGAAAGTCTTAAAATTAGGATTTTTCTGAATTTAGTAGTAGTAAAGTTAATTATCCTAACTTTACTACTACTAAATTGAGAAAAATCGTAATTTTAAGACTTTCGGTATGCACAGAAGGCATTTAGGCATCCTAAAGTCAGTAGTCCTAACTTTACTACTACTAAATAGAGAAAATCGTAATTTTAAGACTTTCGGTATTCACAGAAGGCATTTAGGCATCCTAAAGTTAGTAGTCCTAACTTTACTACTACTAAATTGAGAAAAATCGTAATTTTAAGACTTTCGGTATTCACAGAAGGCATTTAGGCGTCCTAAAGTTAGTAGTCCTAACTTTACTACTACTAAATTGAGAAAAATCCTAATTTTAAGACTTTCGGTATTCACAGAAGGCATTTAGGAGTCCTAAAGTTAGTAGTCCTAACTTCTGTGAATACCGAAATGAGTAAGTTCATTCTGTGAATACCAAAAGTAGTAAGTGCATTCTGTGAATACCAAAAGTAGTAAGTGCATTCTGTGAATGCCAAAAGTAGTACGTTCATTCTGTGAATCGGGCCCTACATCATTTCACATCCAGCATCCCCAGACCAGGCACAGGCGGATTCACCTCCAGAAGACATAGGAGGGTTTCATAATGGTATTGATCGAGCAGCAGCAAGGTTCAAAATAGAGATGACCACGCAACCTCAGGGCTGCTTCTTATACGACTTTAAGGAGCCATTCAAGAAGACGGTCCAGTCAATCCCTATTATTGACCACATCTGGGACCAGGGGGTAAAGATAATGCAAAATCCCTCATCTCTACTTCCAGTGCCGACCAGGCTTGATAAGAAGTATAAGGCCCCGGACACGGCTCCGGCATGCCTTACAGGCCATACTAAACTGGACTCCGTGATTACACAGGCCGCGCAGCGGAAATCCAACAACCCAGCTGCTGCATTGACTGCGCCTCCGGACAAGGAAGGCCGTAAAATTGATAACATCGGGAAGAGGTTCTCGTCGTTGTCGGCCATTAACGTCAGGGCGGCAAACTCGCTTGCGCTCTTAGGACGCTACAATCGCCAGATGTGGGCAGATGTTACCGCATACCTAGGCACACTGCCAGAGGAGCAGAAAGAAGAAGTAAAGAAGATCCTCCTTGAAGGAGAGCGGTCCGCCTCGGAGATTATTGACGTGGCGACGGATATAGCCTCTACAGGATTTCGCCAGCTGGCGGGGGCGGCTGTCCTTAGGCGCCAAGGCTGGCTGAAAGCTACATCTTTCCAGCCGGAAGTCCAAGCCAAGGTACTGGACATGCCGTTCGACTGAGAGCTTCTCTTTGGGAAGCATATTGATGAGATGCTACAGGGTATCAAGAAAGATACCGAGACCGCAAAAGCCCTGGGTACCCTCCAGTACAAGAATACTTCCTTTCGGGGCTTCAGAGGGAGAGGCCAGCAGACAAGAGGTGGATATCAGGGGTACAAATCCTCCTATGGCTCGTCCCAGCAATACAAGCCTCAATACCAACAGAGGCAGCAACAAGGCCAGTCTTCTTATAATAAGTCCTCCTTTCGAGGAAGAGGAGGAAAGAAAGATCCCGCCAGAAGACAGTGACTTCTTTCTCCAGCAGGCCTCCACTTCTTCTCCACGTTACGTAGTTGGAGGCAAAATTTCCAACTTCCTCCACAATTGGCAACAAATAACTACGGATCGTTGGGTTCTCCAACTGGTTCGATTCGGGCATACTCTGGAGTTTGTAAACATTCCTCCTTCGAACCCACCATGTCCCATGCAACACAAGAATCTTCATCTTCTTCAAGTGGAACTCTCACTAATGCTTCAGAAAAGAGCTGCAGAAAGAGTTCCCAGAGGTCAGAGGGGGAAAGGATTCTACTCACGGTTCTTCGTGATACAAAAAAAGGAGAAGAAATGGAGACCTATACTGGATCTAAGGAACCTCAACACATACCTCAAAAAACAATCGTTCCGTATGGTATCCATTCAAGAGGTGTTACAACTACTCGATTCCAGGGATTTCATGGTGTCCTTAGACCTCCAGGACGCCTATTTTCACATACTCATCCACAAAATTCACCGCCAATTCCTATGGTTCACTGTGGCGGGCAGACATTATCAGTTCAGAGTGTTGCCATTCGGCCTGAAGTCGGCGCCACACATTTTTACAAAATGCCTATCTCCAGTAGCAGCTTACCTTCGCCAGCAACATCATCAGGTATTCCCCTACCTGGACGACTGGCTCATCAAGTCTCCCACTCTAGAAGGTGTGAACAGGTCTTCCAACGCCTGTCTTCAGCTCTTCGAGAGTCTAGGACTTACACTCAACCAGGAAAAGTCAGTACTGCAGCCCTCTCAACGCCTCACTTTCCTGGGAGCAATTCTAGACACGCATCAGGAGAAGGCCTTTCCATCACAGGAGTGTCAGGCCAAACTGAGGTCGCTGGCAGCACACATTCAGCTCAAAAAGACCATCAAGGTGCGACTTTTCAAGTCACTGCTAGGAATGATGTCCTCCAACATCCTCCTAATACCACACTGCCGCCTCCATATGCGTCCCTTACAGGAGGCGTTATCATCTCAGTGGATCCAGTGTACGAGATCATTTGACGATCTACTCAGGATCACTCTGTTCATGCTGAAGGCCCTGCACTGGTGGCTTCAAACAAAAAACCTGAACCAGGGCCTTCCATTTCTGCTTCCAATCTCCCCACACGTGATAACAACAGATTTATCATTGGAAGGATGGGGTGCATTCCTGCAGGAACTTCAGATACACGGTCAGTGGTCGCCAGCCGAAAAACTGCAATCTCCCCACACGTGATAACAACAGATTTATCATTGGAAGGATGGGGTGCATTCCTGCAGGAACTTCAGATACACGGTCAGTGGTCGCCAGCCGAAAAACTGCTCCACATCAACCTGTTAGATTTGAGGGCAGTATACCTGGCTCTTCGAGCTTTCCTGCCCAGAATCAGGAACTCCCCAGTGCTTGTGAGGACGGACAACACCACCACAATGCACTACTTAAACAAGCAAGGGGGAACTCGATCCATGACGTTGTCTCAAGAATCGCAGCAAATTTGGAAGTGGCTACTCCAACACAACATTTCGCTGAGAGCGGAGTACATCCCAGGAGCAGACAACACCCTGGCGGACTCACTAAGCAGGCAACACTCCATTTGCCACGAGTGGGAGCTGGACCAACATGCTCTCGAGGCAGTATTCTCCCGATGGGGCAGACCTCACCTGGATCTATTTGCGACGGAGATCAACGCAAAATGCCAACATTATGCAAGCTGGCTTCCCCAGAAAGGATCTCTAGGGGATGCATTTTCGATCGCATGGTGCAACGTATTTGCTTACGCTTTTCCTCCATTTCCCCTGATCCCCAGGGTCCTTTGGAAACTGAAAGCGGAGCATTGAACACTGATCCTGGTCGCCCCAGCGTGGCCACGCCAACACTGGTTTACAGAACTTCACCTTCTATCGCTGGAGCCTCCGATTCCTTTCAGGCCTTATCCGCATCTCCTGACTATGAACCAGGGGCAAGTCCAGCATCCAGATCTGACATCTCTCAGATTATCGGCTTGGCTCCTGAGTTCAGAGAATTCCAGGACTTAGATATCCCTCAGGACTGCAGGGTCATCTTAGCCCGGGCCCGGGCTGACAGTACCAATAAGACATATTCTCTTAAGTGGAAGAGATTCTGTTTATGGTGTAAAGCTAACAAACTGCACCCGTTCTCGTCATCTCCGGCACAACTGCTGCCCTACCTGCTTCACCTGGCCAACTCGGGACTGGCTCATGCCTCAATCAAGGTCCACCTGGCAGCCATATCTCGGTTCAGACGCTCTTCGTCTGGTGTTTCCTTATGGTCCAATAGACTGGTCAAACAGTTTCTGAAAGGCTTATTCAGGACTTATCCTCCAGTGAGACCTTTACCACCTACATGGCAGCTCAATATTGTCCTGGCGCAGTTGATGAAACACCCCTTTGAGCCGATGCATAAAGCGGATCTCAAATACTTGTCATGGAAAACAGCTCTCTTACTGGCTCTCACGTCAGTAAGGAGGGTGAGTGAGCTGCAGGCTTTCTGTATTCAGGACCCGTTCCTTCAGTTTAAACAGGACAGAGTCATTCTACGGACTAACCCCAAATTCATACCAAAAGTTCCGTCCACTTTTCATCTAAACGAACCTATTGTCCTGAGGTCCTTCTTCCCTAATCCATCTTCAACAGCGGAGAGATCTCTACATTCTTTAGATCTGAAGAGATGTCTAAAATTCTACCTTCATAGAACAGAACAATTTCGCAAGTCCAACCAATTATTTGTTGCCTTCAGCAGGCCCAGGAAGGGCCTACCATTGACAAAGCAGAGCATTTCAAGGTGGATCTCTGCGGCCATCACCTTCTGCCACCAGCAGGCGGGACGTCCTCTGCCCGCCAGAGTTCGGGCTCATTCCACTAGAGCGGTTTCCTCCTCCATGGCGTTCTTTTCTGGGGTGCCCATTGCCGACATTTGCAGAGTGGCGACATGGAAGACACCACATACGTTCACCAAGCACTACTGCTTGGATTCGGAACTTATGAAGGATGCAGCAGTGGGAGAGGCGGGGCTCCGTCATCTATTTCATTAGAGGTGAGCCTTCTTCTTTACATCTCACCTTTCCTATTTCCTAATTGCACATTTCTTATCCTGCTACTGTTTGCACTTTATTGTGTTGCACCGTTGATAAGTTATTATCAGGTGTCTTACATGTTATATTGTGCAAAATGTGCTGCCTATTGTTTGCTACTCTGATTCAGGCATGTGAATCTATGAAAGATACTCATAATACTGGATAAGAAATGCGTTACTTACCTGTAACTGCAGTTATCCAGTATTGGTATCTTTCATAGATTCACATGCAACCCATCCGCCTCCCCTGGAAGGGCTCACCTTGGTTCTCTCAGTAGGTACTACTTAGCACTGTGCTTACGAAAATCTGAGAGACTAGGGCTCCTTCCAGGAAGGTTCTAGAGGGTGGTAGTAGCTGATTGGCTCCTGGCCAAAGTTTGGTCCTTTTTACAAAAGGACTCAGATAGGTTACTAATGTGAGGCCTCTGGCCTATTAGTGTATATATGTCTTTATGACAATACTATTTTTATATACCGGGGACTCCCACCCCGACGACGGGGAATGATTCAGGCATGTGAATCTATGAAAGATACCAATACTGGATAACTGCAGTTACAGGTAAGTAACGCATTTCTTGCTTTGGTTGTCACTGCATAGTCACTTAAACTATACTGTTTCTACAGTCTGCTAGTGGGACTCCCTCAGTATCACTTTATTTTTCTAGGTGCTTAATTTCTCAACCAGGACCTTATTAAAAAAAAAATCCTTCCTTTTACAAGCTGGTGACACTTGTGTTGAGAGTGGCTCAAGGTACTGGCTAAAACTACTTCATGGACATCATGACCTGCTACGCTCCCCCAGAAGTTTGCATTCCTCAAACCTAAGCTTACTAATCACACCCTGTTGTATGGCCTCTGGAATCCAGTCTCTGTGTCAGCTAGGCCCCTATCACTGAAAAGCACTGCCTCATAACATCTGTTCCAACCTCACACTTAATGACTTTAGAATCAACCTAAAAAACAATCTCATGAAATTGGTGAGGAGGAATACATAAGGATGCAGATCACATCCAAATTGTAATCAGTCCATCGTAGGGCTTCAACCGTGTAAACTACCAATTTGTTTTGGTTCACTGATCATCTCCTAGAAATCAGTATTGTTGCACAAATGCTTCAGTCAACCTCTTCCGTACTGCCTCTTCCTTTACGTGCAGCATTTCTCTTCAAAATGACAATGTGCCCATGCCAAATAAATAAAATAAATTGGGCCCTGGTTAATTTGGAATAACATGTCAAGTAGTGGATAATTCTCATTGAAGTGCTTGCTTTTGTGAGGTCTTCCCTCATAGCTTTAACCTCTAAAGATACAAAGATACTTGAGAACATCATTTAATGAAGTGGCCCTTTCATTTAAAAAGCCAATGAACTTTTAACATGCATCCGCTAGGACCTTCTCTAGACTTTCCTGTTTGAAAGGCAGAGAGAATAAAAGGGCAAGAGCACTGACTGATTTGGATAGTGGTAAGAGAATAGTAATGGATTACATTTATACATTAACAAATCAAGAAATTATGCGGTGTAGAACTCCTGATAATCAACGGCTCTTCTTGATGATGAAACAACGTCGGTCCAAGGTCATTTGAGAGTCTATAACTACTTCAGTTTATAGATCTGTAGGGCTCAAGGATGATACTGCAAGAATTATTAAATTGAAACAATCATGTACTTAAGCGAAGTGTTTGCTTTATAAATAGATTGTGTGTTTAAAAATGTGTCATCTATGTAGCCCGTAAGACAGTAATGGGGTTCAAACATCCGGAAATATCTGGACAGACGCCGTGAGGGCAACGACCAGTTTGAACATACCTGTCTCTGCCAGTGGGTCGCCACAGCTCCTCCTCAGCGCCGTGTGGGCAGCGGCGGCAGCTTCCTCCTCACGCCAGACCGGGACCAGGCGACAGCGGGAAGACTCTATATCCCAGCTGCCCCGGGGCCCGGCGCCCCACCCGTGACGCGAGCTCTGTGCCCGGAGGGGCTACAAAGCACCAGGCCCGCCGAGAGTACCTTGGGGGCCGGAAATATCTGGACAGACGCCGTGAGGGCATCAGCCAGTTTGAACTTACCTGTCCCTGCCAGTGGGTCACCACAGCTCCTCCTCAGCGCCGTGTGGGCAGCGGCGGCAGCTTCCTCCTCACGCCAGACCGGGACCGGGCGACAGCGGGAAGACTCCATATCCCAGCTGCCCCGGGGCCCGGCGCCCCACCTGTGACGCGAGCTCTGCGCCCGGAGGCGCTACAAAGCACCAGGCCCGCCGAGAGTGCCTTGGGGGCCGGAAATATCTGGACAGATGCCGTGAGGGCATCAGCCAGTTTGAACTTACCTGTCCCTGCCAGTGGGTCGCCACAGCTCTTCCTCAGCGCCGTGTGGGCAGCGGCGGCAGCTTCCTCCTCACGCCAGACCGGGACCGGGCGACAGCGGGAAGACTCCATATCCCAGCTGCCCCGGGGCCCGGCGCCCCACCTGTGACTCGAGCTCTGCGCCCGGAGCCGCTATAAAGCACCAGGCCCACCTCCAGCTAACGCGGGACGCGCGCGGGACAAGCCCGGGAGAAGCCCGGGACAAGGGCGGGGCAGTCTCTGGCAGTCCGGGGCAGAACGAGGCTGGGCTGGGCCAAGGACTCTGGGTGCTGTCGAGGCCATCAACCCCCACACTGTGAGACTTTGTGATTTACTTTCGTGGTGTATTACTATTAGTGTTTCTTAAAAGTTTCGTGCCTCCAGGAACTGGCGCTGATATAATCTTAATTTTATTCCTCTTGTGCAATTCATGATAGCTTTCGGATATTAATAGTAGTTTTGTCTTAGTTATATTTTTTTATTATGTCTAAACAGAAATTGTGTAAACCCCACCGGTGTTGGCTACACTAGATAATTACCTAGTTAAGGTGGTCAGCAAAATTAATAATGATAGGCGATTATCTCTAGGTTTAGGTAGTCCCCCCTTGTCTCCCACCCTGCCAGTTTTATTAGTCCCACCAGCACTAGATGATAGTAGTGGTCTCAATAATCCCGATTCTATTAACAAGGAAGTGCCAGAGTAACTGGTGTCCAATCAAGTTGTGCTGGACGACTTCCCTGATACCTCGGTACAGTGTTCCCCGGCCCCTGCCCCTAGAGTGGTTAGAGCATGCAGGAAAGTTCAAATTAAATGAGGGGGAACCCGCAACACTAAAAAAAGAGCAGTCACCCCTCCTGAAAATATTGCTTAGGATGGGGAGTCTACGGTTAAAGACGGATCAGTCACATTGGACATCGGGCAATTTAATCTCTTGGTTAGTGTCATTGATTCTAAGATAGAAGGGATTATTAAACCCCTAGTGGTTAAACTTGACCAGATCTCTGCTGAGGTTATAAGATTAGGGGGCCTTCTGGACACCCATATGGCCTCAGTCAGAAGCTCTAAGGTTTCAGCTGAGAGCACTAATGTTAGTGTTAGTAAAGCTGCTCCATCTGAGGGGGGGTTATGCGTCAATGAGATAGCTACGCAGAACCCCCCTTCTACGGCCTGTTTGGACAAGCAGGCCATAAAACCAGATGAGATTAAAGTGGATTGGACTGAAGAGAAGAGAAGGCGCTCTATTAACCTCCCTCCTGATTGTGCACCATATGTGGTGGTTTTAACTAATGTACCGCCCACAGAAACCCATATGAGCCAGAGCCAGCAGGAATCTCATGAATCGCTAAAAAATAAAACTGTTTCTTGGCTGCATAGACAAGGTGGGTTTCCAACTGCTTACTCTGATCAGGTATTGACTACTAGAAGTGTCAACTGGATAGGGAACTCTAGGAAGAATCGAAATCTGCCTAGCTTATGTAACGGTAAGTTTCAATTCTATTAAGGACACGGAGGCGAGGATTATGCTATATCTTCCTTCGTTTTATTAACATAAAGACTCCACAGCAGCTTAGGAAAATATATATAACAGTGAACAAAAAAATGCTTTAATGTCTAAAGCATTTGACGGAACATTTAACAGTTCAAAACAACAACTCCCAAGAGTCTCTTATATATTGCCAGTCCATAGTCCTTCCACTCTGTCCATCACCGCTATAAAACCGGCCTTCTCTTCCTCTTCCTCCTCTTTCTTCGCGCAGATCACGCATACACCTCATTGATCTTGCTTAGCACCCTCGTTGCCTGTCGAAAAAAAGGGGACAGCGTAAGCGAGGTGGCCCAGGAATGCAACAATAAGGCGAGGAGCATCTAGTGACTATTACAGTACAGACAATGTAAAGGAAAACGCTTTACTTACTGCCATACGGGTGGGTAGAGAAACTACTGTGTAGCCTGGGTGGGATAATCCTTGCCTCCGTGTCCTTAATAGAATTGAAACTTACCGTTACATAAGCTAGGCACATTTCGATTCTATGTCAGGACCGGAGGCTTCAGATTATGCTAGTTCAAAGCTTACTTACCACCAACTGGGCCAAATCCACCACGGGCTTAAAATAAAACCTCTTAAAGGTGGAATCCGAGGACCAATCCGCAGCTCGCATTAGATCCTCCAAGCGAGCACCCACCGAAAACGCCTTAGAGGCCATGGCTCCTCTGGCAGAGTGTGCTCCAAAAAGAGACGTATTGATGCCCGCTTCTTGCATGACCCAACGCACCCACCGAGCAATAGTGGGGGAGGAGACAGCTTTGTGTGGCTTCCGCAGGGCAATCAACAACTGACGTTCGCCCGGGGGGCGCAATTCTAAGGTCAGGTCTTCATATGCTTTGAGGCATTGCACAACACACAACTTAGGAGTGTCTAGAAAAGCTGGATAGGAAATGGATCGCGACGACGTTTTGGTGCGCCGGCCCACGGTAAAAGTAACACCATCCGGGGAAAAAATGCGTGCAGATATATCCAGCGCGCGCACGTCAGATACGCATCTACAAGAAACCAAACATAACAACATGGCCAACTTTGCCGAGAGTTCCTTCAGTGACAAGTAGGAATTGGCCGGCCAGGACAGGAACAGGTTGAGAACCAAATTGACGTCCCAAAGGACGGAGTACCTGGGTTCAGGAGGCAAAGCGAGGCGAATAGCCCGCAGAAGCCGACAAACAAAAGGATGTTCCCCTACCGGGTGGCCATCGATGTTATCATGGCCTGCCGAAATTGCCGATCGAATCGCATTGATCGTTCTGTAGGCCAAGCCCTTGTCGGCTAGATGAGCCAGGAAATTCAGCACGGGAACGAGGCCCGCGACCAAGGGATCCAAATCCCTTCGTAGACACCAACGCCTCCACTTAAGCCAAGCGGATCTGTAGCGCTTCGTCGTACTATCGGCCCATGCTTTGGAGAGCAAGTGCTCAGCAGACCCCGAAAGGCCTGGGAGCGACCAGCGTCTCCTGAGAGCCTCCATGCCATGAGGCGGAGAGAGCTCTGCGTGATGAGAGGATGCGGTTCCCGATCCGGATTTGTCAGGAGCAGAGGAAACAGGGGGAGTAGGATTGGAAAATCCCAAGAAAGTTCCAGAAGAACCGGAAACCACACTTGAGACCTCCAGAGCGGTGTAACCAACACCAACTCCGCTCCTTGGCGGCGTACTTGGGCCGCCGTCCGCACTATCATGGAGAACGGGGGGAACGCAAACGGTTTTTCCCGACTCCAGTCCTGTAGAAAGGCATCCGTGGCTTCCGCCAGAGGGTCCGGCCTCCAACTGAAAAAACGCGGCAGCTGATGGTCGAGACGGGACGCAAACAGATCCACCGAGAAGGGACCCCAGAGATTTTGTAACCACCGGAAGACTTCCGGATCCAGCTTCCACTGACTGGCATCCCTGAGGTGCCTGGAGTGCCAATCCGCTACTTGATTGGCTTGACCCGGAGGTACTCCGCTGTCACCGCAATGTGGCGCGACAGGCAGTAGTCCCAGAAGTCCTTCGCCAAATCCGCCAGCGCGCGGGAACGAGGACCCCCTAGATGGTTCACATAACGAACCGCTGAAATATTGTCCATTCTCAGTAGAACACAGGCTTTGACCGAATCCTTGGTCCAACAACGGACTGCGAAGGAGCCCGCCAGGAGCTCCAAACAGTTGATATGCAACCGTTGTTCTTCGGAAGACCAGGCGCCGCCGGTGGAGAAATCCCCGCACCGGGCGCCCCAGCCCGATCTGCTGGCATCGGAATCTATGACTAGGTCCGGGGCCGATCCGAAGATCGCCCGACCATTCCACGCTTCCATGTGAGACAGCCACCAAGACATTTCCTCCTTCACTTCGTCTGTGAGAGGAACCCACTGATCGTAGCTCATCCCGCGTCGTAGATGTTGAGCCTTGAGACGCTGGAGCGCCCTGTAGTGCAGGGGGCCCGGAAAAATCGCCTGGATGGAGGACGACAGAAGCCCTACCACCATGGCGACATGGCGCAAAGAAGTGCGATCTTTGGAGATCGTCTGCCGAAGCAGGTGACGTATCTTCGCGACCTTCCGAACCGGCAGGCTCAAGACCGCCTGCACCGAGTCCACCACGAAACCCAGGAAAGTAATCCTCTGAGTGGGAACCAAAACCGATTTGGAGCCGTTGATCACGAACCCCAGTTTCTGAAGAAGGTGCACGGCCTGCCGAAGCTGGCCCGCCAACACCTCCGGGCACTGCCCCATGAAGAGGATGTCGTCCAAGTACACCAACATCCGAACCCCTTGACTCCTGAGAAACTCCACCACCGGGTGGAGCACCTTTGTAAAGCACCAGGGGGCCGATGATAGACCGAACGGGAGTGCGGTGAACTCGAACACCCTGCCGTTCCATAGAAACTGTAGGAAACGACGATGCGGCGGGTGGATGGGGACGACCAAATAGGCGTCCTTGAGATCCAGTCTCACCATCCAATCCCGAGGGAGGAGTACGTCTCGAAGGAGGTGGATTCCCTCCATCTTGAAATGTCGATAGATCAACCACCCGTTGAATTCCTTGAGATTGATCACAGGCCTCTTGCCCCCATCTTATTTATTTTATTTATTTATTTTAGGTTTTTATAGAGCGCGTAGTCACCCTCGAGTATCCCAGCGCTGAAACCTCGGACTCCTAAGGGGGGGGGCAGGGGAAGCTTCGAGTAAATCAGGGGAAAAGGAGGGTTTTGAGGGACTTCCTAAATCGTAGGAGGTTTGGTTCCGCTCTGAGGTTCGGGGGAAGAGCGTTCCATTTTCTGGCCGTATTTACCGAAAATCTGCGACCGCCAAAGCGGGTTTTTTTCACCCTAGGGACAACGATGAGGTTTCCCTGTTCAGACCGGAGCGCTCTCGGTGGTCTGTATGGGGTGATCCAAGTGCTCAGAATGGGGGGACCAGCGTTGTGCAAGGTCTTGTGTGCCAGGCAGAGGGCCTTGAATGCGACTCTTTCCCTCACGGGGAGCCAGTGAAGTTTTCTCAACGCCGGTTTGGCCGATTTTCTTGATGGGGTGTTTGTGAGCAGGCGAGCTGCGGCATTTTGGGTTTTTTGTAAAATCTGGAAGGTGGCTTCCGGCGCTCCGAGGTAAATAGCATTGCTGTAATCTAGCCTTGCTAGCACTAGACCTTGAATTAGCAGGAGACGAGACTGGAATGGTAGTAGGGGAAGCACCTTTCTGCATGATCTAAGAAGCCCATAGCAGATGCCGGCTGTTTTCCTAGCCTGAGTCCTAAAGGTGAGATCTGTCTCCAGCCACACTCCTAGACTCTTAACCTCTGTTTTAGGGGAGGGGGGGGTCACCCATACAGGCGGGCCAGATGTTAGGGGGGAGACTCAAGGTTTTGTGACCGAGGAGCAGGATCTCTGTTTTTGACCCGTTGAGCTTTAGGTCAGAGTCGCTCATCCATTGATGGACGGTGGAGAGGCAGTCTCGTAGGTTGGAGGGCTTTAGCTTGGGGTGTGAGAGGGTCACCACCAGCTGAGTGTCGTCAGCGTAGCTGACGATCGTGACTCCGAATGGGGCGACCAGCTCCTCCAGTGGGGCCATATACACGTTGAAAAGCGTGGGGCTCAGTGAGGAGCCCTGAGGCACTCCACACCGGAGGGGGATTGAGGGGGAGCGGCTTTCTCCTTCCCAAACTTGGAAGGAGCGTTGGGAGAGGAAGGATGTGAGCCATCTCAGCGCACTGTCTTGTACGCCTGTGTTGTCTAGGCGCTGGGCTAGGACCTGATGGCTGACAGTGTCGAATGCCGCGCTAAGGTCCAGGAGGACCACTGCCACTGATCCTCCTGTGTCAATGATTTCCCTCGCTTTTTCTACGGCCGCCAGGAGGGCGGTGTCTGTGCCCTGACTTGGTCTGAAGCCTGTTTGGGAGTTTTTTAAGAGAAGGTTTGCCTCCAAAAAGTGGGACAGCTTTTTATTTGCAAGCTTCTCCGCAACCTTCCCTATCCAGGGGAGGAGCGAGATGGGTCTATAGTTGGTCAAGTCCGTGGGGTCTAGCGACGGCTTCTTCAGTAGACCTTTGACCACGGCCTCCTTCCAGCTTTGTGGGACTTCTCCTTGGGCAAACGAGGTGTTAATGAGGGCCGTGAGTCTAGCTGTAATGGTCCGAGCGATGTTTTTTGTGAACCGTACGGGCACTGAGTCGCTGGGAGCGCCACTTTTCGTGGCTGCTAGAGTGGTTGCCACTTCTTCTTCCGTGAATGGTCCGAATGAAGCTAAACGAGGGGGTTCGGATTTGTCCGCGGGATTTCTTGACATGAAGGCACGATCCTTGGCTGTTCCAGGGGTGGCCTGATTGGTGGTAGGTAGGGAGGAAAGGATTTTCTTAATTTTATTATCAAAGAAATTAGCCAGGTTGACGCATTTCTCCTCGGCTGCTTTGGGATCCAAGGATATCTGCGGGGGGGCTGGGACATGGAGGAGCTCTTTAAGGATGGAAAAAGTCTCTTTGGCAGAGCGCGAGGAATTCTTTATTCTTTCCTCAAAGAAGGAGCTTTTTGCGCTGTGGAGGGCTTGTTTGTATGCCTTCATGGCTGTTTGATAGGCGTTTTTATTCGTTGCCGATTTATTTTTTCTCCAAGTCCGCTCCGTCTTTTTGCACTCCTTCCTAAGGATGTTCAGGGGCGGAGTGTACCAAGGAGCATGGTTAATCCTTTTTACATGCTTGAGAGAGCATGTTAATGGGATGAGGCTGTCTAGGGGGTTGGTGAGCCAGCTGTTAAATTCTCTATCGGCGGTGTTAGGGTCAGTAGAGAGGGGGCCGTCAGATTCCCTAAGCTTCACTTCCCATTCTTCTGGTCTTAGCTTGTGCCAGCGTCTGGTTAGTATCCTGGTTTTCTGTTTAGGAACCACGGCGGGCTGATAGGACCAGTGCATGGGGACCAGAAAGTGGTCCGTCCATGGAAGGGGGGTAGGGTCTTGGGTTTGGAGACTTTTAATGTTGGTGAAAACTGGGTCTAGGAGATGTCCTTTCTCGTGAGTGGGTTTCGAGTTCAGGAGCAGGAGGTCAGCTGACATGAGGTCTGCTAGGAGATTAGCGGCCGTGTTGTCTGCCGGGTCTAGAAAGTGTAGGTTCAAGTCCCCTAGAAGGAGAAAGTTGGGCGTTTCTATTGTTTTTAAAAGGATGTGATCCATCAGAGTGCTTGGGAAATCACCTGTCGCGCCTGGTGGTCGGTATACCAGCAGACCCGATAGTGAGGTGGTGGGGGAGATCTGGAGGGTAAAGTTACAGTTTTCACAGTCCTTGACCGTGCCGTCGTTGATCCTGCAGCTGAAATTGCTTTTATAGAGAATGGCGAGCCCGCCACCTCTTCCGACTGGTCTGTCAAGGCAGCAGATTTGATAGCCGGGGGGGGTTGCATTGACCAAGTCCGAGCCGTTGCTGGAGGTCAGCCATGTTTCGGTCAGAAATAGGGCGTCTAGCGAGAGGGTTTGAGTGAGGAGGTTAATCTCGTGCGAGTGTTTTGCTAGCGACCTGCAATTCAGAAGGCCCAGTCGAAGCATATGGCTAGGTTCCGTAGCTTCGGGGGTGTCGCAAAGGGGACATCCTGTGAACGGGGTGTCATCCTTGAGGATGAAATCGCACTGAGGGTTTTTCTTTGTGTTCCAGAGACGGAGGGTATCCGGGGAGTAGGATAGGTGGGGCAGTGATTTGGGCATAGTGTCTGGTCCTAGGGCCGGCTGGGCCCGGACGGGCCCAGACGGGCTTGCCTTTGGCGCGCCTTCGGCGCGCTGACGGCGCGCCCGCTGCGCCCGTCCGCTGCGCGTCCGGTAATTGCACATTTTTTATGGGTGGAAAAGGGGCGGGTGGGCGTGGCCTCGGAGTAGGCGTGGCCTGTCTACCTCGCCGTCAATGGCGGCAGAATTGTTTGTATGCCGGTTCCTACGTTGCAGCGAAGGGGTCGCTGTCTTGTCCACTAAGAAGACATTGCTGAGGAAACCGTTGGGATGGCGCGTTGATAGGCGGATGGCCCCTTTGCGGAGCAGTTCCGAGACCTCTCCGTCTATCAACCGCGCGTCGGACTCTGAAAACACCATTGGACGTGGGGGTACCGTTTGTGTGGGTCGGTCGTAGAACTCTATGTGGAACCCACGTACGGTTTGCAAGACCCAAGCGTCGGCAGTGAGCAACTCCCACTCCCCGTAAAAGGTCGCCAACCTCCCACCAATCGGAACTTGATCTAAACAAAGTACACTCACCGGAGGCATTACCTTGTCCAGAATTCTTCCTGAACCCTCTGCCGCCGAAGCGTTGCCCTCTGGTGGGGTAGAAGTTATTAAAGTTTGCTGAGGTTTGGTACTGGCCTCTGCCGGAGCCTTGCCCCTTATTACTGGCTTGCTGGCCACGGCCGGTCGCGCGGCCCCTACCGCGACCGGCCCCTCCGGAGAAACGTTGATGAAACACCCGTTTGATGCTGGACTGCGCCTTGTCCAGCAACGTGAACGTGTTCACGAACTTGCCCAGCTCCCTGATAAAGGGCTTGCCGAAGAGGCCTCCCTGGGCCACTGCACCCGCCTCCGACGAGGCCAGATCCCCCAACTTCGGGTCCAATTTAATCAAAAGGGAACGCCGCCGTTCCGTAGACAGGGCGCAATTGGCGTTGCCTAGGAATACAATAACCCTTTGGGCCCAATTGGAAAGCACCTCCGGGGAAATAACGGTGCCATTAGCCTTCGCCTCCTCCGCCATGTCGAGGATCTTCGTGGCAGGCCCCACTGCATCCAGCAGCTTGTCCTGGCAGGACCGCCAGGACCGATCGATCCCTTTCCGTGGATCCTTCATAAACTTCGCCAAGAAGGTGGCCATTTTGGTATCTAACTCGGGAGTCATGGCCACCTTACCCTCCAAAGTTGGCCGAGGGCACTCTCCACGTAGGCAACCCCTTGCCTCCTTCTCCAACGGTTTGCGCAGCCGACCTGCTACGAACTTCGCCACCGTCTCCCCCGGTGTCCAAGCCCCGGAGCGTGGGTGGACGATCTCGTCCGGATCCAACATGCCCGACTCATCTCGTGGCAGATCCTTGGCCGAGGACGACGGGAGCCAAGAACGGACCGACTCCCCGTCGTCATCAGTGTCCGGCGAGTCGTATACAGGGGAAGCGGGGACTGTCGAGACGTCCCCCGAAGCACCAGGGTCCGCCAAGGGGGCAGGGGGCACAGCCGTTGCCTTCGCCAAAAGGCGTCCCGGAGACGCTCAAACGCGCCCCTGTCCACTCCTTGGGCCTCCGAGGACGGGCTTTCCCTGCATGGCTTTTTCGGTGCGGGCGTCAAACCGCCAGAAGTCCCCGGGAGTTCGGGCGCCGGAGAGACATGCGCGGACGCAAGCTTCGCGCATTCCTCCACAATGCGGGCGGAGAGGCGGTCCTCCATAGGCCCCACCACCTCCGTCACGCAGCGGTAAATGGAGTTATCCACCGCCTGGTAGAATTCGTCGTCCTGCAGGTATGAATAGGGTTCTTCCTCGTACTTTCCTTCCATCCTGAAGCACAGGAGTAACTCTACAGGCACCCAGGGGGTGTTAATCGAGATATTCCTCGAGTATGGGCAGACCAGCGGACTGCAATCACTTTGCGGGCCAACGGACGTGGCAGGTAGGGTTGCACCGACCCCCCAGCGCGCGGACTCTCCTCGCCGGGACCGAGTCACCGTACCCCTCAAGCGCGCCAAGCCACACACAAACAAGAAGGTGCACAAATGCGCCCGAAGGCGTTTCACGCGGTCGGTGCCGCAATACAGACCCCAGCGGGGCGTCAGAAGTAGGAATTACAGACCCGGCACACCAGGTGTCAGAGGGGTACGCGAGGGCTGGCTCCCGCGCTGGCCGACTCCTCAACGCGGCCCCTGTAACTGCGGAGGCGCGCCGAAGAGCCGGCGAGACGTGTGGCCGCCCCCTAGCGGCTTTCTTAGTCACCGCACACCAAGGGAAAGAAAGTTCGCGTAGGAACGGTAGAACGTTCCCGCGACCGGGGACTCTGAAATGGAAACACCATGGGGCGAGTCCCCAACGAACGTACATACAATACAACCAGTAAATCTCATAAAGAAAAACATGAAAAGCACTTATCTGGCTGCGGGAGCAGCGAAGAAAGAGGAGGAAGAGGAAGAGAAGGCCGGTTTTATAGCGGTGATGGACAGAGTGGAAGGACTATGGACTGGCAATATATAAGAGACTCTTGGGAGTTGTTGTTTTGAACTGTTAAATGTTCCGTCAAATGCTTTAGACATTAAAGCATTTTTTTGTTCACTGTTATATATATTTTCCTAAGCTGCTGTGGAGTCTTTATGTTAATAAAGCGAAGGAAGATATAGCATAATCTGAAGCCTCCGGTCCTGACACAGAATTGCAGGGGCGATTGTGTCATTGCTAATTTTAAGCACCCAAAACACGCCGCCACTGTTTTGCTTAGAGCAGCTTCCCTACCGACCCCTGATAATAGTGTGTTTGTGCGCCCACTTGGCTTTTTTTATAGCCACCTTAACAAAGTCCCATATGACAAAAAAAGTACTAGGCTCTATCCACCTTCTCATAGGCCATATTTTTATATCCGATTCAAAATCGATTCCATGCTCTAAACTCCTTGGATGCAAATGATTGACTTGCCCAGGACGGTCAGTCCAAACTCTGTGAGACCCGAAGTGTTCAGTTGTATAAGACAGTTGATAATATCATAGCACCGGAGTTAAACTTTCCTTAAAGACGAAAAGATACCAGAGTTGACCTCCAATGTCCTGAGTGAAGGATGGGTCGCTCATTTTTCTAAGATCTTTGATACTAATGGAAGTGTGGATATTGACCCTAGCAGGTGGATCGTTTTACCGTTGGATATAACAGTTGGTGAGGTCGAACTTGGCATACGTGCAAGTAAGGGGGGCAAAGCCCAAGGCCCTGACGGGGTGCCGATTGATGTATATAAGGCAGCACCTGAGATGTGGGGACCTCTTCTGGCCACTGTCTTTAATGCAGCTGTGTGTACCGAGGCCCCCAAAACCTGGGGAGAATCTGTTATTGTCCCGATTTATAAAAAGGGCAGTAGGTCTGATGTGAAAAATTACCGTCCCATTTCTCTTCTTGACTCCTCAGTTAAGATCATGAGTAGAGTCATGCTTGTTAGGTTAGAGGAATGGGTCGAGCGAGAGGGCATTCTGGCTGACAGCCAGTATGGTTTTTGGAAGGGCAGGGGTGCACTCGATCAGTGCATCAATCTTGAATTACTGATCGGGAAATATACTGAAGCAAAACCTGGCTCACTTTACCTCTGCTTTGCAGACCTAAGTAGTGTCTTTGACATGGTAGACCACTCTATTTTATGGCCAACCTTGCTACAGTTAGGAGCTCCTGAGCGCATAATCTTTTTTCTCGCCAGGTTGTATGGGAACCTACAAACATGTGTGCGCTTTGGCACCAAAGGCGAATGCACTCCAAAATTCAGTGTTAAAAGAGGGATTAGGCAGGGCTGTGTAAGGGCACCCCTCCTTTTTATATTATTTATTAATGGAATCGACGCCATTCTGAAAAAGGTTAATGCCGATGCCCCACAGATCAAAGGCCTCCCCGTACCGGTGTTATTATACGCCGATGACGCAGTTCTATTTTCTAGAACCCCCTTGGGACTACAGCGCTTGATTGACAGTTTTTTTTCCCTTTATTAAGGATAGAAAACTAGTTATCAACAAGGGGAAAACACACACTATGACCTGCGGGGTAAAAAATGCAATTTTAAATGCCTTTTTTATTGATAGTGAAAAGGTGCAGCAGGTAGACAAATTCTGTTACCTTGGTATTACCTTCTTTAAAGACAGGAAATGGACCGAAGAATTTAATATTATCCGGAATAAAATGGCTAAAAATGCCCATGAAGTCTTTAGATTTGCTGCTAAGGTTGGGGACCGATGAACCAGGGATATGCTTAAGATCTGTCAAGCAACATGTGTTTCCATCGTATTATATGAAGCGGGTGTATGGGGTCACAGATGTGATCATAACTTGCAATTAGAGGAAAATTCTTTCCTAAAAAAGCTCCTGTCTCTACCAACTTCCACTCCAACTGAGCTAATCCACCGAGAATTAGATACAAATTATTTAATTGATGTGTTATCCTTAAGGCGATTTATGATTTGGCGTTCTATCTGGCTTAAGGCTGAAAAGTCTTTTAACAGGTCTATAATCGAGGATTGCTTATCGCTGGATAAACATCTAAAGATACCCTGGGTAAAATATGTTGTTGGTTGTTTTTCCGAGATATTTAACTTGAATCTTTTGCTTGATCCAAGTGCAGCATCTAGGATACCCAAAGCTGAGTTGAAAAGTAATTTCTTGGCCTTTAGGGTGAGGAAGCGGGCATTAGCCTCCGGATCCTTGACCACTGTTGTGCTCTACACCAGATATAGTATGGTAGAAGGTTTTCCTTTGTATTTAGCCGGTTTTATAGCGGTGATGGACAGAGTGGAAGGACTATGGACTGGCAATATATAAGAGACTCTTGGGAGTTGTTGTTTTGAACTGTTAAATGTTCCGTCAAATGCTTTAGACATTAAAGCATTTTTTTGTTCACTGTTATATATATTTTCCTAAGCTGCTGTGGAGTCTTTATGTTAATAAAGCGAAGGAAGATATAGCATAATCTGAAGCCTCCGGTCCTGACACAGAATTGCAGGGGCGATTGTGTCATTGCTAATTTTAAGCACCCAAAACACGCCGCCACTGTTTTGCTTAGAGCAGCTTCCCTACCGACCCCTGATAATAGTGTGTGTGTGCGCCCACTTGGCTTTTTTTATAGCCACCTTAACAAAGTCCCATATGACAAAAAAAGTACTAGGCTCTATCCACCTTCTCATAGGCCATATTTTTATATCCGATTCAAAATCGATTCCATGCTCTAAACTCCTTGGATGCAAATGATTGACTTGCCCAGGACGGTCAGTCCAAACTCTGTGAGACCCGAAGTGTTCAGTTGTATAAGACAGTTGATAATATCATAGCACCGGAGTTAAACTTTCCTTAAAGACGAAAAGATACCAGAGTTGACCTCCAATGTCCTGAGTGAAGGATGGGTCGCTCATTTTTCTAAGATCTTTGATACTAATGGAAGTGTGGATATTGACCCTAGCAGGTGGATCGTTTTACCGTTGGATATAACAGTTGGTGAGGTCGAACTTGGCATACGTGCAAGTAAGGGGGGCAAAGCCCAAGGCCCTGACGGGGTGCCGATTGATGTATATAAGGCAGCACCTGAGATGTGGGGACCTCTTCTGGCCACTGTCTTTAATGCAGCTGTGTGTACCGAGGCCCCCAAAACCTGGGGAGAATCTGTTATTGTCCCGATTTATAAAAAGGGCAGTAGGTCTGATGTGAAAAATTACCGTCCCATTTCTCTTCTTGACTCCTCAGTTAAGATCATGAGTAGAGTCATGCTTGTTAGGTTAGAGGAATGGGTCGAGCGAGAGGGCATTCTGGCTGACAGCCAGTATGGTTTTTGGAAGGGCAGGGGTGCACTCGATCAGTGCATCAATCTTGAATTACTGATCGGGAAATATACTGAAGCAAAACCTGGCTCACTTTACCTCTGCTTTGCAGACCTAAGTAGTGTCTTTGACATGGTAGACCACTCTATTTTATGGCCAACCTTGCTACAGTTAGGAGCTCCTGAGGGCATAATCTTTTTTCTCGCCAGGTTGTATGGGAACCTACAAACATGTGTGCGCTTTGGCACCAAAGGCGAATGCACTCCAAAATTCAGTGTTAAAAGAGGGATTAGGCAGGGCTGTGTAGGGGCACCCCTCCTTTTTATATTATTTATTAATGGAATCGACGCCATTCTGAAAAAGGTTAATGCCGATGCCCCACAGATCAAAGGCCTCCCCGTACCGGTGTTATTATACGCCGATGACGCAGTTCTATTTTCTAGAACCCCCTTGGGACTACAGCGCTTGATTGACAGTTTTTTTTCCCTTTATTAAGGATAGAAAACTAGTTATCAACAAGGGGAAAACACACACTATGACCTGCGGGGTAAAAAATGCAATTTTAAATGCCTTTTTTATTGATAGTGAAAAGGTGCAGCAGGTAGACAAATTCTGTTACCTTGGTATTACCTTCTTTAAAGACAGGAAATGGACCGAAGAATTTAATATTATCCGGAATAAAATGGCTAAAAATGCCCATGAAGTCTTTAGATTTGCTGCTAAGGTTGGGGACCGATGAACCAGGGATATGCTTAAGATCTGTCAAGCAACATGTGTTTCCATCGTATTATATGAAGCGGGTGTATGGGGTCACAGATGTGATCATAACTTGCAATTAGAGGAAAATTCTTTCCTAAAAAAGCTCCTGTCTCTACCAACTTCCACTCCAACTGAGCTAATCCACCGAGAATTAGATACAAATTATTTAATTGATGTGTTATCCTTAAGGCGATTTATGATTTGGCGTTCTATCTGGCTTAAGGCTGAAAAGTCTTTTAACAGGTCTATAATCGAGGATTGCTTATCGCTGGATAAACATCTAAAGATACCCTGGGTAAAATATGTTGTTGGTTGTTTTTTCGAGATATTTAACTTGAATATTTTGCTTGATCCAAGTGCAGCATCTAGGATACCCAAAGCTGAGTTGAAAAGTAATTTCTTGGCCTTTAGGGTGAGGAAGCGGGCATTAGCCTCCGGATCCTTGACCACTGTTGTGCTCTACACCAGATATAGTATGGTAGAAGGTTTTCCTTTGTATTTAGCCATGGTGACTAGGCCATCTCATAAGTTTGTGCTCACTAGACTCAGGTTCGGTATGGCACACCATTTGGTGGCCCTTCCGACCCTCAAGAAACACCCGTCGGGCCATGCATGTGTGATGGCGTTTCTATTCAGAGCACTTTGCACTTTTTATTGTTTTGTAAACTGTACTCGAATTTACGTACTGCCTTTTTGAAACTGATGTTCGTAAAATATGGTGTACTTACAGTTAAGGAGGCAATGACTTTAATTTTTAATCTGCAATCGGCCGATATTTGTTTTTATACAGCCACGTTTTTAAATCACTGTATTAATGCCAGGAAAGGTATGTGCTTTTAATGAATCATGTCTGTAATATTTCTCTGTAAACTTTTTTGGTATTGAAGTATTTGTTATTATTATGTTTTTTCTTTGTGCTTTTATGGTCATTTTATATGTGCCGAATAAAACCATGACAAAATAAGTAATTTTTACAAAAAGTATATGAAAACTTTTCACCAGTTGCCTGTGTGAGAAGTGGACACAAGTGCATACCTCACTTTCAAAAATCAAGCAAGATACTGATTGGAGTATGTCTTAGAGCACACATCCGTTACTACAGGACAATTTCTGCTTGAACCAGTCTCCATATTTTAAAAAACAAGCAAAGCAGCATAACCGGCAGGAAATCAAAAATAATGCAATAGGTGAAACCTAACACCTATGAATTGCGCAAGATGTTGCATGCATCAACAAATCACTGAGGCTTAATACTAATATTCTCAAAAGTCATATTAATTGTTCTGGTTTCAATGGAACAATTAGAGCCCTATCCTTGGACACCCTCTCGATTCACATTAGCTACCTGAAATAAAGTTGGGAACTCCTTGTAAGCGAACTCCAAGGTTGAAGCTTCTGGAAAAAGGTAGATGTTACATAACCCAACATAATCCTGCTGACAGTGTCTCTCTGCCTTGAGCCAACGTTGGGCCCTCTGCGGGTGACAGGACACTTATGCATCATGTTCACTCAATTGTATCAAATTTATAACGTTGCCCTAAGTACGTGGTTATTTTTGAAATGTCTACAATGAGTATTTTGCACAGTATTTGAGACGGATAATGGGGACGGCGATGAAAACTGCTGTAATGCACAAGCAGGCGTTATAGCACTAGTGAATTGCTGCTTCCCTGTGGGCCAAACCAGAAATCCATTAACTGCCTATCATTCTATATCACTCTCCTCAGTGCAAACATTAACCACTACGTAAAATCTCGAATGTCGTCCTGACTTGCACCGCAGGTATTTGATGCTAATTCTCTCTTGCAGCTGTCATCCGCTGTCAGGCGAGGAGCAGGGCTGAGGAGAGAATAGAGGTGCTGCTGACAGGCGCGGTGCCTGGCCACGCCGGAGTAGCAACCGTGAGAAGCGGCGCCATTACTCCCCAGAAGAAGCCGCGCGCAGATGGCACTCAGGATGAACTGCAGGTCACCGAGGGTAAGAACACTGCATTCATCCGTCTGATGTGAGCGCCCTGAAATACGGGCGTTTGTTGCAGAGTTAGCTCAAAACAATAATGGCTGCAATGAAATGAGCATAAAGGGACTGGAGAGCTCTGAGCCTAAACTGATAAATATAGTTGTCTAACGGTAATTGCAGTGGTATGCCGGAAACAGCCAATCAATCACTTTTAAAACCTTCTTTGTAGAACAGTTATATGATGGTATGCATTTATGTTGTGAATTAAACTTCAGGAGAGGTGAAAGCACATGATGTTTATGAACTCCCTGATCTACTTAATGTTGATGATGACAAGATGTGCCTTCCTGTACTTTTCTCACTTTAGTTCTGATGTTCTCGCTGTTAGTTATAATCACTTAAGAGCTGTATATCACGTGGTTTTAGTGCATAATTTTCAGATAAGAGCGGGGGTCCTAAGTTATTCTTAGGAGCCTGCCTCCCTCCCAGCTGAATGCTGGCGATGCAAGGCGGCTTAGTCTTGACTCTAGGGTAGGACTGGGACAGAGAATAGGCCAGGGTACCAAAGTAGAAGTGGCCATCATTAGTGAATTAGAAAGCTAAGGAAGTGGCCCAAGTTTGGAAATCGGGGCATTTTTGAAAGACACTCTGTATACGAGTTCTGCAAGGTATGGAAGACTGGATTTGAGCTTGCTGCAGGCAATGTTTGTTTTCCCTGCCCCATCCCCTGGTTTGATAGCAAATGTACACTAATTGGGACAACATGGGCCCCTCACACACAATAAGTCCTAGTCCTGAAACAGGAATGCATGAGCTCACCACTTGCAACCACTGCAGTCGCTGTGGATTCGGACCAGATTTCAAAATCAGGCATATTAAGAGTGAGCTTGTATGATCAGGCTTGTGTTGGATGTAGAACATTCATTTTTGCAGTATGGACAAATGCAGAGATGCCTTGCTGTGGTCCAATGTGACCATTTGTCAAACGTGAAAAGACTCAATTCTCTGCTTAGCTGCCTTACCTGACCCCAGGATCTTTGTTGCCCAGTGAGGCACGCACCACCAGTATCATCACCAAGCGCCCGCAGGAGCTTAAATCATCACTGCGCCTCCTGGGACTCCATTCTCTGCTTAGCTGCTTTACCTGACCCCAGGATCTTTGTTGGGGGCTTAACGCTGTGATATCGGACCGCAGAGGGGGCTCTGTCGCCGTGTCCCGTGACCCTAGCCTGCTGAGCTGGCTGCGTGTGGGGGCTGCTCAGAGGCCTGGAACTACAACTCCCATGTTGCCCAGTGAGGCGCACACCACCAGTATCATCAACTAGCGCCTGGAGGCGCTTAAATCATCTACGCGCCTCCCGCAGCGTGGTACACGCGCGGGCGAAGCCAGGGCCAAGGGCGGGCCTGTCTGCGCCCGTCCAAGCCAGGAAGAAGCAGGGCAGGGCCCGGTCCCTTTACTTCGCACCTGAAATTGATCTAAAGCGGTGAGGTCTTGTCTCTTTGGCGAACAGTTGCGACTGATTAAACCACCTAGCCTGCTTTTGTCCCCTGAGCTGGGTTGTCATCCCGGAGTTTCGTTTTGAGGCGCTCATCTGTACCACCGTGTCTCTGTTTGAAAGCCACAAATGGTGCCTTACCTGACTAATGGGGAAAAGGAAAGTAATGGAGGGTGCTGGGGGAGGTAATGGGCCGATAATAGATCAAAGGAAGAAAAAGAGGCAGAGAAAGCTGGCTAAAAACGCTGCAGCTAATTGTGTATTGGACAGGATTGATAATATAATTCAGGAATGTGAAGATATCCTAGTAGAGGATGCTAGTACTCAAGAGGAAGAAGCGATAACCAAGAGCCCCGCAGTTCTACCCAAAAAAACAGTAATCTCACAAATTTTTAAAAAATCTAAAGGGGACGGAAAAAAGGGGCGTGTGAGTCTGCCTCAGGTAGAAGCAGAACCTCACGGTCAAGATCTCAGGGTTGCTCAGGCGGACGGGGAGCCAAGTAAGGTGGGCTCTAATGTTCAGTGCTCTAATAGATATGCTCCCCTCGCCTCGCTTAATGAACGATCTGACCCAATAACACCATCACTTCTGTCTGACAGATTTGGGATGTCACAAAGCTGCTCTTGTAGCCACCCCAATGAGGACTTAGTAGCGGTTATTAGGGCGCTTAGAGGGGAGATTGAGCAGATGAGAAGCATGATTACGGAGCTCTCTGCAACTGTCACCTCCACACTTAACTCTAAAATTAATATTAGCCAAGTTGGTTTGAATCCGTACCTTGCCCAGGAACCCCCTCATACTTTGGGGGGCCAAAGAGCTAATACTCCAGATATAGCAGGGGCCACACCGGAATCATTTAGGGGGAAAGGAGGCGCACCAAATAGCGCACCGAATGGGCTCCAATATACCTTGGAGAAGGTGGATAGATTACGACCATTAGTTACCAACCAAACCTCTTTGGTTAAACCCCAAGGCACTCATATTCTCCCGGCTTTATCAGCATCCTCAGGTGCAAGATATATCAGGGACGAAAACATATCATCAAATAAAGTTTTTATGGTTAATGTTCCCAAAATTAGCGACCCTAGAAGATACGAATCCGGTGATTCACTAACTAATAAATCAATCCACTGGATCCGCCAGGTGCGAGGGTGCCGTTCTATTATCAGGGAGGACATAATTAAAACTAGGAGATGTACTTCCCCTAATTCCGCATTTGATAGTATTGAGCTAACTATGGCAGATGCTAGCTTGGCCGAGAATCTAGTAGCACTTGAATTTCGTACATCTTCCCCAGACACCTCCCGCATACAGTTAAGACGTTTCCCTATTTCGACTGTTTGTAGCGGGCGAAGGAGTTTGCTCCATGAAATAAAGGACCTTCATCAAAACTGGACTCAAACGATTGACTCTACCAGAATTTATTGGTAGATGGTGAGAGTAGGCGCAACCCTCCCGGGCACAGATCTCCTGCCTTGCAAAACCAAGATAACCTTCTGGCTTCCCCTAAACTTTTACTTCCAAATAATGCCAACCACAATGATACCCTCATTTCAACTTCTAATGCCCAAACCCATCTAAAAATCCTCTCATGGAATATAGCTGGGCTAAGGAAAAACATGTCCATACCCTCATGGAATGGGTTTGTGGAAACCCATGACGTATGTCTATTTCAGGAGACTTTGAGGGTAGTGGCGCTATTTAAGTCTGGCTACACTACGTTCCATGCCCCTGCAGTCTCCATTGGGAATGGCAGGCCTTCAGGAGGCCTAATTGCATGGCGTAGATTGGATTCGGGTTGGTCAGTTTCTACACATGATGTCGATAGTCACGACCTCATGTGGTTAACACTAAAGGGTCCTAAGGGTGGTGACTCTTTGGAACGTTTTAATGTTTATATAAGAGGGACTGTGAATGGCAAGTCCTCAGCCATTTTGAGTCAGCTGGAAGAATATTTATCTAAATGCCCCCCCTTCTGCTAAAATTGTTGTGGCTGGTGACTTTAATTGCACATTTGAGCCATTAAGTTATGAATATCATTTAGGGACAAAGGAGGAGGACACTAAATGGGGGGTGCCCCCATTAGTTTTGTCCCCTGTAAAAAGATGGACTGAGATCATAATACAAGTAAATGCCTTAACACTGGAATATAGTCTCAGAGCTGTAAATGGCAGAACTTCATCTGATATACGGGGGGAAAACACTTTTAACAAACTTGCTTGTCCATCCCGTATTGACTATATTTTGGTGGACTTGCGCCTATGGGCAGATGTCATTGATATGGAGGTGGGGCATACCATTGATAGTGACCACAACCCTTTAATGCTAAAAATAAAGAATCAATGGGCTTCTTCCAATGTGAAACTTAAGACCATTGCGAATACTCCCCTCTCCACCAAGGACTTAATTCTGTCCAATTGTGGTAGGCGCCTAAGCTGGCCAAAGGTGACAGGGGAAGAATTAAAGTTAAAATATATCTCCTCAATTTTGGTAGCAAAGATAGGCAAATTGGAGGAAGCTTCAGTCGTAGCACAGGGGCGGGAGAGGATCCCATTAATTCACCAAGAAACCATTGGTCTGATTGGTGCCCATTTCCTCGGAGGACCACGTACTGGTCATGGACAGAAGCAATTAAAAAGCCCTAATTCATGGTATACAGAGACCTGTAAGGAGAATAGGCAAACCCTAATCGCAGCTGTAAAGGGGAAAAACTCCACTAAGGTTAAAGTAGCGAGGAAGGAGTATAACCTATCCCTGAAACAAGCTAGGCGTGATTGGGAGGAGGCCCATTGGGAGGAACTAAAAGAGGCATTCAGTAAGAGAAACTCTACTTCCTTTTGGGATTTAATTAAGAAGAGCGAAAGGAGCGATAACATCCCCATCCCAAATCATATTGGAGGTCAGGTTTGGTGGGACCATTTTGCACAACTATACTCGGAGGAAGCTGAGGGGCTGTTCAGAACTAATCAGCAACGCTGTCAGGCCCCTCATGGTTCCGAATCCCCCAAACCCTTCCAAGTGATTGAGATTGTGAGTGCCATTAATTGTATCATGCCTGCAAAGGCGGCAGGCCCAGATGGCATCCCTGACGATCTGTTCTTAATGGAACCGCATAAGTGGGCCAAATACATTCTGCTCTTAATTAACAACATAATGGAAGGAGCGGAAGTTCTGAACTCATAGAAAGAAGCAGAGGTAATACCCATATACAAAAAGGGAGATCGCCAGGATCCTGCTAATTACAGGCCCATAAGTTTATTAGACTCTATGCAAAAAGTGGTAGGCAGAACTCTCTTAAATAGGATTCCGAGTTGGATTGAGGATGAAGCCATTCTCTCCAAGTGACAAGCAGGCTTTAGGAAAGCCACCAGCAAAGTAGATCAAGTTTTTAGATTGCATCTACTCTATTGGAAAATAGTAGTCATTGGTAAGGGAAGTTTCTATCTCGCGTTTATAGATCTCAAGACGGCTTTTGACCGAGTGCAGTACGAAAAGTTATGGCTAGTGCTACAGGAAATGGGCATACCCTCCTACATAGTAACTCCCTTAATATGCCTTCATGAGGACACTGATGCCCGAGTCAGATGGGGGTCTCAAGGACAAAACACTGAGAAGATTCTGGTTAAAAGGGGGGTCCGCCAGGGTTGCGTGATGGCTCCTACTCTCTTCTCACTTTATGTGAATGGAGTAGTTAATTTTCTGAGCCAAGTACCAGCCGATGCTCCAACCCTGGCGGGGGAAAAAATTGCAACCCTCTTGTTTGCTGTTGACACCCTCCTAATATCAAAAACCCCGATGGGTCTACAGAAACTTCTCACCCGCTTTCAGTTGTTTTGTACACTAAGGGGTCTATCAATAAACATCGCAAAGACTAAGTTTATGGTTTTTAACCCTGGGAAACTTTTTAGAAAAAAACGTACTCTTAACGGCTCCCCTCTAGAGAGAGTCCATTCCTTTGACTATCTGGGTATTAGGCTCTCTGACAAAATGGTTTGGGGCCGCACTTGAACAAGATGTTATTGAATCATAAACGGGTGGCAGGTGTCATCTCAAGAGATCAACGCTCCTCCCCGTCTAAATTGGTAGCCCCGGCCCTAGTAGTATATGAAGGAAAAGCGGTGCAATGTACGGTGCCGAACTCTGGGGCTTTGAAAAAACTAAGGAGATTCAAAGATCCAAGAACTAATTCCTTAGAGACCTGGTATCTGTCCCTATCAATACACCACTTAAACCTTTATTATCCAGTATTGGGATATCTTTCATAGATTCACATGCCTGAATCATTCCCCGTCATCGTGGTGGGAGTCCCACTCTAACAATATATACAATAGCAGTGCCTAAAAATCCTTGTAGTAGGCTGGAGAAAGGTATAGGCCCAAGCTAGGCCCAAAACTTACCAGCCTATCTACCTCTTTTTGTAAAAAGAACTGAAATATTAGCTCCAGCCAATCGGCTTTCCTCACCCTCTAGAACCTTCCCAGCTCAGGCAGTTCTCCTCAGATTTTCACCGCACTTCGTGTGGAAGGGAGTCTCCCTGAGTGCCTACTCAGTTTTTTTCTGTTTTATCTTCAGGATGTCTGAAATGAAGGCTCTTTTCAAAGCTTGTGGGACCTGTCTTAAGAAGAGGGTCCATGTGGATGACCAGCACTCCGACTGCATCTACTGCCTGCACCCCTCACACATTGTGAAGGATTGCAGAATCTACTGCACCTTCCCTGCCAAAACCATCAGGGGCAGGGAGGCAAGGGTTCTTTTATGGCTTAAGTCATCTTCCACAGATGATGAGGACAAGGCCTCTACTTCCAGTAAGAGAGCCAGATCCCGAGAAAGCTCTTCTCCTGAGAGAAAGAAGAAACATAAACTCTCTCAGAGATCTTCAGAACCCTCAAGAAGGTCATCGTCTCCATCAGGACATTCATCTGTAATTGTGAGTACAGCCCAGACTAATACTGTCCCTCTGGTGTCTTCTCACAATACAACTGTCACCTCTACCGCCTCAATTTCTTCTGCTACGGTGTCAGCAGCTGCTATCACCTCTCCTAGGGTGTCAGCTAAGATTTATTCTACAAAACCTGCAACGTCGACGCCATCGTTGACGCTGTCGTCGTCTAAAGTTTCTGTGTCAAAGTCATCGTCGACGAGAGCCCCGTCGACGTCGAAGCCGTCATCGACTAAGAACCCTTCGACGACGGAAGGCCCGTCGACGACTAAGTCATCGTCTACAAGGAGCCCATCGTCAACGACATCGTCGACAGTCCCATCGACGGCAACTCTGTCGACGAAGAAAGCCCCGTCGACAAAGACGACAGCCTCGTCGACGAAGGATTCGTCGACGAAGACACCATCGAGAGCCTCATTGACGAAGGACTCGTCGACGAAGACACCATCGACGGCTTCGTCGACGAAAGATTCGTCGACGAAAGCACGATCGACGGCCTCGTCGACGAAGGATTCATCGACAGCCTCGTCGACAACGGCGTCATCGTCTAAAGCCCCGTTGACGGCGAAATTGTTGATGACAGCCCCGTCGCCGGTAAAACCATCGATAACAACCCGTCGTATTTGTATTCCCTGTGACCTCAGTGCGGCAGCAACTGGGGCTAAACACTTCGTAAATATTCTTGGTGCCGACTTTAGACCAAATGGGAGCACCTTGAATTGAAAATGGACGCCAGCCACTGCAAATCTCAGGTATTTGCAGTTTTTTGGGTGAATAGGGATGTGAAAGAAGGCGTCTTCTAGGTCCAGAGAAGCAATAAAGTCCCCTTCGTTGAGACAATTCAGGACATCTGTCAGCGTCACCATGCGGAAACTCTGTTTCTTTAGATATTTGTTGAGCTTGCGCAGATCTAAGATTAGGCGCCAATCTCCTGATCTTTTCTCTATGAGGAAGAAACAAGAGTAAAATCGTTTCCCTTTTTGAGAGGTGGGAACTTTTTCTATCGCATTCTTGTGTAGCATTTTTAAGGCCTCTTTGAAGGCTAATTCCTTGGCAATCCTTGCCAGCTATGACTGACAGATGTGGTCGGACCTGTCGGAATTCATAAATTTAATACCCGAAGATCGACAGCAGGAAGCGCGCAAGATAGCACTGGAAGGAGAGAGGGCGGCATCGGAGATCATTGACTGTGCCCTAGACATCACTAACACCAATTTCAGACAATTAGCAGGCGCAGCAGTCCTCAGGCGAAAAGGCTGGCTCAAGGCTACCTCCTTCATACCAGAGGTTCAAACAAAAATTTTAGATATGGCTTATGATGGTGTCTCACTTTTCGGTAAGCACATAGACAATGCTTTACTAGCGATTAATATGGATACCGACACCGCAAAAATCTCTTGGTACCCTACAATATAAAAGAGGATCTTTTAGAGGGGCAAGAGGCCGTGGTTTCTCCTCCAGAGTAATTATCACAACCAGCAAAATAGACAGTACCAGTCTCAGTACAAACAACCGTACTATCAATCGTTTTGCAGGCAACCTACCTCTGGTAATTTCTCTTGTCAGGGAGGAAATTGACGATCAAACAATCAAGGACGTGATTCCAACAAGCGTCAATGAGTATTGCCAGACGCCAGTCCATCATCCTCCCCTCCCTGTGGGCGTGAAAATTTCGGCATTTTACCAACAGTGCTGGAGTATAACTTCAGATCAGTGGGTTGTAGATCTGGTCAAGAATGGACACACTCTGGAGTTTCTGAAGAAACCACCAACGACACCGCCCAGGGGTCCCCCTCCCCCTCGTCTTCACTTACTGTTCAAAGAGGCCTTAAAAATGCTACACAAGAATGCGATAGAAAAAGTTCACACCTCTCAAAAAGGGAAAGGATTTTACTCTTCCTTCTTCCTCATAGAGAAAAGATCAGGAGATTGGCGCCTAATCTTAGATCTGCACAAGCTCAACAAATATCTAAAGAAACAGAGTTTCCGCATGGTGACGCTGACAGATGTCCTGAATTGTCTCAACGAAGGGGACTTTATGGCTTCTCTGGACCTAGAAGACGCCTACTTTCACATCCCTATTCACCCAAAACACCGCAAATACCTGAGATTTGCAGTGGCTGGCATCCATTTTCAATTCAAGGTGCTCCCAGTCGGTCTAAAGTCGGCACCAAGAATATTTACGAAGTGTTTAGCCCCAGTTGCTGCCGCACTGAGGTCACAGGGAATACAAGTTTTCCCGTACCTAGACGACTGGCTGCTGAAAGGACCATCAGTGAACTCCACAAGAGAAGCGGTCAAAAGCTCCCTCTATCTATTCTCAAATTTGGGACTCACCCTCAATTCAAACAAATATCAATTGCAACCCTGTCGGGTATTAACCTTTCTGGGAGCATTACTGGACATATGCCAATGCAAAGCGTTCTTGACTCAGGAACGACAAACGAAACTACTAAAGCTGGCAAAACAATTATCGGCAAGAAGGTCACTTTCGTTCCGAACATATGCTTCCCTTCTAGGGATGTGTTCAACTGCAATCAGTCTAGTCCCAATGGCAAGACTCAGAATGAGGCCTCTACAGGAGGAATTACACCGACAGTGGCGGCAGGTAGACGGCTCATTCGAGGATCGCTTAAAGGTAACATCCAGAATGAGGCGAGCCCTTCTTTGGTGGTCGAAGGAAGACAATCTGTCACCAGGCCTCACATTTCTCCAGACCATGCTAGAATTTACCTTAACAACCGATGCTTCCATGGAAGGTTGGGGAGGTCACCTCCAGAACCTCCAAATTCAAGGTCAATGGTCTCACCAGTATCGGCAGAAACACATCAACAGCCTGGAGCTGAGAGACATCTTTCTATCTCTGCAAGCTTTCCTTCCAAGGATTGCGAACTCCTCAGTGCTGGTGCGTATGGACAATACCACCAGCTTGTATTATATCAACAAACAAGAGGGAACAAGATCTCTCTCCCTTTCGCAAGAGGCTCAAGAAAGGTGGGAGTGGGTCATACGACACGGCATATCCCTCAGAACGGAGCATGTGAAGGGTATTCAGAACTCTCTAGCCGACAACCTCAGCAGGTCTCTCACAGGTTGCCACGAATGGGAGCTCGAGTAAGATCAAGTGGACAGGATCTTTCAAACATGGGGCACACCAACTCTGGATCTGTTCGCGACACGGCAGAACAGCAAATGCCTATACTTCGCCAGCAGATTTCCTCAACAGGGGTCAAGTGGAAATGCCCTGTTGATGAGATGGTCCGGAATCTTTGCATACGCCTTTCCTCCGATTCCGCTTATTCCAAAAATTCTGCAGAAAATGAAAAGGGAACATTGCACTCCCCTCCTAATTGCTCCTCGCTGGCCGAGGCAGTACTGGTTCCAAGAACTGCTTCTTCTGACTCGACAGCCTCCATTTCGTCTCAGACCGACAATGTCAATGCTGACAAGAGAAGGAGGCCAGATTCTGCACCCGGATCCTCAATCGCTTCACTTGCACGCCTGGCTCCTGACTTCCTAGAATTTAAGGATCTTAACATTTCTACAGATTGCAGAGCAATTTTAACTCAAGCCTGTGCTCAAAGTACCATCAGAACATATTGTTTTAAGTGGAAAAGATTCTGTAGCTGGTGTGAGGCAAATAATGTTCATCCGCTCCAAGCTCCACCAGAGGACATCCTTCCTTACCTGCTGTCCTTGGCAAAGGTAGGTCTAGTTTTCTCTTCTTTTAAGGTACATCTGGCCGCTATCTCCAGATTCAGGAAGAGTTCCAACAAACCATCACTGTGTTCTTCCTCATTAATAAAACAATTTCTTAAAGGGTTATTCCGAGCTTTCCCTCCAGTTCGTCCTCCACCTCCTGAGTGGGACCTCAATATTGTTTTATCCCAACTGTTAAGGAGGCCATTTGAACCTATTCAAAGGCTAAGCTGAAGTTTCTAACTTGGAAAGTAGCTATCCTGCTAGCCCTCACTTCGGCCCGTAGAGTCAGTGAGATGCAAGCCTTCACGATCACAGAACCTTTCTTACATTTCTCTAAAGACTTTGTAACGCTAAGAACGAATCCAAAGTTTATTCCAAAAGTACCATTGCAATTTCACATTAATCAGCCTGTGAAACTAAAGACCTTTTTCCCGGACCCTGTAACTCCAGCAGAAAAGACATTGCATTCCCTGGATGTGAAACGGTGCCTTAAGTTCTACCTGGAAAGAACTAACAGCATATGCGTATGAACAAACCACACTGGGGCAGGCTGTAACGAAACCGACTATAGCAAGATGGCTATCTTCTGTAATTCTCTTTTGTCACGAAAAGGCTAACAAACCCCTAACAAGAAGGGTTAAAGCGCATTCTGCCAGAATAATGTCAGCGTCTACTGCCCTATTCGCTGGATTGACGATGGAGAACATTTGCCGAGCTGCTACGTGGAAGAGTGTCCACACCTTTATGAAGCACTACTACTTGCAGTCGGCAACTCATGATGATACAGCAGTGGGGGAAGCCGTGCTGCAGCATCTTCTTCACTAACCTTTTCCATGCTCATGACGAGCTGAGCTCGTCATGAGGCACGGTGCTCAGGTGCTCATGACGAGCTCAGCACGTCCTGGGCCGTGGAACGCTCAGGTGCGGGGAGAATTCCCCTGTTGTGCTGAGCGTTCCACGGGAACCAATGCACCTGTGACGAGCTGAGCTCGTCATGAGCACAGGAGCACTGTAGCTCATGACGAGCTCAGCTTGTCATGAGCATGGGAGCGCTGTGCGCGCCCCCCTCTCCCCCAGCACAGCGGAGGAATTAACCCCACAGTGAAGGGGCTAAGGTTAGACGTTTATGGTTTCTCTCATTATTTGGGATGTTTAAACCATGTGTATGGTATGCAACGCTTACAACGCTCGCGTTACCACGACCTACCATTACAACCCGGTCGTAACAACGAAAGTTGTTACCACGCAATGCGCTGGGGGGCGCTCAAGGATAGGAAATGATTTAATTTACTATCCCAACACCTTCCCTACTATCCACGGGGACTGGTGTTGGAATAGTAAATTAAATTATTTAATTTTGCGCCCCCCCAGCGCAATGCGTGGTAACAACTTTCGTTGTTACGACCGCGTTGTAATAGTAGGTCGTGGTAACGCGCGCGTTCTAACGACATACATCCATGTGTATTCACTGTAGTTTTTCTGTTCTTTTCAAATGCTGTCTTATTTTATACTGTATTGTATGAAGGTTCTTGCTGAATTTGTTATAGGCATATTTGGGCTCTATAACCTTCCAGGTTGCGTGGGGATAGTTACAATTTCTTTTGTCTCCCACCTTCCTCTAACGACAGATATAGTCTTACTGCTTGTTACTCTGATTCAGGCATGTGAATCTATGAAAGATACCCCAATACTGGATAAGAAAACAAGTTACTTACCTGTAACTACAGTTATCCAGTATTGGTATCTTTCATAGATTCACATGCAACCACCCTCCTCCCGAGGTGAAAATTGCAAAAAACACAGTTGATGGACAGAATGTAGAACAATGTCATACATTCACCCCAGTACAAGGATCTGGGCCTAAATCCATTGTTTTTTTGCACTCCACACCACCCTGGGTTAGACACTGGCTATATGCAAATCAGCTCTGACCCTGTGCCTCATGGGAACAGTCCAGTCCGAACTACCAAGCCATGTCTTTCCCAGACCGGAATCAGGCATCCAAGGACCGGTTTCTGGCTTTCAGCCTTCATCAGCCTGGATAGCTTGACTCCAGTGGTGTGGAGAGCCTGGGACTCACGTCTGAGTATACCCAGCACACCCGGGGTGAAAATTGCAAAAAACACAGTTGATGGACAGAATGTAGAACAATGTCATACATTCACCCCAGTACAAGGATCTGGGCCTAAATCCATTGTTTTTTTGCACTCCACACCACCCTTGGTTAGACACTGGCTATATGCAAATCAGCTCTGACCCTGTGCCTCATGGGAACAGTCCAGTCCGAACTACCAAGCCATGTCTTTCCCAGACCGGAATCAAGCATCCAAGGACCGGTTTCTGGCTATCAGCCTTCATCAGCCTGGATAGCTTGACTCCAGTGGTGTGGAGAGCCTGGGACTCACGTCTGAGTATACCCAGCACACTTGGGGTGAAAATTGCAAAAAACACAGTTGATGGGCAGAATGTAGAACAATGTCATACATTCACCCCAGTACAAGGATCTGGGCCTAAATCCATTGTTTTTTTTGCACTCCACACCACCCTGGGTTAGACACTGGCTATATGCAAATCAGCTCTGACCCTGTGCCTCATGGGAACAGTCCAGTCCGAACTACCAAGCCATGTCTTTCCCAGACCGGAATCAAGCATCCAAGGACCGGTTTCTGGCTATCAGCCTTCATCAGCCTGGATTGTTTTTTGTAATTTTCTCCCTGAGTGTATTGGGGTAGCCCAGACGTGGGTCCCAGAGCCTCCACACCACTGGAGTCAAGCTAGCCGGGCTGATGAGAGGTGTCACCTCGAAACCGGTCCGGTCCTCGGATGCTTGATTCCGGTCTGGGAAAGATATGGCTGTTGTAGTTCGGACTGGACTGTTCCCATGGGGCACAAGGTCAGAGCTGATTTGCATAAAGCCATTATCTGACCCAGGGTGGTGTGGAGTGCAAAAAACGATGGATTTAGGCCCAGATCCTTGTACTGGGGTGAATGTAAGACATTGATCTACATTCTGTCCATCAAATTGTTTTTTGTAATTTTCTCCCTGAGTGTACTGGGGTAGTCCAGACGTGGGTCCCAGAGCCTCCACACCACTGGAGTCAAGCTAGCCGGGCTGATGAGAGGTGTTACCTCGAAACCGGTCCGGTCCTCGGATGCTTGATTCCGGTCTGGGAAAGATATGGCTGTTGTAGTTCGGACTGGACTGTTCCCATGGGGCACAGGGTCAGAGCTGATTTGCATAAAGCCATTATCTGACCCAGGGTGGTGTGGAGTGCAAAAAACGATGGATTTAGGCCCAGATCCTTGTACTGGGGTGAATGTAAGACATTGATCTACATTCTGTCCATCAAATTGTTTTTTGTAATTTTCTCCCTGAGTGTACTGGGGTAGCCCAGACGTGGGTCCCAGAGAATCCACACCACTGGAGTCAAGCTAGCCGGGCTGATGAGAGGTGTTACCTCGAAACCGGTCCGGTCCTCGGATGCTTGATTCCGGTCTGGGAAAGATATGGCTGTTGTAGTTCGGACTGGACTGTTCCCATGGGGCACAGGGTCAGAGCTGATTTGCATAAAGCCATTATCTGACCCAGGGTGGTGTGGAGTGCAAAAAACGATGGATTTCGGCCCAGATCCTTGTACTGGGGTGAATGTAAGACATTGATCTACATTTTGTCCATCAAATTGTTTTTTGTAATTTTCACCACCCTCCTCCCCGGCAGGGCAGTTCTTTGTTATGGATACTTACTTCTCACTTGTGCTGGGAAAATCTGAGGAGAACTGCCTGAGCTGGGAAGGTTCTAGAGGGTGAGGACAGCCGATTGGCTGGAGCTACTATTTCAGTTCTTTTTACTAATAGAGGTAGATAGGCTGCTAAGTGTTGGGCCTAGTTTGGGCCTATACCTTTCTCCAGCCTACTACAAGGATTTTTAGGCAGTGCTATTGTATATATTGTTACTGTGGGACTCCCGCCTCGACGACGGGGAATTATTCAGGCATGTGAATCTATGAAAGATGCCAATACTGGATAACTGTAGTTACAGGTAAGTAACTTGTTTTCTTTCTTGATATGGGCAGACGCCAGTTTAGCAAGGTGGCTAGAATTCGCCCCCTTTTGTACTGGGTAAGATTAAGAAGCACCCCAGAACTATCTAATTATGCAGCTGGCCTTTCTGAGCTGATTACCCTCGACACAAACAAAAGGGCTAAATGGCTAAGGGATTTGAAAGACCTGTTGCCTAATTTGGGCTTAGCCGAATCCTGGGTAAACCAGGACCCTCCGACCAAGATGGAGCTAAAGAAGATCTACTGGAATTGGGTTAATCACCAGCTTTTATCCAATTCCAGGCTTGGGAGGTTAACTGACGAATTTCTTCAGCATAAGCAAGTTGGCTCCTTAGAACCTTACTTGGCTTTCATCAGAACACCCAGAGATATGGCACTATATATGCAGTTCAGATTTGGGTCCCTAATCCTAAAGACCACTCTGGCAAAACGAGATCCCTTAAAATCCATTTTAGCTAACTGCCCCTGTTGTGAGGCCCAGCAAGAAACGGTTGCACATCTATTTTTTGCTTGCCCAGTTTATACACATGCCAGGGAAAAATGGCTTAAGCCCATTTGTGCCCAACTGGGAACCACTAACCATCTTGTGGCCCTATGAATATTGAGAACAGATTCATCTAGATCTCTGTTCGTATGTGGCGTTGCTAAGTATTTGGGATGCGTGTGGATTATTCGTACAAAAGCACAAAATAAGAAAGCAGGACCATAAAATAGTATTTAAATCTAGGGCTCTGCGAGTAAATCCACATTTAGGAATGTTTTGTTAAGTAATGTCGCTTACTTGTTATGTGCGAGATAATTGTTACAGAATATATGTAAATTTATACTTAATGGCGAAATGCTAATTTGAATAACACACCTTTTTAGAAGTGGACTTGTATAGCAAGGTTTTAATCCTTTTTAATGTTTTTTAACTTTGATATGAAATGTTAATTTTATACTCTTTCATGACTCTGAAATGCTTTTATGATACTTGCTATCGAATAAAGCCTACTTTGATTTTGAAAAGAAAAGAAATCTTAACTTTGCTAGATAGTTTGACAAATATCCTACCGATAAATCAAGAACTCCATTGTTATTCTGAATGTTGTTAGGCGGGCAAGTCCATTTTCACTGTACGCTCCATCAACAGTAGGTAGGGCAAAGGCAATGCTCAAAGGTTGGGTGATACTCAACAGCGAAACATCAATGCCATCTGACTGGTTTACCGGTTTCTCTTCAAAGTGTTAACCAATTGATGTTCAGGAAGATATGTTCAGGTAGATATTGGAAATGGAGTTTACTATATTGTAGTAAGCTAAGCAGACAAAGGTCTTTCACTGATGGGGAGAGGTCACTAACAAAAGCTTTAAGGCTCCTCTGTTGCCTGACAGCTCAACATTTTGGATAACGAGTGGGGGCAATCATTGAATTACATACTCTGTTTCTTTTCCATTGTCATCTCCACAGGGTTTCAGAAATAAATGTCACTTCAAAGGGTACATCTGTTTCCCAAGCATTGTTATTTGTGACTAGTTACAGCTTTTCTTAAATAACTCTGGGTACGTGGTAGTGGCATAGTTGCCAAGTTTTCCAGGTTCATGTGTGATGTACAACTCCAGTCCAGGTATTTTTTTCTTTGAATTCTGGAACTTGTAGTCCTGTTTTATAATGGAATAAACAAGACTATAAATCCTAGAATTCAAAGTAAAACCTGGACTGGAGCAGCACATCACACATGAACCTAGGAAACTTGGCAGGCCTGAATTAGGGCTCCCGGAGTTAGAACAACTTCCTTTCTGAAAATGTTTCTGTGCGATGTAAAATATTAATACATTTCATATACTGTATGTAATGGGTAAATAGTTTTATATCTTAGTGATTACTCTAATATTATCCGTGAGGTCATCCTCTAATCCAGGTTTACTTCATCAGAAAAGAATAGTCAGCAAGCCCTTCCAAATTTTGTAACATCCGTATTTTCCGGCGTATAAGACGACCCGGCGTATAAGACGACCCCCTACTTTTCATGATGAAATGTAGGTTTCGTCCTATACTCGCCGTATAAGACGACCCCCACTTCCAACACTTCCAAACATTATGTTCCGGTACTGTATTGCCGGCTGGAACCTTCTGCAGTCCCCTTTCCATGTCCATGAACTGAGTAGATGACGTGCGCTAGTGACGCTCCTCTACTTCCGATGAACGTGAGGATTATGGCGCCAGATCAGCGCATATACCGCTGTGTCTCTAGGCTCAAGACGCAGGAAGAAAATACCGAAATGCCCCGTGAGACCCTCTCCCAGCACTACGGGACTGTAAGTAACTGTGCACTATTTTCAAATCATGTGCAATTTTTGATTAATGTACCGGTAAACGTGTACTTGTCTTCATGTATGATTACCGGTCCTATTGTGAAGCGGGCAGACACCTTCGGATAAAGTCCTGCTACGGCACAGGGAGTGTGAACGCACGAGTAAGAGCCCAGGTCATATTGGAGGGTTCGTGGGGGCAAATTCAAAGTCGGTAGAGCGTTGCTTCCACTCATGAAAATTTGGTGTCCGGCGTATAAGACGACCCCCGACTTTTGAAAACATTTTAAGGGGTTAAAAAGTTGTCTTATACGCCGGAAAATACGGTAAATGGTAAATGCAGGCCATCTTTTCCAAAGGTTAATAAATATAAAGAACTTTCTAAGCACTGTCAGAGTGGCATGTGAGGAACTGCACGTCTTCTTCTTTACTTCTCATTTGTACTTTGTGTTTGCAAGAGACAATATTTGAAGCTTTCTCAGTTTTCTCCTTTTTCAATTAATTTATGTGCTTCAATCATGAACTAAAATACATGTGAATGCTCCTCTGTGTAACAGTCTTAGCAAGGATTTACTCTGTTACTTTCCGTGCCTGCATGAAACAGCAATAAGAATCAAAACAAGGTATCCTACAAGTTATGTTGCCACTAATTGTCAAACCTTTTAATAGATGAAGAATGCCTGACCCTGTAGGGAAATTGCAATTCCTTTTCTTGTTGTTAGACCTTCACCAACTGTATTAGTGTCATGCTTCATCAGCTAGTCTCTTCCTGGTCCCTAAAAACAGGATGGGCTCGACCATATTCCAAGGTCATTAATTCCCTTAAGCACCCCCACCAATTGTACTTTTTACCATACCAGAAACATCATCATCAATAAAGGGATACCTTGGTATTTTGAGGTATTTTTCATTTTGTAGAAGACCCCAGTAGGAGATTAGCCAAAGTGCTCCCTGGAATATGGCGAAGCCCATCCTGAATTTTAGGGACTAGCATGAGACTCAATGATGAAACATGCCACTAATAGAGTTGGTGTGTGTCTATCAACAAGAAAATCATTTGCAGTTTCCGTACAGGGTCAAGCATTCTTCATCTATTAATAGGTTTGCAATTTGTGGTAATAAAATGTGTAGGATACCTTGGTTGAGTGTCTAGATCATGTCCTAAACTTCTTCTCTCTCCTCCCCCACCCGAGTGGATAGCCTTGGTTATCCCTTAGGGTATGTTGATGAGATGAAACCGAAGTTAGTCATCTATGCTTATTGATGTTATTGCTGTAATACAGTTGTTGTGGAAACCCCACCCAACTGGTCAACTGAGCGAAGTACTACTAGTGTTTACCAAGGTGCCACAGAGATATATCGGATATTATTCATATTTAATGATGAAGGTGTATATTTGTATTAATGTATCTTCTTATTGAGCCCAGCTAATGGAAAAAGAATTCAACATTGGTGTGGCCCCCCTCGAAGCCTGTCAACATTTGAGGACCTTGGTTGTCTAGTTTGATTTCTTTTTTAATATGTCGGTCCACTTATGTTACCAAGTGAAAACAATTAGAGCCTGACTCTGGAGGCATTACATTTTTAACTGACATCTGCTATGCAAGTTGCCCCTCTATGGGTTTGTATTTGAGGGTTAATAATTGGGTCACCTGTAATAAAAACACATATTAGCTATCCAGTCTAGGTAGCCAAATACCCAGGGAGCGCTTAACATTATTTGCTGTATAAACTGCGTTCACATGTGTCTCCTCAAGTTAAAAGGTGTACGTCATCCAGTGTATGGCTGAGGCACGCAACAGTTTGGAGACCAAAGATGCATTTTAATACCACATATTGAAATGATTTACTGTACTTCTTGTGAGTGGACCCCAAAGTGAAATCATTTTTTACAGTCCACAGTCCACATTCCAAAATCTATGTGATGCAGTACCTAGGAAGGGTACTGCCTAAAGCTGGTTTGGTTTTCTTTCTGGGAATCAATATTTGCACCAATAACTTTGCACTATTGAAAGGAATTGTGTGAAGCCTGACATCTCATTGTGTTGGTGTGAAAGTTGTGTTCACTTTGCCTCCTACAGAAGATTTTATCTCAAATTACCTCATGCATCCCTGTTTCTTGCCCTTTGGAATAATCGGGTGCACTCTTTGCCTGCTGATTAAGTTAATTTTCTCTTGTAATCCTCATATGACAATGTTACTCTTTTTATTTTCGATTAGTTAGTTAGTATAAAAAAAGCATTGTGTGCATTTACAATTGTTGCCTGTCAACCTCCAGCCATGATAATCATTTGCATAAATGTTCTGATAGGTTCACCAGTCCTGGAAACACTGTGAAAAATGCCCCACAATATGTTGTTCGACAAAGTCTTCTAATAGCTCTCTATGTAGAACACAATGGTTAATGCTGTTATGGGTAATGCCAGATAAGTGATAAAACCTTGTAAAAAGTCATCAGCAGAAACATGGCTAGATGTCAAATACAGTAGTAATGTGCAGTTTAAAGGAATGTATTGTGTTAGTGCAATGGACCTCTTCATTATGGAAGTGCTCTAGTGTGCAACGCCTGGTCTAGATAGAGTGCGCCACAGAGAGACGGTAGTGGAGACATATGCCTGAGACAGAATAGCATTTCTGGTTTAAATGGAGCTTTAATGTTCAAGACTTGGTCACAACAAGCTTAATAAAGACTTGACAATCTACACTTGGGAGAAGAACCCAGTTGACTCTGGTTCAAAAAGCTTTTGCTGACCAGATTCTTTAAGTCAGTGAAGACTTGACACCATAGGAACTGTGGTCGAGCATTGCCAGGTAATGCCTGATCTAATTGACCTGTAACTATTTGAACGTATGTATATTATCTACATGCTTCAGCAACAACTATAAGGATTCGATCATAGGCATTAAGACTTAGATTGACGTTTCTGCTTGATAAAAGATTGAAAATAATTTGTGTTCTGGAACAAAGGCTCTTCTAGGAACGAATTCTTACTCTAGAATGCCAAGAGCTGGTATGCATACATCAGAAGAAAACACCTGGGCCTCCTGATTTGGTGTGGTTTTCAAAATAATATTGTTGCTATTAAATAGCTATCTAGCAGTACATAAATGTTTCCATTGCAGAACACAGTCATGCTAATTTTACCCACATCAGAAGGTTGGCAGGCTTAGTTAGCCTTGGTGGAGTACAAACCTGCGAACTGCAGAGCATTTAGGCCACTTAGCGATTTTGCTGGTGTTCTATCCATCCAAGCTCCCTTCTCTATCTGAACCTCCCAAAAATTACTTCATTTCTATGCTACCTCTTAAACTCGGAAGTTGTAGAAACATCCCCCAATATTTGAGAAGATGCTTTAGTATTTCAACTCCAGTCCAAAATTTGTGGAGATTGTTTGTTTGTAAGCATTGTTGTACTTTCAACAAATGGGAAAATTAATAATACATGCACGTCAGCGCGCATGCATCAAATACATTGAAATGGGCACCGGAGTCTGAGGGGCATTGACAGACTGGGAGCTTAAACAGATGGAGAGATTGAAAAAAGAACAGAACTGGCCAAACATCGGTTAAAATAGGCTTTTGCATTCACTGACCAAAATAATTGCACAAAAAGTCAATAGTCTTATCTTACAATTCCTTGTTTAAACCCGAGCCCCACTGATGTTTTTAGATATTCAGCAATACTATCCTGAGTCTTTCTCTGAACAATCTTGCTTATGGCTTAGATGCAAAACAGCTAACCACATAATTGTAAGAGAGCTGCCTCTCCCACTGCTTATTAACCTCGTTTTTAAAAATACCAGTGTGTTAGATTAGCGTTTATTTGCTGAAGGGAAAATCGTTTTTAAAATACTTGTGTGATATGTGCTTTGTTTAAATTGAATTTTACCCTTTTTAAAATTGAGCCTCATACTTGCACACTAATTGTCACGACACCGCACTTTAGCGGGTCCCTGCAGCCCTTAGCTTTCACTCCTTGTTATTACCGGCGGCAGCCATATTGGGTGGAAAAGCGGGACGCTTGTTGGCGCCATCTTTGTTTGCGCACTAGCTGCTCAGAGGCAGCTATTTAGGGGGGGGGCAAGCATAGAACAATCTTGATTCAGGTGACGCTACAAACACGAGTAGTGCTCTTTGCAGAATGCACTTTACTGTTGGAGGGAAACCTCGTTTTTAAAAACACCAGTGTGTTAGATTAGCGTTTATTTGCTGAAGGGAAAATCGTTTTTAAAATACTTGTGTGATATGTGCTTTGTTTAAATTGAATTTTACCCTTTTTAAAATTGAGCCTCATACTTGCACACTAATTGTCACGACACCGCACTTTAGCGGGTCCCTGCAGCCCTTAGCTTTCACTCCTTGTTATTACCGGCGGCAGCCACATTGGGACGCTTGTTGGCGCCATCTTTGTTTGCGCACTAGCTGCTCAGAGGCAGCTATTTAAGACGGCCATGCAGGCGCGCAGCGTGAGCACGCCGGAGTCACGCCAGAGTCGAGCCCATCTGTGCCCATCTGTGCCCATCTGTGCCCATCTGTGCCCATCCATGTCCAAACGGGACCCGGGGCCACGACCCCTGGTCCGCGTCTCACTTACAATAGAGGTGAGTTATGGGAATGTAATCTCGGCAAAATTGCTATTAGGCATGAGTGTGTTGCCAAACTCGACCAGTTAGGACTGCTAAAAGCACCTAGGATAGAGCCGAGCCAACAACATGTGCATAAGGCTCATGGTCTACAATATGGACTACTTAACACTCGCTCCCTTCAGAAACATAACTTGGAGGTATTTAGTTTACTGGAAGATGGGGAACTGGATGTTCTGGGAGTAACTGAGACGTGGTTAGAGGAATCCTCCATGCCAGATCTCATAGCATCTCTGCCAGCGCATTTTTCGGCGCTTCATCTAAATAGAGCGGGTATGAAGAGAGGGGGTGGGGTGGCCCTTCTATATAGTTCTCGCCTACAGGGTGAAAGACTCCTAGCCGAAAATATGGGTGGCGCTGAGGTGTTGAGTGTTAGACTCAAGTTGGGGGCAGACTGTATAGTCATTCTTTTGGTCTACCGCCCCCCGTGGGCATCGCCGGATTTTCCTGACTCATTCGTGAGATTAGCTCAGGATATGCGCTCAAGATATGATAAGTTGATTATCATGGGTGATCTTAATTATCACTGGGAGAAAGTACCAAAGGAAGGACAGGCTCTTCAGATTGATGAGGCATTGATGTCTTTAGAGTTTGTCCAACTAGTGAAGGGTCCCACACACGTCAAGGGTCACACCCTGGACTTGATTTGGACAACGCCTCCTGTACAGGATACAGTGGTGGCCCAGCCATGTGTTTGGTCTGATCACTTTCTGGTGAGAGGCGAGTTCCTGTTGGACAAACAAATATTGAAGCCTAGGGAAGGATGGAAGGCGGTTAGGAAATGGAAAAACATTAATGGAGATATAGTGTTAGACCATCTCCGAGCCTATCCATCTCCCAACACGAAGACAGAAAACTCTGAGGTCCTCTGTAAAGAATTATTGGACAAACTTAGGAAGACTCTGGACCACGTGGCATCTATACGTAGGCTGAATGTAACAAGTAGAGGACACGGGGCCCCTTGGTACAACGAACTCCTTAGGGAGAGGAAACGAGGACTTCGGAAATTAGAAAGAGCCTGGCGTAAGCATTATGATTCCGACTCACGGATACAGTACATACAGGCACTCGCTCTATATAAACAGGCGATTGTAGCCAGAAAAGCAGAGTTCTTTGAGGAGAGAATAACCACTGCGAATAACCCTCAGAAAGAAGTATTTAAAGTCCTCACGGAACTCAGGAAAAACAAAGAACAAACTCTGGAGTTCATGCAAGAGGACTGCCAAAAATTTCAAGACTTCTTTGTCAATAAAATCTCCAACCTAGTAGCTGAAATTGGCACAACCCCCGAGTTTGACTGTCCCTTGCTGGATACACCCGACAGAACATCGGTGACTAGTCTGTTAACAGCCTTTTCCTTGATTACGAAGGAAAGGCTGCCAGCTTTGTTGAGCCGGGTTAAATCGGGTTCCTCTGCAGACCCGTGCCCACCAGAGGTGTTTAAACTAGCACTGCCAGGTATAGAGGACGAAATGTTGAACTTACTAAATACTTCTTTACTAACAGGCCAAGTCCCGTCCTTCTTTAAGGAAGCCCGGCTGATTCCTCTGCTGAAAAAAGCCGGGGCGGATGTGAAATGCCAAAAAAATTTCAGGCCCATATCTCAGCTGCCGTTTCTGACGAAGGTGGTTGAGCAACACGTACTCACTATCCTGTCGGAACATCTGGAAAATAACAATCTATTTGAGCCAAACCAAGCTGGGTTCCGTGCGAATCACAGCACGGAACTCATCATGCTGTCTATTCTGGATGAATTGAGGAACAGGGCAGATAAGAAAACTCCAAGTGCCCTGGTGCTGTTAGACCTCTCCGCGGCATTTGATACTGTCTGTCATAAACAACTATTGTCGCGGATGATGGATTTTGGCATCGTGGGTACAGCACACGCCTGGCTCTCCTCCTTTCTTGAAGGGAGGTCTCAGAGAGTACAGCTTGGTGACCTTCTTTCCACTACTACACCGATCACCTGCGGAGTGCCACAAGGGTCTGCCTTGTCGCCCCTATTTTTTAACATCTATTTACAACCCCTGATCAGACTGCTCAACCAGATGGACTGCCATGTATATAACTACGCGGATGACACCCAAATAGTGATCCAGCTTGACCAGGGTACGGGTGGTCTCGTAAGACTACAGAACATCTTGAAGTACACAGCCAACTGGATGTCCAGAAATTCATTAAAAATCAATCCGGATAAGACCGAGGTACTGCCAATTACCATCGCAGGGAACCCATGGATTGAGGATTTCTGGCCAAGAGAATTAGGGCCACCTCCGGAACCAGCTGCTGTGGTCAAGAGTTTAGGCATCCAGGTGGACAGCAGGCTGTCTATGCAAAAGCAAGTGAGGACGGTGGTAGGGACCTGCACTGGCCTCCTTCGACAACTTAGGAAAGTTGCACCTTTGTTGTCCTTTTCCACCATGAGACGGGCAGTCTCTGCCACGATCTTGGCTAGACTAGATTATGGCAATTCGCTATATATAGGACTGCCACAGAAACTCTTGTATAAGCTGCAGGTTTTCATGAACGACGCTGCTAGGCTTATTTTTAAAAAACCAAGGAATACCCATGCATCTCCCCTTATGCAAGAACTGCACTGGCTGCCGGTTAAGCAGAGGGTGATGTTCAAAGGACTGTGTATTGTTCACAAAGCCCTGTACGGTAAGGCTCCAATGTACATAAAATCTTGGCTTGTTCCCTACAGCCCAGCACGGACACTTCAATCCGCTGACGCCTCTCTACTTATTCAACCACGTTGTAGATTGGCCACAGTAGGTGGACGGGCCTTTTCATTTTTGCTTCCAACAGCCTGGAATAAGCTGCCAATTGAACTACGGAAGGAGACTAATTTGTTGGCCTTCCGAAAGAAACTAAAAACAGTGCTTTTCCAGCAAGCATGGGGTGTTCTGTAACTTTTTTATTAACAGTTGTCCTTCACAGTACCTGATGTTTGGACCCTGACCCTGATAAAGCGCTTAGAGACCCCTGGGTTATAACGCGCTATAAGTCGAATAAATAAATAAATAAATAAATAAATAAATAAATATCTTGTAAAAGAAGTAGTGTTGGTACCAAAACGTTTTCGGAGGAGCCAATTCTGGCACTGCCAAATTCAAGACTTGCCAAATATCAAAGCTGCGTAGTCTTCTTTCCAAAGCACGCCTCTCCCTATCACCTTACACTCTTGCAAGCTAATTTTCATCCTTACTTTCTCCTTTTTGCAACTGTACTGGGAGCAGGACCTCCTACTTTTTGCTGCAATTTTTTGCGGCAGCCCTTATTACAGAGCACCTGCTCCCACATCGTGGGACGCCACCTGCACACTCAGCCAGTACACAACTCCCAGCAACCTCCACTACTGAGAGCGGGGCCTCCTGCTTTTTGCTGATGACTCCTGCCACAGCCTTTATCACAGGGCGCTTGCCCCTGTTACGCAGTACGCACAGTGCCTGGGCCAAGGGCGGGTCTGTCTGTGCCCAAAAGAGCCTGGAGGAGGCTGGGCCCCAACTCTTTTGCGCAGTTCTCAAATAAGTTGCCCCTATCGACTCCTTGCACTACCTACATCTGCCCCTTCGGCTCCAGCTTGTCGTGTCTATTATCGTTCCTGCAAAGACTCCCCTTGGCTCCTAGCAGTCTTGTCTTCCTCAGGGAGTTCTTCCCTGCCTCAGCCCCGGTCTTGCCTCTTGCCCAGGACACCGCTGATACTCTTCCCCCCCATCTACTATCCTTCGGCAAGAGGTTTCCCTGTGCTAGCCTCCTGTTCCCTCACCATCATGACCCACACCCCAGACACAGCCTTCATCACAGAAACTTGACTGAACCCTTTCTCCGCTCCCGACATCGCCACAGCCCACCCCCATAAGATACAAGATCGCGCACTGAGACTGAACGCACAGAAATGGCGAAGGCATCAAAATCATCTACAAGGAGAACCTTGCATTCTAAATTACCATACACGACTCCTCCACATCACCTCCAGTTCTAACTCCGAACAAACAGCAAAACCACCATCAGAGGTACTCTCTCCTACAGACCCCTGGATCCCCCCTGCTTTCTGTAATGGAATCCCCAACTTCATTGCCCCTTTCACTTTCGACTCAAATCTGTACATATTCCTATGAGACCTCAGCTTTCACCTTGAGAACACAGATGACGCCAACAAGGCTGACTTCTTAGGAAGCATGGCGAACCTGGGACTCAAGCAGCTTTTCTCCGACCCCACTCACTCTGCAGGTCATGTGCTTGACCCATCCTCTCAGCTAGTGACAGAGTTAAATACACCTACACCGAGGAACTCATCTGAACCAATCACCACCGCGTCTATTTTGTCATCTCAGAACCTCCCAACAACCCTGTCTTCCCTGCCAGCGACACACGGCGCAACAATGACCCAAATCAACAATGACTTAGAGCAACAATGGACCAACACCCTCAACTCCTCCCTACCCACCACAATGGAAGGCACAGACCAAGCAGCGGATAACTTCTCGAACTGTATCACAGCAAGCTCAAATGAAGTTGCACCAAGGAAACTCACCAACCCCCAAAAAACGAACACAACACCCCAACTGATTCACGGCAAAACTGAAAACCCTGAAATGCAACTGCAGACATAACGAAAGAAGATGGCACTTCATTAAAACTCTCAAGGACTGGAAACATTTCAAAGATGCCCTCAACCAATACCACCACCTCCTAAAAAGCATCAAGAAGACCGCCCTAGCCACCCGCATCAGTGACGGCTCCAACAGCAGCAAGGAACTGTTCAACATAGTCAAGGAGTTCACCAGCCCCTAGGCAACCAAAAACATCATCAGACTATTGCAAGCCCTCTGCGACATCCTATCATACTTTTTTCACAGCAGAATCAGCACCATCTGCCTAGACTTCACACCCCAACCCCACCAGAGGACAAAATCAACCTCCTCATGCTGACCGACACCCATCAGCACCAGCTCACCTCATGGAACTCCTTCACAAAGAAAGAAACAGCGTCCATCATGAGATCCATCCATTCCGGAGCCCCAGCTGACCCCTGCCCTCTCCACATTTTCAACCTTGGGAATCAACTCATTAGGAAAGCTCTCCACAAGGTCCTCAACTCCTTGATCACCGTGGCCCACTTCCCCCAGAAATGTAAACATGGCGAAGTAAAGCTGTGCTTTAAGAAACCATCTGCCGACCTAGGAGATCCAAAGAACTGCCGACCCATCTCCCTGCTCTCCTTCTCAGCCAAGGGCATTGAAAAAGCCCTCAACTTCCAGCTAACCAGACATCTGGAGAGTCACATTATGCTGGACCCCTCTCAATCCAGTTTCAGAGCAAACTCAGCACAGAGAAGGCTCTAGTCATAGCCACGGATGACATCATTATGCTGCTAGACAACAGAGAAACTGCATCCCTCATCCTCCTAGACCTCCCAGCAGCCTTCAACACCGTATCCCACCAAACACTGGTTAACAGACTCCACCAGATCAGAATCCAAGGAGCAGCCCTCAAGGGGATCACATCAACCTCACAGGAAGAATGAAAAAGATATTCCTTCCTCCCTCCCTCCTCCTCACTCCCTAAAAACATCACCTAGGTGTACCTCAAGGCATTTCGCTCAGCCCAAACCGCTTCAACATATACATGACAGCCCTAGCTAACATCGTCAGGAGCCACGGACACAACATCATATCCTATGCCGACGACACCCAGCTCATCCTCTCCTTGACTAACGACCTTACAACCATCAAAGACAAGTTTCAAAGATGCATGAAGGACGTGGCCATCTGGATGAACTACAACTGTCTCAAACTCATGTCAGACAAGACAGAAGTACTCATCTTTGGGAAAAGCAAGTACATTTATGGAGCATTGAGTGTTGGCCACCCAAACTGGGCCGTACTCCACACCCACCAAACACACCTGCAACCATGGCATCATCCTCGACAGTCAGCTGTCAATGAAGACGCAGGTCAACACGGTCTCCTCCGTTTGCTTACTCATGCTCCTTATGCTCAGCAAGGGCTTCAGATGGCTCCCACTCATTGTGAGAAGTTGGCCTGATATATAATGTTCACTATTCTAGTGAGCACTTTGTATCAGTCAAAACAACCCTTATGGTGATTGGTTGTAAGTCAACCTTATAGACCAGCTATCCTAGTAGCGTGGATACGAGCAGTCTTCGGGCTAAACTCTAGAGGGCGTGTTAAGCCAGCTGTTATACCATCACATATACCCCTTGAACACCAAGTGAAAGGACACCACACAAGTGTTATGAAAATAAACAGTGTATTTATTTAGATCACAACAGCCCTGTACTCTTTATGTGGACAGAGTACTAAGCACACAACAAAACTCTTACGAAAATACTTTAAGTTGCACAATTTATACAAATGCCCGAGGGGCACGGAAAACCATATACTATGGAAGTGGAATGCGAAATTACTAGCCGGTAAGTACTGTACTAATAGGCTTTGGAATCGCTAGGACTACGTTACTGAATCTTCAGATTACTAGTAGGAAGCCTAGGGGACTCGGGTGCAGAGTGTGCACTCTCACGCGGGATGCGGGACAAAGTCTATGGGAGCTAGTAAAGTCAAAGTTAGTGTTCTCAGGCGAACCCGAGAAGGTAGGTCGAAAACGACAGTGGATCCTGACCCTTGGATAGTGAGGCTATGCTGGGGCACCAAAATGCCGAAGTTACCTAGCCCAGGGGCTGCAGCTGCATAGGTCTCAAAAGACGTCGGGAATCCTCGTAGACGAACCAGGAGCCTGAAGAAAGAAGTTGCTGGCAGGCGACCAGTGAAGATTGTTCGAGTGATCCAAGCCTGGATCGAAGATGGATGACCCCTGAAAGCAGAGGGGACCAAGTTCGTGACTACTAGCCAGTAGTCAGGTGGCACCAGGAGGGCACCTCGACTAGGTGAGTGGGCGACGCTGGGCTCTGCAGTCTCACGGACCAGGAGGCGTTGTCGGCGACCAGGATGGAAGTGCGAGCGGTCCCACGATGGATGATGCTGTCGACGTCGCTGGACCCAGGATTGGGGCAACAAGTCTTGGCAAATTCAAGCCCACGCGGTGGACCTAAAATGGCGTCTGGTGTGGACCAGGAGGGTCCGGGGTGCTCCTCTTACCGAAGGGAGCAAGGGCCAGTCTGGAGCAACCAGACCAGCAGCAGTGATGTCGTCGGGTGTCGTTAAGAAGGCCACAAGCCAGCGGGCTAGTAGCCAAACAACGCTGTGAGCAGCAAAAAGCAGAAGGGCCCCACGCAGATCGTGGAGATGCTGGGAGGCTGGACTTCGGTGCTGGAGCTGCTCAGGTTCGGGGCTTCTCGGACCCCAAAGCACTCACCAGAGGATCCCTCGGCGGTCGTGCTGGATAGAAGTCGTGCAGTTCTGATGATGGCCGGTCCCTCGAGGTCTCGTCGCACCTACGGTTCTCAGCTTGGCTGTAGATGTAGGTAGAGGTCAGAGGTGCCAGGGAAGCTGGGTCTCATTGTGCTGGTCAGTCGGATTCCTGAGGAAGGACGTGCAGCAAACCGCAGAGTTCTTAGATGGTGCCTGCGGGTGCAGGGTGACTACTCCTTAGCCACAAGGGAGAAATCTTGAGAAGAAGTCGAGAGTTCCTTTCGTAGAAAGTAGTTTCTTGATTCAAAGATGATCTTATTTGGAAGGGTCCCCACTCCTGCCTTTATCCTAAAGAAAGGGGTGGGTACGCGACTAGGTCCTGCCCTAGGGGTGGGACCAGGAAGGGGGGTGGTTACACCCCTCTCCCATGCCGGACTTTCCCCAGGCCAGGGGCTGGTGTGCCCCTGAAACTGGTTCTAGCCGGCAGATGCGTAGTGAGCACCGGGGTGCCACTCTGCAGTCACCTTCCTGTAAAGCCCTGCCTACCCAGGATACACAAAACCCTGTCTGGGATGGTGCTAGCACCGCCCCTGACAGGAAACCCTTTGTCCAAGCTCTCCTCGCTGGAAGGACTCCCAGCAGCAGGAGGTCAGACTCGTGTCTGTGGTGGCAGCATCCATTTTGTGGAGCTGAGGCTTCAGTTAACTTTAACCGGGGTTCACAGTTACATACATGTCGTGTCCCTCTAGAAGGGTGGAATGCTAACCCCGTCGCCAGAATTGGCGAGGGGTTAGTATTCCAATTCGTATGACACCTTACTCGACATGTTTTGATAAAGCGATACCAGAGATAGCAGTTAACCGCGAGGATTATAATGCACTTAAGAGTATATGGTATGCGTTATCATGGAACAGCTATTAGGACTTCGTTCCGCAAGCTGCAAACGGGCTAAGCTCATGCCACAGCACCATTTCACACGATTCCAAGCACTCTGCCTTCAGGATTGTCAAGGCCTGCCATAGGAGTGACTGATAGGAATCTGTGTGTCCATTTTTAGGGTTAGATATAGGTATACTATATCTAAAGCAAAGGGTGATTACACCACCTTGCCCCAGCTGTCGTGCAGCCAGTTGTGTCAGATTTAGATGGCCACCCAGGGGTGGCATAATACATGCTTCAGCCCCTGGTAGGCCCTGGGTACACCTATGCCCTGAGTTACAGGGTCTGATAAGGTGGCCCAGTCCCAATTGGATAATGCACCTAAGGTACACATGTCAATTTAGTGAGAGAACAGCTAGGCAGCAGTGCGTTTTTTAATTTAAGTGTTTTACTGTTTGCAACAGAGAAAGGAACAGAAGTAAAGTTTGAAGTCCTAGTTGCACAGTATCTTATATGTTTAAATGTTTAATGTTGTTAGTTTTTGTTACATATAAGTTGTGTCCACTGCATCACGCACTGTCTTTACACTTTGGGTTTGAGGCACGTTTCCGTTAAAGCTTGATGGCACCAATGATGATAACAGGGCCATCCTGGTGAGTACCAACCAGGGGTCCCATTGGTGGTGCGCCCGTGAGGTGCCATCTCGCTATTCACACATTTTTTGTCCGTTCAAGGTGTATGTGAGTCTTGTGTTGTCTTGTACTGTCGAGATCAGAGCGAGGCTGCTTTTTATTCAAGCAATAGATTAAGAGATCATGAGTATCCCTAGATGAAGGGACTCCCTGGTGTGATCTACAAACAACCAGTGATCTCTAGATATCTTTAAAAATATTGCAATGAGAACTAGGACTTGTTTTGTTTGATGATACACAGTCAGGACAACCTTTTGGTCATGCCAAGCTTTTTGGAGTTCTTGGCTGGCCTTAAGGTTTTCAGATGCCTTTTCCATATACTCAGCCATCCTGGAGCGGAGACCAAGTACATAGTCCACTATGCTGGTTGCAGGCTTTTTGAGAGGTCTCTCCCATCCTTCCTTAACCAAACACAGGGGTCCTCTCACAGGATGCCCATACAGAAGTTCAAAAGGGCTGAAGCCAACCCCCTTCTGTGGGACCTCTCTGTAAGCAAACAAAAGGCAGGGAATCAGAACATCCCATCTACTCCTGAGCTTTTCAGGTAGTCCATGAATCATCCCTTTTAGGGTCCTGTTGAACCTTTCAACAAGCCCATTGCATTGTGGATGATAGGGTGTAGTGAACTTGTAGTTGACACCACATTCCTTCCACATAGCAGTTAAGTAGCTTGACATGAAGTTTGTACCTCTGTCAGAGACAACCTCCTTAGGGAAGCCCACTCTGGAGAACACTCCAACTAGGGCTCTTGCCACAACAGGTGCTGTAGTGGTCCTAAGGGGAATAGCTTCAGGATACCAGGTGGCATGATCCACTACCACCAGTATAAACTTGTGCCCTGATGCTGTCTGGGGTTCCATTGGACCAACAATGTCAATCCCCACTCTTTCAAAGGGCACCCCCACCACAGGCATTGGTATAAGGGGGGCCTTTGTTGTGCCACCTGACTTACCACTGGCTTGGCAAGTGACACAGGAGCGACAAAACTCCTTGGTATCCTCATTCATATGACGCCAGTGAAAGTGTGAGACAAGCCTGTCCCAAGTCTTTGTCTGGCCTAAGTGACCTGCTAAGGGAATCTCATGGGCCAAGGTAAGAAGGAAACCTCTCTGAGTCAAGGGGATAACCAGCCTCCTGGTCATGCCAGGCATGGGGTCTCTTGCCTCAGTGTACAGGAGTCCATCATCCCAGTATACCTTGTGGGTACCTGTGGCGTTCCCAGCAGCCTCAGCAGCAGCCTGCTGTCTGAGGGGTTCAAGGGAAGGGCAGTCTAATTGTTCCTTCCCCAGGTCTTCTCTTGAGGGTCCCCCTGAGCCCAGGAATTCAACTTGATCAAGTTCAAATTCTTTAGGCGCAGTTTCCCTCAATTCCTGTAGGTCAGCCTCCTCTGAGACTTGATCCTCAACCTGGGGCAAGGGGGAAGGCAATGCCTTAACCCTACTGCTCTTCTTCTTGGAAGGTGGCTGGTCCATTGTTCCAGGATCCAGCACCTGTTCAGTGGGGCATCTTCTGGCCTGTGACCTAGTCACAGCAAGCACATGTGCTGGCAAGCCTAACATCTCCATGTGAGTCCTATGCTCAACTTCTGACCATTGTGATGACTCCAAATCATTGCCCAACAAACAATCCACTGGGAGGTCTGAGCTAACTACAACCTTCTTTTGGCCAATTACCCCTCCCCAGGAGAAAGCAACAATTGCCATACTATGACTGATAGTGACATTGCTTGCATTGGTCACTAGGAAATCTGTACCTGGCATGATCTGTCCAGGGTCCACAAAGTTAGGTGTCACCATTGTGACACTGGCACAAGTGTCCCTATAGGCCTGAGCCATCTTTCCATTGATAAAAGGTGTCTGTCTGTATTTGCCCAAAGTATTTGGGACTGACATCAGGGGATATATCCATATCCCCTGTACAGACAAGGACAGCCTGAGTGAGTGTGCCAACTAAGTTGTCATACCCCTCAGAACCCAAGGTTAACCCAACTAAACCCTTGGGAGGTGCACTACTACTACTGGCTGTACTAGGGGGCACAGGTGCCTTAGGGGCTGCAGTAGCAGGAGTCTGCCCTCCTTTCTTGGTGCACTCACTAAACCAGTGAGTTTTACTTTTACAGTACTGGCACCACCTTTTTGACTGGCCTTCTTGATTCTTCTTTTTCTGGGAAGCCTGACCCCCACCATCTTTGGGTTGTTGGGGACCTGTCGAAGACTTCTGGTCATTTTGTTCACCTTTAGAATTTTTACCCTTCTGGTCTGCTTTCTTCTGACCACCCTGGTTCTGGCCCTGGTTTTGCTTAACTCTTGTTCTGACCCATCTGTCTGCCTTCTTTCCCAATTCTTGGGGAGAGGTCAGATCTGAGTCAACAAGATGCTGATGCAACAACTGGTTCTGACAATTGTTTAAAATCTGTTCTCTCATGATCAAATTATACAACCCTGTGTAATCAGTAACCTTACTGCCCAGCAACCAGCCCTCCAAAGCCTTAGTGGCACAATCCACGAAATCAGACCAATCCTGAGACTGAGTTTTCTGGGTATCCCTGAACAGCAACCTGTACTGCTCAGTGGTTATGCCAAACCCATCAATCAGTGTATTCTTCAGGACTTGGTAATTGTTAGCATCCTCAGCTCTAGTAGTGAGGAGCTTATCTCTACCTTTACCTTCAAAGGAGAGCCACAAGATAGCTGCCCACTGACTCTGGTGGACACACTGTACAGTGCAGGCCCTCCAAAGCAGTCATCCATTTGTGGATATCATCCCCTTGTTTAAAGGGGGGCACTATCTTACTCAGGTGCCTAGTGTCTAAACTCCTGTTTTCCCTTGGGGGAATGCTGCCACCAGTGGAATCTTGTCCACTCAACTTTTGCTCTCTAGCAAAGGCAAGTCTCTCTTGGCCAGGGCAAGTTCTTCCCTTTTAATCCTCAGATTGACTTCCCTCACTTTGGCTTCATACACTCTCCTCTGAGGGGATGTCATCCCTCTTTGAGAAGAGCCCTGAGAGCCATTGGTTCGAATGGATCTGTTAGAGCCTCTGGATAAAGACCTAACTCGTCCATTCCCAATGTTAAGCTGGCCTGAGAGGGGCCCCAGGGGTCTCCTAGTACCATTCTCATGCCTGGTTAAGTTGTCCCTAGTTAGCTGACTAACTACTTCTGGACCTTTGTCTGCCTCATCCTCAGATGGCTCTAGATCCTCATCCTCCTCTTCGCCTTCTGCAGAGAGATGGATAAGGTCAGGGTCACCTGTGGTTCCCTCTAGGGGAGGCATGTTCCCATGTGGATGAGAAGGTTCTGTGTTACCAGCCCTCCTAGCATCATAAGTCTCTAAGAGACCAATCAGAAAAGGAATTGTAGGGTTAGAACCCTGTTTTAGCTTCCTGGAGGTACACACTTGTCTCATCTCCTGGAAGCTAAGAGCAGCATATCTGGAAGTGACCTGTGGAGGGTCCACTGACACAAGGGGAGACTCAGAGTTTCCTCCTTTGTCTGACATGCTGATTCTAGTGTGGTGTAAGTGATGCACCTACCTACACTATATGTTTGCCTACTGATCCCTTGCTAAGAGTTGTAGCCAAGGTGTGCTAAGCCTTGAGGAGCTACAACATCTGGTTCAGTAGAACTCAGAGTATTCTAAGCTAAGTTATATGTACCTGGAGTACTTATGTGATCTTTCACAAGATATTTTTAGGATACGTGTGGTAAAACAACAGCAAGCTCAAATCCCAACCGCTGCTCACCAATGTGAGAAGTTGGCCTGATATATAATGTTCACTATTCTAGTGAGCACTTTGTATCAGTCCAAACAACCCTTATGGTGATTGGTTGTAAGTCAACCTTATAGACCAGCTATCCTAGTAGTGTGGATACGAGCAGTCTTCGGGCTAAACTCTAGAGGGCGTGTTAAGCCAGCTGTTATACCATCACATATACCCCTTGAACACCAAGTGAAAGGACACCACACAAGTGTTATGAAAATAAACAGTGTATTTATTTAGATCACAACAGCCCTGTACTCTTTATGAGGACAGGGTACTAAGCACACAACAAAACTCTTACGAAAATACTTTAAGTTGCACAATTTACACAAATGCCCGAGGGGCACGGAAAACCATATACTATGGAAGTGGAATGCGAAATTACTAGCAGGTAAGTACTGTACTAATAGGCTTTGGAATCGCTAGGACTACGTTACTGAACCTTCAGATTACTAGTAGGAGGTGTGCACTCTCACGCGGGATGCGGGACAAAGTCTATGGGAGCTAGTAAAGACAAAGTTAGTGTTCTCGGGCGAACCCGATAAGGTAGGTCGAAAACGACAGTAGATCCTGACCCTTGGATAGTGAGGCTATGCTGGGGCACCGAAATGCCGAAGTTACCTAGCCCAGGGGCTGCAGCTGCATAGGTCTCAAAAGACGTCGGGAATCCTCGTAGACGAACCAGAAGCCTGAAGAAAGAAGTTGCTGGCAGGCGACCAGTGAAGATTGTTCAAGTGATCCAAGCCTGGATCGAAGATGGATGACACCTGAAAGCAGAGGGGACCAAGTTGGTGACTACTAGCCAGTAGTCAGGTGGCACCAGGAGGGCACCGGATGGTAGTCACCTCGACTAGGTGAGTGGGCGACGCTGGGCTCTGCAGTCTCACGGACCAGGAGGCGTTGTCGGCGACCAGGATGGAGGTGCGAGCTGTCCCACGATGGATGATGCTGTCGACGTCGCTGGACCCAGGATTGGGGCAACAAGTCTTGGCAAATTCAAGCCCACGCGGTGGACCTAAAATGGCGTCTGGTGTGGACCAGGAGGGTCCGGGGTGCTCCTCTTTTGGAAGGGAGCAAGGGCCAGTCTGGAGCAACCAGACCAGCAGCAGTGATGTCGTCGGGCATCGTTAAGAAGGCCACAAGCCAGCGGGCTAGTAGCCAAACAACGCCGTGAGCAGCAAAAAGCAGAAGGGCCCCACGCAGATCGTGGAGATGCTGGGAGGCTGGACTTTGGTGCTGGAGCTGCTCAGGGTCGGGGCTTCTCGGACCCCAAAGCACTCACCAGAGGATCCCTCGGCGGTCGTGCTGGATAAAAGTTGTGCAGTTCTGATGATGGCCGGTCCCTCGAGGTCTCGTCGCACCTACGGTTCTCAGCTTGGCTGTAGATGTAGGTAGAGGTCAGAGGTGCCAGGGAAGCCGGGTCTCGTTGTGCTGGTCGGTCGGATTCCTGAGGAAGGACGTGCAGCAAACCGCAGAGTTCTTAGATGGTGCCTGCGGGTGCAGGGTGACTACTCCTTAGCCACAAGGGAGAAATCTTGAGAAGAAGTCGAGAGTTCCTTTCGTAGAAAGTAGTTTCTTGATTCAAAGATGATCTAATTTGGAAGGGTCCCCGCTCCTGCCTTTATCCTAAAGAAAGGGGTGGGTACGCGACTAGGTCCTGCCCTAGGGGTGGGACCAGGAAGGGGGGTGGTTACACCCCTCTCCCATGCCGGACTTTCCCCAGGCCAGGGGCTGGTGTGCCCCTGGAACTGGTTCTAGCCGGCAGATGCGTAGTGAGCACCGGGGTGCCACTCTGCAGTCACCTTCCTGTAAAGCCCTGCCTACCCAGGATACACAAAACCCTGTCTGGGATGGTGCTAGCACCGCCCCTGACAGGGAACCCTTTGTCCAAGCTCTCCTCGCTGGAAGGACTCCCAGCAGCAGGAGGTCAGACTCGTGTCTGTGGTGGCAGCACCCATTTTGTGGAGCTGAGGCTTCAGTTAACTTTAACCGGGGTTCACAGTTACATACATGTCGTGTCCCTCTAGAAGGGTGGAATGCTAACCCCGTCGCCAGAATTGGCGAGGGGTTAGTATTCCAATTCGTATGACACCTTACTCGACATGTTTTGATAAAGCGATACCAGAGATAGCAGTTAACCGCGAGGATTATAATGCACTTAAGAGTATATGGTATGCGTTATCATGGAACAGCTATTAGGACTTGGTTCCGCAAGCTGCAAACGGGCTCAGCTCATGCCACAGCACCATTTCACACGATTCCAAGCAATCTGCCTTCAGGATTGTCAAGGCCTGCCATAGGAGTGACTGATAGGAATCTGTGTGTCCATTTTTAGGGTTAGATATAGGTATACTATATCTAAAGCAAAGGGTGATTACACCACCTTGCCCCAGCTGTCGTGCAGCCAGTTGTGTCAGATTTAGATGGCCACCCAGGGGTGGCATAATACATGCTTCAGCCCCTGGTAGGCCCTGGGTACACCTATGCCCTGAGTTACAGGGTCTGATAAGGTGGCCCAGTCCCAATTGGATAATGCACCTAAGGTACACATGTCAATTTAGTGAGAGAACAGCTAGGCTGTGGGTCTGATTAGCAGGCCCACAGCCAGGGAAAGTCGTAAACCAGTGAAACAAAAGCAAAAAATCTGGATGATCATAGGATTGCAGACCCTACTCTCCTACACCCAACACCAGGCGAACTATCATACAAGCTCTCATCATCAGCATACTCAACCACAGCAACTCCCTCTTCGTAGGAATCACTACCCAACTCATGAGTAAACTCCAGGCCATCCAGAGTACAGCTGCAAGACTCGTCCTCAACCTCCCCAGACAGACGCACATCACCCCTCACCTCAGGAAACTCCATTGGCTATCAGTTGCAAAGAGATGCCTGTTAAAGCAGCTCACCCTCACTTACAAAGCACTACACAATAAAGGACCGGCGCACCTCAATAAACAACTGAACTTACCAACCCTTCAGGGAGCTTAGTTCCTGATTCTTCTCCCTAGCAGCCACCCAACGCATCCACCAAGCAAACAGTGGAGGCCGCTCCTTCTCCCACCTTACAGCTAAGACTTGGAATGGCCTCCTCTGCACCTCAGAGCCTTGTCTTCGCTCCAGCAGTTCAGGTAGGACCTCAAGGCCTGGATGTTTCACCAATAGGTACAGAGTAGACAGCATGATCCCACAGCTCCTTGAGACCCTCCTGGGTGAAGCAGTTGCACTTTATAGATATTGATTGATTGATTGACTGTTTGTGTTCCTTCCTTTTTCTACTTTCTCCCTTTTCTGACTTTCACGCTTTTGTTCTGGATCAAAATTTGAAAAAGAAATCCCGACCTCAAAAATAAGTGCTGGTGTGCCCCACCTGCAACCACTGACTCAAAAAGGCAATAACATCTCCTCAACTAACTGTAAGGCTTTACCCTTTGTCAGCATCTATATAGTGTCTTCCTTGTGCAGATGAGCTCTGTCCACTGAATAAATATGCTGCTGTAAAAACTGTTACGTTAATAGATTCTTGGTAAAGCATGGGTTACCCCAGTATTGGAACTTTCATAGATTCCCATGCTTTGTATCATTCCCCGTCGTCGGATTGGGAGTCTCGGTAACAAAAATACCATAGCTGTAGGTACAAACGACAATGGAAAAAGGCCTAGGCCTCATTCCCTTTTGTAGCATATCACCCTCTTTGTGTAAAAGAGACCAAATTTTGGCATCAGCCAATCAGAAGTGCCTCACCACTTAGAACCTTCCTGAAGGAACCTCAGAGCCTCAGATTTTCTACCGCACGTTGTGCTTAGGGAGTCTCCTTTGAGCTCTGCTCAACTTCTACTCTTATAAAGGTTTTACTTCAGAATTTTCTTCAGAATCTTTCAGATTCACTTCAGGATTGTAGCTGTCTTCCAGCATGTCGGATATTGTGAAGAAAAAAGCCCTTTTCAAGCCTTGTTCCTCCTGTGGCAAGAAGAGGCTTTTTGTGGAGGATAAGCATAAGGACTGCATATATTGCCTCTATTCTGACCACCAGGCTGCTGACTGTAAGATCTGTCGCACCTTTTCAGCCAAAACCCTCCGGGACCGTGAGGGTAGGCTCTTGACATGGCTTCAAAAGCTAAAATCCAGGAAGGATACTGTCTCAAGTGACAGTGAGGAGGAAGTGTCGATGGCTTCTACGACAAGGTCAGTGAAGAGGGGTAGGGGTTCCCCTTCATCTTCTTTGGAAAGATCTTCAAAGGCCTCTAAAAAGACCCCCAGTGAGTCTGAGAGCCAAGGTCCCAGCAAATCTCCTCACAAAAGTGTAAAGGAGAGGGAAGGACCAACTACGTCTACAGGTGAGAAGACTGCCACAGCCTTCAAAACACCTTCATCCCAGTCTTCTGAGAGGGGTTCTAAGTCCTCGACGACGAAGACGTCGACGGCGGAGGTTCCGTCGACGAAAACACCTAAATCAGGTTTGTCGTCGTCGAAAACACAGTCGACAGGAAAGCCACCGTCGACGACGGAGTCCTCACCGTCGACGGAGAAACTGAAGACGCCGACGACGAAGGGGCCGTCGACGAAGGAGTCGACGTCGAAGGTGCCGTCGAAGGTGATGTCGATGACGAAAGTCCCGTCAACGACGAATGTCCCGTCAACAACGAAAACTACTATTGATTCGACAATGATGGTGCCAACGTCCATGATGACGACGATGTCGACGACTACGGTCTCGTCGACGAGGGCGTCAACGACTTCTACTGTGACTATGATGAATATGTCATTGACAATCCCTCATCTCCAGTTCCGGACCCGGCGGACTCCCCGCCAGCGGACATTGGGGGTTTCCATGAGCTGATGGAGAGAGCTGCTGCACGATTCAAATTGGCCATGCCCAAAGTCACTACAGATTGTTTCTTATATGATTTTAAGGAACCCTTTCGGAAAACTACTAGGTCCATTCCTATTGTGGAACACTTGTGGAAAGAAGGCATAAAGGCTATGAAACACGCAGCGACGGTGGTCCCGGTGCTACCGCGTCTAGATAAAAAATACAAGGCGACGGATGATGCTCCTGCGGCCTTAACAGGTCACCCAAGGCCAGACTCTGTGATCTCGCAGGCGGCGCAGAGAAAATCACGCAACCCTTCTGCCCCACTGACAACTCCTCCGGACAAGGAAGGACGGAAGTAGGATAACGTGGGAAAGAGATTCTCATCTATGGCAAGTTTGCTGGTGAGAGCGGATAATGCCCTAGCGATCCTGGGTAGGTACGACCGCCAGCTCTGGTGCGATGTGGCCCCGTACCTTGACCACCTGCCTCCGGAATCTACGTCTGAGGCAAAGAAAATTTTACAGGAGGGAGAGGCGACGTCGATGGAAATTATCAACTGTGCAATGGATATTGCCACAACGGCATTCCGTTCATTGGCTGGAGCGGCAGTACTTCGTCGCCAAGGATGGCTTAAGGCTACTTGGTTTCGGCCTGAAATCCAGAACAAGGTCTTGGATCTCCCCTTTGATGGAGAAGCTTTGTTCGGCAAACTCATTGACGAAACCCTGCAGGACATAAAAAGGACACAGAGACTGCCAGGTCCTTGGGAACCCTTCAATTCAGAAAGTCTCCTTTCAAGGGATCCAGAGGCAGGGGTGGTAATTACAGAGGATCCTTCCAACAGCAACGCTATTCCACCACAGGCTCAGGTTCCCAACAATACCGCCAGCCTTATCAACAGCGGCAGGGCCAGTCTACCAACTACTCCAGGCCTTACAATAAAGGAAAACAAGCTGGACGAGGACGGGATGCGTCCAAGCGCCAATAGCGGCCTCCTGGCTCTTCCTACTGGATCCTCTTTCAGGAAATCATCAGTTGGAGGCAGGGTCAACAAATACCTTCACAACTGGTCCAGGATAACATCGGACCGTTGGGTGCTCAACATCATTCGGAAAGGGCATACCTTGGAATTCGCGCAAGTCCCTCCACCCAAAGCCCCGGCAGCCACTCCATCGAAACACCAGCGTCTCCTTCGGCTCGAAGTTCAACGGATGCTCCGGAAGGGAGCGATAGAGCCGGTTCCCTCAAACCAAAGGGGTCAAGGATTCTAATCCAGGTTCTTCCTGGTGAGGAAAACGCTAGAGAAGTGGCACCCCATTTTGGATCTCAGGGAGCTAAACACCTATCTCATCTCCCTGTCCTTCCGGATGGTGTCTCTCCAGGACATCTTAAAGCTTATCAGCCCGGGGGATTTCATGGCCACGCCCGATCTCGAGGATGCCTATTTCCACATTCCAGTTCACCCAGCGCACAGAAGGTTTCTGCGATTCACAGTAGCCAAGAGCCATTACCAGTTCAGGGTTTTACCCTTTGGACTCCGCTCAGCCCCAAGGATTTTCACAAAGGTGCTGGCGCCAGTAGCAGCTTTCCTGCGAAAAAATCATTTTCAGATCTTCCCCTATCTGGACGACTGGTTACTGAAAGCTCCGTCCAGAGAAGCAGCGCTGAAGGCTGTTCAGGCTTGTACCAATTTATTTCAGAACTTGGGACTCACTCTGAAAAACGAGAAGTCTGTCCTAGTCCCGTCCAGAAGAGCTCGTTTCGTAGGGGCGATCTTGGATTCGAAGCTCTCAAGAGCCTTCCCTACTCCAGAAAGGAGGCAAAAATTACAAACCATGGCCCAAGACTTACAAACAAAAAAGTGTCTTTCAGTACGCCGCTACAAGTCTCTACTGGGAGTAATCTCGTTGTGCATACCACTAATTCCCCATTGCCGACTAAGGATGCGTCCTTTGCAGGAGCAACTAGACAATCAGTGGCAACAGGTCCACGGTTCATTCGAGGACGGAGTGACGATCACTCCAGAGATGAAGGAAGCGGCCTTATGGTGGACAGATCAAAACAACTTGTCCCAAGGTCTATCCTTCTCAAACGACCCATCTCCACAAGTGGTAACAGCGGACGCGTCATTGGAGGGTTGGGGAGCGGTGATGCAGGACCTACATGTCAGCGGTCACTGGTCACCCCAGGAAAAACACCTCCACATCAATCTGTTGGAACTCAGGGCGATACGATTGGCTCTACAAGCTTTTCTCCCTCGCCTGGAAGGTTCACAAGTGCTGATCAGGACGGACAACACCACGGCCATGCACTATGTGAACAAGGAGGGAGGAACCAGATCGCGCCCATTGTCGCTAGAAGCTCAGCAGATCTGGGAATGGGCAATCCTTCACAGGATGTCACTGAAAGCAGAACACTTTCCGGGCGTCCTAAACGAAACGCCGACAGACTGAGCAGGTCATCCTCGATCAGCCATTATTAGGAGTTGAATCAGAGAGTCTTAGAGCAGGTCTTCAGCCTGTGGGGCAAGCCGGACATCGATCTTTTTGCCACTCCGACCAACAAGAAATGCCGGTCTTACGCAAGCAGGCTTCCCCATCAACATTCACTGGGAAATGCGCTTTCGATAGCTTGGTCGAAGACATTTGTCTACGCTTTTCCCCCTATTCCTCTGATACCACGACTGATCAGGAAAATCAAGGTGGAGCGGTGCAGGATGATCCTGATAGCCCCGGCTTGGCCGAGGCAGTTCTGGTACACGGAGCTCCATCTGTTGTCGATAGCTCCTCCCTTACCTATGAGGATTCTGCCGGATCTTCTCACGATGTCCGACTGACAAATTTGGCACCCAGATCCACAGTCGTTACACCTGACTGCATGGCTCCTGAGCAGCGAGAGTTTATGAACCTGCCCTTGTCAAAGGAAATTAAGGAAGTTCTGTCTCAAGCAAGGGCTTTTTCAACGAACAGGACTTACCGCCTTAAGTGGAAAAGATTCTGTTGTTGGTGTAGGACACAAAGCATTGATCCTTTCAATTCCAAACCTCATCAGATCCTTCCTTACTTGCTGTCCTTGGCCAAGTCGGGACTAGCTCATTCATCAATTAAGGTCCATTTGGCTGCTTTGTCACGGTTCAGAAGGACAGGAACCGGTCCTTCCTTGTGGTCTTCCAGGATAATCAAACCATTTCTTAAGGGCTTGTTCAGGGTCTATCCACCGGTGAGACCGCCCCCTCCTACATGGCATTTGAATTTGGTCCTTTCTCAACTCATGAAGGGTCCATTTGAACCAGTCCATCGTTCTGACATAAAATATCTTTGGTGGAAACTGGCTCTCCTTCTTGCTCTCACGTCGGCTCGGCGTGTTGGAGAACTACAGGCTTTGACCATCCAAGAGCCTTTCCTTCAATTCAAGAGAAACATTGTGATCATGAGGACTAATCCTAGGTTCATGCCAAAGGTTCCCTCGGATTTCCACTTGAATGAACCGGTCATTCTAAGGGCGTACTTCCCTCAACCTTCTACTCCAGCAGAAAAAGCATTGCATTCGTTGGATGTTCAACGGTGCTTGAAATTCTATTTGGAATGGACTAAAGATTTTCGAAAATCTTCTCAACTATTTGTAGCCTTCGGGGGTCCTAGAAAGGGCCTTCCGCTCTCCATACAGAGTGTTTCGAGATGGATCACGAGTGCCATTCTACATTGTCACAAGGCTGCAGGGAAACCTCTGACTGGGAAGATCCAAGCACATTCCACAAGATCTGTGGCTCCTTCAACAGCCCTCTTCGCGGGAGTGCAGATTAAGGATATTTGCAGAGCTGCTACCTGGAGCAGCGTTCACACCTTTACCAAACATTACTGCTTGGAATCTCTACAACAAGATGATGCAGCAGTAGGACAGGCTGTCCTGTGGAACCTCTTCCACTAAGGGTGAGCTTTCCTTTCTTTCCCACCTTCCGTCTTTCACATTTTGTATCTTATGTCATGTTGCCTATTGCTATAATTTACGATGCAAAATGTGATTATCTTGCCAACTGCTTGCTATTCTGATACAAAGCATGGGAATCTATGAAAGTTCCAATACTGGGGTAAGAAAACAAGTTACTTACCTGTAACTTTAGTTCCCCAGTATTGGTAACTTTCATAGATTCCCATGCGCCCACCCACCTCCCCGAGGAAAGCTCAGCCTACTACAGATATGGTGTCTAAGTACACAACGGCTACGAAAATCTGAGGCTCTGAGGTTCCTTTAGGAAGGTTCTAAGTGGTGAGGCACTTCTGATTGGCTGATGCCAAAATTTGGTCTCTTTTACACAAAGAGGGTGATATGCTACAAAAGGGAATGAGGCCTAGACCTTTTTCCATTGTCTTTTGTACCTACAGCTATGGTATTTTTGTTAACGAGACTCCCATTCCGGCGACGGGGAATGATACAAAGCATGGGAATCTATGAAAGTTACCAATACTGGGGAACTAAAGTTACAGGTAAGTAACTTGTTTTCTTCACTGATATATGACGAAAGCCTACATGCATTTTCCAGTACATTCATAAACACAAAATACCTCTGAATACCATAGATCACACTATTCTTATTTTGCCTCAAACAGTCCTTTTTATTGACTTTGGGGAACAAATTATTTATGTCCTTTTACTTCAAACTTTTTTTTTGTTTGGCGTTATTTACACAACAAATATTTCTTTCTTTTCAGTGCATGAAAACAATTATATACCAATACACTTATATATATATACAACATATACAACATTATTGTATTAGAACACACACCGTAGGTGATTAAACTCAAAAGTGTATTATTGCACAGTATTACACAAGACTCACTAAACATTTACAGTTCACTACCAGTTTTTTGACACATATAAAGTTTGCTTTTCCAGTCCTATATTTCTTAATAACATTTCCTGAGACCTAAACTGCCTTTGGTCCTCAGGATATCCTAATTTTTAGGTCCTGTATAGGGTTGGAGATCTAGTTCTACAAGATGTTATGGGGGAACATAAAGGTTTCCACTCAGCTGCCCAGATGGGGTCAGTATTTCTTTCTTTTAACTTGCTCCAAGCCTCTATCTATTCACTGCTGACGTGTTTCGACCTTACATATGTGGGACCCGACACTTCATGTTTTTAAAAATGTCTTCTTCAAGGCCGTACTTTTTGATAGGACGTCTTATATACCTATAATGGTAATAGATTTGTTTTAGTGTGTGTCTTTTTCAGTTACCATAGCTGTACAATTATATTTCTAAAGAATTGTACTCACGTATCAGGAACTGACGCTGCAAGGCGCCTATTCCACCGTTTAATGCCTATTGGAAGCAAACAAAGTATATACAGTGTAAGTACCCTACCACCAACATTTTTTCTTTACTCATACTGTTGTCTCACGTTCATGGAACCTACCCGAATTCCTCGGTTTCTATATTTCCCTTCTTTCTGTATGTCATAAGTCTACTACAAATCGTCAAGGAGGAGGCAGCGGAGGGACTTTGTCCTTCTTTGGCTCGTGCTTCTTAGCAAGCTTCCCCTACCTGGCATGAAATAACCACATTTTAGTGTTTGTAATGTCGACCATGCTAATTTATATATTTTCTACCATATAGTGGAACTCCCCAAACATGTGAATCTAATTATGGCTTCTTAAATGGTGAGCGTTTTCGTGGGTTTTGCCCAATGTAGTGAACAGTTTTCTTTCATGATTGCGCGCTCAAAGTAGCAATAGCAACAGAACCTAATAAATGTACACTCTGATAGCCTCTGTTTCCAATAGCCACTCCAATTGGTTACAAAATAGAAACAACATCTTAACTTAACTCTGCCTGTGATGCATTTTTAAATTTATGAACCAAGGAATAGACAGTTGTTTGAATGTTAAAAATTTCTCCTTTTGGAGATTAACATAAATTAAAATTTGGATGAACTAAAATGATTCGAGGTAAAAAATATTGTGAGGGGGTAGTAGACTTAAAACAAGTTGTCAGAAATGTCTACTTCTGACAAAATAGAATGAAAACATTTATGGCTACTAAAATTTGAAAAATGGTGTGCCATATAAGGCAAAGGTAAGTGTAATTAGGGCAGGTGGAAGGGGCCTCCTTCTGCTAAAGTAGAGAGGTGGGGAAGAGTGCGGGGGACTAGCAAGACATTTTTAGGATTCAGAAAAGGATAGCAGTAAGGTATATTGGGGTTGGTAGGGTTAAGGTATTGGTAGCGTAAACAGTAGTAGTTAGGCACTTTTAAGGTTCAGGAAGAGGTAGCATTAATGGATGGTTCAGGGTTTTTAGGTTTCAGAGATTGGTAGTGTAAAAAGGAAGTAAGGGATTTTGGGGTTTTAGGGAAGAGTAGTATTAAGGGTGGAGGTAAGGGGTTTTTAGGTTGGGAAATAAATACATTTGGAAAGTAATATTGAATTGGCAGCATCCACAGTCTTAATAAAAACTTCTCACTGCACTGGTATACTGTGGTGAGAAAGGAAATTGTCATTAATGACAGTTTTTTCCTGACAAAATGCAGTGTGGAATTTTAGGATTGCCAACATTTGACAGTTTGAGAAGGTAGTTATTCGAAGCCTGATCTCTTGACTTCGATTGGAGAGAAAAGACTATAACTATTGTAGGAATCTGCTGCTATGACATATTTTCCAAGGCAGCCTTGAGCATTGTGAGTATGTCGTATTCCCTTAAAAGATCAAGCAGTATTAGAACTGCAGGCTTACCAGCTGGTCAAAAACCTGATTGCCAACCTTGTATGATATTGTGGATTTCCATAAAAATTTGCATTTGCCTTGTGATATTCTCCCCCATGTGTGTGGTGGAGTACGAGAATTTGAGGGCCTTATTGTTATTGGACAGCTCCAATTCATCCATTCTAAGCTTATTTCATTGTGTTCACATAGTTGTATGTGGATGGTACTGTGACTTTTCTGATGGAAACATTTAGTTTTGGATGTAAAGAATTATGACATTGATGACCTTTTTAGAGCAAGCCTGCCAGACCGCACAAGCAGTCTGGTTGCAAATGGCCTATTGCAGGCTCCCTAAGAATCTAGAGGATTTACAAGACCACCCATTGCTTCCCATTGCTTGGCTTTATTGCTGTTCTTATTTGCCTACTTTTTATTCAATTGCTTCCCTTGTCCCAGGTTTTCTGTCTTGTGTTTGTTCATCTTTGGAGATTGGCCTCTTCACAATCTCGCTGATTGGCTGGCTCATATCGTTTGACTGCCCAATTTTAGAGAACAACTTTTTTCTTTTTGCTTAAGCACTGCATGAGAGTGCATGTGTCTCCAGTTCCCTCCCTTGTGTGCTTCATCCCCCTCCCAGATATGTGCCCCCATACTCCATGGTGTTGTCTCACATGTGTTGCAGGCTCATTCTCAAGTGCTGCTTTTCCGCCATCAAAATCCCGCCCTTCCACTGCTCTGTGTTACTTTCTTTGCGTGTGTTTCTTCTCTGCCCCATTTAGCTCTCCCTTTTGTGCTTCATTTCACCTCCCCCACCCCTCCTCTTTGTTTCCCCCACCCTTCCTTTGCCGCACCGCCACCATCTTTTTTTTCAGTGGTGGGGACCAGGTAGCAAATTGCTGCTATCCCTTCAACCTTATAAAAGGTACTTTCATGCTACTTATTTTCTTTTTTATTTACTGATCAACTTAGATCAGTAAATAAAAAAGTGGCATTTCATAATTTTGTAGCCATGCTTGCATAATAACGCAAGTCCATGCACACGTCATCATGCATGTACACACCTCCAAAATGACACCTTTTTTAAACTTTTGCCTATGCTGCATATCATCTTGCTGATGTTGTACAGCATCGCCAAATGACACTAGCAAAGCCAGTATGTCCAAAAAGCAAGACCTATTGGTTTTGCCAGTGCTTGTTGTTTTAAATAGATGAACCATTGCACGCACTGTTGGATAAAATGCATATAAAGATTAATTGGATCAAATTAATCTTTTCAGCAACTGCCATTAAAAAAACACTACCTCAATGCCTGATGCCTCACCTGGCAGGCAGTTTCCTGAAATTCTCGCAATCTGCAGCTTTGCGTGTCTTGTCTCACTTTAATCTCTCTTTCCCTGGTCAAGGCTCTGATCCCATCCAGACTGGACTACACAAATGTGCTATATATAGGACTATCAGACTACCTGACACATAGACTACAAAAAGTCCAGAACATGGCCATCTGACTACTATATAAGCTCTCAAACCACACCTCGATCACTCAGTACAGCAAGCAGCTACACTGGTGACCGGTAAAGAAAAGGATAATTTTTAAAGTACTAACAGTGGCACACTCTGACTTCTATAACACGGGTACTGCCTATCTGCTAGATAGACTTAACAACTACTGCCCACAAAGAGCACTGCGTTTACAATTAGCTCATTTCCTATCCATCCCATGCACAATAAAGAAAAGGTGGGGTGGTTCAGCTTGCTCACTATTGGCGGCCAAACTATGAAATGATTAGACACTTTAGATATGGACAGTGGACCAAAAACACATGTGCAGCACCCGTACCGTGAATCACAAAAATATTTTACATCCAGAGGTGTTAAACAATCTTGTGTGCATTTCTCCAAATGCACCCCCTGTCCGAAGGCGCCTCCCTTCACAGAGTGATGTGAGACAACAAACCAGAATAGGAGCTGCACCACTGACAAACAGACATATATATAGGATAGGAAACAAATGTCACAGTATAAATCTTCTGTCAATGCGATACATATGTTAATCTCTTCTTTCTTGAGGTTTCATTCCATTCTTAAAAACCATCAGCCAATGCATTTCGTCCACTTTACATTGGACTTCTTCAGGGCAGTATGATTGTGAAATGGCAAAAACAATCACAAAAGTACACCTTACAAATCCCATCAGGCTCAGCGGCGGCGCGTTCCCCGACGCGGTATACGCGCCGGGAGGGGCACTATAAACAAGGAAGCCCTCGGTGGAGCCGGGGGAGGCAATCTCGGATTTTTGAGTGCAGAATAAGTTGGAATCACCACTCTACCTGACAGCGCCAGCTTGGGAGAGCGCACAGGGAGTTACAGCGGACCAGCCAAGGACTAGCTTTTCCCGCCACCAGTCGCGCCGCCGCCTCGGGACTACAAATCCCATCAGGCTCAGCGGCGGCGCGTTCCCCGACGCGGTATACGCGCCGGGAGGGGCACTATAAACAAGGAAGCCCTCGGTGGAGCCGGGGGAGGCAATCTCGGATTTTTGAGTGCAGAATAAGTCGGAATCACCACTCTACCTGACGGCGCCAGCTTGGGAGAGCGCACAGGGAGTTACAGCGGACCAGCCAAGGACTAGCTTTTCCCGCCACCAGTCGCGCCGCCGCCTCGGGACTACAAATCCCATCAGGCTCAGCGGCGGCGCGTTCCCCGACGCGGTATACGCGCTGGGAGGGGCACTATAAACAAGGAAGCCCTCGGAGGAGCCGGGGGAGGCAATCTCGGATTTTTGAGTGCAGAATAAGTCGGAATCACCACTCTACCTGACAGCGCCAGCTTGGGAGAGCGCACAGGGAGTTACAGCGGACCAGCCAAGGACTAGCTTTTCCCGCCACCAGTCGCGCCGCCGCCTCGGGACTACAAATCCCATCAGGCTCAGCGGCGGCGCGTTCCCCGACGCGGTATACGCGCCGGGAGGGGCACTATAAACAAGGAAGCCCTCGGTGGAGCCGGGGGAGGCAATCTCGGATTTTTGAGTGCAGAATAAGTCGGAATCACCACTCTACCTGACAGCGCCAGCTTGGGAGAGCGCACAGGGAGTTACAGCGGACCAGCCAAGGACTAGCTTTTCCCGCCACCAGTCGCGCCGCCGCCTCGGGACTACAAATCCCATCTGGCTCAGCGTTGGCGCGTTCCCCGACGCGGTATACGCGCCGGGAGGGGCACTATAAACAAGGAAGCCCTCAGCGTCACGGGACGCGAGCGGGACGCCCGGGGCGAAGCCCGGGCAAAGGGCGGGCCGTCTGAGGCCGTCCGAGGACTTCAGAGGACGGGACGGGCCACCCCGCTGACACCCACCAATTCAGAACACTCCTCAAGTAAGTCCTCTACTTACACTGCCCCTATCGGAGATTAAATCGTCACTTCCCTTGCAATGTCCACAAGGGGCAGTCGCAGCAAGACCGCTGCAGGAGCTGGGAAAGTCACCGGGCCAATTGATAATTTCATCTTCAAGGCCAATGAAGCAATTGATCACGGCATTTCTTTATTGGAGCGAAGAGTCTCCCTGGAACTGGCCCAAGCTAAACGCTCTTCCTTGGGTCTCCTTGCCACAGCAAATACACCCAATAGGAATAACCTTGCTGATGGCGTCTCCGTAATTAGTGCCAGCGCAGAGATCCACACCATGCCTAACACCGTGGATTTATCAGTAACACAACTTCTCTCAGACTCATTACGGAGTCTGGAGAAATCACCTAATTTAGACGTTACTGATAACTTTAATACAGAACTGGATCTCGTCACAAACTCTATCCCAGCAATGAGCTTTCCTGAGAACTCGGATATAATACCTATTGTAGAATCTCAAGTACTTCCTACCTCACTAACAGAGACTACATGTGATCATGCTATTGACCCAATTTTGTCCACAGACCTTGATCCCATGGCTAAAAAATTTTCCCCTTCTCGAGATTTAGTCACTACACATATACTCGTGGATTCGACCCCTACCTCAAGAGCATTGCGAGGGTTAAGGGAAGGAGCGATACAGAAGCAGAAACAGCCCCAAGGCTCAAATATATCTATATCCAACGGAAGCCCTCTTCCCCAGAGAAAGCAGGGGAAAAACCCACCCAATAATCAAAAAAAGGCTAGTAAAAAACCTAATGCAGGATCAAGTCACAAAGGAGACCCGTCCCCTAAGGAGGGGTCATGCAAAGACTGCTCCTCAACAAATCAACTTATAACAAAGGTTGGGGAAATTATATCTGCCCATCTTGCCACCATCGAAAAGAGACTAGGGAATATGGAAAAACAACTTAACGAATTAAGCGCCCTAGTTAAAGGCCCACTACCTAAAGATACTCCAGTCTTAGTGGCAGCAAAACCACATACTCAACCTTCTTCGGGGCAAGCCGTGAAAAAACCAGCCACAGCCCTCAGTAACACACATAAGCCAACCCCACCTCCAAAGGGAGCTATGAATAAATCAAACACACCCACCCTAAACACAATCCCACAGGGGAAACAACCTAACCCAATACAACCAAAGGGGGACACCACTAGCAATCATAAGGACAGGAATAAAGGTAATCAAGGAAGATTTCATGCTAACTTGCCCCCCGGATCTAGTCCATATGTAGTGGTAATGACGGGAGTCCCTGAGATACCGGATAACACTGAAGAGCCAACCTGGTCTCTACTAAATAAGGTCAGTTTTTGGTTGAATAACAACAGACCCCTACCCCCATACTGCAGGAGCAAAATCTTAACAGTTAGAAGAGTACCGTGGGTGGGCCGCGAAACACAGAAAACACATGGTGACTGTGTGATTGTTAACTTTGATGACCCACGCACGGTAGAACACATTTGTTCATGGAGAAGCGAGGGGTACAGCGAAGGCATAGAAACAAAGCATCTCTCCTTTTTCTATCCATCTAGGAGATTCAATCAGCACCATAATGCCTTCGAGAGAAACTGGTGTCATGTGGGGCAAGAAGATGTGGGAAACAACTGGGGTGAGTGGGGGCTAGATAATAACTATAGACATCCCCATAGGAACACACTAAGTAGAGATGCTTACTGGGGTATACCAGTCTTCAACAGATTCAGCAGCCTTGAGATGGTTGATTGACTCCCCCCATCACCCGGGCTGCTGAACACTGAACTGGAGGGAACAAAACAGGGCTGCCCCTATGAGCCCGTTAAAAACATAGAGATGGACGATAAGGAGACATCAGGTACCCAACTGGCCCAAAACTTCCCGAAGCTGCCACTAGCAAGGAAAGACAAATTAATGGATAATACTATAGGACGCAAAACAACCAACCCCCCAGACCCATATACTCATAAAAACCCTAATAGTGTGCTAACGATTGTCAGCTGGAATGTAGCCGGACTCCAACAACGGGTATCGGACCAGGAATGGTTAAAATTTATATCCAACAAAGACATTATAATGTTGCAAGAGACATGGGCCACCTCTGAAATAGCCATAGAGGGTTTTGAATGTTACAGCATCTGCGCTCAAAAGCCAGTTTTTGGTCGCCCCATGGGAGGCTTGCTGATTGGGTTCAGAATAACTCTAGGGGGGGCTATTAAGCCAATACCAACTAAGAGCCCAAATATTCAAATCATCGAGTTTACTTGTAGATCATCGTTACATCTGATCAACTTTTATAATAATGACTTTCACTCAACCCCCAATAAGAACTATATAGAGCTATTCGAGAACATTACAAGAATAACTGAATCAGCCAACAACTGTGCAAACAATGGGATTATCCTAGCTGGAGACTTTAATGCTAAATTATCGAAAACCAAAGCAGGTACAAACCAACTAGATAGGGCCACCAAACGCGGGAATGAATTGAAAAACTTCATAAATACCCACACCCTATCGAATATAATGGATACATTTATACATAGCGATACTGCCTATATTCCAACATTCAGAGGGAGAGACTTCTCCAGCACAGTAGATTACATCTTCACGTCCGTGGAACTACTAGATAAAGTCATCCAAGCAGGAGTAGTAGAAACAGCCTTTGGAGACCATAATGCACTAGAACTCAGCCTAAGAATGGGCCCGATCCAAGCACCCCCTCGCACTCTGGGAGCAAGAGACATTATGACATCAACAGACAACCTCAGGTTAAAGTGGAAAGGGGTGAACTGTGAACCCATTATGGACATAATTATAAACAATCACCAATCAACAGTTGCCTCCTGCCTACTCACCGATGGGAACCACCATAGGATAATCAAAGACTTTGCAAATCTGTGCCATGTTATTAAGACTCTTCTGACAGTCTCCCACAGGAAAAATAACGACGAACCTAGATGGTTCGATAGTTGTTGCTCAGCGGCAAATAAGGCTCTTCGCAAGGCACTAAACTCCAAACCGAGGAACCAAGTAGATGTACGGACCGCCAGGCATGCCTATAAAACAGCTATAGGGATAAGGAAGGCTGCCATGGTAGAGGATCATTGGAAAGAACTATCAGTCTCTGCTACTGTGGGAAATAGTGCAACTTTTTGGCCCGCTGTAAGGAAGATGCGGGACATGGGGAAACAGCTGTCACCAATCAGCTGCACCATTTCAAGTCAGAACTGGGAGCAACATTTCTCCAAAATATATGCTAATCCCGCTGCTCCCGTAGAAGAGCAAAATTTCGACAAACTGAGCTCACTTGATATAACCCTGGGGGAGGTCGTTTTGGCCATCAACCAAAGCCTGGGGAACAAGGCGCCAGGGCCGGATGGCTTCCCAATTGACTTAATCAAACACAAACCAGAATTCTGGGGGCCCATTCTGGTCAATGTTTTCAACAGTGCACCGTTGGGCGCCATCCCTGCCACCTGGTCCACAAGCACAATAGTGCCTATTTTCAAAAAAGGTGAAAGATCTGACCCTGCAAATTATAGGCCCATCTCACTCTTAGACAACACCCTGAAAATCTTGGGCCGGGTGTTGTACAACAGAGTGAATGTTTGGGCCGAAGAAACAGGGGTGCTGGACAGATGCCAGATGGGCTTTAGAAGTAAGGTCGGGACAACAGAACAATGCCTGAATCTCTATCTCATAATAGGCAAATATACCATAGCCAAGGCTTCTCCTATCTACCTAGCCTTTATGGACTTGTCGTCCGCATTCGACCTAGTGAATAGGTCGAAATTGTGGGCGACACTTCTCTCCTATGGCCTTGATGAACCCTTGGTACACTTCCTAGCCTATCTACATGCAGATACCAAAGCCCAGGTACGAATCGGAATGGAGGGCGAAACCTCTGGGGCAATCAAGGTAGAAAGAGGCGTCCGACAGGGGTGCGTCTTAGCACCCCTGCTGTTCATCATCTACATAAATGGTCTGAGTGACTCCCTGAAAGAGACGACAACGGATGTCCCGAAAATCCAAGGGAACCTGCTACCCGCACTCCTTTATGCAGATGATGCGGTGATCATGGGCCTAACACCGAATGCTCTCCGTGCCCTGGTCAAGAGCTTTGCACATTTTATGGGGAATCTGGACCTGAAGGTGAATTTTAAAATATCATTTATTATGACATGCGGGCCAGGGGCTAAACAACTGAACTCCATCTCAATTGGACCAGAGAAGTTAAACTCCACCAAATCATTCCCATATTTAGGTATGGTCTTTGCTGCGAACGGCCTGTGGAGTGGGCATCTCGCCCACGCCACAGGCAAGTTCTCAAAGGCCATAAATTCTATCCTTGCCTTGCCACGGCCAAAAAGGTCAGAAACAACCAAGGCAATTGTGAAAATCTACAAATTGCAATGTGTTCCGGTTGCAACCTATGGCGCAGAAATTTGGGGGATAGTGAGCCCATCTAGCCTGCAGACAGAAGAAAACCGGTTGTGTAGAAAACTTTTAGGAGCTCCAATTTCCTCTTCCGGGTACATCTGCCATGCCGAGCTCAACTTGCCCTACATAACCGACTTCATTGCCACGCGACCTGCAATATTTTGGTTGTCCATCTGGGCTAATGAACGTGCTACCTTAACACAGGATATTGTGTCCGAATGCCTAAACTGTGACAAGGGTATGAGCATTCCGTGGCTCCGGGCAATAAAGGAAAGCCTAGACAGTATTGGTAAAATCCATCTTTTTAACGATCCTGCCCAGATCAAGAGCTCGGATAAGAAGGTCATACAAATCGAACTTTACGCCCTCTTCAGGGAAAAGAGGTTGGAGATAGAACTACAAAAACATACTGTCAAATCATATGTGATTAATATAAACAATGACCTATCTCCACAACAAATACCTCTATACCTCAGACTCCCTATGACCAACTGGGAAAGGTCACTACTATTTCGCCTAAGAGCTGGATCTATAAAATACTCACTTTGCTTTCCCATGGGCCACAGCACGTTGAACTTTGGACACGAGCTAAGCCCCTGCCCTTGTGATGGACACAGCAGACAAAATGAACTACATTTCTTCTTTCACTGTAAATTTTTTATGAAATATATCAAGTGGTTTTTAGCTCCATATTTTAAAAAACAAAGGCCAGTCTCCCTAACTCAATCATATCTTATGCTTTTAAATTTAGATAATGATGAACTGATTTTTCGCGCAAGCTCATTCTTGAAAGTCATATTTTATGCACGGAAATCTATGGAACCTCCCTGAAATGCTCACGCGCCCAAAAAATGCCTCCTATGCAATAGCACTTTAGCTACTTGTAATGCACATTGGAACGCACTTTAATAATCTGATTTTGATTGTTTACATCAACATTGCTGTTTTCTTTTAACTATTTTATGGAAATTGTGTAAACTATTTTTTAAAGATGTCTTTTTATGTAATATGTGACTTTCATGGATTTTTTGCAATCCGAATAAAGTTTTCTTTGAATTGAATTGAATTGATAGACTTAACAACTACTGCCCACAAAGAGCACTGCGTTTACAATTAGCTCATTTCCTATCCATCCCATGCACAATAAAGAAAAGGTGGGGTGGTTCAGCTTGCTCACTATTGGCGGCCAAACTATGAAATGATTAGACACTTTAGATATGGACAGTGGACCAAAAACACATGTGCAGCACCCGTACCGTGAATCACAAAAATATTTTACATCCAGAGGTGTTAAACAATCTTGTGTGCATTTCTCCAAATGCACCCCCTGTCCGAAGGCGCCTCCCTTCACAGAGTGATGTGAGACAACAAACCAGAATAGGAGCTGCACCACTGACAAACAGACATATATATAGGATAGGAAACAAATGTCACAGTATAAATCTTCTGTCAATGCGATACATATGTTAATCTCTTCTTTCTTGAGGTTTCATTCCATTCTTAAAAACCATCAGCCAATGCATTTCGTCCACTTTACATTGGACTTCTTCAGGGCAGTATGATTGTGAAATGGCAAAAACAATCACAAAAGTACACCTTAGCCAAGGGCACTTTCAATAGATGTGCCAACTGCTGTCATCTGTTAGTGCTGGAAATAGTAATAATCCAAGCAGGGAAATGAGTGAATTAAAAAATCCAATAGGCAATAGATAAATATTCATAAGACCCGTGGTGTTGAAGCCAATTATCAATCAAATCAAAATATGACTGTCACTCCATGGAGGAGATTATCCTCCAGAATGGAATAAAACCTCAATAAAGAAGAGATTAACATATGTATCTCATTCACAGAAGATTTATATTAAATGTGATACTGTGACATTTTTTTTCCCTCATTCTCCTCCAACCCCAGACAACTAGGAGATCAGGAGGCCGCCACTGTTACTCAGTTATGAGATGCAGGCCTTCGAGGTAGAAACCCCACTTCTCTGTCGCCGCCTACCAGTAGCAGACCAGCTTCCTTCCTGTTACTGACCTCTCGTTGTCAAGGAGAGGGTGGTTGCGCTCTCTTCTGATTGCTTAAAAATGGTGACTGTTGCTGAAGGCCCACCTAAAATCAAAACTGGGGCCCAAGAAAGTACAGCAAGACCCAGCACAGTCTGAGAGCTTCCCATGATGCTTAATCATAGGATAAAGGGTTATATGAATGGTCCTATTGAAACATAACAATTATAGCTATTTAGACTGGAGTCCAATTCAACTAGCAGACCCAGATGGCTCTCTTCTTACTGTTTTTGATTCTGGCCAAATCGGTCTCAGATGTTTTATACAAGGAGGATAGCCAATCTGAGTGTGTGGGGGTAAGGCCTCAACCCTTCTCTTGCATATTTTCCATCTTGTCAGCAGTATGGCATAGAATAGAAAACCTCTTTTCGGGCCTGTGATTTCACTTAATATGCCAAAAATAATAAGTCTGAGGGAGATTTGTACTGGGTATCCTAAAATAATCGTTAAGGTGTTCCCGACTCTTTCCCAGAATTCAGAAATGGCTGGGCAGGCCCAAAACAAATGTGTGTCAGGGGCATTTTCCATATCACATTTTTTACAGCTAGCAGGTGGACCTTTGGTCATTTTAGAAAGTCTCGCTGGGGACAGGTAAGCCCTATGTGTGGTCAAGTAGTGGTTTCTTCAAAACCAGGCTGGCTTTACAACTAAAAATAAGGTGTTATAAGAAGATTCCCACAGATATGCCCCACAACTCGTTGGCTAATCTAAAATCCCCATCTATGGCCCCTTCGATTAACCAATAAAAGAACAATACTTCTTTCTTCCCTACTGGCTTCTGTACTAAATGGTCTTCCAGAGTATTCCCCATGCCTATTGGTTTTCTAAGATTCTGGGACCAGCTCTTTAGCTGTATTTAAATCTGGACATACCCTCCTCCAGTTTTTCATTAAATAATGCCCAATGCAAGAGTGAGCCTTCTACTGCAAGATCTCCCCATACCAGAAACCCTGCTGTTTTTAAAGGGACAGCCAGCTTGTCTTTCAGACAACTTGGTGCCCCCGGGCTATCCCACAGTGGAGCCAACCTTGACCAGTATTCTAGACCCGTTACTTTTTTGATTCTGGCCCATATTTGAGCCGCGCTTCATAAAACTTTCAGCCATACTTTCTTGAAGAATTTGTTGTCTCCATATTTAAAAAGAAAACCTTCATGTGATAGCCCCACTTGTTCCAACACAGCTAAAAACATTTTCCCTCTTCCTGATGAATCTGGAGATTTTAACAACATTCTTGAATGTGTTAGCTGGAAAGCCCATGCATAATATTGTATATCTGGTAGTGTGAGACCACCCTTTTCCACTCCTGTGTCTTAGCTTTTTCCAAGATATCCTGGTGGCTTTATAAGCCCTTACAAATGAATTGATGGATTGCTGTAATTTATCAATTATTTGTTTCTCAAAGTGTAAAGGAATGGTGTTGAAAAGAAAAGTGACTTTTGGTAGGATTGTCATTTTTATCAAATTTACTCTACCTAAGATGGTCAGGGGAAGGTGGGCCCAGGATTTCATTAGTTTTTGGCTCTTTCTTAGGATGTTTAAAAGATTGACCTTAGCAATCATATCTATGTCCTGAACAATCTTCACTCCCAGATACCGCACCTCGTCTTTGGTTTGATGTTGACACCCCGGCAGGTTCCAAGTCATGATTTCAGTTTTCTCTACATTGACCTCATAACCTGAGGCCCGACCAAAATCCCTAGCTAAGCTGATGACATGAGGAAAAGATAACTCCAGGTCTGAGGAAAGGATTAGAATATTGTCAGCATACAGGGCTACCTTCCTCTCCAATGTTCCACTTTTAAATGGTGTGATAGCTGTCTCCTCCCTAAGACGCTGAGCAAATGGCTCTATATACATGTCGAATAGGAGGGGGGAGAGGGGCCAGCCCTGTCTGGTTCCTCTCTTAATTCTAAAAGGTCTAGTCAGTTTTCCGTTAACCACCAGCCCCGCCGAAGTGTCACTATAGATAAGACTGATGGTGCGCCGGAATTTTGGCCCAAAATGAAACTTCTCAAGCACGGCCGCAAGATAGTTCCAGTTGACCCTGCTGAATGCTTTGGTTGCATCCAACGCCATTGCTGCCAGAGGGAGTGAAAACGTTGAGGCGAAATCAATCGCTCCTATAAAATCATGCATAAGGTCAAAAAGATTTCCATCTCTCAAAAAACCCTTTTGGTCGAGATGCAGCAAGTCCCCTGTTACCACACCCAACCTCCGCCAATATCCTGGTGAATACCTTATAATCAGAGTTTAAAAGTGAAATAGATCTGTATGAGCCACATTCTGTTGAGGACTTGCCTGGTTTTAAAATCAGTGTTATTTTAGCTTCACCCCACGAGGTAGGAGTTTTAGCACCTTCAGCAAAAAAAAAATTCGAAAATGGTTGTCATAAATGGGATTATTGCCTCTCCCAGACTTTTATATAATTCAGCAGGAAGGCCGTCAGGCCCTGCAGCCTTACCTGCCTTACAAGAAAGGCTGTATGCTGAACAATTTGCTGCTGTGTGTTCCTCTTTCCTCGTTTTGCTGTCTGTGCTGGCAGAGCCCCTGTTTGAGGAAAAGGGCTGTTTAGCGCTCACGTTCTGAAGCGCCTGGAGTGCCTGAAGCGACACGGAGCAGCGCCCTTCGTTTGCCTGGAGTGCACACACCGCCACCGCTCGCGTTTCCCGCTGCGCGGGAAACACTCGCATTCCCTGGACGGCGGACTGCGATAGCTAAAAGAACTCCAAGAACCACAAACCTCTTGGCCCTGGAGCACCGCCCTGACACGCCCCCCTCACCTGCCGATAATTGAGGAGGAGGCGCGCTGTACTGGGCTGTATGCTGAACAATTTGCTGCTGTGTGTTCCTCTTTCCTCGTTTTGCTGTCTGTGCTGGCAGAGCCCCTGTTTGAGGAAAAGGGCTGTTTAGCGCTCACGTTCTGAAGCGCCTGGAGTGCCTGAAGCGACACGGAGCAGCGCCCTTCGTTTGCCTGGAGTGCACACACCGCCACCGCTCGCGTTTCCCGCTGCGCGGGAAACACTCGCATTCCCTGGACGGCGGACTGCGATAGCTAAAAGAACTCCAAGAACCACAAACCTCTTGGCCCTGGAGCACCGCCCTGACACGCCCCCCTCACCTGCCGATAATTGAGGAGGAGGCGCGCTGTACTGGGCTGTATGCTGAACAATTTGCTGCTGTGTGTTCCTCTTTCCTCGTTTTGCTGTCTGTGCTGGCAGAGCCCCTGTTTGAGGAAAAGGGCTGTTTAGCGCTCACGTTCTGAAGCGCCTGGAGTGCCTGAAGCGACACGGAGCAGCGCCCTTCGTTTGCCTGGAGTGCACACACCGCCACCGCTCGCGTTTCCCGCTGCGCGGGAAACACTCGCATTCCCTGGACGGCGGACTGCGACAGCTAAAAGAACTCCAAGAACCACAAACTTCTTGGCCCTGGAGCACCGCCCTGACACGCCCCCCTCACCTGCCGATAATTGAGGAGGAGGAACGCGCATCGCGGGACGCGCGCGGGCGACGCCGGGCTAAGCCCGGGCAAAGGGCGGGCCCTCTGTGGCCCTCAGTGACCGAGGTAGGCCGGGCTGGGCCTGGACCCTTACATTTTCTTTTTCGCACAGCTATTATTTATTTGTGTCTGTGCCCATTTGAGTAGGAGGGCAATTCGCCGCAAACACTGTGATAGATATACTGCACCCTGGTCCTACCTGTCCCGCAAGGGACCAACTTTATTCCAGACTTTTATCCATTTTATAGTGCTATATTTCTTTCTTTTCTACTGTGGAAAATGTCTAAAACTTTACGTTCTGGAAGGGTAGTGGGAGAAAAACCCACCCGGAAAGTACCTACCATCCGCACAAGAAATAAGTCAATAAATAACCCACCTCTGAAAGGTCAATGTCAGTTATCTGAACTGTGGGATCTAACAGCTATTAACAAACCTAAATGTGCGACCCTACTCAACTCAGATGCCAAAGCCCTTGAGGTACAGGAAGTACACTTACCAACTACCTTTGAGCCTCGATCTCCCCAGGCCCAGCAGGGGGCCTCCCAACTCATGGTAGGAGGGTCTCCCTCACGGGACCCTACAGACGGGAAGCCGACGATTGTAAGTGAGCCTGTACATATACCACCTATCCCCCAGGCATCCACGAATGACAGGCCGGGAGACGATCTGTCTGCTTTATCTATTGACTTGGAACTATGGGGTCGCTACATAAGCCCTGCTAAAGTGGAATCCCTGGAGCAATTTAAAGTTCAGGGTGGAGCCACCCCATCAGGACTAATGTTGTATAGTAGCACTCCGTCACTAAACAGACATGAAATTTCTGACTTGTTAAACTCCTCCAAGAGTCCCGATCTCAATCTCCTGGATAATATTTCCATGGCGGAAGCACGAGAAAAGCCGATCTCTGAGTCCATGATCGCGCTGGAACAACTTCTTGCTTCAATACTGATGCTTTTAGGAAAATTTGTAGGCAGCTCTGACTGTATCCTTGAATCAGTTACCCAAATCTTAAAGTTATTGCTGCAGAAAGTGCCGGATTTGGGTAAGGCCTCCTCCCCTCAACAGCTTGAACAACCTGCATCTGAGGGGAAAATCAAAGCCACTAGAAGCGAACTAGTTAAGAAAAATGAACCGCCTTTTCTGGTCCCTGATAAGGAGTTGCCTCATTCTGCAGCTTCAAATTGCATCAAGAATATAGTCCTCGAGATAGAGGAGGAGGATAAAGTCTTGCCTGGCCCCAAAACGGCACAGGAGTTATTTCCTATCTTTGTCCCGGATGGTGGAAAAGAACTCTTGGCCGACAAACCCCAACTTAATGAAGAAAAGAAAAAATATGGTAATCAAAAAAGTACCAAAGCCAGCAAGAGGAAACCAATTCGAAAATATAGAAAGAAGAAGCAACGGAGGATCATTTTCCAAAAATACACAGAGGCAAGGGAGAATGAAATAAGGAATGGGGAACCTTTATCTACTTCCTTAAAAGCGGATACGGATGTGAACTTAATCACTTCAACCTCAGTGGAGGAGGAAAATGAACAAGGCAGCTTGTCTTCCCAGGAAGACTTTCCACAAATTGGGAGCCCTCTCCCAGGCTCTCCGGTTCGGAGTGCAGTAGGAGGGCCACTTTCTTTTCCCTCCGGGACTTTAAACCCTTTGGCTGCTCCCTTTGTGGTAACAATTGACTCCGAAAATGCTTGTCCTCTTGCTCGGCCTGTAAATATGTCTAAGGCCCCTGCGGATGTGCGTGTGCTAGAATTTGTTCCATTATTTGATACTGACCTTTTATTAAATAGAGCCTGGCTCCTTAAGCGCTTTAGCGAGGTTGAATGTCTCTATCACATTCAGTCTAGAGACATAGAATTGGTGTCTCTGTTAGGTGGCAGTCGGGTTCTGAGTATTCGGGTGAAATTTTATTCCCCGATTATAACAAATCTGATTCTTGAACAGGCTGAAAATTTCCAACGTTTAGGAATTGATATACTTCCTATCTCTACCCCTGGCAAGCCAAACTCTTTCGATAAGCAGGGGCTGAGAGGTGGTGAGCAAAATTGGATAACCTCTCCTCTGAGAGACCTGAAAATTTGGGTTTCCAGGGGAAAACGCTCTGTATCGCACGTGAAGCCACTTCCACTAGTTGAGAATTCCACACTCAATGATGATAATAACCGGTGGAATTGGCTCCATAGTGCTTTATCAACAAAAAATAAGGATAATCCCAAATTGTTTCACCACCTTTAACCCAACCTTAAACATAATTTCCTGGAACGCGGCCGGATTTCATAGTAGCCCGGAGAAACTGGCCTTCTTATCCACTCTGGAGGCCGATATATTGTGTATCCAGGAAACATGGTGCATAGATAGGTTAATGCCTTTAAAAGATTTCTATGTATTGGAAGTACCGGCTGCGCCCTCTAAAAAAGGGCATGCTAGGGGGGGGCTCGCCTGTTTACTGTCAAATAAGTTCCAATGGAGATTCTCCCATTATATTGATCCCACTAGACTTTTCCACACAATAACTTTGGAAAATATGTACCATGACAATACAAAATTTTCCATGGTCATTTTTAATGTGTACATTCCGCCTGAGGATGGTTTTAATGATAATCTGAAGCGGGTCCTCCAGTTTATGGAAAATATAAAAAATTCTCCTCCTTTTCCGGTAATTTTGCTAATCGGTGATCTGAATTGTAAAGTATCAAATGCTAGTCTAACACTTTTTAGGGATAAAGCTAAGGAGGAAACATATTGCATCCCCCAGACGCTTTTCCCGGAAAACTTAAGAACAAATAAAAGGGGGAAGATTTTGTTAAAAGAACTAGCAATCGGGGATGGTATTATCTTAAATGGAAGATTTCCATCTGACGTCCCCGCAAATTATACCCATAATTCCCCCTTTGGATCATCAATTTTGGACTATGCTATCGCCAGTTACAGCCTGTTTCCCTTGATTCTTGACTTAAAGATTATACCCACGACTCTGAGTGACCATAATATTTTAGCACTATCAATTTCGTTAAATTCTCTGAATACGGCATCCTGGGCTCTAAATGGTAAGGAGGCTACCTTCAACCCAACAGCTGGAAGATGCTTCTGGAATAATGCTGCCATTAATGGGGTCCAGGAGCTATTGTCCGATACTCTCAGGGAAATAGAAGTGTGGAACGGAAATGAAATAGTTTGCTTCGAGGCATTCATGTTAAAGATTCTATCGAATGTTAAAAAATCTGCCCCGCTTAGGAAAAAAGGAGAGGTAGTGCCTCTGCCCCTCCGTAATCTGAATAGGGAGTTAAACAAACTAATCCGTGCACAGTATGCTGAAAGGGTACCGGAACGTGGGAAAGTTATCGCTAGGTTAAGAAGAAAGAGAAGCAGACTTAAGAAAAAAATTAAAAGGGACAGGGAGGATGAGGCATGGATTAAATTAAGGGAATCTGCTGTACACGGCAACATTAAAGATTTTTGGGCAATAATTGGGAAAGGATGTGGTACACGCCACTCCCCTATCCCTATAGCTATACCAGAAGATCTATGGTTTTCCCATATTTGTGAATTATATGCTGGAAATGGGACCATAGCTGTTGATAACGTCTCGGATCCGGCCCCTGATGACTCGGTTTTCTTTCCCTCTGAGAAGGAAATCGAGTTGGCTATAAAAAATATGCGATCCTCTGGGGCCATGGGACCGGACGAACTTCCGATGACGGTCCTAAAACAAGACCCACTGACCTGGAGTAAAATCCTGTATCCCCTGTTTAAGGCGTGCCATTCTTCCAAATGTGTCCCTGCATCATGGAGAGGAAGCATTCTGATTCCTATCTTTAAAAAGGGGGCAAGGGACAGTCCCAGTAACTATCGCATGATTGCGCTCCTCGACTCCATCGGAAAGGTCTTTGCGAAATGCCTCCTGAGTTCTCTTTCCGATTGGGTCGAGGAGCGCAACATCCTGCCTTTGGAACAGACTGGCTTCCGAAGGGAACATGGCACGTTGGACAACCTGACTGCCCTGCAGGTTATTACGGATAAATATGTCCAGGTGAGAGGGGGAGTGGTATACGCCGCATTCATTGATTTCTCCACGGCGTTCGACAAAGTAGATCGGGGAACGCTGTGGAGAAAATTGGCGATGCTGGGCCTCCCTTCACACCTGTTGGAATTGGTGCGGGCGCTGCACACTGAGACCTGGTGCAGGGTCTTAATGGGGGGTGAAAGGGGGCTTTCGGCCAAAATTCCAGCTCAGAATGGCCTTAAACAGGGCTGCCTATTGGCGCCCCTGTTATTCTCCTTATATACAACTGACCTCCCTGCTGTTGTGTCCCACAGCGAGGGGATCGCACCATTGATAGGAGGGGTGCCAATGGCCTGCCTGATGTATGCCGATGATGTGTTATTGCTTGACTTAACACCCGTGGGACTGGCAAATCGGCTTCAGGCTTTGCAGGACTTCGCCAGGGAGCATTATATGAAGATCAATACTAATAAAAGTAAAGTGATGTGTATTGCTGGTCGAAAGAAATGCCGTTCGACAGATTTTCGTTGGGCCATTGGAGGGCACAGATTGGAGGTCGTTACTTGTTATACCTTTTTAGGGAAAATATTCTCGGCCAATATGAGCGAGAGTCTTCACATAGAGCATTGCTCTCGCAAAGCTCTTGCCCATGGCAACGGGTTAAAGTCCCTATACCTGGCAACGGGGAGAAGACATTTTTCTAGCCTCTTGGAAGTATTTAGAGCTAAAATCCCCGCAACCATTTTGTATGGTATAGAAATAATTGAGATAAAATATTGGGACTTCTGCCACAAGACTGAGGGAAAACTCCTAAGATCCCTCTCGACTCTTAATAACGCCTGCCCACTGGCCGCCTGCAGGCTGGATTTTGGACTCAGGAGTGCCTGGGTGCAGGGTCTATGCGCCTTAATAAGGTGGGTAGCCAGTTTGGCTAGAGCGAGAGAAGGAACCCTGCGAGCTTTGCTCAAAAAAGAACTTTTGGGCAATTTCAAGGAGTTCTCTAAACTCGTTGGCAATTTCAGAAGGGCTGTGAAAATCCTGGGGCTGGAGGAAAGCGCACTCTTCTCCTATACTCCCACGCAGTTAAAGCAGGTCCTTAAGGAGGCTTCGTGGGAGTACTGTTTCCTAACCGACAAAAAAACAGTTGGCGACAAAAGGAACGTGGAGCCGCTAATCTCCTCCTATAGGTTGAAACAGCCCCAACCGTACGCCCTGTGGAATTTACCACATGGCATACGTAGGTTCTGGTTTTTATTACGGTATAACTTAATCCCTCTCAATGTGCTGCTGCCCAAATGGCATGGCACCTCGCCGTTGTGCAATTTATGTAAATTGAATAACCAGGACTGTATGCATGTACTTTTGATTTGTCCTATGTTACGTAGCTTGCGCAACCGATGGCTTAAAGTAATCTGTCTACGCCTCAGCATCGTCACTTTTCAAGATTTTCTTCATGCACTTTATTGCCCACCAAATGAAATGTTTTATGCCTATGTTTTTAACTTTTTTAAAGGATTTTTAGCTATTTATTAATCTTCTGGAAGGTGGTCCCGGCCTGGCCTTGTGGGACTGATGGTTTGCAGTGCACCTATCACAGTTCGAATAGCATGTTTTTATAACTTTTGCATTTTTGATGATTGTGTTGTTATTGTATGTTCATGTTTATGTGGCCCTCTTCTGAGAGCCAAAACATAATAAATAAATTTGAAATTACAAGAAAGAAGTGCCTTCCTGACCTCCTGTTGTGATATTTCAGATTCTAAGTTTTCTCGTTGGGTGGACTCCAAGGGAGTGAGATTGATCGGATTTAGCCATTCATGTGCAGATGTACTATCTATATCATTATCCTCATTGTATAAATCCTTTAAAAAAGTGTGAAAGACTTCCCCTATCTCTTCATCCTTGATTGTCGATGTATTAGTGTGCATGTTATCTATTTGTTTTATAAGATTTCGCACTCTATCAGTTTTGGCCTTCCAAGCTAATTATCCTCCGGCCCCCTCACCATATTCAAAGTGGGCAAGCTTTCTCACCTCCCATCTATTAGAGATCCTGGTCTGAATAGTATTCCCCAATAGAACTTTCAGGGATTCCTATTTCACGACTACTGCACACCTTCAAAGGGCAGATTTTCTTTTGCAAAGGTTAGCAGTGTGTACTCCACTAAAGCTTCAAAAGCCTGAAACCGAAGAGGGGAGACAAGTTAAAGTTGGATAATGCTGTGTCTGCTTGGGTTCTACCAGCCCTTTGCACTAGTTCTTATAATCACTCGTCCCAGGAGCTTTGTGGGGCATTTCAGATGGGTAACCCTCACAGGCCAGGATTCAGATGTTGTACCCCCTCATGTGATGAAGTATAGCTATCCACTGAAGCACACCAGCTGCTGTGACAATTGGCAAATGTTATGTCTATTCCAAATCACACATCATGTGCTTTTCAATATATTTTCTTAAATGATGTGATGAACAAGGGGCAGGATTCATTGTAATAGTTTAATTATAATACTTCTTTACATTGGTGTAAGGCAATTTTTTTTAGCCATTGCCTGATATTCTCCCATTAAGAAACTGAAATCTCTTTTTTAGACTAATGCTCGCGATGTGATCCTTTCTGAGAGTGCCTTGCATGTTCTGAACCACACATTCTGGGAATGCAGTAAAAATGGCATTTAAATACTTCTCCCTATAGCCATACTTCAGGATGGCTTGGATGACTTCCCCAGATAATTGTAGAGATAGCCTGGCTGAAGTCTTCAGAATGACTCCAGGATGATCTTCCTTTTTGACTTGGGGTGGGCCTGCCAGAGAGATGCATTCCTTTCTTTACAGAAAGCCGTCCGATACAGCCTACATTAGTCTTCAGGCTGGATATCCGACCCCTGACTTGATGTTGGAACAGTTTCAACGTATTTATCATGGGTGTGTAAAGCACTCCACGGTGACATCTGAGCACCTTGCATGTGGATATATATATAGACAGGAGCGTGAGGTAAAGAGCAATAAAGGCCCAGTGATGAAACTTAGTAGAGGATCAGTCAGCATCCTTCTGCGAGGAACATTGATAGAGAAAGCCAAGAACACTTGCATCAGCCTCGCCAGGCCAACGGGCCAAGCCGTGAGGGAAACGGCGGTAGCGGGAAACCGGAGCCACCAGACCACACCTTCCAGCAGCCCCTGGGGCGCCAGCGCCCCCGTGACGCGCCAGAAGCGCCAGGAGGCACCAGCAAAACGCTGACCCCCGCGAGACCTGGGGGAACACCAGAACACTTGCATCAGCCTCGCCAGGCCAACGGGCCAAGCCGTGAGGGAAACGGCGGTAGCGGGAAACCGGAGCCACCGGACCACACCTCCCAGCAGCCCCTGGGGCGCCAGCGCGCCCGTGACGCGCCAGAAGCGCCAGGAGGCGCCAGCAAAACGCTGACCCCCGCAAGACCTGGGGGAACCCCAGAACACTTGCATCAGCCTCGCCAGGCCAACGGGCCAAGCCGTGAGGGAAACGGCGGTAGCGGGAAACCGGAGCCACCGGACCACACCTCCCAGCAGCCCCTGGGGCGCCAGCGCGCCCGTGACGCGCCAGAAGCGCCAGGAGGCGCCAGCAAAACGCTGACCCCCGCGAGACCTGGGGGAACACCAGAACACTTGCATCAGCCTCGCCAGGCCAACGGGCCAAGCCGTGAGGGAAACGGCGGTAGCGGGAAACCGGAGCCACCGGACCACACCTCCCAGCAGCCCCTGGGGCGCCAGCGCGCCCGTGACGCGCCAGAAGCGCCAGGAGGCGCCAGCAAAACGCTGACCCCCGCGAGACCTGGGGGAACACCAGAACACTTGCATCAGCCTCGCCAGGCCAACGGGCCAAGCCGTGAGGGAAACGGCGGTAGCGGGAAACCGGAGCCACCGGACCACACCTCCCAGCAGCCCCTGGGGCGCCAGCGCGCCTGTGACGCGCCAGAAGCGCCAGGAGGCGCCAGCAAAACGCTGACACCCCCCTCGCCCCGCGAGTCGCGCGCGGGAGCGACCGGGAGAAGCCCGGGACAAGGGCGGGCCGTCTGTGGCCGTCAGGGGCCAAAAGAGGCCGGGACGGGCCACCCCCTTTGTATCTGCAAATGGGTAAGCGCAAACACTTGGGCCCTGAGGGTCAGGGGGCTAAAGAAGCTAAAGTGCCACACAAGGCAGACACTATTATCTCTTATCTCACATCGGCGGTAGGTGCAATAAATCAAAAAATCGCCAATGCCGAGAAAGAACTAGAATTGGGTAAAGCTTCTAACTCGACTGTCATTGAAAACGAGCACTCCCAACACCCCATTGTGGTGAGCACGCAGGAGGAGGGCTTGCCAGCCAACAACCCAAACACTATAGTTTCAGTGGAGCACAAAATCGATAACGGGGAGATGGGTCGACCGCTGTCCCCTAACAGCCCCAAAAAGAAAGCTAGCAAAACTGGAAAGAAAGGCGCCCCCATTTCTAACCACCAGGATCTTGTTAATGACATTTGTTTAACATTGGGGGACAAACTGGAGGATATGGTCACTGCTCGCCTTGAGCCAATACTAGAAGAAATTGGGAAAGACATCGTGGACTGCCTAAACAGCTGTCTAGCAGGATTGCTAAAAAGGTGCGAGAGAATTGACACATTTATTAATGACTTTAGGGCCAAAGAGCAGGTGTCAAATGTTATTATCAAGGCCACATCCAATACTCCGAATAGTGTTGAAATAATGGACTGTACTACAACCAAAACTAGTCCAGCCAATACAAAAACGACACACACCATTGACCAACCACCATCGGCTTTGTTAGCCTTAGATACTGTGCCAAGTGGGGGTGTTACCCCTCAGATCACCACCCAAGGAAATTCCCTAACAAGCCATAACAGCTTGCAAATTCACACTACAACCAACACCGCCAGACTGCACCTTCCCCCTCAAGCAGCCCCGTATGTAGCAGTTATATGCGGAGTCCCACCACTGCTTGACAAGGAGAGAGAGTCTATTACAGATCTCTTAGATAAATCTAAAGGTTGGTGCAAGCAATATTCAAGCAGTGATTTAGATATTACTCCTTACATTATCATGGCCAGAAGGGTGGGGTGGGTTGGACATGGTAACAAATGTATTAAAGGAGATTGTATTGTTCTCAACTTTTCGGACAAAGGAGTGGCTGATAAACTATTCTGGGATGGTTCACCCACAATTGACGATGACATCAGACCATTACCTCTGGGCTATTTTTATCCACCGAGGGGGGCCAAGAAAACCATCTTGTCCAAACATAAGTCATCTGGGGGCAGACATAGCCCAACCCTAGGACCCTGCGACTTTGCAATGCAACCTAAGGCTAAACCTTTATCACCTATTAACCAGCTTGCCACCCGATTCACCGTAAAGAATTTACAACTGACTAACGCACATAGAGAAAGCGTCCCCTTGTCTAACCGTTTCTCGCCTTTGTCAACAACAGAAGACTCGGTTTGACTAGAGAAGCCAAATGTCACCAATCAGACATCTGGTGAGTTTAATGGGAAGACCTGTAAGATCCTCAGCTGGAACATTGCAGGATTAAGATCGAAGGCTGATGATGAAAACTGGCTAAGTTTTATCTCATCTTTTGATATCATCTCCTTACAAGAAACATGGGACATTGATAACAAATTTGAGATTGATGGATTTATGCATTTTAATATCTTAGCTACACCGAGCACCTCAGGTAGAGCAAAAGGTGGCTTATCCACTTTCATTTCACTTAATTTGAAAGGGAATGCCAAACAGTTATTGTCTTGCTCCCCGCATCTCTTGGTTGTAGAGTTAACAATGTCAAACACACTTATTATTCTGCTAATTAACTTTTATAATTCTCCTGAATTTGTCCATAACAACCAAATTCTGATGCTACTCGATGAATTTCTGGAAAACTATAAATTAAGCAAACATGGTTATGAGATTATATTGTCAGGAGATTTTAATATTCATCCCTGTAGTATGAATTGTAAGCTTATTGATGAGGATGGCCCACCCAATGCTCTCCCAGTACACTTTGAACATACAAAAGGAGGGGAGGGCCTGGAGAATCTTTTGGCCACTCATAACCTATATGAGTCTAGTTGCTGCCCGCTAGGGCCAAGACCTTCGACATACAAAGGGAACGACACAGGTTCAATTATAGATTTTATTTTCATTTCATCCTTTATTTTGAATTATATCTTAAGTTATAGAGTCGTGGACTCTATTTTTAGCGATCACAACCCTGTGGCATTAAAAGTATCGCAAGTAGGATTTATTGATTTTAAAGAATCTAACGAACCAGGGGTACAATCGATGAAAAATTTAACATCAACATGTAAAGGGGGAAAGTTGAAATGGTCTAAAGTGACACCAATTGCTTTCTTACAGGAAGTTTTAACAAAAACCGAAAGGGAAGTCGGTGTTTGCTTAGACCCTCTATCAACCAATAGCAACATCGTACAGGCTTTTGAAACAATATGCCAAAAAATTAACAAGGATTTAACCCTTAAACCAAAAAGGGGGAGACAGATTGTTAAACGTTGGTTTGACTCTAACTGTTCAAGGGCCCACACTAACTTATTATATGCCCTCAAAGAGACACCAAGAAACAAGGCCAAAGTCATCCAACTAAGGAAAGAGTATAAACAGGCCATTTGGAAAAGGAAGAAGGACATCAAAGAGCAGGCCTGGTTGGACCTTCAATCGCCAGAGGTCCTCCGGGATAGTTCAAAATTTTGGGAAGTTATTAATCATTCATACTTCTCGGAAGGAGATAGCCACTCAGTAGAGTGTGTTATCCCTGACGATCAGTGGCTATCCCACTTTGGTAATATTTATAAATAAACTGAATCCAGTCCATCACAGGATAGCCCTGACCACTCTAACGCTGACCCAATTGAAGCTTTCACAATAGAAGAGATAGAGGATGCAATAACCAAGACATCTATTAACAAGGCCCCAGGACCTGACTTGGTCCCGGCCGATCTGTACAAAGCAGCACCCACATTCTGGTCAAAGGTTTTGAGAAATGTGTTTAATGCAGTCAGAACAGGTGTGATACCACAGTCTTGGGCTACCTCTATCATCATACCCATTTTTAAAAAAGGCCTCAAGAATGACCCTGCCTGTCACAGGCCTATCTCCCTAATTGACTCTGCTGTTAAGATCTTGGGCAGAGTCATTTTGGGGAGATTAACATCTTGGCTGGAGGGCAGGGGAATTCTTTCGAACGCCCAATATGGCTTCAGGGCCAAAAGAAGCACATTGGATCAATGCTTAAACTTGTATCTGATAACCTCCAAATACACCATAGTCAAAAAAGGAGTGTTATATATGGCTTTCATGGACCTCTCCTCAGCCTTCGACCTGGTCAACAGGTCGAGGCTGTGGGGGGTCCTTTTGGAGATAGGCATTGATAAATCCTTAGTGGGCTTTTTGGCTGACTTACACCAGGGGCTGGAGGCCACAGTGAAAGTGACCAGGGACGGTAGGTGCACAAATCCCTTCAGCTCCGAGAGAGGAGTGAGGCAGGGATGTATTCTTGCCCCGCTCCTCTTCACTTTGTACATAAACACCCTCGAGCCGGTTCTCTCTGCCTTGGGCGCCGACGTCCCGCGTGCAGGAGACACTAACATTTCAGTTCTCCTGTACGCGGATGACGCGGTCCTCTTGGCGAGAACCGGTGTTGCCCTGAATAAACTCCTGGCCTCCTTTGGGGAATTCATGACCTCACTAGACCTAAAAGTGAACACACAAAAATCTCACGTCATGATAATGGGAATAAAAGGGACAAAGAGGAGACCAATAACCATGGTCTGTCTAGGAAAGGAGGTCCAGAGGGTTCCCTCTTTTACCTACCTGGGCGTCCTATTTGATGATAAAGGTACGTGGGGTCCCCAACTTAAGGCCAAATCCAATGCACTAAGCAGATCGACAGGAGCCATCCTGAATTTTGCCAGAAAACTGGGTTCAAGACCGACGAGCGCGATCCTCAAAGTATATAATGCCAAGAGCATCGCAATCGCTAATTACGGGCTTCAATCTGGGGATACATAGAGCCTGTCCCTATTCAAAGGGCAGAAAACAGGTTTTTAAGATCATTGCTTTCTGTTCCCCAGTCTACCCCTACTTTTTCCACTCACTCAGAACTGGCAGTTGGGTATGTCTCTGATGTGATAAAATCTGCCCCGGTTACTACTTGGCTCAAAACCTGGTTAAATGAAGAGATCTCTTTAAATCATAAAATTCTAGAAGATTGTTTAAATTTGGATGGAGTTCTCAAGATCCCCTGGATGTTGTATGTAAAAAATATGTTAGCAAAGGTGGGACGCATCGACCTCTTTTACTCACCTATGAGCATAACCAAAGCGGACGTTAAAACAGTTAAGGATTCACTGATGAACCTTTTTATTTCAGAGCGAGAGGAAACCAAACTTATGAAATTTACAGTGAGAAGGAATTTCAGATTGAAAACCGTCCCAGGCCCAGAACCCTACCTGATACTTGTAAACAACTCTTTCCACCGCTTTCTTTTAATTAGATTTCGGTTGAATTTAATTCATTTTTTATTGGGCTCATACTATAGATGGGAGACGCCGGAAAACAATAAACCATGTGATTGTGATAACTTCTCACCCCAGGACACCCTACATTTTATTATGTTCTGCGATCACTATGATAAAATCAGAAGGAAATATCTTGTCCCCATCCTTAGAGAGGCCCGCTTCTTACATGTGAAGCCAGCGCTCTTATTCCTGCAACTTTTGCACAATGCACACGTCACCTTTCATGTTGCCAGTTTTTTAGTAGCAGGAGTACGCATCAATAAAAAGCGCAGAAAATGTAATAACGGATTGATTATAAACTAAATTTTTTAAAGGCAACTGTTTTTTAAGAATTTAACTCTCACAAGAAAATAGATTTAGCGATGTTTTATACATCTTAAATGTACCTTTTTAACCTTTTTATCTATTTCTTCTGTATATAGGAATTGCTTGCGCTCATGTCACTTTACATTCAGCTGCTGTGAACTATGAATTACTATGTACATATTATGTAAATATTCTCCCTGTGTTATTTAACTTTTTTGTACGTGTAACCTTTGAAATGTATCCTGTGTCTTTTTATGATTTTTTAAAAATCGAATAAAAGTGATTGACTGACTGACTGACTGACTGATAGAGAAAGCCTGTTGTCAAATATGGCATGGAATAGGTGGTATAGCCTTAATGTAACAAGAGTCCTGAGAGCCTAGATGAGGAGATTGGCCAGTCCAGATGGATGCCACGTTGGCACTTCTGTAGTGCCAAAAGAAAAAAAAAAAAAAAGCAAGTTAGTGCCTAACAAATCTTGAGTGTAAGATGGTTAAAGGCAGGGCTGATTGAATTAAGTGGCCAAATGATATGGCATGGTTGATTAAATTATGCGGCAAAGAGGGATATTATGCAGCACAATGCAGCAGATTTTCTGACAGTATTACTTATTGTTTTATTATTTTTATACATGTTAACACTGCTTGGGCAAAGGTTTAATTTCATTAGTATCATTTTAAGTAACACTTTTTTTAAAGTTTGATTTATTGAGGAGAAGAAAAAGGGGTAGAATGGGGGAGTGGGAAGGAAAAGAGAAGAGTTACAATAAGCAGATGGAGGAAATAAACACTAAAATAAAAATGTCATAAAAGTAAGCATTACAAGCATAAAAAATTATGAACATATCGTATAAATAGAAATACAATAAGTAAAATACAATATATAGAAACACAGTAATAGTAGTAAACCAATATATGGAAAAAATAAATAGGTAATAAGGAAATCACGGGGGTTTGCGAACTTCAACTGTATCCGGAGCAGGACGGGGATGAACAGGAGCAGAGGAGGAGAGATATGTTAGCAAAGGAAGCCAAAGCAGGTCTCGTTTAATAGCTAGGGAGATGGGGGATACATAATTGGTGTCTAAACGATGGTTAAAACAAATTGCATTCCACCAGGATTGATAGGTAACATTTGCAACTTGTTTCCAGTTAGAGGTGATAACATGAAAAGCTACAGCCAGGAAAAGGTCAAGTAAAGGGTAGTGACTGGAGGGATGAGGAAGTTCCGACAAGAGGGAGCCAAGGAAAACTAGTGAGGGCGAAAAGGGGACCTGAAACTGAAAAATCTTTTGAATTTGCTTCCAGACCAACTGCCAGAACTGGGAGGTAGGTGGTCAGTCGAACAACATATGTTTGAGATCAGCAGAGGGGCATGGACAGGACCAACAAGAAGAGGGAGTGTCTGTTGAAAAACGGGATAAGGCAAGTGGGGTAAATAAAATTCTGTGATAAATGAAAAATAAAGTCTGGGTAGTGTTAGCAGCTCTGGAGGTCTTATGGAGTTTAGTCCAAATTTTGTCCCAAAAAAGGACCGACCAGGTCTGAGAAAAGTCCAGCTCCCATGCAAGCTCAGTACGAGATTTTAATCTATCATTAGTAAGACGGAAATAATTATATAAAGCGGATGCAGAAGGGGAAGTTTCCAATAGAAGGGAAGTGGGTCTGCGATCTACAGGAGTCTCGTTGGAGGATGGAAGAGTTTGAAGATATGAAAGCAAGACTGGGTAAAGGGTGTTGTATTGTGTTCGGGCAGAAGCGGGCAAAGAGAAAAGAGATTGAAGATCCTGAAATGAGAGAGGCGTACCTTGAGATAATAATTGAGATATCCAAGATAGTCCTTGAGAATGCCAAGTTTTCCAATATATGGTACGGTTACGGATTTTGAGAAGAGAGTTATTCCAAATCGGTTGTTCGTGAAGGGAGAGAAGAGATGGATAAGATGAAGTTAAGTAGGGAGAAAGGAGTTTACAAGAGTGTGAAAGAATAGGTGAGCGGAGACGAGTTAAGGAAGATGTAAAGGACAAGAATTCACGGAAGGTAAAAGGAGAAATGAAAGAAGATTCCATGTTTAGCCAAACAGGGGGATGATGTGGCATATTAGATGAAAACCAGCGAGTCGATTGTTTCAGGGAAAAAGCACAGTGATATTGTTTGAAATCGGGAAAGCGCACTCCTGATTGAGCTTTGTCTTTACGCAAAGAAGCAAGGGCTATTCGAGGACGTTTACCGTTCCATAGGAATTTCAGTAATAAAGAATCAATCTTCTTAAAGAAAGAGAGGGGGATGTGTAAAGGAAGCATGGATATAGTATAGAGAAGCAGGGGAGATAGCATCATCTTTATAGAGTTGAGTCGACCCCACCAGGACAAAAAGAGCGGATGCCAACAAGTGATAGCCGTATCCATTTTCTTATACACATAGTCAAAGTTTAGCTTGAGAGTGTAGGATAACAAAGGAGCAAACCAGACCCCTAGGTATTTGATTTTGGATCGTTGCCATGAAAAACCTGTAGAAGAAAAAAGATGTTTCTGACAGTGAGGATTGAAAGGTAGAATTTCACACTTGTCGGCGTTCAAACGATATCCGGAGACTGCAGAAAAAGAAGAAACTTGTTGAAGAAAAGAGGGAATGGAAGTGGCAGGGTCGGAGCAATAGAAAAGAATATCATCGGCAAAAACCTAGAGTTTGACTTGCTGGGAACCAAAATGAAAACCAGAAATAGTGTCATCCAAACGAATTTTAGTAAGGAAGGGTTCTAAGGCTAGAATAAAAAGTAAGGGAGATAATGGGCAACCTTGTCGAACCCCTCTATGTAGAGAAAAGTAATCCGAGGACATCCCATTAACAAAAATAGAAGCTTGAGGATTAGAGTAAAGTAAAGAGATAATAGAAAAATTTAGGAGGAATACCGATCCAACGTAAAGCCTGAAACATGAAATCCCACCCAATCCGATCGAAAGCCTTTTCCGCATCTAGGGAGATAGCTGCGAAAGGAAGAGTGAGAGAAGAAGATTTGCCAAGTATGTTGAGAAAAAATCGGGAATTATCTGATGAGAGACGCCCCTTGACAAAACCCGATTGTTCAGGTCCTATGATATCCGGTAAAAGAGGATCCATAAGTAAGGCTAATATTTTCGCTAGAATTTTGTAATCCGTGTTGACCAAAGATATTGGTCTATAATTTTTGCATAAGGAGTGATCTTTATCTTCCTTTGGAATTAAGCAAATTAAGGCTTGTTGAAAGGAGCCCCTAGAGGAGCCGGCGTCAGAAAAAGATTGAAATAAAAGTAGGAGTTTGGGAAGAAGAAGAGAGGCAAAGTGGCTGTAAAATTCAATTGTAAAGCCATCAGGGCCTAGAGATTTACCATGATGAAGTTTAGAAACAGCATGGGAGATTTCAGAAAGAAAAATGTCTTGTTCCAAAGTGTGAAAATCAACATGTGAGATCGGGGGAGAAGGGATAGATTGAAAATAAGCAAGAAGATCATCAGGTGTAGGAGTCTGTTCTGGAGTATAAAGCGTATCATAGAATTTAGCAAATTTTCTTTATCTTTAAATGTGGATTCACCAGAAGAGGTTTTAATAGATTGGATTTTTGTGCGTTCTTTACGAATCTTTAAGTAGTTGGCCAAGAGCTTCCCCATTTTATTCTTACCCCCATAATATCTAGAATTACATTTGAGCAGGATATTAGAAGCGGCATCTGTTGTAAATTTATTAAAATTAATTTTTGCATCAATAAGAGCTTTAAGGGATGAGTCAGATTTAGAGGTGAAGTAAGCGTGTTCTAAAGCCTTGATGTCAGCTAATATTTTCTCCGATTTGGCCGCTTGTAATTTTTTACGCCAAGACACAAAATTAATAAAAAAAACCCTAGAGGCTGCTTTAAATGAATCCCAAACCATAACAAAGGGAGAATCAGGGGTTTGATTTAAAAGAAAAAATTACTTGGCAAAAGCAGTAAATTCAGTACCAAAAGTGGGGTCTAAAAGTAAAGCATTATTAAATCGCCATCTGCCAGATTGTGGAGAGAATGGGAGTAAGTCTAGGTCTACAAAAACTGGGGCATGGTCTGAAAGTAAAATGGAGCCAATCTCTGAGCGAATAGCGTGTTGGATAAGGGTTTACTGAGAAAGATATGATCGATACGGGATTGGGATTGATGAGGAGGGGAGAAGAAGCTATATTCTCGAACGTCAGGATTGCATAGTCTCCAAATATCTACTAGGGCATTATTTTTAAAGGAGTTAAGAAATTGCGTGTGCATTCTAGAGGGGGCAAATTTGACTTTTGAGTGTCGATCAAGGAAGGGATCTACAATCTGATTGCAGTCTCCAGCAAGGAGTATGTAATCTCCAGTAAGGGAAGACAACTTGGAAGAAATAGCAGGCCAGAAAGATCTATCGATTGCAGTGGGAGCGTAAACATTAAAAAGGGTAATTGGGATGTTATCGATGAATAAATTAACAATAAGCCAACGGCCATCAACATCACATTCATGAGTAATCGAGGAAACATTTAACTTTTTATGTAACAAAAGTACAACACCATTCTTCCTAGATGTCGTAGGAGAACAAAGAACATGACCTACCCAACAACGTTTAAGTTTCAGAGCCTCCGGTTCATCAAGATGAGTTTCTTGAAGGAGGGCAACATCAGTTTTAAGTCTTGCTAAATGCGAGAGAACCCTCTGCCTTTTAATGGGATTATTTAATCCCTTAACGTTCCATGTCGTTACACGGAATGAAACAATTTAGAAAACCGCTAGAAGCAACATGCTTAATAATGCATAAAAATACAATGGAGAAAAAATGAGAAAAGTAGAAGAGAAGAGTGAAAAGAAAAAGGAGTCAAGGATGAGAACAATGATAATTCCAGAAAAGAAGAGAAAGAGTAGGAAAGAAATAAAGGAGGAAAAAGAGTAGTCGAGAAAAGTTCATGATATGAGAAGGAGGAAAGTGGACAAGAATAATAGAGAATAAAGAGACAGTACATGTCCGAAACGAACGACTGAAAGACATACTTACGAAAATGAGAAAACCAAACAGATAAGGGGGATGGTGGTGGTAGGAGACGACGACGAGAACATCCAGAGCGCAATACCTCAAGTATTATGACATCTAAAAAGGCAGCACGAGGGGAGAGTAGGGTAAAGACGAGGTGATGTGGTGAAGGGGAATACCTGTTGAGAGAGCAGAGACATGAGGATAAATACTTGAGTGTACAAGGAACAAGAAGAGAGATGGGATGGAGAAAAGGTGAACAAATATGATAAAACATATAAGAACAACATTGAGTGCCTCATAACATTAACAGTGCGAACAATGAAAAATCAGAACCACGTTCAAATGCATTGACAAAGAGAGTTAACAAGCCAGTCAACCAGGGTTGGACATATCCATGACATCAGGACCATGTCAGCGAAGAAAAGCCTGTAAGGCCGCAGGATCCTCGTAGGTGGTTGTTTTGTCTTTATAAGTAACCTTGAAGAGACAAGGATGCAAAAGACCATATCTAGCATTGAGGGCTCTAAGCTGCGGTCTCATGTCTAAGAACTTCTTCCTGCGTTCTGCAGTGGCCCTGGAGACATCCTGCGATATGTAGAGACGATGACCTTCCCAAATGATCTGCTTCTTGAGTTTGGCGGCTGAAAGGACTTGAAGAAGGTCAGTATGTTGAAGGAAAAGCATGATAACACCTCTAGGTTTGGTAGCAACTCTAGGACCAAGACGTGAGCTCGTTGAATGTTGATGGACGATAGAGCTGGTGCATCCAAGATCTTAGCAAGGAAGGACTGGAAGAAAGCGGTAGGATTAGACCCTTCTGAAAGTTCCGGAAGGCCGTAAAGGCGTAGGTTGTTTCTGCGATTCCTGTTCTCCAAATCTTCTGACTGTCGCTTAAGTAGTAGGATCTCCGCCTCCATGGACGGAATACGAGAACAAGAGGATTGCAAGGAATCTGTGATTGTTCCAGAGACGACCACTTCTCCTGCATTGCCTGCATATTTTGGGTGGTGGCTTCCATAAAATGCTTGAAAGCACTCAGTTCCTCTAAGATGAGATACATAGAGGAAGGGGAAGAAGAACTCCCAGGAGAAGGTATTTGTACGAAAAAGCAGCAGCGGACCTTAAAATGCCGCACCTAAACTCCAGTGCCAATGGGTCTATGATCAAGTCAGTTTGATATTGTGCTGCCAACCCCGACACCAGCTGCTGTTTGGCGTCGCTGTGCTCTCCAGATCAGTTAAACAGTTTTTAGATACTCAAGGGGGCGCACCAAAATGAGAGTCCAAATAGAATAAGTAGAGAAATGTTCTTTATTTATCTTTGTTCAGCAAAAAAGGGCACATCAATAAAATATGTAGTGAGATCAGCCAACGCGTTTCACTCCCTACCAAGGAGTTTCTTCAGGGCTGAAAAAACAAATAAAAGACAAAATATTCCCATCAATTTCCTGCATAGCCAAGCGTGTACATATAATCCCATTTGACATTACCTCAATGGGCATTCCTTGTAGGATACGTATTTCCCTGGGGACCAGGGAAAACAGAGAAAAGACACAGTAGCCTATTGCAAAGGAAAGACTGATCAGCGAATATTTGTTAACTTTAAAATTTTAAAAAACATCCTTTTCTTAAACGGTTACCACCACGGAAGGGGGAAGGTTTACGTGGAAGAACAGCAAGAAAGGTTCAAAGCATCCTAAATACAATGTATGTCTCTCAGTTGAGATTCTACTCTAATGTTGAGCATCCCCTGCATAGAGAGATGAGTATATCGCTATTAGTAGAAGAAAGCATATATCTCGCTTTATCTTAACACATTTGCTGAACAAAGATAAATAAAGAACATTTCTCTACTTATTCTATTTGGACTCTCATTTTGGTGCGCCCCCTTGAGTATCTAAAAACTCCCAGGAGAAGGTGAATCTTTTTTGAGACGTTTAGAAGAAACCAAAGAGGGTGGCGTTTAACCCACGTTGGAAGCCTTTGGAATGGCTCCGTGTGGTGATTCTGATTTTGATGAGCGACCTTCCTCCATGTCTTGAATAGGGGAGTCAGAGTCCGAACCAACCGGAACTTTAGAAGTAGATATGAGTTTCAAGTTGCAAATTTTCCCCATGAAAGCTCAATAAAACAATTGAAAGGAGTCAATGAGTTCAGTGAAAGGACGCAGGTGTCTAGGCACAGCAGAAAAAGAGCAAAGGAGAGCAAATTGCAGTCAAGTTAGTAGCATAAAAGAAAAAATCAGCAAAAAGCCCTGAATGTCAAGAGAAAAACAGAGGCCGCAATGTCATGTGGCAATCTTTAAGTGGGTTCGTCACAGCCAGGAGGACAGAGCTGAGTGAATCACATCAAAAAGAGAAGTTCACGCGAGTACTTTTGCATGGAATAAAAGGAGCGTCAAGCAGGTAGTGGAACAATGAGAGATTACGAGAGTGGCAAAAACAACATGCTGCAATACTCAGGTATGCCTTGTGTAGAGAAGAAAGATTCCACAAACTGATGGATAAATCCAGAAAAAGCAAATGTCAGCAAGAACAAATGAAGGAAATATCAGGAATCACAGCAGGCTGCAAACAAAGTTTCCCCGCTGATGTAGGAATGCAATAGTCAGGGTTCATAAATAACCCCTCCGCTGGCCGCCGAGTGAAAGTTGCAAGAGACCTTGTGTGAAAATGTGGAAATCCACAAAATGGCGGGCGAATGAAGGCAGGACACTCCAAGCGTGAATAGAAGGAGCGCTATGAGGCACATCAAATTTTAACAGAAGGCTCACCTCTGAAAACGCTGTATTGGAGGGTATTTGGCATCAAAAGCGGCAAAGTTTGAGTCCGTCAGGAACCTTCCCGCCGGCCGCTATGTGGAAGCGCGGCCGGCGAACAAAATGCCCACCGCGATTTTCAACATCTGTTCCTCCCCGAAAAAGGAGCTGAAATGGATGCGGAGCCGGGAAACGCGCCTCACATTCCGGTCCGCAGTATCGGCTCACAGCATGCAGAGAAGCCCTTCCGTGCAGCAAAGACGAACAAAGCGCCAAGGCTTGATGCGGAGCTCCGGGACTACGCCGCCATCTTGGCCAGCGCTCAAGCCATGCCCCCATTTTAAGTAACACTTGATCTGTTTGAGCTGAAAACTATTTTTTGTTAATATGTCTATATCATGCAGCAGACGATGTGGCAGCGGCGGGAAATCCATAATTATGTGGAAAACGTGGTGGCCACAAAACCACATGGTTCCAGTGGCCCTAGCTAAGGTAAACCCAGGAGGAATATTTGAGCTTAGTCAAACCTCCATAGAATATGCAGTCATCCTGATAGACAGTCTGAAGGAGATGGACATATTTTGTTGTTTCAGTGAGAAAAGGTCAGTCATCCCACGTGAGTGCTCCTTCTGGGGAAGATTTATTGAGGAGTCGAAGGTTTGTGGCCCACTTACAAATGTTCACTCCCGGTCTTCTCGTACAGGATACTGGCCATTTTTGACCTATTTGTAGTATCTAGGATTTTTGGTTTTCTCCCTAAAAGCAGCATTTCTCATAAATGTACAGTTTGGTTTGACAGTAAAGACTGTAAAGGCTTCGGTTTAATGCAGTTGAGGAAGATTTAGAATAATTGACGCTGTAGGCTCGTCTCCGGCCTTCCACTTTCATTGCTGCCATATTTTTTCTGCTGTTAGTATTTCTTTTTTGTTGTTTTATGGGCCCTGCCACGTTATTGTTACCTAATACTGCAGTGTAACTTGTTCTTGTGACACTGAAACAAATCAACACGCCATATCTCACAGGAAAGCTTGCTTCTGCAAATAAAATACTGTGCGCTTGCTTCACGTGCGAACCAAAAAATGTGTTTTTCGATCTGTTCGCCCTTTGCAGCAACAGAAAAAGATCACACATTTATATATAGGTAAGTATGAACTGCTAAAAAGCTCATATCTAACACTAGTCAATCAGTTTAAAATCAAAGCATTAATTAATAAACATATCTGCACAAAGTGAGTGCAGCTTGCACCACACTATGCCCCTGCCATGCTGCCAGTGACAGTACCTACACAACTACTAACCATCACATTCCTACAAGTATGACAATTCTGACTAATTCAGGTTCCCAAAGCTATAAGAAATTTTTGGGCGGCAGTTAATGGTCTTTTTAATGTACATTGAATTAATAATTAACTGTTGTTGTGGTCATCTCTTAATTTGTGATACAGTGCTACCTTGTGGCAGACTGTCATAAACGCCGTTTTTGAGAATTACGTATGGGTGCCCAGCTCGGAAACCACAGTCTCATATTAAGCACTGCTTTAAAGTGTCCAACCCGGGTGCCTGCTGTCCACAAATACCTTTCCTCTAACAACAAGCCACTGGTGGCACTGAACAAACATTTCTCAAAGTGGCTAAAGCAAAATGATGCCCTACCTTAAAAAGTGGTGAGGGGCCATGCCATTCCAGTATCTCTCAGATTTATATATGGCTTATATTGAAGGGGGCTGACTTCCTGAAAGGTGCGTCACAGGAACTCTATGAGCCTTCATTACATTGATTTATCAGCCTGGAGCACATGAGAGCTGGGGGCGATGGAACAATACAATTCCTTAGCATTAAATATAAGTGAAGCGTTACACAGTTTTATTATGCCAAGCATTGCTTGTATACGTAATCCTAAGGGGCAGTGGCAATATCTAGCATTGGAAGATCAAATAAGATGGTAGGGTTGGCTACGTTATGTGGCAAAGGAAAACCCTATTATGCAGTATTCTGTAGCGTTGTAATTTTACATGCGTTAGTTAAAATGGGATCCCCTTGATGAAAAAAATAACATCAAAATAAATGTTCCATAGATATTAGAAACATTTCTTCACCAGCTTTAAATTATATGTGTTCCATAGAGGCAAAGGAATGGCGTTTTCTTTACATTGTCCTTTCCACATCACAAATGAAAATACTTTGTGTAAATCATACATATATTTCATTCAGCAGAGTGTGCCTACTTCTTGAGGCAGATAGTGTACCTTTTTTACTTTAAAAACTCAAGCAACAATTGAAATTGCCTTCATTTGTGGGTTTGCACTGTATTCTTACTATGGAGTGCCTCTTTCCATTAAACAACAGCCCTGCGGAACACTATTTGTGCACGTTGCATATTCATTACGTACATGTCTCTGAAGGAGGCCTTTAAGATCCAAGACACTAGAGGTCAGAAAACACGAACTGATAAAGGCAATAGGTCTCATCAGTGATGCCTATTGGTTTATGCCAGTGTTTGCTTTATAGATAGCCAACATAGATGCGTTAATCGGAAGCAGCCATCTTGAAGTGGGTTTGTTAAAAAAAACTGAAATACATTCAAATATAGCTACCATAAATGCAAGCACATCTAAAGTGTCTGTCTTTCAATGTATTTGTAATATCTCAACAAACCCCTTACACTATTGGCTCCACCTCCACCCACGTCCTCAACTGGCACAGCTAAAAGTCATATGTAATTCCCAATCTGAATTTCAGCACGGGATTCTTGCTCATAGTAAGATGACAACAGTGCAAGATTCCCAAGTGTGAATCACAAGCTGTGGCACCCACTGCCATGTGCTACCATCACCTTATGTGCATTACTTGCGCTTGCAAACTTTTAAAAGTTACAAATTAATAATGCACCTTTCATATAAGTTTGTACATAAATAATGCTGCACAGCACTAAACAACACTGAAGTCTTATCTTAGACTACAAACGCACTCATGCATGACTGATGCCACCAGGGTTTAAGTTTCATCAACTGGGCTGGTGAGCATTTGTATTCAAAAAGAGGATGAGGATCACAACTTTGTATACGTAATTGGGGTGGTTTCTCACCCAGAGATTCTTTAAGGCAAGGCAAATTACGCAATTAATCTGGTCCCCACATCCCAAGGCCCTCCCCGATATTCTATCTCTCACTTATTTGCTTCTATTTTTCTTTCTAAATCTCTCACTCACACCCCTTCTACCTCTAACTCTGATTGTCATTCTCTAACTATCCCTTCCTCAACACCCTTTCTATATATCTTTCCTTCTCTCCTCGTCCACCTCTTGCTCCATCATCTCTGTCTCGGTATCTGACCTCACCCCTCTTTACCAGTCTCTCCCTGTTTCCTACCCTTCCTCCCTACCCTCTGCTAAATTATTCTTCACCGCCAACCTTCCTCTTGCTGCTACCATGCTTCTGGTGCTGATACTCTTTCTTCACTTTATTATTACTACCAGTCTGGTGGTAATAATAAAGTGAAGAAAGTAGAGGCATAAATAAAATTCATTAAGCCCCAGGTATTTCCGTAGTAGACACACACTGTAGCTCTGCCGGCCTCTGCCAAAAATAAAGAAACAATGAATTCTTAAGAAAAATAAATCTGCACGAGTCACTCAAGAAAGCCAGGGGCATGCCTGTTTAATCAAATGCTATTATGCTCAGGTGGCATTGAATAGGGCTTGTCACAAGGTCACAACATAAATATCATACTTACATGAGGGTTTTCAAACACAATTGGGCGGTAGCTAGATATTGTCACCCACACACTTCAACCGGACATCCCCTCGGTGTAACACTCCTTCTCTTGACACCTCTCAGACCACACAAGGAAATGCACAAATACATCTCTGGTCAAGGCTGTTTAAGTCGAGTTTGTACCTACCGCTGAACTACCAATGGCCAGGAAAAAGGACAGACACCAGCTACCCTCCAGGGTGCCTTATGGGCACTTTCAAAAGAAAATAATTTTTTACCTTCAAATTTGTGTCTTAAATATTACAATTGCAGGGACTAAATTTGGTTAATAAACAGCTGTAAACGACAACAGCAGACTCATTTGCAACTACCAATAGAAGAATATCACATTCATAATCATTGGCAAAATGACATCAAGCAGATGTAAAAGAGGCAACTTAAACAAAAACACTGGCAATATATGGGAACATGTAACCTCAGGCTCAAACACAAATCTCTTGTTACTGTGAAACACCAGCATCAACTGATACCACAGGAACGTTAAAACTGAAAACATGCCACATGATCAAACACAAACTATTTCAAAACAGCTGATGGGCAGATATAACAATCCGAAGTGTGAAAGCGGAGCCCAGCAGAAAGTTAAAGCAACTACAAGTTCACCGTAAATAGTGCTTACATTAGCGAAGTTTTCAAGAACCTCCTCAATGTGGTTTAAGGAGTTTGGCAGCATACAAGGGATCACAAGAATATACCTTTAATAAAAGCAAGTGGGACACAATTGCCATTCGTTGGAGCTACACATTTTGACTAAGCCAGTCTTGAAACCAGTGTAGCACCAGGATACGATACTAAGCCCTGAAGAAGCCCGTGTTTGGGCGAAACGCGTAGGCTGTGGATTTTATGAACACAATAAAAGCACTTGAAAATCACGTCACCATTTGGACAACCATTACTCCTGTCATCTATGTTGACTCAAATATATGGCATTTGAAGCCACAAAGTAGTACTGATACGCTTTGCCTCTCCACTGTTGTGTTAAATAAGTTTATATGTTAAGACCATTTCTGGTAGCTGGTCTTAGGAGGTGGGCAGAAGTGGAAATTATAGCGTGAACCAAAGAACGGTTGTAATAACTGTCGGTTAGTGCAGCAAAAGTGCCTGCCACCCTTTCTGTGTTGCAAACAGGAGACATCTTACCTGTGAAGCACAAAACATACAGGGTAACTGACAGAGTGAGAGCTTGCATCAAAGAGGAGGTCTCAAAGATGCTTGCGCTAGGGGTGATTGAGTCCTCTAGCATACCTTGGGCCAGCCCAGTAGTCTTGGTCCCGAAGGCTGCCACGCCGGGTGCCACACCCGAACTCCAGTTCTGTGTGGACTACAGAGGGCTCAATTCAGTCGCGAAGACTAACGCGCACCCCACCCCAGTGCTGATGAGCTCATTGATCGGCTAGGGACTGCACGGTACCTCAGCATGTTTGACTTGACGTCTGGGTACTGGCAGATCGCCTTGACTGATGAGGCAAAGGAGAGGTCAGCATTCTCCACACCAGATGGGTATTTTTAGTTCTGTGTTATGCCCTTTGGGATGAAGAATGCCCTTGCCACCTTTCAGAGGTTGGTCAACCAGGTGTTGGTTGGACTGAATGAGTTCAGTGCCGCCTACCTGGATGACATCGCAGTGTTCAGTGCCAGTTGGGAGGAACATCTGCGCCACCTCTGGGAAGTGTTGTTGGCGCTGCAGAAGGCAGGCCTCACGATCAAGGTGAGTAAGTGCCAGATCGGGCAGGGTCTGTGGTGTACGTGGCACCCCTACAACCCAAGGCTGAAACCATCCTGGCTTTAGAGCCACCCAAAACCCAGAATGAGGTGAGAGCCTTTTTAGGAATCAGAGGGTATTACAGGAGGTTTGTCAAGGGGTATGGCAACATTGTTGCACCCTTGACAAAGCTGACTTCCAGGAAGCAGCCCAAGAAGGTGATCTGGACTCACACCTAGCAGAAAGCTTTTGAGGCCCTGAAAGCTGCCATGTGCACGGCGCCCGTGCTCCTGGCACCCAACTTCTCCAGAGGGTTTATCGTTCAGACAGACGCTTCAGAGCATGGTGCGGGGGCTGTTTTGTCACAGATGAATGAGGAGGGCCTAGATCAACATGTAGCCTTCATCAATAGGAGGTTACTTTCACAGGAACAGAGGTGGAGTGCTATTGAGCTTGAGGTATTTGCTGTGGTCTGGGCACTGCAGAAGCTGAGACCATACCTGTTTGGGTAATCAATACATTAATTTACAGTAGGGAGCACTTGCACTGTGGCACTGGACAGCAGTGGCACAGTGCCCAAAGCATCTAACACCAGCAAAAACACATGAGGCAACAGCAAAAATGGAAGGGAGACCCACGCCAAAAGATGCCAAGTCTGGCACATGTCCACTCCAGCTGAAAGTAGGGAGAACTACCCACCCTCCTGGGAGTTCTCTTCACTAAGGCAGAAGAATCTGGACAGACCATCTGTGTTGGCATGGTATGTACCAGGGCGGTGTTCCACTGTAAAGTCCATCCCCTGCAGGGAAATGGACAACCTCAGCAGTTTTGGATTCTCACCCCTCATTTGCATTGACCATCTGAGGGGCCTGTGGTCTGTCTGAACCCGGAAGTGAGTCCTAAACTGGTATGGTCTCAGCTTCTTCAGCGCCCAGACCACTGCAAAAGCTTCGCTTTCTATCGCACTCCACCTCTGTTTCCTGGGGAGTAGTCTCTTGCTAAGGAGAACTACAGGCTGATCTAAGCCCTCTTCATTCAGTTGTGAGAGCACCGCTCCCACACCATGCTCTGAAGCGTCAGTCTGCACGACAAATTCCTAGGAGAAATTCCTGTCGCCACAGACCCTCCAGAGTAGGGCACTCTCTCTGCTCCCGGCAGAACATCTCCCTGGTGGGACCTCCTTCTTGCTGCCAATGGGTCAGCTCAGAGATGTCTCTCAGTTCGGCTACCTGCTCCCCTGTAGGCACCTGGGTGTCCCCCTCGAGGCCTGCCTCCTCCTGGTCCGTGGGAACTTCAGGGGCTGGTTTGCCACACCCCCTGCCCTTTCTCTTGGCAGGGACTTGGGCCACTGTTTCAGGCTCCAAGTCCTCTCGATCACTCTTTCTGGCCGCCATTGACCGTGTAGACACACATGCCCACTCTGGCAACCCAAGCATCTCAAAGTGAGACCTGAATTCAACATCCTTCCATAAGGAATGTTCCAGGTCGTTACCTAGCAGAGAATCTACAGGCATGGTAGGGCTCACAACCACCCTCAAGGGACGTGAGACCCCCCCATTCAAAGGGAACCTGCGCCACCTTACACTGGCGTTCTGAGTTGTCTACAGCAACTACTTGGTGGAATGCCCCTGGGACTACCTGCTTCTCAGAGACCAGGTGACACCGGACTGAGGTCACATTGGTTCCAGTATCTCTGAGAGCCTCTAATCTTTTCCTGTTAATGGTCACCCAGGTGCTATATCTCTTTGTGTTAGGGAGCACCTGGTCTCCTCGGACCATCTCACTGTCCCCTAGTGAGACGAGGGTCATTTCTGCGGGATCCCAATGGGCACCCCTCCTCCCCAAGCGCTACATTAGCCAACACCTTGGTCTGTCCACCGGTGGGTGGCTCTGTCCCCTTTGGGCACCTGGGGTCCCCCTTCATGTGACCCACCTGGTCGCATCATAACACTTGTGGGGCCTGTCTCAGCAGGCTTCCCTGTAGAGACCCCTTTTTCTTATCACCTGGGGACTGGGAACCTTTACACTGGGTACTAGTTTGGGGCCCTTTAGAGAACTCCTGACTTTTACCCTTGTCCCCCCCCACTTTTCTGCTGGGGACCCTGCCCACCTTTGGCTGAGTCTCCCCCACACACTTTCTTGTGGACCCTGGTACTCACCCAGTGGTCTGCCTCCATAGCAAGCTTTCTGGGGTCAGTAAGCTTACTGTCAACTAGGTGCTGGTGCAGATCTGCAAAACATAGACTAGACAAGTGCTCCCATGCAATCAAATTGTAGAGCCCCTGAAAATCAGTTACATTACTGCCCTTCACTCAGCCATCCAGCGACCTACAGAACATATCCACACATTCCAGCCAAGTGTTAGCTTCAGACTTTTTACTGGACCTAAACTGATCCCTGTACTTTTCAGAAGTGAGTCCATACCTAGTTAGGGGTGCGTCTTTCACGCCAGCATTGGTGAGGTCCTGCCCCTTACCCAATGCTATCAGGGTATCCCTAGCTTCCTCAGGAAAGAGAGGCCCCAACCCCCCTCCCCAGTTCCTCTCAGGGACCCCATTCATATGAATAGATGATTTGTACCCTTGAAACCACCTTTGAATGTCATCACCCTTCTTGTACTCTTTACCTACGTTCTTGGGGATGTGTACAATCCTGTCTGTATGTGCTGAAGAGTTGCTGCCACCATCTGAGCCGGTTCTACTCTTTAGCTCCAGCTCCTTGATCATTCTCTCATGATCTAGTTTCATCTTCCTTTCGTCCATGGCTATTCTCTTGTCTTCCCTCTCACTTTCTATTCTGAGTTTCTCCAATTCGAACTTCCTTGCTTCACGCCTGTCCTTCAACTCCTCTGGGGACAAGCTACTGCTGCCTGGCAGGGTGGGGCTCCCCTCATCCCAAAAGCACATCTCCCCTTGGACCAAGCTCATCCACCTCTTCACTGAAATTACCAGATCGCCCACTGGCATGTCTGGCTGCTACCCAGGCCCTCAGCGCCTTTTGTAGCTCATCCTTCCTGGTGAGGCCTCTGACCTGGACTTTCAGGTTTTTGCAAATCGATTTTAACTCCTTGACATTGTAGGCGTCCAATCAATCCTCCTCGAAGGTAATTTCCACTGGTGCAATAGATGATGCAATGAATTAAGGCATGTTGAAGTAGCAAGTTCAAACTGGCAAGATCAAAATAGGCCAAAGAGAAAAGGAACCTGTATGTGGTACGTAATGGTCTGTGATTAAGCATGAGCGAATTTTGCGGATCTCGCGTTCGCGAATTTTGCGGATTTGCGGATCCGCAATCCGCAAAATCCGCGAATTCCCGCGAATTTTTTTTTTTTTTGTGTTCGCCCGTGTTTCTGCCAGTTCGCGAGGGTTTTGTACACTTTCGCAAATTGCGAACTTACCTGTCGGGTCGCAAGTTTCGCGAACTTGTTGTTTCTATGTGTCCAGCCTGTTTGGGACACTCTTCTTCATCACTGCCACTCTCTGTCACCACTGCCACTCTCTGACTACTCATGCCACCCTCTGGCCCACCCATGCCACCCTCTGTTTCATCACCACACCCTCTGGTTGTCCAGTGTACATTATTTTCGGCAAAGCAAAGCACACCTTCCCTGCCTCAAGTGACCTGAATTAATTTGGGGCTGATTCATGTGTCACAGAATATTTTTTTAGCTGGCACCTGCTTCCTTAGTGCGCCCTGATTAGTGATCTTTTGCACTTGCTAAGTGCTTTCATTGTTGCAAAATTAGTTACAACACCTGCCCTGCCCCAACTGACAATAATGAATTAGGGGCTGATTAATGGATTTTAACTTCCAGCCTGGCTCCTGCTTGTCTCCCTTAGCTGTAATTCAGGACCTTTGTGGCATATGTGTAACTATTCTGAGGTTCAGAGCAGGGTCACATAATAGTTTCAACTGGCAACTGAACTCTGGAGGGGCCCCTCAGGAAGCACTCCAGGAAATGGCTACTAATGATGAGCCTGAACTTTTGAACCTGGTAAGTAGTTACTTTCAGTTTTGCTAAGATCGTATTTCTGCAATTTTGCACTTATTCGCGGGGCGCAAACTCACGCGAACAGTGCGAGCAGTGCGAGCAAAATCCGCTGCTCGCGGATTTGCGGATTTTGCGGGAAATTCGCAAATCTCGCGGATTGCGGATTTCCCGAAAATCCGCAAAATCCGCGAGCGGAACGGATTTTCCGCCCACGCCTATCTGTGATATGGTACTAGTGCACACCAATCACTGTAAGTCAAGTGCAAACACAAGTCCTATCCTCACCGCTGACAACCAATGTTAGAAATGGGGTTTCTGGTTGGCTAAGGTTTGCACCACAGCCAGGCAGGAACCTCCACTCTAATCAGGGTAAGGGAGTTACACTCCTAAAATAACCCCTGCTCACCCCCTTGGTAGCTTGGCTCGAGCAGTCAGGCTTTGCACATAACCAACAGTAATACAGCGTAAGCACTACAAACTGACACCACACGAGTGTAGAAAAATAGCCAATATTTTTATATACTCAAACGACCAATTACAATAAAAATCCACAGTACAGTACTTTTTAAAATAGTTGCTTTACAAGATGTCTTGAAAACACAGTTCCTTGATGTCGATAAATCCGTCCGGGCTATCACGGCGTCGTGAAGAAACAAATCCAAACAGTTCTGGCTGACTGAGGCGTCGCTGGTCAGCTGCAGGGTCGGGTAGACCCGCCAACAGTACCTTTCAGAGATGCAGGTCGTCGATGACCTCTCGTTGTCACGCCCGTTGCAGGTCGATCTCCTCTTCGTTGGAATCAGGAGCCCTGGCGTTGGCAAAGTGTAGCGGTGCGACGTACAGTGCCCTCAGGTCGCGGTGTAAGCAGTGGTGGCGTCAGATAGCGTCATTGGTGAGACCAGGGTCATGGTGTGAGATGAAGGCAGTGCTCGTCACAGTGCTGGCAGGTCACGGTGCAGCAGCGGCGTCGCTGAAAACTGGAGTCCATGATATCGGCGTTGGTAGGCCAAGGCTGCGGTGCGGAATAAGGGCGGTGATTCGTATAACTTTGCGAGTGGTGCCCCCAAACCACGGTGCAAGCAGCGGCGTGGAGTCCGGCATGGAGCGTCGTCGTCGGGGATACCAAGGCGTCATCGCGAAGCAAGGCGGTGCCGAGTGTGGTGCCCACAGGTAGCGGTGCGAGCAGCGGCTAGGTGGCGTCATCAGCAGGCGTCGTTGGTGAGACCAGGGTCGCGGTGCTACATTGCGGCGGTGCTCTCTGCGGTGCCTTCAGGAAACGGTCTTAGCTGCGGCGTCATAGATGGCGTCAGGCTTGAAGTCTTTGATGTTCCTGAGAGTTCGTGAACAGGGGGCAAGCTCTACCTCAAGCCCTTGGAGATACTCAGCACAAGTAGAGAAAGTTCAGTCCAGTCCTTTCACTGCCCAAGGCAGAAGCAGCAGCTGCAGGCCAACCCAACAAAGCACCAACACAGCAAAAGGGCAGGTTTCCTCTTGGCAGCTCTTCCAGCTCTTCTTCTTGGCAGGTTCCTTGATTCAGAAGTAATCTAAAGCCCTGGGGTCTGGGCCCCAATATTTATACCAGCAATTATTTTGTCATCTGAAGGCAGAGGGACCTGGACCTGGTTCAAACCAGTTCGGGTGCATTCTGCCAGGGTGCACCTTCTTCCTTTGTCAGTGTGGGCCAGGGTCATCAGATGCACCACAGGAGGTGGAGCCAGCATTGTGGAAAGTAAGCTCAGCCCTATTTAGACTTAGGCTCTATCCTCCCACCCATTTAGGTGTAGATTTCCCTATTCAGCCCGGCCGACTCACTGTGTCTCCCCAGCCCCTGTCACTCACAAACCAGACAGACAATACACACGCTAGCAGAGGTAGGCTGGATGGTTAGGTCAGAAAATACCTACTTTCTTAAAGTGGTATTTTCAAACACAGTATGTTAAAACCAACTTCACTAAAAGATGTATTTTATCATTCAGAGTTCAGGCATACTAAACTCGAATTTCTACCATGTTCCCTGAGTCAGTTAGGATCGTAGGATGTAATGATCAAACTGTCCATTCTGGCCTACGGAGAACAGGTAGCCCTGCAATAGTGAAAAACGAATTAGGCTGTAATTCACTATCAGGACATGCCACACACCAGGGCATGTCCTACCTTTCACATACAATGCACCCTGCCCATGGGCGTACCTTGGGCCTACCTTAGGGGCGACTCACATGTAGAAAAGGGAAGGTTTAAGGACTTAAAAGTGTGTGCATTTGCCAAGTCGAACACAGCAGCCCCAGGCTGCGCACAGGCTCTGCGATGGCAGGCCAGAGTTACACTTTGTGGACTGTTGGAGTGGGTGGCACAATCCAGTGCTGCAGCGCACCAACAGCATTTGATTTATAGGCCCTGGCACACGCAGTGCACTTTACTAGGGACAAACACATAAATCAAATATACCAATCATGGACACACCAATCCATAACACATTTCATACAGGAGCATTTGCACTTTCCCACTGGACAGCAGTGAGGAAAGTGAGCAGTAAAAACCGGGAGGTCAGAAGTCAGGGGAAACACGCCAAAAGATGCCAAGTCTAACACTAACTATGAACAGTGACCTATAGCTCTTAAATTTTCCTTTACAGATGAGTAATATGTTCTATTTGTGCTTCTGTGACTACCTGTGCCGTATATTTGACTGAAACCATATAGGATAGATGGACTGTAGGTGGAATAATCGGCTTAAGTCTAATGCTCCTCTTTTTAAGTGTTGTTCTTTGTGCCCCACTGGTCTTCGTTTGACACCGTAGCTCTGCATGCGCTGGCATTTTCACCAATCAGTATTTCCTTCATGTGACTGGGAAGGTTTTTTAATTGAACAAAAGTATCCCTTTCTGATTTGATGGCAGTCTTTCATGACAAGACAACTGCTGTCACACACAATAATAGAGTACAGAGGTTTATTCAGCTTGTTCAGTTGGTGTCGCAGCCCACCCATGTCGGTGGTCACACCTTAGATCCTTTCTTCACCAACCTAGCTGAAGCTAGTATTTCCACTCCATCTCCGCTGGCCTGGACTGATCACTATCTGGTGTGTATCCAGTGCCCTCTGTATGAGCTGCAACTCAAACCCACGGTGCGCTCTATACCTAGACGGCGCTGGAATAAATTGAAACTTGACGATTTTTTCCATCTTTTGTCTACCGACCCACTAGGTCCAGTTGAGACCGTGGATGTGGGCTACAATCGCTTCTGTGAGTGGGTTACCAGGGCTCTTGACTCCCTTATTCCGATAGCCTCGTGTAAATGTGGGTCAAGGGATCCGAGCCTGTGGTACGACGGTTCGCTGCGGGTGCTCAAAAGCACCTGTAGGCGTGCTGAGCGGTAATGGCGTAAAACTTATAACAGCGAAAAAAAAGTTTTCTATTTGGCCACTGTAAAACTCTACCATCGTGCAGTTTTCAGAGCCCGCGCGGCCTTTTACGCCTTGCAATTCCGCACCAGCACTAACCCCTCCAAAACCATCTTTAAGGCCCTGAAAGACCTTATTGCTAAAAAGGTGGTTGCGACTCATCAGGGCTCCATCTCACACTGTGAAACATTGGCGGCTTTCTTTTTGGAAAAGGTTCACGCCATCTATAGAGCCCTTCCCTCGGTTGTACCCTCTGTCGGTAGACCTATTAAGCCCCTAACTCTGGATGTCTTATATTCTTTCCCAAGCTTAACATCGGAAAGTTTCAGTACACTGGCCCAGCAGGTTAAGTCAGGGTCACCGGCTGATCCTATACGGCCAGCTCTGTTCAAAGACCTAGCATCCCACGGTCTCTCGCCGGTTTGCTCATTGATCAACACCTCACTAGCATCCGGCGTGGTTCCAGTGAAGTGGAAAGAGGCAGTGGTCATGCCTATTCTTAAGAAGCCATCTTTGGACGTCGGTAAGCCCGAGAACTACCGCCCAATTTCACTTCTCCCGTGGCCTGCCAAAGTGGCGGAGGCGCATGTCAACTCTGTCCTCTCGGACCATCTTCTCCAGGCTAACATCTTAGACAGCACGTAGAATGGATTCCGGGCTGGGCACAGCACGGAGACTGCTCTACTGTACATGGTGGAGCATTTACGCTCCGTGCTTGATGCGGGACAAACGGCGGCGCTTGTGCTATTAGACCTGAGCGCCGCCTTTGACATTGTGTCCCACCCGATCCTTCTGCTTCGCCTGGAGGAAGCTGGTGTCACTGGCCTTGCTCTCCAGTGGTTCCGTTCTTTTCTTGCCAACCGCTCCTTTTGCGTGGCTTTCCCGCCTTATCAGTCCAAACTCCATCCTCTGGATCTGGGGGTCCCCCAGGGCTCCTCGCTGAGTCCCACGTTATTCAATCTTTACGTGAGACCGCTGGCTGAGGTGGTCAGGCATTGGGGTATGACCATGGTGTCATATGCCGATGACACCCAGTTAGTGGTCACGATCAGCGGGGATGCGGATGTGGATGCCCCCAGATTCCAGCAGGGACTTCGGGCGGTCGCCAGCTGGATGACTTCCAACTGTCTCCAGCTGAACGCAAGCAAAATGGAGATCATGATCTTTGGCAAGCAACCGGAACTCTGGGGAGACAGGTGGTGGCCGTCGGAACTGGGTCCTACGCCAACCCCGGTCGCTGAGTTAAAAAACCTTGGGTTCTGGCTCGATCCAACTCTCACCTTTGTCTGCCATACCAAGCGCACGGTGGCCTGCTGCTTTGGCATTTTGCGTGGACTACGGCCTGTACTAAAATTTTTTGATGCCACCACCAGGCAACTTGTGATTCAAGCAACCGTGATCTCTTGGCTTGACTACGCCAGCTCCCTTCTAGCTGGATTAAATCAATCGGAAGTCACGCGCCTGCAGCGTGTACAGAATGCTGCGGCGAGAGCTGTTGTGGGACTACCTAGATTTTGCCCAACTGCTAACACCTTGCGTACGCTTCATTGGCTACCGATTGCGCAAAGGATTCAGTTCAAGGTCCTTTGTGTAGCCTACAAGATTCTCAAGGGATCCCCTGCTATGATCCTCTCCAATCTTTTGTCCCGCTATGTTCCGGTCCGGCCTTTAAGATCTTCAGACCTAGAACTTGCGGTTGTTCCCCGCTTTAAGCGTTGCAGGGTAGGCGGCCGCTCTTTTCAAGTCCGCGCCGCAGTATTGTGGAACTCCCTTCCCCCTGCGATTCGTGCCCTTGGGGATCTGCTTTCTTTCCGTCGAGCTGTAAAAACTTTCTTGTTTCCTTGAATTCTCTCTGCTCTGGTATGTCCAGTTGTGTTGGGATGCTACCTTGTCGGGCGCCAGGACGCTCCTTCGCTGGAGCATCTGTGCGCATAATAAATGAGTCTAACATAACATAACATAACATTAATGGATGTACTAGTCATTTGTTCTGTAGTTTTACGTTGTCATTACCATCAATTTTAACCCTACGTTTTCTGTAACATTAATGTTTGAGTTTTTTAATTTAAAATTATAAACCATGTCATAGATTGTATTCGGAAAGTGTAACTTTACTCAAAATGGCCCAGTGAGGTAAATTAGTAGTCGAATTCCAGCACTGAAATGTTTTGGAGGAAAGTATAACATTTTCCGAATATTGTGGATTTGCATCCTCAATTTAGCACCCCAGTATAATACCAGCCGCTGGTGCTCTGTGGGTGCAAGTGAAAGCAAAAAATAGTAACACGGGTTTAAGTCTAATTAACCTTATGCTATCACGTCAAGAACATGTAATGTAGTATTATTTGGCATTGTGTGTACTTGAATTAGCAGGGGATGGATAATAACATTTAAATTTGTTCTGTACAGAGGCCTGTCTTGCCTAAGGCCCCCAAAATCCTTAAGATGACACTGTTATGTAGCAGCCGAACTAAATGATTCATAACTAACTAGTCAGCCCTTAAGAGTTTATTTTACCCGTGGTTTCCTATACTGGAGGGATGGATTTTTAAGTGAGATTAACCTCACAGTTAAAACACCTAACACTAGCTGTCACTTTTCAGTGATTTGAGTAATTTGCTGAAGTATTTATTGTGTGAAACTAAAATACATGTAATACCGAACATAAAGCAGGGATAATCACACCCTAGGGAGCTAGCCTGCACAAAGCTATTGCACCTGTGATATGATTAACTCCTGCTGCAATCATTACACCACTTCGACTGTACCTCGATGGTAAATGTAGTAATTACATAAAGAGCAGCCTCGATTAGATCCGACAGCATTCTAAATGTGTTGTGTGAAAGGAGAAAGCTTGCCTTCCATCAAATCTGCACTGCATTAAATGCGCCCTTGGCTGTGCATAGCTGAGTGCTTAATTTTCTTCACGTTGTGCTATTGCTCCTTACAAAACACTACATGTCCGTACAATTAGCCCGTGCTGGTTAGTAAATTAGTTCTTGGCTTCAAAAGAGCATTTTGTAAAACCGGATTTATAGATTTTCAAAATTGGCCAGTTGAAAGGGCATGTTTTTAGATTTGAGATATTGAAGGTTTGTGTCTAAATAAACCAGAATGGTACGTGCAATCTTCGGGAATGTTTGTATGCACACTTGATCAAGGGCTTTGACAAAGCGTGTAATCGAATGAATCTACTTTGTGTGCTTAAAGTTCCAGCCTCTTTTTCTCCCCAAATTGGAACTCAGAATTTTTCACTTCTGAATTGGACTGCGACCTGTCAAACAGACCCGAAGAGTGTTTTGGAACATTTTGAGTCTGGGAGATTAAGGGGATTTCGAGGATCTTTCTTGGAGCCCTGGAGGGGTTTACAAGACTGTTTTAAGGAGGTTGGGTGTTTCTAGGCTTTGTTAGGATAGGAGGAGTTTCAGGGTGCTCATTTCTTTTGAACGTGGTTTATAGGTTGCTTGCTACCTGTTGGATGTATCCAGAGGTTTACTCTATGAATTTTTGTTTCTTTGAATTCCTGGTATTTCTTCTATTTCGGATTCTTATACTTGCTGACTAATACCCCGTCACCCTATCTGTTTTGACACCGACATGCGTGGCCCTTAAGGAGAACTTCTGATTTTGCCTTTTGCATCTTTTCAGCGAATCTATGACATAATATCGACAGACAGAATATAGACATACAAAAATATCGACACAAAAATATCGACATCATAAATATTGGAGTTCTATCTACATAAAGGTAAGTATAAAAATATCGAGGAAAAAAATATCTTAGTACAAAAATATCGAAGTTAAAAATATCGTTTTTTTAAATGTATTAATAATAATGTAAAATAATTTTAAAAAACATATAATTTAACAAATTATAAATATAAACATTAAAACATATTTAAAAAATAATAACTAATACATATACATTTAAAATAAATTTAAAACTCTACATATAAATTAATATATATACTTACTCCCCATATTGCAACAGTAGGGAAAGCGTTGGATAGCGTAGGGGTAAAAATTGTTATTCCCACTCCAGAGGGTGCAACAGTAGGGAAAGCGTTGGATAGCGAAGGGGTAAAAATTACTATTCCCACTCCAGAGAGTGCAACAGTAGGGAAAGCGTTGGATAGCGTAGGGGTAAAAATTACTGTTCCCACTCCAGAGAGTGCAACAGTAGGGAAAGAGTTGGATAACGTAGGGGTAAAAATTACTATTCCCACACCAGAGGGTGCATCAGTAGGGAAAGCGTTGGATAGTGTAGGGGTAAAAATTACTATTCCCACTCCAAAGGGTGCAATGGTAGGGAAAGCGTTGGATAGCGTAGGGGTAAAAACTACTATTCCCACTCCACAGGGTGCAACAGTAGGGAAAGCGTTGGATAGCGTAGGGGCAAAAATTACTATTCCCACTCCAGAGGGTGCAACAGTAGGGAAAGCGTTGGATAGCATGGGGGTAAAAATTACTTCCCACACTACTCCCCCTTTAACACACAACACACTACACATACAAAAAAACAAAATTAATATAAATATCAATTATTCAATTAATAACAATTAATATTATTACATTGATGTAATTATTAATTAACTAATTAACACATATTAATTACCAACTAATAATTAATTACCAATTAATAATTGATTAACAAGATATTTACAAGAATAAACAATATTTATTAATACATTATTTCTAATTAATATTATGAAATAATAAAAAAACTAATTACCAATTAATTAATTAACAATTAATTAACAATAAATACCAATAAATAAATACAATCTCTTTAATTAATTTAATTTAATGTCACACCCTATTCCCCAATAGACACACAACCCACTACACATAAATAAATCACATAAAAAATGTAATTGTCATTTAATCACTTAATTATAATTAATTACCAACTAATTATTAATTAACAATCACAAAAAATAATAAATATTACTACATTAACTCTAATTAATTTAATTAACTAATTAATAATAATTAATTACCAATTAATGATTAATTAATAATTATTTATTAATCAAAAATATTTTTAAAAAATAATCATCAATTAATTATAATTTAATTACTTCCCACCCTATTCCCCTATAAACCCACAACCCGCTCTGATACTTAAACGCAAAATGTAAACATAGTTACTCATTTCTAAACATACATTAAAAACATATTTAACAAACATATAAACAACATAATAAAATACATAAAACTAAACACAATGTCGATATTAGTAACATACATACCGTAAAATCGATATTCTATCTATTGATATTATTGCACATCGATATTCTATACCATCGAAATTAAAGCATCGATATTATTGTATATCGATATTTTAAATTCGATATTTTGTCTCTCTACCCTTTTCAGCCTCAGTCTTTGGTGTTGGTTTCCTCCTCTCCTGCCTTCTAACGCTCTGTCACCTGCTGTTCAAGGTTTGCGTGTCAGGAGCTTCATTGCGTTTTCTGTCCTGTGTCTTCTGTCACCCCTTGAGTTATCATAACAGCTGTTCTTAATTGGTAACACAGATTGCTGGTACCCTAAGCTCCAGCTCGTACGTCCACGGCCAGTGCAATTTAATGTCGGTGCACCAAATACCAAGGCTCTGTAGTCTAGAATAAACCTTATGCCTCTTCAATACACTACCAGACACTCTCTGCCCCTTTTATTTCACTCTTGCACGTTCCTGCTTTCTCCCTTCCATCTTTATCCTCCTCCGTTTTTCTGATTTGTGTTTTTTCCCTTCTGATGTTCTCGGGAAATACCTGATGTGAAAAGGTAAGTGCCTGTCCTCAAAATAAGTGCCAGTGGCACCCACTGGCTACCACTGGCTCAAATTAGGCACTGCGTAGGAGCCCCAGCTGTCTGGCTCATATGTTACTTCTGAGTCTGTCAGGGTAGTAGATTGTCAGTGAAATGTGTACAAATATAATTCCTTGTAGGTCAAGAGTATTATTGCAGCATGGCTTGTTATTCTGAGGGGTTATTTATCAAAACAAAGGTGCAGGAAAAATCTTCTCTCTGCAGTTGCCTCACGTTCTGCATTCTATCCATCAATTGTGTCTCTTTTGCTTCCTCACCCTAAGTGCACCGGGTATGCCCAGACCTGGTCCCGGGCTCACTGTGCCACCAGATTCAAGCAATCCTGGCTGATATGGGGTGAAACCCCAAAACCGATACTAGGTTGCTTGTTTCCAGTCCAGGGTGGACCTGGCTTGGCAGGTCGGTCTGGACTGTTCCCATGAGGCACAGGGTCAAGACTGAGTTGCATATGGCCAGGTCTAAACTGGGGTGGCATGGTGAGCAAAAGAATGATGGATTTAACCCAGATCTCTTGACTGAAGTGAATGTTTTGATTTGTTCAGCATTCCGTCCAATAATTAGTTGTCTTTTGCTTCCTCGCCCGAGGTGCGCTGGCTGTGCGCAGACATGGGTCCCGGCTCACTGTGCCACTGGATTCAAGCTATCCTGGCTGATAAGGGTTGAAACCCCGAAACTGGTCCTAGGATGCTTGTTTCTGGTCCAGGGAGTCCCTGGCTTGGCAGTTCAGGCTGGACTGTTCCTATGAGGCACAGGGTCAAGTTTGATTTGCTAATGGCCAAGTCTAAACTGGGGCGGCATCGTGAGCAAAAGAATGATGGATTTAACCCAGATTTCTTGAGGGGGGGTGAATGTTTTGATTTGTTCTGCATTCGGTCCATCAATTGTGTGTCTTTTGCATAGGAAAAATGGCCACTTGTTATAGTTTCATATCTTTATGTTAAGTAGAATGCTAAATAAATTGTTACTTAGATCTCAGGTTTGGCAAATATAATTAATATCAACATGATATCCCAAATGAAATATTGCTTCAATGACTCCATCTGTATTCAGATTTAAACTTGATATTTTGATTTTGTGTTTCAGATACTTTGGTTTTGTGTGACTAATCAAACTGCAGTGGACTAATTGAATGCATACTTGTAGGTGAATTCTTTTCACCTATTTCCAACCCCTTTTTGAAATATCTAGCTTTAATTCACATCTTATGATGGTGTAGATGAAAGATAGAGGTCTCCTACCACAATATTCAAATGGAAAACAATGCACTTTTCAGAAAATAGGAGGAACATTGACCTGGGTGCCTTGAGTAGACATTTGCAATCACACTTCCTTCTTTTAAAGAAGTAGATCATGCCAGGGAGACTGTTTCCCCCACCCACTATGGTATCCTGGGGTAATGTTGGCAGATCCCTTTGGCCCTAGAGTTTTTCACTGCTGTCTTGAACTTTTTCTCCCAAAGATGTTTGGCAACATGGCGGTGCCACAAGGCATACGAACTACGCACTGAAGTAAAAGTGGAAGTGTGTAACCTCTCTAAAGGTGGTTTTATGGTCACTCTAAGAAATGTTGGTTTATTAGTTGAAAGAGGCATGAAAACTCAATTCAAGTAATAATCACATATGTCTGGGTAAACAACAAAAATCACTAAATAAACCTGAGCTCAACCCCCTGGTACCTATGGCACAAAGCAGACAGAGATAACTTTAGAGGGCATGTGTAATTTATTATTCAGTACCTAAACAGTAATAAATTCAGAACACGACACAAGAGAAACCCCTAACCAATTCTGAAAAATAGAGAATGTTTTAATAAATAAACAGACACCAACATTTAAAAAATCCAAAAAAGGTCACTAGAGATGTACACTTTCAAAGTTTTAGTTCAAAATAGCACCAACAAGCATCAACCAATGAGGTGAAAGCTAAAACAGACCACGATGGAGTACAAGTCTGATACAGGGATCAGGCTCATTCCTTCAGGAAGTTACCTTCGCACTTAACAGTTTTTGGGGAGATACAAAGCCCTCACCAGTGCAAGGCAGCATGCTTTAGCTAAAGATGGCTTGACGTTGACAGAATATGGCCTCAGGAGGTTCTGCTGAAAAAGATTAGCTGCTGTGGAGAAGAATGTAGTGGGAGCTACTGCAAACTCATACCCAGCTGCTATTCTTCTTCATCAGATCGGCTTTGCAGGTTGATCCCGGTCTCATGGCAATTCTTCAGGCAAAACGTTGGCAAAATGTTTCTAAGTCAAATGTTTTTGTGTGAGGCATAGAGGAGAACACTTTGACCACAGCCAAGGACCAAGGACCTTGGGTACAACACATGGCTAAGGATCCCGGACCTTGGGTACAACACATGGGTGGTCAGTACTCACTCAAACAGAGGTCAGTAGTTGGATCCAGGGTAGGCCGGGTTGGAAATAGTCAGCTGGGCATGCAAGAAAATGGCCTATGTAAGCTTGTTGTGACCATGTAGCTCTAACAGGAGGCCATTCTTATGACCCTTGGAGTCACCTCTCAGTCCAAGGAGAACAGATCCAGTCTTCTCATATCTCCAGACTGCAGGCCAGTCTTTTTCTGATTTTTCCTCAGGTCCAGTGTTTTCAGGAGGATACTAAGGGGGTGGAACATTTATGCCTGGCATTATCCAGTTGGTTGAGGGCATCTCCTGGCCACTCCGTAACCAATGGTGTAAACATTCCCAGGAGTGGCCCTACCCATTTATTTCAGCACTTCCTGTGGGGTTTACTGTGATGTATCCAACAGTGCCCCTCCTTCCCTAAATTCACCATGGCCAAGTCTTTCTTAACTTGGTCTGAGCTACCTGTGCTCACCCAAAGGTGTCACTATGGAAATGGACAAGCCCTCCCTGTAGTCACTCTAACTCAGTTCTAGAGCTTCTCTCAAAGGGATTGGGCCAGTCTGACTAAAAGGACAATAGAAGGGGCAGACCTAGGTCTGAGCTACAGCTGCCTATGACAAGAGGCCTCCTTTGAAGTTAATTATGTGCCTCAGCACAACCCCCCAGCCATCCTGACAAGGGAAGGGTAACATCAACCCCCACTTGGGGCCCTTTGTTCCTGTCCTGGAAGTAATTTACATCTCACTATAGGAGAGCCATCAGATGCCAGGAGACAGTTTGATTAGGTAAGAAAAAGGATTGTGAGACTTTGGGCTGGGAAAAGATAATTTTTCTAAAGTACCTTTTCCTAAATAGTTGTCAAATCGAATTTGACCTAACCTTTAAATTGGGTTTGGTCTAACTGTTAAAAAGATTCCTTGAAATATTTCCTTACCTGTTACCAACCCCCTAATTAGAGTTGTATGGTGGAATAATGTAACCAGGTTTTTTCTACGGAGGCAGTCAACCTTGCTACAGTGAAAAACATCTCTAGGGCTTTTTCACTGTAAAGACATGTGTAAGGTGTCATACTTTTAAGTTGCATGCACTCTCTCATGTAGGTTCTAAGGCCCTAACGTATGGGGGATATATTAACATTTAAAGGGGTTTATTTTGAGAGGTCGAATTGGCAGTTTTAAACTGTACAGCCAGGCTACCATGGTAGGCCTCAGTTCGGGATGGGTGTTTCATTGCAGTGGTTAGCATATGGATGCTGCAGACCACTGGTGACATTTATCTTACAGGCCCAGAATACAGTGAACCGTATACTAAGGATTTATAGGTAACTTACATTTGCCAATCAGGTACACAATAAATGTGGCACTGGTTAGCAGGAGTAAAGTGCACAGATGTCAAGGGCCATCAAAGATAGTCAAGGCATAAATCTGGGAGACTACTGTGCAAAAGATGGTAATTTCCTAGAGTTATCTCCAATAGTGAGATCCTTTCCTTCCTACTGTATGAAGACTTCCACTTACCTGACAGCTGAATGTTGTAAAATCCACCCTCCCTTGATTTCAATCACTGTGCCTAAGACTTTGTGTTCCAGGTACCTGCTTAAAGTAATTCTTTCTTGGGAGGTTAAAGATGCTCTGGGCACAGATAGATGTGCTGAACACAGAGAACAATTGTCAGGAATGTGAGGGCTATGAAGAGTCGGGATTACAACAAATACAGAGAAGCTAGATATAATGGGGAATAGAAAAATGTCAGCTAGGTCGATAGGTTAGAAATCTGTTGTGCCGACATCTTAGGAAAAGATTCAGTGTATTTAGTTCCTGCTTCAGAGTTAGAGCTGGTCCGTTAGCACCGCAGGGTCCCTAATGGAATTGCTCACTGGCTAACAACTGAGCGCTTTGCTGTGGCATTCTGATAACAAATACGTGTGTCACCCAGACTTCCTGTCCTTAATGTTTGCTGTGTTTTTCCTGTGTCAGTACCCTGGTTTATTTTACCATCTGCCTTGTTTTAGAAAGGTTTTGTGCTGTCTCCACCTCCTCCTTTTGCAGGTATTGGATGTATTGTACCTACTGCTTTCACCTGATTGTTTGGAATGTCTCCTAGTCTTGTGCCAATTTCTTTTATGAAAGTACCGGTTAGAATACATTCTATGGTGGAATTGTCTTACTATTATTGTTACCTCATGTTTGTTAGCATTTATCAGTGATTACCATTTGGATTTTAAGGTGCAGGCTTTGATCAGGTGCTAACATAATTCTTGAACACAATTTACTACTACAGAGGTTTCCTGTTGCCAGCACACTGCTGGATGAAACCAGAAAAGATTCTGGAGCAGCTCTATTTTCCCTCTTGCTCCCTTCTCCATTCTGCCCTTCCTGCCCATTATGTTTCAGCCATATATCAGCAATACTTATGACAGTGAAGGGAGGGTAGTGTTCACGTCATACATGCAACACATTTGGAACTTGACAATTTGCCACCCCTAATGAATCCAGCCAAGAAGCCTTTACAGGCTATGGCTCAAGCCATATCTAAAATTGAAGATTACTAGGAAATGGCTGGACAAGAGGGGGCCTGTCTGACAAGATCCGCCACTTGATATTACCTCCATCCCCATTCACAAGTGCCTAGGTTGTTTCAAGTCCCCAACCTGGGGTTAATACTAGTCCAGATTCCATAGTAGGGAACAGTGATATGCCTTCTGTTAGTGTTGGATGGGTAAATCTTCCTGTACTATATGAGGAATTCTCCATTAGATTCCCCTGATAAATATGAATATGATCTGCATCCTTTCCAGGCCTTTCTTGTTCAACATAGTCTTCCTTTTCTGGCTGAGCCTCAATATTTTCAGACTGAAAAGGTGAAGGTGTCCTTTACTCTTCCCTAATTGGACAAAGATGCCGTATCGTGGGCTATGCCCTTGATAATATATAAAAATGTCTGGTTGGAACACTATATATCCTCTTTATTTACCTATTCTGTTTGATGTTTGGTAGATGTGAAACATTCCAATCACTACATATAGGGCTGCTGACTCTACACCAATGGTCCAGGGATCTATCTAGCTAATTTCTAGCAACTGGCAGCGGAACCTGCGTGTATTGATGAAGCGACAGATGCTGCTTTATATCAGTGTTGGAAGGTACAACTCAAAAATGCCTTCTGTTTGGTTGTGAATGAACCAAACTACCACCATGGCTGTAATTGACCTAACTTTTACAGAGATTCCGAGGAGGGAAATGTTGAAGACCCATACATAAACTTCCAGTTCCATTAATGGTGGAGAAATTACTGGTAGAAAAACTAGGTAAGAACCTATGCAGCTAGGAAAAGTGCAAACCTTTGACCTGAACTGAAGTTAGAGGTGAGGATTGAGAGCTTGTACTTATATTATGGGCATTTGATCCCTAATATTAGGAACTGCCACGTCCATCCTGAAAGACACACTAGGACCAAGCATTTTCCTTTTAGAATGATCTGTCTCAGAAAAAGCACATTTCTTTCTTCCAGTATTTGGGACCACTAATCAATACTCTCTTGCTTTTTTAGCCTTATTCGTTTCTAGGGCTTCTGGCATATTTATGGATCAAACTTTTCAACGATAGCTCAACATACTCATTTAAAGGAAGAAGAGACCTGAACTGATTTATGTGGTTGATAGAACTAATCTACCCTCAGGAGGTGTAATCTGTAAATCTCATACAAAGGTTATGGTAGCCAAATCTGGACACTTGGTGCAGTTCCAGTGTGATATTAGAGATGCTCTAAAATTGATCATGATTTTAGGAACTTAGTGGTTTCTGTGAGTGGTCAGATGGAGGAATCTCTCCTCTTCACCAGCAAGAGTTTTACTCCTGATCCTGTTCCGAGATGCAGCAGCCACTGATGTGATTCTCAGTACAGACTCCTTATGTATCAGGCTACCAAATACATAGCAAAACTATCTGGATGTGTTTAGCATGAGAGTGAAAGAACACTCTTGCCCCCCCAACCATGAATATGGTTGTACTATTGAATTAATTCCTGATGCAAACCCACCACACCATGGAATGTATCAGTTGGCAATTAAAGACAACAAGAATATCTGAAAGATAATGTAGACAAGACTTTCATCCAATGCATCATGTCCCCTGCTGGGGCTCATATCTTCTTTATTCCAAAACTTGAAGGAGATTATTGACCCACTATATATTTTAGGAAAATAAATGCAACCATGATTTGCAACTATTATCCTACAAATTAAAGAGGGAGATGAGTGGATGACCCCCCCCCCCCCCTTGACCAATGATAAGGATTCTTGCAGTATTTGGTCAGGTGATGCTCCAGTGGTCTTCCAAAATTGTGAAAATGCAATTTTAGGGTTGTATTAAATGTTATCTCATCATTTTCTTCGACAATATTGTGCTCTTTTCCAGACAAGACTTTGAAGCAGATGTGTTCTCTTTCTCTTGCTCCCTTATCTATTTCTTCCTTGCTGTCCACTGTGTGTTAGCCACAAACACTTATGACAGTGAAAGGATGGTAAAATTCAGATTTTCAACACTATTAGTCCTTGATGACCTGGAGCGAAATGAACTTTGTGCTAGAGCCAGACCTGAATTCCAACAGTAAAAAGTGGATTTGGTTGATTTGCCATTACTCTTTTTTGCGTTTTTTACCCAAGTAGCCATCTTTGAACTGAGAGATGGCTTGATATACAAGACATCAAGAAGGCTTTACCAGCAGCTGCTGGAAGTTACTTGGCTCACTTAGGAAGGTTCAGAGGACATTGAATCTAGGCTTTCTGACTTTGCAATGACCTTATGGCTAATTGCTTCTTGCAGACCCTCCTTTAAGATTTTCATTCTCTACAAATTGACTCAGTTCCAATACAATGTGGACCTAAATGGAACTATTTGAAATGATCATGACAAACCTAGTGACATGCACTTGTGGATCAACTTGACTTTGGACCTTACCCTACTTGATGCTTTGTGAACTCTGTGATGTCAGCAGTATAATGAGAGCACCTGCTTGCAATGCTTGGCCACCCCAGATCCCCCCTTGAAGACAATCTCTAGGTACTAATAATATAATTTGGAGAAGAAAGATTTGATTAGTGGGGGTTAAAGTTTGTACCTATCTATATCTCGTTTCAATTTGGGACTAAGGTATACTTATTCAGATTTATTAAAAATAGAATGTATAAATCTTTCAGCCACAATGGCCAAGCATATCAGGAAAAAACAGAGTAGTGAAAGATCATTTTAGTCAAAAGGTACCTTATCAGTTCATGTTGGGAACCCTACTATAGTTATTTGAAAAATCTGTACTAACAGAAATAAAGTGAAAATATTCTCTAGGCAGAATGTGAAAAATGTATATGATTACATTTAAATGGAACACACTAAAATATTTTAAAGGATGACCAGAACTGTTACACCAGCCAATAAAGGTGGAGCAACAGGATTAATTATGATGATTGATATACTCACTGCACTGAAGAAGTGATTAATAGCCATGGTATTTACAACTAGAAATGGAATTATTATTGGAAATTAAGAGATTCATTAAAACTGCGATCATATTGACAACAGAACATGTTATTATTGAAGACTCTGGACAATTACTTGTTTTAAGTGGGGCTATAAAGATGTCTAAAGAGGATATATTAGAAGCATTTAGTGAGTTTTATCAGGTATGATATCATCAACCTGATAATGCTGCTGATACAGGAATGAAAATTTCACAATACTTACAAAGTATAAATAAAATTGGTCTGCCGGAAGCACAGAAAAGTATGCATGTATGTATGTATGTATAGGCATTTATATAGCGCACTACTTACCCGGAGGGTCCCAAGGCGCTTCGACCGCTGCGAAACCCTTCCTGGCTTCCCTGAGAGATGGTCCCTTAATGGGTATCTCCAGGGTGAGACCAGGCATCCCCGGTGGTCTGGTGGGGCCGTTAATGAAGATGAGGCAAGCTAATGCCCAGAATTGCCGAGTGTGAACGCTGATCAGAGTGGGCACCGAGGCGAGAGAATTATCGAGTCCGCTGACCCTGGTCCAGAAACCTGCCGCGCCGGGAATCGAACCCTGGCCCCGGGCCGTCCTCTGCTCTCGGGTCTGCCACTTCTAACCAGTGAGCCACACTACTTCACTAGTATATTATGTGCTCCTATCGTCTGGGATGAAATAGAGGCAGCAATCTTGGGCTTGGCTATGGGGAAGGCAATGGGACCAGATAGCGTATCTTTAGAATTTTATTGTGTATTTAGGAGTATTCTTAAGCCAGAATTAACTAAAGTATTTCAGCAAGCTTTTGTTGGTAACCCTCCCGATTCATGGTCGCTTGCCACTATAGTTGTTTTTAAGAAGAAAGGGAAGGCTAGTAATGAGTTAGGGTCATATAGACCCATTCTCTTATACAGCCGATAGCAAGATTTTCTCTAAAATTCTTGCAAAGAGATTGAATGAGCTCATGCCAACACTTGTCTTGGTAAAACAAAATGAATTTATATCGAAGAGAGATAACAGGGACCATGTGAAGAAAATCATAGTACTCCTACGGAATCACAGGTTGCGGTGGCCCTGTTGGACGCTGAAAAAGCGTTCAACAGAGTCGCCTGGGGGTTCCTGTGGTCTGTAATGGTTTGGATGGGACTGCCTAAGGAATTTATCAAGGCAATTAAAGCACTTTATCTTCACCCGAAGGCAGCTATTCGGATAACAGGCACACTATCAGAGAATTTTAGGATTACAAGGGGGACAAGGCAAGGCTGTCCTTGTTCCCCCTTGCTGTTCGCTTTATATTTAGAACCCTATCTCAACAAACTAGAAAAGGAAGTTGACATTGTTCTGGTTATTATTTCACAAAACGAATTTAAAGTATTTGCATTTGCCGATGATGTCGCGATTACTACTTCTGATATTAGTCGGGTGCTACCCAAAATAACTGATTTAGCTAAAGAATTTGGAGATCTCTCTGGTTACAAGTTAAATCTCACAAAAACGCAGCTGATTCATTCCGAAAAGGGCCGGCCTAATGACTTAGTCTTTGTTACAGAGACACAATATCTCAGGATCACGTTATCTTCTAAAATAGACGACATAGTGCGTCTTAATATAGAGCCAGTGCTAAAATCCTCAAATAGAACTTTAGAAAGGCTAAACTACCTGCATTTTTCACCTTATGGCCGTGTCAATATACTAAAAATGATGATCTTCCCAAAATGTTTGTATTTATTTCGCACAATACCTCTTCTATTCTCTTCTTTTTATTTTTCTAAGATTGACATAATGGCATCTAGGTTTCTCTGGGGATATCGTCGAACTAGAAGGGCTCGGAAATGGTGCACTCTTCCAAGAACGAAGGGTGGTTGGGGGATTCCCAATTTCCGGTTATACTACTGGTCTATCTTACTCAGATCTATGAGAATATTAATCTTCTCAGATATTATTACGGAAGAATCGATTAATCCTTCGATCTATGAAATGCTATTAGGAGAGGAAGTCCCTCATTATTTAGTAAGAATATTGGAGCCCAGCTACTATAAAAAGACAAAATTTAAAATTTTTATAGCAGCCTCAGTAGTTTGGAGGCAGATTAAAAAGAAAATTATCCGGTGTGGTGATTTACATTTTTATTCTCCGGTGAAGAATAATCGTATGCTACCCGAGATTTTTAATGACCAAATCATGAATAGATGGCATTCCGTAGGGATTCGTTTGTTAGGAGACCTTTATCAAGGTACTCAAATTGTTTCTTTTTCCTTTTTACAAAAGGAATATAATTTACCTAGAAATTATTTTTTTAAATCTCTTCAAGTACGGAGCTTCCTGGAATCTAAGGGTCTCCTTGACCATACAGATATGAGTAAAAACAATATTTTAGAAACTAGCAGCAGAGCAAAGAAAATTGGCATACTCTATCAGATTATGTTGAATCAAATTGATGATGATTTGTGTTTGGTTGAGAGCAAGTGGCAAATGAAACTTGAAGTGGAAAATGTTGATGTATGTAGAGCAATTGAATTATCTATTAGAATGTTATTTAATGGTTCGCTTCAAAGCCAACACTTTATGGCAATTTTTGATTTATATTACTCTCCAGCTAAACTGACAAAATGGAAAGTTAGAAATGGTGACAAGTGTAAGCGACGTGCTTATGCAGCTGCTGATTCTATACACATGTTTTTAACTGTCCGAAACTTTCTCAATTTATTACGGATATTGAACTTTTTCTAAATAACAGTTTGGGGATTACAATAAGATTAACTGCTGAAATGATTATTTTGGGTCTTCAAACGAATCAAATTGGAAATTATCAGCAGCTGAAGAAGGCTTTTTATTTATTTGTATGTCAGCTTATCGTTTTTGTGTCACTTCTCGCTGGTTAGACTCTGAGCCACCAGTTTTCAATCATTGGCAATCTAAACTGCTATACATATATCAACTAGAAATGGTGATTTATTGATCTAAAGGACGCAAAAAGATGATGTTTGGTCAAAATGTGTGGGCCCCTATTTCTAAATGGATTTGATTGTATGATTGCCAGTGCTCTCTGTATATAAACATATTGTTATTATTTTTCTTTGTATAAATTACTTTGTTATGTATTTTTGCTTCATGTGCAACTGATTGCTGAAATGAAAACAAAAAAATTAAAAAATAAAAAGACAATCACTTGTTAAAGAAGATTCAACAACACCAGTGTTAAATTGTTTCCCAAAAGTTCATAAAACCCTAACAGGTTCCAAATTGAGGTTGATTATTTCAGGATAATTTCTATGTGGGAGTCATTTCATTGTATATTGATTATCATTTGCTACAAACTGCTCAGAGAAATACCACCTTTATTTTATAGGAAACCAACATAATATCTATATAAAAAAAGACGCGGAAATACAATCAGAGATCTTGTTATTCCCATCATGTGCAGAATCAGCATGGCAATATCCCTCATTCTGTGGGTTCAAAAGTAGTAGAAGATTTACTATTGAAATACAATCTACCCACTTTAGTGAAGAATGCTTTGATATTGAAACTAATTCACATGGTACAACACAATTATTTTAGATTTGAGGGACAATTCTTCCTGCAAATATTTGAGATGGCAATGATTAGGAATGTTGTGGTAGTTGATGCAATTATTTTCTCTGCATATGACTGAACATAAATCTGTCTCAAAAGGGATACATGAAAAAGAAACTTGTAAAATGGTGGCAATTTATTGAAGATATTTTTTGAATTGCAATCATGCAAATGAAATTAAGGATTGATTTTTTTGTAACCTGTAAAACCTTTAAATATAACTTACAGTATAAAATGCTGATGTGACATTGACCATGTTGGGCAAACATCAAGAAAATTCAAAGTAGTTATATATATTTTTTATATAAATCTATGATGAGAACAAGGTGTTGAGATCTAATATAGTAAAACATTTCAGCAACACATTGCACAATTGTGGCTTAAGGGAAATTCTAACAGTACCACACAGAGGGGGAACATAACAATTCTCTTAAAGCAAAAGGAATTTAATTAGATTATTGCAGATGGTAACTCCACATAGAATTAATTACACAGTGAGTTTCAGTTTTTTGTGATTAACATGAAAAAATAAGCATTGGCAAAGACAATAGGCTTTTCCTTTAAAAGATGATTACAAATCTGTTTGTTTCGCCAACTTCGTTTGCATTGACACTGGCAAAAAATAGGGGTGAGTGGAATTTGCGTAATCGCGTTAAGTAAATCTCAGCAAAACTGTAAAAAAATTTCCACGAACACGCAGAAATGCTGCGGACACATGGAATTGCTTATTCGCAATGCTTTTTTCCTGTTCGCAATCACTGTTTGCGTGCTCGGGGGGAAATATCTTGCGAACACGCACTTTGAGATAGCGAACAAGCAAAAAATGTTGCGAAGTCGCGGAACGCAGAATTTTGGGCAATTTCGCGTTCGCCGCGGAATGCGAAATCCCCAAATTCTGTGAGCGGAACAGAATTTACCGGCCAGGCCTAGCAAAAAAAAAAAAAATCCTAAATGTCACAGTGTTTCACCAACCATGTGCACACTTTGACTACCATCTTGGAATATTTTTTTCTTTTTCATTATGAATAAAACCTTCCCAACATGGCCATTGGGGCACCACAGCGTACGTACATACATGCATGTTGACCATCTTTCAATTTTTTTTTTAAATAAAGAAAAGTATTCCAAGACGGCCACTGAGGCAAGTACATGCATCTTGTGGCACCACAGCTAATTTGGCATTTTTTAAAAACTTTTGCAAAATGTACAATTGCTAGAGGCAGACAGTCATTTTAGAACAGTAAATAAAAAAATGTTTTAAATTGTCTTATGCGGCTCATATAAATAGAAAGAAGCATGTGGCCTAGTAACAATGTACACCTGATGTACCCTCACCAAAGAAACGAAATTGTTTTAAAAAATAAAATAAATAAAAATTAAAAAGCATTGTGCCGTGGAATGGGAGAGCAACAGATCACCAGGGAGGTTGAGAAGTCCCAGGAGAGAGTGCAAGGTTGGGGGTGTGAGTGAGAGGGTTCAGATGTCGTAAAGTGCAAGGAAAGCCATGCGTTCTCTTGGAGCTCCAGAGCAAAAAGAAAAACGAGTTCCCTCATGTTAGAAGTTAAACAATACAACACATCCACTCAAAGGGATGGTAAAGTAGCTATTTTCTTGGGGCTGGATAAAAACATAAGCGAGAAAACCATCAAATCATGAACAGGAAACTGAGATAGGCCAGAAAGACATCCGATCTTTAAGAAATGGTTGACAAAAGCCTGATCTGTTTATTGTATTATTCCTAATAGATATTTGGCAAGAGACAGCTAATACTGTATGTAAGTGAGACCTACAAAGGATTAAACCATCTTTGACAAGAATAAGCTGTAAAATGGTGTAGACAACTGCCCTAATATGGAGAACAGAATTGATTGATGAAGAGTAATTTAGAGAGTTTAGCAAGGCAGTCTAACATGTGAGTATACTACACTGAAAATTGTAACACTAGTACTCCTGGTCCAATGAGGTTTTAAAAAAAAAATGGTTTATTCAGTTACGTCATAAAACATCATAACATACATTAGATTTAAACATGCATCATTTCAGTACAACATGTTACAGCTTACTTTGCACTACGACTATCTGTGTTTACCCCCTACTCCGAATTGTGTTGACCAACCAAAACATTTGCCTCCCCATCATCCAGTGAGATATCTACTTGTGCCTAAAAATATTGAGTCACTGGACCCATATCAAATCAAATCAAATCAAAACAGCTTTATTCAGTGACAACAAGGCAAACACCATAAAAGCATACTAATAAAGATATATCTTAAAAAGGTACATTCTAAATGAATTTCATAAGGGACATTAATTATAATACAACATATGCAAATTTAAAAATGCAAGAAGCAGCATGAAATAGTAAGTCAATTTTTCAAAATCCTTAACCCTTTCGATGCTGATGACGAGCTCAGCTCGTCATCACCCACGGGTGTCATGTGCTGATGACGAGCTGAGCTCGTCATGCAAACAGCAAAATGGTAAATCCCAGCACAGGAGGGGGAAAACGCCTAGCAGCCAAGAGGTTAAAATACAATTTACCACTAATTTATCAAATAAAGTGCAAGTGCAATCATTGCAAAAGAATGCGATTTAGAGGATATGTTACTCATCATCTTTTTCATATAACAGAGCATCCAAAAGTGCATAGTCTTTTCTCCTTATAATTGATTTTTGTATAAAACATATTACAGCACTTATTATTTTCATGGTGTCCAAACTACAAATTAAGTTAAACGCATCCTTATAATTAAAAAGCATATTTTTTAAAAATAGTGGTTTCAGAAGAGTTTTTCGGATATCCATATAAAAAGGGCAAAATAAAATGAGATGCAGGGTGATTGAGGAGTTTTACCATTACATGGGCAGGTAAGCAGAATTCTATGCCATTTCTCAGTTTTCGGAAAAGATACAAAATAATGTAAGGTGCTCATCCTTAGCCTGGTCAAGTAAAATCTGTGCTCGACATTTTGGACCAGGGTAAGATATAACTGGGTGAGCTGCCTCTGTCTGTTTTTGCTTGGTTGTCCTATCCCTATCTATATCAATAGCAGCGAGATATCTCAATTTCAAATCTCTTTTACTGTACTCTTGAATACTTATGGGATCGTCTACACATATTTTGCAGTTTGTCAGAAGGTTAAAAATATGACACAGCCATGGTATTTTTATACCATGGTCTACTGCTAGACAATCTATAACTAGGTCCTTAGAGAATTTAGTTTCTTCCTTGGTCCATAAGCCATGCCAGAGTGTAAGGGCAGCTATGTTGAGAGTATCGCTTAAGTATGGGATGGACAATTCTTTGTGTACAATTACGTTTGCGGTTGCATTAGGGACTGCCAACAGTTTAAAAAAAACGTATTTTCATTAGTTTGGAGAATTATCGTGTTTGCTCTCCCCCAAATGGCGGCTCCTTAATTACCAGGTGGAACACACTTGCTCCTATATAGATTTAAAATTTCACGTAAAGGCTTATTCCCAAGTTTTGCAGCAAACCTCATTATTCCCTCAGTTGTTTTTAGGAATTTCATTTTACATAATTCAATATGCGGATTCCATGTGCCGTTGTTACAGAATAATAAACCTAAATATGAAAAAGTAGGGACTCTGCTTATAGAAACCCCACCCACATGATGAAGTCTACACTTTTGTCTTTTGCCTCCACATGACATTACAAATGTTTTTTTCATGTTCAGCTGTATATTTATGCTAGTCATGTGTTGGGCAAAGTTTTCTAATAGACACTGTTAGCCATTAGCAGTTCTAGACATCAGGACAGCATCATCTGCATATAGTAACAAGGGGGTGGGGCGGGTTCCTACTTTAGGAGCATCTACTGCTCACTCTTGTAAAAATGGATCCACATTATTTATGTATATGGAAAATAAAAGGGGGGCCAATACACATCCCTGTCTAATACCCCGCTTTACTGCGAAGTCAAGTGTGCATTCCCCTAGTTTTCCGTACCGTACCCTTGTACTTAAAAAATTGTAGATTTGGGATAGGAAGGCAATTATTTCTATGGGAGCACCGAGACCTCTTAGGGTTTGCCATAGTTTTTGGTGATTTCCTAAGTCGAAAGCACTGGTCAAATCTACAAAACGTAGATGAAGAGTACCTTCCTTGGCTAATGTATACTTCCCAATTATCAGGTTAAGATATTGCTCCACCGTCCCAATACCCCTTCTAAAACCATACTGTGCTTCTGATAAAATGTCATTTTCATTGGCCCAGCCTTCAAGTCTTTCTAGCATAATTTGTCCCATAATCTTTGAGGAGGAGTCAAGAAGGGATATTGGGCAGTAGCAATTAGCCTTTACCCTATCCCCTTTTTTAAATATGGGTACGATAACGCTTTCAACCCATGTAATGGGCAGGGCTCCTCCCAAAGCAGCGTTAAAAACTGTCACAAGTATCGGTATCCAGAGGTCCGGATGATACTTAAAAGCATCTATTGGCACAGCATCTGGGCCTGCCGCTTTCCCACTTGCACTTTTATGAAATGCCAGTTTTACTTCCTCTGGTGTGGCTGGCAAAGTTTTAACTGAATTCATTTTTCCAATCCATAAGATTCATATCTTCGGGGTTGAAAATACTCTTAAAATGTGTTACCCATTCTTCCAATAGTACCACAGTATCTATCCTAATTGCATTATTATCCTTAAAATATGGGTGGTTGACTATCTTCCAGAAGAGTGCTGAGTCTTTTAGCTCTGCTGCTTGGTTTACATTTTCCCAAACCTCTTCACAGATCTCCCGTTTCCTCATTTCCAATGCCTTTTTATAATCTCTCCTGGTGGCACTTATTTTTTGTGGGTCTCTGGGTTTTTGTTTAAATGCAACTTTTAAATCCCTATTCATCCTTGTGCACTCGTGATTGAACCATCTTTGAGTTGGACTATGTGGTGTTTTCCTTTTTTTTAATTTAAAATCGCCAGCGATTACTTCAGTGATATTGGAGAAGGCATTGATAAATGAAGGATGTGTGGATGAGCCATCCAGACATATTTCTAGTTCTTTTATATTTTCACTTTAAGGGTTTCCATAAAAGTCAGGTAATTAACACCTGTCCATTTCAAGGAAACCCCGTTGTTACATTAAATATCTATGTCTGCGTCTCTATCCTAACCCCCTTGTTTAGGTGACATGTTTATTTCTAAGATCAAACTTAAAGAATGGTGGTCACTAAACAGGCTAACATTTATCAGAACCTCCTTGGTCATCTCGTTGCCGTTGGATGATATTATGACATAATCTATATTTGACGATGACCGCATACTCACAAAGGTTTGCAGGTTTTCTTCTCCCTCTGGGGTAAATGGTTCTAAAACTGTTAAGTCAAATTTATGGATTACATTATTAATGGCCTCTCCATATCTGTTATGTTTAAAATGTGCAATTTTTTCACCAGAGAGATCACAATACCCACAGGGCTCACCAGCTTCAATATCACATAGTTCGCTATTAAAGTCACCAGCCCAGATTAAAATATAGTGCCCTATAATTCCCTTCATAAAACGATCTAAATCCCTTTCTAATGAGTCAATTACGGTGCTCCTTGAGCTGTCAAAAACATTATTATAAAAGTTTATAGTGACAAATACATGATTTTCATTGGAAGTTAATATTAAAAACGGATAATATTTTGAACTGGGCCCCATATGTCTTTCGGTCAAAGGTGGCTCCTCTGCATATGTTCCTGATTGCACTTTACAGTACACCATGTCTTTAATCCAGCATTTTGTTCTTGGAGCACTTCTGCTACCCCAGTACATGGCTACTCGTCTTTTGGCCAGCAAAAGGGCCACTGCCGTTAATCTGCAATTGGGTGGTCTCTTGATCTTTACCAAGCGCAGAATACACACTTGTGGGGTATTGGGGACTGGCTCTGACAACATAGTACCCAGAGCATCCGTCACCTCCCTCCAGTACTGCCAAACGGGGGTATGCCCAAATGATATGTAAAAAATATGCATGCTTATTCCCTCATCTGATACAATCAGCATTTCCCAGCAGTCCGTATTTGGGCAGTTGTACAGGTCTAAAATACATTTGTTGCAAAAAGTTGAAATGAATAATACGCCAATTACAGTTTGGTGTTAGCAACTCCGTGAGTGTACAGCAAAAACCCCACTCGCCTCTGGACAGAGGTGTATCTAGTTGATTGCGCTTTATCATTACTAGGCAATCTACAGATAGAAACATAAAATAGCACCAATCTATCTCAAAATTAGAATAACTATGAATTAAAAATTAACGTAGAAAAATAATTGTTACAAAGAGGGATGACAATAATAACAACAGCAGATTAACAAAGAAAGGGAAGGTTTACACTTTTAATTTTTGTGCATTGCTTAAAAATCCTTAAACAAGGATAGATACAATATATTCATCAATATAAAACTTTTCATACAAAAAATGACAAAATGAAGTGTCAATGTGTTGTGTATACTTCATAACATTCTTGAATTTAAAAAGTGGCACTAATACAATTGTATTCTTTCGACGCGCATTTCGGCGTACTAACACGCCTTCTTCAGGAAAAAGCCACGGTAAAATCTTTGTTTGGATATTCACACCCGATCGACACGGTGCATAAATAATACACAGTAGATATTTGTCCTGGGTAAGTAAGGTAGACGAAAACTTATTTTTCTGAAAGAGGACCCCTGATGTTGGGTTTGTCACCGTTGCAAATGATAGTTCACAAAGGCTTGGAATTCACTAATATACAAGATACGGGATTCAGGCAACAGTTCCTGATAAGGTTGCTAAATCTTTTTGTGGTCGCCACGGCGTATACTTTCAGCATTTACCATATTTTCTTTTTTGCGTTTTCGTTTTTCGTTAAAGCCTTCCCGGTATGCAGAAAGCTGATTAATCCGCTTCTAATACTACAGACGGTATTCTATAGCAGTTAGATGCTCCTTCTCTCTCGGTTCCAAAACACGGGAGTCGGCAGGCGGTGCCTGATAAAGCCGGATCCTCTGCCTAAACCGCCACGTCTTTGCCGATCTGGTTTAGTGTTCCATCTCTCTAGCGCCTGCTCAGTGGCTCTGTATTTCTCCTGTTGAGCTGCATTGTATATTTTGGTTATTATGTGCTCCCGTGAGGAGGCAGACAGCAACATTTGTAATGCCTGAAGTGTAGGTTGTTCTTGCAGAAAGTATGGGTATAAGGTTCCAATAACAAGTGTTAAGCAAACTTTTGTGAAGCGAAGTAGTGGGGTCTGTGTGTTGCTGGTGAAGAGTTCTGGATAGTTAACAAATAGTCCCTCTCTAAACATATCCCCCTTGGTGCGCAAGCCCATCTTGTCGAGCATTTTCTGTGCCTTTCTGTTCTTGTGTGACTGACATGTCTGGATGGTGTAGATGGGGGAGTGCAGGGTCATATAGTGGAGTCTTGTGTGCTTGTTGTGCTAGTTTGCTCCATGCTTTAATTGTCCCCTGTACTGGGTTTATAACAGAGTGTGAGAAGCCCTTCCTTCTCTGTGGTATAAGAGCTTATAGTGGAATCGGAAAAGCCTCATCAATTCTATAGCAACATGTGGGACGTATTCATGCAGTGTTGCCAGTAGTGCGCAAAGTGTACCTGTGCACAGAGGTAGTAGAGATGCAAATTTGGAGCATCGAAACCACCCTGGGCGTACTTGCAGGTGAGTTCTTCCCAACCGTTTCTCGACTGTTGGCCTGCCCACGCTAGTCAAATGTGGTCAAATGGGAACACAGTTTTGTGAAAAAGTGCTGTGTCAGGGGATAGGTATATTTATAAATATAGGAAACATGGTAGTATAATCATTTTTGGGTTTGCGATTCGACCACTCAAGGACAGTGGCAGGTGGATCCAGCGGACCACCTAGTCCTCTAATTTCCTCAGTGCCCAATTCTCTCATATCACCAGTTCTGGGTCTCGTGAACCCAGATCCCAAGATACTTAACCGGGTCTGTACCTGTGGTGCCCCCCGGTCGGCACGAGTTTTGTGGGCGGCGGCCTCCGCCACCCCCGCTCTTACCTGCGGCAGCGCAAGGAGGTAAATACTAGATTTGTCACCAGCAAACCCCCCCCTGCTCTTACGGCCGCCGTGGGGCTGCAAAGCCTTGAACCGCCACGGGAGGCAGAAGGCTTAGGTACGCCAATGGTCTTTATGCCAAGGCAGAGGGAATTCTATTGTGAACTTTTGCGTACAAAGGGTTAGCGGAATAACTACAGACTTAGCCCAGTTTATACTTAGGCCTGAGAATCGCTCATATTGAATGTATTCCCTTAGTATTGGCTCCTGGGTTACGTACATATAGGAGCTTATCATCTGCATAAAGTGATATACTATCTGAACCACAACGCCATGTTCCCATGTCATTGTTGTATTTTACACGCAAGGGGTTCTAAGGTTAGGGCAAATAATTGTGGGGATAGAGGGCATCCCTACCATGTATCTCTGTAGATGTTAAATGGTTCCACTGTGTTACCTTTTATCCGGAGCCCGACCACTGGTTCAAGTGGAGAAAAGCCTGAGGGTGCCCAACTCCATGAAGGATTACAAAATATATACCACCACTCGACTGAATCAATTGCCTTGGCAGCATCCAGCAAGGCGGCCACTGCAGGCTAGTCCGGATCGAGCTGGTGGAAGAGGGTGAAAATTGTGCGTAGGCGTTGTGTCATTGACAGAGTAGGGATTAAACCTGACTGATCTGGCAAGACGAGATGCTGCATTAGGGGGTGCATTCAGGATGCTAGTATTTTTGCCAATATTTTGGCATTAAGATTTATAAGAGAGAGCGGTCTATAAGAATCACAATGTTCCAGGCTTTTGTTTTTGTTTAAGTAATGTAATTAGTAGCGCCTCTAGGAGTGTCTGTGGAAGAGTACTCATCTCAAAGGTCTTTTTGTACATTTCAAGCAGATGCAGTACCAACAGATTCCCATTTGGGAGAGCCCATATTGCATCCCTAACCTCTTCTTCTGTAATGGTTGCATAAAATATTTCCTTTGCCCATCTGAGAGCCTGGCCATAGTAATGTCTTGAGAAACCCCGCTATCTCCGCATCAGAACAAAAGGAAGGGGTCCCGTGACCGAAGGAAAACAGTTACAAATTTACACCATTTGTACTCAACAATTCAATGAAAAGAAACTCTTGAGAAGCAAAAAAGAATTTAATTCAAGATTGCAAACATCCTGTTAAATGGATATATTACTCAAATAATACATTTTTTGATACCACAGTTTATATACAGTGTGCGTGCCCACATTCACAACAGGAAGGGAGTGACGTGAGGGAAAGTGTAGGGGGTAGGATATATGTGATCTGATTCATTCAGTGACAAGTCTTATTCAAGTTTCTAAGACAATGTACATGTGGTCCCTGACAAGCAGGGCCACCGTTATTGGCTCTAACAGAGTCCAAATTCATAAATGGTAGAGAACGGCCTAACTCCGCTGCAGCCGTAGGTGTCTAAATGGGGACCGGAGTTGGTCGTGGGTGGTGTAGTCGTCTACGTTTCGACCCAATATAAGTAGGATTCTTTTCCTTACAAAAGGGTCTTCATCAGGACAAGAAGAGTTGTGGGTGGGCAACCTCCTGAGGAGCAATTTGAAAAGGCACATTAGAAACACACCAATCCTGTATATTAATTCATAGGAAGGTGGTATATAATAAATAATCATTAAAGAGAGACATCCATGTTGTTTGTCTCTGTATGAATCCCATAGACGAGATTTGGAGAAAATGGACTAACGCTCACCTTTCACAAAGGGGCGATATGAGTAGACTTGAAGATTAGGTATTCTTGCTTCAAGCTGTTGGTAGATGACTCTAAATTTTTGAAGAAAGAATGATGCTTTTAACAGGTCTAGTAGGTTAACAGCTAGTACAATTAAAATCCATATAGGAGGCAGAAGGCCAGAATTGACGATATATTAAGTCGTCTTGGCTAGTTCATCCATATTGTTGTGAGCTCAAATTATCCTCTATATTATTACCTGTTGACCCCTGTAGGGTGCCTCCCTAGTTGGGTTGTGGAAGTAAACTCTTAGTGGTGAATAGGAATTCTCACCCTGCAAAAACGGAAAATGAGAGGTCTATTTAAACACCATTTATCTAACATGCAAGCATTGCTGGTGTTTCAACACTGTTATTAAGTTTGCTTACCACTATCTACAGTATGTTAAATACAATTCGGAAGATCCTGTACATAATATATGTTAGGCCTTGCTCAGGTTTATTATGCCTTCCAGGGCTCCCATGTGTTTGTGGTAGGAGACCTAAATATGAAAAGACACTCATAAATATAACTTCTTGTTACAAACAAACAGGCTATTTAGTGTATCCAAGTTTCAAGTTAGTATCATTACCGGGAAAAGCCGCATGAGATTACTGGACTGGTTCTAAGGATCATCGATTCTTTTAGGAGGATGCATACACGAGTTTGCACATTTCTATTTACAAAAAAGTGGAAAGATTTTCCTAAGTTATTGAAAATATAAAACGTTTCAAAGCTTATGTAGCCTAACATTAAATGGAAATGACTGAAAAAAGTAAGATTACCAAATGGGCTGCTGTAAAGATATGTTTTGATGCAATCACTTAACCAGTTTGTGTGCTCCTTTTTAACTAGAAGAAATATTGAGAATAATCGTTGGTTTGCAGCTTTTGTTAGGGAAGTAGATAACCATAAATTTGTCTAAACATACAAGATATGACGTTTCCTACCTGCCCCCGCCCGGGGGTCTCGAAACTTATAGGGAAACGATACTCAGATTTTGTTCACCGTCTCCTAAAGACCGAATGAACATACAGAATTCAGTAAATCGTGCGTGAAATTTTCGCTCTTTTTTAAACGGGAGCCAGGGAAAGGGGCTTTATTTATTACCTGATACAGGCGCCCGGAGTTCAAACAAACACCTCCTATTCTGCAAATCACTGCTGCCGCTACGGATCTGTGCTCAGTAAAAGCTCGCGTTGGGCACTTCCTTGTGATTGTAAGCTGGAGGGGCGGAGCCTCGGATGTTGCAATGAAAGTGGAAGGAAGACTTCACCTATACTTCCGCGATTTTGGGAGATAGTCTGCCACCCTAATGCGCATTATAGTATCATATTGTGACTACAATAATCCAATACATTCATATTGAAAGATTTAACATTACACTCGCGTTCTTTCATTAAAAAAGCATTTATCATAAAGCATGATCGACACCAGTACGTGCTGGATGTTGTGAAGGAGGCACAAATCGCGTAGGATAGTGTAAACTCCTACATCCCATTTCATGTTAAAAATTGACACATAACAGTACTGTTTGAACCTTTTTGGTGATATTCAAAAGAGATTGGATAATCAGGTGTAGGATCTGGTATTGGATACCATTCTGGTATATTGGGTATAATCGGACTAGTGAAGCATACCATACAGACGTTATTTTATGATAGATTGTCCTCAATCAGGTCTAATTAAATCTAGTCAAGCATAACAGTAACAATTGATTGATAGGCCACGGAGTGCACAAATCACGTAGGATAGTGAAGACTCCACTTCCACCGAGCAATAAATTAAAAAAATAATAATACCAGATCTAATAAGCTGACCCAGTAGCAGGTATTCGAATGAAGGGCAGTGTGCAGCATATTTGGTTGTAGACAAAGGTGTGCATAAATCAAATGGGATAGTATAGTATCCACTTGCATTGGGCAGTATAGAGGACGGCAGATCTCACAGTTACATGAATGAGAAGACAAAATGTAGTACATTACCCTAGAGAGTGGCCAATTGCGCAAAACTATTTTCGGATTCATTGAGGCCCTCCACTACAGAATTGAAAATATGGACCCAATTGAGCTCTCTGATATTGAGGACATTGGATAAATCTCCTCCCCTTGGGCCAAGTGTGATATGTTCCAAAACTACCCATTTTAGAGATTCTGGTGAATGGTTGTGTGTGGTACAGTGTTCAACCAGAGGTGCCCCGGGTATCTTGCATCTAATTCTGCTGCAATGTGAAAGGAACCGTGCTTTTACACGTTGTTGAGTCTGACCAACATAGATGAGGTCGCATGGACAAATGATACCATAGATCACATATTTGGTATTACAATTTGTGTGTTGTTTGAATGTGTGTCGGTGATTCTTAAAGACAAATTCTTTGGATTGAATAGTAGACGGGCAAGCTTTGCAGTTACCACATCTAAAATGTCCCACTATCCGTGGTTGGTTCCAACATGAGGTTATAGTGGGTTCCGGTGGACATTCCAAGAATGATGATACTACATGGTCTTTGACATTCCGTGCTTTTCTGAATGCATGCATCGGTACACTTGATACATCTAGATCCTTTGCAATCAAATTCCAGTGTTTGTTTATAACCTTTTTGATGGAATGGCTCTTAGTTGAAAATGTAGTCACACAAATCATACGTTCTTCTGTTTGACTGCTACGTAATTTAGGTTCAAGGAGTACATCACGGTGACAGAACCAAGCTCTTTTTCTAGAGCGTTTAATGAGTCGCTTGGGATAGCCTCTCTCCATTAGGCGTGTCATCAACACCTCAGATTGTAGCATATAGTCTTCCTTCTTACTACAGTTCCTCCGTACACGGAGGAACTGTCCGTAGGGCAAATTATCCTGAAGGCTCCTAGGATGATGGCTGGAGTATTGTAATAGGGAATTACGCTCTGTAGATTTACGAAATAAGGTGGTATGTAGAGTGCCTCCCTCTACCACTAACGTTATATCTAGAAAATCGATCTTTTTGTTGCTGGATTGTTTAGTGAATTGTATGTCTGTGGACCGTGAGTTCAACCATTCATGAAAAAGTTCTAGGTCGTTGTTGTTCCCTTTCCAAATTAGCAGCACATCATCAATGTACCGTACCCAAAGCTGTATATGATGATGGAATGGATTCTGGACATTGATGACAAAGGTTTTTTCGTAGAACGCCATAAACAAAATGGCCAGGTCTGGTGCAAAAGCTGCCCCCATTGCCACACCTTTCGTTTGCAAATAGAACACGTTCTGAAACATGAAGTAGTTCCTCATCATGGCAATCTTAAGTAGGAGAATTATGAATGTGGTTGGTACTTGTACTGGGGCCTCACGACTCTCCAGAGCCTCAGTGGCCACCATTAATGCCTCCTCCTGTGGAATGCTTGTATACAGCGACACAATGTCGCACGTAACCAATAGTTCTTCATCTGGGTTAAAGGATCTTCCGTCCACTAGGGTGATCGTATGTGTGGTGTCTCTCAGATACGTGGAGGTAGACTCAGCTAGTGGTTTCAAGAAAAAGTCTATATATCGGCACAAAGGCTCAAGGATGGAACCGCATCCGGACACAATGGGTCGCCCCGGGGGGTTTTGTAGATCTTTGTGTACCTTGGGTAAGGTATAGATTGTTGGTATTCGTGGATGGCTTTGATTGAGGTAGCGATACTCTTGGTCCGTGAGAAAACCTTGTTGGACCCCTTCTTGCGTTATCCTTTGAATTTCCGAGGCTAGGTCTCGTGTTGGATCAGATGGCAATCTCCTGTAACTTACTCCATCATTCAATTGGCGCAGGATCTCCTCCTTGTACTTGGATACATCTTGAATGATGATGGCCCCGCCCTTGTCTGCTGGTTTCACAACCACATTGGGATTGGATTTAAGGGTGGTCAATGCAGTTCTTTCATTTTTACTGATATTGTATCTTACATAGGTCTTCTCTCTCAGAATCTCCTTCACCTCTTCAGTGATGATGCTTTCATAAGCCAATATCCGGTGGCTCATTGTATTAGATTGTGGTACAAAGGTGGATGGCATTCTGAATCCGGTTACAGATGTCTGCATCGTTGGTGGTCTGTTCTTAAAAAAGAAACGTAGTCTTATCTTTCTAAAGAATTTGGAGAGTTCCATTAATGTATTGAAGCTGTTAGGAGTGGTTGTAGGGACAAAGGACAGACCCTTGCTCAACACTCCGCGTTCATCCTCACTGAGTTCATGGGAGGATAGATTTATGATTGGTGTGTTGGGTGATTTTACCACCTGTAGTTTTTCCGCCTGGTTGAACGTTCGCCGTGTTCCTCTGGCTGGAATCGGACTTGTTTCGTCCCACGGCCTTTGCCACTGTCGTTGTCCCACTGCGTCTGGGGTCCTTGTTGTCCCCATCCTATCCCACGGTTCCAGTTGTTGCCTCGTCCACGAGGTGGTCTCCATGTTCCTCGTTCTAAAAAAGACGAGTTGGGTTGGTATTGGGGATAATAGTTGTCCTGATATCCGTAGGAATTGCTGGGACCTGCTTGTTCTGATTCTTCTCCGGAACTATAGGAGGAGTCAGAGAATGTAGTGTAGCGTCCTCTGGATCTACCACCCCTGTAGCCTCGATTCGTAAAACGTCCTTGTTGATCCTGTCGGAAATAATCCTCTGACAGATAAGGATATGTTTTTTTCTTGTCGTAGAATTTAAGATCACGTGCTAGTTTATCTAGCTTTTTCTTAATGTTGGAAGTCTCGAAATCTTGTCGAGTCTCGACAAGTTTCGACAACGCCTCTTTAGAGTTAGTAAGTGTGCTGTCACCTGAGATGCTTGCCTTCAATTCTGCTATTTGTTTAGTGAGTATAGCCACTTGTTCTGCTGCAGTCTCTATCCCCAACACCATCCAATGTCTAGAACAGTTATTTTCAACAAAACTAAATCCTTCACGAAATTTGGGAATATCTGTAAAGATAGCTGGCTCCACTCTGACCTGTAAGCCTGTGGGTATGTTATTGTTCTGAAGGCACTGTGCAAGGAAATGACCATGTAATTTTGTGCGAATTAGCTTTTTTTCTAATCTTTCTAACTGCGAAATCTTATCATTCAGAGTAATGTCAACAATGGGTGTACTAGCTGATAGAAAATTGTTGGCTGGATCGTGCAACAATTGGTCAATATAGTCTTCTGTGTATGAAAGTATCTCCTTATCTCCCATACTTGTGAGTCATAAACCCCAATTAGCATAGAATTATCTATAGGATTTATTTAGAGAACACGGAAAAACCTCCTGGAAGGGAGGCGTTGTAACCTCACAGGCGAGCGCCTGTACAGAATACGCTTTAGGAAACAGGGTTAGACCCAATATTGTCAGTAGGGACCTGGGTAACAATTAGAACAAAAGGAAGGGGTCCCGTGACCGAAGGAAAACAGTTACAAATTTACACCATTTGTACTCAACAATTCAATGAAAAGAAACTCTTGAGAAGCAAAAAAGAATTTAATCCAAGATTGCAAACATCCTGTTAAATGGATATATTACTCAAATAATACATTTTTTGATACCACAGTTTATATACAGTGTGCGTGCCCACATTCACAACAGGAAGGGAGTGACGTGAGGGAAAGTGTAGGGGGTAGGATATATGTGATCTGATTCATTCAGTGACGAGTCTTATTCAAGTTTCTAAGACAATGTACATGTGGTCCCTGACAAGCAGGGCCACCGTTATTAGCTCTAACAGAGTCCAAATTCATAAATGGTAGAGAACGGCCTAACTCCGCTGCAGCCGTAGGTGTCTAAATGGGGACCGGAGTTGGTCGTGGGTGGTGTAGTCGTCTACGTTTCGACCCAATATAAGTAGGATTCTTTTCCTTACGAAAGGGTCTTCATCAGGACAAGAAGAGTTGTGGGTGGGCAACCTCCTGAGGAGCAATTTGAAAAGGCACATTAGAAACACACCAATCCTGTATATTAATTCATAGGAAGGTGGTATATAATAAATAATCATTAAAGAGAGACATCCGTGTTGTCTGTCTCTGTATGAATCCCATAGACGAGATTTGGAGAAAATGGACTAACGCTCACCTTTCACAAAGGGGCGATATGAGTAGACTTGAAGATTAGGTATTCTTGCTCCAAGCTGTTGGTAGATGACTCTAAATTTTTGAAGAAAGAATGATGCTTTTAACAGGTATAGTAGGTTAACAGCTAGTACAATTAAAATCCATATAGGAGGCAGAAGGCCAGAATTGACGATATATTAAGTCGTCTTGGCTAGTTTATCCATATTGTTGTGAGCTCAAATTATCCTCTATATTATTACCTGTTGACCCCTGTAGGGTGCCTCCCTAGTTGAGTTGTGGAAGTAAACTCTTAGTGGTGAATAGGAATTCTCACCCTGCAAAAAAGGAAAATGAGAGGTCTATTTAAACACCATTTATCTAACATGCAAGCATTGCTGGTGTTTCAAGACTGTTATTAAGTTTGCTTACCACTATCTACAGTATGTTAAATACAATTCTGAAGATCCTGTACACAATATATGTTAGGCCTTGCTCAGGTTTATTATGCCTTCCAGGGCTCCCATGTGTTTGTGGTAGGAGACCTAAATATGAAAAGACACTCATAAATATAACTTCTTGTTACAAACAAACAGGCTATTTAGTGTATCCAAGTTTCAAGTTAGTATCATTACCGGGAAAAGCCGCATGAGATTACTGGACTGGTTCTAAGGATCATCGATTCTCTGTAGGAGGATGCATACACGAGTTTGCACATTTCTATTTACAAAAAAGTGGAAAGATTTTCCTAAGTTATTGAAAATATAAAACGTTTCAAAGCTTATGTAGCCTAACATTAAATGGAAATGACTGAAAAAAGTAAGATTACCAAATGGGCTGCTGTAAAGATATGTTTTGATGCAATCACTTAACCAGTTCGTGTGCTCCTTTTTAACTAGAAGAAATATTGAGAATAATCGTTGGTTTGCAGCTTTTGTTAGGGAAGTAGATAACCATAAATTTGTCGAAACATACAAGATATGACGTTTCCTACCTGCCCCCGCCCGGGGGTTCTCGAAACTTATAGGGAAACGATACTCCGATTTTGTTCACCCTCTCCTAAAGACCGAATGAACATACAGAATTCAGTAAATCGTGCGTGAAATTTTCGCGCTTTTTTAAACGGGAGCCAGGGAAAGGGGCTTTATTTATTACCTGATACAGGCGTCCGGAGTTCAAACAAACACCTCCTATTCCGCAAATCACTGCTGCCGCTACGGATCTGTGCTCAGTAAACGCTCGCGTTGGGCACTTCCTTGTGATTGTAAGCTGGAGGGGCGGAGCCTCGGATGTTGCAATGAAAGTGGAAGGAAGACTTCACCTATACTTCCGCGGTTTTGGGAGATAGTCTGCCACCCTAATGCGCATTATAGTATCATATTGTGACTACAATAATCCAATACATTTATATTGAAAGATTTAACATTACACTCGCGTTCTTTCGTTAAAAAAGCATTTATCATAAAGCATGATCGACACCAGTACGTGCTGGATGTTGTGAAGGAGGCACAAATCGCGTAGGATAGTGTAAACTCCTACATCCCATTTCATGTTAAAAATTGACACATAACAGTACTGTTTGAACCTTTTTGGTGATATTCAAAAGAGATTGGAGAATCAGGTGTAGGATCTGGTATTGGATACCATTCTGGTATATTGGGTATAATCGGACTAGTGAAGCATACCATACAGGCGTTATTTTATGATAGATTGTCCTCAATCAGGTCTAATTAAATCTAGTCAAGCATAACGGTAACAATTGATTGATAGGCCACAGAGTGCACAAATCACGTAGGATAGTGAAGACTCCACTTCCACCGAGCAATAAATTAAAAAAATAATAATACCAGATCTAATAAGCTGACCCAGTAGCAGGTATTCGAATGAAGGGCAGTGTGCAGCATATTTGGTTGTAGACAAAGGTGTGCATAAATCAAATGGGATAGTATAGTATCCACTTGCATTGGGCACTAATGAGGACGGCAGATCTCACAGTTACATGTATGAGAAGACAAAATGTAGTACATTACCCTAGAGAGTGGCCAATTGGGCAAAACTATTTTCGGATTCATTGAGGCCCTCCACTACAGAATTGAAAATATGGATCCACTTGAGCTCTCTGATATTGAGGACGTTGGATAAATCTCCTCCCCTTGGGCCAAGTGTGATATGTTCCAAAACTACCCATTTTAGAGATTCTGGTGAATGGTTGTCTGTGGTACAGTGTTCAACCAGAGGTGCCCCGGGTACCTTGCATCTAATTCTGCTGCAATGTGAAAGGAACCGTGCTTTTACACGTTGTTGAGTCTGACCAACATAGATGAGGTCGCATGGACAAATGATACCATAGATCACATTTTTGGTATTACAATTTGTGTGTTGTTTGAATGTGTGTCGATGATTCTTAAAGACAAATTCTTTGGATTGAATAGTAGACGGGCAAGCTTTGCAGTTACCACATCTAAAATGTCCCACTATCCGTGGTTGGTTCCAACATGAGGTTATAGTGGGTTCCGGTGGACATTCCAAGAATGATGATACTACATGGTCTTTGACATTCCGTGCTTTTCTGAATGCATGCATCGGTACACTTGATACATCTAGATCCTTTGCAATCAAATTCCAGTGTTTTTTTATAACCTTTTTGATAGAATGGCTCTTAGTTGAAAATGTAGTCACACAAATCATACGTTCTTCTGTTTGACTGCTACGAAATTTAGGTTCAAGGAGTACATCATGGTGACAGAACCAAGCTCTTTTTCTAGAGCGTTTAATGAGTCGCTTGGGATAGCCTCTCTCCATTAGGCGTGTCATCAACACCTCAGATTGTAGCATATAGTCTTCCTTCTTACTACAGTTCCTCCGTACACGGAGGAACTGTCCGTAGGGCAAATTATCCCGAAGGCTCCTAGGATGATGGCTGGAGTATTGTAATAGGGAATTACGCTCTGTAGATTTACGAAATAAGGTGGTATGTAGAGTGCCTCCCTCTGCCACTAACGTTATATCTAGAAAATCGATCTTTTTGTTGCTGGATTGTTTAGTGAATTGTATGTCTGTGGACCGTGAGTTCAACCATTCATGAAAAAGTTCTAGGTCGTTGTTGTTCCCTTTCCAAATTAGCAGCACATCATCAGTGTACCGTACCCAAGCTGTATATGATGATGGAATGGATTCTGGACATTGATGACAAAGGTTTTTTCGTAGAACGCCATAAACAAAATGGCCAGGTCTGGTGCAAAAGCTGCCCCCATTGCCACACCTTTCGTTTGCAAATAGAACACGTTCTGAAACATGAAGTAGTTCCTCATCATGGCAATCTTAAGTAGGAGAATTATGAATGTGGTTGGTACTTGTACTGGGGCCTCACGACTCTCCAGAGCCTCAGTGGCCACCATTATTGCCTCCTCCTGTGGAATGCTTGTATACAGCGACACAATGTCGCACGTAACCAATAGTTCTTCATCTGGGTTAAAGGATCTTCCGTCCACTAGGGTGATCGTATGTGTGGTGTCTCTCAGATACGTGGAGGTAGACTCAGCTAGTGGTTTCAAGAAAAAGTCTATATATCGGCACAAAGGCTCAAGGATGAAACCGCATCCGGACACAATGGGTCGCCCCGGGGGGTTTTGTAGATCTTTGTGTACCTTGGGTAAGGTATAGATTGTTGGTATTCGCGGATGGCTTTGATTGAGGTAGCGATACTCTTGGTCCGTGAGAAAACCTTGTTGGACCCCTTCTTGCGTTATCCTTTGAATTTCCGAGGCTAGGTCTCGTGTTGGATCAGATGGCAATCTCCTGTAAATTACTCCATCATTCAATTGGCGCAGGATCTCCTCCTTGTACTTGGATACATCTTGAATGATGATGGCCCCGCCTTTGTCTGCTGGTTTCACAACCACATTGGGATTGGATTTAAGGGTGGTCAATGCAGTTCTTTCATTTTTACTGATATTGTATCTTACATAGGTCTTCTCTCTCAGAATCTCCTTCACCTCTTCAGTGATGATGCTTTCATAAGCCAAAATCCGGTGGCGCATTGTATTAGATTGTGGTACAAAGGTGGATGGCATTCTGAATCCGGTCACAGATGTCTGCATCGTTGGTGGTCTGTTCTTAAAAAAGAAACGTAGTCTTATCTTTCTAAAGAATTTGGAGAGTTCCATTAATGTATTGAAGCTGTTAGGAGGGGTTGTGGAGACAAAGGACAAACCCTTGCTCAACACTCCGCGTTCATCCTCACTGAGTTCATGGGAGGATAGATTTATGATTGGTGTGTTGGGTGATTTTACCACCTGTAGTTTTTCCGCCTGGTTGAACGTTCGCGGTGTTCCTCTGGCTGGAATCGGACTTGTTTCGTCCCGCGGCCTTTGCCACTGTCGTTGTCCCACTGCGTCTGGGGTCCTTGTTGTCCCCGTCCTATCCCACGGTTCCAGTCGTTGCCTCGTCCACGAGGTGGTCTCCATGTTCCTCGTTCTAAAAAAGACGAGTTGGGTTGGTATTGGGGATAATAGTTGTCCTGATATCCGTAGGAATTGCTGGGACCTGCTTGTTCTGATTCTTCTCCGGAACTATAGGAGGAGCTTTGGGTACGGTACATTGATGATGTGCTGCTAATTTGGAAAGGGAACAACAACGACCTAGAACTTTTTCATGAATGGTTGAACTCACGGTCCACAGACATACAATTCACTAAACAATCCAGCAACAAAAAGATCGATTTTCTAGATATAACGTTAGTGGCAGAGGGAGGCACTCTACATACCACCTTATTTCGTAAATCTACAGAGCGTAATTCCCTATTACAATACTCCAGCCATCATCCTAGGAGCCTTCGGGATAATTTGCCCTACGGACAGTTCCTCCATGTACGGAGGAACTGTAGTAAGAAGGAAGACTATATGCTACAATCTGAGGTGTTGATGACACGCCTAATGGAGAGAGGCTATCCCAAGCGACTCATTAAACACTCTAGAAAAAGAGCTTGGTTCTGTCACCGTGATGTACTCCTTGAACCTAAATTACGTAGCAGTCAAACAGAAGAACGTATGATTTATGTGACTACATTTTCAACTAAGAGCCATTCCATCAAAAAGGTTATAAACAAACACTGGAATTTGATTGCAAAGGATCTAGATGTATCAAGTGTACCGATGCATGCATTCAGAAAAGCACGGAATGTCAAAGACCATGTAGTATCATCATTCTTGGAATGTCCACCGGAACCCACTATAACCTCATGTTGGAACCAACCACGGATAGTGGGACATTTTAGATGTGTTAACTGCAAAGCTTGCCCGTCTACTATTCAATCCAAAGAATTTGTCTTTAAGAATCATCGACACACATTCAAACAACACACAAATTGTAATACCAAAAATGTGATCTATGGTATCATTTGTCCATGCGACCTCATCTATGTTGGTCAGACTCAACAACGTGTAAAAGCTCGGTTCCTTTCACATTGCAGCAGAATTAGATGCAAGGTACCCGGGGCACCTCTGGTTGAACACTGTACCACACACAACCATTCACCAGAATCTCTAAAATGGGTAGTTTTGGAACATATCACACTTGGCCCAAGGGGAGGAGATTTATCCAATGTCCTCAATATCAGAGAGCTCAAGTGGATCCATATTTTCAATTCTGTAGTGGAGGGCCTCAATGAATCCGAAAATAGTTTTGCGCAATTGGCCACTCTCTAGGGTAATGTACTACATTTTGTCTTCTCATTCATGTAACAGTGAAATCTGCCGTCCTCATTACTGCCCAATGCAAGTGGATACTATACTATCCCATTTGATTTATGCACACCTTTGTCTACAACCAAATATGCTGCACACTGCCCTTCATTCGAATACCTGCTACTGGGTCAGCTTATTAGATCTGGTATTATTATTTTTTTAATTTATTGCTCGGTGGAAGTGGAGTCTTCACTATCCTACGTGATTTGTGCACTCCGTGGCCTATCAATCAATTGTTACCGTTATGCTTGACTAGATTTAATTAGACCTGATTGAGGACAATCTATCATAAAATAACGTCTGTATGGTATGCTTCACTAGTCCGATTATACCCAATATACCAGAATGGTATCCAATACCAGATCCTACACCTGATTATCCAATCTCTTTTGAATATCACCAAAAAGGTTCAAACAGTACTGTTATGTGTCAATTTTTAACATGAAATGGGATGGAGGAGTTTACACTATCCTACGCGATTTGTGCCTCCTTCACAACATCCAGCACGTACTGGTGTCGATCATGCTTTATGATAAATGCTTTTTTAATGAAAGAACGCGAGTGTAATGTTAAATCTTTCAATATAAATGTATTGGATTATTGTAGTCACAATATGATACTATAATGCGCATTAGGGTGGCAGACTATCTCCCAAAATCGCGGAAGTATAGGTGAAGTCTTCCTTCCACTTTCATTGCAACATCCGAGGCTCCGCCCCTCCAGCTTACAATCACAAGGAAGTGCCCAACGCGAGCGTTTACTGAGCACAGATCCGTAGCTGCAGCAGTGATTTGCAGAATAGGAGGTGTTTGTTTGAACTCCGGACGCCTGTATCAGGTAATAAATAAAGCCCCTTTCCCTGGCTCCCGTTTAAAAAAGCGCGAAAATTTCACGCACGATTTACTGAATTCTGTATGTTCATTCGGTCTTTAGGAGACGGTGAACAAAATCGGAGTATCGTTTCCCTATAAGTTTCGAGACCCCCGGGCGGGGGCAGGTAGGAAACGTCATATCTTGTATGTTTAGACAAATTTATGGTTATCTACTTCCCTAACAAAAGCTGCAAACCAACGATTATTCTCAATATTTCTTCTAGTTAAAAAGGAGCACACGAACTGGTTAAGTGATTGCATCAAAACATATCTTTACAGCAGCCCATTTGGTAATCTTACTTTTTTCAGTCATTTCCATTTAATGTTAGGCTACATAAGCTTTGAAACGTTTTATATTTTCAATAACTTAGGAAAATCTTTCCACTTTTTTGTAAATAGAAATGTGCAAACTCGTGTATGCATCCTCCTAAAAGAATCGATGATCCTTAGAACCAGTCCAGTAATCTCATGCGGCTTTTCCCGGTAATGATACTAACTTGAAACTTGGATACACTAAATAGCCTGTTTGTTTGTAACAAGAAGTTATATTTATGAGTGTCTTTTCATATTTAGGTCTCCTACCACAAACACATGGGAGCCCTGGAAGGCATAATAAACCTGAGCAAGGCCTAACATATATTGTGTACAGGATCTTCCGAATTGTATTTAACATACTGTAGATAGTGGTAAGCAAACTTAATAACAGTGTTGAAACACCAGCAATACTTGCATGTTAGATAAATGGTGTTTAAATAGACCTCTCATTTTCCGTTTTTGCAGGGTGAGAATTCCTATTCACCACTAAGAGTTTACTTCCACAACCCAACTAGGGAGGCACCCTACAGGGGTCAACAGGTAATAATATAGAGGATAATTTGAGCTCACAACAATATGGATGAACTAGCCAAGACGACTTAATATATCGTCAATTCTGGCCTTCTGCCTCCTATATGGATTTTAATTGTACTAGCTGTTAACCTACTAGACCTGTTAAAAGCATCATTCTTTCTTCAAAAATTTAGAGTCATCTACCAACAGCTTGGAGCAAGAATACCTAATCTTCAAGTCTACTCATATCGCCCCTTTGTGAAAGGTGAGCGTTAGTCCATTTTCTCCAAATCTCGTCTATGGGATTCATACAGAGACAGACAACACGGATGTCTCTCTTTAATGATTATTTATTATATACCACCTTCCTATGAATTAATATACAGGATTGGTGTGTTTCTAATGTGCCTTTTCAAATTGCTCCTCAGGAGGTTGCCCACCCACAACTCTTCTTGTCCTGATGAAGACCCTTTCGTAAGGAAAAGAATCCTACTTATATTGGGTCGAAACGTAGACGACTACACCACCCACGACCAACTCCGGTCCCCATTTAGACACCTACGGCTGCAGCGGAGTTAGGCCGTTCTCTACCATTTATGAATTTGAACTCTGTTAGAGCCAATAACGGTGGCCCTGCTTGTCAGGGACCACATGTACATTGTCTTAGAAACTTGAATAAGACTTGTCACTGAATGAATCAGATCACATATATCCTACCCCCTACACTTTCCCTCACGTCACTCCCTTCCTGTTGTGAATGTGGGCACGCACACTGTATATAAACTGTGGTATCAAAAAATGTATTTTTTGAGTAATATATCCATTTAACAGGATGTTTGCAATCTTGAATTAAATTCTTTTTTGCTTCTCAAGAGTTTCTTTTCATTGAATTGTTGAGTACAAATGGTGTAAATTTGTAACTGTTTTCCTTCGGTCACGGGACCCCTTCATTTTGTTCTAATTGTTACCCAGGTCCCTACTGACTATATTGGGTCTAACCCTGTTTCCTAAAACGTATCTCCGCATCAGAGGCCTGCATAAGCACGGAATATAATTGTGGGTAATATTCTGTAAAACCACGGAGTATTGATGGTGTATCGTGCCATTTCCTGCCCTGATCCTCTGCTATATGCACAATTTGCGTAGGTGTCCGCATAATTTTTACTTTATGCCATGGTGCAGCCTAGACGCCCCCTCTCCGTGTAGTCGTGTTGTAATGTCTGCGTGACAAAAACTGGATTTCTTGGTCCGCCACCTCCTGATAGGATGAAATTTTTTCTCTTACAGTGGCCAGTATTGTTGCGTCTAGATTCTGTTTGTGCTCCCTCTCTAGTGCCTGTATGTCTCTTCCCAACATGTGTAGCTGCTGGCGAATGTCGTGAAGGACCCCCAATTGTTTGCCTATACAGACCCCACGGAGTGTTGCCTTAAAAGCCCCCCACAGCAATCTCGCTCTTGATACTAAACCCCTGTTATGTTTGAATTATTCAACGATGGCCTGTCGTATTTCAGCCCTGAATACTTGATCCAGCATTGCAGTGTCCGACAAGCGCAATGTAAACGGCTGTGGTGTCTGGGTGGGTAATAATAGCTCTAGCCAGACAGGGGTGTGGTCAGATAAGGTCTTCGACAAGTGCTTCACCATTTTTGTTGAGGTGCTCACCTCTTTTGTACCTAACCGATGGTCTATTCTAGACCAAAACTTGTGTGTAAGAGAGGAGCAAGTGCCTTCTCACCTAGTCGGGTGCCTCATTCTCCACAGGTCTACTAACTCTTGTTCCTCCATCCCTTCTCTGAGCACCTTGGCCACTTGTTTATCATATCTGTCGGTGTAAGTGGATCTATCTAGAGCTGGACCTATGCAGATCTTAAAATCTACTCCCAACAAGATTGCTGCAGGTGACAATTTGTGCAGTTGTTCCCACATCTGTGCGAAAAATGCAGGATCATCTGTTCGCTCCATATACATTGACCAGTGTCAATATTGTACCACTAAAGTGTTCCTGAACAATGACATAGAAGCCCTGTGGGTCCATTTTCATATGCAGTACTGCAAATGGGGTCCCTTTTTTAACTATTAACATCATGTCCCGGGCATAGGAGGAATAAGAGGATGCTATGCGCACAGACCCCCACCTGGCACGTATGTTACGTTCAGATTGTTTAGTAAGGTGAGTCTCCTGAAGCAGTGCAACATGCACATTGCGCCTTTCTAGGTATGTTGAAACTTGTCAAGTTTTCCGGGGGTTGTTTAAACCCCTCACATTCCAAGTGAATAGGGTTAGTGGCCTATGTGTCTCTGCCATACTCTGATCTATTGGTCATATTGGGGGTGGGGGGGGTTGAAGTAGTGTAGTGTGTGCATTCTTATTTAGCATTGTGTTAATATCATGTTGCCTGGTGTCAGGACGCATTAATAACAGTCCAAACCAGTACCCTCCCCCCACCCACTTTAGCACTCTCGCCAAAACATGAGCCTCTTCTAAATAACCCTTTGCTAACATCAAGTCCCATACCCTCCGACAACAACTTAATTGTCAAATACAGTAGTGGTTTACAAGTAGGGGGCATGAGCAGCCCACCAATTCTCCCTGCATTGAAAGTGCGGAGAGGGCCACATATACTATTCGTCTGTGCGCCATTTGCTAATGTTGGTGGCAGAGAAATCTCCACTGCGCAGCTCTCTTGCATTAGAGAAGTCCCTGATGCTTATCAACACATCTTAGTCAGTGCAACAATCTACAACAAGCCCGTGCCAGTGTGCTTGGCATGTAATTCCATCTTAATAGTATTCCTTAATGTGTCTTTGCAGAGCCTGTTGGGTTAAACTTTATATTCTACCTATGCTTCGTAATGCAACAAGAATCCCAAGCTTCCAAACTAATAGTGAAGGAGCACCCACAGTGTATTTACAGCTTGTGAGCTCCCCGGGGACATTCCGTGTGTGTGGCGCACACATAACAGTCTCACGTACGTAATTTGCTTATAGTAAAAATAGAGAGAGAACTCCATTCTGTGGCATTCCTTTCTAGGGTCATCTCCTGCAGCTATCTAGCACTATCTCTGCTACTACAGCATTGCGCCACTCTCTCAAGTGCACTTGACTCATCAACCCACATACCAGAGCTTTCTGGAACCTGGTCACTTGGGTCCTATAACGTGACCCATTTTAGTACATGAGTATTCTAATTTGTAGGCGTTTTCATTATAGTCATTGTGAACAACGTTAATCAAAACCGCCTGATGTGTGTTACACATGCATTACTGATCATCAGTTGAGCTGAAAAGTACCTTTGCCATGGAGAGTTGCGATGATTTTTCATAACCAAATTCCGGTTTCAATGCTACCAAATAGACACCTGGCCCAGTATATAAGTAAATGTAATGAAAACTGCCATTTTCCGGCCCTTAAACATTAAGACCTGCTCTTTCTTCCCCCATGTTTTATCCATTATATAATAATAGGTTTAATCTCCTGAATCTGCCTTAAACCTTTTTGAGATTCTTCTTTTGTTTTGTTCCTCCCGGTGACACCCTTCCTGTGGAGGAAATATGTTGGCCTGTAATGGCTTAAGCTGGGTGTGGTGGCTCAGTGGACCTATGCGTCCACTGTATGGGCCTGTGTTCGACCTCATGGTCACAAGTTCAAATTCCGAGGGGTCCATTCATCCATCTGAGGTCGATAAAATGAGTTTCATTGAGTTGGGTGACAATAAACATCTAATATACAGCACCAGATGCCTACAGGTGAATGTGCACTTTACAATTATATAGTATGTTAAGTTGGTGCATCAGCATGGCTGTTACACCTTTACAAAAGAGCCTGTCTGATGTCAAGTATGTGATCATGGTGATAAAGCAAAATATCTGAAGTTGTACTGTGTTTTTGTCCTTCTGTCTGTAGGACAAATTGCCTACTTATGTCGCGTGCACGGTAGCAAAGGTGCGCATTGAACTACCCATGGGTAGTCATGAGTGACCATTGAACAAAGCTCTAAATATGGTTCCGTGCGGTGTTTTTAAACAGCAGCTTCGTTATCCTTGAAAGCAGAACCTGCAAAAGTAATAGTCCATGCCTGAGTTATTTGTTGAAACGGTCAGCAGAAATACAGCAGCCTGGTTGGCATAGATGACACACCTGGGGTTTCTCGGCTTGATGTACTGTGATAAAATAGGCTGGTTGCCACGCAGAACTGGAAAACGACCTGTTTGTGTACTGCAGCCTAATAGAAATTAATGGTATATATAAGCAAGGGTCAGCAGTACGGATTCCAGCAATAGCTGACAATTGCGCTGCTGACCTGACTGCCTGAAGGTTTAATCTATATCTTGGAAGAAGCCACAACGTTGGTTTGCTGGGGCTTCTTAGCATTTCATAATGTGTAATTTCGAAAGGAAATCAGCGCCAATCAGCCCCTGCCCATATGCCTTGATTGTGCTTTTTTTTGGTTAAATAATAGTTATTCGTGGTATTCCTTTGATCTTCTGCTCCCGCCTTCTTGCACAAGCAGATACACTGAATCGTTTTGTGTGGCCATTCTTCCCAATGGAAGCCGTTTTTTATTATTTATAATGGATCTATTTTATGTCTTTCACAATGTCACCTGTCATTTGCAAAGTTTAGGGCAACCTAAATTATTCATGTGCAGTTGTTCGAGGCGATTTATTTTACTTGGCTGACGTTTTTAAATATGAACTGTAATACCAAAGAGTTAATGCATCAATCACTGAGGTACGAGAAACACTGAAAGAACAAAGGGATCGTGAAATGCCAGATTCATCTAGGGGTCCTGAATGGAAGACTTAAAATGTGCTTGCCATAGAGATTTTCTTTAAGGTCAGGCTCTAAGACCACGAGGAAACAGGCTTAGTTGTACAGACATGATTTATGCAATAGTAGACATTGAATGCACATGAGGCAGCCCATACCCAATATTCATCTGAACACCAATAGTTTGAATACCCCAGATCTTGCCAATTATTTCAGCTCCAGAATCTCCAATAGATCCAGTAGTTAGAGACTACATTCCTCTTCCACAACTAAACATTTCAGCAGAGTGAAACAGAATACATGTGGAAACACTAATAACTGAGTTCTAGATCAACAAGCATTGGCATAGCCAATAGGTCTCGCCTTTGGGACCTCATAAGTGTTTAGTTATCCAGCGCAATGTCCTTGCTCCAAGAACATCAAGTGTTGCATGACTAAACACTTATAAAGTCCCAAAGGCGAGACCTATTGGCTATGCCAATGCTTGTTTATTTTTGTTTAAGTGCTCTAGGAGAGTGCATGTGATTTCCAGCATTCTCCCTTGTGTGCTTTTATCTTCCCTGGCTTTCTGTCCATGTGCATCTGTCCCACCATACACACTTATGTTGCTCTCTCACTCTTGTGCTTTTGTCCCAAACTCCACTTTGCTCTCCTTCATCTATGTTCTCTCCTACTTGTTGCTTTTCCCAACCTGCCGTGTTGCTTCAGCCACTGCCCCCTCTTGCAACCACCTCATCCATCATTTATTTTATTTGCTTAAAAGCACTTTGAGCTCCATTTTAAAACATTGCTTTCACACTATTTTTCTAACTTTACCAATGTATTTCGGATCGGCAAATAAAAATACAAAACAGTGCCCTTTGTACAGGTATTGTTTTGTTATCACTCCATAACCATTTGCTGTGTCCTAGCATATACTTCAATTTAGAACCCTGTCTTTTTGGGTCCTAGTAATTGCTAACCCACTGCACAATTGCATATCTACATCACTGAACTACCAAGTATTTTATGTTATCCCTCCACAGCCATATCCTAACATATGCAAAGCTGTTACAAGACAAGGAATAGATAAAAGGCATCTGCCGCCCGAACAAAAAGTAGATGAGGGACTGACCACTAGGTGATAAAGGTCATCTAGTGAAACATTTGATTTGATACGGACAGACTCAGTATGTTTTAAATCAAGATACATGTACACAGAAAGGACATTTTCGGAGATAGATTATTCTGATTTACTTCATTTAAATTAGCCTTTTGTATTTGCTGTTGCGCTGTTTTTAATTCTTGCAAATATTGTAAAGATTTTAATTAATCACACAATATGCAATGCTTCAATTCAGAGAGCCCTTTTTGGTGGCATTTACAGTCCTAGCTATTGCTAACTCACCATGTGAAGTTCTGTTTGCTATTACGCTTTAATCCATTACATTGTTAGATAGCTCATTACTTACGTTTCTACTCAGAATAGTACTTTATTAGCCACAATTAACAATAAAATCCTTACCATTCACTTTTTGGTTTTCCCATCTAACGTAACCATTTTGACCCCAACACCTTTCCTATTTGATTTTTGTACAGACTTATTACAACCCAGCTTCAAAAACAAGAGAATATTCTGACACATTGGCAACTGTAGGAAATCCACTTTTTCTGTGGGGTTATTTCATATTTGTCCCCTTTTGCTGGACCCTATATTTTTTTCTGTTTTACAACTCTGTGCAGTTTACCTATGCCACCCAGTAGTAAAGTGCCTATACTCCTGCTTTAAACGTGGTAGAGTTGGCATATACCTAATTGGTATATGTATTTTACCTAGAAGTCCCGAATATATGGAATAAGATGTACCCAGGGCTTCGGCGTTAAATGTCACTGGTGAAATGCAGTACTTATTGTTCCATTCACGACTGTATTAGTGCAAACATGACTTGAGGCCTGCTCTATGTGGTCTGACTGTAGCAGTGTAAAGACTGCAACTTGACCTGTCACAATTACCCCTTTTAGCAGGTCAAAACTACTTTTTAAGTATTAATGATTCACCCCTATGTTAGCCTTGTCACCCACATAATCTGAAGATTAAAAAATAAATAAAAAAATGTTTCTACCCCGAACAGTTAAAAAATAAGTAAAATAGTAGCAACACATGCTACTGTGTAGTGAAGGTCCTTTCCAAAGGTTCACTGCTCACCTTTCTGTTGCTTATTGCTATGTTTTGGTGTTAAACTGAAATGCAACTTATGCCAGGACAGTATTAACAAGTATAACAAGCAATGAAGAATAAATGGCAGACCTGGTTATATCTGATTGGTTGAGAACGACATGCAAGCGATGGTAAGAATATCAAACATACTTGTGGCCAGTTTATAGTCTTTGTAGAGCTGTAAACTTATGTATTTTATATTTCATTTATCATGCTTATATCTGCTATAAACATGTTTCGCCAGCAGTGGATGAAGGGGAGGGGGCCATGGCAGAGATCAGTTACATTAACATCTCTTTTAATGCCAGGAGATGGTCAGTGCAAGGGCTTGCTGATCGCATCTAATGGGATTTTGCTAGCTGGTGGAATCTTGCCCTATCTTTTGCTCGATTAGTCAGATAGATAGATAGACAGACATACAGATAAATAGACAGATCGATAGACAGACACACACACACACACGTATATCGCACCTTTATAAAAAAAACATTGGCATAGTCAATAGGTCTCGTCTTTTGGACCTGCTGCATAACTAAATACTTATAAGGTCACAAAGGCAAGACCTATTGGCTCTGCAAATGAAAATTGGGTTAAAATTCACTTTCAGGCCATTCAATAATTCATGCGACTGTTCTTTGGCTCCCACAAGTCTATCATAAACTCCCACAAGTCTATCATAAACTCCCTCCGATAGAAATTCACTCATCCAATGACTACTTCAAAGACTCATTCATTTTCTCAAACAATATTAATCAAGGTCACCACGTATTGTAACATCGAATAAGAATGAACCACACACACACACACCCGCGTTCAACACTTGCTTTGAAGAAGCACTTCTTTTACCGACAGCACATGTCAACTCACAGAGTAGAAGGGATTCTCGCAGAGACGGACAGAACACGGAGCTCAGGCAGCCTTAAATAGTGCTGGTCCCTGCAGTGCTGCACATTGACAGTGAAGTTATGGAGAAAGACTAACATTGGTAGGTTCATCCTAATTAGTAATCGATCTATCAATCCACAAATAAAGAAGTGGTGCAGGAGTGAGGGGCATGTCTCGTGAGCACTAAGCAGGGACGAACACCAAGGCTGCCTGATCTTGATTGTGCCCCCCCTTCACTTGCCATTTATCTCTCTCTTGCACCTTTGTTTTCATCTCTGTTTTATTCCTTCTTCGTGGTTTTCCTTTATGTTTTTTACTCATCTTGTCTTCCCCTTCTGCCTTTCTCACTCTAGGAGGGGTCAAAGTCCAATAATGAAAAAAAAAAGGGCTCCACAGCGAAGTGTTAACGCCCATTGAATTAACCACTGGCAGAAATTAAGCCGGTGAAGTGCTGAATACTGGCAGTGGAGTTATATAAAAGGACCATTATTCACTGGTGCATCATTAGTCTTCTAAAGACTGCCACTCACTGGTACCACCTCCATGCCGAAGTGACACACATTCTAACCAAAGTCAAAGTGGACACGGAAAATGAAGAGCCTCTATGCGCTGCCTGAAACCTCGAGGCACCGGGTAAAGTTTAATAACTACCAGTGATAACGCCTCGCCGAACTGCACTTCTTGCCCAGCTGAAGGCTAGCCCTGCGCCTACCTTTATTCCCCACGGCCGCTCGGCGCCTCGACGGTGACACCAGGTCTTTCACAATCTGCAGGACTTGAATCATCGCTGGTTACAAAGACAAGACACCAGCTGCGCCGCTTCGAATTCCCACAGGTTTCATCATTGCAGGGCCTCGCGGGGCTAACAAGACAGCTCGGAGAGGCTGCAGGAAAAGGCGAGCTCCCTCTCACATCGAGCCCGGGAGGCAGAATTAGCAAATGAACAATAGACTGCCCGCCGAGACGTGATGCACCTTTGGAGCTGACGTCTGCCCAGCATGGGGCAAATCAACCCCGGGCATGTGAAGCTCGCGAGCAAAAGTGAAAGCTCATTTAAAAAAAGCGAAAACCTAAAAGTTAGTTAAAGCACATTAGAAGCACTGAAGAAAAAAAACAGATGGCGCCTGCGCGTGCCTTGGTAACAAAAGTGAAAGGTCATTTAAAACAAGAAAAAAAGCGCTCGCGCAGCAGCAGGGGGGAGGGATTCACTTGCTGGAGCGATAATTGCGACCAGATGTGCTGCGCGCTCCCGCGAGTGAATCTCCTGACATGCACGCGTTGCCATTGAAGGCAATGGCAACCTGTGCACGTGCTTGACTGAAAAGCCTTGGCGCTCGGAAGAGGTCGTTTTCCTTTGTAGCGCATGCGCTGCGAAGGCTCGACCTAATGAGGCAGAAATAGATTTACTTCAGACATTTTGGTAAGTGCAGTACAGAGAAAAATGCATGAAAATGCTGAACAGACTAAATTACTGAAATAAAGAATCATACATCTTATCCCAAATTTGAAAGACCTAGGCAACCTAAAAGAATCAAACTCATAAAAAAACACTGACAGCATCCCCACAAGAACAATTCAACACAAATTGACAAATCTAATTTCAAAAAACGTAGTCAATCCAACATCAGCTGAACAAAATGAAACCCAAGAAAGTGCATAAAAATGACCCCACGAAAATTATCTGAATGAGCCCCACAGTAATAAAGTCCAAGAACATGTATACGCAAATCGGCAGATGGTGACATTTGCAAGTGGTGAGGCGTAAAATGATGGCCATACTTCACCGTAGCGAGCGAGCCCGAACAACCTAAGGGGGGGGGGGTTTGAAAAAATAGTGGAAAAATGGTGCATTTTCAAGCAAATTTGAGAAAGCAGGAAGGTTAATAAAGCAATTGTGAAATTATTAAAGATATGTCATATAACATAGGTAGCTGCTTATTCAGTATAACCACAGAGCTTCATAACAGACTTGGTGCCGCTCACAGCCGTGTGGAGGCAAAACCTGATCCAGTTTTATTGGTGCGGAAGGGAGAAAAGGCGTCCCAGAGTCTCGTAAGGCTCACGCTGTTGGAGTCCCATTGACACTGGCACTCACTTGACAGAGGGTGCGGGACTGCGAGTCCCAGCAGGCGGAGCGCGTTTACCAGCTGGCGCACCTGCGACTCTTCCCGCCCCTCCCACTCGCATATAGTTGTGACTCCGCCCGCGCACGCGGGACGCGCGCGGGACGGTGCCGGGCGAAACCCGGGCCAAGGTCGGGCCCGTTTGTGCCCGTTCGTGACCGGTCTTGACCGGACCGAGCCCCCTCTCTTGCATCTGGCCCTTTGTAAACCCTTGTCTGCCAAACTGGTACCACATGGCTGGACGTGAAACTAGGAATAAGACCTCGTTAGTTGGAGGTTCTACAGTCGGAGGTATGGAAATATTCCTCATTAGAGCCAACTCTATCATCAACACCGAAATCACTGTCCTCGAAAAACACCTGTCACCAGAACTATCGGCTATTAAGAGATCCTCCCTGGGAACAATCGCTAATGCTAAAACACCTGAAAGGCCCATCGTTATTGCTACCCCTGATGTGGCTGGCCAAGCTACTATACCAGAAGTTGATGAACACGCTACACTGGACTTGGACAATTTGGTTAATGAGATACTTCCCGAAATTGATTTAGTCCTTGATAATCATGTATCCAACATTTCTGATCATGATGATACTGTCAATAACACTCTGTCACAGGGGGTTAAAGAAGGAGCTACCTCAAAACGTAAGAGGGCTTACAATAAGAAAGCCAGAAGTAAGTCAAAATCAGCGATGTTACAACATGATATCACCTCCCCTCCAATCACTCTAACTCAACCCCTGCTTAGCAATGATGTATCAATTGAAAGTTTGGGTGCCTTATTTGAATCGATCTTATTCCCTCTTGAAGCCAAAATGGAGCGAATAGAACTCAGACGGTCAAATATAGAGAAAGTCACAGCTGCCATATTAGCCAATTCCAACAAGCCCTGTAACCCGAGTACCACGCCAATTACCATTACTATCCCTGGTCTCCCATCGGGGGGGGGCTACCGCCCAACTAGTTAATGAGGCCCAAAAACGAACCTGCCCTCCCATAGGCCCTCAGGACCCCAACCCGGTAAATAATGTACCCTCTCAGCAAATACCTGGGCCTCAACCGAGTAATGTTAAAGCTAATGGGTTAACTGATGATGGTCAAACAGGCTCCCCAGTTAAAGAGCTTAGAGTCCCTAGACCTCATTTGCCAGATCTTCCACCGGAAGCAAATCGCTTTATGGTAGTTTTAGCTGGAGCCCCTACCTTGGAAGCCGGGGAAGCAGAATCCTTTCCTGCCCTAAAAAGTAAGGTTGTTAGGTGGCTCTATTGGAATAGACCGCTGCCGGCCCACCTTCACAATGAAATTATCATGGTAAGAAGGGTGCCTTGGCTGGGTAAAACTGTTAAGACCATAAATGGGGATTGCATAACGGTTAATTTTAGAGACCTTAGAACCGTTTCGCATATCTGTGCGGGTTTTAATAGATCCTTGGACTCCACCATCCAGACCCGCACAGTGTCCTTCTTTTTCCACCCAATTATATGAACTATGGTAGAGGTAGAGATGACTGGACCAGGGTTGAGCGGAGGGGTAGACAAAGAAGATACGAAGTAAGACCGGCTATCTTGCCCCTGAATGCTCCCTTCTGTGACTTTAATCGGTTCAGTTGTTTGGATGGAGTTGACTGACTATCTCCAGGCTATGAGTCATCTCCAACGACACGATTTCCCATCCCCGACCTTTGTAAAGGCTTAACGGTTGGAGAGGTTGAGCTAAATGAAAACCCCCTTGTAGAGTGCTTGTCAGTGACTGTAGCCCCTACAAAGTTATCTTCCTCTACTACCACTAATTCCTTAGAGCAACCCCAGGATGTAGATCAAGTGGACACCCTCCACCCATTAGCCTCTTCAGTTAATCTAGAGGAGTCGTTATCAATCTCAGTACCCCCAAGTGATCCTGGGTTCACAGAGCCAGTCCCTTGCGTCCGGGCTTCAAAATTATGAGCTGGAATATTGCCGGTTGGCGACAGAAGGTGTCGTCTTTCGGTTGGAGGGAATCCATTTCCAAGTTTGACATCCTCTGCCTACAAGAGACCTGGTCTACGACAGATATCTACTTTGATGGCTTTGTGTCCTACAACTGCCTAGCGCAAGAGTCCATTATGGGTAGGGCAAAAGGTGGGCTCGTAATTTTATTGTCTGTTAACTTCCCAGTACGTGTGAAATCCCATTCTACTGTAGGATCCCATTTGCAAATACTATGGTTGGAACAAAGAGGGGGCCATGATACCCTGTTAAATAATCACTATAACAATATGTTTGACCCCACGAGTACCTGTGTTGTAAATGAACTTGATACAGCTGTTAAGAAAATTTGTAGGGATATTCATAATCCTTATGACATTGTCTGTGGAGGGGATTTCAATATTCGAACTGGTCCCTACTCATTTACAAATGTATGTGGGTTTGACGGGGTTAATGGAGAGGACCGGGCCCATTTTATCCATACACCTTATGGCGACTCCCTTAATACCCTTTCGTTAAATTTTGATTTGATAATCCTTCAACCTGCTGTGGATAAAGAGGGTAATATTGTACCGACTTTTGTAGGGAGGAACTCAGCCTCCGTTATTGATCATTTGTTGATTTCAGTACATATTGCCCCACTCTGTGCTGTTCCTATCATTGTTGATTTTGGTCTTAGTGATCACAATTCCATTACTATGTCGACCTCTATCTGGGGGACTATGTCTACACTTAAGCGTAGGATTGTTGATGAAATTACTCCTTGCAGGCAAAATGGTATTAGGATCAAATGGTGTGGGGATAACTCTGACAAATTGCTGCGGAAAATAGTGGTTGCTGGTTCTGAAGAGCTACTCCGCTGTCTTGATGATGATGCTGCCCCATGGTGCATTATCGCCGATTTTGAAAAACTCGGCGATATAATCAAAAGGTCCCTCACCATTACTAAGGGTAAATCAAAGAGGGCAACGGTAGGTTGGTTCCATAGAGCCTGTACGAACTCATTACAAGAACTAAAGAGGGCACTGTCAAGCCACCCTAGAGACAGGGAAGCCGTTACACTTCTCAGGGCAACCTACAAACTCCAATTGACCCGTAGAAAACAGGAGCTTAGGGCGCAAGCGTGGGACAACTTGACTAAAGCGGCGGAGCTGCGAAACAGCAAGTTATTCTGGAGTACTGTTAACAGCCCATTCCTCCAAAAGGAGGAATTCCCAGTTTTAACAGCCCAGGTTAGTGAGGATAACTGGGTCCAATATTTTACAGGAATTTTCGATCCGGCTAGGGAGGAGCATGATAGTTTAAGTGCCGATATTATAGGATCTAAACAACCTCTGGGGATTACACTACTAGAAGTTGATAATGCTATCCGTAACAGCAAGGGGGGAAGGCCCCAGGACCGGACGGAGTTCCGGTCGACCTGTATAAGACTGATCTGGCGCTATGGAGCCCCCTCCTGACCCAGGATTTTAATGCCTCCGTTAACAATAGCACACCTTCTACATGGTGTGAATCCATAATTTTGCCGATTTATAAGAAGGGAGATAGAGGAGAGGCCAAGAACTACCGCCCTATCTCCCTTCTGGATTCTTCGTTAAAAATTATGAGCAGGGTCCTACTGTTATGACTGGAGGAATGGGCTGAAGCCAACAATATCCTTGCGGACTCCCAATTTGGTTTTCGGAAGGGTCTCAGCACCATTGAGCAGTGTATTAATTTAGATCTCATCATCGGGAAATACACCAAAGCTAAACAGGGCTCTTTATTTCTCTGCTTCGCAGACCTCTCTAGTGCCTTTGATCTGGTGGATCATACTCTTTTGTGGTCCACCTTACTCGAAATGGGAGCCCCGGCTGCAATAATTTACTTCTTGGCCAGACTATACAACAAGTTGTCAGCACAGATTCGCTTTGGGCAAGCGGGGGAATGCACGAAGAAGATCAAGGTTAAATCCGGCATCAGGCAAGGTTGTGTCTTGGCCCCGTTACTTTTTTCCCTTTTTATAAATGCTATGGAATCCGACTTGAAGAAGGTCCAAGCTGATGCTCCTCAAGTTGAGGGCCAAGCAATCCCGGTACTGCTTTATGCAGACAATACTGTCCTACTCTCGAGAACTCCAATAGGTCTGCAAAAACTAATGAATCACTTTTATGATTTTATTAAGGGGAGCAAATTAAAAATCAATAATTCTAAAACTTTTATCATGGCTTGCGGGAAAAAGGTGAACCAACTTAAATCATTCCAGTTTAAGGAACATAGAATTGAGGTTGTGGACAAATTTTGCTATCTAGGCGTGGGCCCCACAGATACTTAATATTAAGGCCAAGATGGGCAAGGGGTCCTCAGGACTTTTTCGTTTTGCTTCTAAATTAGGCAGTCGTCGCATTCCTGATATGTTAAATGTTTACCGGCACAGATGTGCTTCAGTTGCTCTTTGCGGTTCGAGAGTGTGGGGACATTGGAATCAAGGGGACTTGCAAGTAGCTGAAAATACATTCCTTAACACCTTCGACGCTCATGACGAGCTCAGCTCGTCATGAGGTACACCTCTCGTACACTCATGCCGAGCTGAGCTCGTCATGAACAATGGGAAACTCAATAAATCAGCACAGGGGGGGAAAAGCCTTAGCAGCCATGGTGTTAAGAGACTCCTCTGTCTCCCTCCCTCGGCATCCACAGAACTGATTCATAAAGAGGTGGGGTTGGAATACCTGACTGACCTAACAGGATTGAGACCCCTTATGGTCTGGAGGTCAATCTGGGCTAAGGACGAAACAGGATTTACCAGGCGAATAATACAAGACTGTCTTCGCTTGGATAAAGTCCGCCAGATCCCCTGGTTAAAATATGTTTTATAAAGAAATGTTTGACTTGGATGTTCTCAGTGACCCCGTATGTGCTATCAATATACCTAAACAGAAGGTCAAAAGTGTTTTTTTGGGGAACAAATCTAATATGCGTAAGATCAATGTAGCCATTTTACAACTCATGTATTTTATCAATCCAATAATGAGGAAGGTTATGGCATGCCTAAGTATTTAAAAGTAATTACCAAACAGTCACATCAGTTTGTTCTTACAAGGCTGAGATTAGGCATTGTTCATAACCTGGTGGCATTCCCTCGGATGAAAAACCATACGTCAACCCCATGCACGTGTGATGGAACCACCAAACAGAGCACGATGCACTTTATGCTAATTTGCCCCCTGTATTTGCACCTCCATATTTGTTATCTCAAACCTCTTTTTAAGAAATACTCAGTGTTTACAGTTGCAAATGCTTTGAGACTCTTATTTGCACTTGATACCTCGGATATCTGTTTTTTTACTGCAACCTTTATTCTAAAATCAGTGTCCATTAGAAAAAGCCTGGAATTCTAATACTGCCTTTTGTATAATTAATTGCTGCTAAGTCCATGGTACTCTTCAAATCGAACTGTTCTAAATCTTGTAATATACTGTAACTCTTTTTTAACAATTTTAATGTGATTGTTTTAATATTCTGTGTGCTTTTATGATTGTTTATTGAATAATCAAATAAAGCTTATGAACTGAACTGAACTGAACTGAACTGAACAGACGTTGTCGTGGGTTATAGTTTGCTAGAGCAAGAAAAGGTCACTAGTGACATTGTTTTATTGGCATGACATGGTCGTAGGAAAGTCACTTTTGAAAAATCTCGTATGATACTGCTAGTCTATTCTTAAGAAATAAATAAAGTGCCACGTGGAAGGACAAAATTGCATTCTCATTTTATTTCAATTTGATTTAATGTCGTTATTCATACTGTGCTGATCAAGGGATTAGCCCGAAAATTAAAATACACCCACTTTAATCCATACCTCGAGAATGTCATTGTGTTAGCTAAGTGAATACACTCTACCCACCTTACAAGACGTCCATTCATCCCTCCTCCGTCCATATATCCCTCCAGGCTTCAAAACCTTCACCCATCCACCCATTTTTCATACTTCCATTCATCCATCCTTCCTTTACTATTCTATCTATCCACCATTTCATCGTTAGTCATCATTCACCCTTCCACACTCATACTTTCACCCATTCATGCATTCTCTCTCTGAGTAGTACACTTGCACAGGGGTTATGAATTGCCCGGGGGGCTCCAGAATTACAGCAGTCTTGGTGTGCACACTGGCACTGCCACTGCACTTGAAGGCCGCCGATCTGCCAGGTGGAGTGCAAGGGGCAGCAGGGCCCGATTGCATAGTGCACGCTTTAGTTTACATGTGTGCGGGCTCTGGTACCAGGCCTGAATGGGAGGGCACACTGTGGGTTCTGGTCTCTGCAGGCCCTACACTCAGCAGGGTGCAAAACTGACAGCCTGGCCCAGTCTGAGACATCTCCAAAGTGGTCTTTTATTGGAGACATCTACGCAGACCGCGGTATCGATCCATGAAAAGAAACGTGTGTGATGTCTTCGTGTGCACATGCATTTATTACAGAGCGAATATCGGAGAAAAATCACGTGAAAGGTGTTGGTTTTGGTTGTGTCTATTGCACCCTCACTTTATTTACTTATCACGTCTTTGGAAAAGCCATCTGTGAGCCTTTGAATGAATAAGGGGCGGGGGAGGGGTTCGAAAATGAAACAGCAGGGCTCACAGGACAAAGGGGTCAAGGTGATGATGTCAGGAAAGGGTTAAACCCCGATGACAAATGGCATCCAGGAGCTTGTGCAGGGCGCGTGTGTGCTTCGGGCCCGGGGGGCACTCCATTAATTATTCCGTGCTATTAAAATCAAATACCAACTGAGCATCATATACTGACTCCCCGACCTGTGATTGCAATTCTTCTTGACTTTGAAGTACCTTGTCGGACAGTCGGACTCGTGAGTCGTGACATGGCAAATCATACGGCCGTTGCGGCATTAATAAATATGTGAATTTAAAGGTTTCCACTTTCCAGGGCAAATTGCTCCTTAGCCTGAAGGAGGAGGCCACGTGCTCCATTTGCCTGGAATATTTTACTGACCCCGTGTCCGTGGAGTGTGGACATGTCTTCTGACTGTCCTGTATCACTCGGTGCTGGGAGGGGCTGCAGACAGACTTCCCGTGCCCTCAGTGCAGAGAACATCTTCACACCCCGAGTGTGACCCCCCAGGAGGAGAACCGGTGCCGAGAACATGGAGAGAGCCTGAAACTGTTTTGTGCAGATGACCAGAAACCCATCTATGTGATCTGTAGAGAGTCCCGGGACCACAAGCCTCAAACGGTGCTCCCCATAGTGCCCACACCGTCTTCCGCTCCCCCCCCCACCAACATTATGTACATTCTGCCCATAATGATTACACTAGACACATGGTTATGGGTAAAGAACTGCTGCAGGTTTATTCTTTATACAACAAGAATATGACGTTGGTGGGTTATCTTACGGGCGATCCAGGGCAGGCAGCCCCTCGCTGCCCCGCCCGCCTAAGAGCCAGCCAGCACGGTGGGTCGAAGCCCGGACAGTGCAGCACCTTATCGATCCTTATCTTACTACTCCCTCCCCTTTCAGGGTGGAGCGGTATGGCACCCCCCCGGTTGGTTCAGGTCCCCCAACCGCCCGAAGGACTAACAGTGCGCTGTCGTGGTTTCCCGGAACCTCTGCGGCTCCAGGTCTTTGGCTCAGGCACCCTTACTGTGCCAGGCAGAGGTACCCTTACTGTCCCCGTCTGCCGCAGAGGTACCCTTACTGTACCCGTCTGCCTCCAGATCGCCCTGTAACTCTGCCACAGCTCTGGAGGAGGCTATTGTCGATGACAGAGCCCCCCCTACTCAGAGTGGTTCACTGACATCCTGCAGCTGAAAGTGCATCCTGTATGTCCAAGAGGAACATATCCATCCCCACCTCAGACAAGTGCACCCCGTCCTTCTCATAATAACCTTCAATCTTTTCCTGTATCAGGGCATGCCTGGTGAATCCCAATCCTCTCCGTTCCATGAACTTCTGCATGGACCTGTTGACCCGTCTATGTGAATGGTCCACTGCTTTAGAGGATCTCGCCCCCCTCCATTCCCTGCGAGGGACGATCTCAGACCACCATAGCTCACCTGATCCAAGCCTGTTGTTAAAAGCCACAATGTCTGTTTGCATGGCCTGTATCAGTGCCCTCCTCCCCTTGGTGACCAAGTCATTACCCCCTAGGTGGATTATCAAAATGTTCGGTAGGGATCCTCCTACTGTGATGCGCTGTTCTAAACTAATCCTCAGGCTGCTCCACTTCATACCCGGCGAGCCCAGCCATACAAACTGCGTCTATGCGAAACCCCGGGTCCAGTTCTTGTGTACTGCCCACTGTTCCAACCTGGCAACGTATGAATGTCCCATCAACCACACTTGACAGCCTGCTGAAAGAAGGTGGAAGACGCCAATTTATCTCAAGTGGTGTTAATCCTTAACACTGCACACCATATTATACAACGATAATTTTTGTCTTGTTTGAACACTAAACACAATTAATCAACAAATTGTTAGGTAACGAATGTCATCCTGCTCCAAACCCTATTTACACTTCTGCCGGACCCTTTAGAGGCGGATGTATCGCTGGAAACAGTTTGAATTCCAACGCCCTACCCCTTTGACACCTTGTGGTCCCATGCCTGCTTTAAATGCAGCCGTGGCCGCTCCAATCCTGAAGGAGTGACTCGAAAATCTTTTCCCTTCACCTGCTAGGCCGGATTTGGACAAAGCTGCCCCCATGATGCGATCCAGCTGGAACCTGGTCAATGGAGCCCCATCTGCGTGCACTAAAAAATACCCTGAAAGTGCTGGCCTTATCTTCAGGTATTCCTTCACTGTATAGACCGGCAATATCTGGGGTCCCCTAAAGCCTGTAACACTAAGGTCGTACACCGACCTGCTTGGTCTGTCTTTGACCTTCGAATACGGAGTGCCAAAGCGTCTATCGCGCAGACATCCATCATACCGAACGCTGCATTTGTCCTGTCAGTTTTAGATTTGGCTATTAGCTCACTTACCCTAAAAGCCCCGAAAAAAGCTAAGCAGAAAGCGGTGGTAAAAAGCCTGGCCTCAAAAGGGGAATTAGTGACCATAGGTAACACTTCTATCATTAGCTGTAGGGATGGGAAGTCTATTGGTGCCCTGGTGTCAGGGGTAGGCACCTCCTCCCGGGCCCACCCTCTTAGTGCTGCCCTTACCCTAAAAGAGTTGGTGGGGTCCTGGCCCCCGCTGAGCCTAGTGTTGTGCCTTAGGGCTGCCAGGTGCCCACACGATCAAGAATGTGTCTTGCCTGTTTCTTTGGCCCAAACCACAAATGACTCAACCTGCTCTTCAAGTCCCAGGGCATTTACTTTTAATGCCTCCATCACTTCCCTAAATGTGTGCAACTAGGAGCTGTATTTCCTTCGAGTTGCCGGTGCCAAGGCTCGCTCACCCATTCTCTTCAATCGCTCCCCCACCGTAGTAGTCGCCATAGGGATGCCGGGAAGGGTGTCATTGCCGCCCTCGCCCGCGGCCAGGCCTCCTGGAAACGGAGCCACTGAAAGCGAGAGAGAGCGTCAGCTGCCACATTCTTCACACCTTCGATGTGTCACGCCCTAAACTCAGTGTTCTTGTGCAGCCCCCTTCTCACCAATTCTCTGAGTAAACTCAACACCAGGGGGCATGTGGCAGATAGCCCGTTTATTGCCTGCACTACGGCCATGTTGTCTGACCAGAACAACACCTTCCTGTTGCACAACCTCTCCGGCCATAAGTGTAATGCAGCTACAATGGGAAAGAGTTCTAGGACCGTAATGTTAGCAGTAATTCCTTTCTTCTGCCAGGCATTGGGCCAACGCATTGCGCACCATTCTTCTCCCAATATCACACCAGAGCCCTCTCTCCCTGATGCGTCCAAAAAAAGACAAAGTTCTTGGCTGTCAACCCACGGGGCCCTCCCAATGACCGTCCCATTGAAGTGCTCTAGAAATTCGGCCCACATCTCTAGGTCTGCTTTTAGCCCAGAACCCAGCGTACCAGGTGGTGTTTCTTCCTTATGCTAGCTGTGGCCTTAGCTAACCTGCGCTAAAAAACTCTGCCTGCAGGCATGACACGAGCTGCAAAGTTCAGTTTGCCCAAAAGGCTCTGGATGACCTCCAAGGTTGCTTTGTCCCTGCCCAGTAAAGCCTGAATGTCCTGCTTCAAATCACTGACTTTGTCCGCAGGGAGCCTGGATTCACCCACAATGGTGTCCAGCTCGATGCCCCAAAAAGTCAGGACCTGCGTCGGACCTTCGGTTTTTCCCAGTGCAAGGGGCACCCCAAGATGTCCCGCCATTGTCTCAAAGGCCTGCAAACCTTCTGCACACTCCTGTGTCCCTAACCGGCCAAAAAACAGAAAGTCATCCAGGTAATGCGTCACCTGCGTTATGCCCTGAGTGCTAGAAAGAGCCCATTGAAGGAAGGAGCTGAATGCCTCAAAATAAGCACAGGAGACAGCACAACCCATTGGCATGCAACTGTCAAAGTAGAACTCGCCTCCCCATTTGCAACCCAGGAGGTGTTGGCTGGACAGATGGACCGGCAGGAGGCGGAAGGCAGATTCAATGTCCGCTTTGGCAAGCCAGGCCCCCTTTCCCGCCCTCCTGATCATATCAATAGCCATTTCCAGTGAACAATAAGACACCGGACATGCCCCTTCCTCCAGCCAATGGTTCATGGAATTACCCTCTGGATAGGATAGGTGGTGGATCAATCGATGCGCTCCTGGATGCTTTTTAGGCATGACTACCAGTGGGGAAACCAAAAAGTGTTCAAGGTGGGGGCTGGGAATGGGCCAGCCACCCTCCCTAGGGCCAACTCCTTGCTGATCTTCTCGCTGACCACCCCAGGAAGTTCCCTAGCAGATTTCAGGTTCAGGGCATCCCTACAACCCAAGGGACCCTAGTATGGTATTCTGAACCCATCTATGAAACCTTCCGCTAATAACACCCTGTCCTTGACAAGGGGGTATGACCTGATTAAAGGAAGGATGTTGTGCAGGATAATGGGGGAAGGGCCCTTGCTATTCGCAGCGGGCAGATGACCACTATCTCTTGTAGGGGGGGGACTGCTGTCTGTTAACGGTGGGGTCCTACAGGGGTCGCTGCACTCGCAGGCGTGGACCCTCTGATCTGTTAGGCTGGGAGGCAGGGGGCAAACCTTGGCCCGTTGTGCATGCGAATGCTGCATGTTGGGCGCCACACTTGCTGCAGCTGTGTGTGAACTTACAAGCCCTTCCCCAGGTACACACCCCTCCGTTGAAAAGCCTGCATGTCCCTGAATTAAAACGTTTGGGCCCCGCCCTCTGGCCCCTCCCACGGCCCCCTTGAAAGGACTGTTTGAAAAATCGCCAAGGCAGCTGCTCCCCTTTTTTGCTCTCAACCTCGCCCTGCGCTTTATATGTGGTCTCCTTCTTTTCGCTATCTGTCCTGCACATATGTTTTATCCAAAGTTGGGTAGCAGTGAAATATGGGGATCTTTATTACTGAGGGGTTCTGAGTGGCTTCAAATAGACAAAAGAGCCACACTTGAGTTGTCTATGGTGTTACTCAGATCCCCTGGGTGAAAAACATTCCCATAATTTATTTTTTACCCATCTATAATTTCTATGTTATGGCCCCTAAATTCATCTGTCTCTTTCTTTCAGCTGCTACACGGGGGCTTAGGAGTAATTGGGGAGCCACGCATAACATGACTTCGCCTCCCTGACCCAAATGTGAATAAAACATTACCTGCAATTCATAACGAACCCCATCCTCTTTTCCTGCCTTCCTTCCCCATCTTGCAGCTGTGCTTTCTGCTTTCAGTCGAAGCAGACAAGCAGACTGTGCTGACAGCCTCTAAGGAAAACCGGCTTGCCTAGCTTGGAAGGCCTATACAGAGGGTAACCAGTTTGGTTATCAACTGTTGCTGTGTCATAGCAGTGGGTTAAGGAGATTCAGAAATTGAAAAAAAAGAATAGAGGCTCTCTGGGAAAGCCATATATAACAACTGGTTAAATATATCATTCATTTTAACTGTTCATTAGCAGTATAGAAGCTGGACAGTTCTTTTTCCTTAGATTGTCCCACTAAGGTTTTGGCTACATTTGGTAATTGAAATTTCTGTGACAAACAGTCTGAATTATGATGGGCCTGGTAAAAAAAGTGATGGACCACTTATAATGAGGACCTTAGTGAGTTGTGTTTTAGAGATAGCACCAGCATGTTGCTTAAAGGCATTTTAAAGAATTTTAAGTGTACAGAGATACATGACAGCAAAGTATTACATATGCACTATCCTAGAAAGCCAAGTGTGTATTGTAGAATTGTAGCTGTCTTTTACATTCTGCCCAACATGCCCAAGCTTTGGATATCCCATATTGGCTCTTTCAATGCAGAGAGGTTAGTTTTGATCCATGGCTCTTACTTTACCCCTCACAGGCTACCAAAGAAGTGCAATCTCAATTTACGTCCTGATACAAATTCCATCTTGACAGGTCTGGTAACTTGCATTGTATTGTACTGTAGTTGTATTTATATAGCACTTCATATCCTTGATGACATTTTGAAGCACATTAGCGGACAGGTAGCATGCTAGCCCACAGGGGAATAGTTTGTTGTAACAGAGTTTACCTTAAAGGGTTGTCTTTGTGAGAAGCATCCAGGGTCAAGCATTGGTGACCAGAGTGGTACTTCTTTCTTGACTTGGGTCACAATCTCTAGACATGTAATTGGAGGAAGAGGTGCTATATTAAGAATTTTAAATATATTGCTGATTCTGCATGACTATGTGGGTCTCTAGATCCACCCAATACCACGGGATGAGCATCTCACAGTATGAACTGGATACAGGTAGTCATGGTAGTGATATGGTTGACCCCCTAGAGGATGAGGAGCTCGACCAAGAGGCATGAGTGTATTTTGTAATGGTGTAGCGGGTGCAGTTGCATTAGGGCCCAGAGGCCTGAGGGACACACTGAACCCTGCTTAATGCTGTATTTTACATCCCACTTAGCAGACAAGGAACTTTTTCCTTGTTTGTACTTGAACCCAGGGCAACCTTGCTCCGCAACAGCCTACCGGCATTGGAAGGACACAGCCATCATGGTGGATGATTTTTGACACTACACAGCTTGCACAGGATTTGTGTTGTCATAGTATAGGATCTATGTATACCCCCAGTACAAGAAAAAAGCTTCCTGCAGGCATGGGCTGTATGATGATCTTAAGAAACCATCTGATAACAACTAAAAGTAGCCCTCTAGGCAGGCACAGAATAGATGCAGTCATAACAAGTGTTCTTTTAGGGACTGCCCATGAACAGAGTGGCACACAAGAGTGCACTTGGTTGCAGACAAATGTCAAATACATTTCTATAGGGTACCCGAGCACGGGATGAGAGTGACTCACAGGGATGCAGGTTTTACAGGATGTGAGTGTAGATGGCCTCTAGACACTACCCAGGGGTGTTATTAGAACAGCCCATTTCCTGCACTAGATACAGGCAGTCATTGATAGGACTAATGGAGATATTCACCACCAGGAGGAATAAGTAGGAGTGATGCAGCCATAGTTGGTCAACCTGACTTGTAAGTTGAAATGGGCAGTAAGCCACGTCCCTTGAACACAGAAGTAGGTGAATCTATTTCATCCCACTCTCTGGTACCTCTCCTCTACCTTGTCCCCCAGACAACCAAACAGTTTGTCCAATTCTAGAGTCCTTTGCTGTGTTTTATGTAAATGGAATGCTGTGCTCCCCAGGCACTCTTTCCCTTATTCTCAGATATTTTCACTTTTAATTTTAATAAACAATGATAGTTCAGAGAAGAGAATTTAAGAGGGTTAATATAATATTAAAAAATTATTTATAAAGCGTCTGGTTACACCGACAGTGTGTCCCCGCTCTAGAAACAGCTACAAGCGAGGCTGGGCAGGCAGGCGGAGCTTACATCTGGTAAAGCCAGGTTTTCAAGCCTTTCCGAAAGAGACTTTGAGATGATTCGGCACGAAGTAGAGGAGGTAGTGTATTCCAATTTTTGGCTGTCAAATAGCCAAATGAGTGCGCCCCCATTGTCACCCTTTGGATTTTCGGGACTTTGAGCAGGAAGGCTCCTGTTGATCTCAAATGCTGTGTTGGATTGTAGGGGGTCAAGAGATCATGCAGATAGCTAGGTCCCTTTCCCTGTAAACTCTTGTGACTAAAGCGCATAGCTTTAAAGAGGATTCTTTTAGTCACGGGCAGCCAGTGGAGGGCATCAGGGGCTTTCGGCGAGGAGGCTCTCTTTGGTAGATTAAGAACTAGGCGCGATGCCGCATTCTGAATGCGTTGTAGCCACTGTAGACTTTTTTTGTTGCTCCCAAGTAGAGAACATTTCCATAGTCCAGTTGCGATGTAACAACAGTGTGGACTAGGGTTTTTCTGGATGAAATGAGTAGAATATCCAGAGTTTTCTTTAACATTTTAAGGGTTCCAAAGAATTTCCCTGTAACCTTCCTGGTGTGAGTCTCAAAGGATAGTTTGGAGTTGAGCCAGACTCCAAGGTTTTTTACTTCCTTTTTGGGAATAGGCGTTTGGCCTCAGCCTCTTTGGACCCCAAGCTGAACACCAGAGAGAGGGGGCCTTTCCTATGATCATAACCTCGGTTTTACTGCTGTTCAGTTTAAGGCAGTTGTTTGACATCCAGGAAGATAGGTCTTTCAGACAAGAGGAAAGCTGGGCGGCTGGCTCATCTGAGTCCTGGGATAGAGTGACAACAAGCTGCGTGTCCTCCGCATATGACACAATGGTGACATTGTGTTTTTCCACAATCTCTGCCAGGGGAGCGATGTACAGGATGAAAAACGGTTGGGCAAAGGATTGAGCCTTGTGGGTTAGCAGTAGGTAATCACTGGTGCACAGCAGACAGTAATATGAATCGAATTTATTGGTTTCAATTATTTGTATGAATAACCGGGGTCGAATGCAGGCCGCAGCGCAGGAGAATCCCATTAGGCTATTGTCGCTACCCAGCAGAAAGTCACCGCTAGGTCTTGCAAATCGCTGCTGTTAAAATCTTAGAAATTTAGAAACCTCAGAACACGTTATTAACTTGTTTTAACTTGTATGAACCGAATTTACCTGTTTTAAAAATTGATCATGGCGCGTAAGGCATCTGTACCGGCATTCTAGCTGCTCCTGCTCCCTCCCCTCGGATTCAGCCTATCACACTGGGAGAGGGTGGAGTTGTGGGCGGAGACCGGGGTCATATGCAGGCCGCAGCACGGGAGCACAGCGGAAGTTTATAGCGGGGTCACCGGCAGCACGCCAAAGGCAAGCCCGTCTGCACCCGTCCGCGCCCATCCGCGCCCAGGGGCCAGGCACTATGCCCATTCCATCAAATACCCTCCAGAAAAACTAAATATGATGCACTCCACCCACCTTGTCCTCTCCCCTGAAACATCACCGAAATGACTGAGAAGGAAATCTTCATAGAACAGTTAGTTCCAGGAAATTCAGAAATCTACCCCCTCCTCTCAACTCCCACAGAACCCTGACAAACTTAGGCCCCTGCCTCTATCAATTTACTACTTTAATACACGCTCCCCCGTCAAGCACCAGCTTGACATCTTCCTCCTCCTGGCCACTTAAAAACCTGATATTCTTTTGCTGACAGAAACCTGGCTAACTCCTGATTCCTTCCCTGACATGCTGGTGGCATTCTATCTCATAGTCGGGGGACTAAAGGGCTGTTTAAAGAGGTCCAGCAACATGCCCTGTCAGACCATTAGTATCAAAAGTGGATGCTGTTCCTCTAATAGTGGAGCCTAAGCAGTAGGTGTGTACCATCCATAAAAGGACGATGATGGTGGTGAGGGGGTACTAGGAGTGGTCAGGAATCACAGGGGATCCCGCTTTTGCGGAACTATGGTCCTCACACACCCAGCAAGCTAGGTGTCATGCTTCATCATCTGGACCTGCTCCTCATTGGGTCGGTGCTGCAATACCCAACGAGCACCCGTGAAGGGGCTCATTGTCAGAGATCTTTTGTTCCTTTGCCATTTGATGAAGTGAGGGTGTGCGGCCCGTGAAAGTGTAGATACAGTGAAGTGCAGTGAGTGCGTTCTTAAAAAAGGTTGGATATTCCAAAGGATAGTTTTTAATAAAAACTGGCCCTGCACCAACGAGAGAGGCAGTGGCAACAGAATTATTCCTCTGACAAGAAACTCCTGTACACTACAGCACAGAAAGAATATATGAAAGCCATTCTCGCGGCCAAAGCTGCCCACTTCTCCTCACGTATTATTAATTCTAACAAAAGTTCCAAAGAAATGTTTACTATCATGAACGAGTTGTCCAATCCAGACATAATCCTCCCCAAGGCTATCCCCACCCAAGCACAGTGCGACTCACTGAACAACTACTTTATAGAAAAAATTACTACCATTAAAGCTAGCATTCCTAAACATCCCCCAACTCGACCTCTCCGTTACACGCAGTAAGAACGGCATGTTAAGCTGTTTCCCAACCATCAGCACCGAGACCATTCAGGGCCTCCTGGCTAACGTCAAATCAGGATCCCCTACGGACTGCTGCCCACCTCACCTACTAAAAGACTCCCTCTCAACATTACTGGGCCCTGCCCTCGCCCTCCTGAACGAGTCCCTTTCCTGCGGGTCACGTCCCCACAGCCTTTAAAGAGGCCATCTGGTCCCTCTCCTGAAAAAACCTGGAACTGACCCTATGAGTCTGTCTAACTATTGTTCCATCTCCCTGCTCCCTTTTTTGGCGAAGGTACTAGAGGCTCATGTCGCTATAAGCTTGTCCAACTTCTTGGAAGAATCAACATACCTTGACCCCCACCAGGCGGGCTTACGCTCTTCACACTCCACAGAAACAGTGATCTTAGTTGTCCTGGATACTGTTCGGGACAACACTGACATAGGCTCCCCTCAGGCACTGGTACTGCTGGACCTTTCCACCGCCTTTGACACAGTCGACCACACCATTCTGGTAGACCATGTCAGAAAAGCCGGGATCCAGGGCACAGCCACTAGAGGGCTAACTTCCTTCCTGGTTGATCGGTCCCAGGCAGTTTGCTCAGGCCACTTTACGGCCCCTAAATGTAGAATTACGTGTGGCATTCCCCAAAACTCCTCTCTTTACCCTCACCTGTTCAATCTCTACATTCTCCCCCTGATCCAGTCCCTCAAAGACAGGATGGTGACTGTCGCGGACGACCTGCAATTGGTCTTCACGGTCGACAACTCGCACAGCTCAGTCACTAAATCTCAGGCCACCATCTTGCATATTCAACATTGGATGGACCACAACCACCTCAAGCTAAATCCTGGCAAGACGGAGCTAATCTTCACAGGAGACAGCCACAAGTTCTCTGGCCCACACTATTGCCTGTCAGAACTAGGTTCCCCACCCACCCCTTCCTCTTTGGCAAAAAACACTCTGCCTCACCTTAAACAGCGATCATTCACTAAAATCGCAGGTTGGGTCGGTAATCTCCAAATGCTTCTTCAAATGCGAAAGATCTGGAAGATTCACCGCCTACTCACACAGGAAGCCCTGACTCAGGTTGTGATAGCTACCGTTCTGTCGCACCTGGACCATGCTAACTTTGTCTAATTGGGCATGCCACTACACTTGCTCAAACAGCTGCGGATAGTCCAGAATCACTAAGCCAGTATGATTCTTTGACAATCCAGGAGGCACTCGGCAACACCTCTTATGAGGAAACTGCATTGGCTCCCCATCCCTCAACGTTGCGCATTTAAACCTGACTGCCTGATCTTCAAATCCTTGCACGGTCACAATCCCAAATTCATAAACAACATGATACTCAGGTACACCCCTTCTCGCAACTTGCGATCAGCTCACTTCTGGCTCCTTTCCACCCCTGTGTTCAAGCCGAAACGTCAGGGAGGCTGCAGATTTGCAATCCTCGCCCCTAGATTATGGAACTCCCTCCCCCTGGAGACCCGCTCATGCACTGACCTTCTGAAGTTCAGGATGTCCCTCAAAACATGGTTATTTGTACAAGTCTACAACTGACTTCTCCATGAGTGACACACACAGCCTACTATAGCGCCATGAAAACAATCGGTGTACGCGCGCTCTACAAATCATTCTTAACATTAACATTAATGTGGTATCTTTTGTGTTGGCAATACCAACAATAAACTAAGAGAAACTGTAACTATAGGACGCGCTATAGGTAGCCAATCATAGTTTGCCATTGATCTCAAGCCACTGCTCAGTCAAAGTGAGACAGGCTTGAAAGACAAAGGAATTGAATAGAAAAGGAAATAAGAGGGGCCAATCTTGGCTGACCTGGCTATTCTGGCCTTTCCCGGTGATCTGCAAGTGAGGGGTGCTGCTTTTAGTGCTGTATTGGCTTCCATGCTTCAGCCCTGAGAGCACTTAGCCAAGACATGCAGCATAGTTTTCTGGAATTTTCACAGTTTGGAAAAAAAACTAAGATTATTCTAAGACAGCACATTCCCTATTGTTTGAATGATACTTTGTTTACTTACAGGGGGCTTTTAGTCCTCCCACTACCTACGATTGGTTGGTGCAATCATAACTCTCATTTGCTTACTCCTCTTTGGTCTGCGCATGCCAGCTTGATTTCCTCTTCTTATGTTTTGCCCTCTCCTGGAGCATGGTCCAAGTACTGCTTGATGCTCACTGTTTCTTCCACTGCTGGTGTAAGAAGCGCGAAGCGCTGCATCCAGCGAAGCATCTTTTGTTACTGACTTCCTGGGAATGTGAGACAGGGGATGGGCAGGCGATTTCCCCATGTGAGCGTGCACGTTCACCCACACGCCGTGCCCATCTCCTGTCCCAGATTACGAGAAAGTGGATAACACACTGACACACACATGCGGACAGATACACACTCGCGCACACACACAGACACACACGCCCCCCCCCTCCCCACCGGGCCTGTCGGACTCCTCTCGTCCCGTGGTGGTGGCGGCTGCACGAGTTAGTAGCCCCCTCCCTTCGCCGCATGAGTCTCGCAGCATTCCCTTAACTACGGCAGCAGATCCAGGGACAGCGCATGCGCGAGCAGCCCTCGCGCCCTCATCCCCGTATCCTCCCCGGCCCGGATGTGGGCACGAGCCGCAGATCCAGGGACAGTGTCTATATTTGTTTTAAGAGAATTTGTTTCCCGGCGAGCGCCCAGGTGGGCATCTTCAGAAATGGAAGGGCTACAGTATCTTTCCATCTGTCATCAAATAACTCCTTCACTCCGCTTGATAGATCTAATGGCCCCATCTTTCCAGGAAGGGTGATCGCTGCAAGGCAAGGTCTTGCTACATGCTTTGAATCGCAGTCTGTCTGCTCTCTACATGAAAGATAGCAGCAGTGGAAATGCCTTGAGCTGCCCCAGAGCTGACTGTAACGTTTGACATCAGAGTAAAGTGCACCTGGAGAAGGTTATAGGAATTCCATAGCGTGGGCATTTATTCACAAATTTCGTCTACAGACGGCTTGTAGTGGCACTTTCTTACCTTTTTTATGCCAATAAATATGATATCAATAGCATAACAAAACATAGCATAACAAAACAAAGCATAGCATAACATAACAAAGCTTAGCAAAACAAAACAAAGCATCGTAGAACAAAACATAGCATAGCATAACAAAACACAGCATAGCATGACATAGCATTGCATAGCATAACAAATCATAGCATAACAAAACATAGCATAGCAAAACAAAGCATAGCTTATTAAAACACAACAAAACATAGTATAGCATAACAAAACATAGCATAACAAAGCATAGCACAGCAAAACACAACAAAACATAGCATAGCAGAACAAAACATAGCATAACATAACAAAACATAGCATAACATAACTTAAAACAAAGCATAGCATAACAAAAAATAGCATAACAAAACATAGCAAAACACAACAAAACATAGCATAGCATAACGAAACACAACAAAACAAAGCATACATAACACAACACATAGCATAACAAAACATAGCAAAACACAACTAAGCATAGCATAGCATAACAAAACAAAGCATATGATAGCAAAACAAAACATAGGATAGCAAAAAAAAACATAGCATAGCATAACAAAACATAGCATAACAAAACACAACAACAGATAGCATATCAAAACATAGCAAAACACAACATAGCATAGCTTAACAAAACACAACAAAACATAGCATAGCAAAACAAAACATATAATAGCATAGCAAAACATAGCATATCAAACACAATAAAACATAGCATAGCATAACAAAATATAGCATAGCAAAACAAAGCATGGCATAATATAACGCAACAAATCATAGCATAGCATAACAAAACATAGCATAGCATACACAAAACATAGCATAGCATAACAAAGCATAGTATAGCAAAACATAGCATAACAAAACATAGCATAGCATAACAAAACATAGCATAGCATAACAAAACACAGCATAGCTTAGCCCATTTTCCATTGTGCTCCCTTCTCTCTTCTATTATTCCTGTGCCCTATCACACATGCAGGCTATGTGTCCCCGTCCTGTCACTGTCTCTTCCCTTACTCTCTTCTTACAACCCTCTCTTCATTTGCTCCCCATGTCAGACTGCTCTCATTATCCCATTATTACTGTTCCCTCCATATTCTTCATCTCCCACTCCCTTCCTCACTGTCTTCCCCTTCCATCTTCGCTGTCGTCCCCTCTCCTTGTCTCTCTTTCCCTATTACCTTCCCACTTGTCGTTTCTCTGCCTGCCGTCTCCCCGCCCCGACGTTCTAATTCTCTCATTTCCCTCTCTTTCTCTCTCTATCCTATTCTCCACGCCATGTTGTCTATGTGTCTCTCTTACCACCTCTTCTCGTTTCTTTTCCATCCTCTGGTATCACTTCTCTCTCTTGCTCGTTTATTTTCTTCTAACTATCTCTTCTCTCCTTTCTGCTCTCACTATCTCTTCTCTCCTTTCTACTCTCACTCTCCTCTTCCACCTCTCTTTCGTACTTGCTGTCTGCCTCACACATTCTCCTCTTCTCCATCGCACGGCTCGCTCTTAGTTCCACTTCTCTTTCCTTTCTTGCATTTCTCGTTCTCTCACTTCTTTCTCAGTAGTTAACCTTCTTTTGTACCTTATCTCTCTCACAGTTGGCTCGCTTGTCTCTGTTAATCCCTCCCCATCACACCTCCTCACCCTCACACCCTCACTCACCCTCACAAAGCCTCACACCCCCTCACCCTCACACCCTCGCTCACCCTCAAACCATCACACAGCCTCAAACCCCTCACCCTCACATCCCCCACCCTCACAACCCCTCACCCACCCTCACCCTCACACACCCTCACTCACCCTCACACACCCTCACTCACCCCCTCACCCTCTCACCCTCACTCACCCTCACACCCCCTCACCCTCACACCCCATCACCCTCTCACCCTCACACCCTCACTCCCCCTCACACCCTCACACAGCCTCACACCCCCTCACCCCTCACCCTCACACCCTCACTCACCCTCACACCCTCACACAACCTCACACCCCCTCACCCCCTCACCATCACACCCCCTCACCCTCACACCCCCTCACCCTCACACCCCCTCGCCCTCACACCCCCACCCTCACACCCCCTCACCCTCACCTATCCTCACCCTCACACACCCTCACTCACCCTCACACACCCTCACTCACCCTCACACACCCTCACTCACCCGCTCACCCTCACTCACCCTCACACCCCCTTACCCTCTCACCCTCACGCACCCTCACTCATCCTCACACACCCTCTCTCACCCTCACACACCCACACCCCCTCACCCTCACACACCCTCACACCCTCACCCTCTCACACCCTCACCCCCTCTCACCCTCACACACCCTCACTCACCCTCACACCCTCTCACACCCTCATTCACACACCCTCACCCTTACACCCCCTCACTCTCCCTCACCCTCACACACACTCGCACAACCTCACCAGCATAGCATAACAAAACATAGCATAGCATAACAAAACAAAGCATAGGATAGGAAACAAAACATAGCATAGAAAAACACAAAAAAGCATATCATAGTATAACAAAACATAGCATAACAAAACAAAGCTTAGCATAACATAACAAAGCTTAGCAAAACAAAACAAAGCATCGTAGAACAAAACATAGCATAGCATAACAAAACACAACATAGCATAACATAGCATTGCATAACAAATCATAGCATAACAAAACATAGCATAGCAAAACAAAGCATAGCTTATTAAAACACAACAAAACATAGTATACCATAACAAAACATAGCATAACAAAGCATAGCATAGCAAAACACAACAAAACATAGTATAGCAGAACAAAACATAGCATAACATAGCAAAACATAGCATAACATAACCTAAAACAAAGCATAGCATAACAAAAAATAGCATAACAAAACATAGCAAAACACAACAAAACATAGCATAGCATAACGAAACACAACAAAACAAAGCATATATAACACAACACATAGCATAACAAAACATAGTAAAACACAACTAAGCATAGCATAGCATAACAAAACAAAGCATAGGATAGCAAAACAAAACATAGCATAGCATAAAAAACATAGCATAACAAAACACAACAACACATAGCATATCAAAACATAGCAAAACACAACATAGCATAGCTTAACAAAACACAACAAAACATAGCATAGCAAAACAAAACATATAATAGCATAGCAAAACATAGCATATCAAACACAATAAAACATAGCATAGCATAACAAAACATAGCATAGCAAAACAAAGCATGCCATAATATAACACAACAAAACATAGCGTAGCACAACAAAACATAGCATAGCATAACAAAACATAGCATATCATAACAAAGCATAGTATAGCAAAACATAGCATAGCATAACAAAACACAGCACAGCATAGCTTAGCATAACATAACAAATCAAAGCATAGGATAGCAAAACATAGCATAGCATAACAAAACAAAACATAGGATAGCAAAAAAAACATAGCATGGTATACAGCATCACTCCTCACCACCACAGCATCACTCAGGGGCACCACAACATGACTATGTTCTACCACAGCATTACGGAACACCACAGCATCACTCGTTCACCAACATAACATCACTCAGCGCCACTACAGCACCAATCTGTGCAACCCTTCAACAACACCTAGTTCAAATATGTTCTCTCAATGTTTCAAGCTTTATTACAAATGTAACAAAAAGATGTTAATATTTCACTTCTGTTCTTGGATTTTCGTCACAATAAAATACACTAAACGTAATCTTCACAAAAGTTATTCACAAAAGTTTAAGCTATTGCCATTATAAATGGCAATAGCTTTTATTTAAGTATTAATTCTTTAAAAAAAATTGAAAGCCATTATTATTTGTAATATCAATACATCTAAGTCACGTAAATACAACACATATTTCATTACAAATACTATAGGTGTCACATTTGTGAAAGTTAAAACTATTGGCATTGTAAATGACAAAGCTATTAATTTCGCTATTTTCAAAACCAACACAAATACCAAAATTTGTCATTTACAATACCAATAGCTCAAACTTTCCTAATGCGAGACCTATTGCATTGCAAATGCTTGTTTCTTTTTGTCGAAACACTCCATAAGAGTCCATTTTGTGTGTTCCCTCTTGTTCTCCAACTGTCGTAAGTGTTACCTGCCCCCTCCCAAACTCCTCCTGCTGTCAGTCATGTTGCTTGCCCACTCCCACTCTCCTCCTCTGACCCTTGAGCTACTTGCCCTCTTCCACTTTGTGTTGCTTTCCCTGTCCCCTCACGTTGTGTTACTTGGCTCGTCTCCCTGCCGCATTGTGTTGCTTGGCTCTGCCCCATCCCTCTCTCTTGTTGTTCTTTGTCCCATCCCCTACCCACGTTGTGTTGCTTGCCCCTTCCCACTGCCATGTTTTGTTACTTGCCCCAACCCCCGCCTGCATTGTGTTTCTTGCACTCCCATTTCCTGCATTGTGTTGTTTGCCCCATCCCACCTTCCCCCTTCTGTGCTTTTACTTGTTCTGTCCCTCCTGCATTGTGTTCCTTGCACCACCCTCCCACCAGAAAAGAAAGCACTATGACATGGTCAGTACTGGTCAGTTCATAGAGTTTTTTCTTTTTACTTTCAGCCATGCTGCAAAGCAGCCAGGCTGCTGTACAACATGTCTAAAAGAAATTGACAAAGCTAATGACTGTCACATAGGCGAGACTTATTGGCTTTGCCAATGCTAGTTCCAGCACTTCCTTTTGATGAGTGGGTGGGGTAAACCCTCTCTCCAGTCCAATGGAGAGGGTAAGGCTCCCTCCTTCACATAGTATAATGTGTGGCTAATTTTAACATTTGTAATTTTGTACCAGGGCTGGTGGTGTTAGTGGCCATTCTGGCCCTTAGGGCAGTTATACGATGTGACATTTCACTATGTATCTCTGAGTAAATAGTCTGATTTGCAATGAGCGACCAGGGATGTTAAGAGAATAGGTCAGCTACAGATATCTTGCTATTCCTTCTTCATAGCAAAATTCCAAGTTCTTAAAAATAATAGGCATGAATAACGCATGAATTGTTATTATCACCCAAAACGAGCATTTCTTGACACTGATCCCGATTGCTCGAACTAAAGTTAACAGCTTTGTGTGCAGTAGCTACAACTGCATCGTGGGTACTCTGTCTCTCCCCAGAAAAATCAAGCTTAATTATCGAACTTGTTTGCCGCTCTCCCACTGCCTGTGCAGTAGCTAGTCAGGGACCTTTGGCTTCCTTGTGGGATTACATTTCCAAAGTCCCCAATCAGGCACTTCTCAAGAGGATTGAGTTGTAAACCAAATAAATAAATAAATATCCACCTTGTGCATTTAAAAAATGGGAAAAATATGACAGTTTTTTCCTAACTCTGTTGTAAATCAGTGGTTTCCCCCAACAAATCCTATTAATTTACTCAGAAAATGAGCGGTGCATGGAATAACAATGAAACCATTAGCAAATTCGTTGAAAATCCCATGGGGCAGGTATACCAAGCACGGCGCTGATCGAAATTGTTTTATGGAGATGTGTATTTATACTAGGCCTATAAATCAACGGAATGCTACATAGTTCATTTTACTGTAACAATGTGTTACACCCAATTAACACGTGTGGAAATGACTCCCACCTTAAGCTTTGTACTAGGGGAAATACTGCCTCTTGATTAATTTCTAAATAGCATCGCCCTCCGTACAAAATAACTGTTTAACACCAGAATTATATTTCAGGATTATTATTATCAGTTTTGCATACGCAGTTTTTCATTGTCTATAAGTCGTCCTTGTGTTCTTGGCTTCTAACATATTTTTCTTCAGTTTTGCATGTAACTTTTTCAAATATGGGTTCGTAATTGGCAAAAGCAAACTATATCAGAATTATTTAAAAACTAAACTTAGATTTTAGTTTATCTCTGTACTTGTTTTCTTAGGTAAGCAATACTCCCTGTCTTTATGCACCTTGAGTTTCTAGTCCTAGAGCAAAACAAGGCCTATTGCAGAATTTAGAAAAATGCATATGTAGTTTACCATCCCCATTCATGTGCCCTGGTGAAAGGAGGCAGATGATAAATAATTTATTTTGTCAAATATTATTATTTTTTAAATGGAGAGGGCTGTGCAGCCAATCAAATGGGAGGATGTCTACTACCCGCAATAGTTTCCTTACGATGTACAGAATATCAAAAATTATGATGTTGCAATACTTCTACATCATCTCTGCAATGTCGATCTTCAAACGAGGTCTGCCAGATGCAGACTTTTCTGAAGGAATACTTCAAAACACATATTGCCGTTGCTCTGCTTGCTCCTGCACCTGGATTGTCCCAAATCTCTTGGAAATCCACATATATCAGACAGATATTGTTGACTTTTCTCTTTGATGATCCTTGCATTAAAGCGGCAGAAGAGAAATGACAGCTTGGGTAAATTAGAAGAGAAAAACACATTTGCAGCAAGGGCACATGGGCAGCCAAACAGGAAGAGGATAGCCTACTCCAACAAGATATTGTTTATAATTGAAATTAGACAGTGTCTGGTTTTACTAGTTCCCCCCGAATTCGTGGAGTGATCTGTTTCCATGTATCATGATATTCTTAACGTCTTTTCAAGGAAGGAGTTGCTGCTTTCAGGAGCAAGACACCACATGAGGAAGTAAAACCGTTGAAAAAAGACTATAGGCCGGGGCGGCTCCTCCGCTGGGGCGGAGGAGAGTCGCACAACTGCTTTTAAGCAGTGCACTGCAAATGAAAGAAAACATAAAATGATAATAACTCTGTGTTATGATCATTTAATGTTTCCTGGTGCTTTGCGGTTGGGCGGGGCTGCTCTGCTCTCGGAGCAGGGCAGGGGAAGAGTGGTTGACCTACTCCTAAGTGCGCAATACTGTTTGGTCGGCCCTGTCAGGCCACCCAAACCAGGCATGTGCACTTTCCCCGTTCTCCATGCAGGCTGCTTTACAGCCTTTATGGAGAACATGCCCAGGCACCCATTTCCTGGTTGAGCATCGAATCAGGACTCTCAAAACCAATTGCAGCGTTGTGATAATTTCAAATATGCATTGTTTAAATGTGAAAACTAGCACTATCACCCATGTTCCATTCTGACATTGAAATCACCTCTACGAGATACTTCTTACTTTATTCAGGAAACGTAACCTTCGAGCATTTGACAAAATAGAATTGGTGTCTAATTGTAATGGGAGGTACAAGGAGGAGGAATTCTCATTGCCACAGGAAGCATAGTGGTGCCTCACACTTTGTCAAGGCTAGCTGCATAATCTTTTGGGGTTGCAGTCTAACACAACATATTCTTTTAAACCTTGCTTAATTACAATCATCTCACAGAAACCTGGAAAAGGGTAGCATAGTTGAATCTACTGCACCCTGGGATTCTCATCATTGGCGTGTCTCTTACTGTGAGTGAGGGACCAGGGATACATTTTTCACTTCTAAGAGGCGCAGCTCTGCTGGTAGTCAAAGGCCTTCTGGAAAAATGTTGATAATCAGGGTGAGTGGCCTTTGTAGTGGGAGTTTCTTCTAATGGCCATGATTAAGGAAGTACAGGCCACTTCATGCAGTGTAGAGGGGCAGACATCCTTTGAGGAGCAACTGGAGACAACACAAGGCAGACTGGAGAACATGGCTTGATTGACTCATCTAAGAGAAAGGCAGATTTTGAGTCAGTGATGAAATATCTTCAGAAGGATTTGCAGAGTGTCTGGGATATGGTTATTCCATGGTAAAACTTGAGGAAAAGGTAGTACTCCTTGGAAAAAAAGCTTGATCTGACAATATTCAAATCATGTCATTTACTGGCCTTCAGGGTGTTAAAGAACTGACTGAGCTGGTGAAGGCCTTTCTATGCTCTGAGATGCTCTGCTGTGGAGTTGTAGACTCTATGTTGATGTGCTGTGTAACAGATTCCCCACTCTGGGCTTGACAAGGGGAGGGACAATTATTGTGGTGATGAGGTCAAGTGAAAAAAGGTTGTGGCCCTCAGGGTTTTGATAAGCAAGTCCTTCATGTATAGGGAGAAGTGTATTCCCCTTGTTTCCAGAACCGAGCAAGGAAACCCAGTTAAAAAGGAGGGTTTAACAATAATTGGAAAGGGATTTCCTGAGGATGAGCCTGAAATCTGTGGTGTGTTATGTAGCAAGGCTCAGGTGGTACATAATCATCAAGTCCATATCTTTATTAAATTGGACAAGGAATAGTTTGTTTGTTCAGTGTTAAAGCAGACGGTGGTCCAATAGCTGACCCATACTCGTCGGCCCTCTGTTTGGTGATTCGGATTTTGAAAGTTTGGTTGGGATCCTGAATATTGACCACAGTTGGATGACTGAAGCGCTAGTCTATTATATTTGAACCAGAAAGTCCATAATTTGAGTTTATGATATGATGGCTTGATAGAGGGCGGTGAGGGGGTCCACTAGCTTCACCTCACTCCACTCCTTAAAAGTTCTCACTGGCTGGAGCCGTTTGACCTAATGGGTTATGTATTATGGTAGCCTACGATGTTGGGACATAAAGTATACAATTGTATGTTAACATGTTTGTGTTAACTATGGGCCTGATTTAAAGTTCAGCGGATATGTTACTCTCTCACAAATGTGACGGATTTTCTGTGTGCCATATTACAAGTACCATAGAATATAATGCATTTGCAATATGGCGGGCGGGATATCTGCCTTGTTTGTGATGGAGCATTTGGTCCGCCGAACTCTAAATCAGGCCTTATGGCCCCTGTTTTTTTCTTATCGAGCTGTAAAAAACAGCCCATGCTGCAGCCATGTGGAATGTGTCTTTATGGCTTCCTGTTGTATGTATTGAATTGTCAAACCAGTGCTGAAGCCCTCTTACTTTATGCTACTACCGGGAGTACATTCAGTCCTGTTCACCCTGGTAACCGGTGGCTCTATTATAGAGCCAGGGACACCATAGCTGATGGTGTTAAGGGTTCTTTATTTCATGCAACTACCTTCAGAAGTAGATCCTGTCCCATTTACTCTCCTATAAACTGGTGGCTCCATTAAATGGATTGAAGACACCAAAATTGACAATAAAACTGTCCTCAAAGGTGCGAAAAATCTTTATGCATTGCAAACACATTACATGATGGCTAGTACTGGGTTCCCTAGCAAACATTTGTGATAGGGATCAGTGCAGACATTTTAGATGCAGAAATATACTGAAAGGCATAATTACTTAGCAAGGCTGGAAAGGCTGACCTACTGTGATTGCTGAGATACTTTACAGGTAAGGTATTATCCCCTGTTGACTAGCCCACTATCAGGAATTCATCCAGGACCAGTGGCCTGCATCAGTAATAGAAGCAACGGAGGCCAGGTGGTACCGGAGTATTCGAGCAGCCAACTTAGTACAGTTAGAACTAAAACTAAAATCTTCTAAATATGATATGAAATCAGTCTCCCCATGTTACTTTTAATACTGGGCACCCAGTTAAGTGGGGTTTCCTCTCACTATTGTGGGTTTTGATGTAGGGCTCAATTAAATTATTTCTACATCTGTGTGAGGTGCATCATGTCCATAGATCTGCAAAAAAAGTCTTTCCCATAATAGAGAGAAGGTTTACACATAGGAAGAACAATTTTGAAAACTCACCTGTAACTCTCCTTTGCATTAAATGATCTCCTATGGCCTTGAGTGTGTTGAGGGACAGTGTCTCTGCCAATTATCTGATTTCTGGTCAGCTCAGGAAGGGAATCTAAGTCTCATGAGAACCTGTATGTAAATCTATTGTCATACGTATTATAGTTCATAAAGAAATTAATACCCAGAGACTTTGGGTATATGCTGTTAAACTCTCATGCCATAATAAAAAAAGGTCTAAAGTGAGACCCCCTTATTCCCAACAAAATTTGTTTTCTTGCTACAGGGTTTAAAAAACAAGAATATTTTAGATATATTCAAGGCAGTAAATCACATTAAATGCCAAATGAGGTATGTGAAATCCAGAGTTGTATTTTTCAGAAATCACCACCAGGGTATTGTTAGAAATTGAGTTGTAGGTTGACTGGGGTATGAGCCCTCATCAAGTAGCAACCACAGTCAGGGTAAGAGGCAGGTAAACCCTAAAATAACCCGTGCTCACCCTTTGGTAGCTTGGCAAAGAGCAATCAGGCTTAACGTAGAGGCAATATGTAGATTATTTGTGCCACACTTCAAAAACGAAAACAGGGAAAGAAACCACACAAAAAGATTTGACACCAGGTTTAAAAAATAGCACCTTATTTATTAAGTAAAACAAGATCAAAACAACAAAAATCCAATAAGTACTTGAAATATGATTTTTAAAGAATAAACTGTAAAACAGCACTTAGAAGCAATAAGCACCTACTTGGGATATCTGGTCGCCCCAGACCAAGACAGAGTCAAAAGTTCAGGCCGACCATGAAGGAGCACGGGCTAGATACAGGGATCCAGTGAGGTCTACTGAACAAAAGTACCATAATCCTGGCTGCTTCAACGTCGAAGATGCGGGGTTCAGCCACAGCGATGCATCAGTGCCAGTCCACTCAGTGATGGCAATGTGCGGGTCCTGATCCGCGCAGTGGCAGCGCTGAGTCAGCTCCAGTGAGCAAAGAGCTGTGATGTAGAGATTCATCATTGAGGATGCCATCGACGGGGATATGAAGACCTTGCACCAGGCAGAGCGTTGTGCATGGCGGTTCCAAAGGCGATGCGTCAGGGTCAATCCACACAGAAGAGATGTGCCAGTTCTGGTCTATACAATAGGAATGATGCTCCTGCTCTGATCCATGCAACAGGGACAATACACCGGTTCTGATCATGCAATGGTGGCAATGCGCCAATTTGACAGAGGATGTGTGGGTTCTGCTAGAGCAAGCACCTTAGGCCCACTTCCAAGGGTCTGGGACTGGGGTGGCACTACTTGGCAGGTCAGACTTACAGATGGCAGAATCCAGGTGCAGATAAGATGGTAGTCTTTTATGTCCCTGAGACTTTAGATCAGGAGGCCAGCCAGCTAGCCTTTGGAGTCACTCTGGGTTCAAGTAATGCAGGTCCAGTCCTTCCACCCAGGCAGAAGAACAGCAGGCAGCACAGCAGGGACAGAGTCCAGCAAAGTTGCAGCCCAGCAGAGTGGCAGTCCTTTCAGCGGCACATCAGGCCTTCTTCCAGGCAGAGTCTTCACAGGTGTCATTGTGTCAGAGGTCCACTACTTCCACCCAGTTGTGCCTTTGTAGTGGGGGAGACTTCAAAGATATGCCTTTGTAAGTGAGGCTGTGCCCAGCTTCTCCCTCCCATCCTGCCAGGATGGCCCATCAAGTCACACCTAAGCTCCCATTGTGTGTGGCAGCCGCTGGGCAATGCACAAAGCCCAGCTGTCCCCCACCCTAGACATGTGCTCATAGACAGGCAGCAGACACGAAATGGATAAAGTAAGAAAATACCAACTTTCCTAAAGTGGCATTTGCAGAATTGTAATTTGAAATCCAACTTCACCATAAATTAGGATTTTAAATTAGGATTTAAGAGGCACCAGACCTGAAGGTTCTAGCTCTTCCCAACTGGACCTTAAATGTATAAAATGTAATAAGGGAATTCCAATGTTATCCTGTGGTAGAGATAGGCCTTGCAGTAGTGAAAAACGACTGTTGGACTTTTTCACTTCCTGGACATGTAAGACTGAAAAGTACATGTCCTTCCTTTTAAATTCATTGCACCCTGCCCTCTGGGTTGTCCAGGGCCTACCCTAGGAGGGACATATATGTATTAAACAGGACGATTGGGGGCTGGGAAAAGGTTTATTTTGCCAGGGCCATATGGCAGTTTCAACTGCACACACAGGCTCTGCAACGGTTGGCCTGAGACATGGTTAGAGGACTACAAGAGGTGAAGCAGGCCCACTAGTAGCATTTCATTTAAGGGCCCTGGTGACATGTAGTGCACTTTACTAGGGACTTATAAGCAAATTAAATATGTCAATTAGTTATGAGCCAATATTGCCTTATTTAGAAGAGAGAGCACAAGCATGTCACCACTGATTAGCAGTGGTAAAGTTCTTCGAGTCCTAAAGCCAACAAAAACTAGATCAGAAAAAGTGGAGGAGGAAGGCAAAAAGTTTGGGTACCCTACAGAGTGGGCCATTTTCCAACAGGTATAAAGTAAGTTGCTAAACGGTTTGAGTTTAGTTTTCAGTAATTTTTCTTGAGAGTATCAGAAATCTCAAGAAAGAAACTATTGTTGCTCAGAACAACACTGTACGCCCAGTATAGTTTTACTTACTCATTGGGAAAAAGGTTCTAAATGTATAAACCTTAAAAGGACATCCCTCCTTAGAATAAAAATGGCAATGGAGGTGAGTGATTAGTTACATCAGAAGAACCTCCAAGTTCCAGAATGCATACAGATATTTACACAAGCCCTACCACTCTATTTGGTTAGTGAAGGCTTTAACTTTGTGTCAAACAGGATGTGCAATCCCTAACAGCAAGCAACCAGGAGAGGTTTCATGTCTCTCCTTATGTCCCCCCCGATCTTTCTGTTGTGCTTTGAACAAGTTTCATTCCATTTCATCTGTGTAAGCACCGTGACAATGTCCCACATGTTGAACTCCATGTTTCACCGGATGCCACAGCATTTCTCTTACCCCAGATTATCAAGTCTGTTTAAATCTTTACAGTTCTTGCACTTCCTTATGTGTGGATCAGCTATAATTGGGTAAGATGAATACCCTTCCCCCAATAGATGTCGCTCATTGGGAATTTGCCTCTAGCTCGACTCTCTTTTGACAAGTGACCCAACAGTCCTACGTCAAGAGCGCTAGATTCAGTGTACCCTGCACATTCTTAGCCCGTAGGCTTGGTGGACTGTGATCTGCTAAGGAGTCATCTACTGAGAGAATCTCACCCTCAAAAAAACTCTGTATCATCATGGTAAGGGACTTTGCATCATTGGGTATATTGGCACCCCCAAAAGTCAAGAATCTACAGCATGGGATTCAGAACGCATTAATCAGTTATGTAAATCACGGTGTGTCTTTCCTCCTCCCTTTAGTACAGCCACCTAGGATATGAGCCTTGACGCCCTCCTGGGAAGGCCATGCATAACTTCCTATTTGTTTGTCAAGTTTCTGTAAGTTGATGCCAAAATGACAGTGATTGATTATGCTTTCTCGCAGTGTTTTCAGTCATTCTCTGAAAAATCCTGGAGCGAGGTTGGGATTTTCAGTTTACGTGGGGTTGGGCTATCCTTCACAGCAAGGTCGAACCCCACTCACCTCTGATCCTCGATTTTCCATCCTGGAATAGTGCGGTCTTAATACATAGGCACGCTGGGCAGTTGCCCGGGGGCCTCCACAAGCATAAGGGCCCCATGCAGACCAGAATCTAACAGTAATTCCTGTGAGTGGTTGTATAGGCAAGGCCCAGCGCTGTGCTTCGCCCGGGGGCCTATAATTCTGATTAGACGGCCCTGTCCTGGATGCATAGCTTGGAGTAAATAAGTCAGCTTTCCCTGGTTTATCATGGGCCTTAGCATCTTTGGAAGGCATCTCACTAGTGGTAGTGGACTGGTATTAGGGCTAGTGTGTGAAACAGCGCTTTCATGGAGATTAGGATCCCAATATCCAGATGCATACCATAAGGAAAATCCACTCTCAGCAGTCATACCGCCGAGGTTTTTCTACAAAGTCTGCAAAGCCTGTGCCTCCACAAGCACCATGTGCCTCTCCACGCCTCCGCAGCCCAGCCCCATAATGAGTTCAAGGCGTGTTATTGCATCCTGTAAGTAGCCTTGATTCATCCTGCCTGCTCCTTGAGGGTCAGGCTTACAGCTGGACTAATGTGGTTGTCCATTTGGAATTCAGTAGTATCTGGGATCTCAGAACACCAGTGATAACTATCAGTACTGCGCCTGTAATGAATACAGCCCGCTGCCTACTGACTTATACATTGCCTCACTAACCCATCATGTGCTCAAATGCATTTCCCTTGGTGACTCCAGTGGGGAAAAGGTTAATTTCAATACCATTTCTTAGCCTTGAGAGGCTTCCCACAGACTAAAATGCAAGTTCTGAAACATGTAGAAATATTAGAGAAATACTCATAATTCAAAGAATACATTTTTGGAAAGGAACAAAACAAACCAAAGAATGTATGTAAACTTACCAGTTTAAAAGAAACCTTTCAGAAAAGTCACAAAGCCTCCTTTCTGTAGGACGTCAAAAATCGATAGCAATAAGTGTAGGTAATAGCCACTGCCATTTTAGATTGTTGCAGGCTTACATTTACACAGCAGGTAAGCACTTCAAATAATGAAAAGTATAGTTTCTTGTCCCTGTCTCAAGGCCACTCTGTGTGACTCAATGCCTCTTGAAATATTAAACTTGCAGCCATTTTCTTACACTTCATCATTGGTCTGCAAATGTGTGGCTATTGATTGTTGCAGTTGGTTGAATCAGTTGCTTTATATTTTTCTGCACCCTGGGATGAGGAGCTTCCTTCCTTGTGGGGACTCTGTGCACCTGCGCCTGCATGGAGCCATATAGAGAAGCAGTCTATCCGTTGGAGGGCGTGCCCGAGAATCCACTGGCATTGTGAGCGATGTGAAGGTCTTTATAACATAAGGGAGGTGTGGCGAGGGGGTGCAGCATTTTGGCATTGGCTCATGGTTCTCCTCTGAGTGCACTGCCTCCCTATGGTGGAGGGGGATCCCCTCCAGAAGACCCCAGAGAGTATCCCATTGATTCCTTTCGCCTCCATTGAAGGTGTAGTTTGCAATGTGTGCCCCTCTAGAAAAGGCGCTTAATGCATAGTCAGTAATGTGGTATGCAGCGGTGCAAATTAGGTATTCCTTGTTTGCATAGTAAATGCCATGCCATGTGCAGTATGGGAAATTTCTCGTCGTTAATGTGATTGCAAAGCGGACGTCACCAGCTCATTAAGTATTAGAAAAAGGGCAGCTTGGCTCCTTTGTAATGCAAAAATGCATGCACAGTGCAGAAGCTATTATGCACCAGTTTCTTCTTCTCACACAGCTCAGCAAAAAGACAACTAATGCTTTTAAAATATAGAAAAGGGGCGTGGCCAAGATGGCAGAGTGAGAGGACGCTTCTTCTCGCAGCTCCCCGATCCGACTAGGCCCGAGCCTTGAAATATAGCGTTTCTCCCCCCGCCAGAGCTTAACGGCACTGGGAGAAGTGGAGGAACCAGACGGGAAGACGCTGGTCTGGTCCTAGTCTCCGTTTAGCCTCAGGACAGCCCGCCGGACAGCGTTGGAGGTCCGGCCCGGGATGCTGGAGGAGGAGGAGGCCGATCCCGAAGCACGTCGGCCGGACGTACGCCGCGCCCATTACCGCTTGGAGTGCGCAGCCAGAGGAGGTATTGCACCATCACGCCCGGACGGCCCTGAATACCTGCGGGGACCACCGGGTCGGCCCCGTGGGAGCAGCTGTGAGCGGCGCATGAGCCTTGGCCTACTCAACTGAACACCCGCTGGGAGAGAACCGGAGCAGAAAGGGTATAGGCCCGAAGCCCCACGCTGCGTCTTACTTCCCCGGTCCCCCCAGAGAGGGGGCCCCCCCAGCTCGGCGGACGCCTATAAAGCACCGAAGAAAAACTGGCGGCATTGGCGGCCCCGGGGCTTGCATTGGCGACTCCTGAACGATCCTCGGCCGCTGGTTCCATGACACGCGGCAGGACTGGGCAGAGGTGGAAGATGGCGGGGACGACCTGAGGGGCCTCCGTTGGCGACTACGACTGAGAGGTCCTGAGCCATACCGAAGGGCCACATAGCGCTTCCCCCATCCGGTGTGATCAAGGTCAAGCAGAGGAGACGATCACGGGGGCGACACCCGCGCCTGGTGGAGCCCGCGGTGGACGGAGACTGGCGGGGCCTACGGGAAGAGTGAACGGCGTAATGGCGCCCGCCATAGTGGCCACGCCTGGAGCCTAGTGCGGCGGCGCTGGTAGCGCTCTCTTCGACGGCGCTCGGAGCGATCGCTGGTGACCACCGACAGTCCCCTGCCTGGCCCAGGACAGCACCGGCAGATCGGGAGGCGTCGAGTTGAGGGGACGGGAGAGCTGGCCCGCGCTCAATCCAAGATGGTGTCAGGCAGAGGCACCAAGCGGGGAGAACGCACCCTCCCCGAAATGCTCAACAGATCCCAGCAAAGAGGAGACAGGGGGCAACCATCCTCAAGCCCAGCCGGAGGGTCGCAGGGTGCGAATGAAGGGGAACCGCCTGTCACCAGATCGTTCCTTGAATCGCTGTTCAGCACACTCAGAGACGATTTTCAGACATTGAAACAGGAAGTGGCGGGTGAGGTTCGGGAGGTGCGCAGAGAGGTGGAAGAAATCGGGGAGCGAGTGGCCACAGTGGAGAGCACGAACCACCGTCTCGATGAGGACATAGTTCTGCTGCAACAGGAGGTGTTGCGCCTCAGAAACCAGCATTTAGACCTGCAAACGCACAATGAGGACCTTGAGAACCGGTCTCGACGAAACAACATCCGAGTCAGAGGAATTCCATCCACAGAAAAAGGCTCAGATGCGGCTGGTTACCTGAGAGACCTGTTTCGGGCTATCCTGGGTGAACCGCCTGAGTTCCCAGTCAGGATCGATAGAGCGCACAGGGTAGGACCGCGGCGACGAGCATCGGCACCTCCTCCGGACATCCTAGCGTTCCTCCCAGACTTCCCACTGAAGGAACGCATCATGGCAGAGGCCCTGAAACAACCCGCGTTCACTTTTCGTGGTCACTCTGTGGGACTGTATCAGGACTTGTCCGCCATCACTCTTCAAAAACGGAAATCATTCAAGATCGCCACTGACTTTCTGAGAGAGCACAAAACACCCTATGCCTGGGGTCACCCCTTCCGCCTTATCTTTCGATGGAATGGCACGATGCATCAACTTAGATCGCTACAGGACACATGTGAGGTTCTGGGGATCACGGCGGAGGAGGAAGACATGGCCACACCGAGCCAGAGACGCGGCCCCAGAGATGGCTGGCAGAGGGTATCACGGAGACGAGTGTCTGCCAGCTCCAGAAGGCCGGACTCACCCACCATTAGAGCTAGCATGGCGAATGCGGTCTCCGAGGCGGCCAGAGACAATGCCTCCAACGGTGATGTGGCGCTGACAGCATAATGACGCTCCGGGGGGAGAACACCACAGCCTTACTGATGTAGCAGGTTCGGGTCTTGGAGGGAGGGGGTGGAGGGGGTGGAGGGGAGGAGGGAGAGGGAGTAAGTGGCCGGACGTCCACTTTAGTAACTCACCACAGACTTGCCCGTTGGGCATGACTGGGACTGACAATCGTTGGGATTTCAGGGGTTTGCTGGGGGGAGAGGGAGGAGGGTGCTTGGTTGTTTGCATAAGGGGTTTGTTGGGGTGTAGAGGGGGTTTGGGGAAGAGGGAGGGGGAGGGTAGGTGGTTTGGGGGAAGTTCGAAAGGGGTTGGGGGGGGAGAAACAGGGACCGTCCAGTGCTATTGAACCAGTCATCACAGCTTCGCCGAGCTCCTACACATTAACTGCACCGTATCCGCCCCTTTTTGGCTTTGACACACTGCTTGAACTTTGGTTTCACTCACACAGATGACAGCTCTTACAGTAGACACCCTTAATGTAAAGGGATTAAATAACCCTGTCAAGAGGAAGGCAGTGCTCTCCTTACTAGAAAATACCCGCGCGGACATTTGTCGCCTACAGGAGACTCATCTACTAGCCAAAGACTGCCAGAGGATGCGCTCCCACAAGTTCCCCACGCAATTCTTCTCTTGCAATACTACTAAGACCGCTGGGTTGCAATTTTAGTGTCCAGAACATTTAAAGGAGAGGTCCTCCACAAGTTTGCTGAACAGAAAGGTAGACTCCTCGCTTATAGGGTCAAATACGGAGGACTGACTTTCACCATTGGATCGATGTATAGCCCCAATGAACACCAAGAACGATTCCTTCACTCGGTCGTGGTGAATGTCACCGCCACACCAGACAGGCACATAATCATAGGGGGAGACCTGAACATAGTCTTCGGTTCTTCCTTGGACAGATCAATGCAGCGGTACCCGCAGACTGGGGAGATCTCGCAGACGGGCAAACGCCAATTAGAGGAGTTAGATCTCCATGACCTTTGGCGCCGCTTCCACCCCACCGCCCGAGACTATTCTTATTACTCGCACGCACACAAGACCTACGCACTTCTTGACCACCTATTAGTCACAAAGCCAGTCTGCGACTTGGCCACAGCTTCTGAGATAGGGGTTCTCTCTCTGTCGGACCACGCCCCTGTTACGGGGACGTTTCAATTGCCACCGATGTCGCCTAAGCGTGGGGTATGGCGCCTCAGGGATACCCTGCTGCATAAAAAGACGGTGGTGAAGCATATTCAGGATTCGATACGGGATTACCAGGAGCACAATGATAATGATGACACCACCCTGGCGACACAATGGGCGGCATTGAAAGCAGTGCTCCGAGGGGAATTTATTGCCATCTCCTCCGCGGAGAATAGGGAACGACAGCAGAAGCGGGATGAACTCACCAGCAAAGTGCGAGAGTTGGAACAGGTTCACCAGAGGACGGGAGCACCCAGAATCTGGAAGCAACTTAAGGCTGCGAGGAAACTTTTGTCAGCCTTAGATATGGACATGGCGGAATATGCTGCATTAAGCTTGAAGCATACATATTATACGGGTGGTGACAAATGCGGAAGGCTTCTGGCACACAAACTCAGGGAAGCACATCAGAGGCACTTAGTGAAGGAGCTATCGACACCTACCGGGGTGTCGGTTACGGAGGACAGCCAAATAGCTGAGGGCTTTCGCCGATTCTATGCTGACCTCTATAAAGGCGAACCCCCGTCGGCACAAGCAGAGGCGGACTACCTAGCCTCGGTTGACCTTCCCTCTCTCACTCCGGAACAGGCGGAATACCTCGAAAGGGACATTCGAGTTGAGGAGGTGATTACAGCCATTTCCAGGCCTAAACACGGAAGGCTCCGGGCCCGGACGGTTACACATCCTTCTTCTATAAAACATTCTGCCCTGCGTTGGCCCCGATCCTCACACGCCTCTTTAATTCCTTCTCCGCTCCTGGAGCCATCCCCCCAGATCTGCTTCGAGCAACGGTATCGGTTATCCCCAAACCGGGGAAGGATCGGACGCAATGTAGTTCCTACAGACCGATCTCTCTCTTGAATATCGACCTCAAGTTGTATTCTGGGATCCTGGTGGCCCGTTTGGCGCTTCATCTCTCGGGTCTGGTGGACCCGGATCAGGCCGTATTTGTCCCCGGGAGGCAAGCGGTGGATAACACCAAGAGGGTGGTCCATATACTAGAGAAAGCCTCCCGGATACCCGGGGAGAGGATGCTGCTAGCAGTTGATGCGTAGAAAGCCTTTGACCGGGTGCATTGGCCATATTTAGAGAAGGTTCTAGCGAAAGTGGGTATCGGCGAGAAATTTCGCACTCTAGTGTTCAACTGCTACAAGTTTCCATCGGCAGTGGTGCGAGTTAATGGCTGCAGCTCCCAACAGTTCGCGATAGAAAGGGGCACTAGGCAGGGGTGTCCGCTGTCCCCGCTCCTATTCGCACTTTATATGGAACCCCTGGGCCCAGAGGATACGCCAGAATCCGAATGCGCTAGGAATTAAGATGGGGGAGTACACTCATACCATTAGTCTTTATGCACATGACATCATATTGACACTAGCTGATCCAGGGAGGGCACTCCCTGCGTGCATTGATGAATTGGAGGCCTTTGCTGCCATAGCAGGCTTCAAGATGAACATGGGGAAATCGGCGGCCCTTGACGTTTCGCAACTGCGGCCAACAGGACTGACTTGCAGGGCCGGTTCCGCATGCACTGGTCTAAAGGTCTGGTGCCCTACCTGGGCATTCTTTTGGCACCCACATTGCCCGCTATGGTGACCGCGAATTATATCGCCCTAGGTTCGAAAATAAAGGAGGAACTGGGTCACTGGAGCAAAGGCACCTTGTCCTGGATGGGCAGAATTGCCGCGGTGAAGATGACCATCTTGCCGCAGGCGCTATACCGGTTTCGTACCCTGCCACTGCAGCCCCCGAAAGGATGGCTACTGCAGATTCAGGCGGACATTGCGCGCTTCATATGGCAGGGTCGCAAACCTAGGCTTAAGAGGGCCCTGACTACACTGGCACCTGAGGCGGGGGGACTGGGAGTACCGGACCTCCGATACCTAGTGGAGTGGAGCAAGTGGGAGTCCGATAAACACTGGCTTTTCCAAGACCAGGCGGTGGCGGGCCGGACTCTGCAGGAGGTGCCCTTTTTACGTAGGACACATCGCCCGCCCAACTTATACGCGTCTTTTATCACGCGGGTCCCGATGAGGGTGTGTGACGCCACAAACGCGACTCACGCACTCGCCACCTTCCCCTCTCCATTCACACCACTGATCGACAACCCGGATTTTCATCCTGGGATGGAACCAGGGGCCTTCGCGCGCTGGCGGGCTGCGGGATGCAGAGCACTATTTCATGTATATGGTCAAGACTGCATCATTCCGTTTCCAGATCTCAGGAAAGAATATCAATTGCCTGAAGTGGAACGGTTGCGCTACATGCAGGTGCGCCATTGGGCGCTGCAGCCACAGGTACGTGAGTCGGCAGATAGGAAGCTCCTTCCCTACGAGAAATGGCTCGTAACACGCACCTCAGACACAAAACTTATCTCGGATTTGTATAAATTCTTGCAGCCTTTCTCCTTTGACCTCTATAACCCTGGTAGGGAACGCTGGGAAAGAGAACTGGGGAGATCCTTAAGCCACAAGGACTGGGACGGCATCGCCTATCGAGCTCGCCACTCCGCATATCATACTGGGCTTACGAAAACATTCACTAAAGTGTCCACACACTCGTATTACACGCCTCAGAGACTGCATGAGATGAATCGCAATATCGACGACACCTGCTGGCGGGCCTGCGGGCAAATAGGCACCCTCACTCATGTTTTATGGGACTGCCCACTGCTGTCCCCCTACTGGAAAGAAGTCCTGGATATGATTGACTCCGATTTCGATATTGAATTGCCCCGTTTTCTAGCATACGTACTGTTGGGCTTACTCAATGGGCTGATGTATCCTCTGAGGTCTCGTAGAGGGAGGCAAATTGCAATAGCACTGGGTTCTGCTGTACAAAATATACTTATTCACTGGCGCACCACCACACTCCCCTCCACCACAGGGTGGTTGCATAGATTATGGCATGTCCTGGGAATGGAAAAATTGTCGCTTATGGTGGCGGGAGAGGTGGAGCAGTTTAATGACCTGTGGCAACCGTTTCACTCACTGCTTGTAGGGGAATTCACAGAACTTACATGCCCTAGATATCTTCGCTTGTTGAGGTTGACTACATTAGCAGATTCAGATGGCCAGCGTGCCTAGACCTGGGAGCACCTGGAGAGGAGGGGCGGTTTGGGGGGCGGAGGCGGGTGAAGGTTTGAGGCACTGGACGGGGGGGGGGGGGCTTTTTTGGGTCGGGGAGGAGTGGGAAGTTTGGGGGGGTTTGTTCACTTTGGAGCATCTTGTTGCAGCATACGCACCAACCATCACATTTGGATGAACGCTACGTTTTGCAGAACCCTAATGCGCTGGTGCGCTACTATATGGTTGTATCCGATGCACTGCTTCTTTGTGGCAACTGTTTGTTTTTCTTTTCATTAGTGAATGCTTAATAAAATGCTTTAAACCTAAAATATAGAAAATAAATAAATAAATACATGTAAATGAGAGAGCTTCAGAATTCGCAACGCATTTGAATGAAGTGCGAGGTGCTTGATAGGCCTAATGAAGGGGCTCTGGGCTTTATTTATGGGATTTTGCCGTAGGGCAGCATCGTAGGCCTCCCTGCTGCGCTGCCCTACGGCAAAAGGAAAGGGGAGGAATGCGCTGTATCGATATGATATGGCGCATTCTTGCCCTTTTCCCCTGCCCCATTGCAAAATTGGCTGCAGTGCGCCAACGCGGGCACCTTTGCACCATGGCGCAAGGGTGCCTGCATTGGGGGATGATTGATGTTGTTTAGGAATCCTGCACCACATCAATCCATCCAGGCTCTTTCCTTTTTCTATGTGCGCTAAACGAAAGCACAAGGATAAATGTTTTAATTTCTCTTTGTTGTTCCTCCCTAACGCTTCCCCTGGGGTGGCGTTAGGTTCTGACGCATTTCCAGGTTTACGATGCCTCCTAAATCTGGGAATGTGTCAGGTTCCATGGGTGTTGCGTGGGAACACCCACAGCAACACCCATGGAATGCCCCATTCATGCAGTTTTCTGTGTGAAAGGGCACATATTTATAAGGCTATGAAAAATCACGTAAAGTGGCTTTACGTGGCTTTATAAGTATGCAGTGGCACATTGCGCCACAGGAACGTCAAAAAGTTATTGTCAAGGAACTTGTCTAACATTCTCATCGTTGGAATCCCGTGCCCAACAGCGCCAGTTGAAAGTCGAGGTTAAATGCAACAAGTGGCATTATTGACGAATGAGTGGTAGCGTGTCTCTTCCTAACTATTTGGTTCCTGTTGTCTAGCTAGATGGAAGACAATGTCCGGAACGGAGAAGCTCTTTGACGTAACTATTACATGCAGTTCGAAGAGATTTTAGAAAAAGCTTATTCAATCTATACCCATGACTTAGAATTATTTTTAATTGCCCATTCTAACACATTGCAAATTTCAGCAGCTTGAATATGCCTCTTCATATTAGGAAAACGCAGGCCTCCTCTGTACTTTCTTTAGCTACCCTTGTGGAGTTGATGTCCTACGCAAAAGCAAGAATTCTTTTCTGAATGCATTTGAAGGTTGCTTTGGTAAAGGAAGACGTAAAGTCTGAGTTACATATAGTAACCTGAAAAAGGAAGTTTATCTTTATAGTGATGAATCTGCCAAACTAAGTGATTTCCATTGTTTTCTTCTGAATAGGTCTTTATAAAAGCCATCTAACCAAGTTGGAATATTAGTTATGGTAGAGGTCTTTATTTGAGAGATTAACAGCCAACTATTTATGTGGGCTAGCTGTCCAGCTCATGCCATACCCTTTTCAACACAGTCTCACAACCATCAGCAAGACTCGTCAGTACCATTCCATGGGATTGGTTAAACTTTGAAACCAAATACGCCACAGAACTCATGAGCTTCCAGTATGAGGGCCAAGAGAGGGGATGCCAAGGTCAGTTACAAACATAAGACATTCAGGAGAATAACTGATTTATGGTGAACCTGATCAGTGGTGACACACAAATGACTGAATTAGCATTGATTTTGCATATAAAATGTTTTATTGTGAGTGCAAAGACTAGTTAGGGGAGTGTTTTTGGAGTTTTCTTCTTTTCTGGCAATTACTGAGAGGTGAATCCGCGAGGCAGGCTGCACTGAGAGGAGGAGAGCTGCCTGCCGCTACAAGCAACGTCACAGCCATACCGCTACATCCGGGCTCTGGACTACAGCCCCCAGGGTGCATCACTGCCCACACACCTGCGGCGAGTCAGGGGAAGGCGCTGACACCGCACCTAAAAGCACAGCTTCTGCCCCTGTGCCGCGGGAGTGCTCTTGGAGTTCTCCTCTTTTCTGGCAATTACTGAGAGGTGAATCCGCGAGGCAGGCTGCACTGAGAGGAGGAGAGCTGCCTTCCGCTACGAGCAACGTCACAGCCATACCGCTACACCCGGGCTCTGGATCACAGCCCCCAGGGTGCATCACTGCCCAAACACCTGCGGCGAGTCAGGGGGAGGCGCTGACACCGCACCTAAAAGCCACTCCCCTTTTTCCGCTGCGCGGGACGAAGCCGGGACCAAGGGTGGGCCTGTCTGTGCCCGTCCGGGACCATTCGAGGCTGGGCTAGGCCACCCCCTTTCGACATCACCACCATATAAAAAGCTGGTGAGTGGGGATACTTTTTGTATTTACTGAACGTTTGGGGCTAAACAACAAAATGATCAAACGGAATATAATTACTGTAACCCGCAATACTACGCCAATAGATACTATGCTGGAGAGGACTATGGACTTGGTCAGTACTGAAATTGAGCTGACTGAAAGACGTTTGTCTCTAGGCCCCACAAAATCCCACCCATCATTACAAACTGAGATTGGCGATGCTGAAACACAGGTACTTGGTGAAGAGGACCCCAATGTACATTTATTAACCAGAGACAATACACTGAATGTGGGAGGGCCTGGTCATATAGAAACAATAGTAGATCCAGAGCCAGCTCTTGTACTTGTAAGCAGCCCTAACATTGTACCAGCTCTGGCTACTCCGGCCATATCCCCCACCGAGAAGAAAGTGGGGTCAAAAAGAAAAGGAAGGCAGTGAAGCCAGTCTATTAAAAAAGGAAACAACCATCACGCCAGAATACAACATTTAACAACTGGGTAAGGGGCTCAAAGGCTGCAGCAGATCCAATCCACAGTAACAATGCTACTAACCTACTTTCTGTGGACACTTCAAGTAACTCTGCACACACCCAGACGGAACCTATACAGACTGTTTTTTCTAATTTTACACTAGGGGACACTGCCGTGGACATTATTATTGATACACTGTATGAACGTGTTAAGGGCCTTGTAGATTAAAGTTTTGTAAGATTATGGAAGCGTTTAGATTGCTTGGAATCTTTAATCGCTAAGGTAAAGCCACCTGGTATGGAACCTAAACAACCATCTCAAGAGATAAGTTCCAAGGAAAACATAGTCCTGTGCGGGCGATCAGTGTCTCAAGCTGAAAAAACGTTATTTAATAGTATAACTAATATCTCTACAATCCCTAAAAATTGCAGCAGGTCCGCCTACACCCAAGATATAGCCCCTTATGATGCACAGGCTGGCCTGACAGTCCGCACGAATACAAATGACACTTGTATTAGTGGGGATGCAGAGCCTAATAAGGATGTTTTAAACCTATCCCCTGCTTCTTGTCCATATGTTTTAATTCTTACAGGGGTACCCCCATTAAAGAAAAACAAATCGAAATCCTGGTACCAATTACGGAACAAATGCATGGATTGATTGGCGAACTATAAAGGGTACAGGAGATCTGATAAAGAGGAAATTATAATGGCACGAAGGGTGGGATGGGTGGGACCAGCAGAAAAAACCATAAGGGGCAATTGTTTTGTCATCAATTTTCGTCGCGTCAGTACTGTTAGATCTATATTGAACACCAGAGAGTCTAATTGCCCTTTACCCACGAATATTTGTGTATTTCCTCTTGGGTACTTTTATAGACCACCGCGTACACAATGCCCATTCAATAGTCCACCATTCCAGCTGACGAAACAGGTTTACTGCCATTTCCAACTTAGATACCCTTGATTGACCTTTTTCCCAACCAATTGACTCTCTTCCTACTGATCCTATGGAGATCCCTATAACTAATATTGACAATAGGATGGAAATTATCACACTAGACGATCACTTTGATCCATCCTTATTACGGGTGCTGAGCTGGAATGTGGCCGGTTTGGCCTCTAAATTAGATATTGAAGAATGGGTCAATATGGTTAATCAATTTGATATTCTTATGCTCCAGGAGACTTGGGCAACTAATGAGTTATATATTGAAGGATATGAGTGTTTTAATATTATATCTCCATACCCTAAGCATGGCAGACCTTCGGGCGGTTTATCGATTTGGGTTAGTATTAGTTCAGGTGGTGAAAGTAATCCCCACTAACAATGCTAACTTCCAAGCATTGATTTATACACGGGGCATCTCTATCTGTTTTATTAATTTTATAATAATGTTTTTTTAACTTCACCTAATGTCAATTTTGTTAATCTTTTTAATTTTATTTCGGTATTGGATAACTTGCTGGAAAAATATAACCCGGTACGGATATGTCTGGGTGGTGACTTTAACGCCAAAATAGCAGTTAGCAATACTGTAAGCCCCACCAAACACATCCCAGTTAAACCTTGCAAGAGAGGTTACAAATTAATATCCTATTTATTGAATAGTAGTTTTTTAAATGTCATGAATATCGCAGCCATAAATAATGAGAATAATTTAGTACCAACTTATAGAGGCTCTGGACGCGCGTCAATGATAGATTATGTTTTTATATCTACTCAGTTGGAAGATCATTTAGTATCAGCAGAGGTCAAGGCTTCAACTTTTGGGGACCACAATCCTATGTTGGTTTTCTTAGGGCAGCCCCTAGACCCAAAATTAGAAAGGAGCTAGGGTCTGGTAATTTAGTAATCTCCACCGATAATTTGAGAGTTAAATGACAGGGTATGAACTGCACGAAGGTGTTCCAACAGATGGTAAAAACTCACTTTGTGAGACTTGTTTGACATTTGCAGATCCCAACCCAGGGGTAGTACCTGCTTTTACTTTACTATGTGCAGGCATTAGAATTAATTTCTAGACCCATAGCCATATCCAAATCTGACCCTAGGTGGTTTGATAGTACTTGCTCCCGGGCCAATAGGGAACTTAGAGCTGCCCTGTCAGCTTCCCCAAGAGACCCTGACCTAAACAGAGTATTAAGGCATACCTATAAAAGTGAAGTAAAGCACAGGTGGGATGTAGTTTTAAAAGAGCATTGGAGTAACCTGGCTTGTGCTGCCAAGCTTAATAATACAAACGGTTTCTGGTCAGCCACTAACTGACTTAGAGCGTTTGGCACTGTTTCTACCCCATTAAGCTGCAATATTACAAGCGAAGCGTGGGTAGCACACTTTTCCCAAATATATGCCTCCTCATCTCAATATGATGACATCCTTGATAATTATAATCCTGTCCAAATTCCAATATCTCTGACAGAAGTTGAGGATGCAATAGACCAGAGCTTGGGATATAAAGCCCCGGGTCCGGACAGACTTCCAATAGACCTTATAAAATCTAAACCAGAGTTTTGGGCCCCATTGCTACTTAATGTTTTTAACAATTTAACAACTACAAAGATTCCAAATGCCTGGTCCATATCTATAATCGTCCCCATTCTTAAAAAGGGAGACAGATCTAAACGAACCTGCTATAGGCCAATCTCCTTAATAGACAACACTCTCAAGATATTGGGGAGAGTTTTATTTAATAAAATCAGAACCTCTGCAGAGGATGCAAACATATTAAATAAATGTCAGTTGGGTTTCTGAAGTCATCTTGGAACAGTGGAACATTATCTGAACCTAAACTTAATCATAGGGAAATATACCATCGCTCGACACAGTCCCCTCTATCTGGCATTTATGGACCTCACACCCGCTTTCGATTTTGTTAATCGATCCAGGCTCTGGCAATGTCTTTTAGATTACAGGTTGGACAAAGATATGGTGTATTTTTTAGCGTATCTGCACAGGGGCCTTAGGGCACGGGTGAGCATAAGTAAGAATGGGGCAGTTTCAGGGGACATAGTAGTAGGTAGAGGCGTTAGACAAGGGTGCGTCCTCTCCCCACTTTTATTTATTTTATATATTAATGATTTACATAACGTCCTGTCTACCCAAATAACAGACGTACCAATAATTAATGGAAATAAATTGCCCTCCCTACTATAAGCAGATGACGCTGTTTTAATGGGGCGCACTTCCAATGCCCTGCGAATTTTAGTTAGGGGTTTTGTAGCTTTTATGAGTAGTTTGAATCTCTGTACACATTTTAAGAAATCGTTTTTTATGTATTGTGCCCTAAAAATGTTCTATCACTACTATTAATCTGGGCACAGATTCCTTGCTATGCACTCGCACTTTTCCATATTTAGGTTTACAATTCTCAGATAATGGGTCCTGGACACCACATCTAGCATATGGGCGAACCAAATTTTTAAAAGCAGTAAACTCAGTTACTAGCCTCCCTCAACCAAAAAGAATAGAGGTGGTACTATCCTTAGTTAAAATCAATAAGACACAATGTGTACCAGTCATGACTGAAATTTGGGGCTACATAAACTCGAAAAGTGTCCAAGCAGAAGAAAATAGATTTTGTAGGAGAATTTTAGGGCTACCGATTTCCTCATCTACTTTTATTTGTCATAAAGAGTTAAGTTTACCCTATTTGGAGGACTACATTAGATCCCGCCCTACCTTGTTTTGGTTAAAAGTTTGGCAAAATCCTGCTGCCACATTAACAAGGGAAATTCTGTCCGATTGCCTAAAATGTGACAGGGGCGGTGAAATACCGTGGATTGCGGATGTACGGGCAAATCCGATAGCTGTTAACCTCAGTCATATTTTCTATAACTCCGACCAACTAGATAGTATTGATGGAAAGACTATCCGTAAAATATTATACAAAAATTACGGGGATTTAAGACATGCCAAGGAGTCTATTAAAGTATCCATGGGACAATACATAACAATACCTGGCAGGTATCTATTAAAAGATATTACTCGCTGGGAACGAAGCCTTCTTTTTCGCCTTAGATCAGGGACAATAAGATATTTGTTGTGTTTCCCCTTAGGATATCAATCTAATATTGATGACCTGGCCTGCCCATGTGGCAATATAGGTAAACAATCCATGCTGCATTTCTTGTTTCTCTGCACTTTTCATCAAAAATATAGTATGCAGTTATTGATACCGTTTTTTAGGTCAAAGGAGATAACAGACTTTAAGGTTGCTTATAAAACAATCCTGCAGGTTAATAACGATGATTTAACATATCGGGTAGGCACTTTCTTGAAAATGGCTATTCGCTCACGCTCTTCTATGAACCCATGAATGCTGGACTAGATTGCACCTTATATATGCCTTATGATGGTATACCTAAATGGGGGAATATACTATACAACTAATATAAGGGTGCACAGAGTTGATTGTTTACAATTCTCTATTTATTAACTTGTCCATTTCTTGCACATTTGTACATTGCACTTTTGCACCCCAGTATTGAAGCTGCAACTGACTATGTGTTTTTGTACTATGCACATTGCACTCTGGCACTTTAGAATTGAAGCTGCAAATGACTATGTGATCTATTAATTTGTGTTCTATTTGCTTATTTGCACATTGTATTTTTGGCACTTTAGTATTGAAGTTTGCAATTGGCTAAATGATCCATTAATTTGTTAGCCCCCTGCATATTTGCACATTGCACTCTTGCACTTTAGTATCGAAGTTGCAATTGGCTATGCGGGATATCCTTGTAATATTGTATTGACAACTGTTTTAAACTTTTATTGATGATGGTTTATGCAACTGACAACGAATATGTCAAATGATACGCTTGTAATATAGTCAATGTTTAGTTGCAACCTTATTTATTAACGAGGGGCATTGTGAATTTTATGTACTTTTATGGATATTATTTATCCGAATAAAGATCAAGATTCAATTTGATTCGACTAGTGAGGCAATCAGGCAAACCTATATTGTTTCCATTGATAAAGTAACAGACGTAGCTAGTGGACAATTCGCTCCAAAGACTGCCCATGGGTGGATACATTTGAATAATTTGGAGGTTAACATATTTGGGCCAAAGATATTTTTTTTAATCTAGATTCTTACATATAGTTAGTTGTAATTCAAGATTAGAAGTAGGTAATAGTTTTAAAAGTTACAGATCTTTCACTAATGATCAGTTAGCATTTTTTTTAATATAAATCGGTTTATTTACGTTTCCTGCATTAAAACAAAAGGTACATTTTCTTCAAATTTTCCAGCATATCAACATTATACGCTGCATGACAGATACCAGGTCATTGTGCCTACTTGATCTTTCTTTGTAAACGTGCATAGCATCCTCCACTCCTGTAAAAGTGTTAATATCTTACCAGTTCATACTTAGCCTATGGGATACTAGGGAACTTCCCCCCGCCCATCAACTCCCACAGACAGAACAGCCCCATGTTCTGGTGTCGTTCCTTCCTCCCCTCTGCACACAATTTCTGTCATTTGGCCCAGATGTTTTCAGTTTTCATGAGCTGCCTCTGGGCTTGTAAACATGCCACTCAACCAGCTTCAAGAAAGGCTTGAGGCGAGCCAAATCCACCATATGTCCAGTAATGTCCCTCCCTTCCCCCCACAGCCTCTCAAACATCTGTCGTTATTGTTTTTACCTATTTTGTACATCCTGGTTCTTGTGTAGTACCCACAGTGTAGGAATTTAAGTTGCACCAGGTATATTCCTGTTCTAATGGGCACTTCTTAGGGTCCATGTATGCTTCTGCCCAGACATCATACTCTAGTGTGCCTAGATATTGCTTGCATTGGGCTCTCAATACCTCAAGTGGGGTTTAGCAGTTCATGTTTAGTGTCCTTTAAATCAGCGAAGTGGAACATTTGTGAAGTGGACCCATCAACACTCTACATTCCAGTGGAGACTCATCCTCTGTATCTGAGAGTCACCCTATGAAATCAGCAATGACCGTTGTCACCTGAAGGTACCTTAGGAATTGGCCATCAACCATTTCTAGCGACTTTGGAGTTCTGTATAGCTTACCAATTGGCCCTTTTCCCGGATAGCCCCTATTTTAGAGATCCCTAGGTGATCCTAGTGGTGGTGACATGGTAATCTTTTCGTCTTTGCTGGAAGATTTGAATTCCACACTGGTGTTTAGGCGAGTTTGGTCTGGGAGGCGAAGGCACAGTTGTTGATCACTAACAGCTTGGAGGCCCAGTAGTATAGTTGTAGATTAGGCAGGGAGATCCCCTGTCAAATTAGCCCCATCTCAGTGTCTGAAGTACAATTCAGGGTGTGTCCCTATCCCACAGCAGTGACGTCATTTTCCCTTCTCAGCCCGAAAGAGAGCATGAGGGATTTTATATTGTGTTTTTGTAATATATATAGAAATTTGGGCAGTGTGCTAATATTTTAGAGGGTGGCCTTACCCATGAGTGTAAGAAGCAGCTACATCCGGCGATTTATGTCCTTTTTGTAGTTCTCTAGTACTCTTTTTCTAAATTTCTGTTCTGAAATTTCTGACAGGTCTGTCGTGACATTTAACCCAAGTAGGGTTAAATAAAATAATTACCCTGTCGGAATTTCTATACATTAACAAGGATCATGCATATAATGAGAGGCAGAGTCTGTGGTGTCCGATTCAGAAGGGCTTTATTTCAGTAACTCGAGTTAAGGGAGAATCGGGTTCCATCTCCACTAGGGATCAGGAAGGATCGTCATCTGAATCTTTATTCACAGAACACATTATATATAGTTAAAACATACATTAAATTGCATAGAGAAGGCGGAGCAAGTGAAAGAGAGAGATAAGAGCACATAGGCGAGGAAAAAGGGCGTGTAAGAAGGCGTACACGTGGGTGTTCACTTGATGAGTCATAGGTGTGTCATAGGTGGGTGGATACATGGAGGGGGTCTGCACGGTCAGCAGGAACCTTTACCCTACTTGTGCGCAAACTTGATCATGACGTGGATTTGACGTGTAACTGGGGGAAGCAGGGGGAGCTGACTTTCGTGCTAGTAGAGGAGTCTTGGATGTCAGGACGACCTGCACCTCTGGTACTATCTGATATCTTGAGTTTGGAGGTTGTATTGTCTGAAGTAAAGGTCGCTCGAGCAAAGGCTGCTCATCTCTAAATGCTAGTGTGTGCATATATTCTTTGTGTATTGCGTGGGGGCCATGGGCCCTCTATGGATGCGGGTTCTGTAAATCACTTGAATGGAGACAGAAAGGCTAGGCCCTATCTTCTGCAGGCGGAATATGTTTACCCTTTTCATTAAGTAGGAATGTGTTTCTGTGGAGCAGAGCAGATAACTGTAGGCAAAATACTGTCTTGGCAGGCCTAGCTGGGCACCTCTCGGCTGAGCAGGAAGTGTGTGAGAGGTCAGGGATACATAACTAAACTGCAGCTTTCAGAGTGCCAGGAGGCATGGAGCCTGAATTCGGGTTCTGGCTCCGCTGAGCCACAAAAACGTGTTCATCTCGACTTTTAAACATGCACCATGTAAATGCATTGGCAACATAAGCCTCAGTGCAGAATTAACGTTTCTTTCATGGAGGGCCTGGTAACTGACATGCTAACATTGGACGGAAATACAGGGGCATTATTATTACTGGCATGAGAAAGGAATTACATGGTGACATGGACATACATGGGGTATATGTACATACATAGGGTGCATGTAGGGGACACACTGACCACGTAAGATTTCTATTTCCTCATTCCCTCCTTGTTCCCTACTGTGCCCTTCAGGACACATCGATATTAATGATACCATATATCTGATCATACAGCATCATTTGCTCGTCTTTTTTCCTTTGTATACGTGGATGGGGAATACAGGCAGTGGCACACAAGCCGCAAATCGCTGGGCCACATTGCAGACAGAGACAGCAACTGACTATTATGAGCAGTATCAGTCCTAGGAATGACAACACTGCCCAACCCCATCCTGATATTACACTCCAGAGCCAACCGGACCAAGACCATGGGTCTTGATGCATCTCATGAGCTATCTTGTGGAGCCTCGTTATTGCTGCATACACGGATGGCGCGTTATTAGGAATAAACATGCAACAACTGGAGCCGATCACTCTACAAGCCCCGCCCCTATCTGCCAAGATGACGTCAAGAACAAGGCAATTCTGAAGAACAACAAGTCTCATAGCTGACTGCTCCTCCGTCAAGTTTCCTAAAGCAGACGTAGTCTCATTCACTGCTGCTTCCAAAGTTCTTGTTAACCTGCGTATGAGTTTACTGTTTTGGACGGGACCTATGAACCAGAAGTATCCTTTAATAAAATCTTTATATTGCTCCCAAGCTGTCTCAGTCTGATCAATAACTCGGGAATCGGTCTCCCTCTTGTGTCTAACATGTACTAGTCGTGAATCTCGATGATGATGGGATGGGGCTAGAAAAACGGGTGGCAGTAGGAACGCTATATAACACGTTCCACCCCAGTCTAAGGGCAGACGTACATAGGCTGTCTGTCCGCAAATTAAATAAGAATGGCGGGAAGCTTTGAAAGTAGACTTTCCTTTATCATTGAACTCGACTACAGTATTACAATCACTGTATCCTAGATGCACTGATCCTTTCTTTCTAACGCATAATTCACCTTTTACTGGTAAGACTGTTATGAACAGTAGACCTGTATTTGTCTCGGACTGGACATTCATAATCATAAGGTTAAGGGAAGCATTTCCTTGTTCATACACCTCATTTTCAAGATCGGTCCCTTTTCTCTGGGGAAAACCACCTTCGTCTGGAAAACATGCCTTATTCTTTACTATATTCAAGTCTCCCCAGATCCATTCACTCTGGGAATCTGTGGACTTTCTGTCTTGTGATGACATTAAAGCAAACAATGCTCCGCACGAACCATTGTGCGAGAACGGGAAAAGAAAGAGGGGCAAAACTCCCTTCGTTTTCTGATAAGGTGGGAGTCGGCCACATACCCAACAATTCGTTACATTGCTGGCCTGATGAGAATGGTGCAACATTTGGATAAAAGTATTGTTGCGCAGTGCTAATCGATATGACAGTTCATGGGGTGGCAGATCACTGAATGTGTGCTCTATAGTGTCATTGAAGGAAGAACGTATATGTGAACCAATAGGAGGGAAGAAAACATGTAGCGTCAAGCTGATACATATAATCGATATACTTAGAAGAAACATAATAATCAGAGTTACTATACATCTGCTGCGTAAGGTCTTGCAGTATTTCTCTTTCTTATCTCTCTGTCTACTGTTCTGGTCTACGATCTTATACATGTCAGGAACCTGTCTAACCGATTCACCACAGGGTGGACTTAAACAATTAAACGCTGTCTGACTTACTAGACCGTAACTTTGACCTATACTCCTGTTGCAGAGTTTTTTCTAGCAAAGGGGGCTTTGAGTCACTGGTTTCGGGGCAGACCTTAGTTTCGATTACAGTTCCAGCAGGTCCATGGAATTTCTTGATGTGTTGGGCATGAACCCAGCCCTTCCTTCCCTCAACCTTGACGGCAGTCCTCGTAGTGAGCAGTACCAACTTCGGCGTTCACCAGCGGGGCTCCAGAGGGCTTGAACGATCAAAATTTTGCACCAAGACAACGTCTCCTGGAACGATGGAGTGTTCTTTCACTTGTGTGTTGTCAGGGAAGGCGGCTGCAACCTGTGAACGACAAGAGAGGAGTGCAGACATCAAGGAAGCCAGGTAATCTGTCAGCATATTACTGTCAACATCGGTAATTTTCTTTGGCATAGGTGTACCCCACATATTCGGTGGTCTACCAAGAACCACCTCGTAAGGGGACAGACCTGTTCTGGAATGAGCTACCATACGCATGTAAAAGAGGGCAACCGGCAAGGCTACCATCCAATCCACGCCTTTTTCTGCACAGACTTTCGCTAATTTTGTCTTAAGTGTTTGGTTGTGTCTCTCTACAAGTCCAGCTGCCTCTGGTTGTCGTACACAATGGAATTTCCACTGGTACCCTAACAGAAGAGATACTTGTTTCATTAATTCAGAGGAGAATGGCTGACCGTTATCTGAGTACACGACACGGGGCAATCCATAACATGGAAAGAACTCTCGAACCAACTGCCTAGCAGTGGTTACAGCAGTGTAATCCGGGACTGGGTACGCTTCTGTCCATCTAGATAGTGCACATACAACTACTAGGACATATTTGTATCCTCGACATCTGTCCATCTGGATATAATCCATCTGGAGGACTTCAAAAGGGTGGTCAGGAGGATGAAATCCGCCTTGTTCTACTGGAATGCCTTTGCCTGGATTGAACTGGCAACAGATCATGCAGGTTCGTACTTTCTGTTTTGCTGCTTCACGCAGGTGCTTGTTGAACCAAATATTCTGTAAACTGTCTAGCATAGCCTTTTCTCCTAAGTGTGCTGGACTATGTGCTGTGTTAATGATAACTTGTACCATAGAGTCAGGGAGAAACCATGTACCTTTGCCTTTTGTCATCCAACCCTGGTCAGTCTGGACCCCTCCTTGTTCTGTCCATTTCTTTATTTCGTCTGGAGTGGCATGTGTCTGTATGTCGAGTACATCTTGTGAGGGATCCCTGATTGTCATGCACTTTGTCAGTGATGGTACTTCTGTCTTTGTCGTGTCTGTTGGAATGTCTGTTGGGGTCTGGGCTGTAAGTTTAGCTGTTCGATCTGCTAGGTCGTTACCCTGGGAAATGGTGTCAGTGACTTTCGTATGTGCTTTGCATTTCATGATGGCTATGGCTGTAGGCAAGTGTATAGCTTCTAACAGAGCCTGAATAAGGGGACCATGCTGAATTTTGGCCCCATGAGAGGTCAGGAAACCTCTCTCCTGCCATAACACTCCGAAGTCATGAACGACTCCGAAAGCGTACTGTGAATCTGTATATATGTTTACTTTCAAGTTCTTGGCTCGTATGCAGGCTTGTGTCAGAGCGATGAGCTCTGCTGCTTGTGCTGACAATGTGTCTATTCGTTGGGTCTCTATGACTTCAGTATCAGTGGTCACAGCATATGCGGCCACTAACTCTCCTGTGTTCGTTCTCATGCATGAACCATCTACATAAAGCGTCAGGTCAGGGTCTGGAAATGCGATGTCTGTCAAGTCTTGTCTTGGTTTCGTCACTGTATTAATTATTTCCACACAGTCATGTGGTGCAGTGTCCACTGTGCTTGAGGGCAAGAGTGTAGCAGGGTTGAGAATATTGCATCGTCTAATGTCTATGTGTGGCTGAAATAATGTCAGTTCGTATCCTATCAGTCTCGCTACGGTCAGATGTTGTGTCTGGGTTCTGTTCAAGAGAACTTCTACGGAATGTGGAACCTGTACTGTCAGGGGGTGTCCTAACACTATGGAATCACTCTGTCTTATTGCTAGGGCTGTTGCTGCAACTGATTTCAGGCACGCAGGCAGAGCCTGGGCCACTGGATCCAATGTACTAGAAAAATAAGCACAAGGCTTGTGTTTTCCTGCTTGATCTTGTGTAAGGACAGATAGTGCTGTTCTATCTCGTTCAGTGACAAAAAGCATAAAAGGCTTGCTGTAACAAGGAGTCGCTAAAACTGGTGCTTGACATAGAGCTTTGTTCAATTCTTCAAATGCAAGTGTATGTTCCTGTGTCCAAGGGAGGACAGTCGAAGACGCTGCCTCCTGTGTTGTTAGCTGAATGAGTGGTTTGGCTAGATATGCATACTGGGGAATCCATTGTCTGCAGTAAGAAGTGAGGCCAATGAAGGCCCGTACTTCCTTTTGTGTCTTGGGCTGTGAAAGATTGGCAATTAACTGAATACGGTCTTGTGTCAGCTGTCTACCCCTCTTGTGCAGTAAGTGTCCAAGGTACACCACTTGCTGTGCACAGAATTGCAACTTCGAAGGGGACACTTTGTGCCCCTTGTCTGCCAGAAAGTATAAGACTGTCAGTGATGCATGTTCGCAATCCAGTTCTGTTCGTGCTGTGATCAGGATATCGTCTACATATTGGAGCAGTGCGGTGTTGGCAGGCATGTGAATACTGTCCAGTTGTCTTTTCAATGCTTGGCTATAGATACTAGGACTTTCTGTGAATCCTTGAGGAGCTCTCGTAAATTTGAAGCTACGTCCATTTAAACAGAATCCGAAGAGATATTGGCTCTCTGGATGGATTGGGACACTGAAGAAGGCGTTCTTTAGATCAATTACAGTGAAGAACGTCGCTTCGGAATCAATTGCAGTCAGTAATGAAGAAATGTCTGGGACCACTGGGTATTGGGGTATTATGCATTTGTTCAGTTCTCGAAGGTCAATAACTAGCCTGTAGACAGGTGGTGCATTAGGGTCTGTACGTTTAAGAATAGGGATGATAGGTGAATTACATACATTCGAGTCAGTTTCTACTACCACTCCTTGTGCAATGAGTTTGTCAACAATTTTCAGTAATGCTACAACGGCATCAGGTGGTAACTTGTATTGTCGGATTCGTGGCAATACTACTCCTGGTTTGAGAGTGACACGGTGTGGTGTAATGTGCATGTAACCTACATCAGTCGGACCTTGTGCCCATAAATGCTGTGGTACATTCTGGAGTCTGGGATCAAAATCTCTCAACACATAATGTCCTTTAAAATCACATAAAAACAATCACACTCCTTCCGGAGAACAACAAATAACTGCTCCTAGTTCTTTCAATGTCTTTATACCAAGCAAATTTTCTGGACATGACTTAGTAAGTAGCAAGCCTGTGGTACGGGACAATGGACCAACTCCTAGGGAAACTGGCTTTGACACTTCGTTAACAATAGGCTTTCCTGAAAATCCCAGGGAAATATTCTGTGAGCCTGAGAGGGGTGCCCCTGGAACCTCGTCATGACTGATGGTAGTTCTGCTCGCCCCTGTGTCAATCAAAAATGTTCTGTCTTTTCCCAATACACGACTATGTACATAGGGACCCTCTTGATCTACAGGAACCTCAATTAGGGGCAAGCCAACCTCCCTCTCTAGGCTGTTTCATGAGTACTGTTGATATTCTGGATAGTCTGACTGTGCATACTGGTACATTTGTTGCGTGACTTGTTGCGTGGCAGCTATTGGTTGCGGTATAACTACTGTCTGTTGTGTGTTCTGTGGGGTCTGTGGGGTGCTATTCTGTCTGGGAGGATGCGGTCTTTCCTTTGTCTTGCCTGTAGCTATATTGTGTTTCAGGACGGCACATTCATTTACATAGTGACCTGGTTGCTTGCAATAATTACAGTTCCATTTAACAGGTAGCGTACCCTTTTTATTCCCATCAACTGGTACTGATTGTGCAACTAGCACTTTCATTTTCGTGTCTTTCATGCGTCTCTTTTCATGTTCCTGTTCCTCTCTAATTCTGTTCTGGTGGTATTGTAGCATTTGCAACATTTGGGAAGGACTATTAGCTTGCCAGGTACTCTCAACCTTCAGTACTCTATTCTTGATCGGGGGTAAGGAATTCTCTACTAGTTTGCTCACAAAAAGATGTGGATGCGATTCACTACTTGGCTTAAGACCACTATTAATAGAAAAACATTTCTCGAATCTGGAATAAAAATCACTAGTGTCTTCGTCTTGTTTCTGTTTACAGGCTGAAATAGCATCCCAATCTTCCTTTTTAGTAATCAATAATCTCGGCAGGACCTGTATCAAGAGTTCAGGTAGTGCTTTAGCTTTGTCCCCAAGACCAACACCAGGGTCTCGGCCTTTATCCTCTGTTTCCAATTCTGTCCAACTTATCTTTTTCTCTCCCACCTCCCAGTCTTTTTCTTTAAGTTTTTCGTAAATACCGGCTGGTAGCAGTACTTTCAATAATTTAATAATGTCAGCGTACGTGTAATCCCCTATACGGAGAATGTCTTTTAATTCACGGTGGAACCCCCCTGGGTCTTTATCATGGCAGGGCAACATCCTTTTCATTTCCAGTATTTCTATCTTCGTCAAGGGGGTGTAAACATATACTCGTTGAAGCTCACCCACTGTATTTTTAACGGGATGTACCTCTCGTAGGGGGTTCTGTCTGTCTATGTGGAAACCCTTTCTGTCGTAGTGTGGGGCAGGAATCATGCACGTGGTCAGAAAAGTAAAGTACCTATGTCGTTGGTCTAGAATGACATTAATTAAATCGGTACCTAGGCCTATCCATCTGTCTAGTAATATATCATCCAGTAATTTATACAAGGGACCGGGATCAGCACATTGACTCTCGTACAACGTGATCAGATGTTGAACCATGTAAATACCAGCCAAGCGCTGTTCGTTCTGGGGAAGGCTCAAAAAGGTCTGAGCCACTACGTCACCATTATATATGTTGGCATTAGACACCCATTGAACGGCTGATCGTGCTAATTCCTGTTCATGTGCGGTGTGGGGTCTATCGCACTCTACTCGTCTTTTCAGTGCGTTCTCTGTAGCTTGGAATAGATTCTCGAGAGAATACCTTTCTTTTATAGGAGGTCCCTTTTTGCGGTAGTCGAGGCACTTAGGCCTGTCAAACTGTCGTGCTCTGCCTACATAATTTATTTTACCCGTTTCCTCAGTTTCAGGCTCATCTGATGCTGAATCCTCATTCTCATCAGACTCTTTCCTGTGTAGGTTTAGAATTTCTTTTCGTATTTTCCTGTACATGCATTCTGTCTTTCCCACTGTATCATGTTTACCAGCAGCTATGTTGTCACTCCAATCAGTCATACCCCTAGTTACTCCTTTGTCTGGCTGGTCTTGTTCCCTGATCAGACAGTTAATCAAAAAACGTAAAATTGTATTCTTAACCTCTACCTTTCTTTGTTCCATGGCCTCTTCTATACTCTCGGGTCCCTCCCCCGTTCTAATGAAATCGTATATCTTGTCTAATTTTTCCTTCATGCCTGGTAATGTAATCAGATACTCTACAGCGCGTCTTAGTCGTAGTGAAAATACGAGCATTGCACCCATACCTGGTACTGGATCATATATACAATGTGAAGTCGTTACATTATGCTTATAGGGTGATGCTGCCATTTGTGGCGTTCGTTGTAGTCCTAACCCTTGCAGTGCTCGGTTTGTTGGCGGTGTTTGTGGTGATGCTGGTGGCCCCCCTCCCACTGCCCCTTGTCCTACGTTATCTGTCACGGTCGGTGGAGGAAGCAGTTGTGCAAGCTGATCTTGTGGTGGTGGCAGGGGGAGAAAAGGATTGTTGACGGGGGGACAGGAGCAGGGAGAACTACGTTAACATAATCCGGAGCAGGCTCCGCTAGATAGGAAGAAATAAAAGCCTCAGCTTCTGTCTGTCTATGCCTATGTACTTTAGTCGGGATCAGTGGTGGCGGCAAATTACCAGGTACTTCAGAGGGGGTGGCTTTAGCTAGTCCTCCAGCGAGGACGGGATACATGCCTGTAATAAGGGCATTTCTTTCTCGATCTGTTTGTTCCACCTTAACCCGTTCCCCCTCTTCCTTTAGTTCTTTTTCTCTGGCTTTTTCTGCTGCCTCTTTACTCTTCTCTGCTTTGTGGAATTCTTTCTCTGTTCTCCTATGCGCTTCTTTACGCCATAACTCAATGGCATCTTTCTGGGACGGTCTTACTTTCTTTTTCCATAATGCTTCCTCTACTCTCATGATGCATTCAGCATCCCATGTTCCTGTGGCAGGCCATCTATACTTCTCTTCAAGATCCTTTGTGTAATCTACCCATAAGTCTAAAAACAGTATGGCATCTAGCCCATGTTTCTGGTACATAAAATGACCAGGTGTGTCTCTAGGCGGGACGGGAACTGACTCTTCGAGTATCCCTTTCCTGGTCCCTATCTGATGTAGTTTCGAAAACAGTGGCATGTTAGAACTAACTTTAATGAAAACACGATATACACAAGAATAGACTGAAAACAACCATTCACACTACAACATTAAAACATTAAAAACAGATACATCCTAACTAGTACATAGGAAAAACATGATCCTGAAAAACGGTTTACTTTATGTACTGCGAAACAGTACACCCATACCGGTCTCATAAAGAGACACGTCTTTACCGCGTCCACCGAAATGGACACGTCTCTACCGTGCCTGTGTACCCAGACACGTCTTTACCGGGCTCAAATAAATGAACCCGTCTCTATGCGTTCCCAATAACGGTACTCACCGGGAAGCAGAACTGAAGGCCTCGGAAACTCGATACTGCGCGACTGCTACTGCTGCTGCTCATGCGCATGCGCCTCGGAACAGGTGGGCCTCGGGATACCTCGGACCTTGCTCTCTCGGCTTGGGCTCTGGTTGGGATGGTCCGCGATCCTCACCGCCTCGTGTGGATGCCTGGTCGCAGTCTCCGTCTCCTTCGTGGGCCTGAGGGAGTAGGCAGGAAGTCCCGCTGTTGTGTACACTTGAAGTCCGTCACGGCTGTAGAAGGGGGCAGGGGGCTGGACCTACATCTCCGGCGCTTGGGGAAGGGGACTGGTTCCTGTTCCGGCGCCAGATTATGTGGTAAATAAAATAATTACCCTGTCGGAATTTCTATACATTAACAAGGATCATGCATATAATGAGAGGCAGAGTCCGTGGTGTCCGATTCAGAAGGGCTTTATTTCAGTAACTCGAGTTAAGGGAGAATCGGGTTCCATCTCCACTAGGGATCAGGAAGGATCGTCATCTGAATCTTTATTCACAGAACACATTATATATAGTTAAAACATACATTAAATTGCATAGAGAAGGCAGAGCAAGTGAAAGAGAGAGATAAGAGCACATAGGCGAGGAAAAAGGGCGTGTAAGAAGGCGTACACGTGGGTGTTCACTTGATGAGTCATAGGTGTGTCATAGGTGGGTGGATACATGGAGGGGGTCTGCACGGTCAGCAGGAACCTTTACCCTACTTGTGCGCAAACTTGATCATGACGTGGATTTGACGTGTAACTGGGGGAAGCAGGGGGAGCTGACTTTCGTGCTAGTAGAGGAGCCTTGGATGTCAGGACGACCTGCACCTCTGGTACTATCTGATATCTTGAGTTTGGAGGTTGTATTGTCTGAAGTAAAGGTTGCTCGAGCAAAGGCTGCTCATCTCTAAATGCTAGTGTGTGCATATATTCTTCGTGTATTGCGTGGGGGCCATGGGCCCTCTATGGATGCGGGTTCTGTAAATCACTTGAATGGAGACAGAAAGGCTAGGCCCTATCTTCTGCAGGCGGAATATGTTTACCCTTTTCATTAAGCAGGAATGTGTTTCTGTGGAGCAGAGCAGATAACTATGCAAAATACTGTCTTGGCAGGCCTAGCTGGGCACCTCTCGGCTGAGCAGGAAGTGTGTGAGAGGTCAGGGATACATAACTAAACTGCAGCTTTCAGAGTGCCAGGAGGCATGGAGCCTGAATTCGGGTTCTGGCTCGGCTGAGCCACAAAAACGTGTTCATCTCGACTTTTAAACGTGCACCATGTAAATGCATTGGCAACATAAGCCTCAGTGCAGAATTAACGTTTCTTTCATGGAGGGCCTGGTAACTGACATGCTAACATTGGACGGAAATACAGGGGCATTATTATTACTGGCATGAGAAAGGAATTACATGGTGACATGGACATACATGGGGTATATGTACATACATAGGGTGCATGTAGGGGACACACTGAGCGCGTAAGATTTCTATTTCCTCAATCAGTTAGCATTTTTTTTTAATATAAATCGGTTTATTTACGTTTCCTGCATTAAAACAAAAGGTACATTTTCTTCAAATTTTCCAGCATATCAACATTATACGCTGCATGACAGATACCAGGTCATTGTGCCTACTTGATCTTTCTTTGTAAACGTGCATAGCATCCTCCACTCCTGTAAAAGTGTTAATATCTTACCAGTTCATACTTAGCCTATGGGATACTAGGGAACTTCCCCCCGCCCATCAACTCCCACAGACAGAACAGCCCCATGTTCTGGTGTCGTTCCTTCCTCCCCTCTGCACACAAATTCTGTCATTTGGCCCAGATGTTTTCAGTTTTCATGAGCTGCCTCTGGGCTTGTAAACATACCACTCAACCAGCTTCAAGAAAGGCTTGAGGCGAGCCAAATCCACCATATGTCCAGTAATGTCCCTCCCTTCCCCCCACAGCCTCTCAAACATCTGTCGTTATTGTTTTTACCTATTTTGTACATCCTGGTTCTTGTGTAGTACCCACAGTGTAGGAATTTAAGTTGCACCAGGTAGATTCCTGTTCTAATGGGCACTTCTTAGGGTCCATGTATGCTTCTGCCCAGACATCATACTCTAGTGTGCCTAGATTGTGCTTGCATTGGGCTCTCAATACCTCAAGTGGGGTTTAGCAGTTCATGTTTAGTGTCCTTTAAATCAGCGAAGTGGAACATTTGTGAAGTGGACCCATCAACACTCTACATTCCAGTGGAGACTCATCCTCTGTATCTGAGAGTCACCCTATGAAATCAGCAATGACCGTTGTCACCTGAAGGTACCTTAGGAATTGGCCATCAACCATTTCTAGCGACTTTGGAGTTCTGTATAGCTTACCAATTGGCCCTTTTCCCGGATAGCCCCTATTTTAGTGATCCCTAGGTGATCCTAGTGGTGGTGACATGGTAATCTTTTCGTCTTTGCTGGAAGATTTGAATTCCACACTGGTGTTTAGGCGAGTTTGGTCTGGGAGGCGAAGGCACAGTTGTTGATCACTAACAGCTTGGAGGCCCAGTAGTATAGTTGTAGATTAGGCAGGGAGATCCCCTATCAAATTAGCCCCATCTCAGTGTCTGAAGTACAATTCAGGATGTGTCCCTATCCCACAGCAGTGACGTCATTTTCCCTTCTCAGCCCGAAAGAGAGCATGTGGGATTTTGTATGGTGTTTTTGTAATATATATAGAAATTTGGGCAGTGTGCTAATATTTTAGAGGGTGGCCTTACCCATGAGTGTAAGAAGCAGCTTCATCCGGCGATTTATGTCCTTTTTGTAGTTCTCTAGTACTCTTTTTCTAAATTTCTATTCTGAAATTTCTGACAGGTCTGTCGTGACATTTAACCCAAGGTAGGTGAACCCCTCAGGGCAGACCCTAATGGGTACATCCCAGTCTGCTGGCAGCTACTGCGGGTTAATATGTTATAATTCCTTTTTCTGGCAGTTGATTTTTAGAGTAGAGAAACTCCCAAAGATCCGGAGAATTTCTAGTCTTCTACGAAGGGAATGGTCGGGTTCCTTTAAGTTTCTAAGCATATCATCGGCGTAATGGGAGATAACATCCTCCCAGTTGCGAGCCCAACGCACATTCCTCATGAGTGATTCCTTCCTCACTCATTCCACCAGTGGCTCAAGGGCAACTGCGAAGAGCAGTGGAAAGCCATGGTATGTCCCCATCCCAAAGAAAACTCAGCCAAAAACACTCAGTTGACCCTAGCCCTAGCTACTGAGTCTTTATATAGCAGTCATATCCACTGTAGGAATTCGGGTTTGAATCCCACCCCTCACAGAATGGCATGCAGGCATGGCCATTCCAAGGAATCTAATGCCAGGATTATGGCCAGCTCCTCAATCATCTGATGCCTCATCAGGCATCTAAATAGCCATTCAAGGTTATGGCAAGTAGCTCTCAGAGACTGAACACCTATTGGTCTGAGTTGCGATTTTGTGTAAAATGGGATTAAGATGGTTCACCTAGACTTTGGCTAGAATTTTGCCTGCACATTTAGCAGCAAGATGGGTCTATAGATGCACATTTATCCACTGGTTTGTTGTGCTTATGTATAACCACAATTGTCATGGTACTGAGATCTTTGAAGAAACCCCTTCCCATTTTGCCTCTTCAAACATGTCCCACAATGATGGTCCCACTTTGTCCCTTAGGCACTTATGGAATTCTGGTGGGAATCTAGTTGATCCTGCTGTTTTTCCACTTCAGAACTGTGATATTGCCTTTCGTATTTTGCCCTGCCCCAACTGGCAATCTAGGTATGTACTATTGTCTTCCTTGAGCTATGGGGTTGGGATCTTGCTGATAAATTCCCTCAGATCCTCCCCTCCCATTTGTATCTGAGAGCTGTAGAGCTTGTCGAGATACTCCCCAAAAGCATGTGCTTTCTCTTCTGCAGATTCTACTGTATCTCCCCCTCCCCACTGTTGACTATCCTTCCTACTGACTAGCCAGGTCAATATCTTCCTAGTATTATTACTCATTCTTTAAAGCAGGGTTCTCCAAAGTTGGTCCTGGAGAGCCGGATCCATGCCAGATTTTTAAGATAACTACATTTATCTAAATGGGGATATGCTAAAAACCTGGCAGGGATCTGGCCATCCAGGACCTACTTTGGAAAACCGTGCTGTAAAGCTTACTCTGTTTCACATGGTAATGTGCTTAAGCGGCCCTCATCCTCCTGGACCTCTCCGCAGCGTTCGACACAGTCTACCCTAGTGAAGCGCCTCAGCAACATCGGAATCCGAGAGAAAGCGCTGGAATGGATCATCTCGTTCCTCACCGGAAGAAACCAGAGAGTCCGCCTCCCTCCGTTCAGATCCGAGGCCACCGAAGTCATCTGCGGCGTACCACAAGGATCCTCTTCAACGTCTACATGAGCCCCCTCGCAGCCATCGCACGCCAACACCACCTCAACATCATCTCCTACGCCGACGACACCCAGCTGATCCTCTCCCTCACCAACGATCCCACCACCGCCAGAGCCAACCTACACGAAGGGATGAAAGACGTCGCTGACTGGATGAGGAACAGCCGTCTTAAACTGAACTCAGACAAGACGGAAGTCCTCATCCTGGGATCATCACCCTCCGCCTGGGATGACTCCTGGTGGCCACAGGCCCTGGGCACCGCCCCCAAACCAACAGACCACGCACGCAACCTGGGCTTCATCCTGGACTCCTCCCTGTCAATGACCAGACAAGTCAACGCCGTTTCTTCCTCGTGCTTCAACACCCTGCGCATGCTCCGTAAGATCTTCAGATGGATTCCCAATGAAACCACCGTCAACCAGGCACTCGTCACCAGCCGACTGGACTACGGGAACGCCCTCTACGCCGGAACCACAGCCAAACTCCAGAGAAGACTCCAACGCATCCAGAACGCCTCCGCACGACTCATCCTGGACATCCCCCGACACAGCCACATCACCGGACACCTGAGAGAACTGCACTGGCTCCCCGTCAGCAAGAGAATCACGTTCAGACTCCTCACCCACGCACACAAGGCTCTACACGACCTGGGCCCCAAGTACCTCAACGACCGCATGACCTTCTACACGCCCACGCGCCAGCTACGATCTACCAGCCACGCACTCGCCACCGTACCACGCATCCGCAGAGCCACCGCCAGAGGAAGATCCTTCTCCTACCTGGCAGCCAAGACCTGGAACTCCCTCCCCATTCACCTTCGACGTACCCAAGACCATCTCTCCTTCAGGAAGCAACTCAAGACCTGGCTGCTCGAGCAGTAACACACCCTCTCCCCTAGCGCCTTGAGACCCTCCCGGGTGAGTAGCGCGCTATATAAATGCCGTGATTGATTGATTGATTGAAGCTTCATTGTTTACTAGGACAGTGCTTCTTTTTAGAACTCCGACTCAACTTTTAGCGCAACAAGCTTTTGTGACTCACCTAGCTTTAATGGACATGAGGTAGGCAATTGCTGAATTTAACTAAAGCATCCTGTGGTAGCGCACTTTCATTAACTGACAGCAAATTTTCTATTGAAATGCCCACTGACTTTGCACAGACATACAGTTTTACTGAAAAATCTATATTGCACACAAATGATAATGTGCAGAACTAGGGCTTCAGTGAATATTTATCATTTGTGCATCACCAAGTAAAGTGGCTTGAGAGTTTTTGAACTTTTTTAAATCTTAATTTCCATCACACTTCAGAATTAGACAACAATGTGCTTCCTCTTTGCTTTTCCAACTGTTTAATGTGTACAGTTCCTTTACAGGTGTTTACATTTTGTTATGTGTTTACAAAAATGACATCCTACAGCCTTTTCTTACACATTCCCTGCGCTCATCAAGATTGTCACATAACTCACTGTACTTTTCTGTCTCTGACTGCAGTGAGAGAAGTGTGTAAATACTAATCTTCATGTTAAAAACATGAGCAGTAATTTTGTCAGAAAACAGAAGCTGACATTTGCCTCTGTCCCTGAAGTACAGCAAATGCAACATGATAAATATAGACTTTAAAAGCATCTTTTTTTATTTCCTGGATGTTTATAATGCACCAAAAATTGGCTGGTGACTCACTAGTGGTGCGTAACCTGCAGTTTGGGAAACACTACTCTATACATTTATATTCCTCTCTGACTAGTTATGTTATGTTATGTTATGTTAGTGCTATTTGTATTGCGCACGGCTGCTCCAGCGAAGGAGCGTCCCGGCGCACCGACAAGGTGGCGAACACAACACAACTGGGGAACTAGTGCCATTTGGTGCGTTCACTGTGCCTCCTGGTTGGAGACGTAATTCACTTCCAACTGTCTCCAACGTTCCTCTTGTGCTTCGAGTTGCCACTGTTTCTTTTTTAGCTTCCAGTAGTGTGGGCTATCAACTATCCCAACGCCACCGTCTTATATGCCTCCCAAACTGTAATGTGGGATTGCGTTGACTCCTGATATTTCTGGAAATATAGGTTAGTGGCCTCCATCAGGTGTTGTTTACATCTCACAGCTTGAGAGTTCCCTTGGAATTGTCTCCAGATCCCCTCACCCCTTTTGTCCTGGCATAGTAAGGATAGTTGCTATCGGGGAGTGATCCGAAAATCCCCATGCAGTGTATTGTGTATGCTGGTGTAGTCCCCCTTGGGTCTTGAGAACAAACAGATAGTCCAGTCGGGACATGGCTTTCATGTTGTTAAAAGCTTATGAGTATTGACTTGTTGTTGGATGTTTCTCCCTTCAAAGATCTGTACGGCCCATAGCGAAATGGGCTAGTTTAGCATCCCTCATGTGCTGCCTATTATCACGTCTTTGTCTGCACATATCATTAGTTTAAATCTCCCCCTATAATCAATAGGGCATCCAGCACAAGTGCAATCCATTTCAAAGGGTCACCAGTTCAGTCATCTGCAAGCCTGGTGGTAAATACCAGGATGCGTCTGTGATCCTGACCCATACCATTCCATATGCATTGTTGCGTGACAGTCCTGTGGGTCTAGCTATATGTGTGTGTGACACTGAGTGGGAGCGAGTTCCATGCCTGAATCCCCACCCCCCTGGAGCGTGAAGTGAACCCAGAGAGTACAAGAACTTTACAATACACTCTACCCAAAAAACCAAAGCTGCTATCTGCTAGATGAGTGTCATGCAGTAGTATGATGGCTGGGTTCGGTCTGCCTAAGAATGTTGCTATTATGCCTCTATTCAGTCACTTGCCCAGTCCATTCGAGTTCCAGGAGATAACAGAGATGTCAGGACTGAGTTCACCAATGTTGGCCGTTGGTCAGTTGCTAGGGTATCTGTGTTTTGTGGCATCCATATCTGCATGTGTGCATCTGTGTGCAGTGCTCTTTTTACCACCAAAATGCAACAACATCTCCCCACTACCTCATGCTGCAGGTGTAGAAATAAGCACCACCCCCCAATGCTTGAGGCATCTGTCACTCACTCATCTTAAACTTGTAAACCTTGTCGCTAATACAGTTAGCAAAAGCCAAGTCTGGCTTTGTATGTTAGTGGTCTATGTTGGGCTTAGTAGAAGAAAAACTGTTGTTCTCAACTGCCTGAATCCTTCCCTCCCGGACCAGGATATATGTCTCCTGCTTAGTTTCAGTTTGAATTCCCCCCCCCCCAAGGATATTTATTTATTGTTATTCAGTTTATTCGGTCTAGTGGGAGGAGGTTAGTGCCCCCACAGCCCCAACATATTCAGTGTCTCCATCTCGACACCGGCCACTCAGACTCTTTTCCCTGCAGTTTCTTCCGACTTTGTGTTTCTGGTGTCCAGCCACCTGCCTCCTCTGGGTTAGCAAAGAACCACATTATGTCCTCTGTGATCACTCTCAATTTGACTGGACGGATCATTGTACACGGGTGGCCTGTCTCATGTAGTTTGAGTTTTATCCCCTCAAAAGATAAGCACTATAATTGAATCTCTTGTATGTAGTCCGGAACATCATTATGGTGTGGTTTTCAGAGCACAGTGGCACATGTTGGGATGCTGCTCACAGGATGGTGTCACAGTCTCTGTAGTTAGAAAGTCATCCGATTATCAGTCTGGGGTGGGCAGGTCTTCGGGGAGGGCCACCCCAGCACTTTGGCCCGTTCGATTACAAAGTGAGAAGATAGGTCTCTTGGATTTTTTTTTGTGCTCACAAATTGTTCTATAAACAGTTCTGGCTTGTCGCCTACAGCTTCTCAGGGAATCCCACCAACCAAATGTTATTGTGGTGAGATCGTCCTTCCACATCTTCCACCCCTAAGCATAGTCAACAAGTGATATTCAAGCCAAACGAATGGACAGTGGATATAGCTCCGAGATATAGCACCAAACTCGTATCAACCAGAGGTAATATATAATTCCAAACATAAATCCAGTGTGCCACTTGAATAACCGGTATCCTCTGTCCAGGGGCACCTCACGTGAAACGTGACTCCAAAATGTTTATCATCCAGTTTAGGGCACCACTCCAATCACAAATAATCAGTTCAAATTTTTTCAGAGTCCAAAATCCAAATTCAGAAGTCTCGATATTTTCTCAGTTCAGTTTTTATTATTATTTTATCACAAGTGATATATTTAAGGTGTCTCAGCATCCCTTGGAGTGTGTATATGGCATCCGAGTGTCCTTTATCATGCTCTTTGCGGTGATCACTCTAGCTGGGACTTTCTTCATGTTTACGCAGATTAAGGTCACTTCAGTTAACAGAATATCGATATTGTGCTCCTAGGCCCATTCTGCTATCCTTGATGGCCGCTGTTTGTTACTTGTTACTTGAACGGTTCATTCTTGTCAGTAGTCTTCTGTTGGGGGTTCTCGTAGTCTTCTCTGGACTTCCTATGGTCACTACTCCAGAATGCATGCTTATTGAGTGTGTTCATTTGTTGGGATTTTTGCCCTTTATCACATCTCATCTTGGCGGAATATGGCGCTCGACGTTCCCACACTGATACACCAACATCGTTATATTCTCCATGCAATGAGCTGGAGATGGTCTGCCCTCCCTACCCCCAGGTCAGGGCTTCCGTACTCTTGGGTCTGGGTAGGTGCCGGAAGGAAGTGAAGGGTCTCCTTCCTACAGGTCGATGGGCCACAGCCCTCCTCCTGGCTATCAGTGGTGTCCAGGCGGGGCCTTGGAGGGCTCCAGTTATTAGCAATAAGGCAGCGGTGTGCTAGCATAGTCTCAGCAGTATCGAGGGTGGTGGGGGGCATCACCCGGTTTCTACCCTTTGGTCAGGCTGCTCACCACCTCAGGAGTGGAACTTGTACTCACCTGCAGCTATTCAGGGCTCATACCCCTGGACTTGAGCCTCTAGTTGCCTCCTCAGGTATCGCAGAACGGGCGATCCATTGGCCAGCCTATTCCTGGAGGTTCCCGCGTCTCACCCAGGCACCACCCCCTCAGTCGCTGCATCAAGTCCTGCTCAACAGTGCCCTATTGTTGCTGCTCCCTGGTGGGGCCGTCCACTGTGAAAGCACAATTTCTTAAAGGAAACAAACAGTCAACACATGGGCGTGGTATTAAATAATGAGAAAGGTTTATTTACTCAAGTCTTGAGCGAGAACACGCAGTCAACCAAACTGCCACAGGGTTCTGCCTCATTAGGTTCTATTGTGCCTTTTATACATGAGACCATACATTGAAATACAATGCAAGGCTTGAGTCACATAGTTCATGCAACTGCAGGGTCACCCATATCAAAGATGAAAAGCACCAGTTTTGACAGGTGAGAGTCTCGGAAGGAAATCTATGGCCTACAGCTAATTTACTTTTCTTAGTATCCAAGGCCCCAATCAAGATGAAAACATAATTTCTGAGACAAGGCAGCGTTTTCTATGCCTGCACCTACATTCTCACAGTCAGTGGTCACACAGTGGAAACGTACAAGTTATTGTCAAGGTGATCACATTGCAAAAGAAAACCTCAGGCAAAATACACAATGAAGAGCATTTTCAAAACGTTAGAATGGTGGTTCACTCATATTGTATACTTTAACAGCACCATCCCGGAAGGGGGATTGTTTCTTATCTTTGGAAACCCGGTGCTTTTAGCATCGTTCAGGTGCCTCCAGCTACCTCTATGAGTGTCTATGGCCCGCAGTCCATATAGGGACCATCCCCGTTCCGGGGCTCATTCTTCTCTCTGAGGTCACTGCAGGTCGCTAGTGCGTCTCAGGATCATGGTGTTGCTCCCCTCCACGATTACTTTAAGCTGGTGTCATCATGTACACCCTCTCTCTGGTGTACCAGCGTGTTACTGCCCATGGGGGACATGGAAGGGGTTTCATAAGCTGAAGCTCAGCGTTGGTGCACCATCTTGGAGGACAGCTTGCAATTCTTGACACGCTTTTTAAAACAAAGTTGAAAAGCAATTAGGCCACTGCACATTATTCATGGACAAACTCTTATGTCCATGTCTATGTCTATGTCTATGTAATGATTCTTGTTGAGCGCATATTTCACTCAGAGGTCTCATAGCGCTTTGCCTAGACTCAGAACAGACAAAGGAGGACTAGAGGGAAAGAGGTGAGTTAAAATAGCCACGTCTTGAGGGACTTACGGAACTTCTGGTGTTCAGTGTCAGTCCGAAGATGAAGTGGCAGGGCGTTCCAAAGAGTAGGAGCCAGTTTAGAAAATGATCTACCACCGTTTCTGACTGTGCAAACCTTAGGAATTATTAAAAGATGTTTATTAGCGGAACGGAGAGTTCTAGCTGGTTGATATATTTTCAATTTGTTTACCAGATACTGAGGGCCCTGTCGGATGAGAGTTTTATGGACAAGACAACCGATTTCAAAATCAATCCACTTCTTAATAGGTAGCCAGTGGAGGACTTTTAGGCTATGAGCAGAGGGGGGACGAGAGGGAAGGTCCTGATTATGAGTATGATGGTTTTTAGTGCAGGGATACCAGAGGGCCAAATAACCCACACCAAACTTTTTTATTTTTAGCTTTTTCTCCAGAATGGGGAAATCCTGCACAGACCCTGAAATACTAGGTCTTCTACCGTGCATTCTTTCCCATTGAAGGGAGAAAACTACTCACATTTTTTGTCTGTGCTAAGCAGGTGGGAAGGGTTAGCAGGAGAACCACAGGGAGGGTGTAGGCGAGGGTTTGTAGGTGGTAGTCCAGGGGTTCAGCGCTGGCTCCTGCCTGTCTGCTGAGAACATTCCTTGCTCCCGTAATAATGCATCAACGGTCAAGCTGGAGTCAAGCAGGAGCCTGACTTTCTTGATGCCTTCAGCCTGTGCAGCAGCTGAGCTTTGGCAACCCTGATGATTCTGGGCCTGTGAGACATTCAGAATTGAGAGTAGGGGAATGGAGAGTAGGGGAATTTCACGCCGAGCTGTCACTCCTGGTGAAACACCCCAACTCGTGATCAGTGCCTTAGAAAGCTTTTTTGATCTCAGCAGTCAAGACTAATTCCTCTAAAGCAAAAATGACTTCCAGTTCAGTGAAAGGAAAAACAAAATGTCAGAAGTCGTTGGTCACTCTTTCTTCATTATAGCCTTGGCAACTATACAGAAAGTGGTTGGATAGACCCATTGTTCCAAATGTGGTGGTCAATAAAGCTGAGCCTATTGTTTCACCTATCAGAAAATAATCAACACTCGAATATGATTTAGGTACGTTAGAAACAAAATAGTCCTTCTTTCCATCATGCTGCACCCTCCAAAGATCCAAAAGGTCTTGCTCGTCTATACACTGTAACAGTAAGTGTGTCTCTGTGAGTAATACAAAACATGAGTGATCAAACTAAAGTCACTATTTTATTTCTTCATAATCTGAGCACCCAATGTTAAGATGTTATGAGAGAGATGTCGGGCCGGAGCACGCTCACGGTGGCGAAGCGGGCTGCGGCGTCGTTGTCGATGTCATTGTTGCAAGAGTGTGCAGTGCTCACGGCGTCGAAAAGGGCTGCGGCGTCGATGCGATCAGCAGCGGCGTTGAAACGGGTTCACTTGGAACTGGAGCCGAACTCGCTAGACCTTGGCGTCGCTACTGGCGTCGATGGGGCCTGGCGACCGGCGTCGAAGGTGCAGGACACTGGAGTCGTACTCACGATGTCGAGCTGGATTCGGCGTCGGCGTCGTGATTGCTGGTTTCGTTCTGCGCACTGGAATACCACGTCGCAGTAGTAAGCAATTTAGCAGATGGTGAAGTCCTTTAACCCTGTGACTTCAACAGGAGACTGGCACGCTTCCAGCCCTTGGAGATTTTCTTGGCAAAGCTTGAGAGTACACACTTAGTTCCTCTCTCCTTGTTCCTTGGAAAAAATAAAGAAGCAACTGCAGGATTCCCCTCAGCAAACAGCACACTGGCAGAAGGGGTAGGCAAGTCCTTGGATCAGCAGACTTCTTGTCCTCAGTAGAGGTTTCCTTGTCAGAAGTGATATAAATTCTTTGGTTCAAGGGTCCTTCTTTTATACCCCTTTTCGCTTTGATCCCTTTGTCCATGCAGGGAGATTTCCCCCATCCCAGGTTTGTTGTGGGTGTTGCCAGGCCGAGGCACCTGGCCTATTCACTGTGCAGGGCAGGGTCATCAGCCGCCCGGCAGGAGGTGGAGCCAGTATTGTTACTGGCAGGGGCAGGACCATCAGTCGCCTGGCAGGAGGTGGAGCCAGCATTGTGTCAGGCAGGGCAGGCTATCAGGAACTACTCTTCCCCCACTCTAAACGCAAATGCCTCACTCACCCCACACTGACTCATTCAGACCTCTGGAGCCACCCAGCCCCTGTCACACACACCAAACCAGCAGAGACCGATAGATAGTTAGACAAGAAACTAGTCACTTTCTAAAAGTGCTAGTTTCAAACCCAGAATCTAAAAACCATCCATCCTAAGGGATGCGTTATTAAATTCTGAGTTCAGGGATACTAAACTCGACTTTCTACCATGCTCTCTGAGTCTGTTAGATTATATAGTGTAATAATTCCAGCAGCCCATTCTGGCCTAAGGAAAGCAGGTAGCCTTACAATAGTGAAAAACGAAAATGGCTGGAATGCACTATTAGGACATGCCACACACATCAGGGCTTGTCCTACCTTATGCTTGCAATGCACCCTGCCCTTGGGCCTACCATAGGGGTGACTAACATGAAGTTAAGGGAAGGTTTTAGGGACTGGCAAGAAGGTGCACTTGCGCAGCCAGCATGGCAGTACCAGACTGCACGCAGGTTCTGCAATGGCAGACCTTAGACATATTTTACTAGGCCGCTTCTGTGGGTGGCACAACCAGTGCTGCAAGCCCACCAGCAGCATTTGTATTTACAAGCCCTGGCACTCCTGGTGCACTATACTAGGGACTGACAGTAAACGAAATAAGCCAAACATGGAATCCAATTAATGTACCAATTTAACATAGGGAGCACTTGCACTGTGGCACTGATCAGCAGTGGCACAGTGCCCAAAGCAATGTTCCAGCAAAACATTGTAAACAGAGGAGGCAAACAGAAAAAAAATGGAGGAGAGACTCATGCCAATGATGCCAGGTCTAACACTCGTCATAAGCATGCGGGCGCTGTGCGCGCCCCCCAGCACAGCAGGGAGATAATGCAAGCAGCGAAGGTTTTAAGCCCGCTCCGTTCATACAGTGGCTTCTTTGAGCTTTCCTCTTCAGCCATTCCATCTATGTTGTTGTGTCCATGAGGTTTAGATCAGTAGATTGCTTTTTGTCAATGACTGTGAATTTTTACGTTATTTGCTGTTACAGTCTGCATTGGAGATTGGTGAAAGAGTATTTTTTCTTGAGGTTCTTCATTCTCATGCGGCCACCCACTCAAACACTGCTATTAATTATTGTGCTGTTTATTCCTGTACTCAAGTATTGGGAGAGTGGGGCAATGGCAGCAACAGCACACGACCTTTGTAAACAAATTGCCCTTGAACTGAAGTGCTCAAAAGTTTCCGCAGGACTTGTGTTTGTAGAGGGCATATAGGACAACATTGCTTCTCTGCTGCCAGATTCGTTATATTGCATATTTGGCTGTATTTTGGTACATTGGGTTCGTACACACTTTTGTGGACTGGTATACACTTCTAGTTTAATATCTGAATAATGTTTTACACCCATCGAATTATATGTGCTTATTCCTTATATAATATTGTTGTGTGCTCCAGACAAAATTTGATTTTCAAATTGGTGATTTCTTGTTTGCAATTACCTTATATAAAGTAGCAGGAGTGCAGTCTGTTTCAGCACCAGTCTCGGTTTAGCTATTTTCTGTACTGACCGCATTGTTTGGGGATTGTGCGGCTAACTTGTTTCCACTGCTACCTTTATGATGATCTCAAAATGAACATTTGCAAAGTCAATAGGTCTGGCTTGTAACTGAAATAACCTCTTCACTGATTTGGTGGAAGCTTCAATCCATTCACTCATTCTTCGATCGATGCTTGCACTCAGTCACTTATACAAGGGCCACGTCACTCATCTTGCACTCATTTATCCAGTATTCCACCTGTTGACTCGTTGTTGCTCTCACCCAACCACAGTACTTCACACACAAACTCAGCAGTCAATTAAAAAGCACTTTTAGTCATAAGCCAACATGTTTGGCTTTGCCAATGCTTATAATTATTGTACTCAAATGACTTCCAGAGCTATGGCACTGTTTTTAGTCAAGCCCATCTGCCACATTGTTTGGGCAGCATGAGTACATGTAGTACCTGCCTCGAAACTGACATTATTAACATATTCACAGAAGGTTATCATGGTATGATGATGTGAAGCCTAGAGAATTCGCTGCCCTAATAAAAATCTAATTACGCTTTCCTTTCTTTCAGCAGACCAAATTAGATTTCTAGAGCATATTCATAGCTAGCTATGGGGCAAGCAACTGTAGGCTTTAAAATTCTATTACTGACACTTGGGAACATATTGTTCTTACCAGGTGCTACGCATAATAAAATAGTTTAAATGAATATTTGACATGAACATATCCTGTATAGGCTCATTGGCTAGCCCTGAGCAAGTCATTTTTATATTTATCGCTCATGGTGAGCATTCAAATTGAACAATAACTGTAGCATATTTGATAAGTGATTTAAAGGTGGGAAAGCTACAAAACAAAAGTAAATTAACATATGTTCTCATGCAACGCATAATGTATTTTGCTTTGCAAATGCGTGAACCATACTTACGAAATGGTTGTACTATAACTCTTCTATCCCCATTTGTAGCCTTTGCTAAGCAAACATCTTTCTGCTCGGAGCTGGTTTTATTTCCACGGTTTATGCCACACAATGTTGAATTATCTTTTTTAAATTTTTTTATAGCAGATGCTTTTAATAATTGTGAATTTTTCTAGTCTGCCTGTATGGCAGAATGGCTCTGGTGACAGTCTGTGATCTGCTTTGCATTCTGACATACATTCTGACATACATTCCATGCTTCTGTGGGACATCACAATGACGATAGAATGCAACAAAGTGCACTATATCCTTGAGGTAAATAGATGCAAAGAATAGTAATTCTACACTTTCCCATGCACACTTAACCAGCCGCGACTGCTACAGGGCAGCAGTGGTAGGGAAGAGGGGGCGGTTAAAAAAACAAAACGGAAAAAAAGAAAATTAATCTTATCTTACTGGCGGCCTTCTCTCCTCCGTCCTTCTTGCCACGAAGCAGGAAACAGGAAGCACACAGACTCCTCTAGCCAATCACGGCTCTGCTGATAGCAGTGTAGTGATTGGTCTGAACGCCGTGGTTTCAGCACTCACATGGGGACTGGGAGCCTAGGTATGTTCTCCACTCAGGCTGCAAGCCCGGTGGAGAACATGCTTATCGAGCATGACTGTTTGGTCGGCCAAGACGGCCGGCCAAACCGTCATGCACACTTAAAGAGTGGCACCACTCCTCCGCCTGCTGTGTGGGCCGCCCAGCCCTGCCCCTGCAGAGCCTCTAGTGCAAAATAAAATGATAATAACATGCTGTTATTATCATTTTTTTCTTGTAGTGGAGGAGCCGCTGCTGCACTTAACCTTGAATAAATAGTAGTTAGGGGTATTGTGGAGTCAATATTTGTGACATAAAGCCCATCTATGAAAAAGGGCCATAAACGTTGCTCACTTATTCATGAAAATGCAATGGGTTATTAGATGGGTTGCTTGTGAAGGGCGTTATGCCTATAGGAGTCTATGTCATGGTGCTGGAGGTGCAGGAGAGCAGAAAGGAGATACCAGGTGAGATGACAGGGTATATCGTATCCATATCCTGTTCATCCACACCATTCTTTAAATGCACATGTAGCCCAGATCAGTAATTTGTGCTTCTATCATGTGGGTACTATCTTTCAGAAACTCTGTACAAAGGATTCTCATTATTAATGTATTCATCGATTCTAGACTGAACTCTGGAAATTACATTTTGTCAATACAAAACTTTGTCCGTCTAAAACAAATCCAAAATAGAGGAGCCAGACAACAGTTTAGGTTAAAGATCCCACCCTTGTGTCTGAACATCTACAACCCCTCCACAGGCTAACAGCGCGGAAAAGACTACAGTACAAGTTAGCCTGTATCACCTACCAAGTGACGGGCCCGAATTTATTCACCACACATATATCAAGTATTTACTCAGGAGGATCATATACTCTGCAGCCACTATGTGGCTTACAAGTCTCAAATTCAAGATAAATCTATAAGGTGGCAAAGCATTTAAGGCAACTGCATTCAGGGGCTTAACGTGGTATGTGGGTTAGAACACCTCCCCAATATTTATAGTCCACTGGGAAACATGTTGCATGGCTCAGGTGCCTGAGTGGTTATGTTTGGTATATGGTTTGGCATACACATGATTTTTTTCATTTTGTTTATTCAGTTTTTCATATGAAGAGTACAAAAGGCAACGGAGGAGCGTTTTCAGTTATTGACAATTACAATATCACCCAGAGGTGGGTGGGGGAAGCAGATCTCAGCCAGGAGGGGGGCCTACGTGTATCTCTGATGCCAGAGACAAGAGAGGATAGACCAAAAACCTCCCCTCTCACTCTTAAGAACATTGTATTACCATGTAGTGTGGTGCGTGTGCATAATAGAGGGCCCACACTCCGTACCCAAGTCCACCCCCGCAATTAAGCAAGGGGAGTCACTGACTGGTATATGCATGATTACTGTTAATCATTCATCTGTCTGTGGATTAAGATGTTGTGATGGGGTTCAGGGTAGGGCTCAGGTATGATCTGAAATCGTCGCAGTGAATGGACAGTCCCTGTTTGCAATCATCAGAGTTGTAGACAAGGCTTCTCTGCGCGATGGTTTCCTCACCATCTCTCACCAAAACAGCTTTTATCAGACAGAATCAAACTGACTCTTGTCTGAGCCCGGGATTGGCAGAGGCATCCATCCTGCTCCGTCCTTCGTGTAGCCCCTGGCTGGTACAACTTTCATACTGTCTTCACTCTATGCATCCCCAAGTACCCATATGCTTTCAAACAGTGGGATGTTGGTCCTTCCTGGTGGTGCCCAGGGATGATAGTAGGGGCTGCTGCTTTACTCCCACAGAAAACAAGTATAACTGCTACAGCAATCAAACATAAGCATTGAATGGTGTTTGTGTGTTAAATTGAGTATGTGAGTGTGCAGAAGTGCATGTGTGTGAACACGAATGTCTGAGTATGAGTGTGCATATGCGCCTGTGTATGCATTAGTGTCCATATCCGAATTTGCCAACATACAAGCTTGTATGTGCAAGTGAGTGTGCATTTGAGTATGTGATTGTGAGTGCATGACTGTGCATGTGAGTGTGCACGTGGGTGTACATTAATGTGTGTGTACATGTGAGTATTTTAATTTGTGCGTACATATGTCAGTGCAGAAATCTTTGAATCTCAGCAGCTCCACTCAGCCTTTCATACTCCTGAAGTCAATAAAATGAGGAACATTCAATTGGGCAAAATAAACATCAGTGATTCATTGCCAATGTACCCCAATGGGTGAACGTGTGCTTACACAAATACACATGGCGTGTCTGTAAAGAGTGTTTACGTATCTGTGCACATAAATGTGTGAGCATGTGTTCCCATGAGTGTATGTTAGTGTGAATGTTTGTGCATTTGATTGTGCATGTGTACCGGAGCCTGAATATGCACATGTGTGTGTGTATGCATATCTGAACGTGCACACGAGCCTGAGTGTGCATTTGAGGATGCACATGAGAGCGTGTGTGTGTACATGATTTCAAGTGTGTATGTGCATGTGAGTGTGTGCAAGCACATGGATGTTCGTGTGCATAAATCTGTGGTTTAATCTCAGCAGCTCCTCTCAGACTTTCTTCCCTCTGAAGTCAATAAAATGTGGGCCATTAAGTTGGCTATCAACACCCATCTGTTATTTAGTGCCCGGATAGCCCAAAGGGTGAATGTGCACTTTTGCAAATACGTTTGAGGTTGGTGTGAAAAGAGCGTGGGAGTGTTGGTTCACATGAGTGTGTGTGTGTGTGCATGTGTGAGTCCCTGTATTTGTCATAATGGCTGGTGAAGCACTCATAATTTCAGACTTGAGTGCATTAGCAAAACTGTTCGCTTGCAAGCCATGCCCATGAATGCCAATTTCAATGGATTCTCCGAATAGGGAGCTAGGTGCTTTGGCACATGTGTGTATGTCTATATATCATTCAAGACGTGAAAAGTATGCGGGGCTGCACATCAAAAAAAATTGGCAAAGCTCCCTGTGAGCCATTGAGACCTATAATGCAGTCCTGCCAAGAGGACTGCTTTTCGGACTGCAGTGACAGAAACATCTATAACATGAGTCACCAAACCAAGATACTAGGGATGCCTGCCCACTGCACCTTCCACCAGGACATGCTGCATAAATAAAGGAAAGTGATGTTAGTAGAGCTGATCCGAGGTACAAATGACAGTTTTCTGTCTGGACTGTTTACGCTCTTGTGCCAGCAAAAGAAAGTTTGTGTATTTTTTAGTGTTTGGAGGGTGCAAGACGTTAGCTAAATTGTGCTGAACGTCCCACCTGCCATATTTAAATGTATACAAATGTATATTTATATTAATATATACCCTAAATAGGGTAGATGGAACATCTGCTATATTTTTGAGGATGTCTTTCATCCTCCAAATATCCTACAATGTGCTTCCACCCCTAAATAGATTCCTGTACTGACCCACAGCCTTGGTAGCTATCTCCAGCAAGCTCGGCATCATAGCTGGGTATTGAGATCTTCCTATGGTGGTCTTTGAGGGTGTCCAAAGACAAATAGAATCATATAAAGACTTTAGAATTGTAGAAAGTACAACACTGGTTACTCCCTGTAAGTCCTGAACAATAAATGTATGATTCTTTTTGAAGAGTCCACATTTTCCTGCCTTGGAAGCCACTGGACCCATATAGAAGGGTCCCATCAAACCTTAAAGACCCATAGACAAAATAATTGTTCAACCATGACCACTTGTTCCCAGAATAAGGGGCTTTGATGTTTTGCTGCCAGGCACACCAGTAGCAGCTGGGCAACTGAGACTGCTTGTCTCCGAGAGCACTAAATATTTTTTATCAAAACAATACACTTTCAAAATATGAATTGACGAACATCCCAGTAACCAAGGGGCACATGTGAAAATCAGCTGATACTGGTAACTGTCAACTACTGGCCTTGAATTCCTGATAGAAAACGCAGGATGAAATTCAATGTTCCATCTACCTTACACAAGGCCTTCCAAAGCCAGGGGCCAAGTTACTTTCAAAAGGTACCCTCCTTTAATGGAAACAACCATAAACCTCAGGAGATAGGACAAACTAGCAATCTGCTAATCATTGTCACAGAACATGTGTCCATTTTCTTCAAGAGTAGAAGGCTAAAGGGTCTAGGTTGCTCTTGAACCACCCTTGAGAGGACAGCTAACCTTCCTTGCTCCTCACAAAATTCTCTTAAGACCAAATGTTCAAACAAGATTTTTGCTCTTAACTAAAAAGTAGAGCACAATCAAAGGGCTATCTTACTTTGGTATGAGGGCATCCCTCTACACGAAAAAGTTAACTTTTGGCCATCAAACATGTATTTATTAAAGATGGAAAGCTGGTATTTCCGGAGAAAGGCTGTGTTTCTTTCATGGAAATAATAATCTATTTGGTAAGGGGATTGAGTTTATTTTGTCCAAATGCAAAGACGGTAATTGATAACAAAATATGGGATTTTTCACGAACTCATTAGCTGAGGTTTAGGGGAAAAATTAGTGCCGTTATGCTGTCTGAAACTCCCAATCTATCAGATCAGTTTAACCCATTAGCTGTATGGTCTTGCAAATTCTAATTAACCTGAGTGACAGGACTGCTAACCGCGCAGATGCTCTCTAGATCTCTTGAACTTCCTGTGATTGCAGTATGTGTACTTTGTATATTTTCAACACTGACCCTTCTAAAAAGATTCTCAGTCACAAAATATGATTGAGAATGTAATTGGAAGAGCTGTAAAGGATCTGCGTGGTATACATATACGTAGATGCTAAGGTACATAATAGCAAAAGACACACAGATGATGGATGGAATGCAGAGCAAATCAAAAGTTCACCCCCAGTCAAGAGATCTGGGTTAAATCCATTGTTCTTTTGCTCACCATTCCACCCTAGTTCAGACCCAGCAAATCAGTCTTCACCCTGTACCGCATGGGAACAGTCCAGCCCGAACTGCCAAGCCAGGTCTTCCCTGGACCAAATAAAAAACATCCTTGGACCTGTTTTGGAGCATCACCTCTCACCATGAAGGATAAATAATAGGCCATGTGCAATTTATGAACACTATCTATCTCACATTGCTTTTTAGATTTTTTGCTGACAATGAAGCCTTTTAGCACTATTTACTCGAAATTCTCTTTGGGGGATTGAACGTTCGCCCTTCTTACCCTCCCACAGCCTGGTCTGCTGTTGATAGGTCTATGGAGGTAGTAGGGCTGCTCATCTTGTCCTCCCTGCCCTCCACTGGCGTACTGTGAAACCTAGCTGGAGTGGACAGCATTATTCACCATCCAGACTAGTTTACTGTGCCCACTGCTAACTGTCCTACCTATCATCAGACTAGAATCTTGGAGATGAACTGCAGTTGAGTCCAAGAACAGGTGATCCCAATATACAGCCAGCAAATACTTCTGTGACAAATATCGGGTAGGACTTCATTCCTAACTAAATTCATAACTTTTGCAAAGACGATGATCGTGGCAGGGTGTATCAGATATAATGTGCTATTTGTACTTGCTGTAATTCTTTAAGATTGCCTAAGTACGTATCCGGATCTCGTAAATGGCCTAGTCAGTTATTTGGCCTGTCACTTTACATCAGCTATTTTTAATCTAGGACTCGTTTTTAAGAACACAGCTAAAAAATGCAAAATATATTCACTCAAGCCAAGCACGAAACATATTACTTTTGTGGCACAGCACCCTGCCTTGTGTGCATACATTCTAGAGTATTCCATGTGAATGCAGGATTACATTGTGCCACTTTGTGAAAAAGGCACTGGATCATGTGTTCGGCTTAACAATTGTCTAGCGTTCAACTGGTCTTTGTGGCATATTTTGGTGTGTGAAGTTGTTTCATCAGTTAATGATTCTAAGTATTTTTTAGAGCCACATAGAACGTTCCTCACTTTACCAAACTAAAGGCCATATGTATGAAGCTAATTTTCAGTCGCAAACGCAGCGAATCGGTAATAATAGCATTTGCGACTGAAAATTAGGGATTTCCAATGTATGAGGCCAAAATTGATCGCAATTCAAGGAATCGCTAATATAGCGATTCCCAAAATTTGCGAGAGCCAGAAATTTGCGAAATCCATAGCGATTCCCAAATCTGCGATTATCCCATTTTGCGATATTCGCAAATCGGGAAATCGCAAATAAGGATTCGCAATGGTATGTATCAAAAAATCGCAAATTGCGAATACACGAAATTCGCTTTTCTAGAAATCGCAATTACCACCAAGTGGGAGCAGGTGGTAACCAGGTGCAAAGTATTTGAGGAAGCCCACAATGCAACACACTCTTTTCCACAATGTCTGGGCTCTACGTGATAGCGAGGAGGTGAAGATTGAGAGCTGTGGTGCAGAGGAGGAGACGGCAGGAGAGGATATTCCGTGCGCGCACCACCATCTACCAGCGCACTGAGGAGGACATCTATACCCACTACAGACTGGAGGAAGAGAGCATACTAGAATTATTTGAAGAACTCAGACCCTATCTAGAACACCCCACACGCAGGACACAGGCCATACCCACACACATCCAGGTCCTGTGTTCACTACACCTGCTGGCCTCAGGTAGTTTTCAGGGGGTGATAGCCACAGCAGGAGGGGTGTCACAAAGTGCTCTGTTGCGCTTTTTCCATGCGTTCCTCGATGCCATGACACAGAGGATGCACACCACATACACTTCCCCAGCACCCCACAGGAACTAGCACAGACCAAGCAGGACTTTTACAACATCGCCCAATTCCCCCACGTCATAAGATGCATAGATGGGACACATGTTGCAATATCGCCCCCCTCAAACAATGAGTACGTATTCAAGAACCGGAAATGCTACCACTCACTTAATATACAGGTGGTGTGTGATGCCAAAAACATCATCACTGACATAGTGGCAAAGTACCCGGGAAGCACACATGACGCGTTTATCTTCCGTCACAGTGGGCTATACCGTAGACTCTCAAGAGGGGATTTTGGCGAGGGATACCTACTAGGTAAATGCTCACATACATAGGGCACATTGCAACTGACTAGCATGTGCATTCCAGTGACTAACCGTTTACATTTCCAACCACAGGTGACAGTGCTTATGCAGTCCGGGATTTCATCATGACACCCTACCTCAATCCTGCTAATGCTGGGGAGCGGCGCTACAACCGGGCACACATTTCAACAAGAGGCACCATTGAGAGAACCTTTGGCATATTGAAGAGCAGATTCCGGTGCATTCACAAAAGTGGAGGAGCACTCTAATACAGCCCCGAAACTTGGTGCAAAATTGTTGTAGCATGTGCCATGCTGCACAATAACGCTACCAGGAAAGGCACACCAGTGGAGTTGGGCGAATCTGAATCCTCCGACGTGGAGGGGCCTGGACCTGGACGCATGGCAGCTGGTGTAGCTGGTGCTGCAGCTGGGCGCCAGAGACGTGATGAGATTACGCGCAACTACTTCTACGTGAGAAATAATGACACAATGACAACTTCAATCTGTGCAACTGTGTTTTAATAGCTACAGCAACAATGCCACACATCCTTATAGGCAAGTACATACACTCCCAATCTAATGCACATGTTTAATTCACAGTGCAACTATGTAACTGGAGTGTCGGCAAAGTCAACACTGTAGTTGTCCATATGTGGCCCCTGCTAATCATTGATATTTGGCTGCACATTCTAATGGTATGTAGCAGGCCTATTGCTCCTGCCACTACGGCACCTCTCTACGGTGGGTGGTGGGGTGGTGGAGCTCCGCACTGACTGGGAGTCCTCCTCACTTGGAGTCAGTACTCCAGGGCCTGTGGTACGTAGGGCACGCAGTTCATCCAGAGCAGATGTGGACTGCACAACGACATTGGCGATGTCCTGTATGCCGTGTGAGAACTCACGCTGTGTTGCAATGGTGCGCCTGGACAGAATATTGGTCGATGAGGCCAGGCGGTTGATTGCGAGTGTGTACCGTTCCATGCGGCCCAGCTCTCTGCACCTAGCAGCGCGTTCGGCACGCAACTCCTCACAAAGCACTTGCACAGCACCCCTCATTTCTTCCCGTATGCCCCTGAGCCCTGCCCTCAGCTCACGCTGTAATGCCTTCATGTGTTTGGCTTGTAGGCGCTGCACCTGGACCATGTTCAATTCCAGCCCTGCGAAAACCGAGTCTTCCTGCTGATCAACGGAGCTGCTGGCCGTGCGGGGTTTATGCCTGCCTGTGCCCTGTGGACCTTGGCTGTGTTGTGGCCTTGACTCCTGCTGTGAACCTATTGCATCAGACTGCACATTGTTATTGGTGTCCTCTTCATCATCCTCCATGACTGCCAATGGCCTCACAATCTTCCTCCTGGGTCTCTTTGGTGGAATGACAGGGCTGTCCTCCCCATCTGTTTCCTGCTCCTGCCCTGCGTCTCCAGAGTCTGGAGGTTCTGTCTCTCTTCCACTGCCTGTGGGCTTATTAGTTGCAAGTGCTGTGGATAGAACAGCACACATTAATTTACTTTACTAATTTGCAATGTGAAAATAAAATATTTCACAGTTTAGCCTTACTTTACTTTTTTTATTTCCCTTTCCTGACCTGCACATGTGAAATTTGCCCAGCGTGGCTGCTTCTCACAACATTTATTTTTCATATGACTAAATCTCCCACACTGCATTGCTGTGACTGCCTGTGTACTTGCTCTAGCGTGACATGTGGTTCCCCAAATCCCTAGGTAGCTGCAGGGATTTGGGGTATGATGGCATGCATCTTACCTGGTCTGGAAGCTAGTTGGTCGGAGCTGTCTGGCCCAGACACGCCCGCCACACTCTCTGGAGCCAGTGTTCCCTCTACAAGTTCCTCAAGCGGTGTAGATTGTGGTACATTGGAGGTCCCTCCACCAGTAAGCTGTGACTGCTCCAGCCTGGCTGCCAACTTTTCTTTTGAGCGCTGGCGCAGGTCGTACCAGCGCTTGCGCAGTACCTCCACACTCCTGTGTGTCACTCCCAGGGCATTGACTTTAGCCTGTATGCCTGCCCAGATGCGTCGTTTCCTTGCCTCAGGCACCTTGAGTGAGTTCTTTCCAAACAACAAATCGTGGTTTGGCACCATCTCAGTAATGAGTGTTTCCAGTTTAGCTTCTGAGAACTTTATCTTTCTCTTTCTAGAAGTGTCTCCTTCCTGCTGCTCCTGCTGGGTTGCAGGCAAATCCTTGTTCCCACTCTCAGCCATGGCTCCTCAGTAGCAATCCTCACTCTCCCACTAACAATACTGTTGCAGCATGGGTAGTCAGTCACTTCCTGGATGGTGATGTCATCAAACTGCATCAAGATTGCGATTGGCTGATTTTGGAAAAATCGCAATTTAGCAATTTTTCCCGTTAAGGAATCGCAAGAATGCGATTTTTCACATTTAAGGAATCGCAATTGTCTTTCTCGCAAATATTTAGCGATTTTACTCGAATCGCTAAATATTTGCGATTATGTTGATACATTCCGATTTGCGATTCAGAATCTGCGATTCGGTAAAAATCGCATATTCCGAATCGCAAATAGGAATCTTCATACACATGGCCCTAAGGGCTAGATGTACAAAGCACAGTAATAGCGATTACCAAATAGCATTTTTTTTTGCGAATCACTATCACTAATGTACAAAGTAGTTATTTAGCCGCAAAATTTGTGACCCACAATGCTTCGTTGCCAGCACAGGGATGTTGACCTCATAGGATCAACAGACCATCATGTCTGTGATCGCTTTAAAATAAAGCAGTTTTTGTTTCCTTTAAATACAACCTGTGTACTGTAAACGAAAACAGGCTGCGTTTAAAAAGAAAAAAAAAATGAAGTTTCATTTTTTAAGAGGAAGCAGTGGTCTCTTGGACCACTGCTTCCTCTTAAAAAATCATTTTTCTACCATTCACAAAGGGCAAGGTGTCCTTTGGAGACCCCTTCCCATTTGCGAATAGGTTGCCACCAACTTTGAGTTGGCGGTAAAGTGCGAATGTTTTGCGACCGCACTGTGAATCGGTATTTGAGAGGGACGTCCTAAACATGCCCCTTGCAAATACCGATTCACAAACCCATATTGCTAATTGGTAACAGGTTACCAAATTGCAGTTTGGGCTTAGTACATCAGAAAATAAACTTTTCTGTTCGCAAATGGCCTGACTCTGCGAAATGGGCCATTTGCCAACCCAAAAATGGTTCATACATCTAGCCCTAAGATTCCTACCTCCGCCCGAGCCCACCCACTGTCTTTTTTAGTTGTGTACACTACGTTGCTTGTTGGGAAACCTCAAGCTCACACCCGCCTAATTGTATTTACTAAGCTTCGCCCCTGACTGCAGTCCAAGTTTGAAAAATCATCCTTCTGAATACAGCTCACTTTCTACTCGTTGACAGAAAGCTTCCGAAAGCATTGCAATTAAATGAAAACTATCACTGATGGATACCTACCCATCACTTAAAACTAAAACCTATTAAGAATGTAGAAGGGTTCAGAAGAGTGAATGCTGTGCTCAACTAACAACCTGCTAATAATATTACTATATTGGTATATGTGTCCCTGTAAACTGAATGATTTACTCCTCATTTCTTGGATAACGGAAATGATCTTTGGTACCTGGCCGCAAATGGGAGGCAAAGACCAGAGGTGGACAAGGAAGGAGTAGGGGATACCAATAATGAAGAAGTGACTGTGAAAGAACGCTGGTCCTGAGAATTGAGGAAATGAAGAAATGAGAGAAAAAAAGAGAATTACATTATGGAGGAGTTTGTTGATATAGTTAAAACAGTGTATCAAAACTGCATTTCAAATTGGATCATATCAACACTTGCATGTACCTATGCTAAAAGTTTAATTGATGCAGGTTACAGTCCATTAAATCTAAATGCATGTCCATTCGAGAAATGCTCAAATCACATGAGAATCAGTGAGCTTTGTGTCAAATTTGATAGCTGAAAAGTGCTGCTGAGGTAGAAGTAGTGTACAGATCCTTGCGAGTATATCTAGTACTCAGACTACAAGACTCATCATGTTGCCAACTTGAGTACACATAACAATGGTGACTAAAATCAGAAAAGTAAAGGGATTGCCCATATGTGCCACTCCTAGGCAAATCGGTCCCAGCATCTCCTATGTGTCTGCTTACTGTGCTGTCATTTCTTGTTGCTTTTAGCCAAATCGTTAATAAATAGTAAGCCTGTAGCTAAAGCTGTGTTGCTGAAAATGGTGGTATTTCTTAAAAGAAAAGAGTTTTGGGGACTATGAATACCATATATATATTTGTAGGTACAGTAGCTGTGTTCACCATGAGTACGAATTGCTTCTGTTTCTCAGTGAAATAACCTCGTTTTTGGAAAAGCTATGCTTTGAGATTGTGGGAAGCTAATTCTTCATCATACATATGGCACTCAGGAGCTTACCAAGAACAGCAGACCCGCTCTCTTATGCAAAGATTGGCCTCTGCAGATATGCAAAGCATTCAAGATAGGGTAAGAGTACGAGCTGTAGCCCTCATGCTAATGAAATTGAAGTACAACCATTTGTTAACCTAAGCATATAATGGTAATTAATATTGGGTATATGAACCCAAAGCAGATGCACTGTCACGATCATGTTTTCCATACAGATCTCTTTCATGAATTTTTGAAATATTTCCAAGAAACAGCATAGAATTGACCAAATTTTGATATAAATACAAAAACATTTTATTAGATCACTAATATTGGATAGATGTTTTAGGAAGTGGATCTAGACTAGATAACAATTGATTGATAAAGTAGTGCACTTCTCAGGTTGACAAATAAAACTAGACAGTGCGTTAAAAAATCCACCTACGCTCACTTAAAGATGCAGCATATTAGGTATATTAATCTCCAAAGATGGCCATATAGATCAGCAAATGTTAAATTTGTATGGAAAGCATGGGATAATAACACAATGGGAAGACAGTTATAGAAGGGCAGATATTGAATCCATTTACTAGCTGAGAGTCTTAATGGTGATGACAATTTTTCTTTAAATTGACCTCCAGCATGGCCTATTCCCAGATGTCAGCCTTTGACTACAAGCAGAATTTATCAGACTAGAAAGTGGCAATACCTTTGGCTAAATCATTACTTTAGAACTTTAGATGAACTAATTGTAAAAATAGCAGACTGGCCAAATATAACATCCTTTCTGGGACTAGAATAAGGGAATAAAACAAATCAAATGCATTTGGGGTGGTCCATCTGGCTGCCCTGTAGATCTCCTGAATAGAAGCATGCTTTCTCTCTGGTGGAAAAATAGCTGTTTGAATATATAACAGTGAGGTACAAGAAAAGATGCATTAAGTGATGGGGACTTCCCACTCTAAATCCTTGCACCATAGGTTTTCCCTTTGTCGACCGCACAGGTCTTAAATCAGCCTCACTACACTTATTCAACCAAATATAGATCACTTCTTTATTGTAACAAACAAAGCTGTTGACTATTTTATCCATGCTGAGACAGGGCTTCACCTCATGGTATATGGACATGAACATTATTTTGGAGATGCTGCCCTGTATATTTAAAGTAATATAAATTCCTTGATCTCAATAAGCTCAAATCCCCCTAAAACATACATACAACATATTGCTTGAGATCCTCCGTCCTGTAAAACACGTTCTCTAATTTACAATGCTGTTTAATGTTCTGTTGAGAAGAGGGTAACTCACAAAAATAAAAATAGCCTTCCATTATTATACGTTTTAGGGTTATTGATGTATGCGCTTTTCCAGCCTGTTTCCCTTTGATGGAACGCTCTTTTTAAAGTGTCTGTGATATTTTCTTTTTACAGACTGCTTTATTGGATATCCCCTTATTTTACAAAGCCTGTTCAAGTCAATATACAATGGGTCCTTTGCTGCTCGTCCTGCTGCAACTTTTGTATGGCCATTTCATTTAGACAATTGTTGATATGGGATTAGGGCAGTGTGCCCCTTAACTTCTGGGCCTCCCCTCCAACCCCCCTTGCTGAAACCTTTTTTGGCTTTTTAGGGTAGTTCGCGCCTTGGGCCCAATAACATTTTATCCACAAGGTACCCATGCCAAATTTGCATCTTTTTTACAACATACTGGGGATTCTAAAGTTATTGTACCTGGGTTTATGGAGTCCCCTGGTGGGGACTGAGAATATAGGCAAAATATAGCTACAATCTTTTATCATGTCGTGTGGGCCAGGGAAGCGTCAGCTCAACTCCATTTCAGGGGGGCAATAGATTACACTCTACCAGCCAATTCCCATATTTAGGGATGGTCTTTGCTGCGAACGGCTCGTGAACTGGGCATTTGCCCCCACTCCACAAGCAATTTCTCAAAGGTCATCAACTTAATCCTCAGTTTACCACACCCGAGGAAAATAGGTGCCACTAAGGCCATTTTAATTTTTTTTAAATTGCAATATGCCCCAGTAGTTACATATGGGGCAGAGATATGGGGCCTGGAAAAAAGCCATGGCATCCAATTAGAAGAAAACCGATTTTATCAAGAAAATCTTGGGTGCACCGTTTTCTACCTCTGAGTATATCTGCCACAGGGAACTTAGGGCCCGATGTAGGTCACCAATTACCGGTCGGTAACTGCCGATTTTGGGATTTGACATGTAGGTAGGCTTAATTTACAGAATCGGTATATTTACCGATTTGGTAAATTTACAGATTCTGTAAAATACCGAATCGGTAATTTTACCGAATCAGTAAATACAGATGTAGGTGGCACTGAAAACAGTGCCACAGGCCATTACTGATTCGTTATTTACCATGTAATACTATTACATGGTAAATAACGAATTCCAGTGTACATGCACATCTGTGCATGTACACCTGTGTCCTGTGGCACACAGACATGCCCTAAGGGCATGTATGTGTGTCACATGGCACACAAGGCAAAATCAGGGGTGCAACAGGGTGTCAAAGTGACACCCTGTCACCCTTGCAAAGTCGGTAATTTTACCGAATCGGTATTTACCGATTCGGTAATTGACATTGATTCCTATGGGCCTGTAGGCCCATAAGAATCAATGGCAATTACCGAATACCGATTCGGTAATTACCGAATTTTAAAGATTCGGTAAAAATTACCGATTTTTTACCTACATCTGATTTACCCAATCTAGAATACCGAATCGGTAAAATTCGGTATTCTAGAGTCGGTAAATCAGATTTACCTACATCTGGGCCTTAATCTACATTTTATTTGTGATTTTATTGGGAAAAGACCGGCGCTATTTTGGCTCTGCATTTGGAGGAATAATTCAGCCACTTTGACGCAAGAAATTATAAGTGACTGTCTCAGTTGTGATAAAGGTATGGAGATCCCCTGGCTTTCAGGAGTGTATAAAAGCTTATGTAGCGTGGGCAAAGGCATCTTTTCTTGGATACCACTAGAATTGTGCCCAGTGATAAGAGGGAGCTACAACTTGCACTATATGCACTCTACAATTTAGAGAGGACAAATAAGGCACTTGGTAAATCAACTTTGGCAGCATATATGAATAAGGAAATGCATAGGTATCCCTTACCTCTTTACCTCACTCTACCAATGACTAATTGGGAAAGATCGCTTTTGTTTCGCCTAAGGGCTGGAAACGTAAGAGTTTTGTTATGTTTTCCCTTGGATTATTGCCCAAAAACGCATTGTAAACCCTGTCCCTGTGATGGAGTAAGCACACAAAATGACTTGCACCTTTTCTTCTTCTGTAAATGTTACTTAAAATATGTTAAATGGTTTTTAAGTCCATACTTTAGAAAACACAGACCCCTTTCCTTGGGAGAATCATATTTGTTGTTGCTCTCTTGGGATACTGAAGAACTAGTCCTCCGCACTAGCACTTTCCTGAGACTTATTATCCGCACTCGTAAAATGATGGAACACCCATGAATTGTTAGTTTGTCTTAATTGTCACAATAATCTGTAGTAAATTTTGAAGAATTTGTATAAAGTTTTTTAAATGGGATTTTATGATACTCTGTCACGTTATGACTTTTAGGAATTTTTTTTATTTGAATAAAGAATCTTTGAATTTGAATTGAATTTGAATATAGCTACATTTAGGGCTTTTGGGGAATAATAGGAAAACATGCTCTGGATAAAGGTGCCTGTTTTGTTACTCCTGAAAATGGCATCAACGAATGGTTCACTGTACTAAAGTCACAATCTTCCTATTTTTCAGGAACATGCAGAGCTGAATAGAAATGTAAAAAAATGTGCACAGTTTTGGCACTTTTCAAAGAGGTAGCCCATTTTTCCTATTTTTTGTTCTCTCATCATTTGCTACTTTATGGTGGAAACCAATGTGAAACCCATTGGTAATCTATGACAGCTTTAGATTTCTAAAAAGTAGCCAACATTCTGATTTCAGCAAGGGGTCATATGTGTAAATCCCTCAAAGTGGTACCGTAGAAACAAACTGTTGAAATAAATGAATATTGAAAATGATTAGGAAAAGACGATCATTTGTGACAACGTTTTCATTTGTAACTTTTTGTCAGAATGGCCGATTTAACAAAGCAATATATCATTACGTCAGTTAGACCCTTTTGGTTGTGGGAAAATATAGGGTTTGTGAGTTTGCCATTTACTGAATGTACGCAGAGCAAAAAACTGAGTAGCACCATACAATAGTTTTTCATTGTGTACAGAGTGTAGAACAATTCATAGGGTGAAATATGTGGAGTGAAAAATGTGTAGCAAAGAAACATTTAGATTTCTGAAATGCGTACAAGAAGTACTTGTTATTTGTACATCTCTAAAATTGTGGGTACCTGTACTAGTATATGATTTAGAGGGTATTTTTCAAATTGTCTTTTATCTTACACACTTGCTTTTATTTGGAAGGTACAAATGCAGCAAAATCCAATTGGTTATAACAAATGTACTATTCTATGCTCCCACAAGAATTCCAATACAAATGGTTCCATGCTTGTGTGAGTAAGCCTAGTGCCCGCCACGGGACACATGCAAAACAAAACATGGACACATCACATTTTTCCACTCAAAACCAACCCTTTTTTTTTCTGCAAAGTGGGTGGCTGTGGATTATGGGCCTTACCTTAGCCGGTGCCTAAGGAAACCTAACAAACTTGCACATTTGTGAAAACTAGACACCTAAGGGAAGCCATAGTGGGCGACTGGCTCTCACCAGGTTTTTTTAATCGAGAATCCCTTGCAATCCTCACACTTTGACAAAAAAGACAGATTTTCCTCATATTTCTTTGATGGAAAGTCCTGCAATCTGTGTGAAGCCAAAGCTTCCTTCCACCCAGAAGTCTCCCAAGTCTCTCTATACAAATGGTACACATTTCTTTCCCTGAAAACCGACCCTTTTTATTTGTTGTTCCAAAATAGGTAGCTGTGGATTTTAGCAGGCGCGGCTGGTCTATTTGGGTGGAAGGGCCCCGCCTGCCCCCTTTTTCCCAATGGAACAGTGTCTGTTAGGCTGAACAGAAGTCAGCCTGACAGACACTGTTCACTTTCAGTTTAAGCAGCCAGGAGACACACTTGTGCATTTTGCGCTGGCTCCTGGCTGCCTGAACTGAACTTTGCTGGGATGAGAAAGTCACAGCTCCTTTGGGCGTGACTTTCTTAGCTCAGCAAAGGTTGCTGAGACCCTCCCCTCAGTGACAAGAGATAACGTCACTGATTGCCTCGCACCTGGGAGCTTCAGTTTTAAGCCCTGAAGCGCCCAGGGTCGAGTGTCAATCAGTGACACTTCATCACAAGGTGGGGTGGGGTCAGTAGTCTCTCTTACCCCATCCCACTCTGTGATGACGATAGGACTGCTGCCTTCCCTCATTGGCTGACCTTAGGTCAGCCAATGAGGGAAGGCAGCCGTCCCAAGTCTCCTGGAACCTCCGAGGCAGAGCAGAGCTGGCTAAAGGTAAGTGTGATTTAAGTTCTTTTTACGTTATTTGGTGCGTGCGTGCATGTGTGAATGTTTGGGAAAGAGTGTTGTGAATGAATGTGTTTGTGTGTGTGTGTGCGGTACAAAAGGGGGTGGTGATGGACGGAGCATCTGAACCAATCAAACACTCACACCCAGTCAACAGATCTGGGTTTAATCCATCACCTTTCTTTAGCCCACTCTGCCACCCCAGTTCAGACATGGCCTATGCAAATCAGTCTGACCCTGTGCCTCATGGGAACAGTCCAGCCCGAACTGCCAAGCCATGCCTTCCCTGGACCGGAAACAAGCTTCCTAGGACCGGTTTCTGGCATTACAGCCGTCTTCAGCCAGGCTTTCTTGAATCCAGTGGCAAAGCGTGCGTGCATGTGTGAATGTTTGGGAAAGAGTGTTGGGAATGAATGTGTTTGTGTGTGTGCGCCTTTTTGTGAGTGTTATGTGTATGTGAGCGTATGTGTGTGTCTCGTCCGCCCCCCTCCCCCCAAAACTTACCGGCTGCCTCAGCCGGTGCCTAGGGAAACATAGCAAACTTGTACCTTTTTGAAAACTAAACACCTGCAGGAGTACAGGGTGGGGTGACTTGCGTGTCTCTTGCCAGGTTTTTTTACGCAGACTCCCTTGAAATCCTCAAACTTTGAAAAAAACACATTTTCCTCACATTTCTGTGATGCAAAGTTCTGGAATCTGTAGAGAGCCGCACATTTCCTTCCCCCCAGCATTCCCCCAAGTCTCCTGACAAAAATGGTACCTTGCTTGTGTGGATAGGCCTAGTGCCCGCAACAGAACACAAACCTAAATGCAACATGGATACATAACATTTGTTTTACTCAAAACGTATCTTTTTTTTTGCAAAGTGGGTATCTTTGGATGTTGGGCCCTAGCTCAGTTGGCACATAGGGAAACCTAGCAAAATATCACATTTTTGAGGACTAGACACCTGGGGGAATGGAAGGTGGGATGACTTGCATGGCAATTATTGTTTTTTTCCTAGAAACCCTTGCTAATCTCAAACTTTGACTAAAAAGCACATATTCCTCAAATTCCTGTGATGGAAAGTTCTGTAATCTGCAGGGAGCCACGTATTTCGGCCACCTTAAGTTCCCACTTGTCCCCCAATAAGAATGGTAGTCCACTTGTGTGTGTATGGGCCATGAGATCCCAACACTAAAAAGGCCCTAAAGCGCTACATTGAGGTATAGTCAATAGGATAAGCGGCGGTTTCTGATGGATACATCTACCTGTGGATTCCTCACCTTTTGACTATCGCAATGCGCCAGCATTCCACGGAAACTTTTATTTTAATTTCTCACCGTCGTTGAGGATGTCATAATGCCACGGCACCACATGACATCATCAGAGCCATAAAAAGTCCTTGTCGGGGGCTGATGTCAGTTCCCTTTTTCCACACCTTAGACAGCTAACATGTTTTTCTTAGGCTCTGTGTGTATTAGGAGTCTTGCAACATTATTTCCAGGAAAGGGCAACGTTGTTACAGGGAAAAATGTCTCCACCAAGGAAGTCTGGATTTAATCTTTGCAGGGAATGTGAAAGTCAGATGTCCATCACTGATCCTCACAACGATTGAGTTCAGACAATTACGTCAACACCTGTTCTTCATGTCAGAAAATTAACTTTAAGGTGTTGAAGTAGAGGGACGTGAAGCTGTTCATGGCCAAGACGAGGAAGTAGAAGGTCGCCAGAGGTCTCATCCTTGGTCAGAGTCACCATCTTCCCATTCTTCAAAGTCATCAAGAAGAAGCATAAGAAAAAGTGACATTATGGTTCCTGGCGTCAGTCTTCTAGGGTTGACTGTTCGAGATTGGTGTTTTGAAGAGATGTGAAGACAGAGGTGAGGTGTCTCTGACTCCATCTCCAAGGGTAGCTACGACATATACCTCAAGCCAAGGGGGCCATAAATCTGCCTGTACTCCCTGACCCGGAGTCAGTACTGGATCCCTTACTTCCCCCGTATCTGCCAATGCCTCCTAAACAGGAGCAGGTGTAGGTGCAGGAGCAGGTGCTCGACTCTAGATTCTGACCTGTCGAGTTTTCTGAATGCTATTGTTAGAAATGGGAGCCTCTAGTTGGCAGAGGTCTCCACCTTTGTCCAAGGAGCAACCCTTGTTTCTAGTCAGGGTAAGGGGGACACTTTAGGTAACCCCTGATCTCCCACTTGGTAGCTTGCCACGAGAAGACAGGCTTATCCCAGAGGCAATGTGTAAAGTATTTGTACTCAAAACACAACGTAGTACAGTGAAAACACCACAAATAGACACTACAGCAGTTTAGAAATATAAAGTATCTTTATCTAAACCAAACAAGACCAAAGCGATAAAATCCAACATACATAGATCAAAATAGCACTTATAAACAGTTACATGCAGGAATAACACTTGTAAAAACAAATAGCTCCACCTGGGCCTATTATGACGTTGTGACAGGCATAAATTCAAAGTATGGCGCAGACAGTGAGGTGCCCGGCATCGGGCACGGAGTCACATGGACCTCCAAACAACAGTACCTTGGAAAATGAAGTCTATGGACAAAGCACGGTGTTATGGAGATGAGGCTTTGGTGCCGAGGCCTGTTCCCTGGTTGCCACGGGGGATATGAGGCATTGTGTCCATGAGGAAGTGACGTGCCGAGTCCAGAACACGGAAAGACAGTGGTGAGGCATCAGTTCCGGTGAGGCGGTGTGGAGTTGAAGAGTCCATTAAGTCACCTTTCGTTGGTTATTGGCTCTGTCATAAAAGGGATGCTGGCAGTGACTGCATCAGTGCAAGCGCTGCACCAAGAAAGCTGATAATTGCAGGTGTCGGAGCTACAGAGCAGGCGGGGCAGTGTGTCGTACACTTCATGAGCGGTGCCCTGGCCTCGGTGTAGGTCGCGGTGTCACTGGTGGCATTGATGACTGCACCGGAGTTGTTTTTCTTGCTTTGCAGCCTCAACCACACAATACTCAGGGCCCAGGAACTGGAATTGCCACGCTTTTGAATACAAGAGTCCACAAAGAAGTCCAGGTGCTGGTCAGTGGGTTGCAAGTGAAGTCGTTGTGTCCCTGAGACTTCCGAACAGGAGGCCAGCACACACAAGCCCTTGGAGATTCTTCTTCAAACAGGTTCACAGCAAAGTGCCAGTCTTTGTGCTTTCCTAGGCAGAAGCGGCAACTGCAGGTCAACCCAGCAATGCACACAGCAAAGGGGCAGAACTCCTCCTCACAACTCCCCAGCTCTTCTCCTTGGCGAAGGTTCCTCTTGAGTCCAGATGTGATCTAATTCTCTGGTGTTTAAGGTCCTCTACATATAACCCATGTTGTCTTTGTTCTCTTTGTGCTCAGGGTCTCTGAGCCGAGTCCAACCCGGTTTTGCCCTCTCTGACCCAGCTTGTATTTGTATTTGTTTGTATAGCGCTAGAATCGACCTCCGAAGGGGTATCTCTGCGCTTTAGCAGAGCTGTGAGGAGAGGCTACGGATTCAAGAAAGTAAAAAAAAAGGGACCAGGCACGGCAGAAAACAAATGTCTTGAGCGTTTTCCTAATTTGCAGGTGTTCAGAGCATTGTCTTAGGTGAAGCAGGAGTTCGTTCCATAAGAGAGGGCCGCAATAGGAGAGAGGCTTTTCCACCTCGTCTGGCCTTTCTTATTCGCAGTATCACCAGAAGGTGTTTAGCACCTGAGCGTAGGGATCCAGGAGGTATGTAAGGCACAAATTTCTCAGCGAGATATGAGGGACCCAGATTAATCAGCACCTTCTGGATGGTACAGAATATTTTAAACTGAATGCGTTGGTGAATAGGTAGCCAGTGCAATTCCGTAAGAAGGGGCAGTGATGTGGTACGGGGTGGAGCATTGAGGACCAGCCGGGCTGCCGTATTCTGCACCACCTGCAGTCTGCTGAGGAGGAGCCGAGATCAGCAGACCGTTACAATAGTCCAGGCGACACAAGACCATTACCTGGACTATGGTTTTCCGAGCGGAGTCCAGGAGGAGGGGGAAGACTCTGCTCAGCTTGCCAATAACATGAAAGCAAGAAACAGCAGTTTGGCTAACATGTTATTTCAGATTGAGATCACTGCGAAGGCGAGTCACTACAGGAGGTGGAGACAACATTCTGCAGAAGAGACACTGCCTATTCAGGTGTAAGTGAAACTCCTCCTGCAACACTAAATGCAGCCAAGGTCTATTCAGATCAGCTGTGAGTCACCCAGGAAAGGCAGGACACACCTCAACCCCCTGGTGGCTGTCTACAGTAAATGCACATCCCCAGCCCCTGTCAACCAAAAAACAGACAGTCAATACACAAACTTCAGAGGCACACAGGATGGTTAAATAAGAAAATGCTTACTTTCTAAAAGTCGCAGTTTCAAACACACAATTTAAAAACCATCTTCCTAAAAAGATGTGTTATTAAATTCTATGTTCAGAGAGCCTAAACTGAATTTCTCCATTATGTCCCAATGGAAAGTCTTACTTGTAAGATGTTACAAAGCAACTCCCATGTTAGCCTACGGGACAGATAGCCTTTCAATAGTGAAAAACGGAATTGGCAGTATTTCACTGTCAGGACATGTCTCACACACACCTGTACATGTCCTACCATTCACACGCACTGCATGGTGCCCATAAGGGTACTTTGGGCATACTTGAAGTGTGTCTTACATTTAAGAAAAGAGAAGGTTAGGACTTGTCAAGTGGGTGCAATTGTCAGGTCGAGATGGCAGTTTAAAACTGTGCACGCAGACACTGCAGTGGCAGGTCTGAGTTATAATGTTATGTTTGAGCTTGTAAAGCGCACTGTTACCCGGAGGTTTCCTGGCGCTGTGTAACGCTGGGGAACCCGTCCTGGCTTTCCCTGTGGGATGGTCCCTGCTGGGAGTCCCCAAGGTGGAGCCAAGCATCCCCGGCGTTGGAGGGGCTGTTGTGGAGATTAGGCAAGTTGATGCCCAGAGTTGCCGAGTGGGACCCGTGAATTAGAGTAGGTACCGAAGCGAGAATTATCGAGTCCGCCGACCAAAGTCCACGACCCTGCCACATCAGGAATTGAACCCTGGTCCCGGCCGACTTCTGCTCCCGGGTCTGCCGCCTCTAACCAGTGAGCCACACCACTCCACACCACTTACATTTAGAAGGCTGCTTTCATGGGTGGCACAATCAGCTCTGCATTCCCACTAGTAGCATTTGATTTACACGCCCTGGGCACACTAAGTGCACTTTACTAGGGGCTTACCAGTAAATCAAATATGCCAATCATGATCACAATTTACACAGAGAGCACTTGCACTTTGACACTGATCAGCCTGAGTGGCAAAGTGCCCCAAGCATCTAAGCCAGCAAAAACGAAATCCAGCAGATAGAGGCAAAAGGTCAAGGGAAACCACACCAAGGATGCCAAGTATAACACCTATATACAGCATTTTAAGTAGAGCTGTGATTCCATCTTGTGCACCTGCAGGCTCAATGGGGCAACTTTCCTATTCATTGGGGGTTCCAGCACAGTACCAGCAAGCTCCATTCATGCTGTTTATGCTGTTTATGCCAATGGCTCAAGCTAGCTGCTGCCCTCTGGCACCAAGAAGGGCAACGTCATCGCCATGGGTAGTGGTTCGGTAAGAGTCTCTGTGCCAGTTGAACCTCTGCGGCGTCACCTGGGTCTGTACCAGCATCACACCACTTCACTTCGGTGCCAATGACATCTTCTGTACAGGTGCTAAAGTCCCCAGCACTGTTGCCGGCGCTGGTTCTGCCTCCATCGATGCCAGTGCTTAAACATAGACCTCAGAGAGAGGCACAAAGGCTTCTAGAGGAGGAGCAGTATTTATATGGAGAGACTCTAGATGTCGAGGAAGGTAAGATAGTTTCTTTGGACCCAGAGTTTGAACGCCTGGAGGTAGCACGTGGTCTGGATACCTCTCCGGAGTGGTAGCTGTTGTCCCCAAAAGGCATTCCAACACCTGACGTGACATCAAATTATGCTGTGATGAGGAAGGGAGCTGAGAAGCTGGAGTTGCCTTTTCCATCTAATGAACTCAAAATGAATTTGTTGACAGAGGTATTACATGCATCATCTTCTTTGTTGGAACCTTTGCTGCCTTTTAATGAAGCTCTCACTGAGCCTATTCTTGAAATCTGGCATACCTGCATCATCAGCAGTGTCTAGGTTCATTGCCAGGAGTTATATACCTGCAACAGGGAACACTTTGCTCTTGTCCACACACCCTACACCTGAAAATTTGGAGTTACAAGCTTCCTGTTCCTCAAAGTTGACTCCAGGGCCTTTTCCCAAAACTCCTGTGGATACGGAGTCCAAGAGAATGGAACAGTCTGCAGAGTAAGTGTTTACTTCTGGCAGTATGGCCCTGAAGTCGACCAACGCCACCTTCTTATTAGGACAAATCATCGATGTGTTAAAGTAATCTGCAGAGGCAGTGGTCCCAAAATGACCTGACTAAGTTCATGGACATTTTTCGAAATTAATGAATGATAGTCAGACAGCTACCCACCAAATTATTTACTCAGGTTTAGATATGACTGATTCGGTGTGAAGGCAATAGGGTCTTCAGTTGCCACAAGGAGACACGCTTTGTTAAGGTGGTCTGGATTGTTGCTGGATGTACAAGAACTAATATGGATTTGCCATTTGATGTATCACAGCTGTATCAAGGCTGTTTGGTGCCAAGGCAGGTCGGCCTTAAAGATATTCAAGGAGAGTAAGGCAACTGTGAGATCGTTGGGCCTTCAGTAGCAACTTAAAGATTATAGACAGTATCAGAGGTTCCGGTGGTTTGGCTGGAACTTTTCCTTTTGAGGCAGAGGCTAGTACCAGCAACAGCAGCAGCAGCAGACCTCCAATTTTCTGTACAGAGGCTATGGGGGATGGGGCAGCCGATCAGCCATCTCCTTCCTTTTCCTCCTCGGCCAATGTCACAGGAAGGTAGCCCTAGTTTCGCCATCTTAGAGCATGGTTGTCCAGCGGGAGGCAGTTGGCATATTTTTACCTCATTAGAGATTTGTACCAATGGATCTTTGAGTTTTTAATATTGTGGAAAATGGGTACACCCTACCCTTCCAGGAGATCCCCCCACCCCTTTTCTCCCCAGCAAGGCTTTTTTCAAAAGAACATCTTCTGCTCCTCCAACAGAAGGTTCAAACCGTACTTCAGAAGGATGCACTAGAGTTGGTTCCAGAGCAGAAACGCGGTCAGGGATGCTATTCCAGGTACTTCCTGATTCCCAAAAAGGACGGTCGTTTGCAGCCGATTCTGGACCTCGGGATTTTGAACTGGTTCCTCAAGTTGGAATGGTTCAAGATGCTAACCCTTGCACAGGTGCTTCTTGCGCTGAAGAAGGAAGATCTTAAACAATATGGTGTGTCCGGCAATCTCTCTCAAAGAAAGCTGTTTCACCCTCCGCCTCCAGTGGCAACAGTAATAACGGATGCCTCCACTGTATTGTGGAGATCTCATCTTGCGGATCTAGAGATCAATGGTCTTTGGTCTCCAGGAGAAAGATTGTTGCATATCAATCAGTTGGAATTGCAGGTAATACATCTGGCATTTAAGGCCTTCCTCCCTTCCCTTCCGTTCGCAGTCAGTCAGTTCAAGTCTTAACTCACAATACCACCTCAATGTGGTACATAAACAAACAGGGATGGGTAAAGTCATGTTTTGGTACTGGGCTCAGGACGATCAGAATTGCATCATGGCAAATCACTTGGCTGTTGTTCTGAATATATGTGTGGACAGTCTGTCTGCATTTGTTTTACAAGTGCCGTCTCCATCTGGAAGTGGTACAACACATTTTCTGGCTTTGGGGGACCCCTCTGTTGTTAGGGCATCATGCCGATAGATCTGAAGGGTATGCAGGGACAAGCTCTGGGGCTATATTCACTCGAGCCAGACCCATTATATGCAGTTATGGGAACACTTGACAACTGAACTTTTCAGGCTCTCCTTCATATGAGATTACCTTGAATTAAAGGTTTTGGTGAAGATAATTGGATATTTTTACACTTCCTATTTAGATCCTGACTTTCCTTTCCAAAACTCCAACTGTACCTTCAACCCACAAGTATTCTAGAGTTTACAGAAAGACATATGCAACGCTATAGAAAGCACAAATATTTCAAGTAACTGAGACATCTAACCATGGGAAATAAAATATTTAGGCTTTCCTGTTTTCTGGTTCGATTTATTCTGAATTTCAATGGAGTTTTTTTCAGTGTTTTCTAAAACTGTAAAAATCAGTAGTTACAGTGTTTATTCGTTTTTGTGTTCCATAAACAATCACAGAGACAGTGTACAGGTGCTTATAGAGAAGTCTACTTTTATTATATTCCTTCTCTCCTCCGTATTGACAATTTCTCTTTACTACTTTATTGCTTCTAGCTCCCTTGTTTATATTTTGTACTTGCATTAGGTTTTTCACTAACTTTTCATTATTTATCTCTCCTCCCAGCCCTTCCCCAAGTGAACGATGTGCGTATATCTACCTCATTAAACTTTGACTGACACAGATAAAAAAATTACTGGTGGGTATTTAACTCATCTTAGTTCTGCTTTGTACGCGAGAGGAGTAATTTGGCATTTGTGCGGTTGTGGTAGCACAGAAATGCCCCCTCGCATCTAAAATGAACACGAGGATGCATTTACCACTAAGAAATGGTGCTAAATATATCAGAAAAGGAACAGCCACTCCAGCTCTCTAAATTTGCACTTGGGAATGGATTCTCCCTCAATTTAATTCCGGCATTTAATGCTAGTTTCGCTAAGAAATTATTGCTAAATATGCTTTTGCATTAGGATTTTTCCTCTAAATTGCTCTTAATTATGTGAGTGGGTGTAATTGTGTTGCTATTTGTAATTCCATGTCAAGGGGTAACACAGAATAACTGAAATTACTTCAATTACCTTAGTTTAATTACAACCTCTTCCAGGCCTAGAATATTTTCTACTTTGGACATGAGATGTAATATGGTGTTCAGTGTTTTGTTATTACAAGCAAAGGTCACACTGCCCTTTTCTTTAACTTGAGACACCAAGAAAGAATTGTGATAATAAATGTCTTACATCTGTTAGGTTTGGAAGTTTTCCTGCTCTGCCTTGTCATGGGGGAAAGACTGCAAATGAATTTATATTCCTGCTGTTGGCTTTAGGGCCTTTGGTGACTACTAGCAGTGCTACTTTATAAAAAAAAAGGTAACGGGACGCTCCATGATGGTGCAAATGCTCAGGAGGATTCCATGCATCGCTATGGATGAAATTGCTTTGTCTGGAGGAAGTATGAGGAAAAACAAAGATGTGGTTGTCTCTTCATGTTTTTGAGCTGCACTTGTCTACAGCTCATACACTATCTTGTTGATTGTTTGACATAATGTATACCCCGGAGGCAGCACAGTTTCAGCAAAACCAGAGAACAGACCACTTCAGTGCTAGCACATGGGCAATAAAGATGTTCATGAAATGGCCGCTGATCCTTCTGTATGTGTGAATGCAGCTCATTGAGACAGGCTTTCAGACCACTACAATGTAAAACAAATAAGATCAGTTAGGTGCACCACTTTCTGTGAGGACATTGATGTGGGACACATCCATGTACACAGTGATCTTTGTTGCCACAATGTTGCTACCCGAGCCTTCAGATAGCAAAGCTTTTCCCCTTGACACTGTAGAAGGAAGATACCACATGGTGGCGCCCTTTGCCCTGGACTGAGACCTCCTTAGACATCTATACTGAAACTACTTGCTACTACACAGAACTTAGCAGTGAACAGAAAACTCAAGTCCTATGAGGTGAGCTTTGTTCCCAAAATGGGAGTGGAAGTAGATCTTGGGTGTCCCTTGTGGATGATGACAAGGGTATATTAAGTGACTTACTTTGAGGCAAGTAGGTCAGAGTGGAAATGTCCATCATAAAAAAGTTCTTGGAGGTAGGTGCTGCACGTATACAGCTTTGACACCTTAGGGTGCAAAAGCAGTAAAAGTGCGACAAAATTCAGCATTTTCCAGTTACTAATACAAAACACAATTTTCTTCAATGTTTTCTCAATACATATGATTGGTTTTACCTGAAAATCAGAAACCCTAAATATTAATTTCATAAGGAGGATGCATTTTGAAACAAAATACTTTTTTGATATTGTAAAACAAATATTATGAGCATTTGGCAATGAGGGACACTATGAATTCCATAATCTTCAGGCAATGAGAAAAAATGACAATAAGCCATCAACCCTATAAAAATAGCCTCCAAAGTAGTTGGAACGTGTATGAAAATGGGTTACCAGTTGGGGGAGGGGAGGGGGGGATCCCTACTCAAGTAGTAAGTAACCACACTACCTGTCAGGGAGAAACACAACCAAACCCCAAATTAACCTGTGCTTAACCCTCTATTTCTTTGGAACAAAGCTAGTCAGGCCTAAATTAGAGACAATGTGTAAAGTATTTTTTCAGTACTTCAAGCAGTAATAAAGTGAAAAAACAACACAAGAAAACCCCACACCAATTTAGAAAAATAGAGAAAAATGTTATAAATTATTAGAGACCCAATCAACATAAACCCAATTAGTAAAACCGAAGATATGCAATTTTAATGATTTAAAAACAGTGCCTAAAAGAAGAAAGCACCAATTGTGGTTATCTGATCATACCAGACCACTACAAAGTCACAAGTTCAGGCGGATCACGATGGAGCGTGGGCCGGATGCAGGGACCAAGTTAAGTCCGCTGTACAAAGTTGCGGAGCGTTGCGGTATCCCACATGGAAGATACTTTGCACAGAGTGTGTTCTGATGGCCTGTGGGCTGTAATGAGAGGTCCTGCATCAAGGCTGCATCACACATCGATGAGTCCAGGAAGCTGCAGGGCTGCAAAGCGAGGTCCTGCATTGAAGAGGCGTCATGCCGCAACGGTTCCAAAGAGCTGTGGGACCTGCATCGGGGAAGCGTTGTGCAGCGGCTGTTATGATGCAGAGCTGCAAGGCGATAAGTTGCACTGCTGGTACCACAGGTGCCCTGGGAGAACACCTTCAGGTCAACTTCCAAGGGTACAGGACTGGGGCGGCACCACTTTGGTGAATGTGCTCACAGTAGACAGATTCCAGGTGCAGTGTTCTAAGAGGGTAGAACCTTTTCTGTCCCTGAGGCTCTGATCTAGAGGTCAGCCAACTAGCCCTAGGAGTCACTCTGGTGGTCCAGGGATCAAAAGGCATGTCAGTCCCTACTGAGGGAGCAAGGCAGAAGAGTAGCAGTTTTTCTTTCAGGGCAGCACAGCAGTCCATCAAAGTCTTCCACTGGTCCAGAGGTGTACTGTAGAGTTGGGTCTGAAAGAACAATATTTAAACTGGGTGCCAATTTTGAAGTAGGAGAAGGTTCTGGAGGTTTCCACCCCCAGAGGCGCTTGGAATTTCATGCCTCCCTGCCCTGGCCCCAGCTTGTCTACTGTCAAACCCTTTGTGAGTGTGCTTATGCAGAAACTTGGTAATGTGCAAGTGTGGTGGGTGACAACTCATCTCCCTTATCAAGTCAGAAATGGTCCATTCTACCAAAACTTATTTCCCTTTGTCTTGCTGTCTGGGAGCAACACACAAATGCCAACTGCCAGTTGTACCTAGATATAGGACCCAGGATACAGGCACCAAATGGTTAGGACAAGAAAATGACAACTTTCTAAAAGTGGCATAGTCAGAAATGTGTCTGAATTTAAATTACATTTTTTAGACACCAAACTCTACATTCTGACTTGCTCCCAACTGAAAGTTAGCACTTATTAAATATAATAAGGTAACCCAATCTTATCCAATGGAAGATGTAAGCCTTGCAGTAGTGAAAAATGAATTTGAGTTTTTCATTACCAGGACATGTAAAGCTTCAAAGTGCATGTCCATCTTTTCAAATATGTTGCGCCCTGCCCTATGGGCTGTTTAGGGCTTACACTAGGGGTGATTTATATTTATTAAGAAGCAAGGTTTAGGCAGGCGAAGAGGTGTAATTTGGCAGGTCAAAATAGCAATTTTTAAAAGGCTACTTAAGTGGATGCAGAGATGGACTGAAGTAGTCGACGTTTCGGTCTTTTTGAAGCTTTTCACAAGACCATCATCAGGACAGATAGGTTATATATACAAATGGTGACCCTTTAGATTTCTTGAGTGTACGTCTATAGGTATTTAAGACGACCGCAACACTTTAAATCGTGGCGTTGGTTCAGGGCAGACAGTGATTCTCAATTGCCCAAATGTCACTCTTGGTTTACATAGGAATACTGTCTGAGATTTCCACCAGGGAATCCAGAATGAGTCCTTTTCCCAGTATACTTGTAATTTTTAATTGAAGATATAGAACGCGGCCGCATACGAGAAAGCTTCCAGCAGGTCCGGTAAGGCTTACATTTAAGGGCAATTGAGAATCACTGTCTGCCCTGAACCAACGCCACGATTTAAAGTGTTGCGGTCGTCTTAAATACCTATAGACGTACCCTTAAGAAATCTAAAGGGTCACCATTTGTATATATAACCTATCTGTCCTGATGATGGTCTTGTGAAAAGCTTCAAAAAGACCGAAACGTCGACTACTTCAGTCCATCTCTGCATATTTTGTGTCTTCACCTTCCTTTGATTTTCTTCTGATTTTTGGGTTGAAATCATTGTATTTATGTTTGAGCAGTTTGGACTTAATGTTTAGATATGTTTAAGGATGATACTACCAATACCTTGAATATCTAAATAATATCTTTGTATGTACCCTTCATGATCTGAATAATAATACTCAAATAACACAAAATCCTGGTCTTTCCGTTCTTTTATTCAATGTATACATGGTGTTAGTGTGGTAACACTGTGCTGGTCTGAGTTTACCAGACTTTTTTAAATCAAAAACAGCTATTGATCTATTTCATATCTGGGTACTCTAATGATGTAATGCAGGTCCCTACGGTGCTGTTAATTAGTTAATCAACAAAACCCCTTGCAGGCCAACTCTCTTTGAACCAACCTTGCCCGAGCCCGCAAGGGTATATTGGGTTGCTCACCTATATATTCACTTAAGTGGATGGCACAATGGTGGTCGATGAGGACGAGGCATTTGAGTTTCTGGTAGTCCCTTCCCTCGTCAATGGAGCCAGTGGAGGCAGTGGAGACTCGTACCTGATTGCAGCTAAAGGCAGGCGTGGGCGCGGACGGAGGTAGCGATTTCACGCTGCTGTCTTGCAGTGTGCAACGCTGTCCAAACGGTAAAACTCTTCCTGCTGCCAGTGAATCCTGTGGGGTGGTGACAGAACACTCACTTTACCGGCTGCCCTCCCTCCCGCCGCCGCCGAGGAACACCTGGTGGCCGCTGTGCGGAGGGAGGTGAACTACACCGACCGGCATCCCCTGCGGGCGCTGACGCCCGAGACGCGCCTGGAGGCTCTTAAAAACAGACGGGAAGTCCGGCAGAGCGGGCTCCCGTGTGCAACGCTGTCCAAACGGTAAAACTCTTCCTGCTGCCAGTGAATCCTGTGGGGTGGTGACAGAACCCTCACTTTACCGGCTGCCCTCCCTCCCGCCGCCGCCGAGGAACACCTGGTGGCCGCTGTGCGGAGGGAGGTGAACTACACCGACCGGCATCCCCTGCGGGCACTGACTCCCGAGACGCGCCTGGAGGCTCTTAAAAACAGACGGGAAGTCCTGCGTCTTGGGACGCGCGCGGGGCATAGCCCGGGCAAAGGGCGGGCCCTCTATGGCCCTCATCGGCCAGAAGAGGCTGGGCTGGGCCCGAGGACTTGGACCTTCATCGGAGTAAGTAGTGATCTATCTACTACCATAGTCCGCCATTGTTATCATTGCATGATGGCCACAGCTGCTACTAGCCCTGCCATTGCTGGATTGGATAAAAATGGGGGCATGCTAAATCGAACCCTGGACGACTATTTTCTTAAATCAGCTCCTGAGGGCAACAAAGAATTGTTGTTAGCAGAGCGGCGGGCAGATCGTCGTTGTTCAATCGAACGTATTAAAAACAGGACCCTGTCTGAACCTATAATGTCAGTCACCTTGAAAGATGACCTGAACACCACATTGACAGGCAATATATCACCAACTGCTAGTGTGCCCCTACTACTTAAAGAATGCTTAGCTCCTGCTGTGTCACCCACGCAAACTCAACCAGAACTACTAACTGTGACAAATGATCTCCCTAGTACATCTAAAACTTCTAAAATTATGATTTCGCCTACAATTAGACCAGGCAAGGTAGTAAGAGGTAAAAACTTGAGGCCATTGCCACATAAAATACATGGGCCTCCACCTTCTAAAAGGAGACGAAAAATAACCGATACAAACAAGCCCAAATTAAGTCACACTGAATTTGGGAAGAAGGTGAACCCTGTTACTACCATGACTATGGGAGAACTTGCCACTAAGCAAGCAATAGCTTCTGTTTCTACCACCCCAACACTTGTGATACCATCTTCACAGACAGTCATAGAGCCAGATATCATCCATATTCCTATGGAAGAAGGTCTGCAACCAGCCTCCCCTAAGACTCTTTTGGACAATATAGAACTGATTGTGCGAAGTTATATGCTTGCCTTAGCTGAAAGACTCAAGGGAATGGAATTAAGGTTGGGAAAAATAGAGGGGGATCTGACAACACTTGGGAATTCTGTCAGGTCACTAGGGCCCCTGAAAGTGTCACACCCTCAAAAAATTGCTACGACACTGCATACCCTCCCAAAAGATGCGGTGGTTGCAACATCCTCTACTTCCACTATTGGCAATAATCAGACAGCAGCAACCTCAGCTGCTTCTAACCATTTGCTCGCAGGTGTGCCATCATCTGTTAGAAAACCTCCTAATAAACCCAAGCCAATACAGTCAACAACATCTATGGGTAGACCAAACACAACATCAATCAGTAACACTGATACTCCAGCCAATACCCAGGTAAGGGAACCAAGTATTCCCTCAAATAGACCCCCAAGATCAGAAGAGAATGAGATCAGCCATGTAAGAGGGGGACAGACTAGGAGACCACCCATGGAACTCCCGCCGGAAGCTCTACCATATGTGGTTGTACTTACCGGGGTTCCTGAATTGTCAAGTGGCAAACTGGAAGGCTATTTCCAACTAAAAAACAAGATAATGCACTAGCTATCATTGTATAAACCTAAAACCAACCAGGTAAATGGTGAAATAGTCCATGTTCGCCGCTTGTCTTGGCTGGGTGGAAGATCAAAGGATATAGGGGGTGACATTGTTGTTATAAACTTCAGGGATAGAAAAGCAGTTCAATACATTCTGAATTGGCCTTTTGGCAATGAAAATAATTGTATTGTACCACGTCCTTTGACGTATTTTTATCCAAGATCCACAGTATTTCCCCCCCAACATTTAACTAATAACACCCATTTCACCAACCACCTTTTCAACATGGAGACTGCCAGGATTCCCGCATACATGCATCAATTAGCTCCAACTCCCGCGATGCATGGGTGGAATACTGTACCGACAAGCCGCAATATAGGAGAAAATGGTAATATGACCCATTTGATGCCATTTACTCCTTTAGAGTTATCAAATAGGTTTGAGGCATTCAGTGGCATGGAGGAATGTGATTGATGCTTAAAGAGCACAGAGGATGTCGGGGGGATTGAAAATGCCCTATGCACCACGAGGTTTTATGAAGAAAAGGGTACTAGTTGTTTAATGATAGGGCTATGTACTGCCGCAACATATGATGATGTGAATAGTAGTTTGCCTGTTGTTCCACCCGCAGTGTCTCTTGGGAGTAATGAGGGATCTCCATTGCTTATACCTGCTATAAGGCTAGAAAGTAGAGATGATGTAAGAGGAATTGAAAACGACTCATGTATAGTAAGATATAATGTAGATAACCCCAGTAAGTCATTGACAACCATGGACCTCCCATCCAACAACAAATCTCCTGTCTTGCCTGAGGTCCATAATTCCATCTTGGCCAACTTAGAACCAGACGTGGCCAGCACTGTGAACCTGGGGGCTACACATACAGAGATACCTAACCCAATGATTGCTCCAACTATCAGAGAAACTCTTGTAGAAACAGTACCTGGTGACTGTATGAGCTTAATCTCCTGGAACATAGCTGGCTTGGCTGATAAATTATGTGATCCCGCCTGGTTAATATTTATCAAAAAATACACAATTATATGTCTTCAGGAGACATGGATGGAGGAAACAAAATGCCCATATTGAGGGTTTTCAAAGCTTTGTCATACCAGCTGCTGCATCAACTAGGGTCAGAGCAAAGGGGGGCTTGGCCATCTTCATTAACTTAGGTTTGTGTTGTAAAATAAGCGTCTGTTATAATGACTATCGCAACATTCAGATGCTTGAACTAAAGAGTGGCAAAAGTGTTTTGACCCTGATTAATTTTTACAATGCTAACAACGGTAATGGTGATTGTAATACTGTGTCCTTAACAGAGATGTTGAGAAAAACTGCATGCATCGTATCACGGAAGTTGTTGATTGTAGGTGGCAATCCAGGATCCACCCCAATGGGTTCTTTGGGATGTAACAATGTAGAAGGCTTCCATTTCGCCCATACTAGGGGAGGCAAGAACTTAAATGATCTAGTGAATGAAAATAATTTAATTGTAGCCATGCCTATGGTTCCCGACACAAAAGTCTATGATGTTTCGACCTTTAAAGGACATGGGCAGGGATCCTTTATAGATCATATTTTAGTTTCCATAGATCTTGCAATTTGGGTCTCGAATTTCACCATTCTTTTGAGTGTTCACAGTGATCACAATCCCCTAGCTATCAGAATGGGTGGGACTTTATTTAAACAACGAATGTCCCGCAATGACCGGGGAACTTTGAGCTGTATAAATGGCAGACGCCGCATAAAATGGACAATGGGAAATCAAGATACTTTATACACTAAAATAAATAATGCATGTGAGGGGGAACTGTCAGCATGAACATCTTCCGACTCACCCCCTGAGAACATCCTGTCTGGGTTTGAGGCGATAGTTTCAAAAATCGGCCCTATGCTAACAGCACCAACTAAAGGACAAAGCGAAAATAACTCTAAATGGTTTGATCATAACTGCTCAAAGGCAAGTAGAGATTTGAAGAATGCCTTAAAAATCAAACCCAGAGATTCTGATCAAATAAGAAATCTCGCTCGATTTACAAGAAGGCACTAACCGTTAGGAAAAAGGAAATCAAGGCCAATACCATAGAATCCCTCCTTGACCCTTCAGTGTTGGGGAACAGTAGTAAGTTCTGGCAAATTATCAACAACAAATTATCAACAAACCTTTGTTTGATAATCCTAATGATATAGCCCTTGGTACTAACATCTCAGAGGAGGAGTGGGTGACCCACTTTAGTATAATCTTTAAGAGTAATGATCAACGGGCAGAAAATGTCTTTTTAACCCCATCCGTAAACTCTTTATGCTTTTCAGTTAATGAGGTTGTAAGGGGTATCCAGGGACTAACTAACAATAAAGCCCCGGGCCCGGATGGTTTACCACCGGACCTTTTTAAGTCTAGTATTTCCTTTTGGGCTCCCGTCCTCACGGCGGTAGTAAATGCAGCAGTGATCTCGGGGTGCCCAAATGCGTGGGGGTTATCGACTATAGTCCCTGTTTTTAAAAAGGGCGACCGTAGTAGCCCATTATGTTACAGGCCGATATCTTTAATAAATTCAGTAGCTAAAGTGGTAGGTGGTATAATTTAAACAGGCTATCTACATGGGCCAAAGAAAACAACATTTTATCACCTATACAATATGGATTCAGACCTGGTCACTCGACAATTACACAGTGTCTGAACCTGTACCTGATTCTAAGTAAATACACCCTAGCCAAACAAGGAACTGTTTATATGACATTTATGGACTTGTCGTCCGCTTTTCGACTGTGTGGACAGAGGCATACTATGGGCTACCCTGATAAAAATGGGCGTAGAGAGGAATCTTGTCAACTTCTTGGCCGATCTGCATTCGGACACAAGAGCCAATGTTCGTTACACCCAAGACCTTAAAGTAACGGGTGAATTTAGAATAAATCGGGGTGTACGACAGGGATACATCCTGGCTCCATTCCTCTTCAATCTGTACATCAATGAATTGGAGGACTTTCTTCTAAAGACTGAAGCAGACTACCCCTTTGTAGAGCGCAAAGGGGTTCCTGTGCTGCTTTATGCAGATGATGCTGTACTTATTTCTAGAACAGCAAATGGCCTTCAGAAACTACTAAATTCCTTCTTTAAGTTCATGGAGTCCCGTGGCCTAAGCATTAACAATTCTAAGTCCTACGTCATGAAAATAGGTCAGGGTACACGGAAAACTAACTCTTTCTGCATAAACGGGGAGAAAATCCCCACTACCAATACCTTTTCATACCTTGGAGTCCTCTTAGATCACAAATTATCTTGGGGACCCGCAGTCACCAAAAAGAAGGGTGAGGCAGCACGTATTAATGCGGCCATTCTTGGCTTTGCGAAAAAAATTGGAAATTGCCCAACGGCCGCTTTGCTCAAACTATACCAGGCAAAAAGTGTTGCTGTCGCCTGCTATGGAAGCGAGCTTTGGGGCTACTGCAAGATAAAGGTCTTAGTGGCCACAGAAAATAATGCTCGGAAAAAGATATTGAGGCTGCCAAGGGGTACTGGGAATTTTTCGGTACACAAGGAGTTGGGTGTCCCTTATTTAAGTGACAGAATAGCAGTGAACCCGGTACTGTGCTGGTTAAATTGTTGGCTTAATACTGATATTCCTCTCACTCAAGCTTTATTAAAAGAAGCCTTAACACTTGATGGGAGGTTTAATGTTCCGTGGTTGAAGTATATAAAGGACTGTCTGACGGCAATTGGCCGGCCTGATTTGTTTTTTGCTCCCAACTTGATCACAAAACCTGATGTTATCTTTGTAAAAAATGCTATGTTAATACTAAGATGCACAGACAGAGAAGAGGTTGAGCTACAGAAGGACAGTGTTAGGAAACACCTACTTCTCAAAACCTGTCCACAAATGGAACCTTATTTGTCCTGGCACATGACTGGCTATGAACGTTTTTTGCTAACAAGGTTCCGCTTTGACCTATTCCATCTCCTACTGGCGGTTCCAAGTGGGGCTCATCGGGGCGAAGTGCTGCCAGCTTGTGGCTGCGACGGGAAGTTTCCTCAAGATCTGGCACACTTTTTATTCATTCGCCCTTATTATACTTTACCGCGGAAACTATATCTTAAACCGTGCCTCAAAAAACTGAACTTCGTACAAATCAAACCTGCACTTTACTATCTCCAATTACTGAATTGTGATTGTACTCTATTTGTCTGTAACTTTTTAAAATCAGCCATCACCTTCAGGAAAAGTATGGATGGATAATTATGCTGCAAATGTTTTAGGCACTTTTTAAATTTTTGTAATGAAATAATTTATGTTTTTAATGTGCATTTAATAATGCTTATGCTCATGGTGCCCGCTGCTCTCTCTTTTCTACCTTATACTGTGTAGTGGATACCTTACCTGTCAAATGAATTATCCGGACTGTTTTTAATTGTTTGTTGTTGAGATGTACTTTTATGATTGTAATGCTTTCAATTGAATAAAGTTATTTTGAATTGAATTGAATTGACTGCAGACCGTGGAAAACGAATCTTCTGTTGCCGTTTGCCTCTGCCTGATTTTTGTCTGCTCCCCCATGTTGGGTGGAGTAAAGGAGCCACATTGGTTATGTGAGTGGCGAGGACGAAAGACGCCCGGCCAGGTCAGGTACGAGAGGACCCGCTTCTGAGTTCCTAGGGGCAGGCTCTGTGCCGAAGGTGAGACCCAGTTGTAAGGCATTGCTGGTGGTCTCCTGCGGTCTCTAGCCTTTCTGGAGTCGTGTTGCGGACTCTCATCAGGTGATTACTGCCTGGGGGTTTGAAGGTGTTCTCTCCTTTTTTTTTACTGTTTGCAAATACTAAGAAGAGGCCCATTAAGCCTTGTTGGGGCTCCTGCGGCACGGGACGTCCTTACCTGTTTATTTCCTGCTGCAAGCCACGCCACATCTCTTGGGATGCATTCTCGCCACCGCCCAGCAGACTTCGCCATTCTACCTTCGAGCCCTGAGCCCGCTGTCCCAGGACTCCACCTCCCAGGGGGTATTGCGCTCTTGCGGCAGGAGCCGGGTCACGCACTTCTTGCGGCAGGAACCACGTCAGGCAGCGATAGCCGGCCCATAAAGCCTTGTTGGGGCTCCCGCGGCACGGGACGTGAACGGGCTCACTCGGGCGAAGGGCGGGCCTGTTTGAGCCTGGTAGAGGCCGGGCCCCCCCTCTAAATTCTCCAATACTTCAAGGTCAGTCCATATCTGTTTATCTGTGCATTGTTATCTCCTGGGGGGACTGACTTCCTGGGACAGTTGTTGATCTAGTATCTAGTTCACAATGACCACCCGCAAGGGAAAGGGGAGGAATGCTCTAATGGGTGGAAGTGTGGCAGGGACGCTGGACCCGTTTATGAACTGAGCCACTTCAGTATTAGCCCACAAAATTGCCCTTACTCAGCGTCGCCTAACGCTAGACCCCCTGCAATCTAAACGATCTTCGTTGGGAGGTCTGATGTCTGCGCGCTCTCCCGAACACCACTTAGTCACTGGCACTGACCCCCTTGAACTGGGTGGAGTTAACAGCCAGTCTCTTTGGGAACCAGCGAGCATTTCTATAATATCGGAGTCACCTTCAAGCCTTATGACCGCCGAACCAGGGCAAGAGGGTGTTGTTTGCAGTACATTTCCTCGTGTTTCTACAAGGTCCGCGCCTAAATCCATATCCCAAGCAATGGAACAAGTACCAGAGCCGGCCATTAAGAGGAAGCGGGGAGGGGGCCCCCAAAGGCAAAAAAATGCAAAGGTTCCTAAAAAGAATAAGAATGGTGGGTCTGTGACTGCAGTATTGCCAACGATAACAGAGCCTCAGACAATTACTTCCTTATTGGGCTCCCCAAACCTGGACCCAGTTGGTGTTTTCTTGACCCATGCGATGAGGGCTTTTGGGTTAAATTGGGGGCACTAATCACGGCATCTATGTCGCAAATTCTTGAGAGGTTGTCATCAATTGAGGGAAAATTATCTAATTTTGAAATGCTTGCTGTGTCCAACTCTAGTTCTATTAAAGCCTCACTGGGGGAAATCATCGGCCCTCTGTAACAACAACAAATGTGCTGCGAAATCCTGTAAATCCTAATCCCCCATCAGCCACCCCAATAACATCTAATCCAATGTTTACATAATCCAGTAGGAATGATGGGGCTGGTATTGCCTCCGATGTTGGTGTAGTGGCACATGAAGGTTTTGAAGGCAAGATGGTGAATACATTTAGCAATTTCGCCCAGCTCATTCCGCCTACTCCGAGGGTGGAGGGTGATAAATCCTGTTTAAGGACAGCAAGGCTAGCAAGACACATACAACCAAATAGTTGATTTGCGGTTTAAATAACCAACCTATTTCTGTCCCTGGGCGACCTGGTTATGGCTCCATAGTAGGGCAGCGTGGCTTGGTTGCTAGGCTCCCTAGAATAGATCACAAGGCTTTACATCTTCCACCCGCCGCTGCTCCACTGGTGGTGGTTCTGAGGAATGTCCCTTTCCTACACCCTGGGCAAATTGAATCCACTGAGCAGTTAATGGCAAAACAATGCACTGGCTCACTGACCATATGAAGGAGGCAGGGGTGGGGGATATTTGTAACCAATTGATAGTGGCTAGGCGTTCGTCTTGGGTTGGACATTCTACAATGGATGGGAGTGACTGTGTGGTTGCCAATTTTAACAATGAACGCGTAGTTAGATTCTTATTGGAATGTCTAGGGACCAGGGATGAAGGGCATCGTCACTGTAATATTTCTCTTCTGCCCCTATGGTTTTTCTATAGACCTTGCTATTATTCCCCGTCAGGTGGGGGGATTCGTAGTGTCCATTACAGCGCTATAGGCCGACCCCTTTACCCTAACCTTGCCAATAGATTTGCACCCTTGTCTGGCCTAGACGCCTGTGATTTACTGCCACCTGTAGAACTACTAAGAACAGACAATATCCCTAATCAAATTGTTACTCCCCATGTGATAGATTCAGGCCCTCTGGTAGTGCCAACTAGCGGGTCGCAGTGAGTAGAGGATCAGGTACAGACAGCACAGTGTGAGGGATTAAGCCCCAGCACATTGAGGATTTTATCTTGGAACATTGCTGGGTTGCTATCGAAGACTAGCACCTCTGATTGGTCTACTTTCATGGAGTTCTATGATATTATTGCCTTTCAGGAGACCTGGTCATTGAGTACAATTTTTCGGCCAGGATATTTGGCATTTAGTAAGCCAGCAATCGCGAGCATTAAAGGGCGACCCTCAGGTGGATTAACTGTGTGTGTTAGACAACAGGCAGGATACTAGGGACTGATAATCAGGATTTTCTGGCTATTAAAAAAACCCCTGAGTACGACCCCGAGTATATTGTGTTAGATGTCTACGCTAGAGGGCTGATGAGTGGTAAGGCTTCTCCGACCATCTCCAGCCTAGATACATATATCAAATCACTAAAAGGGTCATATAACTGGGTTATCGCAGGGGATTTCAACTTCACATTCGAGCCACTTGGCTTAGAAGAGGGTAGCCTTACCTGTGATGAGGATGCCATTTGGGGTGTTCCGTCCTTGACGCTAGCCCCAATCAAGAAATGGACAGAAGCCGCCCTGCAGTTGAAAAGTTTAACACTGGAGAGGGGGCTTTCGGGTTGTCAATGGTAGATCAATATCAGACAGTAAAGGCAATCCTACTTATACCAACGGGCTGAGAAGTAGTAGGATAGAATATTTCCTTATTAATTTGGAATTGTGGGAGAGGGTGAGAGACATGGAGGTTCTGAGAAGATTGGAGAGTGATCACGTTCGCCTGATATTGTCTTTAGAGGTAAAGTCATGTCCTCCCTTGAGGGGCACTATGGATATCGTAACAGCAGATGTAATTTTGTCCAATGATTGCCGCAGGTTAAAATGGGCAAAGATCTCTAGGGACGAGGGCACTTTGAATGGGATTAAATCAACCCTTGCAGATTCTCTTATTGCCCTCTCACACCTTGACCCTAAGGAGGACACTCTTCCTACACTTACAATAGCTCACGAGGCCCTCTTTGCTAAGTTGAGATCCTTTTTTATATAGCAAAAAAGAACCAATATTTACCCTATTCACAAGTCAGCTAAGTGGTATGACGGGGAGTGTAGGGTAGCTTATAGGGATCTGTCTAAAGCCATAAAGGCAGGTACAACGCAGGAAGTAAGGAATTTGAGGTCCGTTTACAGGGCAACCCAACAACGGGCCAAGAAGGCCTTTGACAAAAATAGATGGAGGGACTTGCTAGATGCTAGTAATGGGAAAAATTGGTGTCTATTCTGGCAACTAATCAAGTGGGGTAGTGACAATCCCGGTCCTGCGCTAGTCAACAATGTCCCCCCAGAGGTTTGGGTTGCACACTACCAAACACAATTTTCATCCCCTGTAACCCCTTCAATGCTGATGACAGATCGGTTCCGTCATCAGCATCGGCTGAGCTGTGCTGATGATGGAACCGTTCCGTCATGACTCCGCCCGCGCAAGGCGGAGTCAGCACAGGCGGAAAATACGCCCCGCACGGAAGGGGGTAAATAGTCCTGGGCAGTACAAATGTGTCGCCCCAGAGTCGGCCTTAACATTTACCACAGGGGACATTGAGCGTGCTCTTGATGGGGTAACCGCAGGTAGGGCCCCGGGCCGGGATTGTATTCCGGCAGACATATTTAAATCTGACAAGCAGAATTGGATCAAGCATATTCTTATTTTTACGAATGGTTTGGCCAGAGGTGCCCCCATTCCGGAATCCTAGCGTGGGGCTGAAATCATCCCCATTTATAAAAAGGGGGATCGTGCCAGCCCGACCAATTTTCGGCCCATAAGCCTTATAGACATTATGCAAAAGTTGATGGCCAGATTAGTGCTATGCAGGGTCAATGGATGGATCGATGACAATGACATTTTATCCACCTACCAAGCAGGATTTCGCTCCCTTGTTAGCACTATCGATCAAGTTTTCAGATTCATGTTGATATATTGAAACACAGTGATTTTAGCTGGGGGGGCATTGTATGCAGCATTTATAGATCTTAAATCTGCATTTGATCTAGTGCCCTGCATTAAGCTGATTATATTTTATTATAAAATTACATGAATTTACCTATGCCCAAGTCCAATGGGGCCAACAGAGTGAGTTAACAAAACGTTTTCCTCTGAACAAAGGAGTTCGGCAAGGGTGTGTTCTCGCCCCTACCCTCTTCTCGTTGTTCATAAATAATGTTATCTCGTATTACATTGATTATCCTACGGACGACCATACTCTTGCCGGATCGAGGGTTCCTCTTTTAATGTTTGCAGAAGATACTCTGATTCTGTCTAAAACTCAAGCTGGTCTGCAAAGAGCCCTTAACCACTTCAGTCTTTTTTGTAATGACCATGACCTAGTAGTCAATGTTGACAAGACTAAGTTCATGTTCTTAAATAAACATAAAACTGTGAGAGCTAGACTGGAAATGAATAGTTTGTCCTTGGAACAAACCGACTCCTTTACATATCTGGGCGTAACTATGGGCAAAAGGGTGATCTGGAACCCACAGATGGATCTGTTAGTCCTAAGGCACAACCAACTAGCAGGGGCCCTTTTAAAAGAACACTGGTTATCCCAAACTAAACCAGTTGCTCCGGCTATAACTGTCAATCAAGGGAAGGACAGAGCCTCAATTATTTATGGCGCTGAACTTTGGGGCTTCGAAAATCTAGTTCCATTAGTCCAAGCACAAAATAGGTTTCTGCGGGCACTGACCGGCCTTCCACAATCGACACCAGTCAGACCACTACTTGCAGATCTGGGTTGTACCTCGTTTGAGGAAGCTGCAGGCTTTAGACCTCTTGCCTACTGGCGAAGACTTTGGACTGCCCCGGAGTTAGCTCCTTATGTGCGAGCAGTTAAGCACAAAACAGATGGTAACAAATCTAATAAAATGACATGGTTACAAAAGATCCAGGCCACCTTATCGGAAATGGGCCTTGCCCACCTGTGGGATGACCCTGAAGGGAATGATTTCCCCTCAAAACAGATTTTAAAGCCCTATATAGGGATATGGTCAGTGTTAGACCTGGCATCATTGGCTTGAGTCTCTCCGCCATTTTTTCTGTTTGCCTCCACTGTTTTTCGATGTTTTGCTGATATAATGCTTTGGGCGCTGTGCCACTGCTGATCAGTGCCACAGTGCAAGTGCTCCCTATGTTAAATTGATGTATCGATTGAATTCAATGTTTGGCTTATTTGGTTTACTGTCAGTCCCTAGTCTAGTGCACAAGAAGTGCCAGGGCTTGTAAATACAAATGCTGCTCGTGGGCTTGCAGCACGTGTTGTGCCACCCACAAGAGCGGCCTCTTAAAAGTATGTCTGAAGGTCTGCCATTGCGAGACCTACGTGCAGTCTGGTACTGTCACGCTGACTGCGCAAGTACACCTACTTGCCAGTCCCTAAACCTTCCCTTAACTTCCTGTTAGTCACCCCTATGGTAGGCCCACGGGCAGGGTGCGTAGTAAGTATAAGGTAGGACAAGCCTGACCAAGTTGGCATGTCCTAATAGTGAATTACAGCCATATTCGTTTTTCACTATTGCGAGGTAACCTGCTCTCCATTAGTTAGAATGGGCCGCCAGGATTATTAATGCTATGATCCTAGCTGGCTCGGGGAGCATGGTGCAATGTCGAGTTTGGTATCCCTGAACTCGGGGTTTAATTACGCATCCATTTGTGTGGATGGTTTTTGGACTCTGGGTTTGAAAATAGCACTTTTAGAAAGTGGCTATTTTCTTGTCTAACTATTTCTGGTTTCTGATGGTTTGGTGTGTGTGTGACAGGAGCTGGGTGGCTCCAGAGGTCTGGATGAGTCAGTGTGGGATGAGTGGGACATTTGCGTTGAGAGTAGGGGGAGAGTAGTTGCTGATAGCCTGCCCTGCCTGATACAATGCTGGCTCCACCTCCTGCCAAGCGACTGATGGCTCCGTGCCTGCCATGGACGATCCGAGCCCCACCTCCTACCAGGAGGCCGATAGCTCTGCTCCTGCCGGTGACAATGCTGGCTCCACCTCCTGCTGGGCGTCTGAGGACCCAGCCCTGCTCAGTGAATAGGCCAGGTGCCTCTGCCTGGCTCCACCCACAACCGACCCAGGATGTTGGGAAATTCCCCTGCATGGACAAAGGGATCAAAGCCAAAAAGGGGTATAAGAGAAGGACCCCTGAACCAAGAATTTAGATCACTTCAGACAAGGAACCCTGAAACCAAGGACAAGAAGCCTGCTGATCCAAGGACTTGCCTACCCCTTCTGCCAGTGTGCTGTTTGCTGGGGGGAATCCTGCAGTGCTTCTTTATTTTTGCCAAGGAACCAGGAGAGAGGAACTGTGTGTGTACTCTCGCGCTTTGCTAAGAAAATCTCCAAGGATTGGAAGAGTGCCAGTCTCCTGTTGAAGTCACAGGGCTAAAGGACTTCATCTGCTAAAAGTGCTATTTGCTGGAACCTGTGAATCCAGCACCTCTGAAAGACACCAGCAATCTCGACGCCGACGGACGTCGCCGAATCCAGCTCGACACCGTGAGTAACGGCTCAAGTGTCCCGCTCCCTCGACGCCGGCCGCCGGGCCTGATCGACGCCAGCAGCAACGCCAGTGAGTAGTGAGTTCGGCTCCAGCTCCAAGGGACCTCGTGTCTGCACCGCTGCTGATTGCATCGACTTCGTGCCCTCTTGACGCCGTGAGCGCTGCTCACTCTTGCAACAGCATCATCGACATCGACGACTACTGAGGCCTGATCGACACCGACGACGCGACGCCGGATTGCTCGACGCCGCTGATCATCGTGTACTTCATTTTCCAAGGTACTGTGTTGTGGGGGGTCCGTGTGACTCCGGGCTCGACGTCGCGCTCCTCGCTGTCGATGCCGAACCTTTGGATTAACTTTGCCTCGACGTCGTGTGACTCCCGTGTGGGTTACATTGTTGCCAAGAACTATGTTTCCAGGAAGAAGAGTTGCTTTTGATACGGAAGACTTTTGTGCTAACAAGAAACTACATTTGAACTTTTATTTTCCCTTCCAAGAGTATTTATTAAGATTGTGCCTATTTGTGTCGTTATTTGGTCTTGTGCTAAGCCTTATATAAAAATCCCTATTTTTATAATACTACTGTGTCGTGTCCATTTGTAGTGTATTCACTTTATTACTGTATGTGGTCATAAATGCTTAACACACAGCCTCTGAGATAAGCCTGTCTGCTCTGCCAAGCTACCAAGGGGGTGAGCAGGGGTTATCAAAGGGTGTGATCCCCTTGCCCTGACTAGAAAAGGTGTGTCCCTATTTGTCAGAAGTGCATACCTCTGCCAACTAGAGACAGCCGGTTCTAACATTGGACGCAGCGGTGAGGATTTGAACCTTGCATTTATGACCCATGTGCAGTCATTAGTGTGCGCTACGTAGTGAAAGCAGACCATAGCGCAGCCACAATCTAATTTGGAAGGATTCTATTTTTTGGTTCTCCGCTTTTCTGAAGCTTGATTTTTTTTTTAACACTGCCAGTTTTGACCATGAGTGATACCGGAAGCAATACCCCTGTTGTTGTGGAGGAATTTGATAGAGCAAAGATAAATGTCTACAAATTGAAGGAGCTGCCACAGGCATCTCAAGAAAGGAGGAATATCTGAAAGCATTGGAAGCCTGGTTAGAGGCCAGGATTCCCACTGATCCGGTGGTTGTACCGCCAGGGGAAGGGGATGAGGAGGCACCAGTGAATGGAGTTGTGTCCTCTCCCGGAAGCAGTGTTTCCTCCAAAGGTCTTTCCCCTGAAGAAAGAGAAGAAAGGGCGAAAGAGCGTGCATACAACATGGAGATGGCAAGGCTTAATATAAATGGGCAGTTGGAGTTAGAAAATGCAAGAGGTAGGAGAGAAGCTGATTTGGAGACCAAAAGATTGGATTTTGAAAGAGAAAAGTTAGCTTTGGAGCGTGATACCAAGTTGAGGGAGTTGGAGATCCAAGCTAAGAAGTTAGAATTGAATCCCTCTGGTGGCAGCATCCCATCTGTGCCTGCAGAAAGTAGGTTTTATTTTCCCAAAGATGTGATCAAAGATTATCATAGGAATGAAGATATTGGTCAATGGTTTAAAGCATATGAGTTAGCATTGTTGGCCCACCGGGTCCCTGAGAAGGATTGGGGAGTGGGGTTGTGGGGTCGCTTTGTGAATGAGGGAAGAGATACCCTTTTAGACATGCCTGTTGAGGATAGGATGTTGTATGCTCATATGAAAGATGCTTTAATGTTACGGTATGGCCTAACCCCAGAAAAGTACAGACAAGCTTTTAGAGAATGTAAGAAGTTGCCTGGTACGACGTGGGTTGAATATGTGTCTTATTTTTTCAGAGCCATGGATGGTTGGGTAAAGGGCAGCAAAGTGGAAAGTTATGAAGCTTTTTATGATTTGTTTGCTTGGGAGCATTTGTCTAATAACTGTTTTCCAGAGCTGCGCCAGCACCTTATTGATAGCAAGATATCTAACCCTAGAAAACTTGCTGAGGAGGCGGACCGCTGGGTCAGTACCAGGGTCCACAAGGGTCCAGTGGGAGACTCAGCCAAAGGTGGGCAGGGTCCCCAGCAGAAGAGTGGGGGGGACAAGGGTAAAGAGAAGGAGTCCCAGAAAGGGCCCCAAAGTAATCTCCAAGGGAACCAAGGGAAGGGTTCCCAGCCTCCCCCTGAGAAGAAGCCAGGGGCCTGACAGGTAAACCTGTTCATAGGGGCCCCCTGACCTGCTACGTTTGTGGGCAGGTGGGACACCGGTATTATGACCCCCAGTGTCCCATGAAGAATTTGAATGCACCGCTGCGTGCACCCCCCGTCAGTTGGCGAGTGTAGCCCTGGGAGGGGAGGAGATGGTTGTCCCTGGTGGGAGGGGTCCCGCAGAAATGTCCCGGTCTCGCTAGGAGACATGCAAATGGTCCCTCCACCCCCTCTGCCTAGTAACATTAGTAAATATAGGCAGTGGGTGACCATTAATGGCCATAGAGTGGAAGCTCTCAGAGACACCGGAGCGAGTGTGACAGCTGTCAAGTGTCACTTGGTGTCCAGAGAGCAGGTGGTTCCCCATGCATTCTACCCCGTGATAGCTGCCGACAACTCCCAGAAAGAGTGTGAGGTAGCTCAGGTTTCCTTTGAATGGGGGGGACTTTCAGGTACTCTTTAAGTTGCTGTGAGGCCCGCCATGCCTGTCGATTGTCTCCTGGGCAATGATTTGGAAGACTCCCCTTGGGCTAAGGTGGAGAGGGAGACACATTTGAGAATGTTGGGTGTGCCAGAGTGGGTGTGTGCAACCACTCGATCCATGACAGCGAGTAAGGGTGTTGATGGGGTCCCAGAGCCTGAAAGTATGGCCCAGGACCCAGCTGTGAAGAGAAGAGGCAGGAGGCGTGGGAAACCGGCCCCGTAGATCCCGTGTGCCAGGAGGAGGTAGACCCTGAGGGGGATGCCCTGGAGCCCACAGGGGAACAAATTGCTGAACTGCTAGACCTGCCCGAGCTGACCCATTGGCAGCAGGATGGTGGTCCCTCCAGGGAGGAATTTTGTGCAGAACAGAAAGTGTGCCCTTCTCTTGTGGGTATGAGGCAGCAGGCCTCAGCCCAAACCTAAGGTGATCAATCAGGGTCACATTTTGTTTACTGGGAGAATGACCTCCAGTATAGCGAGCCTAAGGCTGCTGAGCCTGGGTCAGCCCGTGTGCTGGTGGTACCCCAGCGCTTTAGAGCCTTCCTACTGGGTTTGGCTCATGACGTTCCGTTACCTGGACATCTGGGGCAGGACAAGACCTATGACAGGCTTGTCACCCATTTTTATTGGCCTCAGATGCGCAGGGATGTAGACATCCATTGTAAGACTTGTCACACTTGCCAGGCAAGTGGGAAAAGCGGAAGGAAGCAGAAGGCTCCCCTCCAACCTTTTCCAGTGGTCAGTACCCCCTTTGACCGGGTGGGGATTGACATTGTTGGGCCCCTGGACCCCAAGACAGCCCTGGGCAACAGGTTTATCCTGGTCTTGGTGGACCATGCCACACGGTACCCGGAAGCCATCCCTCTCCGAACAGTGACGGCCCCCGTGGTGGGACGGGCACTGATGGGTGTTTTCTCCCGAATGGGGTTCCCCAGAGAGGTGGTGTCAGACCGGGGCACCAACTTCATTTCCAATTACATGAAGTCTCTGTGGAAGGAGTGTGTCGTAACGTACAAGTTCACCACTCCTTACCACCCTCAAGGTAATGGGCTGGTTGAGAGATTCAATCGGACCCTTAAAGGCATGATCATGGGTCTTGAAGAACCAATGAGGCGGAAATGGGACGTCCTCTTGCCATGCCTGTTGTTTGCTTACCGTGAGGTGCCGCAGAAGTCTCTAGGGTTCAGCCCCTTTGAGCTTTTGTATGGTCACCTGGTAAGAGGACCTTTGAGTCTGGTCAAAGAAGGCTGGGAGCAATCTCCCAGGAAACCTCCCCAGGATGTATACAGTTACATGCTGGCCTTTAGGAACCAGACTCGGTGCTTCAGAGATCTTGCTCAGGGAAATCTGGAGGCTAGCCAGGAGGAGATGAAGCGTTGGTACGACCGGAATGCCACTCTGGTAGAGCTTCAGCCTGGTCAGGAAGTTTGGGTCATGACCCCTGTGGAACCTTGTGCGCTCAAGGACATGTGGACTGGACCGTTTAAGGTTGTGGAGAAGAAGAGCGATGTCACCTACTTGGTGGACTTGAAATCTCCCAGGAACCCCTTGAGGGTCCTGCATGTCAACCGGTTGAAGCCCCACTTAGAAAGGTCCGAAGTGGGCATGCTCCTAGCTACAGATGCTGGAATGGAGGAGGAGAGTGAGCCTCTTCCTGACCTCCTGTGTGCTAAAGAGCAAGATGGGTCAGTGGATGGTGTTGTCCTCTGTGACACACTGACCCTTGAGCAGAAGCAGGATTGTCGCCAACTGTTGGGACAATTCCCTGATCTGTTTTCCTTGGTTCCGGGTGTCACTCATTGGTGTGTCCATGATGTTGACACCGGAGACAGCCCTCCTGTGAAGCACAAGGCTTACAGGGTGACTGACAAGGTCAGAGCGTACATTAAGGAGGAGGTCTCCAAAAGGTTTGCCTTAGGGGTGGTTTAGTTCTCTAGCAGTCCTTGGGCCAGCCCCGTGGTCTTGGTCCCGAAGGCTGCAGCGCCTGGTGCTTCACCAGAACTACGGTTCTGTGTGGATTACCGAGGACTCAATTCAGTCACGAAGACTGACGCGCACCCCATCCCCAGAGCTGATGAGCTCATAGATCGGTTGGGGGCTGTACAGTACCTTAGCACGTTTGATCTGACGTCTGGGTACTGGCAGATCGCCTTGACCGATGGGGCAAAAGAGAGGTCCGCATTCTCCACACCAGATGGGCTCTACCAGTTCCGCGTGATGCCCTTTGGGATGAAGAATGCCCCTGCCACCTTCCAGAGGTTGGTCAACCAGGTCTTGGCTGGACTGGAGGATTTCAGTGCCGCCTACCTGGACGACATCGCAGTGTTCAGCGCCAGCTGGGAGGAACACTTGCGCCACCTCCAGGAAGTGTTGTTGGCCCTGCACCGAGCAGGCCTCACAATCAAAGCCAGTAAGTGCCAGATTGGGCAGGGTTCTGTGGTGTACTTGGGGCACCAAGTAGGGAGCGGCAAGGTTGCCCCCCTGCAACCCAAGATTGATACCATCCTGGCTTGGGCGCCGCCCAAAACCCAAACGCAGATGAGAGCCTTCTAAGACTCACGGGTAACTACAGGAGGTTTGTCAATGATTACGGTAACATTGTGCACCCCTTGACTTTGCTGACTTCCAGGAAGCAGCCACGAAATGTGATCTGGACCGATGCCTGTCAAACGGCCTTTGACACCCTTTAAAACTACAATGTGCACAGCACCTATACTCCAGGCACCCGACTTTTCTAAAGAATTTATTGTCCAGACGGACGCTTCAGAGCATGGCGTGGGGGCTGTTCTAGCTCAGGTGAATGAAGAGGGCCGAGACTTGCCTGTAGCCTTCATCAGCCGGAGGTTACTTCCCAGGGAAACGAGGTGGAGTGCGATAGAGTGAGAAGCATTTGCTGTGGTCTGGGCGCTGAAGAAGCTAAGACCCTACCTGTTTGGGACTCACTTCCGGGTTCAGACAGAACACAGGCCCCTCAGATGGTTGATGCAAATGAGGGGTGAGAATCCAAAACTGTTGAGGTGGTCCATTTCCCTACAGGGGATGGACTTTACGGTGGAACACCGCTCTGGTACAGAGCACGCCAATGCTGATGGTCTGTCCAGACTTTTCCGCCTTAGTGATGAGGACTCCCTAGGTCAAGGGTAGTTCTCCCCACATTTCAGCTGGAGGGGACACGTGTTAGACCTGGCATCATTGGCTTGAGTCTCTCCTCCATTTTTTCTGTTTGCCTCCACTGTTTTCGATGTTTTGCTGGTATAATGCTTTGGGCGCTGTGCCACTGCTGATCAGTGCCACAGTGCAAGTGCTCCCTATGTTAAATTGATGTATCAATTGAATTCCATGTTTGGCTTATTTGGTTTACTGTCAGTCCCTAGTCTAGTGCACCAGGAGTGCCAGGGCTTGTAAATACAAATGCTGCTCGTGGGCTTGCAGCACGTGTTGTGCCTCCCACAAGAGCGGCCTCGTAAAAGTATGTCTGAAGGTCTGCCATTGCGAGACCTACGTGCAGTCTGGTACTGTCACGCTGACTGCGCAAGTACACCTACTTGCGAGTCCCTAAACCTTCCCTTAACTTCCTGTTAGTCACCCCTATGGTAGGCCCACGGGCAGGGTGCGTTGTAAGTATAAGGTAGGACAAGCCTGACCAAGTTGGCATGTCCTAATAGTGAATGACAGCCATATTTGTTTTTCACTATTGAGAGGTAACCTGCTCTCCATTAGGTAGAATGGGCCGCCGGGATTATTAATGCTATGATCCTAGCTGGCTCGGGGAGCATGGTGCAATGTCGAGTTTGGTATCCCTGAACTCGGGGTTAAATTACGCATCCGTTTGTGTGGATGGTTTTTTGACTCTTGGTTTGAAAATAGCACTTTTAGAAAGTGGCTATTTTCTTGTCTAACTATTTCTGGTTTCTGCTGGTTTGGTGTGTGTGTGACAGGAGCTGGGTGGCTCCAGAGGTCTGGATGAGTCAGTGTGGGATGAGTGGGACATTTTCGTTGAGAGTAGGGGAGAGTAGTTGCTGATAGCCTGCCCTGCCTGATACAATGCTGGCTCCACCTCCTGCCAAGCGACTGATGGCTCCGTGCCTGCCATGGACGATCCGAGCCCCACCTCCTACCAGGAGGCCGATAGCTCTGCTCCTGCCGGTGACAATGCTGGCTCCACCTCCTGCTGGGCGTCTGAGGACCCAGCCCTGCTCAGTGAATAGGCCAGGTGCCTCTGCCTGGCTCCACCCACAACCGACCCAGGATGTTGGGAAATTCCCCTGCATGGACAAAGGGATCAAAGCCAAAAAGCGGTATAAGAGAAGGACCCCTGAACCAAGAATTTAGATCACTTCTGACAAGGAACCCTGAAACCAAGGACAAGAAGCCTGCTGATCCAAGGACTTGCCTACCCCTTCTGCCAGTGTGCTGTTTGCTGGGGGGAATCCTGCAGTGCTTCTTTATTTTTGCCAAGGAACCAGGAGAGAGGAACTGTATGTGTACTCTCGCGCTTTGCTAAGAAAATCTCCAAGGACTGGAAGAGTGCCAGTCTCCTATTGAAGTCACAGGGCTAAAGGACTTCATCTGCTAAAAGTGCTATTTGCTGGAACCTGTGAATCCAGCACCTCTGAAAGACACCAGCAATCTCAACGCTGACGGACGTCGCCGAATCCAGCTCGACACCGTGAGTAACGGCTCAAGTGTCCCGCTCCCTCGACGCCGGCCGCCGGGCCTGATCGACGCCAGCAGCAACGCCAGTGAGTAGTGAGTTCGGCTCCAGCTCCAAGGGACCTCGTGTCTGCACCGCTGCTGATCGCATCGACTTCGTGCCCTCTCGACGCCGTGAGCGCTGCTCACTCTTGCAACAGCATCATCGACATCGACGACTACTGAGGCCTGATCGACACCGACGACGCGACGCCGGATTGCTCGATGCCGCTGATCATCGTGTGCTTCATTTTCCAAGGCACTGTGTTGTGGGGGGTCCGTGTGACTCCGGGCTCGACGTCGCGCTCCTCGCTGTCGACGCCGAACCTTTGGATTAACTTTGCCTCGACGTCGTGTGACTCCCGTGTGGGTTACATTGTTGCCAAGAACTGTGTTTCCAGGAAGAAGAGTTGCTTTTGATACGGAAGACTTTTGCGCTAAGAAGAAACTACATTTGAACTATTATTTTCTCTTCCAAGAGTATTTATTAAGATTGTGCCTATTTTTGTTGTTATTTGGTCTTGTGCTAAGCCTTATATCAAAATCCTTATTTTTATAATACTACTGTGTCGTGTCCATTTGTAGTGTATTCACTTTATTACTGTATATGGTCATAAATGCTTAACACACAGCCTCTGAGATAAGCCTGTCTGCTCTGCCAAGCTACCAAGGGGGTGAGCAGGGGTTATCAAAGGGTGTGATCCCCTTGCCCTGACTAGAAAAGGTGTGTCCCTATTTGTCAGAAGTGCATACCTCTGCCAACTAGAGACAGCCGGTTCTAACAGTCAGCCAAAAGTCTTTGTCTCGGGTGAATGGTGTTTCCCTAACTGGTATCTTTCTGGACTATAAAAAATAGAATGCAGGCTGGAGGCCTACTGGGACACCATTATGAGCCCAGGTGACAGGAAACTCTACCACCAATTTAGAGTGGGCTCTCTCCCACTAAAATCTTTTACCAAAAAATGGGGGACCAACCAAGACACAAAATTTTATTTCTGCCCATGTGAGGAAGAAACCTTATCACATGTTTTGTTTGTGTGCCCTGCTTACAAGAGCCCTCGTCATAAATGGCTCAAGCCGGTTTGCACTTTACTAGGTACAAGATCTTCTCAAACAGCTTTGCGTATCTTAAAAACCGATACTAGTGAAGTCATAGTTATTGATATGGCCAAATTCTGGAGTTGGACGGGGGCCCTTAGAAAGATTAGTTTGCAGGAGTCTACGTAACATGATAATACTGAGTGCACTGTGTTCTCAGTTTCTTCAATCTACTTTGCTCATAAGAATGAAATTTGTTGCTAAAACTTTGTAATGTGGATATAATGTTTTTTTATGCTTTTTATCTGGTTTCTTAGAGGAAAGGGTATATAATCATTTTATAATCATTTTATTGCTGACGTGCTTAGAATTTTAAAAGGATTTGATGATGAGATATCTAATATCTGTTTAGGAAAAGTTATTATGTACTTTTTTTTATTTTTTATTTGCCCTGTATTGTGTTATGTGTCTTTTATGATTATTCATGATCGAATAAAGACGAATTTGACTTTGAATTTGGATGGCACAATAAGTGCAGCAGATCCGCTAGTAGCATTTAGTTTACAGGTCCTGGGTACATGTAGTATCAGTTTACTAGGGACCTGCAAGTAAATTAAATGTGCCAATTTGGTAAGCCACTTTTACCATTTTTAAGGGAGAGAGCATGGTAAAGTGCGCAGAGTCCTAAAATCCAACAAAAATGTGTTCAGAAAATAGGAGGGCCAATGCAAAACGTTTGGGGATGACGATGCAGAGATGTCTAAGTCCAACAGAAACCAAAAACTAAAATAAGCTTGATGAGTTAAGTCTCAGGCTTCAATTATGAGGATATACCTTGAGCAAACAAGTGTTTTTGTAGGTGGTCGCAATTACTAGTTGTGCAGAGTGTACTGCAATTGCTAATTACCAAATGTGATAAAGTATTGTCAAACTCCATTCAGGGAACCACAGGACAGACCGAGTCTATTGGGCCTTAATCCTGGTGGTTGGGGTCTTATGCCACTATTTTTCTGGGGTCCATTCTACTATGTCTTTGCAAACTGGGCCGCGTACAACCCTTTCCACACTTGACTCACAGTGTAGCAATGGAGAGTACTGAAAGGTTTCTGAGAGAGAAGTAGAGTGGGGGAAAAGATCTCAGAACTTAACAGTCAACTCACAGATAAAATAACATATTGTCAACCTCAATGCTTATTTTGAGTTAAAAGAAAGTACTATAATCCAACAGCAAAATTAAATACTGACCTGCTCAAAAAGAACTACAACTACAGGTATGTAATACCAACTATGAACTTAATTAAAGCAATGGGTCCCCTTCCCATATTTTCCTCACTCTGGTAGATTTCTGATAGCTTCAATTCCCATATACTATGGACATAGACATAATTAGGAAGATGTGCAGATTAGTTCATGTAACCCTACTGATCAGATCTCTTAATTCTACAAGGCAGACTCTTCTGCGCATTCTAGTCTCTCATTCCAGTCTCGGTTACTGCTTCATTTATACCAGCTGGACGGCATTGCCATTCTAGCAGCGCTGCAGGTGATATTTGTGTATCCACTTTTGTTGGGGCTGCAGCAACAGACTTGCATTAAAATAGGAACTGCTAGACAGAATCAGCACAGCAGGCCAGCACAGCGGCACTTGACTTCAGAAATGGCCACTTCCCCAGCCTGCTACAGAAAGGTGCTCAGGTTCAGCACTTGCAGCGTCCTGGCCAAGTCCTCCATGATGATATGTCTTAGGTATTTCACGTCTTCAGGCCAACCAGGGTCTCTGCTTCAGCAGTGATGTGGTTCCTATTCCTGAAGTCTGCCAGTCACTTTTGGCTCAGAGGCTGATTGTCGGACAGCATAGTGATGCTTGTTCTTGCAAAGTCTTGCCACAGTTCACATGGGACGTACTCATTGAGTCCGAGATACCCCTTAACAGCTCAGGGGACTCCTGGCTTCACTTTCTTTTGTCAGCTTTCTCTGGGTGCTTCTCACTTTGGGAACACACTGTCTTTCCCATCATGGACAGTTATTTCCTTCTGAAGTATCAAGCACTCTCCTCTCTTTCAGCATACAGGCTAACTTTCTTCTATAAGTCAAAGCCTCAGCTCCTCCAGCAGAACGTGAAGACTTAGTGATGCCATTTCACCTTTTGCCAAAGACTGGCAATCAGGCAGACACCAGCCGAGGTTAAAACAGCAGATATTTGAGTGCTGTGCAGAGCACTCCTTTCCTTGCCCAAAAAGAAAATGGAACTGGAACAAAGTGAGGTGGTTTAGATTCCAGTTTAGCAGACATTTTCTTGACAGGGATTTGGTTACAAGGCCTCCAAATGGTTTTGGATTGGTTCCTTTTTAAATGTGAGTTTCTGATGTTTTTTTTAGACACACCCTTTATGCAAGGAGATGTTTCTCACAGTTTAGCAGATAGCGGTGGACTGGCTTAAAGAAGGAGTATCCAAAACAAGGGAAAAATGAAGTGTGAGATCTCTTCACATCTGTCTGTCAATAGACTTGCTAAAGAAACAATTAGGGATATACACACTGCTGGTCCTGCCGACAAACTTCCTTACGTTGATCAAAAACTTCAGACCCACCCATCCTCCCTACCATATACTAAAAGGAAGTGCTCAGGAAGAACTAATCAGCAGCCCTTTGCTGACAATGTCCTCATTGAATTTCAAAAGGTAGATCCATCTTCCGCTCCCTCACTAAAGTGCCTGTTTCTCTACCTTCCATCCAAAGGAATGCAAATCATATGCTTCTACTGTCCTGTGGAATCTGTCTTCATCTTCCATATTGTGCCATGCTAAACCATGGACTATGTAGCAGGAGTCTGAGGACTGGAGCCAGTGGGATCCAGTCCTCAGACTCCTGATACATAGTCCTACTACCATACACAAGCTACACCCTTACTACATATACACATCCAAAATGCATATGGAATGTCAGCACAAGGTTCCAGGGTTCACATAATAGCAGAACTTTACACAAGAGGGGTATAGAAACCCTCCTTTCTCTCACATAGAAAAAAAGGTCTGGTCACATTCCAGAGTCACAAAACCGGTACACTGCCACTACGGTTTATGCAATGCAACCAGGACAAGGATATAAGTCCAGTGCTGACTATTGTATCACACTTGGTGTGCTCCTCTAAGACACAGAACAGAATCCCAACCTGATAGTACATTTACTTTATTTTGCTGCAGGCTATAACGCCATTTGGTCACATTTAAGTGCTCTTTCACGTATAACTTCCATCTATAGAGGAAATGTTGTTGCAATTTTAAATGGATCGCATCCACATTCAGGTGTTTAGAATTGGTAATTTATACAGCTCAACTAAACATTGTGGCAATCAGTCTTTAATTCGAAAAGGGTTTTGTTAGCAGATAATGGTTTGACCCTTAAAGTGTATAACAATAAACTGCTCAAGGAACACCAGTGTACTTTTGAAGTGCATGAAGCAAATAATCTATCAATAATGTACTTTCCAGTTGCTGTATGGTAATTCGACACCCCAATTTATACAGGATGCTCACCTTGAACTCCATCTTCAGTGTTAGCAGATCAGCATTTCTTAAGATTGCCTATTTTTCTGTCTTTTCAATAGGTAGCCTAGAAATACAGTAAGCTAAACCTCCTCACTCTTAGTTAGGGTCTGCTACATTGATGAATAGACATTTCCTTTTTTATTGGCAATGCCGCAAACGTTACTCTTTGTCATCTCCCTTAGTGCTGGAAGTAGCAACTTTCTTATCAGCTAACCACATGAAAACAAAATTGACTGCAGTCTACGTTTATTTCTGGACAGAAATTACATCTATAGTGTCAGAGATATATTGCAGCCACACTTCTATTAAGGAGGTTGAGAGTAATGTCCAAAGTCTATGCTTAACAAATGGTCGGGCGTGGCCAAGAAATACACCAGCCAATACCATGGATGTCTATTAGGGGTAACCAGGGGCTGTTTGTCAGCCTTGGCAAATGCTCTGGTGGTATAAAATTAGCTGTTGTGTGAGCAGTGCTTGATTGCAGTGCTGCGCTGAAACTCTGCCTGCAGAGACTTCATGATGGCCTGAAAGCTAGGCCTGGGTGGGGTAAAAAACTTGTCTCACCCGTTGCTATGGTGACCCCAGGTATCCTTGTGATAGTGCCAGGCGTTGTCACTGCTGTGAGCTGCGGGCCCTGAACAAACCTCTTTTTTAAAAACAAATATTTTTATTGGGATTATCTGGTACATTATAAAAGACATTTCAAATAATGTAGCATAAGCATACAGTATACAAGGCTACAAATAATTTAGCATGAACATACAGTAAACAGGGCTTCCGCCCAGCATTGGATCTGTACAAATATTGGCAAAAGAAAAATTTGCAATTTCAGTCCAAGAATAAATACACAATTGATGATAAAAGGCATTAATGATAAAATCCATTTAACAGAGGCTAACCCGGCTGGCCATACAAAAGTAGGAATGGTATACTGCATCCTACATCACAATATTGCCTCCCTCCACTTTGTAATAGGAGCCCATAGGCGTCTTCCCATCTCCCAGTTTTTTGCACCCTTCAATTCATATAGGCTAGACTCTATGTTATGAATACCCAATAATCTGGAGAGCCACATCTGGAAGGAGGGAGCCGTGGCATCTTTCCAACCTGCGATAGTAAGATCCGGAGTACAGCAACTGACATAAAAAACAAAGCTTCCTCGTCCTTTCCCAGGTTAAGTTTAGAGTCGGTGCCCAATAGCATCAGGGTAGGGGATAGATCGATCTTATGACCTAGCAACCCCTCCCAAAATTTTTCTATCTCATCCCTGATCGGGCCTAGCATACTACAATGAAAAAACATATGCAGTAAGTCTGCTTGACCGGCATTGCATCTGGGGCACTTATCATCTTCGCTGACCCCCCATGCAAATAATTTTGCGGGCGTGTGGTAAAGGTTAAACACCGTTTTGTAGTGCTGGGCCCGCAAATTAGAAGCCCGGAATAGCTTTTTGTTCAAACATATGGCAAGATCCAGGTCAACATCGGGGTTACCCAGTTTTGTGGCCCAGGTACATTCAGTTTTCTCTATATCGTCTTGGATCCTCGTTACAAGAAAATTATACACTATTTTTATCTTCTTGCACCCTTTAGCTAATAACTCTACCAAGGGGAGCCAAACTGGCCCTGGGATGGACCAGGAGATCCTCGGCCACTGCCGCACTGGCCGAGTTGCATTGGCTGCCTTTGAGGCAACGCATTGCCTTCAAGGCCCTTTGCCTGGTCTTCAAGGCACTACATGGAATAGGACCCAGACCTCTTCAACGTCTGTTCTCCTGGTATACCCCCACCAGAACACTTAGGTCCACAACTGCTTGCCTCGCGAGAGTGCCCAGATGTAAGAAGGCCAGGATGGGAGGTAGATCGTTCAGAGTAGCTGCAGCCAAGCTATGGAACAGTCTACCTGCCGACATTCGCCATATTTCTCATCTCCTCCCATTCAGGAAACGTATCAAAACTTGGCTCTTTCCCCTGTCCCTATAAAAATTAACCGGCCATTCCCAGCCCACCCCCGTCTATAAACCACATGAGTAGCTACCAGCGCCAGGATACCTGCCAGGTGACAGTCGCGCTTTATAAATATTTTAAATAAATAAAATAAATAAATAACCGGAGGTGGCATCTTTGGTCTTAGAGCCTTAAGGGTTCAGGCAATTTGGCCATACAGTAGCCAATGGTTAGATGGGATACCAAACCTGCGTTGTAAGACATGAAACCCCACCATCCTATCTCCCTTCATGATATCCCCTAAGGTCTTAACTCCCAATCCCTTCCAAATCTTAAGATTCCTATCCGTTCCCAGCTGGGGGAAAAGACTAGAGTTACACAGATGTAAATATGAATTTAGCTTCGGAGCATTAAAAAACTTCAGGATAAATTTCCAGATCAGCCAGGCCCCATAAAGAGTCTTAAGTCGAGCCTTCTTATTGAATCTCCGATCAACTTCACACAACAGTAAGCCGATTGCCTTTTTTCCCCACCAACATCTCAAACATGGAGGGTGGACTCTGCAAATCGGAATTTTCCGCCTCCGAGTCCCCCTCTGAGTGAAAAAGGACAGACATTTGTATAAAAAGGCAGGAGTAGTGATAAAGCCTTACTTTTGGGAGTGCCAACCCACCCCTTTACCTAGGAAGTGACATAAGGCTGGTGGTACGCCTGACTTTGCCATACTGCCAGATGAATCTTATAAAAACGGATTCAAAATTTTTCATTATCTTTTCTTCAATGAATAGAGGTATGGCCCAAAACAAGTTCAGCACTTTGGGAAACATTACCATTTTTAGTACGTTTACCCTCCCTATCAATGAAAGATACAGCACATCTATTCTCAGCTTCTATAGCCTTGATAAGGGAGGGATAATTTTCCCTGAACAAACCTCTAACAGAAGCAACAAGTAAAATAAGACAAGATTATTTGTTTTTCTAGTTGACGCAAGATTTTCATAAACTATGCTGCAAAACTTCAGAAATTATTGTTAAAGTGCACATCTTTCAGGTCCAACTCTTCTAGCAATCTAGCCATCGTTTAGGTAATGTGAATAACACATTAATTGACATTCTTTTATGTCCAACTATGCATCTGTGTAGCCACAACATGCACATGCCGGTCAGTGCGGTGTACTGGCCAACTAGACGTTGTTTGTTTGAACACCACCAAGTGTAGAATGGCCATACTACGCATTGGGCGATGGCAAGCGTTTTCCATGGAGGCTTTAAGGGTGGGTGTCAGGCTTTGTTAGTGGAGGGCAATTTTGTAGCAGTGCAGCCGTTTTAAAAGCACTGCAAAGTTCCTTGTATATTCAGTAGTTTTCAGGCAATAATAAAAGTGTCAAGTTAATTCTGGTGATTTATTAATGTCCCTGCTGGAAAGAGATGGGAGTTTTGACTAGTGGCAGTTTTTACTTATCTAAGGTAACACAGAGGGTTAATATGCCTCCTGCAAAGAACGTGTGCTATGCATATATAAAAAAAATATTCTGAGGGGACAGCTCAGTGAGTTACGGCTTTTGTCACAGAGATTCAGTTGTTACTGTGCAGTACATAAATTGCATTCCTAATCTAGCACAGTCAGCTAAGAACTGCCATCTGAGAGCTGCATGCAAGCTGCATGGTCAGATTAGAAAGTTATGTTTTTTTCCCCAGTCTTTCTATCCTGATGTTGCTAAGAAAGGTTCGTTTGGGTAGAAATACATTCTTATTATTAAGTTCAACCCTAACCACTGTGTTATGTTCTTAATCTTGAGTTTGTGCTGCTTTAAACCAATAACTCTTAAAGGGTGTCTACCAGTATGGATGACATGTGAATCCTTCTCCTTGTAGTCTCCTTTGCATTATGTAACATTTTCTATACACTAATATACACACAGATGGTTCATTGTTTCTGCATGTGTATGTGATGGATTTTGAAAATGTGGAAAATGTTGCTTTAGGAGCAGTGATTAATGGAATCATTTTTAAATTCGGACTGTTACATCTGCATTTGCAAAGCAAGCATTCATGCCTTTGGGCACTCTGGCTGTCAGATAAGATGTTTGTTGCTGGTAAGCTATGCAAATGCAGAACAAGCATATTATTGAGAACAATGATGTAGAAGAAATTAATGATAGCAAAAAGGTTCAATGGCTCCACAGGTTTATAAGTGCGTATACCATGTAATGGAAAGGAAGGTTGCTGGGAGAACTTGCCCTGCATTAAATAGCACTGTTATTTATGCTCCAAGACTGAGATTTAATTACATGGTACTCTTCGTTTCTAACACAAACTATAAAACCTTATAGACCAATCAACCTTCCCATCTTATAAGTTATTTGATGTTGATAATGGCTGAATTCGACGTGACTAGCGTATTTTCCATTGTGTACACTATTTGATAAGTTCTTAATCAATGCTACATTGTCTTAAATGTATATCTAAATGTACTACCTGAAACAATGTACGCAGCGACATTTTCAATAGGATTTGAAGTATGTCTTTTTATAGAGTACTTCTTTTGCATCTGTAGAGATTTTCCAGCCTCTGTGTTTGATATAAGTAGCCAAAAGTTAGATGCCTCACTTCCTGTGATAGCACCAAGCCAAAGATCATGCAATGTTACTTCCTTTGATTTCATGGGGTCCCAATGTCATGTGATGTCATCAGGTCAAATGCCATGCAAAGTCCCTTCCTGTGACATCATTGAGATGGGTCAAAGAGCAGGCAACATCACTTCCTGTGATATCACCAGGTCAAAGTTTGAGTAATGTCACTTGCTGTGACATGAGTTTAGGGTCACATGGCATGTGAGGTCATTTCTGCCACCCCCGGCATTTTGATGAATTGATGTCCATGACCAAGACATGTTTCTCTGGAGCTCCGTCTCAGAGCCCTTATCTATGCCATAAAGGTGGAGTGAAGCCCAACAGTGCTGGCGAGGGGACAAGCCTTGACTGCTCTTGATGCCGGTCGAATCAGCGAAAGCCAACGTAGCCCCCCAAAAACCACTTAAATGGGCCACTCATATACGTCTCCGGCAGCATACAAGATGGGACCCCCCATTGAAAAGGAGAGATACAGACCCCGGAGGACTCATGCAGGGGTAACTATCCAAGAAATAGAGCAAGCATGCCACCCGGTGGCGATCCCCCCTTGTGACATTGGGCAGAAGGCAAGCAGCAAGGGCCATGTAGGCAGAGGCATCTGCAAGAAAGACCTGGGCAGCTCTGGAGGCCCGACCAAGCCCCATTGCACTGGGCGACAGGATGAGGCAAGGTGGCCAGACGAGTGGTGGTGGACAGTGCAAGGGGGGCATGAGGAAGCTACCTGAAGATGCAAAACCCCAAGGACTTGTTCTTCACGAGACGCAAGAGGCCCTAAGACCTTACTCAAAAAGGTGAGAGGAGGCCCTAGACACTTGGAGTTTGGAACTGGAGGTGGGAGGCCATGGGAGAGAGAGAAGGGTATCCTTGAGACCCTCAAATCTGGCCTGAATAACTGCATCATCCTCTGCAAGTGGCCCAAATGACTCAAGGAATGGTAGGGAGCGAGGTCACCCCACCTAAAGAGTGGTAAGCAGCCCTGCAATACTAGGGGGGAGGGCAACAAAAGTGCCACAGAGTGGAGATCCCCTGAGAGTAACAGGGGTGAGGGAGTGATCCACTTACACCAGTGATGGCAGGTAGTAGAGCTGAAACCCCCGCCTCTCTTCTATTAGGGGCTTGCTTCAGAAAATAGACGCTTCACATTCTCAGGGAGAAAACATTCAGGCAGCAAGCTCCAAAAGCAGTGAATCTACAAATTTATAGGCTCCAGTGACTAAAGAGAACATTCAAATCTTGCTGTTGGATTTTCGCAAAGACATTTCCTCTCTGTGTCACTATTTTAACAGGGCCCTAACTGATTTAGACCAGTGCTTCTGCCAAACCAACTCCCGCCTGTAGTGTGCCAAAACTACAGCAATGTACTACGAACAAGACAATGCGGACCACACTGCAAGCTTTGAAAAACTGGAGTGGGACTAATCTGCACTACAAGACAAGCTGGACAACTTGGAAAATCAATCCAGAAAAAACAACATATCTGAAAGAGACTGTTAATTAAAGATTTTTTACCTTAGAACCTCCCCCAGCCTTCAGACTGGATCCAGAGAATTTTTCTTCAGCAGTACCCCTGCGCGTCGGTAGGTGGCGTCGGTTGACTCACTGTTCGTCATTGGCGTCGTGATCGGTGTAATGATGTTGCCGTATTTACTTAGATGCTGCCCCGTGAGCCCTGATGTCAGTTCTTTCTTATTTCGCGCCAGCCAGTACATATCCGGAGACAGCGCTACCCTTAGTCACTTTTTGACTAAACCTTTTCTGACCTTTGTCGACATCTTTTTTGAGTCGTTCGACTCCTGGGGCATGAAGGGATGTACCATTGGCATACCGGCTTCATGCCTTGTGACTCCTGTCACAAATTGATGTTGATCACGGACCCATACCTCTTGGGCCTCTAGTGTCTGGAGCGCGACCATGACCCAAAGTCGTACTCTGACTGTCGGGCCATGAAGCTGAAGTCTTTGTGGGAGTGGTCCTGAAAGCTTCTCGAGGCCCGAAAGTCGACTCTGTGCCGCTTGAGGTCTGCGTTGGGAGGGAGGTCGGAGGTCCGATCATGGAGTCACCACCACCATTCATTATCAAAGTCTTCATCTTTGGGTAAGTCGAAGCACAAGAAGAAGGCGAAGAAGCACAATCACTCTTCGCCTTCTCCCTGACCATTGGCTGATGCGACGTGGGACGTGGAAGGTCGTCGTCCTTTGGCTCCGGCCGTGAAGCCAGCTGGGACGGCTCTGACCTTACCTCCCTTCCCAGGAGCCGGAGCATCCTCTGCCCAGCTTCATGCATTTTATGAAGCTCTCCACTGAATCTTTGGGCAAGCCCAACTCTGCTGGCGCACCTTCCGGCCTCGCAGACTCAGCTGAGGGCTCTAGGCCTACGATGCTGGTGGCTTCGGCCCCGGCACCGCAGGTCCCCAAGGGATCCAGGCCTAGATCCAGATTGGCGCCGGTCGATCTTACGACACCTTTTACGGTGCTGATTCCTTTGATGACACATCCACTGCCTCCGATGCCGGTTGTGTCCCCTGGCCAGCCTCCCCCTCGATATGGTCACGGAGCAGGACCTGCATCAACCGACACTGGTCCCGGGCGGGGGTTACTTTTGTACCATTGCTCATCCCTGGCATTCCTTTTTGCTCTGAGTGGTAGCCAGGTGAGGATGAGGAGGACTAGGAGGGGTCTGTTGACCCTTTGGCAGACCAGCTAGAGGAGCCGAACTGGAAAGCGGCGTTGGGTGAATCCAGAGGTCTTAATACATCCCCAGACCCTGGTATGCTTTCTCCCCCTACCGTGGCCACGAAGGAGGGAGCCTCCTATGCTATTGTGGCCTTGGGGGTTAAGTTTCTTATGGTGGCAGTCAGGACTAACCTCCTCACTGAGGTGCTTCAGCTGGCAGCAGCCTCTTCAAAGCCCCTGCAGCCTTTCAATTAAGCCCTAACCGACATCCAACTGGTAACTTGGTCCAAGCCCAGCACAGGTGCTCCTGTGGACAGGATGATTTCCCAATGCCACCGCCCAGCTCTGGCCGACCCACTTTTCCTCTCCCACCACCCTACTCCTGAGAGCTTGGTGGTCCTAACCTCAACCTCAAATGGCACGTTCCCTACTGCTCCCCTAGATAAGGAATCCAAGAAGCTGGACCATCTTGGCAAGAAGATGTTTTCTTCCGCCAGCTTAGGACTGCGTTCGGTGAACACCACATGTCTCTTGGGCCATTATTCCCACTCCGTGTGGGACACGGTCGCGCATGTGCTGCCACAATGCCCGAAGGAGGCCCGACCTGTACTCTGCAGTGCGCTTGTCAAGGGTAGAGATGCAGCAAAGTCGACTGTGTGCTGGACTCCGCCGACCCGCTGGGCTGGATTATTTCTACGTCGGTAGCCCTGAGACGCTACACCTGGCTGAGGTCCACTGGCTTCTCCTGGGATGTCCAATTGACCCTTTTGGACATGCAATTTGTTGGTCGTTCCCTGTTTGGAGACAGGGCAGACAACGAGCTAGGGCGCTTCAAGGACTCTAGGACGACGGCCAGATCCCCGGACCTCTCTACCACCTGTGCTGTCCTGTGCAGTCTGCCTTTCGCCCTTTTCATGGCTACGGAAGGGGTGCCCCATCACATTCCACCGAGGGCCACCTGCCAGCACAAGCTGCTCAGCGTCTACGCGGCCAGAGTCGGGGGACCCAGTGCCATGGGTCTGGGGACGAGCGGGAGGGCAAGTCGGCCAGTGGCCCCTCTACAGCAGCCTCCAAACCTTTCTAGTCCGACCTTTCAGTGCCATCAGTTGCCAGTGGGCGGCAGGGTCCGCCATCACCTCCCCCACTGGCACAACATCACGTCGGACAGGTGGGTTTTGCAGATAGGCTGAAGGGGCTACTCCCTCCCTTTCAAGACTACCCCTCCATCCATGCCACCTATATTCCATTGCATGTCAGAGGATCACTTGGCCCTTCTCTTTCAAGCAGTTACGGCTCTCCTGGTCAAGGGAGCTATCAAGTACGTCCCTGTCCCAGAAATAGGTTGTGGTTGCTACTCCCACTATTTTCTGGTGCCCAAGAAGGACAACGGCCTGCGTCCTGTCTTAGATCTCAGGGACGTCAACCTCTTCCTCCAGAAGGATAAGTTCAAAATGTTAACATTGGCTCAGGTCCTGTCTACCCTCGACCCTGGAGACTGGATGGTAGCGTTGGACTTGCAGGATGCCTATTTCCATATCCACGCCCTGCCGGTGCACAGGCGTTACCTACGGTTCATGGTAGGCCACGAGCATTTTCAGTTTACCGTGCTCCCCTTGGCCTTAACAGCCCCCCTCGGGTGTTCACGAACGTGATGGTGGTGGTCGAAGCTCATCTGGGCAGATCCTTGGTTTCAGTCTCCCCTATCTCATGCCTGGTTGTTGAAGGCGAGCTCGCCCTAGGCTGTCGTCGTCCACCTCCAGACTACGGCAGACCTCCTGCCTTCACTGGGGTTCACAGTCAACATGCCAAAGTTGCACCTGACCCCTTCTCAGAAGCTCCTTTTAATCAGAACAGTTCTGGACTGAGTGCAGTTTCCGGCCTATCCTCCTGAGCAGCGAATCCGGGATATTTGGGTTATTATACCAATGTTCCAACCTCTATTCTGGATTTCGTTGAGAATAACCCTGAGGCTGCTGGGCCTCATGGCCTCCTGCATCCTGCTGGTGGATCATGTCAGGTGGCATATGCAGGCTCTGCAGTGGGACCGGAAGTTCCAGTGGGCGCAGCATCAGGGGAATCTGTCAGATGTTGTACAGTTCTTGGTGGGGACTACACAGCAATTGCAGTGGTGGCTCACAAACGAGGATTGGGTCAATGGCAGATACCTCTCCCTTCCCCAACCAGAGTTCACAGTGGTGACAGATGCCTCACTCATGGGATGGGGGAGCCACATGGGAGAGGTGGAGATCAGAGGCCTCTGGTCTCCGGCGGAGTCAGGGCTTAACATCAACCTTCTGGAGCTTCGTCTAGCAATGAAGGCATTCCTTCCTTCTGTCAAATGAAGAGTTGTGCAGGTGTTCACAGACAACACTTCAGCAATGTTGTGTTGGAAGAAACAGGGTGGAGTGGGGTCGCTGACCCTCTTTGAGGAGGCCCTTCGTCTGTCTGGAAGCATCAGGACACGTCTCTGGCGGTTCAACACCTGGCAGGTTCCCTGAACGCCAGGGCGGACGAGCTTAGCCGCCGGTGCTTGATGGATCATGAATGGCGTCTTCACTTGAAGGTGGTGCAAGGTCTCTTTCAGCAGTGGGGAGAGCCTTGGTTAAATCTATTCGCCACTGAAGAGAACGCACAATGTCAGCAGTTCTGCGCGTTGGAATTTCAAAGGCAACCCTAGCTAGGCAACGCTTTTTGTCGCGAGTGGAGATGCGGTCTTCTATACGCCTTTCTGCCTATACCACTTCTGCCCAGAGTGATGAAGAAGATCAAGCAAAACTGGGCCCTAGTCATTCTTGTGTCTCCAGACTGGGCACGAAGAGTCTGGTATCCCGAGCTCTTGGCCATCGATCCAACACTCAGAGTGCCCCTTCGGGAGGATCTTCTGTCACAGCAGCAGGGGACGGTCCTCTACCCGAACCTGTCCAGCCTCCACTTCCCTGTGTGGAGATTGAGCAACAACAGTTGACAGCTTTCGACCTTCCTCCTGAAGTCTGTAATGTTATCCTGACAGCCAGGCATCCCTCTACTAAAACAGTATACGTATGTAGATGGAACAAATTTGTGGCATGGTGCTCAGCAAATGCTCTGGATCCCCTTTCGGCCTTCCTTGCTGAGATTCTCCTCTTCCTGCTTTCTTTGGCCCAGCCGGGCTCTGCTTTGGGCTCCCTTAAGGTCTATCTTTTGGTTATTTTGGCCTCTCTTCGCCTTCCTGATTAGCCTTCTCTTTTCATATCCCCTATTGTAAATTGTTTCCTTAAGGGCATTACTTACCTGTTTCCTCCTATGCCTTTTGCAATGTCCCAGTGGCACTTGAACTTTGTTCTGACTTACCTTATGTGTGCTCCTTTTTGAGCCACTACATAATTCACCCCTTAGACTCTTTATCTTAAAGACTGCTTTTCTGGTTTCCATAAAATCTGCTCTTAGGGTGAGTGAGCATCAGGCTCTGTCTTCTACACCTCCTTTCCTTGCTGTTCATCCGGACATGGTTATCCTTCGAACTAGACCTTATTTTCTTCCCAAAATGGTTACCTCTTTCCACATAGGACAGACCATCAGTTTCCCACCTTCTTCCCTCCCCCGCATCCTCCTAAAGAGGAAGAGAGGCTCCACCATCTGGATGCAAAATGTACGCTATCATTTTATCTGGATCGCACCAAACTATTCCGAGTGGATGATTAGCTCTTTGCTGACTATGTGGGCGCCAAGAAAGGTCGGTCCGTGCACAAACGGACCATTTCTCTATGAGTTGTTCTTTGCTTTAAAATGTGTTATTCCTTGGCAAAAAAACAACCTCCAGTAGGGTTGCGCACCCATTCTACCATTGCGACGGCCGCCACTACTGCTTTGGGACGTGTAGACCCCCTCAATGACATCTTCCAGGCAGCCACGTGTGCATCTTTGCACATGTTCACTGAACATTACTGCCTGGATAGCCAAGTCCGGAGAGACGGCTTATTTGGCCGTTCAGTTCTCCAGGACTTTCTGATGTGAACTTATTCTAAGGTAAGGAATCTATAACTAATAGCCTCTTTCAGACGAACAAGTTACTTACCTTCGGTAACGATATATCTGTAAGACATATATTAATTATAGATTTCTTACCGCCCCGCCCATCCTCCCCGTTCTGCAAACTGACTTCTAGAGTAAGGGACTCTCTTCTAGGGCCCTAGTTTTGTGCACCAATGGTCAGTGTCTTGCATGGCTCTGCGCTTCTGATGTGGAATGTCGTGTAAAGAATGAGATATCACATTGACTATGCCGACAGTGAAATTGGAAGCTGATGTCCTGAAACTTTTCGCCCACTTCCTCGACCAGTAAGGGGGCGATCCAGCCCTTCTTTATCAAACTCCTAGGGTCTACTACACCTACCAACAGCAGAAAAATCTCCCCCCGGATGTCCTCACAAAGTTAACTACCTTTAGCAAAAAGAAAACATTTTACAAAGAGCCCAACAACAAGATCCACAGGATCCCGTGGTGTACAAGGGGGACACCTTACTGCTTTTTCGGAATGTTTCGACCTAAATGCTGGCATGGTGGAGGGAACTCCATGAAATAACTCAGAAGCTGCAAAAGGAAAAGATCTCATACAGATGGGAATTCCCATTCCACCTTCGCTTTACCTTCAAGGATGGGCAATATGCGGTGCACACCCTTTATGAGGTCCAGAGGCCCTAGGTGTGTTGTCTCCAGCTGAAGTGGGGGGGAATCCCAGAATTCAGATAACACTAGATTGGCGGATCAAGGCTGAAGCTGGCGCTTCCAGACTGCAACCACTACCTGCAAGAAGGCCTGCCTTTAACATCACCAAGAGGATTGTGAACAGCACCCACCTACATCTGAAGACATAGTCTAATTATAAGTGACTTTCAACTGAGAGACAACTTCTCTAGGGCAGCCACCCAAAAGATCACAAACTGACTAATCAGCTTTACTGCACAGGACAGAACATTTCTATGAGAACTGATGTTTAGAGGTAGCGGTACCTATACTTGACCTAGGAGCCTGCCACTGCTATTGATAATTTTCTCAATATTTTATATACCTTATAGACTTATAACCCTATGATGTGGCAACAGATCCTGATCCCATATTGGGTTTTAACCCTTGTTATAACTGCTCCATTTGTCACTTACCTAAAATGAGAGCAGAGGATATGGGGAGTCCAAAAGACAGTGTTTAGAGCTTTGTATATCTTGGGCATATGCTCAATGTCCTCCCCAGAGACTACAAACTGGACAGATGCCATAGCAGGAGAGGACAGAGGGAACAAATGAATGAGGAGACTTCTGCTGAACCAGGGAAGTGGAGGCCTGGGCGGAATGACAAGGCACAAAGCGGCTAACCTATGTGCTGGTGATTGCTGGGGTCTTAATGGCTTGCATTGTATGTTCAATACGCAGTATGACAAATGATACAGTGATGCATAAATGTGTGCACTCCCTCCCTATACCCAATAAAACCAAAATAAAGTTGGAAAAATAAAATGGTCAGGAGGTCTTTTTAGACATGGATACCAGGTAGAAGTTATAGATCGTAAGTGTTTAGTTAAAAAATATAGGACCACCAAACTAATGCTACCTTTCCAATTTGTATGGAGTGAATCAAGTATTAATAGGCAGATGTATTTGTAATAAGTAATCATTTAGTGACTTTTTATTGATTATGCTAAATAAAAGTATCTACATTTCTTTAAGAATATTTTTTTGAATATTTCAACCATAACAAAGAGTTGCTGGCTGACGGAAAAGCAATCATATACATCCAGGATGGGAAGAGAGGTTGGTTGGTCGTCATATATCCTTTCAAATCTTGAAATCTATAATAAAAATTGACGTTCCGGAAGAGTATCGCTGCCAGTGTTTCCTAGACTAATCTCCGATATTGAACAGCAGTGTTTCCTAATTAGGGGGCATCCCCTTTTAAGATCCAGGGTCTTCACCCACCAATGTGGCATGTTTTATCATTTGGATCTGCTCCTTGTCAGGGCGGGGTGCAAAATCTGATGGGCATCCCTTCTAGCTCTTTTTTAGTGATCTTTTATCCCAAGTTTAAGAAGCAAGAACCGCCTCATTAACTGCCCTAAAGTGAGAAATGGTCTCCTGTTACCCAGAAGGTAGATGGTCAGTAGATAGGGCAAATAGACTTTAGGTGATCAAAATTACCTATGGCAATCCTTGTTTAGAAACATATTATTCATGTGGATTCCATGGAAAGATTAAAAAAAAAAAATGCTTTCCCTAGGCACTATGATCTGTTGAATCCTAAACAGCCAACATGTTTCTTGCCTCCAATGGCCCAGTAGGGTCGATGGCTTTCACCAGGAACTTTAAAAAGCCCTAATCTGATCTTGTGAGTGTCAGCAATAACTGTGTCTTACAGCATTGTGCACAATAAACATAGTCAAAACAAGTGAGAATACCTCACATGATATTCTGTGGTACATAATACCTGGTAAAGGACAAATAAACATGAATTCAAATGGCAGCCTATAGCTTCTTTTTGAATTGTAGCTCATCATGCAGTTATGTGAACTATTACAAGACCCATGCCACTGGGAAGACCCAATACCGAATATATAGTGCCAAATAAAGTAATCAATGCATAGCAAACTTCAAACACATGCACCCTTAGTGAAGGGTGTGAGAAAGTGCCTTGTCCTGTTTAGGGACAACTAGGGCTTCATAGGGAGCATAGGTCTGTTTCTGTCCTATGGAGAATTATTCTGGGAAATGATAATCAACAACGATACATAGTTAAAGCTATACAGCCCGTCTTCTACCTTCAGGGTGCCATCTATATCGGTTTGTGCTGACAGAAGCCTGCTGCCTGCTTCTCACTCAAAGGGAGACTATTAATTTAACTTCTGTGTGTGCCAAACTGTGAATTAAGAGTTGGTTCACTACGTTTTAAAAAAGGTATTCGAGATGTAGTTAACCAACTTTTCTGGGTTTCGAAGGGGGATGTGGAGCACCAACCTGGGCTCGTTCAAACAGCCAATCTGGACCAATCTGGAGATGCCATCTTGTAAAAGAAGATTTCATGTTTAGTAGCTATGTCCAAAGTGAGGTTTTACCCTGTCTAATCTAAAAGACAATCTAAAAGAAGGTAACCGTTTTTTCTTTCTGGCTCGGGTCTGACCGGCATTCAGAGACTCAGTCGGCTGGAGCCGAATCGTACAGATGTATGGACTGCATTTCCGACCATTGCATTACGGTGTCGGATTCGGACAGCCTTTCGGAATCAGCCTGTCTGATATGGATGGCTGATGGAAGCTGACTTTGGGGGCCCTTAGCAGACCCCCCTTCACCTGGAGGCCTCCGGTTGGTAGGTCCGTGTGGGTACCCACGGGACCCCTCTTTACAACCATGCACAGTTTGGCAGGCAACATGGGGTGCCCACCACAGGGTGCAAGGTTATCCGCAACCACCCATTTTTTCAAAGGGAGCCTGTGTTGTTGGTCGGAACACAGGCTCCCATTAAAGTCAATGGGAGTCTGACCAAATAGTGTTCGGAAACATTGTAATCGGTCGGTCGGTCGGATTCTCCCCGAACCTGAGTCGGTCGGGATCGATTCCGAGAAGGAGTCGGTCGGCATGCTTTCTGACAGCCATCGTAATGAGGCCCTAAATTAACCACTAACTTTTTGGAAAAAGGCCATCATCCAAATGAAATTGAGTGGATCACACTAGAAACTACCTGAGAGCCCAATTCTGAAGAAAAAACTATTCGAGAAATAAAAAAGATGGGTTTTCAAGTCAACAACTGACAAACTTGGGCTCAACAACGAGAGACCTTGGAGTTCCTTGAACTAATGCAAATTCTCCCCCTGTATCCATAGCTGGACCCTCATGGAAAATAACACAAATAATTCAACTTTCCATCAGAACCAATACAAGATTAATAATGGGTACCAATAACTAACACTATTCAGTCATTTTGTACCTTTTACCTTCTACCAATATGTCTCAGATTAAGACATCATACACACTGACACTGAAGATACATGACATAGAGAAATGTAATTAATCAAAATACATTAATTGAAGTCCATTGAGAAACATCATTAATAGGACATTATTCAGCAGATTGGGCATACAGACATCTCTTTAATTCATGTCGGACACTATGTATTCAGATCATTTAAGTGCATCATTTTTTTGTTACACTCTATGGTGGCCCCATCCCTTTTCTTCTTTTTCTTGGTTTATCCTTAGTTCCTCCCGGCTTGGCTGCCATAAGGGAACTCCTTCCCTTATTATTTTTTTGAGAATAAGGTTAATGAAAACCTCCTGTTTTATATGCATACTTTACCTGGATCTCGACTGGGTTAACAGGTGTACTCCTGTTTTTCTGTCCATCTGTTTTTAATCCTGGCAATAGGAATGCGTCAATAAATTTCTGTCGCTCCTGGTAGCTAATTTTAGCATCACTTTCCTCACTTTTCAAATTGTGTTTTTTTGCACTGCGCCCGTTACCCAACTAGTTTAGTGCCTTCTCATCTGCAGGATTTAGTATATCCTTTACAGAGAAGGGACAAAAACATCCCTGAGCTCCCCCCTCACAGTGAGGGGGTTGTAGCCCTTGGCAGGGCTAGGCACCCCCGTCAAGAGGAGTATCCCAGAGGATGAAGCATGCCACTCCGGTGGGTGATAGAATTTCGTCGTAATTAAAGGACTCCCTCAGAATCACTCAGAGAGAATATTTGCTGTCTCTTTTCTTGTATGGTCTTGGCCTTAGACCCAAGGATTTATTTTCTCTATTCGCAGGTAGATAGTATTCAAACAAAGAGCACCCCAGCAATGGGTTATATTGGTGAATGACAGAATCCAGTCTAGATTAAGTCCTGTTTCAGTAAATAAATATCCACACGTTTGATAACCACTGAGTCACGTGCCTGAAAACTATTCTGTTGTTTAAAATGACTATATTTACAGTTATGCCTCATTGTTAATCCAAATAAGTTTGCTCCTCTTCGAAGTGTGCTTCTCCTTTCTACAACATTAACGTGATTGAGGAACTTTTATATTATCAAGAGATCATTTAAATTACTTCTGTGACATTTTTGACTGTGCCATCTTCTCGCATGTATGAGGTATTTGTATAGGACAAACTGAGCCAAAAGTCAGTGACCTCTGGATTTAGAATACTTCATTGATTCCACATGGTTTTTTTGATACGTTGTTGTTACAAACCAGCATGGAGATCTTTAAAGTTTTATGTAAACAGATCATTTTGCTGATCGTTTTTATGTCATTGGCTTAGCAAATAATACTCTGTTGTAGTTGTTTTCTCACTGAGTGCAAATACCATTGTAGTGCTATCTGCTGCAATATCACAACCCTAATAAGCTAATCATTTCTAAATTAAAATTGGCACACCGTCCTATACACTAGAAGTGCATAGAGGAGCTATGATTCCTCAGATGAACTGTCAAATATTCACCATAAAATGTACTGTACTGGCTAGGATGTGGAATCAGAGTTTACATGCGCAATTTTGTTTTTAATATGACTTTTGGAGTGCACCAAACATTTGTTTTTTACTTTTTAGATAAATGAAATATGATTGGACATTTATTCTTGAACTTAATGGACTTGTTCACAATTTGCATGTTGGCATAGGTTTAGGAGTACTACAATAGAAATCAATGGGGCTTAAAATAAAACCCAAACTGATATAATGGTAAATTAAATTATTTAAACTTTTTAAAAATATGAATACATTTAATATTCAGGGGGTGGATATATGAATAGACAAAAGTAATAATGTTACTCAAAAGTATAAATGTAAACTTACATGTGTAGTTTTACTCACGTGTAAGTTCACCTTTATGAACAGGCTCCAATGTTTTAATGATAAGTTTGTTTTTTCAAACATACACAGCCAAATATGAATCTCAATCCAGAGTCGAGGTGTGCAAGAAAAGAGTACTACTTTGCAAGTAACAGGTACTTGATCCTTTTAAATGGTAACTATGGAAGTTGCAGTCTCTAGCCCTGAGACTGTATTGCAATTACACAGCTGGAGCCAGATGAAAGGGATGTGAACTTTTTTCCTCTTGCTCCAGCTAGGATATTGGAATTCTGTAGGAACTACAGCATTGATGTATGTGCAAATGGCTAGTTAAACCACGTGGCATTTAAATGTAGTGAAGGCCAATCAGATATTTTAGGAAAGCCACAGGTTATTTTATGTGTGTTAAGTGTTGCACACCAAATCATTAGTGGAGGATTATACATTTGCTTAACATACTGGACTGTGCGCTTTTGTTAGCCTCCTTCTAGCCGTGACGAATACTGTAAACCATGGTCACGTGGCTTATGGCATCCAAAATTAACAAGGACAGACCCTAGAGTAGGGCTTGCGGAAATATTGGGGCCGATTCACAGAGCTAACTTAAGACAAAATCCTAAACTTACTACTTTTGGTATTCACAGAAGTTAGGATTTTGTCTTAAGTTTGTCTTAAGACAGACTTAAGACAGACTTAAGTTAGGATTTTGTCTTAAGTCTGTCTTAAGTCTGTCTTAAGTCAAACTTAAGACAAAATCCTAACTTCTGTGAATTCCAAAAGTAGTAAGTTTAGGATTTTGTCTTAAGTTAGTTCTGTGAATCGGGCCCTAGGTGCCATTCTGTAAAGTGGGCAGAAGTCATAGAAGGGTGCTTCTTCTGAATATTTATCAGCCCTTTCCTAGTTCATTTATGAGCATTTCTTCTGGGTGAAATTTAGTAGAGATTCTGATCTCTGTGGCAGTGCACGTGCTCGCACATGCAGAATTTCGGATTTATGCACATTCAACTGCAAATCCTATGGTATTAAATATTCATTCGTTTTCCATGAAACACCCAGCTGAATATAGCTGCTCATTCTCACCATTCCCTATTCCCAAGGATGTTTACTCCACCCTAGTACCATTCCGGATGGGGCAGAGTCTCCTTTTAAGTTTAAACTATTACAAATATTGTATAGAAAATTGATAAACACCTCATTGCAGTATTTGTATGAAATTTGTACGGATAAAATCCATAATGCAGTGTCAATTTTATAATTACTAATTCAGAACTACCACACACGCCATATGTTACTGTAGACAATGTGGCTTTCCTGTTCATGCAAGTCCTTGACATACATTCTTTAAGCACTGCAATGCACAGCAATAGAAACAGATGGTCAATCTGCCTTGTTCTAACTATTTTACTTGGATTTTCTTCAGGATTTTCTACAACAGAGGAATTTCTGTATGAGATACAATATGAATCCGAACAAGTGAAATCTCAGCTGGAGTCTTCCCTGGCAATTGGCTTCGTGAGAAAAGAGCGGGACGCACACTCTGGAATAGTTACGCTGATCTTCAACATTATTTTTGCTCCAAGCAAGACAATGAAGTGAGCATTTACATGCATTTGTTGTTTCTCACAATTCATATATTTTATGTAACACTTAAACTGTACTATATTAAATGGTTAGAGATACTGATAAACTGTAAAAGGTTAGTGAGCACCTCACAAAACAGGACGTTTTTATTTTGTAGTCATTAGTCCAGCAGAGGAAACCATATAGTGCTGGTTGCTAACTTTAAATTCCTGCTTGGGATAGTCTAGAGTTTTTTTCAGAATGTTGAAGATGATAGGAGATATATATATATATATATATATATATATATATATATATATATATATATATATATATATATATATATATATATATATATATATATATATATATATATATATATATATATATATATATATATATATATATATATACACATATGTATTACCTACTGGCGGTTGCCAGTAGGTAGTTATAGTTAGGATTATTTTCAATGCAAAATCTCAACATTCTATTGTGAATAACTTTTGCGCCGGTTGAGGAATCTGCCTGAAAATGTCCTCAAATTTGCCTCCCGGCGCCCCGGTCCTTCCCTGAAAGTTTGGGGGGGGATTTGTCAAGCAGAGGCCGAGATAAAAGAGGGGTCCCAAAACGTGTTTTCCCATGTTAATTTCCATAGGGCGGTCGACCTCACTTTTAGCCCGAACGGCTGAATGGATTTCCACCAAACTTGGCAAAATTGTAGGGACTGGTAGCCCGATGTGCCTTTGCTATGTCTTAAGATATGTGCTCCAGTGAATTTTGAGTAATTTAGGTTCAAAAAAATATATATATCTATGGCCGCGCCCCGATTGGCTCTCGGGTGTCTGTAAACATTCCAAACAGTCCGGAGCGGCCGTCATCTTGTGTCTCGGTAGGATCGAGACACAAGAGGTGGCAAAAACAAAGGGGGAAATGACCATAAGGGAGCAGAGTAGACCCCTCCTGACCCCCTAGGTTTGATGTGGGGGCTATACAAGGGCCCTGCGGGGCAAAAAAAATTTTTTTTTTTTTTGATTTGCGCGGGGGGAGCGCCCGGTACGCGCACCGCGGAGCGTACCAGGAAGCGTTCCATGGGAAAAAAGAATGATATCGTTTTTAAAAAATGTTGCCTTTTTTTTTAAGTTGGAGGTAGTTCTAAAAAGAACTGTTTTTTTCTCCTTTTTGTTGTTTTATTTTTTTTAATGTTTTTTGAACATTTTGTACTTTTTTTGGCTTTTATGAACTATTTTATATATTTTTTGTTATTTTTATGGGGAGAAACAAAAAACAGGGAATTGAAAATGGCTCAACTGGAGCAAAAAAAAAAAAAGGATAAAATTAGGGTTTTTGGGGCAATTGTGGTTGTCACCAGCAAGGAGGATGAGCTTGATGCTCTGTTCACCATAGGAGATGGTCTTACCACAAAAATACATGTAATTCTGTATTCCCCAAACCGTGGTTGTATGCAAGGGATTGTCTCCCTTGTCTCTGGTCCCGATGGAGTGGGTTGCTTTCTTTTGGAGGTGGTGGTTGAAGATTGGGGAGGGTTACTGGCCAGTTCTCTCATCTCTGCAGCAGAATAGTTGTTCAGATGCTTGCGCTGCATGTGTCTAATCATGGTATTATTACCGAAAGAATATTTTTTGTTCGGGTTCCCCCTTGAAAGTTCCATGACACAGATTAGGCAAGTCACCTTGGGCGCATTGATTTTCTTCTTGCCCTCTGGGATAGAAAAAAACTCCCATACAATGTGTGGCCTTGGCTTGTATGGGGTATTGTCTTCTGGCAGCCACCTTCACCCCTCCTCCTCCTCCTCTTCCTCCTCCTCCTCTTCTTGACCACCAATGTAATGTTGTGGTGGTCCTCTTGGTGGTGGTGGTGGTGGTGCAGATGCTCCAGCTGCTGCTGCTCCTGTAGCCATTTTAAAGTACAAAATATTTCTCAAAGATGTTGAAACAGGTCTTCCTCAGTCAAAGGCCAAAGTCAGAATAAGGAAAAAATTTGGAAAAAAAACTGTCCTGAACCAATGAAAAGTGTTATTTTCAGGTCACATGACCCGGGCTTTCATCATTTGGAAACCAAAACTGTTCTGCACCAATAAAAAGTGTTATTTTTAGGTCACATGACCCGGCGCGCTTAAGCGACGCGCCCCCGGACGCGCCACAGGGCGCGTGTCGCGTAAGTGCGTCAGATGATTACGTTGCGCGATTGTATTTGCTCGAGTATTTCCGGGTGCGCTTACGCCGTGCGTATCACGCGGACGCGGCTACGCGATACGTCATGATGTTTTCATTTGCGGCAATAGCGCTAACGGGACGCTCACCGGTGCGCGACCCGGGGCGCTCCGAAAAAATGCGCTTTCCAGTGCACACACCGGGGCGCGCACCGGGAGCGCACCAGGGCAAAAAAATAAAGTATTATATAAATATACAATATAGGATTCATTATAAAAAATATTACATTTCATAGGTTTGAGGCCCTATATATAGTTAGGAATTAGCATTTAAAAAACCTATGAAATTTACTGAAAAAACCATAGGTTTCACACCAGTTATAGTTAGGAATTAGCTTTTAAAAAACCTATTAAATTCACTGAAAAAACCATAGGTTTCACACCATTTATAGTTAGCAGGAAGTTTTACTCGCATAAAACCATTGAAATTCCCACGTTATAGTTAGTTGGACTCACTATAACTTGCGCGTGCAATGCACTGCTGATGACGTCACATATTACATCACTCATGACATGGTCAGTGACATCACTCATGCCCCCTTTTAGAAGGGGGCTGTGTGGCCCCCCTTTTTTACATTACTTTGGGCCCTAGGGACCCATCCACCAGGGCCTGACCTTTTTTTACAATAAAAAAAATGGGAAGGGGCTCATTTCTCCCATCCTGAGGGTGATTCCGGCATGGCCACATTTTTCTTTTTCTTTTAAGGAGGGGTAAGCTTGGCCCCCCTCATGAGGCCTCTATTGGCCACAAGGAACCCATCCCCCGGGGCTGTGCCTCTTTATTTATTTTTTTCTATTTTCAATTTATTGATAGAGGGGGCCGCGTGGCGCCCCTCCTGGGCCACTTCTGGCCCCGGTGACCCCATCCCCTGGGGCCTGGCCACTCCGTTGGGGACCGTGAGGGGGACCCCAATGCCCCCACGGTCCCGACGGCTCCCCCCCTCCTGTTGGAGCCGGCATTGCTTTTCCACAAGGGGACCTGCTGACCTGCAGCTCCTCTTGTGAAAAAGCAATCCTGCTTTGCTTCATTGTGCACATGCAGGTTTCCATGCTCTCGCTTTAATGAAGCAAAGCAAACAAGTGGTCTTAAGGCGAAACACCAACTTCTGCTCACGTACAAATAGAGCCCTATTTGTATCCGAGCCCCGGAGATGTGGTTTTCCAATAATTGTCCACCTGAGATCCTCTTCAGAGTGACCCGCATCCTTGAAATGAGTTGTTAGCCGCGTATTAGATCTGCCACATCTAATAGTGCTGCGGTGTTCAGTGATGCGGGTCCTGACCTTCCTGTTGGTCATCCCCACGTACTGTTTACTGCACGGGCAAGTGATTAAATAAATCACGCCCTGTGAGTTGCAACTAGTATGTTTCCTTTGCTCCCATGGGGTCGGTAGTCCAATATCAATACTTTTGGTGTTGGAGGTCAGGTGAAAAACACTACATGATCCACACCTGAAGTGACCTACAACAGGAGGGAGCCCTGTGGAAGTGGTTTGGTTCCCTGTACTTCGTGGTGTCCGTTGTTTAGTATGTACCAGGAGGTCTTTTAAGTTTTGACTTCTCCTAAAGGAAAACAGAGGTTTTTCCATATTGAGACAGTACGCTTTATTTGCTGTGAGGAGGTGTTAAAGGTGGAAACAAATACCGGTTTCTTAACCCCTGTTCTTACAGTTTTGGTTAGGAGACCCTCTCGATTAGCATTAAATGCCCTTTTCTTTGCCTTTTTGATAACCCGGGTGGATAGCCTCTATCACCAAATTTCTGGGTTAGAATTCTTGCTTCAGTAGTAAAAGCCTCTTGTTCTGAACAGTTTCTTCGCAACCGAAAAAACTGACCTACGGGCAAATTTTCCCGTAAAGAACGGGGATGGAAACTACTGAAGGCCAGAAGTGCGTTCTTATCTGTAGGCTTATGGTGTACCTTCGTATGGATCACCCCATCCCTGGGTTCAATGTCCAAATCCAAAAAAGGGAGGCAGGTTTTTGTAACAGTGGAGGTAAAATGCCAGAGGGGATTGATGGTATTCAACCACAATAAAAACGCCTCCACCGAAGGTTTATCACCACTCCAAATTATAAGCACATCGTCAATATAACAACGCCACAGCTTCAGATGGGTCCTCCATGGGCAGGCAATGTCATAGATGTAAGTGTGTTCGAAGGCCCCCACATAGAGGCCCGCCAAACTAGGCTCAAAAACACTGCCTATGGAGGTGCCGTGGGTTTGGAGGTACATTGTGCCACAATATTCAAAGAAGTTTCTTGTGAGGGCAATCTCCGCTAGGTGTAGAATGAAGGCCCTGGGTGTCTGGTATTGCCAGTCCTCCTGGAAAAAGATATCCTCCAAGACCCGGAGCGTTTCCCTCTGAGGGATGTTGGTATACAATGCCACAATGTCAAGTCCAATGAGGTATTCCATCTCCGGGTCAAAAGATAATTCTTTCAAGTGATTGAGGATATCAAGGGTATCCCTCAGGTAGGCAGGAAGTTTTTGAACTAAAGGTTTCAAAAAGAAATCACAAAACTGGGACAGGGGTTCCAGTAGAGACACCATCCTGGAGACAATGGGTCTACCGGGAGGGGGTCTCACTGGTTTGTGGATTTTGGGCAGGATGTAAAATTGTGGAGTCCTAGGCTGCTTGTTGATCAGAAATTCAGCCTCATGTTCCTGGATCTAATCATTGGATCTGGCTTCTTCTACCACTGTTGTGATCTCCCTCATGATCGTCTCCGTAGGGTCAACTGTCAATCTCAAATAATTCCTGTCATCAGCCAGGAGGCGAATGCATTCATCATTATAGGTGGCCTTATCTAGTACCACTGTTGCACCGCTCTTATCCGCTGACTTCAGTATGATTTCTGTACATTCCATAAGTTCCTTTAGGGCCTGTTTCTCTAAGTTTGAGATGTTGGAAAATAAACTACCTAGGAATGATACACTGAGTTTCTCCACATCTTTTATCACAGCTTGTTCAAATGTTGCTATTTCTGAAGGAAGAAAAGCAAGTTGAGGGGTAAATGTAGATTTCGGACGGCATGGGGTATCTCCCCGATGGGGATCCTCGTACTCTTGACCCTCAAAGAAAACTCTTAACCGTAAGTTACGGAAAAATACAGCAAGATCTTGGCGCAATTGAAAGGCAATAGCAAAAAGGAGCCAAGAGGGATATGGAAAGGTATAAGGGATCGCCCTCCACTCTAGACAGTCAATCAACAACAAGATCCCTATACCTGGGGCGATTATTACATTTCAAAGACATGAGTACACATCACCCAGGTTGTATTCTTTGTTTACATACCGAGGTAGACCCCTGCTATCTATCGCAGTGCGGTATCACTCCTCTAATGTCTGGTTGTCCCCACTCATTCTATTGTTCCAAAAAATTAAATACTGCGGTCTCAATTCAAAAAGTGTCCAGCGTAATGTCCAATAAATGTCTGCCTTCTATACTGACAGTACATCTATCCACACTTCACCACATGTGTACACACCTTAAGAGGGAAAAATGTGTGGTGGAGAGGAAGGCACCTCACGGGCGAACACCCTCGGGGATGTTGGCAGATGTTACCAACTCAATGCCCCTTTCTCATCATCGGTTGCCTTCCAATCCAGAAAGAAAACAGAATAGATACAACACATAAACTGAAATGCGTGTAAAGGTGCAACATAAAGAGTATAACAACATTAACTCATAACGGACAGAGTGACATAAAATCAACAGCCACACCCACTCAATCACTTTATTCTTCGTTTCAGTGTGAGCTGAAGAATTAAAACAGAGGTTGGTAGCTTAATATCGCCTACCAGTACCTGATACCGACATGTTTCACTGCCCCGTTAGTTTCGGCAGATTCATCAGGGTATTGAACACTCAGTCACTGCACCAATTTTTTGAACGTCCTTTCTGGACACTATTGAATTGAGACACAAATAAAAACCAGAGACATGCCCTGTAGTCAATGTAGATTCATAGGTTTCCACATCAGAGTAATGGTGTGAAAGCATATATTTATACATTTCTAATTATAATTACCCCTGGCCAGCATGGGCAACTCATACCGGCTGACCGAATCACGCTTTGACTCGTTTAAAAACGATTGAAGTAGCAATCTATAGGGAATAAAAAAGGAAGGAAATGAGCAATAGCGCATTTCAACTCAGGACATTATAGAACTGCCAAGCCTTGTACAGCACACTGTCGATTTCTATCGTTTTGAAAGTATGTGAGCCGTGACACCCTACTCGCACATTTAAACAAATAGGCGGGGCGCACTCCAAAACCCATAATGCCAGGTTCCCCGTTATCAATACATGGGGCATCGGACACCCAATACATTATGTGCGTCATTCTGTCTAGTAGCACCCAGCTAAGTAGTAACGTGTTGCTCAAAAAGACTGCTCGTTAGTAATTCCAGCTTAATGCAGCCGCCTACTAGCCCCCACTCCTCACCGTACGGTTAGGAAACCGGGACCGTATCTCATCCCAGGAACACCACGCTCAAGCCGGCGTTTGTTTTTAAGCTTCCCGGCAGAGTCCGATCAGGTGGTGAAACGCGCATGCGCATAAGCAGGCGCTCCAGTGTGAAACGCGGGCGCCATCTTAGAACGGCAAAATCCAATTCCTAATGCTTAAATTCAATTGCCCTGGTGCCAGCAACTTCCTCCAAAGGCTGAGAATTACTTGTACACAATCACAGCCAAACATATTTATACATATCCGAGATATATTTTATATTGTATATATTTTATTTTTTATTTGTTTATTTTTTGCCAAAGATACCACGAAGTGGTGATCTGTGGATCCATCATTACATGATAATGGCACACCCTTAGAATCAAAGCAATTCTTATTTTACATTTTATGTGTCTACTAACATGTCGCGCTCTCTCATCAACATGTCTCCTATGTAGCGCTAATTACACCCGCATCCGCAGCAAACATTAGCGGTAAACACGTAGCGCACAGCATCAGGCAATTAGGCCCCAAAGTGAGACCTATATATATTTGTTACCGCAAGATTCCACCTTGAATGTATACAGGCACCTCAAGGCACATACATTAGCCAGTTTGCTATGAATCAGATGTTATAACTAAAACTCATCGGATGAGAGGTATAGATACCTCATGAGGCAGGGTCTAGATGGTATCCCACTATCTCTCATTATCCCATAACATGGTCAAATACCGTTCAAGTTCATCCATGACAGAGCACACCAGGCACATTTCTTGGGCAGCATGAAACGCCCTCAAGAGTGGCGGTTGATCAACAAGGAGCACTTACCAAAAAATGGGAATCAGTTACAGCTAGCTCACCCTAAAGTGTCTATTTCACTCGGTTCCACTCAAGGATTTCGTTCAGGCCTACAATGTCACTGCGTTCTCTGTATATCCATCTGGCTTCTTTACTGAGCAACGCTGTTTCTATGTTCTGTGGATTGCCTTTTATTACTTCCAACACAGTCCATGTAAAGTCATGCTTTTCTTTGTGGCAGTGTTGTACCAACTTTGTGGTCAGTTTGCCCGCCTTGATGGTACTAAGGTGTTCCTGGATGCGCACCTTGATTTTTCTTGTGGTCAGGCCAAAGTATTGGAGAACACAGCAGCATAGCAGTCTATATACCACATGCGTGGTGTTGCAGTTGCTAAAGTGGTTGAAAAACCATACTCTCCCTGTACTTAAGGTCACACTGTTGCTTTTTTTGGTAAGGGGCCAACCGAACATGTCCCACAGGGATAATGTCCCTTGGGCAAAGTGGACAGATCTCTTTTGTGTGGTACCGGGGTACGGGTATGGACTAGTTTGTCTTTAAGGTTAGTTGCTCTCTTAAAGGCAAACCTTGGTGGTGGCATACGGAAGTCTTTAGTGGATAGTAAGTCACAATGCTTTCTGATAGACTGCCTAATTTTTGATGCCATGGGGTCAAATTTCATAACCACCGGGAGGCAGTCTCTTTTTTTCTTTCCTTGTGTGTTCCAGAAGGGCACTCCTGGGTGTATTCAGTGCCCGTTTTCTAGCATTCTTCACGACTTTACTGGGGTAACTGCGCTGCACGAGTTTTTTTGTAAGGTCTTGTGATTGCTCCAAGAAACTACTCGTACTGGAGCAGTTCCTTCTGTACCTCAAGAATTGGCCCACAGGGAGGTTGTCACGGAGGGCTCTGGGGTGATACGAATTATACAAGAGGAGTGAATTCCTATCAGTGGGCTTTTGGTGTACCCTGGTGCTCAGGCCACCCTCCAGTCCCGTCTCAATGTCAAGGTCCAAATAGACCGCATTGGTGCGGCTGTAGGTCCATGTAAATTTTAGGCTCTCATCTTGCAAATTGAGCCATCTCAGGAACTCCCCTAGGGATTCTTCCGTGCCCGCCCAAATGCAGAGCACATCGTCTATATACCGCTTCCAGAGGCAAATGTGCCGCTGGAAGGGGTTGGTATCAGGTATCAAGATGAGAGCCCACAGCGGATCCAGCCGGACAAAAAGTAGATGGTCTCTTCAGATTGGTACCTCGGAACGAATTGATGTCTTGTTCGTTCTCCTTGTGAGCGAATAATTTCTTGAGCTTGATCTTTCTCAATGTCTCGTGAAATTCCCCGCGACATTTAAACGAGTCATGTTTAGGGGTGGGTACAAACCCTAGCCCTTTGTTTAGTACCCTTTCTTCACTAGGTGTCAAGATATGATCTGATAAATTGACTACAATGCTCTTGTTTAGTTGTCCGTTCGTCCCCGGCTGCGGGTCACTCTGGGTGAGAATGTCTGCCATTGGGGTGTCGAGCTGCCTCTCCCTCGGCCTCGCCCTGTGGCACCCCTCCCCCTGTTGTGGTTGGATCTCTGGCCCTGCTCTAAAAAAGCACGTAATAATGCACCCAGTCTGGCATGCATCTATGTGGGTAGATTTGAGGAGCACATCGTCTATCCTGATACCAACCCCTTCCAGCGGCCCATTTGCCTCTGGAAGCGGTATATAGACGATGTGCTCTGCATTTGGGCGGGCACGGAAGAATCCCTAGGGGAGTTCCTGAGATGGCTCAATTTGCAAGATGAGAGCCTAAAATTTACATGGACCTACAGCCGCACCAATGCGGTCTATTTGGACCTTGACATTGAGACGGGACTGGAGGGTGGCCTGAGCACCAGGGTACACCAAAAGCCCACTGATAGGAATTCACTCCTCTTGTATAATTCGTATCACCCCAGAGCCCTCCGTGACAACCTCCCTGTGGGCCAATTCTTGAGGTACAGAAGGAACTGCTCCAGTACGAGTAGTTTCTTGGAGCAATCACAAGACCTTACAAAAAAACTCGTGCAGCGCAGTTACCCCAGTAAAGTCGTGAAGAATGCTAGAAAATGGGCACTGAATACACCCAGGAGTGCCCTTCTGGAACACACAAGGAAAGAAAAAAGAGACTGCCTCCCGGTGGTTATGACATTTGACCCCATGGCATCAAAAATTAGGCAGTCTATCAGAAAACATTGGGACTTACTATCCACTAAAGACTTCCGTATGCCACCACCAAGGTTTGCCTTTAAGAGAGCAACTAACCTTAAAGACAAACTAGTCCATACCCGTACCCCGGTACCACACAAAAGAGATCTGTCCACTTTGCCCAAGGGACATTATCCCTGTGGGACATGTTCGGTTTGCCCCCTTACCAAAAAAAGCAACAGTGTGACCTTAAGTACAGGGAGAGTATGGTTTTTCAACCACTTTAGCAACTGCAACACCACGCATGTGGTATATAGACTGCTATGCTGCTGTGGTCTCCAATACTTTGGCCTGACCACAAGAAAAATCAAGGTGCGCATCCAGGAACACCTTAGTACCATCAAGGCGGGCAAACTGACCACAAAGTTGGTACAACACTGCCACAAAGAAAAGCATGACTTTACATGGACTGTGTTGGAAGTAATAAAAGGCAATCCACAGAACATAGAAACAGCGTTGCTCAGTACAGAAGCCAGATGGATATACAGAGAATGCAGTGACATTGTAGGCCTGAACGAAATCCTTGAGTGGAACCGAGTGAAATAGACACTTTAGGGTGAGCTAGCTGTAACTGATTCCCATTTTTTGGTAAGTGCTCCTTGTTGATCAACCGCCACTCTTGAGGGCGTTTCATGCTGCCCAAGAAATGTGCCTGGTGTGCTCTGTCATGGATGAACTTGAACGGTATTTGACCATGTTATGGGATAATGAGAGATAGTGGGATACCATCTAGACCCTGCCTCATGAGGTATCTATACCTCTCATCCGATGAGTTTTAGTTATAACATCTGATTCATAGCAAACTGGCTAATGTATGTGCCTTGAGGTGCCTGTATACATTCAAGGTGGAATCTTGCGGTAACAAATATATATAGGTCTCACTTTGGGGCCTAATTGCCTGATGCTGTGCGCTACGTGTTTACCGCTAATGTTTGCTGCGGATGCGGGTGTAATTAGCGCTACATAGGAGACATGTTGATGAGAGAGCGCGACATGTTAGTAGACACATAAAATGGAAAATAAGAATTGCTTTGATTCTATGGGTGTGCCATTATCATGTAATGATGGATCCACAGATCACCACTTCGTGGTATCTTTGGCAAAAAATAAACAAATAAAAAATAAAATATATACAATATAAAATATATCTCGGATATGTATAAATATGTTTGGCTGTGATTGTGTACAAGTAATTCTCAGCCTTTGGAGGAAGTTGCTGGCACCAGGGCAATTGAATTTAAGCATTAGGCATTGGATTTTGCCGTTCTAAGATGGCGCCCGCGTTTCACACTGGAGCGCCTGCTTATGCGCATGCGCGTTTCACCACCTGATCGGACTCTGCCGGGAAGCTTAAAAACAAACGCCGGCTTGAGCGTGGTGTTCCTGGGATGAGATACGGTCCCGGTTTCCTAACCGTACGGTGAGGAGTGGGGGCTAGTAGGCGGCTGCATTAAGCTGGAATTACTAACGAGCAGTCTTTTTGAGCAACACGTTACTACTTAGCTGGGTGCTACTAGACAGAATGACGCACATAATGTATTGGGTGTCCGATGCCCCATGTATTGATAACGGGGAACCTGGCATTATGGGTTTTGGAGTGCGCCCCCGCCTATTTGTTTAAATGTGCGAGTAGGGTGTCACGGCTCACATACTTTCAAAACGATAGAAATCGACAGTGTGCTGTCTAAGGCTTGGCAGTTCTATAATGTCCTGAGTTGAAATGCGCTATTGCTCATTTCCTTCCTTTTTTATTCCCTATAGATTGCTACTTCAATCGTTTTTAAACGAGTCAAAGCGTGATTCGGTCAGCCGGTATGAGTTGCCCATGCTGGCCAGGGGTAATTATAATTAGAAATGTATAAATATATGCTTTCACACCATTACTCTGATGTGGAAACCTATGAATCTACATTGACTACAGGGCATGTCTCTGGTTTTTATTTGTGTCTCAATTCAATAGTGTCCAGAAAGGATGTTCAAAAAATTGGTGCAGTGACCGAGTGTTCAATACCCTGATGAATCTGCCGAAACTAACGGGGCAGTGAAACATGTCGGTATCAGGTACTGGTAGGCGATATTAAGCTACCAACCTCTGTTTTAATTCTTCAGCTCACACTGAAACGAAGAATAAAGTGATTGAGTAGGTGTGGCTGTTGATTTTATGTCACTCTGTCCGTTATGAGTTAATGTTGTTATACTCTTTATGTTGCACCTTTACACGCATTTCAGTTTATGTGTTGTATCTATTCTGTTTTCTTTCTGGATTGGAAGGCAACCGATGATGAGAAAGGGGCATTGAGTTGGTAACATCTGCCAACATCCCCGAGGGTGTTCGCCCGTGAGGTGCCTTCCTCTCCACCACACATTTTTCCCTCTTAAGGTGTGTACACATGTGGTGAAGTGTGGATAGATGTACTGTCAGTATAGAAGGCAGACATTTATTGGACATTACGCTGGACACTTTTTGAATTGAGACCACAGTATTTAATTTTTTGGAACAATAGAATGAGTGGGGACAACCAGACATTAGAGAAGTGATACCGCACTGCGATAGATAGCAGGGGTCTACCTCGGTATGTAAACAAAGAATACAACCTGAGTGATGTGTACTCATGTCTTTGAAATGTAATAATCGCCCCAGGTATAGGGATCTTGCAATTGAAAGGCATTCAAATGATTTGTAGGAACAAACCCTAGGCCTTTATTTAGTAGTTGTCCCTAGGCCGGGATGAGTGTAGTCGAAGATAAATCAACCACTAGGGATTCGCACTGCTGGTACCCGGGGTGTTGCTGGAGGCCATGCTTCTGGTTACCCGCTGTGTAATCTCCTGGTCTTGATTGTTCCAAGTGACCTGTTGTCCTTTCTGTTTGCCTTTGCCCTTGCCTCTGCCCCTCGCTAAAAAAGGCCCCTGAAAGTTTTGAAACTGGGCAGACTGGAAATTAGGGCCCTGAAATCTAGGGTCATCAAAGGCTGCGTTGTGAAAAGGAGGTTGGGGGAAAAGCCCATGGCTGACCAGTTATAGCCCTGATTTTGATACTGGGCAAATGGTTGGTGAAAAATGAGTGGTCTGGGCCCTCGCCAGTAGCTCCGTCCCCTCCCTCTTCTCCTTTGGGGAAATTCATTATCACTCCCTTCACTTGAGCTACTTGAAGTGTATTGTCTTAGTTTCCCCTGTTGTGTTCCCTTCATTTTCCCCTGTATCTTTTGTTGGGCATATGTTTCTGAAGTATACGGGAATACCTTCTATCTTGAAAACTTTTTTAGGGCCTTGGTTAGTTTTGTTATCTTGGAAGGTATAATTGTTTTACACTGTCTTTTGTAATAAATTACTGAGAATTTAACAAACAGAAATATATCATATGCCTTCCAATAAGCGTATTATAATGTCAGTCATCTTCTTGTATGTAAAAGTTGCACAGGCTCCTTGAACCCCGATGTTTTGGCGCCACGGATGCCCAGAAACCAGAGTCCCCAGGATGCTAGTGGAGTGTAGGGGTACGCGCATGCGCAAGTTAACGTGTAGACGTCATGTCGCATGCCGCGCAGGTTACACGCCCTCTACCTCTACTTACATGCCGTTTAGACAGGGTACCGGCATCGCGGCGGCACACCAGAGAGGGGCACGACTGGTGAAGGAGCGTCCCGTCAGAACAGTAAGAGGCTTGCATGGGCCTTTTATTTAAAGGCGGATTGGATTCAGAAAGTTGCGATTCTGTTTTCTGGACGGGAACTCGTACCTGCATGGGTAACCTTCTTGCCGATCACTATGATGTGGAGTGCTATGAAGGTGTTTGTACTGAGGGGTGACTCCTCCCGGGTACTAAATTCAACACAGGAATTACCTAATACAGTATGAGTGGGCCGCTCGTCGACATTACGACATGTAGCAATGGATATGCAGGTTCGTACCACTTGAGAATGTGAGAGTGTGGCCACGTCAATAAAAGGAACGTGAAGAAATGCTAATATTGAAAGGAGTGCTTATGCACTCGAGGAGCCTATTTCCTAACTGGTAACAGCTACATTGGCTGCGCTAGTGGCTATTGATTTATCCATCCCGAAGAGGTGGGTAACAGGGGGTCATGCTCAGCTCACTCCGCCAGTTACATGAGGATACCCTTCATATTCTCCATGTAAACTATGGTGGTGATAGAGATATGTTGCTCCCCCTAGACATTGGGTCAAATTACAATTACAATTATTCTTTTCTTTACTACATTGGAACATAGGTTGTGTTCTTTGGGACTCCACTCCCCATGCGCCAGGTCAAGTGATTTGTTTCAATAAATTTGGTGCGTTGTATTTTGTATTATATCACTGGCAAGGAACTATAATCACAGTGATATTAGACTATACTCCTGGTGCTATGATATAAATTGCTGCAGGTGGAGGTTTGACAGGATATACTCCAGTGATGTATATACTGGATACATTTTATTGACAACTTGTGACTGATGTCTGCACATTGAATGTTTTTAATATATGGAATTATTTGTTCTATGATTATGGCTAAATGAACTGCCCAATTGGGGCATTGATCACTGTATGATTTGGAGGGATCTATTGCAAGGCATCGATTTTTCTTTCACCCGACCACTCTTGGATAGTGGGTAACTAAGTGTGGTGTCCATAATTATGAATGTTACTAATTTCTTTCACAGTTATGTCACCGTGTTGGCGGAATTCCCTCCACATATCCTTTTATTGATGGGCAAAAGTGACCTTTACCCCTGTTAACAGCTAACTAAGGTAAGGGTAACATTATATTAGACTGGGACAGGAAGACGTCCTGAAGAAGACCTAGGTGACCCAGTATTTAAGGGTGATAAGAGGTGAAAACATGTTGACTACAGCAGTAAAGGAGGGGCGCTAGGGGGTCCTAATACCTCACCCTAGCACTACCATCCATTCATTTTTTTAATCCTGACCTTGGAACCTACTAATAAAGTTTATATTTGGTATCCTGGAGCCAGTTTTAACCATTCCCTACTGCACTTTTTGTCTATTACTGTACTCAGTCTTGAGCTGTTGGTTTCGGTTTGTGAACATTGTTGTCACTTTCAGTCTTGTGTCACACGTTGTCTTGGTACATTTTTGTTCCCCCTCCCTATGCTCCGCCCGGAGTGTGGCTACACACGGGCGTTGTAGCAGACCCGATGATGAAGCATGTCACACACATTGTGTGTGAGTGAGGGCAGTTTTTCATCACTCATGAGTGTGCCATTGCTTGCACACTTTTGATTAATTATTGTTGTTTGTTTTCTCCACCCCTCTTATGTGTATGCTAGGGTCCAGGGATAAACAACAGCCGGTGCCGGACTTCTTCACTGAGGCGGGTAGTAAATTAGAAAAGGAGGGTGCGGAAGGGTGCTACCCAGGGCCAAACAAGAAGATAGGGGTGTAGCAGACTCGGAGGGGGTCGACATAATGCAAAGGTTACTTCTGCAGCACAGGTCCCTGACCCGCGATATGAATCAGTCAGGGGGACTGTTGTGAGCCACAAGATAGAGGATCTGGGACAAGGACTCCAAAAACTTTAGTAAACAATATGGCGGTAGTTGTTGGAAGACAAAGTCTGAACGAAAAGCCGATATTGAAAACCTACTCCAGAAGCAGGGCTGCATGGACGTCAAGCAATGATGAATACAGTGTTCCAGTTTTTTTCCTGTCCGGAAGGCAGTAGCGGGGCCCAGGAGGGAGCTCATTTCCCTGACTCGAGAATTAAAAACAAGCTTTGGGGTGATTAGATCGTAGTGCCGCAGGACTCCCTCAGCTGCACCCATGCTGGGGGAAACAAACACTCGCTTGTCCCAATCGCTAATCAGGAAGGCGAAGCAAGGGGTCAGGCCACTGAGGTTAAACCAGGGAAAGGCAGAAGACGACGGGAGGGTAGGTTCTCAGCCATCTCCTCCATAGCCACCTAGGCATCTCTTTTAGACGTTGGCATCTCAGACTTGCAACTGTCATTGGCAGATCTTCGGTGCGTCATCGGTAGGCGGGGCAAAAAGGAGACGTGAGATGAAGGAAAGCGCACCCAATGTCTGGCTGGGTAGGTTACGGCCTTGGAGGAGAACCGCAGCCAGTCTCTTCTATAGCTACCAATGTAGCTCCACCAGGCATCAGCCACAGCGCTAAGTCTCCACGGTCGGCGGCAAACAAACGGTTCCACGGGGGTAAAGAGGCAGGTCTCAAAGTTAAGACCTGGCAAATCGGCGAAATATGAGGACCGCAGTCATCGGAAGCCCAGGTTAGTGAAAAAGGTCCACGGAGCGGGAAGATTCCAGGGGATTTATGCCAAAAAGGCAATCCCTAGCCGGGGAGCTCCCGGCTGGAGCTCCTCATCTAATGGTCATCTTTGATCATCTTGCTATTTTTATTGTATTTATTTATTTTTTAAAAGACCCACTTTGTTGATCAGCAGGCTAACTTGCTTTCTGCAAGTCCCCAGGCTTACTTGCTTTCCGCATGTTCCCAGGTTTACTTGCTTCCGCAAGTTCCAAAGAGACTGCTCCTTTTTATTGGAGGGTACAGGGCTCTACATGGTCTAACACCCTGACCTTGTATCATAGCTGCTATTCCTTAAGGGTGGTATTCTGATTATTTCACCGTTTGATTAGATATTGAATCATCTCCAGTTTTGTGGTAGCCTTTTTCATGTAGCATGCTATAGTAGACCTAAGTCACAGCACATAGTCAAAAATGTTTCATGTAGATTTCCGGGAAGCATTCTTCTAACCATCTACTATGACTTTCCAGGGACCTTTCAGTAGTTGGTCAAGCTGAATCATGAACGGACTGAAACCCACTGAATTCTGCTGCATCTTCCTGTAGGGGGAAAACTGGCATGGTAACAGGATATCGCACTTCTTCCTCGGTGGTTCATCCAGTGGGTAAATCCTCCATATCGGGGCCTATTTGAATCCTTTCAAAAGTCTGTTGGTCTGGCATGATATGGAGTGGAGACCTTATGAGATAGCTCGTGATCATCCACCATTGGAGTCATGTAGTTTGCCCCCTGTTCAAAACTACCCCTTTGCTGAAATCCACTTGAGTAAAAATACAGTCCACTGGCTACCGCAGATTAATTGACCTCCCTCTGTGCCATAGCCTCAGGGTAACAGGTGGCTTTTTTCTCAACCACCAAAATTAACTGGTTTCCTGAGAATATCTTGAGGTTCAGTGGTCTATCTTTGTCCAGTTCCACTGTCTAAAAAAATTCGTCCTTACCTGCTTTCTTTCCCTCTATTGGGTGCAACATCAGCACTGGTTCAGTAGCTCCAGAACTTCCCTGAAGAGCTTTCTGGACCCTAGAAGCCACTGAATTCAATCCAGACAGACTGAGCATAGCAGAACCATAGCCAACAATTTTAATTAATTTCCAATCCATGTATTGAAACTAAGGAAGCCTCATTAACTCTTCTGTTCCCCTCAAGTCTCTTCCTAGGCCAAGCGCCATACTTGTTCTTGCTCGTTATATTTACCACTACGATTGCCCTTCCTCTTATAGTATGAGTCCTCTTGGTCATTCCTTCGTTACAGACAGCTAGAATGCAGACCCTTCATTTGAGAAGTGACATAAATCCTCCTCTCCTCTTTTCCCATCTACCCACCTTTCTCCTTCCCTCCAGAGATCTGGATATCCTCTTTCTATATTTTATGGCCTGACATGAAAACTTTGTTTTGTTAAATTTGTTCCTACCGCCCCCCTACTTTTCATGGTGGAGATCTGACCTGCTATTTTTCTGGTCCACCTAAGGGTGATCCTGGCTAACCACAGTGCTGATTCATAGCTCAGTCTTTTTCTAAAGCTCTCTGGGGACAATAAGCTCAGAGTCACATAGATGTTGGCATAACTCAGGAAAATTATTGCTAAAATATGCTCTTACATTACCAAATGTATACAGTTCAGTATAAGTAGTGGAATTATTGCTTTTTAGACGTCTGATACTTTCACAGAAGCATTCAACCAATCACTCTGGTCTTGTAAGGCTGTTTTGAGCTGTTACCGAGTTTCCTAAGTGGCATCACATTATCAGCTCAAATCCCCTTACCAAAGTTCCCATATACTTTCATATTGTGCATGCTGTATTGGTTACAAAGAGGCATATTATCAAGAACGGCGTTAAAATTATCGCCGCTTTAGCGGCAGGAAATTGCCACTAAAGCGGTGATAATGGGCTTGATAATATGCCCTTGTGAATTCCCTTAGAAACCGAGGTTCACCCCAGAACATGGGCTTCTATGGGAATTCACAAGAGCATATTATCAAGCTCATTATCGCCGCATTAGCACCAGTTTCCTGCCGCTAAAGCGGCGATAATTTTAACGTTGTCCTTGATAATATGCCCCAAAGTGAGTATGCATCCTTCGCTACAGCAGGCAAATTCTATGACCCCCAGCCCTAGAGATCTTCATCAACCTGGTTCATAGAACAAGAAAACTCAGAACATTTGACCCCTTTTTCTTTGTCATTGTCAGTCACATAATTGATGAAAGTCTGTTTGGGAAAGTCACATTTTGACTTCTTTACTACTCGTGTTCTAATTACACAATTCCACTGACCCAGTGACCTCTGGGTGCTGAAGCCTCGAAAGACTTGAGTTCCATTTTCATACTCTGTTCATGAACTACCGCAGAGTTTGACACGTCCATGGCCAAAGGAACTTTATTTTCTTGAAGTGCTAAAACAACTTTCCTTTCTGCTACAATCACTGATTGTAGCTGATATTCCCATTTTTTTCTTCTTTCATTTCTCTCCATATTATTGGCTTCCATTTGTGCTGTCAAATCACTGTAACATATACTCTTGTTTACATACTTGAATTCCTCTGGGTCCACTTCACCTTCACCAGAATGATAAGGCTTGTTTTCTCACAACATCTTGTGCTTTCTCTAGCTGAGGTTTCTTTTCTTTCCTTTTTAACCATTGCACTCACTCCAGACACAGTGTTCTCCTAGCCACTGATAATAGGCCTATTAAAGCGACAGATCAATCCCCATAATAGAATAAAAACATCATTATCCAAACTGTTGAGCAATAATCTCAACCTGGATTGTTAGGCTATGAGGGATCCAAGCCATAGCCTTAATTTGAGCTATGACTGTGCTCAAACAAAATTAAAACAGTTTGGCTTCCATTAGGTAAACTGGTTTCTGTCAGGAGTACCTGACACCTGCTTCATAACTTTGCCCCTGCAGCAAGGACTTCCTCAGGCAAATTCATATCATACATGGGCCACAACACCAAATTGCAAGTAAGAAAGAAAGAACCTAAAATTTGAAAACCAAGTTAGTTCAAAAGTGGAGAGTGCAATAAAAAAAATGACATAACAGTTAAGACCATCGTATATGGGGAGCAGGAATTACTGATAAAATACAACAAAATCCATAAGATACAGTAGAAAGTCAAATTGAATGCTATTTTAGTGAGTATGGTGGGCCAGACTTAGATACTATGTGTGTTCCATCCCAGATGATGTGTGGTCATTAAAAGTTGGTGGTTTTAATGCAGTCAATTGTTTTACTCAAGCATAGTTGTGGAAGTGAAACATCCTCAATAGGGCGAGATTAAACACAATTCCCAGTAAGGACTTCACAAACTTGTATACATGTTTTCATGTTTCAGCTGTTAACTCTAACTTTGCGGTCAAAAGCACTCAGAAGGACAAACTGTCAAAATGTAGTTGCTGTTTGTGCATTATTTACTAGGAGGATCGGTTCTTCAAAGACGGATATTTTCTAATTCACAACTTTTACAAAAGTTTTGTAACTTATTTTCTGGTGCTCTGAAAGTCTCCAAATTTTCACAAAAGGTCAGTCTAGTGATAGTCCCCTGATACAAGTTACAACTGGTTCCTTAGAGCACCCTGGACCATCATCAGCACCCTTTGTCTACTGGGCTCCCCACACACAGGGGAGGAATTTCACAGATGTTGGTGGGTAAAATGTTAATTCGCAACTCAGTTCCTCATTTGGCCTAGACGCTGATAACTTTCTCTCTCCATGACCTTTCTCCAGTTATAGAAGAAATTATCCACTAAACAAAGAGGCTCTACTGGCAGAACTTGTACTTGGACCCGTGTGTCCTTTGAGGTCAGCAGGAGATTACCTCCCCTTGCTCTTGAAGCAGATTCCCTGCCCCAGAGATTCAAGTTAGAGTGACACAATTCCCTGCAGAGGCTCCTTTCAGACAGGTTGGAGTTTTTCGAATAAGAAAAATGCAAGCCCTCTTTTTTAGGATCCATCCAGCTTTCACCTGAGAGTGAGTCGTGCAGGGCAATTTTAAGGGTGAAATTATTCTGTGATTGGTGAAGACGCCTGGTTAGATCGAACTAACATTGCTCTGTTTTCTCAACCCAGCATTCTCAGCAAGTAACATAGCCCTGATTCAGAGATTATATTTTTCCACAGAAAGATATCTAGGAGCACCTTTCACCAAAGAAAAACACAATAGTCACCTAGTTCTCGACTCCTCATTTCCCCTCTACCTAAAATTCTCCAAAGGCAGGCGCATTTACTCCCGCCAAAGAACAAAGAAAGACTCATAGCTCAGAGTTCCATTTGCCCTTCCTTCCATGTTGTGAGAGGTTCTGCTGTTTCAATAAAGGGATCCCATTTCAAAAAACAATGGCATTGTGGGTTTCCTTTCATAGGTATTTGTGGCCTAGGTATGTTGGGGCATATTTCCCTCTGTTCTTTAATCCTCTATCCGCGCTTGTCTTTGAAGTCAGACATTTGGTCTCCTCAGTCCCAGGGAAGATGAGGCATAAAAGGTCAAAAATATGCGTGACAATCAAGATGCCATACCAAGGAATATAAATAAACCTTTGCCAAACATTGTGACTAAGGTTAATGTAGCATGTATTCAATAAAGTAAATCCTATAAAAACAATATAGACAATGGAAATATATAATATTGGTAGGGAGTGGGAACGGCGACCCTGGCCTCCAACTAGAGAACAGGTCCCCATGGCAGGATGGCAAGGCATACCAACTAGAAACAGATACGACTATTTGGAAATGGTCGACTGACCGCTAGCCAGTCCACATAATAACAACCAGGCCCAGAGGACCCCAAGATCATACGAGGCATTAAAGATAACTTTAAAGAGACCCTCGGAGATTTCCCCAGTGAATTCTAATCTTATACCTACACTATGCATTAGCGGCCAAAGCCTTACCCTCCCTCCCTCCCCTCATACCTCAATAGAAATAGTAGTAGAGGAACCTATAACCTTTTCTGATCTGCTACCCAGCACCCTGCAAACAAATGATACAGGTAAAACTAATGTAGGTACACCACACCATCAAACATGTAACCACAACACCCCCAAAAATTTACAACTATCAGTTCTATTTTGGAACATTGCAGGACTTCGCTCCAAAATTAACTTGCAAACATGGGTGGACACAATAACTGAGAACCACATAGTTTGTTTCCAGGAGACATGGTCAACCGTTCCTGTCCACTTGGCGGGCTATAAAACTTTTACCATCTTAGCCACGCAGGGCATGTTCGGGAGACCTAAGGGAGGGCTAGCGATCTATGTAACAAATACTCTTCTCTCTACAACAATCACAACTCTAAAAGAGGAAGCATCTTATCAAATCCTACGAATCCACTTCAATAACAGCTTTGTTTACCTCCTGGTCAATTTGTATAATAATCTTTTGCCATCAGACTGCTCACGGATGGTACATGAAATTACCACTCTTTTAAAGTCACAACTGAACAAACCAACATCTCACACTGTGTATATCATTTGGGGAGGTGACTTCAACATCCCAATATGTCTAAATTATAGAAATGGGAACTGTGGATTGTCTGATGAGACTGATAGCCCCCTGGCTCACTTTGCACACTCTACAAATGGGAACCTTTTCAATGAGAGCTTTTTTTCCCTAGAGTTGGACTATGCAAACCAGTTAGTACATCCTCAACTTGACTTTGCTCCAACATTTCATGGCAGGGGTCTATCAAGCACAATCGATTTCATGCTCTGTTCACAGAATCTAAGGGGCCAACTGCAAAAATGTTCCACTGGCACAGACATTAGCATTGATCATTTCCCAAATAGAATTTTAATACAGCCAAAAATCGTTTCATTATATACAAATACCAGAAGCCTTTTAACACAAGAAACTTTAAAAATGGACAAAGTGAACGGGTTCTCAGTAAAGTGGGCAAAAATAGATCCTGATGCAGTGACAGAACAGGTTCTCAAAAAGCCAACCTTTCTGTAATTGACTGCTTAAATCCAAGCTCTTCACCCCAATCAGTTCTGAACAGCTTTGATAGGATCTTGAGAACAATAAAAGAGGAACTAACGCGCACAAACCTATGTAAACCATCGGCTGAGGCTTACTTTAATCCTGGATGCCGCAAAGCACTTTCAAATCTTAAGGCAGCTCTGCGGATAATTCCGAGGAACCTCCCCGAGATTGCCAAGTTAAGAAAACTCTATAAGGACGAAAGGGCAAAACGCATTAAAGAAATTAAGGCGAATCTGTGGCTACAACTCCATGACAGCTGCCGAGCAAGGGATAGTGGTCACTTCTGGCGAGTCGTAAAATCCCCCTTTCTGTCAGACTCGCCGTCTGTTCAACATCTTTACGTCGCAGTGACAGCTGAAGAGTGGGTTGCCCACTTTTCGGGAATCTTTGGCAGCTCCCAACCTAATCCAACAGTGACCCTTCTTTATCCGCAACATTGGTTTCAAAGACGTATCCACTAAATATTTGCTTTGAACATGGTGAAGTAGTCAGAGCTCTAAAGGCCTCCAAATCAGGTAAGGCCCCTGGGCCGGACGGGGTGCCGGTAGACATTTTTACTCACAACATCGAGCTCTGGTCTCCACTTCTCACCCAAGTCCTGGCAGCAGTAACAACAGTAGGCCTTATTGACTCATGGTCATCATCTATTCTCCTCCCTATTTTCAAAAAAGGCGACCAGAACGATCCGGTCTGCTACAGACCCATCTCCCTCCTGGACTCCATTGGTAAGGTAGTAGGTCGAATACTACTGGTGCGTCTTCAAGAGTGGGCAACATCCAAGAAAATCATGACTGACCTCCAATTTGGGTTCCAGGCGGGTCTGGGGACCGTGGAACAGACTTTAAATCTTGTTCTCCTGACCGGAAAGTATGTGAACGCCAAAAAGGGCCATCTATTTGTTGTCTACGTTGACTTAAGTGCAGCGTTTGACTGTGTACAGTATTCTAAACTCTGGGCCTTGCTTGAGGAAATGGGAGTCGATCCTGCCCTTATTGTATTCCTGCGCGAACTGTACTCAAATGCAACGGCAAGAGTAAGGTATGGGATCAATGGAGAACTTACCTCCCACTTTCAAATCAGACAGGGGGTCAGACAGGGCTGTGTACTGGCTCCCTTCTGGTTTAACTTGTACACCAATGGGCTGAAAGCAGCGTTGCTAGAAGGGAGCCAGGATCTCCCACAAATCAATCACTGTCCCATACCAACACTTCTATATGCCGATGATTCTGTTATTTTTGCCAGGACCCTGACCCAGTTGCAAGTACAACTTAACAAATATTGTTCCTATATGGACACTTTGGGCCTCAAAGTTAACATTAAAAAGACTTTTGTAATGCATTTTGGCCCAAGACTAAAAAACCCTAAACCCATCTTTGTTAACAAAACTAAGCTGGAACGAACTGATGCTTATCCCTATCTCGGAATTCTGGTGGACGAATCTTTGAGTTGGTGGCAGACGGTGGCAAGCAAAAAACTGCTCTTCCAGAGAACTACATCAGCCCTAGTTTCTTTTTCTAGGAAACTGGGAAAACCAGCTCCTCCAGAACTACTCAAAATATAGTATGCTAAATGCCACAGTGTGGCCACGTACGGTGCAGGTGTTTGGGTTTATGGCCCAATCAACCCACTACAAACAGTAGAAAATGGGTTTGCCAAATACCTGTTGTCCTTACCATCTAGCGCCCCAACCTATGCTTCACTAGCTGAACTAGGTATGGATTACATCACGGACACTATTCGCTGCCATCCCATGCTTTTATGGCACCGCATATGGACCAAAGAGAAGTGCCACCTAACACGATCTCTAATTCTGGATTGCCCTGCCCTTGACAACTGGGAAAAAATATCCTGGCTAGTTTACATAAGGAATTTTAGCCGGGATATGGACCGTAGCAATTTCTTTTTGGACCCTCCTTCGATGAGTGACATTTCAAGGAAAGAGCTCAAAAAACTGTGTCTGAGCCACCTCAGAGCCCTTTGAAGCATAATAGAACTGGCAAAACCTACAAACTCTCAAATTATTGCTGTCCAGACCTATCTGGGTATACAACCATATTTGACTTTTTATTTAAACAATTATGAAAAGTATCTCCTCACTAGGTTTCGTTTTAATTTCTTTTTCAGGCTAGTCACTTTCCCTAACACTCAAGACTGGTCTCATACACTTATTCCCTGCCCCTGTGATGACTTTTCATCCCAATCGACAATGCATATTTTATTTTTCTGCAAGTTCTATTCTTTTCCCAGAAAGGTCTGGATTTTGCCTCTTCTTAAATTACTAGGTCTCAGATCATGTAAACCTGCATACCTGTCCTTGCAATCCCTGGAGTCAAGCTTTATTGCAAAGTTCATAGCTAACGTTTTAAAAACCTGCATTATATATCGACGCAATCATGAGTAATTATCATTTTTTTAGTTAATGTTAATACTTGTTCTTTTTTGTTCTGTTATACCTTCCTTATAACATGACTGACTTACTCTGTAAACGTCTTTTTAAAATGTATAAAACTTTTTTAACTGCTTTTTGTACTTTTTATGGTTGCAAAAACAAATGGCAATCGAATAAAAGTTTATGAAACAAAAACATAATGATTCTGTTCCTTTGGTTATACTTGAGTACTTCAGAGACTACACATTTAAAATCTGAAGCAAATTCCTAAAAAGAGTTCGGAAATAAGGCATTTGTTTGCCTACTTTGCTTTTTTAAAAGGCGACACCTGTGCAAGAAGCATGAGGTTGTAAACACGATATTTTAGACAGGAAAACTTGTTCTTCACTTTTACATCCCGTGTATGAACTTTGTTAAAGTGCTCTAAACTTTTTATGCACAATTACAGTTGATTTACTAAAGTGTCAGTTTGACTACTTAAAAGCAACAACTTGTTTTCTTTTTCAGGGCAATGCTCATTTATTTATGAATTTATTATACTTGTTTGTAGAGTAGCTTTGCCAATAGGTCTTACGCCGTTGCCCAGATAAACAAATTTCGAGATGGGTACCTCTTACATTGAAACAGCATGACTAATTGGCAAACTTACCAAACTCATTAGCTAAACTGGAAGTGGAATGGTATCAGTAGGTGGTACTGATGTACTAGGTGGCAGGGGAAAACAAGGAAATCAAAAGGGACGCTAGCAAAATTAAAGGGTTATTATTATATAATATGGAATGGCAAACCTCTGCTAATCGATAGGTCAAATTGCAGATATCTTGGTGCAGAAAGAAGTGGGGAGCATTCCGCACAATAAGTGAATGAAGTGGGTTCATAACACCTACTTGTAATATTTAATCCATATACCATATTACTTTATGCTCTCACTAAGGACCCTCTGACAACTTTTTTGCTTTGGTAAATCCTCATCACGATGGCAGTTCCGCAACCACCTGCCTTGGACTGAAAAAAGAGAGGAATGCAGGTGAAATGTACTACAAAACAACAACAAAAATCTCATTCCACGTATCAACTCATATACACAATGAGGAATTGTTTGCCGTCCATCACTCTCTGCTGGAGCTTTTACTATTACTCTCCTCTTTGGCTCTTTTACATGTAACAATCAAACATTATCTTTCAGTTCGATCCATCCTGTTACCCGCTACTTAATGGTGTGCTTAATTTAAAGCAACATTATTTAAATGAAAACATTTTCAATTGTTTAAGTGTACCAAAAAATTGAATTCCGTTTCAAATCAATACGTACCTGAGAAATTATATGTAACTGACAACCTCAGAAAAACATACTGAGAAATCGGAGTAATGCTCAAGTAATTTAGTCCCATAATTGTAATATTGGGTAAACAGAAAATGTGAAATTGTTTGTGATTGCAAAGAAGACATTCTAAAAGCAATTGATCTTTCGTGATTTGCTCAATCTGTAGTCAATGCGTTCTACGTCTAAATAGACCGCATTGTTTATTGATATGGGTATTTTGCTAACCCACATGGTTGCATCAATATGTGATTTGCACTCTTCTATTAGTCCACAGAGTAGGTACTTTGAAGGCATTTTACTGTATATTGCTGCTTTGTAATGAGCAACATATTTTTTGTTTTATAGGCATGGAGCAACATTGGTTGTCCAGTGTGTTACAGGAGGTATTTGGAAGTTTCCAATAATGTTAGTTGCAACTGAACCCTGCGTCGATGACATCATCAACATTGAAGCAATTGGACTGAATAAGGAATCTATTGTGGGCTTTCGGCTCACCAGTCAAACAAGGTAACATGATCAATCAGATTTATTAAAGGTGCCTTCTCTGATCAGTACGTTACCTTTAACCGTAAAGAGTCATGAAATGCCAAAAACTATTCTATTGATCAGCTAAGCCCACAGCGTTTGATTATTTAAGAGTTTGTTCACAGAGGAGGGACCCAATTCACAGTATCCCTCATTGGGATTGTATTTGTTTATTAGTTTATTCGCAGTGTTATACAGTGTGAGCGTGTCCCTGGGAGAGACAGAGCATTTTATATAGGACCATGCTACAGGTTACAAGAGTATAGGTCCCTGAAATACTGAAATGTTAAAACTAGAGTAACAATATCACCCAATATAAACCTGTTAGGAGAGTGGGTGCCTCATAAAATATGAATATATAAACTTAAAATAAGGCATTATAAAATAAAAAAAATATATATAATATATATATATATATATTCACAGAAAAAACCATAGGTTTTACACACGTTATAGTTAGGAAGTAGCATTTAAAAAACCTATGAAATTCACTGAAAAAACCATAGGTTTGACACATGTTATAGTTAGCTGGAAATTTTACTGACATAAAACCAATGAAATTCCACGTTATAGTTAGTTGGACTCACTATAACTTGCGCGTGCAATGCACTGCTGATGACGTCACATATTACATCACTCATGACATGGTCAGTGACATCACTCATGACATCACTGATGACACCATCCTTGTGACATAGTGACAGACCTCCTTTCACTGTAATGTAATCCTTGAAACACATATTCAAAAATAGAAACTGAAATTTAAAAAAAATGCAGATACCCATATCAGTTACAACAAGTAATTCCACCATCTATATACACATCCACTCATACATATACTCACTCATCATATGAAATGATACACCTATACATCCTGTTACACACCGACAATCATCGAAAAGTTTCTCACAGACATACTCACACGTGCAAATAAACTATTGAACATCCATTTATTTGAATATAGAGTTATACACACACTTCCACCTTACTTCTATTGAAAATTACACATATTTATTCTCTTAAACAATCACTTATAGAAACACATACTTATTTAAACAGGAACTCTTTCAATCTCTTACTCTCACATATACTCACTTATATACATCAATATTCACATATACTAGATTAAAACATATGTCGTTACTGATAAAGACACTAGTGAGACAGTCATTCACTCACTAACAAACACATATACACACTCATCCACCCATACAGTCCTGCACATATGCTGTCTTCAAAACACATACAAACAGAGAGTCAGTCACTCATGCATCTATGTGCTAAGTAATACCCCCACCAAACCATATAGACACTCATACTGATACTAAGAGAAACATCTAATAACCCACATACATACGCATGTAGCTACTTACCAACACATGTAGCCACTTATACACAAAGTGAAACACTAATATATATATTTAAATATTTAAACATTACTCACTAATATTTATTTTTCAGAAAGACACATATTCACTGGATGGTGTCATCAGTGATGTCATGAGTGATGTCACTGACCATGTCATGAGTGATGTAATATGTGACGTCATCAGCAGTGCATTGCACGTGCAAGTTATAGTGAGTCCAACTAACTATAACGTGGAATTTCATTGGTTTTATGTCAGTAAAATTTCCAGCTAACTATAACATGTGTCAAACCTATGGTTTTTTCAGTGAATTTCATAGGTTTTTTAAATGCTACTTCCTAACTATAACGTGTGTAAAACCTATGGTTTTTTCTGTGAATTTCATTGGTTTTTAAAATGCTAATTCAGAAAAATGTCGTGTATGCAACCTATACTTTTGGCAATAAAGTTCTGGCAATATTTTTTTCGAAAACAAGCCGTTTTCTTCACTGTTCAAGTTCCATAGAGACTCCTTGTAAAGCAATACAGAATTCGAAAGTCTGTACCTTGCCTTTTTTTAAACACATTAAAATTTGTCTGTAAATAAAAATAGCCTTACTAAACTTTCGTGCGCGACCCGGTGTGCGCACTCTCGGCAACAGTTGTCAATAAAATGGATATCGCATTTCCAGGCTTTCGTGCGCGACCGAGTGCGCGCACAGGCCTATATATTTCGTAAAAACGTTGCGATTTGAACTTATTGAAATTCTTCATACACCCCTCAAAGAACTTATAGTACGTCAAAGAGACTGTACCTAGACTTCTTTTTTATTCTTATGAAACTTTTCAGTAAATGGAGCCGAATGTCTTTTTAAACTTTCGTGCGTTACCGGATGTACACACCTTGGTATTTTTTTTAGAAATATAAAACGTTTCATACTTTAACAATTGTGCGCTTAAATCCAGCTCAGAAGATATACAAAATCATGATGGTAGTTGGTTCAACCCGGACCGTTTATTAGAGGTAGATCGTCCGACTCCACCGGAAGACACCCCTAATAAAAAGGACATATATATAAAATGCGGACTAGCCGCTGTATCGTGCTAGCAAACTATAACATATAAATCGTTAGAAAAAACAAAAGGAATCGAGCAAAATCAGTAGGCCACTGATGAGATCTTTTTTTGACCTCGCTAAAATAGAAAAATTAGGAACAACCCCTCATGAGAAATATGAAACTAGTCGGAGAAACCGAGCTCGACGCCATGATGGTTGCAAGACAGCTCGGCTCCGCCGTCCACCCCACCCAAAATAACGACAAATATTATAAAGATACACAACACACCAGCAAAGTAACAGGGTAAAACGTTTTATTAAATAACTATTTACATGGCAGCCTACTGCAACATGAAAACAACACTTTCAATTGGTTCTTAATAGTTTCAATTCTGCAATTTACACGCAGCACTCCACCCACTTCCCTCACTATCTTTTCTACTCTCAAGAGACAACAACGTCCTACATCTTTTGGAAGACTTTGGTGAAATGGCTACCATATCTCATTCATCTTCCGAATCTGACCAAAATGATCGACTACCTTTAATAAGAAAAAATAAATCTTTCATCTGGCAATTTTTCACTTATCCTGAAGATCAAAAGAAAGTGAATGCACCAAAAGTAACCTGCACAATATGTGACTTGGTTCTCTTAAGAAGAAATCCAGCAAAAAAATATTTCTTTTCCATACATACCATGGTGCGGCATGTCAAACAAGTGCACCCTCTGCAATTTGCAGAGGCAACGACAAGAGCCCTGGCCACGCTATTACCATTAGAGGTGGCCAGCACATCTTCTGATCGACGACCTGTATCTCCATGCAGTGCAGAGATGGACTTCAGATATTTAACTATATATGGTCTATAACCTATGGTTTTTTCAGTGTTTTTCTTTGTTTTTTAATAGCAAATATCAAAAGCTTTTTTGTGGAAAATGACTACAATTAGGTATACATAAGCGGCGTTCATTTATGTTCACCACAGCCATTGTTAAAAGTAAAGTGAAAGTCGCGAAACAGTGGCCACGCCATCTAGTCCCTTTTAGGCCCCATCATGCACGTAAGTAACAGCCATTTTCTGTGTCATGGCCTCTCTGCCCACTGCCAATAGCCTATGATTGTTCAAAATTGGTTCTCTTTGGGTCATTCTCTGTTCACAAATAAGCATAAAGTCGCAATACTCTATTTAGTTTTTGCAGATAGTGAAGGATAGGTAGTGCACACTTTTGTCCCCTTTGTAACCCGTCATGCCTATCTCTGCCCCGTTTGTTGCTAGTTGGTTCAACCCGGACCGTTTATTAGAGGTAGATCGTCCGACTCCACCGGAGGACCCCCCTAATAAAAAGGACATATATATAAAATGCGGACTATCCGCTGTATCGTGCTAGCAAACTATAACATATAAATCGTTAGAAAAAACATGAATATAGAGAGAGGAACCGAGCTCGATGCCATGATGGCTGCAAGACAGCTCGGCTCCGCCACCCACCCCGCCCAAAATAACGACAAACACTATGCAAATATTATAAATATATACAACACACCAGCAAAGTAACAGGATAAAACGTTGTATTAAATAACTATTTACATGGAACCTACTGCAACATGAAAACAACACTTCTAATTGCTTCTTAGTAGTTTCAATTCTGAAATTGAACACCCAGTACATCCAGAGGTCATGTCCGACAAGTTGTGTGGGGGGATACCTTGCTAATGCCGACACCCCCACCACCTTCTGTAGGAAGGACTTTGGATATCCCTGCCTTGCACAAATGTCATAAGTTCTGGATGTTGAGAGCCATACTTCAGGGTCCGACAAGTTGTGTGGGGGGATGCCTTGCTAATGCCGCCACCCCCACCACCTTCTGTAGGAAGGACTCTGGATATACTTGGTCCCTGAGAGGCTTCGATGTCCCTGCCTTGCACAAATGTCATAAGTTCTGAATGTTGAGTGCCATACTTCAGGGTCCAAGAAACGCGGACTCGGAGGGGGCGCTTGGCTCCTGCCCCCTCCCCAAGTCTTGTTCCCCTGGTATGGCCTGAGATCGCCCACGACATAGGCGGCCGGCTCCCGGGGTCAGGCGGAACTTCTTGCCTTTTGATGCCTCTTCCATTCTGGACCTTGTCCCACAATCCGTTTGACCTGAAGACACGTCCTGCGGTGCCCTGGTCCAACCATCACATTTACACCGTCTCACCCGCCATCCGGCTGAATTGCACCCACTCTTCCGATACAGCGACAGGCGGCTGCCACGGAGCTCAGGAAATGGCGGTCGGCTCCACAGACTTGGGCCTGGCCTGCAAAGATGGCTCTGGGCAACCCTGGAACTCGGACGCTTGACTGCTAGGGCATGAGCCCCATTCCCAAAAGCGTCCCGTCAGCTTTGAAGATTCTACAAGAGTCACCGAGGCCCCCGACTCCTGCAGACTTCCGGTGGGGACCGACTGCCATGATTGCTCGCGGAATGGCCACGACGTAGCCACGAGGTGCTCTTATGCTGACGCCAGCTTCAGTCTGAAACATCCAGAAACACTGTAGACTACCAATTCGATCAGTTCCGGGGGAGCCCCAACGATGTATCGCGTTCTTGCGTAATCCGTCATATTACGCGCCGCGTTAGCGCACCCGGAAGTGCTCCGCTGCGCGAGGCGCGAAGCGCAGCTTCCCGGAAGCAATGCGGAGCGCGTAACGTAAGCAATTACATTTCAGTTGGTTCTCCCTCACAATATTTTCAATGTCACATAAAACTCACCCATCACCCACTGCCATCTCTGGCTGTTTCCATGGTAACACCTCATTCTGCACCTGGCTGAAGGCACAGGTCAAAAGTTCATATCTCAACGTTCTACAGCAAAGTAACAACACTGTTTTCCCTCCAGAAACACCTGCCAATCCACAGCTCTGTTACATGTCTTTTTTTTTCACACCCAATAGTACTTTTCGTTTAACATTAACAAGCAACGTACTGTTCAATCTCCACTTCTTACAATCAACCAATCATTTTTATTTTTTTAAACCACACCCAGCCTCTTCCTTTTTCTTTATTTAGAATTTCAACTTCTAACTGCCATTCCACTTCCAGAACCGATCGGAGGACGACTACAAATCCCTTGAAAATGAAGGTCTGGCTAATAGGACACAGTTATATTCACTGGAGTGAAAAATATGCAGTAAGCAGACGAATTTGCAACCTCAGCTTACCAAATGTACACATAACATGAATTTCCAAAAGAGGATTGAAATGTCACCAATTGATTCCATTGGTGAAAACTTTTATGCATCTCCCAGAACCAGACCTTATAATTGTGCACTGTGGTGGAAACGATCTAGGCACAATCACTGGGGTAGGTCTGGAAATGCTTCTAAAAGACACCTTTCGACAATTGATGACACTTTTTCCTCGATCTGCCTTGGTATATTCCAATATATGCCAAAGACAGAAATGGAATTGGTCCAATCACCATTGTGCACAATTTGAGAAAGCAAGGAGACATGTAAATAAATCTGTTTCTGAGTTCCTCAGAGATTATAGCATGGGTTCTATTTACCACAACAACTTGCGATACCACATGCAAGACGTCTATAGGAGAGACGGTGTTCATTTCACGAATGAGGGAAACAGAATCTTCCTCTGCAACATCAGGCTCTGCATCAGTACTTACTTATAAATGCAGAAAACACTCAATTAACACAATGGCTCTTTTCAGAGCCACCTTATATCTAAGCACTCAAACTTCTGATTTATCTCCATTTTCACACTCTTGTAAAAAGGTGTGCGCGACCAAGTGCGCGCACCACGCAACTTTAAAAAAAAAAATATATATATATTTTCGCCTTTAAGGGCCTTACTGCACACCCTGAGAAAACCTACACAGCAAAACAATCTCTACCTTCTCCCCTTTCCATATTCCAACGCTTTGAATTCAACAATATATTTACTCGCAATGACAAAATGGCGGTCAACACTTCCTGATTTCCTTCGAATCGAACGTTAACAGACGTCACACAACAAAATTCCGCTCGCGCGCGCAGCCATTTGGGTGCGCGCACGTAAGCGCGCTTATAGATATATAATTGACTTTAACTTCAATTTCCTCAGCAACTACTGAACGGATTTACACCATTCCAAAAAAAGCGTAATCTGCGAGCCGGACTGTACAGTTTTGCCAAATTTCTTATAAATCCATTCACCCGTTCGACCTGTAGCCGAGTCTAAAGGTCCTATGGAAAATAACATGGAGAAAACACGTTTTGGGAGCCCCCTTTTATCTCAGCCCCCACTTGACCAATCCCCCCCAAACTTTTAGGGAAGGAGCGGAGCGGACCGAGCCATCTTCTTTGAGAAATTCGCTAAGATTCTTCAAACAGGGCCAAAGTTATTCCAAATAGAATGTTGAGGATTTCCTATGGAAACTAGGTCCTAACTATAACTACCTACTGGCGACCGCCAGTAGGTAATATATATATATATATATATATATATATATATATATATATATATATATATATACTCGCCACGAATACACCAGCGTGGAGCACTCGCCGACGGGTGCTTTCTAGATGCGGGGGTGCACCCGCACAATCTATTACTCTCCAGTCTCCTTCATAGCCACTGTTTCCATGAAAGAAGGAAAGCACTCTCGGGGATTATTTCCGTTATTTATTCACAGAAGAATAGCACAGCTTCAACAACAGAGGCGTTTCGGTATCCAACCTTCGTCAGTGTTTACCGAAGTGCCTGACCACCATGTTATTTAACATACATTTCCTGTGTCGACATAGTGAAAGGACTGACTCGCGCTTCACTCATCGCGCGCCATTTTAGACTTCCTAATGGCAAGCCATTCCGCATTCTATATGTATTGAAACAAGTATAAAGCATCAAACATACTATGTTATGCATACATATACTGCACTTGTTCAACTAATCTAGCCCACAGATGGGCACTACTATAGATATAGGTCTCAATCTAGCCCTTCATGGGCCCCGTCCTCTCCCAATAGTCAATCACTGGAACCAAAAAGAAAGAAGTAAAAGTAATAGAAAGAGGCGAGAGAGTAAAGTAGAGGGGAGGAAACCTCAGAAGAAGAAAATATACATATACACAAAACCTATGTACATAATAGACAGTATCCCCAAAATAGGAGATAAATAAGTAAATCACTAAATCAATCAATCCAGAAAAACTATGTCGACACAGGAAATGTATGTTAAATAAACATGGTGGTCAGGCACTTCGGTAAACACTGACGAAGGTTGGATACCGAAACACGTCTGTTGTTGAAGCTGTGCTATTCTTCTGTGAATAAATAACGGAAATAATCCCCGGGAGTGCTTTCCTTCTTTCATGGAAACAGTGGATATGAAAGATATGCGTTTTTCAATGTGGCAGCAGATTAAAATGTTCATAAAACCCCAGTGGGTTGATGTGCTGTTAGGCTGAGGGTCATGATGTCGTACCTCAACTTGCTTGTAGATACCGAACTCCTGTGTGTGATGGCCCCAGTGGCGCCATCACGGGACCGCAATGAAGCGGCTTGCTGACTTCCCGTGGCTGGACTCGTGCCGCTAACATCACAGTCGTAGTTGTGAGCCCTCGATGGGAGCAGCCACTTGCTCGGTTATTTGCATCCATTTCAATTTTCAAGCAGTTGCATCAGGACACGCAGGGATAACAGTCATCTTGTTCCTCGTGCCAGACTGGTTTTGGGATGTTCGTCCCTTCCTCAATGGCTTTTGCTCACAGTGGAAATTACTTTCTGCATTCCTTTATTAAGAGCCTGCCCCAGTGGGCGTGTCCGCATATAACGGCATTGTGGATCTTGTGGTGCATACTTATTAAGCATTTTCTCAGGTGAGTTTTTCAATGTGGCAGCAGATTAAAATGTTCATAAAACCCTAGTGGGTTGATGTGCTGTTAGGCTGAGGGTCATGATGTCGTACCTCAACTTGCTCGTAGGTACCGAACTCCAGTGTGTGATGGCCCCAGTGGCGCCATCACGGGTCCGCAATGAAGCGGCTTGCTGTTTTCCCGAGGCTGGACTCGTGCTGCTAACATCACGGTCGTAGTTGTGAGCCCTCGATGGGAGCAGCCACTTGCTCGGTTATTTGCATCCATTTCATTTTCAAGCAGTTGCATATATATATATATATATATATATACACACACACACACACACACACACATACATATATATATATATATATATCACCTCACTCCGTGTATTCCAATAAATCAGCTTTCAAACCCGGACACGGACCAAAGATGTCAGTTACTTCATTCGTTTATTGCTGTGCCGCCATAATGTTTCGGCTCCTACGAGCCTTGATCACATGACACATATATATATATATGATCGTCTTTCTTGTAAATAAAGACCCTTGATTACGAATCCCACGGAGTCGGTGCCTGCTTTTTGAAAAACTTGAACACAGGATTGGGTTATATATATATATATATATATATATATATATATATATATATATATATATATATATATATATATATATATATATATATATAATGGAAAGAAAATGTAGAAATGTATCCCACATTAATAGAGGGATGCTCTTAAATACCTCATCATTGAAAGAAACATCATGTTGACACTAATTGCACAATTACCTCACCTACTTGTATCACCATCTCGTGATAAGGTATGTGACAGAAAATTTGCGAGAACATTCAACTTTCTGTACTGGTTCTTTGGGTGTAGTGGATAATTATCATAGAGCAAAATTTTCCAAAATATGCACTAACCTCAAAACATTACTTGGGACTTCTGTGCACGCTCAATCCACGTTAACCTAATAGATTGACAAGTTCTTTGCTTTGCCATATTATTATGGTTGTCTTGCATCATAGCATATTTTCTCTGCATTCAAGCAAGTGACAACCCTCAGATGGTTGAAGCACCAGCTTCTGAATCTAGGCAAACCAAAGAATCACATATTTTAATCCTGACAAAGAAAGCTCATACCTCTGTGCTGATTGACTAAGTACATATTTCGCCTGGAAAACATGGAATACTGCTAACATTATTCAGCTTTTACGTTAAAAGTGCTTGAAAAGAATCAGAGTAAGGTATGATATAAGTATCTTATGTTGCACATGGCCAACATACCGTAGGCCCTAGAGGTAATCTGTGACTATGCTTATAAAATGTCTGAAATCCGGGGTTAAATGCAATCCCATCATTCTGAACACTTGGGGTGTTTTATTCCTTATAATGGGTGGCCTCCCCTTTTCCCTTTATCTCTCATGCTCTCATTGTTTTATACTTGAAGAAATAAATGGTTCTTTTTGTACATAACACTCCTACAAAAGATAAATGCATTAATAATGGATCTATCTGCCATAGCCCAATGTAATTGTTCTGCAGTAGATGCTGTGTTACTCTGTATTCTTGTACAACAAATTTAAAGTAATTGCCAGTGTAAAATATATTTGTATTATTCTTTTTAACATTTGTAACCACTAGCTCTTATTGCACATCATTGCTAATACATTTATTTTGGTCTTTTAGTTTCATTTTTCATTATATTGCTAAATGAATCACAATCAAAAAGAAACATGAAGACAAATATTTTCTCCACAACAATATAAAGAAGCAAAATCAGATAATTTTTAGTGAATGTAAATGTTGCTTATTACTTGTACCTATTTCATTTTAGGAGCTCTTAACTTATACAAGGTGGACACACTAAAAGGAACTGAAACCTTGGACTCTAGCTAAGCCATTGACGGACCACATTGTTTGTCTGAGATGCTAGTCTATCGCCCACAGGATATGCAGAAGATTTTATTCCATCCATGGATCAAGTGTTAGCCTCTAAATGTATCTCCTATGCCAACTTCACTTTGCTTGGTAATTTTTATCAAAGTCCTTTATTCGTTGGTTTCCTGGCCTTTTGGGCCTTATTTGGCTGTGGGATAATTCCCTGCGTTCTCCTGAGTTATTGCCTGGAGCATTCGCTTCATTGCATTTTTGCGTCCTTACTGTTCAGATTTTGAACACGTTTACATCTCTGATTAATAGAACTTGATGTCATCATTCTGAGAGGGGGGTCATGACCTTCCGTATTTTCATCACTGTATAAAGAATACTATACAGTAATTGGATTCCTGTCCTTTTTCAGGTTTTATGTGATATCGCATTTTGTCTGCATTCGATATTTGGTTAATCTACATTCCTCCTTCAAAAGGGTTATTGCCCTTAGAAGCCCAGACGAAGTTCTCTTTCGAGAACGAAAGGCGTTGGCTGAACTTTCCGTTTTGAACCTTCGTATGAGTTTGATAAATATAGAACTTCGAAAATTCCATTGCCAATACTTGGACTTCTTAAATCCTACGCACCCCCTTTATTTATCTGTTAAGGATCTGGAGTACAGTGGCATCATAAGACCGTTGTTGCCTGGGATAGTGCTTGGGACCGATACAGAACGGTGAAACTGGTGTAGAAGTGCAGGAACGGTGGTCCACCGTCTGTTCTATTTTGTTGCATGGAGGGCGTGGCAACCTGTTTTTTAAATTGCAGGTCAGGGTCACCAGTGGATACCATACCCCCTTGCATATTGAAGTCTATTTCAGACCTCATTGCTCCGTTGCAACAGATGCTATTTGCTATCTCCCTCCACTCAGGTGACATACGTAATGATTGGAAAAAAGCTAGGGTGATTCCCTTATTTTAAAAAGCAAATGATGTTCCTGAATCCTTCGATGATTTTAGGCCAGTCTCTCTCCTTCCACAGCCTCAAAGGTGCTGGGGAAGTTGGTAAATCACCAACTCACTACCACGCGATTACAATTGCAGGGGGATGGCTGTTCCACGAGACAAGTCCGGGAAGTGAGGCGGGTATTGTTCTACTGCGTACTGTCGTGCGGAAGAAGGAAGGATTCCTTTCCAATGCCGCGCCCGTAAACAATTGTAATTGCGTGCAGTTGACACAAGAAAAAGTATGTGAGCCGCCCCTTCAATCGATCGCGCACCGCTTCGCGGCCACCTGATTTATGACACCTCTTCAACTCACTACAGAATACTTCCTTTGATTTGCAGTCCACCTCCACTCCTGCAGCCTTTGTGCTCGTTGTGCAGATAAGCTCTTACCCAGTCCCTGTCCTGAGGAGAACCTACAATATCTACGGTTCGAAACGCGTTGACCCCCAGCCTGTGACAAGAAAGAAGGGTGCAGCTAGGGACTAACTAATATCACTTCTGTGGGCCCTTGCTGGCAATCTTATAAACATTCCATCACAGGTGCTGTGAGATAGGCAGGCAACGTTATTCCACCTTTAGCTCCGCCTGTCCACTGGTATTCTAGTTAAAGGACTGGTTCCTTCCCATGTGTAAATACTGTGCTTCGTGTAAATGTTGTTTATGTTGCAATTGGTTTGGAATATATCTATTTTGTTTTAAGTTTCTTTTTGGTGTTGTGAAATTTTGAGTATTCACTGTAAATGTCTGTACACTTGTATATACTGTAAACACAATTGTATGTTTTTGAACTGACTGTCTTGACAGAATTTTCCTTTGATGTCATCTTTGGATGAACGAATGAAATTTGATTATAAATTAAAATAAATTATTTTTTAATATAAAATTGTTGGCCACGCAGTACATATGGGCTGTGTGGGTCCTGATTTTTCTTGAAATAATCCTGATCAGCCATCTTGTTCTGTTTATCATATGTCTTTCAGAGCACGGGTGTCAGCAGTGGTGAAATCATGTTTCTAGATTTTTCACGTGTTGAAGAAATCTCTTCACCTGCTACCCTATCAGACGCAAGTAACAGTGGTCAGGTCACTGATTCTATCTAGGCTGGACTACGCCAATGTCCTATACCTCGGTCTCCCTGATTATTTGATCCAGCGAGTACAGGTCATGCAAAATTTGGTTGTCCGTTTACTATTTAAAATCCCGAAATTTGCCTTGGTGTCATCTTATCGAGGATAAACTTCTCTGGCTGCCAGTCTGTCATTGTATTAAGTACAAAGCACCATTGTTAATACATCAAGCCCTTCACAATAGGGGCCCAAGATACCTAAATGTATGAACTGAGCCATATTGTCTTTGGAGGCTTTCGTGCTCCAGTTCCGCGGGCCTTATTGTGATTCTTCGCTTTCAGAAACAGTGGAGGGGAAACTCCTCTTTCACTGCTAAAGCAGCAAGCTTCTGAAATAAACTACCTGAATATAGGAGACTTATACCTGATGAAGGCAAATTCTAAAAGGAATTTGAAACATTTTAATTCAGATTCTAGTGGTGAACAAGAACAGATCTTCTGTATGATACATTTTGGTAGGTCTAAAAGTGCCGGGACACTCTTACTAGTAGCTGTGCTCTATAGAAGCAGTGGTTTGCAGCAGGAGCAAGAACTGTCTCTGCAGGATGTCTCCGTCGACTGGAGGTTGTGGATTATTTAAATCCAAGGTCCGCAGTAATTTGACTGCTGCCAGCGGACTCATCTTGATTTCAAACAGAGGCTAGGCGAGGGGATTGCAATGCATGGCGTGATGGGGTTGAATAAACATTTGAAACGTCCTGAATAAAAACAGGCATGCCTCAAGAGTAAGAACTTTGACTTTTGTATACCATAATACTTACCTTGTATGAAAGTCGATATGGCTAAAACTATTATTCATTTGAACAATATCTAACTAATATGGCGGCCAGAGGAAGTGAACATCATTGGAGTCCTTCTTCATCTACCACCATTTGCAAGCGCCAATCATTAGAGACTATTCTTGTTTGAAATGACGCGACACACATTTGATATTGACACACTTTTTGAGCACTGAAGAAAGCTACTGCTGAAACGCGTCTGCTATTAATAAAAAGTGTATTTTCAGCAACCCCCATGAGTGCCTATGCATGAAAAATTATTGCAAGCGCTGGAGCTGATATATATATAGTACCTACTATTCTTGCTTTTAGTTTATAACTATTACTTTTTAGACTATCAGCAAAATGTTTTATACCAATCCAATCAAAGTAATTTTCTAAGCAATAGTGGCTATTTTAGATCTATTGGGTTCTTTAAAAAAAAATTATTTATAATATGTTATGCAAAAAAACTGCGTTTCTGAATTCCAATTAGCTGCCCTTGCAATAGTATTTTTACTATGTTTATCCACCATGCATCTTTTTAGCACCTGTCACTTTAAAATACATGTGAAAAAATGGTTTAAAAGCTGGCCGCCAACTGTGATATGCATCATGTGATCAAGGCCCCATGGTGCCGAAGCGCGTCATGGCTTTGTCTTGTTGAGCTGCCAAAAACTATTCACTGCACTTACCAGTGGTCCAGGCTCCTGTTCTTCGTCATCTATCGCAACACGAGCGAGCTGATATATATATATATATATATATATATATATATATATATATATATATATATATATATATATATATATATATATATATATATATATATATATATATATATATCCTCCAAACCATCCCCACACGAGGGAAAGACGAGTCGCACACTTGACTTTTCTCTTTGCAGATTTTTAATTGCTTTGTCTGTCAGCATGTGGCCTTTTCCTTATGCATTTTGTTCATTCACTTGAACTTCCTCAGAGGAGCCAACACCCGACACGCCGCCAGCAACCACTGCCAAACTGCCTTTCAATCAACTTTTTTTCCGTCCCCAGATGGACTTTATGTACTGTTGCATTCTGGGGCATGTGGTGCTTGCGTGGCGTGTCACTTTGAAAAACCCTCCAATGGGCGGTGTCTTAAAACATGCTGCTGCTGATTTAGTTTATCAAGTTCTTTTTTGTTCACGCAATAAGTCAATTCAAATCCGCCCCATTTTCAAGACCGGATTCAAAGCCCTTACCAAAGTCAGTCTGAGAAAGGTGCTGGAGCGCCGAAATGCATTATGCCGCATTGTCTAATTAAAGGCTTCTGACAGGATTCATCTGTGTGGCCTCTTGCTTCTCTACATTGGAGGGGTGTTGTTTAGATTTTTCCGTGCGCTGCCAGTGGCGTACTTAAGAGGCCCTGTTCAGTTAAAGTGGCCGGAGCATCTCTTGTTCAGCTGAGGCTGTTTTTTACTTGCACCAAGGATTTGGTTACTCCGGCCCGCCTCGGAGTACAGACGTGGGATAGGGCTTCTGCCGGGAGCAGCTCGTGACTTCACAAGGTGGCAGGAATCACTGTATCCTGCCCTATGGACCTCACGCTGTCTATTCGAAGGGCTTGAACATCAGTGGGGAGCCAAGGAAGCCGAGGACATGTCATTCAACGCAGGGCAACCAATCTGGACATTGCACCCCTCACCCCTGTTATCGGGACTATTTTTTCCCCCAGCTCAGCCCATCCCAACAAAGTGAGCTCTGAGATCTGTAGTTGATGTTCCAAACTACAGTGGGCGTGTCGTCAGGTGATTGTGGGGTGGAGCTTCCCAACCTATGGGAGTGTAGCAAGAAGTTCATATAGGTGTGGGTGCAACTATGCAGTGGTTGTAAGGGCATCTGAGGTAGGCGCTGGAGCGCCGAAATGCATTATGTCGCATTGTCTAATTAAAGGCTTCTGACATGATTCATCTGTGTGGCCTCTTGCTTCTCTACATTGGAGGGGTGTTGTTTAGAACTTTCCGCATGCTGCCAGTGGCGTACTTAAGAGGCCCCGTTCAGTTAAAGTGGCCGGAGCATCGCTGGTTCAGCTGAGGCTGTTTTTTACTTGCACCAAGGATTTGGTTACTCCGGCCCGCCTCGGAGTACAGACGTGGGATAGGGCTTCTGCCGGGCGCAGCTCGTGACTTCACGAGGTGGCAGGAATCACTGTATCCTGCCCCATGGCCCTCCCGCTGTCTATTCGAGGGGCTTGAACATCACTGGGGACCCAAGGAAGCCTGAGCACAGGTCATTCAACGCAGGGAAACCAATCTGGACATTGCACCCCTCACCCCTGGCATCGGGACTATTTTTTCCCCCCAGCACAGCCCATCCCAACAAAGTGAGCTCTGGGATCTGTAGTTGATGTTCCAAACTACAGTGGGTGTGTTGTCAGGTGATTGTGGGGTGGAGCTTCCCAACCTATGGGAGTGTAGTAAGAGGTTCATATAGGTGTGGGTGCAACTATGCCGTGGTTGTAAGGGCATCTGAGGAAGGCGCTGGAGCGCCGAAATGCATTATGCCGCATTGTCTAATTAAAGGCTTCTGACAGGATTCCCCCGTGTGGCCTCTTGCTTCTCTACATTGGAAGGGTGTTGTTTGGATATAGATATATCCATACTAACATAATAAAGAGAGAGCCCAAACCTTTGAGGCGGGTAATCTCAGGAACCACAGCCCCAATCACAACACCCAATACAGCGTTGGAAAGGGCAGTTGCAGCAGAAGGACATAGGCTATGCAGACGCCCACCATATACATTTAAAAGGTAAAAGAACTGTGCCAGCAAAGTAGTCCCTTGTGGGCGTGTCTGAGTTGTGCTGTGGGCGTGTGGTACGTTCCGCCCTTCATGCCATGTCTCATATTGTGTACTAATCCCACCCTGCTCCCTTTAAATACCCCTGCACCCCATAATCATAACCCACCCTTACTCCTTAAAATACCCCAACACCCTTAAACACTAACCCATCTTAACCCTATAAATATACCCTGTACCCCAAAACTCAAACCTATCCCTAAACCCTAAAAATACCCCTGTACCCCAAACCTAGCCCCGAACCCTATAAATACCCCTGTACCTCAAAACCCAAACCTACCCCTGAACCCTAAAAATACCCCTGTACCCCAAAACTCAAACCTAGCCCTGAACCCAAAAAATACCACGGTACCCAAAACCCAAACCTACCCCTGAACCCTAAAATACCCCTGTACCCCAAAACCCAAACCTAGCCCTGAACCCTTAAAATACCCCTGTACCCCAAAACCCAAACCTACCCGTGAACCCTCAAAATACGCCTGTACCCCAAAACTCAAACATAGCCCTGAACCCTAAAAATAACCATGTACCCCAAACCTACCCCTGAACCCTAAAATACCCCTGTACCCCAAAACCCAAACCTAGCCCTGAACCCTAAAAATACCCCTATACCCCAAAACCCAAACCTAGCCCTGAACCCTTAAAATACCCCTGTACCCCAAAACCCAAACCTACCCCTGAACCCTAAAAATACCCCTATACCCCAAAACCCAAACCTAGCCCTGAACCCTAAATATACCCCTGTACCCCAAAACCCATACCTATCCCTAAACCCTAAAAATATCCCTGTACACCATAACCCAAAACTATATCTGAACCCTAAAATACCCAAACACCCCAAAACATATACCCCCATACCCATACTTACCTTATCCAAACATAAAAAAATACAGCTTTTACCCTTCATGCGTTTACAACGAATTTCGTTGTAAATGTATGCATGGTAAAAGCATATAAAATGTAATGCCATGCGTTCTAATGGCATTGCGGAGTCATGGTACTTTCGACATACACTTTTAGTCATACCTCCTGCCACAAGTTGTAGAATTGCAAACTTTAGAGCTGGGGAGCTACGTTCGAATCTCGGCATCAGCTCAACATCATGTGATTCCAGGCAAATCGCTTTGTCTCCCCGTGCCTACCACAAATGAATGTGTTCTTCTGTAATGTAAATTGTGCTCATGCCATGTTGTCGAGTTCGCGCTATATAATATTGCAAGGAAAAATAAAGTAGGGAAACTCGAGTTCACACACTACTGAACGCGCTCTCTTAAGTGCATCAGCAGTGCACTATGAATCAGAGCAGTTCACAGGCCTGTCACACATAAGAAATGCTATCAAAACGAAATCTTACAAAACAATATACTACTCGCCGCAGCAATTCATACCCGGACAACGTCGGGACGGGCTGCTAGAAAATATATATATATATATATATATATATATATATATATATATATATATATATATATATATATATATATATATCAGAGGTGCTGCTCAAGCATATCCTGCCTGCTCCAGAACGAAAGTTGCGTCGTTGTGGGAGGACTCCTTGGGCCAAGTCCTATATATTAAATAAAGAATTACGACGCTTGTGGGATTATAAAAGTTTCTTTAATCCGCCGCCGCCAAACGCGGTTCGACTGCCAAGCAGTCTTGCTCACTGGACAAAAGGAGAAAGCACGCGGCCATTTTTAAATAACGAAACTACACGTAATGAACTACATGTCAAATGACATGAAAGATAGACTCGTAGTTTTTGCACATAGTCACGCCAATACATTGAAAATTGCTCATTTCCCTGGCAAAACAACGTGGCAATGGTGTATAGGGGCACTATGATGGAACACTGAACACATGGCATACAATAGGTGGAGCTAGGAGAATGCCTTGTAATTTGACTGGCTCGATCTTTTTCTCTCCCCTTTTTTGCCTAGGGCTTGCGGAGGAGCAGCAACCCAGATTTGGTCCCCATCTGAATTGCAGCATGGATTATCTTCTTGATGCTGCCCTATCCTCCCACTGGGGTAGTAGGATGTACTTTTTGATTTTGGTCTCACATACCTGTTGTTGATACATCACTTACTGAGCGACGTGTACCCACTGGGGTTTCTATGGATGTAATACTGAAGCACTTGCTCGATAATGTATATGAATTTTGGTTGCCCAGTATGTATTATATACTTGACAAGTGATAATGAGTTGGGATACGATGTGAGCCCTACTTTGCCCAAGATGTGTTATTATACTGAGGGATCGCTGGCGGTGGTACTTTTCCACGTTAGTCTAATGTACTTGAGACATGGTATAACCTACTTCGCAATGTGGCAAATATGTATGATAAGGTGCAATATGTTTACCTTTCTCCAAGCGATATGTTTAGTAATATTATGCTTGTATTCTTACACCACTAAAAGATGGCCACCATAGTGGGTGTTTCATGTCCTTTGTTTATTTTCTCACTCTGGGAGTCACATGTGTATTTTGTGTTATTGTAACTTTATTTAACACATTCATTTCGGATTGCAAAACCACCCGTGACCAAGGCGAGTGTGTCGCCAAAACGCGTTGGGTTTGTTCCATATTCTGAACTACCATGCTGGAATTGAAATGAATAAATACTTATCTTGAGTACACGCATTTGTTTTTGTAGCGGTAATTGAAAGGACTGGACTCGGAGTGCATTGGCACAGCGTGTGTTGTGCTTGGTGGAAGCTATATGTTACACAGGACGACCTCTATCCCTGGTTTGCACCGCAGTCATGGAGTCCCGGTGTTTATGGAGGAAGTGAAACTGTATATATATATATATATATATATGTGTGTGTGTGTGTGTATATATATACCAGCAGCCCGTCCCGACGTTGTCCGGGTATGAATTGCTGCCGGGCAGTAGTATATTGTTTTGCAGGATTTCGTTTTGATAGCATTTCTTATCTGTGACAGGCCTGTGAAACGCCCCGATTCACAGTGCACTGCTGATGCACTTAAGAGTGCGCGTTCAGTAGTGTGTGAACTCGAGTTTCCCTACTTTATTTTTCCTTGCAATATTATATAGCGCGAACTCGACAACATGGAATGAGCACAATTTACAATACAGAAGAACACATTCATTTGTGGTAGGCACAGGGAGACAAAGCGATTTGTCTGGAATCACAGATTGTTGAGCTGATGCCGAGATTCGAACGTAGCACCCCAGCTCTAAAGTTCGCAATTCTAGAACTTGTGGCGGGAGGTGTGCCTAAAAGTGTATGTCGGTGCTGGCCATCAATGAGAGAGACCTGTGCATTTTTCAAATGGGTGGTGAAAAAATATGAGTATGTTGCTGGAGATGTGGGCCGCCGTGCCACCAATGTACTTACCGGCGGAGGGTAAACACCCATTATTCCGCAACTTTCTTTGAGCATACCATCACTGCACATACTTTCATTACGAAAGTACCATGACTCCGCAATGCCATTATAACGCATGGCATTACACTTTATTTGCTTTTACCACGCATACATTTACAACGAAATTCGTAGTAAATGCATGAATGGTAAAAGCATGTTTTTTTAAATGTTTGGATAAGGTAAGTATGGGTATAGGGGTATATGTTTTGGGGTACTGAGGTATATGTTTTGGGGTGTTTGGGTATTTTAAGGGTTCAGATATAGTTTTGGGTTATGGGGTACAGGGGTAGTTTTAGTGTTTAGGGATAGGTATGGGTTTTGGGGTACAGGGGTATTTTTAGGGTTCAGGGCTTGGTTTGGGTTTTGGGGTATCGGGGTATTTTTAGGGGTAGGTTTGGGTTTTGGGGTACAGGGGTATTTTAAGGGTTCAGGGCTAGGTTTGGGTTTTGTTGTACAGGAGTATTTTTAGGGTTCAGGGCTAGGTTTGGGTTTTGGGGTACAGTGTTATTTTCAGGGTTCAGGGCTAGGTTTGGGTTTTGGGGTACAGGGGTATTTTTAGGGTTCAGGGGTAGGTTTGGGTTTTGGGGTACAGGGGTATTTTAAGGGTTCAGGGGTAGGTTTGGGTTTTGGGGTACAGGGGTATTTTAGGGTTCAGGAGTAGGTTTGGGTTTTGGGGTACAGTGGTATTTGTAGGGTTCAAGGCTAGGTTTGGATTTTGAGGTACAGGGGTATTTTTAGGGTTGAGGGGAAGGTTTGGGTTTTGAGGTCCAGGGGTATTTATATGGTTCAGGGCTAGTTTTGGGTTTTGGGGTACAGGGGTATTTTTAGGGTTTAGGGATAGGTTTGGGTTTTGGGGTTCAGGGTATATTTATAGGGTTAAGATGGGTTAGTGTTTAAGGGTGTTGGGGTATTTTAAGGCGTAAGGGTGGGTTATGATTATGGGGTGCAGGGGTATTTAAAGGGAGCAGGGTGGGATTAGCACACGATATGAGACATGGCAGGAAGGGCGGAACGTACCACACGCCCCCAGCGTTTGTCACGCTCCCCAGCACTCGCCCACAGCACAACGCAGACACGCCCACAAGGGCCTACTTTGCTGGCTCTGTTCTTTTACCTTTTAAATGTATATGGTGGGCGTCTGCATAGCCTATGTCCTTCTGCTGCAACTGCCCTTTCCAACGCTGTATTGGGTGTTGTGATTGGTGCTGTGGTTCCTGAGATTACCCGCCTCAAAGGTTTGGGGTCTCTCTTTATTATATTAGTATGGATATATCTGAAAAAAGCAAAGGTTAAAGTGACCTTCTAGATACTATGTTGTTGAGAACTGTGAGTTCTCTGTAGTTGTTTTTTTTTTAGTGACCAATCTATTGTCTCTGAGAACGAGTGTGATTGCCTCATAGTAGGCTCTGTGGGTGGACTCTGGTGGCAAGTTAACTGCAGTTTAGGTCCTTTAGAGGCCACGAGAATGATGTTTCTGCTTTTAACCTTTCCACTGTCATTGTGTTGTGTGCATGGATGTGCTTTGTATTCTCTGTTTCTCTATTACAATCAGGTGTACTGGAAAGGGGTAGCCTAACAGCATTTAGTCATTTTCTGCAGAATATTTTTGTTATATTGTGCTCATGTCTCCTAGGTCTTGTTCTTGTACACTATTTCTTTTTTTTGGTGTAACTTGTTTCTGTCAGTATGATTTGTTTGTTCATAGTGTTTACTTGACTACACGTGGTCTACAGATAGACCTCTCTTTTGCAAGTCTCCCCTCTAAGTCCCTGGGTATATTTTAATCATTGATAGTCTCAGGGATTGGGTGCCTAAGCATCTGTTGATGTTCCTTAGTGTCGCAGCAGTTGTTGGGCTAAACAACCTGCTAATTTAGCTTTTTTGTGCAACATTTTATTAGAATTTCACTCTAACAAAAGCCTAGAAATAATAAACATTTCAAAAGTCAAAAGAAAAATAACTTGCCATGCAGATTTATGGATCCCAATACAATTCTGATGTACTGAAAGTTGAGAGGATAAACGATTCCTGAGATCCAAGCCTCAAATAAAACAGTAAAGGTTTCCATACTGTACAAAATGATTCATATAACTCCTTGGACAGTTCTTGCGAGCAACTGAGCAGTGACAGCTACTCCGCTAAGGCTGCAGAGCGTCGGCCCACTACTCTTCAGCAATTAAGAAAGGAAAAAATAAAATGAAAATAACGTAATGTTATAATCTTTTTTTTTGTCCTCCTGCTGCAGCAGCTTTGTACGAGGGAGCGGGGCTGCAGAGCAGGGGAGGACTGGTTTGCCCACTTCTAATGGTGCAATCGCTGTTTGGTCGGCCCTCTTGGGCCACCCACAACCGTCATGCGCACTTCCCTGTCTCCATGCAGGCTGCATTACAGCCTGCGTGGAGAACATGCCCACCCCTTCTGCCTCGGGCTGAGCACCGTTTTATGGCGCTCAGACCATTTGGAACGCTGCATTGCAGCTTTGTGATTGGCTTAGGGGAGGGAGCCTGGCTGCCTGCTTCCTGTTCCTGGAGTCGGATGCAGGAGAGCAGGAGCAGAGATGCGGGTCCCGGCGGCAAGGTCTTATTTTTAATTTTTTACATTACAGCTCTCCTTCCCCCTCACTTCACCCCCCCATGCGCCTGCCTCACCACCAGCAAATTGTGCCAGCCAGCACTGCAATTGAGAAGGGTGTCAATAAAAGACTTGGCCTCACTTTGTATATTCCCATGATGTATGAATTGTGACGAAATGATAATGCATTGATTACATTCTAGTAATCCTCAGTACACTGAGTCCTAATTTTCGTTCTCACATCCAGGAGCTCTTTCCCTATGCGTTTCCATTACATCTGGTTCACATTCAGCATTGCGGTCCTGCTTGTTTAATAGAAACAAGTCATCCAGTAGAATGGTAAGGATTTATGTCGTCTTGGCAAGGTGATGGGGCAGGATGGGGTGATCTTTTTGGTAAATGTAATCACTGGTGCTGTTGCATTACCTGCATATGCCACTTTCCTAAAGGAAAAGTGTTAATAAGGAAAACTAATACTCTGCATTCAGGGCAGGAAATTAGGGCAAACTAGCCAGAACCTGGTTCTAGCATCTATAACTGAGCCAGATCAGGACCTGCAATGGTGAAATATGCTGATTTTATCCTGATGTAATTTGCTAACAGCAGGACAGATTTAGCAGTGCCTGCACATTGTCTGCTCTCCGTTCAGAGCAGCAATATGAGGTGCTGAGGGGGTTTCTTATTTTTAGTTCCTGCTGGGCACAACACAAACGCCTCACGTAGATGGTCATCAGCCCTCCTTTTGTTGGAGTTTCACCCTGGTTAGGAGCTATCTGAAGCCTAACCCTTAGATGCCTATGGGGGAAACAAAGGCAATTAGGTTGTTAGCTTCACAAGTGCTTAAGAGATAGTTTGATTTGGAAGCAGGTTTTTGATTTAGTTCTAACCCTGTATGTAAGAGATAAGCATGTATGGCAGACGTAAGGCATGTTTTTGTGATAATCAAAAATAGAATGGACACTGGTATCTACAAAACCTTTGGTTTGTATTCGAAAACCCTCATAGACATCCTGGTTTTATCGTTGCGGTGTATCTTTTATCCGCCCCCTCAGGAGTCATGGCGTATTCATAGGGTAGTCGATTAACGTGCTGGATGCCTGCCTTACCCGAGGCTACCTCCGGTATAGGTAGAAGTGTCCAGAGATACTGGAAAAGTAAAAAATGGGATAAAAATAGTGTCTCACCTAAGGATTTATTTATTAGAAAAAAGAAGGGTAGGCACTATTGTTAAAAGAAGGTGCGATATGATGGTAATCGTGCTACTGGATTACTGCATGTCTTGAAAAATGTGTCAACATGTTTCAGCTCTCTTGGCCCAGCCGGGTCTACAGAGCTTTCGTCAGGACAAAACACAAACGTAAAAAAGAATAGATAGTTATTAACTCACACCACTTGTGTAGTTTTGAAGATAAGTATAGACAACTTATACTTAGATTCCCTGTGCTGTGGAAACAAAAGCCAACAATATCCATTATATATGTGGCTCCGAACGTGAGGTGAGCAAGCAGACATGTTGAAATTACATGTGGAGCACAAAACTCCTCATTAGGAGCGTACGCCATACTAGTGGCATTAATACCGTGTCGAGAAAGGAAAGGATTAAAAACAAGGTCTATTACAGGAAGTACATAAAGGATTGCAACGTGTGAGATGTTATATTTATATAAAGGACCCACTGAGGTAGGAGGTCCTGTGTTGCTAGAACTCATTGTGGACGGGATTATAACCCTTAGTCTAGTGATCTAATTACAAAACACAACAACATGGTGCGATATAATTACCTGTATTGAGCTCAATGGTAGCTTCAACAGGGGTCGGAGAGTCGCTTGTGGTCTTTGCTGTAGTGGTACAAACGGGCCCGCTGTGTTAGTAAAGCGGTTAGGAGTCTTACCAGATAGTAGAGGTCAGGTCCTGCTGCCATTCTTACCCACGAGGTTTGTGTCCCCTGTGCTGACTCTGCCCCTGGCTATGGGCGTGTCTTGTTTACCCCTTCTTTTAAAATGGGCTTAGAAATAAAGAATGGACTACTTGCGGACGAAGAAGCTCCATGTAAGATGGTTGCCTCCCGGGGCAAGAAATGTACACATTCAATGTTTATACAGGAACAAGTGTTTGTTGTTGGAGAGAAAAGTCCACAACGAACGTAGTGTATGTACTAAGGGCAATTCCGTCACAAAATTATGAGTGTGGTTAAAATTAGTTATCTCTAAGACTGGGACTGATAGTAAGTACACACTTGACTCAGTAGAATTGGTGCCACAGGATGTTATCGTTCATCCCCACAATGTCTGTTCTGAGACGGTCCACCCACCTTTGTTCTTTTTCAAATAGGACCTGCTCAGCGTTGTTGTTTTTGTCTAGTAGCATTTCAAGAACCGTCCATCTTAAGACGTCACATGAATGTCCTGCTTCTACGAAGTGAGTACACAGTTTGGTGGTATTTTTCTTGAGTCTCACATTGCTTCTGTGCTCTCCTATGCGGAGTTTGATTTTGCGACAGGTCATGCCCACGTATTGTCGTTGGCAGGGGCAGGTCACTAGATAAATTACATGTGTGGAGTTACAATTTGTATGTTGTCTCTGGGTCCACAATAAGGTGTCTGTCAGTTGTAGGACTTTCGTGGTCTTGGTGAACTTGCAGACTCCAGAGGTGCCACATGGGTAGTGGCCTGTAACTGGGGCCATAGTGATATTTTTGATTATTGATTTCACTGGTTTCTTTTTTGGCCTAGTATGTACGAGGACATCTTTGATGTTTTTGGTTCTTCTGTTGGCGAATCTTGGTTTGGGCCAGTTGAATTTGCCTGACGCAACAATCTGCCAATTTTTTCTTATCAGTTTTTGGACGTCATATGTCGCAGGGCAGTAGGTAGTGACACAAGTGACTAGATCCTTAATGGGTTCTTTACAGTTGTTTTGTAGAAGGCATTCGCGGGGCTGGTGTTTTGCCCGTTTTTTACACTTAGAGATTACTGCTGGGGTATAATCTCTAGATTGCAACTTTCGGCTGGGTTCCTGCGCCTGTTTCCTGTAGTCACTCTCTTTACTGCAGTTGCGTTTGTGTCTTAAAAACTGACTGTAAGGGAGATTATCCCTTAAGGGTCGGGGTGGTAGCTTTGGTAAGAGAGTAGGCTGTTCTTGGCTGTGGGTTTGGTGAAGGTTTTGGTCTCCAGTTTCCCATTTTCACAAAAAATCGTAAGTAAGGTCCAAGAAGTCAATGTGCTGGTTACTCGAGGTGAAGGTGAATTTTAGCCACCGATCTCTCCCATTAAGCCATTCCATGAAGGTGGTGAGATCTAGTTTGATATCCCAGATTAGTAGAATGTCGTCGAAATAACGTTTCCAGTGTATTATACTGGAAACGTAGGGGTTGGTATTGTTGAGGACAAATTCTTGTTCAAACTGGCTCACGAAGAGTCCAGCTACCGAAGGCGCAAAGGCGCTGCCCATGGAGGTCCCATGACACTGTAGAAAGAGTTGGCCATTATATTCAAAATAGTTCTCTTTAAGAGCTAATCAGCAACATTCAAGGAAGAAAAGCCGTGGAGTTTTGTGTGTCCATTCTTTCACGAAAAGCAGGTCTTCCAACATCTTTAGGGTGTCTTCATGGGGTAGGCTGGTGTAAAGGAACTCAACATCAAGACCCACCAGTAGCATCGTGTCGGGATTGAATTCACAATCCGCAATCTGGATCAGGAGATCTCTAGTGTCTTTCAAATAGGTTGGCGTGCTCTGAACTAAAGGTTTTAGATACTCATCGGCAAATTTGGATAGTGGCTCTAGCAGTGATCCAATGCCCGAGACTATCGGGCGTCCCGGAGGGGGGGACTTGTTTTTGTGAGTTTTTGGCAATGAATAGAAAAAGGGTACCTTGGGTCCTTTGGGTGTCAAGAAGTTTGCCTCCTTCTTTGAGATCCAACCATTGACGTAAGGCATTGCCACGGAGGCCGAGATGGCAGTCGCAGTGTGGAACTGCTCCGGACCTCCTCCATCATCCTGACTTATCCTTGCTGGCCGGATTGCCATCCTGGGGACCTGCCCTGGTCCCTGACCACTCAAGGGCCTACAGCTGTTCCTACCCGAGCTTGGGCCCAAAAGGGGTACCATAACGAGCGAACACCATGGGACACACCAGGACGAGGCCGAAACTCCATCGCCGCTGAAGCGAACTGCCAAGCTTCATCCTCTTATGGGTGGCAAGAGGCCCCGCCGAAGTGCCTCAATATGACGTGGCCTGACACGTGGTACCTGGCCGCTGTTGGCCCAGGTCACAGGAGAGCCCCCCCGCCTTTCTGCAGTGCCCCCCTGGAGATTTGGAGACCTTGTCATGTGCTCTTCACCTGAACCCTGACCATCCTGCTCTGGGGCCAGCTGGTGACACATTCGCCCTTCTGCCATGGCACAGGCAGTTGTGCCATGTTGTGGCCTTCAACTGCGGTGCTGCTTATTGTGCAGGCAGCTAGAACCTTCTGCCATTTTGGTAGCTTCCTTGGTGATGCTGTTTCTGCACCTTCCTTGATGGTACCAGGGGAACTGCGGTCATCGGTGGAGACCTGCTGCAGTGCTGTGGACCTACTGGTAACCCCAAAACCTGTGCCAGTGATAGGGGAGGAACACCGGAACCTGTTTCATGGGGTGCTTGGGGCTCCTGGACTGAGTGCCCATTTGGACATGATATTTGCTCACCAAATTGACTGCCTCCCCCAGCAGAGACCTGCTGTCTCCCCACTTGCTGCTTCAGAAACACTGACTGCTCCTTCTGCTCCGGTGTCAGGCCCTGATGCCTTGTGGCTGCCACTGAGTGAGGAAACAGTGCTGCACTGGAAAACTGATGCCTGCACCGGTAGGGAAGAAGTGTAGAGGAGGGGCAGTGGTGGTGGTGGGGGAGGTGCCTCTACCTCCCTGCCCCATATCTGATTTTCTGGGCCCCCCTTCTATTTTTCCCTCCTTTCCTCATTCTCCGCCTTTCCTTTTGGGAACGCTGGTAGAGAAGAGTTAGGGAACTTGTCCCAGTGGGGAGAACTCGGTACTTCTCGCGCCGCCGCCTGCCTCTCTGTGGCAGGGCCTGGACTTTAAAGGCAACCCTGCAGCCCGAATTTGAGACCTGCCCCCCACCCCCCATGAAAAGACCTGACAGCTTATGCTGCCTGAGGTTAAGTGGGCCAATGTAGGCGCTTTGATACCCGGATATGGCTCTGATGAAGCCACGATGGGCAAGGAAAAGGCCTTGCAGGCCGCTCAGACCCAAACCAAGATGGACTGGTTCACCACTTCACCGGTGGGTGGAGAAGGCTTAACTACTCCTCCTCAGTGATACCTCCCCAGGTGTTTGTCCATCCTGATCTTGCTATTTTCCTCAAGCCCATCCAAGACTCAAAATGTGCAATGGGCGTAGTTCAAGTAGATGTTTCGGTCCTTTGACAAGACCATAGGAATGTTGCCACCCCTGTCACAGAGGCTGCTGGGTGTCCTCGGTGGAGGACGACATAGTTGTCCTGAAGCAACAGGTTGCTGGTTTGTTGTCCTCCATGGCAGCACTGGAGGAGAGGGCCTAGGACGCTGAAAATCGATCTTGCTGTAATAACCTCTGATTCATTAGTTTCCTGGAAGGCTCTGAGGTTTCGGACATTGCCAAATTCCTGGATGACTCTCCATTCATCGGTACCAGATACTGCCCTTTCCCCGTGGTTTGCAGTGAAACAGGCCCACCAATCCTTTGCCCCACACCCTCCTCTTGGGCAAAGGCATTCCCCCTGATTGCCAGAATACTAAATTTCCGGGACAGGGATGCATTCCTCAGAAAGGCCCGTAATCAACCTGACAAGCGTTATTAAACATCTCACATAATGATATTTCCTGACTTTACTGAGGTGTTCCAGCTACATTGCTGCTTCTTTACTGAGGTCATGAAAAGCTCTCAGTGCTCAATCTCCAGTATATGCTCCTTTTTCCTGCAAAAGTGAAGGTACTTTTCAATTCCAAATCCTACTTTTTGAAACCCTGAGTAGGGTTGGGAGTGGGTTGAGGAGAGACCTACGAGCACCACCTGGGGAGGTGGGCCCTGGGGGCTGACAGCGGTGGGGCACCACTGGCCATGGTCTGAGACCTCAGAGAAGAAAGTACACACGTTCTTACAAGCCATATGCCTGAGTCGACGGCCAGCCTGGTTCCTCAGGCTCAGACTCAGATCACACCATTGCTGGAGAGACCCTTGGAGGTGGCCAGCTTTCCGATGTTCCGAGCACCTGTGACCTGGAGGTCGAGACTCCTGGGGACTACCTAGGTTGAATGCCTGGCTGATGCTTTTTGGTAGGTGGGATAAGTGGTTGTACAGGGGAATATGATCCAATTGCACACTGTACTGCACTGACATCTTTCTTTTTTGCCTCTGGCTAGCATATTATCCTACATGGAGGAGGTCAACATAGATTGTCTAATTTTTTCCTTTTCTTCTTGTTTGCTTTTCCTTCCTTTGGGGTTCAACTTTGTATGACATATGCTTTGAGGGTGGAAGTATGGGATGGGGTAATTCGAGGGGGTCAAGCTGAATTTTTTGGTACATTGTGCTTTTCTGTATTGTACCATGTCCACAAATGTTCATTTTAGCCCTGGCACTGCACCACACACATAGTCCATTCCTGTTGCCACCTCCGGTGACACCCCCATTTTCCCATCTCTGACAGTGATCACTGACCACTGTTTGCCACTCCCACAGCCACTATGCCTTCCTTTAAACTGATGTCCTGCAATGTGAACAGCTTGCCTGACCGCTTTGAACACTTTACCTTCCTGCGTTATGCCAAACGATTCCAGTCTGCTGTGCTCATGCTACAGGAGACTAATCTGTTGGGATCCCACTGTCCTTTTCTCTGGCGCTTCGGGGGTGACTTTAATTTTCACCTAGAAGTCACCAACAACCACGATACCACTCAGCTACTCACAGACCTATCAGCTGCTGGCCTGTTACAACTGATAAACTCTCCTACGCACCAGGCAGGCCACACATTACAACTCCGCAGACAAAACGACCTACAAAAATGCTCTCTCCATCTACAAAAGACTAATAGTTGCTGAAAAAAGTCTCTACTATACTTCCCAAATCGATCAGGCGAAAAATTCAGCTGGAGAACTATTTCGGGTGGTTACCACTTTGTCTAATCCCCCTGCCCCGCGCCTAGAAGGTTCCCAGTCTTTAGCAGACGCTCTGGCCAGCTTCTTTGAGGACAAAGTCAGTTCCATTTTCCTTACCTTCTCTCATTCCTCCCCTTCACCTTCGCCTATGGCACTCCCCATGAATACTTCGCCCATTCTATCAGTTTTCGACACCATTGACCAGAAGCATATTCAACGCCTGATAACCAGCACTAAATCCGGACCCCCCCTAGACCCATGTCCCCCTGCTATCCTGAACCTCATTCCAGAAGCTATTTCCCCCGCGTTGACTACCATCTGCATTGCCATGTTTTCAACAGGAATATATCCCTCAGTTTGGAAGGAGGCTATCATCAAGCCACTTCTAAAAAAGCCAACCCTGGACCCTCTGCTCCCCTCCAGTTACAGACCCATCGCATGTCTCCCCTTCCCAGCCAAGCTCTTCGAAAAAACCATGAACATTCAACTTTCAAAATTCATCAATGACAACAACCTACTTGACGACACTCAGTTTGGCTTCAGACAGGGACACAGGACGGAGACAGCACTGCTAAAGGCCGCTGACGAAATTCGAACGACAATGGACATGGGAGGAGCGGCAGTCCTAATACTCCTAGATCTTTCTGCGGCTTTCGACACGGTCGATCATGTCACTCTGATCGACCGTGTCTCAGCTCTAGGAATTAGAGGCAAAGCTAAAGACCTGATTGCCTCTTTCCTAGCCAATCGCCCCCAGACTGTCAAGATGGGTAATTTCACCTCCCAGACCTTCTCCCTCCCATGCGGCGTTCCACAGGGCTCCTCGCTAAGTCCAACGCTTTTTAATATCTATGTATCGGACTTAGCGAGGGTGATAAAATCTTATGGAATTGCCCTGACAACTTACGCCGACGATACCCAATTAGTATTATCAGTGCACAACAATGGAGCATCTATCGCCGCCAACTTTCAAGAGGGAATGAAGGCGATAAGCTCCTGAATGTCATCAAACTGCCTCAAACTTAACTCCGACAAAACGGAGGTGATGACATTCGGGAGCTTGCACCCAGCATGGTCCCCTCAATGGTGGCCACCTCAGATGGGATCCCCCCCCCAACCGGTAGTCAAGGTCCGAAACCTCTGAGTCATTTTTGACAATAAACTTACTTTCATACACCACACCAATGATGTTGTATCATCTGCCTTCTACACTCTAAAAAATATAAAAAAATTACTTCCTTACCTACCGCAGTCCGCGGGCAAAACACTCACCAGCACCTTAGTGTTCTCGAGAACCGACTATTGTAACTCTCTTCTCTTGAATGCCCAAGAAAAGGTTCTCAACAAGCTCCAGACAGTACAAAACGCGGCGGCCAGAACCCTACTATCCATTCCTAAGTTCACTTCAACCTCAGCTCATATCAAGGAACTACATTGGCTTCCGGTTAGGAGCCGAATCAAATTTAAGGCTCTGTGCATAGCCTATAAAACTCTGAATAATGCAGGACCACAGTTTCTAAAAAGAGCTCTCCGCCCACTGGAACAACGCAGGACCCTTCGATCTTCCTCTGCCTACCTGCTGAACGTCCCTAGGACAAGAAAGGCCAGCTGGGGAGACAGATGTTTCCAAACCGCCACGGCCAAACTGTGGAACACCCTACCACTTCATATCAAAACTGCCCCCACGCTCCTCAAATTCAGAAAGAGCCTTAAAACATGGCTGTTCTCATCTTCCTAACTCCCCCGTCACACCATCAGTGAGCTCTGTAAACACTAGCGCCGAGACACCCGTATGGGTATTTACTTTTTTTGAAGGCAAACACTGGTTTTTCAATGGAGAGGACACCTGTGTTTAGTATTGGCCAGTGCTTGAGAATGGTCTTTCTCAATTGATTGGAAATTGGTGAGAAAGTCGAGACACAAGCTATGCGCTTAGAGTCAGTCTTTTCCTTTGGTGTGAGTAAGGCTTCCCTAGGGCAATACCACGCCCGTTTGGTAGCGTTTTTAACTAGTTCCGCCTGATTCGCAAAAATTGCGAGTACGCGATTCACTCCCGTACTCGCAATTTTTGCGAATCAGGCGGAACTGCTCTTGTAAGGATGACTATTTCCGGGAAGCTGCTACCCTAGCATCCAAACTCAAGGAAAGGGGATACCCTAAAAAACTAGTTAAAAACGCTACCAAGCGGGCGTGGTATTGCCCTAGGGAAGCCTTACTCACACCAAAGGAAAAGACTGACTCTAAGCGCATAGCTTGTGTCTCGACTTTCTCACCAATTTCCAATCAATTGAGAAAGACCATTCAAAAAAGTAAAAACCTCAGAGACCACCTTGTGAGGGCTGCTTTGCCCAATTCTCTACCTCCAGCTACACTTGATAATGTATGGGGTCTGTCCCCCATTGTTGGGCATGCTAAATGTGGTGGGTGCAATAACTGTGACAGCACCATAGAAGGAAAAAGTTTTACCTTTAACAATGTTACCATACAATGTCGTTCCTTCTCCAACTGCAACACCTGCAATGTCATCTATTTAATCCTATGCCCATGCCAAAAGTGTACATTGGACAAACCAGCCAGAAGGTAAAAATTCGCATTGGGCAACACGGAAGTCGCATTCGGTGCGGGACTCTAAATGCACCTCTGGTGGAACATTTTGCAGCCCAAAAACATTCTGACAGCGATTTGAAATGGACTGTCCTGAAAGTACTGAGACTTCCACCGAGAGGTGGCAACATGGGACAGTTACTCAACAAAGAAGAGCTGAAGTCCATCATACAGTTCAACTCTATCCAGGATGGCCTCAACAGAACAGAGGATTGGACTAGCCTAATATAAGTTGGCTATCAATGGTTTTCCTCCTTCTGCATGAGCTTATACAATTGTCTGTGTTCAATTTCAATTTTAACTTTCTCAAATGTCAGTTGTTTTTAAATAGCTTGTGATTTAGAGAACCGCACTTTGACAAGAGCCCATATATTTGGATGCGCTCCTTTTATAACCCCTTTAAATCACCAGTTGGTTTTCTCACTCACTCTCTGGGTTGACCAATCCAAGATGGCGCCCATTTTCGGAATCACTGTCACTCCGGATTAGTCCACTCTCACTTTCCATCACCACAATCACGGACTACATTAGGCGCCGCTGCATGCAGACACTCAGCACTAGGCCATTGAGCCTCCAGACGGGACCCCATTTCGGCCCCACTACGAGCATATTACGGTAAGCCTTGACTTGATACACCACCCTGACCCTCACGAGGTTCAGTCCAATATGCCTTATGTGTGCCTTCCATATTCCTTCCTTGCAGGCTCGCACGGAAAAGGCCCACGCCATTGAGCGCCCTGCGGAGATAACAAGCCGCATTTCACGGTAATTACCTGCCTGCACTCGCCGCCTTCACCTTCACCCTTATGCACTTCCAACCTTCAAATCGCTCATCATTTTTTTCACAGGTTAAACTTCAATCGAAGTTTCCCGTCAAGCCCACGCTAGAGACGCTAGGCTGTAACGGTAATATTCTGTTCCTTCACTGCACTTAACTCGCCACCCCGGCTTCACCCAACAGGTCCTAATCTCTGACCAAACCACTCTTTTTCAGGCCTAAATTGAACCGACCCAATTGGGTAGATACCGATATCCTTCCTGACGCCGCGCACCAAACTGCAAGGCGAAAACGGTAAACCCGGTAACCCTATTCCAACCTTATTGACTCAAACCTGTCATTCGCAAAGTGTATGATAAAATTACCTTCTTATAGGCATCGGCTACTTCGGAACCTGAATGCCTACTGAAGTGTTTTCAGCCACGTCCAGCCCACCGTGCCTCGCTCGTGGTAACCAGAAACTCTTATTTTAAGGTTAAATTCACAACCTTGTCGACCTTCTGGCCAACACTCCCCCACTTTGTCATTTTTTCGCACCACACACCGGATATCACATCACCGATCACTACTTTTAACGAGCAAAAGCGGTATGTCCTACTCGGTCATTTCCACACTCCAAATACGAGCACATATCCATCCGTGCCCTTTGGAACAAGCAACTGCATGTGCACGTGTTGCACCCTGCATGAAAAGAGTGGCTACTGACTAGTTGTGTAACGAATTGTTGTTAGAATCTTCATTTCCCTTTCTTTTCTCCCTGTTTAAACCCTACAGGCTCACTCGACCAATCAGGCAAAGCTCACTTTAGTCCTGAAGATGATCCCACTATATTTTTGGAGATAGGGATCGAAACGTTCGTCGACTGTTTTGCAGTACTGCTCGTTTTATGATTTGCAATTTTCACGGCAGTTACTGTGGGTTTGTGCTTATTCAAAAATTGTTTGCATTGTATTATAAGACACCCTGCTCTCCTTGTTTGCCTGTTAATTCTTTCTCCTTTTCCCCTGTATTGTCTTCCTCTGACTAGGTACAGGCTTGTGCCCAGTTACTCATGTGCGACCTGTTTCGCCTAATTCTATTTATACTTATAAATTGTTTTCCAAAATAAACGCTTCTAGGTCCGGCTGGACTCTGAAGAAGGAAAAACACAGCCTTCATCTCGAGCCTGTGTAAATTATTTCTTTAATTATCACTACAACCTAGGACCTTTGTAAAATAGCCTCCAAGCAGGACACGTTGTGCCAAGACATTGCACAAGTGGCCTCGAGACTGGGTCTACTACGAGCGGACCACGATAAACTCAAGGATAGGGTCAAGGACGTGGAAGATACTCTGCAGGATCTGGTGCCCTCACACAAGACTTTTGAGAGTAAACTAACGGATGCCCTTGATCGGATCCAGGTCCTAGAGAGGCGAGCGGAGGATGCGGAAAATAGAAGTCGACGTAGCAACGTTCGTATCGTGGGAGTTCCGGAGAAAGAGGAGGGGGAGGATATGGTGGAGTTTCTTGAGACCTGGCTCGGCTCCATAGTGGCACCGGAGGGCCTATCATCCTTCTTCGCTATAGAGCGAGCTCATCGGGTTCCTTCAGGACCGCCGAAACCCGGTCTACCCCTGAGGCCGATTATCGCAAAACTGCTGCACTATAAGGACATGAACCTGTTACTACAGAGAGCTCGGGACACCGGCCCGTTTCAGGTGGCGAATAGTAGAGTAACTCTGTACCCAGACTTCACTTTTGAGACGCAGCGGCTGAGGGCCTCCTTCCTATCACTCAAAAAAGAACTCCGGACGGAGGGAATATCATACTCCCTGCTCTTCCCGGCGAAACTCAGAGTGGTGGTCGATGAGAGGACACACTTCTTTGGTACGGCAGCGGAAGCATGGGAATGGTGGGACACGTATAAAGTGGGCACTGATGGAGCCAAGGCACGGGAGGAGAGAGAACGAGAACGAGAAAGGGCGAAAACGGGCCTCCGGAAATCGCAGAGATTGCGCAAGGGGCGGCGAGGCGCAAAGAAACCGACGGCTACTCAAACGGAGGCTGAGAGGAAAGCAGCGCTTCAGGCAGCAGGAACGTTGGCGAGATCCGGATTCCGGAGGCTCCCAATCTAAACAGAACACGGACACTGAGACTCATGCCTCAGCCTCGGGCTCGGATTCGGACGTATCAGGGATACATGGTGCCACCACAGTCATCAGAAACTATCCTGAACACTTGACTTGCAGCTGGCGGGCGGCGGGCAGCCACACCAAAGACTCCGCTGCTTACACAGTGAGATGATCGGGGATCGCAATTTGGGTTGCAAGCTTGATATTCATGTTGGGGAGCAACCGGGAGTGCGGGGAGGGTGCTCGCGCGGTCCCCTTTTGGCCTAGGCCGCGCTCCATTGGTCCTTAAGGCACCCACGGTTGCGACCGTGTTAAAGCAACACAGTTTGGGGACGTTGCTTAGTTTGGATGGGAACTAATAGTTCAATATTGGGGCCTGTTCTGGGGGGGTGGGGGGGGGGGACTCTGTTGGGGGTTACTTCCACGATTGGCAATGGAGGGCGCAGAGAAATCTGAGCGATGTAAGGATCGACATTTTCAAGGGAGTTGGGGCAGGGGACACCATCCGTGAGGGTCTGCAATGTGATATACTACAACTATGTGCTTTTCGGGACAATGGCTAACGTAGGTTTGTTGAAGTGCATGACCTGGAATGTGCGGGGCTTCATACGATGCAACGGAGGCACAAGGTACACGCCTACTTAATTCAGAGGGGGGTCCATATTGTGCTGTTACAGGAAACTCATCTTACGAAGCAGGAAGGGGTGGCTCTTCAGAGGAGATGGAGAGGGCGGGTCTTCCATACTTCCTACTCAGCCTATGCTAGGGGGACACTAATCTGGATCAGGGCGGGGACACCTTTTCAACCGACACGACACCTAGTGGACCCAGAGGGGAGATATGTAGTGGTAGAAGGCAAGCTGAGAGGTAGGGATATAACCCTGTGCAGCGTGTATGCCCCAAATACGGAGCAGATGGCGTTTCTGACAGGGTTGTCGGGGACATTGGCACACTTCTTGGCGGGCACGATATTGATGGGCGGAGACTTCAACTCCATAGCAGACACGGTCCTAGACAGATCCCACCCACCACTGAGGGACTCCCCGGTGCATAGACTCACAAAGGGTAGACGGGAATGGCAAGAGGGATGGGGTCTGATAGATGTATGGAGAGCGCACCACCCAGCGACCCTCAACTACTCATACTTTTCCAGCTTGCATGACCTGCATGTCCGGCTTGATGCAATATTGTGCTCGCAGGGTGTATTGCCGTCCGTAACCGGGTCGGAGTACCTCTCGAGGACAATCTCAGATCATAATCCACTCATTATTAATTTAGCCTAGACGACCGAGATACCCCTAGTGCGACCTGGAAATTGAGACCGGAGACACTAGAGGACCCGCTTTTCCACGCGGCACTGGAGGACGGTATAACCCAATATTTCGCTGATAATGAGGGGACAACATCCACCAGAGTGATGGAATGGGACGCATTTAAAGTAGTGGTGAGGGGCCAATGCATAACGAAGTATGTGGGTGCAAGACGGGTGTTGCTGGATGATGTAGCTAAAGCAGACTCTAAGTTACGCGAAGCAGAGAAGAGGCGTCCCGGTCGTCCCAATCTCCAAGAAGAGGTTTGCACGGCTAGGGAGGCAGTGGCGGTGGAGGTTGAACGTCTACGTGCTTTCGACCACCGAGCATATATGCTCAGAGCCCATGTGGAGGGAGACAAAGCTGGCACACTTTTAGCATGACTGGCGGACCCCACGAAGCGATGCTCCCCTATTCTATCACTGGAAGACGGAGAGGGCCGCACCTGTTACTCCCAGATGGGGATACTAGAAGGCTTTCAAAGATACTACGCAGGCCTGTACAGGAGCGGGCAGGAGGACCGTGAGAGCGCGATTGAGGCTTTCTTGTCTGGCCTACAGCTGCCCCAGCTTGATGAGGAACAGGCGAAAGACCTGGGGGGTGAAATCACACTGGGAGAGATTAGGGGGGCGATCAAACGAATTGCCCGCAACCAAATGCCGGGATTAGATGACCTGCCCATTGAATTTTATAGTAAATATGTAGACATCCTAGCGCCGAGGCTCCAGGTAATATACAAGGAGGCTATGGAAGCGGGCCGCCTTCCACAATCAATGCGGGAGGCACTGGTGATACTGCTCCTGAAGCCGGGTAGAGACAGTGGCAATCCTTCATCTTACAGGCCGCTATCCATGCTCACTGCAGACTATAAAATACTGAGCTCCATCTTAGCGGCTAGACTTCTGCAGCATATGCCCGGATTAGTACATGCTGATCAAAACGGTTTCATCCCAACTCGGAACACGACAATTAATATTAGGCGGCTCATACGGCTGCTAGAGAGCTCGCAGACAATGACTCGGGCCCCCCTGGTTCTATCAGTGGACATTGAAAAGGCCTTCGACAGTCTAGAGTGGGAATACCTATACAAGGTTATGGCCCGCTTTGGACTTGGAGAAGGATATATTAAATGGACAAAGGTACTATACTCGGAAGCGGTGGCAAGAGTACGGATAGGGCCTCTAGTCTCGCAGCAATATCCGGTGGAGAGGGGCACTCGTCAGGGCTGCTCCTTATCCCCCTTATTGTTTGCACTGGCGATTAAACCACTGGCTGCTGAAGCCCGGACGGGCAGACACTTCGAGGGCATAGAGAGTAACGACGGTCAACAGTTTATATCACTGTATGCCGCCGATTTGCTTTTATTCTTGGAAAACGACTCGACAGCGCTGGAAGGAGCAGAAGGGTTGCTGGAGCGGTTTGGTGTAGTTTCTGGCCTGAAGGTCAATTGGGCGAAGACAAGTGTATTTCCATTACAGAAGGACATCGCTCGTCCTGACCACCGCCCTGCGTTGAACTGGGAGCTGACCTGTATCAAATATTTAGGGGTATACATATACCATACCACAGAAGACCTGTTCGAAGGCAATGTGGGGCGGTGCATGCGAGCCCTGAGGGGCAGCATGGCCTTTTGGGCTACGCTCCCGCTATCCGTCGCTGGCCGCATATCCCTGTTGAAAATGGTTGCTCTACCAAGATTATTATATTACTTCCGGACACTCCCGATCTGGATCCCCAGCTCCTTCTTCCGCCAACTTAAGTCCCAGTTGACTTTGTTCTTATGGGGGGCAGGCAGATGCAGAGTGGCTGAGGATGAGGGCGGGCTGGCGGTGCCAGACTTTGAAGTGTATTATTTGGCCGCCCAACTACAAATATTCACACAAGAGGTAGCAAGAGTGTACAGAGGCCCTGAAAACGAGGAGACCAGAGGCACGCCGAGACATGTCTTGGCTTATATAACCCTGCAGCAGAAAATCGCCGCCCGAGACTTAACGATGGAACAGCGAACATTGCAACTTTCCTGAAACCGCTCCCAACGACAGACGGGTATAAAACACCCATACGCCCCGGAAATTCCCCTGGGCATTATGACGGCGCTGCCCCATGGGGGTGATTGGTCCAGTCTGCAGCGATGGGAGGAGGCGGGTCTGCAGGTGGTGGGGGATCTCTATGAGAACGGGACGCTCCTATCGTATCAAGATCTTCTGGACCGCTTTGACCTGCCACGAGGAGGAATCCTCTTGCACTCGGCGGTGATTAGGGCGATGCAGGCGCACCGGGCTGGGGGTCTGGCGGAACCCGAGACATCTATGGTTTGTCAGTACGCCATGATGGCTGCGGGGACGGTTAAGGCGGTGACTTGTCTATACTCGAGAATGCTCCGTGAAAACCTGGTGCCCCTCACGACGCTAAAAGCTAAGTGGGAAAATGACTTGGGGAAAGATATTCCTGACACGACCTGGGCCCGGCTGGTGCGGCGTGCACGTAACAGCACAAGGAACGCGAGATTTCAACTCATCCATTATTATGTTCTGCACAGGGCCTATATGACCCCAGGCAGAATTAAGAAATACTTTGGGGTAGCGGTGTCGGAGTGCCCTCGCTGTACGACGGACCGGGCGGAACTGGAACATATGCTGTGGTCTTGTCGGGCCCTCCGGGAGTACTGGCGGGCCATACGAGAGACCCTGAATGAAGTGACGGAGAGGGCCATCGATTTTGACTCGACGGCCTGCCTTCTACACTGGTTTCCCCATACGCCCAAAAATAAAACTTCCAGCAAATTTGTAGATATGGGACTGATGGTAGCTAAAAGAGAGATAACCAGACAGTGGAAGGCGAAAACTGGTCCAACGTACAGGAAGTGGTATAATGAATTCCTGAAGTGGGCAGCATGCGAAAGCACGCATAGATACCAGTTGGCGCGCAGGAACCCTGACCCTAGAGCGCTAGAGTTAGCAACAGCGTGGGAGGTGTTGGTACAGGCCCTTAGGGATACTATGGTCACGGACGATGAAGAATCTCTTAGCACACACAGGAACGGCACTCAAACACTATCGGGTGGAACGCAGACTTGATTACTGACAGGCCACGTAGCACACCCTGGTACACAACCCCGTGAGACCCTATGAGAGGATGGTGGAGGGGGGGAGGGAGGAAGGGGGGTTTGGGGCGACTTGGGGTGGGGTAAGGGGGGGGGATAAATGGGGCAGTTAAGTTAGGGCGAAAAAGTAGCCATGCACAACTTTATGCAATTATAATTGATTTGCAACGTTGCAACCAGACAACACTCAGAACACTCATTTTCTCGCCGTCCGACCTCTGGGTTGTGGGCTCATGGGCTGTGTATACCATTCAGGAAAAAGCTGATGCTTATGAATCATGACAATGCCATGTTTATGTACATCCTGGTCTGAGCGCTGTATGTCTACAATAAAAATGACTTTAAAAAAAAAAATGTGCCCTCCACCATACTGACCCCAAAACTAGCCTGCTTTCTAACCTGTCTGAGGGCACTACTATCTTTGGAAAGGGCTTTAACGCTGCACTCAACCCAGAGATGGATGTGACTGGACCCCCCCACCCCATGGCGTACCTTCTGTGCATGTCAACTTGCACCCTGGGCAGATGTCCTGGGGCTTTGTGATGTGTGTAGGGTTTGGCACCCCACACTCACACCTTCATGCATACCTCAGTAGCCCACAAAACAGTCTCGGGCAGATCTCTTCCTCTTACCCGCCACTGATGTCTGCCATGATACAACTGTAACCATCCTCCCATGGGGATCTCTGACAATGCTCCTCTGTTACCATGAACATTGCATGGTAACACTTCAATGCATGGTAACTAGTTTGTACCCGATTCTTACTTCGAGATTAACCAAGGGTCTTTGGACACAGCAGGTGTGCTCTGGGTGGCTAGTAAGCTCGCGATTAGAAGACTGGCGAAAGAGTTTATCAGAGGTAGGGAGAAAAAGAAACTATTGCAGGTTACAGCCCTTGATACTCAGATTCCTACCCTGGAGTGTCAGGCCCTGGATAGTCCCTCCCCCAACATGTTTGTCAGGTAGCAGTACCAGAGACCAACTGAGACAGATTTCACTGGAAGAGGCAGGTGGCAGTGCCAGAGGCCAACTGGAAGAGGCCAGACAATGCTGGAGGGCAAGAACGAGGATTATATATGAACACAGTGATACATTGGGGAAATTCCTTTACTTGCTCTCAACCTGAGGCATTACTTCTAGACTAGTACCCCAGATTGTAGACGCAGGAGGCCGGCAATTGAGGCACACTCCTGACATTCTACAGGCATTTGCTTTCTTTTATCAAGACTTGTATGCATTCAGACATCGCCCTCCCCCTGGAGTTAAAACACCCGTTGCTAAGGGACATTCTGCTGCCCTTGATTCCCCTCTCTGCGAATCAACCCATTACGGCGGAGAAGATCAAGACCGCCCTGTCTGACTTGTCAGCGGGCAAAATGCCTGACCTCTATGGATTCCCAGTGGAAGTTCTGCATTGAATTAACACTCTCATACTTTAAACCTAAGTTGAAGCGAAGGGGGCTTTCCTTCCGGGGCTTTGTCTGGCCTCCATAATGGTCATTTCTAAACCAGGTCACCCCTCAGACCGTTGTTCCTCTTAAAGGGCCCATCTCTTTAATTAACACTGAGTTCAAATCCTTCGCCAAAATCCTAGCCAACCGTTTGCATGTTGCCCTTCCATACCTGATCCACCGTGACTAGTACATATTTATGCTTGGTCTAGGTACTCAGCACTGCATCAGACCAGTTCATGTGGCACTCTCTCGCATAACTCGCTCCCACATTCCTAATGCTCTGCTTGTAAATGATTTGGAGAAAGCTTTTATAACAGTTGGATGGTACTTCCTGCATAGTTCCCTGGAACATGGGCTTGGGGCTTACTTACCACCATTTGGGTCCTCTATTGCAAACCCTTTAAGTAGGTTCAGGCTAATGGGTCCCTCTCCGCCCTGTTCCCAATCGGTAGAGGTACCCACCAGGACTGTCCTCCCTCCTCTCTTCCCTCTACTGTTCGCCATGATGATTGAGGCGCTTGGATGGCTCTTTCACTGTGATGCCCAATTTTGAGGGTGGTTCTTGGGATGATGGGCCAGAGGAGTGGATTTTGCTTCATGCGGACAACATCCCTCATTTCCAGGCCGACCCATTAACCTCAGTCCCATGTCTCACCTTGCTTGATCTATATGAGGAAGCCTCTGGTCTTCATATGAGTAGATCCGTAGTGGTCTTGATCCAAGGAGACGTGAGTGTCCATTCCTATTAATCTGATATTGCGGAACAATGTCTTTCCTTTAAGTTATTGGGAGGGTCCATATCTCTCTGCTGCCGTAACTTATGAGACATCTCAATCTGACACCCCTAGTGGCTAATATGAAATGTGACATCCAGAGATGGACACAGCTCCCACTGCACATTATGGGTCGCATTTCCCTTTTGTAAGATGATGATCTTACCTCATTTCCTATATGCCTTCCAGCATTTCCCCATCCCAAGCCAGCAGTTCCGAACTCTGAACTCCATCCTTTAATCATGTCTATGGTCTTGTGGCCGCTCATGCATAGCCTTTGTCAACAGCAGACAATCTCTGTATGATGGAGGACTGTAAATGGATGATCATCTAGTGTTACTACTGAGACTCTCAATTGGTTGTGTCTTTTAAGAAGTTGCAAGATTGCTAACACTTTACCCAGACGCAATTTCAAAATGATCACCAATTGCCCCATGCCCTTACTGCCAATATCACCCAAAGACCAAAATCCCCGATTTCAACTTCCTTGAGGCCAGACTACTGACATGGTGCATTGACAGGGGCACCATCTCCCTAATTCACCTCTCTCTCATTGTTAATGCCTGAGCCGTTTTGATCTGCTTGAACACGGTTGAGAAGGGTGGGTCGATGAACTAGAAGAGGCGGACTGGAGAGATGATAGACTGGCCACACATGTGCTGGCAATTTCCACGGGCCTCTATTTGATTCAAATAAACTGTCTGCACACAACATGCATGACCCCGATGCAACTCCATTGAGCTGGTAAAGTTCCCCTGCCCACTTGTTTCCATTGTTCTTAATCGCATGTGGATTTCTACCATGTGGTTTGGGCTTGCCCTCTGTTGACACCCTACTGGCAGAGGATATGGGAAGAACTCACTTGGGTGCTGGGACGGCCCTTAAGCTCTTTCCTAGAGTGGCCGTATTGGGCATTATGGATGACCTTTGTTCCCCACGGACAGACTGTAGGTTTATTGGAGTGACCTATCTAAACGCGATATTGCTCAGAAGTGGAACTCCCCATGCATCCCCTTCCTAGCAGAGTGGAGGACTGGTGCGCCCAGCTGGGGAAACCTATTTATGCTTCACAAGGCTGTCTGCAAAAGAATGAGAAGGTTTCAGGGAAGTGGGGAGCTTATCATGGTTTGGACATATGCCTCTTGACTACGACATCTGTGCTGTGGTGCTATTGTGCAAATGTGCGTGTATTATTTCTTGTGGACCTGTAAACAACAATAAAACTTTGTTATAAAAAAAATCGCAGATGCATCTTTCTGTATGAGTAATTACACTAATAACGATATAAATCTTACTTTCAATGTTTTTAATTTAACTTCTTTTATAGTGTTACCCATTCCAATGTAAAGTATCATTGTGCTTTACATCACACACATTATACAGAAACAGCGAATCATACAAGTGAATAAATCAATGTACATGAAATGTTGCATAAGCCAATGAGGGTTACAAAGTGTCGGAGCCACATATCATCCATGCTGGTAGATATTATATATTAAGAGTGTTTGGCATGGAGAAACATAATGTCAGTATTTAAAGCGTAACTCAGTGGTTGTGGTTTTATGCAATAATAAGACTTTACCCAAAGGGACCCTTTGTATACATGAAACGAAATATTAAGAAAAATAACTAAATAACTTGCAAATTCGATGCCTTGCAGTTTGCATGCAGCTCCTTGATGCCTGTTCATATACCACTTTGCTATATTAAAAGGTTTGTAATTGATGAACTGAATCCTTGATGACAATTTCTTTGCGGGAGAGTTTTACAAAAACAAGCATTTGCAATGCAATAGGTCTTGCAGTCACACGAGTAAAACTATTGGAATTGAAAATGACAATGCCTTTTATTTATGTTTTTAAAACGAAAACAAATATAACAGGCATTGTTATTTGCAATGTCAATAGCTGAAACTGATGTAAATGCAAGACCTATTGCATTGCAAATGCTTTTCTGTTTTAGTTGCACGCTTCTCCTTGGCCGGGGAGCAAGGCGGGATTAGGGGCTGGGCTTCAAATCCACACTCGCTACGAGTCACTGGGTCTCAGACATCAAAGAATAGTGTGGTCAGAGCCAAGACATAGATATTAAGGGGACAGAAAGAGTTAGGGTGACTTTTAAAAAACACAATGGCAGCCTGTGCAGTTCAGCAACCCATTACCGAGATCAGCTCACTGAGGCTGGTCCGTATGAGGTGAAGGGCAGCACGTGGGGTCCATGCGGGTCCGCTTTAACCTATTATTTGAAAGGGTGCTGAAGACAGCACACAGCACTGCCAGGGTGGGAGGATTACAGCTTGCAATTTCAGGGACATTGTAGCCTCTCACTGTATGTATTATAGGGAATAGCGTTACTGAAAGGCAAAGTAGCACCATGTCAAACAGGGAAATACCCAATAAATTAGCACCCTAATGCTAAAAGCAGCTGCGTCACGTATTTACAAAGTCAACAAATTTGGATTCTGTACAGTGAAAAATTGTTTCTGGGTTCGCAATGTGCACACAGATGAGATGCCACGGTTTGGGCAGTTTCAGTGCAATCTCCCAGAACACAGCATAGGGGGCGGTAGTAACTTCCCAGACCGAGAAGTGTAGTGCAAGCTTCCAGCACACGTGAACACAGTACCACAAGCAGCAGTATGCAAAGGTTCCCCAATCACAAACCAAATACAGCTTAGGGACAGCAGGAGTTTAGGCTAGCCTTACACATATTGTTCAGTACACGCAGCTGACAAGGTCTCCTCACACATACACTCAAGTGAAACATCTGCATCACCAGACTGCAAAACAAAGCATGGACATGAAATCCAGTTGAAATCCCATCTGTCAGAATTGCAGCTGAGAGGAAAAACTGGAAATATATCATATTTCCTGTCAAAGGTTTGATTACTGCTATTGCCAAAGAGGGGGATAACATTTGCAAACAGAGCGCGACAAGTAAATAACCTGGGCAATCCTGTGATGGCCACTGAATCACTGGCAAACGTCTGGATTTTGAGATTTGTTTTGCAATGAATCATGAGGTAAGTCGGAATTTAAGATATTTCAAATTATTTCGTGACTCACACAAAAGAATGCGGAAGTTGGGGTTAATAACTACTTTTGTTCTTCCCACAGATGTCAGGACAGGAATCAAGACTAGTGAAACTTTTCCAGACGAACTAACAGGAACGGGAGCTCAGAAACAGTGGATCTGAGTGAGGTTTACACGGCCAGCAATGGTTAAATCCTAGACTCTTTTGGAATTTTTTCCAGACCTTTAAAAGCCTTAGCAACTTCCAACAAGATTTCGACAAGGAGAGGTTTTGTGCCGAGCCTCGCCTCACCTCCCAGCGCACGTGCAAAGTTCCACAAAGCTATCCCACTTCACGGCCACTTATCACACAAAAAAAGTGAGTCACCACCAGGAATGAGGTGGAGCCAGCCGAGATGATCTTGAGCCTACAGGGGGAGGGAGGGAAAGGGAATGCGCGCCATGCACGCGATGTGCTCAAATGCCCTGCGCCATGTGCGCGATGTGCTCAAACGCTGCGAGCCGTACATGTGCACATCTTCTGTGTCCGTTCCGAACAGAAAACTGACAAGAATTGATCTTGCCAAGGTGAGCAGCGCAGGCACTGCGTCGCTAGGCGAGACCTAATAAATAAACGTGCAGGTTAATTGTCAAACTGTTTTTCATGACTCACCCCTTTTTAGCTGCCAAACCTTTGGGGAGAGGATGTAGCCTTACGGCTAGAGCGGTCGACCTCGAAGCTGGGGAACCGGGTTGAGTCTCGGGAACGACGCTCAACATCCTGTGATTCTGGACAAATCACTTCATCTCCCGTGCCTAACAAAAAAAAAATGAATGTGGTATTCTGTAATGAAACTGGTGCTCATGTAAAGCGCTCTGATACCCGAAGCCTCGGATTTAGTTTGCGCTATATAAAACTCTAAAATGTTTTTTTAAAACATGCATATCTGCGACCTGCTTACAACAGGCACATTATTCCCCTGCGTTACTCTATGAGCAGTCAGACCTGTGATTAGACAATACTCAAATATCTGTAGAAAGTGCAATAACCACTAGAAATACCTTAACAATGTTATTATACATTGAAACTTGCTGGGCCGACACAGATCTCTGCAGCAGGTTTCTTAACCCTGTATGATATATTAGAGTTCCGCTGTAAATCGTATAGAACTGCTTTAATGTCACATTAGTCCTTGATGACAATTTCGTTGCCGGAGAGTTTTATCAAAATTAATAAACGTGCAAGTTGATTGTCAAACTTTGTTTTTCATGACTCACCCCTTTTTAGCTGCCACACAATGACTCCAAATGTATGCAATCCCAGAAAATATTTGATAATTCCTAGCACTTTTGCACTCAGAAAAAGGCCTTTTTCATCGTTTAGCATAGCTGTTACCCTTTCCTTCTAAGCTATGCCAGTTTCCAACCAGAGCTTGTCCCTGGTCTTTCAGTTTTTTTCTTTTTCAGCTCATTCCCTGTTATCTTAGGTCATAAATCCCGTTCCTACCTCCTAGCGCACTTCTTCTGAAACCTGCTTTTTCGACTGCAGGCTCTTTCTACTGTCCTGTGTTTCACCGCTTCCGCTCGTACTTCCCCAAGCCTATATTCTAGTACTTCAGCCCCGTAATACAGGCTAAGAATGTAGTTTGGGTACTTCAGCAATCCACTTCTCCCCAATATCTTTATATAATAAATTTAATATATTTTGCACTGCACTTCTGTAACTGTCGAGCAGTCAACAGATTTTCATCTTTCTATTTACCAAGCAATCTTGTGCTACTTGCTGTTGTGTCCCCGAGGGTCCGCCCCCGAGGTCCGGAGGGACGGACAAGTTGGTCATGTGACCGCCCTATAATAAAAAGGAGGTCGAGCACGTGAGAGGGCGTTCAGAGACGCGCGCCGACCGACCAAGCAACTTTATTCCCAGTGTCTGGCTGAGTTTATTCTAGGACCACGTGCTAGGCCTAGTCAGGGTTAGATGTCCCTTATTGAGCGTAGATCACCCGACACAACAATTGGCGACGAGGGTGGTGATCGATTCCCCGCTCGGGGTGCGTGTGTGTGTCCCTGTTGGGGTGAGGCGGCTGCGGGCACTACCACGTGTCCGCGGTGCTCGTGCCTTGCCACCACACACCCCCCCCCGCTCTGCCTGCCTGGAGGAAACACTCTGATCCCTGGCTCTCCTCAGGTGAGCAGCGCTGGCCTGCTTCTCTCTGCGGCGCACAGGAGTCTGATTGGTCGCGCGAAGTGCGTCCGGCGCTCCGGCTGCCGCTGGATCACATCCCGGCTGCCCACGGACATCCTCCCGGGCGTCCAAAGCGATGGCCAACATTCCGCCCATTGAGCCGTTCGTGGTGGAAGGTGCGCCGTCCACTCTCGCACCGAAGTGGAAAGAATGGGTGGACAGGCTATTCATATTCTTTGAGGCCACCAAGGTCCACAAGGAGCAGAAGCGTGCCATGATCCTCCATCTTGGTGGCAAGGACATTCATTCCATCGCCCGCACCCTCACGGAAGCAACTCCCAAAACCCACCACACGCTCATAAACGCGCTCAATGCGCATTTTGAACCCATGGCCAACCAAGACTATGAACGGTTCATCTTCAGGCAAGCGCGGCAACTGCCAGAAGAATCGCTGGACGCCTATCACTCTCGGTTGAAGAAACTGGCACTAACGTGTGGATTTCAGGATGTCACGGAGGAAATCAGAGGCCAGATCATTCAGGGCTGCGCTTCTGCTAAACTGCGCGAGAGAATTCTAGAGGAGTCCGGGAAACCCCTCCCAGACATTCTCACGCTGGGCCGCACGAAGGAGCTGTCCAAGGCCAGGGCAGCCCACATGGAAGCAGCTCTGCAGGCCAATATGAAAGTGGAACCGGTGAACAAACTGCAGGTCCGCCCACAGCCCAAATGGGTGAAGAGAACAACAACTCCGCAGGGCGGAGCCTCGGCGCAATCATGTGGTTACTGCGGAGGCCCGAGACACCCGGCGCCAGAATGTCCAGCACGGGGCAAGATATGCTCCGGGTGCGGGAAAATGAACCATTTTGAAAAGGTGTGTCGATCCAAAAAGTTCAGCAAGCCCCGCCAGACAGTACACGCGGTGGCGGAGCCTGAAGGCGCGGAAGGAGGACCCAGCAACAGTGACATGGACGACGACGAGGAGGAAAGGTCCCCACACAAGGTACACATGATCGGCACAGCCACCCGACGCACAATGACACTACCACAGTGCGCAATACAAGTGGCTGATCAGGACATCATGGCGACGGTGGACACGGGCGCCTCAATAAACCTGATGAGTGCGTCCCTCTATGGAGACATGGCTACTCCACCCAGCCTCCGCCCCACTCCGATCACCGTTTTTGCCTATGGCCAGGATGTGCCCCTCCGTATTCGAGGAAAGTTCAAAGCAGCAGTCCGGCACGGAGATAAGATCACGCGTGCCAACATCTTTGTGTCGGAGGAAGGCCAAGGTATGCTCCTGAGTTGCCGGACGGCAGAAGACCTGGGAGTGGTCTCTTTTGCGTTTGGGGTGCACGAGGAGTCAGTGCAGCAACTGATCGCAGACTTTTCGGACCTGTTTGAAGGGATTGGCCGATTCAAGGGTCGGGAAATACACCTGCATGTGGACCCCACTGTCCAACCGGTGGCCCTGCGACACCGGCGGGTCGCATTTCATCTGAGGCCCCTGGTTGAAGAAGAGCTACAGAAGTTGGAAACAGCGGGCATCATTGAGAAGGTGTCCGGACCCACTCCCTGGGTATCGCCCATCGTGGTCACTCGGAAACCCAAGCAGCCGGGAGCGGTCCGGATATGCGTGGACATGCGCCTCCCCAATGCGGCCATCAAAAGGGAAAGACACATCACCCCCACGATCGACGACCTGATCGGAGAGATGGCTGGGGCCCGGTGGTTTTCCAAGTTGGACCTCAGAGCGGGGTACCATCAGCTCGTGCTGGATAAAGAGTCCCGGAACATCACGACGTTCTCCACTCACATCGGACTGCGCAGGTACACCAGACTGAGTTTCGGGATCTCCAGTGCTGCCGAGGTATTCCAGAATGTCATCCAAGAGCTCATTGCTGGCATACCGGGGGTGATCAATGTCAGTGACGACATCATGGTGCACGCAAGGACAATCCCTGAGCACAACCAACGCTTGGCACAGGTGTTCCGCAGGCTCCGCAGCGCTGGACTTACTCTGCACCGAGAAAAATGCGAGTTCCTTCAGACCAAGCTGGGGTTCTTCGGCTACGTATTCTCGGCCGATGGCGTTAATCCTGATCCGGACAAGGTCAAAGACATAAAAGATGCACCTCCGCCCACGACTGTCACGGAAGTCCGAAGCTTCCTCGGGATGGTGAACTACTGTGGTCGCTTCATAAGAGACCTAGCTAACCTGACCCTCCCTCTGCGTGAGCTAACCAAAGATTCCACACCATGGAACTGGGGACCGGAGCAGGAAAGAGCATTCCAAGCCATCAAGAGTGCGCTGTCCAGCAACACCACGCTGGCGTTTTTTGACCCCAGACATTTCACTCTTATTGCAGTAGATGCTGGACCGGCGGGATTGGGGGCCGTCCTGATGCAGAGAGCCCGAGACGAGATAGACTGGGCCCCCGTCGCTTTTGCCAGCCGGTCCCTCACGGACACCGAACAAAGGTACTCCCAAATTGAAAAGGAAGCCATCGCGATTCATTGGGGATGCCGACACTTCCACCTGTATGTATACGGGAAGCCCTTCACAGTAGTAACAGACCACAAGCCACTGCTGTCGCTGTTCTCAGGTACCTCATCCAAACCACCCCCCAGAATAGAAAAGTGGATTTTGCAATTACAGGAGTACAACTGTGCCATTGAGTACCAGCCAGGGGCAAAGAATCCGGCGGACTATCTGTCACGACACCCCCGGGCGGCCACCCCAGAGGAGATGGAGGAAGCTGAAGAGACGGAGGCCTATGTGCGATGGGTCGTGGCCAGATCATGCCCGCGCCCCATATCCCTGGAAGAGGTGGTGAGCGCCACGGCTCAGGACGCCTGCATACAGCGGGCCAAAGATCTGCTCCGGACAGCCAACTGGCAGAAAGCTAGGGAGAGCTGGAAGGTGCTCACCCCCGAGGCACAGAAAATCATGGACGGTCTGTACCACGTGAGGGCTGAACTGAACGAAGACGAGGCAGGGTGCCTCCTGCGAGGGCATCGTCTGGTGATCCCGACGGCTTTGACGAGCCGAGTAGTTCAGCTGGCGCATGTAGGGCACCAGGGAATGGTTAAAACAAAGGCCCGGCTGCGGACAAAGGTGTGGTTTCCGCTAATGGACGACATGGTGGAAACTGCTGTGCGCACATGCACGGCCTGCCAAACCACAGGCGACAGCCCCCGCGAAGCACCCATAATCGTGGAACCCAGGCCCCGAGGCCCTTGGGAAAGGGTCAGCATGGACTTTGGCAGCCTTCCGGATGGACGGCACACGCTAGTGATGATCGATGATCACTCCAAGTACCCGGAAGTCGAAATTATCACCAGCACCAGCGCCGACTGTGTGATTCCCAAGATAGAGAAAATCATTGCCACGCACGGAGCCATGAAAGAACTCAGAACGGACAATGGCCCGCCATTTCAGGGCCAAGACTTTGCAGACTATCTCTCATCCCAAGGAATTCGCCACAGGCGCATCACCCCAAGGTGGCCTCAGGCCAATGGAGAGGCCGAGCGGTTCATGAGAACCTTAAACAAAGTAATCCGTATTGCGCATGATAAAGGACAGTCTGTGGAGATGGCCATTTTCACCTTTCTCCGTAGCTACCGCCAGACCCCTCACTCCACAACGGGGGTAGCTCCGGCACACCTTCTCCTAGGACGAGTAATAACGGACTCCATTCCTCATCATCCCCAGTGGGCCCCTGAACTGATAAAGGAACAGACTGTAGAAATGAGGAGGCGGGCCGCCTATGATCAGATCAGCAAGAAACGGAGGGCGGTGGCCCCCCATATCAAAAGAGGTGACCTAGTGCTCATAAAAAATCGGGCCACTGGGGGAAAATTCAAACTCAGTTATGAAAGACGACCATGGCGAGTCAGTGGCGTGAAGGGCACCCGCATCACAGCTACTCGAGGACGAGACAAGGTGACTCGCAACGTATCTCATTTCAAACTCTACCACCCGGCGAGTAGCGAGCCAAGGCGCCAGCAAGGCGACAGAGAAACCGAAACTGCAACAATGGTGCCGCCTGGTGAATCAACATCTCAGCACGAGGTCCGGCCACGTGCCGAGCAGCCGGTCCCTGGTGAGGATGTGGGCGGAGACCCGGAGGCCCTGGATGAGGCCCCAGATCCGGAGGGGGCCGACAACGAGGCGCCAAGCCAAGAGGTGGAGACTGGAGCAGAGCCGATGACTCAGCGAGGGTCCCAGCGCCAGCTACGTGCTAACCCCACCCCCTCCAGCTGGCTGAGAGACTACTTTACGTAAGACTGTTCTAATGTATATGTGTGCCCGCAAGGTTTTGAACTGAATGCGTTAGCATTTGTGAAAGACGCTGAAGGTACCGGTCCCGATGCGAATGAGACAGTGGGCTCGATCAGACCATATTTGCGATAGTACAGTGTGTTTTTGGTTTTTGTTGTTTTTCTTGTTTTAGGAGGAATGTTGTGTCCCCGAGGGTCCGCCCCCGAGGTCCGGAGGGACGGACAAGTTGGTCATGTGACCGCCCTATAATAAAAAGGAGGTCGAGCACGTGAGAGGGCGTTCAGAGACGCGCGCCGACCGACCAAGCAACTTTATTCCCAGTGTCTGGCTGAGTTTATTCTAGGACCACGTGCTAGGCCTAGTCAGGGTTAGATGTCCCTTATTGAGCGTAGATCACCCGACACAACACTTGCTACTTTGTCGGATATTGCTACCAGGATTTCGAGCAAGAAATGGATGCAATCTAGAAAGCGACCTCTGGTCTCCAGGATCTATTTATTCCTCAAATGCCTTGCCTTGCTTATAGCAGAGAGGCGCTTGTTGTTTTCCAAGAATCAATTACTAGGCCCCGTCGGCTTTCATCCTATGTATTTTTATTGTTTCTTTCTTTATGTTCACACTCACATTTGACACGCTATTTTATTCTCCCTGTTACAAATTGTAGTAGCAAACCCTAGAGATAGGACTTCCAAGTATCAGCCCAGCCAATTTAAGCAAAAATCTCACAGTGTGAGGAGGCGTACGGGCCCTTGGAGGGGACGGGCCTGGTCATGGGCGTCCGCAGACATTTTTCCAGGGGGGGGGGGGCAAAATGTTATCGTGATCACCATCCTCCGACATGATGTGTGCGAGGTGGGGCACAGAAACACTGGGGCACAGGAGGAGCCATGGGGGACAGAAAGCTGCATATGATCTCATACACCTTAGGGTTGTTGTGCCACTGCCATCTCTTTCTTTAATAAAGTAAGATTTCTCTGGTGGTTAATGCAAAGATCTGTGTTTTGTCTACACCCAGTTAAGAATCATGAAGTTTAACATGCTCATTTAAAATGTGTATTTTATGTATCAAGGTAAGCGGGTTATTGCTTTTGACATCCTCTTGTTACCTGCTTTTCATAACTTGCAATCATTCTAATATATCACAGAGAGCTATGGATTGGCTTCAAAGAGGTACATGCAAGTGTCAAGGTATGGGTTTAGAACCCTATTGTTATTTTCAAAATCTGTCTGTTAGCAAGATTGTTAAAAGAGGCCACTCAGAAGTAAGAACGTCTAACAGGGTTTTAAATCATGACTTTGTGTTTCTCCCGACCAGGCACTCTTTACAATTTGTAATCCTCATTGTCTCATGTAACCTACTATAGATTGATTTGAACACTTATGATTTATTGTCTTTGTTTAACTTGTACGTGTGATGTAACATACTCGCACACCCTACACCGAGATGAGATATGCTATGAAACAATTGAATCAAAAAATTAGAATTTTTTTTTAAAACATAATTTGTGTAATTATCTAGATCTGACCTACTTACGGTGTGTGCTCATCTCTTATACACAGAGGTTGAACAACGTCAAAAACCTGCCTCCAAATCATATTTTCCTTGTACAGATCACAAGCTGTGGGTCTCAACAGCATTAGCATTTAGGTGTTAGGTTCCAGGTAGTTCCCACCATGATGATACTCAAACAAAAGGAGTGCTGATGGCCTTTAAATAAGGCCCATGTTTTGGGGTTACACCAGGTGATATTCAAAAAAAGGAGAGCTGATGGCAATTTAAAGAAGTCAATTGTTTTGGGTCCACCTGGAAGAGAAAATAAAAAAGCCCCTTCATCGCCTGCAGGTTGATGCTCAGAATAAAGATCTGTCAGTGGTGGGTGCTGCTGAATGTGTCATGGTGTATGCAAATTAAGCCAGGCCAAAATCAGCATGACATCAGGGAGGGCACCCTGGATCCTGGACCATGCTTAATAACAGCCCTGGGATCTGGCAGGGGCACCCTCATGTTCAGCACTGTACTGAGCACATGTATTACCCCACATTAGGTCATTCTCAATATACTGTAAAGGTGTGTGGTAAATCACCTGTTTTAAAGTGCACCAATCTCTGAAGGTTGTGGGTTTACCTCAAATAAATAAAAACGCTCACAAGCAAGTGGTAAATGCTTTCTACCCTCTATTAACAATGTGTGCCAGGACAGGTTGCCCAACAAATACGCAATTACACAAACAGTTATATTAGTTTTCTCTGGTTCTTACGCCGAAGGTTTAAGAGGAAACAGCATCTTACAGGCCTAATTCTGAGGTGGGTGGAGAGAACAAAGGCAAATGGTTATATTTTTTGTTCCTAGTCCTTTTATGAGCTCATGCAATTGTCAAAGGGTCCTTCCTGGAGGATATTTGATGTACAAATCTGTACGCTAGGAGTAATAACATTCAAGGCACATTCAGGGCACATGTAAATGTGTGCAAATACATATCCCATTGCCAGCACCCAAATAATAATGCTGTATCAGGTGCAAATGGGAGTTTGTCCCTGAATTGTTATCACCAGCAAAGCTGCCATCAGAGACTAAACTAGCAAAAAACAAATTTGCAGATTTGGGCACAAAGAGTGTTTAAAGTCAGGCGCACAATGCCCATTGCGCTTAAAGGGCTTCAGTAGCCCACCCCCCTTCGTGTGTGTCAGCCGGGCTGAGTCAGCTTCCCAGGCACACACACAGCCGCACCAGAGTACTTCACACAGGTCTTTAAAAGACCATTTACTTGTTAATGAGGCTTTGTTGTGTTTTTACCCCTTCTTAGAGCCCCTGCATCTCCACTCTGCATATGGTTGGATTGCGCGAAATTTGACTCTAATTGCGCCTCTGTTTAAAGTAGAGGTAGGAGGGAGACTGAGTTGACGTGAGGTGTAAAAAAGGGATGAACGAGGGATTCAAGACGCCGTGTGTTGATGGTCATTGGCGTCCACAGGGGGGGGCAAGGAGGGGCGCTCCAGGGGGGGCAAGTGCCTCTCCTTGCCCCTCCCCCGTGCGGACACCCATGGGCCTGGTGCCGAGGAGCACCTGAGAGGCATTCCCCCCCAACCTGCTCACAAGATGCCTCCACCCAAAAAAAAGAAAAAGCTATTGGCAGGTGCTGATGTCCTGTGGTGTGTTTTTCACATCACCTTTATGGATGTCATCAGTTCAAAGCATTGGAAACCGATCTGGAAATCCACTGTTTACAGTGGTTTACAGCTCGTTTTCCCTGACACTGTATGATATCGGCTCCTCACCGCATGATGGAAGCCGATATTGTGTGTCACACGGTGGCACCTTGTGAGTAGGCAGGTCTGAAGTATGTTTGGAGTAGTTCAATCTCTGACGAACAATTTGCCTTTTAATTCTCTCCTGTCAATTGCTTTAGAGTTCTTTAGCCTTGTGTTATTTAAATAAATTGTAAAAAACATATATATACTGTGAGTGTTCCAATTCCTTAGTCGTCAATTTGTGTTCGAGATATTTGTGTGAAATGCCACTTTCATGGTGGAGGCACCCATCGTTTGAAGTGTTTGGCGGTTTGGAGTGGCATTTGGGGGAAAATGTTAATATTATGCCAGAACCGCCGCTGTTATATATTGAGGGGCATATCTGCCGATTTTCAGTCAATTCATTACGAAATGGATGAGCGCGTAGTTAGTAAAACTAGAGATGTCAGACTTCAACCAACGAGAGATTTGACATTGCGGTTTGACGAGGGCTGCAGCATTCAAATAATGTATTTCGAGAAGTGTTTGTTGTCAAAGGGGGCTGATAAATTGTCATAGACAGCGCATAATAACAAACTTGTCATGTCTCGCAGCTCACGCCCAATGTGGGGTCATTAACATTACTAAAGTGATGGATATTGGTGTAGAGGCATCTTTACTGGAATTTAATGAATGCTGAGATAATAGGCTGTTATGACGATTTGTCTGAATGAACTAATCACAGCCCTTGATGGTACAGCCATGAGTGAGTGTCCAATGGCATTAAAGGAAACAGCTATTAAAAGACTCCGATTTGACACTTCTTGTTTGTGAGGCATTGATAAAGGTATCATCGCCGAAACACGTCTGCCTGGAATAAAATAAGTGTGGATTCCTTGGTGGAAATTTGTGTTCAATTATATATCTGTATAATTTTTTTCACGTAGTTGATTAACCAACTTGTGGTATAGCCGTACAAAGCATGGAGAGATTCACAACAGCTAGTGGTGCAAAATAACAATATTGTGGTGTGCGCTCTAGTCTACCGGCGTACACGTGATGACGCGTGACGCCGTAGACTAGAGCGGGATAGACGCGCATGCGCAAGAAAGGAAAAGTAAAAGGCGCGAACGGTGGAAACGGCAGTTGGCGACCGGAGCAGCACACAGTTAGACGCTCGGCGCCCTTAGCTTGCATCTTGCATAAATAAGATAATAAACGGAGTTACTAAACACCAACCTGTGTCCGAGTACCCTGTGGGGGAGAATACAACATTACAGTGGCGACGAGGCTGGGATCCGGACACCACCAGGTGCAGGGACGACGGCAAGGAAATTAATACCCCCCACAGCCACGTCCACGAGCCAGGAAGGCACAGGACCTGCAAGGAAGAGCAAGGGCGTGGCAGCAGCGCAGCAGCACGGCCAGGAGCTAAACACCAACCGCATTAGCCAGGTTAGTGTGGCCCAGGACCCCGGGAGCCCCCAGGCAGCAACCTGGCAACCAAGGGAGACACCCCCAAGTCAGAGGAAGGGGGGAGGACAGTACAGACAGCACACACTACGAGGGACAATACCCCAGGTAGCTCAAGGGGTCAAGGTGACACGGCAGTGAGCGCAGGAGCGTCCGGTGAACCCACCCAAAGGGCCCAGGAAGGAGGACCCAGAGACGAAGCCAGAATGGCGAATCAGGCATCGGCCCTAATGGCACCCGTTCCATTCCTAACCAGGCCAGGGGAACCCCAACTCAAATGGGAAGACTGGAAGGAATATTTCCTCAATTACATTGAAGCCCTGGAGGATGAGAGCGAAGGGGAATACAAGCCGGAAAGAAAAAAGAGGCTGTTGCTCCACAACTTAGGCCCAGAAGGGGTCAGGGTGTTCAAAAATCTGGTGCCCAAAGAGAGGGGTGCAGCGGAGACGGACGTCTTTGTGAACGCACTGGACGATCTGGACAGTCATTACCGCCCAGCAGTTTGTGTCTCGATAGACCGCTATAACTTCCAACAGAGGAAACAAGAGGCAGGAGAGTCCATTGATGACTATGTGGCAGCTCTCCGCAGGCTAGCAATCACGTGTAGGTATGGGAACCTGCAGGATGAATACATCAAAGACCAAATAGTGATGCACACCACCAGCAGAGCAGTTCAAGACAAGCTATGGGCGATGAATGAAACAACCCTGAAAGAAGTGGTAGCGATGGTCAAGAAGGCAGAAATGTCGAAGAGAGGCGCAGACGCAGCGAAAAGAGAAAGCGGGCCGAGACCGATGATCAACAAAATCGACGAGGCGCCACAATCCGGCAAGCCCAAAAGCACCTACGGAGACCCGAAGAAAGACACAAGAGGGCCTGGGAAGCAGATGCCTCGCCCCAGCCAGGGAACGAAATTTGCGTGCTATCGATGTGGCAGTGCAGCGCACGCGGCCCAGGACAGGCGTTGCCCCGCGTTTCGCGCCAGGTGCTCATTCTGCGGGTTGAGCGGTCACTTTGAAAAGGTCTGCCGAAAGAAAGGGACGAAGTCCACGGTCAAGTGCATCGACGCCACAGCCAACGTGAGTGAAGGAGAGGACCAGGAAGAAGACGACCTGGTGCTATGCATAGAGGATCAAGTGCTGGACGTATCCGGGAAGCGAAGGGATAAGCCCCGCACCGACATGCGCATCGGGGGTGTCAAGGTATATGTGGCCGTGGATTCGGGGTCCCCCTGGACCATAGTGCAAAGATCGATATGGGAAGAGGATTTCGCGCCAGTATTAGGACCCGACCTGGAGCCGCCGGACATCAGACCAATCTCGTATACCGAGGATTCCATTCCATTGGTAGGATGCAAGGACCTGGAGTTCGAATTCAGAGGACGGTCGGCCACGTGCACCCTGTATGTAGCGGAAAAGGGCCCATCCGTCCTAGGATGGAGAGACGCAGGTGCCCTCGGCATAATACTCAATCCTGGAGGGAAAGAACAGATCCTGCTCACAGATGAATGGCCTCTCTCGCGGGAGGAAGACTGGAAAGCAGCATACCCCAAAGTGTTTGAGGGCACGGTTGGCAAACTGGACAAATTCGTGCATAAAATAGTCCTCAAGGAAGGAGCAGTACCGGTAGTGCATAAGGTCCGGAACATACCGATATCCACAAGTGAGGCAGTGCGCCAGGAACTACGGAAGTTGGAAGAACTGGATATCATCGAGCCAGTGGACAGTGCAGAATGGCTATCGCCCTTGGTAGTGGTAAAAAAGCCCAATGGTAAGGTCCGGCTCTGTGTGGACCTGAGGGAGCTCAACAAAAACCTCATAGTGGAGAGGTTCCCGCTCCCCAGAATAGAGGTGATGCTAGCAAAGACAAAAGGTATTAACCATTTTTCCACCATAGACCTCACGTCTGCATACCACCAGATAGAACTCCACCCGTCGAGCAGGAAGTTAACAGCGTTCATAACGCCCTTCGGATGCTACCAATTCAGGAGAATGCCCTTCGGCCTGGCGTCTGCTGCGGCCGTCTTCCAGAAGCTGATGCATAAGTTGTTTAAGGACATCTCGGGAGTGCAATACTTCCAAGACGACATCCTAGTGATGGGCTCCGACAAGGGCGATCACAACAGAAAACTACATCAAGTGCTGGGAGTGCTGCAAGACAAAGGAATGACGGCGGAGTGAAGCAAGTGCAGGATTGGGTCTCGCTCAGTGACCTACCTAGGGCACGAGATAGGAACACACGGTATCTCGCCGAAGGAGCAAAATGTGAAGGCAATAAAGGACGCCAGAGCCCCAACTACCAAGGAGGAAGTGCGGTCATTCCTGGGAATGGCCGAGTATTACAGCAAGTTTGTCAGACATTTTGCCACGAGAACGCATAGGATGAGACAACTTACCAGGCACAATACAAAATTCGAATGGGATAAGGAGGCCCAGGCAGAATTTGAGTCCATTAAAGACTGCATCAGCCATGCAATCCCACTGCAGGGGTATGTCCCCACAGGCAAGACTATGGTAACGACAGACGCAAGCGACAAGGGCTTGGGGGCTGTCTTAGCGCAGGAAAGGGAGGACGGAACAAAAGAAACCATCAGTTTCGCATCCCGAGCGCTGTCCCCGACGGAACAGAGGTACAGCGTGATTGAAAAGGAGATGCTGGCGGTCACGTGGGCGTTGAGCAAATTTCGCCAGTTCATATGGGGCACGAGATTCAGACTCCAGACGGATCACAAGCCACTCATCAAAGTATTGACGTCATCAGGTCACGACACAGCCACCCCGAGAATAGCAAAAATGACCCTGAAGTTGCTAGACTATACGTACGACGTAGAATACCTTCCAGGTACGCAGAACAGGGTGGCTGATTACCTCAGCCGGGCATCGGCCATGGAAGAGGCGCCAGGAGAGACTCCGGACACAGAGGAGATGGTCGCTAGCGTGGAGGATCATGAGTCGTCCATTAGTGCGCAGGAATGGCAGGCGGCTTATGAGCTCGATGAGGAGAAGATGGAAGTGAAGAGACATCTCACCTTGGGGTGGCCGGACAAGAAGAAGCTAACGGAGGGTGTCCGACGTTTCTATGAGATGAGAGAAGAATTGTCCCTGAGTGACTCGGGAATATTCTTGTACAGAGGAGAGAGAGTGGTGCCCCCAGTGACGCTAATACCCCGGCTGCTGAAAGTGCTCCACGAGGGGCATCTGGGCATAGTGAAAACCAAGGCGTTGGTCAAACAGATGTATTGGTGGCCAGGAATGGATGCCCACATCGAGAGACAAGTGCGGGAGTGCGGACAGTGCCAAGGAGCGGACAAGGTGCTCCGCCCTCTCAGACCTGCACTGGGGAAGTTCGACACCCCGCATGGCCCTTGGGAGGATGTGGCCATAGATATCCTGGGGCCTGTCCTGGACAGTAGAGGAGTAAACAAGTACATCTGTGTGTTAATTGACAAGTACTCTAAGTGGCCTGAAGTGGACATACAGGAAGCGATGGACACAGACACGATCTTGAAATTCCTAACTGGGGTGTTCCTCAGAGAAGGAAATCCCAAAACAATCCTCAGCGACAATGGTCCGCAATTTGTATCGGACAAGTGGGGAAGATACATGAAAAGGAATGGGATCGAGGTAAGACACACTGCCGTGTACCATCCAGCCTGCAACGGCCAAGTCGAAAGGTTCAATAGAGTGCTCATGGGCTCCATCCAGGCAGCCATATCGCAAGGAAAGGACTGGGAGGTGGAAATGATGAACATGATTTGGGCCTACCGGATAACGCCCTCTGTAGTGGGGTACAGTCCGTTCCAAGTGTTAAGAGGACAGCATCCCTTCACCCGGGACAACGTGGCATGGAGGGAGAAGACCATCACCAGCAAGTGGTCCCCAGCCGTGGTGCAGCACAATCTGGAGAAGGCCCAGAAGATCTACGCGGCACACTACAACAAGAGACGCAGCGCGAAGGAAACAGCGCTGGAAGAAGGGGAGTGGGTTAGGATCAAACTCCCCACCCTACAGAAGAAGGGCGAAAGCAAATTCAGCCAGCCGCTACAAGTCAAGGAGGTGCGTGGCAGGGCGGCTCTCCTCAGTGATGGCAAGGTCTGGTCGCAAGACCGCATGGCCAGAGTCAACAAAATACTGGTCTGGCCCAAGGCCGAGGAAGTCGAAAGATGCATAGATCACCAGGAAGGTAGACCTCTTTCTGAGTTCGGCGCAGACAACCAAGGGGAAGGTGCAGGTGAGGACAATGTAGAAGTTGTCCCGAGAGTCAGGCCGATTGACGGAGGAGGAATACAAGCGAATGCGGAGCAGGGAACAGATGTGAGAGAAGCTGGGGTGTCCCATGGAGAGACGGAGGCGAGAGAGAACGTGCCGGTAAGACACACCCGCAGCGGAAGGGCAGTTGTGGCGCCCTCTCGTTATAATGACTTTGTGATGGACGGACACTAGCTTGGTGCCAACCCCCTGGTGCCTCACATAGACTATGTTCACAGTTGGAGGACACTTGTGTTGGGGGGAAATGTTTTACCTTGTGTTTGGTAAAGGGGGGAGATTTGTGGGGTGCGCTCTAGTCTACCGGCGTACACGTGATGACGCGTGACGCCGTAGACTAGAGCGGGATAGACGCGCATGCGCAAGAAAGGAAAAGTAAAAGGCGCGAACGGTGGAAACGGCAGTTGGCGACCGGAGCAGCACACAGTTAGACGCTCGGCGCCCTTAGCTTGCATCTTGCATGAATAAGATAATAAACGGAGTTACTAAACACCAACCTGTGTCCGAGTACCCTGTGGGGGAGAATACAACATTACAAATATGCTTTATTGCAAGCCTTCAACAAGCTCATCAAGAGTGCAAAGTATGAAAGCAGAAAATTATGATATATATATGAAACACACCCAATCCAAGACACCTCGAACTCCCACATCCGCCGGAGCACCATAAGGCGAGGAAAGAGGAGCTGACCCAGAAAATGCAGTGAGCAATTACTTTTTATTCGTGGAAGCTCGCCCTGCCAGCATAACGTTTCGGCCTTCACAGAGGCCTTGGTCACATGACGCTAATGTGGGAGGGGGGGGCTATTTAAAGTGCAAGTGCAATGAGAACAGGGATTACAATTGGTGACAGAAAGGCGCTTAATAATAGCCATGAAAAGAGGACAGAATAACTGCATAAATGCACATTACCATACTCTATGCTGCATATTAACCAGACCATATGGAATGTTAAAAACGTATAGACAATGCACTTGAATTTACTAAGTAAAAACAGTAATTGTTAAAAATGTAGATATCAGAAAATGTTGATAATGAAAATATAATCATTAATGACATAATACACACAAATATTAAAACGCTCGTAATTATATACATACAAGAACGTCTTCATAAATGTGCAAAAATATGCTCGGCAACAAAAAGTGCAAGTGCAGCAGCAGATATCTAACTAAGAGCAGCATTGATGTTCACTATGTCCGATTATTACCTAGACACAGAGAAAGCAGCATTATAGAAATAAATCAATGGCTAAATTGATTTAGCAGCATCATATCGCCCCAGTGGGCTGATGATCCTTGTATTGACCTATACATGGAACCCTTAAAGTGCAAAAATGTTATTAGTGAACAGTGCAAATCGTGTATTATGATTAAAATAGTCAAATACTAAGTAATGACTAATTGTTTTTTAGGATAACATGTGACTAAGTGTCAAATTACAGGCAATGAGAGTTTGGAACAAGAAGATATATATCTCTCTACGGCAACGTGACTATATTACAAACAGAAAACCAGATCAGTCACTATTCTCAACGGCCTGAAAACAGGCTGAGTCATTTGTATTTCATATCGACGAGGATAAAATGTGACCACGAAATTAACAGAATCAGAGGCAGGTATAGAAATCCTCGGTGGCATTCAAGCCACCCGGGGTCTTACTATCGAATCTCAGGATAAATGTGGTCTCGGTAAGTCGCAAAAGTGCTTCCCTATCACCTCCTCTCCTTAAAGGGCCAATGACATCCACAACATAATATTGTAACAGTTCACTCTTGTTACCGTGATGTGATTTAAAATGTCGCGCAACAGGGTATGATGCATCACTGGTATTAATGGCCCTAATATGCTGGAGTACCCGCTTGTGTGATATGTATGTGATATATATATCGGAAATTCCTTAGGAGAAGAAATCTGAGACCAGAGGGGATTTCAGGGCTGACAACACGCTTTATTGAAATGATCCCAGTGGCGGCGAATGCATTTCAGCAAAATATCCTTCCTCAGCGCCCAGCACTGTAGCAAGTCCTTCACCTTTTAGCTCCGTCATGTGTAAAATACGTGCTTGCACCCAAGACTACTCGTAATGCTACAGCCGTTCCTCTCAGGTTCGCAGATGGGCAGGGGCTGTCAAATAGAGACAATAGTGCCCGGTTGAGATAAAATACCTCAGTCTTCCCACGCTAGCCTGTGGTTCCTGGCGGTCTCCGGATATATCGATTCCTCGATCTCGAAAGCGCTGGAAACAGCGTGGTGCCAGTGTAAATCCGGGACACTTGGTGTAGCAGGGCCTGCTGTGCTGCGTCTCTGGCTGGTGCAGTATATATGACGGAAATTCTTTAGGAGAAGAAATCAGAGGCCAGAGGGGATTTCAGGGCTGACAACACACTTTATTGAAATGATCCCAGTGGCGGCGAATGCATTTCGGCAAAATAGCCTTCCTCAGCGCCCAGCACTGTAGCGAGTACTTCACCTCTTAGCTCCGTCCTGTGTAAAATATGTGCTTGCACCCAAGACTCCTCCCCCTAATGCTGTCGGCACACCTGTGATAGTTCATGATCTGTATGTAGAACTTCACATCCCAGCATGCACTGAATCGGCCAGACTGAGTTGGTGTCGTGGGAGAGTGAATAAAGACAATGGGTCTGTGCAAGCCTGCAGGTGAGTGGAGAAGGAAGCCTCAAATCAAAACAAAGTCCACGGCTGCTGCCCTGAGCCCCCTCGTACTGCTGCAGCCGTTCCTCTCAGGTTCGCAGATGGGCAAGGGCTGTCAAATGGAGACATTGCACCCGGTTGAGATAAAATACCTCAGTATTCCCACGCTAGCCTGTGGTTCCTGGCGGTTTCCGGATATATCGATTCCTCGATCTCGAAAGCGCTGGAAACAGCGTGGTGCCAGTGTTAATCCGGGACACTTGGTGTAGCAGGGCCTGCTGTGCTGCGTCTCTGGCTGGCGCAGTATATATGACGGAAATTCCTTAGGAGAAGAAATCAGAGGCCAGAGGGGATTTCAGGGCTGACAACACGCTTTATTGAAATGATCCCAGTGGCGGCGAATGCATTTCGGCAAAATAGCCTTCCTCAGCGCCCAGCACTGTAGTGAGTCCTTCACCTCTTAGCTATGTCCTGTGTAAAATACTGGCTTGCACCCAAGACTCCTCCCCCTAATGCTGTCGGCACAACTGTGATAGTTCATGATCTGTATGTAGAACTTCACATCCCAGCATGCACTGAATCAGCCAGACTGAGTTGGTTTCGTGGGAGAGTGAATAAAGACAATGGGTCTGTGCAAGCCTGCAGGTGAGAGGAGAAGGGAGCCTCAAACCAAAACAAAGTCCTCGGCTGCTGCCCTGGGCCCCCTCGTACTGCTGCAGCTGTTCCTCTCAGGTTCGCAGATGGGCAGGGGCTTTCAAATAAAGACATCGCGCCCGGTTGTGATAAAATACCTCAGTCTTCCCACGCTAGCCTGTGGTTCCTAGCGGTCTCCGCATATATCGATTCCTCGATCTCAAAAGCGCTGGAAACAGCGTGGTGCCAGTGTGAATCCGGGACACTTGGTGTAGCAGGGCCTGCTGTGCTGCGTCTCTGGCTGGTGCAGTATATATGACGGAAATTCCTTAGGAGAAGAAATGAGAGGCCAGAGGGGATTTCAGGGCTGACAACACGCTTTATTGGAATGATCCCAGTGGCGGCGAATGCATTTCGGCAAAATAGCCTTCCTCAGCGCCCAGCACTGTAGCGAGTCCTTCACCTCTTAGCTCCGTCCTGTGTAAAATATGTGCTTGCACCCAAGACTCCTCCCCCTAATGCTGTTGGCACACCTGTGCTAGTTCATGATCTGTATGTAGATCTTCACATCCAGCATGCACTGAATCGGCCAGACTGAGTTGGTGTCGTGGGAGAGTGAATAAAGACAATGGGTCTGTGCAAGCCTGCAGGTGAGTGGAGAAGGGAGCCTCAAATCAAAACAAAGTCCACGGCTGCTGCCCTGAGCCCCCTCATACTGCTGCAGCCGTTCCTCTCAGGTTCGCAGACGGGCATCGGCTGTCAAATAGAGACATTGCGCCCGGTTGAGATAAAATACCTCAGTCTTCCCATGCTAGCCTGTGGTTCCTGGCGGTCTCCGGATATATTGATTACTCGATCTCGAAAGCGCTGGAAACAGCGTGGTGCCAGTGTAAATCCGGGACACTTGGTGTAGCAGGGCCTGCTGTGCTGCATCTCTGGCTGGCGCAGTATATATGACGGAAATTCCTTAGGAGAAGAAATCAGAGGCCAGAGGGGATTTCAGGGCTGACAACATGCTTTATTGAAATGATCCCAGTGGGTGCAAATGCATTTCGGCAAAATAGCCTTCCTCAGCGCCCAGCACTGTAGCGAGTCCTTCACCTCTTAGCTCCGTCCTGTGTAAAATACGTGCTTGCACCCAAGACTCCTCCCCCTTATGCTGTCGGTACACCTGTGATAGTTCATGATCTGTATGTAGAACTTCACATCCCAGCATGCACTGAATCGGCCAGACTGAGTTGGTGGCATAGGAGAGTGAATAAAGACAATGGGCCTATGCAAGCCTGCAGGTGAGTGGAGAAGGGAGCCTCAAATCAAAACAAAGTCCACGGCTGCTGCCCTGAGCACCCTCGTACTGCTGCATCCATTCCTCTCAGGTTCGCAGATGGGCAGGGGCTGTCAAATAGAGACATTGCGCCCGGTTGAGATAAAATACCTCAGTCTTCCCACGCTAGCCTGTTGTTCCTGGCGGTCTCCGGATATATCGATTCCTCAATCTCGAAAGCGCTGGAAACAGCGTGGTGCCAGTGTAAATCCGGGACACTTGGTGTAGCAGGGCCTGCTGTACTGCGTCTCTGGCTGGCGCAGTATATATGACGGAAATTCCTTAGGAGAAGAAATCAGAGGCCAGAGGAGATTCCAGGGCTGACAACACGCTTTATTGAAATGATCCCAGTGGCGGCGAATGCATTTCAGCAAAATAGCCATCCTCAGCGCCCAGCACTGTAGCGAGTCCTTCACCTCTTAGCTTTCCTGTGTAAAATACGTGCTTGCACCCAAGACTCCTCCCTCTAATGCTGTTGGCACACCTGTGATAGTTCATGATCTGTATGTAGAACTTCACATCCCAGCATGCACTGAATCGGCCAGACTGAGTTGGTGGCGTGGGAGAGTGAATAAAGACAATGGGTCTGTGCAAGCCTGCAGGTGAGTGGAGAAGGGAGCCTCAAATCAAAACAAAGTCCACGGCTGCTGCCCTGAGCCCCCTCATACTGCTGCAGCCGTTCCTCTCAGGTTCGCAGACGGGCATCGGCTGTCAAATAGAGACATTGCGCCCGGTTGAGATAAAATACCTCAGTCTTCCCATGCTAGCCTGTGGTTCCTGGCGGTCTCCGGATATATTGATTACTCGATCTCGAAAGCGCTGGAAACAGCGTGGTGCCAGTGTAAATCCGGGACACTTGGTGTAGCAGGGCCTGCTGTGCTGCATCTCTGGCTGGCGCAGTATATATGACGGAAATTCCTTAGGAGAAGAAATCAGAGGCCAGAGGGGATTTCAGGGCTGACAACATGCTTTATTGAAATGATCCCAGTGGGTGCAAATGCATTTCGGCAAAATAGCCTTCCTCAGCGCCCAGCACTGTAGCGAGTCCTTCACCTCTTAGCTCCGTCCTGTGTAAAATACGTGCTTGCACCCAAGACTCCTCCCCCTTATGCTGTCGGTACACCTGTGATAGTTCATGATCTGTATGTAGAACTTCACATCCCAGCATGCACTGAATCGGCCAGACTGAGTTGGTGGCATAGGAGAGTGAATAAAGACAATGGGCCTATGCAAGCCTGCAGGTGAGTGGAGAAGGGAGCCTCAAATCAAAACAAAGTCCACGGCTGCTGCCCTGAGCACCCTCGTACTGCTGCATCCATTCCTCTCAGGTTCGCAGATGGGCAGGGGCTGTCAAATAGAGACATTGCGCCCGGTTGAGATAAAATACCTCAGTCTTCCCACGCTAGCCTGTTGTTCCTGGCGGTCTCCGGATATATCGATTCCTCAATCTCGAAAGCGCTGGAAACAGCGTGGTGCCAGTGTAAATCCGGGACACTTGGTGTAGCAGGGCCTGCTGTACTGCGTCTCTGGCTGGCGCAGTATATATGACGGAAATTCCTTAGGAGAAGAAATCAGAGGCCAGAGGAGATTCCAGGGCTGACAACACGCTTTATTGAAATGATCCCAGTGGCGGCGAATGCATTTCAGCAAAATAGCCATCCTCAGCGCCCAGCACTGTAGCGAGTCCTTCACCTCTTAGCTTTCCTGTGTAAAATACGTGCTTGCACCCAAGACTCCTCCCTCTAATGCTGTTGGCACACCTGTGATAGTTCATGATCTGTATGTAGAACTTCACATCCCAGCATGCACTGAATCGGCCAGACTGAGTTGGTGGTGTGGGAGAGTGAATAAAGACAATGGGTCTGTGCAAGCCTGCAGGTGAGTGGAGAAGGGAGCCTCAAATCAAAACAAATTTTCTGTCAATTCATTACGAAATGGATGAGCGCGTAGTTAGTAAAACTAGAGATCTCAGACTTCAACCAACGAGGGATTTGACAATGCGGTTTGACGAGGGCTGCAGCATTCAAATAATGTATTTTGAGAAGTGTTTGTTGTCAAAAGGGGCTGATAAATTGTCATGGACAGCGCGTAATAACAAACTTGTCATGTCTCACAGCTCATGCCCAATGTGGGGTCATTAACATTACTAAAGTGATGGATATTGGCGTAGAGGCATCATTACTGGGATTTAATGAATGCTGAGATTATAGGCTGTTATGACAATTTGTCTGAATGAACTAATCACAGCCCTTGATGGTACAGCCATGAGTGAGTGTCCAATGGCATTAACCCCTTCCCTGCTGATGACGGAACTGCTGCGTCATTAGCCGCGGTGGCGCTGTGCTGATGACGGAGCGGTTCCGTCATGGCCCGCCCGACGCTCCTGCGCGGCGCCAATTCCGCGGCTGCGCTGAGCGTTCTATTGAGCGGGCGGGGCCATGACGGAACCGCTCCGTCATAAGCACAGTGCAACCGACGCTGGTGACGGAGCGGTTCCGTCACCAGCATGCACCCGCCCCCTTAGCACTGCGGCGGAATAGCCGCCGCAGTGAAGGGGTTAAAGGAAACAGCTATTAAAAGACTCCGATTTGACACTTCTTGTTTGTGAGGCATTGATAAAGGTATCATCGCCGAAACACGTCTGCCTAGAATAAAATGAGTGTGAATTCCTTGATGAAAATTTGTGTTCAATTATATATCTGTATAATTTTTTTCACGTAGTTGATTAACCAACTTGTGGTATGGCGGTACAAAGCATGGAGAGATTCGCAAAAGCTAGTGGTGCAGAATAACAATCTGCTTTATTGCAAGCCTTCAACAAGCTCATCAAGAGTGCAAAGTATGAAAGTAGAAAATTATGATATATATATATAGTGTGAGTGAGGCGGTATATTTAGATCTAAAGATTGAAGTCGTGGACAACAGCATTCGAACCTCCCTTTATAGGAAGCCCACAGCAGGGAATAGCACGCTACATGCGTCAAGTAATCATCCTCAGAAACTCATCAGGAGTATACCTTATGGTGAGCTTCTGCGGTTGAAACGGAACTGTTCCACAAATGACGATTTTGAACTAGCAGCCCGGGAAAGTATCAATAGATTCGAGGCCAGGGGGTATAACAAGCAGATGTTATGTAATACCTTAGACAGAGTAAGGACACAACCCAGACAGACTCTGTTTGTTAAGAAACAAAAACCCACTAGTGATGCAGAAAAATTCAGGATGATAACATCATATTCCCAAGATTGTCAACAATTGAGGAACATCCTGAAAAGACATTGGCATATATTGCAGAAAGACAATATCATTGGGAATGACATTCCTGTAAATCCCTTAATTACTTTCAGAAGGGCACGTTCGTTGAGGGATACTTTGGTACATAGTCACCTGTCACCCATCCCCACACGCACAGGGAAATTGAGAGATGCAAAAGGGTTCTTCCCATGTGGTCGATGCAAGGCCTGTGCCAACAGTAAAAGGGTTCTTTCTTACGAACTCGTGGGTTGCAAAAAGAAAAAGAGGATTAATCAATTCCTTACCTGTACTTCCCCATTTGCGGTCTATTGCCTCCTCTGCCCTTGCGGGCTTAGATACATAGGCAGTACTATAAACCCAGTGAAACTGCGCATTCTAGAACATATGCGAGCCATAGTTAACAGAGATTTTACATACCCGGTCGCAAGACATTTTTCTATTAAACATAAGGGCGACAGGAATCTGTTACAATACTTCTGCTTGGACGCAATTTCTGACAACATAAGGGGAGGGGATAAACTACAGAAACTTCGTAGGTTAGAATCCCGTTATATTATAGACTGCCAGACAAAGGCCCCCTTGGGACTCAACTGTGGGGAGGAACTTACTGTGCATTTAGGGAGCTAAATGTCAATACTGCAGTATCCGAAGTGAGGACTATCTTGTTGTTATTACAGCTTAAGGATTTTGGTTTCCATAATATGTGTTCTTCTGTGAATAATTGTGCTTTAGAATGAATTAAGAGCTTTTTCACTATCATGGCACCACGTACTTGATAATCGTTTAGTATTCTTGGTAACTTCTGGATTATGGTTTCATATTTAGCAACCTTTTTTAATATTTTGACAATTATCATTCAACACTGTGTGGTATAAATTTGCACACGGGGTCAATGGAAATTTAAATGGCAACCTTCGAGTTGCCACAAGACGATCCACAGCGAGATTACAGTCCATTGCCCATTGTACTAAGGAGAGGGTTACCTGCCGATCCACGGCAAAATTACGTTGTAAATTCCTCGTTATAAATATGAGAGGTTTTTTTAATGTTTTATTGACATTAACAATCATAAATGAAATGTGACATTTAATTTCATGCATGCTAATACAGGGATTGTTTGTACTAGCAAGATGGCGCTCTTGCGTCAGTCCTCTCTCTACACCTACCAACACGTGTTGTTTGTAATTTTGAAATAAAATGGCGCCAGGTCGCGCATTACGGTGTAAACATTGAGGAAGGGAGCGTAGCTTCCGAAACGCGTCTGTGCGAGTAAAGATTGCTAACAACGAGAATTCCCGCGTGTGCTGTCTTTATTTTCCACCCGGGACCGGGAGGGAGAGAGCTTTCATGTTTTAAAGCGCGAAGCTCTGACGCGCTTAGACTTGCACCCGCTGCGAGAGTGCCCCGTAATTTGGAGCAGTGAGCCTGGATATATATATATATATATATATATATTATAACTTCCAAATCGCTCCTTCTGATCACTGGGGATCCAAGTCAAATGGTGCACACTCCGGCGGGGCACGCCGGCAAAAAAATCCAAAGTACCAACGAAAATGACGTGCGCTCTCAGTACTACGGACTCCACACAAACAAATCCACAGGTTGCAAAGGTGTTTATTCACAACGCGTTTCGGCTTGCAGATAAAGCCTTGTTCACCATGAGACCTTTGCTAAGCATATTGTACAATGGGTACGTTACATTGACGACATGTTCGTAATTTGGAAGGTGGATGAAAGCAGTGCTAAGAATTTTATTGCTCAACTTAACATCAACCAAGAGAACTTGAGGTTAACTTACAATATCAGTAGACATACTGTACATTTTCTTGATGTTAAAGTGTTTATAAAGGAAGGAAAAATCTGTACCCCCTCATATAGAAAAAACCCTGCAGGGAATTCAATTCTCCATGCCAATAGCGCTCACCCACATCATGTAATTGACAATATCCCCTATGGGGAATTACTGCATTTAAAGAGGATTTGTAGCACGGAACAAGAACTAACAGCCTGTACCACTGAGGCCCTCACCAGATTTAAGAACAGAGGGTACAGTGATAGAACACTCAAACAGGCAGTACGTAAGATGTATGAAAGGTCAAGAGAGTCTCTTTTAATTCCTTTGGAAGTTCTTTCTTCTGAGACTCCAGAAAATAGTGAAAAGTCCAATCTTAGGCTTATCACTTCATTCAATTGCCAAGAGAGGAAAATCAGGGCAATTTTAAGCAAAAGTTGGCCAATCTTACTAACGGATGGAGTCTAGGCATCCCAACTCCCTAAAGGTCCCGATATTACTTATCGAAGATGCCCCTCTATGTGCACACATGTATCAAATCCATTTCCTGAACTCATGAAAAGCCAATCCTGGCTACAACCCCGGCCGGAGTTTGTAAAATGCTCTAGCTGTAGGGCGTGTAATTTTGGTATTAATACCACTACATACTCTACTCCTTTCAGTCCAGTCCCGTTGCCTATCAAAGGATGTTACGATTGCAAGACGGAGTTCGCTGTTTATGTTCTGTCATGCACCTGTGGCTTGAGGTACATTGGTAGCACCAAGCTGCAGGTGCATGCCAGGATCTTGCAGCATCTCCGCGCAATTGTAAACAATGACAGCTCTTATCCGGTCGTGAGACATTTTAAAACAGTACATAAAAACAATCTACAATGTCTCAAGTACTTTGTGCTGACTGCAGTCCTCAAACCACGTAGAGGAGGGGACAGAGAGAAAATGCTTAGACAACTAGAATCAAAAATGATTCTCGAACTGGATAGTAAGGTACCCAATGGTCTTAATACAACGGAGGACCTATATCATTTTTTATAGTGTTCATTTCCGCTGATAACTAATATCTGCCTCTCCACTTTGTTTTTGAGAATGAATATAAAATCTTTACAGGGTGCCTCCCACCCATAATTTTGTATATACCGTTTCTTCAGTGCCTTACAAAATATGTATTTTTGTTTGTTTTTATTTCCTTTTTTATCACATCAGTTATTCAGAGGATGCAAGTATTGATTATGAAATCTCGCTGCATCAGGAAATCACACTAATTCATGGGACTTTTATGCACTTTAAACATACTAGTTGGCTAGGTGAGAAGTCTGGACCACAGAGGGGTTGCCATCATCTTTCTGATGTCCCAGCTGTGTGACAGGAAGCTGATGGAGGGGGAGCAAACGTGTAAGCTCCTCTTTATCACATTTGTGCTGACGCCTGTATGAACTGCATGCTTTGAACTTTCACTTACTATGTCTACCATGAAGTTCTTGTAATGGTTGTCATTTACGCTTCCTGCTGTTGCCATCTCTGATAACCGCAATTCTTGGATTTTAATTGTAGTATCATGCTTGACTCGCGTATCCACTGTACCTATGACTTGACTTAGACCTTGTGCTATGGGAAGTTGAAGTAAGATGTTCACCCGTAGTTATTGTTTCCTTCCTAAGGTGGGGGGGGGGGGAGTTTATGGTTATTTGTGACTTAAGAGAAGAAAGTTGATACTTACATGCTGTGACTGTAACGTGTTATACTGAAAAAGAATGATAAATAAAGATAAAAAAAATAATTAAAAATAAATAAATAAATAAACCCACATGTTTATAAATCACTTCATAAGTACCAATAGTCGCCACAGTACATACAATATTTCCGTATTTTGCACGATCGTTATGTTTACATTTGCAGATGTGTGCACATTCCTTTTATGGAATTGCAATGTGGAATTGTTCCATTTTAATAAGAAGGTTTTAAGTATATAAATTATTACTTTTAACTTGCGAATATTTTCACAAATTTTAATGTTTTCATTTTGCGATTGTTTGCACAGGTATATTTGTTTACATCTGCGTATTCTTGCACAAAGTACTGTATAGACTATGATATATATATGAGAATCTGTTTTTATGCATTTATGCAGGGACTTTTCTGATTATTATGAATTTATTCAATGTATGAAGTTTAGCTTGAAGGCAATGTTTTAATTACCCTCTGTCCAATTTCCGGACCACGAAAACAAATAACGAAGTATGTTGTTTATGTCTATTATCACATGATGTGCACTACAGCATTTAAAAATACGGCATTTTTTTTAATGAGCAACTGTGAGCAAGGGCATCTGCCCGAAATGCGTCAGTCTGCTACGCTGTTTGACCTGGTGTAAATAAACATCCATTGCCTCACTTTGGGACTCGAGTGGTCTTTGTTCGCCAGACAGAGTACTGAAAGTGCAGGACTATCTGCTTGCTCAAATATATATATATATATATATATATATATATATATATATATATATATATATATATATATATATATATATATATATATATATATATATATATATATATATGTAAAAAAGGAGAGAACTCTGGATAGTTCACAAGTTTAGGTGGAAGGCAGCTCCTGTATAGAGCACCCTCAACAACCAGTGACCCTCTAAATTTGCTCAAATGTCTGGTTTTCTATCAAAGTTTTTAAGCATAGGATTAGCACAGTGCTATCCACGCCGAGATAGAAATGGACAAAATCTTTTGCCATTTGTACGGTAAAGTCTTCAAGCATAGGATAATCACAGTGCTATCCTCGCTGAGCTGTAAAATGACAAAAGCCATTTACCACTCCAGGCACAGTATTACAACTTTGGATTGGGAAAATACCATCCAAGCCAACCTGAAATGAATAAAAACAACCCCTAACACGTGTTTTGCTGTCACTACAGCTCTTCAGAGAGGTTTAGCTTTGTTCAGACACAAGGGAGCACCCAGTATAAGTCAAAACAATACCCTTGCAGGCATAGAGTGACGCATAAATTATGCAAAATCAGAAGGAAAGAACTCTGGGTAGTTCCCAAGTTTAGGTGAAAGGCAGCTCCTGTATAGAGCACCAGCAACACTCTAAATTTGCTCACCTCAAATGTCGGCTTTTCTATCAAAGTTTTTAAGCATAGGATTAGCACAGTGCTATCCACGCCGAGATAGAAATGGACAAAGTCTTTTGCCATTTGTACAGCAAAGTCTTTAGGCATAGGATAATCACAGTGCTATCCTCGCCCAGCTGTAAAATGACTTATATACATATACATACGTTGTGTGTTTGGGGTAGGTGCTGACTAGTAGAGCACCCAATGGCCTCTCCCGTCACCATGCGGGATCTTGCACGTGCTAGCCTATGGAGCAACTTATAACTTGAGATTAGGTTGTAACAGGACCGGCCAACCAATAGAGACATAGCCACCTTGTAGTTGCACACAAGGGAGGTCCCCCCTTGTGTAGGGTTCTTGACCCATTGACGGTCTCTTTTATTTATTTATTTCACTGGTCCTGAAGAAGCGCTAGGGATCGTTCTGACAATTTACACAGCGCAAAACATTTGGATCCTGAAGTTACAGTGGCACATTATGCCCCATCAGTAACACTCAACCTCCTGGTTTTTTAACCTGGCAAGAGAATCCTCTTTATTAAACTTAATTCACTTTGGTATACCTTAGCTAGTTTTAGGCACTCATTCACTCACGCACTTGTTCTCCGAGAACCCTCTATCTCACACCCTCACTCATCATATGGCAGTACCAAAAAAAGATCTCCGCCAAAGCGACCCTTAGGGAGACCCTTAGGGCATTTCATTGCTGGCCCGACGAGGAGCAGCCGCCTGATGATGAAACATGAGATCCTTCGGGGTGTGGGAGGGCATCAAGAGGCAAGGCTCGCACCTGCCTCTAACATACAGGGTTTAAGCCTAGGACCCCACTTCCTTTATTGCTGTTTCTTCTTCTTACTTTTGCTTTGGGTGACTATTGCACCCTACCTTGGAACAGTTACCCCTGTTTTAATTGAGATTCACACAAGGAGCACGGGTACTGAACCACAATCAGCTCCTAGTCCCCCCTCTTCTTTTGTGATATAGAAAACAATTTATCTACTTCCTGCCTCTTTTTAGCTATACTGAAGATCATGTGTTATCAGTAAATGCAGGGTGGTGCATGCCAAGCTTTTCTGTCTAGAGGTATCTTTCTTTAATGACCACAGGGGCTCCAAACAATGTACAAATCCCTTTACGCTGTCAACCAAATGTTATAACTATAAGTATATAGGCTGTTATGCCCCATTAACTTTTTATTTGTAATAGAGAGAAGGAACACTATTGTTTTTTTTAAATAATTTTGTAAAAACGTCCTTTATTATCAACAAAGTTTCCTGGCAAATGATTTAGAAGAGATGACATTTGATACCTAGCAACAGATTGCTAACTGTGCAGGTAACGAAGGGATGTATGAATTAATAATGTTTTTGTATATCTCTGTGAGATTTTCCTGCACATAGGGGGTGCTGAGTCATATCAGTAAATCTGCAGATATTTTCAAATTTGCATCACATGTAAATCGAAAACCTGATAAGAGCAGAAGTGCTGTAAAACCATGGTTAACTTTCTATGTGTTAAGTACTGTGACACACTAAAGGAGTTTTCAAAACTACCTCCCTGGATGTCTTTCCAATACTAAATGTTTTTTTTTAAGAAATAAAAAAGTGCAATTCAAAAGTGAAATATCATCATATTTCTCTAAATATCTTACTAATGATATGAGACTTGTATTTGGTATGTGAACCCATGGAAATCTCCAACTGAGTCAAAAATATAAAGTGTGTCTAGAAATGTCACACAGAAGATGTGATTAGTATTTTTGGAAACTGATTCATACCGTTGCACTAAAATGATTATCTCTAAATTAGGCCTCTTCATTCCTCTGCCTCTCTAGGTCCTACCTACTTATGTTTTAAACATTTCAGTTTTTTTTGTGGCAAAGCGTAACAGTCACATATCAAATTGAACCACACCCTGGACTCCCTTCATTATTTTGTTCTTATTTCTGGAGGATATGACTCCCTTCATTATTTTGCTTTGTTCTTCATTCTGGGGGATGTGTTGGATCTATTATCTGTGGCTTTTCCTAGGCAAACAGCTTTCTGTGAGATACCAAGACTCAAAGTCGGCCCTCATGGTCTGCTCTGAATCCTGCCATCTATGAAGGTGCTTTTTATTGTTAGCTGTATTACACTTCAGTATAGACCACTGTCTAGAGTGCCTAGAGCAACTGATATAAGCCCATTTGAACTATTGCATTGCGAATACACAGACTTCCCACAGTAGCTCTTCAAGGGGCTATGTGCATGTAATTAGGGGTGGGCAGAACTTGCAGAGCTTTGCTCTGTGGAATTCCATGGAGTTACATAAAAACTCAGTGAGATTACGCGGAGTTTCACAAGTGGCAGAACTCCAGTCCGTTGGGCTGCTTGAGCTGATTGTTAGTGCTGGTAGCTTATCCCACACAGAAAAATCAGTGCGATTGGCAGCGCATGGCATGCCAGAGGTCACTGCATCTTTCTGCCACCTAGTAGATTTTCTACTTGAGCGGACGCTTTCAAAATGCGAGCAGCAACTTTCTCAATGCGAGAAATAGCAACCTGCCACAACCTCCCGTGTTGAGAAATCTCCCTGGGAGGCGGTGTAGCACTCGTTTTTTTCTGGCTTGCACTTGCCAACATAACGTTGGCGAGTCATGCACGAGAAAAGCTCCACCTCGCCGCTGTTGGCAGAGTTTTTACCGAACTCCGTGCTCCAAGTAAGGTGCAGAGTGTGAAAAACTTCACGAACTCCATTGGAGTTCCGAGAGCTGCTGGACAGAATGCAGAACAATGTCATACATTCACCCCAGTACAGAGATCTGGGCCTAAATCCATCGTTTTTTTGCAATCCACACCACCCCAGTTCAGACATGGCCATATGCAAATCAGTCTGCCCCTGTGCCTCATGGGAACAGTCCAGCCCGAGCCGCCAAGCCATGCCTTCCCTGGACCGGAAACAAGCTTCCGAGGACCGGTTTCTGACATTCCAGCCGTCTTCAGCCCGGCTTGCTTGAATCCAGTGGTGTGGAGAGCATGGGACTCACGTCTGAGCATACCCATCCCACTCGGGGTGACAAATGCAAAAACCACAGTTGATGGACAGAATGCAGAACAATGTCATACATTCACCCCAGTACAGAGATCTGGGCCTAAATCCATTGTTTTTTGCACTCCACACCACCCCAGTTTGTAAGCAGGGCATGCAAATAATAGATGGGCTACGGATTATTGCTGGTCTTCACAGCACAGACAATGAGTTGAGCTGTATTTTGTTGGCTCCCGTTGTGCAAGCGTGGAATTTAAATTTAAGGACCCAAATCAGAACTGCATGTAAAGTGTCCTATCTCTAGGGGTTCTAATAAAATCTAGGTATGGCTCCTGGTAACCAACTTGTTTGTGGTGGAGAAATTCATCAGTTAATCTCCCAAGCCTGGAGTGATGTAGGAGCTGGTGATTAACCCAGTTCCAGTAGATCTTTTTTAGCTCTACCTTGGTCAAAGGGGCCTGATTCTCCCAGGAGTCGGCTAGACCCAATTTAAACATAAGATCCTTCAAATCTCTTAGCCATTTGACCCTTTTGTTAGAATCCAGGGTGATTAGCTCAGAAAGGCCAGCCGCATAATGTGTCAATTCAGCGGTGCTTCTTAACCTTGCCCAGTACAATAGGGGACGGAGTCTAGTCACCTCACTAATCGGGCGTCTGCCCATGTCAAGGAATAAAGGTTTTAGTGGTGTATATGTAGGGGTGGATACCAAGTCTCTGATGAATTTATTCTCAGATCTTTGGATCTCTACTATTTTTTCAAAACCCCAGAGTTCGGCACCATAGGTTGCCGAACTCACCGCTTTACCTTCATATACGACTAAGGCCGGGGCAACTAATATGGACGGGGAAGAACGTTGCTCTCCTGAGATGGCACCCGCCGCCCGCTTGTGATTTAATAGCATCTTGCTCAGATGCGACCCCCATAGCATTTTGTCTGAAAGCCTAATCCCCAGGTAATCAAAAGAGTGAACTCGCTCTAGAGGAGAGCCATTAAGAGTGAGTTTAGGTCTAAATTGGTTCCCAGGGTTCAAAGCCATGAACTTAGTCTTGGAAATGTTTAAGGAAAGACCCCTTGATGTACAAAATAATTGGAAACGTGTAAGGAGTTTTTGGAGACCCATCGGAGTTTTTGAAATTAAAAGGGTATCGTCCGCAAAAAGGAGGGTAGCAATTTTTTCCCCCGCCAGGGTTGGCGCGTCAGCTGGAACTTGGCTCAAAAAGTCGACCACACCATTCACATAAAATGAAAAGAGTGTGGGAGCCAATACGCAACCCTGGTGGACACCCCTGTTTACTGGTATCCTCTCCGTAGTTTGCCCATGTTCCCCCCATCTAAATAGTGCGTATGTATCCTCGTGAAGGCGTATTAGAAGGGATAGAATGTAGGGGGGGAATACCCATATCCTGTAGCACTGTCCATAGCTTTGCACGTGGGACCAAGTCGAAAGCCGTCTTGAGATCAATGAACTCGAGATATAGGCTTCCCTTACCAATGACTACCACTTTCCAATAAAGAAGAAGTAGTCTAAAGACTAGATCAACTGTGCTGGTGGCTTTCCAAAAACCTGCTTTGCCATTAAAAAGGATTCCCTCCTCCTCCATACAAACCTGAATTCTGTTTAGGAGGGTTCTGCCTACCACTTTCTTCATGCAATCTAGTAAGCTAAAAGGCCTATAATTGGCGGGGTCCTGACGGTCGCCTTTTTTATAGTTGGGTATTACCTCTGCTCCTTTCCACGAAATCGGGACTTCCGCTCCTTCCATTATGCTGTTTATCATGAGTAGAATATATTGGGCCCACTTATGTGGTTCCGATAAAAACAGATCGCCCGGAATACCATCAGGTCCTGCCGCTTTTGCGGGTGTAATACTGTTGATGGCACTCACGACCTCATTCAGACTAAATGGATTTGAGGCTTCGGAGAGAGTTAGGGTCTGATTACCGAGCGCATTATCTGGTTCTCCCTCAAGTTCCTCCGCATATATGTGAGCAAAGTGATCCCACCAAACCTGGCTCCCAATATGATTAGGAATGGGATAGTTATCACTCCTTTCTCTCTTCTTAATTAGAGCCCAAAAAGAAGCAGGATTTCTCTTATTTGAAGCCTCTTTTAAGTCCTCCCAATGGGCCTCCTCCCAATCACGCTTAGCTAGTTTCAGGGATAGTTAATAATCCTTTCTCGCTATTTTGACATGGGAGAATTTTTCTCCTTAACATCTACTATTAAACCTTGCCTTTTCTCCTTACAGGTCTCTGTGAACCATAAATTAGGGTTTCTTTGTTGCCTCTTTCCATGAGCTGTACGGGAACCTCCTACGAACTGCGCACCAATCAAATGAATGGTTTCTCAGTGAATTAGGGGAATCTTCTCCCTCCCTTGCACTGCTACCAAAGCTTCCTCCAATTAACCTGTCTTTGCAGCTAAAATTGTGGAGATAAGCGCTATCTTTAGATCCTCCCCCGCCACCTTGGGCCACCTTAGGCGCCTACCGTAATTTGACAATATTAACTCCTTGGTGGGAAGTTGGACCTTCAAGCTTGAGTTTAGATTTATAGACTGAGGAGCCCATTGATTCTTCATTTTTAACGTTAATGGGTTACGGTCACTGTCAACGGTATGGCCCACCTCCATATCGATGACATCTACCCAAAGACGCAAGTCCACCAGAATATAATCAATTCGGGATGGGCATGTGTAACGGGGTGGGAAGGGGAACACCGGTACCATGGTGGATTGTTGCTGATACTTCCCCTCCTTCTCCTCAGTCTGAATGGGACACCAGACCGCTGCTTTCCGAGGACGGGGAGGAAATAGAGGAGGGTGCCTTTAACTGGGCCTTCGCAGATGAGAAGACCACGCCCCCTCATGACGTAGGCGGACACGGGTTAGAGAAAAGTCAGGAAGCCCTCTATTCGGGGTGTGTATTCACCCAGGAGGAAGTGGAGCGGGAGAAGAGAGAGGAGGACGGAGAGCCGAGGAGAGGACGAGAGGAGACCGAAGGAGAGAGAGCAGAAGATGGAGGAAAGCCAGGAGGCCAACGACTCGGCGAACCGCCGTGCCACACTCCCGAGGGAGGAGTGTGGCTGTCACAGGTATGGCGGCATTGGGCAGCTTGGGTCAGGGGCAAGGGGGCCCGTGTTACATAGTGTAAATAGTCCGCTCCGCACCTTCCTGTCCCTTCCAACACTTCCTACCTTCCTAAACCCCCCCTTCAAACCTCACTATATCCCGAGCACAGAGCACCGACAAAACTCTGTGAAGCACTAGTGTTCTCTCACTACACTCAGGTCCCGTGGGTTGTTCGATATCAGATAACGTGACTGACGGTGTCCCTCTGTTGTTTTCTCTTTTCTCGGAGCCGACTCTGCATACGAAGCCCCAAGCCCCTTGAGGAGATCCATACCAGCGAGGGGAAGAAGAGGACAGCCTCATCATCCTCCAGCAGACCGGACGCCACCACGGACCGGGCCGACTTTGCCAGAGAAAGACTTACTTTCAGGACTCGAAAATCCTTCATAAAAATAAAGCCATCCTTACGCAGACCAAGTCTCCAGCCTGTTCCTACTTCCCCTGTAGTAAGACCACCGCCTGTCCACACACCCACGCTACAGCATGCTAGTTTGTTAAAAGTATTTTCCCCCCATGTATCAGAAGGGGTTCTGCCATTGGCAGCTCTAAGCCCAAATTCCAAGGTTATGGCGTTTACTTGTGTAATGATCTCGGACCATCTTTTAACTGGCATCAAAGCTAAGGGGGGCACACCCCAGTTGCTGTCCTCATCCATTGTATCAAAAAGATCTTCGTGGCTCAATGGCTCGAATGTGCAATTAAAATCGCCAGCTACAACGATTTTAACAGTAGGGGGGCATTTAGATAAGAGATCTTCCAGTTTGTTAAAAATTGCCGAGGATTTGCCACTCACAGTCCCCCTTAAATAGACATTAAAGAGTTCCAAAGACTCGCCACCCTTAGGGCCCTTTAAAGTTAACCACATAATATCATGGCTATCACTATCATGTATAGATGCAGACCACCCCAAATCTATTCTAATCCGTGCTGTTAGGCCTCCAGAGGGTCTGCCTTTTCCGCTAGTGATAGCAAGAGTATGAAATGTGATATAGCCAGAGTTATATAACGCCCCCACGCTCCCAGTCTCCTGGAATAGGCATACATCATGGGTTCCAACAAACCCATTCCACAATGGTACAGACATATTTTTCTTTAATCCGGCTATATTCCAAGAAAGGATTTTCAAATATTTCTGTGCTTGTTCTTTGGGGAAGGAGCTTCATTATTGGTAACAGTGTTTTGAGGTTTGGGCAAAGGTGATGCCAGGGGCTGCTCATAGCAATGCAAAGCTGAGGATTCATGGCATATGGGGCGGTACCTGCTTTCAGTTGCCCCTGAAGAATTATAATAGAGTCAATTGTTTGTGTCCAACGCAGAGAAAACCCCTCCACTACCTGGAGCGTACTTCTTCGCCTCACAACAAACGGGTATAATGGGGTAGCGCTTGAGCTGAATACGCAAGGAGTCTGGGGATGACGTTCTAAACTCCAGTGCAACCACCAGAGTAGCGTCCGCTAAGGTTAACTCAATATTATCCAATGGAGAGTTGGGAGAAGTGCATCTCCTAGCTTTAGTAATGTCTTCCCTGATAATAGACTGGCACCCTCGCACATGACTGATCCAATGGATCGATTTGTTGGTTAGTGAGTCACTGGTTTCGTATCTACTAGGGTCGGTGATTTTGGGAACATTGGCCCTAAAGACTATGTTTAAAGATGTACTCTCAACCCTGGTTTGCTTTGGGCCTAAGGAGGATGTTATGGCCCTAATGGCACCAGTCCTCTGTGATTTTTGCAGTGCGCTTTGAGGGGTGACAAGGGGGCACGATCTATCTCCCCTCTCAGGGCCATAATGAGGGCTGTTGAGTATGTAATTTCCTGCGCCTCCTATCCCCCTAGAAGGTTCTATTGTGACCCCCACTGTGCCTGGAGAAGTCGGTTTTTGACCCCCCAGTAAGTATGAAGAAGCTAGGACAGAATGTAAATTTTGACCGCCTTGGCTGGAATTGGGTTTCTGAATAAGAGTGGAGAAAGCAGGAGCAAGAAGTTCCATCAGCATACTTCGCATCCTTACAATCTCCCCTCTAAGTTCCCCAATGACCGCTAATAGATCCTCGGAGGAGTGACTACAAGAGCAACAATTTGTCATCCTCGGGCTAGCCGAGGGCAGGGGTGGTGGTGTGGGGACGGGTGGATCACTGGGTGAGGCTAGGGGAGCATATCTATTAGAACATAAAACGCTGGGGCCCTCCTCACTTAACACCCTCCTCTCTGTCTGTGCATCCTCAAGATTGTGGACATGGGATTCTGGATCTAGGTGTGGCTGATTTGCTGCCCCCTTTTTGCCGCCCTGTTTGGATCTATGAAACAATTGCGGGATTACACATTTTTTGGGTTGAACTGCTAGAGTGTTAGTGGTTGCTTCTACCATTTCAGTACTAGGGTCTTTGTTTAGAATATTTTCACATTCCTGGATGACACTATCTATCCTATCCATTACACAATTGGCGGCGGCGCTTTTAACTATTTTTCTTTGCCTTTTTTTCTTACTTTGGATTGTTAGTGGCCCATTGGCTCCCCCAACTCCCTCCATTGCTTTCCTCTTCCCCATTTGTCTTGGTCAGCACCCCTTATGGATCCAAAACTAAGAGCTGTTACGCTGTGAATAATACAATGGGAACTTCCCAGCGAAACTCAATAGCATTAACCTCACTCTAAGGTACAAGGACAAGCTTCACAGATATAACAGTCACAATGGCACGCCAAGGAAACAGAGGGAACCCAATACCGGAGTAGATGTAAAGGACCTGGCTCAGCCCTGCCTCTGACTGTCTCGGACGGGCTCACACGGGCCCACCCTTGGCCCGGGCTTTGCCCGGTGCTCGCCCGCGCGCGTCCCGCGAAACGGGAGGCGCGAGAAGCTTTGAAGTCCGGCGGCAAGGTGAAGGAGGGGCTTGGCACACCCACGCGGTCCTGATGGCTCCTAGGACAGGCACGCTCTCACCAAACACCCCCTGGTCAGCGATGTGTCTCCCGCGAAGCGGGAGGCGCGATCAGCTTTGAAGTCCGGCGGCAAGGTGAAGGAGGGGCTTTGCACACCCACGCGGTCCCGAAGGCTCCTGGGACAAGTAGGCTCTCAGCTAACACCCCCTGGTCAGCGATGCGTCTCCTGCGAAGCGGGAGGCGCGAGCAGCTTTGAAGTCCGGCGGCAAGGTGAAGGAGGGGCTTGGCACACCCACGCGGTCCTGACGGCTCCTGGGACAGGTAGGCTCTCAGCAAACACCCCCTGGTCAGCGATGCGTCTCCCACGAAGCGGGAGGCGCGAGCAGCTTTGAAGTCCGGCGGCAAGGTGAAGGAGGGGCTTGGCACACCCACGCGGTCCCGATGGCTCCTGGGACCGGTACGCTCTCAGCAAACACCCCCTGGTCAGCGATGCGTCTCCCGCAAAGCGGGAGGCGCGAGCAGCTTTGAAGTCCGGCGGCAAGGTGAAGGAGGGGCTTGGCACACCCACGCGGTCCCAATGGCTCCTGGGACAGGTAGGCTCTCAGCAAACACCCCCTGGTCAGCGATGCGTCTGCCGTGAAGCGGGAGGCCGAGCAGCTTTGAAGTCCGGCGTCAAGTTGAAGGAGGGGCTTGGCACACCCACGCGGTCCCGATGGCTCCTGGGACAGGTAGGCTCTCAGCAAACACCCCTTGGTTAGCGATGCGATTAGCAATTACAAATTATGTTTAATAGAGTAGAAATTATATAAACAATTTACTAATTTGAGTGAAGTGAGTAAGAAGATATTGCACCTCCAGAATCAAAGTGGTCGAAAACTGGGACATATGGATAAGAGTATTGCATATGATCTTTTACATTAAGACGGGATAAATCTGTAAATGGAACAAAAATGCCTCCCATCTGCCTTTTTTAACAAATAATATAGTCTGGCCGATAATGTGAATGTCTGCAATCACTGTCTCAGCTTAATGTAATTGAATTAATTCATTATAAATACCACACTCATCGCCCTGGATGCAAGATACTCAACACTCCATTCAAGTTCAAAATCTAATGCTGTGTTAATGAGCACCGAAGGTCTGAACATTATGCATAATGAAGGCAATGGTAGTAAATAGACTTTAATGTGGCTCACTGAACAAAATGATTAAAATAAAGCAGATGACCCTTTAAATTAAAACCGAGCTTGGCATCCTTAACTGAAGCAAGAAAAAATAGGAAAAATGAGAGCATTCAGCAATGAACACTTGAGCAGACTTAATGGTGAAGGTGACAATTGAATTCACAGAAACAAGGGAAAAATAGTTGGCAGAGAGACTAATAGCAACAGAAGTGAGAAAAACTTTTGTCTCAGAAAAGAATATTGAGGGAGGAACCACATGTCAAACCGGAAGGCGAAATTAGCGAAAAGCCACCCCCGATCGCTAAACAACAAAACAAGATTGTTGCAAGAAGTGCTTCTATGATGTTTAAAGATCAGTTTGATGCAATAAGGTACATAAATTGCACTGAACAAGCAAATACAGGTAAAAACGAAAAGTGCTCGATTCCGAGATTAAACTTTGAGGTACTGGTTGATTGACATCAGGTAGGCAGGCGGTGGGTTTCCATACTGTCTGTTCTAATATGTATACTTCTGTACATTCACTTTAGCTCCATTAGTATGAAGACCAATTTAAAAGAGAAACTTGTTGGATCATATGTGTCGCGGTTACCACTTTTCGGGTGACTGTAGATTAGTCAACATAATTATCCTAGAAATGTCTTCTCATTGATTCACTCTTTAAAGCACTTGCAAACATATGATCTTTCATAACAACATGATTATCGCATGATGCCTTTGAGCTAGGTGTACATTATACAGTCACCAGCAGATGACATTACAACTGCAGTATGCAGCTGAATTACCTCAGCTTCAGGGTGTTTGCGAGAACAGCCAGGTCTTGAGTTGTTTCCTGAAGGAGAGATGGTCCTGGGTCAGCCGTAGGTGGGTGGGGAGGGAGTTACACGTCTTGGCCGCCAGGTGGGAGAAGAATCTTCCTCCGGCGGTGGATTTGTGAATTCGTGGGACGGCGTGAGGGCGAGGCTGGCGGATCGGAGCTGGTGGGTGGGTGTGTAGAATGTGAGGCGGCGGTTGAGGTATTTCGGGCCCAGTCTGAATGTGATCCTCTTGCTGACGGGGAGCCAGTGCAGGTCTTTCAGATGGGCAGAGATGTGGCTGTGACATGGGATGTCCAGGTTGAGTCGTGCAGAAGCGTTCTGTATGCACTGGAGTCTTTTCTGGAGTTTGGCTGTAGTTCCAGCGTAGAGGGTGTTCCCGTAGTCCAGTCGACTGGTGACGAGGGCCTGGGTGATCGTCTTCCTGGTTTCGGTGGGGATCCAACGGACGATCTTTCGGTTCATCCACAGGGTGTTGAAGCAGGATGATGAGACGGCGTTGACTTGTTTGGTCATCGTGAGGGAGGAGTCCAGGATGAAGCCCAGGTTGCGTGCATGGTCCGTTGGCTTGGGTGCGGTGCCCAGGGCAGTTGGCCACCAGGAGTCGTTCCTGGCAGAAGGGGATGGTCCCAGGATAAGGACTTCCGTCTTGTCTGAGTTCAGTTTCAGACGGGTGAGCTTCATCCATTCCGCGAGGTCTTTCATTCCTACCTGGAGGCTGGCTCTGGCGGTGGCGGGGTCGTTGGTAAGGGAGAGGATCAGCTGGGTGTCGTCGGCGATGATGTTGAGGTTGTGTTGGCGTGCGATGGCTGCGAGAGGGCTCATGTAGATGTTGAAGAGGGTGGGGCTGAGTTAGGATCCTTGCGGAACGCCGCAGATGACTTCGGTGGCCGTGGAGCGGAACGGGGGGAGGCGGACTCTCTGGGTTCTTCCGGCGAGGAACAAGATGATCCTCTCCAGGGCCGCTCCTTCGATTCCAGTGTTGCTGAGGCGCTGTATCAGGGTGCAGTGGCATACAATGTCGAAGGCTGCTGAGCAGTCTAGGAGGATGAGGGCAGCAGTTTCCCCGTTGTCGAGCAGGGACCTGATGTCATCAGTAGCTGTGATGAGAGCGGTCTCAGTGCTGTGGTTTGCTCGGAAGCCGGACTGTGAGGGGTCGAGGGATCCGTTTGTCTCGAGGAAGGCGGAGAGTTGTTTGTTGACGGTCTTCTCGATGACTTTGGCCGGAAAAGGGAGGAGCAAGATGGGGCGGAAGTTCTTGAGATCCGTGGGGTCCGCAGTGGGTTTCTTCAAGAGGGCGTTCAGCTCGGTATGTTTCCAGCTGTCCGGGAAGGTGGCGGATGCGATGGAGCTGTTGATGATGTTCCGGAGTTGGGGTGCGAGGATGGAGTCGGCTTTGTTGAAGATGTGGTGTGGGCAGGGGTCAGTTGGGGAGCCGGAGTGGATGGTGTTTATCAGGCGGGTGGTGTCTTCAGTGCTGACAGGGGTCCAGGTGCAGAGGGTGGTTGGGTGGTTCGGTGGTTCGGTGGTTGGGTGCGTGGTCTGTGCGCCGAAGCTGTTGTGTATGTTGGCGATCTTGCGGTGGAAGAATGAGGCGAGTGAGTGGCAGAGGTCCTGTGAGGGTGTGATGTCGTTGTTGCAGGCGCTGGGGTTGGCGAGCTCTTTAACGATGCTGAAGAGTTCCTTGCTGTTGTGTTTATTTTTGTCCAGGCGTTCTTTGAATGTTGTCCTTTTGGTGGTGCGGATCAGCTGGTGGTGTTTGTGGGTGGCGTTCTTGATGGCAAGATCAGCTGTGACAGAGAACTCTTCTAATGGCATTTAATTTAATGGGGAGAGGTTGTGGCCTTACCGCCAGAGCTGCCGACTTTGGAGCAAACCTATCAACCTTTAGGGCAAGATCCGACACACAATGACAATGTAGTGAGTGTCATGATGAGAGAACATTTTACATAGGTAGCTCAAATGCCCCCAGTAGGAATATAATTGGCTTGCAAGGGACGCGGGTTAGATGTATACAATCTCCAAAATAGTGCCATCCAGATATATCTGTTCTTGTAACAATTATCAGCAAATAAACATGCAAAAGCATCTGTAAAAAATCTGGGTAGATGGGGGTGGTAGCATGGATTCAAAGGTACCATTTGAATGATAACAGGATGATAAGACATGCAGGAAGTCGTTTCAAGAGCAATTATATAAGTCTGTCAATAAGCAAATATTTTCCATTTGTCTGGCAACAGTGCGTTGAAGGACGATGTCCCATACTGTGTGTGGGGCATGATAAGGTCTCACATTTAGGCCCATTAGGGCTAGCAAATCAGTGACCAGACTATGATGGACTAATTCCTGGGTAGCGACCTTGCACGCATCATCTTGTGACATCTTCTTTATCTTCTAGCTTAAGCGCGTACGGGTCACACCTGGCGACAACACCACTTCTTGTGTGTAGGTTGGGTGCTATAACGCTAGCCTCAGCAGTCATCCATCGAAGCACCGGCCAGAGTCAGCAGTCAACTGAGGACGGCTGCGTTGCCTTCAATGACATAGCTATCAGGCACTTGAAGAGGATCATGGCTAGGTCAGCCAGTTTCAGCTAGTATTTAGTGCATTTAGTGACACCTAGAAGACAGAGTAGGGGGTCAGGCAGTAGCTGCACATCTACTATTGCACAGATGTGGCCATAACCTGTAGCCACACTTGTGCGAGTGAGGGACATTCCCATACCATGTGAAGTAAGTTCGGATTGTGGTACCCACATCTAGGACACATTGGGGTCACTCCCGGGAACATCCAGTGGAGGCGGTGCAGTGTTAGATAAGTGTGATGAAAGTAGTTGAACTGGGTAAACTTCAGGCGAGCATTGAGGGATACTTACCTCACCTGTTCTAGTGCAATCTCCCATTGTTTAGACATCCGGTCCACCCCTAGACATGCATCCCACCTGAGTTTGCCATGTGATGTGAGGTCTGCATCCACAGTCTGCAATGCTGCATATAATACCGTAATTGCTCTGCATCCCAAAACATGGGTCAGTCAGTATACACTACAACCCATGATGTGGGGGGGGACGTCTTTCCCCACTTTTCCAGGTTGTCCTGTTGACCAAGAGAAGGGCATTATAAGCTAAAAATTGACCAGCTCCCAAAACATTGCCATCTTGCAGATTCTAAAAGGAGCACAGTTCTCCATTACTGTATAAGTCCCCTAAGTATGCCATCTCCAACTCTTGCCAAGGCCCCAGATCATACGCCTCTGGCAGAGCTCGCATTATAGGCATACTGCAGAGTGTCAATTGCGATGCACAGGGTGGTGTACCACTGCGCGGCTTAAGGAATCTGTTTAGGCACAGTTTAGCAACATGTGCTAGCTTACTTATATTTGATTGTTTGAAAGCAGTTGTACCTCGGCACTCTAACAGTTAACGTATGAAAGTTTTTTTATAGTCTGCTTCGAAAAATGGCCTATTGAGGAACCCAATTTGGTAAGTCTTTTCAGTATGTTATCTCACAGGCAAGAAAACATAAAAGACACATGCATCATTTCAAAGAGAAGACATATTTTCTATGTGAATTAGTGTTTTTTAATGTAAGGTTTTCAAGACAATGCATAAAGTTTTAAATCAAAACAGCGCATAGAATTTTAAATATAGTACATGGTAGAGGGACTAACAATAAATTGGAATGTTCTTCACTTGTAGTATTCTTTCTTGAGCACTGTGAGCAAGTACATTAGCCAGAGTGAAGGTCCTAGTCCTAGAGCCTTCCAAGTGATGGTAGTTGGGGAGCAGCCAGAACAGCAGACACATGTTTTGTTACTTTACGTAACTTTCTCAAGGCTTATTTCTTGTGTTCATTTTTTATCATTTTTAAATGATTTATTTCAGGTACTGGATAAACAGATGTATCATGATGATCCTTCAAAAAGTGAGGTGATTCTATTCGCCCCTCTGAAATTCTTAGCTTGTTTATATGAAATCCAATTTGTTCATACAAAATTAATTATAAAAGACATGTGAGTATAACAGGAAATAATGTGTGTCACGCAGCAATAGGCTGTTTGCCCGTATTTCAAGTTAATGCAGCAAGGGCTCTGATATGTCCTTCCGGCACGGTGGCGTTGTCAAAGGCTCGGGGCGCTCCTAGCAGGTCCGGGATTTTCGTATGTTAACTGTTAGAATGCCGAGGTACAACTGCTTTCAAACAATCAATTGTAATAACTGGTTTCTTAGAAATACTCGTTAAGCCAACATCCTTGGTAGTGGGATGTCTCTGTTACCTTGAAGGGCACCGCAATTTTTAAGAATCTGAACCATAGAAAAATATAAATTGTAGAAACTGATGTGCGACTGTCGAAACCACCACTACCGTTGTGTGATATTGTATAGCTTACTTATATCTCGTGCTGGGCCACCTGGCAGCAACAGCCACTCTAATATTTTTAGCCCGTCCAATTCGTCCCTGATTAATCTATCTTCACCCACTGCGTCTCCTGACAGCCAACACTTAAGCAACTGCAACTGCACCACCACAAATTAGAGCTTGAGGTCAGGTACACCCAGGCCACCCTTCATGTCTAGGCACTGGAGTATGCGTATGGATACTCGTTTGAGCACTCCTACCCATATAAGTTCAAAGATTAAGCTCTGTAGGTCTCTAAGGAAATAAAGAAAGCCCTATTGGGGACTACCTGCACTGCTGTGAAGAAGTAGAGGAGACGTGGTAATATTAAAAGTTTTGCTATGGATGTCCGGATAATAGGTGACATCAAGGTTCTGCATTGGTTTCCTTCAAGGAGGTCTCTGTGAGTGTGATAAATGTTCACTCCATGATAGCGAAATGTTGCCAAAGACCAAGGCAGACAGTCAAATTCCAGTTCCTCAACTTCTGCACATTCCACTACTCTCAAGGGGAAAATGCAGGACTTCCCTAGTTCACCTGAAGACCCGCCATATCCCTGAAAAGATCTGAGAGGGTAAAAAGGGCTGGACAATCTCATCCTGGGTTCTGTAAGTAGACCAGGACGTCATCCACGTACAGCAAGACTGTGTGCCATTGGGGTCCCATTGCCGCATCCCATCCTAGGCCCCTTGCCTGTATCAGGGCAGCCAGTGGCTCAATGGTCAGTGCAAAAATCAAAGGGGAGAGGGAGGGAGCACCCCTGCCGTGTGACTCTGCCAGTATCGAGCAGTAGAGATATCTGATGTCCCTCATGGACCCTGGCCTGCAGCGCCATATAGAGCCTCCTGGCCCACCTTAAGAAATCGGGACCCATCCCCAGGGATTCTAGAACAAGCACTGAGTACAACCACCTGAGGATGTCGAACACTTTTCTGAAGTCTAAGGAGATTGCCACTGGAAGCTCCACAGACCCTGCGATTACACCCATAATGTGGCAAAGTCAACGCGTATTATATGAGGTGGCCCTATGTGAGATGAACCCGCATTGGTCTGGTTGAACCAGAGTGTGGAGCATCGGGAGCAAGCAATTTGCCAACACCTTGCTCAGTATTTTATAGTCCATGTTGAGCATTGACAGAGGATGATAAAAACTCACTTTAGGGGTCTCTGCCTACCTTGGGCAAGACCACTATACAAGCCTTGCAAAGAGGGCCAGGGAGCCTGCCTTGTTGGTGTGCCTCCTGATAGATCGCAAGCAGTTTGGGAGCAAGGGTGGCCCTAAATGTTGCATAATATTCTATGGGGAACCCATCCATACCCGGGGTTTTATTACAGGCTGTAAGTAGGCTGCAGTTCCTCAAGCTGCAGCAGTTGTTTAGTTTTCTGGGATTGTAGGGGCTTGAGTCGGGGGAGGGCCGTCCTGGCAATGTAATGCCAGAGAAGGTCCTGGGGAGGGTCGGGGGAGAACATAGCCTCTCATAGTACTGACCTAAGGTCTCACAGATATCAGACTGTGAATCCAGGGCTTCATCAATCGGAGTGCCAATCACCCCAAAAGTATTCCTGGGGAGCGCAGGAGCCATGCCAATGTGTGGCCCAGCTTATCCCCATACACATGGTGTTGGAATAGTGATGCTCTGTTGTCAATGTTATGGAGTCGACTCAAATCCTCTTTTTATTGGTGCCTCCGTTCGCACAGCCATGCTCGAGCCTCAATTACTGCCACTGCCTCCCGGTTTGGCAGCACACATTTGTGCCTCCAGCATCAAAACACTGTGGAGGAGGAATGCCATTCCCTTCAGGATATCTTGATGCGGATCACTGACAAAATATTGATTACAGAAATATAGAATACCCAAAATATCGATGACAAAATATAGAAAGCAAAAATATCGAAGTCCTATCTACAAACAGGTTAGTACAAAAATATCGAATCAAAAAAATCGAGAAAAAATATATAGTTAGTCAAAATATTGAATTTTTTTAAATGTCTTAAAAGTAATTTAAAATTAATGAAATAATATAATTAACTGAAAGATACTTAAAAATACTTAAATAACCTTAAAATTATTAAATACTTAATTTAAGTTAAAAAAAATAAACATACAATTTTATTTTTTCACACATATATATATTAACATAATATTAATAAAAAATATACAATATTTTTACCGTAGGATAGCGGGAGGGTAACATTTACTATTACCACTCCGGCAACTGCAACAGTAGGGTAAACCTTGGGTAGCGAAGGGGTAAAAATTACTATTCCCACTCCAGTGAGTGCAACAGTAGGGAAAGCGTAGGGGTAAAAATTACTAATCCCACTCCAGAGAGTGCAACAGTAGGGAAAGCGTTGGATAGCGTAGGGGTAAAAATTACTATTCCCACTCCGGGGAGTGCAACAGTAGGGAAAGCGTTGGATAGCGTAGGGGTAAAAATTAATATTCCCACTCCAGAGGGTGCAACAGTAGAGAAAGCGTTGGATACCGTAGCGGTACAAATTACTACTCCCACTCCAGAGAGTTTAACAGTAGGGAAAGCGTTGGATAGCGTAGGGGTAAACACTACTATTCCCACTCCAGAGAGTGCAACAGTAGGGAAAGCGTTGGATAGCGTAGGTAAAAATTACTATTCCCACTCCAGAGAGTGCAATAGTAGGGAAAGCGTTGGATAGCGTAGGGATAATAATTACTATTCCCACTCTAGTGAGTTTAACAGTAGGGAAAGTAAAGATTCAATATATTAATAAATTAAATATCAATACAAAGAAAAAATTAATGAAAATAAATTACCAATTTAATATTATGCAATAATTAATCAATTAAAAATGCAAATAAATATTAGTTATTACAATTATTTTCCTATTAATACAAACTAATTACCAATTAACAATTAATTAACAATAAATTAAAAATCAATACCAATAAATAAATAAACATTATTTATTTAATTACAATTAAATTACTTCCCACCCTATTCCCCTATAAACACACAACCCGCTACTGAAAATAAATTAATAAAATTAACATAATTATCAATTAATCAATTAATAAAAATTACCTACCAATAAAAAATTAATTAATTACAAATTAATAATTAGTTAACAATTAATTCAAAATCAATACCAATAAATAAATTAACATATTTAATTTTTTACAATTAAATTACTTCCCACCCTATTCCCCTATAAACTCACAACCCGCTACGGAAAAGAAATTACTTAAATTAACATAATTATCAATTAATCAATTCATAAAAATTAATTACCAATTAAAAATTAATCATTACCAATTAAAAGTAATTAACAATTAATTCAAACTTAATTTCAATAAATAAACATATTTAATTAATTACAAATAAATTACTTCCCACCCTATTCCCCTATAAACCCACAAGCCGCTACGGAAAATAAATGAATAAAATTAACATAATTATCAATTAATCAATTAATAAAAATTAATTACCAATTAAAAATTAATCATTACCAATTAAAAGTAATTAACAATTAATTCAAACTTAATTTCAATAAATAAACATATTTAATTAATTACAAATAAATTACTTCCCACCCTATTCCCCTATAAACCCACAAGCCGCTACGGAAAATAAATGAATAAAATTAACATAATTATCAATTAATCAATTAATAAAAATTAATTACCAATTAAAAATTAATTACCAATTAAAAAATAATTGCCAATTAAACATTAATTATTTACAAATTAATAATTAACAATCAATTCAAAATAAATACCAATACATAAATTAACCTATTTAATTAATTACAATTAAATTACTTCCCACCCTATTCCCCTATTAACCCACAACCCGCTACAGAATTAAATTACGCAAAAATTAAATACCATAAAAAAACACTTTAAAAAATTCAATATTAAAAATGCGATATATTTTAATACCTATATTATATACTTCGATATTTTAACTTTCTATAGTTTAAAAATCGATATTACATTACTTACCTTCAATTCGATATTTTTCACCACTATATTCTGGCCATTCGATATTTTGTCCATTCTATATTTTGACTTCGATATTAGTGCTATTCTATATTTTTGATTCGATATTATGTCTGTATACCCTTGATGCTAATTCCCCTCATACCCACCCTCTTGGCATCCCACTCTATGCCCATGGAACCAGCAGAGCTGTCATTCTCCTCAAAGTAGTGGAGCAGGTGCGCGCTGATAGTGTCCTTGTATACCGCATCAAGCAGGGCCTCAGTACACAGGCGCAAGGTCTGTATAGGTACCCTGTTCTCCCCACACCAGAACGTCACCTTGAGGGGGCTGTGTTCAGACAATGTTCGGCCCAGATACTCCGAGCTCTGAACCCAGGTCCAGAACTCTGCATTGCAAAAAATATACTCTAATGTGGTGTGTATCTGGTTCCGCAGGGCAAAGTAGGAGTATTATGTGTTCTCCTCGTGGCTGAGTCATCAAATGACATGGAGTTGTGTCATGGACTTCCATAGCCTGAAGTGATTCATTACTTGCAAGCCCTGAGTTCCAGGCAAGGGGGATACTGATCTATCAGTGGGGGTGCAGAGTACGCAATTATAATCTCCTCCCCATTAACTAGGGGCCAGGGGATTGAGAAGCAAAGCTTGGCCTAGAGTGCATAGGAAGTCACCCTGGAGTGTTTTTGGCACGTAGAGCGAGATAAATGCCAATGGGTGCCCATCCAGTGCTCTCTGTGTCTACCACTGTTCTGCCTTGAACAAACAGGGCCCCCAGGGAAATCATGACCCCTTCGCAAATGCGGAGTACCCAGGGCCAAATACCTGCCCACTCCAACGTTCGGTTACCCTATCTAGTTCAATGGTGGTATGGTGCATCTCCTGTAGGCATGCTATGTGTATATGTCTCCGCCTCAGGTATGTGTATACCATGTAGTGACGTACAGGGGTTGCCATACCTCAGATGTTCCATGTCAGTGTATTATAAGTGATATTCATGGGTCATGTAGAACGTCCCATTTAACAGTTCTTACGGAAGCCTTTGTGGATCGGGCCAAGAAGGCCTCTCTTGGTTCGCAGCCAGGTCTAGGCCTCGTCTGTGGAACTGAAGAAGTGAGTTGCATCTGCATCAACCACCCTGAGCCTCGCGGGGAAGAGCAGGGCATAGGATAAACCCGAGCTGCGCAGCCGTGCTTTTACAGCTGCAAATGTTTTGCAGCGTCATTGGACCTCTGCCTTATAGTCAGGATATGCTGTGATGGGGTTCCCATTTTACGTTGAATGGCCCTTCGCTTGAAACAGCTGTAGAATGAAGTCTCTGTAATTGAGCAGGTATACAATCACTGAACATGGAGGTGCCCAAGGCCCTATGGATGGCCAGGGATGCAATGTGTTCTTTCCACAGAGAAGAACTAAGAGATATGATTAGCCAGGCCCATTTTAGACAGCCAATACTCGAGGAAGAGTTCTGGGTTGGGGCCCTCTCTGGGAAGCCCAGAAAGTGAATATTATTGCAGCTCGAGCAGGCATCAGTGTCCTCTGCACATGCTTTGAAGTCAGGCTCCTCAGTCTGTGGTGCCTCTTGGTGTCCCCAGGCCACTGCTGGAAACACTAAGGTATGTGGGCCCTTGTTGACTGCGCAGTTCAGTTTTCCAACAGTTTGCAGAGCCACTGGCCCCTCTTAGATGGCACTTGACATGGGTGTCCACTAGAGGAACTAAGAACGAATCTCTGGTGTGCAACAATGGGTTATGCCATGGAGTGGGCCCCCCGCCGTCATTTCCTGCAGAGTAGCTTGCTTCACCATGCCCCAAGATCTCTATCCCAAAACAGGGGGAAGCTCTCAGTGTGGGGAAAGCTTTCAGTGTAAGGCACGGCCGGGCACAGTTGTAGTTGTGTTCCAAGGCCGTGCTACAGTTAATTATTCCCAGCCTCCTTCAGCTTGACCGTGTAATAGATACCACTATTAGGGCTACATCACTCTAGGCCTGAGTTAGCTCCCAGCCACTCAGAGTGATGAGCGGTCTAGTCACCTAGAGGACCAATGCAGTAGTCCCTGTTTCATTGGGGCCAGCAGAGACTACAAGCATCAGCATTATTCCCCCGCTGCACCCTTCTTTAATGGGGCTGAAGTGGCCTGCAAATATTCTTTCACGTGGGGCCATGTTCTTCCTGCAGACCGCCGCCGTCCCCATCTCACCTCCAGTCAGTGTACAAATCTTCCGCTCTCGATATCCCAAGAAGCGTGCAGCATCGAGTGCACCTTTACTGCCATGCAGGATGTGAGGACGAAGGGCCTCAGGTTTGGGGTGGATAGAAGCCATGAACAAATAGCGCGGCCATTCCTCACTGCACTGTGCGGCCGCCGGGGCAAAGGATGACATTGCTGGTCAGCAGCCCCTGAAAGGCTCTGACATGGGCTCTGCACTAGGGTGTTTCTTGTCTACGTTAGCGGCTTAGCGCCCGCATGCAGCAACCTCTGCACCTCCCATGAACCGGAAGACGCAGGAGGGTCCTCTCGTATTTTGCTTCACAATTTGTGCACTGTGCCAAACTACCAAAGTAATGTAACATCAGTTCACTGGTAATGGCTTACATTGTATTGGACACCGTGGCGCATTATTTTTACGACCACAGATTTGTTTGTACTTTTGGTCTAACTCATGGGTCACATATTTCAATTCAGACAGCTGGGTGTTCTAGCCAGAACAAGGCCATTTCTACGCCCTGGCAAACATGCACTAAAACTGTTTAGGCACTCTAAGTTTTATTTACTTTTGAGAAAGACAGTTGTCCTTTCTTAAGACCAACTTTTTGGGAAATATGAATTCATAATTGAAATCTAATCTGTTTTTAAATTTGTATAGTGAGTTTGGTTCAACACCAGAGATGATCACAGAGCTAGCTTGAGTTCCACTACAACGCGGTATTTTGATTATAGCCTGATGCAGAGAGCTCTGATGGTTATTTGAGGCCTTCTATTCAGTGATAGGCGAGGGCCACAGCTTAGGTCCAACAACGAGGGAATGTGCCTTTAACAACCTGTATAGCCTGTGCAGAATTGCAATATTAGAACATTCTACCCACTAAGGATAGATTTTTCCAAAATAAACAGGGGGAGACAGAAGCTCAAATATTATCATTTTGCAGCAATAGTCTTTACCAGCTATTTGCACCCGGTATGGAATGTTAGGCGGCAGCTAGCCAATCAGAAAGCTCCCTTTGTGAGCTATAGCTGCTGTTGTAGAAGGAGCATTCCTTGGCTCCCAGCTTCCTGCACACTGACTCTGATTCACTTTTTTAAACATGTAAAATAAAAAATATTCTGGCTTCAGGAGCAAACTTCCCTCCACTGCTGCAGCAACCTGTTCTGGCTATCTTTCGTTATCAGTGAGTCTCTCTGTCATGCTCCGCCAGTCTTTCCCTTTACTCCAATACCCGGAAATGTAAGCTCTAACAACTATGACAATCTAAAAAAAAAATTAAGATTAAATGTTAGTTTTTTTTTCCTACTGGAAATTTTAGTTACCAAATCGTACTTTTTATAAGCATAAATGTGATAGATGGTGCTTCTTTTTTACTGGAACCATATTAGGGTTAAAAGCCTTGTTTTTTCTTTCTCATACCTGTATTTCTCCTCAACCAAGAATAGAACCTGGTCAAAATACTCACTACAAATATTCTTACACATTTCCCTCATGGTTAACCATATCATAATGTACCAATCATGGAGGACAGCTTTGTGCTCTATCAAAATAAGCATTTTTGTAGCCAACGTCACCCGAATCACTCCATATAGCTAGCCACTAATGGTAATTGGAAGCTGGCTACACAACCTAATAATTTTGAGGGTAGTTAGACCTTGGATTATTGCTCTATTAACTGGTGTATATTTTAGTACCTCAGCTTTATACTGCAAATGAGCAGATATCATTTTTGCTAATGACACTTTTAACTTCCCTATTGGTTGATCAATTCCCCATGTGTTATCTGAAATGTGCCCTTTTTTATTTCTTTCACTAGTGTTTGAAAACCTTTGTCTCCCACATTTATTCCAGCACCTCTTCACTCCACACAACGTAGGATATGATTTTTAGGCTTCTATGCATGCATATATGTATCATGAGAAGGACTGTGATGGGTTGCTAAAAGATAATATGGTTGATGTATGTCTCTACACTATGATGGAGCTCTCTTGGGGCTGAACAAACGGGAAGCATACCCGAATACTGTCATTCTGCACAATCTGACTTTTTTGGATAGACAACTTAGGAGATGGGTTATTCTATTTATTTTGCAGAAGCTACTCTTGTAAGGAGAATTTGTCTGTGCTTTGAAACTCAACTCTTGCATCTCTGTTGAAGTCTTTGTATGTCCAAGACACTGCATTACATAATTTAGAGCCTGAACTTCAAGTGATTTACCTCCATGTTTCAGTTGGTTGTTGGTACATTGACTGATCAAATGTGCAGTCATTGATTGCAAGTTTCTAGTCGGTGCGTGGTGGGATGTTAAGTTCTTCAGAAGTTGGACTATTGCTTCATTTGGCATTGTGGAGAGAACTTTAAACATGATATGTCAATGCACTAGGAACGAGTGCAGCATTTTAGTTCTGTTTGTAGGAGGTAATTGTCATCAAACGTTAAAGCACAATCGAGATGCTTGGTTTTGTGTAAATGGCAGCTTCTGTAGTAGTCCAGTGTAAAAGGTTTTACGTTCGTCTTTGAAAGACATGACCAGGGCTCTTGTCAGTGCTACCTGATGATCTGTCTTGTAGCAGTTGGAGTTGCAATTGGAAGGACTCCCATATTCTACCTCTAGTGCCTCCTTAACTCTTGAAGCTTTTCTATTTGTCATGACAAATAAATGGGATTAGCATATCAACTGGCAGATATATCAGTGAGTGAAATTTTGATTCTCTGAAAACGTGTACTGACCTCTTGTTTGGATGTTCCTGCTCTAACTTGACATACACTGGAGACTCGTAATTTGAAAGTATATATATGTCCCAAAGTTGCTGAAGGGTCTTATAAGTCAAACATATAGATCCCTTTCTAAGATTGTTGCGCGCACAGGTTGTTTAACCAAAGGCGGGCTGTATGGCTCACAGGCGCGGGGTTTGCACAGGTGGAGGTCACGATTGCGCATAATAAAGAAAAACATTAACTTACCTTGCCGCCGGGTCCTGCGTCTCTGCTCCTGCTCTCCTTGCAGAACAGGAAGCACAGCCAGGCTCCACTGATCAATCAAAGCGCTGTAATGCAGAATTGTGATTGGTAGGCACCCAGGCTCCCCTGACAAATCACAACACTGCAATGCAGTGCTGTGATTGGTTTTGAGCGTCCTGGTTGGACGCTCAACCAGTGAATGGGGGCCTCGACATGTTCTCCATGCAGGCTGTAATACAGCCTGCATGCAGAATGGGGAAAGTGCACATGACTGGTATGAACAGCCCGGGAAGGCCGACTAAACAGTTATGGCACATTTAGGGTTGGGCAAACCACTCCTCCCCTGACCTGCTCTGAGAGCAGAACAGCACAAACATAAAATTGATAATAAATGAAAGTTATTATCATTTTATGTTTCCACTTCTCGCACTGCCTGAAAGAAGTAGGGTGACGCTCATCCACCATAGCTGAGGAGCTGCCACTGTTATTAACATTTACTATAGTATGCTTCAAGAGTATGCCACAATAAAGGATAATTAACACACTTATTGTGCAATTTATAAACACCTTCTTTTTGCGTTTGAGAGAGTACTACATTATGAAGACCCCTCCATGCTTCATGGTTCTTGTAGGGGCAGGAGTAGCTATCTGTCTCACTTTAGAGGCAGCAGACCACCAGTCGAATCTATGGGACAGCAGTTGCAGGAGTTATCTTGAGGGCTAACTTCTCCTTACCAGTTTCTGCTCTTTGACATCTTAATTCTGGCAGACTGATAAGATTCGGGTTATCAGGTCGAAATATGTTGGCCTTTGAACCCATGATGGATGCATGAGGAGCCTTTTACTACTTTTTATCAGCCCTTTTTTCAGAATTTAATTTGTGTGCTATTTGGAGCTGATCCCTAGTTGTGACATGCCTTTATGTATAACTGCAACTTTCTCAGTCCAACAGATATAATCATACGTTTATGTGCGACTAGGTCTATGGTATTTTTATGCAAAGACAATAATTCTTTAATTGACATACTGTTGCTAATATTTGATGAAAGTGACAAACTAATGTATCGGTGCAGAACATAAATTCACTAAAAGTTAACAAGACAAAATAGTATTGGTTTTTATGAAAATGTTCGCTTTTTATTCTGGGGATATGACTTTTCCAAAAGATTCACCTACTTCACCTACCTGCCTCATTTCTGACACCTTTCTGGACGCCATACTCCTCGTTCCACCACGGGTTTTCCCGGTTGAAGTGGAGGGAGGCGCAATATATTTTCTTCCGGGCTAGAGGTGAGAGGAGGCGGGGGACCACTGGCTGCTGGTCACCTGCCTTGGGGCTTTAAATTCAATACATGGCGCTACGCGCAGCGGACGCGTGCTGGGAGGGAATGCTTGTTGTAGAACTCTGGCACCCTTACACTAGCTGTTTTTAAACTATCACTTGCCGCTTTCACAGAATTGATTTTATTTGTGCACTGATCGCCTGTCTCAGTCTGATTTATTTCACCTACCTGCCTCATCTCTGACGTCTTTCTAGACCGCATACTCCCCGTTCCACCACGGGTTTTCCTGGTTGAAGTGGATGGAGGTGGGGTATATTTTCTTCCAGGCTAGAGGTGAGGGGAGGCGAGAGACCACTGACTGCCGGTCACCTGACCTGGGGCTTTAAATTCAATGCATCGCACTACCCGCAGCGGACGCGCGCAGCGGTCTTGCCGGTGGCACGGCACAAAGGCGTGCCAAAGGCAAGCCCGTCTGGTGGCTTTCATAAAAACATTCTTACTTACAGCGCTCGGACACTGATGAATATGAGAGGAATCACAGGTTCCAATTGCCTACATTTGTTTACTCTCGTTAATAGTCCCTCTAGCTGTCCCCATTGTAATTTCAAGCTACAACCTGATAGCCTGGAAGTACAGGAGACTGGTTCTACACTACAATTTTTCCTGTTAAACTGTCAATCTCTCCCCAAACACGCAGTCGAATTGGCTCTCCTTATTGATGATCTCAAACCTGATGTTTTATTCCTGACAGAGACCTGGCTTCAGAATGAAACTGATCCAGCTGTCACCCAGATCCTGCAGCCTGGGTACTTAATACATAGAACGGACCGTAAGACCAGAAGAGGGGGAGGCCTAGCTATAATTTTCTAAGACTGATTTAGCTGCCGGTCCTCCACTGAGGAGATACCGGACTGTGAAAGTACGAAGTTTTGCTTAGAGTTATCTCCTACCAGTACATTTTCTGGCTTGCTACTTTACCGACCACCCGGTCCGATAGGCCAATTCCTTAGTGCTCTCCCCACCTTCGTTGCTGACTCAGTGCTTACCTCAGCTAATTATACAGTATTAGTGGACCTTAACATCCATCTGGATAACCCCTTTGACCACTTAGCTAAAGACTTATTAATTAGCCTCTCTGCACTTCAAATCATGCAGAAAGGCGTTGCCCCCACTCATGTTAAAGGACATCTCCTTGACTCTGTGCTCAGTAAGGACCAGAAACTGTCTGTAGGCACCCCCCTCCCTCTCCCATGGACTGATCATTTATTAGTCCCCTTGGTATGGGAAACCATGGTGCCCTTTCCCTCTCAGAGCGCCACTGTGTTGCTGAAAAGGAAATGGTCAAATCTTTCTCCCAATCAATGGTCTCCGTTTTTAGCCACCTCTACCCCTCCCTCTGACCAGGACCCTGAGAGGGCCAAAAGTAATTTTAATTGCTGGATCCAAAATTCGTTAGACTCATTACTTCCAAAAGTACCTTTTCATAAGAAATCCAAACTCAAACCTGTTCCATGGTTTTCACCCAGATTAAGGGAACTTAAACAAACATGTAGGAAACTAGAAAGGAGATGGAAACATAACTTAGCTGACAAAAGGAAAACTGTTTATAGAGAGGCAATCAGAAGCTACAAGGCCGAAGTTAAAATCACCCAATCTTCTTTCTATGAGGAAAAGATTGGTGCTGCAGCTAACTCTCCTAAAGAGATCTTCCGTATTGTCAAATCCCTCACCACTATACCACAAAAATCCCCCAATTCAGAGGATGCACAAGATCGCTGCAACAACCTGGCGGAATACTTCTATCAAAAAATTAATTTGTTATCTCCATCTTTTCCTTCCCGCCAGAATGAGTCTACAGCCCCTGGCACTGAGAGACTTCTTTCTGAACCTCGGTGTTTGTTAACAGACTTTCCCCTAATAGACAAGGTCTCATTGAATACCATTATCTCTAGGGTAACTTCTGGTTTGCCTTTAGACCCTGCCCCTTTTCAATATCTCACCTCAATTAATGATATCATCTGTCAGTAATTTTGAACATTCTAAATGCATCTATCACCTCGGGAAAGGTACCTTCAGCCTGGAAATGTGCTCAGGTTAAAGCCCTTTTGAAAAAAACAAATCTAGATACCTTCAACATGGCCAATTATCGTCCTATTTCTCTCCTTCCCTGGTTGAGCAAGCTGACTCAGAGACCTATAAACTCCACTTTAGTTCACTATTTGGAGTCCAATAATTTACTCCCTGACTCTCAGACAGGATTCCGTCCCAAACTTGGGACAGAGACGGCCCTTCTGGTAGTTACAGAAGAGACAAGGAAACTTGTAGATCAGGGCGGCTCAGCAGCAATTATTTTGCTCGACCTCAGTGCCACTTACAACACTGTTGATCACAACATCTTGCTTGAGCGACTAAAGAATCTTGGAGGGACACATCTGGCTCTTACTTGGCTCCAGTCCTTCTTAGAGGACTGAGTCTTCCAGGTCTCTAAGGGCTCTGTCACCTGAAATCAATGGCCGCTTAGCTGTGGGTTTCCTCAGGGCTCCTCCCTGAGCCCCATTCTTTTCAATTCCTATATGGCGCCTTTGGCTGAGATAGTACTTCCATTCGGCATAAAAATCATTACCTATTTATTTTATTTTATTTTAAGAGTTTTATATAGCGCTGGCTAGACCCGGAGGTATCAGAGCGCTTTACATGAGGTTCCACAAAATTACACGATTACATCAGTTCTAATTTACATAAGTTGCTAGACAAACAATTACAAGAACATAGAAAACGAGATAAGGGAAGAGTAGAGGGGAAAGAGGTCAGGGTAAAGGGGTGGGAGGGGGATACAACAGAAAGACTAAGGAAAGTCTGCCCAAAGTCCGGCTGGGTAGGTGACGGTCGAAGGGGAAGACCCAAAACCCATCTCCTCTATAGCTATCAGGTAGCTCCATTGGGCTTTGGCCAAATAGCTAGGTCTCAATGGGAAACATTTAGAGAACATGGAGGGCAAAAATGGAGCGTAGAGGGGAGGGGACAGGGAAGGTGAGAAAGGGAGGATAGGGGGAGAGACAACAAGGAGAGATGAAATTAAGTCTGTTTAAAGCCCGACTGGGTAGGTGACGACCAAGGAGGGAGTCCACGGCCCATCTCCCCTATAGCTAAACCAGCTAGCTCCATCGGGCATCAGACAAAATAGTTCAGTCTCAATACATTCAGAGAGGAGAGAAGGAGAGACATAAATAGAGGGAGGATGCAGGAAGAGACAACAGGAGAGACGAAAGGAAGTCTGGCTAAAGGCCGACTGGGTAGGTGAGGTCCAAGGAGGGAATCCCCGACCTGTCTCCCCTATAGCTAAACCAGGTAGCTCCATCGGGCATCAGACAAAATAGCTAGATCTCAAATGACGAGGGAGAATTCACAGGTAGACAGGGTAGGGACTAGTGCCAGGATAGGTAAGGGCAGAGGTCAGTAGCAGGAAAGTGGAGAGGAGTAGAGCGGGGAGGGGTAGGGGGAAGGTAGTTCGGTAAAAGTTACAGGGGGAAAGTGATACAAGGGAGAGAGGAATGAAATAGGGGGAGGCAGGCAAAGAATGAAGGATGGAAGAGGTGGGGGAGGGGGTAGGAGACACAGCAAGGAGACGAGGAAGACCAGGCTAGACCTGGAGGTATCAGAGTGCTTTACATGAGAATTAAGACATGTTACAGCGTTACATTAATTAGAGTTACATTACAGTTGGATCCTTTGCTTTTGAAGAAAAACAATATTGATGGAGGGAGTGAAGGGAACATAACGGGGAGATGAGGAAGAAAACAATGTCTGATGTCCAGATGGCCCCACTGCTCACCTTTGGGGACCACACAGGGCGTAGACCTGAAAACGCCTGACCGATGCCATTTTGAAGGTAGGCGACACCACCTAATATGAGATATTGGGCAAACAAAGCAGGGACGAGGAGTGTGAGTATAGGTAAAATTAATGATCCCTCCAAGATGGCCACCATAGTTTGGGAAGGGAGCAGGCCCATTTCTATTTCCATGCTCAGCAGATCCTCCAGATCAGGGAAGGGGACGCCATCTTCGGGATCAGAGGAAAGAGGACGATATGGCAGTCTAATTATAGCAAAAGGCCATAAACATACAAAATGGGACCTCACAAATGCACACTTCAGCCCAAAGAGAGTCCCAATGACAGACTCGGCTCATGTGGCAGCCACAAATCAGATACGTGTAACACCCATAAAGCCGGCATCACCTTCGAGTAGGGCAGAGCCGGCACTGCTCATTAATTAGCATTATGTCAAGCACTTTGTAATATTAGCCATGGAGCCTCGGGATACCATGATGCCCCTCGGGAAGTAATGAACAATTTGTAAAACAAGGCCGGATTCTCCAAAACTAGTTCAGTTAATTAGAAGTTTCTGCTTGACCAGTCCAGACGCAGTCAGTCCAGGCTGCGCACAGATGACAGCAGCAGTCGGGGCCCGCAGGCCTCAGCGGGGCTGGATACCTACCGAGCAGCAGGAGCTGGTGCATCTGCTTGTACTCGCGCTTCTGCTCCTTCAGCACACGGTCGATGTTCTTGCTGACTTTCTTGGCCTCCTTCTCAGCCTCCTTCTCCTCCAGCCGCAGCTTCTCCCAGCTCTTGACCTGCTGCTGCTACTTGTCCTTGTGGCCGCCGGACTTGTAGAGGAGCTGCTGTGGCGAGGGCTAGTCCCTGCCCTCGGGGGGCCACCGCCGCTGCCCCCTCTGTTCTGCACGGGCAGCTCGCGGTCCCCACCGCTCTCTTGAGTCACGTATATTCGCTGCTCACCACATCTATATAATTTTGAGGCACTGTGTCGCATCATGGGATCATGCTTTGTCAAGCCTCGCCGTGTCTGCAGATGATACCCAACTGGTGGTGGCTTTACACCACCTGGAGGGTTCATCTTGTGCTCTGGGCACTTGCCTAGAGGCAGTAGCCGAATGGATGGAACTATCTCACCTCAAACTAAATGGGGATAAGACTGAACTGATGTTCCTGGGCAAATCTCCTTCACCCTCTACGACGATTTTCTGGCCGCCTTGTTTGGGCACTATGCCCACCCCAAAGCACCAGATTAAGAGTTTAAGTATGTGGCTTGATAGCTCACTTGGCTTTAATTATCAAGCCACCAAACACTCTGCCACATGCTTTGGCCTGATGAAGATGTTAAGGAAAATTCTTCCTCTACTTCCCTTCCCAGTGCGTAGGATTTTGGTGCAAGCCCTCATCTTGTCCCGCCTGGATTATGGGAATGCTCTATATTTGGGTGCCCCTCAGGCCACCCTCCAACAATTGCAGGTGATCCAGAATTGTGCGGCGCGCATTCTTCTCCAGATTCCTCGGGGGCAATCAGCAAAATCTGCCTTGAATAAACTTCATTGTCTCCCAATCCAGTCCAGGATGTGCTTCAAGGCTATGTGCTTGGCACACAGAGCAATTTGGAAAAACTGGACCTGCCATTATCCACTCTCTGGTCACTTCTTATCAACCTTCTAGGAGTCTCCGCTCCAGCTCTGCCTTCCTTGCTACTACAAGGAAAGTTCAAAGATCCAGATGGGGTGGATGCTCCTTTTCCTTGAATGCTTCCAATTTCTGGAATTCTCTCCCTCCTGTTCTTCGTAGGGAACCTAACCTACAGACTTTCCGTAAACTCCTTAAAACTCATCTCTTCAGTGCCACCTTTTAATTTCATTGTGCTCTCTGTCTGTACGGTTCTAAGTGCCACAAGGCCTCAGGGTAGAAGCGCGCTATAGAAATTTAATTTCATTCATTCATTGCATTTGATAGCAAAAAATGTTGAAGTTTCATGAACTGAAAATTGACGTTTGTGGACAAAATGATGGCATTCCCAAAATGTATGTATTATTAAAACTGATATCTGTGTGTTTATCATTACTGCAGTCTGAGACCTAAGCCTAGTAATTGGTGTAGCTGTATGCTGGTCGAACTTGCACGTTTCCGAAGCCTGAGCAATCTCACTGATGAGGAGTCTGTCCAATCTGTAGTTGCTCTGTCCACAACCTTGGAACGTGAGAATTGCGTAACCCCTTCATTCACAACATAAGACTGTAAATCTACTAGGAATGAGCAAGCAGGAAGACGACAGGAAAGAAGAATTTAGGAGTGATCATAAGAAAATGACTGGCCACATGAAACTATATGTTTTATCTCCCTTTAAAGCTTTGTCTTTGTTGACAATTTTGGGGGAATTCTTCTAAAGGATTCGTTATCTTGCCACCCTTGTCTCAAAATGTTTTTCATCTTCTATGATTTGACCACCTTGGAACTGGAAAAGTTTATCAATGCTCCCACACAACCTCTTCCTTAATGTAATTGTGTATGCAAATAGTGATTTTAAATGCCGCATTTATCCCAGTTTCCGAAACCGTTCATAGGGAGGGAGGAGAAATAACAAAACCCCTTGAAGAAAGTTGGATTTTGCTCGCTTGGTCGAATTGGGCTGGTATTAACTCCCCCCTCATCATGAAATATTAATAATCACTACTAGAAATCCCTTTTTAGGTCTGGGCCTGTTCCAGCACATGCGCTAGTCTGGCTGAGACATTTAGTAGCTGCTTTGAAAAGTGCTACTTTCCCGGCGACCAGCTTACTATCACTCGCACAAGCATGCACGTGACGTGCACAGCTGCCATCTTGCTCAGCTGCCATTTGGCTTTTTTTATTGCACGTGTGAAGGCCCTCCCTTATCACGCGTGCCTCGCTTCAATGCCCGCGTTACTCTGTAGGCCTTCATGTCCGTCCTTCTTTCTCTCACACTCGGCGGCAGCACTTTGCCCTTCCCCCTCCCCCACCCCAGAGCGCGTCTTGTTCGTCAATATTAGCACTGCCTAACTTCATTTTGTTTAACAGTATGGCTCTCCTGACATCTAGTGGTAATATTGTATTACAGCAAACACACAACTTGCAAAACGTTTATGGGCGTGTAATGAATAACTTGTTCTTCACAACAATGCCTAACGTATTGAAATGTGGAATGACACTGAAGAATGGCCACCTGCTCACGGCAGAAGCTCTTTATTTAATCTTTAGATCAGTGTCAATTTCAAGGGCTGCAAAACCGTAAATGCAGCTCTAGAAGTTATAAACTGACCTGTCTTAAAGTACGTTCAACAATCACGTACACATTTCACCTTTTTTAGGGCTCTGTATGATGCAGGTTCTACATTTGGAGTACTGTGTGGTTTATTATCAACCTATTACCTAACAATATTCAGGGTGTAAGGAGTCCAAGAAGCACAGTTTCAATACATCATCTCAACCAACAGGTTGCCAAAATAAAGAAAAACATATTCTAAGAATCCAAATGCAGCCCAGATTTGTTTGCTTAATTAGTTTCTTTTTCATGATCGTGCTCCTTGTAAAGCAAATGTTGTCTTCGTAGAGTGTTGCCTTGCACAATCTTCTGCAACATAACTTTTGCACTCATTCTGACTGGTGCGAAAATGACAGAAATGTGAACTAATCAGATTACCGAACAGTCCTACCTTTCTTGTCCCTTCTTTATTAAAGTATATTGGAGAATTCATCATACCACCAGCACTTAGGCGCTACATTTTGAGGTACTATCCTACCTATGAAATGGATTCCATCTATAAATAAGTGTCTTTCACTGTCAGAGCTAGTGTGACAGTGCTTAATGTGAGTCGGTGGTTGCAGGTGGAGACCCTCATTTTGGGGAACCAGCACTTATTCTTCCTCCTCACACTTTCACCGCCAGCAAGAGCGTGAAAAAAACACAAAGGGGAAAACAAAGAGGAAGAGAAAGATTGAGAAACAGAAAAAAAGGAACACACAAACTTGTTAGAGTGAGATAAAGGGGTGAAGATGCCTGGCAGTGGATAAAGGAGGCATGAGGCGGAATGGAGACTACACAACCTTGGTATCCGCACCCTGATATTAAAAGTATTGGTCACCAGCTTTTGAGCACAACATTTGGCCCCGGCACTTAGTGTATTACAAATTAAGCACTGCATGCCAGCAGGTGTGGAGCAGGGATAGCATCTTTGACATCAGGCATGTCGAATGATCACTGTTATGTATGTGGTGTTATAGAAAATGTACATTAGTTACTGTGTTGGTGTCAACAGATTTGCACTAAAACTCTGAGACGAATCAGGCAATGTGACATTTGCCTGTTCAATTTGTGAAAAGATCTGTTTCACTTTTAATGCCTTTCCAATTCTCTCCTATTTAAGTACATATATCACTGACGGGGCATGACACAGTACAGCGTTTATAAAAAAAAGCATTGGCATAGCCAATAGGTCTTGCTTTTGGTACCTTATAAATATTTAGTTATGCAGCACAATATCCTTGGTGCAACAACATCAACTGTTGCATGGCTAAGTACTTATAAGGTCCCAAAGGCGAGACCTATTGGCAATGTCAATGCTTGTTAATGTCATGTATTCACTTGCTTCATTTTACCTGGCCGTGGTGCTCAGTCATACCCAGCAACATGGGTGGAAAAAGCTAAAATGAACAAAATACTTTGGTTATAACATTCTGACATTGCTTTCCAAACGGATGGAACTTCCACTCACAAACAATACAAAAATAAGAATCAATTCTCTCCTCCTATTTTCCATTGTCTGAAAATAATAGAAAAATACTTATCCATATTTTATCAGCCCCATGCGTCTTCCTGGTGCAGCATTCCTTCTTGAGGGATTACTCTGTTTGTGATACCAGCCCGTAGACAGATTAGAGCCTTTACACCTGGGCGGCGTTATTGATTTTAGGAACGGCCTTTGCAGAAACAATACATTAGTTCTAAGAATTATGAAAGCTCGGCGCTGGCTGCTGAGCTGTAAGGAATGTGAGGAGAGTCCAGTCAGTGTTTAATTACATTTCTTGTGGGGGGCAGCGGACTGTTCGAAGTATACTTTCTCCAACTCACTAAATGTGGCCACGAATTATGAAAGGGGCTCTACCAGCCAAGACCACAAGGTCAAAGTTCACAGAAAAATGTGGGACACTTCTCAGTGTGTGTGCTTAAAATACCAATGTTTCTAAAGTCTTTGTACCTACAGCAGCAGGACAACTTGGCCTATGCTATTATATTGTTGTTGCTCATATTTACTAACTAATAGAGTATGATTTATAGAACACTCTTCCGTTAGTAATTTAACTTTCAGTTGCTGTGTTGTTCCCAGTGGTGGCTGGCAGGGAGGGGATGGGGTGACAAAATATAAAACCACTAGCTGCCGTCCCTCTCCGTCGTTGCTTTGACCCAGAAGGAGGAAGCACACAGACTCCCCTAAGCCAATTACAATGCTGCAATGTAGCATTGTGATTAGTCTGAGCACCGTGGTTTGGCGCTTAGACGTTGACTGGGAGCCTGTGCATGTTCCCCACCAGGCATGCAGAGTGTGTGTAACTGGTTGGCAAGTCCAAGACGGCAGGCCAAAACATCATGTGCTCTTAGAGTGTGCAAACCACTCATCCCAGGCTCTGACACCAGCCCCGCCCTTCCTTAACCCAGCCCCTTAGCTACAGCATTACCTGCTGTTGTTGCAGGAATCCAGTGTCTTGACAGAATTTCATTGCATGTTTGCCTCTGTGGATATGCACCGTTAATGCTTTACATACAGAGTAAACGTACAATATACTCACCCTGTCTTATTACGGTTAATTCTCATGAATGTATTTTATGTATAGCAGCCCTGCTGCATAATTAGCAAAATTGTATTCAATGTTTCTACTTTCTTCTGTATACATGTGTTGGACTTGACCCTTCTGGCAGGTTCACCTCTAAACTTTTTGCTTTTAAATGTGACCTGATACTAGTTTTTGGCTTCTGCTCCCTTTAGCACTGTGTCCCAGTGTAAAGTGTTTGCGCAGTCTGAGTTTGTGTGGTGAGATAGGCCTGTCCTCCCATAGGAATGCATGGGGGATATATGTGTCCATGGTAATTCCTGGTGTGAGAGGAGTGCAGGGGCGAGTTTGGTAAGTGCGAACTCGTAAGAATAAATGCTGCGCAATGGTGTGCCCAGATTTATTGTGTCTAGTGGAGAAGTGCCTCTTTTAGAAGTTGGCATTTCTGTGTGCTGTGAAATGTGAATTGCCTGTCTGGCTTGTGAGTGACAGGGGCTGGCTGGTGTGGTTGGCTCCAGGAGCCAGGATGAGTCTGCCCGGTGGTGAATAGGGAGATCTGCATGTAGATTGGCGGGAGGAGTTGCACCTGGGACCTGAATAGGGCTGTGCCTCCCCTCTACAATGCTGGCTCCACCTCCTGTGGAGCGCCTGATGTCCTTGTCCTTTCATGTGAATAAGGAGGGGAGCTGAGCAAAACAAGTGCTCCAGAACCAGTTGCATTTGGTTTTCCCCTTGCTTTGCACCTTTGAGACAAAGGAAATATGTGTATAAGAAGGGGCTGTGACCCCATGTAAAATGTTCTTTTGTTCCTGACTTAAGCGGGGCCTGCTGTTGCTGCTGGGCCCCAAGAGGAACCTCCACTGGGGGCTGCCTCCCTGCTGGAGGGCCCTCTGAGCTGGCCTCTGGGCCCAGCCTTTGCTCCCCTGCATTCTGAAAGACTTTCCCTGGACATTGTGACCCCAGCACCTGGGAGCGCTTTATTTCTTCTCCTGAATAGCGCTTTTGTTTCCCTTGCTGAAGAAGCGCTTTATTGTCCTGAGGAGCGCTGTGTTCTTCCCCAGGAGGACAAGGGCCTGCAGCGCGAAGCTGCACCATGTGGGATTCCCCCTGCAATTGCTACTCCTCAAGCAGGTACCCACCCTGCATCTCTGTGCTGAAAAACCGAGCTGGAGCCCACCCCGCATCGGTACCTCCATAGCGGGTGCCTACCCCGCATTGTGCTTTTTAAATACCCCTAGCGGGTGCCCACCCAGCCAGGAACTTTATGTTTAGAGAAGGGTGCCTACCCCGCGACTTTGCCCTGAATTACAGCGGGTGCCCACCCCGCTGTATATTTTTAATCTCGAGGGTGCCTACCCCTCGTTTTGCCCCAAGTAAGGGTCACCGCCGTCCTGGGAACATTGGGGATATCCCCGTGACATCACAAGCAGCGCCGCACTGGGATTGGAGCCAGTGCCGCGCTGTAATTGGAGGGGCTCAAGTATCCAGGAAGTCCCGTGTGTGAGGAGAAATTCGGCTGGCCAGCGGGGACTCTGCTGAGAGAATCACGCAGTGTGGAGAGGGCATCCAAGGACAGAAGTCGGTGGGTCTGCCCAGGGCTCTCAGGAGTTGAGAGAGCCCCACCTGCCGACCAAGGAGAGCCCCGCGCTACTCAGAGAAGGAAACCGGAAGCCGATGAGTGCCCACCCCACACTCCGGTGTCCAAAGGAGGAGTGAGCCAAGAGAAGTGCCGCCATCCAAGAGGAAGCGGAGGGGGCAAGAGGCACATTGCCGGTGCCTGCCCCCACTGAAGTTAGAGAAGTGAGCTGTAATCGAGAGCCCCCACAGCCTAGCCGGTGAGTGGGACTCCGGGGTTCATTGCTGTTAGAGGGGGCATCGGGGCACATTGCCGGTGCCCACCCGCCCCATCCTGCTGGTATTAACTTCGTTTTGGGCCACATTGTCTTTCAGAAGTCCCAGGGGGACCTGGGGGCCAATCTAGTGGGAGAGTCCTGGTGTGGACTCCTAGAGCCCCTGCCGTACCAGGGCTATTCATTGTTTTACCAGCTGCCCCACCCGACAGAAAGGCTGCAACCTTGCGCAGTTCTGCAACATGGGGCACACAGAGTGCCAGTGCCCCTCTTTGGTGATTATACAGCTGCCCAGCAATTAGTGGGCAGCTGCCACGTTTAGGCCCAAAATTCTTGCGCACCTTTGCTTCAGCTGCCAAGGCAGCGCTCCCTGACTGTGGTTGGACATAGGGTGTCGGAGCCCTGTGAGAGGCCAGTTGGCATGGGGAAAATTTTCCTGTGTTGTGCCCCCGCCTCTGGCGCACTGTGTTTATGATGGTCAATACCTAATGTATTTATCTTGTGATACTTAATGCCTAATGTGATTTATGCGTAATGTATTTATGCATCCTGCCTGATACCTCTACCAGTGTTATATGATTAGGAGGTTGTTTTGCCTAGTATGGTTTATGCTAATAAATTTATGTTTCCTTGCGTGATCTATGCCTAAGGTGATTAGTATTGTGTAGTCTATTCCTACCTTTTACCAATGGTTACTGGTTGTGATCTACAATTATTATTTTGTGCTTCAGTTATTCTATGTTCTACATCTATTATTCCTACTTAGTGATGATTCTGACAGTGGTCCATGTGGCCCTATTATGTGTTTATAATCACCTGTAGATACTGCCTAGTGCCAGTTGGCAGAGTGTATATGTGTGATTATGATCTAATGTGTTTATGGTAATACAAAGACTATTTTTATATATAACCTTATGTAGAGTTCCTTTTAAGGTCTTGCTGAACCAACGAGCATGCGTTGTTCTGCGGGAGTATTGTGGGCAAAACAACTCTTGAAACCAGCGAGGATTGTCCCCAATGCATGTGAGGTAATCAACCGTGACGCTTTCCCAGCGCGCGCTTGGTCTCACTTCTCAATCACACACTCGCTCGCACATCACAAAGACTGCTCACTCAAACACCATATGCCTGCTCCCCTCCCCCGCACTCCCTGCCTCGCACCAGACTTCATTGAAATGCGCTCCCTGCATTCTCCCCTCCCTTTCAGCCCTTTTAGCCTCTTTCCCAGCTCCCAGCTGGACCCTCCTTTCTCACCTCCTCTTTCCGTCTTCGTCTGTTTCCTCCGCCCCTCAATCAACTCTCTCGAGCTCTGAAGCGGACACTCCCCCCTCACTCTCATCCTCCTCTGCCCATCTCCACATCATTTTTTTAATTCCAAGTCCCCTCTCTCTAGCTCACTCTCATCTCTTCTCTGGCGCAACCACCTCCTTCCTATCTTTGTCATAATCGGGTTGCCCCATTCAGCCAACGTTCTTGATAGCGTTTTAAAATTAAAGAAACCAGATACGGTATATTTTCCTTGCTTGGCTACATTCTTGGCTCACAACTCGTGACCAAGTCATGTTGGCCCCTGAACGGCGGGGTTGGTTAAACAAGAGAGGCTTGCGTTACACACTGAAGAGTAAAGAAAGACTTGGCACCCACATTCCCTCTCGTGAATCCAGAGCCAGGTGTAACTTGCCTAGCCAGTCGCAGTGCTTTGAAGAGTTACACTATAAAACTCTATTAAAAAAAAATATATTCCTCTAAAATAAAAGACGAAGTTCAAGCTGCCGTATCCGAAAGCTAAGCAGACTATATTTAAGCTAAAACGGAGGACAACCAGCGTTCCTTAAGCCAGTCATATTGAATTTCCCTTCTGCTCCCCGATAGCAGGAAGTGACGCATCTCCTAAGTTGTGTCTCCTCATTCTATGGTTGCAAGTCATATTTCACAACAGAAACTACGGTAGCGTTTCACTGGCACCATATGTAACTGGAATGTTCGAGTCATTCATTCCATAGGGGTGTTCTGCAGCATGGGTGCACATCAGAGAGTGTGCTTGCTCATAAAATCGGTGCATTTGCCCATTCAGCACAGCACAAGCGGCCCACTCTTCATGCTGTCAAACTGTGCCTGGGCTCCCTTAACGCACAGGGTGCATGGACAGCCCACGCACTCTCACACACACTGCATGCATTCACAGCATACAGTGCGTGCACCCAAACCCCAAATAATGCACAATCCACTATCATAAGTGCATGCCAGCACACCATTAAAACAACATATGCATGCACACAAAACAGTACATCAGGGGTGTCCATCGTAAGTCCAGGAAGATTGGTGCCTTGACACGTTTTCAGGATAGCCACGGACTATGTATCTATCACTGTCTTGGCCTCTCCACTCTTCCTCTATTTCTGTCTCACTCTCTCCTACCCCTTCCCTGTCTTGGCCTCTCCACTCTTCCTCAGTTTCTGCCTCACTCTCTCCTGCCCCTTCACTGTCTTGGCCTCTCCACTCTTCCTCTATTTCTGTCTCACTCTCTCCTGCCCCTTCACTGTCTTGGCCTCTCCACTCTTCCTCTATTTCTGTTTTGCTCTCTCCTGCCCCTTCACTGTCTTGGCCTCTCCACTCTTCCTCAGTTTCCGCCTCACTCTCTCCTGCCCCTTCACTGTCTTGGCCTCACCACTCTTCCTCAGTTTCCGCCTCACTCTCTCCTGCACCTTCACTGTCTTGGCCTCTCCACTCTTCCTCTATTTCTGTCCCACTCTCTCCTGCCCCTTCACTGGCTTGGTCTCTCCACTCTTCCTCTATTTCTGTCTCACTCTCTCCTGCCCCTTCCCTGTCTTGGCCTCTCCACTCTTCCTCTATTTCTGTCTCACTCTCTCCTGCCCCTTCACTGTCTTGGCCTCTCCACTCTTCCTCTATTTCTGTCCCACTCTCTCCTGCCCCTTCACTGTCTTGGCCTCTCCACTCTTCCTCTATTTCTGTTTTGCTCTCTCCTGCCCCTTCACTGGCTTGGTCTCTCCACTCTTCCTCTATTTCCGCCTCACTCTCTCCTGCCCCTTCACTGTCTTGGCCTCTCCACTCTTCCTCAGTTTCCGCCTCACTCTCTCCTGCCCCTTCACTGTCTTGACCTTTCAACTCTTCCTCTATTTCTGTCTCACTCTCTCCTGCCCCTTCCCTGTCTTGGCCTCTCCACTCTTCCTCTGTTTCTGTCTCAATCTCTCTTGCCCCTTCACTGTCTTGGCCTCTCCACTCTTCCTCTATTTCTGTCCCACTCTCTCCTGCCCCTTCACTGGGTTGGCCTCTCCACTCTTCCTCAATTTCTGTCTCACTCTCTCCTGCCCCTTCCCTGTCTTGGCCTCTCCACTCTTCCTCTATTTCTGTCTCACTCTCTCCTGCCCCTTCCCTGTCTTGGCCTCTCCACTCTTCGTCTGTTTCTGTTTCACTTTCTCCTGCCCCTTCACTGTCTTGGCCTCTCCACTCTTCCTCAGTTTCGGTCTCACTCTCTCCTGCCCCTTCACTGTCTTGGCCTCTCCACTCTTCCTCTATTTCTGTTTCACTCTCTCCTGCCCCTTCACTGTCTTGGCCTCTCCACTCTTCCTCAGTTTCCGCTTCACTCTCTCCTGCCCCTTCACTGTCTAGGCCTCTCCACTCTTCCTCAGTTGCCGCCTCACTCTCTCCTGCCCCTTCCCTGTCTTGGCCTCTCCACTCTTCGTCTGTTTCACTTTCTCCTGCCCCTTCACTGTCTTGGCCTCTCCACTCTTCCTCAGTTTCCGCTTCACTCTCTCCTGCCCCTTCACTGTCTTGGCCTCTCCACTCTTCCTCAGTTTCCGCCTCACTCTCTCCTGCCCCTTCACTGTCTTGGCCTCTTCACTCTTCCTCAGTTTCCGCCTCACTCTCTCCTGCCCCTTCACTGTCTTGACCGCTCCACTCTTCCTCTATTTCTGTCTCACTCTCTCCTACCCCTTCCCTGTCTTGGCATCTCCACTCTTCCTCTGTTTCTGTCTCACTCTCTCTTGCCCCTTCACTGTCTTGGCCTCTCCACTCTTCCTCTATTTCTGTCTCACTCTCTCCTGCCCCTTCCCTGTATTGGCCTCTCCACTCTTCCTCAGTTTCCGTCTCACTCTCTCCTGCCCCTTCCCTGTTTGGCCTCTCCACTCTTCCTCTGTTTCGGTCTCACTCTCTCCTGCCCCTTCACTGTCTTGGCCTCTCCACTCTTCCTCAGTTTCCGCTTCACTCTCTCCTGTCCCTTCACTGTCTTGGCCTCTCCACTCTTTCTCAGTTTCCACCTCACTGTCTCCTGCCCCTTTACTGTCTTGGCCTCTACCCTCTTCCTCAGTTTCCGCCTCACTCTCTCCTGCCCCTTCACTGTCTTGGCCTCTCCACTCTTCCTCAGTTTCCGTCTCACTCTCTCCTGCCCCTTCACTGTCTTGACCTCTCCACTCTTCCTCTATTTCTGTCTCACTCTCTCCTGCCCCTTCATTGTCTTGGCCTCTCCACTCTACCTCTATTTCTGTCGCACTCTCTCCTGCCCCTTCACTGTCTTGGCCTCTCCACTCTTCCTCTATTTCTGTCTCACTCTCTCCTGCCCCTTCCCTGTCTTGGCCTCTCCACTCTTCCTCTGTTTCTGTCTCACTCTCTCCTGCCCCTTCACTGTCTTGGCCTCTCCACTCTTCCTCAGTTTCCGTCTCACTCTCTCCTGCCCCTTCCCTGTCTTGGCCTCTCCACTCTTCCTCTATTTCCGTCTCACTCTCTCCTGCCCCTTCACTGTCTTGGCCTCTCCACTCTTCCTCAGTTTCCGTCTCACTCTCTCCTGCCCCTTCACTCTCTTGGCCTCTCCACTCTTCCTCTTTTTATGTCTCTCTCTCTCCTGCCCCTTCACTGTCTTGGCCTCTCCACTCTTCCTCTATTGCCGTCTCACTCTCTTGCTTCTGTTTATTGTATTTGCACAAATCTAATACCTTGGTCTATTCCTTTTCAATAATCAGGCATTTTTAGGTGTTTATGTTTTTGATGAGTTTATTTATAGGCACTTTCTATCTATCTATCTATCTATCTATTTATCTATCTATCTATCTATCTATCTATCTATCTATCTATCTATCTATCTATCTATCAATCTATTTATCTATCTATCGCCCTCACTCTATCTATCTATCGCCCTCACTCTATCTATCGCCCTCACTCACTCTATCTATCGCCCTCACTCTATCTATCGCCCTCACTCTATCTATCGCCCTCATTCTATCTATCTGTCGCCCTCACCCTATCTACCTATCACCCTCACTCTATCTATCGCCCTCACTCTATCTATCTATCGCACTCACTCTATCTATCGCACTCACTCAACACCACCACTCAGGGGCACCACAGCACAAATCTGTGCAACCATTCAACAACAACTGGTTCAAATATGTTCTCTCAATGTCTCAAACTTTATTACAAATGTCACAAAAAGATGTTAATATTTCACTTCTGTTCTTGGATTTTCGTCACAATAAAATACACTTAACACAATCTTCACAAAAGGTATTTACAAAAGTTTAAGCTATTGCTATTATAAATTACAATAACTTTTATTTAAGTATTAATTATTTTAAAAAATTAAAAGCCATTGTTATTTGTAATAGCAATACATCTAAGTCTCGTAAATACGACACATATTGCATTACAAATGCTATAGGTGTCACATTTGCGAAAGTTATAACTATTGGCATTGTAAATGACAAATCTAATAATTTAGCTATTTTCAAAACCAACACAGAAATAAAAAAATTGCAATTTACAATACCAATAGCTCAAAATTTCCTAATGCGAGACCTATTGCATTGCAAATGCTTGTTTGTGTTGTGCCTAGTTTTGTTGCTGCTGTGTGTGTGTTGCGCAAATGCTTTACACATTGCCTCCGGGATAAGCCTGACTGCTCGTGCCAATCTACCAAGGGGGTGAGCAGGGGTTATCTTGGCGTGTAACTCCCTTGCCCTAACTAGAATGGTAGTCTCTGCCTGGCTTTGGCGCAAGCCTTAGCCAACCAGACGTCCCATTTCTAAAATTGGTGGCAGCGGTGAGGATGGGACTTGTGTTTGCGCAATACCACAGCGACAACTGGTTGCACTACAAACTCTGCATTTAGATAATCACGTGTTTGGGGATTATTGTTTTTTACTTTTATTTTATTGTTTCTCCTAAGTGTGTCATTTTTAGATTGTGTACTCTTGCTTCAGCTCAGACAGCTAGGTCCCCTGTGTTGCACGTTTCTCTGAACATCCTGCCAAGATGGAGTCTGCTTTTAATTTTTGTGGTCTGTTTAGATACAGTATGTATGACTTGGTAGAGTTCTGTGGAGAAAGAGACATAGCAGTTAATGGGTCAGACACCCAGTCCAAACTTAGGGACAGCCTAATCCAATGGCAGAAGGATGACTGGGAACGTGAGCGCGGTGAGGAGGAGAGGGCCCGGGCCGCACGCTATGAGGGTGGTGGATCTGAGGGGAACCCTGAAGAGTCTGAAGAGGAGGAAGAAAATGACAGGACATGGACGCCAGTAGCTGAGGGGAGCCCTGAAGAGTCTGAAGAGGAGGAAGAAAATGACAGGACATGTACGCCAGTAGCTGAGGGGAGCCCTGAAGAGTCTGAAGAGGAGGAAGAAAATGACAGGACATGTACGCCAGTAGATAGTGAGTACCCCATAGATAGGAAGTCTCTTGCTGGGTCCAGTGTCGGGGGCAGCGCACCGTCCCTTTCCCTGTCCCCAGAGGAGTGGGTAGATAGGAGGGAGCACCAGCTGCTTTGGAAAAGCTCAGGTTAGAGCATGCCAAGGAGATAGCGCAGTTGAGTGTGGAGGAGAAAAAGCTAGAGACTGAGAGGATCCTAGCGCAGGAGAGGATGGCAGAGGCTGAGAGGCCCTTTGCCAGACAGAAATTAGCTCAGGAGGGTAGATTATCCCCTGAGTGCAGTTGTGGTTTTCTGGATTCCCTAGTGAGGGTGGAGTCCAGTGGTGGCAGAAATATAGAGTCCACTGCAGGAAGTCCCATTCCCAGTTCCCAAAGTATGGTACCTTGTTCCCAAGAAGAGGAGTTTAGGTTGAAGTTCAGGGGCAGTAAGAAACGTTCTCAGCAGTCTTGGGGAGATTTTGTGGATGAATGTGGTCAGGCACTGGACGATTGGGTGATGGTAAGCGCAGCAGAAGATTTTGATTATGACGGGCTGGCCCATTTGATTATCAAAGAGCACATGCTCAGTCATTGTTTTCTGAGGTTGCGCCAACACCTGTTGGGGTGTGAGTTCTCCGATCCCAGGGAGCTTGCACGGGAAGCTGACCTCTGGGTGGTGGCCAGAGGTTCTGAAGACATTCTGTGGAGGAGTCCATTTCAATTGTTAATTTGTGCTAGACTGTAGCATAAGCGCCGGTTTAAATAATCATTTTGGGGTAATTAATTTCCCCAGGCGCTGTTACATAGGACTACCTGGGAGTGTAGCATTGAAATTCAGGAATGCGCACATAGATATATAAGTATTGTTTGTGTAAAACATTTTTTTGTTTTTTTGTTTTTTGTAGGGCTGTGTTGTGAAATTCGTGTGTAAATATATATATATATATATATATATGTGATGTATATGTTGTATATTGTATTATATAGAAAGATTGAGTACAAGTGAAGGTACTCTCGCTGTATATAATCATTTGTTGCTCATTTTATGTGCTCCACCTAGTTGTTTGATATAGCTATATATGTGACTATAATTAGTGTATTCATTACTTTATAAAATTCATTTTTGGATATAACAAGGCTTTTAATTTACCCTTGATTACAAATAAATACTGAATCGATCCCTCTGTGCTCCTTTGTATTTGTATACACCTTTTTATGTCATGTGCTCATGTACATGAGGGTAATTTGGGCACAACCCCTCCTTTTTCCTAGTAGCAGAGGTTCTGAAGAGTTTAGTTTAGTTTAGTTTATGCATTTATAGCGCGCGTAATTCACCGGCAGACGGTCTCAGAGCGCGAACAGATGTACCCAGACAAGAATGCAGTGTCAAGCGGAGCTCATGGGAGGTGATTTAGAATAACAATGTTTTGAGGCTTTTCCTGAAGGATCGGTAGTTATTATCAGCTCTGAGTGACAGTGGGAGGGAATTCCATAGATCAGGAGCGAGTTTAGAAAAACTACGATCTCCATTCCTCACTGTGCGAACTTTAGGGACACATAGAAGGTTTTTGTCAGCCGATCTGAGGGTTCTGGTCGGAAGATAGCTAGTTAGTTTTTTCTTCAAGTAGGCAGGTCCCTGGGCATGAACTGACTTGTGTACCAAGCAGCAGATCTTAAATTTTACCCTTTTCCTTACTGGCAACCAGTGGAGCATAGTGAGGGTAGGGGCAGAAGGGGTGCGAGGCGGCAAGTTAAGAGTCAGTCTGGCTGCTGTGTTTTGCAGCACCTGCAACTTTGTCAGTGCTCCTTCGTTGATGTTCGCTAGCAGTGCATTCCCATAGTCAAGGCGACTAATTATGAGGCCTTGGATGAGGGGTTTGCGACAGTCTATGGGAAGCCACCTAAAAATCTTCCTGAGGCTTTTCATGATTCCAAAGCTCGTCTGGACTACCTTGTTGACGTGCGGTGACATAGATAGTGTATCGTCTAATAGGATGCCGAGGTTCTTCACAGTTTCCTTGGGCATTGGACACTGCCCTAGCTCGTTTGGCCACCAATCGGCTGACCAAGTCTTCTTTGCCGGGCCAAAGAGCATGATCTCAGTTTTAGCCGTATTCAACATGAGATAATTCTTAGCCATCCAGGTGTTTATGGCTATCATGCAGTTGCTAAATCTGGTTTGTACTTCTAGCAAATTATGTCCCCACTTAATCAAGATTTGGGTGTCGTTGGCATAAGATACCGTATCGAACCCAAAGCTTCTAATGATATTTGCTAGAGGGGAGAGGTAAACATTGAAAAGGGTGGGGCTGAGTATTGAGCCCTGGGGGACTCCCTTATCATTCTCCACCATGTCAGATAGGAAAGGGCCTATTTTGACTCTAGATCGTCTGTTCTTGAGATAGCTCTTGATCCAGCTAAGGGCAAGGCCCCCGACACCAATCTCTTCCAACCTCTCCAAGAGTATGCTGTGGGAGATGGTGTCGAAGGCTGCCGACAAATCGAGCAAGATGAGAATCGCCGATTGCTTGGAATCAAGAGCTAGTCTGATGTTGTCCACTATCTCTACAAGAGCCGTCTCCGTGCTATGGGACGCTCTGAAGCCTGATTGAGATCTATCCAGGATGCCGTTATCCTCTAGAAATATGGTCATTTGAGCGTTAATGGAAGCTTCCATGATCTTACTAAAAAGTGGAAGCAGGGCGATGGGGCGATAATTTATCGATTGGTTGGGGTCGGCATTGGTTTTTTTCAGAATGGGTTGGATCAAAGCTTCCTTCCAAACGGAGGGGACAGTAGCTTGGCTAAGTGATACATTAAAGATGTTGGTTACGATTGGCACCAGTGCGGGGCCAAGTTTGGTCAGGATCTGAACGGAAGCAACGTCGTTGGGAGAGTCTGATTTAGATTTATTCAGCCTGATATTTACCTCTTCCTCTGTGATTGGATTGAATTTAATGAGCTTGTAGTCGCAAGGAGAGTTCAGAGGATTGAAGCGTTCATTCTGGATTGCCCGCACCCTGTCAATGGGTTCATTGGGAAAGGTCCTATGGATGGCATCGATTTTATCCTTAAAATATGAGGCAAGTGTGTCTGCCCATTTCTGAGATTCAGGGGTAGATAGTTGGCATTGCAGGGGAGAAGTAAATCCTTTCACTATAGCGTATAGTTCCTTGTGTGAATTACCTGCCTTCCTTATCTTTTCATTGAGATATGTTTTTTGGGCCAGAGCAATGTTGTTCATATATCTTTTATAAAGGGATTTATAGAGGGTTTTATTTTCGTTACTCTTGGTCTTCCTCCATCTGCGTTCTGCTACCCTGGCTTCTTGTTTATTTTGCTTTAACTCATCTGTAAACCAGGGAGATTTATTCGAGGGGCATTTTATTTGTCGTTTAGGCCCTATGATGTCCAGAGCGTTGACTATAGCTCCATCCAAGTCGGAAACAATTTTATCAATGGGGGAGGCGTTGAGGAGTGATCCCAAAAGTAGTGGCTCGGGTATCTTCCCGCCCAGAGTGGTGGCAGAGATTCAGAGTAGCCCAGCTAGGTCCCAGTGTAGCAAGAGGGGTGTAGGGCCTCACATCCTATCTCAGTGGAGTAGTAGTGAGTGTGGGACTGAGTGTTCCCAGGTGCCCGAAACCCAGTCTCAGAACCTGGATGGTTTCTTCAGGGGACACCAGGTTGGGGGCCTAGGCTGTCCTGTTAGTCCATTTGAGGAGGATCTCCTAGTGTCTAGGGAACCTGGAGCATCTGTAAATAGAGCTCCAGTTGTTCTAGTGTCTGGCAGTGCCACTCCAGCTGGGAAGGCACAGAAGTGCGAAGTGAGGGGTGAATGGGGGATGTGTTCCCCAGTGGAAGAACCAGTGGGTCAGGGGCCAGCCAGTTGGGCTGAGTCCCCTTGGAGTGACCATGGTGACACCACTTCTGTTCTGGGGGATCTTTGTGCACTGTCAGGTGGACAGGGGACGGGAGATCTGCACCAGGCAGATTGTCACACAACATATGAGTCATGTGTTACCCTCGGGGGATGGCGTGTGAGTCCCCAGAAGTCCTGGAGTGCCAGGCAAGTATTCCGCCAAAGGGTTTAGACCCAAGGGTGGGAGGCCAGGTTCAGGATCTGCCTGACAGAGGGCAGCTGCAACCTTGCGCAGTCCTGCTACATGGGGCACACGGAATGCCAGTGCCCCTCTTTGGTGATTATACAGCTGCCCAGCAATTAGTGGGCAGCTGCCACGTTTAACCCTCAAACTCTTGCGCACCTTTGCTTCAGCTGCCTAGGCAGCGCGCCCTGACTGTGGTTGGACATAGGGCGTCGGAGCCTTGTGAGAGGCCAGTTGGCCTGGGGAAAATGTTCCTGTGTTGTGCCCCCGCCTGGGGCGCACTGTGTTTATGATGGTCAATACCTAATGTATTTATCCTTTGATACCTAATGCCTAATGTGATTTATGCGTAATGTATTTATGCATCCTGCCTGATACCTCTACCAGTGTTATATGATTAGGAGGTTGTTTTGCCTAGTATGGTTTATGCTAGTAAGTTTATGTTTCCCCGCGTGGTCTATGCCTAAGGTGATTAGTATTTCGTAGTGTGTTCCTACCTTTTACCAGTGGTTACTGGTTGTGTTCTACAATTATTATTTTGTGACTCAGTTACTCTATGTTCTACATCTACTATTCCGACTAAGTGCTGATTCTGACAGTGGTCAATGTGGCCCTGTCATGTGTATATAATCCCCTGTAGATACTGCCCAGTGCCAGTTGGCACAGTGTATATGTTGATTATGATCTAATGTATTTATGGTAATACAAAGGCTATTTTTATATATAACCATGTGTGGAGTTCCTTTTTTGTGGCGTGCCTAGTGTGTTGCTGCTGTGTGTGTTTTGTGCAAACGCTTTACACATTGCCTCCGGGATAAGCCTGAAAGCTCGTTCCAAGCTACCAAGGGGGTGAGCAGAGGTTATCTTGGCGTGTAACTTCCTTGCCCTGACTAGAGTGGTGGTCTCTGTCTGGCTTTGGCGGAAGCCTTAGCCAACCAGAGATCCCATTTCTAACAATATCCATCTCCTTTCAATTCCCCATGACCAGTATTTACCTGCTACATCTGTGACTTTATCCTCATCAAGGACTAAATCAATTACAACCTTTTCTGTCTTCATTGTCACATTCCTGCCTCTTTGAGGTGAAGTTTCACCCTGGACACAATCACCTCCCATGTCCCTTTAAAGCATATCTACTCTTGGATTTTGTTTTTAAAACTCACCAGTTTGCCTATACAAGAAGCTCCCACCCCTTCCTTCTCCTGCTTTCTTATCTCCATGTAGACACTGGTAACACCTGACTGCCAGATTTTGATTTCAGGGGAGTGTTTTACAGAAGCCTCCCTCAGAGGGGTATCTTGCAATATATACTTGTTCTTTTCCCTAGGAACCCTCTCAGCAGCAGCGATAGCTGAGCTGCACCTCGGGGTCGCCTAGTGGTCTCTAGCAAGAAAACAACCTTACTACAGCATTTCTGGGTGTTATGAGAGGCTGTAAGTAGAACACTACAGCAGGGAAAATTGGTGGATATTCCCGAAATATCCTACCTGCATGTTTTTGTCTTTCACAATGCGCTCTTCTGTCGTGTCTGATGATACTCAAGAACATGGAATGGGCCTCCTTTAGAGGGCTCTGGCATTTAGCTCTTCCGTGATGGACACAAGCACAACATCCATGCTTTGTGGCTCCAGGGGTGGCAAGCATCTATTTTCTCTTCACTTTAGCGAGTTTTGCCCGTCTGCTGAGATTTTGGAATTGCCACTCAGTTTAGGAGTGATGTGTCTTGAGAATGTGCTGCACCCTCCTTGCGAGGAATTGGAGGATTTGAATAGGCCATCTAGGATTGAGTTTCCTACAACTGAGCAGCTGAGAACGAGTGACAGAACCATATTTTCGAAGTCTGGAATTTAAGACTTTAGTTACCTGAGTAGATGTAGCTATTAGGAGGCTTATCTGTTTAGTTCATCAATGAGTTAATTCAAGGGTTTTATTTTGCTCTATGATGAAGCCAGGAGTCTACACATGTCGGGACCAAAGAAGGAAAAATGCTAAGTGGATGTAATGAATTGAGACATTTGTGTGCTGGTGGAGAAGAGTCTACATAGAAAAACTGGGTAAAACAACAGAAAATGTAAAGCATTTTTTTTCTTGAAACTATTTAACGGTGTCGCATATTCAGGCATTGCCACAACCCTTTGGTAGACTAACACAGGAGATTGTCAGCCTTTGTCTACACAAATATGGAAAGAAAAAGCAGCATGATTCTGAATTTCCAGACGCTAGTAGATCCATTGCGTCTTTAGGGCTGTGTCTGCCTTTTGTCCCTAACACATGGAGAACCAACTCAGCCAACGACTTCACACAGATTCTGAAAACACATGGGCTAATTTCTGAACTGCATCGCAGTCTGACCTCCTTGGTAAAGGCCTTCAACACAACTAAGGCACCCATTTTATATTAAATATGAACAGCTTGTTAACCACCAGTGAATTTTCCTCGTGTGTTAAAATGTCACTTCAGAAAAGGGGGTGGTGATGAACAGAGTGTCTGAATTGAGCAGACCACTCTTACCCAGTCCAAAGATCAGGGCTTGATCCATCACCGTTATTTATCTCGCTGCCCCATCCCAGCTCAGAACCTGGCTATATGCAAATCAGTCTGTCCCTGGCCCAGTGCATCATGGGAACAGGGCAGACTAAACTACCAAGCCAATTCTTCACCAGAAAGGAGACAAGCTACCGGGGACCGGTTTCTGGCATTTCAGCCGTCTTCGGCCCGGCTTGCTTGAATCCTGATGGAGCAGTGAGAAAGGGACTCATGTCTGAGTATACCCTGCCACACCTATAGTGGCCAAAAACGATTCAGAAAAGGGGGTGGTGATGAACAGAGTGTCTGAATTGAGCAGACCACTCTTACCCAGTCCAAAGATCAGGGCTTGATCCATCACCGTTATTTAAAATGTCACTTGTCATGTCATTAATAAATAAAGCTAGTGTGTCTTTGGCACAGACTGAGAAAGATGGCATCTTTCAACTTTGCACATTATTGGAAAACGAATGTAATCTATAAGTGTTCAACTGATCTAGACACGCATGAGACAGCCCAGGCTATTTGATAACAATCAATTAGGGTTCTACCCTGCACTTTTGATATTTTCTGCTTCCATTAATTTCAGAGTTTGGCATCTCCGGGCAACAAATTAGGGCAGTCAGTAGTCCTTAATATATTGTAACTCTCGCCATCTCAGATATCATTGGTTCTGGCCTCTGGTTAGATCACCCTAAAGTTGTGATTGGACAGAAGGATAAGCCAAAGAATAGGATGACTCCACTGTTCTTGAAAGTGGGATACAGGTGGCAAGTCCCATTACAGTATGTGTTCCAAAAGTGCTAAACCTATTCACTTTACCTTTCTGCCCCTACCATCTCTGTAATTTGTACATGCATCCAGTGACTGGGTTAATGCAGAAAGATCTTAAGTTTTAAATGTATGCTAAGGCAGATATGGGCAGGGAAAGAAGCCATGCATCATTGTCTTGCTGCAATTAATTCTGGAATGCAGCCAAGCATGTGTGCCTTAAATGGAGAAAAAATGAGATTATGATGGAGGTGCAGTGGCCCCACTTCTACCACAGATTGGGAGACTGATTGTTTTGGGGCCAGATTTTATGATTATCTTTGATGCCGGAAGTCTTGGTTATTGTTTAAACAGGATTTGTTTCTGCAGAGAGAAATATTTAACTTTCTAATATCTTAGTCAGCAGCGCTGCCTTGTCATAAGTATTAGTTCTTACCTGATTCCCAGCACCAGAATTTCCAGTTTGTTACCAGAATATCGTTGCTGATGACTATGCCAACTCGGCATATGCAGCCAACATACTTTGCTAGACTCTAACCGCCTGATTCATGAAGGTAAATTGCACCCGCAATCGCTGCGAAAATGCAATTGCGGGCGCAATATCCGTAATCGGGATTCAACAAGAAAATATCGACTTCGCAAACCCATAATTGCGAATTCGCAATTAAATTCGCAGAATCCCGGTAGGAGAGCATTAGCGAATCGGAAAATGCGACAATCCACGGATTCAGCGAAATAAATTGCGAATTCGCAATACAATCGCAATCGGAATTCATGAAAAATCGCTAATTGCGAAAAACCCAAAAATCGCAGTTTGCGCGGCGCAATTTAAGGACAACTCAAAGCAGGTGGTAACCATAAAAGCCATCAAAAATTTCCATTTAAAAAACCGTTGGCCAATCAGTAAGAGGTACAGGCCTGACCAATCACACATAAGGACAATCAGCAGCAGCATTAGGAGTTCCACAATGCCAGGAATGTACATGGTGGTCAGGCGTCGAAGGCTACAGCGAGCAGCACGGAGGAGACGCAGGATCCAGGACAGGATTTTCCGCCAGCGGGTCACCTTGCTGGGCCAAACCAGAGAGCAGATATATGCAAAATACAGGCTGAATGGGTAAATGATAATGCAGCTAATACAGGACCTCGACCCCCTGATGCAGCACCCAACAAGGCGTACCAATGCGGTGCCTACACATGTGCAGGTATTGTGTAGCCTGCACCTCCTGGCCTCCGGGAGCTTCCAGGGGATAGTAGCGGCTGCTGGGGGGATATCCCAGCCCACCATGTCACGCTGCCTCCAGACTTTTGTTGACGCCATGCTCACCCAGCTACACCGGCACATCACATTTCCCACCAGCCAACAGGATTTGGACTTGACCAAGCTATAATTCTACAATGTAGCCCATTTTCCACATGTACTCGGATGCATAGACTGTACCCACATCGCCATCTGCCCACCAGCTGCCACGGAGTATATGTTCCGCAATCGCAAGTCCTACCACTCCCTCAACATACAGATGGTCTGCAATGCTAAGACATACATCACTGACATTGTGGCCCAGTACCCAGGGAGTAGCCATGACTCCTTCATATTCCGGCACAGCGGCCTCCACACACGACTGGCCAGGGGAGACTTCGGGGAAGGACACCTACTTGGTAAGTACACTTTGTCGACAATGTCACATTGCAATTAGGTAGCAGCGCAGCACAGGCAATCACCCTCTGCTCCTCTCATTCAGGTGACAGTGGCTACGCCCTCCGTGAATACCTCCTCAACCCATACCTCAACCCTGCTACACCCCAGCAACCGCGCTACAATATTGCACACATACGGACAAGGAATTGCATAGAAAGGACATTTGGCCTGCTCAAGAGCAGGTTCCGCATACTGCACAAGACAGGTGGGGCCATGTATTACAGTCCTGCAGTGTGCTGCCGCATTGTGGCTGTCTGCGGAATACTACATAACATTGCAACCAAGCGCCGGATACCTGTCGACATCTCTGGCAGTGAATCTGAAGGGGACAACCGGCCACCTGCACATGCGCGCCATGCACGCGGGGAGAACCCAGCTGAAGGCCACAGACGTCGCAACCACATCACAGTGAACAGTTTCTAGTGCACCCTCTTCCCTCACCCCACAAATCACTAATGCATGCAAAATGTAATAATGACACAACGCTAATGTGTGCTGCAAAATAAATATATTTGTTTCAATCACAAAAATGGTACCAGTTCAACTATCTTCTACTAACAGTATTACTGCATACTGCTGTGTCAAAGGACAGGGCAGGCTTATCGTCAGCCTGTGCCTGTAATTGTCAAATGTTGTCAATTGTGCCTCCTGCGCGTTCCACCCAAGCGCCTCTGAGGCTCATCCTCTTCCGGGGCACCTGTACCTGGCGTGGGCCTGGTGCTGCGCCTGAGTGGCGGGACTTGTGAGGCAGAGTGGCTGCTGATGCTGGATGCCCCCTCACTGACATCATCACCCCCAACAGTGGCAGGTAGAGCAGGAGGGTGTAGTGGTGTAACCGCCGTGGTCAAGTGCTCCAGGACCCCGGTCATATCCTCACAGCACTGGATGAGTTGGTGCTGCTGTGCTAGGGACCGCCGCGACAACTGTGAAGTTGCATTGGCTGCAACATAATTGGACCTGCTGTAGGCGGCCAGCCGGCTCATGAGCTGATGGTGGCGCCGGCGTGCTGCACTGCGCTGAGTAGTCATCGCTGCAGTGTTGGCCTCCATGGCTGCAGTCATGCGGGCCATTCCTTCCCCCACACCTGCCATGGCTGCAGTCATGTTGTCCATGCGGTCCCCCACACCTGCCATGGCCGCCGTCATGCGGTCCATGCGGTCACCCACTCCGGCCACATTGTGCCCAATCTTGTGGAGCTGGAGCTGAATGGCACCTTGCTGCCGTGCCTGGCGTTGATGGATACGCAACATGCGTCTTTCGACGCTCATACGCGCCATATGTCCATTGCCCCTCCTGCTGATTGCTGCAGTGGTGTGCTGGCGAGACCTGCCACGCCTGCTCTGCTCGCCTGACACTGTGGCTGGCCGCTGTGTTGCCGCTGTCGTGGGCCCAGATGTTGTAGCACCAGCTGCTGGTGGTGTCACAGCAGGTGTTGCTGGTGCGGCAGGGACTGGAGGCACACTAGTCGTGGGCCTGGGTGCGGCTGCAGTTGGTGCGGCTGAGGCTGGGGGCACACTAGTCGTGGGCCTGGGTGCCGGTGCAGTTGGTGCGGCTGAGGCTGGGGGCACACTAGTCGTGGGCCTGGGTGCGGCTGTAGTTGGTGCGCCAGACGCAGGGGGCACACTGCTGGTGGACCTGGCGGCTGGTGTTGTTGCAGCGGCAGGGGCTGGTGCCTGTGTTTGTGGTGGCACCTCCTCCTCCTGGGCCTCCTCATCAATTAGCAGCCTTTCGCTGTCGCTGCTTTCAGCGCCACCTGTGAGGGTAAGTGGACGATCATTAGTTGCATGTATCTGTCAGACGTGCAGTTGCTACATGCATGCTGGGTGACATTCCCTGAATGGCTGTGGCTTTGCGTACTTTGGAACCTGTCTGGCTGCATTGTGGTACTACTACATTGTGGCCACACTACATCTCCCACAATGCTTCAGGGCAGTCCCTGATGTGCAACAATGGCATGACTATGGGACATTATGGGAGCCTATTTGGTCATGGACATTCATAGGGGACAGGGTCGCAGTCGCATGCCACTTACCTTGGGTGTCTTGGGTGGGGCGGGATGAGTCCAGACGTGTGAAGCCAATGCACGCCTCCCTCTCAAGGGTGTCTTCCACCTGGTCCTCCAAGGCTGTGTTAGGAGGGACTGTAGGTAGGTCCGCCACCACCAGTGCCCGATGCCTCTCCAAGGCGCTCCGCCACCTTCTCTTTGGCACGACCTCGGAGGTCGTACCATCTTTTTTTAAGTTCATCTAGTGACCTATCGGCCACACCCACGGAGTTGACGGTGGAGGCTATTCCCTGCCAGATCCTCCTTTTTTCCAGCTCCGGGACCCTCCTGGAGTCTTTGCCAAACAGTTTGGCGTGGTTGGCCACCACCCCTTCAATCAAATGTTCGAGCTCCTGCTCTGAAAATTTGAGCTTCCTCTTCCGCCCTGTGGTGTTGCTGGGGCCAGGAACAGGTTCCTCTGACATGGCAGTAATGTTGTTGCAGAGTACAAATCACCAGTAGTATAGCAGCAGCTCTCCCACTTGCTCCCTCGAGGTCTGCCTCACTGTGGTGAATGGGGGTGGGAACTGGCTGCTTCCTGGTTGTGATGTCATCACTGTGCTCGAAATGCGACTTCCCGTTTTCCCGATCTCACGATTTTGCGATCTCGCAATTTGCGATATCGCTAATAGCGATATCGCTATTTGCGAGATCGCAATCCAGACGCGGGTAGCCGGAAATAGCGATTTTTCTGCGATTATCGTTATTCGCAAACGGAATTTGCGCCCGCGTGCGAATCGCATTTTTTTATCGCTAATCTTCATGAATTCAGATTTGCGAGTTCTCAATAGTGAATCGCAATTTTTCGCTATTTGAGAATCGCAAATCCCGTTTTTCATGAATCAGGCTGATAGGTGTTATGAAAGGGCTATGGTAACTATCTGCATATTCAGCCTACGGATCACATTTCCCCTCTAGTGGCCCACCCCTTCTGGCTGCCCACGATAAAATTAAGGTCGATAAAGCAGTAAGCAGAAGATGACTAATCTAACTTTAGAAATCCCTCTACAGACTTATGCCAGCTCATTCACTGAGGACATGAGCACTTCTGTAGAGAAGTATTCCAGACCAAAGGTGTAGTTAAGGTATATATTTATTTGCAGATAAGATAGGTAAATAACAGCCAGGGAAGCGATGTCTTCAATCTCAACAGCTCATCCCAGAATGAATGTCTCACATAGAATCACACATCATACCATTCTACATTCTGACACTCGTGGACTTAAAGAAACATACAACATAACACATCCTCCCCCCTTATACAATGAAAGAAAACAAATACAGAAGAAAAGAAGCATAACAAGAAAGAAAAACAAGGGCAATAGAAACAAGTCAATAAATTTACATAGCAAAGTCTTTAAGCCAACCAGGCAAAGCTCTAGTTCTTTTATCAGGTAAAACCTCAACAACCTTGCTCTGAAGAGTATCACATACATCCGAACGAGTAGTTGTCTGAACATCAGAACTGCAACCTTCGCCCACTCCCCCCTCATTACACAAGGAAGAACTGGGTTGCCTGAAAATATTCTGTTCAGAAACAGACACAGAATCATTAGCAAATTGAGACTGTACATGACTTTTCTCAAAATGATCTTCTACCCAATCAAAACTATTGACACTTGGATTAGAAAACACCTCTACACAATCTTGATCAGGATTCATGGCAATGTTTTTAAGATTCCACACCCTTCCATCATCTAATCTTACTGAGTTCCTTAAAACTTCAGCAACCCTACATGGTGGTTCAAAACGACTCACGCCCTTAGGTACCTTAAAAGGTTTCTTAACTCTCACCCAATCTCCAACCTTGACAAGAACATCTTTAGTGTTATGATGACAATCATAAAACTCCTTGCTTCTATCATGAGTAGACACCAATTTATCCTTAACATCAACAGGAGACCAACTTGCTATTTTCCCATCATAAAGCCACCCAGGGTTAAACTTACACCTCGCTGTTCTGCCTCTCATCATGGTGAACGGGGACATGCCAGTGCTGTTTTGCACAGTAACTCTATATGACCAAACTGCCTTCTGTACTTGCACCTTCCAATCTAGCTTGCTATGCACAGAGGCCTGAATAACGCCTTTGATCACTCTGTTGAACCTTTCAACAGTGCCGTTCCCACTAGGGTTGTACAATGCTGTGGTTTTATGTTTAATACCACATTTGTCAAAATATTCCTTAGCCTGCTTGGACGTAAATTGGACACCATTGTCAGACAGCACACAGACAGGTAAACCCTCCACAATAAACATTTTATCTAAGAGTTTAAGCACAGTCTGAGTGTCAACTCTCTCAACAAACTTGACAACTGGCCACTTGGAGAAAAGGTCAATAGCAACCAACCCATATTCTTTGGAGTCTCCAATGGGTCCAATAATATCAATAGCAATGGTGTCCCAAGGAAAATCCGGTATTAAACCATCACTCATTTTAGGCTTAAAGGTCCTAAGTGTCTTATCAGCGGACATGCAGACCTCACATTTCCTTACAAACTCCTCTATTGCGCTGTCAAAACCTGGCCAACAAAACATCCCCTTAACAACAGACTTGGTTCTCATAATTCCAAAATGCCCTTCATGACAAAGTTGTAAAATTTTCCTTCTCAAGGACACAGGTGGAACGATTCTATCATCCCTAAAAAGCATACCATTCTCAGAGGACAACTCCATGCGGATCTGCCAAAAGGCATCCAACCCAGGAACATCTCTCTTCTTGGGCCAACCTTTGCAAATGTACTCTAAAACATTTTTCAAAACAACATCTTTTTCCTGTTCAGCCAACCATTCAATCTTATTTATGGCAGGTTCACCACAATCGTGTACCAATGCCACACAGTATTCACTCCAAGGATAATCATCGCATTCCTCTAGAGGAGGAGGAAGTCTAGATAAGCAATCAGCAATACGATTATCTCTTCCAGGTAGATAGACCATCTTATAAATGTACTCCTTCATCCTCATAGATAGTCTGGCTAACCTTGCCGACGCACCAGACATACCCTCACATGACAAAATACGGATCAATGGTTTATGATCAGTATGAATGATCACAGGTTTGCCCCAAACAAATGCTCGAAAATGTTCTAAAGCCCACGCACACGCAAGGGCTTCCCTCTCAATGATAGGGTACTTACCCTCAGCAGGGGAAAGAGCCCTAGATGCAAACAAGATTATTTTTTCTTTACCATCCAAAACACATTGTGATAACACAGCACCCAGGCCTTTGTCGCTTGCATCGGTGGTTAAAAGGCAGTCGATATTTGGGTCAAAACTGGCAAGTGCATTCACCTTCTGCAACTCGAGCTTAACCAGTTTAAACTCATCCTCACACAATTCATTCCACACAAACTTAGTGTTCTTCTTCAAAAGTGCACGTATGTTGAAAACTTTTGCAGCAAAATTTTTTATAAACTTGGAACAATACTCAGCCATGCCGAGAAACGCTCTTACTTCATCTTTCGAAACAGATGCAGGAAATTTTACAATATTCTCTACTAATGCAGGTTTAGGTTTGACACCTTCTTCGCTTATAATGTGTCCCAAATATGACACACTCCTCTGGCTGAATTTGCACTTGGATAACTCCACAGTCAGGCCTGCTGACTGTAGGGTTTCCAAAACTTGTTTTAATTTAGAATCATGACCCACTTTGTCTTTTGCCGCAACCAGAATATCATCCTGAAAAAAGGAGATACTGTTCATGTCTCCGAACAGCTTATGCATCAGCCGCTGGAAAACAGCGGCGGCTGAGGCCAACCCAAAAGGCATACGCCTGAATTGGTAGCAACCAAATGGCGTTATAAATGCCGTAAGATTCTTAGAATCAGGATCTAACATAACCTGGTGGTAAGAGGCGGAAAGATCAACCGTGGAGAACCACGTTACACCCTTAAGGGAAGATACCATTTCGTTGATTTTGGGAAGGGGACATTTCTCAACCACGATGTTATTGTTCAAATGGCGCAAATCAATGCACAAACGGATTTTTCCATTGAGTTTCCGGGCAACCACAATCGGAGAAATCCATTCAGACGTCTCAATTTCCTCTATAATACCTTTAGCAAGCAATCCCTGAATCTCCTTCTTAACCTCTTCCCTTATCAATATAGGTATGGGTCTCACTTTGTGAACCTTAGGTTGTGCATCAGCCTTTAAAATAATCCTATGTTCGAACCCCTTTAGAACACCAAGTTCAATGTCTAAATACCTTAGGAAAGCTTTCTGACAATACTTTCCCCATTTTGCTGCAGTCATCCAAAATCAGTACTTTATCTTTTGAATTTGGGTCCAAAATAATGTGCAATTTTTTCTGGTCAAACCACCCCAAAACTGATGGTCCTACTTTTGCCACATACAACTTTCCTCTTGTAGACCTGCCTTTAAACAAAAAGGTAAGCCATCTAAAATCAATCATACCAATTCTATCTCCTGTATAACTGATTGGGCAAACATCAGGTGTATTCAATTGCTCACCAATCCTGTTCACAAATTTCTTCCTCCAAACCTCTTCGTTCACAATCGTATATGGTGAACCGGAGTCTGCGTAAACACTTACAATTACTCCACCAAGAGATATTTCGCAAATTGGTTTACCTTTTAAGGAATCCTCTGAAATGTTAATCACATAGTTCCCTCGAACATTCTTAACACAACATTCATCCTCAGTTTCTACTTCATCCATACTCTCTACATCTTCCTCATACACGTACTTCACATTACGTCTGCGACACATTTTACTAAAGTGACCTAAAAGTCCACATATGCCACATTTTTTCTTTAACGATGGACAGAGTCTACTAAAAGCTAGATGCTCTTTGCTATCACATCTGTAGCATCTTTTTTCCTCTATGCTCCTATTCTGAACCCTCGTAGGTTGGTTAGTCCATTTTCCTTGTTGTTGCTGTTGGCGAAAACTTTTACTAGGACCCTGAATCTTACAAATAGTTCCAGAAGTCTTGGACAAGTCTTTTTCAGTTTCTTTCACGACCGTAGCGCACCTCCCAGATAATTTAAGATTTCCTCATGATGGCTACCACGTCATCTAGAGGTGCATCTCCATTAACCCAAAGACGATCTTGTAGGGCAGAGTTGTTGTTGTGCATCACTAGTTGATCACGTATTAGGTCATCATGTAAATTGTCAAATTTACAATCAATGGCAAGTTTTTTTAGGTCATCTATCCACTCATCCACAGTTTCTTCTTTAGTTTGTTTCCTTTGAAAGAATTTGTGTCTTATGACCCCAATACACACTTTGGGTGCAAAATATTTATCCATATTTTTGATAGTGTTCTCAAACTCGTCTAAATTGGGATCATCCTAGAAAAGGTTTTTAACCCAATAGGTCCTAAAGAATGTAGCAAAATTCTCTTTTTCTGTTCAGGTTTCATTTTCTTTGTTTCATCAACAGCTTCTAAATAATTAATGAAATATTCTTTCCATTCTATCCACTTAATATTGGGTTGAGCACCTTTAACCCAAAATGGTTCAGGAGGACTAATCGAAAAATTCTGTTGTGCCATGTCTCTGTCCTTATCAGCAGTGCTTACAATGCAGTCACCTTCTTCCATGCACTATAAAGCACATATGATATACAAATTCAATAAAAACAACCTTCTCCCGACCTCCTCACCTGTTGTAATAGTCAAAACCAAAAATAACTACCCTTTATTTACTTCACCTTAAATTCTTGACTGGAATGTACTTAGTGTATGATGTAATTATTCATTTCCTTCGCGCTGTGAAGTTTTACACGTTATTGAAATCTTTCTGTCCCAAAGTCGAAATCCTTCGTAAAAAGGTAAATAATGATTTCCAAAATGGCCGCCACGTCGGGGTCACGCTGTGTGACCTGCGTCCGACATCAGTTTCTGTGCCTGCGTTGTGATGCGCTTTCAATCACAGTCGCGCATGCATAGTGACGCGCGTAGTCCTCCTCGAGCTTGCTGGCGCATGCAGACCGAATGATGAACACGGGTTGAAAGATGCAGGTAACCCGGTGACTCAACGGCTTCAAATCTCGAGTGATACCAGGCACAACAAGACAGTAAAACAAAGCGTAGTCATGACAACAGCGGTATATATAAAACGTAGTGTAAATCACAGCGTCAATTCTTTGCCGGTCCGTTTTTCATTTAAAAAAAAAAAAAATATTCGTAAAGTACAGTTATTAGTATCCATCCATTGAAATAGGTGTAGAACTCCAGTTTCCCTCATCGCCAATTTGTCCCTTGGGGCATGTGTGTGTGCAACATGGGAGCACATATCTATTTCAGGGGTGCAACAGGGTGTCCTTTGGACACCCTTGCACCCTTGAAATTGCATGCGCAATTTGCGTGTACATGTTGGGTACTCGCAAATTGCGCATGCAAGTTCCCATAGGAATGAATTGGAAGCCATTCCTTAATTACTACTCGCAATTTGCGAGTCGGAATTTGCGAGTCGCAATTAAGGAATGTTTGGAAATCACAATTTTTTTTAGCTATTCCTACATGCATAGGCTTTTTGCGATTCCTTAATTGAGATACCTTAAAAATCGCAATTAGGGAATCACAAAAGCCTACCGTGATGCATGTGGCCCAAAGTGCTTTGTGACATGCGTGGAATACATGTGCATGCTCAGTTAAAGGATGTGGTTTTCTGAGGAGAATGTAAAAGTTGGAATGCATAGGCAACATTTTAGGAAAACGGTTTGGACTCTTTTCACACAGCGAGCTTTCTGTCACCTCTTACTTGCCATACTGGATGACCCTGTCTCTCAAAATTGCATATGTCACATATTTGAAGAGATAACTATCCCTTTGCTGTACAGGTTTTATAAACACAGGTTACTCCTGTCAGCCTCTCTTGGAAAACGCATTTACTCGAAACAGATGTGACCTTCTTCAAGACAAGACTGCTTCTAAGAGAATCTACTGACACATGACATTTTTCTGTGAGGAAAACTGGTTGTGTTCAGTGGCGGTAATACATGCCAGTGTGGCGCACCTTAGAATACGTTTTTTTTCAAGGTGAGTAGAAGGCCAGCATTGTTTCTAATGAGTTTATCTATACCCAGTATTAACCAGTACCACAAGAAAGTGATTAAAAAATATGAGAGCTGCAGCTTCATTAGTATTTCAAACATAGCTCTTTCTTTCAAAGGCCACATTTTAGAAACAAATGGTAAATGTTTACCTTGCTTGCTGCTGAAGCTCCTTTCTAGGCAACAGTGCCACAGCGGAAATGACTGCAAAGTAGGCCTGGGCGCAAATAAAATTAGTGGTCCTTTACCACACCTACATGGGTGGTGCAAAATGTGTCATGCCAATCTCACTGGTGACATTTTGTGCTTAAAATAAACAAAACCTGTCATTCCCATCATGGGGTTCGCTGTTCAGATCCCCAAACTGCACTGGAAGTTTGAATGAGGGATCATTTGAAGCTTGAAACCCAGTCAGGGCTCCAGGAGCCTGGATACATTCTGTGCAATGTCCCCCCTCTGTCACTCGGTGTGTATGGATTACAAGAACAGGAAGTGCTCAGGCAGGCCAGGGGCCCTGGTTTCTGTGTGCTGTGTCGCAAAGTGCCTAGGTTGGGGGCCTGAAGGTTTTGGTAGTCCTCCCCTACGTGCCTGGGATAGGAAGCTCTGACGGGGCCCCAGGAGAGAGCCCACACAGGCCTGCGGGTAGAAGCCCCCAGCTCTTGTCTCTGCCACATCACCTGCTGTGTCACAGTGGTCCTGGGGCATGTACCAGCAGGCCCAGGGAGGCCTTCCCTGCTTGCCAGGGATAAGAAGCTCTGACCGACCCCCTTGTCAGAGCCGTGGCTGGCCAGGGTTGAAGCCCTCAGCCCTTGGCTCCTTTCTCTGGAACACCTTGTCGCAAAGTGCCTGGCACCGTGTCCTGCAGGCGGTGGAGGTCGCCCCTGCTTGTCCAGGTTTAGGACTTCTGACTGTGCCCTAGGACACTACTCTGTCAGAATCAGAGGTGGAAGGCCCCGGCCCTGGGCTCCCTTCTCTAGCCTGCTGTGTCGCAAAGTGCCTTTTACAGAGTCCCGCAGGCCCAGGGAAGCCTCCTCTCCTTGCTTGGTAAAAGAAGCTCTTACTGGGCACCAGGTCAGAGCTCCGGGTTAGAAGCCCCCTGGCCCTGGGCTCCCTTTTCTAGGCTGGTGTGCCGTAAAGTGCACAGGGTGAGGTTCCAGAGGGCTGGGGAGGTTGGCCCTGCTTGTCCATGGTCAAACGATTTGACCGGGCTCCAGGTCAAATCCCCAAAGAGCCCTGGGGTGGAAGACCATAGCCCTGGGCTCTATTCCCTTGCCAGCCATCTCTCAGAGTGCAGCTGACCGAAGCCTTCGGACCCAGGGAAGCCTCCCCTGCTTGTCCAGGATAAGAAGCTCTGATCGAATCCCATAACAGAGCTTGGGCAGGACTTGGGGTGGAAGAGCATGCCCTGAGCTTTGTTACCCGGCCCGCTGTATCTCAAAGTGCTGCAGACTTGGGCCCGCAGGCCCTGGAAGGGCTCCAGTGCCTTTCTGTGTTCAGAAGCTCTAATTGGGCCACAGCGGGTCAGAGCCACAGTAATATCTGGGATAGAAGCCCCAGACTAATTTCTTTGGCCTGCCATGTAGGAAAATGCCCAGGAGGGAGTTCCACAGGCCTCCCCTGCTTGTCTGGAATAATAATCTCTGACCAGCTGGAGTCAGCTCTGGCAGGCCCTGGGCTCTCTTCTCTACCCTGCTGTGTCACAAAGTGTTCAGGAGGGCCCATGTGCCTGTCCATTGTCATTTTCCACCCACTGCATTTTTGCAGTTGCTCGGAACATCTGTTCTATGGGGTGGCATCAGCTGCATAGGCTGATAAACAGCAACCCCGTGTCTTGCTCTGGCTGCAACTTGGCCCGCCTCTCCCTTTTTTTTGTCACAGTGCAGGCTGGGCCTGCCAGTGCATGTGTGACTGCCTTGTCCCCCACTCCCAAAGCAGTCTCCTAAGGGGTGTGAAGGTCATTCCAGGATGGGAATGCAGCTACTCCTCCCGTCCACCTGGTTGATCCTGCCAGTAGCATTTGCTTGTCTCAAAAATTAAGCCATGCATGTGTAGGCACACACAAATGGAATTTCCATGGCTGCTAGAATCAGACTTGCCCTTCAATGGATCCTTGTTAAGGATTTCAAGTGTACTCATTCCAATTACAGGGCCTTGAAAGTGTCCTGCACTGTTATTTGTCATCACCACCTCCGAGAGTCGAGAGTGGGTAATTTATGTGCCAGTGGCCTTCCTTGGATGTGGTAGCTGTTTCTCAGACTCCCTCTTGGAATTGAACCCTGATTTCCCATTACCCCTGGTCACATGGAATGGCACAGAAAATACCATCGAAAGTTGATAGGGCAGACATCCCTATGTATTGTCGCCATCACAGGGACGTGAGATCAGCCCATGGCTATGTAGAGTAACTAATGTAGCCAGGTGAGCCCAGATTGGTCTCGATCTGATAAATGCATGCATCTCGGGAGGGCCAGCGTTCTTCAACATGTATTTAGTCCAGAATTACCACAGTTCTCCAAATAACAGATAAAGCAATCAAAGAAACCATAACTGAATTAATGATCCATTAGCAGTTTCATTGTAGTAGTAGTAGTATTTGTATAGCGCACTGAATCGACCCCCGAAGGGGTATCTCAGGCGCTTGTACGCATACCGCTGGGGAACCCTTCCTGGCTTTTCCCTGTGAAGTGCCCACTCCTGGGCACCCCCAAGGTGAAGCCAGGCATCCTAGCGTTGTTGGGGCCGTTGTGGAGATTAAGCAAGCTATTGCCCAGAGTTGCAGAGTGGGACCCATGATTAGAATAGGCACCGAGGCGAGAATTATCAGGTCCGCGGAAATTGAGCCCAATACCCGCCGAGGCGCGATTTGAACCCTGGTCCGGGGCTAGACTTCTGCATCAGGGTCTGCCGCTCTAACCATTGAGCCACACTTCTCCACATAGCAGGCCAGTTTCCTGAATTCTTCAGCTAGGAATAAAGGAATAGGACGTTGGTTCTATTTTGCTGGTTTTTGGAATCGGGGACATGATTCAGCAGGATGGCCCGGGGCATTCCTACTGTGCCGCTAGAGGTGAAATTCTTGGACTGGTGCAAGATGAGCTAAAGTAAAAGCATTTGCCAGGCTGATTTTCGTTAATCAAGAAGGAAAGTTGGAAGTTTGAAGATATTCAGATAACGTCGTGGTTCTGACCATAAACAATGGCGACTAATGATCCAGCGGTGTTATTCCCACAACCTGCTGAGCAGCTTCTGGGGAACCAAAGTCTTTGGATTTCAAGGGAGGAAGTATGGTAGCAAAGCTGAAACATAAAGGAATTGATGGAAGGGTACCACCATGAGTGGAGCCTGCGGCTTAATTTGACTCAACACAGCAAACCTAAGTTGGGCTGGGCACGGAAAGGATTTACATATTGATAGCTCTTTCTCAATTGAGTTGGTGGTGCATGGCTGTTCATAGTTGGTGGAGCGATTTGTCTTGTTAAATCTGATAATGTATGAGACTCCTCATGCTAACTAGTTACATGACCCCCAGTGCTTGGTGTTCAACGTCTTAGAGATGCAATTGGTATTCAGCCACATGGGATTGAGTAAAAACAGTTCTGTGCTGCCCTTAGGTGTCAAGGGCTGTGCATGTGCTACATTTGATGGATCAGCGTGTGTTGACCCTTTGCCGACAGGTGAGGGCAACCTGCTGAACCCTTTTGTGATAAGGATGGGGGATTGCAATTATTTCCTGTGAGTGAAAAATTCCTAGTAATTGCTGGTCATAAGCTTGTGTTGATTAAGTTCCTGCACTTTGTACATACTGCCCATCGCTACCACCAAGTGGATGGCTTGGTGAGGTCCTTGGATTGGCCCTGCCGGTACTGGCAATTACTCTGGTGGAGTTTTGAGAAGACGATCAAACTTGACTATCTAGAGGAAGTAAAAGTCATAACAAGATTTTCGTAGGTGAGTCTGTGGAAGGATCATTAATGGTGGAGCAGCCTGAGCGACTGGCAGTGATAGCATGAATCCTCAGGCATCTCTAAGACAGATCACAAGGTGCAGATGCCTGCCCTCTCCATGTGTGTCCTGGCTGCCTTAGTGGTCTGTGGTCGCTGGGCGCTTAGGTGAAGGGCAGGCTCCTCCACCTGGCTGGGAGAACTCAACTGACATGTGAGGGGTCAAGGTGGGTGATGCCCTGGACCCTCTAAGAGTGGCACGATATGAGAGACAGCCCTCCTAAGAGAAAACCCTCACCCAGCACACACTTGGGGGACAACCCAATACAAGCGACTCCCAGGCCTGGGACACCCTGAATGACCTGCCATGAGGGCCTCTCAAGCCCTATTCTGGCCTGCCTGGGTTTTGAGTGACTGAGTAGTGGTCTGTTTTGGGTGGCACGACAGCCTGGATGAGAAGAGGCTGGGGCCATGAGGGAACCCCGGCTCCTGTCAGTGACAATGCTGTGCCCCCTCAAAGCCAGTGTCAACTGCTCCAAGCGGCAGGAGGAGATGTTGCCCTTGGCTGCTCGAGCTTCCACATGCATACCGGAAGCGGGTGAGTTGCTTTGATGGTGTGGGCAAATCTGGCTCCTCTACCCTCCGTGCCTTCTAGCATGGCAAGGAGAATCCCCAAATCGCTGGCATGGCTCAGGCTGCTGCCTAAACTAGGGACTTTTTTATATGCAGTGATCGAGCCATGGTGGGTGGCAGATGGCTGATGTGCAGGTGGGGCAACCCTCCCTCATTGACAGGCATCTGGTGGACTAGTCCTATGTGGCCAAGCTGGGAGAGTAGGGTGGGGCTCCTGGGCAGAGCATCAGGAAACACTTTTTAAATCCTGGAGGCTGACTTTCAGAAGGGAAGCATGACAGGGTGCTGGGCTGTCACAATGTGTTGGTGGTGGATGGATAGTGCTTCTTCCTGCTTCACCTGCAGGTTGGCGAAAGTTACCTGTGGCTCTTGGTGGTGGATCACATGGCTTGTGCGTCAATTATGAACACAGCTAGCTGCGAGAATAAGTGTGAATTGTAGAACACATTGATCATCAGCACTTTCAATGCACCTTGCGGCCATGGATTTCTCCCCGATGCTACCCCTCTCTGAGGTCGCTTGAACATTAGTCGCCCTGGGGCTCTTCCAGTACACGTTTGGGGTTGTTGCAGGGTGCTCTGCTCCCTTTATCTTCCCAAGGTCAGACCCCTGATCCCCCATGTGGGGATTCTCCTCTGTCCTACTGCATAGATAATCCACTGGTACACTGCTGGTGTGCCTAGTCTTCCCTGCCTTGATGGGGTGGGTGCCTGGTCTGCCCCCGGCCTGAAAAGCCTGGGGTGCCTGACTGTCTGTCCATGTGTAGTGTCCAGATGAAATTCTTGTGGCCTTCCGTTGTGATCCTGATGTGCAAATCGGTCATACGACCTGGGTATGGGGCAAAAAACGAATCGAAACATCTAGTAGCACGTTCCATCCAGATACCTGGTGCTCGGAAACCCCAGTTTTATTTGGTAAAGTGAATGATTAGAGGTCTTGAGGCCAAAACAGTCTTCATTTATTCTCAAACTATAAATGGGTAAGAAGGCTGGCTTGCTGGCATGGAGCAAGTCATCAAACCCCGTGAAGGACTGGGTTCTTTTGGACCCAGCGGTGCCAGGGCACAACACCTGAAACCTTCGTGGGTAACCTGCTCCGGCGTACAAGTCACAGAGACACGGGACACTTCCTTCGGCGTCAAAGAGTCAAGGTTTATTTACTGCAGGGAACACAGAAGTCACAGGAAATACATCGAGTGTAGTTCGGGGAGACTGCTTCAAATTGGTTTTGTGGATCGCTCCTTTTATACAGTTTTTACCCATACGATAACATGAGACACAATAGTTTACAACCTGGTTCCCACATGTCGCTCTCAGAGGGGTCGCTTTGGTCACTTTGAAACACATAAGGTCCGGAACATAAGTGCGGAAACATTTGGCGGTTCCCAACTGTAAAAACCCATCTTCCCACCATTAGCAAATTCCAATCAGCAATAAAGTAGATCGAAATAGAAACGAAGACAGGTGCAGAGGAAGACGGAGACAGTGGGGAGATCGGAAAGGGTGTGAAAGGGGGAGGTAACGAGAAGCACGAGATACAGGCATCAAAGGGACGTGCCTAATGAGATGCACGGCTGAGACAATAAGTCCGTGCGGCAAGATGAGCCTCGAGCGGCGCCATCTGCCTTACAGTAGCAACCCCCTCATCATAAAGACACTTTCAAAGAACATGTGTCTTCCGCAAATATCTTGGGAGTCCCAGGGTCGCGAAGCGGACAGCGTCCGTTCGCTGACTACTTGAGGGCAAGAGACAAAATGGATGCCGTATCTAAGATGGAACCCGTGGGTACAGATGAGAAACCCACATAACAAACGAACGGTTTAAGTTAGCACAGCGAAACTGCGCACACTTACTAAACTCGTCATTTGCGGTTCATAGATACTAGACTCGACCATATTCGTACGAGTCGAAAACACCACTTACAATTGTCACGGAACCTCAGACGCTCCTTTTGCCCTCATGTAGGCAAGCACTAGTCGGAATCATATTCGATATTCATCAGACCATCAAGATGTCGTTGTAGCATAGCTCTGTCCAACCGAGTCCCCTTGGTAACAGATGGTTGTCTCATACTCGTTGTAGCACAGAGGCCACATAAGGCAGGACCACACTGCACACAAAGGCAACACGTGAACAGGAACACTACCACAACCCCGATGATCATCAGAATCTTCCAACCCCAAGTCGACATCAAGCCCCAAAACCAACCAAGTAGCGTCCAATCCCCTACATCCACGTGTATGGATTCGGAGATCTTATGCAACTTCGAGATGGCTTGATAGACAGTAGGAGCATTATCAGGTATGAAAATGCAACAGCTCGAATGGATCACTTTACATACCCCACCGCGATCTGCCAAGACGACATCTAAAACCATACGGTTTTGCAACGTCATAAGTCTCTCCGCCTGAAGTTCTGTGGTGATATTACCAAGGGCACTGGCAGTAATATTAGCTGTCGATTCTACCACTCGAGTCAAATGTCTCAGGTTCCTACTATTAACCATAGGTCCCCAAAACGGGAGGAAACCCTTGAAAAAGTCTCCTGCCTCTTGACCGGCAGTATCCTCTTCGCTAATTACGCCTCGTACAACTCTAGTCTTATGATAATCGGCATCTACAGTGAACGTCGGAGGCAACAGATTTGCAATGAAACATGAGCCCATAAAGTCTGTGGGCAACCATGTGTATGCACGATCATAACAGATAAAGTATGTACCCTTGGCAGCCAGAAACACAGGGGTCGGGGACATTGGCAGAAGGTAACTTTCAGTGCAAGCACTGGCTCCAAGTGAGGCTTGCGAACCACGACCCACAAGACAAAGATTACCAGTGTGGGGTACGACCCATATTGGAGACGAGCTTTTAAGCTGCTTTTCATTAGTGAACGTACTATATTCCCCTCTACTTAGGACCCTATAGGCTTGCACCTCTTCTTTAGGGATGAGAAAAGCATCATGGATCTCATCTTCCATATCCGCTATTGCCATCGATAGCACCCACTGATACGAGGTAGGACCAGGGTTGGGGGAACGTTGTTCTGGAGTGGGGTGGAAACCCAGTGCGCTTCGAAGCATTGTTTGAAATGCTCGAGCTGACCCTTGGGAACTATACGGTAACACCAGATATGGAATTCCCTTACCCGTAGTATGTGGCATCAGCCCACACACCCAACAATTAGTAGTGTTAACCACTAACTGATGCTGATGGAGGAGCTGGATAAAGGAATTGTTGCGGAATTCTACACGTCTAGCCTGTTCGTGTTCCGGTAACATGTGAAAGGAATGAGGAGAAGCAGTAGAAGTAAGATTAGGGTAAGGAGTAGGAGTAGGGGTAGGAAGTAAGAAGTAAGACATAGTGTAATACACCCCACCCGCCAAAAATGCAGAAGCAGTCAGAAACAATACAAACAACGGAAATACAAAACATTTAGTACGACTAAGTTTCTGCAGTCTGACTCTATACGCCTGAGCTCCTTCCAAATCATTAAGCTTCGAAAATGCCATTTCCCTACGACCGTCCGCAACGTTTCTTGACGCACTTCGTTCTGTGCAGCAATAGTCAATCCCCAGGAGTTCCCAGGAACCGACGGCCTTTAACCTAGCGTCAAGACCTACTGTCCAGAAGGAAGTACGCGCGCGGCCCTACGGCCCCCAATACACAATATGTATTTTATTTAGCACAATATGTCAGCTGTGGAAGGAAAAAGATACAAGGAGTAGCTTGATATATGTACAAAAACAATTCAATGATACGATTGTTCAAAGTTGATCAGGGGAAACGAGGATATTGCAGTTATCAATTCAGCAAAGCAAGAAAATTTTATTTGTCCTTAGTATGAGAACGCAGAGAATATCGATGTTTCCCTGGACGTGTCTGCTCGTCGAACAAAGGATCCGTTGAAGAGACAGCGTCCTGTTGATCAATTGGTTGATTTGATCTTGAGTCTTTTGCTGACAAATGTTCAACAGTGGCCTTCTGCTGCGCTGAGTGTTCACCAACAAGCTGTGCGTCGCTAAAAGGTACAAACGCCGGCAATGTTTCTGCTTCTGTTGACGCAATGCCTTTCCTCACCCACGGGTCTGCCGGCAAAGGAATAGGGACTCGCTTACAATGGGTAGCATGTACCCAATTCTTCCGCCCCTCAAGACGAACGGCAGTCCTCGTGGCCAGGAGCACCTGGTAAGGTCCGGTGAAACGGGGGTCCAGATTCTTCTTGCGTGAAAAATTACGGGTAACTACCCAATCTCCGGGCTGGAGCTGGTGGCCTGGACCCTCCGTCTGCGTCGGTAAGGCGTCGTAAACCTGTTGATGAATTAACCTCAGTTTAGCAGTCAAGTCATGTAAGTAATCAATCAACATCGGATACTCAAGATCAACGAATATACCTGGCCTAGGAACCCCCCACACATTCGCAGGACGGCCGAACACTATTTCATAGGGGCTAAGCCCTATTCGGGAGTGTACAGTCGCCCTAGTTGACAGTAATGCTAGAGGCAAAGCGTCAGGCCACGAAAGTCCAGTCGTAGCCTGAATCTTCGCTAGTTTTAGTTTAAGGGTGCCATTGTACCCTTCAACCAATCCAGCTGACTGGGGATGATTGGCGCTATGGAATTTCTGATTAATTCCAAGGCCCTTACACACACTCTTCATCACACTTCCAACAAACTCACTTCCGTTATCTGACCACACGACTCTAGGCATTCCATACCGAGGAAAGTATTCCTTCAGTAGGATTTTCGCAGTAGACAAAGCAGTATTGTCTTTGAGGGGATAGGCCTCGATCCATCGGGAGAATGCGCAAACCACAACCAAAACATATTTCAGGTTATTGCATCGCTCCATATGGATGAAGTCCAATTGGATCACCTCAAAGGGATACAAAGGAGGAGCAAAACTGCCAGGGGGAGTTGGGGTTCCTTTGCCAGGATTGTACATTATACACACCATACAATTCTTCACCAAACGTTCAGCACACTTCGTAATGCCATCATTCTTCCATACATCAGCCAACAACTTGCAAATGCCTTTCGCGCTAATATGTGCTAACCCATGTGCCATTGTCACAACGGCCAGTACATACGCATCAGGCAACATCCATCTTTTCTGATCTGACAAATCAATCCAGCAACCATTCGCATCCAACCTTCCCGTACTTTCTTTCCACTTCGTCTTTTCAGTCTCGGTGGCCTCATTCTGTATTGCTTTCACACTCTCTATGGTATTTTCACACATACTTGATTCTGCAGGCCACCTAACCGAACTCGTCACATACATTCGAGTGCTAAAGTTCCGGGCAGTCTCCTTAGCAATCTCATCTGCAAACGCATTACCACGACCAACATCATCCGTCACTTTACGATGCGCACTACACTTAACAATTGCAACTTGAGCAGGCAAAGTCAATGCATCCAAAAGATCGTTCACAAGCTGGCCATGCTGTATTTTCGTGCCATGTGACGTGAAGAAACCACGCTCTCGCCACAACCGTCCAAAGCTATGCGCTACACCGAAAGCGTACTGACTATCGGTGTACACATTCACACGTTTACCTTTTGCTAATACACATGCTCTAGTAAGAGCAATCAGCTCTGCAGCTTGGGCAGAATTCTGATTCAATCTCGCAGTCTCAACAACAGTATTCAATGTCACAACAGCATAAGCAGTAGTCACATCACCATTCGGCAATTTAAAACATGACCCATCCACATACAGAGTGCCCTCTGGGTCTTCCAATGGGGTGTTTTTAAGGTCCACACGACCTTTTGTCTCCTCCTCTGTCCGCAAGTAACAGTCATGTTCTGCTACTTCATCTGACTCTGCACTAATTGGTAACAAAGTTGCCGGATTTAGGACATTACAACGTTTTATCTGAATATGGCTTGCCAAAAGCGTCAATTCGTACCCAGACAACCTTGCACTCGTCAAGTGCTGAGTTTTCGTTCGATTCAAAAGAGTATCGACTGCATGCGGAACCATCACCGTAAGCATATTATCCATGACCAATCCTGCTGATTGTCGGATAGAGACCGCAGCTGCCGCAGTTGCTCTCAAACAACTCGGCAATGCTCTAGCTACTGGGTCTAAGGTCGAGGAAAAATATGCACATGGACGTTGCTTACCACCAAAAGGTTGCGTTAAGACACTCAAAGCACAACCTTCCCTCTCGTGAACATATAACGTGAACGGTTTGCTGTAATCAGGAGTACCTAACACAGGAGCCGAACACAATGAATCACGTAATTCAGAAAAACTCTTCTGACATTCTTCCGTCCATGGTAAAGGAGTAGAAACATCCTTGCACGTAAGAGCCACCAGTGGTTTCGCTAGCAATGAAAAATTAGGAATCCACTGCCTGCAGTACGACGTGATACCTAGAAAGGCACGCACATCTCTCTGGGTTTGTGGCACAGCCATTCGCGCAATCGCTGCAATTCTCTCTGGGGTCAATCTCCTTCCCTCCTTTGACAATAAGTGACCTAGATAGGTTACTTCTTGACAACAATATTGGAGTTTAGAAGGTGACACCTTGTGATTTAACTCACAGAGATGTTGCAGCAACGATACCGTAGCAATTTTGCAAATGTCCTGAGTATCAGCAGCCACCAATAAGTCGTCGACATATTGGATTAAAGCCGCACCAACCGGCAACCTAAACGCATCCAGTTGACCCTTCAAAGCTTGACTGTAAATCGATGGACTTTCACAGTAGCCCTGAGGAGCGCGTTTGAAGCGGAAGCTACGTCCACCAAGAGAGAAACCGAAAAGGTCCCTGCTCTCTTCGGCAATCGGGATGCTGAAAAACGCATTTTTCAAATCAATCACCGAGAACCACGAAGCAGTAGCTGGAATCAGAGTCAGTAGCGCCGTGATGTCAGGCACAACAGGGAATTGAGGAACCACAATTTTATTTACCTCCCTTAAATCGATAACAAAACGATAAACAGGCGGTTTGGTAGGATCAGTACGTTTAAGAATGGGCAGTACAGGGCTGTTGCACACGTTTCCCCGAGTCTCCTCAATAACATCTTTCTCGATCAAATCATAGATGATCGCTAACAAAGCTCGTTCACCATCAAGGGAGATACGGTATTGGGGAATACGTGGCAATCGCACATTGGATTTCAACTGAACAACATAAGGGGAGATATCAAGTAGGCCCACATCATTTGGACCCGTCGCCCACAAAGACGCAGGAAGAGAATCCAATTCCGGTGGAAGCCTATCGAGAGACAAATACATGGGAGAGACTACTCTCTCTCCGAACGTAAGCTTTACACCCGCAGGAGAACAATACAAAGTTGCATACAAACGTTTAAGCAAATCCAGACCCAAAAGATTTTCACCACAACCCGAGGTTAAAATCAACGGAGCTTCGAGCTCACGAGGCCCAATTTTAAGGGGCAAAGGGCATGAAACTGGATTGCTAACGGGGGCGCCAGAGAATCCAACGGAAACATTTGTTAAGCCAGACAAAGGTGCGCCAGGGAGTTTCGAATGCATGATAGAACTTTTCGCTGCACCAGTGTCCAACAGAAAAGGCTCAACGACGCCCGATGTAGCAACTGCGACGTAAGGCCCTCTCTGATCAACCGGAACTGATACCACTCCCTCTCCTTGTCTTTGGCTGTCCTAGTAATTACTATCGTTAGTTCCCTGATCGACGTAATAATCGTCTACATTGTACTGCGCAGATCGTCCTTGTGATGATCCACGTTGATCGAAACAGTTATTAGAATTAGATGAATTGTCAGAACGGTCGTTCTGAGCACCACGACCTCTACCACGTGATGCGGGCTGTGAACCACCACGGCCTCCCCTAGATGAATTACCACCACTACGGTCATTTAAAGCAGGACAATTGAATTTAATGTGTCCCTCCTGTCTACAATAAGCACATTGATTGTACCCTAACGAAGATCTTTGGAAAGAGGAATCATTACGCGGCTGCGATCGATTCGATTGCGACTGTGGTCTATTCTGTTGAGACGCATTCTGATTAGAACGCGGCGGATATGCTTGTTGCAACAACACTTTAGTTTTCAGCTCTTTCGTCTTTTTATCAGCACGGTCAGTTTCCTCTTTTTCTCTATTTTCGTAATATTGTGCCGTAGCCAATATCTGAGCTGAGGTAGAAACGGCCCACGCACTTTCTGAATTCTTCAATTTATTGCACAAGTCGGGCAATAAGTTCGATACGAATTTATCCACAAACAACCGTTGTCCACCCTCGGTACCCATATCCTGTCCACTATGATCAACGAATGTTTCCTCAAACCTCGTAAAGAAGTCTGAAACACTCTCATCCTTCTTCTGCTTACAGGCTGACAACTTATCCCAATTCACCCTCATAGCTGGCATGAGCGTTTTCATTAATGTAATGATTCGCTGGGGAAGAAGTTCAATCAACTGATCGGGTTTAGTAGCAGCCACTTGTCCAGCGTCTGCCGCTGTAATAGCAGCCCAATCACCACCTAATTCATTTGCGTGATCTTGGTGACGAATCTTAGCCCATACCGGTTGCGGTACGACATTGCCAAACAACATGTCGATATCGGCAAGATTCATTATCGTAGCGTCTACGAGCTGCGATAATTCCTTATAATACCCTGCAGGATTTTTGCGAGGATCGGGTAAAGTTTGTTTCACCTGAAGCACTTCCGATCGTTTCCATGGGAGGTGTATCCACACTCTCTGGAAATGCGCCGGAACTGGAGCATTAGCATTAGTATTATCAGCGGGTACCCAAACCGGCGGAACTTCACGCATAGGATATTGGCCAGACTCATCTTGTTTTTCAATGTCCTCAACGAACAATGCATGCGGAATAGGAGCGGGACGAAAAGATAGTAACCGCTCAATAGCACGTCGGACATTAGTGTCGACTATCAGTCCAGTTGCGAACTGAAGCCGAAGTTCAGACAGGGCGTACAGCACCTCGTCAGGCGCAAAGGCCACTATCTGATCATGTAAGAACTTGCACATTTCATCAAACACATATCTCTGAGTAGGTATGTTGAATTGATCAAACGTTTCGAAGACAACACGAGGTGGATTTCTAACAGGGTTTACTATCCAACCCATCGCCATATTGCATAGCGCAACACGTTCTCTATTAGCAGGAAGCTGGCTACGTCTCTGAGGACCATCAGAACCAGCAGACCCAAAAACAGGTCCAAGCGACTGAAAGAAGTTTGGCACACTAGGAGAGTTACGGTTACGAGTAGAGGGACAAGAATAAGACACAGGACTAACAAGAGAAGGAGTAGAGACATTAGCAACAACAGGGGTTAACAACACAGGAGCAGTAGTGCGAGCAGGAGTATGTGGAAGCGGAGGAGCAGTAGGAATAGAAACAGACAAAGGAGCAGGAACAGGCGGAAGAGCGGGTGCAGGTTGAGGAACTGGTGGAGGAATAACAGGTGGAAGAACAGGTACGGCAGGGACTACAGGAGCTGCGATACCCTGTACGTACGGAGGTGGCGACTTCATAAGATAGGACATTAAAGAATCCTCAACTGCCTCTTCCTTCTTATCCGACTCCGTAGGCAAAGCAGGATAGCATTTATCTATGGACATACGCTGTAGCCTCTCAAACACTTCCTTATCCTTATCCTCCTTATCACGCTGAAACTGCTCAGCTTTCTTCACTATGGTAGCAACATTATCTCGCTCACTACGTTTATTCTGTCTGATCTCTTTCTGTCGGGCTTCTTTGCGCCACAACCGAAAGGCATCAAACATGGCCGGCCTAGATTTGCGTTCGAACAACTTTATTTCTAGATTATCTAAGATCGACGCTTCGAAGCTACCGTGAGGTGGCCAACGAAGATCGCCGTCTTTCTTTGTATATTTTATCCAATAATCGTTAAAAGCAATCGGGCCTAGCCCATGCTTGCTATATAAGTCATAAGTAGGAGTTCCAACCGGAGGTATCGGACACGAGTCCTCCAGCAGGGAATCCGCACCACAAGGTCTAAAACAACTGAACAAAGTACTGCGACCAGGCATCTTGCACGCTAGCCGAGTTTCACAAACTTCAAGGGTTACGGGATTTACCAAGTCCCAGCAAGAACAAAACCCTCGGTCTTTGGCGGCTGCAGTCGTCAAACAAATACAACAACAACAAAGTACGCTAGCAAAGTGTCACCGACAAAAAACACTCACACAGCGTGAACAACAAAAACACTAGTGTTTATAACAAAGACACTCGCTAAAGTGTCTACAACCAAGAACTCTGGGAGCGACCCACAAATACTTAACTCAAAGAACAATGGCGTCCTCAGGAAGGCCCGTCAATCGTCTCGCTATACCAAGGTCTACGCCAGGCGCCAAAACAGGTCTACAGTCAGGGCAGCAGTCCGTCGCAGCCGTTAGGAGGCGGGAATCTTCGCGGGAAAAGTCTTCGGGCCACTTATTTCGACAACAGGATCGATGAAGCGGGGTGCACCTTCCCTCGGAGATTTCACACGAAGTTCCTCACGATCGTCGGGCTTGGACCGGTACCACTGATGCAGCCCCACGTTGGGCGCCAACTGAAGGACTGGGTTCTTTTGGACCCAGCGGTGCCAGGGCACAACACCTGAAACCTTCGTGGGTAACCTGCTCCGGCGTACAAGTCACAGAGACACGGGACACTTCCTTCGGCGTCAAAGAGTCAAGGTTTATTTACTGCAGGGAACACAGAAGTCACAGGAAATACATCGAGTGTAGTTCGGGGAGACTGCTTCAAATTGGTTTTGTGGATCGCTCCTTTTATACAGTTTTTACCCATACGATAACATGAGACACAATAGTTTACAACCTGGTTCCCACATGTCGCTCTCAGAGGGGTCGCTTTGGTCACTTTGAAACACATAAGGTCCGGAACATAAGTGCGGAAACATTTGGCGGTTCCCAACTGTAAAAACCCATCTTCCCACCATTAGCAAATTCCAATCAGCAATAAAGTAGATCGAAATAGAAACGAAGACAGGTGCAGAGGAAGACGGAGACAGTGGGGAGATCGGAAAGGGTGTGAAAGGGGGAGGTAACGAGAAGCACGAGATACAGGCATCAAAGGGACGTGCCTAATGAGATGCACGGCTGAGACAATAAGTCCGTGCGGCAAGATGAGCCTCGAGCGGCGCCATCTGCCTTACAGTAGCAACCCCCTCATCATAAAGACACTTTCAAAGAACATGTGTCTTCCGCAAATATCTTGGGAGTCCCAGGGTCGCGAAGCGGACAGCGTCCGTTCGCTGACTACTTGAGGGCAAGAGACAAAATGGATGCCGTATCTAAGATGGAACCCGTGGGTACAGATGAGAAACCCACATAACAAACGAACGGTTTAAGTTAGCACAGCGAAACTGCGCACACTTACTAAACTCGTCATTTGCGGTTCATAGATACTAGACTCGACCATATTCGTACGAGTCGAAAACACCACTTACAATTGTCACGGAACCTCACCCGTGTCTAGTGGGGTGCTTTTGTTAAGCAGAACTGGCGCTGCAGGATGAACTGAATGCCAAGTTAAGGCACCTGATGCCAATGCTTATCAGACTCCAGAAAATGTGTTGGTTGTTATAGCCAGCAGGATGGTGGTTTGAATCTGCTAAGGAGTGTGTAAAAACTTACCTTTTAAATTAAATAGCCCTGAAATTTGGTGGCGCTGGAGTGACGGGCCCATACCTGACCGTCGTCAGCACGATGAGTAGGAGGACCCGCTTTGGTGCACATGGAATTCTTGGGAGAGGGCCTGGATAAAGCAGAGCGAGTACGAATCGTGGCGATATTAGCAAATATTACAATCAGAACTTTGAAGGCGGAAGTGGAGAAGGGTTCCATGTGAACAGCAGTTGAGCGCGGGTCAGCCAGTCCTAAGAGCACCTTTGAGCAGTGACCGGCAATGCCTTCGTTGCTCTCAGCCAATCAAAAGAGAGTAAGGTTAAGATCCTCGAACCAGGAGTGGTGGAGATAGGTGCCTTTGCAGTGTCCAGTGTGGTAACACAAACGATTCTGAAGAAGCTGGCAGGAGCCTTGGGGAAGGGTTTTCTTTTCTTTGTGAATGGCAGGACACCCTGGAATGGGTTCACTCTGAGAGAGTACCCTGAGCCTTGGAAAACATTGCAGTTCCAGTGGCATCCAGTGTGCTCTCACTGGTCCTTGAAAATCCTGAGGAGATGGTGTCAATCTCGCACTGGGCCATATCCATATCTGCAGCAGGTCTCCAAGGAGAACAGCCTCTGGCATGTTGGAACACTGTAGGTGTTGAAAGTTGGCAAGTCAGATCAGTAACTTAGGGATAAGGATTGGTTCAAAGGACTGGGTCGTCTGGCTTGGGTCCAAACTGGGCCCGGTTGCACATCACGGCTGGATGAGGTGTTGCTCTCCGAGGCAGTAGTGAATCAGGATGCAAGCCGGCCCTTCCTGTTAATCCCGTCATATGGTGTTGTTACCTCTTCCCATGCCCCTCCCTAGGGCACATGACCAGCATCTTAGCCTTGGCTGGGACCTAGCAGCTGACTTAGAACTGGTGCAGACAAGTGAAATCCGACTGTTTAATGAAAACAAAGTGTCACACAGACCCAAGGTGGGCATTGATACAATGGTATTTCTGCCCAGTTCTCTGAATATTAAAGTTAAGAAATTTAGAGGAACTCGGATAAGCGGCAGGCTTAACTAGAGTAACTATGACTCTCTTATCCTCTTCTCAGTCATAGTGGCCTTTACATCCAAGTGGTCCTGCAGGAAACTATCTCTATACCACTATACTCTATGAGTAGAAGTCTGTAGATATAGACAAACAAGGTTCTATTGTTCCTGTGAGCATGATAGTGAGAAATGGTGAAATTAAAACTCCCAATTCCAGCTGGAGTAGTTTGTGTATTTTGAAAAACCTGCTAAGATGGTGCAAGGGGGAGCTGTCTTTTCAAAAAATCATTCACCTCCTTACCGATTTTGTCAATTCTACATCTAGATCCAGCAATACAATCAATAACATGGAATCAAATCACACTGTATCACCCTGTTCACCCTCCATATTAGTGGGAAATGAGAAAACTTTAGACCTTAGTAAAAGTATTGAATTTGTAGCCTCATCAGCCAAGAGTGACACTATTGCAGCAATAGTTGAAAAACTGCTAGATGTGTACGAGTTCAATCAGAAACTCAATAACAAGCAAAGTGGTTTTACCAAAATAGTAATATACTGGAAATATCCCAATGAAAAATGCAACTGCGATTTGTGTCAAAACATAATGGGAACATAAAAAAACCCATAGAAAACATGTCTCCTATAAACATAAAGGATTCTTCCTAAACACATATGGCTCAAAATGTGACAAGGAAGCCGAATTCCACAACATTGCATGCCACTATGCAAAATGCAAAAGTAGAATAAAGAAAGGAGAGCTCCAATTCCTCTATAGCTTCTGTGACCTCAGATTCTGATCAAAAATTGGAATGTCGCAACATGTAAGACATGCACATCCAAAAGCACACAATTATGCTAGACTCATAGCTCTAGCACGCAGCAAACTATCCAAACTATGGTCAAAGGAAGAAATACTGCTACTAGCGGAGTTAGAAAAAATTTATGAAAACGCTCATGGTGTATGCACTCAATGGTTCTTCATTTTCAGAATAAAAACAGAAAACAAATTTTAAGAAAAAGAAGGTACAGAGAAGAAAAAAGCAAAAAAACTGGCAAAGGATGTGTAGCAGGCATCCAACAACACTTAAAGTTACTCCTACAATGAACCTGAAATATCAGTGGAAATAGGAAAAGAAAGACATAAAAAAGAGAGCACCTAAAATCACTAACATTAATAAGCTAAATGAAAGAATATCTGAAGTAAAAACATATTTCAAAAATCCACAGCATCATGAAGCTGCTATAGACCACATGGAAGAAATTGTGATTTATATCTGAGAAAATACTAGTGGTACAAGTCCAAAGCCAGTCAATTGCAATGAACCTATGAATACTGATCAAGAAGAACATCCGTGTGACCCAGTCCAAAATAACATACCCAAAAAAGATAAGAAAAATGAAAGACTCAACAGAACTCATAAGAAAAGATATGAAAGGGCAAAGGGTGGCTTAAAGGAATACCAGAGAATGCTTAAGAAAGACACAAATAAAATTACCAGATTAATCACTGATTGTGCAGAAGATGCCTCTTGTCAAACTAGGGCTGGTATCATCTTTCAATACTACAATGATGTTATTGAAAAAGAGAATAAGAAAAACCTCAAATTCATCCCTATTGAATGAATACCGGAATAATGTTATTTTGAATGACTATTTAACCACATCGCTGCTACTTGAATTTTCCCCCTGTGCTGGACAATGCAGAACAGGGTGTGGTCGTGACGGAACCATTCCGTCATCAGCACAGCTCAACCGTGACTGATGACGGAATGGTTCCGTCACCAGCATCGAAGGGGTTAAAGAAATTACTGAAGCATTCAATGACTCTAACTTAAACATAGCAGTTGGGCCTGACAGTATTGACTTAAATGATCTCTACAATGTCCACAAAAGAACCAAGGCTGCTAGCCAAAACCTTTTCAACTTGGTTCATTATGAGAAGAGTCCCAGAATGTAAAAAAAGAACCGTTCGATTCTAATTCCAAAGAATGTACCATTTCATGAGCTAAACAAAGTTATCAGTTGGAGACCAATTTTAATTTGGTACAGGATTTTTCGAAACTATTTCCAAACATCCTGACCAAAAGGATTACTTCATTAGTTGATTTGAATACAAGACAAAAAGGCTTTATAAAGGTGAGCGGATGTCTCGAAAATTTGACGCTGCTACAGAACATTATAAAAGAGGCATGAAAGAATGGACACTCAATTGCAGTGTTGTTCATAGACATTTCAAAAGCTTTTGACTCTGTCAGCCAAGATCACATTATATGGAGCTTAGAAAGACATAGAGTTCCGGTATACATTAGAGATATAATAAAAGACTTATATATAGATTCATAAATCCGGTCCCGCAAAAAAAAGCAAAATAAAGGTGAGAAACAAGCAGAAAGAGTCCAAATATAGATCAGGAATAAGCAGATAGAAGCAAAATGGAGGTCAGAAAAAAGCAGAAAGATGCAAATATAGAGGTCAGAAACAAGAAGAAAGGGAAAAAATAAAAGGTCAGCAATGAGCAGAAAGAGGCAAAATAAAGGTAATAAATGAGCAGTAAAAGGGAACAAAATGAGCAGAACCCAATCAGCTACTCCCTAACCCACTCACAGAACAATTCAGACACAAACACACCCACTCAGACACTAACACACCGACTCACATACCCACTTATACACTCACGCACCCATGCACCCACCTAGTGAGACACTCATGCACTCACTCACACACTCACTCTCAAAGGGTACAGGTTAGTGTCAGGAAATAAAATAAAAAATACCTTTGAAATTCACTGAAAAAAATAAAGGTTACAGGGACGTTATATTTAGGAAATAGAATTAATATAAACCTTAGAAATGCATGAAAAAAACAAAGGTTACAGGGACATTCTAGTTAGGCTCAGATTTCACACGCAAAAAGCCATAGAAATTCAGCTGGTATAGTTACCTGAGCAAAATATAACTTACACTCCTGCAATGCCCTGCTTAGGAATCCACATATGTGGCGTTAAACAGGGACCCCCTGAGTGAAATCAATTCCTGGATCAGGGCAAAGCAGTTGATAGCAAAGTAAAATATCCAGGCAAAAACAATGTAGATATCTGGCACAAATTCAGTACAACAATGTACACACAAGAAAAAGAAGATAATATAACCAAATATTATGATGACATATGAAATTTAATAACATTGATAAAAATTGATATAAACATGTTCAATCATATAAAGGCAATATATAAAAAATGCAATAAAAAAGAGAGAGTACAATGTCCAATTATGGTAGTCTCTAATATTCAGGGAAAAATTAAAAACTTTGGTGACTCCCAGCGCTGATTGTCGGAGCTGATTTCTGTCTGTCAACGCGTTTCGACACAAACAGTGTGTCTTCATCAGGACAATGTCAGCATAGTTCTAAAATTTAAAGGGTACTGTTTTTAGAATACTTTTACTTGTGTTTAATCAGATACAACTTTTTCATAGACTTTGATGATTATACTTTAACAGGTTGCCAGATAACTCTTACAACAACAACAGAATAAACCGCAAGATAGGGACAACTTATAGATGGCTCATGTATATTTGTAGCAGTTTCTAGACCATATTGAGATTCTATATAAATCAGAAAAGACATTTGGTATGAAAACTAATACAAATAGTGGTCTATAGATCATATTGAGATATTGTACAAAACATAAATTACATTTTGTTTCAAAAACCAAATACACATAGTCGTTCAATTTATGAATCTAAAGAGAAGAAAGAATAGGAAAAAGGTTTTGGTGCTAATGTCCTGCCTAATTTTAAGTTTGGGAAAAGAATACTGGTTCATATTATGAACTCATTATTACCTAATTAGTGAAGGTTATTCTAGAAAAGGGCCACATTATTTTAGTATAAAGAGATTCCTAGTTATTTATTGAGTCCTAAAACTCTATAGTTATAAATGCTTCGGACTAATGTCTCCACCTATATGATGTACACTTCTAAAGAAAAATACTCGCCTTTGAAGAGTTGGGATAACAAAGTTACTTGGTCTTTCAAATTCATTCAGTTCAATGGTGTCTATTAGGATCAGGAAGTACAGAAGAAGATAAATGATGCAAGTAATTATATTCGAACCTGTCTAATCTTTTAAACTGCATTTGGATACAACGGGTAAAAATAGAACTTTTTAGTATGACTTATTAGATTCTAGTTCTATCATTTATCTTCTTGTGTTTACATTGCTATACTGAATTTGTGCCAGATATCTACATTGTTTTTGCCTGGATATTTTACTTTGCTATCTAGGACTCCACATATTACATCACTCATGACATGGTCAGTGACATCACTGATGGCTACATCTACAGAATCACTCACACACCCATTCTCACCCCCATGCAAAATCTCATACACCCACTCAAACACCCACACAACCACTTGCCTACCCATTCACAAACCCATACAAATACTCATTCACCCACTCACTCATGCATAAAGCCGTTCACTCACTGACTTACTCATACAGGCACTCACACAGCCAGTCACTCACCCATACAGATGCTCACATACCCAGTCACTTACTCATTCAGATACTAACACATGTACTCAGTCACCTAAACAGTCACTGAGACAACCATATAGTCTATCATAGAGCCTCTCTCACACTCACTCACTCACCCATATAGCCAATCACATACCCACTCACTCACCCATACAGCCACTCAAACACCCACTCACTCACCCATACACCCACTTACACACCCATGCACGCTCCCATACAGCCACTCATGTATCCTCACTCTCACCCATACAGACTCATTCACCTGCTCATTCACCCATGCAGTCACTCATGCCCTCTCTCATCTACCATTCATAGCCACTCACACACCCACTCACTCACCCGTACAGCCACTCACTAACTCATACAGCCACTGACACAGACACTCGCTCACCCATACAAAAACTCACACAACCACTAACTCATCTATACAGTTTCCCACATACCACTCACTCATCCATACACCACTTACACATCCACTCACTCACCCATACAGAAACTCACACAGGCAAGTACTCACCCATACAGCTACTCACACACCCACTTATTCATCCATACATCCACACACACCTACTCATACACAGTTACGCAGACACTCACATGATCTTTGCTTTAAAGTAGAATCACTCATTAGTAGTATGCAAAGTAAACGAATTTTACTTTTGTAATACCTTTGAATATATATATAACACTCAGAAACTTTTAGAAAACACGCACAATCACTGGAGGATGTTATCAGTGAAGTCATCAGTGATGTCATTTGAGATGTCGTCAGTGATGTCATGAGTGATGTCACTGGCCATGTCTTGAGTGATGTTATATGTGAGGTCATAAGCAGTGCATATATATATATATATATATATATATATATATATATATATGCAATATGCTCTGAAAAAACAAAGGTTACAGGGATATTATAGTTAGGAAATATATATATATGTATCACATAAATGATTTTTAATCATATGGTAATCATACCTTACTTTGCACAGGACATTTGCATCTGGATGAACCAGAAGTACAGTAATACGCAGACAATTTATATTGTTAGATAGGTACTGGAGAGTGTACTTTATCCGATATCTGATTCCTGTTCCTGTGAGGACAACTTGAATTGTAGTTGTACTTTTGAACAATTGTATTGTTTTTGGAAGCAAGACCGATTGGACTCTGATGGGCAGCAACATTAACTCTGAATGAGCCACAGTGAGGTGGTACAAGAATAGCCAAATGCCTCATACTCTCCTTAGTGATGCACATGAATGGATGAATTGGATTTTCACTGTTCTTATCTACCATTTAGTGAAACTAGAGCCAAGGGAACAAGCCTGGCAGAATTAGCAGGAAAAGAAATTCCTGTTGAGCTTGACTCTAGTTTGGCACTGTGAACAGACATGAGTTACAACACCATAAATTGTATTTGATCACCCTCATGCGCCCAGTTGCATTAACAACTTATATGAGCAACATGAATCTAGACCTACCAGCGCAATAATGCAATGATAATATAAGGTATAGACACCCCATATAATACACCAGCGGGGTCGGTGAGAGGTCAAAAACTACACAACTAGATCGCTATTGTCTCAAGTTGTAGTTTAAACATGGTGGTCTCCATGTAATCTGCTCGAATGAATGGAGTGCATTACACAGAATATATTTAATGCACCGGACTGGCAAAAATTGTTGCCTTGAGTAATAGATATTAAAATGAGATATTTACACTGATTTAGCACCCCTATCTGCTTGTGTGTGTTTCTTTCGTTTCAGGTTAATTGACCTATCAAAACGGAGTGTTAACAATCTAACACCAGTGTGAGTACTACACAAATTGTGTGAGTTACATATTTGTTTTTTAGATGTTTGTCCTGACGAATGCTCCGCAGACCCGGCTGGGCCAAATGGAGCAGAAACATGTTGACTAAATCCATAGTGCTATAGATAGATCTAGTAACACAATCTATATTTATATCAAAGAATTTTTAATAACAAAACTTCAACCTCACGTCAATTAAAATGTATTATTTTTTTGGGTGCAGTTTTGTTTTTTTAAACACCACTTGCTCACTCTCTCCTGTTGGGGGTCGCCTTTCAATCTCTGGACACTACTACCTATACCAGAGGTTGCCTCAGGCTTGAGGCAGGGATATAACACAATTTGGACACCCGATGATAATGCCATAACGCGTATGTGGGGCGGAGAAACGATATACACCGCACGAAATACATAGCGTTTATGAGGGTGATTCAAATAAAACTTATGGTGTTGTAGTTACAAGTGTCCATTCTCTCTTGGTTATGTGATATGAAATTGGGGAACTGAATGGACAGCAATTCCTCCTCCCTACCTGTTGATAACAAGACATGAGAGTTGTCTGATAAGTGGGAGTCCCTTGGGCTGCTGGTTAATTGTAATTGTTATTTTCACTAACCCAGAGAGGCAGGGAGTGAGTCCAATGGGGCTCTTGCTTCTGGCTCAAAGGTAACCCACTCTGGGAATTATGGCAGGTGGGGAGTTTGACTGGGAGTACACAATAACTCAGGTGTCCTAAGGCAATGTCAGGGGGGGCATAAACCTCCCATGAAGCAGAAGAGCAACAAACACATTTGATCTCTATTTTTGGGATGAATACAGACTGTGAAAGTGGGGCCTCACATTCCTTCTGACTTTCTGGGTTTCAAGCGGGAGGTGTCAGAAAAGTTACCACACGGATAACTGGTTTAAGGCAGCCAAGTATTCATAGTGATGTCACTTTTTGATCTCCTGTTGCCGGCTCTTCCTATCATTGTGAAGTAAAATTCACCAAGCCTTGGATTGTTTGCCCACTAATATAGAATTTGAACTGGGTTTAGACCATCGTGAGACAGGTTAGTTTTACCCTATTGATGATGTGTTGTTGAAATAGTAATCCTGCTCAGTATGAGAAGAACTACAGGTTTAGAATTTGGTGTATGTGCTTGGCTGAGGAGCCAATGTGGCAAAGCTACTATCTGTGGGATTATGACTGAAAACCTCTTAAGTTTGAACCACCCCTAAACCATAATGATACTGCAGTACCGGGGCAACCTGGCTGGTTTGTGTTGGTTATCTATTGAAAGTCATCCTCTGAGCCGAGCTTTTGTTTCCATCCTTGGATGCCTGAGCCCCCCTGGGGCACCTCTGCCACCAGGCAGGTATGAGGATTGTGGTGCAGGCTGGTGGGAGGCTGCCTCTACCATGTGCAATGTGGCTTGTGGGCCTCCCATACAACATTGTGACTCAGGGAACAAAAAATGCTTTCTGAATAAGAACCTGTCAAAATATTCCATTGAGATAAAGCAATTGTGAACACCTTTCCTAAGATTTATTTTTTTACAATCTATCTTCCTATTTTTTCAAGTCTCACTCAATTCCCAATCCTAATATCATGTGAACCAAAACGTTGATTAATCTGAGGAGTTGATAATAAGGGAATTGCTTTAAAGAATGCACTATGAAACAAAAAGGGATTCGAGTTAGCACTGTGGCCAGAGTCATTAAACAAAATGATCTCAACAACCCTCGCAACCACCAGTACAAACCTCGAGTGAAGGAAACCTAGTGACGCTACTAACATGTATCACAGCTAGTGCTCTCCACTACCCATCACGCCACCTGGAAAGAAATGAGCAGCGTTGGAGGAGGACGAAGACGCTGAGGTCATGGTGGCTTTGGTGGGCTCTTCGACGTAATGAAGAGCATTTCCCTTATGCTTCCTCGTGGTTCGTCTAAACTCCCGAAGCACCTCTCCAGGTTTTGAGAAGACACGGCTGCACACGCCAAACAAGGTTGCCAAGCACTGCGTTGCGGCACCCGGATCCGCAGCCAGAGGCACAGTGCTGCACGCAGTATCCACCTGAAACTGCTGTGTGACCCACTGCATTCCTGTTGCCGCCTGTGAACTTGTGGCTGAATTAAATTGAGCTCCCCCGTCCTGTTTCATTGATCTCACTCCTGGGCCCCACTAGTGAGCAGCTGGAACATGCTTGATGCAAGATATTCGATGGCCTGGGGAGTCACTGATTGCAACTTTTAGCGGTTGCATTGACACTTTGCGCAGTGACTTCTTTTGAGGGAAATAGCTGAGGTCTGAAAGGATCCCTTTTTTTTCTTCGTATTTTGGCTAAGTCCAGCGGAAAGAGGGGGAAGTGAGTGAACCCTTTTTTTGCATTAAGCTAAAGCCATAGTAATCTAGCAGCAATCTATGGAGATCTAGGCGACAGTGCCCCATACGTGCAGCAAGAAGAGGGCAGGGCCACATAATATGGGGGAGCTGGGCCTGTGCTGCACTTACCCCTCTCACCAGGAATCTGGCACTGGCCCACCTCTAAAATTCGAAATCTCCTCCTAGAGCTGTAGGGTGGGAGCTGACACCCGACTGGTAAGCTATAGAGAAGTGTGGTTCAAAGAGGGGGGAAAGGAGACCTGAAGATAAAGAAGTTGAAGCATGCACAAATTTAAGAGAAAGCCTCTAACCGCTAATCCTCTTTTGGACAGTCAATCTACGCCTGTTCATAAGTCGCCCAATAAGGCAGTCTAGAAAAGACAGTGTAAAGCTATTCTACCTTACGTAATACACAGCAAAGAATGGATCTCAAGGTGCAACAGCTAATGGAAGCAGATAGGCTGCAGGCCACAGACTCTTTGCTAGATACAGACAATGACGTTGTTAATGTAAACACAAAGTTACAAACTGTGAGTTCTTCTAGGACTCTGGGAGGAACTGAAGAGACCAATAGTAATATAGAGGTGGAAGATGTCCATAGCTGAGCCTACCGAACCATTTTCCACCTCTACCTGTTCTAAACAGTACCCTCTGTTCTCAAATTATCATGTGGTTCCAGCAGCTGTCAACACTATCAATACTGCAGACCAAGCAATGAGTACATTGACAACATTAGATATACCAGTCCGAGTTCAACAGGCGGCAAGGCCAAAAGAGACAGCAACGAACATTCAATCTGTTTTTCAATCTTCTCCTCAATCTCCTCAACCAGATACCATCATAATTGACAACGAGGAACTCTCCCAGGGAGTGGGAGATGGAGAAGATCCCAATCCTTCAATTAAGGACCTTTTCAATGTGATTTTATCAGACATCAAAGAACTACAGATGATACAATCACAAGAGATTGCCTCACTGCACACAAGATTGTCGCAAATAGAGGATGCAGTGGGAAAAATCCCTGAGCAGCTAGCTGAAGCTGAGTAATGAGTCTTTAGCCTAGAAGACAAGGTGATTATTTGTGAGCAGGAAATAACACAAATCAGTCAAAATATGGAGATACTAGAATCAAAGCTGCAAGACATAGAAAATTATAATCGGCAGTCAAATCTACGGCTAGTGGGGGTCTCGGAAGCTGTAGAGGGGCCTCAGGCTCGGAACTGGGCCACGTCCCTGTTAAAAAAGCCATCCCAGAACTATCAGGCAATCTTACGATCACAAAAGTTCACTGGGTACCTCCCCTCCATCCCAATAACGTGAAATAGTCGCACACTATTTTAGTTAACTCTGCTGACATTCGGATCAAGGAGGAAATCCTTTCTAAGGCAATTGAAAAGAGAACTTTGTCAACACAAGAAATTCCACAATTCAAAGTATTTTTGGATATGTCAGCAATAGCAGCTAAAAAGCAGAAAGAGTTTATCCGAATGATTCTTTTTTTTAAGTCTAAGGGGGCGCCGGTCACTATCTTTCAGCAATCAAACTTGAAGCTTCTTGCAAATGTCAAGTTCCACTTACTGGACAATGTAGCAAAAGCGCAAGAACTGCTTCCATTGATATCAAATTGATGAGAGTATTTATTTGCTGCTAAGGGTGTAGTTTGCCAGGTTACGATTCAATTCTATTTTCTATTTTGCTTTCTCTTCTTTTTTTTCTTTTCTCTCTCACTCTTTTTCGTGCTTTGGGGGGGGGGGGCGGCATGGCCGGGCACTGGGGCACATGATCACCCGGTGGAAGGGAAGTGCACCAAGGGGTGCAGCACTATGGCACCGAGTACACTAGAAGGGGGTTGGGAGGAGATGTGGGCCATTCTCCCACATTTTTCACAGGGTGGGGGTCTTGTCAGGGATTTTAGGGTGTGTGTCTCTGGCACTGGGATTGGGCAGGGGGGACTTGCAGTGTGGAAAAAGGGGATAGTTCACTTGAACACCAATGCATCCACAAGATAGTCGTACAAATTGGGAATCAATACAGTACAAGCAGGGTCAATGAATGGAAACATTATCTTAATTCTCATGGCTTTATTGCTGCAGAGTATTACCATGCACTTTATATGCTAATTGTACTGCATTGTCACTTTAACTGTTTTTTACGCACAGACACTTTAACAAGCTATGTCATGCATTGTCATGATAACGACAAGTAAGATTGATAGGTTGAAAGATAAATCAATTCTTTTGGAATTTGTATTAATTTGGAATTTTACTAAGCACTTTATATGCTATTTATACTGCATTGTCACTTTATTTATCCCTTATGCACAGACACTTTCGCTCGTTATATCACATATTGTTAAGTATAAGACCAATAAGGTAAATAAGCTGCAAGATTATCTCAATTCTCCAGGTTTTTCAATTGATGGTCAATATTTTCATGCACCTGTAAGCTATTTTTACCTCAGTGTCACTTTATTTGCTTTTTATGTATAGATATTTTAACTAAAACATCTATTGTATGATTAGCATCTTAACATGTTTTACAGTACAGATATATCTGCGGGTACAAGGCACTTTGAGTATGAGCTGTCTACTCTGATGGTTTCTCATCAGCGGGCATCTAAGGACTCTGTAAGAATTCTCTATTTTAATGCCAATGGTCTGAATAATAAAATAAAAGTTTGGGCGGTTGAAGAATGGATGAAGGGCAATACCCAGATATCATATTGATAAAGAAAAGCATTATGTAGGTAAAAAGAAATTCTCATTTAACATGTTTCAGCAATGGGCAGGTAGTAGACATTTTTCTTCGACAAGTACGCCTCAAAGGGGGTTAGCAACCTTTTTTAACAAATTTTTCCTGTTTAAGATTTTATATTCCCAAATAGATAAAGAGGGAAGACAGGGGTTAGTTAATGGCTCTATCGATGATACCAGACTGACTATAGTCACGATTTATGCTACAATAGAAGATAATCCTACATCCCTGTCAGGCATGTATTACGCATTGCTGCTTCTTCCCGGTATGGTCATAATAGGTGGGGACTTTAACTACCTACAGAATTCTGTTTTGGATTCATCTTCCGGGGTACGGGAACAAAATAAACCACGCATAGCTGAATATATGGAAAAATTAAATCTGATAGACAGCTGGCTGGTAAAATTTCCTAAGAAAAAAGAATATTCATGCTTCTCTGCCAAATATAAAACTGCTACTAGACTGGACTATTTTTTAATTTCTAGGAGAAAAAATTTAGTTAATTGTACCTATATACAAAACATCTTCTCAGAGCTTGCTTTAGTAAATCTTGAAATGTCTGGAATAGGGAGGGCAAGAAATCCCCTAAATGGACATTTAATAGAGTACATCTAGAGGATGAAGATTGGTGTAAGGAAATCCAAAGGTAGATTGAAAGCTTCTTACAGATAAACAGAAATACGGCCACAATAGAAAAAGTGCGGTATGCTTTAAAAGCCACAATTCGTGGATCTATGACATCTAAACAAATTGTAACTAAACAGGCTCAAAATATAAAAAGAGCACACCTTGAAGCTGAAGTCAGGCGTACTAACGAACAATATTTATGGGAGTAAAAATAAATCTGCTTTGGAGCTAGCTCATCAGGCTATGCAAACTTACTACTATACTAAAATATTTATGTCTAATTCTGTCTATCTCCAAAGGATTTATAAGAAGAGTGAATTCACTGGTGAATTTTTAGTCTGGCAAATAAAAGCTAAACAGGCACAGAACAGGGTTCATGTGTTGACCCCCAAAATCACTAAATTTCGCATTACTAATGAAGAGCATATGCAAAAAGCGTTTTTAGAACACTACGAAACTATTTATTCAGTTAGACAGGAGGTGGACAGCCTGAAAGTAAAATCCTTTTTTAACACATTGTAAATTCCAAAATTACTGGCAAGTCAAAGTACAAGTGTGATTGCTAGTGTTACACTACAAGAAATCAAAGTGGTTGTTCAATCTCTGACTAATGGTAAAGCATGTGGGGAAGATGGCATCTAATTTTCAAATCAGGAACTCGTTTTGTTTGCTAATGATATTTTACAAGGTGGAGAGATACCATCTTCTTTTTTTATGGCTGTGGTAAATAGTTTCCTGAAAAAAACCAAAGATAAAGAGATGTGAATTCTTATACGCCTATCAGACTCTTGAACACAGATTATGAAATGTTGGCCAAACTACTAGGAAATAGAATGAGAAGTTGCGTACAGTTAATTATACATAAAGACCAGTGCGGATTTGTCGCAACCTGACAACTTTCTTTTAATACCACTGTTGGACTTGGGCCCTGTTGCAGGTTCATCCCTAAACTTTTTACCTTTCTCCTAGCCTTTTTTCTGACATGGTGTTGGTGGTTTTAGGACTCTGGGAACTTTAGCACTTCTGTCCAGTGTAAAGTGCGTGCGCTCTGTGTTAAATATTGTAAGATTGGTCTACACCTGTTTGGCCTCTTTAATTTACCTGTCAGTCCCTTGTAAAGTGGTATCTCTTATACCCAGGGCTGGTAAATGAAATGCTACTGGTTGGCTTGCAGTGCTGATTGCGCTACCCATCAAGGTAGCCTTTCAAACCTATCTCAGGTCTCTGCCATTGCAGGGCCTGTGCGCACAGTGTCATTGCAGCTGTGACGTGCCTCCTAAAGTGTGTGCCATGTCTGTGACCGCCCTTTTTACTGCATGTCAGTCACCCCTAAGGTAGGCACTAGCTAGCCCTATGGGCAGGGTGCATTGTAGGTAAAAGATAGGACATGTACTTTAAGTGTGTGACATGTCTTGGTAGTGACAAACAGCCATTTTGTGTTCTCACTACTGTAGGGCTGCCCTCCCATAAGAATGCATTGGGGATTCACTGATAAGTGTTTCAGTGGTAATTCCTGATATGAGAGGTGCAGCGTGGTCAAGTTTGGTATATTTAGAATAGTGATAATAAATGCTGCACAATGGTGTGTGCAGATTTATTATAACTATTTTAGAAATGCTACTTTTAGAAGTTGGCATTTCTGTGTGCTATGTGTCCGCCTGCCTGATGTGAATTGCATGTCTGGCTTTTGAGTGACAGTGGCTGGTGAGGTGTATGTGGCTCCAGGAGGGCTGAATGGGACATCTGCATTTGGAGTGGTGGGAGTAGAAGTCCCTGGTCCCTGAATAGGATTGTGCCTGCCCTAGTGAGTGCTGGCTCCACCCCCCTGTGGTGTGTCTGATGACAAGCCCCCACCTAACAATAGAGAAGAGGAGCCCTGTCAACAGAGTGCTCCAATTCCCCCCTGAACCAGTTTTAGCTGGTTCCCCAAGCCCTGTGCTGGCGCAGACAAAGGGAAAAGGTGATATAAATATTGGGGCTGTGACCCCAGGAAGAGGGTGCTGTTTCTGGACTGCTGGGGCTTGCTGGGGCCCAGGAGGAACCGCCATGGGAGCTTGCCTCCCTGCTGGAGGGCCCTGTGTGCTGGCCTCCCTGGGCCCAGCTGTGCCCCCAGAACTTTGCCTTGGACTTTCAAGAACCTATACCGCCTCATGAGCGCTACATTCCTTTGTGCCAGGAGACAGGAGCTGGCCCAGCTGCAGCGAGGGGCTGCAAGGGAGTCCCCGTGAGTGGGATTCCCCCCTGTGCTCCTTATTGAAGCGGGAGCCCACCCCTCTTTTATGCTTATCGATGTGGCGGGAGCCTACCCCGCATTGTGTGCTTTGTGGGGGCCTACCCCGCATTTTTGGGGCTCCGGTGTGGCGGGAGCCCACTTCACATTCTGTGCTCTCCTTGCAGGTGCCCACCCCGCACTTGCCTTTATTTTAAAACAGGGCGCCCACCCCGCACCTGCCTTTTATTCTGGAGAGCTGGTGCCCACCCCGCACTGAGAAGCCGCCGACGACCCTACCAGGAAGCCAGGCGGCCTTGCCTGACTCTGGGCGAGGCCTCGAGAGGAAGTGGCCACAGCTGCCAATCGCAGCGTGACTGGAACGGAAGAAGCAGTACCTTTGGCAGAGTGAGGCGGGGCAGGGCTCCTGTGAGCTGGTGGAAGCCCTGCATGCTGACCAGGAGAAGAGCGCGGAGCCGGCGGCCCGTGTCTCGCCGGACCGGAGGAGTCTGTCAAGAGCTCCGGTGTGTGGAGCTCCTATCAGGCATTGTGGTGCCCGTGCTTGGAGCCGACCTGAGGGAGTCCCGAGGAGACCGGAGAAGCAGAGCCCAGGTGAGAGGGGCTCAATTTTGCACCCGGTTCGTGCAGTTTAAAGCACAGTGCCAGTTCTAGAGTCTTGGTGGTCCCTTGAGAGAGCGGTCCGCCCCCACGATGGGGGCATATTTGTTTATAGAGCCCCGTGGGGGTCTCGAGGGCACAGTGGTGCCATCGGGACCCTTTAGGGATGTTGTCACAGCTGCGCCGCCATAGCGGACAGCTGCAACATGGGCATATTTGTTCCTAGGGCCTCAGTGGGGGTCCAGAGGGCACCGAGGTTCCCATGCCTTCTCTTTGTTTACTCACACCTGCACCGCCGTAGCGGGCAGCTGCAACGTTGGTCGCATCTTTGTTGTAGAGTCCCAGTGGGGACTCCTGAGGGCACCGAAGAGCGCCAGTGCCTGATTCTTTATTTCCTCAGCTACGCCGCCGTAGCGGGCAACTGCAACGTGGGGGCACCTTTGTTAGAGAGTCCCAGTGGGAGCTCCAGAAGGCACAGTGAGTGCCCATGCCTACAGTACCTACACAGCTGTACAGCAATTAGTGAAATCTGTAACATTTAGGCCTGCGCAATTGTGCACTTGTGAATCCGCTGCATTGACAGCTGAGCCCTGACTTTGCTGGACATAGGGCATTGGAGCCCTAGAGAAGGCCAGTTGGCCTGGGGGTCAGTTTTATGTGGTCGGACGCAAGGTCCTAATGTGATGCTTATGACATAATGTGTTTGTGTTGAGGATGTATTGTTTATGCTGGTGAAGCCTAATCATAATGTGTTTATGCTAATGAGGTTTGGGCCTAATGTGGTTTATTGCCTAATGTCATGTTATGATATTTTAGGATGGTGTCTAATGCTAATGTGATAATGCTTAGGTCATTATGGTACCAGTAATTACTGGTTGTGTTTTGCATTTACTTACCTGATCTGATGGTTCTGACCGTGGCTCAATTGGCCTGGTCCTGTATATAATCCCCTGTGAATATTGCCGAGTGCCAGTTGGCACAGTGTAAATGTGTGATTATGTTTCTAATGTGTTTTCTTTTGCAGTGTGCCTAGTGTGTTGCTGCTGTATGTGTTTGTTGTGCAAACACTTTACACATTGCCCCTGGGATAAGCCTGACTGCTCGTGCCAAGCTACCAAGGGGCTGAGCAGGGGTTATCTTCAGCTTGTAACTCCTTTCCCCTGACTTGAGTGGTGGTTTCTGCCTGGCTTTGGCGCAAGCCTTAGCCAACTAGAAATCACATTTCTAACAACCCCCTTTTAAATTGAGGCCCTGGACTATTTTACTCTAAATAAAATCCCGACTCAAATCATGCTATTAGATGTCGAAAAGGCTTTTGAGTGTTTAGAGGAACAAGACAAGGCTGCCTCCAATCTCCCCTGCCTTTTGCATGTTTTATAGAGCCCTTGCCATAGCTATTTGCTCAATTAGCAGTTCGACATCTCCTATGCCTGATATGAGAAACACTAAGCTCTATGCTGATGCTATCACTCTCTTTTTAAAACCTAATATTGAAGTCCAAAATCAAATATTTAATATTTTTTGGTAATTTCAATCCATTGGAGGATACAGAATAAATAAATCAAAGACAGAGATAATGCTCTGTAATTGTACTTCTGACTCCTTATTAGTAGAATCGAGTCCATTGATCAATACAAAGCCTAAGAGGAATCTAAGCGTGTATGTTACGGAGAATGTCAATGATCTGTATGCCTTAAACTATATCCCTCTTTATAATAAGATAAAAGACAAACTGACAAAATGGAAAGATCTTCCTATATCAATAATAGGTTAGGCAGTCATAATTCGTATGATGATCTTACCTTTATGCTATTTTCCTTTTTTAGACATTCCAAATGCGGTTCAAATTTAAAAAATGTAAGTAGTGAAAGGCTTTTTTTTTACTTTTATTTGCGCAAATGAGGTTTCTAGACTCACTATGGATGCACTTTATAGACCTGGTGAAGACGGGGGTTTAGCTCTTCCTGACTTGAGAGAATATTACTTTGCGAACTTTGCACATACCTTGTACAGAAAAATGAAGATGTTAAATATTAATAGATATGATAATTTTTTGATAGATCGAATCCACCAAGAATATAAAATCAAGGATTTTATACGTTTAATACAACTTCTCCAAAAAGTCAGATATAAAACATTAAACTATTTAGCCATCACGCGATCCCCAATATTAATGGAGAAACTTTGCTCTCTGACGTATATATAGGCCAATACCCATTTCTAAACCTGGTGGTTATAGCCAAATGGAGAAGTCAGTGTTTTAGCAAAATAGGGGACTTTCTAAATGGGAACTAGAAAACCTGGACTAAAATAGAGCTGTACAGTGAACATAGTTAAATAATCCTTCAACGGTCCTTTATCAGGATTAGACATTTTCTGCAGGAACTAAGGACTAGATGTAGGTCGGTCGGTAACGGCCGAAAATCGGTATTTTCGGCCGTTACCGACCGGTATACATGAATTGGCATGTAGGGGCAGTATTTTACAGATTCGGTAACTTTACCGAATCGGTAAAGTTACCGAATCTGTAAAATACCGAGTCGGTATTTTTACCGATTCGGTAAATTTCACATGTAGGTGGGACTCTTCTGAGTCCCAAAGGACCTACAAAATCGGTATTTTACCACACAATCCTATTGTGTGGTAAAATACCGATTTCAGGTGTGCATGCACATGTGTGCATGCACACCTAGCCATGTGACAGGCAGACCTGCCCTTAGGGCATGTATGCCTGCCACATGGCACCCAAGCCTGTTTTGGGGGTGCCAGGGGGTGTCAAAGTGACACCCCCTGCACCCTTGTGAATTCGGTATTTACCGATTCGGTAAATACCGAATCGGTAATGCCCATTCATTCCTATGGGCTTCAAAGCCCATAGGAATGAATGGGCATTACCGATTCGGTATTTACCGAATCGGTAAATACCGAATTCATCCGATTCGGTATTCCAGCACATCTGGAATACCTACATATCGGACCCATAGATTTACCGAATTTAAATTACCGAATCGGTAAAATTCGGTAATTTAAATTCGGTAAATCTTTTCTACCTACATCTATGCCTAAATCCTATACACATTAATGAGGCCAATGAGTTAGCAGGGCAACTGCTAGACCCTAAAAATTTCAAATCGATCAGTGGTTGGGCCGCCCTCTTGCGAGTTCCAGCGGCAGGTAAATTGTATCCGAAAGCGTAGACAAAATGGGAAACCCAGGCAGGGCTACAGATCTCTACCTTGGCCTGGAATCAGATCAATAAGTGTATTACTCTTTATTAAAAGCAGCAATCTTACGAATGCAATACTACTGTAAGAGGCTCCTATATCGAACGCCAGGTTTTCTGCATAAAATGAATCCTCTGATTTCTACAAACTGCTTCCACTGCCATATGGAGGGAGGAGGGAAGTTGACACATAACATCTGGGAGTGCTCAAAGCTAAATAGATTTTGGGGAGCGATTAATCAGTATTGTTCTAACAGATTAAAAGTTCTGCAGATGTTAGACACCCAGACTGTTGTGCTAGGATATTCTGCCGATTTAATAGCTAATCTACTGCAAAAATAAAAAATATTTATTCTGCTTTTGGTAGCGTTCAAAGGTGGTGGGCTGATGATATTCTGACTTTCTAACAGCTATTATGTAAACTAAACAGGATTAAGGAATGTGAATGAAAATACGCTTCAAGATCGAGTTCATATAGAAAGTTTGCAAATCTATGGGAAAATATATGCTAAGAGATAGTATGTACTTGGTGGGCTGCTATGCTGGGTACACAATATTTATAGTTTAAGAAATGTGGTACATGATTCTCGTTCTGAAATTGTGCAATATTTAAATGTTGCCTCTTTTATTGTGTATGTTTTTTACATTTTTAATTATGTGGAATATGAGACAGTGTAATGATGTATTATTGTGTTAAACTTTGATGAGCTATCCCTGAATAAAAATATTTGAAAAAATAAATTTAAAAAAAATGACTTTCTAAAAGCTTTTTTTCAGGACAGTAAAAAAGTATGGATTGACAAGGTGACTTTATTCTGTAAACACTAAAATATGCACTCTGCCTGGTTTAAAATTAAAGTGTTTCAAGGTATGTGTGATTGTGACAGTCTTGTCGGTGTGCAGTGGAGAGCACAAAAAGGGACGGGTTCTCATATGTCCATAAGTGTACTATAATAGCTCTCATTTTGTAGAAAATGTGAAAAGGTTTTTCCAGTCCTGCGTGCAGTACTGGCTGTTCCATACGTTTTGTAATGGGAAGACTTCAAATGGACTAAGCATAGCACAATTAGTTAAAAGGTACATTTTCTTAATGCGAGCGATGCAACAAATCTCTGCACTTGAATTCTTCGCTTGAGCGAATGCTTCCTGTGCCTGCCTACAGTAATGCGCAGAGCAAAAGGCATTGCTTTTTAAAGGCCCATAGCACTTGTTAAAATCTTTGGAATCTCCTTGAATGGGAGATTCAAGAATATGTACGAATCTCCTTTCTTTTCTATCTTTTCTTATATTTGCCAGCTATTGTGCGCTACAGAGATTCCAGGAAAATTGTGTCATGGCTACCTTCCTTTCTGTAACTGGAAAGCATATTCTTTTGTTAGAGAAAAGCATTACCTCACTTCTGTTCGATTTCAAGTAATGGTGTTAATTTGTGTATTTCACTCACTAGCACCTGCACACTTGTGTATTCTTCATTTGCAAGTTTGTCTAGTGGGACTGGCCGTAAAAAAGCATTCTTGTCTTCTGTAAGCATTACATTTCTCTGAGGCGCGTAGCTTCCATTAGTTCAGCAGGTGCAGTGGCAGCGGAACCCGGAGGTCTGAGAGGCCCAACGAACCCTGATTGTTGCTGTATTTGGATTTCCCAATTTAAACAGCAGCTAAGGGGCTCATTTCCTTCCTTGCTCAAGGGCCAGTGACACACTGGCTTAACCACAGATTTTTCTCTGCACAAATAAATAAACGCATGGTAGTATTCCTGGGGCATGGTAATGAAAAATGAAAAAAGGTTCTTAATAAAGCGCGCTGTGACCAAACGGCTTCCTGGCGCTAGAGGTAGGAACTGAGGGAAAAAGGGGAGAAGCCAAAACTGTTTAGCAAGAGTACGCAATAGAAAACTGTACTAGAACTAACTTGAAAGTAGCTCTGTCGAAGACCAATATATCCCTGGCAGTGAAAGGACTGGTTTTAAAGTAATCGTTATTTCCCATTGGCTGGCAGCTAGCATAAACACCTCCCCTCCTTTTCTAGAGCTAAACTGGACTGTGGTTGGAGTTGATGTTCAAGTATGTGTGCTCTTTCATGGGTCTCTGAAATCAATTTGTTCTAGAAAACTGCACAGTGTTTTTTCTGTTTAGCATATTTTCACCGGATAGTTTTTAATTCATGTTATACTGTGTGTGATGCAATTTATTTATTTATTTATTTATGCAATTTTATATAGCGCGAACTTTACCCGAAGGTGTCAGAGCGCTTTACATAGGATCCAGTTGAAAACATAAGGACTGACGGTTACATGCGTAGAATGATTGCAAATTTTTGCATTACATAAGAACCAGTTGAAAGCATACGGATTTAGGATTACATGCGTTACAAAAAGGTACAAACAGAAAAAAAATTGCAAATGTACAAGAGATAGAATCACACAAGGAGGAGATACAAATGGATATACTCTAGGCCTATACTAGTAATATCTCTATCAACATAGGGAGGGGATACACATGGATATACTCTAAAAGTCACCTAGGAGACTAGTCGTTAGAGTTATCTCTATATACATAGGGAAGGGATACACATGGATATACTCTAACAATCACATAGAGGACTAGTCGTTAGAGTTATCTCTATATACATAGGGAAGGGATACACATGGATATACTTTGAGAGTCACATAGGAATGGTGGAGAGCACAACGGTCTACAGCATATACTAGTGATTAGAGCTATCTCTATATACATCGGGAAGGGAAAGGACTGGATATACTCTAAAAGTCAGGCACGTGAGATAACGAACTTTACCCGAGGGTGTCAGAGCGCTTTACATAGGATCCAGTTGAAAACATAAGGACTGACGGTTACATGTGTAAAATGATTGCAAATTTTTGCATTACATAAGAACCAGTTGAAAGCATACGGATTTAGGATTACAAGCGTTACAAAAAGGTACTTAGGATTACATGCGTTACAAAAAAGGTACAAACAGAAAAAATTGCAAATGTACAAGAGATAAAGTCACACAAGGAGGAGATACAAATGGATGCACTCTAGGCCTATACTAGTGATATCTCTATCAACATAGTGAGGGGATACACATGGATATACTCTAAGAGTCACATAGGAAAGGAAGAGAGCATAGCGGACTACTGCATATTCTAGTGATTAGAGTTATCTCTATATACATGAGGGAGGAGTAAGACTGGATATACTCTAAGAGTCACATAGGAAAGGTAGAGAGCATAGCGGACTACTGCATATTCTAGTGATTAGAGTTATCTCTATATACATAGGGAAGGGATACACATGGATATACTCTAACAGTCACATAGGAGACTAGTTGTTAGAGTTATCTCTATATACATAGGGAAGGGATATGACTGGATATACTCTAAGAGTCACTTAGGAATGGTGGAGAGCACAACGGTCTACAGCATATACTAGTGATTAGAGTTATCTCTATATACATAGGGAAGGGATAGACATGGATATACTCTAAGAGTCACATAGGAATGGTGGAGAGCACAACGGTCTACAGCATAAACTAGTGATTAGAGTTATCTCTATATACATAGGGTAAGAATACACATGGATATACTCTAAGAGTCACATAGGAATGGTAGAGAGTAAAAAGGTCTACTGCATATACTAGTGATTAGAGTTATCTCTATATACATAGGGAAGGGATAGGACTGGATATACTCTAAGAGTCACAGAGAAGGGAAGGCACGTGAGATAAACGAGAGAAGGAAGCAGATAGTGGTGAATAAGACAGTGAGGAGTGTGTCAGAGGCAACAGGAGAGACAATAGGAAAGTCGAAAGGACAGAGGGGGAGGTCAGAGATCGCTAAAAAGGCGGAGGAGGAAGGTAGAAGAAGAGGCAAGACATACAGAGAAAATGGCGCGGAGCACAAAGGTCCAAGTCCGAAAGTCCAGGAAGAGGGCCGACATAGCCAGCAGGTCCAGGGGGAGAAGGGCAGACCGCAGCACAGTCGCAGCCTCATCGTTCATGAGGAGCTGGGGCAGAGGAGATCAATCCGGCGACCAGAGGGTCAGGGGAGAAAGACCACAGGTCTGCTTGTAAGGGTGCTTGTAAAGGTTCAGCAACCAGCCGCTGGCAAAGTCACAGATTAAAATTTAGTTCGGGGGCAGTCGCTATCTAGCTCACCGTTGTTTGCAGCCAAAAATTCAAAATTTAGGGCCAGCTACACGAGTTAGGGCATTGATATTATGCCCATGCACCTCCAACCAAATTCCGGCGCTGGAACACGCTCTCCATTCCGGAGTGTGGTGCTGCAAATAATCCCTTCTGTAGCCTGGAAAGCAGGGTGGACACGGAGCTTCAGTTCCAGGCGCATTTGAGGGCATATTTTGGCTGCCATGTTAAAGTCAGGCATTTAAGTAAAGCGCCGCAGACTCCACCGCCTCCAGGGACCCCGAACGCGCTTCGCAGGGCTCACCTCTTGGATCCTCAAGGTTCAGGAGTGTCAGTAGCAGCGATGTTGCTCAGAGGGGTCGGGCTGTCTCATCACGGGCGGGCTCCGGCCGCCATCTTGTCCCTCGCTGGATTGTTGAGGTCAGGCAATGAGAAAGCACAGCGCCGCAGAGACCACTACCTCCAGAAAACCCGAGCATGCTTTGCGGGGCTCACCGCTGAGTTCCTCAAGGTGCCGGTGTGTTCCAAGCGTCTGTGGAGGCCACGCTGTTCAGAGGGGTCAAGCCGTCTCTCGTCGAAGGGTGGACTCTGGCCGCCATCTTAGCCCTCGCTGGATTTTCTTCCCGGACTTCGCATCAGAGTAAGGCCAGTGCAGACGCTCCCGAGAGAGCAAAATACATCCCACCGGAGCCTCACAATATCCAACGCCGGTAGGTTCTTTTACCGACGATTCTGCCTCGAGGGGGCCGCCGAAAATTGCCCAGATAAAGCGCGTGGACCGGGAGCCGAGATGACTCCCAGCTCCCGGCAATGTAATGTTACATCACATAACTCTTTTCAAATACACCCTGATAGTGGCTTTTTAAAATAAAAAAAATGAAGAGGTGGTGTCCTTAAATGCCCGTAAGCCGCAACCAGCACCACATCTTTTAACTCATTGTCCTTAGGTGCTGAAGTAAAAAGCAGGGCATGGCACTCTGTGTTTGAATGCTAACGTAAAATCATAAGTGAAGGTGTAGAAAGCAAGATGATGTACCCTTTTCTTGTGTGTTGAGGTAAAATGCTTGATGTGTGTGTTAAAAGATGGAAGTGGAGTTCTGTGCTCAGATGTTTGGGTAAAACCTTAGCAGTGACTGAAGAAAGCATGAAGTAGTGCTCATTGCTTGGATGTTGAGATACATCTTTGTGTATGAGTGTGGAAAGCAGGAAGTAGTGCTTATGCTTTGGTACTAGGGTAAAATCCGTTGAGTTGATGTCATGGATGTGTGGAGGCTGGGCGCATTGGGCTGATGAATTAAAGTAATTCCAGTATTGAGAGTCAATAATGAAGAGCCCATCTCTTGGCAATATCGACAATGTCTCCCCTGTTGAATGCACCTTGGTAGTTGTGAATGAATGAAAAAATGTATTGTTCAGTTAATAAAAACTTAAAATTAAAACACCTTTGTACAATTCTTCTTACATTTCATACATTATTAAGTCTACATAATTAAAAGATACTTTTCATCAATTTATAAAACCAAGAATATATAAAACAATCCTCATTGTCCACAGTTGAGCAGTTTCTTCCCCACTATTTCTATAAACTTCAGAAGTCTGCCCGTAAATTGCGAACTTTCTCCTTGTAAACTGGCTATAACTGCTTGGCGACATGTTCGTATCATTTGAATATTAAAGTCTGACCTTAACAGCCTCCTACGTTCATCTATTAGAGCAGGGCAGCTACAGATGATATGTCAAATATCTTTTCTCTTGTTATGACAGAGGCGGCACATCCTCTCACTACTCATCATTTTCCATGCAGGGGCATCTCCTAGACATTGGCTATTTCCAAATCGGAGATTCATAAGCTTCAGCTTTGCCCTTTGGCTATTTGAGTCTCCTAGATAGCTCAAAGGTTTTAACATACCGTACAAAGCAATAACTGTCCACGCATGGGATCTCTTTGCCAGAACTGCTTCATCCCATAAAGACGACAATTTTTTACTGCGCCTATTTATAGCTTTATTAAAAGCCACCTGTGCAAGGGGTGAGGCCCATAGTTGTTCCGTTTGAACGTGTCTATCGCAAGTTTAAAATATTCATGAGCCTGCTTATGTTTATTATCACATAGTGCCTCCCAGACCACTGTCATAAGCGAGGAATTATTATCCCTTCTAATTTCATGGCAGAATTTTAAATATGCTCCTAAACTATTTGGGTTCTGTCTTTAAGTCCGAACTCAAGTCGGATTTGTGCTGGTGAATTAGTTGTGATGGTCTGGAATGAGTTGCTGCTCAAATGTATTCACTATTAATAAACATGAATTGCTTACTCGCTTGGTCCTTCGTGCATTCACTCACTCCAAAGCATCCAGTCCAATTCAGACTCATTAGATTTCCCCCCATTGGTCCAGGGATTGGTCATATATCCACACCCAATTTAATGCTCTGAATATTTTAGAAATATCCAAAGTCCTTGCTAAAAAACTATTCAATGCATTGGTGTCTGTCATTTTTCAAAGCTCATAATATTTATTGTTTCAATGATCTTTGCATTCTGTAATGGCATTGATGGTGCCATCAATAGTGGTCCAAAACTATATATTGTTAGTGGAAGAATTTGAATTATTATTTTGGGTTGTGGACTGCCTACTTCAAAGAATAATCACAACCTTTGTCAGGGTGGACTCTGCAAGTCATTAAATTAACCTCTGCTCAACCCTCGGTTAGCTGTGGCAACAAAGCTGATAGGCATACATTAGGACGATGTGTAACTAATTTATGCAGTATGGAAACAGCAAAAAAGTCAAAATGCAAAACAACTGCACAAAAAAAATCCGGTGAAAATATGATAAACAGAAAAAACACTGTACAGTTTTCTAGAACAAATGGATTTCAGGGAGCACACATACTTGAACATCAAATCCAACCACAGTCCAGTAAAAAGAATTTTAAAAAATCACAAAAATCAAATAAAGGATACCGGAAATATTAATTTTTAACGTTTCAAGTAAAAATAATGCCAAGAGGCACAAAGCACCAATGATAGTCTACGGTCAAGGTAGACCGAGGTCTAGGCGCAATTTAAGTCTGACCACGATGAAACGTGGGTCGGATGCTCCAATCATGTTTGTCCCATTGAAAGATTATAACTTAGTCTTTTATGTTACAACCATAACACTTCTGACACCTCCTTGGAACTCAGGCGAGGCATTTAGAGACTCATAGGGTGTCAGACAGAGGCCAACAACAGAGCCCAGTCCAGGTCTAGTTGCCACTGATCAGTTGGGACTTCCAGGGAAAAGATCTCTTGCAACTTGTTTTCTTCCTGTAGTGAAGCAGGGGGTCAGCCAACTCATAGGCGGCGGCTGGCACAGATCAGGGGTGGGAGGGCGGAGGGAGAAGAGGTAAATAAGATGGAAAAAAGTTAGCTTCTTGCCACTCTCTCCACCATCATCTCCGGAACAGGAGCAAAGAGCACCCAGGAAGCACCCAGGCTCTCCTAAGCCAAACACAATGCTGCAATGCAGCGTTGTGATTGGTGTGATCACTGTGGTTCGGTGCACAGAAGGAAACTGGGGCTTGGGCATGTTCAATACAAAACCAGGTGGAAGAAAGAGCGTCCAAGGGATATTTAAAGACCTGCGCGAATAAATCGCCTATCTGTAGTCTGTAGTATAACAACAACGAAGAATCTGCAGGTGTAGGATAAGAAAAGGTTTTTAAGATTTAGACCAACAAACGAAAGTGCATAAAAGAGGAGGTAGTCACAAATGGAAAAAATCACATTTAGGAAGATAGATTCCCATCAGTCACCGAAGTGATGTGCTTCATCATTTGGGTATCTCTTCTCGGCTGCATACTAGTGCAACCAAGGAGCTGAAATAGAATCCAAGGCTAGAACTGAGAGCAATGAAGCATAGCACAATGAAGTGACTGTATAGTGCAGTGCAGTGAAATGTGAATTATAATTGATTGCCAGAGGAAAATGATGCTTATTCAATATCCTATGGTATCAAGAAGTTAAAAACGTGCAAAGGGCACCCTCAATAGATGTGTGAGCGCACTAGTAATGTGGTCGACATGTTTCAGACATCTCAAATCACGGCTTTCTTCAGGACCTAGATGTAACTACTGCACATAAATAGTGTAAAAATAAATGAGTGAATCTTATATTGAACGATACAACCATATACCTGTTCTCAACATTTGATATCACCAAGGCATAGGTGTTACTCTCCTGTTGGAAAAAAATGTAAATAAAAGTTGTTGATGCAAATTGAACACTGGTCTAAACAATAAATATACTCAGAGAATACATTAAAATATAATGTATGCTAGACAAGGTCCTCATAGAGGGATGGACTTCAGTATCAAAAAATCCCTACCCGTTGCAAATCGGGAGGGTACTCACCGCTCCTGGCAACGGCTCAGGGCGTGAGGCAACGCTCTGTAAAACAAGGGGGAAAGAAGTAAACTAACCAGTGTGAAAATCTGATGCTAATCATAGTAGGCAACAAGTGCTCTATAGAGGGCCGGTTTGTAAAGACTAAAATTAATAAAAATTGATACAAGGGGTGCCTCTAGAAGGAAATCTCGAAACAACACCATACGTGAATGTCAACTTTTCAGGACAAAACTTACATATATATGTGCACTGCTATATAATGAAGCAATGGACCAGACAAACAAAAGCTAACTGAACAAAAAACTGGACAAAAAGCTCCACAAGATGCTACCTGAGTGTGCACAGCTATCTTGTGAAACGGTTTATCAGAACAACCTAGAAGCGGCGAATACCGCGTTTGAGTCGTCATAATACAAGCGTGTCTTGGAAAACCTATGACAGTTTTCCTCAAGCTGGCTGATCTAAACATATGCAAAGCTGTCTTGTGGAACAATACACCATGCAAACCATTGAAACGTCATTGAACTACGTTCAAATCATAACAGTGTGGGTGTTTCTTAAAAAGCACAACAATTGTAATGCAGGCGTTTCACAAAAAAAAACAAGGTTAGTTTGTCCCAAACAAACAAACTATTTTAACTGAGGGCAAAAACCGCACACGGGCAAGAAACACACACATTGGGTCAAAAGATCCCCTTACCTAATCCGTCGATACCCCGGACCGGAACCGAGAGTCACCGGTGGTGAGGTCCCGTCCGGGGTAGCGGTTTAAATATCCCTGGTTGGATAGGGAAAATTACCTGCAGCTGCAGAGCACTGACTTGTATTACGCGCAACCAGAACTGCTGCAACGGCGCGTCACATGTCATCGACGCCCAATGCTGCCGTGGTTCGTACAGAACTCTAAAAATAAGCATGCTGAGTAGGGATTTGTAGTTTTTTATGCCCCCAGACTCACCAATGTTTTGAAAAAGAAGAAGTGGGCTGGTTGCCTTGTACAAACATAGGAACAGAAGTCTTATGCGTCATGTCTGTAAGACGCCATCGTTAAAGAACTACAGCTCGCAGCAAACTTGGTCGGGAAATGTAGTTTAAAAAGACAAAACCCTAGAACTTTATCATGCGCGTTCAAAACCTGACCCATAATACATGACTGAACAGCTAATCCTACGAGGGATGGAAAGTTATGACCTCGTCTCAGGGGTCAAAGAAGAAAAGAAAACCCAAATGTAAGAAAGGGGCACATATCATTATATAAGTGTGTAGGAAACCCACCGATAATGTATGTCCTAATCTAGAATCACATCAAAGCCACCAGGAAACATAGCCATTTACCAAATTGCATGCATATGTGCTCTCTGATGGGGTCAATAAATTATAAGCAAACATGAATTTCATTGGTTCTAAAAGGCTCAGTACAGTACGATTATATAGCGGCCAATGATAGTGAAGCTGTACAAGACAGCGCCTCGGCCAAGCTTGACAACAAAAGAAGCCGTGATTAACGATACAGCAGAAGCTTTTTTGTGTGTAAAAAAGGGGAGTGGTTGGAGACAGATGGAAATCAGATCAGTGTCCAGTGCATGATGATAAATGTGTCACACCCGATGACCCACACTGGAATCCCCCTCTCCCTTGTGCATGATGACAAATGCGTTATATTTGACTAATAGAACAATCTTGCTCGTGTACCACATGTATTTTGAATGAGAATTTAATTCAAAATTGTACTTGGTGACTTTCAGAAAACTACACAGCCCCTGAGGAAGGGCAAAGCCCTAAATGCATTGGGCCACTGGGCCACTGGCATGAACATTATGAATTCAATAATGTGATGAATTGAAATAAAAAATAAAAAAGAATGAGCTTAACTACAAAAGAGAACTCCGATTAACTCTTTTCGAATAAATCAAAGAACTATTTTTTCGAGTGCCCTGGAGGGACACTGGTCTTGAGGGAAACAGTGTGATTCTACGTATCTTTTCACCCCAAGTACAGGGGGTGTTACTCCACGGGCACCACCTAACCATATGGACATCTAGGCAACATTTTACACTGGTGTGCGTTTCCTACAAGCCGCTTTTGGATATTTCATTATCTCATCATTGAGCCCATCTATATTACTCTGTACCTTAAATACCCAACGTTGTTCTTTCCTAAAAAGAAATGTGGCAACATCACTGATGTGTGCAGGTATGTATGGCTGTTTCAAGACGGTCCACATCATTTCTTCAGGTCTATGTCTGTATTCTAGGAAATGACTGTGAGGTTCTTTGATTTCTGACTTCGTCCCGTATTCAGCCGCCATTTTGTGTTTCTTCGCCATTTTGTGTTGCCCTCACTCAGGCAGCACGGCGAACGGAGTGTTTTTGCTTTTCTCAGCTGCTGCGTGTACTTTCGGTTAAAGAGTAACCCCCCTGCCCTTGTTTACGAAACCTATGTCAGGGTCTGGCCGATTTCGTTAATCCATGTCTGGGTTGATTGATCCCTGTCTCGACTGACTATTTGCCTTCTCCTATTCTTTCCTTACATTATCTTATCCGACTGGCCTTTGCTATTCTCTCCTTGTATTCTCTTGTTACACAACTATCCTTTGAGACACACAAATACGTCCTGCCACCTGCAAATTGAATTGTCGGTACTAGAACTGATTAATTTGTTGGGAGGGGTAACACACGGGGTCTGAGAAAGGGGCGTATTTGAGATACCTGATAGCTTGTTTTCCAACTTTTCCTATTGGTTCGTTTTGTATGTCTAAGGAGTAAACTTTGTGAATATGTTTGTTATAAAAGACTGTGCGCCACGGATTGAAGTGGCAGTCTTCTCAGAACCCACCTTGCGTGTAACTTCTGGGATAACTGTGCTTGGCTGCAGCTAATAAACCTGGTTTTCCACGCTCAACAGAGTGTCTCGTGTCTCTGTTCGCCAAGGCAGGTGAACTCGGGGATTTAAGTCGTGCCCTGCGCCGCCAGGCCCATAAGGCATGGTTCTCCAACTGGCGCCCCACGTGGGGCGGCTTCAGAGGTAGCGGTTCAGCCCGAGGGTCGTGAGAAGCCTCGCAAGAAAATTCCAGAGGATTCGCGAGGCACGTCAAGCGACCCCTGTATGTCGAAGTAGACCGAAGGTCTTTTGCAGCGTGGCTACTCCTTTCCGACGGCTGCTGATGACTGCTGCCCTGACTGCCGCCCTGCCTTGGACCCTCTGGTGATGACTGGTATCGTGAGACGTTAGACCTCTGTTTGCGTGAGAAGACCACTTAGTTAAGTATTCGTGGGTAGCGCCCACTTATTTGTTTTGTTTTTGAATTTTGTTATTCGACCATTGCAGTAGCTGAAGGCAAGGGGTGAGTAAATTTGTACTGTGTTCTTTGCTTTCACTCCTTGAAGTTGGTAAATGAACCAGTGAATTTAAGATGCCTGGTTTTAGTAAATTTAGGAAGTTTTGTTGTTTTGGTTGTAATAGGGATTCCCGGCTCGAGGACTCATGTCCGATTCCTCCGGTTGGAACTCCCACTAATGAGCTCTATTCTAAACATGGTGTTGGCCCCATCGCCTTTAATGAGGCATGGATCCGATACACGAAGAAAGATGGTGTTTTGCAGTGGCCACAAAATGGTAGCTTTGAGCCTGATATATTAGATAATTCTGAAGCATTTTTGTCCAAGAGAAAAGCCCGGCCGGCAATGTTTGACTCTTTCCGCCTTTGGTGTAAAGAAGCCAAACAGAGAGAAATTAAGCAGGCAAAAAGAGATAGAAAAGTGAAAGATATGATGATCATACAGGCTGCTCAGCAGTTCAAGGATAACGAGACTGATCGAGCGATTAAAGTCTCAGACAGACAACATCGTATGGCAATAGATAGATGTTACCCTGTGTTGCCTACTTCTTCACAGAGTAAGGATCTTGACGAAGATCCCTTAATGTCTCATTTGTTAAGATTGCCTCCGACTTATGTACCAGGTGCTACTGCACCTGTATTGTTGCCGCCTGTCCAGCAGCCTATTGCTCAGCCAGGTGCTCCGCTTCTTCCGCAATTGCCTCTTCCTGCATTGCCACATGCACCTCCTTTGCTGCCAACTTCTATAACTCAGTCTCCTTCATCTTCAAGTTCTCTTGTGACGGCTAGTTCTTCTCTTCCTTTGCTTAATACAGCGTCTCCAGTTTTATTGTCTGCTTCTTTCCCGACTCATAATAGGTTGGTTGATACTGTTTCTGGTCTTTTCTCCCCCCTCTTTGGGTCTTTTAATAGGGCACCTGCTTTTTCTCGAAGGCAATCCCGTAGTCAAATTCCAGATTCTGCCGAACGAGTTGTGTTGGACTCTCTTGCCCACAAATGGATCATGAGTGGTCCGCAGTATAGTGTACCTGATATTCTGAGTACCTTTCTCCAGTGGAATGCGCCCACGCAGAGATATGTTTTTAATGTCATGTGTGACGCTCTTGTTAAAGGATGGGAGGATATGGAGTTGGATTTAACTCCTCAGGGTCTGTTAGATATACAGGATACGTTTGATAAAGGACTCATTTTGGGTTCCGAAGTTGAAGGTGCTGTAAAGACACTTGTTGCTTTCAGGTCTTTATATTCTTCTCAGACTATTCTTGAACCTGATCCTGCAGTTAGACAGACAATGAAATATTATCCTATGAGAGAAGTTCCTCCAGTATGGAGAAAAGAGGTTCCGCAAGCAGGTGCTGTTCAGGCTATACCTGCTCATTTCCAGCGTATATGGGTGCACGCTCTCTGGAAACGATCTGAAGTTTTGGCGCTCAAACAGTCTCTACCGGACCCTCGTAAAAATCCTGCTGGGTATTATAAAGAGCTGTCCCAGACTGTTGATGCGTGCATTATGAATCTGGCCGATATTGATATGTTGATGGGGAATGTAGTTCTACAAGCGTTGTGGGCTCGGATTCGTAGGGAGGACCACGATCAAGCTTTAGGTGGTAATTGGGCTGCTATAAGTGCCGCGGATGCAGCGCAAGTGGGTGGTGCTAAGCCAGATGATTTGATTACACAATTGCCTGGTAGAATCATTGTTTTAATGAAGACGATGATGCCTGCCTTACGTGTTAATTGGGATAAGTTAGCTGTGTGTAAGCAGAAGAAAGATGAGAGTGTGTCCGATTTCTTTACTCGTTTTGAGGAGACGTTTATTGATCACAGTGGTCAGGATATGAGTACTGAAGGTGGACAGCGATTATTTGGAGATACATTTGTATTTAATTTACTTCCTGAATTATCGCATAAGTTGAAAGACTCCAAAAGTTCGTGGGCTGTTTCTTCGTCTGCGCAGATATTAGCTACTGCTCAGTATTACGAGAATAGGGATAAGGAAGAAAAAGATAAGATTGAGAAGAAAACTAAAGAATTAAAAATGAAGGTTCTTTGCAACAGGCTTATCCCCCTCGTTCTGCCCAGCGCCAGTTTCAACAGCCTCCCCAGCTCCAGAGGTTGTTACAGAAACCCGAACCTTTTGTTCCGCGACCTTTGCTTGGTCCTAATCAATGTGCCTATTGTAAAGAGGAAGGTCATTTTAAAAATAGCTGTCCGGTTTTATTACAGCGTAATGGTGGATTCCCAGGGCTACGAGGCCGTGGTGGTTTCCAATCAGCACCTAGAGGTAGAGGTCGAGGTGCGTTACCTCAAGGACAGCGTTCCTTTCCCCCTCAGAATTCTTTGAATTATTTTGATCAGCAGAATATTCAGTCTGCGCAATATTACAATGACGATTATTGTGTTGAGAGTGAGGTTCAGGATTTTCATTCTAGTTAGGACAGCCATGGACAAAGTAAGGGAGTCGTATCAGTTCCAGTGGATCAGAATGGGCCTTATGTTGAGGTTGCTGCATTGGGTGTTGCAGAGCCATTTCTTTTGGATACTGGTGCAATGAGAAGTTCTATTATTCATTCCAAACTCCCTGGGGCACCTTTGTCTGGCTTCACGAACATTTCTGTAGGATTTTCTGGCGCCCCAGTTGTTAACCCGGTTTCTTATCCTTTGCCTCTTTCGATTGGTCCTTACTATTTGGAAGCTCTGCTTATTTTAACGACTGGTTGCGGAGAAAACTTGTTGGATTTGGACTTGTTAAAACGTCTTCATGCAACGTTGTATTGTTCCCCCTCTGGTGTGCATCTTACCTTGGGTGAGAAATTGGTTTCTCCTATGTATTTATCTAAAAATCGATTCCCGCCTGAATTGCAGTCTCTTCCTGCTACGCTTTGGGCTACTGGTCTGAATGATGTTGGTCTGCTCCAGATTCCACCTTACGTAGTTACCATTAAGCCTAATGTTAAATTGCCACGCATTCCTCAGTATAAGATTTCCAATGATGGTGAACAAGCTTTGTTGGCTATTATCTATGATCTGGTTCAGAAGGGTGTGGTCGAAGAGACGAGAGGTAATGTTTGCAACAGTCCTGTTCTACCTGTCCTTAAATGCACTGATCCTTCTCAGCCTCCTGTTTATCGTTTTGTGATTGATCTTCGGGAGGTCAACAGGATTGTTGTCCCTCAGTTTCCTGTTGTCCCAGATATCACTGCCTTGCTTACTATGATACCTGCTTCAGCGGCATGGTTCTCGGTTATCGATCTTAAAAATGCTTTCTTTAGCATTCCTATTGCTGAGGAAAGTAGGGATATTTTTGGCTTCTCTCTTGGAGGCCGAAGCTTCCGGTTCAAACGTGCACCTCAAGGCTATTGTGAGAGTCCCTCCATTTACAGTCAGGCTTTGAAATCTCAGCTTGATGCGTTCATTTTGCCCCCAGGCGCCACTCTTATTCAGTATGTGGACGATTTGTTAGTTGCTGCTGATTCAGAGGATATTTGTAAGGATGTGACTGTTTCATTGTTGCGTCATTTGTCTGACCTGCATCACAAGGTGTCCCCCTCTAAGTTGCAATATTGCCACCAAGAGTTTACCTATTTAGGTCATCTCTTGTCGAAGGAGGGAAGACGATTGACCCCAGAACGAATTCAAGCAATTGTGCAAATGTCTGTACCATCCACACAAAGAGAGGTGTGTGCCTTTCTGGGCATTACCTCTTATTGTAGACAGTGGATTCCGAATTTTTCTTTTTTGGCTAAACCCCTGTTGGCACTCACGATGAAAGATACACCCCAACCTCTTCCTTGGACTGACGAATGTTAAAAGAGTTTTTCTAACTTACGTACTTCTTTGTGTTCTGCCCCTGTGTTAGCTACTCCAGATTACAGTAAGCCTTTCACACTCTACGGTCATGAAAGAGAAGGTTGCGTGTTGTCAGTTTTAACGCAACAATTTGGAGACAAACAACGGCCATGTGCCTATTTTTCGGCTACGTTGGATCCAGTAGCCAAGGCATTGCCTAGTTGTTCCGAGCTACAGCAGCGGCAGCGATCTCCATTTGTCAATCTGCTGGATTGGTACTAGATAACACTCTTGTGGTTATGGTACCACATGCAGTGGATACTCTTCTGAACAGAACGAAAACACAACACCTCACGAGTGCTCGCTTGTCTGGATACGAGCTGACGCTCTTGGCTAGCCATATACACATCAAGCGGTGTAATACTTTGAATCCAGCAACATTGTTGCCCATTCTGGACGAGAAATGCATTCAAGAACAGCATGATTGTTTTCTCCGAACAGAGGAGGAAACGAAAGGCAGAGTAGATTTAAAAGACACACCACTTGTGGACCCGGATGGGATCCTATGGGTGGATGGGTCTTGTTTCAAACTTCCAAATGGCGAGACGACTGCAGCTTACGCTGTTACCACCTTGTATACGGTAGTGGAGGCAGCACGTATTGCACAGAATTCAGCTCAAGTAGCTGAACTAATTGCCCTGATGAGAGGATGTGTGTTTGCTAAGGGAAAGAGCGTGAATGTTTACACTGATTGCCAATCCGCCTTTGATGTGGCTCATAGCTTTGGTCGCTTGTGGAAGAAAAGAGGATTATTTACTTCCCATGGGACTAAGATACAGCATGGTCAGTTGGTGACTGACTTTCTCGAATCACTTGCGTTGCCTACCCAAATAGCAATAGTCAAGTGTAGTGCTCATAAGAAGATTACTGATGATGTGGGTCGCGGGAATGCTTTTGCAGATGAGGTAGCGAAAGAAACAGCAAGAGATGCTACTAGTCGCATGTGTGTTGCAGGCCCTGCGAGATGGGTCAGAGAGGGAGGAATGTGTGAGAACACAATAGAAAGTGTGAGAACGATTCAAGAAGATGCGACTGAGAAAGAATTGAGTGAGTTGAGAGAAAGTAGGGGAATGGTGGACGCGACAGGGTGTTGGACGGAATTGTCAGAGCATCAGCGTCGGCTTTTACCAGACGCCTACGTACTACCTGTAGTTACTACGGCGCATGGTCCAGCCCACATCAGTGCAAAAGGCATATGTAAACTTCTGGCTCCAGTATGGCAGAATGAAGGAATTCCTAAATGTGCGGAGAATGTGGTGAAGCATTGCATTGTTTGTTTAATGCATAATCCAGGAAACGGAACCCCAACTCCAGCAGGTCATTTTGCTTCCCCTACGTACTCTTTTGAGGTATTACAAATTGATTACATTCATATGGATCGTTGTAATAACCTCAAGTATGTTCTGGTGGTGGTTTGCGCCTTTTCCAGATGGATAGAGGCCTACCCCCTAAAGGATAATACTGCTTTGTCTATTGCCAAAGTCCTTTTGAAGGAGTTTTTCCAGAGGTTTGGTTTGCCGGGCATTGTCTGGAGTGACAATGGAAGTGAATTTGTGGGCCAAATTATGCAAAAAGTGTGTACCCACTTTTGCAGCAGTTCTTGTTTGGCGTCCTACAAACTGGCCCAAAAGGCCATGTGTCAGAGCATTTTCAAGATGGCAAAAGTCTTCAGCCACACTAAACATCGGCTCCGAGGGCTGGGGTGTGTGTGGGGAGTGTACTATGGTAATCCTAGTGTCCTCTCATATTTAACACTAAAATACAGTTTAAAGCATGCATCGTACCCACAACAAACCCCGGGCACAGAAGTCTGGTAGGGCAAAAGTAAGGTCCTCCAGCAACCTGACAGTGGGTACAAAAGAAATGTCTTGGCACCCTCTAATTTCCCTTATTCTCCCTTACAAGTCAGCCATGTTGTTACATGTGGCTGAACACACCTGTAAATCGAGATTTGGTCACTGTAGTGTCAAAAAGGATGCAAGTCAAGGGAGAATCCCTGGAAACACTCAATTCTATTGTATAAGTATATACCTTCACACTCATACACACCCGAAGAATATGGGACGTACACAGTATCGATTTCCTCACTAGAATGAACGTTCACAGACTTTTTATTGTTAAAAAATTAATACAAAGAACACAAATTTATGCACAAATCAATAAAATTTCAGAAACGATTTCCTGAAAAATGTGTTACATAAACTACAATGTAATTCAATACAATGCAATTCACAATTTCTAAAGAAGGAGAGAAAGATACTACAATACATCAAAAAATCATATTCAATACATGAAAGAGAAGACTCAGAAGATTACATTCATGATTCACATAATATCTAGACAATAGAAACCCCCAACTAATAGTGGCCTACACGTTATCTCGCCACTCCTTTTCAAATATCCAAAGGCCTCCTTACGTTCTTTTTCTGGGCTACTAACAGTATCATAGATGTATGGATATCTGTTATTCCCTGGGCTGAACTTGGATTCTAATTACAGAACTGCGTCGACGCGTTTCGGTGTCATAACTCTGGATACTTGAACACCTTCTTCACAAATTATTTAGGACACCCTTGCTCTTTATATGCAAGGTAGGGTATGGTACATGTAATGTAATGTAATGTAATGTGTCTTGTAAAGCGCACTGCTGCCCTGAGGCATCGTGGCGCTGTAGACCGCTGGGGAACCCGTCCTGGCTATCCCTGTGAGATGGTCCCTACTGGGTATCTCCAAGGTGAAACCAGGCATCCCCGGTGAATGTGGGGGGCCGTTTTAGAGATGAGGCAAGCTAATGCCCAGAGTTGCCGAGTGTGATCCCTGGTTAGAGTAGGCACCGAGTCGAGAATTATCGAGTCTGCTGACCCTGGTCCACGACCCTGCCGCATCGGGAATTGAACCCTGGTCCCGGGCCGTTCTCTGCTTCCGGGTCTGCCGCTTCTAACCAGTGAGCCACACCACTCCACAACATCCGCCAACACGGGTTCTTAGAATATCCGTCTGGGTATGTTCCGGCCCTTACGTGTCTCTCTTCTTTAAATCTTGAGTTATCCTTTTATTAAGGTCCTTATTCCTTTTGTGGATATTCTAGTTCGGTAACTGGAACACCATAGAAGTCTCTTCCAACAATCTTACAAATGATAAAATTCTACTTGAGCAAGGCATACATTGCTTCCTCAGGAACTGGATATGTCCTTCTTTTTCTAGTAACAGCGCTTCTGCCTCGTTCCTTTCCTCTTGCCAAAAGCCCCCTCCCCGCATATTCTGTGGTGTTTTACAGGAGCCATGTCTGCCCATTCAAGTCAGACTATTGGTTGCTCCCGGGATGTATTTCATACCGTTCCTTACACCTGTTCAAGGCTGAGTAAAGGCTGGGAACTGGCAGTTACTTATGTTAATTAGCCGATGGACAGTTTAGTATGTAAATGGTAACTTCCTAAAAGTTATCTGTCCTTATTATTTAATAAAAATCTGATTCCACTATAGATTGTTTTGGGTACTAAATATAGTGGTTTAATTATTTGTCTAGCTGGTCCCATTCCTGAAATACAGTATTATTATTTTAATATGTTCTCTGGATTTCTGTATAAGACAGCTTGACCTGCCACAGTGAAAGTAACTTTTAGGACCTTTTCACTGTAGGGACATGTTAACATTAGCTTTTAACATGTCTTTCTTTTAAATTCCACCCATCCTACCTTGTGGCCTACAAGGCTTATGTAGGGGTGACTTACTAATGTTTAAAAGGAAGATTTGTACCCGTTGAAAAAAGGTTTATTTTGACAGGTAATAGTGCATGTTTGGCACTGTTATAGTCAAGCTACGGTGGTAGGACTGAAGCCATGTTTGTCATGCCGCTCTTGAGGATGGCACAAAAGGGTCTGCAATCCACTAACTGCAATCAGCTGCTAAACACTAAGATACATTTTGCACCATATACTAAGGACTTACAGGCAAGTTAAATACCAACTAGGAATATTCCAGTTTGGCATTTTCCACTGGTTAGCAGGAGTAAATTACCAGAGTTCTAAAGCCAAATTACCAGAGTTCTAAAGCCAGCAAAAAATATAAGGGCCCACAAAAGTTGAAAACTCTGAGGTGAACATACAGAACAGGCGGATTTCCTACAGCTAACACCAGATGAGATGCCAAAATCTTCCACTGTTATTACCACAGCCCAGATATTTATCTCAGTAGGCTTGTTGAAGGAATACATGTATGTGGAATACATCTACAGTACACCATAAAAGCAGTGCACATGTCAAACAATACATTTTCAATGTGTATTTTAATATACTTATTAATTTTATTATTTGTCCTACAGTGATGTTTTTGTTTTCTAGCATGATTGGTTGGTGAATTGGTTTGCTTCGATTTTTAACATCTATTCATTGAAACAATAATAAGTCATAGTAAATGTATTAACTATTTCCTATAGCCTTGGAATGTTTTTCCTCATCCCCAACACTAGTCAGTTTTTTGAGTCTACTTACGTGTAATACCTACGGCACTATGATATAGGCAGAAGTGGCCTGACATTGTTGAAGAGGGAAGGTAACTCAAACCTGTGGGAACTACAATGTTCAATATATCAAATAGCAAATTTGTAAAAAAGTAAAATATAGTAGGAATCAGGACATCATACTTCCTAAAGCAAAAAACAAGATGCACTATACACATTCAGGCAACATACGGCTACAAATTAAGCACTGCCCGCAGGGTAGGACTGGAAAATAAAAAGTCAGCCCTGGGAAAATGTCCAAACCAGCCCCACACTCCATGAGCCTGAGGCTAGAAGGGACCATGTGGGCTCTCATATCTGGTTCCTGAAAGCCATCCATTTCTGCTAGAAATGCCCTGACATGAAGGCTACTGGGAAAGTGTGGCAGAATGGCCAGGACGACCATGGCTGCTCGGCCTCTTTAATTTATTCTTCCAAGACTGAATCACTTGCTGCATGTATTCCAATCATCTCTTCACCTACACTGCTTTCCTCGTTCCTTCCATTTTGCAAAGTAGTTTAATATAATATAAACTGCTTGATTTTTATCATTTTAAATATGCCATATTTTTCTGAGACTAAGTACAATGCCACTGCAAATTACACTGCATTTTCAGAACATTGTTTTTATAGTGCCTCGTCTTTGTGAGGCGAGTAATGCTGTATCAATTAAGTGGCCACTGCATAGTTTATATAGTTAGCAGAAGACATACTGTTATTCTTATGCATTTCGATCGTTTAATTACCTAAATCAATGCAATTGTTTGGCTTAGAGAAAGGCAAATCAGAACAAAACTTGTGGCACTTCTCACAGTCGTATTTTCAAATTACAAAAACATGTATTTTCAGCCATAAAAAAGTACTTTTTAAGCAGTTTCCCGATCATCTACTTTTCCTCAAACCTTGAACTCCTCTCCTTGCATTTTCTGGATCTGCTGAAGTTGTGATACAGCTACATCACATAGAGAAAGCTATACACGTTTATAATAGTCTGGTAGTGACAAAATGCAGGAGGCAATAGCTTGCCCATGTAGATTAGATGGTAGAAACGTAAGGACTTTTTTTCAAGATTAGGAATAGGAGGAGACAACACATTTAACCTCCAGTGTCATGGACAGTTGATGACCCAAAGCACATCTAAAGATTTCACAAATTTAGAAGGTGATGGTGCAGTGCCCGGCCCAGTGGACTAGAGAGCTTCTACCCATTGCTCTGGGTTCTTACATACAACTAGCAGTTCCATCTTTCTAGCAATCAGCTGCAAGAAATATTGGGATAGCCAGTGCTGAACCACAAACGGACAGTTTGGTAGCTGCATAGCTTCCCCTGGAGAACAGTGATTCGATCAAGGATAATCTGACCAGAGCAGCTGTGACATTTGAGAAGAGCTACCAATGGATGGATTTAGATGTTAAAAAGAATAGGCGATAAAGAGAAGCCTTTAGATACTCCATTGGAAATGTGTTACAACTGTGAGCAGAAAGGATGTACAACCATACCTTCTGGGCGGTCTCTGTAAAAGGAAGCAAGCTATGTGAACACCTGGCTTTGTATTCCAAAGTCTTCTGAGTTTGCACTATGTGGTGGTCAACTGTATCAAAAGATGCTAACAAATCAAGTAGTAGCAAAGCTGCTGAATCTCCTCGTTTGTGATGGACTGTATTTCTCAAATGTGAGGGCAACAGTTGTTTGCGTGCCCCACCTGGCTCTAAAACCCATTTTGGCATGGGTTTAGCAAATCATTATCTTTCAGATGGGCAGTTAACTTTCTGGCCACGACCTCCTTCGTAATTTTACCCTTTATCTGTAAAAGGGTAAGGCGGACAATGGTTTACCGCTTTACTACTGTCCACATTATCCTTCTCAATAAGGGGACTTTTCACTTCTCTTTTTCATGTCTCTAGAACAGACCCCCTCAGAGAAATAAAATAATTTTATCCCTCATCATTAGCAAGACAACGGGACAGCATGATTGTGAAAAACTAACTGGGACATTGATCCTCAGAAGAACCAATTTTACCTTTAATCAATGAGGCATCAATCTCCTGAGGTTCCAGATTGTTAATGGAGGACCACATAGGACAGATAATGTGATTTCTTGTAGAGGCTATATTCTTGGGTTGAGGGGGCAGAGAATGTCTAATTCCTCTATAGATTGTATGTATTTTATATGCAAAGTGATTAGTGAATTTATCACAAATTTTTTTATCTAAAGGGACTAATTATGGAAAGCACTGGGGTGAAATCAGAACATAAACAGATAAAAAGATCCCTTCCAGGATTTGAAGAGACCCTTATCAGCTCACTAACATATTGCTATTTAGATTGGTGCGATCTGATGTCAGAACTTGCATTTAATAAGCTTGTAATAAGATATTACAAGCAAGTAGTAACATCAGCCTCTTTTCATCAGATTGGGGAGCTCTTCTTTTTCCTCTGCGACCTCATTGAATTTTCTGGTAGTGGCTCTCCATCTAAAACTATGTAGCCCTGTGAGTACACTGCACACACCTTCAAGCTGCCTCGGTAAGTCTCCTCCACTTCTGCATCTTAAATCTGGTTGTGCAGACCCTGACTTTCTCCCTTTATGAACTTGATTGCAATGCTAGAATCCATTCATTCTAAGTCCTTTTTTTGCATCTTGCGTAATCCGCTTCCTCTTTGTCAGTTTGGGTCAGGACTGAAAATATTGCATTGTACATGTACTTGGTTGAGGTACAAACAGTCTAATGTGTCTAATTAACTTCTGGCAAATACTTTGCTCTGTAGAGCGATAGCTACATGACTATTTCAGAGAGTAAAGATCACCTCCGCAAACAAAATTTGTCAGACTGATCCATCAATTGTCTGCTTTCCGCTTCACATTCGATAACTCATTACTGACCACCTCATCAGTACCCAGGGAACCACTGGGCTACCACACACACTCCGATACAGCCTGTGGCTGCATTTGGGGCACTTGGCACACCATGGTCACCACAGGACATGTTCTGTGGGGATGCCTGTTCGCCTTAGTTTCTGTATCTAGGGTGGTTCATCGAAAATCAGCATCTAAGGGCATAATGATTATTGGCGATTCCCTTATGTAAATAGCCTGGAAACGTGTCAATTTATAATAGTCGATGCTTGTTGTAATGAAATGGGAGCTAGCACATTTGAGTGATGTAATGTATGGATTCTTCCCGCTGCAAAGGTATGCCCTGTAATTGGCTGTTACGTTGGAGTCAACAACATTTGCCACATAGGTATGACATGTAGGAACAGATTGGGGAGCTCTTCTTTTTCCTCTGCGACCTCATTGAATTTTCTGGTAGTGGCTCTCCATCTAAAACTATGTAGCCCTGTGAGTACACTGCACACACCTTCAAGCTGCCTCGGTAAGTCTCCTCCACTTCTGCATCTTAAATCTGGTTGTGCAGACCCTGACTTTCTCCCTTTATGAACCTGATTGCAATGCTAGAATCCATTCATTCTAAGTCCTTTTTTTTGCATCTTGTGTAATCCGCTTCCTCTTTGTCAGTTTGGGTCAGGACTGAAAATATTGCATTGTACATGTACTTGGTTGAGGTACAAACAGTCTAATATGTCTAATTAACTTCTGGCAAATACTTTGCTCTGTAGAGCGATAGCTACATGACTATTCCAGAGAGTCAAGATCACCTCCACAAACAAAATTTGTCAGAGTGATCCATCAATTGTCTGCTTTCCGCTTCACATTCGATAACTCATTACTGACCACCTCATCAGTACCCAGGGAACCACTGGGCTACCACACACACTCCGATACAGCCCGTGGCTGCATTTGGGGCACTGGGCACACCATGGTCACCACAGGACATGTTCTGTGGGGATACCTGTTCCCCTTAGTTGCTGTATCTATGGTGGTTCATCGAAAATCAGCATCTAAGGGCATAATGATTATTGGCCATTCCCTTATGTAAATAGCCTGGAAACGTGTCAATTTATAATAGTTGATGCTTGTTGTAATGAAATGGGAGCTAGCACATTTGAGTGATGTAATGTATGGATTCTTCCCGCTGCAAAGGTATGCCCTGTAATTGGCTGTTACGTTGGAGTCAACAACATTTGCCACATAGGTATGACATGTAGGAACAGAACAGACCGCAGTAGGACATTGTTTATTATTCTCTATTGTGCAGCCGAACCAAGCCAAGCGTGCGAACAATCATGTAACAACAGGATATACCTTCACATCAGTCTATCTAAAACAGGAAAAGACAGAAGGGGAAGAAAGTCAGTTGCTTAAAGATCTCATAAATGTGTCTTCAGTGTCTTTGTCAGGGACCCCAGGTTAGGTGCTGGACAAGTGTCTTCAAGGTGGGGTTATAGGTTTTTAGTGCTAAAGAAGTCGAGGCTTAAGTCAGTTCTCCAAATTGTGTTTCATGTATTTAAACAAGAAAAAAAAGACTTGATCGTCTTCTGTCAATGTCCCACCGTGATTGGAGATTCTCGTTCAGCTACAAGAGTAGTTTAAGGTAGATGACGTTCCGTGTAATGCATGAGATTTTAAAATTGATTCTGGATTCCAGGGCTTATTAACGGATTTATCTCAGAATGGGTGTAACTTGTTAATATATTTTTGCTCCATTGACCAGTTAAGGGTGTGTGTGGGGTATAGTTGCCGTTGGCAGTGATGTATGAGAAAGTCCAGCTAGGAATGTGTTACTCAGGGAAGTAACAGAGGCAGAACCACGGATCTAACTCAAGAAGAGGTTATGTTAGTTTTAGTTTAGATGAAGTAAGATGAATGCGTTTTTTGGCGAGACTTGAGATATTTGTTGAAGCATTGTTAGATTGTGTTTAATGGTTTCACATAGAGGACATATGTAGGTAATATTCCTAAATTTAAAGCGTTTTACAGCCAATTTTGTATTGGTAATGGCGTGTCTTTGTAGTAGTGCTGAATGAATTTCGTTCTGGCAGAGTTGAGTTTGAAAGAAGGAAATTGTCTTACAAACATTCAACAGTGAAAACATATGTTTGTTAGCCAGCTGTTGCATAGCTTGCAGCAGCTCCAGCTGGAAACACCATGCTCTGTCTAGCTGCAAGGCATTTGGACCAGTCATCAACCTAATAGACTTCTAAGTAACTGTTAAATCCATTCTGCTGAACATCTTGGCTGGTCGTAGAGCAGCTTGGGGAACAAGACATGGCCTGCAGTTGAACTCTGACCACACCTTTTCTTTCGCACAACGCAGTATGGCACTCATACCATGCAACCCTCAGTCCTAGTCTAAAGCCATACTAATGGAAGAATTGTGATATACTAATAGTGTTAACATGATATAAAAAAAACATTTCAAAGTGAATGTGATAGTAATGGGGGAGAGAAAAAGATTCACTCCCCTTCGAAAGATGATGCTAGTGATACAATCAAGTTGGGAACCATAAGATATTCGCTATGTGAGAGCCCATACTAGCAATTAGTACACATATAATTTTTATTATAGAGAAGGGTAGAACCCAGAGGCAGACGTAATATATGCTCTAGACATCATTTTTAATTTTGCTTATAAACCTATCCCTCAGCATTTCATGCAAACAGGAAGTGTGTTAATGCTGCTAGAATTATTCAGGTCCCCCATTGAATATTTATTATGGCCGTTGCCATTCTCTTCACCATCAGTAGAGGCCTTTACAAAATAAATTAATTGCTGCTTTTCCGATTAAGAACAGTGAAGATCTACAGGGGCTGTGTCCATTGGTAGGGCAAAAGCCAAATTACCTTTTCTGCGAGATCCCTTTGTTATTTTGCATTCGTAGTTCAGTTAATTTTTCGCAAGTTTCAACTAAATGCGCAATTTCACTGCTATGCATGTATTTATAACATGTATAAGGGTTCAAAGCCGCCCAGCAAAATCCGTAAGTTAATTCTGCATATTTTGGTTGCTGAATCTAAAGTACTACATTGACCGTATGAGGTTCTCAGATGAAAGTTCATGGATGTTGAAGGCTCCAGTTGTTCCTACTTGTATAAGATGCTGTATTGTTCTTGCTCCCAAGAAATGGATCATTTTTGTTTCATATCCTGACCATGGCAATGGTCTATCATCTCTTACCAACCTCTTCTGAAGATTTAAGAAAATAATTCACTAGCCTGAGCTGCTATAATTAGAATCGGTGACTACACCTTCCAGGGTGATTTGAACAGTTAATAATTTTTAAAACTTAGGCTGTTTGGGCTTTATTTATAATCATTAAATGTTGTGGAACGTTTTTTTAAAAAAAAGGTATAACAATATGTTACCTGTAAATGATTAACCAGATCCAAGTGGAGGCTTAGTTCATGGAGTTTCGCGAAGCATTCTCTAGATCTCATTTCTAAATTGTTTCAAATTAGCCAATGCCACCTTGTTTCTTTGGTAGTTGCTTCCGTTAATGTATGGGTTTACTGTCCTGGCATTGCTTTTTGCCAATATGTGTTAGTCTTTAGAAAAAATGCATTTGTTCCTCTTAAATAATGAAGTGTTTATTCTAGCTTTCTTTCTCGAGGACTCTCGTGAATCGGGAGGTGGCACCATGTAGCCTGCAACAGCATTGTAACACTCTGGAAGTAATAAATGGAGCTGCATATAACTGCCATCCACGGTAGCTAATGTCACTTCCTCACTTTCAGCGCCTTCACATGTGGATGCATAACTCTGCTCCTCTTTTTGTTCACTCTGTAAAGTGATTTTTTCCTTCAACATTTTCCAGTGTGCGAGGGAACATGTCACCCTCTAAGACAACATGGTTTAAGCCTGGTAGGGGCTGTTGCAAATAGATGTCTGTGACAGATCCCCATGGGGTCTGTCCTGGTGATTGGGTTTGGCACATGTCTCCAAGGCCTGCAACACCTGTAGCCATTTGAATTTGAAGGCCATTTGTGAATGTGAAACAAAGCTTGGGTTCCCCTCCAGTCCAAAGTTGAGAGTGTGGACACGCTCCCGAAGTTGGTTTAATCAGTTGAAGAATAAACATATGAAGTCCAAATCAGACTCAACCCTTTCCCACCACTCTCGTTCTCTGTAGAAGATTGAAGGGTCGCACCGTGGCTCAGGGTCTTGCTTCCAATTATCTGAGGAGCCATTTGAGAGGCTATGCTGAGAATCTTCGGCACACTTCTGTTTCCCCCAAGCCTGACTTCAAGCCCAAATGATCCATAGGAGTCTCCAGTTGAGTTGCTCTCAACTGATCTGCCCTCAGTCACAACTGTGCCCCTCGAACCCACTTTAGGTTCTGAATGAGCCTCGATTCTGAGTTCAGGTTTGTTTCTGATCTCTGGACCAGTGCTATGAATGTCGACACCAATGTCGCTGTCACTGGAACATGAGCGGCAATCCATAGTGGTCTCAAACCATAGTGATCTCAAACTTAATCTTTACCGAGGCTGCACCCAAATCATGATGTGGCACAGCAACCGTCCAACTCTCAGACTTCGCATTATTCCTGTTCCTCACAGTTGCATACAGACAATAAATCAAGTTTTTGGCTTGGATTTGACTAGAGCCAGGCATATTGAGATGACAATGGAGGTGATGGGGAAGAGTTTGCCTCCCCTCTTATGTTGAAGACAATTGATGTATGGATCTATAGGAGGCCAGTGGGTTGAGTACCTTACCAGATACTAGGTTGATGTCCAGGCCCTGGACCGGCTATGGAAGAAAGTACATCTTTTTCCACTGTGAGTTGGAGGCTGCATTGACCCCCTCCTCCCCACTATGGAGCTAAAAACAAATGTCCTGACGGATGTTCTTCAGCCTGGCCAGGCACCTACTAAATCTTTTCTACCCTTCAATGAGATTCTTATCGACAAGGTGTTAGGCACTTGAGTGTTCTGGCCTGCTTGTGAATTGACATGTTGCCTGTCATCATAGACCAGCTCCAGGGACTCCTGCCTTTTTACCTCAGCATCTAACTCCTGTGGTTTTGGTGATGCAGGTGTCCACCAGCAGAATCCACCTGAGCAATTTTCAGACATCTACTCCTGTCAGAGAGTTCAAAAGCATAGAAACTTTTGGCAAGAGAGTGTTCTTATTGGCCGACCTGTCCTTGAGGTTGGTCAATACTAGCTGCCATCTAGGATGCTACACCCACACACATTGGAACATAGTTGGTGAGATCTTGCCAGCAGTCCTGGAGGACTTATGGGCGTTATTAACCCAAACAATTAAGGATGGCTGGAATTCAGCCAGCTTCATCATTCGCTCAGATGTAGACACTATAGATTGTCTAGGAAGGGCTATTGGGACAAACTTGGTCCTGAGGTGCAGTACATGCATGAGATCCACAAGCTTCTCAGGGAACTTCCATGTGTACTTAATGGCCATGACCTTAATGGTACCTGTTTATTTAACAAAAAGACATATTTGTCCCCGTATCATTTTAAAGAGAGCCAAGCCACAGCACTCTCCCTTAGGCCTTTCGGCACCAGTCTGTCAAGCCCACACAAGACCTTTTGAGGTCAGGCCATGGGCCCAGCTGACAAAAACCAGGCCATTAGGGGCAGTACATCTCAAGCCATGGACCCTCCGTCAACAACCTGAAAACCTCTTAAGTGCACCCTTAGTGGCACACAGCCCTTCAAAAGGAGGCAGGATCAGCCATGTCCTTCCAGGGTGTCAGAGGATTACATTTCACAGGTGGTATCTCCAAAGTGTCCAACAAAACTATTTCCTGCCATTCCTTTTTGACTCACTACATATGCCACATACAGCAGAGGACAATCTCTTTACATTGCTTCAGGTTGTGCAGGCTCTTTTGGCCAAAAGAGCCACAGGGATCATGCAGGCCTCGGAAGTGGGACTGGATTGTATTCCCGCTACTTCCTGGTGCGGAAAAAGAAAGGTCTTCACCCTCTCAACACCTTCCAGTTCAATGACAAATTCAAGATTCTAATGCTGTTCCTGGTTCATTCTGCCCTGGATCCCGGAGGCTGGATGGTGGTGTTGGACCTGCAGGCCACCTTTTTTTGTTTTTCTTATTCTGCAGGTCCACAGGTGCTACCTGCAATTCAAGTTGGGTCATGAGTATTTTCAGTTTGCTGTGCTCCCTTTATGGCTCACCAGTGCCCCTCAGGTGTTCACAAAGGTGATAGCAGTGATAGCTGCCCACCTACAGAGGTTGAGGGTACCAGTCTTCCTTTACTTTGATGAATGTCTGTTGATGGTTGGCTCACCACAGTCAGTTGTGGATCACCTCCATATGATGGTGAACTTCTTTACCCCATTGGGTTTCTCAGTCAACTTGCCAAAGTTACACCTAACTTCTTCTCCGGGGTTCTTCTTCATCGCAGCTATCCTGTGTACAGTTCACTTTTGGGCCTTTTTGTCGGGCCCATTGAGTCCAGGTCCTTTGGGCTATGATCCTGTTGTTTCAACCTCTGCCCTGGGTTTCAGGGAGGATGGCACTGATTATTCTTTTCCTGCTTCTTTCCTGCATCTTGCTTGCCGACCATGCCTGATGGAATATGCGGGCTCATAGTAGGATCTGAAGTCTGTGCGTCGAGCATCAGGGGAACATGTTGGATTCCAGTCAGGAATCGGAAGATACCTCAAAATGTCTGCTGTGGTGGCTACTCCACCACAGTTGGCCCAGCAGCAGACTCCTCTCCTTACCTTACCCAGAATTGACAGCAGTGATGGACCCATCTCTACTGGGTTTGAGAGGCCATCTGGGAGAGTTCCGCCTCCACATAAATCTGTTTGAACTGGGGGTGATTCACTTGACGTTGATGGTTTTCCTGTCAACCATCAAGGGTAGGTTGGTTCAGGTTTTCACAGACCACACCACTGCCATCTGCTACTGCAACAAGTAGGGCATGGCGTAGTCTTCAGTACTGTGCTATAAGACTCTGTGCTTCTGGATCTGACTAAGCAGTCTGGGCATTTCCCTAGTGGCACACCACGTGGCAGTATATTTAAATGCCAAAGCAGACAAGCTCAGCTACCAATGCCTAGTGGATCAGTAATGACAGTTACACCCATAGGCGGTGCTGGACATTTTCCAATAATGGGGCAACCCTGGCTTAATTGCTTCACCACCACCAAGAACACACTGCAGCACAACATTTGCACACTGCTATTCCCAAGAAGGCTCTTCATTGGAGACACATTCTGCATGCAAATGAGCTTTAGACCCTCTTGGTCCATCCTCCTTATATCTACCTTTTTATGTACAAACTAGTGTTATGGACTCATGCAGCATTCCTAGCAAAGGTGGTGACAGCTTTTCATGTTAGACAAGTCATCACTCTCTGGCCTTCTTTGCACCACCTCATCCCTCAAAAGAGGAAGAGAGCCACAAAACACTATTGCCTTAAGAGTCTGGTCTGACTGGAAGGGCATTTTGCCCATTGGGTGCTGCAGGAGCTTTTGATCTAAGCAATTCCACAGACCCACCACCATGGGAGCTATTGCTTTGTATCTAATTTACAAGGTGACGAATCTGCGGTTAGAAATAATCATCCAAAAACCAAATTACTTAATTTCCGTAATGCTTTTTCTGGTGTATACTCTAACTGCATATCCTTCACTGCCCTCACAACTACCCATTCAGGAATGATCTCCATTTCCATCTAAAAAGGTCTCAATTTAGGAATCTGATCACTTGGTGTTTCAATCTGCTGTTGGGCACTGCATCGGGGTACTGGGACACATATGAAATACATTGACATCTACATGCATGGGTGACACATATATAGCTCCATTTATCACTTATTGGGCACAATGACATACATGTGGAGCCACATGGCACCACCTACAGGTGCAAGGAGCCCTACTGTTTGAGTTCCAACATTTAAATTGGTGCCTGGGTATTTTCACAAGGTGAGGAATCTGCGGTTAGGTAAGAGCATCCATCTGAAAGAGCGTTACCGAAGGTAAGTAACTTGTTCATTAGCTAGATACTAGATTTGTATCACAAAAAGCCAATATCTTTGATTAAGCCTGGACAGCTTTTGTAGTCTTAAGTCAAGTTGTTTCTTTGGACTATACCAGGGAGTACAAAATGAAATGAACAGACAGGTAACATAAATATGCCATTAGTGACTTGCAAATAATGTTTTAACTGTTTTTATTGTTTTTAAATGTTTGTAACATCTTAATTGGTGTTAGAACTGGCTATTTCTGGTAGGCTAAGGCTGACGCCAAAGCCAGGCAGAAACCACCATTCTAGTCAGAGCAAGGAAGTCACACGCCAAGATAACCCCTGCTCACCCCCTTGGTAGCTTGGCTCAAGCAGTAAGGCTAAACTCGGAGGCGATGTGTAAAGCATTTGTGCCAGCGCACAACAGCAACAACATACTAGGCACACCACAAAAGGGACTCCACACAAGGTTATTATAAAATAACTTTTGTATTGTCAAAACACATATCAGATAAACATCACACATGTACATTGTGCCCACTGGCACGGGCAACATTCATAAGGGATTATTTACAAGACAGGGCCACATGGGCCATTGTCAGAATCAGATAATGTACTTCTAGAATAAGAAATAATAAACAAAAAATGGTAATCACAAAGATCACAACCAGTATCCACTGGTAACAGGAACCATGACCTTACTAGGACCACCTGTACTAAAAAGGACAACCACCTAAGAATAAAATACCTTTAGGGGTATACCAGAACACATTACCCATGATGCATGAAACACATTCAGAGGAGTAATAAAGAGAAACACATGATGCCTAAAACATTCAGAGGTGTTAAGAATAAAGCACAGCTACGGGAGCCCCGGGCCGCGGGAGCACAACGAGCGATCCACTGGAGGGGAGGGGCGGGCACCGGCAATGTGCCCCGATGCCCCCTCCCCTTCTCTGCACTCACCGGCTCTCCGCCATCTTCACTCTTCCCCTCGGCGGCCTCCTCACCCGGGCAGCTTCTCTCCGCTGCGGGGGTGGGACTTCCGGCCGGCTGCGCTGGGATTGGCCGGCCGGCCAACCACTTCCGGGTTGCTGCGGGCAGCGCAGCGGCCCTTCTCCTTAGGCAGGCAGGCGGGCACAGTTTCCTGAGGAGTGGACTCCCTCGTGGAAAGTAAACAATATCGCGGCAAGGTCCCTGGCAGGGTAGGCACCTGCCAGAGGACGATAAATCCAAAATAAGCGAGGTGGGCACTCGCAGGATAGATAATCCAAATACGGGCAACATCGCAGGGTAGGCACCTGCCAAGTCTCACGCATCGGGCGTGAGACGCTAAAAACGCCCGTAATATCGTAAAGAGCGCTCTGAAGGCACTAGGGGCATAGACAAGCCCACAGGAACGACCCCTGCATCAAGAATGGTCCCAGGGACACAGCAAGTCCAACAATAAAGTCCCCCCTGGAACAAAGGGGGGCAGAGTCCAGTCAGCCCCCAGCAAGGACAGCACACAGCAGGTCCCAGCAATAAGTCCTTCAGGAGTCCAGTAAGCAGGGGGACAGTCAGGAAGAGTCCCCCATCAGTCCATCAGGTGTCCAGGGGCTGGGCAGGGCCCAGGGATTCCCCTGGGCCCAAGCAGCAGCAGCCCCTGGCAAGATTCAAGTCAGAAACAAGAACATTTTGGAAGGGGGCACAGCCCCTTCTTATACAGTGAAAAGTCTTTGAGGTCATTTGAAGTCCTTTGAAGCAGGCAGTGTGAGAACCAGCTAGAACTGGTTATAGGGAAGTCCCTTCAGTATCAGGGACAGAGGTGACAGTCGCCCAGCGGGAGGTGGAGCCAGCTTTGTAGTCAGGCAGGCACAGCCCTTCACTATCAGGTGCCATCTCCTCCCACTTCCCTGGCAGCAGATGCTGCCTTTCATCCATGGGCTGACTTCATACAACCTCCTGGGCTCTCCAGCCCCTGTCATCCTCAAACCAGACAGTCAATCCACAAGCAGGCCCAGGCACTCTGGGCCAGGCTCACCAGCCAATCACACGCCAGCAACAACTTACACAAATATGCCAACTTCCAAAAGTAGTACTTCTAGACTAGACACAGTCATGCCGCATATATCATTTTGCAGCATTCATTCTCACGAGTTCGTACATATCAAACTTGACCCTACACTCCCCACACATCAGGAACTACCATGGGCATACATATTCCCCATTCATTCCTATGGGAGGGCAGGTCACTCACCACTCATTCACAGAGAGCTCAAGCACTTTACACTGTACCACAGTGAAAAAGTGCGCAGATGCCTAACATCACCACCACCAGGTTCCAGAAACAGGCTAGGAAAAAGCAAAAAGTCTGGGGGTGAACCTGCCCAAAGGGCCGGGTCCAACAATTGGCATATATCAAAGAAATAAATAAACTTGAAGTTGAAACCTGAACTGTTCTTAGGTCAAAAAACAATTGTAAGGAAAAGCAGGATCAGCTTCTTTAAGGTGATTGGAATTATCCCTTCTGCTGATTGAAAGCTCATCCATGGACTAGATAGATATTTGTGCCAGAAAACCTCAAAATTGGATAGTCAGATCAATAGTGTAAAAATAATGTTTTTCATAGAAGGCCATTTGAAACATTTCTCCCAGCCATACTTCAACCATGGGGAGGGTGTCAGTTTTCTAGTAGTGAAGAATGCAGGGCTTAGAGACAGCTATGCCTGTGGGAAACCATCACCTGTGACATGGGGTAAGTTCTGTGTATCGCGAGAAATCATGGAGTATCACTGTCAAGACTTCCAATTCCCCTCCAATCTCTGCCTAATGTTTCAATTCCTTATAGAAGTTGAAAGACATTACTCAGTTATTGAAAAGGAGTTAATTGCATGTGTTTGGTCTGTTGAGCATTCCCGCCATTTTATATGGAGCACCAGGTTTACTGTTCAGACAGATCATAAACCTTTGTAACCATTCTTTCTCCAAAGGTTGGTCCAACATCTTCAGCCCTTATTGCTAGATTACGGTCATATTTACAGGAGTATAACTTCGATGTGATACACAATCCAGTGAAATATGATGAACCAGCTGATTTCTTGTCCAGATTGTCTTGTAAACTAGATGTGTGTGCAGAAGGTACAGAAGAAGAGGTGGATGTGGTAGCATGCATTGGAGATATGCATGTAGTCGGTGGATTGGACATGAGTGAAGAGGTTTGGTCCTCAGAAGCAAGTTAAGATAAACATTTGTGCTAAGTAAAGGAATTTATATATCGAAAAGAGTTGGCCAGAGCATAAATCCTTGAAGGGAAGTCTTCCTTCTTTCTGTCAAATATCCACAGATATGTCCATCAATAATTGGTTGGTGTTCTGGGGAGACTAATGCATTCCACCTTGGGGCATGCATAATGTTTTGATTAATCACGGCCACCAAAGTTACCTTGGTATTCCTTCTTTGAAAAATGTATTAAAACAGTATTTCTGGTGTCCCTCAATGAATACTGAAATAGAACAGTGAGTGAGAGAGTATGTTTCAACTCTGAAAGGTGTTGTAGAACAATGTGTGCACCTATACAGAGTGTTTCCTAGGCCTCTTGTGCTTGGGAGATCATCAGCCTAGACATTGCTGAACCCTTCAAATGCTTACCCAGCACTATGCAGTATTCAATTGTCTTGATTTATTATCACTCTGAAAGGCCTGAGATTGTGTTGACTGAGAATGTTACTACATCAGTGGATTTCGATTTTTTTATGTAAGTGTTCAGTCTGGAGGGTTTTCTGGAAGTAATTGTCTCCAATAACGGAGTACAGTTTACATCCATGGAGATGTTTGAGTTTGTTGACACTTATAGGATTAAACAAATTAGAGAAGCTCTCTGTGATCCCCAGTGTAATGGACAGGTTGAGAGATTTAATATGTATCTGAAGGCTAGTATACATTTAGCAACTGTCATTAAAAATGTTCCCGCCTAACCATTGGGAAATGTTTATGGACCTACTGCATTACACCACATTCTGTTAATGGCCTTTCCCCATTTCTATTATTGAAGGGGTGGGAGCCATTTGCCCATGGTTGCTCAAAAACAAATTCACATTTTCTAGAACTAGGGGTGCCACAAATTACACACACAGTGCTCTCTTGCAAGTAGAAAGACATCAGTGTAAATCCAAAGCCTATTATTATGTTTCCCATAAGGTCAAAAGTCTGTCCGGACATTAAAACAGGGTACTTTTTCAGAATTCATAATCCTAGGAGAATAGATAAAGGTAGAGGCAAATTCCTTGACCTCCTGAGAGTGGTAAAGATCAATAAAGGGAGTGTTCTCATGCAAGAAGGAAAGTGCTCTAATCTCAAGCGAGTGTCTAAATGTGTGTATTCTGGTAACCTATAAAAAGACCATAGTTATTCAAAAGATTTTGATGAGAATGTTGATGATCTGATAGAGGCATCTAGCCACAGATTCTGCTTTGCACAACGTCGTCGGCGTTGTCTGCGCAGTTGAGAGGTTTGCATCACCTATATAGGCACCACTTCGAAACGCTGACAGCAGTTCTTTTCTTTCTTCGCCAGCCAGTGCAGACCCTCTGTCACTTTTTAAGAGGATTTTTCCGACATTTTGTTGACCCCTTTTTAATGTGTGGGCTTTTCCATCATGTCTAAGAAGATTTCTGGTTTAAAACTGTTTGGTGCCTGTCACTGCGCCATGTTGGTGACTTGCCCACACCTGGTTTGCCTATGGTACCTAGAGTGCGACGATAACTCAAAGTTGTGCTCCGACTTCCAGGCCATGCCTCTGAAAGCTTTGAGTTAGTGGTCCCTAAAGTTGCTTGCCGCTAGGTATTCGGCATCACGTCTCTCTCATCTGAGGTCTTGTTCGCAGTCCCCGTCAAGAGGAAGGTCCAGGCACCACTCTGGGAGTCCTAAGTCTTCGCCCTCCCACTCAAAGTCGTTGAGTAGGTCAGGTAAGAAGCCCAAAAAACATAAGAAGTTGAAGCATGCTTTAACTTCTCCTCATCCATCGGCAGATGCAATGGAGGAGTCTTGGTGTTCTAGGCCTTATTCTTCTGAACCAACATCTGGGTCTCCTTTGTGCTTCCCCACCTTTCTGGTAGCTGTAGTGACCCCCACCCAGCTTAAAGAATTTTATCATGCCATTTGTTTAGAATGTGGACAGCCTGATTCTACTGGTGTGCTTTTGAGCCCTGGAGGTTCAGAGAGGGCTCCATCAGGTTCCACGACTGTGGCTCTGGCACTGATGAACCCCATGGATTCAGGCTGATACCAGTCATGTAATTTTGACCTTCCCTGGCTCCTGCCCAAACACTGAGACTCCCAACGCCTCCATTGTCCCCTTGTGGTGCCAGCCTTATTCTAATTCCCAAAGCCAGACTGGCGCAGACAGAACCCTTAGGGCATTTCCTCAGCCTTATTCTGAAGGGCTAGGAATGGATTAAGATTGGAGGGGTCGCTGGACCTTTTACAAGACCAGCCTTACCAGAAATGGAGTGGTATGAGGAATCGAGTGAAGCCAGCTGACTGGATACCTCTTTAGATTATGTCCTGCTTTCTCTCGCTACCATGGCTAAGGAGAAGGGAGCATCATATGCTTTGGTGGTGCAAAGGGCAGCGGAGGACCTGGATCTCCAACTCTCTTCCGTGGCAGTCAAGGCAAATTTTTTGACTGGGGTCCTGCAGCCAGGTGTCTTCTCCATGCTGCCTTTCAATGAGACTTTAAATGATGTCCTACTGGGAATCTGGTTCAAACCCAGCACAGGGGCTCCTGTGAACAGATCAATCGCCCACCATCATTGCCCTGCGCAACACAAATTTCCTCAAAATGTAAATCCATATTTGTAAAGCGCAAACTACTCACCCATACGGGTCTCAAGGTGCTAGGGGAGGTCGTGGAAATTAAGAGAGCTATTGCCCAGAGTCACATAGTGCTGAGCTGAGCTGCTGCCGGAACCGGGGATCGAACCGTGAACCCTGTGCTCTGAAGTCAGCTGCCCTGGTCGCTGCACCACACCTCTCCACTCACCAACCACCCTACCTCTGAGGGGTTGGTGGTCCAAGGCTCTACCTCCCATGGTGTGTTCCCTTATGCACCCCCGGGCAGGGGATCCAAGAGGCTGGACAGTTGGCGTAAGAAAACGTTTTCTTCCGCCAGCCTTGCATTGTAGTCAGTGAACACTGCATGCTTGAGCTGTTACTCCCACTCCTTGTGAGCAACGGTTGCGCAAGTGCTGCCACAGGGGTCCCAGAGGAGGCCTGTGTAATCTGCTGCCAAGCAGTATCAGACAGGAGAGATGCAGCAAAATTGGCTATTCATGGTGGTCTCAACACGACCGACTCACTGGACAGAGCGATTTCATCAATGGTGGCTATTCAACGCCATGCCTTGTTAAGGACTTCTGGATTTTCAGGGGATGTCCAGGCCTATCTCATTGAAATGCTCTTTGATGGCATTTGTCTCATCTGAGACAAGGCAGACATGTAGCTGGAGCGCTGGAGCGCTGGAGCGCTTTAAGGACTCACTTTCTATGGCCAAGTCCTCTGGACTCTCAGTGGCCACACATCGTCTGTCTGCCTTTCCCCCCTTTTGTAGCTACGGAAAGGGCTTTCAGCCGCCCCAGCCGTACGCCTGCAACAAGACAGTGCAAGTTCAGCAACCCCTGCATGGCTGTGGGCACGGCTCATTCTGACCCCATGGGTCAGGCCGCCAGAGGTTGGGTCAGACCCCCACTCTCCAGCAGCCTCATCCTCCAGACCTTCCTAGTCTTGCCCTTCCCAATCATGAGTAGCCAGTTGGTGGCAAGATCAGCCATTCCCTCCACTACTGGTAGAACACCACTTTGACTGGTGGGTTCTCCAGATAGTCTGAATCACCCCTTTGAGACTACCCCTCCCTCCATCCCTCAACATTTGACCGGCTGATGGAGGATTACCTGACTTTGGTTAAGGAGGAAGTCATGACTCTGTTGGTCAAGGAAGCCATAGAGAGGTTCTGGCACCAGAAGTAGGGCTGTGGTTGTTATTCCAGCTACATTATGTTCCTGAAAAAAGGACAAGTCTTCTGCCTCTCCTAGATCAGCAAGCCCTCAACTACTTCCTCAAAAAGGAAAAGTTAAAGATGCTCACTCTGGCTCAGGTCTGGTCTTCCCTGGATCCAGGAGACAGGATGGAAGCGCTGGACTTGCAGTATGCCTATTTTCACATTCCTGTCCTGCTTGCTCATTGGCGTTACCTGCAGTTTATAGTAGGCCACAAGCATTTTCAGCTCATTGTGCTCCCTTTTGGCCTTACTAGCACCACTTGGTGTTCACCAAGGTGATGACAATGGTCCTTATCTGCCCAGATCAAGGGTTTCAGTCTTCTCCTATCTTGACAACGGGTTGTTGAAGCCAGACTTGCCCCTCCTCCCACCTCCAGACTATGGCAAACTTGCTGCATTCACTGGGGTTCACTAGCAACATGCAGAAGTCACCCCTGACTCCCTCTCAGATGCTCCCTTTCATTAGAGCTATTCTGGACACAGTGCAGTTTCGGGCCTACTCTACAAAGTGGCGAGTTCAGGATGTTCAGGCTATGATACTGATGTTTCAGCCTCTATATTGGATTTCAGTGAGAACTAATCTGAGGCTGCTCTGCATCATGGCCTTCTGATAAAGACACATGCTAGATGGCATATGCGGGCTCTGCAGTGGGAATTGAAGTTCCAGTCGGTGCAACATCAGGGTAATCTCTGACATGGTCCAGATCTTGGAAGGAACTGCGCAGGATCTTCAGTGGTGGCTGACTAAGGTCGATTCCCTAAACAGATCCCACAGTAGTGACAGGTGCATCACTTCTGGGATGGGGCGCCATCGGAGAGAGGTGGAGATCAGAGGACTCTAGTCAAGGGAAAGCTGGTTCAAGTGTTCATGGACAACACCACTGCCATGTGGTACTGCAACAAACAGGGTGGAATGGGGTCGTGGACCCTCTGTTGTGAGGTCCTGCATCTCTGAACAAGGCTGGAACAGCAGGGCATATCCCTGTTGGTTCAACACTTCTCAGGTTCTCTGAACACCAGGGCAGGCAAACTCAGCTGTCAATGTCTAGCTGATCATGAATGGCATCTCTATCCTGAAGTGGCACATGGTCTCTTTCAACAGTGGAGAGAGCCTTGGTTATATCTGTTTGCTCTGTCTGTAACGCACAATGTCAGCAGTTTTGCATGCTGGAGTTTCCAAGGCGGCTGTCGCTCAGAGAAACTTTTCATCTCAAGTGGAGTTCAGGCCTCCTATACGTCCTTTATCCCATACACTTCTGTCCAGAGTGCTCAAGAAAATCAGGAGTGACTGGGCCCAAGTCATCCTTGTGGCTCTGGACTGGGCAAGGAGAGTCTGGTATCCCTAGCTTCTCCTATCGTTCGATCAGGCTGCCCCTTCAGGAGGATCTCCTGTCGCAGCAGCAGGGGAGGGTCCTCCATTCGAACGTGACAACTCTACGCCTTCTTGTGTGAAGCTTGAGCGGTGACAATTGATAACATTCAACCTTCCTCCCGAAGTTTGCAATGTTATTTTGGTGGCCCTGCGGTCCTCCACTAAGACCGCTTATGCCGGCTGATTTAATAAATATTGTACATAAAGGTGTATTGATTCTCTTTCTACCTCCCTTTCTCAAGTTTTACTTTTTATTTTGACTCTTGTCCAGCAGGAGTCTCTCATGGGCACTCTCAAAGAGTACCTTTCGGCCCTGTCTGTCTTTGTGAGGCTGTCAGGCAAACGCTCATTATTTAAATCACCTATTGCAAATAGACTCTTCAAAGGCCCTGTACACATGTTCCCATCTTCCCCTTTCATTATGCAATTTAGTTCTTATCTTCCTGGTGTGCTCTCCCTTTGAACCTCTGCACAATTGCCACCTCCAGCTGCTTATCATAAAAACAGCCTTTTAAGTGGCAATCACGTCTGCCGAGAGGAAGAGCGAACTGCAGGCTTTGTCATCCAAGCCTCCTTACCTGGCAATATTTCCTGACAAATTGGTGCTTCTCACTGAGGCCTCTTTCATCCCAAAGTGGTGACACCATTCCAAGTGGGGCAATCTGTCACCTTGTCCACTTTCTACACTCCTCCGCACCGCTCTAAAGAAGAGGAGCGACTCCAGCATCTGGACCTAAAAGAGCATGGTCGTTCTACTTTGACTGCACTAAAGAATTCTGGGTGGGCGACCAACTCTTCGTGGGGTACGTTAGTACGAAGAAAGGTCCTGTGGTGCAGAAGAGGACTATCTCCTTATGAGTCATCTTCTGCATCAAAATGTGTTATGCTCTGTCCGAAAAGCAGCCTCTTGAAGGCTTACGGGCTCCTTCTATCAGTGCTAAGGCTGCTGCCATGGCATTGCAATGTGGAGTTACAGTCTTCGACATTTGCTAGGCAGCAACGTAAGCATCCCTGCACACGTTCACCAAGCACTGCTGCCTGGACCGTCAAGTTGACAGGGACAGCTTTTTTGGCTGCTCTATCCTGCTGGACCTCTTGGTCTATACTTGACTACAGTCACTCCTCCATGATGGTATTGCTTGTGTATCTATTCGAAGGTAAGGAATCTGCATCCAGATGTCTCTATCAGATGGATATGTTACTTACTTTCGGCAATGCCTTATCTGGTAGAGACATGATCTAGCAACAGATTCCTTACCAACCCTCCCATCCTCCCCTCACTGCCGCCAGGTTTCCAGTGTCAGGGCTGATCCCTTTCAGGGCCCTAGTTGTTCAGAAACACACAAATGTGAGTGTGCTTCATGGCTCTGTGCTTCTGGCATGGAAAGTAGGCACGCAGGGGTATTTCTTGACGAAAGATCTTCCAGACTTACCAGCCTAATGCCTGGGAAATTCAAAGGTAAGGAATCTACGGCTGGATCATTTCTCTACCAAATAAGGCGACAGAGAAGGTACGTAACTTACCTTCATGACCAGAAGTTACATTTCAGTAACCCTACCTCTCATGACAAGGGCATTAGTCCAGTTTTTGATGATGAAGATAATACCTTGAGCTCAAAAGAATAAGATTATGACACCATAAATGTCAACAAGAAAATTCTGCATCCATTACAGAAAGGGTCAGGATTCTTCCTCGCTCAAGGGTGCCTTTTTAGAAATGTATGCAAGGTTGTTAAAGGCATACTTTATTGAAGAAGAGAGATGCGTCATGTTTTAAACAGTTATATCTTGTTAAAAAAACTTTTATAAACCTTTTCCCAATTCCCTCCCCTTCCTTCCCTCCCTTCTCCCTCCACTGTTACCACCTTTCCACATTGAACTTTGGTATGTTCCTCGAATTTTGGAGGTGACGGAATTCGTGTAAGGGCTGTTAATGGCATTCTGTATTGGTAGTACCTGGTTGCTGATAGGCATAATAAAGGCTACTTTATTCATATTTATTCACCGTGTTTTGTTCTATGCAACATCATCAAAGACGCTATAGGATTATTATTCAGTCTTATGCTTTGTTTCCTATTGCTGCTTGGCAGGTACCCAGAACCATTCACTGCATGCTTCTTGCCTGGCAGCGACAAGGCATTTGCTGTGTCACCTCAAGCCGGAGAGCTTCTTCCACTGGGCACGACGGGAACTCTTATTACTGTTGGGTTCAAACCTGACATGTACAGCAAGAAACACAGCGCTACTCTTGTGATACAGGTGAGTTCTCAAAGAATGAAAGTACGTGGGGCCTTATTAATCAAGGTCTTGCGCCACTTTTGCGTCACTTTTAAAATGGGATAAAGTGACGCACCGGTGGCGCAAGGCCTTCATAAATGAAGCCCGTGGTTTCTAGCTGTTCAGTTAATGTTTTCCATAATCACATCTTCAGACCATAAACTACGCTGCAGTTAACAGACTCTTTTCTTTGGTCAGGAAGACAGAAACCTATTATATATTTCATTACCAATTTGTTTGGAAAAATTATGCGACCATCCCAACATTTTAAGGGTTGTGGTCTGAAATACGTCATCAGAATGTGTTGTCTTTTTTATGCTGCTACCGACTCGTTAAACATCACTTTATTTTCCATGGAGCAGTGCTTATTTTATTTAGAAAGTTACCATGTTGTTGAAACACTTAGTGGCAGGGGATGATCTTTAAATTTAGTGGTGCGTAAATCCTAGGGTGACCAGCCTACCTGAATTTCTCCTGCTGTACCAGTTTTCAGAGAACCTTTCCGGTGTCCCAGTTTTTGGGACAAACGTCAGGTCAACCTGTGAATCAGAAGTAAAAGGTATTCTCTCCTTTCGCATACATTTCTAAAGTCTCAAATAATTGAATTTATTTATTGGTTTCTACCTGGCAGCAGAGTAGGAGGTACGCTGAATGCTCCCAGCCAGAGAGACAGAGTAGGGAGGAAAAAACAAAGGTTACAGGGACCTGCTGCAAGATTGATTTGCAATAACCCCATCAGGCGTTTGGCTACTGTTTTTCTAAATTCCCTGCATTGGCTTCCAGTTCTTAAGAGAGTCATCTTTAAGCTACTTTGCCATGTGCATAGAGCACTTTATGACAGGGGTCCAGTGACATTGCATGACAAAATCACTTTCTACAAGCCAGTACACGCTCTTAGCTCTGATAAGATGACCTTGATACAAAGAGTATGAATTAAGAAATCCAGAATGGGTGGCTGCTCCTTTAATTATCTGGCAGCTTCTCAATGGAATGCCCTTCCTCTCAATATATGCTTGACTTCAGATGTCTCCTTTTCTGAGGATGCTGAAGACATGGCTTTTCCCACTCTCATGGCTTTTGTGATTTATGGAGTTTGTTTGGCATGAGGTCTAGCACCGGAATATCCCTTGGGGAATTATTGATCGCTCTATCAATACCATAAAATGAAATAAATGGAGGAGGGTCTACACTAATTTGCTTATGGCTGGGTTCAAACTGAGGGGGTATGGTGTGCAAAATAACAATGGACTGGGATGCGGCCCAGTAACTTAGATTAATTCAAGCATTCCATCCATCACTTTTTTGTATAGTTCAGTGCGATGCCCTAAGTGGGATGGGTATGCCCAGGCCTGGGTCCTATGTACACTGTGCCACTGGATCCAAGCTATACCTGACTGATGAGCCCAAACAAGGGCACAGCCAGAGTTGGGTTGCTTGTGTTCCACTCAAGGAGGACCTGGCCTAGCAGTTCGCTCTGGACTGTTCCTATTGGCTGAGTCCAAACTGAGATTGGCACTGTGTGCAAAATGATGATGTGTTGGGATGCAGCACCGAGTAATTTACCAGTGGTTGAGATATAATAAAGAATTCCATACATCACTTTTATGTATACTTCAGTCTAAACGAGCTGTTTCTTTACTGCCTGAATAAGTTGTAGCATGTACCAATAGTCTTTCTCGCAGCTTGTAGCTGCTGTCATTTTCTGTTCTGTAGACCTTAATGATGTGTGTACACGGCCTGTGTGCACATCCCAGTATTTGGGCACTCCCTCTGGTTCATCAAATATGAATAGACTCCATTGAGTTTCAAAATTTCTTTAATTTAAGGATGCTGTCTTTAGCCTTTCATGAGTAGATAAATTTCATCAACTTCAATTGGCTTTATCATGGATCATAGTCGCTCCAATGCATTTCGGGCCAGATGCCCTTTCTAAAGGAGCTGTGTTTGCTCAGCAATCATTAGGGCGAGAAAGGAAGCTTCCCCGCGACTAACAAACACACCGGTTCGGTAGCTGCGCCCAGCAGTTAGCAGACACGGAGACCTCGTCAGTCCCACTCTTGAATCCTTTCTCGCCCTAATGATTGCTGAGCAAACACAGCTCCTTGAGAAAGGGCATCATATTGATTTACCGATTTTTAATTACCGAATTTTACCGATTCGGTAATTGAAAATCGGTAAATCAATGTGGTTGACATGTAGGTATTTCCAGATGTGGAAATACCGATTCTGTAACATTCGGTATTTACCGATTCTGTAAATACAGAATCGGTATTTCCCATTGATTCCTATGGGCTTCAAAGCCCATAGGGATCAATGGGAAATACCGATTCTGTATTTACAGAATCGGTAAATACCGAATTTTGCATGGGTGCAGGGGGTGTCACTTTGACACCCTCTGGCACCCCACAAATAGGCATGTGCGCCATGTGGCACACAGACATGCCCTAAGGGCATGTCTGTCTGTCACATGGCTAGGTGTGCATGCACACATGTGCATGCACACCTGAAATCGGTATTTTACCACACAATAGGATTGTGTGGTAAAATACCGATTTTGTAGGGCCTTTGGGACTCAGAAGAGTCCCACCTACATCTGAGATTTACCGAATCGGTAAAAATACCGATTCGGTATTTTACAGAATCGGTAACTTTACCGATTCGTTAAAGTTACCGATTCTGTAAAATTGTGCCCCTACATTTCAAATCATGTATACCGGTCGGTAACGGCCGAAAATACCGATTTTCGGCCGTTACCGACCGACCTATATCTGGCCCTAATTCCTGTCGCCCAAGCCATTCTTTTAGCTTTGGGGGCCTGAAACAGTCCGAATTTCCACACTTGTAGGAGCGTGATGGTTAGTAGTTGTTTTGTTACTATCATTGCAAGCAGGGGCAATATGTGGGGCAAACTGCAGTGTTCTCCTGACAAGAGGCCTAGCACTTTTTTTATTTACAAATTAAGTACTCTACTCTCTGGATAACAGCTGTGCCCAGCATTCACGGAGACGCTCGAAACTCATGCTGTGTTGGATTTTCCAGTTCACATTGTCTCCCACCTTGTGATGGGGGTTCTTCACCGACCGACCGTGACCAAGATGGTGTGACAGGTCGCACTATGTGGCTTGGTAGGCCGTGCTGAATCAAGAAATTGAAGAGAACTGCAAATCTTACTAATGCCTTACTATAGAAGAGGAGAGATATTCGAGTGCTTAAACTAAATAAATAAATAACAGGGAAAATCGCCCTTAAACTCATTGAAAACACTTTTAGAAACTTTTAAGGTAAATAAAAAAGAATCAAAAAAGTCAACATAAGGTTCAAAGAGTTAAAGGCCCCGTAAATTACACTGTATTTAAAACATGACACCCAACTGTGATGGCTCTAAAGTATTCAGAAACTTGTTGATCTTTTGTTTCTGGCCCCTTTTTAGAGCTCGGGCCTACTTCACACTGCGTAGCAGTGGGGCGGAGCCCAAGAGTCCTGTAGTTAGCGTCTCCGAGAAGCTACCTAAAAATTCCTGGCTGCTCGTGATTTTTTCAGCCTTTTTTATGCCAGCTGCATTCCGATTGGCCTTCTCCTGCATGTGTTTTTGGAAGAGAGCACGCAATAGGCCATAGGCGGTAGAGTAGCTCCGCCTATTGCATATTCCGTGCGGACACGCGAAGGAGAAGGGCATATTTCTTCAATTTATGTGGCTGTCAGGGGCTGCGGTAATTGAAGACAGATTCTGGGCGCGCGTGCACCAATCTCGAGTTTTTAGGGCTCGGGGCTACGGGCGTGTACCACTGCTCGTTTTACAATACGATCGCTTTCGCGAGCAGTTAAAATGCCGCTTGTTACACATGCTGGCACCTGGCAGAATGCGGTCTAATTAAGATATTGCGTTTCCTATGAGCTTGGCTGTTCTGTATTTTTGTTTTATGTTTTACAGGAGAACGCGGTCTAATTCAGATATTGCGTTTCCTATGAACTTGTTCTCTCTTTTTCGCTATTCTTGTCTGTTCCCTTTCGCTTTCTTGCTCAACCACACACGTTTGCCACTGAAGGAATAAGGGCTGGTACTTATTATAATATCATCATACCTGGCCAATGCTTGTTTCTCTTGTTGCTTCTGGCGCCTTTTCTCCTCTGGGACCTCCTGCTTAGTTCGCCATAGAAAACTCAAATTGAATTTTTCATGCCGGATTGTGATATTTTTCCTTGCAGCCAAAGGCATTTCGAAATGTGTTTGTTTCCATCGAGTTCACATGCCTAACAAGGAAATGGATGAATGGATTTGAACGGGCACCTGCCCGTGCCAGCTGGTTGAATGTGCACGTGTTTAATATCTCAAATTAAAGCATCGCAACCCTTTCGGCACGGGGTTGGGAGGGGAAAGAGGGAGTGATGGCTCAGTAACTTAAAACACGTACAGAAAGCATCTGTGTTTGACACATCATGAGATCAAACGCAAGCAAATCAACTCAGGCGTTCATCCTTGCAAGGTCGATAACAATAAACATCTGCGGTTTCTGCGGCACGAAACCCTTTGGGTCGATCATGGCTCTTAACAAATACATCAAAAGCGCCACCCCCTGCACGCCTCCTGGTTGGCGCTATGCAGACCTTGGCAGCTACCATTCCAGGGCGCACTGTCATCCGGGGCTTTGAGGCAGGGGGCAGCTGATGATGTAATCTCTCCTCGAGGAGCTGGGGAGGCGCTCTCCCCGTCGCAGAATTAATGGCCGAGACCAGCAGCCTCCCATTACCAGGCGCTGAAGATGAGTCGAGCTAGCGGGAGACCCTCGGAGAACAGATGTTCGAGGGGAGCAGAATTAATCAATTCCATATTAGCTTGATTATGCCAAACAGAAATTTGGCTCCGAGATTTTAAGCACATTTACCACTATTTCCTCATATTTGCACTGGTATGAATTACTTTGTGAAAAATGGACAGGGGCATAAATATTTAGCAAAAAATGGTGGAAACTGATCCTGAGTCAAACATAGTCGCACCATTTACATATTGTGACGTAAACACAGCATAAACGCGGTAATAGTTTGTGCCATGTTTTTACCCTTGTGCAAAAACTGCTTGCTTTAGTCCTTATTACACTAGCAGCACGAAGTGTAAATTAATTTGCCCTGCTTTATAGCACTAGTGCAAAGCTTTGAGGTTGTAGGACTACAAGTGTCAAACAAAGAGAGCTACCAGGCATGCATTCATTCTATTAGACTCTGATCAGACGGACTCAGTTCTGAAAAGCTGATTTCCAAACGTCTGCGTTATTGGTAGTCTAAGACACATACTGATTGAAACGCCATTTTGTCCAGCGCAGCCAATCAGCACAAATCATTTAGAGCCATATAAGGGAAAACACAGGCCTGTGTCTGGAGCAGTTGCTTTCTGCACTCCGAGGAAAGCCTGTAAACCCAGAGCTCACTTCAAGGCCTGCACGCGCATGGAAGCGGGAAAAGGCACTTCATCCAACAATCTTTCAGTCCTACGAAATATGAAACGACAAATTTCTGTTTCCAAATAATAGAATCGCATGCACATGTAAAGTGCTATGACACCTTCGGGTAAAGTTTGCGCTGTATAAAATCGCAATAAATAAAAAATAAAAAAATGAAGTTGTCTTTAAATATAATCACTAGGATTTGTGAGTATTATGAGGAGAAATATAGCTTAAGTGTTTCGGGGAAAAAATCTCTGGAAACACTCTGCCATTTTACATCCACAGCTTTAAAGATGAACGTTGCGAGTTAGCTGTATCAGTTCACCTTAAAAAGGTGCCTGAAAAACTGTTGCATGCTGTATGTACCACTGCAATATCAAAAGTACATGAGGGGGTTACTTTGGTACACAATTCCCAAATGAGACACTTTAGCCATAACGTATTACGGGAGACGAAGACAAAAAGAATAAGGGTATTTTCGTTTTAGTTGTAATTTGTCAAACTTAACTCGTCCAGGGATGATGGGCGCACATTAATTAGTGTGTCTGTTATGTTAATTAGTGCCGATCCTTTGTCTCGCTCTTAATGGGGACAATGCAGACAGAGAGGTCTTTTACAGTCTACTTGTCGTTGGGGGTGGGTAGGTCTCCTAGTGTCTCGTCGTATTGTTGGCCCATCCACTCCCTACCACGTTCGCAGAATCATCAGCCTGTTTGTGGGGGGCTGTTAATGATTTTACTTGGGGTCGGTGTGTGTTTTTTTCCCCTCGGTGTATGCCTGCGGCAGTGCCTAAATCTTGCATGCAGTCAAAAGATATGTGGCCGAGCGGTGACTGCTTCCCCTCCAGCAGATGTCATACAGTGATATGTCATGTTCGCGTTTTGGAGTAGTGCAGCGTTCACTGACTAGTCACTTGTTTAGGGCTCGTGCAGAGTGAGTGCGAGAGCGACAGTGAGTGCAGAGTGAGTACTAGAGCGACAGTGAGTGCAGAGTAGAGTAAGTGCAAGTGACAGTGAGTGCAGAGTGAGTGCGAGAGTGACAGTGAGTGCATAGTAGAGTGAGTGCGAGTGACAGTGAGTGCATAGTGAGTGCCAGAGTGACAGTGAGTGCAGAATCACAGTGAGTGCAGAGTGAGTGCAGAGTGACAGTGAGTGCAGAGTGAGTGCAGAGTGACTGTGAGTGCAGAGTGAGTGCAGAGTGACTGTGATTGCAGAGTGAGTGCAGAGTGAGTGCGAGAGCACAGTGAGTGCAGAGTGAGTGCGAGAGTGACAGTGAGTGCAGAGTGAGTGCGAGAGTGACAGTGAGTGCAGAGTGAGAGCAAGAGTGACTGTGAGTGCAGAGTGAGAGTGAGTGCAGAGTGAGAGTGAGTGCAGAGTGAGAGTGAGTGCAGAGAGAGCAGGGTATGATTGTGCGCTTACACGGTGCACTGACACACAGGAGCTAAAACAAAGAACAACTGAACACATGTCTTGGGAGCTTCATGGAGGGGAGCAGAAAGGAGGGAACGCCCCAACCAATCAAGCGCAACTACTCACAACCTACTGTATGATTACAACACACGCCAAAGGGCAGAGCTAGGTCTTTTCGCATTACGTAGGGTGAGCAGTGTGTGAGCGTGCAGGGTGAACAGTGTGTGAGCGTGCAGGCTGAGCAGTGTGTGAGCATGCAGGGTGAACAGTGTGTGAGTATGCAGGGTGAGCAGTGTGTGAGCGTGCAGGGTTAAAAGTGTGTGAGTGTGTAGGGTGAGCATTGTGAGTGTGTAGGGTGAGCATTGTGAGTGTGTAGGGTGAGCATTGTGTGAGTGTGTAGTGTGTAAGTGTGTAGAGTGAGCAGTGTGTGTGTGTGCAGGGTGAGCAGTGTGTGAGTGTGCAGGATGAGCAGTGTGTGCAGGGTGAGCAGTGTGAGAGTGTGCAGTGAACAGTGTGAGTGTGTAGGGCGAACAGTGTGTGAGTGTGCAGGGTGAACATTGAGTGAGTGTGTAGGGTGAACAGTGTGGGAGTGTGCTGGGTACGAAAACTCGAAGTAAGTCCACCACACACACACACATAAGACCCCACACATAAGACCCCACACATAAGACCCCACACACTCACCACCACACACTCAGTGCAAACTTACACACACTCACAACCACACACTCACAACCACACACGCAAGCACACACACACACACACAACCACACCGTCAGTGCAAACTTTCACCAGACACAGACACCATAAGTCGTCTGTGCAGGCTTCCATCAGGCACACACCACCAGACGTCAGTGCACGCTTTCACCAGGCACAACACCACCAGCCGTCAGTAAAAGCTTTCACCAGGCACACACACCACCAGCCATCAGTGCACACTTTCACCAGGCACACACACCACCAGCCGTCAGTGCACACTTTTACCAGGTACACACACCACCAGCCGTCAGTGCACGCTTCCACCAGGCACACACACCTCCAACCGGCAGTGCACGCTTCCACCAGGCACACACACCACCAGCGATCAGTGCACACATCAATTGTTAACGCATCCACAATTAACTATTGTAGCAATCGCAGTATGGTGCACTATATTTTTAAACATATTCATCTAAAGTGCAGCATGCCACTATTGCTACAATTCCAACCCAACCCACATAATTCCACTACACACCACATGCATACACTCCATAACACATGGCTAAAAGACATTGCCATTTACAATTCCATTAGCTCATACTCAAATAAATCCGAGACCTATTGCATTTCCAATGCTTGTTCCAACTTCTTTTGGATTTCTCGGTTGAGGACAGAATTTATAGCGACCATAACCCACTGTGCATCTCGACCACTTGGCCCAAGATAGGGAAATCCCCCAGCGTTGTCCCTAGCGGATCTTTAAGGGTAGCAGATCAGGGCAGGAAGCTTGGGTGGGTGCAGATATCCTTTGACTCTTTTTATGAGACTCTTATGGCAAAATGCAAGAAGGAAATCGACATCTGTACAACTGGGAGGGGGAGGCAGATGCCACGTTTGAGGAATTTTCGCCAATTTTACGTACAATTGGACTCCTTCTTAAGGCCCCACCAACATCCCTGAAGGGACGTGCCATGAGTTGGTTTGATCATGGCTGTTCTAGCGCAGCCAGGAACCTGAGGTCGGCCTTGAGTACCCTTCCAAGGAATATACATAGCTGAAATAGCAAGGCGGAAGAATGAGCTAAAGAAGGAGGCTTGGAGCAAACTCATTGAGGCCTGTCGCCAGAAAAATAGTACTCAGTTTTGGAGCATTATTAAATGCCCCTTTTTGTCAGGGGAAAACTCTGAGCTCTTAGATGCACATATTACAGAAGAGGAATGGGTCTCTCATTTTCAGGAAAGTTCTGCCAGCAAGCAGACATACATCAAGTTAACGTGGGAGGGAAGTTGTCCCTTCTCATTACAGCCATTAAAGTCAGTAAAGGCATAGCTGGGCTGTCTAAGAATAAAGCACCTGGTCCTGATGGCATCCCTCTGGACCTTTTTTTATCTAAACCCCAACTACGGTTGCCAATCCTCACTACGGTTATAAATGCTGCTATCATCAAGGAATTGCCTAGTACTTGGTCCCTATCGATCATAGTTCTGGTTTTCAAGAAAGGAAACAGAGATTGCACCCTATGATATCCTCTTCAACGCGGCGCAAATTCCGCTGCGGTGCAGCGGACTTGGCGCATGCGCAGTTCGAATGCCCCCCGGCCTTCAGACGCACATGAGCACTGTGACGTCAGACGGCCCCCGGTCTTCCGGCGCTTGGAAGAGGATATAGACCTATATCCTTATTGGATTCATCAGTCAAGGGGTTGGAAAGTTTGTCCACATGGGCTGATGCTAACAACATCTTGACAGATATACAATATGGCTTTCGCCCAGGGAGGTCCACAATCGATCAATGCCCGAAGTTGTATATGATCCTTAGCAAATACGCCGTTGCTCGTTCAGGTAGTATATATCTTGCTTTTATGGACTTGCCGTCCGCATTCGATTGTGTTAACCGAAGTAAGTTATGGGAATGTTTACTGGACATGGGTGTGGACAAAGAGATCATCCTTTTTTTCCGAGAGCTACACAGGACACTAAAGCTGTGGTACGGTTCACGAAAGAGGATCAGGTTACTCTGCAATTCCCTATCCAGAGAGGGGTGCACCAGGGTTGTATCCTGGCCCCTTTCTTATGTAACCTTTACATCAATGATTTGGAGAAGGCCTTGACCGTTACTCAGGTAAATGCCCCACAGGTGGGACTGCGTTGTCTGCAGGTACTATTGTACGCAGACGACGCTGTGCTCATGTCTAGGACAGTGAGAGGACTGAAAACACTTCTTAATTCCTTTGTGAAATTTATGGAGGACCGGGACATTTTAGTCAACATCACCAAATCCTGTGTGATGGAGGTGGGACCTGGTACAGGGAAGTCCTTGAATTTTAAGATGGGGTCCACATCGGTACCCAAAACTGGGCCTTTTCCTTATTTGGGGGTTTTGTTGGATGCAAAACTAAATTGGGGTCCTCTAAGAAGAAAGAAGAAAGGGGATTTTTAAGAGCCAATGCAGCAGTTTTTAATTTTGCCTCTCGGTTGGGCAGAAAACCAGTAGGTGCAATACTAGAGATATATAGAGCTAAGTGCCTAGTGCAGGTATCATATGGTAGAGAAATCTGGGGTTACTCTATGGCTGATGAGATACAAAGAATTAAAAATATATTTTTAAGATGACTCCTATGTGTACTTCAGGGAACCCCTACCTTTTTGATACACGAAGAATTAGAGATGCACTACTTGTCAGAACTATTTTCGTTTTGCCCTTAACTCTAATGGCTTAAAGTGGGGGGGAACAAGGGGACCTCCTTACACAGAGACATCATAAGGGACTGCATGGCTCTCAATTTCGCCCACCGTACCCCCCTGGTTAAAATATATTGGGGATAGGTTGAGGACTCTTGGGAGGGCCGAACTCTTTAGTGACCCGGAAACCATCACCAGGAAAGATTTGGCTTGGGCCAAGGAGCATTTCTTTAGTCTTCAGGCAGTAAAAAGGGAGTAGTCTGAACTAATGAAACCTAGCGTACGGAGATACATTATCTTAAAAACAGTACGATCAACAGAACAGTATCTCCTAGGGCTCCCAAACACGTATGATAATTTTCTACTGACAAGGTTCTATTTTGATTTATTTTATCTTCTCCTTGCTCACCCCCGAGGGAGTAATAAAGGTCCGGCCTTGCCTTTATGCGGTTGCGACAATAAGTCTTGCAGGATATGATCCATTTTGTAATGTTTTGACGTTTTTACGAGGTACAGAAGATGACTTATATAATCCCTGTTATAAAATCCCTAAATTTTAATCAAGTACATCCCGCTTTTACATGTTTAGCTCTACTTTCAGTGTCCACGTTACGGTACGTCCTTAGCTTTTTAAAGGTGACAGTCAGGCTCAGTTCGAGCTGTGATTAGAGCTCTATGTTTATCAGGCTGCTAGATCTTCTTTTATTCTTTTAACTTATAATATGGGTGATATATTTGTATGTTATCTGTTGACTGATTACATTAATTGGTTGTGCGCCTTTCATTCCTTTTTTTGTCTGTACTGTTTTATTTGTGACTTTTATGGTTTTTATCTGAAAAGCCGAATAAAGTTTATGATGATGAACTAGTTGATTGATATTTCTTCCTGGTACGTCTCCCTCAGGTGGTGGGTGGGTTTTATTTTCCTTCATCTTGTAGTCAGCTTGTGTAAGGGATTGGTTTTAGTTGGTCTAAGGCACAGTATCGCCTACATTGAGGATTGAATTTGTTGATCCAAAGCACTTCACTGCCACAGTGCTAGGAAGACTTGTGTCTTTTATAGTTTTAGCGCTAAAGCAGCGCCATTTTACCAATTTAGAGAGTAGTAAATTGTTCCTGCTTACTGGTGATTAGGGAATGTGCTGCTTTTGGCTGAAGATGTAAAAGCGTTTGTGACATATTTAAAGAAATTACAGGGCACAACATAATAAAGCCCAATAACCTAATGCAAAGCAAAATAAAACAACAACAACATAACAAGGTAAATCAGGAAGAAAAGTGAAAACAGAATACAACACAACAACCACAGTACGCCGCAACAATAACACAATTTCAATAAACACAACAGCCACAACACTGACACAGTGTGATAAAGCAACACAGAAACACAACGGTACAAAAATAAAACATCACAAAAGCGACGGAATGCAATACAACAGTTATGTACAACAATTATTGTCATATTTATATTGTGTAAAAGGTGTTATCAACAAGCACGTCCTTGCTTACTATGAAGGGCATGTAATTGTGTCAGTCAAAACGTGTTTGTGATCCACCTTTGGTGTTCAGGTGGTTCAAAGATTTCTAAAATAGGAGCTTTCCTCAGGTGCTGCATCTAACTATCAACTTCCATATTTGTCTCATTGTTGAATTAATTGACTCCCGATATTTTGAGCTAGACTTCTAATTTTTTTGCAATATGTGTTATTGCTATAAATGTAAATGATTAAGTGCTGCTTATTCAATAGTCCCCTCTTTGCCAAAGAGATTATTTAATGCAAGATGTGCTAACCTTTTACGTGGGGAAAAGTTGGCATTTTGCTGATTGCAAGATGGCCCATCATGAGAAGCATTTGTGAAGTTGTCATTTTGATCTACAACCCAATTAGGGATGTAGGAAGGGAGATACATGCTTGCAGTTCACATGCATATGTACCCTTGTAAATCATACAAGCACTGGCTGATTAATTTGCGAGTCTTTACCATACACAAACCATCTCACTCTCAATGTACATATGGCCAGGGACTGCCGGAGGGCCCCCCCTACCGTTAACAAACATTACTAACCAGGACATGAGAGGGATTTCTTTGAAGGCGGGGGGTCTTACAACCCCCTGGCTGTATTTATTAAAACATACAAATAAGTCAAAAAATTGAAATAAACAATATTTACACAATTGCGCAGAAAACTTTACACTTGATATATATATAAACAGATATCAGATGGCTAACCTTAACATACTTTCAGTACAAGGTATTTCCTATCCGAAATTAACATATCAATCACATTATACAATATTTATTTTCTGCGTATCCTATTTGGGCCTACGGCAAGGTCACTAACTGGTGTCAGATCCTTATCACTAAACCACGCCTTCCTGTCAGAGTGCGCATGCGCAGAGGGCCTGTTTACCGTGAGGGTACTTCTCCCCCCGGTTAACCCCGTACGCCCTATTAACCATGCCATTCTGTCGAAGTGCGCATGCGCAGAGGGCCCGTTTACCGTGAGGGTGCTTCTCTCCCCCGGTTAACCCCGTACGCCCGATTAACCACGCCCTTCTGTCGAAGTGCGCATGCGCAGAGGGCCCGCTTACCGTGAGGGTACTTCCGCCCCCCGGTTACCCCGTACGCCCTATTAACTCCATTAAAGGGGGCCCTTGCATTTCTGCGCCGTTTACTGGCGTCATTGTGCACGTGCGGGGTGGCCAACCAGCCTAGAGAAAGTGTGACTCTCCCCTCCCCCACACTCATGTAGCCCCCTAAGGACCTTAAATTAACTTCTCACCAATCATGACTTTACCGCCTGACCAAGGAATAGCAATAAATACGACGATTGATGACCTGTAAACGGGATAAAGTTCTAAGGAACAGAAACGTATTAGTCAGAAACTCTTGTCATCTATAAACATTAGTAGCAAAACTGCGAAAACCTTAATAACACCCGAAACCAATCATCCGCTTCAGGGGATGGTGTGTGGTGAAAAATTATTACAGCCTCCTTGAGGCTGGAGGGGCAGGCCGTGGCGCGCAGAGTCAAAGAGGCAGACTCCCGCGCTCCACAGCCTTTGAACCCGTCTTCGGCCAGGCTAAATCTAACCGGCCAGGCCTTTGTTCCATAGTGACCCAGAAGTGATTGGGTCACTCCGAGACCCAGGGTCCAATCTACGTTTGAGGCGCGCCCGCCGTGTCATGGTGACCCGATGGGGGACATGGCCCAACAGCTATAGCGGGTAGCGGGTGGGGGCCGGTGCGCCCCGCCATACCTGCGGCGGGGCCAATGTTGGCCCGCCTTTCCTTATGGCCAGGGACTGCCGGAGGACCCCCCTTCCGTTAACAAACATTATTAACCAGGACATGAGAGGGATTTCTTTGGTGGCTGGGGGTCCTGCAACCCCCGGCCGTATATATTAAAACATACCAATAAATCAAAAATTAAAAATAAACAATATTTACACAATTATGCGGAAAAAGTTACAATTGATATATACAGATATCAGATGGCTAACCTTAACATACTTCTAGTACAAGGTATTTCCGATCCGAAACTAACATATCAATCACATTATACAATATTTATTTTCTGCGTATCCTATTTGGGCCTACGACAAGGTCACTAATTGGTGTCAGATCCTTATCACTAAACCACGCCTTCCTGTTGAAGTGCGCATGCGCAGAGGGCCCATTTACCGTGAGGGTACTTCTCCCCTGGTTACCCCCGTACGCCCGATTAACCACGCCCTTCAGTCGAAGTGCGCATGCGCAGAGGGCCTGCTTACCGTGTGGGTACTTCCGCCCCCCCCCCCGGTTACCCCCCATACACCCTATTAACTCCATTAAAGCGGGCCCTTGCATTTCTGCGTTGTTTACTGGCGTCATTGTGCATGTTTGGGCGACCCCATTCAAGAATGGCGCTGCTCCCTAAGGTACTTAAATTAACTGCTCACCAATCATGACCTAACCGCCACAGGCCAGCGTAGTTGACCGACGATCTGCCCCCCCCTACACTGAAAGGTCATGCCCTAACCATAAATTCACAAACCTAGCCGTTATATTTTGTAGTCCGACTATCAGGCCCCACCAACTCACTGCAAGGTGATGCCCTGTCCCTATATGCCACTAACTAGGCAAGAAGATTCCCTGCGATGGTTTCGTGTGGACAAATGGACGCCGTCTTTTAAGAGGCACGACTCCCCCCTAATGCACCTCTGGGATACATTATGCATCAACCTCACAGACTCGTTTCCCCCTATTGGAAGCCCTGGAATGTCTGGGTATACCCACCCTTCTATCCAGGCGTTCCCAGTCCTTCCCCACCCCCTCCCAAGTGTGTGCAAGATATGCTAGGGCTGTCTGACTTAGGGAAAGTGAACTCGCCGCCATGGGGCCATTAGATGGGCTCAACTGATGGCATCACGCTGTGCCCGATAAGCCACGGCACCCCAGACGCTGACACTCATTGTTGGTGCAATTGGAATGCTACCTAGGGTACCACAGGCCCCAAGATCTCCTACGAGCATATCATGAATTCCTTGAACCACCTACCCTGACCACTATGTTCTGGGCCATGTGCTGTGTGAGCCTACCTCCTTACTATGGAATTTGCCCCAAAGGCAAAGTACTGTTTCCCGACAAGGGGTGCCGAGGTGTTGCCTATGCCCAGTACTCTGGGTTTGGCCAAGTGGGCAAGGCACACAGCACAGGCGATGTAAGGCAGAGTACTGCTCCCGACAAGGGGTGCTGAGGTGTAGCCTATTACTCCTGGGTTTGAACAAGCTGTCAAGCCACACTCCTGTGAAGCAGCATACTGCTACATTACTACGGCTGGCTCCACTAGTTGGTGACATACCTATACCCAATCAATTTAGTGCTGGCACCTCCTGCACTCTACCATAAGTGTATCGTGTACACCGTGCAGTATCCGCCCCTGACTATTATTGTCCTGGGATAAGCTCTAAGCCAGTCTATCCTCCTACTATGGCAGTGTCTGCTACGAAAGGCGCCCGCGAGCACAGGCGCTGTAATGGCAGATAACCTTTCCACGCCAGGGGTATTGCTGTGTTGCATCCGCTCGCAATACCTGTGTTCTGGTCAAGTTAGCAAGGTATAAACATATAAGGCAGCGTACTGCTAACTTACCACCAATGGCAACCACACCAATGGTTGACACACCTCTACAATTCAACTATAGCGCATAGACCGCACCGTCTCCTGCTGGCACCAACCGAGCCCTTGAATTGATCGCCCATCACACGCGATTCCGTAGCTTGCCACTCACGTTTCGGGTCTACCGGACCCCTTGGTTGTCCACATCTTGCAGTCATGGTGGTGTAAATCGCTTCCCGGGCATCAGGCGTGGCTCCAGTCATACATAGATGAAAATCAAACATCCATGATTAGTTCCTTTCACATTTAGATGACTAAAGACAATTCGCAAGTCAGTGCTACTTGTGAGACTGTTCCCCCCTTTCTTCACCTACCCCCAGCTTAGGGTGCTTAGCCAATACCTGTGAACCATTCGGTGCGAACAGTATCAAACATAGGCATCCACATGCCTCAAATGAGCACCCACCCCAGGGGGCGTTGTTCCCGTGCAACAACACAGCAATAACCTGCTTAATATTACAGACCACAGGACGTCAGAAATGTGTGATCCCACTTGGACATTTCACTGCGTAAGTGCACAGGCACATGGGTGCAGAGATTCTGCGTGACAAACCCTAGGGATATAATGACCCATTGTACACGCACAGGGGTGTGCCAGTACTGTGTGTTGCCACACAGACATTCTAAGTACAAGTGCCGAGGCACATGGGTGTAGCGGTACCTTGCGACAATACCTTATTGTGAATACGTGTATGGGCACAAGGGTGTATAGAACCTGTGTGCAAAACCCTGCATACAATGCATATGTGTATGAGCGGGCGGGTGCAGAGGCACTGCGTGACATAACGCACTCCTAATGCTTAGGCGTAGCTGCAAATGTTGTCTAGAACTCTTGACACCGACTTGACTCCTAATTCCTATCTATTACCCCCACAGCTCCAAGGGATACCCTTTAAGGTGCTACCACAAGCCCTGAGATGTACTGTTATGACTCCCTAAGTGACCCTCACCTAAGCCAGTGCCAAGCAGGCCTGACCGCAAACCATGGAAAACGCTTGCTGTAATATGCCAAGCCTAACTCCTTCAGTGAGTAATGTCCCTTCATGTGGAATCATGGAGCCTGCCCTAGAGGTAACTTAATGTAACGCAAAGGAGGTTTGGGCCCACATGGCAATTTTTTCCGTGCGTGCCCAGATCCTACAATGACAGGTCTGATCATACATTTACAGGACTAACCCCTGCGGGTGGCCCAACTGGGGTGCCAGCGCACTAGTAGCATTTGGCTTATAGGCCATGGCACACACCCACATATTTCCAAGAGATTTACCAGTAAATCAGATAAGTGCCCCAAAGGCCCTTTTAGGAATATTCTGGCTGACCCCCAGGAAACCAAACCAACCCCATACTATACTGTGCCCATCACTGCATACTGTATTTCTCAATATTACCTGCAGATGCCCTTAACACAGTTTCCTACCGTGTTACTTAAAGTACTTGCGACCTAGGCCTAGCGTTGCCTTAGCAATCCAAAAGAAGTTCAGAACAGCTAGAAATGTGACAAATGCATATACTGCCTCTAAGGCCCTGAGTACTGACTTGCCTGCATAATGCTCATTTGTTCTCTCTTGCTCTGAAACTTGTAACAAGTGATGTGACCCTGACTTCTTGAGACCTGCCTTAGTATATTCCGTCCGCGGCTTGGAGGAACCTTAATAAGCATCCAAAACCTCAAGATCCTTCCCTCCTGCTTGCTTAATAGATAACGTGCAAAGCATCTTTGGCGCTACCCGTATTGTTAACAGAACGGTTATCAAACCGAGCCATCCTGCCTCAACATGGCCGCTCGCTAAGCCTCTAAGTATTGACCTACATGTTTAACCCTTATGTATCCCCAATTGATACGAAGCCTGTAACAAGCGAATATGACCCTGATTTTACTGCCTTTTCCCTCGTTCATAACTCACAATTCCACTCAAAAAATTTGTAGCATAACACCCATTGTATCACCTGAAGAACCTTTGAAACAGATTTTTAGAAAGACTTTGAGAGCGCCCAACATAGTACCCGCTGACCCAAAGCTGAGGTACTCAACACTATGTTGAGAGCATTTAACATTGCCCAATCGCATTATAGAAGGACAGATCCATATGTGTTAGGCACGGGGAGATTAAGTGTACCCCTGCCTTACTCCTGTGTATCATGCGATGCAGTCGTGCTAAAATGAACATGACAATGCGTGGTAACCACCCCACAGTAACACACACGCTATAACACATGTTAACACACATGTGGTGACACCTACTTGGTAAAACCCCAAACCGCCCATGTGGTGCCATCACTGCAGTCACCTCTATGTGCTATCAGCCATTCCGATACCACACGGTAACACTCATACAGTAACACTTGTTAACACCTAGGTGGTAGTTGCTTTGCCCAGAAGACCTTCAATGACCCAGAAGTCTGAATCATGAGGCAATGAAAGGTGCGCGTACTCCAGAGTAGCGAGCAGGCGTAACTGCAGTAAGCACCGTGCAAGGAACTGTTCATTTTCCGTTCACAAAAGATAGGCAGGCTTGAACAGTGCATGTTGCCCTATGAATCGTGTTTCTAAGTGGGCAATGTTTGTTTCTGCACAGAGAGAAAAAAGATCAGAACTAGGGACTGCAGGTGTGTTCAGAATCGCTCAGCGTTGCTTGCTTGCCCGCTTCCTGGTCCTGTGTTTTAGGATCTGACTCTCTGTCACTGAGGGCTAATACCAGCGTGTTGTGGCACGGTGACGTCCCTCATGTATAAGAGTTACCGAGTGAGGAGTGTTGCGCAGCTACTGCTGAGGGAGCGTTAAAATTACACAACATGTTCGCTGTGGCATGCAATGCCCACCGCAGGGAATTACAGCACCTTTAGAATGCCTGGCAAAGGCAATAAGAAAACTGTTGATACCAGGCTCGAAGAGGGAAGAGAACTCTGCGGTGGGGCTTCCCAATCTTAGCGCAGCCCACGTGACTTCCTAGAGGGGTGACGAACTACTTCTTTTATGGTGAACATATTGCACCGAACAGGAGAAAATTGCCCCAAGTCTTTTTAATTTACACCTGCAAGCTAGTGCGAAACTATCGTATTGCCAAAAGTCTGTTATATTTTACAGTAGAAAATATTCGGTGCATAGCTGCCCTGAAGTAAATTGCTTATTACGCACCAAACGCTTAATGCGGTAAACTAAGACAATGAGCAGCCCCCCCATTGGTGCTGCCTTTTATAAGAGCACCGGTTACGTTATACAAAACATCCTGCTCCAGGTGAGGCGCAAACTCACAACCTCAGCATTGCTCTTTGCAAGTAGTGCTGTATAAGTACTGCGCCCTAACCGAGGGCGCCACTGGCCCCACGGGGAGCAGTGCAGCAAGAGGTACTCTTAGATGGTATCTGCTTATCTTAAACTAGGAATTCGACCGAAGGCTAACACAGCATTTGACATGATCGCAAGTTGTATTAAAGAGTGAAAATATTCACCTTTAAGTGTTTAGGTGATCATAGCCAGTTTGAGCCTTCTGCCCGACTCTAATCTAGTTCTCCAGCCTCATAGTCGGCCACCCTAGCTGCTAAGCCAGAGCCTCTCTGTGCCCCTAAGGACCTTAATAGAACCAGCACGAGTAAACCAGCTGTGCGATCAAAACATGCGCTTTTGAACACATCGCTCAACCGCCGTAACACCTGCCACCCGCAATGCTGCACTACACCAGGGAAGGGATGTGGCTTCCGCCATTAACTGGCATTTTTAAAGCCATAGTAATCCGAGTGGCCACTGTAAACATTTTGGAAAATGGAGTACCTGTTAATCACCAATATTTGTCATCTAGACCGAGTGAAGCTTGAACCCCCGGCCCTTTACTCCCGAACACGACCGCTTTGGCCATGCGCTATCCTGCCGGCCCGTATCTATCAATGGGCCTTCCCAATTACCATAGCGATTGCATAAAATAAGGCGCCCAACCTTACTTGCTCCACATTGCGCACGTCCCCTACTGCAGGACCAGACCAACCAACACTGCCTACGTGTCGCAGCACACAGTCCGGAGGCGGGCGTACTTACATTCCGGTCCCCGCTGCCCCCATGTTGATAGGGCTGCCCAGCGAAGCCTCCGGCGGAAATCCTGCTCCGGTTTGTCCACAAGGACAGCTGTGCTTTCTTCTGAAAACAGCCACTGGCCGTGCCTCTGCCTCTCCGGCTGTAACTGCTCCTCTGAGAGGCACCGCTAACGAGAGTCCTCCGCGGAGCTGGCCCTTGTCCCTGTCCGACGCGCTCCCACATCTCCACCGTCAACATCTTTGTTGCCTAAAAGAGAAAACACACATGGTGTTGTAAAGCCTCCAAGCGAGGTCGCCCCCCAGCGCCGATCTGTGATGTTGATGCCGGGCTCCAGGCTAGAAATGTGTTCCAGGAACTGAAAAACAAAAGAAAAAAAATTACAACCTCCTAAAGGCTGGAGGGGCAGGCCGTGGCGCGCAGAGTCAAAGAGGCAGACTCCCGCGCTCTAAGGCCTTTTATCCCCTCTTCGGCCAGGCCGGATCTAACCAACCTGGCCTTTGTCCCATAGTGACCCGGAAGTGATTCAATCACTTCCGGGTAAGTCCGGGACCCAGGGTCCAATCTACGTTTGAGGCGCGCCGGCCGCGTCATGGTGACGCGATGGGGGGCGCGCCCCAACAGCTACAGCGGGTAGCGGGAGGGGGCCAGTGCGCCCTGCCATACCTGCGGCGAGGCCGATGTCGGCCCCGCCTTTCCTATTGATTCATAGGAAATCACTTCCCTTTTGACTGTCCTGGTTCTGTCCACCAGAGAGTGGTCAGCAGTTGTGCCATTCTCCAACTACCCACATTCCCAGTTTAAGCTGCAGCACACCCTTAATTGGGCGCACCGGAGCTGATCACATACAAAGAAATTCACTGTTCCCAGTGCTGATGCACACTCGTAAGCAGAGGGACACTGTGGATTAGTAAAAGGAGTACCAGAGGTTTTAAACCACTGATCTGTCTCTCACGGCAGGTGGCATATCTGGCCACAGCTTGAAGAGAGGCAGGTGCAATGTCCCTTACTTGTCACCTCATATGTGGCACAAAATGAGTCTACCTTCCTAAAGCGTGTACTTTGCAAGGTAAAAGGCGCTCCCTTATTTGCTTGGTAGTCTTTATGCATCAATGTTAATCTGGGAATGCCCCCTTGGTGGTCAAATCGGCTGATCCATATTACAGAATGGTCTGAACAAGCATCAGCAGCCCCCGGCGGCGGCTCCTCCGATAAGGCGGAGGAGCTTCTCCCCACTGCTCTCTCAGCAGTGCAAATATGAAAAATAAAATGATAATAAAACAATGTTATTTTATTTTTCAGCCTTAAAACCAGAGTCTAGGGCGGGGCAATACTGACAAACAGCAGCAGGGAGGAGGAGTGGTAGGGACTGTAAGTGTGCTTGTCAGTTTGGCTGGCCGTCTGTGGGCGGCCAAACCAACGTGCACACTTAGATTTCTTCAGCCTGAGCTGTCTTGCACAGCCTGGTGGGGAACAGATTCAGGTTCTTAGATCCTAACTGAGTGCCAAACTAGCCCGCTCACACCAATCCCGGCGTTTCTCTCATGCTTAGAATCAGGCCCGGACTGGCCGTTGAGAGCACCGGGCAATTCCCCGGTGGGCCGCATGGTTGGGGGCCGGTTTTGGGCCCCTGGGGCCGTTTTTGTTACAGGCCGTTATGCTGCAAAAACGGCCCTGTAACAAAAACGGCCGAAAACCGGCCCTGTCACACAGCGCGGTCGCACCTCTCCCCCCTCCCCTCTCCTCCCGGAGGGGGGGAGGGGGGCCGGCCGAGCACTTTGCCAGGGCCGGTTCTGGTTCCCAGTCCGGCCCTGCTTAGAATAGCATTACCAGCATGAGAGCAGTGTCTGGATTGGTGTAGGGGAGCCTGTACACCATCCCATGGAGTCGACAGGAGCAGAAGAGCACCGAGGCGGCAGCCGGCAGGTAAGTACTTTTAATTATTTTGTCCGTTTTTTTTTACCTACACTGCATCAGCACTTTTCTTCAATAGCAGCCGCCACTGGCAGGCCCTCCTGTAATACCAATACACCGGGGAACAAAAAGTGGGTGCAAACTGCCGTTTTCATGCTGGGGCACTACATGTAATATGACCCCTGGGTTTCAGTTATGGTTACCTGTCATCAATTGTGTGCATCCGTCTTTGCTCAGATTTCTTGTCAAATAGCAAAGCACCCAAAGGCAGAAGTACAATTCCTTTGAATAATACACCTACAAAGAACGATGCAGTAAGGTTAGGTAGAGAGCATTTTGTTTTTTTGTTTCAGAAAAGCTTCAACAGTTTGGAATTTTGCAGCGCCCTTTTGATATTGTTTCGGAATGCTAATTTACATTTTTCAGGGAACGTGTACGGGATTAAAAGAAAACGTTTCTAAATTTGAAGCTCTGCGTGTGCGGGAGATAAGGGAGTCGCGCTCTGACTGGCAAAATCACTCCCTTCTCATTGCCTGCTGAGAAAATCATTGCCACCCACTTACTTGCGCAAGAGACCCTGACAGCTCGTCGAGGTGATCGCCATGTAAATGTAATGAACGACAAAGCAGAAGAGCAATACCATGTACAATCTGTTAGTCTGCATTTCCATGTTTGTAAAACTCAGGCATTGGCAGACAAAAAGCAAATACTTTCCATTTTTAATTAAAAATATAGCGAGTTCTTTAGCTTCACGCTGTTTGTAGCAAATTAGTACCAACCCTGCTTCACCACTTCAGCCTTTGAAAGTAGGACTCAAATAATACACGACTAATAACATAAAGTAAACTGATTGTAATGCATTTCAAGGGATATACGTGACGTTTTTTTTAATCTCAATGTTTGACATGTTCTCGACTTGCAAAGACTGGAAAGCTCTATTGCTGCACCCACAACTAGAAACACTGAACATAATCAGCAGAGGGTATTTGTTTACGTCTACTAATGGAGTAATACCCATGGTATCATCGCAGATATCACCACCGCATCAGACTAGCCAAAAGATCCTCCTTCCAAAACCGCCTGGATAACAACACACACGACAGCAAGGAGCTCTTCAGCATCTTAAAGCAGGGGTCTCCAAACCGGTCCTGGAGGGCCGGATCCATTCCAGATTTTTTGGATATCCCCATTGAGATACATGTACTAATTTTAAAAATCTGGCATGGATCCGGCCCTCCAGGACCGGTTTGGAGACCCCTGTCTTAAAGGAACACTCCAACCCCAGCACCAACACCAACGACATCCCACCCTCACAAGAACTGTGCGACTCACTAGCCATCTTCTTCCATCGCAAGATCGTGGACATCCACGACTGCTTCAACACCACGGCCTCCCCGACTACGCCAGATGCCACCTCCCCTGTGAACACCACCAGCCCCAACCACCTGACTTCCGGGTCCAACGTCAACGACAACGAGACAGGCAAGGTAATGAACTCCATCCACTCAGGATCTCCGTCAGACCCGTGCCCACACCACATATTCAACAAAGCAGACACAGCCATCGTACCCTAACTACGGAAGGTCATCAACATCTCCTTCGAAACAGCGACATTCCCGGAAAGCTGGAAGCACTCCGAAATCAACGCCCTCCTCAAGAAGCCCAAAGCGGACCCTAAGGACCTCAAGAACTTCCGGCCCATCTCCCCGCTCCCGTTCCCGGCAAAGGTCATCGAGAAAATCGTCAACATGCAACTGACCGGCCACCTCGAAGACAACAACATCTTGGACCCTTCCCAGTCCGGATTCAGATGAAACCACAGCACCGAGATGTCACGTCGCTGACCCGTACAGACCACACAGGAGACAAAGAGGTTATGGTGAGTGGTTCCTTTATTGCGACAATAGCATCGTCGTGCAGCGTGCCCTGTGCCCCTGACCTCTCGCCCGAGGTCCTGGTCCCGACTGCCCTCATCCCCTCCCCTGACCGGATGTGGTGTCCGGTGTCCCTGTCTCCAAGCCCTGAGTCCCCAGGGTCCTAGTGCCATCGTGTGGGCACGACATCTCCCCCTTTGTTGTGAACAAAAGTTGTTTTTGCCAACTGTCCCATTGCTCACGTCAGTAATAGAGAAAACGTGGAAGTAGAGAGAGAGAGAGAGAAAGAGAGAGAGAGAGAGAGAGAGAGAGAGAGAGAGAGAGATGTGTCTGATGCTCCTTTACATCTCTGCGATCAGTCTCTTGGTCTTTTTGCATTCTCTCCTTGGGCTTTGTTCTCCGACCTCTGGTGTTGGATCTTCCTGCAATGTCTCTCTGGTCTCTTCTTGCTTTGGCATCTCTGTTCCTTCTTCCGTTTTTACTGCCTTGAAGCGGGAGCTGTTTCTAGTGATCTGGCGTTGGCCAGCTGTGGCTGTGATCATGGGCCCATTCACTTTCACCACTTTTACTGGTTCCCTTGCAAATGCGCTGTCTGACTTCTTTATCTGCCGCTGCTTCACAAACACCATGTCTCCTTCCTCTATCTTTTGGTTTGTTGCATGTCTTCTTTGATCCGCATATTCTTTCATCTTTGCCTTCTGCCCCTTGTCTTTGATGGCGATGTCTTCCTGGTTCATTTTTTTTTCTTCTTTTATCTGTGGCAGTCGTGTTCTGCTCACTCGCCCTAGTACCAATTCAGCGGGACATCTTCCAGTGGAGCTGTGGGGTGTGTTTCGGTAGTCCCTAAGTACCTGGCATAAGGCTTGTCCAATTGATATTTCTGTTATTTTTGCCCTTTGCACCGCCTTTTTGATGGTCCCCATAAACCTCTCCGCCATCCCATTTGCTTGCGGCCACAGGGGTGTTATGCGTCTGTGATGTATTCCTAGGTGTGCCATGAATCTTTTGAATTCTTCACCTGAGAACGGTGGGCCATTGTCTGTTTTTAAGGTCTGTGGCGAACCCCATGCCGCAAAAATGTCATCCAACACTGGCAGTGTTGCGTTCGCAGACGTCGACGACACTGGCTTTACAATGGGGAACCTTGAGTATTCGTCGATCACTACTAGGAAGTAGCTTCCTGTTTCTAGCGGCCCATAGAAGTCCGCGGCCAGCTCCGTCCACACCGCTTTTGGTAGTGGAGAAATTTTTAGTGGTTCCGGTCTTGAAGGTGGCCCTATTATTTGACATACATGACACTTTGTTACCATTTCTTCCACCATGCTGTCAAGTCCCGGGAACCACACCTTTTCCCTCAGCATCTTTTTGGTGGCCACCATTCCCCGGTGTGACTCGTGTGCCAATTCCACTGTCCTTCTTCTCAGCGTTAGGGGCATCACTATTCTCGTGCCTCTCATTACTGTTCCGTTTTCACATTCTGATAGCTCCTCGTTTATTCTTTTGAATGCCAGCAGTTCTTCTCTGTCTACTCCTTTGTCTACGAACATGTTACTGTTAACGTGCCTCCATCGTTGAGCTTTATTGATCCTCATTGCCTCTTGCATGGTGTCGTCCTGTCTCGTTGCTTGCTCAAGTTCACTCACTGTTATTGTTGCCCGTGTACTGAGTTTCAGTGCGAAATGTAAGTATTCTTCTGCCATTGTGGTCACTTGGGAGTTCTGTGGTAGTGGGTGTCTTGACACGTAGTCTGCTGGATTTTCTTCTTTGCCTGGTTTGTGAATGATTTTGAAATTGTAGTCCATGAGCCTGATTCCCCATCTTTCTATTCTTGGCGGTATCTTCGCATTCGGGTTGCCATATATCGTGATCAGGGCCTGATGGTCCGTTACGATCGTGAACGGTTTTCCGTACACAAACATGTGGTAGTGTTCACAGGCCCACACTACTGCCAGGCTCTCTTTTTCAGGTTGGGAGTATCCTTTCTCGACATCTGTCAGACTCTTGCTCCCATATGCAACGATGTGTGTTGGGGAATCTCTCCCAGGTTGATGTTGTGCTAAAATTGCTCCCAGACCCACGGGGCTTGCATCCACTGTCAACTCTGTGCATAGTTTTGGGTCGAAAAAGGCCAGGTGATCCACTGCTGTCACTGCCTTTCTTATCTCCTCGAACCCTTTGTCACATTCACTGGTCCATTGAAAACTTTGTCCCTGTTTCGTCAGCTCTGTCAGCGGTGCACTGACGGTGGCAAAGTCCTTGATGTAGCGCGAGCAGTAGCTCGCTAACCCCAGAAACGATCTCACTTCTGCCACGTCTGTGGGCTTCTTTGCCTTTTCCAGTGTTTCCACCTTGCTGTGGTCTGGCCGCATTCCTTTTTTGGAGAAGATGTGACCGAAAAACACCAGCTCATTTTGCCCCAGTTCACATTTTCCTTCGTTCAACGTTAAACCTGCTTCCTCTAGGTGTGAGTACACCTCCCTTAGGGCGGTGTCGTGCTCTTCATCTGATTTGCCGAACACCAGGATGTCATCACTGTAATTCAGGCTGTTCTTGACAGGTTTGATGACTTGACGAATTGTTTCTTGGAATATTTCCGCAGCTGACGATATTCCGAAGCTCAGGCGCTTGTATCTGAATAACCCCAGGTGTGTGGAGAATGTTGTGATATACCGCGACTGGGGGTTGAGTTCCAACTGGTGGTAGCCCTTGCATAGATCCAGCTTTGAAAATCTTCTTGTACCCGTGAGGCAGTTAATCATATCGTCTAGGTGTGGGCCTGGGTGTCGCTCCCGTTCGATTGCCTTGTTTAGAATGCTCATGTCCACGCATATTCTTATTTTTGACTTGTCTTTCTTTGGGACGGCTACGATAGGTGACACCCACGGTGTCGGTCCATCTGCTGGTTCTATGATGTCCTGGTTTAGGAGGGCTTTCAGCTCTTCCTCCACTTGTGGTTGTAGATGTATGGGCACCCTTCTGTGATGTTGCGCAACCGGTCTCACCGTTTCATCAATGTGTAACGTTATCTGTCGACCTTTCAGTTTTCCTAATCCCTGTATTAGTTTTGGATATTCTTTTAAAATGTTCTTTTTCTCTGCCATGTGATACGTCATTTCCATCAGTCCCATCACTTGTGCTGTGACGTTGCTCAACAAACATGGCGCAGGGATGTGTCCTTTGAGTACATGTATCTGCTCCATTATCCTTTGGTCCTTGTATCTTAATTCTTCCGTGAACTTCCCCAGGTTGATCACTGGCCGTTTTGCCCCCCACGTGAAGACTTTCACTCGTGATGGCTTCAGAATCGGCTTTATTTTAATTTTTTCACACTCCGAGACACACATGATGTTGCACTTTGCACCACTGTCCAACACAAAAGTGGCATCATGCGGCCCCACTTTTATTGTTACTGACTCTGTTTTCCTTATCTTTTTCTTGTCTACCAGGCATATTGTTTCCTTGCACTCTTCCTCATTGTCTTCTGAGTCCGTGGTGACCTCTGTCATGAGGTACAGGCGCTCTGTCTTTTCTTCTTCGTATTCTTCCCCTGACTCTGCGGATGAACTTCTCACTACAGTCTCGACATGCCTGATGTGCCTCCTCGTCAACATTCTTCCTCTGCTCGTTCTTCCCCGGTCGTTCCTGAACTGTGCTCCTCGACACACGCTTGCGTAGTGGTCTCCCCCGTTGCATTTTCTGCACGTCTGGCCAAATGCGGGGCATTGTCCTCGATGTGGGAACTCTAGTCCACATCTGTAGCATGTCCCTTCTTGCGGCTTCCTTGCTGCTTGGTCCCCTCTGTCTTGTCTCCAGTTTCCTGTTTTGCTGTTGCTCGCCATTCGATAAACTTGTTCTCCACCTCTTCCTATGCCGCGTTCTATCACTTGCGCTTGCGTTTTTGCTCGCGCTTCTGCCCTCCCAAGTGCGAGGATGTTTTCTAGAGCTATCGGTTCTATTAGTATTCTTGTTCGGAATGCTATGTCCCGACAGCCTGTGATTATAAGTAATCGTATGGCCTGCTCATTGTCAAATTTATCGAATTCACAGTGCGTCACTAATTTCATCAACCTCGTTGCGAAATCATCTAGTGATTCCTCGGCTTGTTGGAAGGCAATCGTGAAGCTGTATCTCTCAAAATCCACATTTCTTTGCGGGTCAAACTTGTCTGTTAGGCATTTTTTTAGTTTGTCATAGGTGTCAATCTCTTTGGTTGGCAATGTCACCATAAGGTCCTCGACCTCATCGCCCACTAGATTTACAAACAGTCCCCGTTTCTTTGCTGCTGTGACATCTGTTGCCTCTGCATAATTTTCAAAACGTCTGAGCCATTTCTCCCATCTTATCCCTGTTTGCGGTTCGGACAGGCTGAATGGCAGTGGTCTTCTATATTGCACGCTTTGTTTTGCGTCTGCCATCTCTAATTCCTGCTTCTTATTATTCTCTTTTTTTTTTCTTTCCTTTTTGTCTTTGGCTTGTCTTTTATTTCCTTCTTTATTGCCTTTATTTTATTGTGTTGCTCTCTATTTCCTTTATCAGGCCCTTTTCTTCTTTATTGTGTCTTCTAATTGGCTTTTTAGGTGTTTTCTGCTGGTGCCAGCACCTTCTTTTTTTAAAAATCGATCTTTTCCTGGCCTTAAAATGGCCGCCGAGCCTTTCTGGCTTCTTATTGGTCTATTTGCCTGTTTCTAAGATGGCCGCCGCTGATCTCGCGGGACTTCGCGTCCACTCACTGTGTTGCCTGGCCCCAAAATGGCCGCCGCGTTCGTTCTCGATCCCTATTGCTATCGCGCCTGACCCCAAAATGGCCGCCGAGACTCTCGCGAGAGCTCGCGCTGCCTTCTCCACTTCAATCTCTTGATTTCGCGCTCTTTGCTGGGCGCTTACCGGAGGGGTCGCTCCTCTTTCCTATTCCTCCTGCAGCGATCGGGTGGGCTCCCGTGTCGCTGCTGTTCTTTGATGTCGCCGTCTTCCTGCACTCCTTCCTCTGGTCACGACGCGATCCAGGGTGGGCTCCTGGTTAAAATCTCGCTTTCCTCACGTCGGATGACTCCGATCCCGCTTCGTCGCCAGTTGTCACGTCGCTGACCCGTACAGACCACACAGGAGACAAATAGGTTATGGTGAGTGGTTCCTTTATTGCGACAATAGCATCGTCGTGCAGCGTGCCCTGTGCCCCTGACCTCTCGCCCCTAGGTCCTGGTCCCGACTGCCCTCATCCCCTCCCCTGACCGGATGTGGTGTCCGGTGTCCCTGTCCCCAAGCCCTGAGTCCCCAGGGTCCTAGTGCCATCGTGTGGGCACGACACGAGACAGCCCTCATCGCCGCCAGAGACAACATCAGGTGCCAACTTTACAACAGCGAAAAATCTGCCCTCATCCTCCTGAACCTGTCGGCCGCCTTCGACACGGTCTGCCATCGCACTCTAAAGACACACCTCCTAGAAGCCGGAATCCAAGAGAAGGCCCTTGACTGGACCACATCCCTCCTCTCCGGCAGAACACAGAGGGTCCACCACCCACCCTTCCGATCTAAAGCCACCGGCATCATCTGCGGCGTCTCCCAGGGCTCATCCCTCAGCCGGACACTGTACAACGTCTACATGGCCCCCCTCACACAAGTGGCCCGCCATCACAACCTCAACATCATCTCCTATGCCGACGACACCCAGCTCATCATCTCCCTCACCAAGGACCCACACACTGCCAAAACCAACCTCCACGAGGGAATGAAGGCCGTCGCCGACTGGACGAGGAGCTGCCGTCTAAAGCTGAACTCGGACAAGACGGAGGTCCTCATCCTCGGACCCACCCCCTCAGCTTGGAATGACTCCTTGTGGCCGACCACAATGGGACAAGCACCAAAACCCTCCGACCATGCACACAACCTAGGATACATCCTCAACTCCTCCCTCTCCATGTCCAAACAGGTCAACGCCGTCTCCTCCTCCTGCTACAACACCCTCTGCATGCTCCGCAGGATCTATAAGTGGATCCCGACCGAAACAAGGAGAAGGGTGACACATGCCCTAGTCAGCAGCAGACTCGACTACGGCAACACACTCTACGCAGGAATCCCAGCCAAACACCTACAACGACTACAACGCATCCAAAACGCCTCTGCCAGACTGATCGTCAACGTCCCCCGCCGCAACCACATCACCCCCACCTGAGAAGCCTACACTGTCTCCCCGTTGACAAGAGGATCACTTTCAAGCTCCTCACCCACGCACACAAAGCACTCCACAACGCCGGACCAGCCTACCTAAATAGCAGACTCAACTTCCACTCCCATACCCGCCAGCTCCGCTCCGCCAGCCTCGCCCTCCCTGCTGTCCCCTGCATCCATAGTTCGACCTCCGGCGGAAGATCCTTCTCCTACCTCGCCGCCCAGACCTGGAACACCCTCCCTACCCACATACGGCAGACCGAAGACCTACTCGCCTTCAGAAGACTCCTCAACACCTGGCTCTTCGAACAGTAGCAGCACCCTCCCCTTCCCTCAGCGTCTTGAGACCCTCTCGGGTAAGAAGCTCGCTTTATAAGTACTCTGATTGATTGATTGATTGATTGACTGTCTTTGGCAGTAACGTGCCTTATGAAGGGGAATCTCTGTAGGGCGTTTGGAGGAGCTGGGGTCGAGCTGAGGGGGTGGAGCAGGGTCAAGCCGTGCAGGTTGTTTCGTCAGCGGCATTCTCTCTCTTGTTCCCCAGCCTCAGTCCCCTACTCACTCACTATTCCTGTTCCATCTCCAGGCATTGTGACGGGTAAGCGGTGCAGAGCAGGGGACCAGAGCCGCTCTCCCACTCCCCCTGCACTCAAGGACGACCTGAAAGCGGACCCAGACTGAACACAGTCAAAGGGGGGAAAAACCAGCTGGCCAGCCAAAACTAGGGTTTTTATTTACACTTATTGGACACCCAGCTGCAAATGAGCAATGACTTACGAGCAATGAGTTACGAGTCCTGACCCTCAGGCTGATATTCCGCTCCGTGTCTGGCATCGGCCAAATGCGATGCTGAATTAAACAATTAACAAGGCGATGAGTGGTGTGGAGCAGAGCTGAGGGGACGCTATTTTACAAGCTCACCGTTGCCGTGAGGGAAACTCCACCTTTTCCTGTGCAGCACGGCTTTCCATTGCTAGACTCCTGTCACCACCGTTGTCCAGCACTGTGAGGGGCCGGCCAGAGGACTAGAGGACTACAGCCCCCATAATCCTCTGACTTCGTGCCCCCTGTGACGTCGAAGAGGTACAAAGGCATCAACACACTGGCTGGTCTGTCTGAGGCCGGGCTGGGCCATGGCATTGATTCGGGATAATGGAGCCAAAGTTTGAGTCTACGATAAGGTACTGTTGTATTGCCTCTCCTGACCCATTGTGGTTTTCTGCGTTGCACTGTGGACATTGTGGACCAGTTATGAGCAAAAAGGGAAGCACAGAGTAGGGGGTTGTAGGAACCTTGGATGCTTTTTGATTGAGGGCTGAGTCTGTTTTAAATCATTAGATTGAGTTTACTGAAAGGAGATTATCTCTGGACCCCCAGTGCTCAAATGTGCGTAATGCTTTTTCCACCACCACTGTGCCATCACTTGCTGGGGAGGAGATTGAGGAGGCTCCACTCCTCTCAAATGGCCCTGGAAGCAAGGATGCGGCCCTCGCGGTTACGACCCTACCGGTAACTAGCAAGATAATACAGAGGTCCCCTAATACAACCAGGGCTCAGAAATCCAAGACCACGCAGGGTCATACCCTTGCACTGCCTTCTAAGAAAAGGAAAGGACAGGGCAGGTATAAACCAGTCCAGCCCATGCTCAAAAATATACGTTGGAAACTCTGCCAACAATGAGCAGCCTCAGGATAGCACACTGGCGCTGACTGAAGGGGGCAATAGGGAATCCCCACCAAATTTAATTAATGATGATTTGCTATGCAAGCTGGGATTAATGATATCCGCCCTTTTAGAGCCCGTAGTACAAAGAGGTTGCCTTACCCAGTAACCAACTAGGGAATAGTGAATCTAATAAGGGTCAGCAAATTCTTAATCCTTGTTTTCCCTCCATGCCTTCTGGGCCCCACAACTCTGCTACTAAACTGGGCAATAGAGAACATAGACACGTAGTGTTTGCTTCCCATAAGGGCCACCCTTTACCTCTACAAAAACCACCCAGTGATAATGCAAGTAGAGCTGATTGTTCACGACACGGGTGTGGCTCACCCTCAAACACGAGAGGAGCAGGTCCCCTGTTCGCATGGCCTCCAGAACCAAGATACAAGCTTGCATTTACCTTCGGAAGTGACCCCATATACCGTGGTGCTTGCTAATGTTCCTATGCTGCCTGCTAGCAGCTTTGAACACTGGTCAACCCTGCGTAACAGATCACTCCATTTCCTTAGCGCCAGAACTGGGTTTAATATCAATCTATTGTTCACAGAATATAAGATGGCGCATAGAATTGGTTGGGTGGGTCAATTTAGGAAGTCACTTGAAGGAGACTGCATTGTCTTGTCATTTAGGTCTCCGGATTTTGTCCTCCTAATAGTAGACAGGGCGAGTAAAGGATCAGTTCCATTATACGAGCTGGCCATACTACCCTTGGGGTATTTCTACCCGCCTCCTACCTACTTACAAACTGCCCCTAGGGAAAGAGGGTTTACTCATGGCACCCACCCCAGGTACACAATTCCAACCAGTAATCACTTTGAAATATTTAACACTCTGGAGGACATAGACTGACTACCTCAAGAGGCAAACCATTGTAGACTTGTTGATGGGCAGGATGGTCAGCAGGGAGATAGAACGTTAACACAAGTAAATATACTACAATCTCCAGCTGATGACTTACATCGTATTCTGTCCAAGGAACTTGAAGCAGCCGAAGTCAAGGTCCATAGGCCTTATTGCTGGCCCATGATTCCACCCTTGGATGAGTTAACTGTATGTATAGCAGGGGATGCGTCCCATGTTATTGGATCAGCCCCCAAGGCTCAGAAGTCATGTGAAGCATCCCCTGAAGCATCACCTGATGAACAGTCTGAAATAAGCCAGCAGAGAAGTTATGACCCTAGAAACACTCTTGTCTCGAGGGCAGCTAATCCGTCCTCTATTAATGTGAAAACTGGATGTAGTCTTAATTCATGGAATATATCAGGACTACAAACCAAGATTGGCAATCCCCTTTGGTCCAAATATATATGAAATTATGAAATTATGTGTCTACAGGAGACATGGCTGAAGGATGTAATACATATAAATGGATACAGAACTTTTAACACACAAGCTATAGGGGTTTCACATGGTAGATTAAAAGGTGGACTCTGTATATATGTATTGAATAAGCTAAATCTTATCAATATCGAATCTCACCTTGAATCCCCTTATTATCAAATGCTAATTGTGGTATTGACTGCCTCCTATTCCATGATACTGGTCAACTTTTATAATAACATTCCATCTGATTGCGTCATTAAGGTGGTTAATACATTGTATAATGAATTGAGAACCCTCTATGAAGCAAGTAAGCAGTGAGTGGCGAGCACTCACAGAGCAGAGCAGAGCAGCAGTGAGGAGAGAGCAGAGAAGTGCCTACGAGCCGCGAAAAGACGCCAGGTGAGCGCAGAGAGCTTGGGCCCGGGTGAGGGAAGCGGGAAGCAGGAGCTCGGCTCCAGGCACCCGCGGCTTCCCTTCCCTTCTGCACCTGAGCTCCATACTGCTAAAAAGAAAGCAGCCTTTCTGCGTTCACTGGAAGTCGACTGGAACTGCCTAGGAACTGCCTAGGATTTCCCGGACTCCGGCCCTTGTCCTGCCGTTCTCGTTCAGCCGGTGTGTGGGGGGGTCTGAGCTGGCAAAGTCTCCCCCCGGGCCGTAGTGAGCGGTGAGTCACGAGGCAAGACACACGGACACACAGTGGTTGGTGGGCAGACTGCTCACCTTGCACCTATCACTTGGAGATTGCAGAAAGGAGCTGAGAACCGGGAGGAGCACGGCATAGCACGGCATGGCAGTGCGGGATTTAAGGAACCAGAAGCACCAGGAGCCTTGAGGTGTTGGGAGTTGGGATTTGGGAGCTGCTGGGGACGAATAGGAGCCCAGAGCCCTTCAAAAATCGGACCATTAGAACTCCAGATCCACAGAAGACCCCTGCAGGAGAGAGGGACCTTAGGTGACAAGGTCCTTACAAAAATATTTGTACAGAGCTGTGGGGACACAGAAGAACTGAAAGTCACTAAACAGCAATTACAGACTTCGACCACGTAACCTGGACCACGAAAAGAGGCAGTGAGCAGCGAGTGGAGCGGTGGGAGGAGCTGAGGAAACCTGAACCCTGAACCTGCAGCCTGCATAGGAGTCCCGAGCCCCGAGCCTGAGCGAGGGGGCACCGGAACCTGAACCTGAGCCTGAGCGAGGTGAGGAGCAGCAAGTAACAAGGGAACAAGGGCACAAGTAACAAGGGAGCAGAGGCGGGCAGCAATAGCGGGCAGCAATAGCGGGCAGCAATAGCGGGGAGCCCGAGGACTTAGCCAGTCAGTGTCTGTGGCTCACCTGCCACACAGCCCCACCGGCAACGCTGCGGCCCCGCGAGAATATTAAAGGAGGCATTGTGTGGAGAGCTGTGCGAACGGTGTGAGACTTGCGACCTGTGGGCCTTGCGGACATTTCAGCTCCAGCTCTCCTCCCAGCGTTCTCCTGGTCTTCTCCTGATTACTGATTACCACCCCTGTGCAGTCTGGGACTTGTAGTTTTGTACTTGAATGTTCCCACAGTTGGAAGGGAGAGAGGAGAGTGAAGAGATAAAAGAGGCCGGCGAACAACAAAGCGAACAACAACGCGGGGGAGACGCTGACAGGGGCATAAGAGGGCATAAGAGGACCACTATGAGGTCAGGGAAAGTAAGAAAACCTCCAACAAGGCAACCGGTAAAACGGAAAAGGAACAACGCATCAATGAGCTTAGAGACAGTGGGAGAAAACAAGCGACCAGCTAGCAGCCACAAGGGCGCTAGCAACCCCTTGAGCACCTCCAACTCACTGGATAACAACCAAAAAGACAGCAATTGTGGCACAGAAGAGGGGATACTAACGAACTCAGCCCACATTCCCACTCCAATCTCAATTTCAACTTCAACATCAACTTCACCTCTAGATCAATCCACAAGTAATAAAAATAACAAAAGGAAACACTCTAAAGATCTAATCAACCTAGCAGATCAGCCAGCGAAAATGCAATACAATTACCAACTGAAAATTTATACAAAATTTGCCTTTCTAAAAAATCCAGGAAACGTGATCTACTCGTCAAATGGCTTGGTTACAGGCCTTCAAACCCCCTTGCCACCAGTTGATGCAAACAACCACTCGCCTACAACCTCAAATCTCACTGTAGCTGAAATACACACGCCATCAAACCCAAAAGAGACAACAGCATACATCAAAAGCATAGCAGGGACAGGGGCAGGAGAACAATGGAGACAAGATTACATCCATCTCACGACGATACAAGAAAGCGCAGCCAGTCTCACCTCAAAAATAGAGGAATATAATCAGGCTACAAGCCAATCCAGTCCTCTGCTGGAGAAAGAAAAACTGAGCACTTCCACCCTAGAGTTAGTAGAGTTACAGGGACACCCCATTAACCACGAAGAAAGTGGTATGCCACCTTTAACACTCTCTCTTTCATTCATCCGGCCGCAAGGGGAAGAAGTAACACATGATCAAGAAACAGCATTGGTTCGAGGTAAAAAAAGCAGTCATCAAGCCGAACCAAAACTTCAAGATAAAATCATTGCCCATGGAACCCAAATAGAACCCGCAAACTCCTCCCCAATCAGGACCGACGAGACTTCATCCTCCCTAGAAAGGGACATGACCTTCTTGGAACATCAAGAATGGATCGAACTTGAGGCAGCATACAACACAAAGGACCCCGCAAACAACATCAGCAAAGAGAGTCTAACTTATCCTAATGCGGGGGCAAGGGACACCACTGACACCTTTTGGGCAACCTTACTCAACACGATCCAACTGTCCTCAACAGCACTCCAGTATCAATCTGACAAATTAGATCTACAATTAATTGTGCTGCAAAGGCTGGCAGAGGCCACAATGGGGATCGATAGAAAACTCGCAGATCTCAATGGCCTTATAAAAAGAGGACAAGAGTCAGTAAAACTATCCCAGATCGCAAGAACGGACTGTGTCTGCTCACCTATTGTCGACAAATTATCATCATTACCCACTATGTTGGGTAATCTTCTGGAGGACATAAAATTAAACACCGCAAAGTTCCTCACAACAAAGGAAAAGTCTGCCACACCATTTCATAACAAAAGCCCACAAGGGACCGACAACAACCCAAACAAAGCCGGAATGCAACGGTGCCAACAACCAAAATCCAACACTTCAATAGAAGAGTCCCCCCATAATACCCCAACAAGTAAACACATCGAGCAAGCGGGCAGCTCAATGAATGCGCGCACTCGACGCAAACAAAAAAGAAAGGGCAGGAACAAGAAGCAAGTTGATGCTGCCTGTACAGTAGAGAATCGTCAGCTAATTACACTGGGAGGCCCTGATTCGCCAAAATCAAATCAGCACCACAGTACTGAAGAGAACCGCCAGCCAAGCACGCCGGGGGGGTGTGCACCGTTAGAAGCAAACAAGCGCCACTCCAGCGCTTCAACTCAACTTAAAAAATCCACTGACGCACAGACACAAGCCGGAGAGGGCATGCGAACCCCCTCCTCCCCAAAAGAGAAAATTCACAAACAGACAGAGGGACTCCCCTCTGGCCAAACAAAAAACTCAACAACCAACGACTCATCAGAACTGACACGCAAAGGCCAAAGTGACCGCCCAACAGTAACAAAGCAATGCACCTGGGCGGTCGGAAAACAGGCCCATGATGAGCCTGTTAAAGCTACAACAAAAGGCACAACCACCGACCCCTTACCCACCACTACTCACAAAAACATTAAGACCATCAGCAGTGAGACAAAGCTGGACCCCGAGATATCAAACATCACTAAAACAGAAAGCGGCCAGCCCAAAGACCAACTCTGGTGGGTAAACTTCAATCAAAACCTTACAATACCCACTAGTCAACATTCAAAAGGGCCAAGCGAACTGGCGAGACAGTCACAGCACACACTACAGCCCATAGAGGAACCCGACATAATTCTCTTCATTCCCGAATTTAAATCCAGAGGAAGAGTGGACACTTTAAACAGGGGTAATATACTGAAGCTGATCAACTCAATTGACAACCTAAAAAATATACAGACCACAGACCTGCTTGAACTCGAATTTCTTCCAGCTTCTCACACATGTGGTAATGAAACAACAAAGACCAGATGGGCAACACAAGAACTTGCAAATTCAATTATGGAGGAAACACTTAGATTCTCCCAGTGGGGAATTAAGTTAAAGGTGGAAATCAGGCCTGCTTACCCGACTTTGCTTCTTGAAGAAATTAAACAAGAACGCCCTAAAATGACTAAATCAATTCTGAAAGGTGCACGGAGCTACTCACCGGGGCCGGCTACACATCAGACACCCCTTCAACACCCAAGCATCTCCCAGCTAGAACCACATAGAGCACAACTATTTACACGTACCATACTCGGTGTAGACTCTAATTGACGAAAAACATCAGTCTTAACCGTCAACTCTACAGTCAGTCCCAAAATAAAAATATGTAACTGGAACATCAATGGCCTCCTAGACAAACTGGAGGACCTTGAGATCTCAAATTACTTAAGATCCTTCGATCTAATCCTCCTTCAGGAAACATGGGAAATAAATGACATTTCACTACAAGGTTTCACAACTCTAACGCACCCGGCAATCAGAAGCTCTCAATATGGTCACAGTTCAGGAGGCTTAGCAATCTTTGCCTCAACATCAACAATCGGGGCAACGGAAACGATAAAAGTAAGCCTCACTCCTCCAAACATGATACAGGCGCTATCAGTAACAATTACAAATAACCAGGCAACCGAACAGCTGTACATTATCAATGTATACATACACCCAAAGCATAGACATTTGGGCACCAGAGAACTTACCAAAGAACTGACAAGAATCATGGCAGACAGGGAAATGGAGAACACACTAGTGGCAGGAGATTTTAACCTTCACCTGTTTGAAATTAAACCAGTAGACGAAATGACCAAGGAAATGGATACCGTTTGGGCCATCCCAAGCCAAACAACCCCATTTCCCAACAAACACATAAAAACCTCAATCGAACTACTGAAAGACCTTGAGCAGCTAAACCTTAGAGTTCTTAATGGACGATTTAAAGACGACATCCCACCAGCACCAACACACTTCTCCACGAGTACGACTTCTCACCTCGACTACATGCTGATGACACTCCCGCTGTTTGGAAAAATCACTTCGTTTAAGATCGGGGAAAGTGCTTCAAGCGATCACCAGCCTTTAGAAGCCACATTAGGCGTGTCTAGCGAGAATAAAATCATGGTAAACTGTAATATTGGTACAGAATACACTGCCAATTACAAACGAATAAGGTGTAAGACCACAGAGGTCGAGGAACTATCAAATAGTGCAAAAACAATCATGCAACGGGCATCTTGCTCAAACATAAACCCGCTAGACGCCTGGGAAGGCTTTACAACAGAACTGGGAGCCAAACACGCTACCGAGCTGAAAACCTACAAAGGGACCACCATTAGGTCTTCACATGGAAAAAGTACAACACCAGAGATAAAAAGCACAAAATGCGAAATAAAAAAGACATTGAAACAGCTCCGAAATGAGCCCAACAACGAATGCACTCAAAAGGAGCTTCGAACTCTAAAAAGACATCTAAAAAAGATGATCTGGGAATTAAAAAGACAACAAAGTGAAGATCAATGGATAAAAATCGTCCATAGCTCAAAACAGAAGAATAGCTCCAGCTTTTGGAAAATAATCCACTCCCTTCAACAGCCAGGCCATAAGGGCATTGACTCTAACATATCTGAATCTGAATGGGCCAATTATCTATTTGCACACTTTAACACAGCTGACTCAAAAACAAATAGCCCCAGAGGGGGAGACTGGTCAGATGACGCTGACCAGAACCTCAAATATCTCGGAACACCTGGTAAGGACGAGGCCTCAGCCTATAAAAGAAAATCTTCTCCGCCCTACAACTCAAACACGTGCATAGACTCAAAATCAACCACTAACTTAACAGCAGACATAGAGTTTAACCCACACCTAGAAATAGCAGATAGGATCAAGAAAAAAATCCTAAAAGGCAAACTCGAGGGGGCTCCTGGCCCAAATGGGATCCCGCCAATACTGTACAAAAATGATGCTGGCTTCCGGAGCAGCACCTTGGCACCGGTCTTTCTCAAAATAAGGGAAATATCAACGACACCAACATCCTGGAGAGGCTCGATAATAAGTCCGATTTTTAAAAAGGGCCCCAAGAACGACCCAAGCAGCTATCGCCTCATAGCTTTGATGGACACAGAGGCAAAGTACTATACGGGCCTCATCCTAGAAGATCTGACAGCTTGGGCAACCGCAAAGAACATCATCCCAGCAACCCAAACTGGATTTCGCAGTGGTCAGGGCACTACGACGAACATCATGGCGCTAACCCTCTTGGCAGATGCAGCAAAAGCCTGCAAGACTTCTCTGTGTCTGTGTTTCATCGATTATAGCGCTGCATTCGATCACGTAAACCGTAACAAACTCTGGCAGAAATTGAGCGTTTGGGGTATCCCAGGCCCACTCCTACAGCAGTTAATACTGCTATATAGTAACACCTGGGTCAGGATAAAACTGGGACCTGGGACGCACCTTTCAAGAGAAATTGGGACCAGCAAAGGACTGAAACAAGGCTGCGTTCTAGCCCCAATGTTGTTCAACCTATTCCTTGCAGATCTACCCGGGGAGCTAGATGCAGTTAAATCTCACGGTCCACGGCTGGGAAACATCACATTATCAAATCTTCTTTATGCAGACGACTTAGTTCTCATTAGCCGGTCCCCTATAGGCCTTCAACACCTGCTGGACAAAACTAATACGTTTTCTAAAAATAACTCACTAACAATTAACCTAAACAAAACAAAAATCATGAGAATTAACCACCATAGAAAACGGAACTTTACATGGCAATTGAACGGACAGAAGTTAGAGCAGGTAACCTCTTACAAATACTTAGGCGTCATACTAGATAGCAACGGCTCATTTAAACAACAACTAGAGGCTATCCGGCGGAAGGGCACGACATTCCATCTGTCGATAAAGCCGTTGCAGAAGGCTCTTCCTGACCGGACACTGGGTCCCCTCTTACAGGTAATTAGAGCTCGCCTACAGCCAATGCTCACCTACGGCAGCGAATCCATGCGTGGTAAAGACGCAACGATACTAGATAACACCATCAGTCGAGCCTACAGAGCAATATTCCATCTGCCCACTTACACCTCACCTGCCCAAATCCGCCTTGAATTTGGGCTGCAGAAACAAACGGTGGAGAGAAGAGGCGCATACATCAAAAGCTGGCGGAAAATCAGAGACGCGGAGTATGGATCCCTAAACACCCACCTGTGGACTGAACTATCCATTAGAGAAAACTCACCAGCAAGAATATATCTAATGGAATCATTGGAGACCCTAGGACTAACAAACTTATGGGAGTCAGCAACTGATCCCAAGACTTTTAAAAAAATGGTATTGAAGGTTACCAAGATGGTCTCATCAATCGAGGACAAAGCAACTCTTGCTAAGAGAGCACATGGATGGGTGGTACTGGATGGCTACACAGCTCTCAAGCCACAGCAGTATTTAACAATGGGTCTTACACAGAAAACAAAAAATAAGTTTCTCAATATGCGTCTTGGCAACATACCGATAATGCCTCATTTAGCACCCTGGAAAAGAGAAAATGCAGCAACCTGCTGCCGACTCTGCTCTACTGGAAAAGAGGATTTGACGCACATAATCTGCATCTGCACAAAACTTCTGGACATAAGACGCTACCTGCTTCGGCCCCTATGGATTCAGAGGGGAATAACTAGCTGCAGGCAGGCTGTGATGCTTTGCTTTAACCCTGGTGAAACCCAGTTAAATTGTAGAACAACAAAATTCTTTGACATTGTGGCTAACAGACTAAAAGAATTAGCTGCCGGGCCAACTGGAATCACTGCCTAATACAAAAAACTGTTAGCATCCAGTCGCCACAATGGATAACAGCATACCAAAACGTGTTTTTAACTATCAAGGAGAACTCAGCTGTTATTTTAATTACAAACACTTTGGTTAGAGATTGTCTTACAAATTTGCTTGTTTCAATAATTGTGAGTTTTTATTAACTGTGCAATAAATCTTTACCATCTTTACCATCTATGAAGCAAACAGCACTAAGAGCATGGTTATTATGTGCGGGGACTTTAATTGTGCTCTGTGTCCCATTGAGGATGGCAGTGTATGTGGTTATAATGAAGAAGGTGTAAGTAATACCCATTTCTGCCACTCGGAAACAGGGGAATGCTTTAATGAACTCACATTTAATATTGACCAGGGCTTTGCAAATGATCCAAGTACTGACCCTGCAGTGATGCCACAGACTTTTAATGGCAGGGGCTTTGGCTCCACTATTGATTATATTTTGTTTTCAAATATGTTTGCTTCCAGATTCCTCACCTTCTCAGCGATCATTTCCCTCTATCTATCCCTGTCACTTTCCCTATGAGGAAACAAGGTAGAGATGACCAGGCTGTAGATGAGGCCTTATCTAACTTAAAACTTGCCAAAGCGAATGAATATAACCTTCGTTGGAATATGCTGGATCCTGAAGTAGTAACTAAACAACTACTTACAAGGTGTAGATCGGCTTTTGACACATTTCTTAATGAAATAGCATCCCTTGAGAGCATCTTATCATCATTCTAAGAGATAGTGGCAGCGGTTAGGGAAGTCATTTTTAAACAAGGCGGAAAAAGGTTAGCCCCCCAGTGGTGGTTTGACTCCAACTGCACTTGTGCACATTCCACCCTGAAGCATGAGTTGCATAAGAGTCCAAAGGATATTGTTAAAATCAGACAGGCCAGAAAACTAGAAACTGACCCTTTCAGAGAGGTGAAATGCCCTCAGAAATGAAGCCTGGGAGCTGCTTACCTCAGCCTCACCATCGAAAGATGGTGCCACTTTTTGGAAAGTGGTTAGAAATCCATTTTTGTCTCCAGCAGGGGATCCAACAATCAAAGTGTCCATTACAGGGGGTCAATGGATTGAACATTTCTCCAGGATATATGATAGCAACTCTAATGCACAGGTCCCTGATTGTGAACACTCCGGAGTTAATACGCAGTCACCAGATTTACACTTCTATGTTGATGAAGTAAGCAGTGCACTCTCCCTAAGAGCTGATGGGAAGGCATCGGGGTCCTGATGGAATCCCAGTGGATCTCTACAAGTCCAATGTGACCCTTTGGACACCCACAATCACGCAAATACTTAATGCTAGTTGTGAGATAGCTTTCCCATCAACGTGTGTGGAGTCTATCATAGTGCCCATTTTTTTAAAAGGGAGACCATCAAGACCCCACCTGCTACAGGCCTATCTCCTTATTAGATTCTATGGCTAAGGTGGTGGGTCGTATTATCCTGGAACGTCTCCAGCTCTGGGCAGAAGAAACCCGCATTTTATCTGACATCCAATATGGTTTCCGCGAAGGACTGGGGACTGTGGAGCAGAGTCTAAAGTTGGCGATTCTCATGGGGAAGTATACCAGGGCCAAAAAGGGAAACCTGTATCTAGTCTTCATCGACCTTACGGCCGCATTGGATTGCGTGAGGCACTCAAAGCTTTTAGATGCCAAGGAGATTGAGAAAAACATAATTTACTTCATCCGTCATCTCTGTAATGGAGCTAAAACACGTGTCCGATTTGGCCTGGGAGGAGAGTGTACTGCTTCGTTCCCTATGGGTTAGGCAGGTCTGTGTCCTAGTCCCCTTCCTTTTTAATCTCCACAATAATGGGTTAGGGCAGGCACTCCTTAAAGACGCTCAAGACTTCCCACAAATAGGTAATCGCCCCATCCCAGCATTGTCATATGCGGACGATGCTGTTATTATATCTCACACCAAGACTGGCCTACAAAAGACTTTGAACCATTTTCTAAACGTTATGAAGGACTTGGATCTTAGACTTAACATCTCAAAAACCTTTACAATGAGATGCGGTCATGGGATCCAGAAATGTAAGGACATATTTGTGGAGGGAATTTCAATAGCCCCAACTAACAGTTTTTCATACTTGTTTAGCCATAACGACACATGGAAAAAAGCTATTATTGCCAAAAAGATAGCACTAATTAGAACAACAACTGCTCTTGTTAGCTTTGCAAGAAAACTGGAACGCAAACCACCGCTGGAACTTTTGAAGATCTATAAAGTCAAATGCGTCTCAGCTGTTCTCTAAGAAGCTGGAATTTGGCTTTTTGCTGACACCTATAATTCAACTAGTTGAGAATTTTTTTTTTAGATATGTCCTGTCAGCATCCACTAGTACATCCTCGTATGTCTGTCATATGGAGCTGGGCCTTCCATATATATCCGACCTCATAAAACTTGAGCAAATTCTGCTTTGGCACAGGATCTGGTCTAAGAAAGAGACTAAACTTAACAGGGACCTACTACAAGATAGTCTTAGGTTGATTGGTGCCCAAAGAATATCATGGTTTAAGCATATTCAAGATTTTACTAAAGATATGAGCAATCCCGAATATTTTTCTAACCCTAGCACCATCACTAGGGTACCCAGGAAAGTCCTCAGAAAAAAGACCCTGTCCTTCTTGGACACACTACGATTGTCGGGGGAAATCATTAAGCCCAGTGTCCTATGGCACCAGATGGTACTTACAACTTTTAATCTGCAGCCATATCTAGTATTTGTTCCCAGCGTTTTTGGCAGGTTTTTATTAATACGATTTAGATTAGGGACAATACACAGACTAGTTCCTTTCCCCAATGTGAATGACTTGACAAGGGAGTTACAATTATGTCCATGCGATTGTTTGTCAAATCAATCCTCCCTACATCTGGTCTTATTCTGTAAATTCTGTAAGGAGCTAAGAAAACCAGGAAAGTCCCGATCATACAAAACTATGGCCTGAGACAATTCCGCCCTGCGTTCATTAAGCTCCAGCTCTTAGAAAATTAGCATGTAGCTTGGAGGATGTCTATGTTTTATAAAAAAATATTGCATCAAAGAAAGAGCATCGCAATCTAGGTATGAGGAGGTGGCTTATCTTGGATGTGTTGTTTTTATTCTTTTACAGTACCTCTGATTATGTGACTTAAATATTCATGAAATGTATTTTTTATCAGATAGAAATGTGTATCTCTTTTTAAATTTGCAATGGAAATGTTTTTGTGTACTATGTATTTTATCTGTGCTTTTTATGAGTGTTACAATACAATTGAAATAAAGCTTTGTTTGACTTTGACTGTAGGGCTAGGGGAAGCTCCTGCTGGTCATTTCACTTAACATCACTCAATAGACCGAGGCAATCAATCCCTGTTGCCCTCCCCCACTCCCCTCCCCGAGCTCAGTGTGATGATACCTATCTGTCAGGTACAGTTCTTGTTATTCTTTGTGAGCTGGGCACACCTGTTAATTTTGCTGCCAGTAGGGGCACTCCACCCAGTAGTGTGCATCTGGCATTATCCACCGAGCAAAGGTGATGCTCTGTCTGCCCCATCCCAGCCAGTGCATTTGTGCTCATGCATTAATAAAAAACCATCTGCAAAAATCTTGAACGTAAATGGCGCTTAAAATACGATCCTTGTTCAAAACAAATTTATAAAGCCGCTTTATGCAAATACCACTCTTCATGTAAAATTGCTAAAGTTGAGCATGTTAATATGACCATTCTTGAAGCAAAAAAGCGCCCTAAAGCTCTCCTTAAGGTAGTTCAGAGTTTGTCGGGCGCTCTGTGTCAACCCAAACAACCTAGCCTAGATGCTGCGCAGTGTAATTCATTGGCCGAATTCTTTGTAGCCAAAATAGATACCATCTATTCCAATTTTGAGAAATCTACCCCCTCCCCTTCGCTGTCTTACCCATCCACCCCTATCTTACTCACTGAACAGCTGACACTAGAGGACTCGTCTTCTACTTCAGGTCTATATACTCCCTCCACTCCCCTAGTACCCATGATCTCTTGTGATTCCAGAACTCATCTTGACATCAGTTCTCCTTCCTTTCCTCTGATCGACACTTGGGAGCCATTTGACATCACGACTCTCTCTGACATCATTCGCAAAATTAAGTCCGGCTCTCCTCTGGACCCTCTTCCTCCCCACATACTAAACAAACTAGACCATTCTTCTCTTGCACTGATTGTGGATCTTCTTAACACCTCCCTTAACACAGCTTCAGTACCCGCTGCATGGAAACATGCAATGATAGTACCCCTGCTAAAAAAGCCTAATGCAGACCCAAGTATCCCATCTAATTTTCGCCCAATCTCACTTCTTCCAGTTTTTTCCAAAATTATGGAAAAACACATCAACTCTCAATTGTCAACACATGTTGAGGCTAGTGGACTACTTCATCCATCTCAATCCGGGTTCAGACGTGGCTTCTCGACTGAATCCACCCTGTTAGGGGTCTCGGAAAACATCAGGGGCCGAGTTGATAAGGGTGAAACCGTGGCACTCATTTTACTTGATCTGAGTGCCGCATTTGATACGGTTTCCCATGCCATCCTTATCAATGCCCTCAGATCATCTGGTATCATCGGCACAGCTCTCAACTGGTTTATTAGCTTTCTTTCAGACCGCACCTTTCAAGTTTTCTCCTCGTCCTCTGTTTCTCAAACCTTTACATCGGCGTACGGTGTACCGCAGGGTTCCATCTTGAGCCCCTTGCTGTTCAATTTGTATGTCAGACCTTTGGCTGCTATTGCAGAGCAAGCTGGGCTCACTATTTACTCGTACGCCGATGATACTCAGATCATCTACTCCCTTTCCTCTGACTCTCATTCCTCATCCTCCTCCCTCCGTACAGGTCTGAGTAACATCGCAGCCTGGATGTTGGACAACAAACTACAACTAAATGGGGGTAAAACTGAGGTCCTTCTGTTCGGTCCCAACACCACCTTATGGGGACCCCAGCATTGGCCTTCACAAATGGGCCCTTTACCCATCCCATCTATAACTGCTCGCAACCTTGGCGTCACCTTCGATAATCAACTGTCTATGAAGAACCATGTGGTTAAAACATCATCCACTTGCATCACTATCATTAAGTGGTTGCGAAAAATCATTTGGATGCTTCCCTTGGACACTCAGAAGACAGTGATCCAGGCTCTTATTACTTCAAGACTGGACTACGGGAACATCCTTCTTCTGGGAGCCAGTAAAGAGGTGACGCGTAAGCTGCAGACAGTTCAAAACATGGCTGCGCGACTTCTCTGCAAATTACCTAACACTTCTCCTACCTCCAATGCCCTTCGTTCCTTGCACTGGCTCCGAATTGAAAATCGGACAAAATTCAAGGCCCTCTGCATCATCCACAGAATAAACTCCGGCTTAGCCCCCTCTTATCTCAACCCCTTGGCACAATCATACCATCCCTCTCGTAATCTTCGATCTTCTAATCAAAACCTACTGTCGGTTCCTAGAATCAAGAAAGCCAGAATGGGTGGCCGCTCATTTGCTTGGCTGGCTCCCTCACTCTGGAATTCTCTCCCTCTTCAGATACTAACTGAACCTAACTATCTCAGGTTCCGTGGACAGATAAAAACCTGGCTATTTGACATCTAACAGTTCTCTTCTGACTCTTCCCTCTCACTTTTTGGTTTTAGCGCCGGGAAACCTACGGGTAGCTGAGCGCTTTAGAAATTTAATTATAATAATAATAATAATAATAGGACAACAATCCGCCTATCAGATAAGTGGGGCCACTATGTTGGAGTCATGTTGCTTGCACTCTTGTGGACTTTGTTTCTTCCATCAGTCCAGTAGCAACCCACCTCCTTGACAAGCTAGATCCCCACCCTGGGTCTCAGTGGAGATGACCTGTTGCTGGTGCAGTCTTTTGGTGGCACTTTTAGGTTTCCTCTTGTACTTCGACTTCAATGGTGGTTGGCTTCCTCTAGCAGCTGCTAGCTGGACATTTGACTTTAGAACTTGCTCCATCGAGTTTCCTTCAGAACATTCCGGTTCATGTGTTGGTTCAGTTGCTTGTTCCGGGACAGACTTTCAGGACTTTGAGTCTCACCCACATCATAGCAGTGAAGGACTTGCATGTCGCAGCGGTGATCTTGAGTCAACTCGCTTAGGCTCCTTCACGGTTCCTTGTCTTCACAGCAGCATCTTTCTCATCAAAAGTGCCTCCAGCCGTTAGGTTAGCTCAGTCCTTCAAGTAAGATTGTGACACACCCACCTGGTAAACACGTCAAAGTTTACTAGTGTACTGGTCCAGAACCTGGAAAGGTGAGATTGCAGTTGCTAATCCAACCCTGGCGTTCCAATCAATCAATTTTGGAAAAGGTGATGGACAGAGTTTCTGAATGATGCAGAATACTCCTACCCAGTCAAGAGATCAGGGCTTGATCCATCACCGTTTTTTAGCTCACTGCACCATCCCAGCTCAGAACCTGGCTACATGCAAATTAGTCTGTTCCTGTCCCAGTGCATGATGGGAACAGGGCAAACCAAACTACCAAGCCAATTCTTATACTGGGAAGGAGACAAGCTTCCGGGGACCGGTTTCTGGCATTTCAGCCGTCGTCGGCCCGGCTTGCTTGAATCCTGATGGTGCAATGAGCAAGGGACTCACGTCTGAGTATACCCTCCCACACTTAGTGTGGACAAAATCGATTTTGGAAAAGGTGATGGACAGAGTTTCTGAATGATGCAGAATACTCCTACTCAGTCAAGAGATCAGGGCTTGATCCATCACCCTTTTTTAGATCACTGCACCATCCCAGCTCAGAACCTGGCTACATGCAAATTAGTCTGGTCCTGTCCCAGTGCATGATGGGAACAGGGCAAACCAAACTACCAAGCCAATTCTTATACTGGGAAGGAGACAAGCTTCCGGGGACCGGTTTCTGGCCTTTCAGCCGTCGTCGGCCCGGCTTGCTTGAATCCTGATGGTGCAATGAGCAAGGGACTCATGTCTGAGTATACCCTCCCACACTTAGTGTGGACAAAATCGATTTTGGAAAAGGTGATGGACAGAGTTTCTGAATGATGCAGATCAATCAATCAATCAATCAATCAATCAATCTGAGTACTTGTAAAGTGCGCTACTTACCCGTGAGAATCCCAAGGTGCTGAGGCGAGGGGGGTGCTGCTATTGCTCGAAGAGCCAGGTCTTGAGGAGTCTTCTGAAGGCGAGTAGGTCTTGGGTCCGCCGTATGTGGGTAGGGAGGGTGTTTCAGGTCCCGGTGGCAAGGTAGGAGAAGGATCTGCCACCGGAGGTTGTTCGTTGGATGCGGGGGACAGCGACGAGGGCGAGGCTGGCAGAGCAGAGCTGGCGGGTGGCGGTGTGGAAGCTGAGTCTGCTGTTCAGGTAGGCTGGTCCGGCGTTGTGGAGTGCTTTGTGTGCGTGGGTGAGGAGCTTGAAGGTGATCCTCTTGTCGACAGGGAGCCAGTGTAGGCCTCTCAGGTGGGGGGGTGATGTGGCTGCGGCGGGGGACGTTGACGATCAGTTGGGCGGAGGCGTTTTGGATGCTTTGTAGTCGTTGTAGGTGTTTGGCTGGGATTCCTGCGTAGAGTGCGTTGCTGCAGTCCAGTCTGCTGCTGACGAGGGCCTGTGTCACCATTCTTCTTTTTTCGGTCGGGATCCACTTGTAGATCCTGCAGAGCATGCGGAGGGTGTTGTAGCAGGAGGAGGAGACAGTGTTGACCTGCTTAGGCATGGAGAGGGAGGAGTCGAGGATGAATCCTAGATTGCGTACATGGTCGGTGGGTGTTGATGCTGTTCCCAATGTGGTCGGCCACCAGGAGTCGTCCCAGGCTGAGGGGGTGGGTCCGAGGATGAGGACCTCCGTCTTGTCTGAGTTCAGCTTCAGACGGCTGCTCCTCATCCAATCGTGACAGCCTTCATTCCTTCGTGGAGGTTGGTTTTGGCGGTGTGTGGGTCCTTGGTGAGGGAGAGGATGAGCTGGGTGTCGTCAGCATAGGAGATGATTTTGAGGTCGTGATGGCGGACTACTTGTGCGAGGGGTGCCATGTAAAAGTTGAACAGCGTTGGGCTGAGGGATGAGCCCTGGGGTACGCCGCAGAGGATGTCGGTGGCTTCGGATCGGAAGGGTGGGAGGGGGACGCTCTGGGTTCTGCCCGAATAGAAGGACGTGGTCCAGTCAAGAGCCTTCTCTTGGATTCCGGTTCTAGGAGGCATGTCTTTAGAGTGCGATGGCAGACTGTGTCGAAGGCGGCTGACAGGTCCAGGAGGATGAGGGCTGATGTTTCGCCGTTGTCTAGTTGGCACCTGATGTCGTCAGTGGCGGCGATGAGGGCTGTCTTGGTGCTGTGGTTTCGTCTGAATCTGCACTGGGACGGGTCCAAGATGTTGTTGTATTCGAGGTGGCAGGCCAGTTGCATGTTGACGATTTTCTCGATGACCTTTGCCGGGAACGGGAGCAGGGAGATGGGCCGGAAGTTCTTGAGGTCCTTGGGGTCCGCTTTGGGCTTCTTGAGGAGGTTGTTGATTTCGGCGTGCTTCAAGCTTTCCGGGAATGTAGCTGTTTCGAAGGAGATGTTGATGACCTTCTGTAGTTGGGGTGCGATGGCTGCGTCTGCTTTGTTGAATAAGTGGAGTGGGCACGGGTCAGACGGAAATCCTGAGTGAATGGAGTTTATGACCTTGTGTGTCTCGTCGTTGTTGACGTTGGACCTGGAGGTCAGACGGTTGGCGCTGTTGGTGTTCACAGGGGAGGTGGAGTCTGGCGTATGACACTTGTGTATCCTAGCAGTTTAGTTCTGTGACCGTTATTAGGCAGTTCTGTACGTTTGCTGTGTCCATGCAGAATTATCTAGCCAGAGTATTTCTCCAAACTATGAGTGGATATGTGGTCTGCCCATCTAATCTACCAGTTATCCCTTGAAGGGTAGCTATACCATTTAACAAAGGGCCAGGAAAGGACAGGGGGAGGGGCTCTGTAGCTTCTAGGTGACCACCAGTCTCCACCCATAAATCCTCGAACTGGCCTACTATAAAGGTTCCTTGAATGTCTGAAAGAGTCCTCCATTTTACACCAGCTGCTTTTGCTCTCTCAGACCCTCCATCGTAGGCATCACTTAAATTATGTAACATGGAAAATCAAAAGTATTGTTGTCATGGACACATGCACGTCACACACTCCACTCATTCCATATGCTTCTTCCACTCAAATAGAAAGTTTTCACATGTGACATTCATATGTCACATGCATGGGCACGAAACCTGACTCTATGGGACTTGAAGACAGATTCATAGGACAGGCTGGTAGTCCGCTATCTTACCAGCTTGTGAATGGTAGGTAAAGAGGCCTGCCATTCCACTATACCTTTACTGCAACCATGTCAGTCCTCTAAAGTGCAGTGTAATGACAATAGTTACTGTCCTTAAAAGTAGGATGCATATAGTGTGCTCCTCCAATCAGAGAGCTTCCACTCATGGTCTTATTCCATATTGCGGAAGGGCCCCCTGCACACATATGATCATCATGTGTGCTGGTGTGGAGGCGGGAAATACCACTGTTTGCTAAGGGAAACTTTAGACAGGGGTGGACATTCTCCAAAAACTCATAGGGTTCCTTTCTCCATTCCAGCACAGACCAAGGATGCTACTTCTGAAAGATGGAAGTAAGAGCACTTAAGGTGTTCTTCGGCCAGAATCGAAAATTCTGCATGATAGTACTTCTAGATCTGCTGCCTGAGGGGTCTCTGAGATCTTGAGTGAAAATTAACAGAGCACGCTTTTGGGTTAAAAGCACTAAACTGCATTTGGGAGAGCTGCCATTAACAACCGTGAGCGTACAGCATAAACAACATCAAATCATTCTTCTTACATGTAGAAAGTTCCTTTAATGTTATAAATTCTTTCATTGTATAGTTAGTAAAAACGTTACAATATGAAATGCAATATTATTTTAAAATATGTAGAAAAATACATTCTTATACAAGTGTTAAAACAACCGTTAATTAAAATGGTAAAGAACACTGATGTTTTTGGTGTCCTAATGATTCAAAGAGCTGATTCAATATTAGGAAATGCGTATTAAGAGTCCTAGAGATTCAAATTTGTGATTGCTCTTTGCAAAGTTTTTTTTTCCCTTGAAATTAATAACATATTTAATTGTTCGACATATAAATTGGGGATCCACCGAGTCCAACGCTTGTAGAATTGCTGAGTGGCATGTACGAATTCCTTTTTAATTAAATTTTGCCTTTTGTAGCTAGGCTCTGGCGTTCACTATCCAATGCAGGACAAATGCAGATCAAGTGAATAATGTCTTGTACAGCAGCACCACATAGATTGCACTCCTTTGGGCCTGGTGTCCTCCAGCCGGGTTGGTCGGCATTTGTTGGCAATTTGCCCATACGTAGGTTTAGGTAGATTAGTTTGAAATGTGATGTAAAAGCAAGCCCTAGATAGGCTGCAGGTACCTGATTTTTGTAAGATTTTATTATCAACCAGGCTTTTGAGCAATGTCTCAGAGTTGTTTTGTCATCGATCAGCGAATGCATGTTAGCTGCCTTTTTTACAGCCTACTTGAATAGGGATACAGGTAGCTTCCTTTTCCACAATGACGCCAATTCAGTGATTTCAAGGGAGGAGTTTAGGTATTTCGCGTACTGGGAATTAGGATTGCTTCGCATGGCTTGCCAAATGGCAAAGTTAATTTCTGTTTCGCGGTTCAACCAGATACTGTACCAAAATTTGACTGTCTCGTATTTTTTGTGCAATATTTGGGACTGCAGGCCAAATTCGAGCCGAACCTGTGCAGGTGAGGCATCACATGGTAAGCTGAATACACGTTTATACACTTTTGTTTGAATTTTGTCTAAGAGCAGTACACCCCTTCCACAATGTACCACACGGCTATAAGCTATTGTTGGAAGTAGTTTTGCTTTGATGACTATTAGGAGGGAAGTGAACAAAGGGCCTTTTAGCTGCTTAGATAAACTGCTGAATGCATGTAGTAAGGCTGCTCCTTTCTTCTCGATGGATTCAAAATGCGTGGAAAAGGTGAACCGTCTGTCCAGATGTATTCCCAGGTACTTGTAGCTTTCCACTACTTCCAACTTCTTATTGTCGATAGTGTAGTTCAGCGGTTTTATACGGCGATGGGTTATTATCATGACCTTTGTTTTCTTACTGTTTATTTCCAAAAGGTTCTGATTGGTGTATTCAGCCAGTTCTTGCATGAGGCGTTGCAGTCCTATTTTTGTCTGACTGAGGAGAACAACGTCATCGGCATAGGAAAGATGCGTGAGGGGCAATATTCCTAGCCGTGGAGGGTGTGCATTGATCCCGTCTAGCCTTGGTTTCAAATGGGCCATGAATAAGTTAACCAGATGAGGGGCCAAGCCACAACCTTGCTTTAATCCTTCGCAAGTTCTAATCTTCCGTGTTAGCCGATGGCCATTATCAATCTTTACCTGCATCCAGGTGTTGGTGTATAAGTCCATTATCGGATTTAAGATCGCATCTGGCAGGCCCTGCTGCTTTAGTTTGAACCAAAGTAATTGTCGGCTAACACAGTCGAAGGCCGCCTTAAAGTCCATGAAACATAAGTGTAATGCTAGACGATTTTGCAGGCTTTTTTCAGCTATCAGGCTTATAGCTATGGCATTTGCCATGGTGCCTATGCCACGGCAAAACCCTGACTGATTTACTGGGATTTTATTGTTGTCATCGGACCATTTTATGAGATCGGTTAACACCAGGGATGCGTAATACTTAGCCTCGGCGTCGGTGAGCGCTATCAGGCGGTAATTTGCTGGATTTTTTCGATCACCGCATTTATATATTGGGTTGATATTCGCCCCTCTCCAGCTTTCCGGGATCCGACTAGTGATGTTTATCGTCCGGAACAGTTTGTGGAAGTTACTGGCCCAAAAGTGGGGATCTTCCTTATAGATTGCCTGGGGGACGCCGTTCAGTTCTGGTGCACTGTCTTGCCTGCTTTTCTTTATTATTTGTAGTATTTCTACTTCCTCATATGGTCGTGGTATGTGGTCTGGTCCTTTCTGTTTGTTATACGAGATGTTTATCAGATCGAAAACTATTGTCGACTGAATCTCTGCGTTTGATGTTTTGTATACAGGGATTACTGTTGATGGTGGAGGTGTCATGGAGTTTATTGCAAAGGTATCGATTAGATGCTGTACCCATGCCCTTTCTGTGATGCCGGTCGTGCTTATAGTGTTTGTAGATCTGTTCAATGAGTTTACTTGCAACCAGAATGCTCTGGGGTTGGGGTTTTTTGCATTGTGTAATATTTTTTCCAGAAATTGGTGACCTCATTTTTTTCTCATTCCAAATTTGTTTCTTGTATAGTTGCTTAATGAAACGTACATCCTGCCATACCTTGGATTGTGGACTGTAACCTTGTGCTCTCCTCAAGGACTGTCGCAGACGCCTTCTCAAGGAGCATGTTATCTGACTGAGATGGCTATTATTCTTTTGATTGTGCCTCGATTTGACGTTGACTTCAGTCTTCAGTAGTTTATTCACAAAGGCAGACCATGTTACAACAGTCAATTCATTTTCCGCTGTAAGTGTTTGCATTAGGTTCTTTGCATCCAAAGCTATTTGGGGTAGTGTGACACTCGTCCACCTTAGGCTGTTCAAATTTATTGTTGAAGTTTCCCCTGCTAGTATTGGGGATTTTAGATGTTTTGGAGGAGTTAATTTGATTTCAATATGCTGAGCCGAGTGATCGCTATCTGGGGAGCGATTTGATTTGAAACTTTTTGATTAATCCAAGGAGTGGGAGGGAGACTATGGTGTAATCCAGGATTGTGCTTGAACTAGGACCAATGTAAGTACTACTGAGAGGTCTGTCCTGTTTTATTCTCCCGTTTAACACTTGCATCCCTTTCTGCTCGAGCTCCCACATCAGATGTCGGCCCACTTTGTCCATTCTCTTCGCATACGGGATCTCCTGTGTTTCGACAGCCCAAAGTTCGTTAGCAGTAATGATGTTATCTTCGTCTTCATGTGCATGTAATAGGTTGGCATTAAAATCACCTGTGAGTATTATCTCCCAAGTTGGCTGTTCAAGGCGGAATCCTGATATAACACCACTAACTTTTTTGAAAAGCTCTTGTTTTACTTTAGTTTTTGGGTGGGTGGGCATATATGTTAATAAGGATGATAGTTCTGATGCCAACCTGTGGTCCAATTTCCAATATGATTACTTGCATGTCTGCGGTGGATGCGGTTGATTGGGAGGACTTAATGTTTAGTGCTGTATAAATATAAACCGACAGACCCCCTTTGCTCGCCCGTAATGCTGATTTCGAGTAGCACTAATGTGAAAACATATTCTACCTGGGACATCGACTGGAGCTGTTAGCCATGTTTCCTGTAGTGCAATAATTTCATAAATGTCCCAGGAATCCGTTTTTCTTTTGTCACTTAGGATGTCTTTTGCTCCAGCGATATTCCAAGATAGAACTTTTACGGGATTTTGATCCCTTTTGCCACCCTGGGTGTTATTTCAGTCTTTTCTTATTCCACGATTTGATCTGAACTGATGTTCGGATTTCGAGTTTTCCGCACCCCTGGCGCCTTGCAGAACCGAGTATGTGGATCGTTTTGCCAGTGAACTCTTTTCTCTTTTGGCACGTTTCAATTGGAGAGGGGACGGGTAACCTGGTGTTACCTCTGCTTTGAGAGTGATTCCCCACTCATCAAATTTGGTAGTTTCATGGAGTATCTCCTTAGCGGTTTCTGTGTTTTTCTGGGTTGTTAGGGTGCCTTCCTTTACTATATTGTTACCGAGGTTTACAAATTCTATTGATAATAGATCATCAGATGTTATATGATTAAGGCTCAGAATTGTGGACGTCAAATGTAGGAGGTTTCCTCTGTTTAGATAATCTTGTGGGCCTTGTGTTTTGTAATTTGGAATGAAGAAAATCCTTCCTTTTGTGTTCAATTTTATATCTTGCGTTTGCTCTGGAAAGGACAGTGCCTGTCCAATGTCTTGTTATTTTGTTTTTTTCTTTATCCTTTGCATCGTTGGGTGTATTTTTCGCGTTGTGTTTATTGTCATCCCTGCCTGTGCGCTCGGTGGGCTTGTTTACTTTTGCGATTACTTTCAGGTTTTCTCTTTTCGGACCACGCAACCCAAGATTTGGTGCGTGTTCGTCGATGGTTGTCGCATGGAGTAGACCTGTCCTTGTTTCTATTTCCGGGCCCCTGATTGGTTGTAGGCCATCATGATCCGTGATAATCTTGACTAGTAGTTGATCTTGCAAACTCTTGTCAACTTTCACTGTGACTTGCCTATGGTTTTTGGTGTCCCTTCTATTGAGAGTTGTGATGGGGCTGAACGTTGTATGCAGGATGAGGGATACTTTTTGTTTATTGATATCGGCTTTGGCGATTACCTCCCTTAGGTGTCCCTGCTTCCCTGTCACACTTGAACTGTGCTCCAGGTCCCTTATGGGCTGTTTTTGATCTGGCTGAGAAATCCGGACTGTTTGTAGTAATTTGTTCCCATTATTTTTTAATTGGCCCTTTGGGCTCCCTGGTATTCTGTTTGGTTGTGTAGGTTCGTAGTCAGCACTCTCAAGGCTCCAGTTTGCACTACTCTTTTCTATGGAATGAGTCGCGAGTTCATCCTTATTACATTCCTCTATGCATATTGGTGTATTTGATCTTGGCGCGTGGGCTATCCCAATAAAATGTGCTTCCGTTGTGGTTAGTTGGTCTTTTTCGTCATTGGTGCTTTGAATATGACGTTTTCTTGGATTCTTAGTCGTTGTAGTTGACTGATGTTCTCCCTTTTCTGTTTGGGTTTCAAGTTTTGTTAAGGTTTTGGGAAGATTGAAGATTGGGTAATTGGTCAAGGCCTGCTTATTGGTGAGTCTACTGTTTAATTGTTGGTTTCTGATTTTTCTTGCACGTTTTTTCTGACGTTTGGTTAAAACTTGTTGTTGGTTGTTTGTGAGTTTTATCTGCTCCTGCCTGGGTTGTTCTTTTACAGTCAGCCGATGGCTATAATTAATCTGGTCCGGGGGTTTAACTCCTGGTGGTATTCGTTCTTCAGTTGGTTCACCGGTTTTTCTTTTTGTTGACTTTTTTTGCTTGGAATTTGAGTCTATTATTTGTTGTAAAGTTTCTATAAGGAGTTTTTCACTCCTCATTTCTAGTTTGGCTGTATCTTCATTAGACGTGACTTTATGATCGTCTGGGGTGATGGTTTCTCTTTCATCAAATGTGCTGTTGGTGCTATGATTTTCACGTTTGCATTCCTGTAAAATGTTTTTAAGTATTGTTGGTAGATCCCTTAATTTTTCAAGTATGGGGCTACATGTACAATTTGGGGGCTGTGTCCAAGGATTATTCTGGTCCTGGAGGGTTGCAAATGTGTTTGCCATGGCATCAAGTTTTTTGTTTATGTCAGAAATATACTCGGCGATTATACTCATGAGGTTTATTTGGATATCAAGTTTATCGGACTGCATGTTCAGCGTTTTGATTGATGTTTCTAGTATTTTCCCCAGTGCACCATGTAGTTTAATTATGGATTCTAAGTTTTGGTTAGGACCATGTATTCCTGCTTGTTGGCACTGGTTGGCCTTGTGATTAAGTGTGTTAGCTGTGCAGTTTGAGTGTTCCTCGACATTTACCCCTGGCATGTCGACTCAAGATTCCGCGTTTAATTTGGTCAAGAGACATGTTTTTCGAATAACTTTTGGGGGTACTGAGTCGGACAATTCCAGCGCACTCGATATTTCTACTATTGTTGTTTCCTGTCGACATTCTTCACTTATTTTTTTGAATGGATCTGTGGGTGCGTGTGCTTCCTGTTCCGACCTACTTGATATCTCAATTAGGTTTTCGTTTGCTGGTTCTAGGAACAATTGTTTGCTTGTGTGACAGCCAACTAGGGTTTTTTCTTGCACATCATTGGTTGTAGTTACGAACTTGTTGAATGGTTTCGTTTGCTTGAGGTCGATTTCTCTTATGTTCTTAATTTTTTTGAAGTCATTAGCTGAAGTTGTGCTTTGAACTTGTAAAATTTCCTTGTTATCGAAGGGGGTTTGGGACTCCAACCAGGAATTGCACACCTCACCCTTTTTATTGGGATTGAGCTTTACTTGATTTAGTCGTGACTCTTGTTTGGGTGTCGAGTGATTATTTGGTTGTTCTTTGTATGCTGCATCTAAATTACTGGTATTAATGCATCCCTGGTCATTGCCTGTGCCTGGGGGGCTCCCAGCCCCTATTTGGTCCAGATTTATATCGCTTATGGATAGTCCTGGAGATGTGGTTATCCTTATTGCTCTGGTTTGACTTGTGTGCATTATGCCATTTTCTAGTGGATTTTCCTTAATACTGTCTGTGATCCTATCGGTAGAGCCTAGCGGTGTTTTATACTTTGCTTGATCTTGCGCCTGGTCGTGGCCTCCAATTTCCATGTGCACTTGGGCTTGTGTTTGAATCGTGTACTTGTTGTTCCCCTGGCTTTTTGGCCTGTGAGCCCCTTGGGCTGTTGGCATACACCTGCCTAGTTCTTCTGTTCCAATGCCGTTTGCTGTGCTAATGTTTGAATGGGGTGGGGGGGGGTTGATACAACTACCGACTGCGTGATTACCTTACTCAGTGTCAGTGGTTTTTGGAGTCCATTTGGAGTTGCTGGCATTGTGTAGATTGCTGCGACAGGGTCTTTCAGAAATGAGAATTTTCCAGTGGGATTCATGGAACCAAATATCGAGTACATTGGTGGTATTAGTGAGGTTGTGGGAGAATTACCTACATTGTTCTCGGAGTTATTGATGGCTGATTTTATTTTAGATTTCCGTTTCGTAAGTTGTGGTGGATTCCTTCGTGTCCTCCCAGACCTCATTGTTCCAAGGAGGATTGACGTCGGGGCCTCTTACTGCCTTTGAGGCCGATTGGGCTGAAGTGAGGGTGTTCAGGCTAGGTTTCCTTTTTTGTTGTTGTTGTTTTTTCTTTTTTCCCTACAGGGCCAGCCTGCCTCTGCCCTGGGGAGAGTGTCTCTGTTAAAAAAAGGGTTCCAAAGACGACCGGTAACCAAAGACCCTTTTATGTTGCCCGGCGGTATCGCCTCTATGACCCACCAATATTAATCAATGAAGAAGCAGGCGCTGGAGACTGGAAGGCAGGAAACGAGGATTTTATTCTCTCCGGAGGAGAACACATCAATTCAGACAGCAAGTATCGTCACGAGGTGCTCTAACCACATCTCTGAGGCCTGGCCTCTTATACTAGGGTTTATGACCTTTATTGCACATAACACATTCTCGCAACACTTTAGTACTTGAAAGAACATCCTCGGAATCTCCCCTTCAGACCCGTTCCCACATACATTTACAGTTGGATTCCCCACCCCGGTCACAACAGGTGATGGTTGTCGCACAGCAGGGCATTCCGCCGATTCACGGAATGCATGGGGTTGGTCGGATCTCATGGGGTGGGGGCTTTGATCGATTCGGGGGTCTTTTGATGGGGAGGGGAAGCTTCCTACTGTACGGGGTAATAAACAGTATCCGCAGAGCCAGGTGGCGGCCTGGGAACAGGGAAGACAAACGGGGACACAGGAAAAGGGGGTTTGCATCAAAAGGGTTTGAGGCCATGAAAGGAATGAGGGGAGGTGTCGCGCTGGGAACAGGATGGGATTCCGTGGTGAAGCTGCGCTGAAGAGGGGTTTATGACCCAAGGCATGAGAGAGCGGGGGTTGTCAGCGTGCGGGGGAATGCTTGCGAGGTTAAGAGAGAGAGAGAGAGACGCGCTGGCTATCAGCGAGGGGCAGGGAGGCCATGGTGCTCAAAATGGCTGCCGCTTACGCGCACGAATGGGCTTGGAAAGGGGCAAGATGGCGCCGATAATGTTGACGTTTTGCAGTCTAATCTTTAACAGTCCTCCCTTTTCAACATATCTTAGCCAACTTGCTTACTCAATGTCAATCTTCATCAAATTCCTAACCTCGGCATCATATATTGCTCTCATACGTTCGTTTTCAAAGTCCACAGTCTTAGGGCAAATACAATTTACACATAATGTACACAGGGGTGGTAGACATTGAATTCCTAAACATAAACCGCATAGTACAACCACAGGAATCAGGATAATGGTGAATAGTCTCCAGCCCCAGTTTTTAACGGTGCTCCAGAACCACCCACCCAGCGACCATTCTTCTTGTTCTTGGTGGACTTCTGAAGAGAGTCTATGAAGATGTTCGATGGCCTTGTACACTGAGGGTGAGTTGTCCGGTATGTACGTACAGCAGCTGGACCCAATAATGCGGCATGCCCCACCACGATCCGCAAGAACCACATCCAGGACAAGGCGGTTCTGGAGGGCCACCAAGCGGACCGCTTGAAGTTCAGCGGTGTTGTTAGCAAGGATACCCGCCGTGATGTTCATTGTTGTCTCAACTGCTTGAGTCAGATGTCGGATGGCACGGCTGTTTGCCATCGGGCCCCAGAGGGGGACAAGTCCTTTCATAGCATCGATGAATTGCGCTCCTGTTGAATCGGCTTGTTCGATGTCCTTGGCTCGTTTTTGTCTGTGATGATTTGCTGGTGCCACATAAGTCGGAGGAAGGATGAAGGAAATGAAACAAGTGCCCCCCCAGCCTTTGGGGAGCCAGGTGTAAGCCTTCGTGCCGCAGACGAAATACGTGTTTGGAGATGCCACAAAGGAAGGTGGGTCGATGGAGTCCAGAGTTCTGGAAAACCGGCAGGCACTGTGGCCTACCAGCTGAGTCCCAAGCCCTTCCATGCACATGTGGCCGGTGACGTTGATGACTGACAGGGCCACAGTCAGAGTGGCAGCCGTTCGTTTTCGCAGGTAGGAGAAGGTGGTTCTGGTTGGATTATTGAACACTTGCATTTCAACTTGTTCTTTAGCAGGGATGTCCAAGTGGACTGTGTTGTTGTTGGTCTGCGGGCAGAAGTGTGTCTTTGTTCTGTTCCGCCAGACCCCGTGGTAGAAATGCGTTACGGTTTTGCTGGAGGTGGCATTGTCTTTAAAGCTTTCTTGCAGAAGCATCAGCCAGGCAAGACAGGAGCCGTGAACTGAGAAAGGTGAAGGGATGAATGGTATCGAGTGTCCAGTGGCGTGGGGTAGCAACCCACAGATCCAACAGTTGGTGGCATTGGTGGCAAGGTTGTGCTGGTGAAGTAGTTGCACGAAGGAGTTATTCCAAAATTCCTTTCGCCTCTCTCTGAGTTGGGGAGAGAGCGAAATCAGATAATGTTCCTTCATGGTGGTAGGCTGGACAGTGGTCAAGAAGGTTTCGTGAGCAGGTGCATTTTCTTCCACAATCCAGAGTGTGGTCATGAGGAGAAAGCAGAAGAGGATTGTGATGAAGAGCGCAATAGTCTTTGGGCTATGGAGTCTGTCTGCTTTTGGGTTTCTGCGGTGGGTATTTCCTGTAGCCTTCATCATCTTCTTATTTGGCGCTTCCATCATCTTCTTATCTGGCGCTTCCATCATCTTCAAGGGGCTCGGTAGCGGGCAGAACCACAGACTTTGTTTTGCTTCTCTCCAGGTAACCCTTGGTAGTGTTTAGGTCACCGTTCTGAGATTTAACTCGGTCCGTGGTCTACTTAGCCGAGACTCCCCCCTTTCGACGCAGGAAATACCCTTCTTTTGATGGCACTGTGGGATCAGAGAATTTTGAAAGTTCAAGTGTGTCGGTATCAGGATAGCAGGTTAGTGACGGTCGGTCCTTGTTCAGGAGCTCTTCTTGGCTGTCGATGTTTTCAGTCGAGGTCAGGGTCGAGGAGATCTTCTTACAGTGGTGTGCATGCAGCCAGTTGCGTTTTCCCTCCACCCGTAGTGCTGTTCGGGTGGTGATGAGGACTTGCCAGGGGCCCGTCCACCGGGGTTCCAGACTCTTGGCACGCTGGAAATTCCGGATCAGGACAAAATCCCCAGGCTGAATGGTGTGTCCGGGACCCCTGGAAGTGTCAGGGATGGCATGCAGCACCTGTTGATGGATAACAGACAGCGTTTTAGTCAACTGACATAAGTAATCAGACATTAGGACGTCCGGGACGTCATGAATGGAAGTTGGTTTCGGTGCAGACCAGACATTCATAGGCCGGCCAAAAACAACCTCGTATGGCGTCAAGTGGTGTTTGGTGGGGGTGGAACGCATTGAAAGCAACGCCAGGGGGAGTGCGTCTGGCCATTTCAGTCCTGTGGTAGCTACTATTTTGGCCAATTTTAGTTTCAGTGTGGCGTTATGTCGTTCAACTAGTCCAGCAGATTGGGGGTGGAAGACTGCGTGGAACTTTTGTTTTACACCCAACCCCTTCAAAATGAGTTGGATAACTTCGGCTACGAAGTGGGGGCCATTGTCGCTCCACAAAATTCGACAAAGGCCGTAACGGGGGAAAAACTCCTTTAACAGTACTTTTGCTGTGGCCATAGCAGTGTTGTCACGGGTTGGATATGCTTCCACCCATTTGCTAAATGCGCATACCACCACAAGTACATATTTCAGGCCTTGACATCTGTCTAGTTGGATGTAGTCCATCTGCAGGACTTCAAATGGGTGATTCGGGACCCCGAACCCTCCCCGGGGTACTACAGTTCCTTTCCCGGGATTGTGTTGCAGGCATATCAAACATTGTTGGACCAGGCGTTTGGCGGACTCTGTGATCTTATCATTGTGCCAAACTCTGGAGACAAGTTCAATCATGGGGGCTGATCCTATGTGGGCAGGGGAATGTGCCATAGTCAGTATGGGAATCAGATATGAGTCAGGTAACAACCATTTGTTTGTGTCTTTTGTCCGCCAGCAGCCTTCGTCATCTTTCAATCCCACCCGTGTCCATTCAGTCAGTTCGTGTTGTGTGCTAGCCATTTGAATGTCTCTGATAGTGTCCCTAGCGTCAGACCATTTTTCTGCTTGTGACCTGGTCACGTACATGCGTGTTGTCGTCCTATTTTCAGCTGTCGTTCGGGCAGTGATGTCGGCTAGTGCATTCCCCTGTCCAATAATGTCTGTCACCTTTTTGTGTGCCTGACATTTGATGACTGCAAGCTTTTTGGGGAGAAGGACGGCTTCGATCAAGGCGGAGACTAGATCCCCGTGCAAAATGGGGGTGCCGTGTGAGGTCAAGAATCCCCTCTCCCTCCAAAGGAGCCCAAAATGGTGAACCACCCCAAAGGCATACTGGCTGTCGGTGTAAATGTTTGCTGTGGTTCCTGCTGCTAGAATACAGGCTCGTGTCAGGGCAATCAGTTCCGCTGCCTGGGCAGATCGTTGCGTTATGCGGGCTGTCTCGACTACAGTTCGAGCCGTGGTGACTGCATAGGCAGCTGAAGTGGTGCCATCGGGGAGTTTGATGCAAGAACCGTCCACCCACAGCTCTCCGTCGGGGTCGGGGAAAGCCGTGTCTCTGAGGTCAACCCTACTTCTGGTCTGTTCGTCTGTGAGGGTCACACAGTCGTGTACAGGGTGCGCATTGGGATCGTTTTCTGGTAAGGGCAGCAGGGTTGCTGGGTTCAGTGTGGTGCATCTCTTCAGAGTGATGTGGGGTGCGAGCAGAGTCAGTTCGTATCCTGTCAGTCGTGCACTCGTCAGGTGTTGCGTTTTGGTTTGGTTTAGGAGGGTGTCAACTGCATGGGGTACCAGTACTGTGAGGGAATTCGAGAGCACGATCCCCTCACTCTGTCGGATAGAGATCGCAGCAGCAGCTACGGCTCGAAGGCAAGCAGGCAGGGCTCTGGCTACAGGGTCAAGAGTGGCTGAGAAGTAAGTGCATGGTCGTTGCTTTGAGCCGATGGACTGGGTCAGGACAGATAAAGCGCACCCCTCCCTTTCATGGGTGTAAAGGGAGAAGGGCTTTGTGTAATCGGGGGTACCCAACACAGGGGCCGAGCAGAGGGCATCTCGTAGTTGCATGAAAGAAGCCTGACACTCAGGGGTCCAAGGGAGTGGGAGAGGGATGTCCTTTGCTAACAATGAAAGCAGTGGTTTTACTACAAGGCTAAAGTTGGGCAACCACTGTCGGCAGAAGGAGGTGAGGCCTAGTAGGGAGCGGACCTGTTTCTGGGTCTTAGGGACGGGGGTGTCGAGAATGGTTTGGATCCGGTCAGGAGTCAGTTTCCTTCCGTCTTTGGACAAAAGGTGGCCTAGGTAAGTGACCTGGGGTTGGCAGAATTGCAACTTCTTCTTAGAGACCTTGTGGCCATTTTCTGCAAGGAAATGCAGGAGTTGAATGGTGGCTGTGACAGCTAGTGGAGTGGTGTCGGCTGCCAAGAGGATGTCATCGACATATTGTACTAATACCACTCCATCGGGTAACTGGACTTGATCCAGTTGTCTCTTGAGGGCCTGGCTGTAGATGCTAGGGCTTTCTGTGTAGCCCTGGGGTGCTCGGCAGAACCTATATGAGCGGGCTTTTAGGGTGAAACCGAAGAGATATCGGCTGTCTGGGTGGATGGGGATGGAAAAGAATGCGTTTTTAAGGTCAATGACAGTGAAGGTGGTGGCAGTGGAGGGAATCAAAGTCAGGATGGTGATAATGTCCGAGACCACAGGGTACTGGGGTACCACCACTTTGTTGATCTCTCGAAGGTCAATGATGAAGCGGTATGCTTTCTCATCTCCTTCTCCCTGTTTCTTAATGATGGGCAAGATTGGGCTGTTGCAAACGTTGCTAACTACTTCCTCTACCACTCCTGCGTCTATCAGTGATTGGATGATTTCTACCAATGCCTTCTCGCCCTCGGGCGATATCCGATATTGTGGAAGTTTTGGGAGTGTTGCATCTGGTCGAACAGTGATGTGCACTGGGTCAATCATCATGCGCCCTACATCCGAATCCGTTTTGGCCCACAGATACGGAGGCAGAGTGTCAAGCAGGGAAGTGTCAGCGTCGGTAATGGAAAACATGTGTCTGGGGGGGCAATGTCTAAGCAGAACAGGATTGTCGTAAAGGAAAACTCGGACTCCATCTTGAGAACATCTAATCGTTGCTCGGAAGTGTTTCAATAAGTCGAGTCCCATAATTGCGTCAGGGCTATTGGAGGAGAGAAAAAACGTGGTGTCAGTGGTGTTGTTTTCTAAATCAAAGAGGATTGGGGCGGACAAAGGGTTAGTGGAGGGCGTCCCATCGAAACCTGTCGATGTTATTAGTAAGCCAGACAAGGGTGCCCTTGGAATCAGTCGTTTAGATAATGCACTACGTGTTGCGCCAGTGTCTACCAGGAATGGTGACTTTGTACCCAAGACCTTAGCAGTGACATAAGGGCCTTGCTGGTCAACATGGAGCTCGACTGGATCCCTCCCTTGCCCTAGGCAGTCCTATGCAAAGTCATGAACGTCATCGTAGTCAGATTGCTGGCATTGGTTCTGTCGGGGTCGATCAAATGTGTTTGGTCTACTGGATCTATCATTAGTTGCGTTGTTTGGGGGCCCTCGCTGTGGTCCCCTATTTCTTGGTTCGTTTGCTGAATCTCTAGGATCTCTATTTCTGATGAGTTCCAAAAGAACCGGGCACTGAGATTTCCAGTGGCCCGATCCTTTACAGAAGGCACACTGGTCCTCCCTAATGTCTGTACGTCCAATGTGGGGAGTTGAAGCACGGTCTTTGGGAGGTGCCGTTTTAGGGACGTTCATCTGATGGTTTCCCCGGTATTGGTCTCGTCCCAGAGTCACCCCTTGCAGTTGTGCTATCATCACCCTCTCCTTTAATTCTTTCTTCTTCCTCTCTGTTGTTCTATCGTTTTCGTTTTTCTGATGTTCATAATATTGGGCCATCTGGAGGATAGCCGTAGGTTTGGAGGCTGCCCAACTACTTTCACTGGCCTGCAGTTTCTGCGAGACCTCCGGTGATAAGCCCTTAACGTAATTCTGGACAAACAGATGGTGTCCGGTTGCAGTGGTCAGGTCCTGGCCGCTGTAATCGGAGAACACCGTTTCAAACCGGGAGAAGTATTCCGATACATCCTCCTGAGGTTTCTGGCGACAAGCCGTTACTATCGACCAGTCCACTTTCTTTTCTGGGATCAGGGTTTTTAATTTCTGCACGATTTTATCCGGGAGGTCTAAAATGGCTTTTAAAGGCTTTTGTCCGGGTTCTCGTTGTCTGTCTATGCCATCAAGTTGTGACCAGTTATGTCCAAACAGCTCAGAGTGGTCGACTTTCCGGATTTGCTTCCACACATCAGCTGGTAGACATAACCCGAAAAACAAGTCGATGTCAGCTAGAGTCATAATCGTCGAACCTAGGGCCATACCCAACTCAGTATAGAAGGCAGTGGGGTTTTTACGTAGGTCAGGCAGAGATTTCCGGAAGGTCAGAATCTCTTGCCGGTCCCATGGTTGGTAGACCCAATTGTATACTACCCTTCCCTTTGCATCTTTGTTGTTTGCGTCATCGTGAGTCCCTTCACCTCGTGGAGGAACCCAGTAAGGGGCAGCCTCTCGTATCGGCATCATAGTGTTAGGTCGTTCAGTTTGTGGGTCGGTTGCTACGGAGGTAGTGGATTCGGTTTTCGGCTTTTGTTCAGTGAGGTGGCGGAAAACCTCAAGCGTATGCGTAAGGAGGTCCGTCACATCACTCTCACTCTCATCCCCGATATCAACCTTCCGGTACAGAGTCGTTAGGCTCTGTGGACCTTTTTCTTGATATCGGTCCTCGTATGCATTTAAGACGTGGTAACACAGTTGTACAGTAAAGTGTCGTCTGTGACTCCCAGTATAAGAATTAAACACATCCGTGACGGACTCTTCATCCTCCCTCTTCTCTACCAGTATCTTTGCTATCTTGTCGACCCCTGCTCGTTCATGTTTGCTTAGTCTATATGCTCTAACAGGACCAACCCTTCGGACTTCTGGGTCGCCCGGCGTTGTCGTTTGTGTAACATCTAATACGAGGAGTTCAGCCGGCACGGAGGCCATGGGGGCTGAAGCCGTGGTGCTACTCCCGCTGGTACCTGGGGATAGTGGGTGCTGGGCTAAGGGTTGGGAAGGGGCATATGGAGGGGGCATGTGGATGATCGGAGGACCTAGCAGCAGATCATCGTTGGTTCGCTGTTTTGAGTGTAAATCAGGGTAGAGCGTGGAGGGAGTTCTAACCAGGCACTGGCTTGATGTTTCTATTTCTAGCTTCTGTTTGGTATCCTCTCTTTCTTTTATCTCTTTCTCTAGTTTCTGGGCTGCTAGGTGGGCTGCTTTCCGCAGCTCTTTTCCCAACCTACTCTCAGTTCTCTTTTTGCGTTGTTCGGCTTCTTTTCGCCACATGCCGAAGCTGTCAAGCATAGTGGACGTCGTCTTGTTTTTACCAAGGGCTGTTTCTAGTGCGATTATTCTATCATTTTCGAAGGATCCTATCAGTGGCCACTGACTTTCTCGATCCTTTTTCGTATATTTATGCCACAGCTGGCTATAGGCTATAGCGACTAATCCATGCTTCGTGAACATGTCCTTATTAGGGGTGCCTTCCAGCGGAGCCGGATGGTTCATCTCTAATAAGCGGTCCGGGTTAAACAGGCTACTAACCAGTGGGGAGAAGACAGGCATGACGGATCACAATGGGATAATAGTCAGCACTACCTATCTTATCACTGCGCGCAAAGACTAGACAGAATATTTCTATTCTACGTTGTTTGCACGTAGTGAATACCTCATGAACCAATTCTGAGCAATCAATGTTAGGTCAAAAATAAAAAATCAATATGGTCAATGGGGAGAATAAGTAGGCTCGCAAAGGTTTGCGTCACCTACCCTTTCACTATCTGTAAAGAGGGGACCTATTTTTCCCTGTTTGCAGACAGAGAATCTCCAGAAAACAGTGTATAACAGTTAATCAATGTTAGGTCAAAAATAAAAAATCAATATGGTCAATGGGGAGAATAAGTAGGCTCGCAAAGGTTCGCGTCACCTACCCTTTCACTATCTGCAAAGAGGGGACCTATTCTTCCCTGTTTGCAGACAGAGAATCTCCAGAAAACAATCTATAACAGTTAATCAATGTAGGGGGAGGGGGCAATTGTTCAATGGGGGAGAAAGATAGGTCAGACGGGTGCGTACCTATCCTTCGCTGTTTATAAAGGGAGAGCCTGTTGTTTCTCCGTTTGCAGACAGCGAATCTCCAATAAATTAACAAAAAGTAATACTAGTATTTTCTCAACAATTATCAATCACTTTCAATTATCTATCACTTTCGCAATTCGTCGTGTTTACACGACCTTACCCGGACCGCATGGACAGTTTCTCGTCTTCCGAATCCAGCGCCCGATCGTCCTCTTCTCTTCGTACTTCTCGTGGCACTCCTGATGGTTCCCAGTCAGGACCGCAGATCACTCGAGAGAGGTCTGTTCGGAACCAGTGAAGTTCGGATGATCGGCTGTCAGACGAGGGTCTATCGGACAGGGTACCTTCCGATCGTTGCAGTCGTTCACTCTGTCGTCGGGACCTCTCCCACTGGATCCACGAGTCGCTGATGGGCCCTACGTTGGGCGCCAATTGTTAAAAAAAGGGTTCCAAAGACGACCGGTAACCAAAGACCCTTTTATGTTGCCCGGCGGTATCGCCTCTATGACCCACCAATATTAATCAATGAAGAAGCAGGCGCTGGAGACTGGAAGGCAGGAAACGAGGATTTTATTCTCTCCGGAGGAGAACACATCAATTCAGACAGCAAGTATCGTCACGAGGTGCTCTAACCACATCTCTGAGGCCTGGCCTCTTATACTAGGGTTTATGACCTTTATTGCACATAACACATTCTCGCAACACTTTAGTACTTGAAAGAACATCCTCGGAATCTCCCCTTCAGACCCGTTCCCACATACATTTACAGTTGGATTCCCCACCCCGGTCACAACAGGTGATGGTTGTCGCACAGCAGGGCATTCCGCCGATTCACGGAATGCATGGGGTTGGTCGGATCTCATGGGGTGGGGGCTTTGATCGATTCGGGGGTCTTTTGATGGGGAGGGGAAGCTTCCTACTGTACGGGGTAATAAACAGTATCCGCAGAGCCAGGTGGCGGCCTGGGAACAGGGAAGACAAACGGGGACACAGGAAAAGGGGGTTTGCATCAAAAGGGTTTGAGGCCATGAAAGGAATGAGGGGAGGTGTCGCGCTGGGAACAGGATGGGATTCCGTGGTGAAGCTGCGCTGAAGAGGGGTTTATGACCCAAGGCATGAGAGAGCGGGGGTTGTCAGCGTGCGGGGGAATGCTTGCGAGGTTAAGAGAGAGAGAGAGAGACGCGCTGGCTATCAGCGAGGGGCAGGGAGGCCATGGTGCTCAAAATGGCTGCCGCTTACGCGCACGAATGGGCTTGGAAAGGGGCAAGATGGCGCCGATAATGTTGACGTTTTGCAGTCTAATCTTTAACATCTCCTGTTTTATATGATGTGCGATGGTCTAATTGACAGGGTCAAATCAGCTTGACGTTAGTTGTTTGGCTTGGGTGCATCAAATGGTTGAATTGTCACTTGATTGGTTTTTTTTTTTGGGCTGCTCACCTACTCCTCCTCTTTTGTGCTTACCACTGTGAACGTGAGGAGGCGCTTTGGGTGTGTTTCCTACTGTCCTGCTGTCCTACTATTCCACCGGACATGCAGGGGGGCTGGCAAAAAATAGTGAGCGAGGCGGGTCTGTACTGGGATGGGCTGGGCTGTGGCCACGGACAAGCTCAGTCGATACGAGCTCCCACCGCTCTCACCACCCGCCGCCTCCGCCTCCGCCCCCCCCTTGCCGCTCCTCACCGTCCTTAGTCGGCTGTGCGTGCTGTTGCGCTGCCAAGAGGCGCGTGCTGTTCTCCGCCGCTGCTGTCACCTCGTGCCGTTAAACACTGCCAACAGGCACCGAGTACCGAGTGGGTCTCCGGGTCTCCGGGTCTCCAGGTCTCAAGCTTGGCGCCGGCTCAGCTCCAGCCACAGCTCAGGCACCTCGGGCTCCTCTCCTGCTCCTCTTCGGGTCTATTCGCTCCTCTCCACTCGCGTTTTGCGTCTTGCGCCCACCACTGCTACTGCTGCTCAACAGCGCCGCCTGCACTTCCTTAATAAACCTGCTGGCCAGCTAGGGACTCCCGCGTCCTTTGAAGGAATTGTAGGTGGCAAAACTCTTCCTCCAAGTATAGGCGAACTGTGGACCCTTAGACAGTTTGGGCCTGAAAATTACTTTGACACATGGAAAAAAAACTGAGGCCGAGGAGTTACATTTTAATTTGTTTGTGTGCATTCATGTATTGATGGAGATGAAATGAATATGAATGAATATAAATGAATAGAGATCAATACATTATTTTACATAATAAATTATAATAGAACACTATGGGATTGTATATATAAATATTGAATAGAATGGTTGACATAGTGGAACATAGTTGAAATTCTGATGTTTCTTAAAGGTGAATTGCTGTCGTCGTGGGTCAGGGAGATATTGTGATCACAAAGAATTGGTTTGCAAAGCACAATATGATTTAAAAGAATGTAGATTCTGGTTTCATGTATATTTTTGGAACACATATATGAAGAGATCAAGACTTGAAGAGCCTAATTCGGGCTCCTTTCATAGATAATTCGAGGCTGTGGGATTCTTTTGTGAACATGGTTATGTCCCTTTATGCCCACCCTTGGGCGAATATTAGAGTTAATGGTGATACTTCGGACTTTTTTAGTCTTCGTCAGAGTACTCGACAGGGGTGTCCGCTATCCCCGCTCTTTTTTTTATTAGCTATTGATCCACTCCTGAGATTAATTGATCTCCACCCAGCCATCAAAGGTTTTACTTTTGGTTCGCATTGCCTGAAAACAGCGGCGTATGATGTTCTTATTTTTTCTGATGATATCGTTTCCGCTATCCCTGCAATTACGGATACTATTGCTCTTTTTTCTAAGATCTCTGGGTATACTCTTAACAGAGATAAGACAGAGATGTTTCCGCTCAACGCGTATTGCTTCCCATCACATATGGGATCAGCAGGTTTTAAATGGCAATCAAAACACCTCAAATATTTGGGGATCTGGTTCTGCGGTACCCTCTATGATACTGTAGCTTATAATGAGGCTCAGACCCTAATTAAAGTATGGCGTCTTTTAGATACTTAGTCCCCTAAACATATTTCTTGGTGGGGTAGGGTACAAACATTAAAAATGATGATCACACCTATCATTAATTTTGTTTCTTCAATGCTCCCGGTGAAGCTGTCTTCCTCCTTTTTTCGGGAGATTGATTATATTACTTCTAAATTTCTCTGGAGTGATAAACAGGCCAGAATCGCATATAAGTCTTTACGGAAGCCTTACGAGTTGGGTGGTTGTAATTTTCCAGACTGGGACAAATACCAAGTGGCTTTCTTAGCCTCTCAGGGAGCCTTGTGGGTTTCTTCACTTCCTGGTCACATACCTTCTTAGATGTGCATTGAACAACATCTTTCTTCTCCTCTACCTGTTTCTTCCTTTTTAACCACGTCCACACGAGCTATTCTGTTTTCTCGTACTATCGTATTAGATACTATTGCTGCTGTTAGAGCTGTCGACAAGAAAGTGATTACCCCGATCCATAAATCAAGATGGTCTTCCTTGTGGCATAACCCTAGAATAAAGTTTATTATTGATCCTCCACTAATACAATACTGGGCATCCAAAGGAATTACGTTAGTTCGTCATTTATACGACGACCATAATGATCCGCTACCCTTCTCCTCCTTGGCTTGCCAGTTCTCGCTCTCGAATTTAGATTTTTTCACCTTCCTCAAAATTAAAGTGGCCCTCGCCAAGATTCGTTTGGTGCCCACTTCTCCCACTATTGCATTATTCTCTTTGTGGCTTAAGACTGGTCATACTGCTTCACAAATTTATACATTTTTATTATCGACTTCCTCTGGCTCGGATACTGTTGCACAGCAGAAGTGGCTACGTCACTTTGATAAGGAAACTATTGACCATATTTCTCCGGAAACATGGCAGCTGGTTGGTAAGCTCTCTCTTCGTGCTAAAATTATCTAAATTCTTTTCTGTTAATCTTCTTCATTGGACTCCTGTGCGAGTACATACTCTACACTTAAAAGATGATGATCTTTGTTGGAGCTGTGGTTTGGCTGCTGGGGATTTTCCGCATATGTTTTTCCACTGCTCGCTTTTGCAACCCTTTTGGGATCTTATACATAAACATCTTATGTTAATCTTTCAAATCAATTTCCAGCTTTCCTTGCCCATGATTTTGTTGGGGCCTTTGGCTTCCCGTGATCCTTTACCATTGGATGCTGTAGATATGCAGTTATTAGATCTATTATTGACGGTTGCTGTTAAGGTGATTCTTATGGAATGGAAGTCTTTCTCTTCGGTTTCATATCATACATGGTGGGCATGGGTTTCTTTCTTAAGAAGTGCACACACTTCTGTTGATGCGGCTCACGTCTCCCCCGCTATTTCTAGTAATGTATGCAGAGCTTTAGACATATATATGGATTTGGCCTCAAAGGGCTTGGTTGATCAGTATCCCTTTCTGCCGTCTACCTGATTGCTGTTTGTCTTTTTTGTGTATATGTGGCGCCACAGTAGATCCTTTTCATTTCCTTTCTTTTCTTTCCTCTCTTTCTTCTTCTTCTTGTCCCTCTCTTTCTTCTTCTCTCTTCTTCTGGTTTCATTCTCTTCTTTCTATATTTCTCGCCTTTCTGACAATGATACCTTTGAGGGTCTGTACGGTTCATTACTGTGAATCTGTATATATTTTCTTTCCCTACCTCAATTGTATCATTATGCATTGTATTTCAATTATTTTTACTCTTTTAAAACTCTAATGAACTTATTGAACTAAAAAAACTGAATAAACAGGCATGTTCTCAGTCTGAAATAGACTCCATTTCAGAATATATCAAGGCATTTTTTACTGACCTGAAAGTGACTAGCCTCGCACAGGACTAAAGTGGATGACCTAAGGCAGACGGTAGACAACAGATCAGAGAAACAGCACCAGCTGGGATAGGGGTTTGTCACGGGAGCTCCAAGAACACAATATCAGGCTGCAATTAAAACTTGAAGACATCGAAAATCAGCCTTGAAGGAACACCTTAAGTATCAAGTGTAGAATTAAACAACCTTAAGAGGTGCATACTGAAGCTCCTCTGCAATGTGTCAGGATGACCAGATGATTGCCTCACCTGCCTTGCATGCACACATTGTTTGCAAGGGGGCCATGGAGAGATGCCCCCAAGCATACTCACACAATAACACTTTGATGAGAAGAAAAACGTGGTGGTGCTTGAAAAGGCGAGGGGATCTTCCTTTCAGATGGCATAAGATATGGCTATTTCAAGAGCAAGCACTCTCCTGTGCTTTAGGTCCTTTCGTCCCATCATGCATAAACTGAGGAAACTGGACATTTAATAACAATAGGGGAATCCATTCTCTCTCATATTTGTGTGCCAAGGTGTATGGAGACTTGTGAGATTTTTAACAGGATCACAGGAACTGTTGGGTACTGAGAGAGAGGAGACATCTAAATCAGAGGAAGAGGGATCAACCAATTCCTTGCCTCATAGACTTCCAGTCTGGAGGAGCCTATGACCCCATCACCGTAAGTGGAGACCTTCACCTACAGATGCTGAGGGTGGAAGAGTGGGTGTGCTCCATCACCCGTGAGTTGCATCCTGCTGAAACTCATGAACTGCAAGGCACAGTCACAATCTAGATAACAAAAGGTAGACATGCCCATATATGGCATGAAATATGAGTACCTTAGTGGGAACAGCATCTTTTAAGGGACATTTACAGGTTGGGAAGCGTGGAAAAGGGAGTTGGGAGCTATCCACTCATGGTTTGACACCTGCAAAACGTCTTCAGTAGTGTTGTTTTTATAATTTATTACTGCTTGTTAATGGGGGAGCATCTAGGTGGGGACTACTTAGGTGGGTTTCACAGACACTCTGGCCATCTAGACCAGATATTTTCACACAATGTAACCAATGCTAAATCTCATTAACTACAATGCAAATGGACAGACACCCCAGCCAGAAGATTGGCAGTTCACAATTTGTGCAAAAAGAGTTGTGAGGTTTATCTTGTACAGGAGACTCACCTATTTAAAAAAGACTCAGCGCACCTCAAATCTATATAGGTCCATGGCAGTTCTTCTCCTCTGGGCCTTCAAATCTGTTGGGAAAGTCGCTCAAGCTGTTTTCACATGATTTGAATTGTGAAATCCTGGACACCTTTGCAGACAATAATAGGCGACTACTCCTAGTGAACATTAAACAGGGTGACACATTCCATACAATCAATCAATGTAAATGCTAATACAAATCAAGAACACTTTCTTAGTAATATGGTAGAAGGCAACTGAGGAAATTATATTAAGGGTTGACCTTCATCTCATTGTGGATTGCCTCAAGGAGAGGTTAAACACCAGGCTAGCACAGACAGGAGCAATCATGAAAGGGGCTGGAAATGGCATGGGGAAATAGGGCTGAAGGATTCATGGAGACATCTAAACCCAGGAATCACCAACTACTATTCGGCATCCAATAGATTGCACGCCAGCACAAAAAAACTTCCTGATGAGAACTTAACTCCCTCCCCGAATAAAGAAAGCCATGATAAGGCACACAGCACTATCAGACCACTCCCCTGCGATGACCACTTTTGCTGGGCTGAGGGACAGATATTCAGAACAGAGGTGGTGATTAAACAATAATACCATAAGGGATAAGCATACCAACAGGGAGCTGAAGGTGGCCATAAGGCCACATATAAAGAAGAACAATACAGGGAAAATCACTGTTAACTCCCTATGGGATTCCTTGAAGGGGGTAGAAATAGCAGCTGCCATGTCGGGGAAAAAACTTTGCAGAGACAGGACAGCTGAAAGAACTTGAAGGGACCTGGAGTCGGACAAACTCCATGAATATATGAAGGTGCATCCTTGCAATAAGAGAAGTTGGGATATTCTGTGGCAAAGCAGCATTGCAGGGTGCTGCTTCATTCTATTACTTCAGTCTCCTCACAGTGACAGCAGCTTTCTATTTGTCATGAAAGGGAAAGGGTTGCATAAATGCTTCGAATCAGTATCACTCAAACAATCTACCAATGAAAGGGGACAGTGTTACATGATCATGCCTAATCAATTAGCTCACACAAATTCATTTTTTAGGACGGTGAGATTAAGTGATTTGCCCACAGTTACAGGATGTTAAGTCAATGCAGAGACTTTAAATAGGCTACTTGCTTTATAGATATAGGAGTATGTCCTGGATAAATGACTACTTTTCAGAAGCATCTTTCTTCATTCCTTGTCAGACAGACAGAATTTAAAATTCTGCTAACTGCCTAATTTATTGCCTAATCATGCTAATGAAGCGAAAAAGCTAATAGAGGCAAAGGAAGCAGAGAGTTAATACGATTTCATGGGAGGAAAGTAGGAAAAGATAGAAATAAAAAAGGGAGAGAGCAAGGGAGGGGAAGAAAGAGCATTTGAAACTTGTTTGCATTCGTTTTAAACCCTAGTTTGCGGAGTCGTATGTTTGGAAGTGGTACATGATTTTAGTACATGTTCTTCCCATTTATATACCAAGGGGCCTATTTATGAAGGGTTTGCATCGCATTTCTACCACACATTGTCGTACATGCGTGACCCAAACCCTACAATGCATTTTATCAGGTCAAGCAAGGCCACTTTGAGTGGCTCTGTGTGGCTTGATAAATCAGGAGTAATGCAACGAAGTGCAAATCACTGCATTGCATTACTCTGCCCTGGGAAGGTGTTTCAGGACATTGCGTTAGTGTTCTCAAGCAACTCTTATGGTTTTTTATGCATTCCTAGATTTACCATCACTGGTAGACCTGGGAATTCACCAAAAAGATAGGCCTTCTTAGGGGAGGCATAACAAGTAGAAATATCTTCATTTCTCCTTGTTACTTCCTCTTTCAATATAGATAGAGGAATATGCCTCTGAGGATTGTTTTTGTGCAGTAAGGTCCACAAAAAGTATCCTGCATGCCATGCTGGTACATGCAAGGGTGCCTGCATTGGCGCTAGGCCGCCCATTGTGCGCCAGTGCTTGGGAAAAGACAGGAATGCACTGTATTGTAAAAGATTGGCCCCATTCCTGGTCTTTCCCTGTAATGCAGCACAGCAAGATGATTTGTGCGCAGCGTTACTTTTTTTTATAAATAGGCCTCCAAATTTCTTTTAGTGTCGAAGATAATATGAGGAATTTTGTTTTGTTTGAGTTGCAGTTCCCTTTGAATCATCGAAATTGGTAATCTGCCACAACAGTGATATGCCCTGATATCATTCAATGCAGTCAACCTCTCAAGCTACAGCTAGCATTTGGCCCCAGCCCATGTGTGACCACTTTAACATCTTCTGGCTAAACACACTTTGCATCTTGGAACTGGTAGTGTCAAATCCGGATACTGACTGAAAGCTATAGTATTTAAGTAATAGGTGAGGACAGGTTGAAGTTGTCACACTTGCAGCAAGACTCTGTCCAAAGGTAAAAGTGTGACTTGAGTATTTCTCAAGATATGTGCATGGGAGGTAATCTGTATAATGTTCCTTCTTGAAAGGTTTAGGGTGTTGAGACTCAGAGGCGCTTGGGAAGAGAAATGTTTTAATTCCAGTGCAGATATTTTTCATATATACCAAGCAAAGCTCAGATCGGCCCTGTGATAGGCACGCATAGGATTAACTGACTGTGACATCCCACAGATGAACTTGCAAGTGCCTGGGAGAGATCCGTCATCTAAAGTTATTTGTCATAGGTCAGGCCTGGTCTGATAAAGAATGCTTGCCTTTCCTCCCTGTATCACTCCCCACGGCCTGTGCTGCCTCAAACTTCCTATCGCGCTGCATGTTGGATATCACTATTTACAGCACGTTGCCTCACTTTTGCCTCACTTGTTTCTAACTAACACAGGATTCGCTGGAGTAAAACCCTGCAGTAATACTACTACAACAGGCCTGCACTGACCGTGGGGTAATGTGATAAACAGTGCGCTGCACACTAACACATTAACTGTTCCTTCTACTCTGAACAATGCCAGTGAACATAAATGTGTAGAATAAAAGCGAGACCAACAGAGTGAAAACATTATTTCAATGTAGCATAGAGCCAGTTTTGCCTGGTAAACACTTAACCAACATCCATAGCTAAAAACGCTCAAATGAATTATGAATAATGAAGTTATTTTGCCTGTTAAATATGTTTTTTTACACCGTGGCTGCTTGCCTTTGGTTTATTTCGGTTGATCCCGGGGCCAAGGTCACAAAGTAAGGTCAATCAGAACCAGTGCTTTAAATGGGAAAAAAGAAGTGCAGGTACTCATTAAAATGATCGAGAGGTGTGGCAAGTGGGCGGGGCTAAGGCCAAGATATGATAATACATAATGACTTTTATGCCATTTGCAGCACATATCAAAACACAACAGCAATGCATTTCTGTTAACAAAACAGGTTAAATAAATACACAAATTGAAAGGCAAACAGGATATTATGTTAAAAAATGCCCTTGTTTTGTAATATTTGCAACTTCTTGATGTCATACTGTTCTTTGTTGTTGTTTGGGACAATGCTATATATCCTCAAGTGTGCACACATACAAAGAAATAAGCAGACATACACAAAAGCGGCTGAGCTAAGGACTACAGAAGCGCCTTGGCTGTCAGAGACAGCTTCTTCTCTGACAGCCTGTTGCCCACCAGCACTAGTAGCCAATGAGCTTACCTTTCATGAGTACTGGTACTCTCCTAGGAAATAGCGAAGGGCCGGTATTAAACAGTGATAAAAATAAGAAGTGCCAGTACCGGTCCATTTAAAGCACTGCCCCAGCCATTTTCCCCACGGCCTGGCTCTTACTATCCCTTTCTGGTTCAGTGTCTTTACATCCACATCTACTCTCCATTCACGATTAACCTCTCATTTCTACCCAGCCTCTAACCTTCTCTCCCTGTTTCTGCCCTCCTACTGCCAACTCTTACTTACTTTCGCCACAAGTCTCTTACATTTTGTCTGTTTTTTCCCCACTTGCCTCCTCTTTTTCCCTCCATGATGTACCCATACCCTGAATTTGCGACCTGTCCTGTAATTTGTTATCCTATATTTCATTGTTTGTGTTGATAGAGCACGCTTACTGTTGAGGCATCTGTTTTTAAATATTTTTTCCAGTAAATAAAAGCATAAATCATTTATTCACTCCAAACGTACACAACTATTTCCAAGCTGTGAAAGTGTGTGTGTGTGTGTGTGCGCGCTTGTATGTGTGTGCACGTGACTGTGTGCATGTGTGTGACTGTGTGCGTGCACGCTCCCCCGCGCCCTGTAAATTCTGCAGGGCGGTGTTTTAAACCGAATTTCAGGCATGTGGTTCATCAATAGCTAAACCAATTACTTCAAGAAATACAGCAGATTTAAATTTGTATTAAAATACAATTCCTAAGAACCCATTTCAAAACTAAACCAATATCTGGTATTGTTTTACGAAAAAAAGGCAATTCGAACTTAAGCGGTCTCCTTACTTTTTAACAATCCTCCCTCCCCATTCCTTCTATGTTCATCTCGGGTGTCACGGGAGCTCATTTCTCGAGTGTTGCACTGTTCCCTGTTATTTATTACTCTTTGGGCAGGGCTGCCTTCACACCTAAGCAGTTCCTGTGCTAAAAAAAAAAGACAAGCATTTACAATGCAATGGTCTCGGCAATATTATAGGTAGAGCTATTAGAATTGCTCATTATTTTTTTATCTTTTTTGTATCCCTAAATAAATGGCATTGTCATTTGTATTGGCATTAGCTTTGTTTTTTGCATATGTGATACCTATTGCATTAGCAGAGAGAGAGTGAGGTAGTGAGATAGAGAGAGCGAGTGAGGTATTGAATTAGAGAGAGAGTGAGGTAGTGAGAGAGAGTGAGGTAATGAGATAGAGAGTGAGGTAGTAAAGAGTGAGGTAGTGAGGGAGAGGGATGTTGTGAGGTAGTGAGATATAAGCATAGAGTGATGTTGTGATGTAGTGAGATAGAGAAAGAGGCACTGAAAGAGAGAGTGAAAGTGAGTTAGTGAGATAGATAGAGTGAGGTAGTGAGATAGAGAGTGATTGAGATAGTGAGTTAGAGAAAGAGAGAGAAGTTGTGAGGTTGTGAGCTAGAGAGTGAGGTAGTGAGAGAGTGAGGTAGTGATGTTTTGAGAGAGAGAAGTTGTGAGGTAGTGAGATAGAATGGAGTAGTGAGGTAGAGAGTTATGTAGTGAGAGATAGGTAGATAGAGAGTGAGGTAGTGAGAGACAGAAAGTGAGGTTGTGAAAGAGTGAGGTAGAGGGATGTTCTGAGGAAGTGAGATAGAAACAGTGAGTGAGTTTGTGAGGTAGTGAGATAGAGAGAGTGTGAGGTAGTGAAAGAGAGTGAAAGTGACTTAGTGAGATAGAAATAGAGAGAGTGAGGTAGTGAGAGTGAGGTAGATAGAGTGAGACAGAGAGAGTGAGGTAGTGAAAGAGTGAGTTAGTGATGGAGAGTGATTTTCGGTGGTAGTGAGATAGAAACAATGAGTGATGTTGTGACGTAGTGAGATAGAGAAGGATTGAGGTAGTTTAAGAGAGAGTGAAAGTGACTTAGTGAGATAGAAAGAGAGAGTGAGTTAGTGAGATACAGAGTGACGTAGTGAGTTGGAGAGAGAGAGTGAACTTGTGAGCTAGTGAGATAGAGAGTGAGTCAGCGAGAGAGTGTTGTAGTTATTTTTTGAGTGAGTGACTTGTGTTATAGTTAGGTAGTGAGAGTGATATCGAAATAGAGTGATGTTATGGAGAGAGTTAGTGACAGAGAGAGTGAGATAGTGTTATAGATTTAACTTGAGTAGTGATGTAGTTATTTTTGTTTTGTGGGAGAGTGAAGTAGATATAGAGTGAGGTAGTGAGAGATAGAGAGAGTGAGGTAGTGAAAGAATGAGGTAGTGAGGGTGAGAGTTGTTGTGCTGTATTGAGATAGAAACAGAGCGATGTTGTGAAGTAGTGAGCTAGAGTGAGGTAGTGTATGAGAGAGTAAAAGTGAGTTAGTGTATTTGAGAGAGAGAGTGTGGTAGTGAGATAGAGAGAGTGAACTTGTGGGGTAGTGAGAGAGTGATGTAGTGAACGTTAGAGAGAGTGTGTCGTGATATAGTGAGAGAGAGATAGTGAGATAGAAATAGAGTGAGGTAGTATATAGAGAGAGTGGGAGGTAGTGAGAGAGAGAGTGAAGCAGGGAGTTAGAGAGAGAGAGTGAAGTTGTGAGGTAGTGAGAGAGTGTTGTGAATTTTTGAGAGAGTGTGTTGTGATATAGTGAGGCAGTGAGAATGAGATAGTGAGATAGTTATAGATAGAGTTAGGTAGTGATGTAGAGAGAGTGAGGTAGTGAGATAGAGAGAGTTAAGTTGTGAAGTAGTGTGTTAGAGAGATAGTTCCTGTGGTAGTGATATTGTGATGCTGTGAGAAAGAGAGAGTTGAGTAGTGAGGTAGAGATTGAGGTAGAGAGTGAATGAGAAATAGTGTAGTAGTGTGAGAGATAGTGAGGTAGTGATAGAGAGAGTGAGTTAGTGAGAGAGAGTTTGAAGGGACGGTATAGTGGAGCTGAGGAGAGAGTAAAGGGATGGTGCAGTGAGAGGCTGAGGAGAGTGCATCAGTGAAGGGACGGTACCATAAGAGGCTGAGGAGAAAGTGCAGCAGTGAGTGATGGTGTAGTGGAGGAGTGAGGGCTGCAGCCTGGATGGGGGGCGGGGCTGAGCAGCGAGTGCAGCAATGAAGGGACGATGCAATGGGGGGCTGAGCAGAGAGTGCATCAGTGAATGGATGGTGCAGGGAGAGGCTGAGGAGAGTGCAGCAGTGAAGGGACGATGCAATGGGTGGCTGAGCAGAGAGTGCATCAGTGAAGGGATGTTGCAAGGAGAGGCTGAGGAGAGTGCAGCAGTGAAGGGACAGTGCAGGGACAGTGCAGGGAGAGGCTGAGGAGAGAGTGCATCAGTGAAGGGACAGTGCAGGGAGAGGCTGAGCAGAGAGTGCAGCAGTGAAGGGACGATGCAGGGAGAAGCTGAGGAGAGTGCAGCAGTAAAAGGACGGTTCAGTGGGGGCTGAGCAGAGAGTGCAGCAGTGAAAGGACGGTGCAGTGGGATGCTGAGCATAGAGTGCAGCAGTGAAGGGACGGTGCAGTGGGACTGAGGAGAGAGTGTAGCAGTGAAGGGATAATGCAGTGAGAGGCTGAGGAGAGTGCAGCAGTGAAGGGACGGGGCAGTGGGGAGGAGGAGTGAGTGCAGCAGTGAAGTGACGGTGCAGTGAGAGGCTGAGGAGAGTGCAGCAGTGAAGGGACGGTGCAAGGAGAGGCTAAGGAGAGAGTGCAGCAATAAAGGGACGGTGCAGGGAGAGGCTGAGGAGAGCGTGCATCAGTGAAGGGCCGGTGCAGGGAGAGGCTGAGGAGAGAGTGCATCAGTAAAGGGATGGTGCAGGGAGAGGCTGAGGAGAGAGTGCAGCAGTGAAGGGATGGTGCAGTGAGAGACTGATGAGAGTGCACCAGTGAAGGGACGGTGCAGGGAGAGGCTGAAGAGAGTGCAGCAGTGAAGGGACGATGCAATGGGAGGCTGAACAGAGAGTGCATCAGTGAATGGACGGTGCAGGGAGAGGCTGAGCAGAGAGTGCAGCAGTGAAGGGACGGTGCAGGGAGGGGCTGTGGAGAGAGTGCATCAGTGAAGGGACGGTGCAGGGAGAGGCTGAGGAGAGAGTGCAGCAGTGAAGGGATGGTGCAGTGAGAGACTGAAAAAGAGTGCAGCAGTGAAGGGATGGTGCAGTGAGAGGCTGAGGAGAGTGCAGAGGTGAAGGGACAGTACCGTGAGAGGCTGAGAGAGAGTGCAGCAGTGAGTGATGGTGCAGTGGAGGAGTGAGGGCTGCAGCCTGGATGGGGGTTGAGCAGAGAGTGAAGCGATGGCGCAGGGAGAGGCTGATGAGAGAGTGCTGCAGTGAAGCGATGGTGAAGTGAGAGGCTGAGGAAAGTGCAGCAGTGAAGGGACGATGCAATGGGGGGCTGAACAGAGAGTGCATCAGTGAAGGGACGGTGCAGGGAGAGCCTGAGGAGAGAGTGCATCAGTGAAGGGACGGTGCAGGGAGAGCCTGAGGAGAGAGTGCAGCAGTGAAGGGATGATGCAATGGGGAGCTGGGCAGAGTTTTGCAGAAGGGTGAAATCCGCAAAGGTGGCCAGCTTTTTTTTTCTTTGGGCGCCCTGACCTATTTTTGATCCCAATCCAACCCTGCTCATTAGGATGTAGAGCTGAGCATACCAGAAAGATCAGGTGCAGTCCCTGCAGAACATCTGTGCCTGCAGCCCAATAAAGTGCAGCCACACACCTTTCTTCAAAGAAGCAACCAGTGCCTCTGCGTTCATGGCTCATGGAAGTTATTGTACATTCAGATTAAAGTCAATTGTGAGGTTAGACTGCAGCTTCCTGGCAGAAAACTGCAAACTGCTTTGCCAACACAACGTCCAAAAGAGGGCGAGCTGCGAGGCACCGGCTTAAAATTTTACCAAACAGATGTTACCTTGAAATTCTTCTGTAGGACCAATCATAGGCAGAACTGCGTACGGTTTGTTGCCTCAAGACTGTTCAGGTAACTATATTCCCACCTTAATTGATAAGAGTTGCCTGTGTGCGCGCTTTCACCTCATTCTTATTAAGGCATTGGGGACAGTTGCACTGTGGCGTTTTTTCTGTTAATGCCACAGACGCTCCTCTCTCCTCCCGTGGTCTGCTGCTGTTCCAGTGGTAGCTTGTCAGTTATCCCCGTTGTTAGAACCGGCTGTCTCATACCAAACTCGACATTGCACCGTACTCTCCGAGCCAGCTAGGATCATAGCATTAACAATCCCGGCGGCCCATTCTATCCAACGGAGAGCAGGCTACCTCGCAATAGTGAAGCACTTAGATGGCGGCACTTCACTATCAGGACATGCCAACTTGGTCGGGCTTGTCCTACCTTACGCTTACAATGCACCCTGCCCACGGGCCTACCATAGGGGTGACTAACATGAAGGCAAGGGAAGGTTGGAGGGGCTGGCAAGTAGGTATACCTACGCAGCCGACGTGACAGTACAAGACTGCACGTGGGTCTCGCAATGACCGACCCGTAGACATTCTTTTACGAAGCCGCTCCTGTGGGTGGCACAACCCGTGCTGCAAGCCCACGAGCGGCATTTGTATTTACAAGCCCCGGCACTCCTGGTGCACTAGACGAGGGACTGACAGTAAACCAAATAAGCCAAACATGGATACAATAGACACATCAATTTAACATAGGGAGCACTTGCGCTATGGCACTGATCAGCAGTGACACGGCGCCCAAAGCATATACCAGCAAAACATCGTAAAACGGTAGAGGCAAACAGAAAAAATGGAGGAGAGACTCGAGCCAATGATGTCAGGTCTAACACCCGTGTGCTATCGACTGTATGAGAAAAACAGAAAATATTGAGAAACAGAAGGATAAAAAGTAGCCCTCGGTAATGAAGCGCCCGTTTTCTTTTGCAGCGCGCTGTGGAGCCTGGTGGGGTCTGTGCGGCCCTCGGCAAAGGTTTTCATTTTTGGTTCCAATTATTGCATCTTGCCCGCGCTTTGTCCCTCGGATGCTCCCGGCGCTTGGAACAGTATGCGCGGCCTATTCTCTGAGGTATGATTTGTTGAGTGGCACGTGGCTGTGGGCCAGAGCACCCCACGCGGTACCCGAGAGGAGTATCTAACCTATCAAAAGGGCAGGGATGGCGTGGTAAACCACTACCCAGCAGCAACAGCAGCTCCCAGATGCGCTGCCATGAATCGCCTAGAAACATGTCAGACGCTGAGTGCTTGTTGTTTTACACAGAGGGCACCGCCGCAGTCCAATAGTATTGATTGTCTTCACTGTGTGGAGAAAGAAACTGTCAGCCCTAGCAGGCTGACCGTGGCACCGCTCAGAAAACTATTCCCCGCCCTGCCTACTCGACGGAACCCCCACATGAGTAAAGGCAAGCACATGCCAGTGTCCTCTGCACACGAACAGCATGAAACTGGAGCCTCGCAGTCAACCCCTGCCCCCTGCGCCGCAGGAGGTTCTGGCAAGCAGTTGTGAACTGCATTCCACGTGACAAGAAACTTCGCTTTGCACATAAAATAAATGCCCCGACTTGAGATGCCAAGACCTCTGTAAGAGGAAGAGAGGGGATGTGCTCGTCGTTCATCTCTAATAGGTCTGGCTCTTCGTGATGCACTGTGGTTTCCACATTTAATAAACACGCAGACCACAATAAATTGCTGAAAGTAGAAAGACTGAACTGTCCTGGGCTCTCCTTGTCAGCTCTGTATGTGTCTGTCCTAGTGGAATCCTCCACTCGCCCGAAGCTGAACGGGGGTGTACAATGCCACCCCCAGGAGCCCTCAGTCAAAGTCAACAATTTTGATAGCATCCTGCGTAATACGCTACCCATCTGCAAACCGCTTCGACGTATGGTCGGACCCCTTTGTATCACTGAAAGAAAATTGACAGGTGTGCAAAGTGGAGGTAAAAGAATAGAAGTTTAGACACTAGTGCCTCACAGACTGAGACAGCGCTAAAAACAATTTCGAAAGTTTTTTAATGCACTTTTTTGGAACTGCGCAGACTTTGCGCCGTGAGTTAACCCTGGTGTGGACGCAGGTAGTAAAAGCACGGCAGTATGCGCAACACGGCATTAATGCTATCCTGGGGGGCTCGCGCCGCTACCACTCACACTGCAGGGCTCCCGTGACCTCAGTCTGATGGGTGACAAGGGCAGCCTGAGGGTCCCCCACCCCCTGAGTCTAAGCAGGCTCGCCCCACCTCACTCGCAGCGAGAAGGCAGCGGACTTGAGGCACTCACCACGACGTGCGCCCCTGCCAGCTTCAGCGGCTTGGGGCTGATGAGCGGGGACACCCTGTAGAGCAGCAGCACGAAGGCCACGGTGAAGGCAGCGACCAACAGCAGCATGGTGCCAGCGGGCACCGGTGGGCAGACCACGCGCGTGCTCAGTTGTTTATCTCCACCCCCTCTGCATGCAGGGATGTGGGCTTGTGCCCGAGCTGCAGCCAAGGAGAGCTAGGGTGAGTTCCCCCCGTCTCTCGGGAAGAGCGTGCAGAGGCTGCCGGTTTCAAGCCCCTTAACTAAACAAGACAGGGTAGAAACAAAAAAATGTGGATTGCCTAAGGAGAGCTGCGGGGGGGAGGGGGGGGAGCGTGACTAAGGAGAGCTGCGGAGGGAGGGGGGGGGGCGAGCAGAGCACACAACGCCTGTTTGTGTACCTTTGCTCTTGACATATCTGTGTGCACACTTAGCTAATATTTTGTTAATAGTGTTCAACGAACACGTGGTGAAGTTTTCAACGGATATGTAGAAAGCATATCGCAAAGTGCTGTTTCTGACGTACGTTACAGCATCAATGTCTTTTTTCCGTTAATTATTCTCCAATCTGGGTTAATATTGTGCATTGTTCTTCGGTGCGATTACCTAAGGAGAGCTGCGGGGGGGGGGGGGGAGAGCGGGACTAAGGAGAGCTGCGGAGGGAGGGGGGGGACGAGCAGAGCAGCTGTGAAAATCACCACCGTCTTTCTCCGAGGCAAAGCAGAAATGCCTCAGAGAAAGCATGGTGATTTTTCGCATTCGGGGGTGTGTTTTTTGCGCCCTGAGTGACAGACGACGTCACAGGGCTAAAGAATGCAAAAAATCACGCCCCCAAATCCGAAAAAGACGGGGCTTGTTTTGAGTGACCCCCTTCTCTTCCAATGGCTGGCCTCTGTTTAGGAAGCCAGCCAATGGAAGCGAATGGAGCTGAGAGGCGGGTCTAAAGTGCCCTACTATACAACATAAGATCTCTTTACATCCGGTTTTGCCTTCGGCAAACCGGATATACCTCGACCTAAAAACCGGCTTTGGGAAAGATGGACTGGCTTACTTACCAGCAGCCCCAGGCCAGGCTATTTTACACACCTAACAGAGGGGGACGAGGGGAGGGGGGTGGGGGGTGGGCTAAAGCACTTTCAGCATAATGGTCGTTTCACGCCCAATCAACAGTGCAGGGTCTGCCTAGACCCTGCACTGTTAATCACGGCGTTAAGCAAGCCCTTCCCAACGCCTGCAGTGTGGGCCAATTCTAATGGGCACTACTGAAAGTTAGCAGCATTTCTGAAAAAGGCTCCATCAGGCGCTCAGTGCGACTGCAAGATCCAAAAGCAGCGCAGCATTTGTCCCGCATTGGAGGCGATACCAAACTGTATCCTGCCATGCCATCTGTCAGGGTACCGGTACTCAAACTCGACTAAAAAAAAGTGCTGGTACTGACAGCTAGAAAATTCAGAAGTGCCGGTACTCGTCCAATATATGTTTTTATTGAAGTTCTTGCAACATAAAATACAGTAAAATAAAATAAAGAAGGAAAACCATTCCATACAAAAAGAACAGAAACATAGTATATGTACAACCAGTTCAGATCATAAACAGATTATCATCCCAAATAATTATTATAGTTGGCCAAAATTCATTCGAGATACGCATCCTCAAAGTTACATGTAATTACTCAAAATAATATTGCTAAATTTTATCAAACTTTTTCATTCTCCCGTTTCTAAAGGCATAGACAGACTCACTCTCTCTAACATTTTTCATTTTTTGTAACCAGGCATGAAAGGAGGGAACTAGCAATGTTTTCCAGTTCTGTAAGATCAGCGACCTTGCCACTGCCATTATAATAAACAACAATTTCACCATTGAATCTGAGAGTCCAAGATCCATATCATAACCATACAGCATTAATCTAATGTTATAAGTCACCTTGATGTCACAATGAATTTGTAAAAACAGAAAGATCTCGTTCCAAAATGGTACAATTTTAGGGCAGTGAACAATAATATGAGACCAATTCGCTAAACTACAGTGTTGACACCTAAAGCAATTAGCAGAGGTGTTGCTGTACATTTTGGCAGTGGCAGCCGGAGTGAAGTATAAAAGCCATTTAGAAAAAAATATCATTCTTCTCCAGTTTGAACCACGCAAGACTTCAAAATTCAGTCTATTTAGTTTGTTCCAAGTAATGACTGAAAGATCATGATTTTCTTGATCATGCCATTTTTTAATGGCCTTCAGACTCCAGTCCTGCATGGTTTGCTGAATTAGGCAACGTTTCCATTCCCCTGGTTTCCTAGTCCGCACTGTCAAAAACAGATCCTCCCATAATTGATTCGGGGAGCAAATCTCTAATGGGTCTAATTGTCTCAGAAATTTATAAATCGCATTATACGATCCCGTTAACAAAAAGTTACCCCTAATTAGATATTGCATTTCTTCGGGGTTAATCCAATTCCCCTCTTTTAAGAAATCTGATAAAGAATTGAACCCGGCATGATTCCAAAGTTTTATATTATCTAATCCTGTATTAGTCCCTATATAAAAAAAAACATACATTATGGGGGATCTGAAATTAAACTCAGGGAGAGAATATCTTCTGATAATATTATCCCGGCGTTTAAAAAACCAATTCATACTTATAACGAGTAAACTTTGGGGATTTAGGAATTTGTAAAGGAGAAGGAATTTGAGCCTCGAGACATATTTGATCATAAAAAAAAATTATAAATAAGTTTGGTTTAGGCGAAGCACTTTTAAATCAATCTATATATTGTGCAAAATATGCACAATAATAGTCTCTAACATTGGGTAATGAGAGGCCCCCCACATCTGTGTCTGCGTATAAAGTCCGCATTGCCAAACGCGTTTTTTTTTTTGCCCATATAAATCTAGAAAATAGCGTTTCCGTTCTTGAAAAAAAAGAACTTGACAAAAAACAAGGAATAGTTGAAAACAAAAAATTAAAAAGCGGGAGGATAGACATTTTAATCAACGCCACCCGTCCCATGATGGAGAGTGGCAACGGGTTCCATTTATCTAGCATTGACTGGACTTTCCGTAGAAGAGGATCAAAATTGAGTTTATACAGATCCGTAACAACGGCTGAAAAGAAAACCCCTAAATATCTCTTCGGTTTCGGATTAATACATTTTACCAATTCTGGATGCAGGTGTACATCTGCTCCTCCACAAACTAAAATTGGAGTTTTTTTTTTATTAATCCGGTATCCGCCAAGGGCTGCGAATTCTTCAAACAGTTGTAAAGCAGAAGTCTGAGAGCGAATATCTGGTTTTATTAATAGCATGATATCGTCAGCGTAAGTTTAATTTTATCCATTGATATAATCGGAGGAGCAATATTCTCTGTTCTGCAAATAGCTGCTGCAAGCGGTTCGATAAAAAAAGCAAAAAGAATAGGGGAAAGGGGACAGCCTTGCCTTGTACCTCGTTGGACCTCCACTGTGCCGACCATTAGTGAATTAATAATGATATTTGCTTTAGCACCTGTGTACAGATTTTGGATTAAGTTGATAATTTGTGACGGAATTCCAAAATGTGTTAAAATTATAAATAAAGTTTTCCAGACAACTAAATCAAAAGCTTTTTCTGCATCAAAAAATAAGACTAACGCAGGGATTCTATTAATATGAAAAAAATCCAAAGCTTCAATCAGGAAGTGAGTATTTGTAACTAATTGTCGACCAGCGAGAAATCCATTTTGATCAGGATAAATGATGTCAGTCGCGATGTTATTAAAACGAATGGATAGCAATTTTGTAACAATTTTATAATCAGTGTTCAAAAGAGTAATGGGCCTATATGAATTAGGATCTTTATGATTTTTCCCTTTCTTAACAAAACTCACCACCGTACCTATGCCAAATGAGTCTGGAACTTTCCCACCGCCTAACATAGAATTCACTAAGAGAAGTAATAACTGCGAAAAGGAGGAAAAAAACCTTAAAAAAATTCAGCCGGGAGACCATCTGGCCCTCATGCTTTGCCTGTTGGGAGTTCCTTAATTACCGTTTCTAGTTCGGGCAGAGTGAATGGGCAAATCATTGCCTCTTTCTCAACCTGCAACAAGCCAAGTAGTTCGTATCTATTTAAAAAATTAGTAAGATTTAAGTGCTCTACATTTTGCTGCTGAGTATAAATCTTCTGATAATGTGATAATGTGAGAGCATTATATTACCAATGGGGATAGACTCTGAGGTCTCAATATGTGTAATCAGGCAAATTATTGAACGGATCTGGTTCGCCGCAGACTGCTCTTTCGCCTGCCATGCAAGAAATTTACCGGTGAAATTGTTCTCCTCGTAAATTTTCTGAGACTGTCGTCAAAACTGTTCTTAACTCTGCTTAAAGAAATTTGCACTTAATTCTCGTTTTACTGCATTTAGTTTACTATTTATTATTCTAGAAGGATTTGATTGCTGCAACAGGGTTAATTAATGTATGCTTTCATATAACCGTTTCCTAGTTTGTTTAATAATAGACCACTCACTTGCGTCCTTACTGATTATGACCCCCGCGAATAAAGGCTTTCATTGAGTCCCATATAATATGGAGAGGAGCTGTATCCTGGTTTCGCAAAATAAATTCTACAATATCAGATTTCAAATGGGAAACCCATAGATCATTTTGTAGATACATTTTATTAAATTGCCATCTATTAAGCCTCCTGATATCTTTACCTGTCTCAAATTCGATAACTAGCATCGCATGGTCGGAAAACCCATTATGCAGGAAGTTTTGGTAAGAAAAATGTAATCCCCTAGAGGCTAGAAAAAAGTCAATACGTGAAAAAGTTTTGTGTCTACCAGACCAACACGAGAGTTCTTTTTTTTGCGGGTTTTTCAGACGTCAAGGGTCAGAAAGATCTAATATTGTCCTAATATTTAAGATAGATCTACGTGATTTGGGCTTTAAATGTTTTCTGGATGGGGTAGTTGAATCTAGTCTTAAATCCATAAGAATATTAAAATCTCCCCCAATTACTATATCGCCTTGAACCATAAGTAATGATTGGAACAGGCCCTCATAAATTTGAGCAGAGTCATCCAGTGGAGCATAAAAGCATACAAAAGTAATATGGTTGATTCTATTTTTTACTAAACAAGTGACCCAACACCAGCGTCCCAAACCACCTTCCTCCCATTGCAAGATATCTGGTTTTAAATTTCGATTTATGAAAAGAGCAACACCCCGTTTAGTTTCTATGGAACACGAAAAACCCCGGTACATGGCCCAAAATTTAAACATAGAGAAAGCATCAATCTTTGCAGCTGCGATATGAGTCTCTTGTATCATCACAACATCCGGGTTCTCTGTTTTGATCCACAGTTCTATGGCACACATTTTCTTTCTGTTATTCAACCCATTAACGTTAAATGAAATTATTTTAAGCCCCCTATTCTACATTTATATATATATATATATTTTTTATAAAGAGAAAAAAAAGAGAAGAAAAAAAAAACCTTGCAGACATCGTTATATTTCCATTCTGTTCGAATTTCCCATTTGTACCCAAAATAACTTCAATTTTTTCCATTTTATCCCACTGCCACCTCAGTGGCTCCCACACCCAACCCCTGAACCCAACCCTGTGGCCCTGCTCTACTCTCCCACCTTCCCACGCCGTGGGCCGGTACTCAGTACCGGTGAGTACTGGCCCATTTAAAGCACTGATCAGAACTGTACTACTGAGAATAGCTCTCCTCTCCACGATGCCCCTGCCTCGTATGCAATGCCGTTACTGCCTTGTGGCAATGCACACGAAGAGGGAAGAGAGTATGCACAGAAATCAAACGGCCAATCACTTCCCTACGTAGTACCACACCCTTTCCCAACTCGTCACAGGGTGACCCTCACCCTGTGACGAGTTGGAAAAGGGTGGGTGACAATGCTCTCCACTCCCTGACTGATGTGGAGGCTTATTGATACGGGCTCACTTTACCTCCACGTCATCTGGGGGTGGAGACTGTGTTTTGATGCTCAGTCTTTGCCGAGCTGATGACATCACAGCCCTCAGTGCTGTGAGGTTGTCAGCCAGGCAAATTAAGAAGGGCAAAGTGAAAGCGCTGTGAGTCATGAAACGTGACGGCTGGTCACTAGTCTGTGAGTGTGTGTTATCAATAGAATCAGCATACAACATCGTGTTGGCGCTGAGTGGTGCAGACACTGCCCCTTACAAGTGAGTATTATTTTAATTGAACAGATTTGGCATTGATTGCTGTAAATGTGAAGTGGGGGGGAGCCCTGATACCCTTTCACAGAAACTGCTGCTGGTTTCAACCAGTCAGAAGGTGGAGAAGTCACCAAAGAGTTTGGTTCTTTTAGTGAAAGCTTATATGAAGCTGATTATTCCTTAAATGATCAAATAGAGAGTTACCTGGGAAAGACTGAACTCCCCAGCTGACGTCTGATCAAGCAGGCCACTTTGACTTACCAATAGAGGTTGAGGAGCTCACCCTAGGCGAAAAGAGAATGAAGATGTGGTAAGCCCCAGCTCCTAATGGGTTCACCACTAAACTTTATAAGGCCTTTTGATGGGTTTTGATAGGTGCTGGCATCCATCCATTCTTTTTTTTAATATAAATTTTCTATTGAAGATGTTGCAATTAGTAAATCATATAGACAATAATATCAGCAATACCGTTACACTACATTGAACTTAGATCTTTAAACAAAGTGGAGGCCAAAAAAAGGAAAAGGAAAATAGAGCACTATACATAGAAAGAAGTCCAATTCAAGGCTTCACATACACATTCGAGCCCCGGGGCCTTTGGCTTTTTAAATTGCAGACTCAAGTTCGTGAATCTGTAAAAACAATGAACACCATTCAAAAACCGTAACAGGAGTAGGTCGTATCCATACGCTAGCAATGCATAAATGAGCTACAATGATAGTGATTGATATCGCCTATATTTATCTAGGGTTGAGATCAGGTTTGTAAGCCAACATAATACTCTTAAGAGACCACTTGACATGGTATCCCAAATGAAAATTTATTAATTGTACTACACCAGGTCAGATAGTTTTAAGTGCGGGGTATCCCGCAAACGTGAATGATATTGGCTATGCATTGACCACATTTAGGGCAATGTGTCTTATATTCAGACTATTCCTGGATCATTTACAAATTCTGTTCGGAGTAGAGTACAGCATGCATAGTGTTTGAAATTGCTGCAGTTTAAGGCTGAGCAGATAGACCAATCGATAATAGAAATTTCCTGACCAAGCTTTGCACCCCACTAAGCAGCCTAGTTTGGTCTATCATCTGCCCTAACAATGGTCAAGATTTGATCAAAAGTTTTAATAGAGGGCTTACTATCTAAAGAAAAAAAAGTACGTCAGAATATCAGAATATCTTCATCTTTATTCCCAAGCATGCATACCGGATTATAGAAAAACAAATCTCAGATTTGTACATATTTAAAAATGGACTGGTGGGAAAGATCATAAAATACCTGTAGAGTAGCAAAAGCACAGACCCTGTCAGAGTAAAAAATCTGATCAACAGTCTTAATACCCGGGTTAACCCAAATTTTCAACACCGAATCGTGAAAGATAGCTGGGAAAATTGGGTTCACCACATCGGTGTAGGTGAATGGATAGCCTGCATTGGTTACAAATTTCACCTCAGATTATTCGAAAGGCATCCCAAATGATGTTGAACTTTAAGGCCATTTCATACCCCTAAGCATAACTGCCTGGCTCATGGTGGGTGAGAATATTCCTAAGACTAGAGCCAAAAGCGCCAGAAGAGACAGACCGCCAAGACTAGGTGAAAGCTTTAAAAGGTTAGTAGCCCTTGTGGTGCTTCAATAGCGCCAAATGAAACTGCCTATAACTCCCTTGAGATGCCGAAAGAAATGAACCAGAGCCCGCAGTGGGATTGCCCGAAGCCATAAGTCATGCTATACTACATTACAGTTCACCCTTCCGTAAAAAGAATTAATGAATATAGTTGTCGCCAAACCTGGGATGGACCAGGCACTCTGTTTAGATAATCTTGCTTCTAAATGTGGATTTAATGATCTTCACAGATATCTTGGCAGCCAGACTGAAACCCATTATGCCTGGGTTGATAGACTCTGATCAGTAAGGATTTATTCAAGGAAGGAATGTAGGGTATAGCACTAAAATGTATCATCAACAATGTGTGCTGTACCATGAAAAGTCCCTGCTGCTGGCCCTGGACACTAAAAGAGCATTACGGTGAGTGTAGTGATGATACCTTCAAGGTGTTCAGAATTGGCCCCAGTATTTAGGGATAAATTATGTCTGTATATTGGATCCAGGCACTTTTATCTGAGTCATTGTAGACTAATTGTTACCTTTGTAGCTCTGCGGGAAATCAGAGTGGGATGCCGGCTCTGCCCCCCTACTTTTGTCTCTATCGCTGGAGCCTCTCATAGACTAAATCTGCCCAATCTATATTTCTCTCTCTCTTTCTTCTTTTCTCGCCCCATGCTGTTCTGCCTTGTTTCTTTTTGCATAAGCACTCAATGAGTGCATGTGTTTTCCAGCTGTCTCCCCTCTGTGCTTTTTGCCACCTCATTCTCAGTATTACTGATTCGTCCATGTGCTTCTCTGACGCGTTCTACTCTCTCATCTGTGCACTTCTCTCCATCAATCTAATGTTCAGTGTTTCTCTCTGTCTCTTGCCTATGTTCTTCTATGGAGTTCTCCCCCTCTTGCTCTTCTCCAAGACCTCCATGGTGTCCCATTGCCCAAGCATCAAGGTTCCTTTTTTTGTTTAATTCGTACATACATGCTAACAAATACTGTTTTTATTTACCGATTCGAGTGGCTTTCACCATTTTCATCAGTAAATAAAAAAATTAAGCAAATAGCATAGGCCTCATTCTGCTGGCATGCGCATGCATTTTGACACATATGCGTCTCATGGGAATGAAGCAATCGGCATTGCACCTTATTTTATTTTCAGTTTGCTGCAGTGTCAAAACCCTGTGCAGCACTGCAAATTATCAAAGTTCATAGGTTCAAAAGGCTAAACCTTTTGGCTTTGCCAATGCTTGGTTAGGATGTCCTCACATATTTTGTGTGTCTCATGATTTATTGACATGGTAATGTACATGTGGTCAGACCAGTCTCTTTCAGTAAACCTCTGGACAGTCACATATTTTGCTCTGCTATAGTTAAGGCTTTTGATAGGGTTGTAATAGAGAGACAGCTGATAAAGATCCTTTCTTTTGGGAGAGAGTGTGAGGCCACTGTCACACATTGGAAATGTGCATGTTGTGGATGAAGACATTAGTACAAATTATGTTATTCCAGGGTGTAAGGACCCTCCTTTTCATTTGTTGCTTACTTTAGAAATCATCAGGTACCATTATTTCAGTGGTAGGCTGCAATGTTTCATTGAGCCTAGTTTCTATGGGTATGAGAAGGTGTAAGTACAATTTAGTACTACATCATGTTGTGTTATGGACTTTGATTGAACTTTAATAGAACAATCGTTTAAAAGTGCTATATTTGTTTCTCGGGGTAATGGTAAAGGGAGGATGTATCTCAAAGCTGTAATGAAATGAATGAATGAATGAAATAAAATTTATAGTGCACTACTAAAACCCGGAGGCATCAAGGCGCCTAACAAAACAGATCAAAACATAGAGAAGCAGAACACAACTACGAGTATGACTTCACAAAAAGCCGAGTTTTCAGAGCCTTTCTGAATGACTGCATGGTGGGAAGGGACTTAAGATCCCCCGGAAGGGTGTTCCACCACTTAGGTACCAGAGTGGAGAAGGCTTTGCCACCCCATTTAGCTCTACGGATGCGGGGCACTGATAAAAGAGATTTGTCGCTAGAGCGTAGATTCCTCGAGGGGCTATAGGGAGACAGGATGGATCCAATCCCAGTGGCACTGCCTCTGGCCAAAGCCCCATAGGTCATGCACAATGTTTTAAAGAGGATCCGGTCTTCAATGGGGAGCCAGTGTAGCGATTTTCTGGCGGATGTGGCCGAGGCGCGTCTGGGCAGGTCTAAAACAAATGTGGCCGCCGCGTTCTGGACCATTTGCAATCGCTGCAGCAGACCCTTGTTTAGTCCTGCATACAGCGCATTACAATAGTCCAGACGGGAGCCAATGAGTGCAATCACTATCTGTTTTCTGGCCTGTTGAGAGAGATAGTGTCTGATCTTCCTTAATACATGGATAATTCCCCAACAGGTTGAGACTGTCCTATTGACCTGTTGATGCATGCTGAGGGTGGGGTCAATCAGGACTCCTAGGTTTTTAGCTGATATAGCAGGGACAGGGTAGGCTCCCAGAGAGTCCGGACACCAATCCGTCGACCATGTCTCTTCCTTTCCTCCGAACACCATGACCTCCGTCTTTTCCCCGTTTAGTTTCAATGAGTTGTGAATCATCCATTGAGCGACTGCCTCCATGCAAGATCTAAAGTTGGAGGCAGCGGAACTGGCCGACTGGGAGAGAGAGACGAGGATCTGGGTGTCGTCGGTGTAGGAAACTACCTCCATCCCAAAAGATCTTATGAGTCTGGCCAGTGGGGTCACATAGATGTTAAAAGGGTCGGGCTTAATGCCGACCCCTGAGGGACCCCACACTGCACAGATAGGGATGAAATGAAATTAAAAATGAAATGAAAAAAGTATTTAATAAAGCGCGCTGCGGCCAAGCGGCTTCCTGGCGCTGGGGACCTGATCAGAGCTCACAGAGGGGAGCCAGGGGAACTAGGAAGGAAATGCCTGGGAAAAGAGGAAAGTTTTAAGAGCCTTACGGAAGTGAGTGTAAATGGGGATGGAACGAATGGAGAGTGGGAGGCTGTTCCAGAACTGGGGGGCCAGGACCGAGAATCGAGTACCTCCCGTTCTGGATTTGCGAAAACGGGGGATGTGCAAGAGAGGAAGGGATGAGGAGCGCGGGGTGCGGCTAGGGGCATGAGAGGAAATAAGAGAAGTGATGAAGAAGGGGGCAGAGCGAGAATGAGCCCGAAAGGCTAAGCAAGCCAATTTGAAAAAGGATCTGAATCGGATAGGAAGCCAGTGGAGAGATTTGAGAGCGGAAGTGATATGGGAGGATTTGGGGAGGGACAGAATGAGGCGAGCAGCCTGATTTTGAATGGCCTGGAGCCGGCGGGTTTCGGAGGCGGGTATGCCCACGTACAGGAAATTCCCATAGTCGAGGCGTGAGATGACTAAATCCAAGACTATGGTTTTGAGTGCGTCGGTAGAAAAGAATCGCAAGATTTTCCGGATGAGACGGAGGGACAGAAAATAGGAGGACACGACGGAGCTGATCTGACTGTGCATGGATAAGTCATGACTGACTTTAATACAGAGGGTGCGAACAGAGGAAGCGGGTGAAGGGGGGGACCAAATGAAAGGGGCCAGTGTGCAGGGGACCAAGGGTTAGAGGGACCACCAGTGAGGACAAGTTCCGTCTTGTCAGGATTGAGCTTAAGATGGTTAGCACTCATCCATTTGGAAATGAAAATTAAGGTGGAACAAAATTTAGGAAGGGAGTCCGAAGAAGAAGAAAGATCGAAGACGAGTCATCGGCGTAGTTATACACAGAGACCCCCAGCTCAAGAAGGGAAGAGATAAGAGGGTGGATATAAAGATTGAAGAGAAGGGGGGAAAGAGAGGAACCTTGGGGAACACCACAGGTGACCGGACGAGGAGGGGCGGAGAAACCGGAGAGATGGACAGCCTGGGCCCTGTCCCGAAGAAAGGACGCGAGCCAGGAAAAGGCCGCGCCCCTAATGCCAGCTGCGCTGACACGGTCGAGAAGAATGGAGTGGTCAACCGTGTCAAACGCAGCGGACAGATCGAGAAGGACCAGGGCTTGGGGAAGGTTAGAGTTGGCTTTCCCCTTGAGTTCATCCAAAACCGCGAGGACCACTGCCTCCGTGGAGTGGCCCGGGTGGAAGCCCGCCTGATGGGATGCCAAAAGGCCATTATCCTCGATATACGAGGAGAGGCAGGAGGTGACATGGGCCTCAAGGATCTTGCCGAGGTAGGGGAGAAGGGAGATGGGTCGGAAATTAGAGGGAAGAGAAGGATCCAGTCCAGTTTTTTTTAGAATTGGGAAGACGATAGCGGATTTAAAAGATAAGGGGACAGACCCAAGAGCCAGAGAAGAGTTGAGTAGAGCGAGAGGGGGAGCAGGACAGTTAGTGAAGAGAGTTTTAAGAATACGTGCTGGTGCACAGTCCGCGGGGGAGCCAGACTTAACTTTGAGCAGATATTTGAAAAATAAATCAGGAGAAATAGGGGGAAAAAGGGCAAAAGAAGACGGGGAGGAGTGAACGGACAGGTGAGGCTGGGTTGAGGCACAGTGGGGATGTTAGCTTTAATCTTCGCAATCTTCTCAATGAAAAAGTCATTGAGTGACAAGCAGAGGGACTGAGAGGGAACCAGACAAGGGGAGGAGCAATCGGAGGTGGCAAGATTGTGGACCAGAGAAAAGATTTCACGGGATTTGTTAGCGGAGAGAGCTACTCTCTCAGTGAAATAAGAGGTTTTGGCCGCTAAAATTGCTTTTTTCTATTCGGTGAGAAGTTGTTTGTATTTGGCGCGCAAAGTGGGGCAATACTTCCGTCTCCAGAGGCGTTCCGACCGCCTAAGATTGAGTTTTAACGCTTTGAGCTCTGGAGAAAACCATTTGTGCGCATCATAGGGGCGAACCGCTTTGATCTTTCTGAGCGGGGCCACTAGATCACATGAAGAAGATAGCCATGTGCTGATGGCCTTGGCCTGAGATTCAAGGGGAAGATCAGGGAGGTCAGGGGCGGATGAAACCAAAGAGCGCGAAAGAGAGTCAAAGTCGGTCTTATTCCAATTGCGAGCAAGGATGTTTTTAGGAAGAGGGAGCTTGTTAACCACATCCAGGTGAATGGAAAAGGAAATAATGAAGTGATCCGACCAAATGCAAGGAGATATGGAGGGAGGTGAAGCAAGCGGACGAGAGGACCAGATTTGATCTAAGATATGACCTTGAACGTGAGTGGGAACTGTAACATAGGATGTGAGATTCAGACATTGGAGGGTGGCGGAAAAGTCTTTAGAGGGAAGATCTTCCCTAAAATCACCCGGCCAGAAGTTAAAATCGCCGAGCAATAGGACGGAGGAGTTGTTTACCACCAGGGTGGCCAGGAGGTCCTGATGGGAAGCTACAAAGGAGGGCATGGATTGAGGGGGACGGTAGACGAGGACAACAGTGAGGGGGGCAGGAGGGTTAAGAGAGCGGGCCACCAAGTAGTCCACATTAGGTATAGGGGGGTGAGGAAGAAGTTGAAATTTGAGGGTCGACCGAATGATCATTGCCACACCTCCCCTAGCCTTGCCATCTGGGCGGATGGAGATAGAAAGTCCCCCAGCTTCACCCTCTGCTCTCTCTGATCGAGGAAGGAGGTCAGCAAGCGCAGGGCAGACCCCTCAACCCCAATCTCCCTCAGGCGAGATGTTAAAACTGAGGGAGAAAGGGTGTTGAAGGCAGCTGTGAGATCAAGCAGGATCAGGAGGGTGGTCTGACCCCCATCAACTCGTGTGCGGATATTATCCAACACTATGGTGAGGGCAGACAAACACAATCAAGAAGTTTTAGATGACCTAGACAGAGTGCAGAGTAATTTATGTAAAAGGCAGTGTGGGTGGACGTATCATACAGAGTAATTCCACATACTGCTATAAACTAATAGGGAGTCACTTGCACCAGGTAATGCTACTGACAGAAATCCATGCAATCAGGTGTTAGTTTGATGAAAATTGTGTGTGTTTGGCAGGTTCTAGATGTTTCATGTGGTGGAATTTATAACTCATGAAAAGGAGAAAATGCATGTTTGTGGAGTCAATGCTGCATCCATTCCTCGGAGCAGTCTCGTTCCTAGGCACTCTGGGAATCATCATTGCGTTGCTCTCTTTCTTTCCACTTGTTTTTGGCTGCCAAGTGAATGCCACTCACGAGCTTTTGATGTTCATGGCCATGACCAGCCTGCTGTCTGCTTCCAAGTCCAAACCCACTTCTGAGCGTCCACTAGAGTCTGAACTTCTGTGAGAGCGAGTCTCCCATTGGCTGCATGGTTAAACAATGCTCTCAAACCGCAGTGCATTCCTCTGTTTAAGAGCCAGAATTCTGGACGCTCCTTCCCACTTGTCTCTATGACAAACTCACTTTTGCGAAATTCAGAAAATTGTTTCAAATGTGAGTGTTTCGTTATGAAGTTTAGATTAACTAAGCTTGGAACTTTTTTGGGTTTCTCAATCCTTTTGTGTTGACCTCTTAGTCATGGAAGTAATTTGGTGACAGGTGGACTTGCGATGTTCTTTCCCACTTTCTTACTGTTCTGTTTCATTTTATGAGGAGCAACAAAAGCAGAATTATGTTAAGCACCAGAGCAGCAGGTAGTCCTTAAAGCCTATCTTTGACTCCAGATTTCAGCAGTCAGTTCCGACTGACGTGGACATAATTGTACTTTTTGCCAGCTGCAGCCCGTGCAGGTAAGAGCGGTGGGGCAGTGGTGCTGGGCTGGGCGTGTTTGATAGAAGACTACGAGGGAAAATTAAGTTATTAATCTTCCCTTGTGCTCGTATGTTGAAATCCCCCCCCCCCCCCTCCCGCCCCCACCACTCTTACCTGCACGGGCTGCGGATGCCTTTAGCTTCAGTTTCTGATACCTCAGGAAGGTTTTAATATGCAAGAATGTCCCTAGCATATCTCAGAAGAGTTTGGAGATGGAAGCCAGGAGAACTGACAATGTATCACCAGATCTCCTGAGATAGCTTTGGGTTCACATAGGCCCTAGCCTCATGGACTGAGCCATACACAGACAAGGAGTTAAGAGCAGTCTCTACCTCCTTTCCAGGGCTTTGCTGAACTGAAAACAAATAGTAGAAAATTAATAGCTGCCATCATCTGCCCGCCTTTCCTAACCTTAAGTTGATGATGGAGAGGAAGAGGATGGTCACTCCCTTTTCTTTTGTGCTAATCTTGAGAGAGGTGATAAGTACCGAAAAAGGGTGTTGTGTCCTTCCCTTCAGCGTTTCTGTGGTGAGAGCATGAGCCAATCTCTGCCTTCACCCACTTTGAAGTAAGGGTTACTAATTACTTGTTCCAGTGGGTTAGTGTGGGCGGGTTCTGAAACACTTTACCTCTCTCCTAAACCCATGGACTAAGAGGATTACGGGTAGGTGTGGTGCTGTCACATTGATCCCAGACTTACACCTTTGAATGAGTGTGGCTGTACCGTCCCTAGTCAGAATGAGTGTTATCTGATTGAAACAAGCTCAGTGCTTTCTGAGGGACTGATGTGCCTGTGTACTTGGACCTTAATTCTGAGCAATGTTGGGTTGGGTGATACTACAGGCTGGGTGCTCCCCTAAAGAGGAGTACAACTAGCCAAACGTCATTGATTTCATGAACTGGGGGAAGAGGGCTGCAACTTGATAATGCTTCCAAGGTCCTAATTACCCAGCAAAATAGCTTGTAGAGGGCATATCTCTTTTCTGAGGGAGGGTGAGAGGGGTGGCGGTTGAGTGCATATTACGGTGCTACAAGACCACTGTCCCAACACAGGCCTCTATTCTAAAGGGCAATTATGACGCTAGAACACCAATAAACAGCCCTTCCACACAATCCATACAACTCCCCCCGCCCCCCCCCACTCCGGTGGACCCTAGACAAAACCCTTCACACCTTCAGAAGCACCCAGGATTCTTGTCAATATCCTTTCAATACCCACCTACACAATAATCAGCTCAGTGTGGAGCCCAAAGTCACATACACAGACCCACACCAGAAGTCTATTCAGACCGACTCCTTCACACCTCCACCAAGTCCCCCCCCCCCTCATCTGCACTCACCCCTGCCAGCCCGGGCCAGAATAGGATTTCGTTCTTAGGTGACCCCTTAAAACAGTATCTCCTCTCACCTGTGTTTGCACACTGTGATGTTTTGTGTATACTGATTTCCCTGTGCAGAGGCCACTATTTTTCTATGATAAATAAGTCATTTATATGTCATCACCCAGCACTTGAGCACCATGGTGACCATGCTTCTAGTCATGTCTGCTCAGCTTTACTGACTCTTGTTTCTGGCTATTCTGTGTTTCACAATAATGTTTCTGAAATGTCTAGTAGAATTATTGTGCTGTGTAGAAGTCCCATGCATTGACACTTACATTTTTAGCTTTTTAGACGGGTACTCTTTGTGTTCACAATGCACTCTGAGAAGAAAGACACAATTTGAATCTTAATAGTAAGTTTAATAATAATTTTGTATTTATTATATAGTTCTTCAAAACACATCTCCTGTTTCTAAGCAGTGTACAAAATAACAGAGCTCTCTATTAACCAGCTCAGCTCATGCTACCCAATGTACAGACCTTGAAGAATGTAAGTCCGAGTTACAAAGTAGAACAGAGTAATACATTAAAAAATTATTAGTCCAGAGCAGAAAATATGGTCGCAAGGGGAGGCTGGGAATAAAAACTGTACCTTTTGGTTCCACAGTTTCCAGCCCGCTCACAACACCACATCTGGGGTGGTGGTGGTACGGAGGCAGAGGGCCTAGGGACTGCTCTGCTCGGTCAAATGTCACTGTATTGGCCCTGCCCACATTTTTAGTAAAGTGATGACAACCATCATATTATGGTAAAGTGGCAAAGCTGGTGTTATATGTTAAGACTCACAGCGCCACAACTAAATTCTTCCCACTATAAAACAGCTAAGGTGTGATGGGCTTGTTATGTCTACCTTTCTCGGTGAATTGCACACATTGTTGAGGATCACAGCAACTTAACTGAGATGTTTCTAAGCACTGCTAATTTTTTTTCATAAGAAGATTGTGAGGACTTTCTTTGGGTTTTGGGGCAGCAAATTGTGGCTGGATAGCATCCTTGGTGGAAACGATTGTTTACCAGTTGTGTTCCAAAACGACTTAATTCCACTTGAATAACAAAAGTCCTTTCTTTCTACCTCTGGCTTTCACTGTACCAATAATGCACAGTCAGGGCTAACTTCATGAAGTGATAAAGGGACTAAAGCAGCAGGGCGCAGTGAAACCCTTGGTAAACTCAATGTCTGCTGAGATTTATGTCTCTTAAAGAGGGTAGGAGCCTAATTTAGAGGATGGCGGGATGGAATGAAGCCCAAAAACAAATACTCCGTGACTTATTGCCCCCACCCATGAAAAAAAAACAAAAAAACATTTCCTGCTGGCATCAATGTGGCCCTCACTTACACCCCAGCACCTAAGGCCTGGAGGCCGGCCAAGTCCGCTGAGTTGGGTAATCGCACCTATACTGTACGCTCCAAGCACCCAATCATTGTATTCTGTGCACAACATGACCTTTCACAATAATATTAGTTGATTAATATTTTTACCATTATTATTATTACTATGTTATTTTCATGATCCCACTCCAGTGTAGACCCTTCGTGAATGGCAAACATTGTATACTATACTGACAGTTGCCGGGTTTATGCCTGAATTATTCCCAGACCAAACCATTTTTTTGTATTATAGACTGTCATCATTTTGAGGCTCTTTTTTATTTCCAACTATTCTTAATACAACCCGCTTTCTTGTTCCTGGCCTCCATGACTAGACATGTCGTCTCATCGTACACTCTTTCGCTTGTGATATAACATCAGCATCTTCCACGGAGTGCTTATCCGTTGGAGTGCCGAGGCTGAACGCCCATCCGGTATCTTGAAAGATTTGCACATAGCACGGAGGCTGACAGAGAAAATGCTGGCTTGACGAGTGTGCCTATTTCCCCGTCGTTCATGATAACATGGTATTCCTTCAGCAGCCCTCGCGCGTAGTCCCACCACTGTTAGAACTCATACAGGTACGAAAAGACAGATTTTGAAGCCTTTAGGGATCATTGAATTCAGACATCTTCAGTATGTTTAGATCATATTCACAGCAGTCTTTTGTTCGTAAACTGATGGATTAGTCACTTCGTGCTGGAAGTGGAAACTGATTGTGCACAGGAAGGCGCAGTGATGCTGTGGGGCTAACATCACCATGTGTGCCGAACCATGCGATTTGGCATAGAAAAACTCATGGGGGCATATTACCAACAACTAGCGATCATTTTTGTCTCTAACTTGTTTAGAGACAAAAATTATCGCCGCACATCGGCGATTTTTATCGCAGATAAACCTTGCTATTAACAAGGTTTATCGCAAATGCGATAAAAAACGGCCGAAATGCATGAATATCGCTGAAAAGTCAGCGATATTCATGTATTATCGAGCAAATGCTCTTAGCCATGTTATCCACCTCCCATTGGATAACATGGCTAAGAACTGCTCAGGGCAGGTGTTAGCTTTTGGAGATATTCCCGCTTAGCGCGAATATCTCCAAAAGTTGGTAATAGGAGATAGCGATGTTAGCGACTGTTTTCAGTCTCTAACATCTTGGCACGCCCACTTTGCATGTCATTAGTGATAAATATCACTGACATGCAAAGTGGGGCCCAAGATGGTCGCTATCTCCTACTAGCTGTCGCTAACTGGTGTTAGCGACAGCTTGGTAATAGGGAGATCATTTTATCTCCGCTTTCTTGGCTTTTAAAGCCAAAAAAGTGGAGATAAACCCCCTTGATAATATGCCCCCTGGATTTATGTAAAAAAAATTACGATCCATGGAAAATCCGGTTGCTGTAGCCTTTGCGTCTTTGTCAAGAGGTTATATCCAGTAGGTAGAACATACTTTTGGTACCTGTTTGCCCACTGCAGACATATTCATCCCAACACTTTAACCTTGTGGCTTGCCAGTTAGTACCTAATTCAAGGGTACAAGTAATTATGTGACAATATTATCGTTTCTTGCACAAAGCATTAGATTGTCATTCAGTAGGATTTACGAGTTTCCTAGTTACAGGAAAAAAGTCAGTCTACAATTATTTGTCATCCTGCGTTCTTGAAGTGAAGGATTTAATGAACGCTTCGTCCTTTGTGTCTGCCCATCCCATGTCCTACTGTAGCAGCTGAAGATCTACTCAGTTTTCTGAATTGTGGCCTAGAAATGTTCTGCGCTCCCACATAATACACCTGGGCCACTGCCGGTGCCCCACCCCCTGCGCTTACTGACTGTATTCCGGAGCATTCTGGGATGCTTCGTGAGTCCTGGTCTGCATGTCTCCATCTGCCCAGGTAGATGTCCCTTGCACAGTCATTCAAATTGTGACTATGAGCTATGCTTGTAAATTTGCAATTTTTGTTGTTGGCGTTACAGACAGGAATTGCCAGGGTCGGACTGGAGACTGGAAGTGGCCCTCATTAGCGAATCAGAGAGCTAAAAAAAAGTGGCCCACATTGGCAAATATAGGTAGTGTTGAACTGGTAAAGATACGCTTTATTGGTGTTTTGCAATGCACGGGAGCCTGCGTGCATTTGTGCTTGCTTCAGGCAATGTTGTGGTAAAATCTGCGAAACCAGTAGTAAAACATGGCCTATCAGACTTTAAAGCAGGCCCACAAACAGACAGAAGGCCGGCCCACACTGTGACCTGGCAGACCAGTCCCTCAGGCTCCGCCAAATTGCCCTGTAGGGAGTGCTGGAAATGGAAAGACTTTACTGAGGGAAAACATAAATTGGGGCTCAAGGTGTGACAACAAAATGGTGCTAGAGTCACGAGGAGTAGAGTCATGAAAAACAGTATGAAAGAAAACTTATACATGTATTTTTTTTAAACTCTGCCACAAAGAAATTTGCAACAAGAAAAACGTGACAGTTAATCTGTTCTGGCTTAATTGGTTGCAAAGGATGTATTTTAAAATATCTTATAGGGTTAAGGCACCTTCTGCTGAGACCTTTGTATGCCCAGTAAATCTCATGGAATAATAATAATTGTAAGAACACTGGGGCATATTACCAACGTTAAGCGATATTTAACGCTAACGATGCTTAGCAACAAATTATTTAACGCTAAGCATCGCCGGAAATTATCGCAGAGATAACTTGCTATTAGCAAGGTTTATCTCAGAAGTGATAAAAATCCTCACGCTAACTGCCGATTGAGAGATTATCGCTGGAAAACCAACGATAATCTCTCAAAGTTTGGCGTCAGCTTGATGATAGGGGCTCACAAACTTAGCCATGATATCCACTTCCATAGGATATCATGGCTAAGTCAGGAAAATACCAGGTGTAAAAAAAGCAGTGCTGACCGCGGTTAGAGCTGCTTTTTTTTATCACTAACAGGGTTAGCGAAATCCTTGATAATAGGAGAAATGTCGCTTAACAACATTTCTCCTATTATTTTTCTCTGGAACGCCCCCTTTGCATCTCATTAGAGATGCAAGGGGAAGCGTAGAGAAAAAGGGTGCTAACATGCAAATTTGCGTGTTCGCACCCTGTTGCTGATAGGGAGATAATTTTATCTCCGCTTTCTTGGCTTTTAAAGCCAGAAAAGCGTAGATATATCCCTTGATAATATGCCCCACTGATTGTTAATGCACTTACGGGAGACATCCGTGCTTGGTCTAGTCACAGTTTGGACTCATAAAGTAGCATAGAGTGTTAATGTGTCTCCTTCGAAGCACATCATGTAACATGCAGACGCCGGATTTCTATTTTATGTAGATAGGTTAGTGGGTTACTGCTTTTGACACGTCCCTTTTATTACTTGCAGCTCGTAAATTGCAATCCTACTAAAACAGCACAGTAAGCTATGAACTGGCAGCAAGGATCTGCATGCAAATTGCAATGCATGGGTTTAGAACCGTATTATTTTTTTCTCAATCTGTTGTTATAATGCTGGTTAAAAGGGTTCCTTAGAATAGTAATAAAGTCTTATTTGTACAAACAACCTCAAGGACTGTGTTGCATTTAAAATCCTGACTTTGTGTTTCTTCTAACAGCATACTCAACATATAATCCCTAACAGTAAAGATGATTTGTGACTCCTACAACTTGAAACCCTCATTGTCGTATGTAAAATCCTGTACATTGATTCACACACTTGCATTTATTTATTTATTTAAGTCCTCATAAGCCTCTTTAGTGGAGAGAAAAAACAATGACGTTCTTCCATTTGCACATCTAGATGGGCCCCTAGATTCCTGTGCCCTCCTTTGCTATTCGGCAGTACGGGTAGGTGTAGGTTGGGTAGGAGGGGTCGAGATTTTCGATGGCCCCTGGTCTCCGTCTCCCTCCTCCCTCATGTGCATTTGTCTGCTTTCTCCCTCTCACTTTCCAACCCGTAGAACAAAACCACAAGTACCAGAACCCGGATGCCAAATGAGGCTTGTGAGGCGTAATAATAGGACAGCTAAAAAAAACGAACTATTATCGTTTAGATTATCACACCATTCAATAAAAGGAAGCCAAAAATTAACATCTCTAGAACTCTTCCTATCCAGTTCAGTCCTGGAGAAGTGTGGCTCACTGGTTAGAGCAGGCAGACCCTGAAGCAGAGGTCGGACCCGGGACCAGGGTTCAATTCCCGACGCGGCAGGGTCTTGAGCTCAAATGTCCATGGACTCGATAATTCTTGCTTCGGTGCCTGACCTAATCATGGGTTCACACTCGGCAACTCTGGGCATTAAGCTTGCTTAATCTCCACAACGGCCCCCCGCGGCGGGATGCCTGGCTTTCACCTTGGGGATGCCCTGTAGGGGCTATCTCACAGGGAAAAGCCAGGACGGGTTCCCAAGGCAAGCGCGGAGATACCCCTTCGGGGGTCGATTCAGGCGCTATATAAGAAACATAATAATAATAATAATAATCCAAGGCGGCTATATATTTAATCGAGGTCAACAGATTGTCCAAACTTGGAGAGCGAAGGGACACCCATAATTGACAGATCTCCCTATGCACAAGCAATGCAATGTGAAAGATAAGCCTTGCCTGACCCTTGGTAGATTTTACTTCAGGCTCCAACTGACCAAAGATAACAAGTAAAATGCTTACTTTAACATGCAGCTTAAGCATTTGGGACAGCCCCCTACTCACTTCACTCCAATAAGTTTGCAATTTTATACATTCTAGAAACATGTGGACATCATCCGCCTTTGTATTCCTACATTTCGGGCAGGGGACTTCACCTCTTCTCCCAAACTTTGACAGCTTCAAGAGTGACCAATATGCTCTATGGATGGAAAACAGATGATTTCTCCTCCGATGTGCAGGCTTAACTGATTTAAAAAGCATAGCCATAGATACTTGCCAGTATTTTTCCAACAATGATTCAGGCAAATATTTTCCCCATAATTCCACTGGAAGCGTAAAATCTCCATCCTCGATTTCCACCAGTAGCCAGTAAATGATCGCCAATTCCTTCCTTTGACTCGGAAGCTGCTTCAATTTAAACTCTAGATTGTTTTGTTCCCCTATTTTTGTTAGTGGATCAGCAAACCAACTCTGCATTTGCGCATATTTAAACCTGGATAGGCGGAAATTTGTAAGCTGTGTGAGAAGTTAGCCTGGCATACGATGTGTACTAGTTCTAGTGGGCACCTTGCACCAGTCTAATCGACCCTTATTGATGGTGTTGTAAAGTCAACCTTATAGAAAGCTTTCCTAGGTTTAGCAGTGACGAGCAGTCTTCAGGCTAGGACTTCAGAGAGCGAATTAAGCTAGTTGTTTTACCAATTATAATCCCTTGAGTACCAAATGAAAGCACACCACACAAGGTATATATCAAATATATATGTATTTATTCTAAACACAACCCCTCTCCACTCTTTATGAGGTCAGAGGTAAAAATACAATACAAGGAACTTAATTAGCATATGATAAGTTGCACAGTATACGTTTTGCTCTAGGGGCTACACAAACCATATACTAAAATATTGGTATAAGAAACATGTCTGAGATAGAAAGCAGGCCTAGGGCCTTAGGAATCGCTGGGGCTTCTAGGAACAACCAAGGTTTAGGAAGTAGGGGCCCACGGGAGACGCGTGCAGTGTCTAAACACAGCCACGGGTTACCATTGACTTTCTATAGGAAACAAACAAGTTGCAAATTTACAATTTAGGGACACTTCTAAATGAACTACGATGGAACCCTTTTAGACTTAGACACTTGGAGGGCCAATACCCTCGAGACTACCAGAGTACTTGTGTTACCTCACCCACGGAAGTCGGGTGCATAGGTGTCTTTTGATGTCGGGTTTCGTCTCGATTTCAATGGAGATCTGCAAGGAAGTGCTGCATGCGTCCAGAGGAAAAGTTTCCGGGTGGATCCAAGGGTGGATTGGAGATCTGGAGAACCTGAAAGCAGAAGGGACAGAGTCTGGGTCACTTGCCAGTGACCAGGATGGCGATGGAAAGCTGCCAGCCAATGTCGGGTGATTTCAGGAGAAAAGGTGAAGTTTGTCTCTTCAGCCACGAGGTCCAGGAGGCGTCGACGACAACCAGGAGCTGGATTCGAGCTGCCCACAAAGGATCTAGTTGACTGTGATGTCGGTATCTGGATTAGACCCAACAAGCCTTGGCAAACACAATCCACGCAAGATGTCGAGATCGACTTCGGTGCACACCAGCAAGGTGTGTGGAACTTCTTTTTTGGGGAGAAGTTGGAGCAAACCTGGAGCAACCAGGAAAGCAAGTTAGATTCAAAAGAAAGTCTTCGGGGGCTCACTAGCCAACGGACTAGGAACCGCAAATGGGCTGAAATGCAAAAGCGGGACCCACGAGACACTCGTGGAGTGGGGGCCTCTGAGTTTCGGTACTAAAAGCTTAATTATGAAAAAAATAAAAGAGACTTTAAAGCACACATTTTTTTTCCCCACTGCTTCCCACCCTGTGCACCCTCCTCACTGTAGAGAACGCCCCCACAGTTTCTCCATGACCAACATGCCATATGGATTACCCCCCAGAGCGCATAAACATCTAAAGTGAATTTTCCATATCTGTGAGCTTCCCCCTTATTTCATTACATTTCTAGTTTTTCTTTATTTCCCTCTATAAAATCTAAAAACATTTTTTTTAAACAAGAAGCAGGAAGAGTTTATTTCTCTTTTTTGTGTGTTTTTTTTCCTTCCCTTGATAGAGAAATCTTTGTGCATTTCACCTCACTTTCTCACTTATCCAGGATACCTGGATACTTCACAAAAGACTTTTATAAAGGGTCTTCGCTACTTCCTCCTACCCAATTCTGCTCATATTGACATGGTTACAGCTAGAACTCCCTAAGCGCTGGCCGCCATGTTCTCCCCATCCCTTGCATTGATTTATTGACAATGTACAATGTGTGCATGTGATGTAAAGCGCTCTGACACCCTACATTAGGATGCGTATCTCTATAAAAGAATTATTTTAAAAGTAAGTGCTATTTAAATTGTTATTCGTGTAAATACTCATACAGACTGATCATGTGATATTCTTAAAGGGCATGCATAACTCTTAGATACTTGGGTTGAAAAAAGTAAAATTCTTGCCTCAAAATCTTAGTTTCTCTTAAGTACTTGTGAAGTGATATCAAGCTGTTCACCTTTGTTTTCCTCCATTGCATTGGCGTCTAGGTGCTCCCATCCAGGATTATACTGTAACAAAAGAAGGGCTGAATTCCCTTTAAATTTGGCCTTTGTTTTGGGCCCAGCTGGAATCTAAAAAAGAAAGAGCTTGCACGTTAAAGCTCTAAACAGAAAGCAGACAACATGCAGGCACTGCTAAATTGTATCTCGTGTTGGCACTCTGGGACAAATTCAACATATTTCGCTGGGGCCAGACAGATACCCGATCCGGCTCAATAGTACCTGCCGGATTTGGGATCCAGCTGTATCCCATTTCATTCCAGTAGTACTTGTAAATCTGTCCGATCATGGGTATTGTGGACTTACAGCACAGATGGTGTAGTGTATGATGCAGCTTCTGAAACAGGTTGGTATTTCTCCCTAAATATTGTTATAGGGCCCTCAAACCTGCAGAGACCTGGGCATATACAGGCTATAGGTCCCTAGAAATGAAAGGTAATATTGTTTTCACTGGCTACAAGCCTTAATCATGGCATATGTTTGTGCAAACGTCGAAAGAGCGGTTTGCTTCGCTGTATTAGCTGGTGGATAAGATTTACATGCCTTCAGTGCGCAGAAAGCAGGCTGAAGAGTGGCCTAATCATCAAAGGTACAGCAGGTACCAAGACGTTTCAGAGTCCCAGTGCACCCCCAATTATGGATTTGTTTTACTTTCAAACTAGAAGTTGGAGGGGCCGATTTAACTTGCTCACATTAGGGCCTATGGAGCGATTTCTAGGCTACTGAGGCTAGTGTACACCGCTTGAAATGATTTTTTCAGTCACCAGGGGATACAACATTTATGGCTTTATGAATAAATGTGAAAGCTTTCAACTGAATTCCTGAATGGACAGTCAGACATTCCTTACTGACGCGATAATAAAATACTGCCCGTGTTTATGAATTTTGAACACTCTGCAGTTTCTTAATGTGTTTCTCACTGCAGTAACCAATTTTGGCTCTGGCAGTGACAGTTATGTGTGGTTCAAGAACTAAGTGGATTCTTTTGCTCCTCACCTTTACGTCATCTGTTCTATATGTCGTTACCAATTTCAAAACTTTCTTTGGGGTTCCTCCCTCTCCCACCATCTTATACATCACTATCCTTGATTTTTAAGCATTCGAGAGGCTAAAAGGCAATATATTGGCACTACGCAAACCAGAAAAAAAACTGATTAATAACTCAAGGATGGACACAGACCTATAATTGTACTCGCACAGAAATCTGATATGTTATGGTGTGGTATTCACTGAACACTCTTGCACCCTCAGTTTTCTTGGCACTAAGATGAACTCAAATCCAGTGTTGACCAGAGTGACTATTGGAACATGAATGTATGTGGCAGTCAAAGAGAACAGCAACACCATGCACCCTTGTGTACATCAGAAGGGGGGAAGGTACTGAATCCCTTACGCATGGCATTTACAACATCCCTCCACCAGTCTCGGGCAGCCCTCAGATCCAGTATTCTTCAGCTGTATTTTGTCTGGATTTAACTCCATTTTACACCTTAAACTTAGCCACACGTGCCATGTAGCTTCTCGAAGAATGAAAATCCTGTCTTTGTGCTTCCTCAGAAGGAGATATGATCTGAAGTCCTATGCATACTGGGGCTGCTGCTGACCGTGCCTCTGGTTATCACTTGCAAAAACGAGCAACGTTTGGATGAAATAATTAAATTAATCACATCCACTGGCAATTGCTTGTGGTCACATTCCAGTCCTTCGCTTTTCCCCCACCATGCCGCTCTAGACAGAGGCCCTCCTTATGCAAATCAGTACCAACTCTTTGCCTCATAGGAACAGTCTGTCTTGAACTAACAGACGAGGCACCCTCCAGAAGTGACCACAAGCAACCCCAGACCAGTTTCACTGTACCTAAGGTTTGTTGATAGAGTGAAGCTTGAGTCCTATGGCACAGTGAACCCAGGACACACACCTGGGCATACCTGTTGCACTTAAGGTGTCAACTGCAACAACAACAAAGTGATAGATTGAATGATTGAATTTGCCTTTGCTTGGGTACATTCCAATCCATTATTTTTCACCCACCAAGCCACTGTAGACAAAGGTCCACCTTATGTAAATCAGTACTGATTCTGCTGCTCATAGGACAGCCCATCTGGAACTGCCAGACAAGGACTCCTCCAGAAGGGACCACAAGCAATCTTATATTGGTTTCGCTCTTCTTGGGGCTCCTCAGTAGCGTGTAGTTTGAGTCATGGGCCCAGTACTCACTTTACCATATGATCAAGCTACATCCTACTGAAGAGCCCCAAGTAGGGCAAAACCATCTGGTATTGCTCTTAGTCCTTTCTGGAGTCTATAATATTATCCCAATGTGTCACACCTCCGTCCCTCAATCAAAATGTTTTTCCTCCAAAATCAAAAGAAGCATCTTAACCACATCAATGCTAAGGGAATTTTCACCCGGTGCTCATATTTTTGAAATCCCATTGTTCATGACGAGCTCAGCTCGTCATGAGCACACGACCAGTGTACTGCATGACGAGCTGAGCTCGTCATGAGCAGCGTAGTTGTTTCTAGAGTGAGGAGCAAAAACAGGACACCTGGAAGGCCCTAACTTGAATAATGTGTGAAAAGGTAATGGGTGACAGGTGGCAGGACGCCAAGGACCTAGGTGAGGAACTTTAAGGAGATTTCTTGGCTTCTGGTTTACTAGCAACAACACTGAACCCATACATAGATTCTGGATCTACTGTCCCTTCTCTCATATATATTAATAAATGCTCCGTGTTTAATGGAATTTGTTTTTGGACATTTTCATATTTACTTATCAATATTTTTTTCCCTCAACTTACTGTTATTTAGTCATATTTATATTTGTAGGTGAAAAAATGAAGTTGGAGCGTGCATATAATATCCACATTTAATTCATTTTTAATTGTCCACTCCTGCTTTGAGATCTGTTGGATTTTAGTGTGCTAATATGTATATGTATACTGACCTGAAAGCATAATAATTATAGCACCAGTGTAAGATTTATTTCTAAAATGTATCCTTTTTTTTGTAACCGTCAGAACACTTTCAGAGTGCCACGGGGGAATCAGGGGTTACTGGACCCATCCGTGGAGGTTGAGAACCTTTACCCCTGATGTTCCGGGGCCCGACCTACTATGTATTCTGAACAACTGGGCCAGGTAAAGCAGGGGTTACTAGACCCAATCGTGGAGGTTGAGAACTTTTTCCCCTGATGTTCCGGGGTCCAACCTACTATGGATTCTGAACAACTGGGTCAAGTACCGCTTCAGTACTTGGCTCTCAGTAGTAACAGGGTCAAGCAGTCTAAGGCTCCCTCAGTTGGGAGGTGTGGATACAAGGAAGTGAACACAGACTCACAACTCAAAATGTGTGCAGAAGCAGGTATAAATAATTGTCCAGCCAAATACTTTTATGGAAAAATAAGTATTTTATTTCTACTGCTGCCAACAAAAAGTAAAACATGACAGTCACATACCACCACACAGTCTCCTGAGGTCAGAGCTTTAGTGTTTCATTAGGCAGTTCTCCAGTCCCACTCGCTTCTAGCAGTAGTGTTAGTGGTTATTCCCCATTCACAATAGGCAACATATGGGGTAAGCCCCACTAGTAGACTGAGTCTCAGGAGTCTGACTCTTTTTTAAAGTCAATAGTGTTCCAGTGCTGCAGAACTAACTAGCTGCAAGTTCCCTCAAGGCTCACTGGCCTGAAATCAGCCTTACCCGCATATCGCAGAATCAGAGTGGCCTAGCTCCTGATTCTGCCCCTTCTGCAGGTGCTGGAGCAACAGTAGCTGATTGAGGTGAGTTTGCTGCTCACGGCCCAGGCGAGTTAACTCAGTGGCCATAGAGTGCTTACATGTGGTCGCAACTCCGCAGTGACCGAGGTTTTTAGTGGCTCCTTTTTGCAGGCTAAGTCTCTGGTTCCTCCTGCGATGTGCGTAGTTGCGAAGATCCTGGTGTGAATCCTTCATACCATGCAGGTGCACAGGGTCCAACAGCGGCCTCACTCCCCTGATGAAAACTCCAACCTGGTCACATGAATTGCGAGTCTCGTTGACCCCCTCTGGAATACTGGGTCACTGTATTGTCACCGTGCATGTGCTCCAACCCAATCGCCAAGGTGAAGTCCTTGGTGGTGACCCCTCCTGGAGAATGGTGTCGCGGCCAACTACCACACATGAGTTATGATCCTCACTGCATGGCAATCTTCTCACGGCTGCCCTTCCTGGCATACGAGGGTCCTCAAATTCATCCTACACACGGTAAAGCAACCATCTACTCACACTGCACAAAGAGAGTCATTCGAAAGGGACCTCCCTTGGACCTTACTCCCTCCAATGCTTTCCTCTTCCTCACAGGGCACATTGGACTTGACAAGCAGGCAGGCTCTGGTCATCCAGGACAGGTGGTCTTTGATTTCCTGGGTGTTGTCTCCTCACCCAGCAGGTAAACTAGCAGGCCTCAGCCCTCAGTCCTAGTCACAGGCAGAAGTCTTTGAGAACTTCCTCTCCTCGCACAGCCCGTTTAGCTGCTTGGCAGGTGACAATTTTTGGGGTTTCTAACTTCCCTTCGTATGGTGAATTTCCAGACACCAAATGTGATTTAGTGTCTAAGTCTTTGACGTTTATGTTGGGGGTTTGCTTATTTTGAAATGCCCACTCCTTTGCCCTCTCTTCCTCTCAAAAGCAGTCTGTCACAGCAAGAATGACTCCAAAGCTAATAGCCCCACAACACAGTCCATGGGAGTAGCCAGAATTCACATCTGGATATCGGCAACAGAGACGTGTATCAAAGGTTCAGCAAAGGGCCCCAGCCCTACTCGTTATGATTCTCTTAGCCCCATCTGGTTCCTGAGATGTGCCCAGGACCCTTCATTGTTACCTCTCACTGAATCAGACAGCACCCTTTGAGGTGTATGGGGGTTGAAAACCTGGCTCTCCTCCTTTCAGTGTGTGTCCTACCCAGCTTAAATAAATGCATAAATACACACATTTTCTGCGAGGATTCCTCTACCGCCTCAAGTTTTGCCTTGCAGGCCTAGGTCTCCCAAAATAGAAGCCAGATTCTGCCATGTATTGTAACATTCACAGTCACCCATAAGTCCTGTGCATGTACACATCATATACACACTGCACAGCGCTGCATCCTATCCCATCTGTACTGTATCACTCCTAGGCACACATGCATCCAGCACATGCATTCAACCTGCATGCATTACACAGCACTACATCTTTCAAGTATTGTACCACTCTTAGCGACACATACATCTAGCACATGCACTTATCATGCACCAACTGCACAATACTGCATTCTCCCTGTATTGTATCCTTTCAGGCACACGTACACCCAGCACAGATATACCACTGATGTGCTGTGCTGTGTAGTACTACACACCAAACCAATGTAGGCCAGAGGGTGCTAACCACACAGAAGCAGAACTTTAAACTGAGTGAGCCTGTAGGCATCATTCCAGTGACACTGATTAAAAAGGACCTCTTCACTCCTACTAATCACTACATTATCGGCTTCCACCACTGCACTGGTGCTGTTTAATTCCAGGTAAATGAAGTAGCCTTCCACCACTATGAAGGTAGCATTTTGGGTACCCCTCCCAGTCCACTGAGACCGCAATCTGTGAGACGGCCTATGTCATGGCGCACACCCATGACCCATGTTTGCATATGACACAAAATTTTGCATTAGGTACTGTTAGACCTGGCATCATTGGCATGAGTCTCCCTTCCATTTTTGATGGATTGTCTCGATATGTTTTTGCTTGTTTTATGCTTTGGGCAATGTGCCACTGCTAATCAGTGCCACAGTGCAAGTGCTCCCTAAGTTAAATTAATATGCTAATTGGATTCCATGGTTGGGTTATTTGATTTTTCTGTCAGCCCCTAGAACAGTGCACCATGTGTGCCCGGGGCTTGTAAATCAAATGCTGCTGGTGGGCTTGCAGCCCTGGTTGTGCCACTCACAGAAGCAGTTTGTAAAATGTGCGTCTCAGGCCTGCCATTGCAAGGCCTATGGGCAGTCTAGCACTGCCATGTCGACTTGCCCAAGTGCACCCACTTGCCAGTCCCTAAACCTTCCCTTTGCTTCATGTTAGACACCCCTATGGTAGGCCCAAGGGCAGGGTGCAGTGTAAGTATAAGGTAGGACATGCTCTGATGTGTGTAGCATGTTCAAATAGTGAATTACAGCCATTCTAGTTTTTCACTGTTGAGGGCTACCTGTTCTCATAGGCCAGAATGGGCAGTTAGACTATTACATTCTTATCATCCTAACTGACTCAGGGAACATGATAGAAATTCGATTTGTATGCCTGAACTCAGAATAATAAAGTAAATTTTTTAGCAAAGTTTATTTTAACCCCTTGGCCGCGGCGGTAATTCCACCGCGGCGCTGGGGGGGAGGGGGAGGCCACGCGGCACCGCCATCCTTGTGACGGATCCTCTCCGTCACGAGCCACGGGCGCACTGTGCTTGTGACGGAGTGGTTGCGTCACGTCCCCGCCCGCTCATTAGAACGGCCGCGCAGGTGCGGAATTCCTGCAGCGTGGGCGGGCGGCCGTGCCATGACTGAACCACTCCGTCATCAGCACAGCGCGTCCGTGATGGAGTGGTTCCGTCACGAGTCACGGAAGGGGTTAATATTCTGTGTTTGCAAATACCACTTTTAGAAAGTAGGTATTTGCTTGCCTAACTATCCAGGCCTGCCTCGGCTGGGTTGTGTATTCCTTGTCTGGGTTTGTGTGTGACAGGGCTGGGGGATTCCAGGAGACAGCCTGGGGCAGCCCAGTGGTGAATAGAGAGATCTGCATCTAGATGGGAGGGAGGAGTTGCACCTGGGACCTGAATAGGGCTGGGTTTTCCCTCTACAATGCTGGTTCCACCCCCTGTGGCTTGTCTGATGTCTCTGCCCTACACTGTGAAAGGAGAGGAGGAATCATGTCAACAGAGTGCTCCAGAGCTTTATCTTCCCTCCCCTGTGCTAGCTCCACCTCCTGTGGGTCGGCTGATGTCTCTGCTCTGCCCTGCACATTGAAAGGAAGAAGAGAGTCATGTGAACAAAGTGCTCAGGAACAGGTTTGGACTAGGCAGAGGCCTCTCTGCCTTCATAGAACAAAGGATTTTAGGGTATAAATATTGGGACCCTGATCCCAAGAAATTAGATCACTTCTGGAACAAGAAACCTTTCTGCCACGGAGAAGAACCAAGGAAGCTGCAGGAGTTTGGACAGCCCTTCTGCCAGTGTGCTGTTTGCTGGGTTGGCCTGCAGTGGTTGCTTCATTGCCAAGGGAAAGGAGAAGAAACTTTCTAAGGACTTGAACTGTGCTTGCCTCCTGCTGAAGTCTCTGGGACAAAAGGTTTCACCTCCAGCTCCCTCCTGAATTTCCTTGCTGGGAATTCTGACTCCAGTCACTTGCGTGCCGCTGGGATCTGAAAGCGCGACGCATCGAGAAGAAGCGTGTCGCCGCCGCAGCTGAAATCATCACAACGGCAGAGATGCAAGCCTTCGCCGCATCTCCTTGGAAGCGTGTGTTCATTGAGGCTGTCTGCTGTCGCATCACCGGAGAAGCGTGACGCCATCATGAGAGTCGCCATCGCATCACCGGAGAAGCGTGTCGCAGGGCCTGTCACGGTTCCAAAGTACAGAGTCGTCGCAAGGCTGCCAGGGCGTCAGCGCATCGTCACATCAAGGGCGCCAACTTCTCGCATAGCAACCGGATCATCGCTTCGCATCAAGGCATCATCTTGCACACCCCAACGAGCCTTCAGGCCTAGAATCTACGCATCGCCTGCACACTGGTAAGACTCACGATGAGTCCTCTACTCTGCGCAAGCATTGAGGAAGGGTCACGGAACCAACGCATCTCCCCTTTTGCAAGCCTTATGTTCACTTTGCGTTACGCATCCAGGTACTTTGTTGAGAACTTTGTCGCATGTACCAACAACTTGAACTTAAGAGACTTTATTCATTTTTTAAGTAATCTCAAGTATAGTATTGTGGATTTTTGTCGTTTGTGGTCTTGTGTTTAAGTCTATATAAAGAATACTTATTTTTTATAAAACCTGTGTTGTGTAAATCTGTAGTGTTTTCACTGTATTACTGTGTATATTTACAAATGCTTAACACACTGCCTCTGAGATAAGCCTGTCTGCTCATGCCACGCTACCAAGGGGGTGAGCAGGGGTTATTATGGAGTGTAATCCCCTTATACCAACGTAGAAGTAAAGGTCCCTATTTGGACAAAGGTGAAAACCATTGCCAACTAGAGCCCCCCAGATCTAACAGGTACCCAGACATCAGTACAGTTGGGGCACTCAGGGCAGTGATGCACTTCCATTACAAAGTGGAGGACATTTTCCTCCCAATAGTTAGTGTCTATACAGTCAATAGAAATCACTATTTTCATGGTAGTTCAGCGTTATAGCATTGAGAAACACTCAAAAGAAGACCTAACTTTTATTATTTTTCTATTTTTGAAAATAAGCATAAAAGCAATTACTAAGACTCCTTGATTACCACTAAAAAGTAACTCCATGTCAGATGCAAACTGCCGTCTACACCTGAAATGGGTTTCCAAGTTCATCAGTATCTTTCCTTGCACTACTTCCACATGTGCAAATTGGTACCCCGCACTATCTGTCCAAAAAAGTTTCGTATGTTAACCTGGAATCTGCGTGGCAATTAGCATGAAATTCTGATTTGTGCTCCCAGAAATGTGTTCCTGGGCGCGCAAATCAGAATTTTTCACACTAGCACACATCCCGGATTACAGAAATCGGAATTTCAAGCTACCCAACAAAAAGATGCTCACCACGTTTTGCATAAAATTGAACACAACTAGCTCCAAGCATTTGCATGCAGCCGATTAGCACATACCCAACTAGCGCATGGGGCACATAATGCCCTGCTTTGAACAAAAGTTTAAATATAAATAATAATTGAGAGTAGTTTGGATCTGAAATTAAATTAGCCTACAGTTGTATTCTGGGCCAGTATTCTTATTAATTGTTTCATTGTGGTACTGTTTGAGAAACGGGGCTGCTTACATACATGAGCAGATAACATTAGTACTCCTCGATAGAAACATATTGGCAGCAAAATTCACTTTAAAAGAAATGAATGATAGTTCCTACATAAATCAAAATGCGATATGAATCACGCCAAGAAATGGCCGTCAGCGTCACGTCTTTGACCCTGGGGTAACATTTCTGCGGTTCAGAATATAGAAGGTGCGTAATTATAACTGGAAAATCCAAACTATATACTTGCACCAGTGACATCAGTCTTTCAAGTGCATATTCTGTGAGATCAAGCAGATTAATTTTAGCTCAATTTGAACTTGAGATGCTGAAGCAGCCTTCGTAGCAGGCTCAGGTGCCAGTGTTGACTTTCTAATGCAATTTCCAATGCAATTTTCCTCTTCACCCGGCATGGCGGATGGAGAAATGCACCAGGAGTAATACAAGAGCTGGCTGTATCGAATTGTCCACGGCAGGACCAATTTTCTCTCATATTGGGATTCATTGATTAGCGATGTGCCCATCTCCTTGCGGTTATCATCCACTTTGCAAACGCGCAGCAAAGCATTCTGGGTCTTATTAGCATTCTATTCCTGCCCGAGAAGAAGCATTCGATCATGTTCCTCTTCAACTCTGCATTCAGACGATTGGAGAAAACTATTTAAAACTTTTACATTGCATCTTCTGTGGGAGGGGACTGGCGCACAGAAGCTCTCCAATGAAACTCCAACTTGTCCCGTGTAGAATTTTTAAGGAGAGTTGAACATATTAGATTCACGTAGTGTCGGCTTCTCCTCTGCACAATCATGTTTTTTCTTCGCATTTTGAACAATCTCAGTTTATTTTTGAAGCTTCCTCTTTTTCTACAGAGTGAGCTGTAAAATACCATTCTCTATTTGTCCATGTTTTGGATTTCCCAGGAATGGGGACTGGAATCAAATCTAACCCCTTCATTATCTGCAGGTGACAGGCCGGCTGATTTTCAATGGGGCGAAAATCCTTGTGGTTAGCAAGATATGCGATTCGGTGCTGCAGGCACTGAATTCTACGTTATGCCCAGCTATTGAGCCTGATCCCTGAACTGCAAGTATTCATTGATCCCGGAAAATAATTCACCCTGCGGGGTTGGCATTTACAAATCTCAATAAAAACGTTGCGCCTTGTGGCCCACTTATGAACAAGGCTCTCTCTTCCTAACACATTCAGGTCACAAGTTGCAGTCTCCAATAACATTATTAACTTCTAATTTAAACTCATGTGAAATTGCAAGCCAGTTGTTGTACACCAGCGTAATGCTATTCTTTCGGGGCAAGTCTAAGGGGAATTGGGTTTCTTGTTCTTTCCAACTGTCCACACATGAACTCCCGCTGAGATAGTGGGGAACAAAGCTTGTTATGCTGCGTTGGCCTATCGTGTCTAGGATTTTCTTCTGTCAATTTAATTTGGTGCAAATTCCTGTAGGATTTGTCCACTGTTTTCAAAACTTAATCATGCTGCCCAGTTTTTGCAACATTTACAGAAAATTTTGCTTTTGCGGCATATTTTGATTTCTGCACTGACATTACGGAACTTGTACAGTACGAATGAGGTTTAATCTTCTTTCCCTCCTCTTTATCTCCTATCCCTACCCAACATGTCTTTTTTTCACTCCCTTTTTACCTCACATTGCTTACCTTCTTAACTTTCTTTTCTTCTTTTGCTGCTCCTGTTTATCAGCACACAAAATCATCTACCCATGCCACAGTAGAACACTATAGTGAGAACACAGGGGCGACTGAAAGAAGTTCAGAACATGAAAGTCTCAGATATCAGACCTAGGCGGCCTCTCTTGCACACTAAGGCCCTGATTGCGAATTTGGCAGCCTGGTTAATAGACTACAAACGTGAAGATATCTCCTTTACGTTTGTGATGGAGTGACCTGTCCACCAAACTCATAATCAGGCCCTCTACATTGGTGTATGAGTAGGTGGCTCCAAAAAAGAGTGAAAAATGTTCTTAAAGAAAAAGGGATCCTCATGCAATCTCTGGGTCAACATAGCCCCTTGAGAAGAAAAAGTCGAAATGTTTGAAACCATTAAATCTTTAAATACAAGCAAAATTTGGGATTTCATCGGTCTGTCCAACTCTCACTCTCTTTAGCTCGACTCTTACTATCTCTCCAGGTGTGAGGATCACACATTAAAAACTCTGTGGCAGTAATATTAATTCAGAGCTTCAACTAGGAACACATCTACTTTTACAAATAATAATTTCCGGGAAAATATTCAAAACACACTTATTGATGAGGGAACCTTCTAGGCCCAGCTGGTCTTCCAGAACAAGGAACTTTCTGTTGGAGGAGGCTATCTGATGTGGCCGATGTTAGCAAGCACTGGCAACGCCAATATGTCTGGCCTTGGCATGCTTGTTCGATGGTTTACTATGTTTATTGCAAGCTAGTGCTGCCATCGCTGGTGGTGGCATGGGTCGAGGGCAGGGGTGGCTCCTTCACTAGGGCAGAGGAGCGTTGCCCCATTGCTTTTTTGCAGTGCGAGAAGCAGAAACATAAAATGGTAAAACTTCCATTTTATTTTTCTGCTTCTCGCACTGTGGGAAAACAGAAGTGTTTGGTTGCCGGTGGGCGAGGCTGCTCTACAAGCAGGGCTGGGCAGGGGAGGTGTGGTGTACCCACTCCTGAGTGAGCATGGCTGGTTTGGTCGGCCCTCTGGGCAAGCCATCACATTGTGCTCTGTTCCGATCATGCCAGTGCCTTGCAAACAATATTTATCTTGAGTGTATGATGATACAAATTGCTATCACTTGCATTGCTCAAATGTGTCTGGACCATATGCCATTGGAGTCTAGTATTACTATCTTTCCCTTGGACTGCTTGTGATAAGGAGATTGAATACCTTTTTCTATTGGACTCTCTATTATTGAATATTGTTTATCCTGATGATGACCACTCAAGTTTAATGTGGTCAAAACGCCTTTGACGCCTACATGTAGCCTTGGTTGAAGAGGATGCAATCCATGCTATTCTTGTTTTTTGTTTTGTCCAAACAGCTTATGTGTAATACTTTACCTCAGCCACTGTTTATGTTTACACTGTTTATTGTCTTTATGGTTTGTTGTGTAATTTAGAGAGCGCCATGGTCTTCTGACTTTATATTATTGTCTTATTAAATGTTGTATATTTTTTAATTTGTGCAAGGGTATCACTTGCTAAGAGTCTTATATTGTATATATTTTTTACTTTTTTGTTTTGTTCTATGTGATCCATATTCTATATTCTTCGCAGTCCACGTTATATGAAATATACTACTTGAACCCTTGTTAGAATACTAGTCTATATGGAGAAAATGGCCTCCCCATAGGCGCCGGACTGGGCGGCGGCCCCACCAATCACAATGCTGCCATTGCAGCATTGAGATTGGTTCAAGGGAGGAGAGTGAGGCTGCATGCTTCCTGTTCCTGCCAGAGGCAGGAGAGGAGAGCCGGAGCTGTAAAGAAAATGCGGGACCCGGCCGGAGGAGAGGTGCGTTTAAAAAAAATGATTACATTTACACCCACTACCCTCCCCGCGTGCCCCCCTTGCCTCCCACCTGTGATTAGTGCCTGCCACGACTGTCGGGGATGGCTTGTGTGGTCACTGCTCTATCTGTAGTTGTCCTTCTAGGGCAACCACTCCAGTCTGCCAAAACAAGAACTGGCCTTTAAGCCTGGGAACAGCAATGTGGTTCCTGTTTACATTTCACGTTTTACTTATTCTTAAATTCCCTAAGAGTATTTGAGTTTTTCTCATGATGTTGTGTATCCTCAGTTTTTTTCAAGCAACATATTACTAATATATAGTGCATATGGTGAAAGGAGCTGCCTCTTTATATCTGTGTGAGTTCAGGTTGTGGGTGAGTTTCTATAAAAGGTAACAATTGAGAGCTGTGGAGTTCAGGCCAAAAGCTGATTACGTTTCTCACAGTGGCCGTTTTTTGTTTTCCCAATAACTTTGGCGTTGTTTGACGAATTTTTGCGAAATTTTCAAAACTAGTGGGGCACTGCAGTCAGCTCCTGTCGTGAAAGGTTCGGGGTGATTCATGAAGCAGGGGCCGAGAAAAAAGGGGGGTCCCAAAACACGATTTCCCCATGTTTATTTCCATAGGAAACTTTAGACAAAACTACAGCCCATACTGCTGAACGGAATTACACCAAATTTGGCAAAAAGGTAGGTCTTGGTCCAGAAAGCAACCTTTTTTTAAATGGTGTAAATCCGTTCAGTAGTTCTTGAGAAATTAGAAAAAGAATGGGTTTGATATCTGTCCTCCATAGGAAACTTTAGACAAAGCTACAGCTCGAACTGCTGAACGGAACTACACCAAATTTGGCAAAAGGGTAGCCCTTGGTTCAGAAAGTGACATTTTTTTTAAGTGGTGTAAATCCATTCAGTAGTTCCTGAGAAATTAGAAAAAGAAAGTTTCGATATCTGGGGCAGGGGTGGGTTCGCTAACCCTCCCGAACACAAGCTTCACTCTGATTGGCTTCCAACACTCCAAACCAGGAAGTGTTGGCAGCCATCTTGTGACTCAGTAGAACTGAGTCACAAGAAAACAGGAAAAAAAACAATAAAAGGAGGCAGGGTAGAAACACCCTGACCCCCTAGGCCTGTTCAGGGGGTACCACAAGGACCCCCAGAGCCAATAAAAGCATTTTTAATAATAATTTTGCTGGAAATCGCAATGGGGTAGCGAATCCGGGCGAAATTATTTTTAAAAAATGAATCGTGGGCTCCCGTAATTTGTTTTGAAAAAGCCCCCATGTGGGCCAGGACCCAGGGGCACTCGCAAATTAATTAGCAGTGGCCGTGGGGACCTCCACAGTCACGGGGACTGCCACCTCCCCAGGGCTTATTTCATTATATGCAGGGGCCACTATGCCCCCAGCCCTGTTGACCACCAACTCCCCTGTAAAACAAATGCATGGGGATGGTCCCAATCCCCCCACTCTGTAATGGGACCTTCACCTCTCCGGGGCTTTCAGAATAAATCGCAGGGGCTAATTTTGCAATATTTAACGGATGTGTGGGGTGGCTCAAGCCGACGGCTCCCCGCGTTTGCACAGTGGTGAAGGGAGGGGGCAGGCCTGATGTGACATGTGTGCAAACACATCCTGTGGCGTGTTTTAAGCTGGGGGATTAAGTCCCCTTGAATCCTGAGGGTCCCTGGGGACCACATAGCCCACCAGGTACCTCCAGTAAGCGTAACAGAGTTGCGTTGCAGAGAGGTGTAAAAACGGGCGTAGCCTTGGACCACCTCTCTGCAACGCAGCCCTGTGGTGCTTACTGGAGGTTCTTGGTGGGCTGGTTAGAAATTAGCATTTAAAAAACCATTGAAATTCACTGAAAAACCCATAGGGTTCTGGCATGTTATAGTTAGAAATTAGCATTTAAAAACCCTTAGAAATTCACAGAAAAAAACATAGGTTTCAGGGAAGTTATATTTAGTTTGACATTTCACTCATACAAAACCAGAAAAATTTGCCATTATAGTTAGTTCAGCTAACTATAACTTGCGCCCACACAATGCACTGCTGATGTCACATATTACATAATTTTTTTTTACAGAGTTTTATATAGCGCAAACTTGACCCAAATCGGGTATCAGAGTGCTTTCCATAGCACCAGTTGCATTACAGGAGGACACATTCATTTTTGTTAGGCACAGGGAGATTAAGTGATTTGCCCACAATCACAGGATGTTCAGCGTCATTTTAGGGACTCAAACCCAGTTCCCCAGATTGGAGGTCGACTGCCCTAGCCGTTAGGCCAACTTTTCATGACATGGTCAGTGACATCACTGATGGCATCTCAAATGACATCACTGATGACATCACTGATGACATCATTCACGTGATAATCTGATGCACCTTCTCACACTCTAATATAACCTTTGATACACCCACCGTAAAATACAGACTACCATTTTTGAAACCATCGACACACCAATACCAGTTACTACATATGCACTCACTGATTCCTAGGTCTACACACACATCCACTCATTCACCCATCAAATCACTCATACATGCAGTCACTCATCAATCTAACACTACACACCACATCACTTATTCAAATAGAAATAAACACATACTTACTCTCATATGCTATCACTGATACAAGTACACACTCATCCATACAGCTACTCTCACAATAACTGACTCTCACGTATAGTCATTTATATACTCCAACTCTCACATACACTGCCTTTTACATATGTAGTTACTTGGACATGTACCACTGAGACATCCATTCACTCATCAACACATCCATACACACACTCACACACCCATACAGCTGTTTCCACATGCACTCTCAAACCCATACACCCAGTGAATCAACCACTCACACACCAATGCACAGTCACACACCTCCCAAACACACACACTCATTCTCCCATACAAATATTCAGGCAACCAATCAATACCCCATATAGGCCCTCATGTAGAGACTGACCAACTCATGCAGTAGCTTACACAACAACAGACAGACTGATATAGACATTCACAAAGTTTAGTTACTAACCCCTTCAGTAAGACACATTTAATCTCTCGCTTATACAGTTAGTCACGCACCTACTAAATCCTCCATCCAGACACTTATACACCCACTCATTCTTCAATACACCTTGGCACATATATAAAACATATTTACACTTTACAGAAACACACAGTCACTGGATGATGTCATCAGCGATGCCATTTGAGATGTCATCAGTGATGTCACTGACCAAATCATGAATGATGTAATATGTTACGTCATCAGCAGTGCATTGCGAAGCGGCGAGTTATAGTTAGTTGAACTAACTATAACAGCAGAATTTCTCTAGTTTGGTTATGTATATATATATACACATACATATATATATCGACAAGGCTCGCTCCAATCGCAACTTCCAGCCGGATTCGCATAGAAGACAAGGAAGACCCAATTTGGTGCTTTAAATTTTATTTCTTAAACGCCACCAAAATCCTCACTATATATATATCCAACCTGAGAGAAGGGGCGCTGCAGTCAAGCGGGGACAAAGGACTGGCACCGCGATGTTCGTCGTCCTTCAAACCACCCCACCTTCCTGTTTGGGCACAAAACCACATTGTTCTCCACTCCTCCACACCAGCTACCTGACATTGCCGACACTGTGCATGCTGGGATTTGGAGTCCGCTAAACTCAAAACAGGCTGCCATTCGCTGTGCAGAACGCATTAAGGGGGAGGGAACACAGTGCCTCTGGACATTCATTCACAGGAGGAGTATACTGGGGAGAGGCTTGTTAAGGAGGAAGGCGCTGAAGAAGGCAATTAAGCCGAAATGCATTCGTCAATCCGGGACCTCTGAAATAAACGGCTGCCTGTTCCCTACTCCCGTGTGGCCTCTCATCTTTTCATTCGGAAAGTGTGCCAAGTGATATATATATATATATATATAAGTCCAAAAGTTGCCCTGAAGCAGGAAGACACGACGCAGTGAGATGATGCAAATCATTTATTTGTAGAAAGCCAGCTCGTAAGTCCAGAGTCAAAACATACATCCTAACGCGTTTCTGAGCACTGCGGCTCCTTCGTCAGAGGAAATGGCAGGAAAACAGCTCACACGGCTTGCACAGGTACGTAAATGCATGCACTTTTCATTACCCTCAGCTGGGCCTCCATCACTGCATGCTGGTACTTGTAGTTTGCAGATAGCAAAGCCACGGTTTAACCTCAGTGGGCACTGTACTTGATGCCAATTATTAATTGAAATCTCGCCCCAGTGGGCCTCCGGACCGCAGAGCTAGCTGAGTAAGTTCCTATATATCCAAAGAGAAGTCCGCTGACAGCTGCTCCATTCTATGGGGTTGTTGCATGGTGCTGTGAGAATATCCTACCAAAATATGAACCCACACGCTTTAATGTAAACTGTACTTCATAAGCAGCGCAGCATGGTCGCCATCTTAAGTGCTTCAAAACTCAACCTAATGAAGCATGCTGTATAAGTGCAAAGGAAATAATGATTAATAAAAACAATTAAACAATATGCTATCCATATCCATACTAATATAATAAAGAGAGAGCCCAAACCTTTGAGGCGGGTAATCTCAGAAACCACAGCACCAATCACAACACCCAATACAGCGTTGGAAAGGCCAGTTGCAGCAGAAGGACATAGGATATGCAGACGCCCACCATATACATTTAAAAGGTAAAAGAACAGTGCCAGCAAAGTAGTCCCTTTTGGGCGTGTCTGCATTGTGCTGTGGGCGTGTGCTGGGGGCGTGACAAACGCTGGGGGCATGTGGTACGTTCCGCCCTTCATGCCATGTCTCATATCGTGTGCTAATCCCACCCTGCTCCCTTTAAATACCCCTGCACCCCATAATCATAACCTATCCTTACTCCTTAAAATACCCCAACACCCTTAAACACTAACCCATCTTAACCCTATAAATATACCCTGTACCCCAAAACCCAAACCTATCCCTAAACCCCTAAACCCTAAAAATACCCCTGTAACCCAAAACCCAAACCTCGCCCTGAACCCTATAAATACCCCTGTACCTCAAAACCCAAACCTACCCCTGAACCCTAAAAATTACCCTGTACCCCAAAACCCAAACCTAGCCATGAACCCTAAAAATACCACTGTACCCCAAAACCCAAACCTACCCATGAACCCTAAAATATCCCTGTACCCCAAAACCCAAACCTACCCCTGAACCCTAAAAATACCCCTGTACCCCAAAACCCAAACCTAGCCCTGAACCCTCAAAATAACCCTGTACCCCAAACCTACCCCTGAACCCTAAAATACCCCTGTACCCCAGAACCCAAACCTAGCCCTGAACCCTAAAAATACCCCTGTACCCCAAACCCCAAGCCCAGCCCTGAACACTTAAAATACCCCTGTACCCCAAAACCCAAACCTACCCCTAAACCCTAAAAATACCCCTATACCCCAAAACCCAAACCTAGCCCTCAACCCTAAAAATACCCCTGTACCCCAAAACCCATACCCATCCCTAAACCCTAAAACTACCCCTGTACCCCATAACCCAAAACTATATCTGAACCCTTAAAATACCCAAACACCCAAAAACATATACTATGCACATACTTACCTTATCCAAACATTAAAAAATAAACATGCTTTTACCATTCATGCATTTACAATGAATTTCGTTGTAAATGTATGCATGGTAAAAGCATATAAAATGTAATGCCATGCGTTATAATTGCAAAAACCACAGTTGATGGACAGAATGCAGAACAATGTCATACACTCACCCCTGTACAGAGATCTGGGCCTAAATCCATCGTTTTTTTGCACTCCACACCACCCCAGTTTAGACATGGCCATATAAAAATCAGTCTGACCCTGTGCCTCATGGGAACAATCCAGCCCGAACTGCCAAGCCATGCCTTCCCTGGACCGGAAACAAGCTTCCGAGGACCGGTTTCTGGCATTCCAGCAGTCTTCAGCCCGGCTTGCTTGAATACAGTGGTGTGGAGTGCATGGGACTCAAGTCTGAGCATACCCATCCCACTCGGGGTGACAAATGCAAAAACCACAGTTGATGGACAGAATGCAGAACAATGTCATACACTCACCCCTGTACAGAGATCTGGGCCTAAATCCATCGTTTTTTTGCACTCCACACGACCCCAGTTCAGACATGGCCATATGCAAATCAGTCTGACCCTGTGCCTCATGGGAACAGTCCAGCCCGAACTGCCAAGCCATGCCTTCCCTGGACCGGAAACAAGCTTCTGAGGACCGGTTTCTGGCATTCCAGCCGTCTTCAGCCCGGCTTGCTTGAATCCAGTGGTGTGGAGTGCATGGAACTCACGTCTGAGCATACACATCCCACTCGGGGTGACAAATGCTGGGGTGGTGTGGAGTGCAAAAAACACAATGGATTTAGGCCCAGATCTCTCTACTGGGGTGAATGTATGACATTGTTCTGCATTCTGTCCATCAACTGTGGTTTTTGCATGCGTTATAATGGCATTGCGGAGTCATGGTACCTTCGTAATGAAAGTATGCGGAGTGATGGTATGCGGAAAGAAAGTTGCGGAATAATGGGTGTTTACCCGGTAAGTACATTGGTGGCACGGCGGCCCACATCTCCAGCAACATACTCATATTTTTTCACCACCCATTTGAAAAATGCACAGGTCTCTCTCATTGATGGCCAGCACCGACATACACTTTTAGACACACCTCCCGCCACAAGTTCTAGAATTCCGAACTTTAGAGCTGGGGAGCTACGTTCGAACCTCGGCATCAGCTCAACATCCTGTGATTCCAGGCAAATCGCTTTGTCTCCCCGTGCCTTCCACAAATGAATGTGTTCTTCTGTAATGTAAATTGTGCTCATGCCATGTTGTCGAGTTTGCGCTATATAATATTGCAAAGAAAAATAAAGTAGGGAAACTTGAGTTCACACACTGCTGAACGCGCTCTCTTAAGTGCATCAGCAGTGCACTGTGAATCGGAGCATTTTACAGCCCTGTCACAGATAAGAAATGCTATCAAAACAAAATCCTACAAAACAATATACTACTGGCCAGCAGCAATTCATACCCAGACAACGTCGAGACGGGCTGCTAGTATGTAATAAAATACTACTTATAAGCTTATAGTTTTCATAAAACATATTAAAAATATGTGTCAACCATGATTGATGTAATATGCCATTAGAATACATAGTCCAAGTTAATCATGGGACAATGGCAAATTACAATTACAGCCCAAATGGCCTCATGATAAGCTAATGGAAGGCTATTATTATTATACCACCAACGCACTTTGTTGAAGATAATATACTTTTAGACATTATCAGAGCATTCATTATCCATTATTCATAGATAGGTAATACATGCTGTCACATTGTAACAGTTAACAATGCATCTAGCTCAAGTCTTCACATAACAACGACATTAGTCTCTTTCCATTCTAGATGTGTGATACCAAACAAAAGTGAAAAAACATAGAAATATCTAACCCTCAAGTGTCATTCAACAATCCTCCTAAGGCGTTGCTGAGGTGATGAGCGGTTTCACCAGAAGGGGCACCCTACCTTACTCTTCCTTGCTTATATAATTAACCTAAATAACATAATTTTTCATGAATTATTTTGTATTCTTAACCTGTATCGAACTACAGCAATTGTAAGCCTTTTTATAATCGAATTTTATTATTACCCTGAAAGTTTATTGACTAAATGTATTTTTAGTTTTATTCAATAGGGTTAATACTAATTGTGTTATTGAATTGTTTTAAGTTAAATGTACCTCATCTTATAAGTCACATCGTCCCAACGTTAATCTTTAATTATTACATTTTATTAAATTCCTTGCATATTTACAGAAATGCTATAGAGCTAAACAGATCTATGCTAATATGTAATTTACAAATAATTCATTTTTGATGCTAAAATTATACTTGGCTTTAACGTTCTTTCACTGATGTTTTGGACGAAATTATGGTGAACACAAAGTAAAGGTGTTGTCGAAGCAATGGCAGATAAATACATGCAAGTAAAAGTTCGAGTCTATCAAGTAATAACAGGAAGTGGTCTTGAGAGTCTGACTTTGCATGTCTGTAGTTCAACACTAGAACATTTTACCCATAGAAAGCTTTTAGCCTATAAGGTATCTGCACATTGAAGGATCTGCTTTCAGTTTCCACCATTTATAGCCCAGCTATGCTGGTACTTTGGCTGCCACTTTAGATGCTATGTATCTTCCAGAGTTAATTTTGTTCCTGTTTCTTTCTTTTTCTCTTTTCTTTTTTCCTTGATTTCTCTTTCTTTAGCTTATTGCTTTTTTCTTCCTCACTTTCTTCCTCCCTCTTTTTGAAACACTGTTTTTCTTACTCTTAATCTTTCTCTTCTCTTTTCTGTTTTTCTCTTCCTTGTCTTTCTTGTTCTTTGAATCACGTATTCTCTTCTCCCGCCCACTTTCTCTATACTTTTCTCTCTCTCTCTCTCTCTCTCTCTCTCTCTCTCTCCTTAGTCCTCTTTCTCTCTCTATCATTTTCCTCTTGTCTTGTTTGCTTTCTTCCTTCCTTTCTTTTTTGAGGAGTGTTTTTTTTCTTAATGTTCTGAAAGCAATTGTTTTTTAATACATTAATTTGTGTGTCATTATTTCCTAACTGTTATATACTATGGTTGCCACTGCACAAATATTATTTCTTGTAGAGCTCCATGTGCCTTGCAAGCTGCATTATTGTTTTTAAGGTCCTAATTAAGGATTCACTGTACATGATAAAAGCATAACGTTATACTTTCCTTGATTACAGACCTCAGCTAATGTGCTTCATGATCAGTAGAACACCAAACCCTGTGACACTCTGACCTCTAGAATGTAGTTCATACACAAGAACAATGGGACAATGTTAATCCTTGGGGGCCCCCACTGCACGTTAACTTTTGTAATACAGATCTAGTGGCATTAGATCTCTGTGCTGGTGTGCTCTAGGGCACTGTTTAAATTATTTGGACGTTATGGACTTTTTGACTTTGTCTCCTTATCCATTTCCTGCGTTGCTCAGCGGGTTTTCAATGATCAGAAGCAGCTTTCACTACCGGAAAAGTTGGACTACAGGACTGTGGCCAGTGCGTCAATTGTTCTGTACTTTGTTTCATTTCATGACATTTTCCCCAGCTACAGCTTTTGGGTTACCACACGAGCTGTTCATGCTGTCCTTCACTCTGGTACTTATAGAACTTTTTTATGTTATAAGTGCACGAAAACAAGCACCAGAATTGAAAGCGATCACCAAGACTCTGCAATCTATTCATGGCTTCTAGGGGACAACTACAAAGCATAAACAGTGTCTCAGAAAAGTTAGTTCAGAGAAAGGAATTATTACACAGAAAAAGATGCATACCACAAGCTGTGCTATTGAAGGTATGGGGGAATAAACATATGCCATGAGGGTACATGGATCCGTTCCATGTGGGAGACTTTCAGTGACCCCTGGATTCAGATCCATACAGCACTTTGTATATGCGGAGTTTTAAACACATCCTGTAATGCTGAAAGCCGCCCTATAACTTCAGGAATGCAAAGTGCGGATAGCAAAAAAGTTTAGGACAGGGGATCTAGTATGCATGAGTGAATTGGTAGACAGACAGGCAGATTGGAAAATTATTACACAGATGTGAGTGGGTGGATTACCCTTCCAACCATGTGCTTACTTTTCCTTCCACACACTCATCCATTCTTCTAGCAAGCTTGTATGCACCTATCTATACATACATTCACTCATCCATTGTGTCTTGCTCCCACTCATTCATAGATTCATCCATTGGCTCATTCTCGCATTCGTCAACATACCTATGCTTACAGCTATAAATAAATAAATAAATAAATAAATAAATAAATCCAGATTTGTAAAGCCCAACTTCTAAGGGTATCCAAGCTACGTATGCAAACAATTAAAAGCTCTTACACATATCAATCAGCCTGACCCATTGACTTTGTTAAGGCCTGCTTACGGATGCAGGCAGCCATGGAACTAGGGAAGGAAGGGGTTTTAAAAAATGGAAACTTGTCTGGAGAAACATCTGTTCAGTACTGTTTCAAAAGGGAACTATTCCCAGTGACAGCCAATTAAAAATATGACAGTCCATAAAGAAAGGGCTGTTTCACCTTGTAGTGTATAATTTTAAACCCTGCACTTAAACAGTGCTCACTCTTGTATAAATGACATACGGCATGGCGCTATCAAGATTCGACAAATGGTCTGCCATTAGCTTCGTTTCTGAGCGCAGATATGTCTTTTTACCTTGAAGGAGAGAGGATCGCTCAGGGGTGGGAGGAGACGAGCTGACACTTGCTGTCATGCATTAGCTGTTCATTCTACTGCAGCCACGCGCAGCTCAGGAGAGCTCACCGTAGGGTGGTACAGGTGGCAGGGCGCCCTGACACACTGCAGTAGCCAGTGGCAACTAAGTAACTCACAGATGAATAAATGCGCCTTGTTGATATTTTTACTAGCCCTGTGGTTTTGTACGGAAGGCTCAAAAAATAATTTTAGTGTGAAGCAGAAAGGTGCCAAAAATCTAAGCAGCCATCTGAAATTTTAAAGAATAATTGTATCATAGACTAATTACGCTGTTAAATGCGATATCTTAAATCAGCGGGAAGTGACTACATCAGTTGCAAATAGAACAGTCCGTTTGAATCATTTGCCTCAAATAATGGAGCGTCCACATTTATAAGAGATGGAAAAGTCCCAGCATTTATATTTTTATACATGGTGTGTAAGTTGTCTTTCCTTTGCTTCTAGGTGTTTTTCCTATTGGGAGCAGATAAAGGGAGCAGCCTGGGAGGAGATGATTGTACATAGTTGGTTAATTTAGAGAGACTTTTTCTGGACTGTATGAGCTTGCAGTCCCTTCTGCAGTGCTTAACTTGAGAAAGAAATTGTGCCGGAGCCCAAAGCTGTGCTAAGAAGCCCGACACCAGTGCAATGAAACTTCTGCGCTTTGAATACCAAGCTTGGAATACCAAGGCTGATTCAGGCCTGGATTCAAGAATTTTTGTCTGGAGAGGACAAGCGTGCACTCAGGTGGGCCAATGGGGGCTCAATTTTAGTCAATTTGGCGCTAGTTTGCAAGCCCTAGATTTAGATCATATCTTCTTCCTAACAGGCATACAGAGCATTAAGAGAGTTATTTGAGAGCAAGAGCTGATGTCTATACACGTCAGCCTCAACTCACATAATCTCCTAAAAGCCAGCCTTCAACACAAGCACCTGGATACCAAGCAGATTGCAATAGTAGTGCAAGCTTAAGGAGGTTCCCGTTACCACACCCAAGCCTTGACATCTTCAAACTAGTAAGACTGGCTATTTATTCCTTGTAATTTTCTAAACACCTATTTCTTTGAGGCTGAGAGGGAATCTGGCCATTGGGATCAGGATGTTCTGCAGCCTCCTGATGACATGTCTGTTAATCCCAGCATAGAGGGTATTCTTGTAGTCTAGTTTGCTCGTGGCAAGAGTATGGGTGATGGTTTTCGGGGTGTTGACTGGGAGCCATTTGAAAATCTTGCTCATCTTATACAGGTTGTGGACGCAGGAGGCACAGATGGTGTTGTCTTGGGCTGTGCTGTCAAGTTTGCAGTCAATGATGATACTGAGGTTCTTGAGAGTAGGTCCTAAATCTTTTGCCTACCAGGTAGACTCGTAGGGAGAGGAGCTCTCTCCAAAGATCACAACTTCAGTCTTGTTGGTTTTCAGTTTTAGGCAGTTGGACTACATCCAACATTCATCTGCATAACCCGTGGTAGCCCTTTATTGCTCTGAATTATGATCAGTCCCATTGTGAGTAGGTGTGATTAGACAAAGATTAAGATCAGTATAATCAGGGCCACTGAAATTATGCAGCAAGGCTTGAAAAATGTATGCAGCAGGGTTGACTAAATCATGAGGCAAGAAAAGACAATTTATACAATGTAATACGGCATATCTTGTGACAGTATTGCTCAGTATTTTGTCTTTTGTTTTACACTTTTTAACACTGTCTTGGCATAGGGTGCCCTTCAATAGTACAAGTTTAACACTTAAGTAGAGGAATAAGCAATAGAAAGATGATCATTCTACCTTTGCGATGGGTCTTCTACTGCATGGCAACACTTGTTGCATCATTTGTTGATCCATATGAGCAAGAAGCAATTTTTAAAATCTGCATATTATGCAGCAGATGATGGATTATATGACACATGAAGCAAATTCATAATTATGTGCAAAATACCACAGTTGCACATGTGCATAATTTCAATGGTCCTGGCTGTAACCTAAGCATTTACTGGAACAAGATATAAGAATATGAAAGGCTCATATTTGTTACCATGCCCTACTGGTGAGAATACATGTAGCCGTGCACAATGTCTTCTTTACTCATGAATGCATTTAGAAGAGAACAGGTAGGCAACATACTCTAGTAGGAATTGTGACTCCACATTATGGGCCCGATTGAGAGTTGGATGGACTGGTTACACCTTCACAAATGTGAGAGATATCCCACCTTCCATTTTATAAGTGCATTATATCCAATGGCATTTGTAATACTGCGGGTGGGACTATTGATCACGTTTGTGATGGAGTAACCCTTCAGCTAAACTCTATATCAGGCCCTAATTCGTAGATAATAGGCTAACATTTGATTTCCCTAATTGCTGCTCATCCATTGAGGCATGCACTGCTACTATCTGAATAGTATAATACATGCCCCCTCCTACAGTATATTACTGTGCGCTATGTACACCCACTAATGGACTTTACTGAGGGTGCTGCGTATTTTTAAGAATGATTGAAACCAAAGGCAGGAGAAACAGCAATGAGAAATGAGACAGTACACACACATAAAGTAGACGTGGCTTAGAATTAAAAGTCAAATTACAAAATTGTTTCGGATATTTTAAGTACCAAGACCGAATGAGGGAGAACATGGAAAATAGCCCTATTAATCTGCTCTTTTTTTTGAATGATGACCAGTCAAGTAATCGTGTTGCAAATCATCCTGCTGATCATATGCCTAAGACCAGTCACAGCTCCCATGGCCAGTCAGAACACTTAAGGATCTCACGTGGGTATAGGCCTGGCTTTAGCGCTGCTGGCGCCTGGTGCAGCAATATTTTTTGCCAACCCCCTCCCCATATGACCTCCTCCTCAGATTCACTCACTACCACCCAGCAAAACTTCCCCTCTTCTCTCCATATTTCCTCTTTCACATACATTTCATTTATTTTAAAGCGCTGGTAAAGGCTGGCTTTACTAATCCACTCAACTAAGTATTCACATAAAATACCAATTTGTTTTTTGCAGCAGGCATATTAACACTCTGTGCTACTTTATGGCGAGTCAAAACTACTGCTAGATGAAACTTAGCAGGAACATTTATCCCAAGAGTTATCTTGACATTTTTATTGCTGCCTGAAAGCTGGTTGTATAAGGAACTCTGCAGCAGGCGCTTTCAAATCCTATATTATTTCCAAAGACAGCGCCCCCCCCCCCCCCCCTTGAGGTCAGTGCAGAGTATGGCTGCACCAGTGGCACTGCCCTAAAGCCGGCCCTGAGTGGGTACGCCCAGTGTTATGCCTTCAGCCTTTAAGCACATTCAGGCTGCTGATCTTTGACATGAATAGAGCCATTCTTCAAACAGTCCTCAGTGCTTTGGATAGCTTTGTAGCAGTTCGCTATAAAAACCCTGAAATAACTATAGAAGGTAGGTCATAACTGTCAAGTTTCAATGTAACTACTGCCACTGTTATTATAAAACATAAAGAGTCTGCTGTTTTTCCAAACATTGTCCAAAGTTTGGTCTCTGTCAGATCCTAGAAACTGTTTGTGGAATGAGGCACCAATTCAGGTGTAGTCCTTTGTTCAATTTTTTATTGAAACTTAAACTCAAATTCAATGTTATTCTTTTATTGATATATTCACATGAATCTTGAAATGATGAAAATACAAACAGATATCATGTGTTTAGTATGTCAAGGTTGCTTCCTCGGGGTTAATAAAATAAAAGTGGTAACAAAATAACAACTTATCTACAAAACTATTTTTACAAAACTTTGAAACCAACTTAATCTAAACTATCAACCACGTGGAACATAAAACTATCCTAAGTTAATACAAACCTGCCAATCTTCTCCAAAAACTAACAATGTTATACTTAGCTACAAAGAGATGTCATAACTATAACATCTCATTAATAATGATGGACATTTCATTACCTTATTAGTAATGCTTAGAGTAGATTTTTTTGTGTATTTAGTTAGTCTACTTCAAATATATGCTATTAAATAAACTTGTTGAGTTTTCAAAAAAGTTAACCAAATAAATCAAGACTTTATCAAAAATTGCTAATTCTTAAATTAGTAGACATAGGTCCAGATGTACAAAAAACTAGTAGCAAATTATGATGAGTATTTTTGCGACCAGTAACAATATCTATGCACTAATAAGTTGCTTCATAAAATTCCAAATCACAGTGAGCCATAATTCGGCATTCCTCACAAATGTTTATGCAATTGATCACAGATTGTGAATCACAGCGATTTAAGGCCGTCACAGACATGGTGACGTTTTTAATGCAGCCTATTTTCCTTAAAGGACACAGGGCTGGGTTTTAAAAAATACAAAGTTTACTTTTTCTCCAAAGTTTGTTTGGGAGTTGGTAGTGGTCCTATTGACCACTGCCTACTTCCCAACAACCCTTTACTTTCAATTCACAAAGGGGAAGAAACCCCAAGCGGACTCCTTTAATTTTGCACATGCATTACCACCCCAGCTATGAAGTCAGTTTTCAATGTTTTGCAACCAGATTTTGGTCACTGCACATTGATACATGTCATACCAAATCAGTATTTGGAAGGGACGTCTAGAACATGCCACTTCCAAACACCCGTTCAATATAGGGTCCCAGTCCCATTTTAGGAGCTGGTGAAAGTTTACTGACTCTTAAAATGGGATATGTACACTCAAAAAGACATTTTAATTTTTGCAAACTGAGTCAGAGTTTTTCAAATGTTAAACTGCTTTGTATCTCTGGCCTCCAGTTCCTCAAATCGGTTAGAAACTGGTGAAAACTGATTAATAAAAGGGCAGATCGTAATGCAGGAGAAAGGGAACTACAGACAAGAATATCCAAAAATCTTTCTGAAAACGTATCCTGTTAAATTAAAACTCATAAAGAACTTAATGGTCGTGCCTACATAAGACTTAAAATATAAGGCAATTTACCATCAGTGACACGTCCGGATTATATCTCTATTTAATTTTGGATTTCGTTATTATCATTAATTTGTAATTAGCTTATGATACTGCATCTAAAAGATGGAGACAATGAAAATATTTAATTAAATAGACTTTTCTTGTAATTTTATTTTTCATAAGTTTCTGTCCCCTCCGGCATAGCTGGTTCACCATGTACTTTGCTGGACATCTTTTCTATTTATATTTTATTACTGGGATCTTAGAGGTTCTACTTGCCAATGTACTGGTGCTTTAATACTTATTGCAAAAGTGATTTGCTTTGAATCTGGCTACTGAAGCCCTGTATGAGAACCTGGGTTACTGGTTGGGCGGGGGTGAAACCCTACTCAAGCAGCAACCACAATCCTTGCCAAAGTGAAGCACAAGCAAACACCAAATTAATCTGTGGTCAACCCACTGGTAGCTTGGCACAGAACAGTCGGGCTTAATTTAGAGGTATTGTGTAAAGTGTTTAGGCAGCACTTCAAGCAGCAATAAAGTGAAAACACAAGAAAAATCCCACACCAATTTAGAAAAATAGAGCACATTTTAAATTAAGACCACAACAGCAAAATCCAATCAGTAGAACTGGAGATATGCAGTTGTAAATATTTCAGGAAATATTGCGCCAACAAATCCTAGAGAGCTAAGTGTGGAAATATGGTTGCACCGCACCGGTACAAAGTCCTAAGTTGAGGCAGGCGGCGATGGAACGCCGGCCGACTACAAGGATCTAGTTAGACCAGCTGAACAAGAGTACCTTAAATCCTGATTGCAGAATGTTGAGCGGTCCCTTGTTGAGGAAGCATCATACAGCTGAGGAGATGAGCTGTTTCCAAGGAGCTGTGATGTGAGGTCCTGCATGATCAAGGAGCCTGTAGACAAGGGCATGCGATGTAAATTCCGGCAATGAAGCTGCTTCACGCAGTTGAGGTGATACATCGATTTGGAAGAGCTGTGAGCCTGCAATGCGAGAATCTGCATCGTAATCAAGGCTGCTGTCGACAAGAGATTTGCGATGCAAGAACTTGCATCAGAGAAGCTTTACACATTGGCGGTTACAAAGAGGGCTGCAAAGTCAAGGCGGAATCCTTGTGGTGGAAAACCCTCGCAGCAGAGTTGGTTCTGCTCGCAGTAGCGGTCGGCAGTAGGTGTTTCTATAGGGCGGTGACGTGGGCAGGAGGAGGGGCAGGGTGGGGTGAAATAATGTATGGATTACGGAGTTTTACAGGTAAGTAAACATTTAAATACATAAAACGAATTTCGTTGCGCACACTGCATCACATTTGGTGATGCAGTGTGCGCAACGAAATTCGTTTTATGTATTTAAATGTTTACTTACCTGTAAAACTCCGTAATCCATACATTATTTCACCCCACCCTGCCCCTCCTCCTGCCCACGTCACCGCCCTATAGAAACACCTACTGCCGACCGCTACTGTCTGCTCGGGTTTGTGCCACACAGCAGAGGAGATTTTAGTCCTCAAAAATCACAATAATGATGTGAATAATATAGACTTGAGTCAGTGCTATATTAAAGATACTTAGAAAACACTAACCAGCAATAGCTGGGTCACGGGCTGGGTGAATAATACACTTTCAACCCGGTCAAAGAAGATTCCGATCTATGGATTAGAATCTTCTTTGACCAGGTTGACAGTGTATTATTCACCCAGCCCATGACGCAGCCATTGCTGGCTAGCGTTTTCTAAGTATCACTTCAGTACAGACTAATTGTACAAGCCGCAACCTAATCACTCAAGGACCGCTATGTGCAGCCACCCATAGGCTTCATCCAAGCCTCCATGTTCTCCGTTACCCCGCCCGAACAACGGTTACGAGGCATTTTATAATTAAGGCTTGTATTATACCCATTCTGATGATGATCCTAGTATTGTTTTAAAAGGATCGAACCGTCGTCGACTTGTTTAAACAGCATGCATATTAATCTAATGTGATAAAACAAGTGCATTAGCTGTTTTTTTCCAAGCTTGTCCTATTTATTCATATTTTCTACAAGCTACCCTTGTCTTGCCTGCAAATGTTTTTGTCCATATGTAATCGTTTTGTGTTTGTGTAGGATGCAGGATTGTGTCCCAGTGTATTGGTGTGCTCCTATTCGCCTTTGAATTTATTAATTCATTAAATTGATCGTCCGGCTGGACATCTTTAATACAGCTCTGACTCAAGTCTATATTATTCACATCATTATTGTGTTTTTTAAGGACCATTGTTTTTGTAAAAAACTGACACCCAAGGTCCTTATCTACCTTGCGGGTTCCCTTATTTGATTTAAAATACACAGCAGAGGAGATGCGTGACTTCTGCTGGATCCACAGATGGGCTGGAAAAGCAACGTTATGCTCCTTTCCAAGGGTCCGGTATAGGGGTAGATCCACTTGGCAGGATAGAACTCACAAATGGCAGGGTCCAAGAGTTGGGGTCAAGGTTGTTGGAGCCCCTGGGGCTCTAGTTAGGAGGCATGCCAACTATCCCTTGGAGTCACTTTGGGGTCTTGGTTCAACAGATGCAGGTCCAGTCCTTCTCACCCAGGCAGGAGGACAAAAGCTAATCACAGCCCGGAAACAATACTTCAGCGCAGCAGTCCAGCAAAGTAGCAGTCCTTTCAGCAGCACAGCTGTTCTTACTGGCAGCGTATTCACAGGTCCAGACATTTTCTGAAGAGTTGGTGTCTGCGGTCCAATATTCATACCTGGGCCTCCCTTTGAAATGGGAGAAGCTTCTAGAGTTTTCCATTTGGAGCCCACAGCCACCCAGCTTTCCCTGTCCTGGCTCCAGACTAACTATCGGGGGTATGCGGCCCTTTGTGTGGAGGCAGTAGACAACCTATTCAAGTGTAACTAGGGCTATGCCCATCTCCACCCACCCATCCTGCCAGTGATGGTCATCCAGGCACCCCTACACTCTCCATTGTGTGTGGCTGACTAGGAGGAATACTCAAAGCCCAACTGTCAGCTATACCCAGTCGTTTGACCCAGAAAATGCAGGCACTAAATGACAAAGGCAGGAAACTGGCAACCTTCTAAAAGTGCCAATTTAAAATACAGCTTTACCATGAGAGAGGATCTTTCATTACAATTCCAAAGACACATGCATGAACTAGGAACCTGCTCCCATTTGGAAAGTATCACTATTATTACATGTTATAAGGTAACTCCAATGTTATCCCATGGGAAAATTAGGCCTTGCAGTAGTGAAAAACAAATTGAAGAGTTTTTATCTACTGAAACATGTAGAACTAAAAAGTACATGTCCAACTTTTTTTTACATGCACTGTGCCCTGCCCTTTGGGCTGTCTAGGGCCTACCGTAGGGGTGACTTATGTGTATTGAAAAGGAATGTTTAGACATTGAAAATAGTTTATTTTGCCAGGTCGAAATAGCAGTTTAAAACTGAACACACAGGCAGCAATGGCAGAGCTGAGACATGTTAAAAGTGCAACTTCGTGGCTGGCCCAATCTGTGCTGCAGGCCCGCTAATAGCATTTAATTTACATGCCTTGGGCACAGATAGAGCCATTTTATTAGGGACTTACTAGTAAATTAAATATGCCAATTGGGTGTAAGCCAATTCTACGTTCTGTCTTAAGGAGAGAGCACAAGCAGTTTAGCACTGGTTAGTATGGCAAAGTGTGCAGAGTCCCAAAGCCAGCAAAAACAAAGTAGCCAACACATGAGGTCTGATGGCACAGAGTTAGGGAGAAAGCTATGCCAAGGATGTCAGGTCTAACAGCCTGTCTGCTAAAGTTAAATAACAAATAACCATTACCTTTGCAAAAGGTGTTGTACATTCCAAAAAGATTTCTAAGTTTGATCTAGATCTGTGGGACAATGCACAAGGAGATCTGGGATAAATCGTTCCTCTCAGAAAACGTCTTGTCTAGAGGTTTGTGGCCTGAAGTGTGAAATCAAGAACAAACTCCTCATGTGGCTATTAATATACTTCCACAAAGCAGCTAAAAAGATTTTAATACAAAATGATTCTGTTATTATCCTAAAAATTGAAACATATTCTTTGCCATGGATATAAGCAATCTTTTGTAGAGAAGTGGTTGTTTTCAGCAGCTACAACACACTTATGGGAAAAACTTTTCACAAGGGCCTGTAGTGGTCACCTACATTTCAGAGACAAAGAGTGATAGGGGTGTTAATTCAGGAGCTCAATTTTCCTCTTAAATCACATGTGCATTGCTAAACTTAGATGAGATGTAATGGAGGTTTACAGAGCCATGGAATCTCTCAAGTGCAACCCCCTTGGAAGGACTGTGTGGTACAGCCTTTCTTTTTTCTTAGTGCAGCAAAAATATGAGAACATGTAGTCAATATATGGTGCGGTCACATTTCATAACTTCTGATCCTAGAAGTGTGTGTTGTAGACTGCTTACAACAGGCCTAAGCCATGACATTTTGAGATTTCTTCTTGTGCTATTCCTGTTAATGATCATAACTGTCAAAATAGTATTTAGTCTTTTGTAAATGCAGCAGCAGCCGGCCTGACTCGTGGGTTGCAGAGTTTTGAGTGTCCTGGTTCGACACTCAACTAGAGAACGGGGGCCTGTAATGCAGCCTGCATGGAGAACTGGGAAAGTGTGCATGACTGGTTTGGGCGGCCCGAAAGGGCCGACCAAACAGTCATTGCGCACTTAGAAGTGGGTAAACTACTCCTTCCCTGTTCTGCTCTGAGAGCAGAGCAGACCCGCTTGCACGCCTGCCCGCCCGTAAAGGACATATAAAATGATAATAACTTAAAGTTATTATCGTTTTATATTTCCTTTACTGTGCACTGTACAAAATCTTGGGGGTGATGCTCCTCCGCCATAGCGGAAGAGCCGCATGTGTGTAAAGGATCACTGGAACTGGGCAAGGAAGGCAGGTGTTTTATGTACAGATAAATTAAAATGATGCAACCCTCCTTTTACTAATATATTTTTTCTAATGATGAATATGAAAGGAAATTTACTTACATTCTCCTGGGAAGTGTCACCATAACCGATTGGATTCTCAAAAAAGGCAACACAATGCACAGCTGGCCTTACCAAACTTAACGTTTCATATTTAACCTGTCCTTTCTGCTCCCAATCGTATCGTTTTTTTCAGAAGAAACTCATACAGTCAGACAGTGAAGAGTCAGTAATACAAATACTCATCTGACTGACCCTATAAGAAATAACTAACAAGACACCGTAGGATCGTTGTTGGATAAATACAAATCAGTTGACGGTGGTCTTGTGTGAGCATCATAGTTGATTCACGTATAGAATCAATTTGTTCATATAAAAAAAGAATAAATTGTCTTTCACTGTGATAGTGATTTTCATTTGCTTGTAATCCTGGCATATTCTGATGTGTCTGCTTGTGAAAATATCTCATCTACATTTGAATACATACTCCTCTCTTACTGATGAGTTTGCACATTGCATAGTCATTCTAAATGGACTCAGCCAGAGCCATTTTTTGCGGATTTTTCCTTTAAGTGAAACACTGGATTAATTAATGTTAGTCTTATTGTTGAAATAAAATGGCAGGTTCTCCTGCAAGTAAGCTACTTCCAGGGATGTTGCTGGCTATAAAATAGTATGATGTTCTGGAGATCAGTCAAACATTTAGAGGATTGGTGTTCACTCATTTAAAGCTTACGAGGGAGTCTGGCCTTAATTTGAGTCAGGTTCCCTATCCATCTTTCCTCAATTACTATGACCTTTGTGTCCAAACCATATGCCCCAATACAGGTGTAAATGAAGCGCCTTTGTTAGTCGAGTCAACCCTACTAAGGGATGGTGAGGGCGGCCCATTGGACGGGTATTGTGGCAAGGAGGGTGATCAAGCATGCATAGTTCCTCATTGGCAGTGGTTAACGACTTGCCACAACGATCGATTACATATGTGAGGTTGGAGAATGTTTTTCAGAATTAGAAAAGATTGAGCTAGAAAGTGGTCTCTATCCTGCAGTGTTTCCGAAGACCGGACTGTAGGCCAGTACAAGCAGTCCTACCCTCGCACAAATGTAGCGTTCAGCGCTTTTTATGAGCGGCCATGATTTCTTGTTATCTTTACACCTCGGCTTAAATGATTGCTCTTCTACACTGGGCCTTGTCTCTTACCTTGCAGTGTTCAATGAATCATGAACACAGTGAATGTGACCCCCGGGTCAAACCTTCTTCAGAGTAAATTGTTAAACTGGTGTGAGGATGAAAGACAATCTGTTTAACCTTGTGATGGAGTTAATAAGGCAATTAGCTGGCCTTTAAAGAAGATTTATATGTTAAAAGTGACAGTATTATCTTTGGACATACGGTAATACGGATGCTTCGTGTCCTGGCCATTCTTCGGCTGCATTTCTCTCTGCAGGAACAGGCGTTAGCACCTCAATATATTCATCCCATAAAACAAGGCAGCTTTTAGGATGATATATCAATCAAATCTGAAAGCCGGAGTCAGTGGTTCCTAAAATTATATGTCCATGTATTAATGTGACAGGTACACTGGCCCACACCAGCAAGAAGGTTAAGCTCTGTGAGCCGATAACACACAGAGTCAAAACCTGGGTGTTTTAAGTTCCAAACTTTTAATATTTGTAACAATAGGGGTAAAAGACAAACTAGCCTTATCTATTCATGTGATCAACTCTTCATCATGCTCGGGCTACTTCAAAATCATATTTGTTTGTTTTTTGTCTTTCAGGATGGCATGGCAGCAGTGCTTAATTATAAATTAAGTACTGCATAGCCGCTGCTACCACACTTAACTCAAAGCCGAGTTCTACTTTCTTGCAGCAGTTTTTGCCATGCTCTGCATAATGTGATTCACAGAGTTGCACCCTGTTCTCAACAGCCACCAATGTACCAGTAGCCCGCGTAGGATACCATATACTAAGTTAACCAAAGCTTTATCAACTTTGTCCCCAAAAAACTGTTTCACATCATGTGAGCATTGCTGCAGTTGCAACTGGACCTTTTTTGTCTACAGAGTAGATTTGCCACTGTAACAGGTGCAGGAAGGAGGGGATATGTAGACAGCATCAGTAGCGATGCAAAATAGTATGATGCCAGGTAGAGGCCGAGGAAATCTATTTAGCTCGCGTGTTCCTCCCTTATTATAGCATAGATTCTATTGCCTGCTTATACGACAGGAGCACTGCTGGTCACCTATTAACACCCATCAAATTGAGTCGCTCACTGCAGATTGATCCTTTTCTGTTGTAAACAATGCTTTCTTGGAAATGTTTTGGTATGTATTGCCCTTCGATTTCATCGTATTTGCATGTTTATGCTGTATACTGTATTTTTTGAGTCTCCGGGTTGTATCATTGAAATCTTCTTTTCCTGGCTTTGGAGTAAGCTCCTTTGGCAAAATTGCTGACTTTGTACTTTTGCCTACAAACATTTAAAGCATTCACTTACATTTTTGGGGGGTTTAATATATATTAGAATCTTTCTTTTTCCAGACTTGTCTTCTACTTTGAGAACTGTAGATTTATCCTGTTAATAGATTACCAGCTATACATTTAATTAGAGCACTTGTTGGAACCAGTTTGGGGTCATAGAGCAGAGAGGGGATTTCTTTTGCCACAAATAAATCAATTGGGTCAGTTTGCCACTGATGTTCCCGGGCCATCCTTTTATGAAGCGCAACCACTGAGCACCAAGTAAAGCCATTTAGCACTTAACACTCATGATACCCAGGCATAGTAGTCAAGGGCTTACTCTGGAAGGTGTTATGGGGTTAGTGGCTCAAAATTTTGTAATTCACAGAATAATTCTTAAGACATCTATGTACAGTCAGTATTTTATCTTAAGAGCGAAAAGGTAGTTATACTGACATACAGACAAATATGTATGGGTGGAAAGTTGTCTGTGCTGACATATCATAACTCATTGGTAGTCACCACTGGGTAGTTATAGTTAGGAACACGTTTTGCAAATAATTTTTTTTTGGTTTGCTCAAAAGATTTGTGCCATTTGACGAATCTTCACAGAACCTCCCCCAAAAAAGTCTGATCCACTTCATCTCCTTCTTGGGATGTTTTGGGATGATCCATTAAGGAGGGCTGGCAAAAGGGTGGGGGGTCCGAAAATGTGTTTTTCCCATTTATTTTTCCATAAAAAAATTAGACACAGCTACAACCAAACCATTTGAACGGAATTGCACCAAATATGGCAGAAAGCTAGATCTTGGTCCTGAAAGCATGCATAATTTAGTGTAAATCTGTTCAATAGTTTTTTTGAGAAATTAAGGTTCAAAATGTATTGATATTTCACATCATGGGGGATTCATGTAGCTGACCGATCTCTAGATAAGATCTGACTGACTGCCACCACATCAACAAAGATGTGGCCGCAGCCATTTAAGGACTGTGGGACTCAGTGCCCTTTCCTGACCAAAAGTAAACAAAACATATAGGGGACAGAGTAGGAATACCCTGCCCCCCTAGCATTGGTGGGGAGCTTCCAAGAAGACACCCGGGGACCAATAACCTATATTAGCTTTACTTCAAATTAATGAAGGATTTACAAATCTGCAGTACAATTATTTTAAAAAATCGCCCCCCCCTTTTTTGGAAAAAAAACCCTGGAGTAGGCCAGAGCCCAGGGGGTCTACGTTACATTTTTTGATAGAGGAAGGGGCGTGTGCACCCCCTCCCCATTCTAAATTACGGCCCTGGGCACCCCATACCCCTAGGGGCGAATCTTGTTTTTCGCAGGTTTCGCCCCTAGGGCCCCACCTCAGGTTTCGCCCCTACTGGCCCCTCCTCAGGCCAAATTATGTCCCCAGGGGAAATCCTCTTTTTTTGTCGGGGGGGCGTGCAGCCCCCGCTCTGAGATGATTGATGGCCCCAGTTCCTCTATCATCAGGGGCTCTTGCCAGGCAGTACACACATTTTATGTTTTTCTCTGTCCTCAAGCACAGGCAGGGAAAATGTGTACTCTCACTGTGAGAGCAGAGACAAAATCTGCTTCCGCAGAATTGGAGCATACTGGTTGCCAGCTTCTTCCAGCACACAAAGGGTATACTGGGTCACCCACAAAAGAAATTGTGGCCATCTCCAATAAGGGATGCTGGCTGGTTCTGTGGGGACCCTATGGCTTCCCCCACAAGCCGTAATGTATTCCAAAGATGTTGGCACCCCTGTTGCGCAGCAGAAAACCCACAACAATAAAAAGTGTCTGATTCCTGCTAGGGGAACCAGCAGGGACAACAGGGGTCCTTTGGCTCCCTCCCCAGCCCGCAACATATTGCAAAAATCTGAGTGCCCTTGTTGGGTACCTAAGTACCCATAACAACATAGAGTGATCGGTCCACAGTTTCCACCTATTTAATAGAGGTGGGTGTCCCGAATGTGTACGCAGGCACCCACTATAAAAACAAATTGCCCATCATTTTTACACTGCTAATTAACTCACATATTACATTACTTATTAAATGTTCTATGGCATGACTGATAACATCACTGCAACATCTGAAATAACCTCAATGATAACATCACTGTGCATGGTGGGGGGTGCGAGTTATAGTTACTTGAGATAGCTATAACGGATGAATTTCATTGTTTTTATTTTGTTTAAAACGGTATGTTTTAACTTACATTTTCACCTAACTATAACTTTCATTTAACCGTTGTTTATTTCAGTGAATTTATCAATTCCCTCAAGAATGCTTTGGTGGAGCCTTGAAATTCACATTGCTCTCTATAAGGCTCATTTCACTCTCCATCTTGTACACCATCCATACACAGGAGAGACAAAAATGAATTCCTGTGTGCAAGCTGTCACTTATAGCACATGCTGTCCATGCTTATCCCGCTACTCAGTTTACCCTGTAGACAATCATGCAACATCCATTTACAAATGAATGGAATGAGCGACCATTTGGCAGGGGACTGGCAGACCATTGTTAGACAGAGAGGTTATGTTAGCAGGCAACTCTCCATGCGCAGGCACAGTGAAAAAGGTCTATCCTCTCACCATACTCAGTTGCTGCCACCAGCATCAACCCTCTACAGCACAGTGAGGTGGTGATAATCGTGCTCAGTAGAGGAGGGATGCACTTGGTGGGCAGAACAATCCTTGTCACAGAGGTTTCTCATCATACAGGCATGATTATTGTATGCACCAAAGCCAGACATTCCTAGAAACTGGCCACTTACATAACCCAGGACATGGGTGCCCTCTCTGTAGAGCGATTTGGGGGACATCCCTGTCTCAATAGCTATTAATTTGGGTGGCTCAATCAAAACCCTGTACCTCACATTTAATGGTGTGACTTGCACTGTCCATCCCTTCCTTGGTAACGCAATCTAGACCTACATTTCCGATTGTGCCAACCAAAGAAATCTCTGCATATCCTGGTTCAGATGTCGGTAGATGTAATGGCGTTTCCATACAAGCCCTATAAATTGTGGTAAAAAATGAAGGGTCTCTCACTTATCTCAGCTTTCTGTTACTACTACCACTCTGTCTCTAACTCCTTCCCCTCCCCCCCTGTCCTTTTTCAATCTCCTCCTATTTTTCCTGTGCTGTGTTTGCCATGCACAGTATAATTAATACAACCATGCAGACAAACAGCAAGCAAACATCACTCATAAAAAGAGAATATTAAGGGTGCTGCACCATTTAGCTTCCTGTTTTCTGAACAACTGTGCGTTAGTAAAATTCGGACACTTTAAATCTGTTGCACAATCCAACAGCGAGCAAGAGTCTTCTCCTTGTGCTATATCAATATATTGGATTTCTGACAAAGTTTATTCAAAGAACATGTACTGTACACGGATTGTAAAATTATACTTAAAGTAGTGCGGTGTGTATGCTATTCAGTGTTTACAAGAAGGTGGCATATCTGATCATTCATGAACATAACTGGTATTTTTATGTTGGACGATGTCTGCTTAGGTCTCTATTTCAATAGTATTGTTTGAAACAGCATACGTATAAAATAGGATCAAGGCCAATGTGAGTCATCAGGAGAGCAGGGATTGTAGAACCACTAACCTGATTTCAAGATTTCTGTTTTTGGACAATCATGAGGGATTTGACCTTTGTGTCCTCTCTCTTCTGGCTTTGCATATTGTACTGTTCAGCTCACTACTATATTGTGATAGTTTAGGCATGTGGAAGTAGGATTTGACTCAGACTGATTTCTGGCTCATTCACTGAAAAATATCTGAGATTATGCAAGAAATAATGTTGCAGGCCTCAGGTGTAACACACATCCCCAACTCCTTCCAAACTTCACTGGTTCATCATCAGCCACAGAGCGGGGTTCTGATATGTTTGCAACATGCATCAGAACGTTTGCATACGTGACCAAACCTCACTTGCAATCATTCTGATTCCCCTTAGTACGATCTGAGTAATTTCATCTGAAACCTTCCTCTGCTGACCATCTCAAAAGACAAGCTCGCTCAGACCAGGAGTTGGTCATTCAGAGATGCAGTCCCTCCAATGAAATGCCCTCAGCCAGTGCAGCATTTCCAATGCCAATCAGAGATCTTCTAAAGTCATGCCTCTTCTCTTTAGACTTTCACTCATCTGAAGCATTATATTACACCCCCACAACAATAAAATCTGATTCTTGCCCTCATTAAATTTCAACTTGTACCTTGGTCAATGCAATGCGCCTGTGTTCCTAGGAATCCAACCAATACCACCTCCTTTTTACCCACACTATGCCAGCCTGCACCGTCCAAGATAGTTCAAATTTCCCACTGCCATCCTTTTAGTCCTACCCCCACATTTATTAAAGAACAGCACTGCACCAAAACACCACAGTGGATGTGCGTAACACAATTGGCTCATTCCCTAAAGCCAATCAAAGCAACACACGAAATTGAACAAGTTTCACAGCTAATGGTATAAACATATAATTCGTAGAGGATGGATCTTGCTTATGAGATTGATGGAGATTGAAATATAATATGACAACAATAGTAAGGCATTTGTCTTGTAAACTATTTTCCGTTTATCAAGCATTTGAACAGAAAAACAAGTGTATTGTGAAAATGCCAAACTATAATGAAATATGTTTTACTAAAGTCCACTTATCAACATCCTATAATGCATTTTGCTCCTGCCAGGGCTTAGTAAACGAATAGTGGTAGACAGCAGTCCTTGAAATGGTTGACATTGTAATGCTTTATTGTCTAATATTACATGTTCCCCATGATCTATTTGGAATGGTAATTCATTTTCCTGGTGGTTCAGGTAGCTGTTCGCTCGTTTTCATGCAGCAACATAGAATGTAATGACAGCTCTATTAATAGTTCATATGGATTCATTCTTACAGCATCAGTTTTCACCAGTGCCTTGTGACTCTAACCAGGTGGTGAGTGCTATGTAAATGCTCCCCATCAAGTCACGCTATGCTTTCTTTGTTTGAATCCTCCTCTTATTTGTAATTATTCTTTTTTTCCAGACGGCAGCAATGCAGTGGACCTATGAGATCAATGGTCTACCACCTCAGACAACACCTCCCCGCTCTACGTCATCCAAAATAGCCTCCACCGGTTACCTGCGGTCAGCCACAGTCCGACAGCGCAACTTCCTGCGGGAAAACATCAAGCTGGCTACCACAGCTGTGTCATCCCCGGTGAAAGGAGCGCCTCTGGTCTTGAGAACTAAATAAACGAGAACCCTTTGTTCGTTCTCTTTTTTTTAACGTTGTTTTGTTGGATTATGAATATGTAAAAATAACATAAGAGTCTAATAAAGATCACACTTTTATTTTTAAAATGCTGTAATTATGATTTTTTCAATCCAAAGAGCCAAAACAAATGAGCATAATTGTTTGTCATACAGAAGTACCCTACGGTTGTACAAGATTCAAAAATAAGACTGCAATTGGAACCGTTTGGCACAGTAGCTGCAACATTTTATACCGACCATCAACTGGTTACATTTCACCTCTGAAAGGCAAAAATAAAAGGTGGTACCTTCTGGTGTAGTTTTCCCAATCCACTTTTTGTCTGGAGTTAAGGGGCACAGACAGGGGCATAACAAACACCCCTGGAGCCCCCCATGGTGTGTGTGGGGAGGGGGGGCAGTGTCAAGTACATGAAGGGGCCCCCCTCAGCTCATCTGCAGAGAGCTGTGACAGAGAAAGGCTCTACAGCAGCAGCTGCATGTGCACCCTGCTCCGAGCCCCTCGCTCTGACCCAGGACTGAAGAAAAACAAAGTAACACTTTACATTGTTTCTCTTCAGTCAGAGCCACGAGCCAGGCACGGAAAAAGGATGGGGGTGGGGGCCTAATGGATAGCAGGACGCGGCACAGTGGAGAGCTCACAGGAGAAAGGATGGTGGTGGGGGCCCTCGGAGTTACAGGCCTGGGATGTGCTTAACCCAGTGATCTTTCTGCGTGGAGTGGGGAGAGGTGGATGGGGCGAGGGGTTGAGTGGGAGGTTGGGGGGACCAGGATTATGTTGCAGTGGAAGATTGAATATGTGGAAGGTTTCACTCCCTTCTGCGTCAAGACAGGGCCAGGGGCGTTACACAGGCCCCCGCAGCCCTTGCGTTGCGTGGGGCGGGGGTGGATGGTGGGGAGGGGCACGCTCCAGGGACGCCCTCACTTCATTATGAATGAAATGGTGCACAGTGCACAGGGCACGCCCGGCCTCTTAATAAATTAAATTGTACACTCACCCCCTGGGTCCCGGTCTGGCCTCTGAGTCTCCCTGCTTTCTATTAAATGGTGGTTCAAGGTGCGCACAGCTCGCAGTTGTCTCTGCGATGTGTCTGGAAGGTCTTCAGGGTGGGGCAGGGCTGGTGACCAATGCCCTTATTGAATTATTTGTCATGCGCATTGAGTACGCGCAACTCAAGGTGCGTGTGAGACTGAGGTGTGGCATCCCAGGACCCAGCCACACTCCTACGCCGTCGCCAGAAACTGGGAGGAACTGTCCGACGACCGTCACCGACCATCATTTAAATTAATGTATTACTAGCCCCCCCTGACTGGCTAGCCTTACCCTGCCCATGCCTTCTGCATCTGCTGCCTGCCCAGCCCACTATTGCCAGCTTTCCGACCTCTGAAGCTGCAGGCTAGGCCCAGCCTCAGGTCAGGTGAGTCTGCGCCCGAGCCTAGTAGACAGGAGTTGTCTGTGGGTGGTGGCGAGGACGGTGTTTTGAACTTCTGCAGGGCCTCCTGTACTCCTAAAACCTGCAAGGAGGGCTTATGGATTCTGAGGAGTGTGATGTTCATTTTGTCACCATTGCATCTGGGGTTGGGTAGTGAGAGGCCTCCTGCATCACAGGATACGTGGGGAGGGGCCCGCTGGCAATAACCCGGTGTGCACCCTGCAGCGTTGGAGCAGGTCTGGGGGATAATGTACCTGTCGTGTGGCGGAGAAGTTTGCAGGGCCCTTGTTGTCACGTCACTCCGCGAATTGCTGGGCAGTCAGGATTGAAGTGTCGGCATTGTCCCCTTCAGGCTCTGGGCCGGCACTTTTGCGGACACTGTCCTTTTCATCCTATGGCGGCCCTTCCAAGAGAGCTGGCCTGGTACCGCCCCTTTCCTGCAATGATGCTGGAATAGTCTGTTTCATGCACAGTGTCCATTGCTTGTGGCTGGCACTGTCCCTTGTGGTGATCAGGCTAGAAGTGCTGGTACTGTCCATTTAACGCTCTGGTGTCCCTTGAGAAGTATATTTTTCTTTATTGTGAGATTACTTAAAATCATGACAATTTAAAAACAAACAAAAAATAAATTTCATATTAAATGCAACAAAAAATTAAAGTGGTTTAACAAAATGCAATAGTATGTATAAATAATTATTGTTATTATTATTTTTGCACAGGAAGCAGCTAAAATATGTTTAAAAATGTAATAACATTGTTGGTGAGTGTGAAACCCGCCCCCAACTTTCAGTAAAACATACAGAGGCTCCACTAGTAAGAGTCTTGGAGTTAAATAGGGGACTGGGGGTAAGCATGGGCAAATTTTGCGGATCTCGCGTTCGCGAACTTTGCGGATTTGCGGATTCGCAATCCGCAAAATCCGCGAATTCCCGCGAATTTGCGGATTTTTTTTTTTTTGTGTTCGCCCGTGTTTCTGCCAGTTCGCGAGGGTTTTTACAATTTCGCAATTTGCGAACTTACCTGTCGGGTCGCAAGTTTTGCGAACTTGTTGTTTCTACGTGTCCAGCCTGTTTGGGACACTCTTCTTCATCACTGCCACTCTCTGTCACCACTGCCACTCTCTGACTACTCATGCCACCCTCTGGCCCACCCATGCCACCCTCTGTTTCATCACCACACCCTCTGGTTGTCCAGTGTACATTATTTTCGGCAAAGCAAAGCACACCTTCCCTGCCTCAAGTGACCTGAATTAATTTGGGGCTGATTAATGTGTCACAGAATATTTTTTTAGCTGGCACCTGCTTCCTTAGTGCGCCCTGATTAGTGATCTTTTGCACTTGCTAAGTGCTTTCATTGTTGCAAAATTAGTTACAACACCTGCCCTGCCCCAACTGACAATAATGAATTAGGGGCTGATTAATGGATTTTAACTTCCAGCCTGGCTCCTGCTTGTCTCCCTTAGCTGTAATTCAGGACCTTTGTGGCATATGTGTAACTATTCTGAGGTTCAGAGCAGGGTCACATAATAGTTTCAACTGGCAACTGAACTCTGGAGGGGCCCCTCAGGAAGCACTACAGGAAATGGCTACTAATGATGAGCCTGAACTTTTGAACCTGGTAAGTAGTTACTTTCAGTTTTGCTAAGATCGTATTTCTGCAATTTTGCACTTATTCGCGGGGCGCAAACTCACGCGAACAGTGCGAGCAGTGCGAGCAAAATCCGCTGCTCGCGGATTTGCGGATTTTGCGGGAAATTCGCAAATCTCGCGGATTGCGGATTTCCCGAAAATCCGCAAAATCCGCGAGCGGAACGGATTTTCCGCCCATGCCTAACTGGGGGTCCCAGGCCTGTCATGAATTTTGAAGATTGTGACGATGGTTCCTGCAAACCTACGGAGTTACGTTTTTTTGCAATTTGGAAAACAAATTTTGCGAACTTAACATTGAGCATTGTGTTGTTGGGGTTCATTGCTGATATAATAGCTTGCCGGCATGATCGAACGCCGTGCTCGATCCATTCACCTTGCAACAACCGCCTTCTATCCTTGAGAAATGTTCGGCAAACACACACCACATGCTCAATTGATTCTGTGTAATGACCGCAGTCCCTACAATTAGTGTCCTCATTTGAACAACGCCATGCAGGCAAGTGTTTTAAAAAGGGCCATTCGCCCATCCTCAGGGCCATAAATCTTTTCTTCCAAACAGCTGCATAGGTGCTTGAAAGATATGGGGCCTCTGATCTGGGTTTGAGCTCAGTGATTATCGACCAGGCATGTTTTCGTTTAGACAATTGTGCCCTGTCCTGATGGAAAGACCAGAGGCGAACACTTCTTTTAATGGACAATTTAAGTGCCTGCTGAGGCGGATTGGTTCCCCAATAGTCCGCTGCATCAAGCAGTTTCAAAGAGTGGTCAAGGAAACATCAATGTTTTTGACTGGGGTGACTTGCTGATATTTCTTGCCACAACTTGGTCTCCAGGCTTCCTTCCCTTGAATTACGCAGTCTGTGGCACAACTTGATGAATGCACCTGCACCGACGCCCTCATGATTCAGAAGGCCGAGCTCGAGCCTGATCTGAGCCGGAGATGCCGATTTCGGAAGGTGCCAGACTAGTTTGGAGTTTCTGGTTGTTGTTTTATTCAGCATTGACAAGTTGCTTCCAACATTAATTTTTAGCTGTAGGTTAAACAGTTTGTAACCTTTACCTTTATGACTGTCAGGAGGGGGGATAAGCTTGGGCCAAGTATCTGTGCCGAAACTTTCATCATTGCTGCTTCGACGGACAATGCTTTTGCTTTGACTGCTTCTTTCTACAAAAGAGCCCTTGGAATCAATGTGTATACCCAGATATTTATATGATGTCACAGTTTCAATTTTTTTGCCGTCAAAGAACCACCCACCGGTTTGCTGCTTCCGATTCCCGAAGGTGATAGCTTTCGTTTTCAAAAGATTTAATTCCAGAGCATTACTTAATGTAAAAGAAAGCAGCTGGTCAAGAAGTCTTTGTAAACCGACCCTCGTGTGGCTGAATAAAACAAGATCATCGGCATAAAGCAAATTGGCATAAACCAAATTACTAATTCGGGGTCCACCAAAGTGAAGGGGGATGAGAGTTGACCTTGTCCAAAATATGGGATAAGTCAGAGATAAAAAGATTAAACAAAAGAGGGGCCAACACACACCCTTGTTTGACTCCACATAAAGTCGGTATTTTTCTTGAAACGTGTGACCCATCACCCAGTTTGATGCAAAACCAGGTCTTTGAATGAAGTTGGATTATTAATATTAACAGGTCACTCGGGATTCCACATTTTTGTAATTTGTGCCATAACAGGTCCATAGGCACCCGGTTGAAGGCCGCTTTAAAATCGACAAAGCAGCAGTGCAATGGCATTTTTAAGGATGCTGCTTTCTCCATAAGTATGGATAGGGTCAGTAGGTTGCTAGTAGTGCCCGATTTGGCCAAAAGCCAGTCTAATTAAATGGCAGCCGCTGAGTTTTTAGCGCCCAGGCGACAGATCTTCCAACAGGAGGCTGGCGAAATACTTGGAGTCTACGTCTAGGAGTGCTATCATCCTATAGTTTTTAGGATCGGCTCTTCTGCCTCCTTTAAAAATTGGGTGGTATATCGTAAGTGTGACGGCAATGCAAAAATAGTGGGGCCAGATGTTCAGACCAATGCGTGGGTTCGGCTTTAAACAGCGCCTGCGGAAGCCCATTATGGCCCGGGGCCCCATCCGAGTGGGGGTTGGTGATACATCGAGTAATATTTTGTCTCATGCCTTCATAAGAGAACCAGAAGTTTGAAAGTAAAGGGTCTTGCTAGAACTTTGTTTCCTCTATATTAATAAGTGAGGTAAAGACATTTGGTATATCATTTATGGTTAATGTGCCATTTCTCGTTGTTTTCCATAGTGAGTTGATGTTCAATTGATCCCTTTCTTTATTTTGATCTAGGAAGTGCTCTGTTAGAAAAAGAGCCCATTCAGCTTCACTTATGTTGGCGCTGAATTGGCCAGTTGCGCCCAGTGTCCTCCTATTCACCAGTGTCCAAAAGGGTTTAGGATTGGAGTTTTTGCTGGCGTGGACTAGTTTCAACCAAAAACCATGAGAAGTGCTACACTCTCCTTTTAGGCGCTGTGGAGTACTGTTCAGACGTGTCGCCACTGTCCATGAAATGCTTCAGCACCTGCATGTACTGCCTATGAAATGTTACAGGCTCTACACATATTTAAGAATGTACTGTCTGATGTGTGTATGCACTTCGCATTGGAATGCTGTGTGTCTTTTTAGAAATGCGGTTCTGTCCTATGAAATTGTCTGAGATCTGGTTGGGAATGCCTATATTATCCCTTGAAACACTTGGGACTTTCTAATTTGTTTGAATCTGTTTGTACTGCCACATGAAATTCTTTGGAATCTGTCGCTACTGTCCTAAGAAATGTTTTGGGAACTGTTTGTACTGCTCCATAAAATGCTCAGGGATATGTTTGTACTGCCCCATGGAATGCTTTTATATCTGTTAGTGCTACCACCCCTGGAATGCTCAGGGATATGTTTGTACTGCCCCATGGAAAGCTTTTATATCTGTTAGTGCTACCACCCCTGGAATGCTCAGGGATCTGTTTGTACTGCCCCATGGAATGCTCAGGGATCTGTTTGTACTGCCCCATGGGATGCTCAGGGATATGTATGTACTGCCCAATGGGATGCTCAGGGATATGTTTGTACCCCCATGGAATGCTCAGTGATATGTTTGTACTGCCCCATGGGATGCTCAGGGATATGTTTGCACTGCCCCCATGGAATGCTTTTAGATCTGTTAGTGCTACTGCCCAGTGGAATGCTCAGGGATCTGTTTGTACTGCCCCGTGGAATGTTCTTAGGTCTGGTGGTGCTACTGCCCCGTGGAATGCTCAGGGATCTGTTTTACTGCCCCATGGAATGCTCTTAGGTCTGTTGGTGCTACTGTCCTGTGGAATGCTCTTAGATCTGTTGGTGCTACTGCCGCGTGGAATGCTCAGGGATCTGTTTGTACTGCCCCACGGAATGTTCCGGGATCCTTTTATAGTGCTTATGGAATGTTCTGGGATACGTTTGTGTACTGTCCTGTGAAATGCTACGAGATCTGTCTATGCTGTCCCACGAAATGCTGTGGAGTCGGGTTGGATGTATTGATAATGTCCCATAAAGTTCAGTTGAGAAGTGCTGCTTCGTGTCCTAGAAGATGCTCTTAGATCTGTTTGTGTTTACACTTTTCCACAGCACGTGCAGCAGACTCGCAGATATCGGCAACATTCGTACTGCCCCATCAGCAGTGGCAGATGCCTGCTGAGACTGCTGGCTCTGCCCCACTAAATGTACTCACATTCTTCCGAAAAGTGCTTCTGCCGGTCCGTGGAAAACATTACAGGTATATTGAAACCTGCCTGAGATGTTCCGTTAAAAGTGTGCTAAGCGTCAAGGGTGCGCTGTCCCTTTAAACGTGATGCACCGTTCTAGATGCTAAGTGCAGCTACTATGCCATTGAAAGTGCTTGAAGGGGTGAAGTAGGCGGTGTCCCTTTAAATGTGATGTAGTTGTGGATGAGAACTGCTATCACTGTCCCATTGGTGCAGTTACAGGTTTTGGTTGTGAATTGCCGGTAATTTGGCTGATTTATTCTTCGTAGTGTATTGGGTGAGTTACTGCATTTGTAGCTGCTGTTGTCACGTCACTGTTAACTCATTCAGTACAGTTGGGATTTTGCAGGCCATCGAAGCAGGGAAGAGCCAATGTAGTTACATGAAAGTGCCAGCTCTATCTGTAAAGCGCTGCTACTGACTAAATTAATGTAGTCATGTTGTAAAGTGCCGGGATCGTCCCATGTAAAGTGCTGTGTTCCTCGTTGTGAAGTGCAGCAATCAAGTACATTAACGGCACTACAGTTAGATACATACTAAAAAAATTAGAAGTGCCTTACGCCCACCTAGGCAGTAATGTAAGCCTTGTTTTTTATTTTTTAATGTTGGCCTTCATGTCCTTTTCTTTAACATCAATGGTGTTCTTGCAGAGTGCTGTGTGAGTGACTTTGACGTATTGGTCAAATCTTTGTGTCTACATTCAATAATGAAGGATTTTATTTCTTTTTTAGAGTTTTTCAGTAGATCAGTTTGTCAGGTCTCCCTATGACGTGTATATGACGTCAACATGGTTGTGTGTGCTGCTAGGCCCCATTGGATGATTATCAGTGTCACTTCTACAGCGCGTAACAATTCCGCTGCAGATGAGTGTGACAGGTGACAGCCTTAGCCACGGAGAAGGATGTATGGAGGCCAAAGAAGTGTTGGCCGCCATGGGGTTCTTCCTTTGGAGATCTATACAATCCATCAGCTAATGGACAATTCCTGTGGCCTTGTGACCTATAGAAAGAGCGGGTCATCCCTACATACTCCACAGAGGCATACAGCTGTAGTCGTGGGCACTAAGACATGTTGGGCCAGTCCGGGGCATGTCAGCAAGAGGACTTCATGGGTTCACACCTTCTTGAAGGTTTGCAGAACACTAGCCATGAAAGGACAGATGCTCATTTAACAGATCAAATATATATTTTTTAGGTTTTCATTTTTTTCCCATCAATGTAGCAGCTAATGGGTAGAGTAATATCACTTTAATTGTCGATGGTGGGTCACTACTCAAGCCTTTGCCTGTCCCCTTCAAAGCAGAAACACTTCCCTAGTTACACAGGTAGTAAAGTCCGATTTTCCCAACTGATAAGTGAAATTTGTGTTACAAAATCATCAAAACCAGGGTCTGTTTTTCAGGAATTTGTAATTGTGGCCCATACATAGAAGGGGGGGGCGGATGTAGAGTCCAAGGAAGTAATACTAAGGCCTAAGACTAAGCAGAGATCAGTGGTGGGCTGGCCTGTCTCAAAACTGGGACATTTTCTGAAAAGATCAGTGTCTCTGAAAGCTTGTGAGGGTCTGGACAGTCAGTCGTTTTTCAGGCAAACATGCTTAATTTGTGCTGGTGGATGCATGTTGTAGACTCAGGCGTTCAATATTTGGGCATCCAGAATTATTTTTCATTTCCAAAGATTGGCCTAGTGCAATAGAGAGAAAGGCAGGCAATGGAGAAAGAAGCAGGAAGAGCAGAATACGACTGCAGCACTGAGAAAAGCAGGAATCAGGATAAAAATAATCCCAGCTGTGAGCTAAGAGGCGCAGGGTGGGAGTGTGTAGTGGAAGAACTAGGCATGGGTAGAATAAAAACTAAGCTGCTCTGAACATCTCCCAGTTTTCTATTGTGCCTGCGAAAGGCTTATCCTTTGTTTATAGCTTGTATCTAGAGAGATGGGTGGGTAGATGAGTGATTTAATGGATGGTAATATGGACAGAAGATCTTGGTTTGATATGTGTTTCAATGCAAGGATGGGTGGGGATGGGTGAACGGTTGTGTTGAAGTTTTAGGTTGGTTGAATGGCTCGATGAGTGAATAGATGGATGGGTTTTGCTAGTTTGATGGATAAAGGGTTTGGATGGATGAATAGATGGGGTTGGATAAGTGGGTGGTGGATGGGTCATTTGGGTGGTTCAGTTGGATGGGTAAGGATGGATGGGTTATGACTTGTGGATGGCTAAGGGGTGAATAAAAATACAAAAGACAAATGTGTAGCATTGGACTAAAAAATGGTCACAGCAATAATGTTGTGATAAAAAATGCTCCAGCCCTCGCCTACATAAGTGTGAGCATCCTTATAACGCGACCATATTGCTTACGCTGGCTGTTGCTCACCCATATCCATTAATGATTGTGGACAGGGCAATTTTGTCTGCAAATGTGTGGTTTTTACAGCAGTTCATTGGAATTACCAAAGAAACAGTATTGGGCCGTTCCCAATTAAGCTTCTATGCCAGCCCTCTCTATTCGAGTAGCATGTGGGTTGGTGGGATTTAATGTCCTCCATTGCATTACGCTTCTCTCTTCTCACAAAGGGTGTGCAGATGTTAAGTGTCTTGCGGCATCTTCCATGGCATGTGCGAGCTATATCAAAAATGTTTGTAGTCACCTTGGTCCTACAAGTTTCCTCAGTGGGTTTCACATCTGAATCCAGTCCTGGATTTGCTCTGATAAGCTCTCAGTCAGCATGGCCCCTTGACCATGAGGGATTATCAGTTCAGTTCAGTTCAAGAAGTCTTTATTCGATTAGTTCATCATAAAAGACATAAGTTACAATATATACAATAAAACAGTTAAAACAAGTATTAAATCATTGACAAGCTAATCAGCTTCTTGTGCAAAAATGCAAAACTTTACAGAGAGACTCGAGTACAACCATAGATCCACAGGTTACAGAATATTACACTGTCACCATTTGATTATTTTTAATGAGCCTGCTTCTAAGCACCCAGGCCCACCCAAAGAATTTAGCAACCCCCACAACAATAAGGGGATCCAGGTTGGTTTTTAACAATCTAGTTGCTTCCACAGCCGATCTGGTGCCTAGATGTCTACAAACCGGTCTTAGCCATTTGGTTCTGGGGGCAGAGTATAGTGGGCACACATACAAAAAGTGATTCAGGCTTTCCCCAATACCTTGATAATTAGGACATAGCCCCGACCTTTCTGTTCCCCACTTTTTAGTGAAGTCCCCAATGGGAAGTGAACCGCATCTAAATTGAAAAAATAGCTTGCGGTCCAGGGGTTTAGTTATGGTATCCCAGTACCCTTCTAACTTGGGCGTGTCCTTATGTACAATAAACAGTCCAGTGAGACTGCTCGAAGCTCGTTTTCGAATACATATTGTGAGTCACCCATTCCCAATAACATTTTTTAAGTTCCTTTTTTGAGGGGAATTTGGCTGACTCAGGCGAGGACCACAGATCGCCATAACCCAAAGCTAATAGGGAAGCCTTAAGGTCTCTAAACCATCCAATACTTGCTGCACCAGAGCTATTTTTTACCTCCAAGCAAGCTTCTGCATAATGATGGAGTTCTGGCGTTGTCCACAGACGGCGCCAGAATGTTAGTGGGCGGAGTCTTGCTTGGTCCTCCACCGTGTGACACCCTAAGTCATAGAGAAGGGGGATTAATGGTGTCGACTGTGGCAGACCTGTGGCTATTCTTAAAAATTTATTTTGAGCATGTTTTAGCGGGTCCAAGTTGCTACCACCCCAAAGTTATGCGCCATACAGGACTGCTGATAGAACCTTACCACCGTAGATCTTAATAAGCGGCGACATTGGCCTCGTAAATTACCCTTTATGTTCCTTGATCAATGCCCCGCCCAACTGTTGGTGTTTCATGGTCATAAGCTCGATCTGATGGGTCCAACTCAAGGTGTCACTGAAGGTAACTCCCAGGTAGGTGAAATGCTTTGTCTGCTCCAGGGGGGTGTCCCCCATGGAAACCCTGGCATTTACTTGTTTGTGCCCCCTTAAAACCATGAATTTGGTTTTGGACACGTTCACCTCCAGCTCATGTTCGCTGCAGAAACTCTCGAACCTTGACAGTGCGTTCTGCAGACCCTGTCTGGTTCGTGAAATCAGGAGAGTGTCGTCAGCGAACATGAGCAGGGGGATTTTCATGCCAGCCAAACTTGGAGCATCCGTGGAAAAGTTGTCATAGTACTTGGTAACTCTGTTGATATATAGAGAAAACAAGGTGGGTGCCAAAACACAACCTTGTCTGACACCTTTAGCCACTGGAAAATTCTCTGTCACCTCACCCGGTTTACCCCATCGTACGAATGCAAATGTCTGTGCATGAAGGTTCACTATAAGACGTACCAAAATGGGAGGCATGCCCAGGTCTAATAGGCATTTCCAAAGCCCGGCCCTCGGGACAAGGTCAAACGCAGACCTTAGGTCCACGAAGGCCGCATATAAGTTGCCTTTGCCCAAAGTAACCGTCTTCCAGTGTAAAAGCATGAAACGAAATGCCTGATCCAGGGTGCTCACATGGGGTCTAAACCCAGCTTGGAGAGGGGTAAGAATGTTATGTTCCTCTATCCAAGCCTGAACCCTTGACAGAACAAGACGGGTTATGATCTTCTGGACCGCGTCAATTAGACTGATCGGCCGGTAGTTCGATGGAACCGACCGGTCACCCTTCTTAAAGATAGGCAATATTTCAGCGCCAGCCCAAGAATCAGGTACCCTGGCACCCATAGCCAGCGCATTTACCAGTCGTACTAGGTACGGTACCCAAAGGTCTTGATCCTGCTGGAATATGTCCGCTGGGATGCAATCCGGACCAGGCGCTTTACCCCTTGGGATGGCTTTCAGAACTGTTTCAACTTCTTTGGCCGAAAACACAAGTGTATCAGAAGTTATTGGCCAGCTAATAGGATCTGGCGAGGTGCCATGGCATCTAAACTGTTCCTCAAAGTGGGACACCCATTTCTGTTGTTCAACGGATGCGGGGCTTGGGCGATCGACCTGTGACTGTCCCCACCTAAGGAGGTGCCAGAACTGCTGTAGGTTCCTGGAGCCACAGGCCTCGGCTAATAAAGTCCAGCGCTCGTCATCCCATGCGACTTTAGCCCGTCGTTTGGCTTCATTGTACGCCTTCCTACTGGTTTTAATTAGGGCTGAGTTCTTTGATTTTAAAGCCTTAAACAGAAACGAATGGGACTCTCTGCATGCTTCGTCTTACCAGTTAGCTGGTTTCTTATCCTTCCCTCTACCCCTGTTGGCAACAAATTTAACAAACAGTGATTTTAAGGACAGAAACAGGCTAGCATGAATGTCTGTGATATTTGAGATCGACGTATCCAGGTTTTCACACTTGTCAATTTCCATTAGAGAGTTTGAAACCAGGGTTCTGATCTTTGTGCGTGCTTCCACATCGACAGAAACCTTTGGCCAACGAACCCTCCTCATGTCATTTGTTAGTACCACGGCCTCCTATACAGGGTTAGGCTGTCGCACAATCGGCCCTACAAAGCTAAAGTCCTTCAGTTCCGCTATGAGTGGTTCGTGGTCATTTTCTGGTCGTGGCTTAACTATCATGTCCAATACTATAGGCCACATTTGGATGTCAACTAGGATATAATCAATGCGACTGCCATGTCTGCCATTGAAAAATGTGTAATTGCCCTTCCTATCCGAGCTTACGCGTCCGTTTAGGGCACGCAATCCCCAGTTCAGGCAGAGACCTTTAATGAATGTGGCTGCTTGGGACCACTTAGTGATCGGGGGTAACTCAAGTTGTGGAATCCCCCAGGTCATATCCTCTGCCTCAGTTAATAACCCATCCTCTTTGCTTAAGGGTTCAAAACAGGTATTAAGATCACCCATAACAACCACATGACCTGTTATTTGAGTAGAACCTAAGAAATCATCCAAACAAGTGAGGGTGGTTGAAACTCGGCCACCCGCAATTCCTCTAGCGTATACATTGATCAGCAGTATGTCCAGCCCACTATTTGTTTTCATACTAATTATCAATATATCAGGGCAATCGATAAATATTTCCTTAACAGATACACCTGCTACTTGACAAACCCAAGTAGTGAGGCCACCCATGGCCCTACCTCTTTGGCCTCTAACTGCTAGTTTATTAAAGTTCAAGAAGCCTGGAAAGTACACTGGTAGGGTTGCCCAGGTCTCCTGAAAAGACCAAACATCACCTTGTCGAATGAAATCAGCCCAATCAGGAATACATATACAGGATTCAATTCCAGCAACGTTCCAACATCCCATAGTGGTACCCTTATCACATACTTGGTCACACATTTTTGTTACGGCTATTGGGTAGGATTTGTTGGACTGGAGAGAGGATTCTACAAGCACAGGTGCATCTGTAGTCAAACCTTCCATTGGCAAACATATTGACCCAGCCTGTAAAGCTGACTCAGGGTTTGCGCCCACACTAATAACATAATTGAGAGACATAGAGGTGGGTACCAAAGCTGGTATATCTGGCTCTCCTGAATAAACCGTACATCCCTCTACACAATGATGGGGTTGATCTTCAAGACTATCAACAATACTTGATAGGATATTCAGGTCATCTCCCACACTCAGACACTCAAAATTAGGTTCATCATCCCGTGTCGAAAGTGCTGGTCAATCATTAGTTGACAGCCCTGATAGTGGGTCGTATAGGTTTCTCAGTGGAATATTCCAAAACTCTTTAGGCTGGGTGAACCTATTGGGATAGAGGTGTGCTGGGTAGAAACTTGGGGGCTGTTGTATCTGTGTTAAAGCAGGTGTTGTGGGAACCATAGGATACAGAGGCTTATTGGGGAATGGCAGATCCAATAAGACTGGAGGACCTATGGGCTGGGTATTGATCTTAGCCCAACCCGGCGTTTGTACGGGACAATTGTAGCTAGATTGAATGTAGGAGCGATACTGCGCCTCAGGGTTAATTTGGGGTCCATGGAAGCTAGGTGTAAAATTGGACCATTTGAGGAGGCTTTTGGTATTTTTATTGATTTTGGCTAGATGTTGTTCTGTTGGATTGATCAGGGTCTCGGGATAGAAATAACTGAGGTTCCTCGTGGAAATCCCTCCCTCATTACTTACCACATACCAATCTGTGAGATGGGATACTACTCTATGGTCCCTAAAATTAATAATCACTATATCCCCCTCTATATCCTTAGGGCGAACCCCTACCCACTGACATCTTCTGACCGTAACGATCTCCCCATTAAGATGAAGAGGAAGGGGTCTATTTGTTTTCAGCCAAAAGATGACTTTGTTTTTTAAACTATCGTTATTTTCCCTATCCCCTTCTGCAACTGGTGGCACACCCGTCATAACAATAACATAGTTCATGGAATCCGGGGGCAGGTCTACATTTTTCTTCTGTGGTAGGAGTTTATTAATTTTACCAATGGAGTTAGCAGGTTTACCCATCCCATTCTTTGTCTGTGGCGCTACTCCCTTAGCAGGTGGTTTGTTGGCTACCACCCTAGGATTTGCTTTGGCAGTAGTGGTTGCTCTAGGAGGTTTAGCTGCCAAAGCCGAAGCTTTATTTGTAGTAGAGGCTACATTGGTTGCACTATTGGGTTGTTGGCTGGTAGAACTAGTTATATTGCCAGCAACATGGGATGAGCCGGGAGGTTTATTGGATGGACCCTTGACCTTATCCAGGCTAGAGGAATGTGTAGGCTCGATGGTCGCCAGAAGGCGGTCCAATTTGTCACCCATTGTCCTAACACGCTCCAGCAAGGGAAGCATATATGATTTAATAAGCTTCTCTATAATAACATAGGACACCTCATTAACCCCTTCGATAGCTAACTCAGGAGTTACCAGATCTTGTAGGTCTGATGGCAGTGGCTCTGCGCTTGGTGGAATCACTAACTCATTGTTTGGTTTGGGTAGAGATGGTGATGGTGACTGGCAGCTTTGGCCTTTCCTTTTTACCCCGCCCTTTCTCCTTTTTTTCCTAGGTGGAGAATGCACAACCCTCTTGGCCTTGTCAGGCTTAGTTCTAGAGTTACATAAACTCGTTGGTGGTATACTCTCGCCTGGGTCTATACAAACCAATGACAGGTTGGGCAACATAGGACGCGGTTCCGATTCCGTGATTTGGATGTCAGGGATTTTTGTTTCAACAAAACTAGAATGATCAATAGGGGGACAAACTAAGTGGCCTCCGCTGGTAGCACTGGCACAGGGCGGGGAGATAATTGGGAATCTAAATATACTGGGGGTTTGGTTAATATCAGTAGCATCGTCCTCGATAGAGCTCAACCCTTGGGCAGCCATTTCATGAGTATAATTTGAGGCTGACTGTGTGGGCAGTGGAATTTTCTTTAACTGCTCAATTGAGCGTCGACGCTCTGCTCTTCTCTCTGCAAGGAGTAGATCCATATCTACCTCCTTGGTGGATTTCTTAAAAAATTTATCTAATGGACCATGAACAGAGATACCTACACCAGGGGGAGCAGAGGGACTCATATCAAAAGAGGACAGGTTAAACTTTCAAAACTCAATGATACAAACTTTATACACTACTGGCAGAAAACAGAGTGATGTTCAGTGACACAGAGTACAAAAACAGGATGAAAATGACCTGGCCCAGCCCGGCCTCCTGCGGCCCCGGACGGCCACAGACGGTCCCGCCCTTGTCCCGGGCTTCTCCCGGCGCCCCCCCCCGCGCGCTCCCGCGCTGCGGGAATGGCTCTTCCTCTATATAGCTATATGGTTGGTCAACGAGGGGGTGGGGCCGGCAGGGAGAGCAGCCCAGCTGGACAAGGGCGCGCGGGGACTCCTGGTCCTTGGAGTCCACCGCTCTAGCTCGCAGCCCTGCCGGTCAGTTCCTATGAGGCCCCTTGCAGAGTCTAGCTGGCCGCTGCAAACCGCGAAGCGGGACCCGCGAAGCGGGTCCGGCGAGGCGTGGTGGCTGCAGCTGGCTCTTACATGAGTGCTCTGGTCCTTGAGAGGGTTCAGCGTTGTTGAGGCGATAAAGGCAAAGGCAATCCACACGAGTTCAGGATAAGCGCCGCTTTAACCAGATGAGGAGGGGGCGGGGCCGGCAGGGAGAGCAGCCCAGCTGGACAAGGGCGCGCGGGGACTCCTGGTCCTTGGAGTCCACCGCTCTAGCTCGCAGCCCTGCCGGTCAGTTCCTATGCGGCCCCTTGCAGAGTCTAGCTGGCCGCTGCAAACCGCGAAGCAGGACCTGCGAAGCGGGTCCGGCGAGGCGTGGCGGCTGCAGCTGGCTCTTACACGAGTGCTCTGGTCCTTGAGAGGGTTCAGCGTTGTTGAGGCGGTAAAGGCAAAGGCAATCCACACGAGTTCAGGATAAGCGCCGCTTTAACCAGATGAGGAGGGGGCGGGGCCGGCAGGGAGAGCAGCCCAGCTGGACAAGGGCGCGCGGGGACTCCTGGTCCTTGGAGTCCACCGGTCTAGCTCGCAGCCCTGCCGGTCAGTTCCTATGAGGCCCCTTGCAGAGTCTAGCTGGCCGCTGCAAACCGCGAAGCGGGTCCGGCGAGGCGTGGCAGCTGCAGCTGGCTCTTACACGAGTGCTCTGTTCCTTGAGAGGGTTCAGCGTTGTTGAGGTGGTAAAGGCAAAGGCAATCCATTTTGTCCCACCCCTAAGGACCATCAGAGTTTCAGTGGGTGGCGGGGTGGTAATTGGATCATTTGGAAGCAGGGAGGGCATCATGGTGGGGCGGCTGGGGCCCGGCCGGCAGTAAAAGTAAAACATATTGTAGGGCGGTACATACTTCACCCACTCTCCATCTCATGTTGGTCATACACCTGAAGGAAATTCGCCTTCATATACTATAAAATCAATAGATAAATCTACAAGCAACATGAAAGCCTTTCCAAACTATATCTATATTTTAGTATTTTTACTTGTGGTTGTCTAATCTCACATCGGGGCTCTAACAGAGTCAGTATATATTGATGAACATCATGATCCCTGTAATAGGCAATGTTTCCTTAATTCGCTTCTCGCTTTAATTTGTTTATCTACTTTAGTTGATCATTGTCGTACTAAATCTTGTTTTACGCCATCAGTGACATACTAAAGTATTTAATGTGGCTTTAAGTTTGGCTGAAATAATGTATTCTGTGCTCTCATTTTTACGTATGTTTCAGTCATGTATTAGTTATTGCTGATAGACATTACGCCAGTTTGGCCATTAACCCCCTAAACATAGAGCTGCCTTTATCAAATGCGCAGAGCATTCTACGAGGAGCAATGTGTATATATACCTATCTGTGATAAACGCAGTACATTTACCAATTGTGAGTTTAACCTGAGGAATTGCTGGACTGAGATGTCTAGATGATATACTGTAGGTGGTGGGCCGGGCCGCCGGGGGGGCGGCCTTCCATGTGCTTTGCAGGGGTGGCCCCCTCAAGTTTCGTTACACCACTGGGCACAGAACGGGTGCCAGGAGCACTAACTACTACAAGCAAGTAAAATCGGTCCTTCTGTAACTCGGTTCAGTAGTAAAGAGCAGCCATAATTTGGGTTTAGTGGGCCCATCAAATTATGCCTCCAGTTCCTATGACAGCTATCCTGTCGGTCGGTGGCTCTTACCTCCGCATCATGACAATTAGAACAACATGAATTGACACTCCTTTTGATGACATTTTAGGCAGCAAGATGTATGAAAAAAGTATGTGAAAGCATGTATGGATGTAGTATTTATATAGTGCAAAGCCAGCAGAAACTCAGCCAAATGCTATACATAGGGTGGTAGTAATATACAGAGGATCAAACCTTTTCTGCCCATTAACGTGTCTAGGAAACAACACAGAATAAACACAACAATTCCATCACCATGAGGTTACTTATGTTTGGTATTTTAATAATATAAATCCACACAATAAAGCCTTTCTAGATACAAAGAATATCTTCTTGTTTTTATTCTCCAAGTAGCGGGTTTAAAAATTGCATTGTGCACTGATGGGAACAGATAAATATTTTATATATATATATATTCAATACAAAATGCCCTTGAGCTTTGGGAGGTCACTCGACAGAGCTTGGCCATACGGCTCCATGATGCAGCCTGTCTCAATAATCCATTTCATTAGTGATTTTGCCAACGCGTTTCAAGGTAAAAAACCCCTTCTTCCTGGGCTGCCACAAACACATCTGAGCCTCGCATTCATTTGACTTTTGCAGGTTTATTGATTTCCATCACAGTTGGAGGCGCACAGTTCACTCAGTGCATGCTGGAACAGAGAGTTCTTGATTAATGCGATATTGTTCACTTTCAGTAAGTTCAGATGTAATTTGCTTAATTACGGCATATTTATTTCCTGTAGTAGGATTGTAGATCATTGAACAGGCTTTATTTAGCATATAAAAGCGCTGTGCTGAGAACAGTCTTGGTTAGTGCAAAACAACAGCCTCATCTGCTTGATTCTGTATTTCCTTACCAGCCGGTGATGGTGCCACGCCCCACGGCGAGGCAGCCGTGTTAAAATGTTCAATCCAAAATGCCCTTGAGCTTTGGGAGGTCACTCGACAGAGCTTGGCCATACGGCTCCGTGATGCAGCCTGTCTCAATAATCCATTTCATTAGTGAACCTCCCAAAGCTCAAGGGCATTTTGGATTGAATATATATATATATATCAGCACAACATCCCTCCAAACAAGAAGAATCGGAGGCCAGAGGGGATTACAGAGTAAACCAGGCATTTATTTGCAGCAGTTGCACGGGTGGCGAATGCATTTCGGCGTAGGCCTTCTTCAGCGCCTTGCCGTGCGAGGTAAGCCTTCACAAATGAATCCCAGTCCTGTTTCCCTTAATGTTCGGGTCTGGCCACTCCTCCCCAGTCAATTAGGCTCACCTGTTGCTGTCCAGAGATAGTGCACGGACTTCAACTCCCAGAATGCACTGAGTATGTGCATCTGGGTCGGCGGTATGGGGGGAGCTTTAGAATCAAAGATCGTCAGTCCAGATAATGCAGGTAGGGACGGCTACCCAGAAGATGCTGCCAACAGTTTCCGGGTCTCCCCTGGGTCCCCTCGTTCCGCAGCTGCCTCAGAGTCCAGGTAGGAAATTCAGCAGGGACAGCCATTGAGCATAGCATCCTAGCGGAGGTAAAATACCCCCTACCGCCTGAGACCTTCTGGAGAATGAGGCGGACACCGGATCTCTCGGTCCCCCGAGCAGAAAAGTCGCTGCATAACAACGATGATTGTCAGTTGGATTCCGGGTCTCTTGTTGCTACAGGGCCATCCGCACTGCCCCTCTGACTGGAGCAGAAAATATCAGCACAACATCCCTCCAAACAAGAAGAATCGGAGGCCAGAGGGGATTACAGAGTAAACCAGGCATTTATTGGCAGCAGTTGCACGGGTGGCGAATGCATTTCGGCGTAGGCCTTCTTCAGCGCCTTGCCGTGCGAGGTAAGCCTTCACAAATGAATCCCAGTCCTGCTTCCCTTAATGTTCGGGTCTGGCCACTCCTCCCCAGTCAATTAGGCTCACCTGTTGCTGTCCAGAGATAGTGCACGGACTTCAACTCCCAGAATGCACTGAGTATGTGCATCTGGGTCGGCGGTATGGGGGGAGCTTTAGAATCAAAGATCGTCAGTCCAGATAATGCAGGTAGGGACGGAGGCTACCCACAAGATGCTGCCAACAGTTTCCGGGTCTCCCCTGGGTCCCCTCGTTCCGCAGCTGCCTCAGAGTCCAGGTAGGAAATTCAGCAGGGACAGCCATTGAGCATAGCATCCTAGCGGAGGTAAATATATATATATTCACTGAAAAAAACATAGGTTTCACACCAGTTATAGTTAGCTGGAAGTTTTACTCGCAAAAAACCATTGAAATTCCCACGTTATAGTTAGATGGACTCACTATAACTTGCACGCGCAATGCACTGCTGATGACGTCACATATTGCATCACTCATGACATGGTCAGTGACATCACTGATGACATCATGCTTGTGACAGAGTGACAGACCTCCTTTCAGTGAATTGAATAGGTTTTTTAAATGCTAATTCCTAACTATAACTGGTGTGAAACCTATGGTTTTTTCAGTGAATTTAATAAGTTTTTTAAATGCTAATTCCTAACTATAACTGGTGTGAAACCTATGTTTTTTTCATTGAATTTCATAGATTTTTTTAATGCTAATTCCTAACTATAAGTCTCACTTTATAAGTAAGACTGTTAGCGTTCTAGTTGTTCTTTAGAACACTCTGGTACATTCTGTCATTGGGCTACAGATGGGCTACATCTAGCTGATATTTGGGCTACATTTGCTTTTTTTGTCTCTGGTGGCCATCTTTGGGCTACATTGGACTACATTGGGCTACATTTGGGCTACATTTGGGCTCTAACATATATATAGCCCAATGTAGCACAATATATATTTATTTCAAAGTTAATTTTCGTAAAAAACACTTGAGAATAGCAAAGGCACATAGGGCTACCAATCCCTACTATTTTTCCCAATTTCTTTTTTTTCTTTTTATTTTTTTTGCTATGGAGCGCTCCCGGTGCGCGCCCCGGGGAGCGCCCCAAAAAGCGTACTTTTATAAAGCGCCCCGGGGCACGCTCCGGGGAGCGTCCCGTAAGCGCCAAAATCGCGAACGAAAACATGATCGTGACGTATCTCGTAGCCGCGTCCGCATGATACGCACGGCGTAAGCGCACCCGGAAGCACTCGAGCGAATACAATCGCGCAACGTAAACTTCCGACGCGCTTACGCGACGCGCCCCGGGGCGCGTAGCGTAAGCGCGTCGGGTCATGTGACCAGAAAATAACACTTTTCATTGGTTTATAACAGTTTTGGTTTCATAATGATGAAGCCCCTGCTCATGTGACCTGAAAATAACACTTTTCATTGGTTCAATAACTTTTTTTTTCTAAATTTTGAGAAACCCACCCATTTCTCTCACTATTGATTTGCACTTGAAGAGAGCAAGAGGTGTTTTGTGAATTATCTACTCATTAATTTCTTGATCTACAGCAATGGCTGCAAGGGAGTCATCCAGCTGTGATTCAGATGGATTTGTGCAAGAGGACCCTCCTCACCAGAAAACAAAGAACCACTTCATCTGGAAATTTTATGACATCCCTGAAGGACAAAAAAAAGTTAATGCAAGTAAAGTAACTTGTAAAATATGTGGCAGTATTTTATCCAGAGGCAATCCTCTAAAAAAATATAGCTTTGGAAATGCCAATTTAATTAGGCATGTCAAAAGAAGACACCCAAAGAATTTTAGTGTCAGGGAGCTGGCAGAGAATGCACGAATAGATGGCGGCAGCACCTCCACTGGTGGAGCAACACCTTCAGGAAGAACACATGCAAGAATGGTCCCTAACGTGCAGCCGGTCTTTGCAGGCATAACATTTTTATGCGTGGATTGTGACGAACTACTCTGTTATTGGGAGCAGAGCGTTGAACTCATTGCAATGAAGAGACAGGAACACCGATGCTCTCCCCGTCCCTAAATTTTCTCATTTTTTTGCTCCTGTTGAGCAGTTTTTGAATCCCGTTTTTTGTTTTTCCCCTGTAAAAAATCCAAAAAAAATATAAAATCGTTTTAAAAAGTATAAAAAAATATAAAACAACAAAAACAAAAAAAGTTCTTTTCAGAACTACCTCCAATTTATAAAAAAATTCTATTTAAAAAAAAAAAAGTGTCATTCTTTTTTCTCCATGGTACGCTCCCCGGTCCGCTCCCCGGTGCGCGTACCGGGCGCTCCCCCCGCAAAAATCAAAAGAATTTTTTTTTTTGCCCCGTGTGGCCCTTTTATGACCCCCCAACAAACCTAGGGGGTCAGGGGGTGTACCCTGCCCCCTTTTGCCCATTTGCCCCTTTGATTTTTTTCACCTCAATCCTACCGAGGTACAAGGTGGCGGCCGCTGCGGACTGTTTCGAATGTTTACAGACACCCGAGAGCCAATAAGCTTTCCGTACGCAAGTCGCGTGGCGCGCTTTGAGCTCTCCCCGGTGCGCGTACCGGGGCGCGGCTCTAGATATATATATTTTTTGAACCTAAATTACTAAACATCCACTGGAGCACATATCTTAAGACATAGCAAAAGCACATCGGGATACCAGTCCCTACAATTTTGCCAACTTTGGTGGAAATCCATTCAGCCGTTCGGGCTAAAAGTGAAATCGACCGCCCTATGGAAATTAACATGGGGAAAACACATTTTGGGACCCCCCTTTTATCTCGGCCCCCGCTTGACGCATCCCCCTCAAACTTTTAGGGTAGGACCGGAGCGCCACGAGGCCATTTTGAGGAAATTTTCAGGCAGATTCGTCAACCGGCGCCAAAGTTATTCCAAATAGAATTTTGAGATTCAACATTGAAAAAAATCCTAACTATAACTACTTACTGGCGACCGCCAGTAGATAATACATATATATATATATATATATATGTATATATATATATATATATATTACCTACGGGCGGTCGCCAGTAGGTATATATAGTTAGGATTTTTTCTCTTTGGGACTTTTGAAAATTCTATGTCTAATAACTTTGGCGTTTGTGGACGGAATTGGCTGAAATTTTCAGGAAAATGGCACATTTTGTTTCTAAGCAGCCCCTGAAAATTTGGGGGGGGATCCGTCAAGGGGGGGCCGAGAAAAAGGGGGTCCCAAAACGCGTTTTTCCCATTCATTTTTCCATAGGGCGGTTGGCCTCACTTTTAGCTCGAACGGCTGAATGGATTTGCACGAAACTTGGCAAAATTGTAGGGACTGTTAGCCCGATGTGCCTTTGCTAGGTATGGGAAATGGGTATAAGGGGGTACGGGAGACGTATCCTGACCCCCTATGTTTTCTGAGGATGGCTGATGATGCTCATATATGTTGATACATGTCTTCCAGTGGCTGCGCGTGAGCGGATTTTTTTTTTGCTGCGTGACGTCTGTTAACGTTCGATTAGAAGGAAATCAAGAAGTGTTGACCGCCATTTTGTCACTGCGAGTAAATATATTGTTAAAAATAATTGTTATAAATTAATCAGACCCACTCTCTGCACGCCGCCGATCCTCAGCATGGCTCTCCACCCTCGCAAGCATCTCCCCCACGCACTGGTCACCCCCGCTCTCTCTCTCATGCATGGGCCATAAACCTCCCCCCATCTACGCTGCTCTTCCCTGAGAATCACACCCTGTGCCCGCCCGACACCTCCCTTTCACCCTATTCACTACCGCACCCTCTGACACTCCTCTTCCTCTGTGTCTGATTGTCCAGGCCGGTCCCAGGCTATCACCTAGCCGTGCGGATGTAGTTTATGGCCCCAACTGTAAAGAATCACCCCTCTTCAAAGTAGTTACAGTAGATCAAGGCCCCCACCCCATGAGATCCGTCACACCACACGCGTTCCTACTATCTGATAACGATCCTTTATTGTGATTGGGGAGGGGATTCTCACTGTAAGGGTGTGTGGGACCGAGCCTGAAGCGGAAGATTCCAGGGATGCCTTTTTGTACATCAAAGTCTTCACAATTATGTGTCACATTAAAAATATATAGCACTCCAACAAAGTAGTAGGATTATAACACTTTAATAACTTATAAATATATACAATGCTCCAACAAAGTAAACACGTTAAAAAAAATTTTTTAACAACTATTTACATGGCAGCCTGCTGCAACATCTTTCTCAAAGCAACAATGGGCTGCTTTGGTTTGTCTTTTAGTCGGCAAAATCCGTCGGCCTGTGAGGTGGCGTCAGTAGCAGTCCGTTGTGCGAATAGGCCGAAGGCAGCATAACGCACCGAGATCCGGACAGCACCCAGGTGGTGTCCAGTAAGTTGCAGCACTGGTCTGGCCATCCTACAATGCTGTGCCGAAAAACGGCGTGGGGCGCCCCGGGGGAGGGAGGCGGCGCGAACGGGCCTCCCCCGCCTCCCCAGGTGGAGGCTCCTCTGCTGCAGTGGGGCGCCCTTTAGCGTTTCAGTCGCCATTCAACTGTTTAGTGCCCGCTTTTGCGGCACTGTGCCTCATCCGCCATTCAGCTGAGTTGCGCCCACTCTTGCGGTGCAGCGATAGGCGGCTGCCACAGGACTCTTAAAATGGCGGCCGGCTCGTCGGATTTGGGCCTGCTCCACTAAAATGGCCCTGGGACACATTTGAACTCGGACATTTGCCTGCTACGGCTTGGGCCCCATTCTCGAAAGCGTCCCCTCAGCCTTGAAGATTCTACAAAAGTCATCGGGGCCCCCGACTCCCGCAGGCTTCCGGTGGGGAGCGGCTGCCATGATTGCTTGCGGAATGGCCACGACGGAGCCACGAGATGGTGGTGCTCTCATGCTGACGCCAGCTTCAGTCTGAAACATCCAGAAACATCAGTGATGTCATTTGAGATGTCATCAGTGATGTCATCAGTGATGTCACTGACCATGTCATGAATTATGTAATATGTGACATCATCTGCAGTGGATTGCGGGTGCGCGATATATAGTTAGTGCAGCTAACTATATATGCGAATTTCAATGGTTTTGTGTGAGTAAAATAAGGTTTTGTAAATGCTAATTCCTAACTATATATGGTCTATAACCCATGTTTTTTTCAGTGAATATATATATATATATATATATATATCCAAAAACAATTCCACACGGTGAAGAAAGGAATGTCCAGGCCAGCTTTGCGGTTTTAAAGAGCTTTAATGTTCAGCTCCTACCCAACGCGTTTCGAGGTAAAACCTCTTGCTCACGGGGCAAGAGGCACCCGTGAGCAAGAGGCGCCAGCTTCGAAACGCGTTGGGTTTTGTCCGTGTGCCAATAAATATTTAGCACTGAATGAACATTTGGGCCCCGGCTCTGGTGTGTGGCTGATTTATGAGCGCGAACTACCAGGAGTGTGCTGAGATATATATATATATATATATGTATATATATATATATATATATATATTCACTGAAAAAACCATAGGTTATAGACCATATATAGTTAGGAATTCGCATTTACAAAACCTTATTTTACTCACACAAAACCATTGAAATTCCATATATAGTTAGTTGCACTAACTATATATCGCGCACCCGCAATCCACTGCTGATGATGTCACATATTACATCATTCATGACATGGTCAGTGACATCACTGATGACATCACTGATGACATCTCAAATGACATCACTGATGACATCTCAAATGACATCACTGATGACATCACTGATGACACCTCATTTGACATTACTGATCACATCACTGATGATATCATTCATGTGATAATACGATGAACCTCTTCAGACTCTAATATAACCTTAGATACAATCAGTGTAAACAGACACTCACAGACTGTCACTCATCCATGGAGTTACTCACACACCTAGTCAGTCATGCAAAGAATCAATCACACCTCCATTTCCTCAACTATACAGTTATACAAACTTTACTTATTCAAACATATACTAACACATATTTACTCTCTTATACAATCCCTGATACAAGTTCACAATGATCCATACAGCCACTCACACATTCACTGGCTCTTATGCACAGTTATTTATATATGTCAACTCTCACATGTGCTGTGTTTTACATATGTACTTACTTTGACATGTTGCACTGAGATATCCATTCACTCACCAATACACTCATGCACACAGTCAACCGCCCATACAGCTGTTTCCACATGCACTTTTGAAACCATATATCTAGTGAATCAACTGCTCACACATCTATGCACAGAGTCATACACCTCCCAGCCACCCACACACACACTCAGTCTCCCATACAAATACTTGGGCAACCAATCAATAACCCATATAGTTACTCATATAGCTACTTATCAACACATGCAACAGTTTACAGAACAACAGACATAATGATGCACAAATTAAGACAGTTTAGTCACTAACCCATGCACTCAGTGAGACACATTTAATCACTCACTCATACAGTCAGTCATGCACCTACTAAATCCTTCATCCAGACACTTATACATCCACTCATTCTTCAATATGTAAGACATATTTTAACTTTACAGAAACATACAGTCACTGGATGTTGTCATCAGTGATGTCATTTGAGATGTCATCAGTGATGTCATCAGTGATGTCACTGACCATGTCATGAATGATGTAATATGTGACATCATCAGCAGTGGATTGCGGGTGCGCGATATATAGTTAGTGCAACTAACTATATATGGAATTTCAATGGTTTTGTGTGAGTAAAATAAGGTTTTGTAAATGCGAATTCCTAACTATATATGGTCTATAACCTATGGTTTTTTCAGTGAATTTTCAAGGTTTTGTAAATGCTAATTCCTAACTATATATGGTCTATAACCTATGGTTTTTTCAGTGAATTTTCAAGGTTTTGTAAATGCTAATTCCTAACTATATATGGTCTATAACCTATGGTTTTTTCAGTGAATATATATATATACATACATATATAAACATATATCATCTGTATATCTATATAAATACAAACATAAATGCATGCATACACATACTTATATGCATACAGATGCATGTTATTTACATGAAAGTTGAAAAAACACTAATAAAAGCAAAGCTAAAAAGCCACCTCATTACAAACAGAATGGCTTTAACTTAAACGAGGGCGAGATCTATTGCATTTTCAATGCTTGTTTACTTTGGTTCCATCAAGAAGGCATTCAGATGTGTCACACATTTGCCATAAATTCTGAATGTTAGCACTCTAGTTGCACATTAGATCACTGTAGTAAAGCTACTGCTCACCAGGGACGTCTGCTGCTGGTATTCAAAGTGCATGTTTCAGTCTGCATGTCAGAATTTTTTTAATGAAATAGAAGAGGATTTGAGAAGTCACTCAAAATGATCCCTAATTTTTCTTTCTGAAGCACTAATCATACTTTCTATGGCAAAATTAACCCCCTCATGTTGTTCCTTTTTAAATTGAGTGTTTTCAGACTTACCACTTCATTCCAATCAAGATGGCTTCTGGTGTGCCATACTTTTGTCATAAGTAAGACTGTTAGCGCTCTAGTTGTTCTTTAGAACACTCTGGGACATTCTGTCATTGGGCTATACTTGGGGTACATCTGGGTGATATTTGGGCTACATTTAGGCTCTTTTGTCTCTGGTGGCCATCTTGGGAGACTGTATGTCAGAATTTTTTAATGAAATTGAAGAGGGTTTGAGAAGTCACTCAAAATGTGCCCTAATTTTTCTTTCTGCAGCACTAATAATACCTTCTATTGCATAATATACCCCCTCGTTTTATTCCTTTTTAAATTAAATGTTTTAAGAGTTACCACTTTATTCCCATCACGATGGCTCCAGGTGTGCTATACCTTTGTAATAAGTAGGACTGTTAGCGCTCTAGTTGTTCTTTAGAACACTCTGGGACATTCTGTCATTGGGCTATACTTGGGCTACATCTGGGTGATATTTGGGCTACATTTGGGCTCTTTTGTCTCTGGTGGCCATTTTGGGAGACTGCATGTCAGAATGTTTTAATGAAATAGAAAAGGATTTGAGAAGTCACTCAAAATGTGCCCTAATTTTTCATTCTGCAGCACTAATCATACTTTCTATGGCAAAATATACCCCCTCATGTTGTTTCTTTTTAAATTAAATGTTTTAAGAGTTACCACTTTATTCCAATCAAGATGGCTTCAGGTGTGCCATACCTTTGTAATAAGTAGGACTGTTAGCGCTCTAGTTGTTCTTTAGAACACTCTGGGACATTCTGTCATTGGGCTATACTTGGGCTACATCTGGGTGATATGTGGGCTACATTTGGGCTCTTTTGTCTCTGGTGGCCATTTTGGGAGACTGCATGTCAGAATGTTTTAATGAAATAGAAAAGGATTTGAGAAGTCACTCAAAATGTGCCCTAATTTTTCATTCTGCAGCACTAATCATACTTTCTATGGCAAAATATACCCCCTCATGTTGTTTCTTTTTAAATTAAATGTTTTAAGAGTTACCACTTTATTCCAATGAAGATGGCTTCAGGTGTGCCATACCTTTGTAATAAGTAGGACTGTTAGCGCTCTAGTTGTTCTTTAGAACACTCTAGGAGGCTGCAGTAGAACACAAAGGAATCAACTGACAGTCTCTGTCTTTGTTGGATGTACATGTTTTACTGAGAATGTCAGACTTCATTTTCACATGACTGAGAAAGATAATGTGAATTTACAGAAAATATGCTTTCAGTTTAGCTTATAGATCCCCTTCCAAACCACTGTGGGAAAATCATGAGATATTAGTTTTCTTTCAAACAATATTCATGATATCACAGCAGAAGGTTTTTTCACATGGTAAAATCACCTTAGAACCCACCACAATTCCTAAAACGAGTATGGTACCATCAACAAATGATTTATAATGTAACTAAAGTCCTAAAACCCTCTATTAACTACAATGCTTTTTAATGAGGTGCTATCATGTATATTGGTCCCAAGATGGCTGCCAACACTTCTTGGATGAAGTGCTGACAGCCAATCAGATCAGATGTGTGGTTAGGCTCCGCCCAGATATATATCTTTTTTTTAACCTAAATTACTCAAAATCCACTGGAGCACATATATTGAGACATAGCAAAGGCACATCGGGCTAACAGTCCCTACAATTTTGCCAAGTTTCGTGCAAATCCATTCAGCCGTTCGAGCTAAAAGTGAGGCCAACCGCCCTATGGAAATTAACATGGGAAAAATGTGTTTTGGGACCCCCCTTTTTTCTCGGCCCCCCCTTGATGAAACCCCCCCAAATTGTCAGGGGCTGCTCAGAAACAAAATGTTCCATTTTCCTGAAAATTTCAGCCAATTCCGTCCACAAACGCCAAAGTTATTATACATAGAATTTTCAAAAATCCCATAGAGAAAAAATCCTAACTATATATACCTACTGGCGACCGCCAGTAGGTAATATATATATATATATATATATATATATATATATATATATATATATATATATATATATATATATATATATATATTCAATGAAAAAACCATTGGTTATAGAACATATATAGTTAGGAATTTGCACTTACAAAACCTTATTTTACTCGCATAAAACCATTGAAATTCCATATATAGTTAGATGCGCTAACTATATATCGCGCACCCGCAATCCACTGCTGATGATGTCACATATTACATCATTCATGACATGGTTAGTGACATCACTGATGACATCACTGATGACATCTCAAATGACATCACTGATGACATCTCAAATGACATCACTGATGACATCTCAAATGACATCACTGATAAAATCACTGATAACATCTCATTTGACATTACTGATTACATCACTGATGATATCATTTATGTGATAATACATCTTCAGACTCTAATATAACCTTAGATACAATCAGTATAAAAAGACACTCACAGACTGTCACTTATCCATGGAGTTACTCACACACCTAGTCAGTCATGCAAAAAATCAATCACACCTCCATTTCCTCAACTATACAGTTATACACACCTTACTTATTCAAACATATACTAACACATATTTACTCTCTTATACAATCCCTGATACAAGTTCACAATGATCCATACAGCCACTCACACATTCACTGGCTCTTATGCACAGTTATTTATAGATGTCAACTCTCACATGTACTGTGTTTTACATATGTACTTACTTTGACATGTAGCACTGAGATATCCATTTACTCACTAATACACTCATGCACAGTCAACCGCCCATACAGCTGTTTCCACATGCACTTTTGAACCCATACATATAGTGAATCAACTACTCACACATCTATGTACAGAGTCACACACCTCCCAGCCACCCATACACACACACTCAGTTTCCCATACAAATACTTGGACAACCAATGAATAACCCATACAGTTACTCATATAGCTACTGATCAACATATGCAGCAGTTTGTAGAACAACAGATATAATGATGCACAAATTAAAACAGTTTAGTCACTAACCCATGCACTCAGTGAGACACATTTAATCACTCACTCATACAGTCAGTCATGCACCTACTAAATCCTTCATCCAGACACTTATACATCCACTCATTCTTCAATATGTAAGACATATTTTAACTTTACAGAAACAAACAGTCACTGGATGTTGTCATCAGTGATGTCATCAGTGATGTCATTTGAGATGTCATCAGTGATGTCATCAGTGATGTCACTAACCATGTCATGAATGATGTAATATGTGACATCATCAGCAGTGGATTGCGGGTGCGCGATATATAGTTAGCGCATCTAACTATATATGGAATTTCAATGGTTTTATGCGAGTAAAATAAGGTTTTGTAAATGCAAATTCCTAACTATATATGTTCTATAACCAATGGTTTTTTCATTGAATTTTCAAGGTTTTGTAAATGCAAATTCCTAACTATATATGGACTATAACCTATGGTTTTTTCTGTGAATTTCAATGGTTTTTTAATAGCAAATATCAAAAGCTGTCAAATGTCAAGTACGTGATAGGTAAAAACGTTTTCGTGTTTATGCACGCTCATGTGCTTTGAACGCTTCCCCCCCCCCACTCCCCTCTTTTCTCTTAGTAGTACTCTCTCTTTGCAGATAGTGAAGGGTAGTTAACGCAGACCTTTACCCCCGTTGTAATCCGTCGTACCTGCTTGTCTCTCCATTTGATAGATTGTTATCCAAGCATTTACTGTTTTAGAATTGGTTCTCTTTGGATCATTCTCTATTTACAAACAAGCACAAAGTCGCAATACTCTGTTTAGTCTTTGCAGATAGTGAAAAATCGTGTAAAAAAATAAAAGTAATCGTGCAAAATCAGTAGACCACTAATTGGATCTCTTTTTGACCTTGCTAAAATACAAACATTAGGAACAACCCTTCATGAGAAATACGAAAATAGTGAAATGAACTGAGCTCCACACCATGAGGGCTGCAAGACAGCTCGGCTCCGTCACCCACCCTGCCCAAAATAACGACAAACCCTATGCAAATATTATAAATATAGACAACACACCAGCAAAGAAACAGGGTAAAACATTTTATTAAATAACTTTTTACATAACTATTTTATACTTTTTGTTGCCCGATCAGGCTAGCTCAATCGATCGAGCATGAAACTCATGCACTGATAGCAAGCGTTGAGAGTTTGTAGAACGATGGCTTCAGATTTTCTACATACGGTGTAGTGGCGCGAACTGGGAGGGGGCGTTTGGATCCTGCCCCTTCCCCAAATAAGATTTTCATACGTGAGTGTTCGTTCATGCTTTTGGTCCCTGAGTTGCTTCGATGTCACTGCCTTACACAAATGGCATAAGTTCTGGATGTTGAGTGCCATACTTCAGAGTTCTAAGCAGCGCTTGTAACACTGTCTAAACCTTATTTGCACCTGCTGCAGCTTCACTATTCAAAGTAAGTGGGGTCCGTTTGTGGACCTGACTGCATTGGAAAACAATGTGATACGGTGCCTCCCTAAACCGCTTGACGGAGGCCCCCGAGGGGCGGTGAGATGGCGCGGACTGGGAGGGGGCGCTTGGCTCCTGCCCCCTCCCCAAGTCGTGTTGCCCTGGTGTGGCCTGAGATCGCCCCCAACATAGGCGGCCGGCTCCCGGGGTCCGGCGGAATTTTTTGCCTTTTGATGACTCTTCCATTCTGGACCTTGTCCCACAATCCGTTTGACCTGAAGACACGCTGTAGTGGGGCGCCCCTTTACCGTTTTAGTTGCCATTCCGCCCGCTTTTGGTACTCTGTGCCTCTTCCGCCATTCAGCTGTTTACCGCCCGCTCTTGCGACTACAGCGTCTCGCTCACCATGTAGTTGATTTGCTCCCGCTCTTAAGATTTAACAGAACTTTTTGGACTGCTGAAAGCGGTTGTATTCCGACCGCTGGTTGGTGAAGACATTTTGACTATATTCTGGACCTGCGTTGTCGCGTAATGCGTCATATGACGCGCCGCGTTAGCGCACCCGGAAGTGCTCCGGTGCGCAAGGCGCAGCTTCCCGGAAACGATCCAGAGCGCACCGCGCAGCGCGTAACGTAAGCATAACAGGTCATGTGACTTGTTAATAAAACTTTTCATTGGTTCATTTTACTTTTGTTTTCCTAATGATGTAAGACTAGGTCATGTGACCAAAAAATAAAACTTTTCATTGGATTAAAACATTTTTTTTCCCAAACGATGAAAGCCCCACCTTGTTTCTGGATGTTTCAGACTGAAGCTGGCATCCCCATGAGAGCACCACCATCTCGTAGCTCCGTCGTGGCCATTCCGCAAGCAATCATGGCAGCCGCTCCCCACCGGAAGCCTGCGGGAGTAGAGGGCCCCCAAGACTTTTGTACAATCTTCAAGGCTGAGGGGACGCTTTCGAGAATGGGACCCAAGCCCTGGCAGACAAGCGTCCGAGTTCCAAGGTGTCCCAGGGCCATTTTACTGGACCAGGCCCAAATCCGAAGAGCCGGCCGCCATTTTAAGAGTCCTGTGGCAGCCGCCTATCGCTGCACCGCAAGAGTGGGAGCAACTCAACTACATGGTGAGCGAGACGCTGTAGCCGTAAGAGCGGGCGGTAAACAGCTGAATGGCGGAAAAGGCACAGTGTAGCAAAAGCGGGCGGAATGGCGACTGAAACGATAAAGGGGCGCCCCACTACAGCAGACGAGCCTCCGCCATGTGCTTCAAAACTGCATACGTATCTCGTGATATCAAGGTTGGGCAACCAGTACACAACAAGCAGTTACGAGTCCCATTTACACCGGCGCCATTTTGGGCGCGGCCGGGCAGGTCCAGGATCTAGTCAAACATAACAAATGAGGCTGACGTCTCTGAAGCAGTTGTGGCACAGCAGGACATAGCAAATAAACATGAAGTCTCTAAAGCTGTTAACTCACTGCAGGACAAAACAAGTGAACCTGAAACCTCTGGAATAATTGTCGCTCAAAAGAACAACACACAAAACTCTGTAGAGCCTGAAGAAAGAAAAACAGAAGGGCACTGTAGTTTCAGACACACTTAACACTAATGACTTAACAAGGATATCGTCTGTTTATGAAGCAGTTATCATGTTCACAGAATTGACAAAGAAGTGTGCAGACACCAATGCTATTAAGAAACACAAGGAAATCCCTAACGCATCAGCATTCTCGGAAGAGGTTGACACAGATAACATCTTAAGGAACAAAGAAAGACAAAATAAGGATGAGTAAGTTATCACTTTAGTTTTTTCATCAGCTAGCGACAGCAAGAAACATATTGTAATGGAGATTAGAAAGGTTACGGATGGATGAATAAATTATCCAAAGAAATGGCGACTCCCCCCCTTTACCAGATTAGCTAAATCTTTGCGTAATTTGGACGTTAAAGTTATATTATTGTTGTTGTTCTTGTTATGGTTATAGTTCTGGCTAATTTTAGCAAGAAACACATTGTAATGGAGATTAGAGAGGCTACGGATGGGTGGCCCAGGATATCACCACTGTTCCCCATGTCATAAAACCATAGGATGTTCAATAACTGAAACAGCTAATATGGGTTTACTTACAGGGGACATCTTTTGTTCTGTTTTGTAAAGTAAAACTATTGTGAACGCAAGTATTATACATAGTAAGTGTTTAATATAGCATTTGTCAGTCATTGGTTAAGCAGCTAGGACCTGTTCACTCTTGACACCCCAGGTGCTGTGTATGTTGCACTATAGTGCTGCATCGGGAATACGGACAACCCTATTGATGTTGATTTTTCATTATTGATTATTGTAAAAAAAATGGCGACTCCCCCCTTTAGCAGATTAGCTAAATGTTTGCGTAATTTGGGCATAAAAGTTATATTATTGTTGTTGTTGTTGTTATCGTTATAGTTCTGGTTAATTTCCATTCAGAGTGTCCTACACAGCACCACTCTAGGTAAACACTACTTTATGTAAAACCTGGGACATAGCACTCATTGAAACTATAGTTGGTCACCATGGGGTTTAAAGAAGGGATGGTTCTTCACCTGGGTGCCTTCCACAACTCAGCACGTTGTGCTGCCTTGGGACTATTCGCACAAAAGACAGCTTCTGACCATTGTTGTTTTTTTTATCAAAAAATGTTTAAATATATTTACAGTTTTTGTTGCGTTCGTTATATTTAAAAGTTAATAAAGTTTTATAATCCAACTTTCTTGGAGTACTATATTTTTTTTAAAAATCGGGTGAATGGGGCCTTGAATCGGGTTATTGTCATGTGTGGGCTTTGCAAGTGTACTGCTACAGGATCGGACATTTCAAACTCAAATGCACGTTCTATTTCTTACCTTTCCGAAGCATGGAGCGCAATAGCAGGCAGAGAAAGGGTGATGCACGTGTTGAACACTGCCTGGCCTGGCAAGTTGCTGGCAGTGCCCCCCCGCCCGCTCCTGAAAGAGGGCACACACACACCGCTGCCCCGAGTACTTCACAAATCTTTAAAAGACCATGCGCTTGTTCATGAGGCTTAAATGGTTTATCACCCCTTCGAGAACCCCTACATCGACCCTCTGACGTTTCCTAGAAGAATTAGCACGTAACACAATACCAAGCCCTGTCAGCTGAAACCCCCGAGGAATCGTGGGGCATATTATCAAGGGGGTTTATTTCCGCTTTTTTGGCTTTAAAAGCCAAAAAAAAGGAGATAAAATTATCTCCCTATTACCAAGCTGTCGCTAACACCAGTTAGTGACAGCTAAAAGGAGATAGCGACCATCTTGGGCCCCGCTTTGCATGTCAGTGATATTTATCACTAATGACATGCAAAGTGGGCGTGCCAAGATGTTAGCGACTGGAAACAGTCCCTAACCATCGCTATCTCCTATTACCAACTTTTGGAGATATTCGCGCTAAGCGCGAATATCTCCAAAAGCTAACACCTGCCCTGAGCAGTTTTTAGCCATGTTATCCAATGGAAGGTGGATAACATGGCTAAGAGCATTTGCTGGATAATGCATGAATATCGCTGACTTTTCAGCGATATTCATGCATTGCGGCCGTTTTTTATCGCATTTGCGATAAACCTTGCTAATAGCAAGGTTTATCTGCGATAAAATTCGCCGATGTGCGGCAATAATTTTTGTCTCTAAACAAGTTAGAGACAAAAATTATCGCTAGTTGTTGGTAATATGCCCCCGGGTTTTTCCTTGCAGGAATCGGGAGGCGGAAGACTAGCACTGAAATCAGTAGTCTCACGCCTGAATCGGGAGGATTGGTATGTCTGGATTCTCTACAGCTGGGGCCATAAACTACATCCGCAGGGCTAGGTGATAGCCTGGGTCCGGCCTGGACAATCGGACACAGAGGAAGAGGAGTGTCAGAGGGTGCGGTAGTGAATAGGGTGAAAGGGAGGTGTCGGGCGGGCACAGGGTGTGATTCTCAGGGAAGAGCAGCGCAGATGGGGGGAAGTATATGGCCCATGCATGAGAGAGAGAGCGGGGGTGACCAGTGCGTGGGGGAGATGCTTGCGAGGGTGGGGAACCGTGCTGAGAATCGACGGCGTGCAGAGAGAGGGTCTGGTCAAGGCATCTAAAATGGCTGCCGTGCACGACAAAATTGTGGCATTGGACAAAAAGGCAAGATGGCGCAGACAATGTTTATCAATAAGGATTCATTGGGCCCCGCTTTGCATGTCAGTGATATTTATCACTAATGACATGCAAAGTGGGCGTGCCAAGATGTTAGCGACTGGAAACAGTCCCTAACCATCGCTATCTCCTATTACCAACTTTTGGAGATATTCGCGCTAAGCGCGAATATCTCCAAAAGCTAACACCTGCCCTGAGCAGTTTTTAGCCATGTTATCCAATGGAAGGTGGATAACATGGCTAAGAGCATTTGCTGGATAATGCATGAATATCTCTCACTTTTCAGCAATATTCATGCATTGCGGCCGTTTTATATTGCATTTGCGATAAACCTTGCTAATAGCAAGGTTTATCTGCGATAAAATTCGCCGATGTGCGGCGATAATTTTTGTCTCTAAACAAGTTAGAGACCAAACTTATCGCTAGTTGTTGGTAATATGCCCCCGGGTTTTTCCTTGCAGGAATCGGGAGGCGGAAGACTAGCACTGAAATCAGTAGTCTCACGCCTGAATCGGGAGGATTGGTATGTCTGGATTCTCTACAGCTGGGGCCATAAACTACATCCGCAGGGCTAGGTGATAGCCTGGGTCCGGCCTGGACAATCGGACACAGAGGAAGAGGAGTGTCAGAGGGTGCGGTAGTGAATAGGGTGAAAGGGAGGTGTCGGGCGGGCACAGGGTGTGATTCTCAGGGAAGAGCAGCGCAGATGGGGGGAAGTATATGGCCCATGCATGAGAGAGAGAGCGGGGGTGACCAGTGCGTGGGGGAGATGCTTGCGAGGGTGGGGAACCGTGCTGAGAATCGACGGCGTGCAGAGAGAGGGTCTGGTCAAGGCATCTAAAATGGCTGCCGTGCACGACAAAATTGTGGCATTGGACAAAAAGGCAAGATGGCGCAGACAATGTTTATCAATAAGGATTCATTGGGCCCCGCTTTGCATGTCAGTGATATTTATCACTAATGACATGCAAAGTGGGCGTGCCAAGATGTTAGCGACTGGAAACAGTCCCTAACCATCGCTATCTCCTATTACCAACTTTTGGAGATATTCGCGCTAAGCGCGAATATCTCCAAAAGCTAACACCTGCCCTGAGCAGTTTTTAGCCATGTTATCCAATGGAAGGTGGATAACATGGCTAAGAGCATTTGCTGGATAATGCATGAATATCGCTCACTTTTCAGCAATATTCATGCATTGCGGCCATTTTTTATCGCATTTGCGATAAACCTTGCTAATAGCAAGGTTTATCTGCGATAAAATTCGCCGATGTGCGGCGATAATTTTTGTCTCTAAACAAGTTAGAGACAAAACCTATCGCTAGTTGTTGGTAATATGCCCCCGGGTTTTTCCTTGCAGGAATCGGGAGGCGGAAGACTAGCACTGAAATCAGTAGTCTCACGCCTGAATCGGGAGGATTGGTATGTCTGGATTCTCTACAGCTGGGGCCATAAACTACATCCGCAGGGCTAGGTGATAGCCTGGGTCCCGCATGGACAATCGGACACAGAGGAAGAGGAGTGTCAGAGGGTGCGGTAGTGAATAGGGTGAAAGGGAGGTGTCGGGCGGGCAAAGGGTGTGATTCTCAGGGAACAGCAGCGCAGATGGGGGGAAGTATATGGCCCATGCATGAGAGAGAGAGCGGGGGTGACCAGTGCGTGGGGGAGATGCTTGCGAGGGTGGGGAGCCGTGCTGAGAATCGACGGCGTGCAGAGAGTGGGTCTGGTCAAGGCATCTAAAATGGCTGCCGTGCACGACAAAATTGTGGCATTGGACAAAAAGGCAAGATGGCGCAGACAATGTTTATCAATAAGGATTCATTTATAACAAAATATTTACTCGCAGTGACAAAATGGTGGTCAACACTTCCTGATTTCCATCGAATCGAACGTTAACAGACGTCACGCAGCAAAAAAAACAAAAAAAGCTCACGCACAGCCGCTGGAAGACATGTATCAACATATATGAGCCTCCTCAGCCACCCTCAGAAAACATAAGGGGTCAGGATACGTCTCCCGCACCCCCTTATACCTAGTAATTTAATTAAAACGAAACACAAAATGGCGAATTCCCGTTTCGCTACCAGTTTGCGGCCCAGTTCGCGGCCCGGGTAGCGCTTCTACCGTGAAAAATATATATTTTTTTATTTTCCCCACGGGACCCTTTAATAACCCCAACATCATTCCTAGGGGGTCAAGAGATGTATACCTTGCCCCCTTTCATTAAATTCCCCCTTCGTTTTTCACCTCTTCTTCTCTCTCGATCCTACCGAGAGATAAGATGGCGGCTGCTCCGGACTGTTTAGAATGTTGACAGACACCGGAGAGCCAATCAGCTTTCTGCGCGCAAAGTTCCGTTTCGCGAAAAGTAAGCGGACCGGAGCGCAGCCCGGAGCGCTGTTACAGATATATATCTTGTTTTGAACGTTAATTTCTCAAAAACCACCAAGTTTCGTGCAAATCCATTCAGCCGTTCGAGCTAAAAGTGAGGCCAAAGGCCCTATGGAAATTAACATCGGAAAAACGCGTTTTGGGACCCCCCTTTTTTCTCGGCCCCCCCTTGACGAAACCCCCCCAAATTTTCGGGGGCTGCTCAGAATCAAAATGTGCCATTTTCCTGAAGATTTCAGCCGATTCCGTCCACAAACGCCAAAGTTATTAGACATAGAATTTTCTAAAGTCCCATAGAGAAAAAATCCTAACTATATATACCTACTGGCGACCGCCAGTAGGTAATATATATATATATATATATATCCTCAACACGCCTGCTTCCAAGTACAAACAAGCTCCAGAACACTCGGGTTCACTTTTTAGATGGCTCTATTGTGGCTCACAACAGGTGAGGTAACGCATTTCAACTGCAGCAGCTGTCTTTGTCAAACATTCTGCCGTCGCCATTGCATATTCATTTATAGATGTTCCTGGCATTTGGTAATTAAAGTGACAGTGCAACTTGTATATTTAAAGTGATGCTTGCAGATGCACCCTCTTCACTCCTGCCATACGTTTTTGAATATTATGTTTTCAAACCATGTGAAATAAAGTGACAAGTGCCTCCAACATATATCTAAAACCTTCAATTAGTTTTGCATTAAAAAGACAGTGACTTTGATGAAAATTAATATATATACACATATAAATACAGACATCTGCGGGGTCAGTTAAGGGCTATATGGCTATGTGTAATGCAACAGCCTTCTATTCAATCCAATGATTACAATTTGTAAAATCAGCCACATTTTTCTAGTTATAGACACAATGTTAATAAAGGGCAAGTGCCCTTTTCTTTATATATTTTTACCCCTGACTACCTAAATAACATGGTAGAATCGTCATTGTTATTTCTTCAAACTATACAAGATTCTGCTAGAATAAATAGAATATAATTTCTAATAAAGTGCTGTGCAATTAAATACTATATATATATATCATCAGGAATTAAACAATTATAAATTATGAATTACGGGATTGGTCTTGAGAGAAATTAGTTTAGAAAATGAAATTACTTGAAAAGTGGCCTCTTACTTCATTGAAATTCAGACAGAAATTTGCCTCACTGTAGAAATTCATAGATGGGCATGCAGGTCTCCTTCAGTGTTAATGCCGTTGGGAATCCTCGAATTAAAGCGTGAAATGTATCTGGACTCAAACTGTCTTGTGGTGTAGTTCCTATATCCCCGATAGGCGCTGCGCATTGGAATAATTTACACTATAGTTTTGACGTAGGACTGAGGTCAGTATGCCTCTATCGAGTACATTAAACTTAATTACTTGTGTGTGCCAGCTAACTTAGAGGTCACTTGAAACTTCTCGAATAAACAAGAAGGGATTAGTTTCTGATAACCGCATAAACATGACAACTTTGTTTCCCTGAGAATCTGAACAATCTCAGAATTGTAGAAACAATAGATAACAGTTTCACTCAGTCACTTTAGGGTTAGCAGTAAGATAAAATAATATTGCAATAGCATGGTTTGTAGCTATGACATATATTCATATATTCATAAAAATACATACATAAATAACACAGCCTAAAATGTGAATACTTATCTGATGCTTCTAGCTAGTTCTACCCCAGTGTACCTAACCTAAATGTAGTACGAGGTAAGAAGTAGGTGCTGTTTGTCTATAGTCTAGTTTAGCTGTAGTTTAGATTGGTGTAGCCAAGATTTGCCAAACGTCCCTCTAGGTTCTAGTCCGCTCCATGCCATAGAATGAGAGAGGTTGAAATCTCTTTCTGGGTCTCGATCTCTAACACCCCGCAAGGGGAGTCAGACACACTAGGGCTGTATTCTCTGCGAGGAGGATGACAGCGCCCGGTCAGTGCGTTAGACGGGGACTCGACTTCCTCCCGAACTTGCCGTGGCGAGGCGTGTCGTGCAAGTATGCAGCCGAACTGTGGTTTGCCATGGCAAGTGAAGGTATATTTATACCTTGAAGGTGTTTAGGAATGCCAGTATTGAGGTAAAGGTTGGGCAGAAGAACATCATGAATGAACCCCTAAAGAATAGATGTTCATGCATAATGTTAGATTTGGGGGTTTCTAGTTGGCACAGATAGGTACTTTTGACAAATAGTGACCCTTGCCTCTAGTCCGGATAAGGGGATTACACTCTTAAAATAACCACTGCTCACCTCCTTGGTAGCTTGGCATGATCAGACAGGCTTATCTCAGAAGCAATGTGTTAAGCATTTGTGACCACATACAGTAACCCAGTGACAACACTACAGATGGACACCACACAAGGTTTTATATCAACAATAAGTATACTTTATATAGAGTTACCACAAGACCATAAACAACAAAAATACACTATACTGTTACTTTAAGATGGTAGATTAAGCTTAGTTCAGTTCCGTTCTTAAGATGCCCCACTTTGTGTCAATGTACGTTAGGTTGCGTTGCGCTTCCACGACAAGCAATGTTGCAGCGTGGGAAATGCGGCAAAGTTCAGGTGCAAAGAAATAAAGACGTGAAGATCTTCCAGATGCGGCACCCTTCTCTGGGGATGCGAGAAGTTCTCGGTTTGATGCGTGGACTGCAGCGGCGACACACTTGTTCCTCAATGCGGCAGCAGCAGCTCCACGTGCGACATTCTTCTCCCACGATGCGTGAAGCTTCTGCACAATGCGACAACTACAGCGGCGACATCCACGATGCGACGGCAGCAGCTCCGATGGCGGCACCCTTCTCGGGGATGCGAGACGCTTTTCTTTGATGTGGTGCAGTGAGACAGTTCCAGCGGCGACACCCTCCTTCGGAGTTGCGACGGCAAGCACAGCAACGGCGACATGTTCCGACCTCATTGTAAGACTCCTCTCTCGATGCCATGCAATGCGACAGCTACAGCGGCGCCACCCGCCTTTGGAGTTGCGACGGCAGCAGCAGCAATGGCAACACGCTTCCTCTTTGTTGTGGTATGCTTCTCTCGATGCAGTACAGTGCGACAGTTCCAGCGCCGACACCCTCCTTCGGAGTTGCGACAGCAGGCACAGAGACACGCTTCTTCTTCGATGAGTCGCTCTTACAGATCCTTGCGACATGTAGTCCCTCAAAAGGCCAAAACAGCAGGAGGCACTTCCAAAGAACTATGGGGAGCTGGGGGTTGAAGTCTGTTGTCCCTGAGACTTCAGCAGGAGGGGAGCTCTTTCCAAACTCTTGGAGATCCTTTGCAAGTTGAAAGCAAAGAACACAAAGTTCCTTTCTCCTTCCTTTGGCAGTAAGGCAACCACTGCAGGCCAATCCCCCAAGCAGCACTTCAGCTTGGGAATAGTCTCTCCTCAGTTTCTTCAGGTTCCTCTTCTCAGTAAAGGTTTCTTCTTGTCGTCCAAAAGTGATCTAATTTCATGGGATCAGAGTCCCAATATTTATACCACAAAAACCTTTGTTCTCTCAGGGGAGAGGGGCCTTTGCCCAGTCCAAACCAGTTCTGAAGCACTCTGTTTACCAGACTTCTCCTTTCCTTTCACAGTGCAGGGCAGGCATATCAGACGCCCTACAGGAGGTGGAGCCAGCATTGTGGAAGACAAGTACAGTCCTTGAGCACTTTGTTTACAGGACTCCTTCTCTTCTTTCAGTGTGCAGGGCAGAGACATCAGCCGCTCCCCAGGTGGTGGAACCAGCATTGTGTAAGGCAGGCACAGCCGTATTCAAGGTTAAAGAGCAACTCCTCCCTCCCATCTGGATGCAGATCTCTCTCTTCACCACTGGGCTGACTCATCCTGTCTCTTGGAATCCCCAAGCCCTGTCACTCACAAAACCAAACAAAGGAATACACAACCTAGCAGAGGCAGGCTTGAAAGATTAGATAAGCAAATACCTACTTTCTAAAAGTGGTATTTGCAAACACAGAATGTTAAAACCAACTTCACTAAAAGATGTGTTTTATCATTCTGTGTTCAGGCATACTAAACTCGAAATTCTACCATGTTCTCTGAGACAATTAGGATTATAAACATGTAATAATCTAACAGCCCATTCTGGCCTATGGAGAACAAGTAGCCTTGCAATAGTGAAAAACGAAAATGGCTGTAATTCACTGTTAGGACATGCCGCACACATATATAAAAGACACCACTGCAGTCATCAGAGCACTTGAGAACCATGAGTTCGATCCAAGTTGTGAGCTTTTAGTGTCAATGGACATTGAAAGCCTTTATACGAACATTCCTCAAAATGAGGTGTTGGCAATCATAAATGATCTTTTGGACACAAGAATACGACCTCACATTGTACCGACTGAGTACGTTCACTTAAATGTATCAAATTAGATATGTTTTATTTTGTTAATACATTTGATGTTTTTTGTGACAAGTTAGTTGTTACAATAACTTGTAGACATCTAGAGACACAGATTTTTTGATATGATTAATCTGATATGGATTTTGTGATATTAATTTGAAAATGCAACTGACGCATTTGAATACATGACAAATTTTATAATTCGTTATGTTCATGTTTTTAGGGGTCACAACTGCTGATCTACTGTTTTGTCCTGAAGAAGGTCTCACTGATGTATTCTACTGGAGACCGAAACGTCGACTACTGAGTCCCATTCCTGTGATTGTGATTAAAACACACAGATGATGTATTTATGATATTGTGATAATACTCATCCCTTTTGTATTATAATGGACTGGACTCCCTTCATGAGTGAAATATAGGCTGATTTTACAATTCATTATTTCATTTATTTTGAGCTGTGTCTATGACCTGGAATTGTTGATCTGTACCCTGTTTTTTAAATTTAATAAGCAATATATAAATCAACCATTTTTATCAAAAAGTTATGCTACTCCGTGTCTCTTTCAAGCTTCATGATTAATTGATTTAAGATAGTTGATTAACTCTGACTACCTTTGGATATTCATTTATTATTGCAGTTTCTGATTAGTCAGCCAGGATCACTGAGAATTACTTTTTCTTATCCTGAACTGGAAAGCAATTATCAGAAATAAATCCCTTGCTGGTATATGTTTTAGGGAATATTGAAAATAAAAAGTTGTAACAGGCAGAGTAATTTTACCATGTATGATCCACTCAGTAGCAGTTTTTTCTGCCGCTATGAATGGTAATTTTTCCAGTTTTTCAATGCTCAGCACCGTATAGTCTGCTAGTCTTTGTGCCAGTTTGATCTGTTTATCAGTGAGATTGAATTCTGAAAAACAGTGACGTAGTGTTGATTAAACGCCAAGGTACATAGCCTGAACGCAAGTTTTGGAGCCTCCAGCCTAATAGCATGATAGAACGTAATTAAGACTGACCATGTTGCAGCATGACCAAGTCTTGTTCCATGATGTCTGTGAGAAGTTGGCCTGGTATATGATGCTCACTAGTTCTAGTGATCACCTTGTACCATGCCAAGCAACCCTTATGATGATTGGTTGTAAGTCAACCTTATAGACCAGCTATCCTAGTAGCATGGACAAAGCAGTCTTAGGCTAAACTCTGTAAAGGCATGTGAAGCAAGCTGTTTTACCATACACAATCCCCTTGAATACCAAATGAAAGGACACCACACAGATATATATTGAAAAAATATATATATTTATTTACTACAAAATCCCCTATACTCTTTATGAGCACAGAAGCAAATGCGTTAAAACAAAACACAGTTTAAATATACAAAAGTTGCACAATATGGATGAGCCCTAGGGGCCACCTAAACCATATACTAAAATAGTGGTATAAGAACCACCTAGCTGAAAGGAAGTAGGCCTAGGACCTGGTAAATCGCTGTAGCTGTTCGGGACTAACAGTGAAGAAGTCGGGAAAGGCCAGCGGGACTCGGGTGCAGTGCGGAAAGTGCACTCATATACCAATGTAAAGTCAATGGTGCGTAAAAGTTACAAAGTTAGTTATTAAGGAACCTTCCGAGTGACCTAGAAGAATGACACTTTAGACACAGACACTAGAGGTGTGTACCAGTGTAGGAACACCGGCGTTGCTGAGTTACCTCGCCCACAGGAAGCGGGTGCACAGGTGCGAAGTAGTGTTGGGTTTCGTCATGCAGGTCGATGGTGCTTGGAGCTGAAGATGCTGCAGGCGGCTCGATGTGAAGAGTTCTGGTGGACCCAAGGGTGGATCTGAAGTGGTGAAGACCTGAAAGCAGAGGGGACAATGTCCAAAGTCACTAGCCAGTGACTACCGTGGAGCCAGGATGGAACCAGGCGATGTCGGGTGCAAACAGGCGATGAGGTGCAGCTTGTCTCCTCAGCCACGTGGACATGAAGAGGTCGAGGATGTCGAGGAGTCCATCACAAGCTGTCCCATGAAGGCTATAGCTGAGGGCGGTGACGGCAACTTGATTGGAGCAAACAGGCCTTGGTTAATGCAAGCCACGCAGGAAGTGGAAAAAGCTTATCACTTGGACCAGCAAGGTCAGAGCGGGTGTTCCTTTTTACAGGAGTGAGGGCAAGTCTGGAGCAACCAGACCCGCAGTGTAAATTGTAGGTTTCATTGGCAAGATGGCTGCTGACCACGTGGCAAGTGACCGGGATGGCGCGTCGAGTGGCATGATGCAAAAAGGCCCCATGCAGATCGTGGAGATGCTGGGGTGGCTGATCTTCGGTGCAAGGGCTGCTCAGTTGTGGGGCTTCTCAAACCCCAAAGCACAGCATCGAGGGTGCCTCGGTGCTGCGCAGTCAGCTTCTCGGGGGTCTTTCAAGATGTCCGGTCCCATGTCTCTCGGTGCCTCCACTGGTCCCTTCTTTGCAGGGACTGTGGATCGGGATGTGAGAAGTCTGGGAGTATGGGTCTCATCAGGCTCTGGGCTCAGGCTCCGGCAAAGCAGATGTCGAGTTGCTGGAGGGTGCCTGTGTTCACAGGGTGGCCACTCCTAGGCCACAAGGGAGATGCTCTTCAGTCTTCTGTGCAGCAGAATGTCGAAGTTCAGTCTTCTTCTTAGTTTCAAGTTGATTCAGGATGATCTGAGGTGCTATGGCACTGCTCCCACTCTTATTCCCAATCTGGGGGTGGATCACCTGCTGGGTCCCTCCTCTGGGTGGGACCAGGAAGGGGGGCGGTTACGCCCCCTTTCCTTTGTCCAGCTCCTCGCCAGGACTGGGGCTGGAAAGCCCCAGGACCGGTTTGGACTGGCTTATGCACGAGGACACCTTGTGTGCCCCGGGCATGTCTGATTCTATTCAGCCCTGTCCTACCCAATACACAAAATCCTGTCTGGGGTGGTGCTCGCACCTCCCAAGGCAGGAAACCCTTTGTCCAAGCCTCCCTCGCTGGAAGGACTCCCAGCAGCAGGAGGTCAGACTTGTGTCTGTGGTGGCAGCATCCATTTTGTGATGCTGAGGCTCTGGTTAACTTTAACCGGGGTTCAGGTTATGTACATGTCGTGTCCCTCTAGAAGGGTGGAATGCTATCCCCGTCAACAGAACTGTCGAGGGGATAGTATTCCAAATCATATGACACCTTACTCAACATGTTTTGATAAAGCCAAACCAAAGTTAGCATATAACAGCGAGGATTATAATGCACTTAAGAGTATATGGTATGGCAATATCCCGGAACAGCTAAGGGAGTTGTTCCCGACAGTTGCAGACAGGCTCAGCTCATGCTAGAGCACCGTCTCACATGAAACCACGCACTCTGCCACCAGGATTGCCGAGGCCTTCCATAGGAGTGGCTTATAGGTTAATATGTGTCCAGTTAAGGTTAGATATCGGGATACTATATCTAAGTAAGAGGTGATTACACCAACTTACCCCAGCTGAGTGATCAGCCAGTTGTGTCAAATATGGAGGCCAGGCCAGGGGTGGCACAATACATGCTGCAGCCCCTGGTAGGCCTTGGCTACACCTATGCCCTGGGTACCTATGGTACACTGTTACAGGGGCATATAAGGAGAACCAGTTCCAATTCGTAATGCACCTAGAGTGCATTGGCATTAATTTAGAGAGAGAACAGCAGGCTGTGGGTCTGATTAGCAGGCCTACAGCCACATTATGTCATAAACCAGTGAAGCAAAAAGCAAAAATTTGGGGTGACCATAGGATAGCAGACCCTACTCTCCTACAATGTCTATGGCAGAAGACACAATGCTGTCCAATGAATATATTCTGAACGGCAGAGTCGTTAACCCATTATCTATTACAGCAGCAATTTCTCTAAATTAATACAATCAATTTCTCATATTCATACTGCAGTCTCTGCTTGGGTAATCTTCCATATTTCATTATAAGCAGTGTAGATACCAACATATATGAAACGTTTTTGACTCGGGCTTCTTGGACCTAGCAAGAATTCCCTACGGTCTGTGCCTTCTTTAAGTAAAGATAAGTGTTGTTTTACATCCTGTAGTGTAGCTTTCTGTAGCCAATCAAGGCAAAGTTTCCCTACACTGTATGTTGTTACTACCCCTGGATGCTGTCTTTGAAACGTAGCGGGTGCCTGGCCTATTGATAGTGAAACCCTGTGTTTTGTTTAGGAATCAATCTTGAAAGTTGTTTGTGTCTGTGGGTCAGAGCAACCATTTGTTCCAATCTGGATCTGATCTGTTGTGATGCAAAATATTATGTACGTTGACCTCCCCCTGTGTAGTGCTATTACTTGCAGGTACAGGTATGGACGGTGTGTTCATGTCTTTGATCTTGGCTAACTCAAGGCAAGATGTCTGTTGGACAGTGTCATTTATAAACATAATTTGCTCAGGGATGATACAGGCTCTAAACAAATCTTCTACCCCCTGCACTTGCCAATCTTTTGTACCCCAGACAGATTTTGTCTCAATGCTGTCTTTCCAAAAGTCGAAACCCTGTCTAGCCAGTTGGGAAATAAAGGTTGCAGAATAAATCTGTTTTTTATTGGTTAACATATTTTTCGTTCCTGTCTTGTTCATATTTTTAAAATAAAACTATTCTGGATTTGACAAGTTGAACCCGGAAAAATATGGAAATTTCATTGCAAACGTTTTTGAGCTACTCTTTGGAGGTGTTCCCATTGGTTATACATAAATACATTTCTAGGTGATGCCGTTTTATGTAAGAAATAATGACTATAATGGTTATAACAATACATTTGTTCATAGTCTGATGAACCCTCTAAATATTCATGATTTGTGAATACTGCAGCCATTTCTAGATCAGACATCATGTTATTAACAGTCTTGAAGTCCCAATCATCAGAAAAGGTACTAGAGGTAATTAAGTCACGTAAAGAAATCTTAAATAAGTGTGGAATCTTCAAAAGTTCAGACAGGCCAAAAATGTCATATTCAGTTCTGTCCCAAACTATACCATCTGGTAAAGGTACGGCTGTGATGTTCACTTCTGACAAGTCTCTTGCTCCACAATGGAATGATTTGTGTGGCTAGAATAGTAAGTTCACTCTTTTACTTGCAGTGTCCATTTGAATATATCTTCCATTTATCAGCATACCCAAAATATTAACAGAGCTAGCCAAAGTAGAAAGAAGAAAAATCCCAAAACAATCCATAGTTCAATCCATGGTGAAACCAGATAAGTCTTTTTCAGGAGATGAAAAAAAGTCTGTGGCTTGTTCTTTGAAAGTTCTTTGTGCTGGCGTTGTTTCAGATTCGCTGGGATCCTCAGAAAACGTATCAAAGGTAATGAAATAGCCAGAGGCAGTTCTGTCAATGGTTGGATTTGCATCAGGATTCGTTGAAATCGCTGGAACTAGTTGATTACTTGTTACTTCATTGTAGACAGGTGTATCAGTACGAACAGTTATTTGGGTCTCAAGAGGGACGAGTTCCATAGCTTTGTTGCTTAGTCCTTCATTTCTCACTGCAGAATCTTCAAAGGTGATGAGTCTCTCAGTTTGAGCCTCTTGGATTGTAGCTAGAGGAGTGTGTCTGCTGGATTGTCGGAGTCCACTTGGCCTACTGCTTAGTATTGGCCACATAGTGGGGTTTGAAGTTGAAGTTGAAGTTAAGGGTTTTATATAGCGCTCGATCACCGTGCGGTTTCTTGGCGCTGAGTATGCAAAGCTCCAGAAGGGGACAGATGTGACTGCTTAGAGTGGGAAAGCGTAAGAGAAGAGGAAGGTTTTAAGGGCCTTATGAAAATCCAGATAGGCAGAAATGGACCTAAAAGAAAAGGGAAGGGCATTCCAGAAAGGTGGGGCCAAGGTGGAAAACCTCATGCCTCCGAATTTTTTCCTCTTAAAGCGAGGAACACATAAGAGAAGGTGGGAGGAGGAAAGCAAATCTCTGTCAGGGACGTAAGCTTTAATTTTGGAATTGATGAAGGCAGGCGCAGTGCCAACCTGGGCCAGGAAGATCATGCAGCCCATCTTGAATAAGGAGCGTTCAGAGATGGGCAGCCAGTGGAGAGTTTTTAACAGTGGAGTGATATGGTGGGATTTAGGAAGTCTTTAAATTAGGCGGGCCACCTGGTTTTCAATTAGTTTTAGGCGCTGGAGTTCGTATGCTGGAACACCTACATACAAGCCATTGCCATAATCGAGGCGTGACAAGATCATGGCCAGAAGAATGAGTTTGAGAGCTGTAAGAGAGAAAAAGCGGGAGATTTTGCGTATGGTTCAGAGAGTCAAAAAGCATGATGAAACCACAGTGCTAATCTGGGGGCACATTTTGAGGTCCTGGCTAACTTTAATACCTAGAGTTTTTACAGAAACAGAGGGTGAAGGGGGAAGACCAAGGGAAGGAGGCCAGAAGGCAGGAGACCAGGGACTGGGAGAGCTGCCCGTAAGTACCAGCTTGGTCTTATCGGGATTTAGCTTTAGATGGTTGCCATTCATCCAGTCGCTGATGAAGGTCATGATGGTTTGGAAATTAAGGATTGATTCAGACAGGGGAGAAAGATTGAAGATGAGCTGGAGGTCATCAGCATAGTTGAATACCATGACCTCCATTTTTTGCAGGGCGGAAATAAGGAGGAAGATGTCGAGATTGAAAAGAAGGGGGGAGAGAGAGGAGCCCTGGGGGACCCCACAGAGGACAGAGCGAGTGGGAGCAGAGAAGCCCGCTAGTTGAACAGCCTGTGTGCGGTTCCCCAAGAATGAAGTGAGCCAGGCCAAAGCGGATCCCTGGATGCCGGAACCCTCTACACGGTCGATAAGGATGGAATGGTCGACTGTGTCGAAGGCGGCGGACAAATCGAGGAGGACCAGAGCTTGAGGGGAGTTGTTATCAGCACTCGGTCTGAGCTCATCCAGGACGGATAGGAACATTTTTTGGGTTTTATTAGGTCGATGGACCCAAATCCTTTCTCCTTTTTACCAGGAAGGGGTGGCAGAAGTACTGTTCTTGTTCCGTGGATTGCTAGGACAGGTACTGGTTGTCTGTGAGAAAGCCCAAATTCCTTCTTGTCTGCGATATTTTCTCTGACTAAATCACCAAGCTTTGGGATCCAGACAGACCTTGCTGGGACAGTTGCTTTTTTCCGAGTGGTGGTTGTCTTCAGGAACTCGTTGCTTTGTTTCGATCTTAGTTCATTTAAGTCCTGTAAAGCAGCCAAACGATCTTTAAACGTTTCATTTTCCACCACTGTGCCTTTCATGTCAAGGTCCGGAATCAACATTCTAGTCCCAAATAGGACCTCATATGGAGTGACACCCCCTAGAGAACTACTTGGCAAATTGTTTAATGAGCATTGGACCCCATAAAGATGTTTGACCCACTCATCACCCGTACCTAATACCCTAGCTGTTATAGGCGGCTTTATGTTCTGTTTTTTTCTTTCCATAACAGAATTTCCCTCAGGATGGAATGGGGAAGAATACCGCAATGCTATGCCCAAACTGGCCATGGCGTCTTTTTAAGCTCGAGAGCTGAACTCAGGACCCTAGTCAGAGTGTAGTGTGCCGATTGCGTATGTGCAGAGCGTCAACCGAGCACTGAGGCCACATCCAAAGGAACCTTGATTTTAGTGTTTGTGGGATTGCATTTTACCAAAAGGACGCCTGCTCGTAGATAGTCTAATGCTGTCTAATAATGGTGTCTGTACTGGGCTGGCTACAACATAGTCAGGTGCCTGGTGGCGTTCTGTACTGCGATCGCTATTGCAGTCTATGCATCTATTGATGAAAATGTGAATCAGTGAATTCATTCCTGGCCACCAGTACATCTCTTTTAGTTTTAAAATTGTTTTAGAGATCCCCATATGTGTCAGACCCTCTCCCAGATGTGCTTAGTAAATCAAAGCTGCTCTTCATTCCATGTTTGGGATTACCCTATCCCCACTCCAGGGATTGGAGCAAACGGAACGCTGTTCGCATCAATTATATATGAGTATTTGAGTGAAACTTTTTAGGTAACGCTGAACCACTGCCTTTGCTTACATTGACAGCCAGTATTATTTAGTGGTCTTTTTTCGTTTTTGAACGAGTGATTGCAGCTACGGAAGCCATTTGTACAGCCCCCTTTGCGGCTTCATCAGACAATGAATTCCCTTCAACGTGAACGCCATCACGTTGATGACTCAGCGTGTGTATCATGTGAGTGTTTTTTAGTCTGTTTTGCAACTGAACTACTTGTTCCCAAAGCGTTTTATGCTTGCTTGTGCCACCTTTTGCATCTTTGAAACAGTTTTGAAGCCAATTCTGTAAATATTCATTGCAAGATTGAACACAGTAAAAAGAATCGCACACTATGAGTGTGGGGAATTCGCGATCCGTATTTTCAAGTGCCATTTTGAAAGCTTGTTGTTCAGCTCGCTGAGCTGTACAATCTCCTAGGTCTGAATTTGCAAATTGCGCATACAACTTTTAACGATCGAGCATGCTGCACTACAAGCTTGCTTACCCCCTGTAGCGGGTTGTGCAGATCCATCAGTATAAATGATAAATTTGTACTGGTCAAGAGGGAGAATCTCAGTAGGCAGACGACATTCGTGTTCGTATTGCAGGAATGCTTGTAGAAGTGAAATGTTTTTGTTACTTGATTTGATTCAGGGAATACTATCCATGAGTAAAATACCTCTGTCTGGTGAGATTTATGTGCCTCTATCACAAAAACTGCTCTACCACCTCTTGGTGTTAGGCCATGTTTTATATGTTTTAGAGTGATGGCTCTCCTTAGATTTGGAGGAATGATTAAAACCTGTATAATCAAAGGCTACTGCGACATTGTCGGGTACCGCTCCACCGTTCATGGTGTTAGTCTCATTATCGGACATTGTTTAATGAAAATTGCAGAGCAAGTTTAAAGGGAACAAAGATAAGGTGCACAATATTTTTGAACACTGTATCCTTCAACATTGAACGAACCAAACACCTAATACATAGGATTTTCGTCCTACTCAGCTGTGGCGGATATTATCCCTACCCACTCCAGACGTCTTATGGAGTTTTATGAGTTGGGGTCTCTGAGAAAAGCACGACTGAGTTACTTTAGTATCTAGCATTAAAATAGTGCCTTACCAAACTGTTGGGCACCATGTAATGTAGTTCCTATATCCCTGATAGGCTCTGTGCATTGGAATAATATACACTATAGTTTTGTCATAGGACTGAGGTCAGTATGTCTCTATCCAGTACATTAAACTTAATTACTTGTGTGTGCCAACTAACTCAGAAGTCACTAGAAACTTCTCAAATAAACAAGAAGGGATTAGTTTATGACAACCGCATACACATGACAACTTTGTTTCCCTTAGAATTAGAACAATCTCAGAATCTTGGAAAAATAAACAGTTTCACTAAGTCAATTGTGCATGCTTTGTTTCTACAGAGTTACACTGAAATAGCTGGGCATTTTACCCAGGCTGTTGGTTCTACGGGGGGACGACTTGCACTATTGCTACCTGTGGTTCTGCTCGTCTTTTCCTCTCTGCGTCTTATGTGGCCTGCCACTGCATCATCCTGCCTCTATTCTGTTTGAAGTGGGATTTTCTGCTATGGCTATGTATTGGTGTTACATATTGGTATTATGCTGTCTGGTACTCTGCTTGCATTTGAAACTTTCAATAAACATACTTTTGACAAAAAAAAGGGTTTATTGAACAGTCTTATTTCTCGTGCAAGAGATATGAACTGCTACAATCGTAAGACAGAATGCAAAGTATAATACGTAAAGCGTTAGCAGTAAGATAAAATAATACTACAATAGCATGGTTTGTAGCTATGACATATATTCATAAAAATACATACATAAATAGCACAGGCTAAAATGTGAATACTCATCTGATGCTTCTAGCTAGTTCTACCCCAGTGTACTTAACCTAAGTGTAGTACGAGGTAAGAAGTAGGTGCTGTTTGTCTATAGTCTAGTTTAGCTATAGTTTAGATTGGTGTAGCGAAGATTTGCCAAAAGTCCCTCTAGGTTCTAGTCTGCTCCATACCTTAGAATGAGTGAGGTTGGAATTTCTTTCCGGGTCTCGATCTCTAACACCCCACAAAGGGAGTCAGAAACACTCGAGCTGGATTCTCTGCGAGGAGGATGACAGCGTCTGGGCAGTGCGTCAGATGGGGACTCGACTTCCTTCCGAACTTGCCGTGGCGAGCCGTGTCGTGCAAGTATGCAGCCAAACCGTGGTTTGCCAAGGCAAGTGAAGGTGTATTTATACCTTGAAGGTGTTTAGGAATGCCAGTATTGACGTAAAAGTCGGGCAGAACAACATCATGAATGAACCCCTAAGCAATAGAAGTTCATGCATAATAAATTAGTTCTTGGAGAAATCAATAACTCAAGCAAGGGGAAGTCCTAAAGGCTTAAGAGTCTGGTTTTCCAAGAACTCATTGTGGCATTGATGAAGGGATTTAGATGGCCGTGCCTGTATTTGGTTAACATGGAAAGTGCCTAAATAAGGGTTGGATTTCTATGCCTAAGTAAGGGCAATGTGAATTGTGCCTATATAAGGGCATAAATCGTGAAACCTATATACGGTATCTAAATCGACACACAACAGTTTTAGAAATCTTTCTCTGTGCCACCCCTCAATCTTGATCTAGCACAAAGTACTCCAAATTCTTAACATTGCTGTCATGCATCAGTTCGAAGTGTTTCGCTACTGGATATGACTGGTCTTTGTTCTTGATTGCTCTAATATGTTGTAAAATGCGCTAGTGTGCATGCAAAATGATACTGCCTATATAGAGCTTGATACAACTGCATCTGAGTACATATATAGCAAATTCACTACTACATGTTAATGGTTCATGATCTGCCATTTTCTATTGGAAAAGGGCAAGGACACCTCTGTGGTATTGATGCCATGATTATATGATTTACATTCATGGCATCGTCTGAAACCTCTACTCCCACTCAACCACATTTCTTGTTGTATCATCCCTGGACTGTTGACCACAGTTATGTTATGTTATGTTATGTTATGTTATGTTATGTTATGTTATGTTATGTTATGTTATGTTATGTTAAGGGGGTGCTTGTAAAGCGCACTGACACCGTTGGTTTCCTGGCGCTGATTGGATGTTCAGGGAACAGAGGGATTTTAGCTAGATTGAGGGAAACGCCAGGTTTTTAATGATTTACGGAATTGGATGAGAGTATTGGAAGTCTTGACTGGGGAAGGGAAAGAGTTCCAGAGTTTGGGGCCAAGGTATGCAAATCTCCGACCACCAGATCTACAAAGTTTGATGGGGGGGACAGCCAGGAGGTGTAGGTGTGATGATCTGAGATTGCGAGGGGGACAGTAGGGCCGGATGAGAGATTTCAAGAAAGCAGGACAAGAACCGGAAAGAGATTTGAAAATAAGACAGCCAAGCTTAAAGGCTGCCCTCAGCCTGACAGGGAGCCAGTGCAACTTGATAAGGAGGGGTTTGGCAGACTGCCATTTCGGTATCCCGAGGGCCAGTCTCGCCGCCTGGTTTTGAATGATTTGCAGCCTATGGATGGAAGATTTAGGCAAACCGTAGTAGATGGAATTTGAGAAATCCAGGCGGGAGAGGACGAGGGCCATGATGACTTGCAGCAGGGCATCTGGGGTGAGAAGGTAAGCCACCTTCCTGATCCTGCTCAGCTGGAACATACAGGAGGAGACCACCGTCCCCACCTGAGGCCCAAGGGATAGTCCGGCGTCAATAGTGACCCCAAGACTTTTCACCGCGGCCACCGGGATGGGAGGGGGGCCAAGTTCTGCCGGCCAAAAATGTGAACCCCAGTGGGCAGAGCTCCTACCAGGAAGGAGGAGCTCCGTCTTTCCTGGGTTCAGTTTTAATTGGTTCTGACACATCCACTGAAGGATATGGGACACGACTGCCTGGAAGTTAGAGATAGCAGAGGGAGAGTTTAGAGGAAAGATAAGTTGCAGGTCGTCCGCGTAATTAAAAACTGTGACGTCCCACTGACTCAGAGAAAGAAGAAGGGGGCGAAGATAGAGATTCAAAAGAAGAGGGGATAGAGAGGAGCCCTGGGGGACCCCACATGGCAGGTGCTCCCTGGGAGCCCTGAAAGTGCCTAGGCTGAGGGTCTGGGATCTCCCGGCAAGAAAGGATTTGACCCATGCCAGTGCCAGGCCTTGGATGCCGGCCTGCTCAACACGGCGGAGAAGGATGTTGTGATCCACTGTGTCGAAGGCAGCCGACAGATCTAATAATACCAAGGCCTGGGGGGTACCCTTGTCAGCTCCGTCTCTCAAGGCATCCAGGACGGCCAGGATCACAGTCTCCGTAGAGTGGCTGGGACGGAAGCCGGCCTGGTTAGCCTCGAGGAAGTTGGAGCTCTCGATGAACCTTGAGAGACAGGCGGTGACATGGGCTTCAAAAATTTTAGAGAAAAAAGGCAAGAGAGAAATAGGACGATAGTTCGCCGGGACGGCAGGATCTGCTCCCGGCTTCTTCAACAGAGGCACTAGGACGGCCTCCTTGAAGGAGCTGGGTACCGTCCCGGAAGAAAGAGAGGAGTTCAGCAAAGGAAGAATACAGTCAGTTAAAGAGTGGCAGATGTCCCGGAGTATGGAAGGCGGACAGCGATCGTCAGGAGAACCAGACTTAATGCGGACGGCTAGAGTGCTTAGGGATGTGGGGTCTAAAAGAGGAAATTGAGTGAAGGAAAGAGCGTTGTGAGGAGGAGTGACAGAATCAGTGCCAGGAAGGGTGACCGGAATGGTATCCTTAATCATAACAATTTTTTGAATAAAGAAAGTGCTAAGTGCATTACAGGATTCCTGTGTGGGGACCTGGACCGGGAGAGTCCTGGGGTCGGAGGTGAATTCGTCGAGGACTTTGAAGATTTCCTTCGACTTACAAGGGGCTAAAAGGATTTTCTCTGAGGCATAGGCTTTTTTTGCTGCAGAGATGGCTGATTTGTACTTGTTGCGGGCTGCTACATAAGTATCTCTGCTTGACGAGCAGTAGTCTCTTCTCCACTTGCGTTCTGATTGGCGGAGTTCCAGCTGTAAAGCTTTAAGTTGGGAGGTATACCATTTGTGAGAGTTACTGTGCCGGGACCGGGGGAATTTGATTAAGGGGGCAAAGATGTCGCTGGCTGACGTGAGCCAGTCAGAGATGTGGCCGTCTAGCTCATTGATGCCAGTATTGTTAGGGATAAGGGGGCGTGTGTGAGACAGATGGGGTATTAATTTAGAGGAGTCAACAGCCTTCCACTTGCGAGCGGTGCCACCCTCCCACGGGGGGATCCTGATCTGACCAGCCACCGAGATGGTAATGTCAATTAAAAGGTGATCAGACCCGACACAAGGTGTAGTAAGTGGGCAGGAGGACTTGACCCCATGAACCCAAATGTGGTCGAGAATGTGACCGCCACTGTGGGTGGGAGACTTGACTAGTTGACTAAAGTTCAGACTCGAAAGAGCTTCGAACAATTCAGTGGCGTGAGGACCAGCGTCCTTATGCTCGAACCAGTAATTAAAGTCCCCAACAATGGCTATACGGGGGGAGGAAATGGCGAGATTAGCAAGCTGTTCAGTGAAGGATGCGGGAAAAGAAGGCATAGGCTGAGGAGGGCGATAGAGTACCATAAGGGTAACTGCACCTGCCTCAGTCCCAAGGCTGAGAACCAGATTATCCACTTCAGGAAGGATCATAGAAGTGGAAGCGATGACCTTGAGGTTCTTGCGGATTACCGCTGCGACCCCCCCCCCCCCCGGAGCGGCCCCCTGGGCGGTTGGTATTTAGCATAAAATAATCTGGGGGTAACGCTGCCAAGATGTCCGGGAGGGAGTCGTCGGTTAGCCAGGTCTCAGAAAGTAAAAGAACGTCTGGGCTCTCAGTCATAAGCAGATGAAAAATGTCAGTTTGGTGTCTGACTAAGGAACGAGTGTTTAGATAGAGTAAACGGATCTGCGACTCATGAGTGGTAGGTGAGGTGAGAGGAATATCCGAGGCCAAGTAGGGGGGGAGGTTGCCAGCGATTTCCAGTGAAGTGATCCGCGTCCAGGTGTCCTGCGGTAGGGGGCTAGCAGCGGATTGAAGGAGCAAGAGGGCAGAAGAGGAGTAAGAAATGACAGTGGCAGCGTTCCTAGCCCCTGGGCCCGTCTGGCCGCGGACGGGCGCAGACGGGCTGGACTTAGGCGCGACTTCAGCGCGCTGACGGTGTGCCCGCTGCGCCCGTCCGCTGCGCTCCCTGTAAGGGGGCGCCATTTTATAGGGCTGGGGCGGTGCTGGTCTGAGCGCTGCACCGCTCACCCACACACCCTCCTCACCCAAGATGGCGGCCACCAGCGCGTCCCGGCAGGAATTGATCTCCTGCGTGGGCGACCGTGGTCATGAGGCGGCGAGCAACAAGAGCGGGAAAGGGACTGCTCAGCGCACAGTCAAGGTAAGCCCTGCATAACAAAAGAGGGTTAAACATGCACAAAGTAAATAAAATGTTTTAAAATGTTTTAAAAGATGCGCGGCAGGCGCGAGTCGGGCGAGTCCAGGGATGTGGGATCAATACATAGCAAGTGCTAATGTTTCTGAAAGATGGCTCGAATTTTTGGATTTTTAGCTGCTCCCTAGGGGTAAAAAGCAATGCTGTCTCCTGCAGGAGGCGGGAGCCAGCCGGGACAGCGGGGGCATTTAAATTGGCCTTGAGAGGGGGCCACGCGGGCCCCCCTCCTTCGAAACAATTTTTTTTAAGTAAAAGAAATGGCCTGACCCGGGGGGGATGGGTTCCCCAGGGCCGAAAATGGCCCAAGAGGGGGCTGCACGTGATGTCATCATTGATGTCACTGACCATGTCATGAGTGATATAAAATGTGAGGTCATAAGCAGTGCAGAAATTCAAGGGGATGTAAGTGCACAAATATACAGTGGGATGCAATCCTGTATCCAGTACATATAAGAATCCTTGTATTTTAATGTAAAGGATCGAAACGCCATCGACAGTTTATGTAGTTATACACTAGCTTTCCATTGTGTCACTAAATGGTGTTGATTACTTGAGTACAGCTAGGTTATTTTCATTTTGTTTACCAGCCTCCCTTCCCTAATAATTTACTTGCAAATACCCTACCTTTTCCTCATCCCCTTGTTCATGTCTTATATGTTCTATATATACTGGATACCGGATTGTATCCCACTGTATATTTATGCACTTACACCCCCTTGAATTTCCTTATATTGATTAATTCAGTGCCCTGCTGGTCACTTTTCTTCTTATAGTGCACATTGTTGTCTATAATTATTTTGTTTTTTGACTAACATGATAAGTTAAGGACCACTGTTGTCTTTAAAGAATTATCACCCCTGGTCCTTAACTACCTAGAGGGTTCTCTTGTTTCTGTAAAAACTGATCATATCTAAGGCGTGTGTTTACAATCCCACCACAAAATACATGAAATGCACTTGAAATGGTTGTACAAGAAAAAAATGAGCATTTCTACTGTACACATTTAAGGAAAATGATGTCATTCTAAGCATGAAGTATGATATCTGAAATGCAAACTGAATGAATCATGTAATTATATTGATAGAAATGGCTCTTAAATACAGAAAAAAGGGCGAGAGCATTTCATAACATAACATAGCATGTCAATATTTTTTGTATTGACGACAGGGCCAAATATTTCCTCTAGGAAGTGTTCAGAAAGAATTTCTTGTTCTCTAAGAATAGGTCTACTTTAAGCACATTAGTCTGTGCCAAAAGTTCAATGTTTTGGTGGAGAAAAATATGAAATCGTTTGAGAAAAATAGAGTTCCAAAATTAGAAGTCTTTGTTCAGAAAACGGGAAGGCCGAATTTCAGAGTATAGGGAACGCTGTGTGCATGAATCAATAGTTATTCTCGGTGTCAGGAGAAAACATCAGATCGTCTAGGCTGGCAAAGAAATCGTCTACCACAGTAGGTGAAAGTGGAACTATTTCATAAAGTAGATCAAATGTGCACAGATGAGGAGCATTGCCGCCAGCGCCAAGTGCTGCGTTAGCAATGTTTATATCAGATGGTACCTTTGTGCCTGTTCATCCTCGTATCTCACCCTCAGTTAGACTTCCTGGTGAGACCTCAATGAATGCAGTCATCAGGATTGGTAGCCGTTGGGGACAACACGATGCATGAGATGTTACAGGACCTAGCAAGGCGTCGACATCCGATGGCAGTACTGATGGAAGTGTAAGAGAAATGTCCAACACGCATTGCTCTCCGCAAAGCAGGCATCGTAGAACAAATAAGATGCAATCTTGCCAGATTGGTCTGAACAATAGAAAATAAGTTGTGTTCAGATCTCTCAAACAAGCCAAGCCAAGAATCTGTGTAATTCTCTCACGATACCTCATGGCAAGGAGGCATTGTTCCATGGTATTCTGGGTATCGCTGGTGACCGGACTTGCCATATCGGAGCAGAAGGAATAAAAATAGAATTCCTGCTACAAGTCCCAAAATGAGAGGCAGACCGCCGAACACAGAGTGCACGAAATTTGGAAAAATGCAGAGGACTGCTCCAAATGGTGATAACAGTCCAGAAAAAATGGTCTTACATACATGTGCTATGCCACTAATATCAGACATATTTAAGTTTTGACTTAACTTTTCTGCGAAATGTACTGGGCAGTTTGTTATAATGCATGTATCTCTGCAGAAGTCCTTGCAACTTGCAGATCATACGTTCCTTTAGGTGAGGTCAGTGGCACAGTTTTTTGCAAAAGAATGACTTTCATTCTGCTTAAAGTATCAATTCGTATAGAAGAGATATTCAGTAAAGGCCATAATTCCGTCTCACTGTCTGTCGTGCTCTTTGGATACAATACTTGCATACAACAAGTGACCCTGGATGACACACTAACGAGATAAGTTTTTCCTGGCAACATGCCACAACAGCTGTGGTCATTGAGCATAACGTAGCTGCCATTGGATAGCTGCCTGAAAATTGGTTCGATCACTGTGGTGGGTGTACCGTGCAGGTGGCAAGAGAGGTTATTTGCAGATCCTTCGCAGGCTCCGTGTAAAATAATACCTTGGCACAAAAGTGTATCCCTTAGTGAGTTCTTACAATTTTTACCACTAAGGAATACCTCTTTTCCCCCACTCCAACATTTTTGTGTGTATGGAAAAGTCCAGGTCGATTTAATGTATTCTTTACCCAACCTTTCATACAGGTCCGCTGGTATATGCTATAGACAATACTGAAATTGGAAAATCGTCACTGGTATCGTAATGGTGCCATGTATTATCCATTCAATGACAGCCTTCTCAGAAACTGTCAATGGTAATCTTTCAAGTTTTTCAATGCTCAGCACCGTATAGTCTGCTCCTCTTTGTGCCAAAGAGATTTGTTTATCTGCAAGGTTAAATACAGCAAACAATGACGTTGTGTTGATTAGACGCCAAGGCACGTAGCCTGAACGAAGATTTTGCAGTGTCCAGCTTAACTGCATTATAGAACGTAATTGAGAGAGGCCATGCTGTAACATTAACAAGTCCTGTTCCATTATGTCAATTGCAGAGGATACAGGGGCATATTATCAAGGGGGTTTATCTCCGCTTTTTTGGCTTTAAAAGCCAAGAAAGCGGAGATAAAATTATCTCCCTATTACCAAGCTGTCGCTAACACCAGTTAGCGACAGCTAGTAGGAGATAGCGACCATCTTGGGCCCCACTTTGCATGTCAGTGATATTTATCACTAATGAGATGCAAAGTGGGCGTGCCAAGATGTTAGAGACTGAAAACAGTCGCTAACATCGCTATCTCCTATTACCAACTTTTGGAGATATTCGCGCTAAGCGGGAATATCTCCAAAAGCTAACACCTGCCCTGAGCAGTTCTTAGCCATGTTATCCAATGGGAGGTGGATAACATGGCTAAGAGCATTTGCTCGATAATGCATGAATATCGCTGACTTTTCAGCGATATTCATGCATTTCGGCCGTTTTTTATCGCATTTGCGATAAACCTTGTTAATAGCAAGGTTTATCTGCGATAAAAATCGCCGATGTGCGGCGATAATTTTTGTCTCTAAACAAGTTAGAGACAAAAATTATCGCTAGTTGTTGGTAATATGCCCCACAATTCTGTCCAAAGAATATATTCTGGAGGACAGAGTCGTTAACTCATTGTCCACTACAGAGAGAGCTTTCTGTAAATTAATACGATCAATTTCTCGTATTCTTTCTGCAGTTTCCATTTGCGTTATTTTCCAAGCTTCGTTGTACGCAGCATATATACCGGCGTATATGAAACGTTTTTGACGTGGTTTGCGAGGCCCCATTAAGAAATATCGCAAATCATTGCTTTCTTTAAGTAAAGATAAGTGTTGTTTGATTTCTGGTAGTGTGGATGTCTGTAGCCAGTCAAGGCATAGTTTTCCTACACTGTATGTTGTTACTATCCCTGGTTGTTGTCTCTGGGAATATCTTTGATCTGGCCTGTTCATTTTTAGCCCCTGTGTTTTGTTCAGGAATCTATCTTGACAGTTGTTAGTGTCACTGGGCCAGATTAACTATTTTTTCCAATCATGATTAGTTCTGTTGAGTGTTAAAATATATGGTACGTCTACCTCCTTTTCTGTAGTATCATTACTCTCAGATGTGGGTTTAGGTATAGACGGTTTATTTAAATCTTTTATCTTAGCCAGGCCAAGACAAGAAGTTTGTTGAACAGTGTCATTTAAAAACATTATTTGTTCTGGTATAATGCAGGCTCTGAACAAGGCTTCTAAACCTTGCACTTGCCAGTCTTTTGTGCCCAGACAGTTTTTGTCTCAATGTGGTCTTTCCAAAAGTCAAAACCTAGTGTAGACAGCTGAGCATAAAAGTTTGCAGAATAGATTTGTTTAGTATTGGTCAACATTGTTTTCATTCCTGTCTTATTTACATTTTTGAAATAAAACATTTCTGGATCTGTAACATTAAACCCTGAGAAGTATGGAAACCACCACCCTCCTAGCCCTTAACCCCGGCCGTTCCCCCAACTGCGTCCAAACCGCCCCTGGACACACCCATGGACCCTTTTCCTGCAACTCCTGCAAGTTCGAAGGCACCAAGAACAACTCCTCATCTACGAACACACAACAGATATCCGACCCCAACCACCTACAATGCATCCTGCTCAACACCCGCTCGGTCCACAGGCACGCTATTGACCTCTGGAATCTACTAGACACCATCTCTCCGGACGTCGCCTTCCTACCAGAAACATGGATGAACGCCTCTTCCGCCCCAGACATCACCATTGCCATCCCGGAAGACTATAAGATCATCCGTAAGGACCGCACCGACCAAACAGGAGGAGGCATCGCTATCGTCCATAAGAAATCCATTTGCATCTCAACCAGCTCAGACGTCAATCTCGCCAACTCTGAACACCTGCAATTCCAGATCCACATCGACCCCAAGACCACACTCAGAGGCACCCTCCTTTACAGGCCACCAGGACCCCGCGCACAATTCAGTGAAGACATCACGGACTTCATCACTCCACACGCGCTCCCCTCCGAGGATTACATCCTTTTGGGAGACCTCAACTTTCACCTTGAAAAGAACAACGACCGCAACACCTACACCCTTGTGGACAACCTCGCCAACCTCGGACTTAAACAACTTGTCACTACCCCCACCCACATCGCAGGTCACACACTCGACCCTATCTTCACCTCCAGCAAACATGTCTCCTTCAGCCACACCACAGCTCTCCTTTGGACTGACCACAGCTGCGTTGAGAGCTGTAAGAGAGAAAAAGCGGGAGATTTTGCGTATGGTTCAGAGAGTCAAAAAGCATGATGAAACCACAGTGCTAATCTGGGGGCACATTTTGAGGTCCTGGCTAACTTTAATACCTAGAGTTTTTACAGAAACAGAGGGTGAAGGGGGAAGACCAAGGGAAGGAGGCCAGAAGGCAGGAGACCAGGGACTGGGAGAGCTGCCCGTAAGTACCAGCTTGGTCTTATCGGGATTTAGCTTTAGATGGTTGCCATTCATCCAGTCGCTGATGAAGGTCATGATGGTTTGGAAATTAAGGATTGATTCAGACAGGGGAGAAAGATTGAAGATGAGCTGGAGGTCATCAGCATAGTTGAATACCATGACCTCCATTTTTTGCAGGGCGGAAATAAGGAGGAAGATGTCGAGATTGAAAAGAAGGGGGGAGAGAGAGGAGCCCTGGGGGACCCCACAGAGGACAGAGCGAGTGGGAGCAGAGAAGCCCGCTAGTTGAACAGCCTGTGTGCGGTTCCCCAAGAATGAAGTGAGCCAGGCCAAAGCGGATCCCTGGATGCCGGAACCCTCTACACGGTCGATAAGGATGGAATGGTCGACTGTGTCGAAGGCGGCGGACAAATCGAGGAGGACCAGAGCTTGAGGGGAGTTGTTATCAGCACTCGGTCTGAGCTCATCCAGGACGGATAGGAACATTTTTTGGGTTTTATTAGGTCGATGGACCCAAATCCTTTCTCCTTTTTACCAGGAAGGGGTGGCAGAAGTACTGTTCTTGTTCCGTGGATTGCTAGGACAGGTACTGGTGGGCGACCGTGGTCATGAGGCGGCGAGCAACAAGAGCGGGAAAGGGACTGCTCAGCGCACAGTCAAGGTAAGCCCTGCATAACAAAAGAGGGTTAAACATGCACAAAGTAAATAAAATGTTTTAAAATGTTTTAAAAGATGCGCGGCAGGCGCGAGTCGGGCGAGTCCAGGGATGTGGGATCAATACATAGCAAGTGCTAATGTTTCTGAAAGATGGCTCGAATTTTTGGATTTTTAGCTGCTCCCTAGGGGTAAAAAGCAATGCTGTCTCCTGCAGGAGGCGGGAGCCAGCCGGGACAGCGGGGGCATTTAAATTGGCCTTGAGAGGGGGCCACGCGGGCCCCCCTCCTTCGAAACAATTTTTTTTAAGTAAAAGAAATGGCCTGACCCGGGGGGGATGGGTTCCCCAGGGCCGAAAATGGCCCAAGAGGGGGCTGCACGTGATGTCATCATTGATGTCACTGACCATGTCATGAGTGATATAAAATGTGAGGTCATAAGCAGTGCAGAAATTCAAGGGGATGTAAGTGCACAAATATACAGTGGGATGCAATCCTGTATCCAGTACATATAAGAATCCTTGTATTTTAATGTAAAGGATCGAAACGCCATCGACAGTTTATGTAGTTATACACTAGCTTTCCATTGTGTCACTAAATGGTGTTGATTACTTGAGTACAGCTAGGTTATTTTCATTTTGTTTACCAGCCTCCCTTCCCTAATAATTTACTTGCAAATACCCTACCTTTTCCTCATCCCCTTGTTCATGTCTTATATGTTCTATATATACTGGATACCGGATTGTATCCCACTGTATATTTATGCACTTACACCCCCTTGAATTTCCTTATATTGATTAATTCAGTGCCCTGCTGGTCACTTTTCTTCTTATAGTGCACATTGTTGTCTATAATTATTTTGTTTTTTGACTAACATGATAAGTTAAGGACCACTGTTGTCTTTAAAGAATTATCACCCCTGGTCCTTAACTACCTAGAGGGTTCTCTTGTTTCTGTAAAAACTGATCATATCTAAGGCGTGTGTTTACAATCCCACCACAAAATACATGAAATGCACTTGAAATGGTTGTACAAGAAAAAAATGAGCATTTCTACTGTACACATTTAAGGAAAATGATGTCATTCTAAGCATGAAGTATGATATCTGAAATGCAAACTGAATGAATCATGTAATTATATTGATAGAAATGGCTCTTAAATACAGAAAAAAGGGCGAGAGCATTTCATAACATAACATAGCATGTCAATATTTTTTGTATTGACGACAGGGCCAAATATTTCCTCTAGGAAGTGTTCAGAAAGAATTTCTTGTTCTCTAAGAATAGGTCTACTTTAAGCACATTAGTCTGTGCCAAAAGTTCAATGTTTTGGTGGAGAAAAATATGAAATCGTTTGAGAAAAATAGAGTTCCGAAATTAGAAGTCTTTGTTCAGAAAACGGGAAGGCCGAATTTCAGAGTATAGGGAACGCTGTGTGCATGAATCAATAGTTATTCTCGGTGTCAGGAGAAAACATCAGATCGTCTAGGCTGGCAAAGAAATCGTCTACCACAGTAGGTGAAAGTGGAACTATTTCATAAAGTAGATCAAATGTGCACAGATGAGGAGCATTGCCGCCAGCGCCAAGTGCTGCGTTAGCAATGTTTATATCAGATGGTACCTTTGTGCCTGTTCATCCTCGTATCTCACCCTCAGTTAGACTTCCTGGTGAGACCTCAATGAATGCAGTCATCAGGATTGGTAGCCGTTGGGGACAACACGATGCATGAGATGTTACAGGACCTAGCAAGGCGTCGACATCCGATGGCAGTACTGATGGAAGTGTAAGAGAAATGTCCAACACGCATTGCTCTCCGCAAAGCAGGCATCGTAGAACAAATAAGATGCAATCTTGCCAGATTGGTCTGAACAATAGAAAATAAGTTGTGTTCAGATCTCTCAAACAAGCCAAGCCAAGAATCTGTGTAATTCTCTCACGATACCTCATGGCAAGGAGGCATTGTTCCATGGTATTCTGGGTATCGCTGGTGACCGGACTTGCCATATCGGAGCAGAAGGAATAAAAATAGAATTCCTGCTACAAGTCCCAAAATGAGAGGCAGACCGCCGAACACAGAGTGCACGAAATTTGGAAAAATGCAGAGGACTGCTCCAAATGGTGATAACAGTCCAGAAAAAATGGTCTTACATACATGTGCTATGCCACTAATATCAGACATATTTAAGTTTTGACTTAACTTTTCTGCGAAATGTACTGGGCAGTTTGTTATAATGCATGTATCTCTGCAGAAGTCCTTGCAACTTGCAGATCATACGTTCCTTTAGGTGAGGTCAGTGGCACAGTTTTTTGCAAAAGAATGACTTTCATTCTGCTTAAAGTATCAATTCGTATAGAAGAGATATTCAGTAAAGGCCATAATTCCGTCTCACTGTCTGTCGTGCTCTTTGGATACAATACTTGCATACAACAAGTGACCCTGGATGACACACTAACGAGATAAGTTTTTCCTGGCAACATGCCACAACAGCTGTGGTCATTGAGCATAACGTAGCTGCCATTGGATAGCTGCCTGAAAATTGGTTCGATCACTGTGGTGGGTGTACCGTGCAGGTGGCAAGAGAGGTTATTTGCAGATCCTTCGCAGGCTCCGTGTAAAATAATACCTTGGCACAAAAGTGTATCCCTTAGTGAGTTCTTACAATTTTTACCACTAAGGAATACCTCTTTTCCCCCACTCCAACATTTTTGTGTGTATGGAAAAGTCCAGGTCGATTTAATGTATTCTTTACCCAACCTTTCATACAGGTCCGCTGGTATATGCTATAGACAATACTGAAATTGGAAAATCGTCACTGGTATCGTAATGGTGCCATGTATTATCCATTCAATGACAGCCTTCTCAGAAACTGTCAATGGTAATCTTTCAAGTTTTTCAATGCTCAGCACCGTATAGTCTGCTCCTCTTTGTGCCAAAGAGATTTGTTTATCTGCAAGGTTAAATACAGCAAACAATGACGTTGTGTTGATTAGACGCCAAGGCACGTAGCCTGAACGAAGATTTTGCAGTGTCCAGCTTAACTGCATTATAGAACGTAATTGAGAGAGGCCATGCTGTAACATTAACAAGTCCTGTTCCATTATGTCAATTGCAGAGGATACAATTCTGTCCAAAGAATATATTCTGGAGGACAGAGTCGTTAACTCATTGTCCACTACAGAGAGAGCTTTCTGTAAATTAATACGATCAATTTCTCGTATTCTTTCTGCAGTTTCCATTTGCGTTATTTTCCAAGCTTCGTTGTACGCAGCATATATACCGGCGTATATGAAACGTTTTTGACGTGGTTTGCGAGGCCCCATTAAGAAATATCGCAAATCATTGCTTTCTTTAAGTAAAGATAAGTGTTGTTTGATTTCTGGTAGTGTGGATGTCTGTAGCCAGTCAAGGCATAGTTTTCCTACACTGTATGTTGTTACTATCCCTGGTTGTTGTCTCTGGGAATATCTTTGATCTGGCCTGTTCATTTTTAGCCCCTGTGTTTTGTTCAGGAATCTATCTTGACAGTTGTTAGTGTCACTGGGCCAGATTAACTATTTTTTCCAATCATGATTAGTTCTGTTGAGTGTTAAAATATATGGTACGTCTACCTCCTTTTCTGTAGTATCATTACTCTCAGATGTGGGTTTAGGTATAGACGGTTTATTTAAATCTTTTATCTTAGCCAGGCCAAGACAAGAAGTTTGTTGAACAGTGTCATTTAAAAACATTATTTGTTCTGGTATAATGCAGGCTCTGAACAAGGCTTCTAAACCTTGCACTTGCCAGTCTTTTGTGCCCAGACAGTTTTTGTCTCAATGTGGTCTTTCCAAAAGTCAAAACCTAGTGTAGACAGCTGAGCATAAAAGTTTGCAGAATAGATTTGTTTAGTATTGGTCAACATTGTTTTCATTCCTGTCTTATTTACATTTTTGAAATAAAACATTTCTGGATCTGTAACATTAAACCCTGAGAAGTATGGAAACCACCACCCTCCTAGCCCTTAACCCCGGCCGTTCCCCCAACTGCGTCCAAACCGCCCCTGGACACACCCATGGACCCTTTTCCTGCAACTCCTGCAAGTTCGACGGCACCAAGAACAACTCCTCATCTACGAACACACAACAGATATCCGACCCCAACCACCTACAATGCATCCTGCTCAACACCCGCTCGGTCCACAGGCACGCTATTGACCTCTGGAATCTACTAGACACCATCTCTCCGGACGTCGCCTTCCTACCAGAAACATGGATGAACGCCTCTTCCGCCCCAGACATCACCATTGCCATCCCGGAAGACTATAAGATCATCCGTAAGGACCGCACCGACCAAACAGGAGGAGGCATCGCTATCGTCCATAAGAAATCCATTTGCATCTCAACCAGCTCAGACGTCAATCTCGCCAACTCTGAACACCTGCAATTCCAGATCCACATCGACCCCAAGACCACACTCAGAGGCACCCTCCTTTACAGGCCACCAGGACCCCGCGCACAATTCAGTGAAGACATCACGGACTTCATCACTCCACACGCGCTCCCCTCCGAGGATTACATCCTTTTGGGAGACCTCAACTTTCACCTTGAAAAGAACAACGACCGCAACACCTACACCCTTGTGGACAACCTCGCCAACCTCGGACTTAAACAACTTGTCACTACCCCCACCCACATCGCAGGTCACACACTCGACCCTATCTTCACCTCCAGCAAACATGTCTCCTTCAGCCACACCACAGCTCTCCTTTGGACTGACCACAGCTGCGTTGAGAGCTGTAAGAGAGAAAAAGCGGGAGATTTTGCGTATGGTTCAGAGAGTCAAAAAGCATGATGAAACCACAGTGCTAATCTGGGGGCACATTTTGAGGTCCTGGCTAACTTTAATACCTAGAGTTTTTACAGAAACAGAGGGTGAAGGGGGAAGACCAAGGGAAGGAGGCCAGAAGGCAGGAGACCAGGGACTGGGAGAGCTGCCCGTAAGTACCAGCTTGGTCTTATCGGGATTTAGCTTTAGATGGTTGCCATTCATCCAGTCGCTGATGAAGGTCATGATGGTTTGGAAATTAAGGATTGATTCAGACAGGGGAGAAAGATTGAAGATGAGCTGGAGGTCATCAGCATAGTTGAATACCATGACCTCCATTTTTTGCAGGGCGGAAATAAGGAGGAAGATGTCGAGATTGAAAAGAAGGGGGGAGAGAGAGGAGCCCTGGGGGACCCCACAGAGGACAGAGCGAGTGGGAGCAGAGAAGCCCGCTAGTTGAACAGCCTGTGTGCGGTTCCCCAAGAATGAAGTGAGCCAGGCCAAAGCGGATCCCTGGATGCCGGAACCCTCTACACGGTCGATAAGGATGGAATGGTCGACTGTGTCGAAGGCGGCGGACAAATCGAGGAGGACCAGAGCTTGAGGGGAGTTGTTATCAGCACTCGGTCTGAGCTCATCCAGGACGGATAGGAACATTTTTTGGGTTTTATTAGGTCGATGGACCCAAATCCTTTCTCCTTTTTACCAGGAAGGGGTGGCAGAAGTACTGTTCTTGTTCCGTGGATTGCTAGGACAGGTACTGGTTGTCTGTGAGAAAGCCCAAATTCCTTCTTGTCTGCGATATTTTCTCTGACTAAATCACCAAGCTTTGGGATCCAGACAGACCTTGCTGGGACAGTTGCTTTTTTCCGAGTGGTGGTTGTCTTCAGGAACTCGTTGCTTTGTTTCGATCTTAGTTCATTTAAGTCCTGTAAAGCAGCCAAACGATCTTTAAACGTTTCATTTTCCACCACTGTGCCTTTCATGTCAAGGTCCGGAATCAACATTCTAGTCCCAAATAGGACCTCATATGGAGTGACACCCCCTAGAGAACTACTTGGCAAATTGTTTAATGAGCATTGGACCCCATAAAGATGTTTGACCCACTCATCACCCGTACCTAATACCCTAGCTGTTATAGGCGGCTTTATGTTCTGTTTTTTTCTTTCCATAACAGAATTTCCCTCAGGATGGAATGGGGAAGAATACCGCAATGCTATGCCCAAACTGGCCATGGCGTCTTTTTAAGCTCGAGAGCTGAACTCAGGACCCTAGTCAGAGTGTAGTGTGCCGATTGCGTATGTGCAGAGCGTCAACCGAGCACTGAGGCCACATCCAAAGGAACCTTGATTTTAGTGTTTGTGGGATTGCATTTTACCAAAAGGACGCCTGCTCGTAGATAGTCTAATGCTGTCTAATAATGGTGTCTGTACTGGGCTGGCTACAACATAGTCAGGTGCCTGGTGGCGTTCTGTACTGCGATCGCTATTGCAGTCTATGCATCTATTGATGAAAATGTGAATCAGTGAATTCATTCCTGGCCACCAGTACATCTCTTTTAGTTTTAAAATTGTTTTAGAGATCCCCATATGTGTCAGACCCTCTCCCAGATGTGCTTAGTAAATCAAAGCTGCTCTTCATTCCATGTTTGGGATTACCCTATCCCCACTCCAGGGATTGGAGCAAACGGAACGCTGTTCGCATCAATTATATATGAGTATTTGAGTGAAACTTTTTAGGTAACGCTGAACCACTGCCTTTGCTTACATTGACAGCCAGTATTATTTAGTGGTCTTTTTTCGTTTTTGAACGAGTGATTGCAGCTACGGAAGCCATTTGTACAGCCCCCTTTGCGGCTTCATCAGACAATGAATTCCCTTCAACGTGAACGCCATCACGTTGATGACTCAGCGTGTGTATCATGTGAGTGTTTTTTAGTCTGTTTTGCAACTGAACTACTTGTTCCCAAAGCGTTTTATGCTTGCTTGTGCCACCTTTTGCATCTTTGAAACAGTTTTGAAGCCAATTCTGTAAATATTCATTGCAAGATTGAACACAGTAAAAAGAATCGCACACTATGAGTGTGGGGAATTCGCGATCCGTATTTTCAAGTGCCATTTTGAAAGCTTGTTGTTCAGCTCGCTGAGCTGTACAATCTCCTAGGTCTGAATTTGCAAATTGCGCATACAACTTTTAACGATCGAGCATGCTGCACTACAAGCTTGCTTACCCCCTGTAGCGGGTTGTGCAGATCCATCAGTATAAATGATAAATTTGTACTGGTCAAGAGGGAGAATCTCAGTAGGCAGACGACATTCGTGTTCGTATTGCAGGAATGCTTGTAGAAGTGAAATGTTTTTGTTACTTGATTTGATTCAGGGAATACTATCCATGAGTAAAATACCTCTGTCTGGTGAGATTTATGTGCCTCTATCACAAAAACTGCTCTACCACCTCTTGGTGTTAGGCCATGTTTTATATGTTTTAGAGTGATGGCTCTCCTTAGATTTGGAGGAATGATTAAAACCTGTATAATCAAAGGCTACTGCGACATTGTCGGGTACCGCTCCACCGTTCATGGTGTTAGTCTCATTATCGGACATTGTTTAATGAAAATTGCAGAGCAAGTTTAAAGGGAACAAAGATAAGGTGCACAATATTTTTGAACACTGTATCCTTCAACATTGAACGAACCAAACACCTAATACATAGGATTTTCGTCCTACTCAGCTGTGGCGGATATTATCCCTACCCACTCCAGACGTCTTATGGAGTTTTATGAGTTGGGGTCTCTGAGAAAAGCACGACTGAGTTACTTTAGTATCTAGCATTAAAATAGTGCCTTACCAAACTGTTGGGCACCATGTAATGTAGTTCCTATATCCCTGATAGGCTCTGTGCATTGGAATAATATACACTATAGTTTTGTCATAGGACTGAGGTCAGTATGTCTCTATCCAGTACATTAAACTTAATTACTTGTGTGTGCCAACTAACTCAGAAGTCACTAGAAACTTCTCAAATAAACAAGAAGGGATTAGTTTATGACAACCGCATACACATGACAACTTTGTTTCCCTTAGAATTAGAACAATCTCAGAATCTTGGAAAAATAAACAGTTTCACTAAGTCAATTGTGCATGCTTTGTTTCTACAGAGTTACACTGAAATAGCTGGGCATTTTACCCAGGCTGTTGGTTCTACGGGGGGACGACTTGCACTATTGCTACCTGTGGTTCTGCTCGTCTTTTCCTCTCTGCGTCTTATGTGGCCTGCCACTGCATCATCCTGCCTGTATTCTGTTTGAAGTGGGATTTTCTGCTATGGCTATGTATTGGTGTTACATATTGGTATTATGCTGTCTGGTACTCTGCTTGCATTTGAAACTTTCAATAAACATACTTTTGACAAAAAAAAGGGTTTATTGAACAGTCTTATTTCTCGTGCAAGAGATATGAACTGCTACAATCGTAAGACAGAATGCAAAGTATAATACGTAAAGCGTTAGCAGTAAGATAAAATAATACTACAATAGCATGGTTTGTAGCTATGACATATATTCATAAAAATACATACATAAATAGCACAGGCTAAAATGTGAATACTCATCTGATGCTTCTAGCTAGTTCTACCCCAGTGTACTTAACCTAAGTGTAGTACGAGGTAAGAAGTAGGTGCTGTTTGTCTATAGTCTAGTTTAGCTATAGTTTAGATTGGTGTAGCGAAGATTTGCCAAAAGTCCCTCTAGGTTCTAGTCTGCTCCATACCTTAGAATGAGTGAGGTTGGAATTTCTTTCCGGGTCTCGATCTCTAACACCCCACAAAGGGAGTCAGAAACACTCGAGCTGGATTCTCTGCGAGGAGGATGACAGCGTCTGGGCAGTGCGTCAGATGGGGACTCGACTTCCTTCCGAACTTGCCGTGGCGAGCCGTGTCGTGCAAGTATGCAGCCAAACCGTGGTTTGCCAAGGCAAGTGAAGGTGTATTTATACCTTGAAGGTGTTTAGGAATGCCAGTATTGACGTAAAAGTCGGGCAGAACAACATCATGAATGAACCCCTAAGCAATAGAAGTTCATGCATAATAAATTAGTTCTTGGAGAAATCAATAACTCAAGCAAGGGGAAGTCCTAAAGGCTTAAGAGTCTGGTTTTCCAAGAACTCATTGTGGCATTGATGAAGGGATTTAGATGGCCGTGCCTGTATTTGGTTAACATGGAAAGTGCCTAAATAAGGGTTGGATTTCTATGCCTAAGTAAGGGCAATGTGAATTGTGCCTATATAAGGGCATAAATCGTGAAACCTATATACGGTATCTAAATCGACACACAACAGTTTTAGAAATCTTTCTCTGTGCCACCCCTCAATCTTGATCTAGCACAAAGTACTCCAAATTCTTAACATTGCTGTCATGCATCAGTTCGAAGTGTTTCGCTACTGGATATGACTGGTCTTTGTTCTTGATTGCTCTAATATGTTGTAAAATGCGCTAGTGTGCATGCAAAATGATACTGCCTATATAGAGCTTGATACAACTGCATCTGAGTACATATATAGCAAATTCACTACTACATGTTAATGGTTCATGATCTGCCATTTTCTATTGGAAAAGGGCAAGGACACCTCTGTGGTATTGATGCCATGATTATATGATTTACATTCATGGCATCGTCTGAAACCTCTACTCCCACTCAACCACATTTCTTGTTGTATCATCCCTGGACTGTTGACCACAGTTATGTTATGTTATGTTATGTTATGTTATGTTATGTTATGTTATGTTAAGGGGGTGCTTGTAAAGCGCACTGACACCGTTGGTTTCCTGGCGCTGATTGGATGTTCAGGGAACAGAGGGATTTTAGCTAGATTGAGGGAAACGCCAGGTTTTTAATGATTTACGGAATTGGATGAGAGTATTGGAAGTCTTGACTGGGGAAGGGAAAGAGTTCCAGAGTTTGGGGCCAAGGTATGCAAATCTCCGACCACCAGATCTACAAAGTTTGATGGGGGGGACAGCCAGGAGGTGTAGGTGTGATGATCTGAGATTGCGAGGGGGACAGTAGGGCCGGATGAGAGATTTCAAGAAAGCAGGACAAGAACCGGAAAGAGATTTGAAAATAAGACAGCCAAGCTTAAAGGCTGCCCTCAGCCTGACAGGGAGCCAGTGCAACTTGATAAGGAGGGGTTTGGCAGACTGCCATTTCGGTATCCCGAGGGCCAGTCTCGCCGCCTGGTTTTGAATGATTTGCAGCCTATGGATGGAAGATTTAGGCAAACCGTAGTAGATGGAATTTGAGAAATCCAGGCGGGAGAGGACGAGGGCCATGATGACTTGCAGCAGGGCATCTGGGGTGAGAAGGTAAGCCACCTTCCTGATCCTGCTCAGCTGGAACATACAGGAGGAGACCACCGTCCCCACCTGAGGCCCAAGGGATAGTCCGGCGTCAATAGTGACCCCAAGACTTTTCACCGCGGCCACCGGGATGGGAGGGGGGCCAAGTTCTGCCGGCCAAAAATGTGAACCCCAGTGGGCAGAGCTCCTACCAGGAAGGAGGAGCTCCGTCTTTCCTGGGTTCAGTTTTAATTGGTTCTGACACATCCACTGAAGGATATGGGACACGACTGCCTGGAAGTTAGAGATAGCAGAGGGAGAGTTTAGAGGAAAGATAAGTTGCAGGTCGTCCGCGTAATTAAAAACTGTGACGTCCCACTGACTCAGAGAAAGAAGAAGGGGGCGAAGATAGAGATTCAAAAGAAGAGGGGATAGAGAGGAGCCCTGGGGGACCCCACATGGCAGGTGCTCCCTGGGAGCCCTGAAAGTGCCTAGGCTGAGGGTCTGGGATCTCCCGGCAAGAAAGGATTTGACCCATGCCAGTGCCAGGCCTTGGATGCCGGCCTGCTCAACACGGCGGAGAAGGATGTTGTGATCCACTGTGTCGAAGGCAGCCGACAGATCTAATAATACCAAGGCCTGGGGGGTACCCTTGTCAGCTCCGTCTCTCAAGGCATCCAGGACGGCCAGGATCACAGTCTCCGTAGAGTGGCTGGGACGGAAGCCGGCCTGGTTAGCCTCGAGGAAGTTGGAGCTCTCGATGAACCTTGAGAGACAGGCGGTGACATGGGCTTCCAAAATTTTAGAGAAAAAAGGCAAGAGAGAAATAGGACGATAGTTCGCCGGGACGGCAGGATCTGCTCCCGGCTTCTTCAACAGAGGCACTAGGACGGCCTCCTTGAAGGAGCTGGGTACCGTCCCGGAAGAAAGAGAGGAGTTCAGCAAAGGAAGAATACAGTCAGTTAAAGAGTGGCAGATGTCCCGGAGTATGGAAGGCGGACAGCGATCGTCAGGAGAACCAGACTTAATGCGGACGGCTAGAGTGCTTAGGGATGTGGGGTCTAAAAGAGGAAATTGAGTGAAGGAAAGAGCGTTGTGAGGAGGAGTGACAGAATCAGTGCCAGGAAGGGTGACCGGAATGGTATCCTTAATCATAACAATTTTTTGAATAAAGAAAGTGCTAAGTGCATTACAGGATTCCTGTGTGGGGACCTGGACCGGGAGAGTCCTGGGGTCGGAGGTGAATTCGTCGAGGACTTTGAAGATTTCCTTCGACTTACAAGGGGCTAAAAGGATTTTCTCTGAGGCATAGGCTTTTTTTGCTGCAGAGATGGCTGATTTGTACTTGTTGCGGGCTGCTACATAAGTATCTCTGCTTGACGAGCAGTAGTCTCTTCTCCACTTGCGTTCTGATTGGCGGAGTTCCAGCTGTAAAGCTTTAAGTTGGGAGGTATACCATTTGTGAGAGTTACTGTGCCGGGACCGGGGGAATTTGATTAAGGGGGCAAAGATGTCGCTGGCTGACGTGAGCCAGTCAGAGATGTGGCCGTCTAGCTCATTGATGCCAGTATTGTTAGGGATAAGGGGGCGTGTGTGAGACAGATGGGGTATTAATTTAGAGGAGTCAACAGCCTTCCACTTGCGAGCGGTGCCACCCTCCCACGGGGGGATCCTGATCTGACCAGCCACCGAGATGGTAATGTCAATTAAAAGGTGATCAGACCCGACACAAGGTGTAGTAAGTGGGCAGGAGGACTTGACCCCATGAACCCAAATGTGGTCGAGAATGTGACCGCCACTGTGGGTGGGAGACTTGACTAGTTGACTAAAGTTCAGACTCGAAAGAGCTTCGAACAATTCAGTGGCGTGAGGACCAGCGTCCTTATGCTCGAACCAGTAATTAAAGTCCCCAACAATGGCTATACGGGGGGAGGAAATGGCGAGATTAGCAAGCTGTTCAGTGAAGGATGCGGGAAAAGAAGGCATAGGCTGAGGAGGGCGATAGAGTACCATAAGGGTAACTGCACCTGCCTCAGTCCCAAGGCTGAGAACCAGATTATCCACTTCAGGAAGGATCATAGAAGTGGAAGCGATGACCTTGAGGTTCTTGCGGATTACCGCTGCGACCCCCCCCCCCCCGGAGCGGCCCCCTGGGCGGTTGGTATTTAGCATAAAATAATCTGGGGGTAACGCTGCCAAGATGTCCGGGAGGGAGTCGTCGGTTAGCCAGGTCTCAGAAAGTAAAAGAACGTCTGGGCTCTCAGTCATAAGCAGATGAAAAATGTCAGTTTGGTGTCTGACTAAGGAACGAGTGTTTAGATAGAGTAAACGGATCTGCGACTCATGAGTGGTAGGTGAGGTGAGAGGAATATCCGAGGCCAAGTAGGGGGGGAGGTTGCCAGCGATTTCCAGTGAAGTGATCCGCGTCCAGGTGTCCTGCGGTAGGGGGCTAGCAGCGGATTGAAGGAGCAAGAGGGCAGAAGAGGAGTAAGAAATGACAGTGGCAGCGTTCCTAGCCCCTGGGCCCGTCTGGCCGCGGACGGGCGCAGACGGGCTGGACTTAGGCGCGACTTCGGCGCGCTGACGGTGTGCCCGCTGCGCCCGTCCGCTGCGCTCCCTGTAAGGGGGCGCCATTTTATAGGGCTGGGGCGGTGCTGGTCTGAGCGCTGCACCGCTCACCCACACACCCTCCTCACCCAAGATGGCGGCCACCAGCGCGTCCCGGCAGGAATTGATCTCCTGCGTGGGCGACCGTGGTCATGAGGCGGCGAGCAACAAGAGCGGGAAATGGACTGCTCAGCGCACAGTCAAGGTAAGCCCTGCATAACAAAAGAGGGTTAAACATGCACAAAGTAAATAAAATGTTTTAAAATGTTTTAAAAGATGCGCGGCAGGCGCGAGTCGGGCGAGTCCAGGGATGTGGGATCAATACATAGCAAGTGCTAATGTTTCTGAAAGATGGCTCGAATTTTTGGATTTTTAGCTGCTCCCTAGGGGTAAAAAGCAATGCTGTCTCCTGCAGGAGGCGGGAGCCAGCCGGGACAGCGGGGGCATTTAAATTGGCCTTGAGAGGGGGCCACGCGGGCCCCCCTCCTTCGAAACAATTTTTTTTAAGTAAAAGAAATGGCCTGACCCGGGGGGGATGGGTTCCCCAGGGCCGAAAATGGCCCAAGAGGGGGCTGCACGTGATGTCATCATTGATGTCACTGACCATGTCATGAGTGATATAAAATGTGAGGTCATAAGCAGTGCAGAAATTCAAGGGGATGTAAGTGCACAAATATACAGTGGGATGCAATCCTGTATCCAGTACATATAAGAATCCTTGTATTTTAATGTAAAGGATCGAAACGCCATCGACAGTTTATGTAGTTATACACTAGCTTTCCATTGTGTCACTAAATGGTGTTGATTACTTGAGTACAGCTAGGTTATTTTCATTTTGTTTACCAGCCTCCCTTCCCTAATAATTTACTTGCAAATACCCTACCTTTTCCTCATCCCCTTGTTCATGTCTTATATGTTCTATATATACTGGATACCGGATTGTATCCCACTGTATATTTATGCACTTACACCCCCTTGAATTTCCTTATATTGATTAATTCAGTGCCCTGCTGGTCACTTTTCTTCTTATAGTGCACATTGTTGTCTATAATTATTTTGTTTTTTGACTAACATGATAAGTTAAGGACCACTGTTGTCTTTAAAGAATTATCACCCCTGGTCCTTAACTACCTAGAGGGTTCTCTTGTTTCTGTAAAAACTGATCATATCTAAGGCGTGTGTTTACAATCCCACCACAAAATACATGAAATGCACTTGAAATGGTTGTACAAGAAAAAAATGAGCATTTCTACTGTACACATTTAAGGAAAATGATGTCATTCTAAGCATGAAGTATGATATCTGAAATGCAAACTGAATGAATCATGTAATTATATTGATAGAAATGGCTCTTAAATACAGAAAAAAGGGCGAGAGCATTTCATAACATAACATAGCATGTCAATATTTTTTGTATTGACGACAGGGCCAAATATTTCCTCTAGGAAGTGTTCAGAAAGAATTTCTTGTTCTCTAAGAATAGGTCTACTTTAAGCACATTAGTCTGTGCCAAAAGTTCAATGTTTTGGTGGAGAAAAATATGAAATCGTTTGAGAAAAATAGAGTTCCAAAATTAGAAGTCTTTGTTCAGAAAACGGGAAGGCCGAATTTCAGAGTATAGGGAACGCTGTGTGCATGAATCAATAGTTATTCTCGGTGTCAGGAGAAAACATCAGATCGTCTAGGCTGGCAAAGAAATCGTCTACCACAGTAGGTGAAAGTGGAACTATTTCATAAAGTAGATCAAATGTGCACAGATGAGGAGCATTGCCGCCAGCGCCAAGTGCTGCGTTAGCAATGTTTATATCAGATGGTACCTTTGTGCCTGTTCATCCTCGTATCTCACCCTCAGTTAGACTTCCTGGTGAGACCTCAATGAATGCAGTCATCAGGATTGGTAGCCGTTGGGGACAACACGATGCATGAGATGTTACAGGACCTAGCAAGGCGTCGACATCCGATGGCAGTACTGATGGAAGTGTAAGAGAAATGTCCAACACGCATTGCTCTCCGCAAAGCAGGCATCGTAGAACAAATAAGATGCAATCTTGCCAGATTGGTCTGAACAATAGAAAATAAGTTGTGTTCAGATCTCTCAAACAAGCCAAGCCAAGAATCTGTGTAATTCTCTCACGATACCTCATGGCAAGGAGGCATTGTTCCATGGTATTCTGGGTATCGCTGGTGACCGGACTTGCCATATCGGAGCAGAAGGAATAAAAATAGAATTCCTGCTACAAGTCCCAAAATGAGAGGCAGACCGCCGAACACAGAGTGCACGAAATTTGGAAAAATGCAGAGGACTGCTCCAAATGGTGATAACAGTCCAGAAAAAATGGTCTTACATACATGTGCTATGCCACTAATATCAGACATATTTAAGTTTTGACTTAACTTTTCTGCGAAATGTACTGGGCAGTTTGTTATAATGCATGTATCTCTGCAGAAGTCCTTGCAACTTGCAGATCATACGTTCCTTTAGGTGAGGTCAGTGGCACAGTTTTTTGCAAAAGAATGACTTTCATTCTGCTTAAAGTATCAATTCGTATAGAAGAGATATTCAGTAAAGGCCATAATTCCGTCTCACTGTCTGTCGTGCTCTTTGGATACAATACTTGCATACAACAAGTGACCCTGGATGACACACTAACGAGATAAGTTTTTCCTGGCAACATGCCACAACAGCTGTGGTCATTGAGCATAACGTAGCTGCCATTGGATAGCTGCCTGAAAATTGGTTCGATCACTGTGGTGGGTGTACCGTGCAGGTGGCAAGAGAGGTTATTTGCAGATCCTTCGCAGGCTCCGTGTAAAATAATACCTTGGCACAAAAGTGTATCCCTTAGTGAGTTCTTACAATTTTTACCACTAAGGAATACCTCTTTTCCCCCACTCCAACATTTTTGTGTGTATGGAAAAGTCCAGGTCGATTTAATGTATTCTTTACCCAACCTTTCATACAGGTCCGCTGGTATATGCTATAGACAATACTGAAATTGGAAAATCGTCACTGGTATCGTAATGGTGCCATGTATTATCCATTCAATGACAGCCTTCTCAGAAACTGTCAATGGTAATCTTTCAAGTTTTTCAATGCTCAGCACCGTATAGTCTGCTCCTCTTTGTGCCAAAGAGATTTGTTTATCTGCAAGGTTAAATACAGCAAACAATGACGTTGTGTTGATTAGACGCCAAGGCACGTAGCCTGAACGAAGATTTTGCAGTGTCCAGCTTAACTGCATTATAGAACGTAATTGAGAGAGGCCATGCTGTAACATTAACAAGTCCTGTTCCATTATGTCAATTGCAGAGGATACAATTCTGTCCAAAGAATATATTCTGGAGGACAGAGCCGTTAACTCATTGTCCACTACAGAGAGAGCTTTCTGTAAATTAATACGATCAATTTCTCGTATTCTTTCTGCAGTTTCCATTTGCGTTATTTTCCAAGCTTCGTTGTACGCAGCATATATACCGGCGTATATGAAACGTTTTTGACGTGGTTTGCGAGGCCCCATTAAGAAATATCGCAAATCATTGCTTTCTTTAAGTAAAGATAAGTGTTGTTTGATTTCTGGTAGTGTGGATGTCTGTAGCCAGTCAAGGCATAGTTTTCCTACACTGTATGTTGTTACTATCCCTGGTTGTTGTCTCTGGGAATATCTTTGATCTGGCCTGTTCATTTTTAGCCCCTGTGTTTTGTTCAGGAATCTATCTTGACAGTTGTTAGTGTCACTGGGCCAGATTAACTATTTTTTCCAATCATGATTAGTTCTGTTGAGTGTTAAAATATATGGTACGTCTACCTCCTTTTCTGTAGTATCATTACTCTCAGATGTGGGTTTAGGTATAGACGGTTTATTTAAATCTTTTATCTTAGCCAGGCCAAGACAAGAAGTTTGTTGAACAGTGTCATTTAAAAACATTATTTGTTCTGGTATAATGCAGGCTCTGAACAAGGCTTCTAAACCTTGCACTTGCCAGTCTTTTGTGCCCAGACAGTTTTTGTCTCAATGTGGTCTTTCCAAAAGTCAAAACCTAGTGTAGACAGCTGAGCATAAAAGTTTGCAGAATAGATTTGTTTAGTATTGGTCAACATTGTTTTCATTCCTGTCTTATTTACATTTTTGAAATAAAACATTTCTGGATCTGTAACATTAAACCCTGAGAAGTATGGAAACCACCACCCTCCTAGCCCTTAACCCCGGCCGTTCCCCCAACTGCGTCCAAACCGCCCCTGGACACACCCATGGACCCTTTTCCTGCAACTCCTGCAAGTTCGACGGCACCAAGAACAACTCCTCATCTACGAACACACAACAGATATCCGACCCCAACCACCTACAATGCATCCTGCTCAACACCCGCTCGGTCCACAGGCACGCTATTGACCTCTGGAATCTACTAGACACCATCTCTCCGGACGTCGCCTTCCTACCAGAAACATGGATGAACGCCTCTTCCGCCCCAGACATCACCATTGCCATCCCGGAAGACTATAAGATCATCCGTAAGGACCGCACCGACCAAACAGGAGGAGGCATCGCTATCGTCCATAAGAAATCCATTTGCATCTCAACCAGCTCAGACGTCAATCTCGCCAACTCTGAACACCTGCAATTCCAGATCCACATCGACCCCAAGACCACACTCAGAGGCACCCTCCTTTACAGGCCACCAGGACCCCGCGCACAATTCAGTGAAGACATCACGGACTTCATCACTCCACACGCGCTCCCCTCCGAGGATTACATCCTTTTGGGAGACCTCAACTTTCACCTTGAAAAGAACAACGACCGCAACACCTACACCCTTGTGGACAACCTCGCCAACCTCGGACTTAAACAACTTGTCACTACCCCCACCCACATCGCAGGTCACACACTCGACCCTATCTTCACCTCCAGCAAACATGTCTCCTTCAGCCACACCACAGCTCTCCTTTGGACTGACCACAGCTGCGTTCACTTTACCTACAACAAGCCCACATCCAACAACCACCCCCAACCCACTCTGCAAAGAAACTGGAACAAAATCACCATCGACCAAATCTCCTCATCGCTTCTTCAAAACCCCCCAACCCGCTCCTCAATCCCAGACCAAGCAGCCACCAACCTCACCCAATGGTTATCCAACAGCGCCGACATCCTAGCACCACTGAAAAAACGACAAATCAAACTAGGCAGCAAGAAGGCCTCCTGGTTCAACGATGATCTTAAGAAATCCAAGAAACTCTGTCGCTCCCTTGAGAAGGCCTGGAAAAAAGACCCAACCACCAGCACCAGAGACGCCTTCAAAAACGCCACCCGCATATACCACCAACTGATCCGGAATGCCAAAAAAGCCGCTCTCAAGGACCGACTAGATAACAACGCCCATAACAGCAAGGAATTATTCAACATCGTCAAGGAATTTACCAACCCCTCAGCCAACTCCAACGACATCACCCCCTCTCAAGCCCTCTGCGACTCCCTAGCCTCATTCTTCCACAACAAAATTGCAGACATCCACAACAGCTTCGACAACCGACCCAAAGACCAACCCACCCAGCCCCCTGCAGGACCCCCACCCCCCCTGAACATCCTCAATGACTGGAAGCCAATCTCCACTGAGGACACCATCCGTCTGATGAACTCTATCCACTCAGGATCCCCCACGGGCCCATGCCCTCACCACATCTTTAACAAAGCAGACTCCATTATAGCACCGCACCTCCGAGACGTCATCAACTGCTCCCTCAACTCCGCAACCTTCCCGGAAAGCTGGAAACATGCCGAACTCAGCGCCCTCCTGAAGAAACCCACAGCTGACCCCACCGAACTCAAAAACTACCGCCCTATCTCACTCCTTCCATTCCCGGCCAAAGTCATCGAGAAAGCGGTCAACAGCCAGCTCACCGCATTCCTCGAAACCAACAAATCCCTCGACTCCTCACAATCCGGCTTCTGAGCCAAGCACAGCACTGAAACCGCCCTCATCGCAGCAACAGACGACATTCGAACTCTACTGGACAATGGAGACACAGTCGCCCTCATCCTCCTCGACCTCTCCGCAGCCTTCGACACGGTCTGTCATAGCACCCTTTTACAACGCCTCAGAAACGTCGGAATCCAAGGAAAAGCACTGGAATGGATCACCTCGTTCCTCACCGGAAGAACCCAGAGAGTCCGCCTTCCACCATTCAAGTCAGAGGCCACTGAAGTCATCTGCGGCGTACCACAAGGATCTTCACTCAGCCCCACCCTCTTCAACGTATACATGAGCCCCCTCGCGGTCATCGCATGCCAACACAACCTCAACATCATCTCCTACGCCAACGACACTCAACTGATCCTATCACTCACCAGAGACCCTAACACTGCCAAAACCAACCTGCATGAAGGAATGAAAGAAGTAGCCGAATGGATGAAGCACAGCCGTCTGAAACTGAACTCAGACAAAACAGAAGTCCTCATCCTAGGCACCTCCCCCTCCGCCTGGGATGACTCTTGGTGGCCAGAGGCCCTTGGAAAAGCACCCATCCCGACGGACCACGCACGGAACCTGGGCGTCATCCTGGATTCCTCACTCTCGATGAACAGACAAGTCAACGCCGTTTCTTCTTCTTGCTTCAACATTCTTCGCATGCTCAAAAAAACATTTTGCTGGATCCCCACCGAAACTAGAAAAATAGTCACCCACGCTCTGGTCACGAGCCGACTGGACTACGGAAACACCCTCTACGCCGGTACCACCGCAAAACTCCAGAAAAAACTCCAACGCATCCAGAACGCTTCAGCCAGGCTCATATTAGACATCCCGCGTAAAGAACACATCTCTGGTCACCTGAAAAACCTCCACTGGCTCCCCATCAATAAGAGGATTACTTTCCGGCTTCTAACCCATGCACACAAAGCACTCTACGAAATCGGACCCGAATGCCTCAACACACGACTGTCCTTCTACACACCCTCCCGCCACCTACGATCCTCCAACCAAGCCCTTGCCACTGTTCCTCGCATCAACAAAACCACCATGGGAGGTAGATCCTTCTCCTACCTGGCAGCTAAAACCTGGAACTCACTTCCCACTCACCTTCGCCTTACTCAGAACCACCCAGCATTCAGAAAGCAACTCAAAACATGGATATTTGACAAATAATTCCCCACCCTTCTTCAAGCGCCTTGAGACCCTCTGGGTATGTAGCGCGCTATATAAATGTATTGACTTGACTTGACTTGAAACTAAACGTGAGTAAAACTCAAGTTATTGCTAATTACAAACCCACTCAACCAGTAACAGGACTTTGCCTAAATGCTATCTATTTAGGAATAAGGTTAACGGCCGATGTAGGTAAAATACTATCATTGAATTATGATCCATTGCATAAGGAAATAACTACATCCCTTAAAAATTGGCATAAGATACCACTTAGTTTGGTAGAACGTATAAATTTAATAAAAATGAAGATTGTACCTAAATTCTTGTATTTATTTAGATCCATTCCACTGCAACTTAATAACCTTTTTTTAACAAAATTAGAGGGCATGTGTAGTAGCTTCATATGGGGATATAAAAAAGCTCGTAGGTCTATTACGCTCTTGAAACTTCCAATTGAAAAAGGCGGTTTAAACTTCCCGGATTTTAAACTATATTTTTTTGCAACTTTCTTTCGTCGTGTACGCAGTCTCCTGAAAACTGAAAACTCACTTTTTTTTCATCAATTTATGTTGGGACCAGATAGCAATCAATTTTTGTGTCGTGTGCACGATCCAAATTACTTTTAAAGAGTCAAATTTAAGACTGCTAGACACATTAAAAAAATTTGGGACCAAATCATGATTTTGGACAAGATTTCCTTCTTCAATGCTGAGCTTCACCTCTGGGGGAACTCAGGAATGCCAGGTACCTTTTCTGACAGAGCTGGGTTATTGTGGACAAGACATGGCATAATTACCTTAGGGGACTTATATGGCTCAGAAGGGTTCATAAAACTTCACTACATTGAAACTTATCCATAAACTAAATGATGGTATGTACTTTAAAAGCATACAGATCAGGAACTTTTTAGTTAATAAAATGAAAATTGAGAGAGCTGATCATTCAGATACTTTAAAATGTCTTTATTCCGGACAAACTAAATCACTCATAAGTGAGAGTTATGGGTGTTTAAGCTCCGGTAGGATAAGCGACTGTGGGAAAATGGCGGATAAATGGTCTAAACGATTAGGAATTAATATCAGTCCGAATCAGATTTCAGCATCACTTCAACAAATCAATCAGGTAGTCCAATCCTCTAATTTAAGGCTGCAATTCTATAGAACTGTGAGTCAAATATATTATACACCTGAAAGAGTTGCTCGATGGGTACTAGGAAATGTCTCCAGCGAACGAACAAAATGCCCGAAATGTAACCTCGAAGCAGCCGGTATTGAGCATATGCTCTATCAATGTCCGGAACTTGCACTATTTTGGAAGGGAAAAACAGATGCTTAAAATAGTAAATTAATAATATCTCCACCACTTTCAGCTCATTTAATATTGCTTGATATCCAGGACATTACTAGCAGTCAAAAAGATCTGATAACTATAATATTTGCTGGTGCTAGGTTAGTTATAGCTAGGTCTTGGATATCTAAGGAATCACCCCATATTATGGAGTGGTGGAGTCTTATTAATGAAATTCACACAGTGGAGCTAGCACTAGCAAAATTAAGAGGTCCCAAGGCACTGAAAAGGAGTGAACACATTTGGGGTGCATTTATTTAATATGTTTGAAAGTATTTGAGATGACCAGCTTAATTTGTATTGGTATTTGTGTTACGATTTAAACAATTAGAAACGATGTACTGTATTCCTCTGCTTCAATTTCCAGGTGAAAATTTATATTTTGACGTGTCTTTTCTTGCAATAAATAAAACATAGAAATAAAAAAAGGAGTGTTTCCACCCAGAGAATTTCTTGGCAGATTGTTAAGACTACGTTGGACACTTATTAGATGTTTCACCACCCATCACCCGAACCTAATACCTTAGCTGTTATGGATTGCTTTATGACACGGTTTTTTCTTTCCACTACCACATTACCCTCAGGTTGGAAGGGACTAGAATACCACAATGCAACGCCCAAGCTAGCCATGGCCTCTTTTTAAGCTTGAGAGCTAAACGCAGGACCCTGGTCAGAATGTAGCCTGCCGATTGCATATGTGCCGATAAAGACTCGCAAATCCTTTATAACAGTTCTGGCGTCAGCCGAGCGCTGGGGCCACATCCAACTAAATCTTGTCCTAGTAGTTGTGGGACCACTTCTGTCCATGATGATGTCTGTGTGTAGCTAGTCTAATGCTGTCTAACAAAGGCATCTGAACTGGGCTGGCTACACTGTAGTCAGGTATCTGGTAGTTGTCAAAGCTATGATATCTGTAACAGGTATCACAGTTGATTCCAAATTCGAAAACTTGGATGCTCATTCCTGGCCACCAGTACATCTCTTCTAATTCTTTTAGAGATTTCAAGATCCCTTGATGTGTCAGACCCTCTCCCATATGTCCTTCTTGAACCAAGTAAGCTCTCCGCTTCCTGTTTGGAATTACTCTGTCCCCCATTCCAGGGATTCGAGCAAAAGGAACAGAGTTTGCATCAATTATGTATGTATACGTGAGTGGATAGATTAGAGGTAACGCTGCATGATTGCCTTCCATTGAGGTCTTTACTGCTAGTAACGTTTCACCATCTATTACTCTTTTTGAGCGAGCGATTGTAGCTACGGAATCCGTTTGCACAGCTGCCTTTGCGGCTTCATGAATTCCCTGGAACGTGAACGACATCACGCTGATGACTCAGTGCATGAATCACGTGTGTCTTTTGTCGTTCTTTCTTTAAAAGAACTATTTGTTCCCAAAGCATTTTATGCTTGATTGTGCCACCTTTTGAATTTTTTAACCCGTTTTTAACCCAGCTCTGCAAGTGTTTGTTGTAAGATTCAACGCAGAAATACGAATCACACACTATATGTGTGGGGAAATCACGATCGGCATGTTCAAGCGCCATCTCGAAAGCCTGTAGTTCAGCTCACTGAGCTGTACAGTCTCTGAGTGATTGAGTTTTTGTGACCATAGTCTGAATTTACCTTCGCGCCAGCGACCTTTAACAATCACGCACGCAGCACTATAGACTTGTTTACACCCAATTACGGGCTGTGCTGATCCGTCTGTATAGATTATACATTCGTAATGTTCTAGGGGCAGAATATCGGTCGGCAGAGGACATTCGTGCTCGTATTGTAAAAATTCTTGTGTCTTCAAGTAGGGGTCAAAGACGTATTCAACATCTATTGCAGCAAGAGAGTTAACCCATTGCATCCATTTTGGATGTAAAGCTTTTGCATTTGGAAAGCTTGCTTTTTTCACTGCCTCTAAGGCAGGTACAGGTGTAACGATCATTATTCGTTTTCCCTGTGCGAGAGCTCTCTCCTTTGCTACTGCAGTTTGTACCACTGTCAGAATTTTTTCTCTAGAAGTGAATTTTATTTCCGCTTGTGTGTACAAGTGTGATTTGTATGCTATTGGGACCTTTTCACCTTCATTAAAAGCCAGGTACGTGAATCCGCGTTTTTCCTGGGAAGATTCGGATCACAAGGTTGCGCCCATTGTCGCATGTCTGTAACTGTGGTTTTGCTAACATGTCTGTTTGCACTGAACACAAAATTTCTGTGTGTGTTTGAGTCCAATTAGTTGGTTTGAAATCAGGTTTGATTAATTTGTAGAGAGGTTTAACCTTTTCTGCGAAATTCAGAACGTAAGTTCTTCCAAAATTCAGGAAACCTAGAATTGACTATAAGTTTTACAGCTTCTTTGGAGGTTGGAGTAGCGCACATTTCTCTAGAAAGTTAGCTGCCAGGCTTTTGCCTTCACTTGATAACTCATAGCCTAAAAATAGGACATTGAGGTGGGCAATTTGTGATTTCTTAAAATTGAATTTATACCCTTCAGATGCGAACCCAGGTATTATGGTGTTCACTCTTTTCAAGTGTACGTCCAAATCATCGTCTGTAAGATAGATGTCGTCGACATAAGATAATGCCTCATCATCATACATTTGTAGTAACTCTGCTACCCTGGCTGAAAATAACCCTGGACTATTCTTGAATCCTTGGGGGAGACAGCAAAATTGTCGCTATGTCCCCTTAATTGTGAAAGCGGACAAATGCCTGCTTTCAGGTGCAATGCTTTGACAGAAAAACCCATTCGAAATATCTAATGTGGTTTTATATTTTTTCCGCACAATGTTATTTATTAGGGCTGCACTATGTGCATTCTGTACTGCAAACGTTTTGCAACAGGAGTTTAAATGTCTGTAATCCAATACTAGACAATATGAATTGTGTGGTTTTGAGACAAGAAACAAAGGATTATTCATTGACGAGGTGCATGTTTCAATCACCCCTCGGTATTCAAGTTGATTTAAAATCTCCCTGCCTTGTTTTTTAGCTTCTTGCTTAACTGGATACTGCCTTTGTGCAATAGGTTGATTATTGAACTGTATTTTATGGTGAGGAGAGTCCTCATCCAATCCTACATGATTTTATATATAATGCTGGAGCCTGAGCTACTGCCCATTTTCTGGCATATGTATATTTATTATGAATTGGAATGTGATTTGAGAAGGCTGGCATAATTATCTCTTCGCCATGAGGGCACTCCCTGACAAATTCAGGTGGCCAGTCTTGTTCAGCTAGAAAAATGTCATAGCGCTTAGAGATCTTGTCCCAAAAGAGTGCTCTTATTTTTCTAGTCATGTCCCCCTCCATCCGGAGTGTTACTTCATATAACTTGTGGGGTGCACTAACCCTGGTGTCGGCAGTTTCAACTTGAATGCATTCATTCAAGTCCACTGTCTCCAGATGATCCATCAGGATCCTGCGAACTATGGTGACTTCTGCTGCGCTGTCTAGCATTGTCTGGGCTCACTCCCCGTTCTTGAGTTGTGTCCTCAAGATCCTCAGCATGTCTGATTTTTACGCTTGCTACCTTCTTTTTGGTGAATTGAGTTTTCTTATTTTTTGGAACGTGCTGTTCTTCTTTGGACTTCACGCGTTCCTCTTTATGTTCTGATCGTCCTCTCCTCTCTGATTTCTGCGAGGAAGTCTAAAAGGTACGAGAGGAATGTGCATCAGTATCTTGATTTCTATCAGGTTTTCTTATCTCCACATGTGGTGCTATCCCCATTGGTAAACAGATTGTCAGAATACTGTGTTTCTCATGAGGTGTACTATCAGGGAATACTGACACTATTTGAGTAATTTTCTGAGCTAACCAGAACGGAATTTGTTCCCTCTTTGTGGGCAATCTACCAATGACTGATTGTATGGTCTGTGGTGTGATTTTGTTAGTATTCCCCTGGTGAGGGGTGTACTGTGGAATCCTTACAGCTGGTTGGACTGTTAAAGTCCTCATGACATATTGAACCAATTGTCTGTGTATTTTAATTAACTGTTTCAGCAGAGCTAACAGTTCTGGACCTGTCATTCCATTAATGTCAGGATGTGGTGTTTAGCTGGCTAGTACTGGCCATGTTGCTCCTGGTCTACCTAGTGGACCGAGCCTGGTAATGTGATTTTGATGTTTTAGGGCGCCTTTAAACCAGAGCTGATGCTCTTGGTAAGTTAATGGAATTTCAACGTCCTCGAAAGGAACGTATTCCGCTGGGGGTTCCTCTACTTTGTAGTAGTGTAACTCGTGTGTTACTGGATTTGCTGTAGGAAACAGAATCCATTAATAGAATACCTCTGTCTGCCAATATTCTTGTGCCTCTATTACAAAGATTACTTTACCACCTCTTGATGATACTCCATTTTCTATAAGTTTTATAGTTATGGTTTTCCTTATATTTCCCGGGATGAATATTGCATCTCATTTTGTTGGAAATTTGTGTCATCTAAGACCGTTTGAGCTGCTGCAGCTCTAGCTCTCTCCCTTTCTTCATCACTCTCTGACATTTTGTCGACTGGAAGTTTTTGCAGAGCAAAGTTTCAAGGAAACAAAGATTAGGTGCACAATATTTTGGAACACTGTATCCTTCAACGTTGAACAAACCAAAAACTAATACATAGGATTTTCGTCCTACTCAGTTTTGGCAGATAATAACCTTTTACCCAATCCAGACATCTATTGGAGTATTTTACGGGAAAAAGGGGTCTGTGTGAAAAGCACGACTGAGTTACTCTAGTATCTAGCGGTAATTTATCGCCTTACCAAACGTTGGGCGCCATGTAGTGTAGTTCCTATATTCCCAATAGGCTCTGCGCATTGGAATAACTATAGTTTAGACGTAGGACTGAGGTCGACTAGGTCTCTATCGTATATATTAAACTTAATTGTTAGTGCCAGCTAGCTCAGAGGTCACTAGAAACTTTCTCGAATAAACAAGAAGGGATTAGTTTCTGCAAACTGCATAAACATGACAACTTTGTTTCCCAAGAACAAGAAATCAATCTCTAGAGTCGCGGAAACAATAGATAACTATTTTACGGGCATTTTCAATAAAAAGTATTTATTGAACAGTCTTCTTTCTCAAGCATAAGAAATGTACTGCTACAATAGTAATACTGGTTATAAAGTACACAGCATATAATACGAAAAGTATTATAAAGTAGTACTGTAAAATCATGATATGGTTTCTAAGCCATAAGTTGCCTAAAACGTATAAAATACATACAGTAATACAATAATGACTAAAAGTACTCAACTGGTGCTTCTAAAATACGCCTACCCCTGTGTACCTAACCTATGTCTAGTACAAGGAAAGAAGTAAGTGAGGAGTAGTTTAAGTTTAGTATTTCTCTGCCAAGGATCTATCCAAGAATTCTCTAAGGGTCTAATCAGCTCCGTACCTTGGTTTTAGTATGAAGGAGGTCTTGTGTATGTCTCTCCGGACTAGATTTTCCAGCAACCTGCAAGGGTAGCCTGGAAACACTGGAGCTGGATTTCTCAGCAAGAGAAAAGACAGCGTCTCTCAGTTCATTAGCTGGAGGATCGGCTTCCTTCGGCACTTGCTGCTGCAGGGCGTCGGGCAAGTAGTTAGGCGATCTGCTCCAAACCACCGTGTGTTTGTCTGGGCAAATGTAGGCATATTTATACTTTGAAGGTGCTGAGTTTGACGTATGATTGGACTTAATAACGTCACTCAAAGACCGAGTTCTGTGAAAACTCCATGATTTCCTAGATACGTTAGTATTCAGGCGAGGGGAAGTCTCTAGCTGCTGAAGGCAGGTTTTTCTAAGAAATCGTTGTTGATTCTCGGAACTTAGTGGAAGTAGCCATGCCGTATTTGGGCTGCATAGGCTCAGTCTAAATATGGTAATGATTTCTATGCCTATATAAGGATCGGGTAATTTATACCTATATAAGGGCATGAATCAGGAAAATTACACTAGGGACCTAGATTCATTTACAACAACGGGTAAGAGAACAGGAAAGGAAAAATACCTCAGAATCTTAACGTGGAACACAAACGGGCTGAGAATGAAAAAACTGAGAATGAAGATACTGGAATATCAAAAATACTGTGACTGCGAATTAATTATACTTCAGGAATCACATTTAACAAAAGAGGAATGGGAGCTGATTTGTAAAACCCAAGGATGGATAGATCACTGTATTTGTACAAATCAAAATTGCAATGTAAAAGGTGTTGCGATCATCTTTAAAAGATCCCTGAATGTGGTGATCGAGAAAATAGAAATTGACAGAAAGGGGAGATGGGTCAAAGTGAGTGCAAAAATCTATAACAACCCATACACGGTGGTGGGATACTACGGCCTAAACCTCGACGACCCTGAGCCGCTCCAAAGGTTATACTCTAACCACCTAGCAACCAACACACCAATCATAATGGGCGGGGATTTTAACATCATCTTAAACCCCAAAGAAGATCGGTTTCCAGCAATAAACCTCCCCAATCTGCCTAAGATGAGAGAATGGGCTGGACTTTTAATGAAGGACCTAGGAATCGTAGATGTGTGGAAGGAGAAAGGAAATAAGAACCATAGATTCACCTATAAAAACAAAAGGTTAGGTCATGCATCAAGAATAGACGTTTTCCTTATTAGTAGGAGCCTAGTGGAACAAACAAAAAGTGCCAAACACATCCCAGCTCACATCTCTGACCATTCAGCGGTACAACGTAGCCTGATGTTAAGAACCTCAAACCCCCCATATGTGGACTGTTGACAAGAGTGTCTTTTTAGACCAGACATGCATCGAAAAATTGGTAGATGAAACAAAAATGTTTTTCGAAATAAATAACACCGGAACTACAAAACAGATAGCTTAGGACGCATATAAAGCTTTTATTAGAGGGAAGATTCTAAGACTGGCAGCCTACAGGAATAAGGAGAATGAGAAAGACCTGCTGGCACTTGAAATAGATCTTAAGAATGCAAAGAATGCTGATTCTGCTGATTCTAGCAAACAACATCCAAAATAGAGAGCACTATAGGAAATAAGAAGGCAGAGTTTAATGACTTTTTAGAAAAGATAGCTAGAGAAAAATGGGAAGCCAGTAGACTTTCACAATACGAATATGGGGAAGGTCGCTGAAAGATTTTGACTTGGAAAGCAAAATCGAAAGAACCAGAAATAGGATTATAAAAATACAGCGAGAGGGCCGACAAGGATTTTCTTCTGAAAGTAGTGAAATCAGGCAAGAATTTAAACTATTTTTTGATAATCTTTACATGGAACAATCCATTGGCTCTATTGATCAGATACAGAATTTTCTTGATAAAATGTTGACCCCTACGGCTTCCCTTGAGCAGAAATTAAGTCCTAACAAAGAAATATCTAAAGAGGAAGTCAGGGATGCTATAAAGAGGTTAAAAAGAGGCAAAGCCGCTGGCCCAGACACCCTACCTAACGAAATCTATCTACAGTTTCAGGAAAGTATATTAGCACCTGTTACCGACCTTCTAAACTGCATATTCGTAGAAAAACAAGCACTCCCAAACTCCTGGAATGATGCAATTCTAAGTATCATCTTAAAACCAGGGAAAGATCCAACCAATTGTGAGTCATACAGGCCCATCTCCCTCTTGAACTCAGACTATAAAATATACACACAGATACTGGCAAAAAGGTTAGGGGCAGTGGCAGGGTCCCTAATTCACCCAGATCAAAAGGGTTTTATCAAAGGCAGGCAAATTCATGAGTTATCACACAACCTCATTACTACTATTGATATTGCAACTCATTACATGTTACCTTTATCAGTAATAACCTTTGACGCAGCAAAAGCCTTTGACAGAGTTAGCTGACCCTTCCTGAGCGCCACCCTAGCAAAATTCAGTCTGGGAGACAAATTTGAAAACGCGATAATTGCCATCTATAAAAACCCTGTGGCGAAAATATTAGTGAATGACGGCCTTACAGACACCATACAAATAAAAAGAGGCACAAGGCAAGGGTGCCCCCTGTCCCCCTTTTATTTAACTTTTATATAGAACCACTAGCCACTGCCTGCTGAGAGAGGAAGAGGGGATTGCGGCCTTTAAACACCAAGGTTGGGAGAAAAAAGACACTCTATATGTGGACGACTTGATGCTATTCACTAGGAACCTATCCAGCTCGCTTCCCAAAATAGAGGAAATTATAGGTCAGTTCGGAGTTGTTTCTGGCGACTTGATGAATCAACCCAAATCGGAGATTCTTGCGTGGAATACCTCCTCAGGAAACCCCCTATTGAAAGAAAGGATAAAATACCTAGGGAATAGAGTACACAAAGGAACTGGAGGAGATAGCGAGCTTGAACCTTTCCAGGATCCATAAAGAAATAAGGAAACTATTAAAAGCTTGGTCAGGCTTACAACTATCATTTTTAGGGAGATTTAACTTGATTAAAATGACTATTGCGCCAAAGTGTACGTACCTATTTAACTCCATTCTGATGAGTTTCAAGGCTGAGCAAATTAAAAAGATGCAGGGGGGGACTGTCAAGCTTGATTTGGGCTGCCAAAGGGGTTAGAATAGGGTGGAAAAAGTTAAGAAGAAACAAATCACAGGGGGTAATTGCCAGCCCAGACCTACTGGAGTACTGTAGATCCTTCCAGTTTAAGAACACAAGGAAACTACTAGCAAAATGAGAAACCTGGCCTGTACACCTGAAAGCCCTCATAGACCCGGAAGGAGACCACTACCTCTTCAAATTCGGCCACCCCAAATTCTTTAAAAAGATTAAATTAAAGACATTAAAGTCTGCAGCAGTGACTTGGTATGAAATAAGGAGAATCCTAAAAATACCATACTACAGCAAACATGCGCCAATCTGGGATTCACCAGGCACCCCAGACTGCCTAAAAGACGTCCTAGCGACTCCACTAAGAGAGTGTAATAAAAATAGCTGGGGACAACTGATAAAGAATAACCAGATCGTGCAATGGGATATCCTAAATGAAGAAGCCCTAGGGTCAGTATCCTTTTTTTTTTTTTGTCCTCATATATGCCGCCAGAATTCGTATGTTCTAGATGGGTCTCACTGTTGCCTCTTATACTGTTGTTATCTAGTCCGCCCTGGAGACAGTATCATAGCAGGCAGAGATGTCCCAGAGGTAGGCTGCTTTCCTTATCCTACTCCTCCAGGCCTATTTTAGGCACCCTAGGCCTGGTGGAGGACAGGACCGACACAACCTCTGGCATAATCACAGGACCGCTCCCCTATTTATCCAGACCACCAATTTAGACCAGACATTCTCGGTATTCTCGCTACGGCAAGCCAAATCCATTTTACAAACTTCCATAATGTGCTTCAGACATATCGCAAATCTGGGAGGAGACGCTGACTTCCACTCCATACAAATTTGTCTCCTTGCAATGGCCACTATATAAAAGATAAACTGAGTATCCAAGCTATTGATATTATAATCTTTCATTAGACCAAAGAAGACAAGTCTGCGAGAGCAAATAATAGACTTAGAAAGTACATCGCCCAAAAAATCCATTATCGCTTTCCAATAGTCTTGAATAACTGGACACTCCAAAAAAATATGAATGTCATCTGCTGCGTTATGGTTACATCGGGGACAATAATAGATATTTTGTGTGATCTTGTGCAGTTTGGCCGGAGTCCAATAGACTCTATAAGCCGTAAACAGGTGGTTGCGTCTTAAATTGGCTGGTTTGATTAGCCTCTGCGAAAGAGAAAAGTAGTCTAACCATACTTTACAAACTTCTTCAGGAGGATCAGATATACCATTTCCCCATAACTTTATTACCTCCAAGTGCAATTTACTCTCCTCTTCTTTAATCATCAAGTTGTACCAGAATGAAAGTTCTTTTACCCATTTCCCCCCTCTGCCAATTGCATCAAGAATGTCTGTATCTTTCTCCCTTTGCAAATTTTGACTGGACCACCAGGCAGATAGTTGATAGTATTTGAACCTAGTCAGCTGGCCGTCAGTAAGTTGTACTAAAGAGTTCCAATTCACTAGGCCCGACTCTGCCCAGAGATCTCCCCATTTTTTTAACCCAGCCGCTTTCAGAGGTTGTGACAATCGATCCTGTAAGCATTGAGGTGTACCAGGAGAATCCCATATTGGGGTGTGTGTGTGATAATATGGGATATCAAATATCTTCCTGATAAACCCCCAATTTTTTAAAGCAGTCTGTAAGATTTTAAGGCGAATTTTTTAAAAAAAATTCTGGTCTCCAAACTTACACAAAAAATAATCGTGGTCATAAGGTAAATCATTTAGTAGAGCTTGAAACAGGCGGCCCTGTGATGATGCGTCTAACTTATTTGCAAGAAGCCTAAAATTTTTAAAATGAAATGCATGACAGTATGACAATAAATCGGGGAGGGCTAACCCTCCTATTTTTAGACCCCTCCTCAATTTCTTCCATGCAATTCTTGTTGACTTACATGCCCAAATAAAAGATCCAATTTTACCCTGTAGAGTGTTAATGTCTTTCAGTGAGAATAGTAGAGGGATACAGTTGAATAGAAAAGTCAATTTTGGAAGGATTGTCATTTTAATGAGGTTGACCCGGCCATATATATTCAAAGGCAAATTCCCCCATCTTATTAAAGTTTTATTAATATCTTTAACCACCATTTGCCAGCTGAGTGATGTAATATCTTTAAGGGATTGGGTTAAATAAATTCCCAGGTACCTCATTTTCTGTTTTGCGCCCGATATATGAGTATTATTATTCCATCCCATGATCTCCGTCTTCTCCTTATTAATTTGGTACCCTGACAGTTTCCCGAATTCTTCCGATAAAAAAAATAGCCTAGGTATTGCTACTGAGTGATCAGAAGTATATAAGAGAAGGTCATCTGCGTACAACGCCACTTTCAGGGACAAATTGCCAAGCTGGAATGGTTGAATTATATTGTCCTCTCTAATTCCACAAACAAAAGGCTCCATATAAACATCAAACAAAAGGGGGGATAAAGGGCAACCCTGCCTAGTAGCTCGGGATATGTCAAACCACTCAGATAAACTTCCGTTAGCTAAGACCTTTGCCTTTGGGTTATTGTATAATGATCTAACCGCCTCTATAAAGATTAGAGGTAACCCAAACGCCGTCATTGTGGCCCATCGATACTTCCAATTGACCTGGTCGAATGCCTTAGCCCCGTCTATGGCGACCAGGGCCAGCGGGAGATTTTTAGCGTTGGCATAGTCAATGGTCCCTATTACTTGAAATGTTAATTCATTTAACTGTCTCCCTGGGATAAAGCATCTCTGGTCGGGGTGAATTATAGATTTTATGACCTTCGATAATCTAGTGGCTAAGATACCAGAGTAGATCTTCATATCTGCGTTCAGCAGTGAAATGGGCCTGTAAGATTCTATTCTTTTTAAGTCTTTTTTTGGTTTTGGTATTAGCGTTATAATGGCTTCTGCCCATGAGGGAGGTGTAGAATAGCCATGGATTAATAAAAGGTTGAAGAGTTCCCTTAATGAAGAGATTAATTGATCTTTATTGTCCAAATAAATCTCCACTGGCAAACCATCTGACCCTGCAGCTTTCCCTCGTTTCATCTTCTTCAGTTGACCCAGAATTTCCCCTTCTGTGATCTCATTTTCCAAGTATACTTTATCCGTTTCGGACATTTGCGGAAAATGTTTTGTTATCAGCCAGGATTCTAAATCCTCCCTCTTAGGATCTTTGTCTTCCGTATAGAGACTTCTCATAAAAGACCTTGCTTCATCTCTGATCTCTGCGTCTGTTTCCATCAACACTCCTGTCTGCCTTTGTAATAGGGCTTTGATATTATTTCTCGTTCTTTCTTCCCTGGCTTTCCAGGCTAGGAGAGCTCCACATTTTTCTCCATACTTAAAATTTTTTAGCCTGCTAGACTCCCATTTTCCTTTAAGAATTGTCTCATCTGAGATTTTTAACTGAAGCTGTAAATCAATGAGTTCCTTCTCTAACAAATGTACTCTACTGGAGTTCGTTAAAATTGCATTTTGTAATTCAAGATCTTTTCTTGTTATTGCTGCCAAATCTTCCCTTCTTTTTATTTTTATACTCTTTCTCTTATAATTCATTAAAGAGCTCAAGACTCCCCTCAAGTAGGCCTTATAGGTTTCCCATACTACCTGGGAGGAGGAAGATCCTGAATTTATTATGAAAAATTCTAATGTTCTATCTTTAACTTCTACCATTATTTGGTTGTCTAATAAAAGTGATCTCTCCAGTGTCCACCTTGGTTTTAGAGGCGTTAAATTCAGTTCAATTACCATTTCCAAAACAGCGTGGTCTGATAAACCTGTAGTCGTGAAGGAAAGATAGTTGATGTCCTTGAGAAGGTGTTGATCCACTAAAAGGTGGTCTATTCTAGAATAGTTCTTATATTTTTTACTAGAAAAAGTGAAGCCTAACTGAGTTCTATACTTTTTTCTCCAGACATCTACTAGTGTAAAGTCTTTCATTAAGGCATCTAAAGTGGCGCGTGATTTTAAAGGAGCATGGTATTTAGCCTTAGAAGTTCTATCTAATTTTTGGTCAAAGACTAAATTAAAATCACCACCTAAGATTAAAGGGCCAGTTGTCGCAAGTAATGCTAATTCAAGTTTGGACAGCGGAGCCGGATTATCCTCGTTTGGACCGTAATACACTGCGATTGTATAGGGAATGTTTTGAATGTATACTTCTGCCGCTAACCATCTACCCAATTGATCTGTCTCAAAACTTCTCAAACTTATCCCTCTGTTTGCTCGAATTATAATAGAAACTCCCCTTGTGACACCTGATTGCCCGGAGCTAATTATGTCTTGCACCCAACTAGACTTCTTAAAGAGAGAATTACATAATGCTGCCTCTAAATGTGTTTCTTGTAACATTATGATTTGGGCGTCTGAATTTTTTAAAAATTCACAGATTCTGTTCTGTTTCATTTTTTCTCCTATACCATTGATGTTCCACGACAGGACCTTGAGCTTATATGAATTAATCATGAGTCTAGTATCTGCTCGTGCCCATCCATACCTTTATGCAACAAGCGTTTGTTTATATATGAGGATTTTTTATTTTTCCTCCTAACTCCCCCCACCCAGTGAACCCCTCCCCCCTGAGGAACCCCCCAACATACCTGGCGATGCCTTCCCCTTTCGGAGCGACCCGATGGTGCCGATGACCAATTAACTGTATTCTAGCGAGACAAAATAAATCACGAATAAATCATCATGCCCCCCTGTTTTATCATACAGTATATTTATACAATAATTTACCTTCTCAAAATTCCCCCAACCATTCTCCCTTTATTATTATTATTATTATTTTTTTATCTTTTTTTTCCTTTTCTTTTTCCCTTTTTGTTCCTCTTTTTTGTTTTTATTAATTTTCTTCCTTCCTTAAAGTATTCTCCATATCTGCCCGGTACTACTCCTCCTGCTCGCTTCTCATTCGGTCTAAAAGATTATCAACTTCTTCTGGCTGTGTGAAGCTATAAGTCTTGTTCTTCCACATAATCTTGAGCATAGCTGGGAATCTCATTTGAACGTGTGCTCCTAGTGACCTCAGATCCGGCATTTTAGTGCCCAGCTCCCATTGTCTTTGTGCAGTTCTTGCACCAATGTCAGACCTAATAAGATACGGGCTGGACTTATAGCCGAAATCTGTTTTTGAGAGGGATCTCCCTAGGATGAGCTCCTTGACACTGTATGTTTGAAAATTTACTAGGATTTTCCTGGGTGTTTTCCTCTCTGTATGTCTCTTGTAGGGGTCTCTATGTACCCTTTGGATTTCTGCCTCCAGATCTATATCCAGGCGGTCTTTTAAAACATCATCTCTCAGGAGTTTACATACAAATCCCTTCAAGTCCTCCAGCTCTTCCCCTTCTGGTATTTTCAAGATCCTTAAGTTATTCCTCCGAGCTTGTGTCTCCAGCCGCTCAATCTCCATGACCAATGATCTATTCTGGGCTTTAAGATGTTCTATATCCTTTTGATTTACATGTACAGCTTTGTTCAGAGCAGCTGCTTCTGTTTCAAGGTTCCCTGTACGTAGAGTGACCTCCTCTAACTTAGATTCTAACACATAAAATCTGTCTTGTATTGTTTTTTGGTTAGTTTCCGATATCTCAAATTTCGACATCATATCCCCTCTCAAGGATCTAAAAAGTTCCCCTAACTGGTCACTCTCGCACTCGCTTGAATCCTCAGACCTTCTCCTTATTCTTTGAGCAGAATCTGATTGATTGTCTTTACTTGCATCTTTACTTGCATACTTTCTCCTTGTCCCCTCTTCTAACTCCTTAGAGCTACTTTGTGCAGGTTTGGCCGTTCCAGACTGACTCTTGGGTCTGGTGTCTTGCTTTCCTCGCCCGTTATCTACTGGGGGTGCTTTATTTAGATTAGCCGGAGCACCTAATGCAGTAGGTGCCTTTGCACTTTCAGTCTCAGGAAGATTTAGCTGAACCTTAAGCTGCCCTGAGCTCTCTGAGCTCAGCGTTTCTGTTCCCTCGTCAGCATTTTCCATGTTTCCCAAGTTTTCTAAAGCCCCGTAGCGGTTTTTTAAAGGTATGGTATCAATGTTATCTTCCACCTGCACGGAGGAACGCCTAGCCTGATCTAGGACCTTGAAAAAAGATTTAAGGGATGGGGCGCTTTTCACCACTTGACTCTCGTGGGATACTCCTTTAAGTTTTTTAACTAAAGTAGTCCTTTTCTTTTTACTTTTGCAGGGAGTTAATGGCATAGGTCGCTTCCTCTCTTGAAATTCTAGAGCCCCTTTCTCTTTTAGTTCCACCCTAGATCTCAGCTGGTACCTGTTTCTTCTTATTGGGAGGGTTTTTCCTTGTTTTACAATGTTTGGACTTATCTTGACATTAACAGATTCAATTGTCTCAGATATCACAGCTTCCGTTAAATGTTGCCCTGCTATCTCAGTACATATCAACGACGCCGGCTCTTGTACTGGAACTTCACTGTTCTTTTGAGCTGGAAGGCCAAACTGCGTTTGATCCATGCAACCCCACCTCCCAGTAGTAAATCCGTTAGTCGCTACCACTTTACTCCCCCTCTCTCCGCACCTTACCACAGAAGAGTAAAGCTCCTTTCTCTCAGACGCCGTTTTGTTAGGCTGTTGCTTAAATATGTATGTTGCCAGACCTCCAAGTTTTAGTTTAAATAATACGGAGCAAAATCTGCTCCATAAGCGCCGTCGGCGTTCTTCCTCCTGGTGTGCGCAGGTCCGAAAAGGTCCGTTTTTTTTCTGTAAGTAGTCAAGCCAACCTTGCCCACCAAAGCCTCGAGGGAAAGGGGAAGCAGAGCGAGTTGTAGCAATCTGACTCTGAGGGAAACTCTAGTCTTTTTTTTTTTTTTTTTTTACATCTCAAAAACACATTTTTTAGCTGGAGCCTCTACCAATGTTTTTCTCCAAACAATCCCACCTTACAGAAATATGCAGGGGACTTATTATTATTCCCCCTTTGCTCTCCACCTTACCGTAGATGTGTTGCACTCCGGGTAAAGCATTCTTAATTGCATCACACGCTGATCTCAGGAGCAGAGTTGGGAGACATTCAGACAGCATGCAGAATGCGTAATCTAGCCCGCTGACTCTACCGGCGTTCTCCCAGTGAGAGTGTTTACCCCTCGCTTCAAGCAGATCAGAGTCTGAGTCCGGGTGTGCGCTGGTCCTAGCGCCGCCTACTGCAAGCCTCGCTCAGACAGCCGTTAACCTCAGAAAGAAGAAACAGAGGAGCCGGCTTAGTCTGGCGTTGTCAATTACTGGAAATAACGCATCTACCGCTCACCTAAACGTGGGGAAGCTCGCGTCTTCTCGCTACTCCATTGCAATCATTTCAGTCATCGGAGGACACCTCGGAGCTACCGCGACCGGCTCTCAGCCCGCCGCCATGTTCCTCGTGGGCGTGTCTCATGGGTCAGTATCCAGATTCAAATACTACCAACTAAATAGCTGGATAAAAGCTTTAAAAGAGAACTTACAGGAGGACTAAGCTATCGAGCAAAAACTCCTGAACCCAGAGTTTTTTCAACAGGAAATATCATATTGGTACTGGGCTCTTGTAAGAGCAGGTGAAGCTGATTACAAAGCCCCGCAGGACATCAGGGAAAGAGATATGCCCGGGCTAGACATATATGTGAGAAGTTGGCCTGATATATGATGCTCACTAGTTCTAGTGATCACCTTGTATCAGTCCAAACAACCCTTATGGTGATTGGTTGTAAGTCAACCTTATAGACCAGCTATCCTAATGGTAGCATGGACAAAGCAGTCTTAGGCTAAACTCTTTGGCATGTGAAGTCAGCTGTTTTACCACATATAACCCCTTGAATACCAAATGAAAGGACACCACACAGGTAGTTATGAAAATAAACAAGATATTTATTAACTAACATACACCTTTGAACTCTTTATGAGGTCAGAGGGCTAAGCACATGACAAGACTCTTAAGAAAAATACGTTAAGTTGCACAAATTACAATGGTGCCCTAGGGGCACGTCAAACCATATACTAAGTAAGTGGGTTGAGAAAGTTGATAGAAGGAATGGAGCTGTCCAGAGGCTGTAGGATCGCTGGGACTACACTATCCTAACTTTAGGTAAGTAATAGGAGGCCCACTGGACTTTTGTACAGAGTGTGAACTCATACGCGAGATGCATAACAAAGTCAATGGACAGTACAGTTTACGAAAAAGGTAACTACGGACAGTTCTGACTAGTTAGGACTAAAACGACTGTGAAACTGGGCACTAGGAGAGTCAATCTACTTTTGAGCACCAAAATGCTCTCGTTACCTCACCCACGGGCTGCGGGTGCATAGGTGTGAAAGTGCGTCAGGTTTCTTCGTTGAAGTCAATGGAGCCTTGAAGAAAAGATGCTGCAGGCGACCAGGAGGAAGCTGTCCGGGTGGATCCAAGGGTGGATCAAGGAAGAAGAAGAACCTGAAAGCAGAGGGGACAATGTTCACAGTCACTAGCTGTGACTGGAGTGGAACCAGGAAGGAACCAGGTGAAGAGTGGACGCTTGACTCTGCAGCCACGTGACCCAGGTGGTGTCTTGATGACCAGGATGGAGAAACGAGCTGTACCACGCAGGCTCTCGCTGTCCGCAGTGTTGGTTCCGGATTTGGCGTCAACAGGCCTTGGTAAAGGCAACCCCGCAGTGAGTGGAATCGGCGTCTGGTGAGGACCAGGAAGGTCCGGGGTACTTCTCTTTTGGAAGGAAGCAAGGGCCAGTCTGGAGCAACCAGACCAGCAGTGTTGATGTCGTGGATCGTCGTCTAGGAGGCCACTAGCTAGCCGGCAAGTGACCAGACAACGCGTCAAGCAGCAATCAAGCAAAAGGGCCCCACGCAGATCTCGTGAATGCTGGAGGGCTGATCTTCTGTGCAGGAGCTGCTCGGGGCTGGGGCTTCTCAATCCCCAAAGCACTTCATTGAGGATACCTCAGAAGTTGTGCTGGAAGCGAAGTGCTGTTTCTTCAAGATGGCCGGTCCCACGTGTCTTGTCGCACCCACGGATCTCAGCTGTGCTGCAGATGTGAGTTGAGGTCGGAGAGGTCTGTAAGTCCGGGTCTCGTTGGGCTCTGAAGTCTGGATCCACCAAGGAAGACGACAAAGTGAACCGCTGGAACGCTTGGTGGTGCCTGCTTATGCAGGGTGGTCACTCCTTGGCCCCAAGGGAGATTTCTTCAGTCTACTGTGGAGCAGAACATCGAAGTCCAGAGTTTCTTCTTGTAGAGTTTCAAATCAGGATTAATCTAATTTGGAATGGGACCAGCTCCTCACTTTATTCTCCTAAAGGGGGCTGTACTATCACTAGGTCCCTCCTATGGGTGGGACCAGGAAGGGGGTGGTTACACCCCCTATCCTTTGCCCGGTTTCATGCCAGAGCTAGGGCTGGAGTGCCCCAGCAACTGGTTTTAGCCGGTGTATGCACAGGGCACCTTGTGTGCCCCAGGCATGTCTCATTCCTTTCAGACCTGTCCTACCCAATACACAAATTCCTGTCTGGGGGGGTGCTAGCACCTCCCAAGGCAGGAAACCCTTTGTCCAAGCCTCCCTCGCTGGAAGGACTCCCAGCAGCAGGATGCCAGACTTGTGTCTGTGGTGGCAGCATCCATTTTGTGATGCTGAGGCTCGAGTTAACTTTAACCGGGATTCACAGTTACATACATGTTGTGTCCCTCTAAAAGGGTGGAATGCTACCCCCATCGCCAGAATTGGCGAGGGGGTAGTATTCAAATTCGTATGACACCTTACTCGACATGTTTTGACAATGCTATGCCAAAGTTAGCAATAACCGCGAGGATTATAATGCACTTAAGAGTATATGGTATAGCGAGATCATTGAAACAGCTAAAGGACTTGGTTCCGAAAGCTGCAGTCAAGCTCAGCTCATGCCAGAGCCCTATCTCACATAATTTCAAGCACTCTGCCTCCAGGATTGTTAAGGCCTGCCATAGGAGTGACTTATAGGAGTATATGTGTCCATTTTAGGTTTAGATATAGGTATACTATATCTAAAGCAAAGGGTGATTACACCACCTTGCCCCAGCTGATTGATCAGCCAGTTGTGTCAGATTTGGATGGCCAGCCAGGGGTGGCATAATACATGCTGCAGCCCCTGGTAGGCCTTGGGTTCACTTATGCCCTGGGTACCTATGGTACACTGTACAAGGACTTACAAGAGTGACCCAATACCAATTGGTAAATGCACCTAAAGTACATGGATGTCAATTTAGAGAGAAAACAGCTAGGCTGTGGGTCTGATTAGCAGGCCCACAGCCCGGGAAAGTCGTAAACCAGTGAAGCAAAAAGCAAAAATCTGGGGTGACCATAGGATTGCAGACCCTACTCTCCTACAATATACTTTTGGCAAACCTCAAATGCTATCATGGGTGGAGTAGTAAAGGCCGCCCCATTGAAGAAAAACCATCTGTTCACGATCCACAGATCCTACTAAACCCCAAAAAGATTGTCAAAAATGACCAACGGTGAAGTAAAAAAGTGCCCCAAATGTGGAGAAGAAAGGGCGAATGACCTACATATGTTCCAGAATTGTATAATGCTAAAGGAATACTGGGACCAAATTGGTAAGACTCTCTCTGACGTGATAGAACAACACATAGAGGTAAGCACAAAATAGGTGTTGTTTGGGATTCTAGGGTCTACACACTCAGTGTCATTATCTAAAGATCAGTAAAGCATTCTTTTCGTTTTGATCTTGCTTGCTAGAAGGGAGATATGCATTAAATGGGTTAAACAATCGCCCCTAAAATACACTGATTGGCTAAACTCGATACTATGGGTGTATAATTTACAGATGCAAAGGATGATCTCGAAGAAAAACAAGCACTGGAATATCTGGGAAAGATACAACCAGTTTAACAGCAGGGGGTCGAATGATTAAGGCAACGGATACAACGATGTAAAGCTGGTTCTTGATACAAGTGGTCATAATGACTAGCTCCCCTACCCCCACAAATCATGTACCTGAGGTTGGACAAAAGGGGGCCCCAAAGGACAAGGGTAGACGGTACCCCGTCCAGGGCAATTTTCGGACTACCCAAAGCAAAGCCCTGAATGGACATTGGGGCTTCCGACCCCTCCATACCACCAGGAAATTTGCTTGATGAGGACAAAAAAAACACTTGAAAGCCAGAGTTTATTTAATGAATCTGTAATTGACATAAACAACCTTGCTTTGTGCATCTATATACCTTCCAGGTACTTATGCATCTAAATATTTATTACTTTTCTTCTAATGCAGCATATCCAATGCACTACCCTATTTCTCACCCTATACCACTCTCAATATATCCTCTACCTCAACTCTCTGATTCATCTCAAACCTCTTTCTACTACTCTTTACAATGCACTACCCAATTTCTTTCCCTATATCTCTATCAATATATCCTCTACCTCAACTCTATGACTCATCTCAAACCTCTTTCTACTTCTCTTTCCAATGCACTACCCGATTTCTCTCCCTATACCTCTATCAATATATCCTCTACCTCCGCTAGCTCATCTATCCCAAACCCCATATCACTACTATGATCCCCAAAATAACCCTTTCAAGACTCTTCCATACACTACCACTCCTTGTATCATCTCATACCTCTTTTATTATTTCGATCCCCAAAACAAGCCTTTCTAAACCCTTCCTATTGACTGTTCCCCCTCCAGCTTCCCTTTGCTCATCCCAAGTCTCCTCCTACTGCTATGAGCTCCAAAACAAAAAATATATATTTTTCTAAATGTTTTCCTCTTCTATCCCTTCACTATCCTTTTCAAGCCAAATAACAGACTTACATGTTCACCACCCAAATTAGTTTAATATTTCACTATACTAATTTATTACTAATCCTTTATGTGTTCCGGAGTAGCGTGCGAGTCGCCGAAAAAGCACTTCAACACCTCATCAGGTGTACCAAGTGCTATATAAATGCAAACCTTTTACCCTCTTCTATCCCTTCGCTATCCTCCTCAATCCAAATAACTGACTAACATATCCACCACTCAAATTACTTTCATATTTCACTATACTTATTCCCCGCTAATACTTTATGGGTTCCAGAGTAGCATTCTACTTTCTGCAAAAACACTTCAACACCCCATCAGGGGTAACAAGCACTATATAAATGCAATTTCTTACCCTCTTATATCCCTCCACTATCCTTCTTGATCCAAATAACTGACTAACATATCAACCAGTCAAATTATTTTCATATTTCACTATACTAATTCACCACTAATCCATTAGGGGTTCCGGAGTAGCGGACAAATCACCAAAAATGTGCTTCAACACCCCACCATGGGTGGCAAGAGCTATATAAAAGCATACCTTTTTTCCCCTCTTCTATCCCTCCACTATTGTTCCCAATCCAAATAACTGACTAACATACCCACCACTCAAATTACTTTCATATTACAATATACTAATTCACCCTTCCACCCCCTATTTAATAAGCCGGAAGCATACATCCCGATTTCCTCATCCAGGGCTCGATGTAGGTCTTCACTTGGTTGAAGAGTAATACCCCTGTATTGACACCACGCAGCCCATATTTTGATTTGTTTTGCAGGCACCCCAGGCTTTGTAGAAAGGGATTTACATTGACATGCAAGTATCCAATCCAGACTTTCATTTCTCCAAAGGCGGGTGCTCCGTGATCTTCCAAGCCCCAACAATGTTTGTTTTTGCAAACACCAACCTCAACCATACCAGTGCAGCCTTTTATCTATCTGTAAATCGTAAATAAATCATACGTAATTATATAGAGCCTTTCACCGTAAGGTCTCAAGGCGCTTGCTTTGGGAACCCGTCCTGGCCTTTCCCTGCGAGATTACCCCTACTGGGCATTCCCAAGGTGAAGACCAGGCATCCCATCGCGGTGGAGCCGTAGTGGAGATTAAGCAAGCTATTGCCCAGAGTTGCAGAGTGTGAACCCACGATTCGAGTAGGCACCGAGGCGAGAATTATCGAGTCATTGGCTATTTTGAGCTCAAGGCCCTGCCGCGTCAGGGATTGAACCCTGGTCCCGGGTCTGACCTCTGCATCAGGGATTGCCTCCTCTAACCGGTGAGCCACGCTTCTCCACTATCTGTGTCAGTACAATCTTGGGGCTCGATGGTAGGTCAACCCAATATGTGCCCAGGCATGCCATCATCTCCTCTCAGAATGGTTTCAGCCTCATGTAGGCCCAGACTGTGTGTAGAAGGTTAACTCTCTGTGTGTCGCTTCATAGACAGTGTGGCGAGGCAAAGGCTGCTATTCTCCAGAGCATGTCTCATGCATAATAGACCCTATGGAGATATTTCCATTGTATGAGTCTAAACTGGGAGGCTAGGACAGATTTGTGAGGGGAAGCCTGTGTCTCACTCTGGTTCTCCTCAGAGAGTTGTCCCAAATCTCCCTCCCAGGCCTCTTGTTAACGGTCAAAGGAGTCTGGTGAATTTATCCCTATGGATCGTTACACTTCAGAGATTTTATGTTTGTTCACCCTCACACAAAATGAGCAACTAGGTTGGGTTTCTTTACACAATAAATGGTCCTAAGAGGACTCCAAAGAGTAGACGCCTCCCCCACTATATAGTGGCATACTTCATCATCAGCGCCTATCCACACCCTAGTAGGGTAATACCACCACGGTGGACTCACCCATAAATGGACTTTCTTATATAAAACGCCACTGGATTTAAAGCAGGGATCCAGAAAAAATTCAGTTAAAAAAGTCTCAGCTTATTCCCAAGGAAGTTTCCTTTATTAGTTGAGTACCTTGGCCACAAATAAAAACAAGTCAGGGGGTCTATCTGAGTATCAATGACTCAATCACCAATAAAAAGCCAACATGTTTTACCCAACATTTAAATCCTGTATGGGTCTGTGGCCTTTGTAAGGGCTGTAAGCATCTCAGCCTATCTAGTCAGTCATACAATGCGTACATATGAGGCCTAAAGCTCTCACCTTTACCTTGGAATTTTTCAATGGGTAAACCTGTGAACAGTAATGGAAAACCAAAACAGGACCATAAATCACTATTTTAACCCAGTTGATGCTCACGACGGAGCGGTTCCGTCATGAGCATCGGTTGGGCTTTGCTCATGACGGAACCGCTCCGTCATGGTACCCACACATGGGGGAAGCGCTGGCGCTCCCCTCATGGGCAGCCCATCTAGCCCCTACAAAGGGGGATGGCAGCGCGGAAGAGTTTGTGCTGCCAGCCCCATCCCCCCCCCGATGCAATCCCATGACGTCAGCGCACACAGCATGCGGCGAAGTCATCAGGAAGTGCTGGACGCGCTGGAAACCGTTTCCAGCACGTCCTGGAGGAGCAGGAAAGTTGGTGTGCTCCGGTGGGGCGGGGGGATATTTTAATGTATTGAGGCATCGGGGGAGAGGAAAGAGCATTTCCTCTCCCCTGATGTCTCAATACAGGGCATTCCTGCAGCACGATCGTGCACAGCATCGCAATCGTGCTGCTGGAATGCCCCCACTAGGCACCAGGAAAGTTTTTTCCAGGAAAAGGAAGCGACTCCTTGGGCAAGGGTCACTTCCTAAAGGGGGCAAATAAATAAAAGACTTTTCTGTCCCCCCCCTCCCCCGGTCCAGATTTCCTTGGTTTTTTTGGCATTTCAGGCCCCAGGGGGGGCAGAAAAGGCCACTAAACCCAGAGATCTTTATCTTTTTTTAAAACGTAAGCGACTCCTTGTAGAAAGGTTACTTCCAGGCCCCTCATTTTTTCAAAATGTGTATTCTGCCCCCTCTGGGGGCAGATTAGCCTGTGTATTTGGCGGGCATAATACCCCACTAGACACCAGGGAGTCCTTTTATTATGTAAAGGAAGTGACCCAGTGGTCAAGGGTCGCTTCCTTAGGGGGCACTGTTTTTAAAAGATTTTTCTGTCTCCCGTGGGGACTGTTTGTCTTGTTTTTTTGGCGTTTCTGGCCCCAGGGGGGCAGAAAAGCCCACTAGAGCCAGGGATCTTTAAAAAAAAACTGGAAACGTTCCCTTGCGTAAGGGTCTCTTCCAGGGGCCTCATTTTAAAAAAATGTGTATTGTGCCCCCCCCTGGGTAATTGATCCGGGTAAATTGGGTTCTAGAGGAGCACTCCGTTTTTTGTGCTTCTTTTATCCAATTCTTGAAAATGGTGCTACGACTGATCAGGATAGTCACTCCTGGAATTAATGATAAGGTTATGTGGGTTGTTTAACCCATCTAGTCGTGCACTGTTCACCTGGCGCTCCGCACCTTAAACACTTAACACTCTTAACAAATTATGTCTTTGTTTGTCAACTTAAGTATTTATTTTTATTTTCCGTTATTGCATCTTAGTTTTTCCACTATTGTTTGTTGACAACTTTTTCACTTGCTCATTTATACATAAATAAACATTGTTACATTATTGTTTGTTTTGGCATAACATATTCATGTCCATACACATATTTACAACAGAGCCCAATGCATTTCGGCACCTCTGCGGTGCCTTCATCAGGGGAGAATCTGATTTCTACCTCTGTAGATGTACCTTTGCGCTCCTTTCTGATAGTAATTCTCTGGTGAAATCTCTGTGTATCCTTATATTCTGTGTCTCTGTTTCCTGTTGTGCCAAATCTCCACTCAGTCTCGAAAAACCGCTGCCCTTTGACAGTCAAAGGGTCGCTTCCAGGGGGCACATATTTTAAATAAATGTGCTTAATGTTTTTTCTACCCCTCCAGGGGAGAGATCTCTCCCTTTCATTTGGTCATTTTGCCCTAGGCTAGAGTGGGAGGCAGAAAACCCTACTAGGCACCAGGGATTTATTTATTTTGCAAGGGCGGCACTTTTCTGTCTGCTGCACCCTCAGACAAGCTCACCCGATCCCTTGGGAAAGTTCACCCCCCATTTTGGCACAACCCTATTTGAAGGCCCATCTGGCAGATTGACCAATTGGGTAGTGACTTAGGGCCAGATGTAGGTAAATAGCATTTACCGATTCGAAAATACAGAATTTTACTGATTCGGTATTTTCAAACCAGTAAATGCTATGTAGCAAATCATTCAGTAAAAATTACTGAATCATTAAGATTCAGTATTTACCGAATCGGTATTTACCAATTAGGTAAATGCTATTCATTCCTATGGGCCTGGAGGCCCATAGGAATGAATTCGGTAAAAGGGGTAAAACATTGAAGGGTGACAGGGTGTCACTGTGACACCCTGTTGCACCCCTCAATTGTGTATGGGTGCACATATTGCCGACATACATGCCCTAAGGGCATGTTTGTCTGCAACATGGCACTGAAGCAATTTGCATAAAATAGCTTTTTGGGGTGTTTTCGTTATTTACCACCAACTTGTAGTTGGTGTTAAATAACGAATCCTAACATGGTATAAGCACTCATTTTAGTGCCCCCTACGTTAGGAATTCGGTAATTTACCGAATCATTATTTAAGAAATCAGTAATTTACAGATTCGGTAAATTACCGAATCGTTAATTTCGGCCCCTACATCAGAAAAGCCTATTACCGGTCGGTAACGGACGAAATTCATTAATTTCGGCCGTTACTGACCCGTAATAGCCTTCCTACATCTGCCCCTCAGTGTGCTATAATGTTAATTCTTTTATTTCTTGTGAATAGCAATTGTAATGCTCTATTTCTTCCATTTTGTTCTAGTTGAAAGCTTTTGCTCTTTAGACTGTTCCAGGTTGCAGTTTCACTACTTTTAGTTCTGCTGTCTGTGTAGTTGCTTGTGTTTGGTAAGAGACTTTTTTTTGTACAATGTAAATGTTTTTTCATCTCTCTGCATGAATGTGTTTTTTGCAAATGGTGTAATAATTGCAGAATGTTTGGCTTCTATTTTTTTAGTGTAAAAATCTTTTTGTAACTGTGCCCGATGTGTATTTTGTTTTGTGAGTAATTGGTTTTGTTGTTTTTCTTTCTATTGGGATATTGTTTTTGCTGTCTCTGCAGAGTAGGTGAAGGTGAGCATAGTGGTCTCTTGCAAGTGAATCGTATCGTTTTTGAGTATATAGATCTTTATGATAAAGGCACATATTTTTTTCTTACTTGTTTTGCACAGTGTTGGTTGTTGTTGACTTGTTTGTGCAGTCTCCTTTCTTAGTAAGGATAATGGCTAGCCACAGGATTACTGTTCAGCAGGTTGTTGGTATGCTTTTTGAATCTTCCTCTGACCATGGTTCAGAGACTGACTCTGCTTCTGAGGCAGAGGAAGCAGTGGAAGATTCAGGCAGTGAGTTTTCTCTCCACATTGCATCATCGGATGATGAAGCTACTCTCAGTGCGAATGAAGCTACTCCTAGTGAGGATGAAGTGCCTGGGTTAGAGGAGGACATTGATGTGCCGATAGTGCGGCAAGAGGCATCTGGGCTGCAGCCTGGGGCTGCAAGGCTCCCCTTTGGTATAGTGCGGCAAGAGGCATCTGGGCTGCAGCCTGGGGCTGCATGGCTTCCCGTTGGTATAGTGAGGCAAGAGGCATCTGGGCTGCAGCCTGGGGCTGCAAGGCTTCCCGTTGAAAGTGCTGACATCTGGGTTTCCCCAGGCATGGTGCAGCTGGCATTGCCAGACTTTACTGGTGTTCCCGGGTGTAGAGTGAATACTGAAAACTTTTTGCCGATACATTTTTATCAGTTGTTTATGGACGATGTGTTTTTGGCAGAGATTGTTCACCAGACTAATTTGTATGCCGAACAATTTTTGAGAGACAACAGTGCCAGCCTTAAGGCCCACTCTAGAGCTACCCGGTGGACTACCACAAATCTGAAAGAGATGAAGAAGTTCTTGGGTTTAACTTTTTGTTGGGCTTACTAAGGAAGCCATCAATGTGTTCATATTGGTCTACTAGTCCCGTGATGGCAATGGCTATATTTCCGGCAGTCATGAGTCGTGATAGGTATTTGTTTCTGCTTTGGATGATGCATTTTGTCGATAATGGTTTAGCGTTGCCACAAGATCACCCTGATTGTGAACATATTTTTAAGATTTGGCCTGTCATTGATAACTTTGTTGATGGATTTTCTGAGATCTATGTTCCAGGGAAATAATAGAAGTGGATGAGTCTTTGGTGTTGTTCAAGGGCCACTTGGTTTTTAGGCAATACATTCCTAGTAAGAGGGCACACTATGGAATTAAGCTGTGTATGCTGTGTGACAGTAGGGCTGGATATGTCTATAATTTCAGGGTGTACGCCGGTAAGGAATCCAGGATTAACCCCCCTGGTTGTCTGTCCACTTTTGGAATGGCTGAGAAAATTGTGTGGGAACTTGGTAGAGAACTTTTTAACAAAGGCCACCATTTATATGTAGATAACTTCTACACTGGTGTGCGGTTGTTCAGGGAATTGGCCAAGGTGGACACTGTTGCTTGTGGCACAATTCGCTCTAACCGTAAAGGTTTCCCAAAATAACTTGTTTGTCAAAAGCTTGTGCGAGGACTGTGCAGTGTGTTGCATTGCGAGGAGCTTCTAGATGTCAAGTTTTCAGACAGGAGAGATGTTTACATACTGACTACCATCCATGATGAAAGCACTTCACCTGTGACTGTTTGGGGTCAGATTGCTGAAGTGCGCAAACCAGTGTGCATTTTAGACTATAATAGGCACATGGGTGGTGTTGACAGAGTAGATCAGAGGTTGAAACCTTACGCTGCTCTTCGTAAGGCTTACATTTGGTATAAGAAGTTGGCTATCCATCTTTTCCACTTGGCAACCTTTAATGCTTTTGTTATATTCCAGGATTCTTGTCCTGAGTCAAAGATGACTTTTGCTAAGTTTCAGGAGGCAGCCTTTTTTTTGTGGAACAGGCAAGTGTTCCTAGAGTTGGAGTGGTGGGGGATGTTGCTAGATTGAAAGATTGCCACTTTCCTGATTACATTCCTCCACACCCTCAAAATACTTTCCCAGTAAGAGATGTAGAGTCTGTTGGCGAAGAGGTACGTGGAAGGAGACTCGTTTGTACTGCCCCTAGTGTCCTTCTAACCCTGGGCTTTGTGTGCCTGCTTGTTTTAGAATGAACCACACGCAAAATAATTTTTGGGAGCATCCATGAGTAGTAAAGTGAACTGCCTGGCCTCTATTATTTAATATATTTTGTTCAGTTTCAAGGTTGGCATTTGTGTAGTGTATTTAGTTTCAGATTTTGTGTTAGTAGATGTGTATCTCTTTGCAATTTGTTTGTATTTTCTAATAAAAAAATCCTAAATGTGATGGCAGTGTTCATGGAGTGGCGCTTGTCTGGCGGTGTGCACGGTCTGGTGATTGGCTGGCGTTGTGTTTGGATTGGCGATTGGCTGGCGGTGTACGTGGACTGGCGTTCAGCTGGCGGTGTACGTGGACTGGCACTTGGCTGGCGGTGTGTGAGTAGTAACTAGCTGCTGGTCACTACACACACTGCTAGCCAAACGCCACTCAACGCAATCCATGAGCTGGTGTGGTTGCTGTGTCAGGAATGTGCCGTGTGAAAGTGATGGTCCCTTGAATGGCGCTATCTGCTGGTTTGAGTGTTGTAATGTGCTGGGCCTGCGTCTGGCGTTGTGAATGGTTTTGTATGTGTCACACATATGAAAGGTGTATGAATGGCCTGTATAGAGGTTGGTGCCTTGTCGTGGCTTTACAGATCACGAGCTGTGAGTCAATGGTTCAGTTTCTCATCCTTTCAATTAACAGTGCATTTCATTTTTGTGAAATCTCTGGTTAATACAACTGTATATACTGAACCATCACTCACCCTCGTTCCAAATCCAACCAGTATGTATGTGTGCTTGAGGAATAGGTGGTTGTGCATAACAATTTGTCTTTTCTGTTTTTGTAATGTGTTGGTTTTGTGCCTGGGGGTGGTAATGGTCTTGTGTATATCATGTATGAAAGGTGTGTTTATGGCCTGTAAAGCGGTTGGTGCCTTGAAGTTGCTTTACAGCTCACGAGCTGCGAGTCATTGGTTCAGTTTTTTGTTCTTTCAATTATTGACAGTGCATTTCATTTTTGTAAAATCTCTTGTTAATAAAATGTTATATGCTGAACCATCACTTGCCCTCGTGCCAAATCCAACCAGTATGTGTGTGTGCTTGAGGGATAGATGGCTGTGCAGTAGTCTTTGTCTGTTTTGTCTCTCTGCCAAGCTATACATTTCATCTAAGAATAACCTAACAACAGCAGTTTTTGTCGTAAACTAAGCACCCATGGGAGTACATGGTGATGTCTCTCTTGTGGATCCCAACAAGTTATCTTACCCACATTGTCCTGCAAACCTCAAAATTTGACTGTGACATTTTCCTTGCATTATTGTGCTCAAATGTTCCCACTGCAGAAAGTAACAACAAATTTCCAACCCCCCAGCATTTCTCCAAGTATCCCAATAGAAATGGTACCTCGCTTGTATGGGTGGCCCAAGTACCTGCAGCAGGGAAGGGCCCAAAACCTATTGATGCGACATCAAAATTACCTATCACAAACCAACCTGGTTTTGCAAGGGGGGTCCCATGAGTTTTTGGCCTGGGGCTCGGCAGCCATCTAGGGAAACCTACCAAACCCACACTTTTCTGGAAAGTAGACACCCGGGGAAGTTCAGCGAGTTATCGCTTGCGTGGGTCCCCCATCATTCTCCTACCCAGAATCCCCTGTAAACCTCTAATTTTGCTGAAAACCCCCCACTTTTTTCTCAAATTTCTGTGTGGGAAAGTTCGGGAATCTGCTTGTATCTGCAAATTTCTTCCCACCCAGCGTTCCCCCAGGTCTGCTGATAAAAATGGTACCTCACTTGTGTGGGTAGGCATAGGGGCTGCAAGCAACAGGAAATGGCCCAAATCTTACTGTGGAGACTTTAAAATTACCTATAGCAAAACAACCTGTTTTTTGGGGGGGGCACCTGACATTTTGGCCCTGGGCAAGTGTCATATTAGGAATGTGCAGGTGATCAACCAACGCCATCCATTTAGTAGGTTAACATCTGGTATTTGCAAACCCTTATTATAGGTATCAGACAAGTGGTCGATCAGAAGAGAAAAATATTTTTTTCTGAGAGGAGAACAACCATTCTTAGTGGGCAGCTGAATAAAGGCCTTACATGTGAGCATATAGAAATTAGTTAGAATTTTTCCAACATAGGGGACGATTGAAAATTAATACTGATATCCCTCAACAGAAATGGATTGCCTCATCCACGTATAGAGGTAAGTTTGAAAATGTGTCTAGAATAAAGACTCTGATCCTCTACCCAACTCTTGGAAGAGGGTAAGCGTTGGTTACATACCCAGAAGATTGTATCAATTTGGGTCAGGCTAAATATAAGGCTATTGAATAAACATAATATAAGGAAATACCTGATCCCTGTTTAATATTTGGAGGAGGGGAGTTGCACATCCCATTAGAAAGTTGGTGTCAACTTTAAATAATTAATAAACAGTTTTGCCTGAATCAAGATATCTTCCTTTAATACCGGTTTTCAATAATGAGTTCATAGTCCGGTATGATCTTTGAGTTAATTTATAGAACCATGGAAGTATAGAATACATTTGTAATATTATGAACACACGAAAGGTACATGAGATTAATTGTATATATTTATTTTTAGATTGATTGAAGATTCAATGTTTTTATATGTTCTGTCCTGAAGAAGATGTTTGTACATAAGGGAAAGACACTGAAACGCATCGACATAAGGACCAAGTTTTTAGAGTATTGTGATTGTGTTTGATCATTATGTTTTTGAAGTGAATATTATTTGATGTACTGTGGAAAAAAAGATATCAGTTGTGCTTCACTTATATGAAACATCTTCATGTAAAACTTTTTATTATGTATATGTTGATGTTTTTTATTGTACGAAGTAGAATGTTTTGAATTACATTCATATCCAATTCTGTTTATAAATAAAAATAATAGAAGGATATGATCATACGTGTTGGGACATATGTATTTCTATAATTGAATTTCCTATGGTTCATTGTATATTGTTGCATCTTATCACACTAGAATTAAATAACACAGAAAGGAAATAATTTTGTTTATCACTTTGTACTACCCGGTCCTTTCTGGTTCACCTGGGAAACTCTCTCTATTTGGAGGTTTGTGTGGAAAGCAACATCATCCATGCCTCGTCAAGGAACAATTGTTTTAGACTGTCCGATTGTGTAAGAAATCCCTAAATGTTTCAGGAGGCTGGATTTTTTTATATTCTACCTCTAGGTCTACAACACAGGTCTAGAGATCAGTAACTTTGTGTCTTCACCTCTTACATGTCCCTAAAATATAGCTTATGATGTGTGTCCCCATCTGTGGCTTTGAGCACCTTCCGGGGAGTCTCAGGGGATTAAACAGAGCCCTTATTGGCCCAAGTAGTTCTCTATGGCCATCTGAATATGTTTCTTAGTTGTGGCTACCTGGAGCCACCAAGGGTCTAAGTGCCACCCCAGTCGGGATTGTTGGGGTTAAGCTATATTTGTAGCTCCACCTTTGGCATGGATATTGATGTCAACAAGTCTATAGGTATCAGAGTTAGGAAGGAGGAAGTAATCAAGTTGAGAGACCACTCTGTGTACCCTTGAATAATAGGTGTATCCCTTTTCTTGAGGATGGAGAGCAGTCCATCCATCTTCTAGGCCCATCGCTTCAATTAATTTTTCCAGTTGTGGGGATCCCTGGCTCAGTCTTTTATTTAGTTTCAGTGGATCTATCTGCTCCCAGGCCAATATGTCATTGACTTCCCCCCCTCAAGTACCCATGGCCTCACTGGGAAATGCTCTGGTGTTGGAGCGTATATACTAACCACCGCAATGGGATGGCTGTAGAGGAGGCTAGACAGTGCCAGGTATCGACCCTGGATTTCGTATCATTTTTTTGTGACTGTAACAGAAAATCTATTGTAAATTAGAATTGCAACTCCCCAAGATCATCTAGCGAAACCTGCATGGAACACTTGAGAGTAGCCCATTCAGGCTAGAACAGGGCACCTGGTGACTGCCTAGTGCATTTCTTGGAGAAGAAGTATGTCTGTTTTGTAATGTTGTCAAAGCCCTGCTCACCTGAGTTTCTGTTCAGTTCTGATGGAGGTTGATGACAGTCCGACCCCCACCTTGACACTGCTTGTTCCAGCACACTAGTTTTAAAACAGTGCACTAAGAACCAGAAGCTCAAGGGAAGGGGGGAAGTGGATAAAATAAAAAAAGAGAGACAACACCGTTCTTGCGTTTCCACTGTAGAAGAGCTGCTAAAATCTGCAGCCCTCCCTGACTTCTGTAGAAACTGGTGCCTAATGAAAGATAAACAAAGAACAGATAAGTGCAACCTATTCCTAAATGTGTTCCTGACTAAACCTTAATCTTATTAGAAATTCTCTTCTAAAAGTACCTCCTGGATCCTGGTCTCAAGCTTCCAGGTTTGGAATGTGTTACTGTTCTGGGATGTGCTTTCTATTACTGTAAAACTTCTGCAAAATCAAACGAATATCATTATCAGAATTACCAACGTCTAACATTCCCCTTAATATAACTAAAGCCTAAATTCGTAATAGCAAACTCACTTCTCACACATTTCCAGACTTTTTATAAAACAAATACTGTACTTTTACATCAAAATACAGCAGCTAATTTGTGCAAGTCCTCGATTTACTGTTTGCCTTGCTGTCAATGGTTTCCTCTGTTCGATTCTTAAAAAAGTTCCATGTCAAACAATGTTTATTTCACAAAGTTCCACAAGGTATTCTTGTAACAAAGGGTTTGAACCACAAAGTTCGTGGGAGATATCTTGTTCCAAATTGTCTTTACATGAATCCAGAAATCGCCGATAAAGTTCTTTCAGGTAATAAAAGGTTTTGCACTTACTTGTTGCTGAAAAGGGATACTGATCAGTCTAACCTTGACCTCTTTCTCTTTTGCAGGGCGATTGCAGTGGACATAAGAGGGGCTGAGGCAAGAAGTAGCCGGAAACCAGAAGAAGGAAGAGCCAGAAGCCGCGCCCGTTGAAGTTAATGAAGGTCTGGAGAGAGCAGGAGTGCCAGCGCCGAAGGATCTGTTCTCAGGTAAGTGGGAGGTAGACGAGCACAAGCACTGGGTGAGGCTCAGGGGTTGCCTTTTATAGACAGGGCTGGGTGTGGTTTGAAGAGCTGGGTCTGGTTCGAAGAACTGGGTTCTCACACGTAGGTGTGCAGAGCTTCAGTTATTATGCTAATGAGTTGAAGTAACACATGGCCTAGGGAGGAGTGTTCTAAATAAGCCTTGGTAAAAGCAAGGTCCAATGTTTTCTAAATAAGCCTTGGTAAAAGCAAGGTCCAATGTGCAAACAAGACAGCAATGTCCAAACTTGTAAATACATTGAGCAACATACACAGAAGTCTTAGGGAGGGGCTGAGATAACAAGAAAGGCTTTCAGTAGTATGTTTAAAGAGAGCTATTACAGAGACCACTAGTGCAATGAGAGGGGACATGCTCTTTGCTGTGCACAAATCCTAACAAACGTTTAGCTGTTTTCGGTCCTGCTTCCCTCTTAACTGAGTCAAGAATACCATTAACATTCCGTGTCAAGAGGTGGACACCTCTATCTGCACTGCAGACGGAGGAGAGTAGATTGTCGTTGTCAGATGGACCACACCTTTGCCTTGCGGCCAACGGATCTTCCCTGCTGCAGGGCTCTTCTCCAGGCCTCAAGTCTGTGGCAACCAGAGTCAGCCACAGTGTGAGTTTGGCTGCGAGGCATTTCCATGTGGGTCGGCTTGTGGATGGAGGGCAGTAAGTCTTGGGGGGATTCTTCTGGTTGAGCAGAGATTTCGGATGCAAGCAGAGATTTAACGGAGCTCAAAAAAGAGTGACCATCATGTCTGGAGTCCTAACCATGGCCCCAGTATCATCTTCTTATGACCAGTATCTTTTTTTGCAAATCTATTTATATATTAATAGGTTGGTTAAGAAAATAATGAATCAGTTTTGTGTCCCAGACTGACCTGCCTAATGAATATTAATTAGGTTAGTAGCAATTTGGGACCCAATTTGTTTGGCTACAATCACAGTGATGGTGGCCTGCAAGGGTCAGCAGACCACCATTCCTGTCATTGCTTTTTAAAAAATGTTTTTTTAAAGCAGACTGATTTCCTGAAAGGAAACAGAGCTGCTATGTTTAAAAACAAGCATTTGCAATGCAATAGGTCTTACATTTACGAGATTTTGAGCTATTGGTATTGTAAATGACAAATCTAGTATTTATGTGTTTGTTTTTAAAACATAAATAAAAGGCATTGCTATTTCCAATGCCAATAGCTTAAACTCTCGCAAATGCGAGTCCTATTACATTGCAAATTTTTATTGCTGCATTTAGATTGGTAAAAGAGATGTTATCATCTTGAATTGGTGCAGTTCGATGGGAGGGGGCAATGAATTAGCCATGACCTTATATGTGTGTGCGCAGTGGCAAAGTCAGCTTTATCTGATTGGCAGCAGAGCCAATGCTGACTCACTCACCCCTGATCTGATGCACACACCGTGTGTGATGTACCCTCAGTGACTCATTGTCTGCTGATAGTTGAATGGAGCCCTGAAGGCATATAAAAATACAAGAACAGACATCACCCCTGTCCCTGCAATATGAGCAAGTAGTTGAAATAGGGGGAGAAGCCACCTAAAAAACATATTTCATGACTTCACAGGAGCATAGGACCGTGGGACCACTGCCTGCTCTTAAAAATGCTTTTACAACCATTCACAAAGGGAAAGGGGTACTTGAAGTAGGTGATAATATGCAAATGTTTTGCGACCGCATTCACGGTCACAAAACATTCATGCATACTATTAGGATTCGGTATTTGGAAGGGACGGCTTATACACGCCCCTTCCAATTACCGAATAGCAATCCCATTTTCCGATTCGGTAACAGGTTACCGAATCGCAAATTAGGGTTTGCTGCTGCTGAAAAGCATTTTTTACGTTCGCGAATTGACCCATTTGCGAAGGCAAAAATGCTTGATGCATGTGCCCCTCAGTGCAAATGGCCCTTAGGCTCAAAAATTGGATGTTTGTGAGGATGGACAAAGATCGGCAAACACTATTCAAGGCAGACAATACATTTGAATCTAGAAGTGTGTGCGACGTTAAAGACTAATTGGTGAACACGGAAAGTGTTGAACAGGAACCCTAAACAATTTTACAAACCCAAAAGAGAAGACATTGACCTATTTGAATGGTCAGCATTGCTCAAGAGGAGAGTTTGTTCAGCGTCCCAAAATGAGCTAGGCATTAATTTGAGAGGATTTTGCGCCTGTAATACAGACTGCTTCATTTGTTTGATAAAGCGCCTTGTCGATTATGATGTGTGGGCACATTGTCCGGAAAAGATATGACAAGATATGCAGAATTCAAGTCCATCTTTAGAACAAAGAATATTCATTCTCCGACTGCAACATATTATATGGAACAAAGACAACACTTCTCACAATTAAGATTTACATTTCTCCAAAAAGTTCAAAAGGCTCAGAAAGGAGAGATTGAAAAGTACTCCTTGCTGGGAGGGAGATGTTTTGAATGCAGTCTTTGCAGGTCTTATACCCCCATGGGTGAAATGACAAACTTGACAGAAAGGTTTTTTGTTAACTGCATTGAAGAGATGGAGATGAAAGGACTGGATGAATGAAATACGAGGCACCTAAATTGCAGTGAACAGTTATCGGTGGGAGAAGAGAATACTTTTTAGTGGCGTTTGAATATTACGGGTGCAAGAAGTGATCTATCATTGAGACGATCTTGGGCAAAAGGATTAAGAGCTTAGATCGGCTTTATTTCTTGTTTTTAAAGTGTAAGTCTTTTTAATGGTGATGTAGTGCAAAATGTATTTTTCATTTGTAGGGGTGCTTCATAATTACGAATAGTCCTCACCCGCATATGTTCCTGGTTGAATTAACATGAGACAGTAGATCGTGAAATGTAATAACGTGAATTGTGATGTAGTAGGGATATTTCAGTGTAAATATGAAGAGATTAATGTTGAATCTAGACTTGACAACCTGAAAACATTAACATGTATAATTTGTGTATGCTGCAGACAATTATTCACACATTTGATGTGCCTATGTAATGTGTTAATTTAGAAGTGCTCAGTAAAGAATGTTCATTTTATGTGCAATTTCATAAGCCTGGGTGCCATTTTCTTATCTTGGCTGAATTCGGTAGGTCTAAAATGCATTTTCCCTGAAAGCTCTTGCATTAAATTTAATAGTTGGATTTTATATGCACGTTGGATTTGTTCTTTCTCACGTTTCTGTTGCAGGTGGAAGAATCATCCTTGTTAGCTAGAATAATGTCTTTGTTTTAGGAGTTAGGCTTAGGGGGAATAGGATACATTGAGTGTTGATACTGATAATGAAGAACTGTTGTACTTCCCCATCGGAAGGAGCCTGGGAATCAAGGGCATCTCACCGAAGCTCGGGGAGCATTGCTGCCTACTGGAAAGTTACCTTTAAGGAGGTGGCCTGACTGGATGGCGTGATTCCAAAGGGATCCTGAGACACTAAGGTGGCAGAGCCTGGCCACCAGAAGTGCGGCGGTCCCACACTGCTAATTAGGATGCAACCGCCGCCCTGGCGGTCGCATTCCACATGTTTGACATTGCGGCTGGTGCAGCACCCGCCACAATGCCAAAGTGCCTAGGTGTGCATTTCCATGCACAATGTGTCAGGCACTGCGCAGTGCCTGCCACCTTGTGCATGGAAATGGAGGGGGTACCCCCCAAGTGCACCCCCACCCTCCCACCAGGGGCCCGCCAGAGGGCCCCCAACCACCATATTGTGGCCCAAGTCTGCCTGGCCGACAATCAGAACAATTGCCAACCAGTGGAGAAGAGGCAGATGCACTTTGCATCCATTACGATACCCCCCGCCGTTTTAATATAGCGGGGGTAAATCACTGTATGATGGCGGGTGGATCGCCACTGCCGGGCCGGTGGTGGCGATCGCCCACAATCCTAATCTTCCCCTTCATGTGGTATTGATGTATCGTAACTAGGGAGATGTCCGGGCACATCTGCCTTGCAGAGAGAAAGAGAGAGCAGCTTAGAAGGAGCTCTGCATTAGTAACTTTATGCTACTTGACCCAACTAATGTGGGGAGACTTCTTAAAAAGGCTTCACACGCTGACACCTTAACTGATCTTGCCTTGGGAAATGCGTTGCAGGGATGTAATGTTAGTGCAAGTGTAGGGGCAGATTAATGCTTTATATCCATGAACTTCCAATGAAGCGGAATCTGAATGTCTGCTCTGTAATCTTTTGTATCCTGATTCTCAAGCTAATCATGTTGTGCTTGTTGCACTGAGAGAGCGCAAATCTGAGAAAACGTATAAGTGCACCATATTTACGACTTTGATGCACGGGCTTAGCTAAAGCAGCCAAAGTATTAAATCATATAATCACATATGTATCTGAATGTTTGTTTAGTTAATATAGAAAACCATATAGAGTGCGAGACTAACGTAGAAACGTGTGTAATTTCTAAAGCGTTTAGAAGTGTTAATCAGAATCCATGTTATGTAGCTGCTATTGAAGTATATGTAAAGCTGCAAACTGTAGAAATGTGCAGGCCTCATGGCAATGTATGAAGATCGACAACGTGTACTTACATCTTGGCATGACGTGGATTCACCATTATTCCGTAATTGATGCTCACATGTTAAGAATCATGTTTTGTAGAATTGTTTTATATATTCGTGTTTTATAGAAGTGTTTTATATAATCAGAGTGTATTAACAAGGATCGTTTTAGTTTTAGAAATAAGGGTTTATGAAGCACAGGCCGCTTGCTAGATAATTTAGTAGGCCTGGAAAGATAAAGTGGCTTCTTTGATCTGCACGTGTTAGTTAGAATCGAGTCTCGTTAGAGCATAAATTGTCATTCCATTGTAAAGTTTATGGCCGGGGATAGATAACCAGGGAGTGGAATTTGGGGCCCTATTCATGGGTGTCTGTTTGCAGGTGCGAGGGGGGTCCCAATCAAGAGGGTGATGAATGGAGCTCTGTCCGGGGAGCCAGGCACAGGCCTGGAGGAGTGTATTGGAATGTTCTGGGGGGTACCGGCGAGCTGGAGAAAGAGCCTGGGAAGCAAGGTCAACGCTAACGAGCGGCCCAGAGGAGAGCCATCATGGAAGAAACCAGAACTGAAACCACGTGAGGGGCGTCTCAGAGGGGCGTTCCAAATTTCAATTGTGATTTTGTATTAGGGACAGTACCCTGGGGTGGAGACAGAGCAGATGGCCTGAGGACCCTAAGAGAGCGGATGGGTAGGCAGAGAGGACATGACTGCTATGCATAGGTTTTCCATCTAAGACTAAGAGAAGTGCGTGATCTTCTTTGGAAGTCACCATGGCTGACACCTTTTTAGGCTAAGATTCTGCTAAGTAGGGATTTCACTTAGTCTAGTGTAGGGACAGTCTAACCTAATTTTTCCTTTTCTGTAAATGACGCATAAGTTCCAACTTGTGTCTGTAATAGCTAACTTGCTGATTTTTGAAATAGTTTTGGTAGTTTTCTTCTGTCGTTTAAGAACATTCAGAGAATTCATGTTCGTATTGATGCCAGTGTACCTTTTGAATCTGATATTGAGATGTTTATACCTTCATTTAACTCTAGCTTTACAATAAAACTTTAAAACTGATCCGTGGTAAGTGGTTCTTCAGAGTTGTGCAATTATTGGTTTGATTAACCTAGTAGTGGATTACCTGTTTTACTCAATGACAGGCAACAAAGATTTAGTCGACCTGAGCAGGGATTTAGATCAAGAGTGATTAGATAAGAGATCAAAAATCCCACCCCCCCAGTTGGTATCAGAGGATGGTTGCCTTCTTGAGGAAGGTGATCTAAACTAGGTTAAGATTACCCCGAGGCCCCTAGAGATCGAGAGATGACCAGCAGAAGAATCGCCTGCCGAAGAAGGTGCTGACGGTGTGAGAGAGAAAAGCAGCAGAGACGCTCGAGAGTGAGTATAAAGGGTCATGCGTTGTCAGATTGCGGTGTTTTGTGTTGTACTTGTGTTGTAATGTCAAGCGGAGTTGAATGCCTGTAGTGTGATTGTGAGACGGTTGTGAGCGCGCGCAACCTGGTGAAAATCTTAAGTTCAGAGAAGAGCTTAAGTGGTTCGGGTGTATCGGACATCCAGAGTAATTGTCAACCATTGAAAGGGGGTCATGAGGTACCATTGATCGCCCACAGGACCGTGATAGGGGGAATGTAAGAGTGAGTGTATGAGTAACGGACGCTGGACGGACGTTTACTGTGTGTAAGTAACCTATCAGTTAAGACGATCGTCTGAACGTTTTATGGAAGACGTTTCGTCAGTTGAGGTGACAATTACAGTTAGACTGTGGACGTACAGTCAAGAAAAGTGATCGCTTGGTCGGAAGTAATCATTTTCAGTGTATGAATGGGACGCATGCATGACCGGGATACAAGCTGAGAAAGGAGGGGAACTGCTGCGAAAGGGAGACGAGTGACGTCAGAGAGACCGCGCTGTGGTAGGCCGGTTGGAGTAAGACCGCGCTGGGATAAGCCGATTGTCAAGAACCGCGCTGTGATAGGTCAGCTAGTAAGAACCGCGCTAGGATTGGTGGATTGTCATCAGGAAGTAAACAAACAATACGAAGTAGTAAAATTGTGAATTGATCATGAAGTGCTTTAGGCGCTTGAGAGCGGCCTTTAAGAGAGACGATAGAGAATCAGTGGACGGGGAAGAGGCCCCGCCGGAGGGTACACCAGCTCATTACATGGCCACGAATGTTGGGTTGCATACTATATTGTGGATCTCTGAGTGGAGTAAGAGTACGGAAGGGAACGAGGAATTGGCGTTCCCGAAATACGGAACGTTTAAGTTAGAAGCATTGAACCAGTTGAAAGCAGTAATGCTCGCAACGAGACCTTTACCCAGACCAACACAGTTTGAAGCCCTTAATGCATGGTTTAGGGCGGCGTACGACCGGAGCTTGAACAGGCGCCAGGAAAGAGTAAAACGATCGGTAAGAGCAGTGCAGGATGCTAAATGGGATGACGAAGCAAAAAGGTGGAGAATACAGAGAATCGAAGTAGATAAACTGTACCCAGTAATAGAACTCACAGGAGAGAAGAAACCACTAGTGGAGGACGAGGGGAGTGACACAGAGGACAGCCTGATAAATAGGTTATAACTGGATAGACCACCCCCGTACAATAGAGAGATGGAAGGTGCCGAGCTCCAAAAGGGGGATGGGACTGGCAAAGGGGAATATAGACCACTTCCTATAACAGATTGGGAACCCAACAAAGGCGAGGAAATACCTCAACCTAGTCCAGTACAGACAGTGGTCGGAAGGTTCGTGGTACAAAAGGTGCCAGAAACAGAGCGTGCCAAGTCCTATCAACTGCCGGACGCTCTCCAAGTACCTGTTACTATAGGTCCTGTAGTGTCGATTTACAACCCAGAGAGAGCACGAGAGGAGGAACAGGTGCGGTTAGATAGGGATAGAGCAGAAATGGCGAATAGGAACAACACGATTAATTCCCAAAGGCAGTTGTCAGGTCCAAGAGATTGGAGCACTCCGTTAAACCAAGCAGGAGATCCCATAATAGTCCGAGAGGGTCAGAGAGGACTGACGGATCTAAGGGGACCACGACCGAAATCCTTTAAAGAGCTAAGGGAGTATTTGAAGGAATGGGATGCTGCCGTAGAGATACAGAATAATAAGATGGGAGTGGAAGCTGAATGGGGAAGCCAAGACAGCAGAACCTTGTCTCACTGTGGGGCTGGCGAAAGCGGTCCTGAGTGGGACGGGAAGAGTCAGGAAGACAGAGGAGATATCCGCCATACCAGTGGTGGAAGCAGACGAGAGCAGGAAGATAGGAGTACAGGATGTGGAGGGGTGCCACACCCCATTCACAGCGAGGGAGATCGAAGAACGCAGGAGTACAGGGATAGCTTTAAGTGCACTCACCATGCACCTGGCGACAACAGGCCACACTGGAGTCGCGGGAGCATGGAGAGCCGCAAGGTGTCTCACCATGTGTCCAGCAATCATGGACAGGAACGGGATTGCGGGAACATGGGGAGTTGTGAAGGACCTTATCATGTGCTGAGCGACACCAGACAGCAAGGGAACCGTGAAATCCTGGGAAATGGTGAAGGACACTACCATGTGTCTAGAGAAGTCAAGCAGAATAGACAGTACGAGACGGTGGGAAATAGAGCATTGTTTCACCACACGCCAAGAGAAGACGGAAAGGCATGGGACCTAGAAAGATGGGAACATGGGAAGACTCCCCATAACTCACCTGAACCTAGGCGTAGGACTCGGAGCTGGGACGGGAGAGAGGTCAATGGACCCTGTAGGAATGATGTATTGAGAGCTGACATAAAAGCTAGGAGACTTGATGTGACCAGTCTAAAATCAGATCTAGACGAAATCATAGATGGTACGTTGCCATTAGAGAGGATTGACATGTACGGGCAAGATGAGGTACTGTTTATAGCCAAGGATATTACTCGGAAAGCGAGAGCAGTACACGAGAAACTATCGGAATTTTAGCAGACAAGTACATGGTAGACCTGTCGAGGACGAAGGCATTACAGGGGAACCATAGGTTGCATTATTCAGATCAGGACCTTGACGAGAGAAGAACAATAGGATTAAAAACACACATCAGGGAACTGATTACAGGGATAAGGACATGGAGAGATCTGGATAAATGGGAAGAAAGATGGTCCAAGAAAGGGACCGTCAGGCGGAGCACCATTGGGATGTCCCCTGAAGGAGGGCTACAGAGGATGGAAGCATACCCTCTGCGAGAAATCGCGAATGGGAGCTATGTGCACGTGCCCTGGAGTAGGGGAGACTTAGCAGCATTTACCAATTTTTTTCCTAAGCTGAGGGAGAATCCAGTGGAGTGGTACAAGCAGGTAGAAAGGTTCGTAAAGATCTCTAAGGTACTGTGGGTCGACCTGAACACCCTGTTTGACATCGTAGTACCAGGGGACTTCTGGACGGCATGTAAGGTTAGTGTCGAATGGCCCACATCTGAACCGGAGAGGGATACTCATACGAACGGACCATCTCCAAAAGTTATGGAAAAGTACGAAAGGGTAATGACATGGCTGAAAGAGAAAGTGCCATTGCAAGATATAGATTAGGTCAAAATAGATCGGACCAGGCAGGAACCTAAAGAGACAGTTCATGAATATTACGAGAGATTGCTGAAAGCGTTCAAACAGTACAGCGGATTAGATGTAATGGATCCAAAAGACATAGGGCACTTTGTATCGAAATTTGTCTTGGGATTGAGACCTGATATTTGCTTGATGATTCAGCAACATTTGATTTGCTGGCAAAACAAACCATTAGATGAAATTTTGAGATATGAAAGGTATTGCAGCGACGAGATAGATTCTAAAGCAAAGAAGCTTAAGGAGAAGCTAATGTTGGTACAGATGCAGACAGCCGGAAAGGGTGGACAGCAGCAACAGGGAACAGGGACCATGGGTTGGAGACAAAATAACCAGAATAAAAGCAATGAGGAAAATTCGAATTCGAGACCCAGGTTAGACATTGCGACATTGAAAAAGACGACTAGATGTCACCAGTGTAACGAGGTGGGACATTGGAAACGCGAGTGTCCCTATAATATTGAAATTGGAGAACTAGGACCGGAGGAAGAGGTTCAGAGCAGTCTGGTAAAGGGAACAGCGATGCAAACTGGAAAGGTAGTTAAAGGGGGGACCCAGGCTCCTCGAGCCCAGTTCCCTCAACCACCCAGAATAGCGACAGGGGGAAAAACGTATAGACAAATGCCACTTTTCGTAGGAGGAGAGGAATGCTATTACGTTGATCCATTGACTGGACGGCGTGTGAGTAACATGGAGGACTGTACCCTTGGGGCAGTTCTAGAGGTGGACCAAAGAGGACCGTATGTAGAAGCTGAAGTTGCAGGGTGTCCTACAACCTTCCTGGTAGACACAGGAGCCACTCGATCCACTATAAGATCAGCAGTAGTCCCGGATTTGCCCATCTCAGGGGAAACCATTCAAGTGGTAGGAGTTGCAAACAGAAGAATTACCAGTTCTTTGACAGAGCCAGTATCAGTGAAAATAGGGAAATACAGAGATGAGCACCAGTTTGTGGTCTGTGACTCCAGCCCTGTGTGTCTGTTAGGAAGAGACTTGTTATGCAAACTAAATTGTACTATATATTGCACACCTCAAGGAGTGGAAGTGCAGACTAACGATGATGATGCCGATTTTAAGGTTGCAAACTCACAGGTATGCGTGGAGCTGTATCCTACCTTGACGGTGGAGGAGCTTCCGTGGGATTTAAGAGGTGCGGTGTCATCTGAAGTGTGGGATTTCACTGGGGAAGGGATAGGACTGATCAAAGGAGTAGAACCAGTGAAAATCATGGTAAAACCAAATGTTGAATATCCAAGAACACCACAATACAAATTGACCCCAGAGACGATTGCAGGAATAAAACCCGTGATCGAATCCATGATTAAGCAGGGAATTCTGAAAGAAATCGTGGGTAGTCCATGTAACTCCCCGATTATGGGTTTGCAGAAACCTAGTGGGAAATTCAGAATAGTGCAGGACCTTCGAAAGATTAATAACATAGTTGTTTCATGTTGTCCAGTGGTACCGAATCCATCAGTAATATTGTTTCAGATACCATTCCAAGCCGAGTGGTTCACAGTGATAGACCTTTGCCAGGCCTTCTTCTCGATCCCATTAGACGAGGAGAGACAATTTCTTTTTGCTTTTAAAATAGAAAATCGCGTATTAACGTGGTGTCGTATCCCACAGTGGTATACAGAGAGCCCATCGATTTTTAACCAACTGCTGAAGAAAAATCTCGAAAGTCTAGTACTGCCACGGAACTCGGTTCTAGTCCAGTACATAGACGACCTACTTGTTGCGTCAGAAACTGAGGAAGATTGCAAAATAGACACCGTCACCTTACTGAATCACCTAGCTGAGAACGGGCACAAGGTGTCCCCGAGCAAGTTACAGTACTGTTTGACAGAAGTACAGTACTTGGGTCACCGAATTGAAAAAGGGAAGCGTAAGGTGTCGCCAGACAGGATAGAGGCGATCATGAAAAGGAATCCGCCTACGACACAGAGAGAAGTCAGGATGTTTTTAGGAATGGTTGGTTACTGCAGACAGTGGATAGCTAACTTTTCACTGAAAGCAAAACCATTACAAAAACTGACGCACAAGGAGGTGAGTACCATGGGACAAAGATTGTTTGATGGCATTCTTGCAGTTGAGGGAGGACTTATGTCGTGCCCCTGCTCTAGGAATGCCGGATTACGAAAAGCCATTCTTACTGTACTGCTGTGAAAGAGAAGGTTGTGCCTTGTCAGTTTTGGTCCAAATCCATGGAAATGCCTGTAGACCAGTTGCATACTTCTCGGCTACATTAGACCCAGTAGCCGCAGCGTTGCCCGGATGTCTCAAATCCGTTGCTGCAACGGGTGTCAGCATTGAGAGGTGTGAAAATATCGTAATGGGACACCAGTTAGTGGTGTATGTACTGCATTCTGTTGAACTGTTAATGACCAGGACCAAGACACAGCATCTGACGAATAGTAGGCTCACTCGCTATGAGCAAGTCATCCTTGCTGCAGAGAACGTGACCCTTAAGAGATGCTCTGTTTTGAATCCTGCCACTTTGATGCCACTTCCAAATGATATAGAAGATGATGAATGTGAAGATCACGATTGCCTTGATGTGACTGAACTATGCACCAAACCAAGACCAGATATCGTGGATGAGCCATTGACTAACCCCGATGAAATTTTCTTTGTTGATGGCTCATGTGTAAGGGACGATGTTGGTCAGTTGAGAGCAGCTTATACTGTTTGCACCATTACTGGAGTTGTGGAAGCCGCTTGCCTGGAAGAAGTACACTCCGCTCAGGTAGCTGAAATCATTGCATTGACACGTGCCTGTTTAGCAGGTAGCAAAATTCGAGTCACCATTTATACCGATAGCCAATATGGTTTCTGGATAGTTCACGACTACGGGCAATTGTGGTCTCAGAGAGGTTACATGACCTCTTCAGGCTCACCAATCCGAAATGGGGAATTTGTGCGTTTATTGTTGGAAGCATTACAAGGTCCGGCAGCAATTGCCGTTGTTAAATGTACAGCGCACACGAAAAACACAGATTTTGTGTCACAAGGTAATAGGTATGCTGATGAAGTTGCACGCTACTGTGCAGAGCAAGGATATTCCTTCACAGAGGTGGAAGTGAGTGGGATTCGGGAAAGGACAGAACTAACTATGGTACTGGAAACTGTAGACACTTGGGATGAGTTAAAAGGCATGCAAGAAAAGGCACCAGACATTGAGAAACAGACATGGGAAACTGCAGGTTGTGTGAAAAGTGAAATGGGTTTTTGGGTTTCCGCAGATGGGAGAGCAGTACTGCCAAATGAATTAGTTAGTCCAATGGCAAGGAGAATACACAGTCCAGCACACCTAGGTAGAGAAGCTATGTTGCGGGTATTCAGACAAACGTGGTATAACCCCAAGTTTAGAGTGGCCGCAGAAGCAGTGTGCCAACGATGCATCACCTGTCAGCATTTGAACATAGGGAAAAGAACACCAGTTACACTGAGTCACATTGGAAGGTCCGGTGGCCCTTTCAATAGGATGCAGTTGGATTTCATTGAAATGCCAAGATGCAACCGCCTTCGATACGTTTTGGTGGTTGTCTGCATATTTTCCAGATGGGTCGAGGCTTACCCTACACGCAGGTGTGACACACTCACAGTAGCAAAGTTATTGCTTAGGGAGTTAATACCGCGTTTCGGGGTACCGACCTCTTTGGAATCAGATAGGGGAACACATTTCAACAGCGAAATTGTGAAAATGCTTTGCTCAGCTCTGGATATAGACCAGAAGTTGCACTGTAGCTATCGACCAGAAGCTTCGGGAATTGTGGAACAGATCAATGGCACAATAAAATCCCGGATTGCTAAAGTTTGTTCTTCAACATCCTTAAGTTGGCCCGATGCCTTGCCACTAGTCCTTATGAGCATACGTAGTACACCAGACAGAAGGACAGGACTCTCCCCACACGAGGTGCTAATGGGGAGGGCAATGAGACTGCCATCAGTTCCTACTGCAGCACTGTTAAATATCACAGATGATCTGATCCTGGACTATTGCAAGGGACTATCTGACGCCATTCATTCTGTGTCTCTTCAGGTGCAGGCTGCGGAAATTCCATCGTCTCAAGACCTGTGCCATGACCTGTGCCCTGGGGATTGGGTCGTGGTGAAGAAGCACGTTAGGAAGAGTTGCTTAGACGTGCGCTGGCGTGGACCCTACCAGGTCATACTGGTGACAAACACTGCAGTCAAGTGTGGAGGTCTGCCCAATTGGATACACGCTTCGCATACTCGGAGAGTTCCAGCACCCCTGGAAGAAACAGCTCCTCTCTCGGACGAGAATCCAGCTGAGGACGGAGAAGCCACAGAGGGGACCAGCCAAGCTGTGGGGGTGCCAGAGGAAGCTGAGAGTGTGTCTGACCAAGCCGAAGACGGACAATATACCAGCGAAACCGACGTTGCCACAGAAGGAGAAGTTAGCTGTGAATACGAAACAGACACTGATCAAGCTGTAAGTGATCAAGAGTCAAGCGCAAGGACAAGGAGCAGGAGGGTAAGGCGTGGAGAGGCTAACTGGCCGGAAAGAAGGAGAAGGCCAAGCCTAAGGTCAGCTTCAGAGAGTACTCTCGCTCCAATATCCGAAGACTCAGACTTGGACGAAGGTGCACCGGACTCAGAAGCAGAGAGTCTAAGAAGGTCGAGGAGGGTGCGTGTGCCCTGCAGAAGATACGCTACTCCTGAGTGGACCTACCTGGCAACAGGTGTCTTGGGGACAGAGATCCGGGAGGGTGAGGGAAGTGAAGGTGATCAGTCTGGAACCAATCATTACGGTGGAAGTGAGGCTGTTGGCACCTGGAGTCGAGACTGAAGGGTTGCTAACATTCACTCTCCCCATCCCTCCGTATTTAAGCAGGATTAAAGACCTGGTACTGAACAGATTGGAATTTCCGACTTTGGGTCATCCAGTACCAGAACACGAGGAAACCATCCTTCGTTTAGAATTGTTGGAATATGCTATTAGAGCCGCTGGAACACGAATCATCGTAGATACATAAAGACTTTGTAAATAAGCCAGAGAGAGAAGATAACCTAGCGCCTAGTGGAAGAAGAGAAAATTTAGGGACGTTTCATCTAGTTGACGGAGAAGGGCTAGGGTTGTCTGTTGCTGAAAAATAAGAGACTATGTTTGCAAAAGGGGTTTATCAGCTTCCAAGTAAGAAACTGACTGAGTAAGCAAAGAGAACTGATTGAAGAGATAAACGAAAAGAGACTTTTCAGAAGAAAATACTATTTGAGAACATGGAGGCCGGTAACCCGAACCGCAAGGCAAAATGCATAGTAGGCACACTATTAGCGGGAGTGATTCTTCTTATAGTTATAGTAGTTACCTTATCATACATAGTGGGACATGCAAGTGTAACAAAAGCAACAGATGCAAAGCCTGTAGTGACACCGAAACCTGCTGCTGCTGGTAAGAAGGAGGACAATGCAATTCAAGAGAAAGCGTTGCTGGCAGCAGAGGCCCGTAGGTTACATGTAGACGAGTCACAAGGCAACTTTAAAACCAACGCTTATGCCAAACTGTTATATGAATACATCGATGTCATGGAGGCCAAGGATTGCTATGTCTGCATGCAATTGCCTGCTTCTGTAGATGAGGGCATTAGATACCATCATATTCCATTGACTTATGGTATTACATGTAGTTTATTGCTTAGTATATTTTCTGGACGAGATAGTTTTGAGTATTACTTTTCGAATTATGATTCAGTGTTACTAGAAGTCCCGAACTATAAGCAAATGAACAAATGGGACTATTACAAGAAGGAAGATAGATTGGCGAAATTCTTCATTCCTTGGGATCCTCTAGATACTTCATATGCACGCAGAAACAATCTAACTTGCAAAGTGTCAGAGATTGAGAAGAAGTTTATAGGGCAAGTTTATGACCGTTACAGAAGGCAAAAGATTCTGAAAATGTCAGGACAGTGGAAAACAGATTGGACCGAGGAGGAGAAGGCACACAAAAGGAAGGGTAGTAATGGTCCAATAGCTTTAGATCGAACACAGAAAGGGAAGTTATGCCTACACAGAAGTAAAACTTACTATGAGAATGTGTTTGTAGGTGAAGTCAGTTGTGAACATTCTTTCCGATTAGAATACTATACAAAAGATTTCTTAAAAGGAATGCAAGTGATTCCTAATGTATATTTTGTATGTGGAAGAAATGCCTACGTGAAACTACTTGACAACTGGTATGGTTCATGTTATTTGGCAATTGTCTTCCCCAAAATATATCATGCCAAAGATTTAGAGATCATAGAGGGAAAAGCTTCAGTAAGGGGGAGAAGAGATGTAGGCGATGCTGAGGTAGTTGGAGATGTATTTGGCGCTATGTTCCCTCTTTTAGGATTGATACTTAATGATGTCAAGATCAGGAGACTGGCTACAGTTGTAGACAGATTGTCTGCAAGTACTGCAAGATCACTAATGCTGGTGGAAGGAGAGATGCAATCGATAAGGGCAATGGTTCTTCAGAACCGTCTTGCTTTAGACGTTCTGTTAGCCAAATAGGGCGGAGTCTGTAAGGCTTTGAAGGTCAAGGAATGTTGCACTTACATTCCAGACAATTCAAAACCGCTTGAGAAAGGTATACAAAATATAACTGAGATACATCAAGAAATAGAAGATCTGACAAAAATAAATGCGTGGGAGAAAGTGGGTCATGGAATGAGTAAAGTTGGAGGTTGGTTCGCCAACATAGGGAGGAGCTTTGTTTGGTACATACTAAAACCTATCCTCATAGTAGTGATTTGCATACTCATATTGTGGGGATTAGTGAGGCTGTATCAATGGTACAGAGCAAACAGGTTGCAAAGATCCATGAGAGAACAGGAACAGAGACTAGCGGCTATGCAAGATAATCAATACAGGAGTCTGAGGGCTCTGGAAACGATAAAGAGAGGGAACCTTGCAATAAGTGCTGTTTGACAGGTCAAAACCGATGTAATAATGGTGATGACCCCTAGAGGTCATCAAAGGGGGGAACTGAGAGCGCAAATCTGAGAAAACGTATAAGTGCACCATATTTACGACTTTGATGCACGGGCTTAGCTAAAGCAGCCAAAGTATCAAATCATATAATCACATATGTATCTGAATGTTTGTTTAGTTAATATAGAAAACCATATAGAGTGCGAGACTAACGTAGAAACGTGTGTAATTTCTAAAGCGTTTAGAAGTGTTAATCAGAATCCATGTTATGTAGCTGCTATTGAAGTATATGTAAAGCTGCAAACTGTAGAAATGTGCAGGCCTCATGGCAATGTATGAAGATCGACAACGTGTACTTACATCTTGGCATGACGTGGATTCACCATTATTCAGTAATTGATGCTCACATGTTAAGAATCATGTTTTGTAGAATTGTTTTATATATTCGTGTTTTATAGAAGTGTTTTATATAATCAGAGTGTATTAACAAGGATCGTTTTAGTTTTAGAAATAAGGGTTCATGAAGCACAGGTCGCTTGCTAGATAATTTAGTAGGCCTGGAAAGATAAAGTGGCTTCTTTGATCTGCACGTGTTAGTTAGAATCGAGTCTCGTTAGAGCATAAATTGTCATTCCATTGTAAAGTTTATGGCCGGGGATAGATAACCAGAGAGTGGAATTTGGGGCCCTATTCATGGGTGTCTGTTTGCAGGTGCGAGGGGGGTCCCAATCAAGAGGGTGATGAATGGATCTCTGTCCGGGGAGCCAGGCACAGGCCTGGAGGAGTGTATTGGAATGTTCTGGGGGAATGATGGGAGCGGGGGAGACCATATACCAATCTGGCCGCCTGGTTTTGAACCAGCTGGAGCTTCCGCAGACTATACGCTGGGATGCCGTTGTAGAGGGCATTGGCGTAATCCAGCCGGGAGACAACCAGTGCGGACATGATTAACTTAAGTGCAAGGGGAGAAAAGAAACGTGAAACAGATCGAATAGTTTGAAGAACAAGAAAGCAGGAAGAAACCACAGAATTAATTTGTGAGTGAAGGTTGAGATGATTATTAAGTTTTATGCCCAGAGTCTTGACTGAGGAAGAGGGTATGGGGGAGAACCTAAGGAAGAAGGCCAGAAAAAAGAGTTCCAGGGACTGGAGGAACCACCCGTAAGGACCAATTCTGTTTTATCAGGGTTCAGCTTCAGATGGTTGTGGTTCATCCAGTCCCTGATGAAAATCATAGTAGACTGAAAATTGGAGATGGAGTGTGGGGAAGAAGACAAATTAAAAATAAGCTGGAGGTCGTCTGCATAATTGAAAACAGTGACCTCCAGTTGCTGAAGTGCAAAGATCAAAGGATAGATATAAAGATTAAACAAAAGAGGGGAAAGAGAAGAACCCTGGGGAACACCACAAGTGACTTTGAGTTGGGTGGCCGAAAAATCCCCCAGCCGGACCGCCTGGGTGCGGTCCCTCAGGAAGGACGAAAGCCAGACCAGGGCTGAGCCCTCGATCCCCGCCGCTCCGACACGGGAAAGTAAGATGGAATGGTCCACCGTGTCGAAGGCGGCGGAGAGATCGAGCAGCACCAGGGCCTGGTAGTTGTCTTGGTCCATGCCCTCCCTGAGGTTGTTCAGGACCGACACCACGACAGACTCGGTGGAGTGCCTCGGCCGGAAGCCTGCCTGGCGGGACGCTAGGCCCCCATTAGCTTCTACATGGGCACTGAGGACTGATGTTACATGTCGCTCCAGCACCTTGCCCAAATAGGGCAGGAGAGAGATGGGGCGATAATTGGCTGGAGCAGAAGGGTCCGCGCCAGGCTTCTTGAGGATGGGGACTATGGTGGCAGCTTTAAGAGCTGGTATTACTACCCCCTGAGCCAGCGAGCTGTTAAGAAGGGAGATTGGGGGTTTAGGACAAACAGAGTAAATCTCCTGCAAAATGTGGGCTGGACAGATGTCTGCAGGGGAACCAGACTTAACTTTGGGGAGTATTGCACAGAACACTTCTTCGGTGAGCGGCGGGATGGAAGAAAGACGGCTGTGAATAGTCGGGGGAGAAGGCTCAATGAATGTAGGGGAAGGGAGTGAAATGTTGGCTTTAATGTTGACAATTTTTTCTACAAAATAAAAATTCAAAGAATCACAGAGGGACTGAGAGGGGGGGGGCTTAAGGGTAGCCCTGTCAGAATATGCCAGGTCCTGAACGATGGAGAATATTTCCCTGGATTTATTCTCCGCTGCTAAGATTTTTGCTGAGAAGTGTGCGGTTTTAGCACTCAATATGGCCCTTTTGTAGTCACTCAGCAGGGTCAGGTAGTGAGCTCTTAGTAACGGACGAGAAGACTTTTGCTTTACTTTGTGCCAAACTCTGCTAAAGAGATCTCCAAGGGCTTGCAACTGAACTTGCCCCCTGACCAGGGTCCCAGGACCAGTGGACACTACCCCCTGAAAGAAAGCGACTGCGGGTGCTGACCATCGCCGCAGTACCGACGGAGGAATCTCCTCCAAGGCAACGACATCCACCTGACCACCGTGACCGGGGCCCAACGCAACAGCGAAAGCAAAGTGAGGACCAGCCGCCGCTGGCCCGAACACCGTGACCGCAACTGCACCGGGAGCCCGAGAGCAAAGCAAAGGAGGACCCGTCCGGTCCGAGCTCTCGAGTTGACTGCGCTACAAGCAGCCACTCACCTGCAAAGACGGACAGTTGCCCTGTGAGAATCCGCAAGGTCGGTAGCCTGCCCGACAGCCCAGCTGTGAGCGCACAGCTGCACCGGCACTTGGCTGGGTACGTCCTGCACTTGGGGACCGTACTGCCACTTGCCGCCACCGCACAGCCGCCGCCTCCAGGGTCGGAGCGGACGACGAGGAGAGGACCCTGCCGCCACAGAACACCGCTGCCCCGGATGACCCGTGAACTGCTCGGCTGAGAGCCGCAACGAACAGCGACCCCGGGAAGGCAACGCGACGTGGGACAGATCCCCTGGAAGCCGCCGGCTCCACAAGAACTTTTGTTTACATCGGCCTGAGGGCCCTAAAAGAACGCTTAAACTGCTAGAAAGAACTGTGGTAACCTGAACTGAGTAACTTGCAACCGTTATCGTAAAGTACGTTGACTGTATTCACAAGCCTGCTTAAAATCTATATAAAGATATATATTTTTACAGAATACAGTCTGGTCTCGTTGTGTGGTGGGTTGGTTGTAAAGGTGTACTAGTGCAAGTGTTTAACCTATATGCCCCAAAGATTAGCCTACGACTGCTTAAGCCACACTACCTAGAGGGTAAGCAGAGGTTGTCTGGAAGGTAACCCTCAGCCCTGACGAGGAAGAGGAGAGTCCCTGCTTGTCGCTAGTGTTGCACTGCGCCAACTAGAGACTCCCCCTTCCCACATTGGTGGCAGCGGTGGGATTTTCGAATTTACACTTGCGATATCTATACCTGAGCTTCTGACCACTACACAGGGATTTCGGTCCAGTTACTTAGCCACAGACTTTGCTTTTTGAATTATGCCGAAAGAAGATTCCGAGTGCGAAAACCATGCCGGGCACAAAGAGCCTGGATGGAGCGGAGTCCACGACCTCGGAGGTGTTTGAGGTCGAGTGGGACGCCGCGAAGCTGGATAAATACTCAAAGACCGAGCTGAAGTTTTTCTGTAAGAAACTCAAGGTTCCGCACGCTGGTTGCAAGAATAAGCCAGAATTCTACAAGGCCCTGAAAGCCTGGGTAGAGTCCAGAAAGGCCCCGGAGGATCAAGATGCCCTCGCGGAGCAAGATGCAATGGAGGAGCAGAATGCATTTGGGGATCTGGTGGATCTCGAACGACAAGACAGCGTGCACAGCTTTGGAAAAGGCCTGTCGCCAGAGGAGCTGGCGGACAGGAAGGAAACGAGGAATCACGAAAGAAAGCTGGCAGAATTGAAAATCCAACTGGAGCTTGAAACCAAAAGAATGGCGCTGGAAGAGCGAAAGCACCAAATGGATTATGAAGTAAAAATGAGGGAGATAAGTCTCAAGGAGAGAGATTTGGATCGTCCTCCCTCTGGTGGCAGTGCATCGCCAGTGCAGGTAGAGTCAAGAGTGCACATCCCGAAGGACGTAGTTAAAGAGTTCTTTAAGGGGGATGACATAGGACAGTGGTTTAGGGCTTACGAGGTAGCCATGTCCTCCCACCGGGTCCCTGACAAGGATTGGGGAGCGGGGTTGTGGGGAAGGTTCCTTAGCGAAGGGAGAGATACCTTGTTAGATTTGCCCGTTGAAAATCAGAGGTCCTATTCCCACATGAAAGAAGCTTTAATGAACAGGTACGGGCTTACCCCTGAAATGTATAGACAGAAGTTTAGGGGATGTACTAAGCGGCCTGGGAATACGTATGTGGAGTATGTGACTTACTTTTGCAGAGCACTGGATGGTTGGGTGAAGGGTAGCAAAGTTAATGATTTTCAAGGTCTCTTTGATTTGATTGCATGGGAGCACTTGTCTGATCACTGTTTTCCTGAGTTACGCCAACACCTGATCGATAGCAAGCTGTCCAACCCGAGGAAGCTTGCTGAGGAGGCGGACCGCTGGCTCAGCACCAGGGTCCACAAGGGTCCCGTGGGAGACTCCGCCAAGAGTGGGCAGGGTCCCCAGCAGAAGAGTGGGGGGGACAAGGGGGGAAAACAGAAAGGGTTCCAAAAAGGCCCCCAAAGTAGTTCCCAGGGGAGCCCGCAGCAGGGTTCTCAGCCTCCCCCACCCCCTAAGCAGAATGGAGCCCCGACAGGTAAACCTGTTCCAAAGAGGCCCTTCAATTGTTACAAATGTGGCGAGCCTGGGCACATATCCAGTGACCCCAAGTGTCGCCTATTTGGAAAACCCGCACCCACTGGTGCTCCGCCCCGTCAAGTGACTAGTGTTCACTTAGGAGAAGAAGTGATGGTCCCGGGGGGTGGAGATCCCGTTCAGATGACCCTAGTCTCGCTAGGAGACAGTGAGATGATCCCTACGAACTACCTGCCCTCTAACACTAAGAAATATGGGCAGGTGGTGATCATCAATGGTAAGGAAGCTGAGGCTCTTAGAGATACAGGAGCCAGTGTGACTGCAGTGAGGCAGCACCTGGTGTCTCAAGAGCAGGTTGTACCCCATGCCTACTGTAGGGTTATCAACGCTGATAATTCTGAGAGTCAGTGTCCGATGGCTCAAGTTCCCTTCGAGTGGGGGGGGGTCTCTGGTACTCTGCAGGTCTGTGTGAGAAAAACCATGCCTGTTGACTGTTTGCTAGGGAACGACTTGGAGCACTCCCCTTGGGAAAAGGTGGAGAAGACGACTCACCTGCGGATGGTGGGTCTGCCTGACTGGGCGTGCGTGACCACCCGGTCGATGGCAGCCAGTAGGGGTGATCGAGAGGTCCTGGGGCCTGAAGGAGAGGCCCAGGAACCGGCCTTAGGGAGAAGGCGCAGGGGGCGCGGGAAACCGGCCCCTGAGGTTCCCACGGTCCTGGAGGAAGCAGACCTTGAGGGGGATGCCCTGGAGCCTACAGGGGAACAGATCGCCGAACTGGGGGACCTGCCTGAGCTGACCCATTGGCAGCAAGAAGGAGGACCCTCCAGGGAGGAATTCTGCAAGGAGCAGAAAGAATGCCCTTCTCTCGTGGGTATGCGGCAGCAGGCCGCAGACCAGGCCAATGGTGTTCAGGCCAAAACACATTACGTGTACTGGGAGAACGACCTCCTGTATTCGGAACCTAAGGCTGCTGAACCTGGGTCAGCCCGTGTGCTGGTGGTACCCCAGAAGTTCAAAGCCTTCCTACTGGGTCTGGCTCATGATGTACCTTTAGCAGGACATTTGGGGATGGACAAGACCTATGACAGGCTTGTCACCCACTTTTACTGGCCCCAAATGCATAAGAGTTCAGATGCTCATTGCAGAACCTGTCCGACTTGCCAGGCAAGTGGGAAGACGGGAGGGAAGAACAAGGCTCCCCTCCAACCCTTCCCTGTGGTCGGTACGCCATTCCAGCGAGTGGGTATTGACATCGTTGGGCCTCTGGACCCCAAGACAGCCATGGGCAACAGGTTCATCCTGGTCTTGGTGGATCATGCCACCCGGTAACCTGAAGCCATCCCTCTGAGGACAGTGACGGCCCCCGTGGTGGGACGTGCACTGATGGGAATTTTCTCACGAGTGGGGTTCCCTCTAGAGGTGGTGAGCGACAGGGGGACCAATTTCATATCCAAGTATATGAAGTCACTTTGGCAAGAGTGTGGCGTAACGTATAAGTTCACCACGCCTTACCATCCCCAAGGTAACGGGTTGGTTGAGAGATTCAACCGAACCCTGAAAGGCATGATCATGGGCCTAGAAGGTCCGATGAGGCGTAAGTGGGACGTCCTCTTACCATGCCTGCTCTTTGCATATCGCGAGGTGCCACAGAAGTCCCTAGGGTTCAGCCCCTTTGAACTACTGTACGGTCACCCCGTGAGAGGACCGCTGAGTTTGGTAAAGGAAGGCTGGGAGCAATCTCCCAGGAAACCTCCCCAGAATGTATATAGCTACATGCTGGCCTTCAGAAACCAGACCAGACGCTTCAGACAACTTGCCGAGGCAAATCTGGAAGCCAGCCAGGAGGAAATGAAGCGGTGGTACGATCAGAATGCCACTCTGGTCGAGCTTCAACCTGGACAAGAGGTGTATGTCCTGGCCCCAGTGGAGCCCTGTGCCCTTCAATATAAGTGGACAGGCCCATTTGAGGTTGTGGAGCGCAAGAGCCCCGTGACATACTTGGTGGACATGAAGACGCCCAGGAACCCTTTGCGGGTCCTACATGTCAACCGCCTCAAGCCCCACTTGCGAAGGTCCGAAGTGGGCATGTTGTTGGCACCTGATGACGGAATGGAGGAGGAGTCGGAGCCTCTTCCTGACCTCTTGGTGGCCTGTGAGAAAGATGGGTCAGTGGATGGAGTTAACCTCTCGCCCACCCTGACCGCCGAACAACAGGAGGACTGCCGCCAGTTGCTGGGGCAGTTTCCAGATCTGTTCTCCCTGGTTCCGAGTATCACAGATTGGTGCATCCATGATGTGGACACTGGAGACAGCTTACCTATGAAGCATAAGGCTTACAGGGTGACTGACAGGGTCCGGGCCTGCATCAAGGAGGAGGTCTCCAAGATGCTTGCCCTCGGGGTGGTTGAGTCTGCCAGCAGTCCTTGGTCCAGCCCCGTGGTCTTGGTTCCGAAAGCTGCTGCGCCGGGAGCCACACCCGAACTCCGGTTCTGTGTGGACTACAGAGGACTCAATTCAGTCACGAAGACTGACGCGCACCCCATCCCCAGAGCTGATGAGCTCATTGATCGGCTGGGGGCTGCCAAGTTCCTTAGTACGTTTGATTTAACGTCTGGGTACTGGCAGATCGCCTTGACCGATGGGGCAAAGGAGAGGTCGGCATTCTCTACACCAGATGGGCATTTCCAGTTCCGGGTTATGCCATTTGGAATGAAGAATGCCCCTGCCACCTTTCAGAGATTGGTCAAACAGGTGTTGGCTGGACTGGACGAGTTCAGTGCGGCCTACCTGGATGACATCGCGGTGTTCAGTGGCACCTGGCCAGAACACCTGCGACACCTCTGGGAAGTGTTGATGGCCCTGCGCAGAGCAGGCCTCACAATCAAGGCAAGCAAGTGCCAGATTGGGCAGGGTTCCGTGGTGTACTTGGGACACCAAGTTGGGAGTGGCAAGGTAGCACCCTTGCAGCCCAAAATTGAAACCATCCTGGCTTGGGAACCCCCCAAGACCCAGACTGCAGTGAGAGCCTTCCTGGGGCTCACTGGGTATTACAGGAGGTTTGTCAAGGGCTATGGCACGATCGTGACCCCTTTGACAGAGCTGACTTCGAAGAAGCAGCCCAGGAATGTGATTTGGACTGACACCTGTCAGAAGGCTTTTGACACCCTGAAGACTGCCATGTGCACGGCGCCCGTGCTCCTGGCCCCTGATTTCTCCAAGGAGTTCATAGTACAAACAGACGCTTCAGAGCATGGTGTAGGGGCCGTTCTCTCACAGATGACTGAGGAGGGCTTTGACCAACCCGTAGCCTTCATAAGTAGGAGGTTACTTCCACGGGAAAGTAGGTGGAGTGCAATAGAGCGTGAAGCATTTGCTGTGGTCTGGGCGCTGAAGAAGCTAAGACCCTACTTGTTTGGGTCTCACTTCCGAGTTCAGACGGACCACAGGCCCCTCAGATGGTTGATGCAAATGAGGGGTGAGAACCCGAAACTGTTGAGGTGGTCCATTTCTCTACAGAGTATGGACTTTACGGTGGAACACCGCCCTGGCACCGATCACGCCAACGCTGACGGTCTGTCCAGATTTTTCCGCCTTAGTGATGTGGAACTCCCTGGGGAAGGGTAGTTCCCACCACATTTCAGCTGGAGGGGACACATGTTAGACCTGGCACCTTGGCGTGAGTCTCTCTTCCACTTTTTGCTGATGTGCCTCCGATGTTTTGCTGGTTTTCCGATACTCAGGACACTGCGCCACGGCTGACCCGTGCCGCAGTGCAAGTGCTCCCTACTGTAAATTGTATATGCGATTGGTATCCATGATTGGTGCATTGGATTTACTGTCAGTCCCTAGTAATGCGCACTAAAGAGTGCCGGGGCTTGTAGATGCCAATACTGCTGGTGGGCCTGCAGCGCTGGTTGCGCCACCCACCGAAGCAGCCGTAAAGATGTGTCTGGGAACTGCGACCGCAGAACCCGCGTGCGGTCTCGTACTGCCACGCTAGCTGGGCGAGTGCCCCCACTTGCCAGCCTCGAACCTTCCCTTGACTACATATTAGTCACCCCTATGGTAGGCCTGCGGGCAGGGTGCGTTGTAGGTGTAAGGTAGGACAAGCCCTGTTGTGTGTGGCCTGTCCTAGTAGTGACTTACAACCAAAACCGTATCTCACTATTGAAGGCTACCTGCTCCGTTAGGCCAGACTGAGCTGCCGGAATTATTACACCCTATAATCCCGGCAGGCTCAAGGAGCATGGTAGCGAGTCATGTTTAGTATGCCTGAACTCAGGATGATAAAATATTTCTTTTAGTAAAGTTTATTTTAGTATCCTGGGTTTGCAAATGCTACTTTTAGAAAGTTAGCATTTGCTTGCTTAGCCATTTCAGCCCGCCTCTGCTGGTATGTGTATCTGACTGTCTGGATGTGTGACTGACAGGGCTGGGGAGATGACACCTTAGTGGGAGGTAGGAGTGCCTCTTGACTCGAACTGTAGCTGTGCTCGGCCACCACAATGCTGGCTCCACCCTCCTGGGGAGCGGCGGATGACTCGGCCGGCACCTGGCCCAGGAAGGGCGAAGCCCCCATCAACAAGGTACTCTGGCCGCCCCTGTCCGCACAATGCTGGCTCCACCTCCTGTGGGGCGTCTGATGCGCCTGCCCCTCACACTGAAAGCGGAAGCCGGAGTACACCCACCGGGGTACTCAAGGACTGAGAGTGGCTATGCAAAGGCCCACCTGGCCTGCGAGAACAAAAGAATTGGCCTATAAAAGAAGGAGCCCTGCTCCTTGAGAATTAGATCCTGTTTGGGCTACAGAAGGACTCTGCCCGACGAGAAGGACCGTGAGAGACAAGGAAGGGTGCTGACTCTTGCCTGTGTCTGGTGCCTTGCTGCCGAAGGAGAGGAAGAAGAAAAGACTACGAGAAGACTTTTGCTTTACTTTGTGCCAAACTCTGCTAAAGAGATCTCCAAGGGCTTGCAACTGAACTTGCCCCATGACCAGCGTCCCAGGACCAGTGGACGCTACCCCCTGAAAGAAAGCGACTGCGGGTGCTGACCATCGCCGCAGTACCGACGGAGGAATCTCCTCCAAGGCAACGACATCCACCTGACCACCGTGACCGGGGCCCAACGCAACAGCGAAAGCAAAGTGAGGACCAGCCGCCGCTGGCCCGAACACCGTGACCGCAACTGCACCGGGAGCCCGAGAGCAAAGCAAAGGAGGACCCGTGCGGTCCGAGCTCTCGAGTTGACTGCGCTACAAGCAGCCACTCACCTGCAAAGACGGACAGTTGCCCTGTGAGAATCCGCAAGGTCGGTAGCCTGCCCGACAGCCCAGCTGTGAGCGCACAGCTGCACCGGCACTTGGCTGGGTACGTCCTGCACTTGGGGACCGTACTGCCACTTGCCGCCACCGCACAGCCGCCGCCTCCAGGGTCGGAGCGGACGACGAGGAGAGGACCCTGCCGCCACAGAACACCGCTGCCCCGGATGACCCGTGAACTGCTCGGCTGAGAGCCGCAACGAACAGCGACCCCGGGAAGGCAACGCGACGTGGGACAGATCCCCTGGAAGCCGCCGGCTCCACAAGAACTTTTGTTTACATCGGCCTGAGGGCCCTAAAAGAACGCTTAAACTGCTAGAAAGAACTGTGGTAACCTGAACTGAGTAACTTGCAACCGTTATCGTAAAGTACGTTGACTGTATTCACAAGCCTGCTTAAAATCTATATAAAGATATATATTTTTACAGAATACAGTCTGGTCTCGTTGTGTGGTGGGTTGGTTGTAAAGGTGTACTATTGCAAGTGTTTAACCTATATGCCCCAAAGATTAGCCTACGACTGCTTAAGCCACACTACCTAGAGGGTAAGCAGAGGTTGTCTGGAAGGTAACCCTCAGCCCTGACGAGGAAGAGGAGAGTCCCTGCTTGTCGCTAGTGTTGCACTGCGCCAACTAGAGACTCCCCCTTCCCACATCTAGCTATACAATAAAACTTTAAAACTGATCCGTGGTAAGTGGTTCTTCAGAGTCGTGCAATTATTGGTTTGATTAACCTAGTAGTGGATTACCTGTTTTACTCAATGACAGGCAACAAAGATTCAGTCGAGCTGAGCAGGGATTTAGATCAAGAGTGATTAGATAAGAGATCAAAAATCCCACCCCCCCAGCACCACCTTAACTTCATCCGTAGATTTGGCTTTGCATTAGTTCCAATGTATTGCTACACCCTCACCTTGAGGTGCCAGTATGTCCACTTATTTTTGCCTTTGGAATAAATCAACAAACCTTACTCTGTAGTCTGTGATCATTAGTAGTCATAGTCAATTGGAACTGGAATGATTGACCCTCTAACGATTTTTCTGCCCCCTACGGTTTCATGCTGAGAAAAAGTACCATTGACTCAAGGTTCCATATTGGATCTAGAACATGGAACCCTGCTCCTTCAGTGAGCAATTTTCAAGACAGTGCCTTATGATTTGTGTTACAAAAAGAAGATTATGTTGTACTCCTGAAAAAGGGCAAAATCTCAAAATGCATTTAGTGATGACTAAAAACAAACAACAAAATTAGAAATTTAAATTATAGTTATAAAGCATCGCAAATTTTCTAATATTTATTAAATAAAGGTGGCCTTATAATTGCATCAAGCGAGCTTTGTCCTTCTTATACATATGCCTACTGCTCTCTGGGGAATATCAACCTCGGATTAGTGAACAGTATTAGGAGGTTTTCTGCTGGAACAGCAGAACATCGCAAGAACTACAATTTTCAAAACAGTTGCCCCATCCGCCTATTTAACACAACTCAGCCACACTAAGAGCCTGATCAGGATGATGGGCAGACTTTCGTCCACCGCCACCCTAGCGGTGCTAGGACCGGCCGCCAGACATGCAGCGGTCCCGCACCACTGATTAGGATGCGACCGCCACCCTGGTGGTCGAATTCCGCATTTCCGACATTACGGCAGGTGCTGCTTACAGCAGCACCCGCAGCAATGGTGAAAAGGCATGTTGTGCATTCCCATGCACAACATGGCAGGCACCGTGCAGTGCCTGCCACCTTGTGCATAGGAATGCAGGGGGGTACCATGGGTACCCCCAAGTGTACCCCCCACACCCCAAGTGCACCCCCACCCCCCAGGGGGCCCGCAATTGGCCACCAAAGCACATTCCCGCCGCCATGGAAAGGCCTTTGAGTAGAGGCATCATAATATTGATGGAGGTGCCTGCTAGGCACCACCACCATATTAGGCACCTGATCCGCCCCGACCGGCAGAAAAGTGGCAGACGGACTTTCCGGACTTATTATGGTGGGGGTAAATCAGGTGGAGATGGCAGGCGGATTCCCACCGACGACTGGGCGGAGGCGATCCGCCCGCCATCATAATCACCCCCTAAATCTCTGCACTCCTTCATTAAGCAATAAGACCACATGGGTCCAAACAAATTGAGGTCTTGTCTGGGATGCCCCCTCGGTCTCACATGCAACTCTGCAAAAAACAAGCATGAGACACAACAAAAATCAGTGCTGAAACGTAGAAATTTTCAAGAAAAAGGGTATATGTAATTTCATGATTTATCCTCAAATCCACGGTATACTTCTTCTGTATCCTGCCAGGCCCCTGTCCTCTCTCTGGACTAGCTCCCTCCAGACCTCTTTATCAACTAGCTATCACTCTGTCTCTGCACTTGAAACAGTGGCACACACATGACCATCTGAGCCGTCTGCACCACCAAAGAAAACCCTCAGTGGTTCTTCCTCAGGTAGCATACATGAGTTTTGACACTAAGCAATACAAATGGGGGCCCCATCCATGGCCAATGGAGGGAGTTACGGTGAGGTAGGAAGGCGGGGCAGGGGAGGGGCAGAGTGGGGGGTGTTAAAAACCAGAATATGGATAATTGGAGGTAAGTAAACAATTTAATTAATAAAACGAATTGCGTAGGGCGCACTGCCTCGCATTATGCGAAGCAGGGCACGCTACAAAATTCGTTTTATTTATTAAATTGTTTACTTACCTCCAATTATCCATATTCCGGTTTTTAGCAACCCCCACCTTGCCCCTCGACCTGCCCGCCTTTCTGCACCTCTGTAACTCCTTCCAAGGGCCGCGGCTGAGGGGGCCACATTCCTGTTCTGGAATGAAACATTGGCTCTGGGATAGTAAAACATTTGACTCTTTGACAATTATATGTTTAAGTGCCTTCATCTGTACATATCGGGCCAAGGAATGCCTATAGGACAGTCTCACACTGGTGCTATTACAGCATGTACAGAATAGGCTGGGTGCCATCCAATGGTATTTATTTTCTCATCCCCTATAGGAGCAGGACATGAATATGATGGACTTAATTGAAACTGTAACTTTGCAGAATATTTGGTAAAGCATAAACTTTCTCACAATAATGAAAACATTCTTGCATTTTGTGGCTGATGTTCTCACAAGTAAGGCAGGATTCACAACAGGAGGTGGCACCTTTCCTAGTGGTCCATAACCTGAAAGTGCCCAAAGCCTTCCCTGTAGCAATGACAAAATAAGTAGTGCATCCGACACAAGAAAATGTAAGCATTATGAGGTCATTATCTCCTGTAACTCAAAACATCCTCACAAACAACAGCCTTTGCATAAAGTAACAATCCAGCATGCATAAGGCATATCTTGTGGCTGTGGGACGATGTCATGAGGAGATCCTACCCTTCGGCTGCGAAATAGGATCCCACCTGTAGCCCTAACCTCACCAACCTGGGTTGCTAGCCCTTACATTAGCAACCTACAGAGCATAACTCACTTAGGGACATATATACAAGCCCCTATAACCTCTACAACGTCACTTCTATTAACATTGTGGTGGCGATAGGGGCTGCGCCTTATTTACGCTATGGTTAGAGTGAAAAGGGCAGGCAGTGGGTGTTGCGGTGGGCGTTCCTACACATGAACAATCCTCCCCTGCAAGCAGACACCGTTGCACTATGGTGCAAGGGTGCCTGCGTTGGAGCTAAGTTGGGCAGAGCAGCGTTAAGCCCAGAAGTCTAACGCCTCTCTAGGCCACTTCCTTGTACATATGACCCTTAGTGTCTAAGTAGGAATTAACTATTCTAGATTATGATAACTCTGTGCTTTGTGCATATTGTGGATGATTTGTGGCAACATTTGGACTCTCAAGTCCTTGATTCTTGAAGGGTAACATTAGACATCTAGATGGGAGCCACACGTCTGAACGAGCCTCCCAAAGGAACATCTTTCCTGATTCATCCAACCCTACCAGGCTAAAAAGGTGCAACCTCTCACATGGCTGCTCTGTCTGCAGCACCATTGTAGGCTCCCCTGCAAATGCCTTTGAGAAAAACACATACACTTTGAAAGTTTCCAGACTTAACCTACATATTCTTAAGGGCCATTTCTCTCTAGGAACACCCCAGTGAGAGCATCAAAGGCACTGCTGTTCACACAAATGTCGGCTCCAGGCATATCTGATTACTTTATTGTACCTTACTGACTTGGGGGTCCATTTCCTTTGCTTTCTCCAAGGCTACATACTGTGGTTCACCCTTGGTTCTTCAAAATGGCACACCTGCTGCAATCATTCCGTGCACCTGCATTCACTCTTCAGCGCAGGCAGTGTCTTTCAGTAAATGGCTGCGTCAGTTTAATTTAGGTTGTCTGAAATCGTCAAGAACTGATTTCCATGATGCAGTGATCCTTTCTAAGAACTAGGGGGCAGATTTACGTTAACTGGCGCATCCCCAGGGATGCGCCAGTTAATGTGCGCCACAGTGCGCCACAGCTCCGCCACTCATGGTGCACCGCATTTACAATGCGGCGCACCATGGGGCAAGGCAGGGAAGATGCGTGACGCATCTTTCGGCGTACGGGCGGCGCATTGCTGGAGTCATGTCGCAAGTGCGACATGACTCCTGCAATGCACAGGGGCCACCCCTACATTGCATGGTGCATCACCCTTACGCCTGCTTCAAGCAGGCGTAAGGAATTGACGTAGAAAGTGACTCAGTGAATTCTTGTAGATTTCACTGAGTCACTTTCCAGGGGCGTTCCTGCGACAAAACGCCCCCCCTGCACCGGAACGCCTACATGAAACCTGACGCAGGTTTCCTGTGGCACAGGGCCTTACACCGTGACGCATCTCCATAGATGCGTCACGTTGTAAATGCCTCGTAGGGATGCGCCACGTTTACGCCGCCTTGCGTGACGCAACAGCGGCGTAAACGTGGCGCAAGGGCCTCATAAATCTGCCCTAATGTACTGTGGCTTGGTTGGAACAGAACAAAATGACGACTGTCAGTCAATTATCTGCCCCAGGGAGCACTGACATTATTAGTTACAAAGGATTTCCGGCGGCTTTTCACATAATTCTGTCAGAATAAATAATAACAGTGATTTGTATGCGTCTACTATTTGGAGATATATTATAGTTTTTCTTTGTGCATGCACCGTTCCTTTTGATATTACTTTTCAAATAAACAGCTTTAATGTGTAGATTTTGTGCATAATTTGAGATCATTGGAATGAGATGTTTCCATCTGTCTCCTATTTAGCTAATAATAATCTTTTTCTTCTGTTAATAGAGTGGTGTTCTTACAGCCCTTTTCATCTTAAGAACCCCGCTAATGGGCTATTCTGGATGAAAGAAAGCATCCGTCACGTTGGCACGGCACATTAATAACCCAGACTCTTCTGTGACCCCTCACTAAAACTAATATATTGAGGCACTGCAATGGTAATTTCACTGAAATTAAACAGAGGGTACATGAGAGTAAATCCCTCTTCATATCAACTCTTCATATTTTTTAATGCCCCAGACTTCCTAATATATTTAGTAATTAACTTAAATTTTAATTAAATTCCAGGGGCGGTGTCACAAAAAGTGAGCATTGGAAGAGATAATTTAACATAAATCTGTTGACACTATTTTGGACTGACTGGTTGTTGTCTTAAGTAGTTGTAGAGCAAGAGCAGCAGTATTTTTCCACCTTAGCTGCTTGTCACTAGAACTTTGAAGGAATGTGTTTATTCTAGCTGGAAATGTGACAGCATTTATAGACTTCTCTAAAGTAATTACAGAGCACAACAAATCACAACACAATAGCATGACACAACCTAAAAGAACAACAAAACATATCAAGACACAACAACCACAATGCAACACAATGATAACCCAGTGTTATAAATAATGCAGTTCAAACACACATCAGTATCCACAAGTATGCACGCATATTCTTGTTGTAACACATTACCACCTGCTTTCTTAATACAGTGGTGAAAGGGGTTTGCACAAAGAACTCACCGCCCGATTCATGAACCTAAATTGCGCTCGCGAGGGACCGGATTCTGAGAATCCGGCCCTTTGCGAGAGCGATTTTTGCATTTGGGATTCAGCATCCCAAATGCAAAAATCGCTAATTGCGATGTCGCAAATGTGCGAGGAATTACATTTAAGGAATCTCTATTAGAGATTCCTTAAATGCAATTCAACATCCAATTTAAATTTGCGAATTCGCAATTTCTTGCCGCAATTTACCGCGAGGTCAGACCTCGCGGTAAATTGCGAAAACTCAGAAAAATGCATTTAAATGCATTTTTCTGAGTTGCATGTTACACACACACATGTCCTTTGTCCTAAATTATGTGTTGGTGTCCTTTTCAAGGGCATTTCAAAGATAAGCCTGGGGTTATCCTTAGTATTTCAGAAAAGTGTTACATGAATTTTTGGAAGGAGAGACATCACAGGGAGATTTCTTCACTTCAACCCCCTGTAGGGTTGATGGAAGAACTCAAATAGCTTTGCATATTTTTGCAGCGTTTCATTCTTGTTTAAGTAACAAAATGACTAACTCACAGTTAAATGAACCTCAAATATTGAAAATGCTTGGCTGGCCATTTGTAGGAAGCTGGCTCTGTATATATTATACCAAAGTAAGGTATAGTGTGCACGGAGTCCAGGGAGTCTCCTAAGCTATAGCAGAGGCTAAATTAGTGTGTTGTATGAAATATCGTTGTTAAAAATATCGATTTTGAAAATATCGGTATTAAGAAATATCGATCTTGTAAATGTAGTGTTTTTTTATTATAGTGCATATTTTTAAATGTAATAATAATTTTGAATAAATTGGATATGTTTTATAGAAAAATTCTTTTAGGAGTGGGATGTTGTGTTTACAGCGGGTAAGGGTGGGGAGAGTTTTAAAAAAACATTTTAAATGTTACAATTTTTAAAGTAATATTAAAGACATTTTTAATTGTTTGTTTAATTTGTAATTGTTTTTGGGAGCAGGATTTTGGGGTTATAGGGGATAAGCGTGGGGAGTGTTTTTAAAAAAAATGAAATTTAAAATTAATATCAAACAAATTTAAAATTGTTTTTAGGAGTGGAACGTTGGGGTTATAGGGAATAAGGGTGTGGAGTGTTTTAAAAAAATATTAAACATTTAAAATTGTGTTTTAGGAGCGGAATTTTGGAGTAATAGGGGATAAGGGGTGGGGAGTGTTTAAAAAAAATAAAAAGTTATAATAAAGACATTTTAAAATGTATTTTCAGGAGTGAGAAGTTGAGTTTATAGGGGATGAGGGGGAAAAATTAAAATTAAAAAAAAAATTATTTTAAAAAGAAATTACAAATATTCAATACAATTTTATATTAATAGTGAAAATGTGTGGGTATTGCAGATAATTTTGTAATGTTTAAAATTAAAAAATTATTGAAAAAACTTAAAAGTTGAAATACAATTTAAAAAAAATTAGTATGATTTGTTGTTTTTATATGGGATCAAAATAGTGAAAAATAAAATGTAATAGTAAGTAAATACATATTTAGGGGCTGAGTCCGGAAAGCACTCCAACCAATCCAGACTCCTGCAGTCCAACCAAGCGAGTACGATGCAGCCGCATGCCATCAGACTCAATTCGGTCCCATGACTCCTATAGAAGTCAATGGGAGTTGGTCGTACGCCGCATACATGGACTCCTATTGACTGAATGGGTCCGTCATGGACAAGTGCCCCCCCTACAGTGGGTATGCATCGGTGCCATCCGCACCGTACTTGCCTGTGGTCTCCCCCTGTGTCCGAGTCGTAAGGCTGTGGGTAACAGGGGGTTCAACGCAGATCCCCTAATTCCACTCCCGAGAGCTATTTCGAGCTGGACGCTCCAATTCGATCCGGCTTTCCGAATCGAGCATCGTACTAGCTCGGTCATGAAATGTCTCCATTGCACGCCATGGTTTGCTTGTGACCGAGTAGTACGGAGCAGTTCGGACCCGCAAACGATTCGGATGGAGATTTCGCGCTTGTTCGCATCGTACTTTGACGTCTGGACCCATGTACGACTCGGATGGAAATCCAGCCTCCGAATCGGATCTGCTAATGCCAAACCTGATTCAGTGCCCTTCCGACCGAGATCGGAATTGGCCCCTTAATGTAGAGGTGTTTTGTATTGAGATGGGATAATTGTGCTTTTTTAAAATGTGTAATAAGAGTTTAAAAAATTCAAAATTTTAATAAACATTTTTATACATTCTAAACTTTGAGGATGTTGAATGTTTGGGTTTGTAATTATTAATGTTATAAAATGAAAAGTTACATTTTTTATACATTTCTTTATAGAAAATGAATAATTACATTTAATTTTTCAAAATAAAAGTATTTTTTTATAATGTAATTTATGAATACAAGAAAATGTTTATAAATAATTTTAAAAGTCTCTTAACTTTGTTCTGGATATGTTTTTATAATTGGGAATGGGTTAATATATATATATGTATAATGTGTATTATTTTATATGTGTTTATGTAATTGCTTTGGGAACATTACATATTGTTTTGCACTTTCCTTGAGTTAATATAGTTTGGAGTGGGGATAGTACATTATATATGTTTAGTGTCTAGCACCTTCCCTGAGTTAATATAGTTTGGAGTGGGAATAGTAAATTAAATACGTTTTGTGTCCAGCATCTTCCCTCATTTAATATAGTTTGGAGTGGGAATATTAAATCATATGTTTAGTATACCCAGCACCTTCCCTGAGTTAATACAATTTGGGCAGGGAATAGCAAATGATATATGTTTAGTGCCCAGCACCTTCCCTGAGTTAATTCAGTTTGGAGTGGGAATAGTAAATTATATATATTTAGTGTTGAGCACCTTCCCTGAGTTAATACAGTTTGGGGTAGGAATAGCAAATTATATATGTTTAGTGTCCAGCACTTTCCCTGAGTTAATACAGTTTGGAGTGGGAATAGGAAATTATATATGTTTAGTGTCCAGCACCTTCCCTGAGTTAATATAGTTTGGAGGGGGAATAGTAAATGATATATGTTTAGTGTCCAGTACCTTCCCTGATGTTTTCTTGTTTGGAGTGGGAATAGTAAATTATATATGGTAACAATGGATGTTGTATCATAGTATACATCCATTACGAAGGATTTTGGAAGTCTGGCGATTGATAGTTTTCTATCTACCGGAAGTGCCACATTGTTAGAGCATAATGGAATGCTCCTGGAAATGATTGATCTGATTCTTAGTAACAACTATTTTCTATTCAACCAAACATGGTTTAAACAACAACAGGGGACCGCGATGGGCTCTAAATTTGCACCGTCCTACGCAAATTTGTTTATGGGATGGTTTGAACGAGTCCACGTATGGTCCCGGAATGCTAACCAGTGGACAGGTGATGTCCACTTTTGGGGACATTACATAGATGATGTCTTTCTAGTCTGGACTGGGTCCAAAATGAATTTAGACTCCTTTTTTGGATACCTAAATAACAATCCCTTCAATGTTCAGTTTACCATCAATAGCTCAAAGAGCAAAATACAATTTCTTGATGTTGAGGTGTATGTACAAGATGACAGACTCTTGACGTCCCTATAAAGAAAAGATACGGCAGTTAACAGCACACTTCACTGTGACAGTGCACATTCTTTGAGCACTAAAAATGCAATCCCTTTGGGGGAACTGATCCGTGTTCGTCGGAACTGTAGTGATGATATTCACTTTGAGAAACATGCCTTGGAGACTATGCAACGGTTTAAACAGAGGGGCTTCAAGAACCAGGTGATTACCTCTGCTCTTGATATAGTCAGGAAGGTGAACAGGAAAGACTTATTGAAACCCAAAAAGATGTTGATACAAAACAATTCTGAACAACTATCTTTCATAACTACCTTTTCACAATTGAACCAAGAGGTATATAAAATTCTGCACAGACATTGGAAGGTACTTATGGGAACCCCAGGAGTGGGACCACTCCTGGGTGAAAAACCCAGGATAATCTATAAGAGATCAGGCACCTTGCGAGAAGCTTTATGTCCTAGTTATACTGCAAACAAAAACAAGAATACTGTCTGCTGGCTTAATCGATCCAGAGGCTTTCATACCTGTGGCAATTGCAGTATTTGTCACATGGGTCTGAACAAGATATCAGGCTTCTCTTACAACAGTGGTTATGTACATGAGATAAAATTCCTGCTAAATTGCCAATCCATGCATGTGATATATGTAATATTGTGCAATTGTGGTAAAATATATGTGGGGAGCAGTGTACGACAGTTAAGGGTCCGCATTCAGGAACATCGTCGGGTCTGCTCTAAAAAATGACAGTACAAATGAATTAGGAGCACATATATGTACATCTATGATTTCCAAGACTAATTTTAAATTTCCTGCAATTGACCATGATCCAATTGACAGACGAGGCGGCAACAGAGAACTGCGCCTGTGGCAATTGGAGGCCACTTGGATCTGTAAATTGAGAGCTAATACTGCTGGTCTGAATTCCTATAATGAGATGCATTACTTTCTGTGAATGCATTAGATCAGTTAGTCATGACCCTTAATATAGGCATACTGGATGCATAATGTTTACTCATTAACTAACCCCCCCCCCCCTTGTTTTTCCCCCATGCAATATCTGCATTGGATTATTTCTATTCCTTTTTCTCTCTGGCTAGTCACTAAAAATATATCAGTGATAATACCTCTCTTTTATATCTATGTCTGATGTCGTGTTCACCTTGCTATATACTAATATTATGCCAACTATATAGTACTGTCTCCTCTGAGGCATGTGTTTTTCCCTAAATGTATACTTTAATTGCTTCTTTGGTGGTTGGGTCCCCTTTTCTAAATGTGTTTTATTTCTCAAAACTAGGTAATGTCGTGGCTGTGACAAGTCTATGCTACTATTGGGTTATAGTCTTAATAACATCATTGACCGCGGCCGGTTTTTTCTGCGGCCATCCAGCTACTAGTTTGTAATAAATACCATTATTCCGAAAACGTGATTGTGCTGATTACACATGGCATGAGACACTCGACCGAGTGTTCTCACTACTTTGGTCTCCGTGAGTTCGAGGCTGCCCTTTGCACGCTAATTTCTGCGTGTCTACGGTGGGTTTTCTGTTCTTGTTTTTATATATATTGTTTGATTTTTCAAAATTAGCCTGAACCCGTGCAATGGCAGCCCGGTACACTGCTTGGCTACAGAGTTTGTTAAGACCGTCTTGACTGGGATGAGTGTCTTTGTTGGTTCCCATAACATAAACTTGTAATAACTATTCCTAGTTTCTTTACATCATAATGTCAATCTCAGTGGCGTGAGACACTCGGCTGAGTGTTCACACTGCTCTGGGTAACATGAGTTCTAGGCTACATTGGGCAATCCGACCACGATTTGAAGAGTTTGTTAAATCTTAATTTAGTGGCTTTTTAAATAAACAATTTTTCAAAATATTTACTCTCTGACCATACAGTGTCTCTGAAGGTGCGGCTTTCTTTTTTTTGTGCTTAGATTAATATATTAAGGTTGTCTTACTAACAACTAAGTTCTGCTCATGTAGTTAGCAACATTATTGGAGAATTGTGGAAGTGCAATAATAAGATAAGGGTCGTGTGGTTTAAATTTATGGGCGGTCATGTTTTAATGACTAAATACGTGCGTTTACCAACACTGAGATTATCAATAGTCAAGGGCAATTATAGTTGCCTGTTTCTATATTTGATTTCTTTTACTGTTGCTTTAGGAGTGTAGCAAGTTATCTACGTTGTGTTCTACGCATGTGGAATATAAACAAAAAAAAAACACAAAAAAAAATCTGGTCACGCCCTAAATCAGTTGCCTCATTACGCTAATTAGGCAGAGTATTAATAGAAGTGGCCTTGGATGCCTCTTTTTTCGCGCGGTTTCTGACCTCTACGTTGGCTAGAAACGCTACCAGGAGACTGATGTAGGAGCGCGACATATAACTTGCTGTGAGTATGTATTGAGATGTTTGGGTCATGTTGGGAACAATGCCTGTACTCGTGACTGCATGCGCTCTAACAATAAGTATGTTTGAGCGTATCATTAAGTATTTAGGGAGTAGTACGTATGGTCCTGGAAGAGCCCTTTACAGCAGATTTTGTTTTGCTTTCCCCGAATACAGAAATGCTGTGTGTGCGCTTCCCGTTTGATCGACATGATCTCTTTATAATCTTTGACATACATATCATGTGTATTTTTATTGTGCCTTATTGTCTGTAATAGAGTTATCTCTTACACCGTTTAGCCGCGGCTTTGTGACAGCCAATTTTAGTGTTTTTCTTTTCTCGCACATTTAGGAAATCAACCATGCGTGTGGGCGTTTCGTAACAATAGCAATGTGTTTGCCCTTAACAAATGGGTTTCAGAGATGATATCATCTGCTACAATGCATAGGGCCTTGGCCTATTCTCCTTTTTCATTTCTGCTCTTGCCAATTTGAACACTATGGTTCTAACTTAAATTAGCATGTAATTATACCCGTTTATCTCTTATGAGTGAGCTATTCATTATTTGACACATGGGACGGCTTAGTGCTTCTTTGTTTATTCCATAATATAAGTAGAGCAACACCGTTCTTTATGAATAATATGTGTTTTTTTCTTTATTATTTGCAGCAAGATGCATAGTGACACATATCATAGTGCTCACCAGCTGTAGTTTACTGTAATCTGTGATTGAGAAGTTGCAAATGTACTTATAAAGGTAACTGATTGATTACTGCTTCATGTTGAATGTTCTGTGACGTCCTGTTAGGTAGAGTTTTGAAAACTGGATTCTGTGGATAGTGAATTAAAATTTCTTTTATACTGACTTATTCTCTTGCAGTTCTTCTGTATATATCGCCGTTATATGCCTGCACATTTGTTGATCGTACGCTGTTTTTCTCAGTGGAAATAAGAAGTTGTTGGATACCTTAACCTTTAAATAGGTCTCAAAACTTTTTTAATAATGGTATGGGGGTAGCAGGCTTACATGTTTCAGCCCGTATCGTAAAGTAAAGTTCTATGTTGTTTTTACAGTTTCAATTCAGAAACAGAGACCTATATGCGCCATCCGAAGATTGCCTTACCCGTTTGCTTTCTTCGTTTATAATATCTGGTGAGATTCCTTTTTCTTGGGTATTCATGCTTTACCGTGTGGGTTTATATTAGGCCACCAACTGTGTAGGAGACATATGGCCCATTCTTACTGTATTGTCAGTGGCTCTCTAAGCATGTATTTATATTGCACCTAATTCCTTGGCATTTTCTTCACGCTGTCTCCTTTCATTCTTTTGTACTTTTTGTGTTGTTTTATGTTTTTTATTTTTCTGCCGGCCACCGTTTTCAATATGTGTATATCCGACTAGGCGGCAGTTCTGTGCATTTCTTGTCATGACAGTATTTATTATTTTTGTTTTCTTGTTTGGACTACATACGTGTATGTCCAATAGTTCGTATGGTCCCTTTGAAATTTCCGAATGTTTGTAATGTCTTTTGCATATAATTATATTATACATTTGGATACATTGGGTGTGTCATGTTATGTTCTATTTCTTCCCTTCCAGGTTTTGCTGTTTGTTTTTTTCATGTTTATTCCATGATCCTTCAATTTGTGTTTTCATATTTATATATATTGGGCCTCATGTGTAAATTTTTATTTTCATTTTGCTTCATTAATCTTGTGATGTTTGCTCAACTATTTTTGTAGAAACTATGGTTTGTATATCCTGATTATATTATTGTTATATTCACAGCCCTGAGGAAGCCCAACTTGGGCGAAACGCGTTGGCTGTGTTGATTGTTCATCTTTTTCAAGATACTTTATGAAGATTGCAATAAAATCATCTTATGAACATCAATGAAGGACTATTATTCATTCATGAACGCATATAAACATTTTGTTGGATATTTTCTCTGTACAGTTCGTTTTTTTTTGCCTCTCTATTATTTGTTTGTTTGTATTATTGGGGTTCTCAGGCAGTGGACCTAAGAGGTGGGCAACATTGGCAAATACGATTTTGCTGTGACTTCTGTGTATATTGTGGGTAGTGCAACCTGTAAATCCTTACTGCCTTTCCTTGCTCTGTGTATTAAATTATATATGTTTAGTGTCCAGCACCTTCCCTGAGTTAATATAGTTTGGAGTGGGAATAGTAAATTAAATATGTTTTGTGTCCAGCATCTTCCCTCAGTGAATATAGTTTGGAGTGGGAATAGTAAATTATGTATGTTTAGTATACCGAGCACCTTCCTTGAGTTAATACAATTAGGGCAGGGAATAGCAAATTATATAGGTTTAGTGTCCAGCACCTTCCCTGAGTTAATACAGTTTGGAGTGGGAATAGTAAATTATGTATGTTTAGTGTCCAGCACATTCCCTGACTTTTTCTAGTTTGCAGTGGGAATAGTAAATGATATGTGTTTAGTGTACAGCGCTTTCCCTGAGTTAATACAGTTTGGAGTGGGAATAGTAAATTATATAATTTTTGTATCAAGCACCTTTCCTGAGTTAATACAGTTTGGGTTGGGAATAGCAAATGATATATGTTTAGTGCCCTGCACCTTCCCTGGGCTAATACAGTTTGCAGTGGGAATAGTAAATTATATATGTTTAGTAACCAGCACCTTCCCTGAGTTAATATAGTTTGGAGTGGGCATAGTAAATTACGTATGTTTAGTGTCCAGCACATTCCCTGACTTTTTCGAGTTTGCAGTGGGAATAGTAAATGATATGTATATATATATATATATCCTTACAAATAGCAAGGACCACCTATCACCATGGGACCCACTAATGATAATGGAGTGAAGACCTATCCCAAGGAGTCATCATCTTGAACTAAACAGGGAGGCCTACGACTTCTCCTACTCTCCAAATATATCTCCTCCCATACTACATTAGAGACTGAAGAGCCACCTGCAAAGTACAAAAGGCTTGAAGGCCATGGGTCAAAAGTAGCTGCTCTTTACAACGTGGTTTAGGAGTGTGGACTGGAACAATGCAGCCAAAGTCGCATTTTCTACCTCCGGAACTTTAATAATTGGATGAAGAGTATTCTCATTGGAGAGTTTATTGAAAACGTGCGACAGAGGAAAAGAAGAGATATCACAGCTATTGGGGAGTTTGACTTTGGGCTCCCTCCTTTGACTATCACCTACCCAGCCAGACTTCGGACTAACGCGCCCACGTATCTCCTGACCTTACCTCCCCCTTCCCCCTTCCCCCAACCCTCCCCCTCTCCGCTCCTACTCTTTCCAGCTTCTGTGTCTAGTCTGTGTCCAGTACCTTCCCTGATGTTTTCTTGTTTGCAGTGGGAATAGTAAATTATATATGGTAACAATGGATGTTGTATCATTGTATACATGCATTACGAAGGATTTTGGAAGGCTGGCGATTGATAGTTTTCTATCTACCAGAAGTGCCACATTGTTAGAGCATAATGGAATGCTCCTAGAAATGATTGATCTGATTCTTAGTAACAACTATTTTCTATTCAACCAAACATGGTTTAAACAACAACAGGGGACCGCGATGGGCTCTAAATTTGCACCGTCCTATGCAAATTTGTTTATGGGATGGTTTGAACGAGTCCACGTATGGTCCCGGAATGCTAACCAGTGGACAGGTGATGTCCACTTTTGGGGACATTACATAGATGATGTCTTTCTAGTCTGGACTGGGTCCAAAATGGATTTAGTCTCCTTTTTTGGATACCTAAATAACAATCCCTTCAATGTTCAGTTTACCATCAATAGCTCAAAGAGCAAAATACAATTTCTTGATGTTGAGTTATATGTACAAGATGACAGACTCTTGACGTCCCTATAAAGAAAAGATACAGCAGTTAACAGCACACTTCACTGTGACAGTGCACATTCTTTGAGCACTAAAAATGCAATCCCTTTAGGGGAACTGATCCGTGTTCGTCGGAACTGTAGTGATGATATTCACTTTGAGAAACATGCCTTGGAGACTATGCAACGGTTTAAACAGAGGGGCTACAAGAACCAGGTGCTTACCTCTGCTCTTGATATGACTATCACCTACCCAGCCGGACTTCGGGCTAACGCGCCCGCGTCTCTCCTGACCTTACCTTCCCCCTCCCCCTTCCCCCCCCCTTCCCCCTTCCCCCAACCCTCCCCCTCTCCGCTCCTACTCTTTCCAGCTTCTGTCCTCTGCCCTCACATGCCCTTGCCCTTTGTCCCCACCCTGTTTTTCTGTGAACCTCTTCCCTCGCCACTTGAGACTGATCTATTTTGTCTGATGCCCGATGGAGCTACCTGGTGTAGCTATAGGGGAGATGGGCCGTGGATTTCCTCCTTGGTCATCACCTACCCAGTCGGTCTTTAGACAGACTTCCTTTCGTCTCTACTGTTGTCTTTTCCTTATCCTCACTCTCTCTCCTCCCCTACCCCCACTACTTTCTCTCTCCTCTCTCTCCTCCCCTAATGTATTGCTGACTGTTTTATTTAATGTTTACTTGTGGTTCTTTTTCTAGTATATTGTTGAACTACATTGTTGCACTTCCTTTCGTCTCTCCTGTCGTCTCCTACCACATCCTCCCTCTATTTATGTCTCTCCCTCCCTCCTCTCTCAATGTTTTGAGACTGAACTATTTTGTCTGATGCCCGATGGAGCTACTTAGTTTAGCTATAGGGGAGATGGGCCGTGGATTCCCGCCTTGGTCGTCACCTACCCAGTCGGTCTTTAGGCAGACTTCTTTCGTCTCTCCTTATTGTCTCTTCCCTAGCTCCTATCCTCTCTCCCGCGAATCTCTCCCCTTGCCTGCTACTCTGCCTACCCCCTGTCCTTTGTGCACTTTGACTAAGCACTCCTTCTCCCCTTGTTGGGGAAAGATCCAATATTTATACTCTGGAGTCTCAGCGAATCCGCTGAGTGAGTCCACTGCGCCAAGGGAGCCACTCACACTTGAGGTATGGTATGGCACCCCTTGCCAAAGCACTCCCTCTCCCCTTTTTGGGGTAAGGATCCAGTATGTAGGCCTTGGAGTCTCAGAGACCCCTCTGAGAGAGTCCACTGCGTAAAGGGAACCTCTCCAATAGAGATAGGGAAGGGATACCACTTCCCCTGGGATCACAGTTTACTGGACTTTGGACGTTGCCTTGACTCGTCTACGGGTTTGCGTCCCCGTCACCTTTCCCCTCCTCTCCCCATGCTGTGTCTCTCACCCTCCCCTCCTCTTTCCCACCTTCATTAGCTGTATACTTCCCCTACTCCAACCCCCTCCCCTGAATCTCTCACCTTGCCTTCTTTTCCCCTTACGTATTTGTGCCTATTGTTTATCTCGACCCTACAAGTAACTATGTTGCTATGCTCTAAGAACTGTGTAACCTTTGTAACGATGTAACCTGTAACTAGGATCTGATGCTCATGTAAAGCGCTCTGATACCTCCGGGTCTAGCCAGCGCTATATAAAAACTTTTTAAATAAATAAATAAAGAAGTGTACAGCGCTTTCCCTGAGTTAATACAGTTTAGATTGGGAATAGTACATTATATACATTTTTGTCGAGCACCTTCCCTGAGTTAATACAGTTTGGGGTGGGAATAGCAAATTATATATGTTTAGTGTCCAGCACCTTCCGTGGGTTAATAGAGTTTGCAGTGGGAATAGTAAATCATATTGGTTTAGTGTCCAGCACCTTCCCTGAGTTAATATAGTTTGGAGTGGGAATAGTAAATTAAATATGTTTTGTGTCCAGCATCTTCCCTCAGTTAATACAGTTTGGAGTGGGAATAGTAAATTATGTATGTTTAGTATACCCTGCAAATTCCCTGAGTTAATACAATTAGAGCAGGGAATAACAAATTATATATGTTTAGTGTTCAGCACCTTCCCTGAGTTAATACAGTTTGGAGTGGGAATAGTAAAATATGCATGTTTAGTTTTCAGCACATTCCCTGACTTTTTCTAGTTTGCAGTGGGAATAGTAAATGATATGTGTTTATTGTACAACGCTTTCCCTGAGTTAATACAGTTTGGAGTGGGAATAGTAAATTATATAAATGTTGTGTCGAGCACCTTCCCTGAGTTAATATAGCTTGGAGGGGAAATAGTAAATGATATATGTTTTGTGTCCAGCACCTTCCCTGATGTTTACTAGTTTGGTGTGGGAATAGTAAATTATATATGTTAAGTGTCCAGTGCCTTCCATGACTTTTTCTAGTTTGAAATGGGAATAGTAAATTATATTTGTTTAATGCTCAGCACTTTCCCTGAGTTAATACAGTTTCAAGTGGGAATAGTAAATTATATATGTTTGTGTCCAGATCCTTCCATGACTTTTTCTAGTTTGGAGTGGGAATAGTAAATTATATATTTTTAGTGTCCAGCACCTTCCTTGAGTTAATATACTTTCAAGTAGGAATGGTAAATTATATATGTTTTGTGTCCAGCACCTTTCCTGAGTTAATATAGTTTGGAGTGGGAACAGTAAATGATATATGTTTAGTGTCCAGCACCTTCCCTGAGTTAATATAGTTTGGAGTTGGAATAGTAAATTATAAACGTTTAATGTCTAGCACCTTCCCTGAGTTAATATAGTGTAGAGTGGGAATAATAAAAAACTAGGGGGCATATTCACAAGGAGCCATCGCCAAATTAACGGCACTTTAACACAGCCAAAATTGTGATAATTTTACCTCCCCATTCACAAGCCGGTGATAACAATACCAGTTTACCCGCAACAGCAACCACAAAAAACATCGCCACAGAGGATCCCCTCAACTATCGCTAATGAGATGCAGATTAGGCGTTCCCGTGCAAAATGCAGCGGCAACAAAACACCTCAACATTCACAACGACCTGCCAGCTCGGCGATAAGAACACAAAACACGCATTAAGGTGTGTTAGCAGCAGGAAATTAACACCTGCTCTGACCAGGTGTAAAGTCGGACCACAGCCTGCAGCACAAAGGGAGCACAGTCCAGCGACACAACTGAAAACAAACAGATGCCATGGAGCAACTGAACATGCAGCAGAAACACCCCAAAAGTGCAACAACACCCACCGACACCACACCCAGGATCACCCCTCCCTGGCACCCCCGACCAAAGACATGCCACATCAGCTACACATAAACATGTACGAAATAATCCACCTGATGTTGCACAATCACAACTGGTGACATGCATCAGAAATGTGCATCACACATTCACTTTCGAAGCAACTAATGAAACTTTATTGAAATTAACACTGAACTAAAATTAAGACACATGGCAGCTCCCCTCGGGACAATCCGTAGGTCGCAGCCTGCAAGACAAAAAACATGGTGAGAAGGTGTGTCCTGCGCACATCAAAGGACAGAGAGAGCGCAAACGAGAGAGAGAGAGGAAGAGAGAGAGTGAAGAAGAGAGGGGGAGAGAGAAGGAGAGAAGAAGAGAGAGAGAGCGAGAAGAAGAGAGGGGGAGAGAGAGAGAGAGAAAGAGAAGAAGAGAGTGAAAGAGAGAGAGAGAGAGAAGAAGAGAGAGGGAGAGAGAGAGAGCAGGAGAGAGAGAGAGGGGGAGAGAGAGAGAGAGAGAAGAGAGGGGGGAGAGAGAGAGAGAAGAAGAGAGGGAGAGAGAGGGAGAGAGAGACGAAGAGAGGGGGGAGAGAGCGAGAGAGAGAGAGAGAGAAGAGGAGAGGGGGAGAGAGAGAGAGAAGAGGAGAGGGGGAGAGAGAGAAAGAGAGAGTGCCGCCCCTGCGTACCCAGGCCACACTGCTAACCTGCTGAACTGGTGTGCCTCAAATCACTTGCAGGAGTGTATAGCAGTACACTAGGTCACACATCAGAGTACAGATACATGACTGGCACAGTACACACAGTTGCACAAGACAACATCACCAGCCCGCCCACGCACCCCCAGGCAGAGGTACCTCAGCCCCTCCCACCGCCCATCGGAGCATGCCCGCCCATGCACACCCGGGCTTCACTGCTCACCTTCCGCCACCGGCATGTACACAAGAGGTTCCACCACATGCCGCTGCAAGCCACAAGCCAGGGGCCCACGGACATGGCACCCTCCACACCATGCAGCCACGCTGCGCAGGCCACCAGGTCTCACGTCTGGTGCTGGGTCTTGATTACTCCATGGCATAGGACATACCAGGGCACCCAGCAAAATCGCAGCCTGCACAGCCGCTCAGCCCAATGGGTGCCACTAACCCTGTGGTTCATGGAAGCGAGGCCCAGTGGTGGTAGGCCAGCGCTGCCCGCTGGCTCGGCCTACACTGCGCTCTAGAAAGGCACACAAATCCTGAGCAGTCCGGAACTCCGGGACAGGGCATCATGGCAGGCTGCACACCCGCTCAGCAGCTTAAGGTGCCAATGACTCAGTGCACCCAAAGTCACCGTCCCTTGGCAGGGTGCCTGTGCCGGCCGCAATGCACCATGTGCCACAAACCCTGTTCAACACCAGTCAGCGCCACATGGTGGTATGGTAGGCTCGTGCCGGCCTCAAGGTCATGGGTCCATCATCCAGTCACCACCAGCAGAGGGGTATGTGACGTTGTCGGCCTCTTATATTTGCAGGGTCACATCGCCTGTGACGCCTGTGCTGGATGGGGGTGGTGTGCGTGCAAACCTGCCCTCAGGGAGTGGCTGTGACATGCTGACAACTAGACCAGTGACCTGCACACCACTAGCGAGCACGCCTGCAACGGGTAGCAATGAGGCCCCCCCCCTCAGAGCGTTACCGGCGTGGTCTGGCCTGCCATATGCCGGAAAAGCTCATGGCTTGCAATAACAACTCGTGGGCATTGGGCGTGGTTCAGTCCATGTGCAGACAAGGAAGTGGCTGATGCGCGTGTCCCTCTTGTGGTGTCCACGGGACCCATAACACAAATTGCTATGTAGCACCCTCTGACTGGCATCCCACAGGATGAGAATCATTGACACAGGGGAAATCACTGTCCCTACATTCATCCACACATACATACATGAATGATGAAAGACATGACACAGCAGTGCATCACTGGATGTTTATTGCACATCCAGTGCTGTTCTGCAGCTGGAGCGGTACAGGCGGAGGAAGCAAGATGGCGGCCGCTACTGCAGCCGTGTGAGGAGCTGCTCGTGTTCTGTCCGGTGATCCGACCTAGCCTGGCGTGAGTGTGGTGCTTGCTGCCGATCGTCGTCTGTGAGCTGAAAGCTGAGGCCGGAGTATACACGGGGATTACAGAGGCGCCGAGGAGAAAAGATTAATTTGTTCTCTGCTTATTACGCGACATTGGAGCTACTGTTTTGAGCTGCGGGGGCCGTGCTGACTCTTACCCGCTGGTCGGCGGGACCCTGGTGCTTCTGAGCGTCCGCGGCGCTCCAACCGCGACCCATCGAATTTCCAGAATCAGCTGCTGCGAGGCGTGTGGAGGACGCAGCTTGGGCGTTAGTGTTGGTGACGTGCTTTGTTTGGAGGAGCACTCCCCGGGAATTCGCTGCTCCTGGCTACACTGTTGCAATTTAGTCTGTTTTCACTCGGAAGGCACTGTTGGTGTTTCAGTCACACTGTGAAGCTTAAGGACGCGAGTAAAGGCGTTATCGGCAGTGCTCAGCAAGCGGCTGAATTTCAAAGCCCCTTGCAGTTAGCAATTGTAGCAATTTTTTTTCTTTCTTTCTTTTTCTTCTGCTGCAACGCTACGTTTGGTTTAATAGAAGACACCTCCGGTGAGTGGAAAACATTTTTTTTTTGAATCTGCTACATTGTGCTGCTACATTGTAGTGCTTGAAACTTTCACTTAACAGCCAGCAAGCCAGAAAGTATCGAATCCATAGAAGTGATTTAAGTGACTGAATAAACTCTCTCTATCCTGTGATACACTATCTGAGATATATCTCTATTCATTTAACATGGCTCCTAAAGGTAGAGTAACAAAAAAAAATACTACTAATCTAGCTAACTCTACAAATGCTGTAAATGCTGTGAATGCTGCAAATACCACTACAGCAGCAGACCCAGAAAATCGCAATTTACAAACAAATGGAGTTTCTAAAGAGCCCACAATACCTGATTTATTTAAGAAAAAGCCAACAATTAATCCTAATAAAAGTACTACAATTGAACCGACCCCCTCTAAGGCTCCAGTGCACTCTAACCCCGAAAAGACCAATTTAAACCAATCAGCCAAAACTGATGCTGCTTTAGTTCCAGCTGATGAAGACGTTGGCGCAAGAGGAGAAGCTAACGACGATGATGCAGTATCTGAGCTTTGCCTCGCTCTAGAGGGAGTTAGAGTTTCACCTAGACCGAATGACCCACAACAACAACAGGATGCAGAGTCTATAGAGTCAGGGGGTCAATTTTTTTCAATGTCTGACTTATCAGTTGCGTCAGAAGGTGATTTTGAAGAGGAGCTTCTAAATGAGGAACACTCTCAGGTAAAAGATTGGGCGGATGATTGCAATCAAATCTCAGAGGAAGATATGCTTGGCTCTGATTTTTTAACTAATGAAGGAGCTTCAAACACGGTCCGTAAGGTCATAGAGGAAAAATCTAAGGAGAATATAACAGTCATGAATCAACCTCAATGGGATGGGGCCGGTGCAAATAATGAATCAGATCATGAAAACTCTGAAACTCCTGAGTTATTAGAGGAAACTGAGGAGATCACGTTAAAGTCCATATATAAGCTACAGGCCTCAATGTATCGTATCATTCTAACTCACAGAGAAGAAACCAAGGCAGTGGGTCTTCGGACCCAGGGAGCTGTACGTAAACTCCAAAATGTTGTTCGACGATTGGCCAAGTCTAGCACGGACACTAATTTGAGAGTGCAAGAGACTGAAACACGTATATCGGCGGTAGAGGATGAGTTAACGCTACAAAAGAACTCAATCAAAGACTTGGATAGTACTAGGCAAGATGTGGACTGGAAACTAACGGATTTAGAGAATCGTGCTCGGCGCAATAATCTACGTATCTTGGGAGTTGGTGAAAAGTCAGAAGGGAAGGATGCTCGACGTTTTGTAGTAGATTTGCTCTCGGATGCTTTTCAGGATCTCACTGGATGGGACTGGGATAAAGAAATTATAAGAGCCCATTGGTTCCCATTTAATCAGAAACCAGATCAGGAAGGGAGGAACAAACATCCAAGAGCTATTCTCATTTGTGTGCAGAACTATCTTCTCCGTGAGATCCTATATGATTTGGCAAGACCATCTAAACCCAGAAAAGGCTTGGGGCACGAATTCTTTGTTAGACCAGACTTCTGTGCTGCAACTGTTCAACAACGTTGGAGACTAAAACAGCTTATGGCACCAATGCAAGCTAAGGGGGGTCAAACCTTCTTACTCAATCCTGCTAAACTTAAAGTTGTGCATAAGGGAAGAACCTTATTTTTTGTCTTGGAGATAAAAGCGCAACAATACTTAGAAATTATGTAATAAGTGTTATAGGAATGAGGTCATGTTTAACACTGTATTTAGTTTGAATGGGCTGACCCCGTAGCAGTGTGCTCTGCTATTTAACTGCTTTCTTTTTTTTGCTATCTTTCTAGTTCTAGATGCACTCTATTTTTTTGGCTATTTTGTCAGGAGGGTCAGACCCGGGCAGAACTCACAGCTGACACTCACATACCATCAATGAGGGCAATAGCCCTTACGCTTCTGGTAGGGGGGGGTGGGGGGGGGGGAAGGGAGGGGTGGGGGGAACAAAGGGGGTGGTGGGTGGGAAGAAGTCTTTCTTTCGGGGTGCAAGGTCATACAGTTGGAAGACGTATTTGTTTTTTGTTTAAGATTCACTTCTGGCAGATATCGAATTTCGGCAGTTGTTGCTCATGTGTTTCTGTTTAGTCAAGTTTATTTAAAAATGATTTATAATGGCTAAATTATCGATACACTCTATCAATGTATGTGGTTTGAACGATAAAAGAAAAAGAGGTATAATGGCCCAGATGTTAATAACTATGCAGGTGGATGTAGTTTGCATTCAAGAGACCCATATCGCCTGGTCTAACAGAGGTACCTTAAGAGATCTTGGGTTGGAAGTGGTAGGGTGTTCTCGTCAGAGCTCTACAACAAGAGGGGTCGCAATACTCAAGAGGCGTGGAATGGGGGAAGTAAAAAGAGTTAAAGAGGACTTGACTGGACGATGGGTGATTGCTGAACTTAAAGTTGGGAGACTAATTGTTACTATATGTTCCATGTATGAATCTATATTGGATGACTCTGGAGCGCTTGATCTTCTAAGTGTAGAGCTGGCACAATGGTCACCCAATATTATTTTTTGTGGAGATTTTAATCTACATTTGGAAGAAACATTTGATATTCATAGTAGGAAGAAGAAGGTATTTACAGCACTTAAAGGGATCATCCAAGAGTACAGACTAACTGATGTAGGCCATGAGAAAAGAAGAAGAATGTTTGGGCACACTTTTTTTTCTGCACCGCACCAAAGATTTTTTAGATTAGACTACTTTTTTTGTATTTAAGGGATTATATAATGATTTAGCGCAAGTAGAATATGAGGTTCTTCCGAAAGTTATTTCAGACCATAATCCTTTAATACTCAAGCTTGCAATGAATATTGCCAATACCACTCGCTTATGATCCTTTGATCGTAAATTACTGTATGACCCATCCTATGTTGACCTATGTGGGAAGACAGACCTAGGACGTCAACCGAGTAAATGACCAATTATACCAAAATCAGTAGTGTGAAGAAATGACAAAAAATAAACTGTATACATATATATATTTAATTAGTATAAATAAAAATCATATAGTAACACAGGCTATATGATAAGATAAAAATATAGATCATAAAAATGCAAATACACAGACTTCAGATTAATATAATTCCTATAAATCATACAATTATATCACAATGCACAACAAAATCACAATAGTTAATGACATAAGGAGTATGAAATTATTAATCATAAAACACTCGACGCGCGTTTCGGCAGAAAACCGCCTTCTTCAGGAGTCTCTGCTGATATTCTAAAAGAAAATATATAAAAAAAGAATACATATAAAGACGGAGTTTTGTTGATTTAGTTTAACATACATCATTCTCAAATAGCATCTATATGTTCTCAGTGGCATATGTATCATTATAAACAAAAATTCATCTTATATCTAAACACAGTGTCATTCTTTACAATCTACCAACAAAGGACATTAAATTTGGTCATTTCTTGTCATGTGATTGACAGATATTTATAACTCCATTGTACAGTACTTAGTCATACAAAAAAACTTTTCTGTATAGAGGTAATGATCCCTTTTGATTTGGGTTACATAACCTATAGAACATTGAGAATAGAGACACATGGTCTAATTTCTACGTGGACCGTAGGATCCCATTTGAAATCGATGAACACTTACATTGATACAGTTCATGGAAGCTGAAAAAACATCTTCATACATGTGGGTAGTCAGAGCCACTTGATAGAGGCTAATACCTGATAAAAAATAATAATATAAAGATAGCTTTAGGGGAGAGAGGGATAAATGGCTAGGGTAGTTAAAAGGAACATGAATGGGTCACTTTGAACACTCAGCGCCATATAGATACAACGTCTGACCAGTTTTTACTATCTCTCTATTTAGGTTGTGATGTCTAACAAGAGAGAGAGACAATTGATTGTAGGGAGTACGTGGAGGTATGGTACCCTTCTTCGTATAGGTCCCCTGTTGGGAAGATCTACTCCTACAGATGATATAATGTCGATGCTATAGTCAGACAAAGACCAGATAAAATCAGTAAGTGGTCTTATAAGTCAGCCGGATCCTTTGTCATACATTTCTAATGTTTAACTGTATAGATACTACTCGTGTCTAAAATAAGCCTACCTACATAATAGAAGTAAGTAATATATATAGAAACACCATATGAGGTTGGCGAGAATACCTGGAATAGCAAAACATCGTTTTTATATGCAAAACCGGTAATCACGAACAGCACCAGGAAAGATGAGACCAAGGCTGAAGAGCGATTCTAAACACCGTATGGCTGGAGATAAAGGAATAATAAGAAACAAAAAGCGGACATTAGGGGATAATGCTAGGCATATAACATTGCTTTAGCACAGTACGTTTGTTACAGCTAAACAGAATGTTGCAGATAAAAAAATAGGAAATACCTAAAAAGGTTCTGATGGAGGCGTATAGGTTTCTTGAGCGAGATATATAAAAATGTCCACAGGAGGCCAACCAATTCGTGGCTGTAATTTAAAAAACACAGGAATGTAAATAGATAACCCTAGCTTGAGAGAAGGGGGGTGATTAGCTATTTAAACTAGGCATATGTATATATCGTTTCTGGCAATACGTTTTTCATAAGTTGCAAAGTGGACACATACCTTATCTGTTCATTAGAAATCCGTAGATAATCTGTTTTAATCCGTATTAAGTTAAAAAAGAAGATCCACAGTGGTGTCGAATCTGATAAAACTGTGGAGATATAAAGGAGCAGGACAATGGATGTATAGATGCGCTAATCGTATAAAGGCAAACAGTTGCAAAAATGAGGATGCGGAGCGTAAAGAGCGGAACGCGTGGGTCTGCTGTTATCTCAGGGCTCAAATTGTTCTAATCGAGACTTACCGATATGTATAACCGGTGATGCGGACAGCAAGATGGTGCTGCTCCGAGTATCCTGGGACGACGCGCCTCACAGATATCTGCAGTCGGGAACATCAAGTTCCACTATTGCCGGCTGGTATTTAAAGCCCCGGTCATGGCGCCAAAAAAAGTTTGTCTAATTAGGCGAACGAAATGATGGAAACAGATAGCGGACTAAAGGCCACGTATTATAAAGACAACCTGTTCCAAGATGGCGCTATATATTGCAAACAGCGCGTATATTTCGAGGATTGTTGTTATTCACAAGCTATCTTAATAATCAAGATAGATTGAGTGTAAATACCGCATGAATCTTAAAAGGTGGCTATTTACAGATGGTGTGAGGACTTCAAAGCAGATATACCTACTATATAGGGGAGATATGACCATTCCAAGATGGCTTCTCCGAATAGTAAAAAATGCAAAGGTACTTTGTATATCTAAATTGTGCAACAAAGTACATCATACTGTTCAATATATACCAAAAATAAGATATCACTCAGCAAGATGAAATATGTATATGATTACCATGATGAATGGTAGAATGATGAAAGTGAAAAATATTTATTTTAGATGGATAGATAAAGTGATAAAGGAATATATATACTGATACATGTGTAAACCAGAGTAATCATGCATCTATGAAATCATAGGTATGAAGAATATATTATATGATCGAGTCGGTATATACGTGTAGTTCAACAGGATATATATAAAAAGACTATTGATCTTATAGTCAGCTTAAGGTAAAAGCCCTTAGTAGGAAGGATATGCAGATAGCTCAGAAGGAGGTGACTATATTACTGAGGCTAGATCCATGGGGAGAAGAACAGGCATAATCTGAAGAGAGCTTTAAATAGGTCACTGTGGCTAAAGATGTACGTGTATAAAACACACAGACTAGTGGCAGTGATACATATATTTAGATTAGAGCGTTTTCCCACGGGATTTCCGCATTAAGTCCTTTCTTAAAGGTTCCAAGGGCAAAAATCCAGAAGACTTCCCTTTTCCTTCTGACTTTATCTCCCCCTATGTTGTCTGGGAGTCTAATCTTTTCAAGTATCCGCCATTTAAAATCATCTGGGCCATGTTGTTTTTCTGTAAAATGCTTCACTAAGGGCGCTAGGGTCTTGTTTGTACGGATAGCCGACCGATGTTCTGTGAGTCTAGTCTGTATGGGTCTAGACGTTTCACCTACATAGCCCAACAGGTATGGGCACATGATGAAATAAACGCAATTAGCCGTTTTACAGTTCCACATGTCGTTAGCACTGACATGGCAACCATTATGTTCAAAGGACTCACCTGTAATGATATTTTTGCAGGATTTACAGGATGAGCATCTAACAGTGCCTCTGACTGGAAAATTATCTGAAAGGGATCTTTGAACAAATTCTGAACAACTCTTGTTGGTAGTAAAGCGAGAATGCACAATCAGATCTTTGAGATTTTTGTTTCTTTTGTGAGCAAACATAGGTTTATCCGCGTTTCGGCAGAAAACCGCCTTCTTCAGGAGTCTCTGCTGATATTCTAAAAGAAAATATATAAAAAAAGAATACATATAAAGACGGAGTTTTGTTGATTTAGTTTAACATACATCATTCTCAAATAGCATCTATATGTTCTTAGTGGCATATGTATCATTATAAACAAAAATTCATCTTATATCTAAAAACAGTGTCATTCTTTACAATCTACCAACAAAGGACATTAAATTTGGTCATTTCTTGTCATGTGATTGACAGATATTTATAACTCCATTGTACAGTACTTAGTCATACAAAAAAACTTTTCTGTATAGAGGTAATAATCCCTTTTGATTTGGGTTACATAACCTATAGAACATTGAGAATAGAGACACATGGTCTAATTTCTATGTGAACCGTAGGATCCCATTTGAAATCGATGAACACTTACATTGATACAGTTCATGGAAGCTGAAAAAAGAGGCAATGCTTGCAACAAATTGGTTTATCGATACTTTCAACATTGACTGCCCGAAAGAATTTATTTTAGATCTCCTACATATTGTTCTCACTGAGAACATTGTAGAATTTGGGAACAACCTTTATCGCCAAACTAAGGGCGTTAGTATGGGGGCTTCTATTGCCCCATCTATCGCAAACATTTATATGGTAGCATTTGAAACAAAAGCAATCTACAATGAAATAGCACCATTCTTCGAGTCAATTTCCCATTGGTCCAGATATATTGACGACATCTTTTTCATCTGGACCAATGGGGAACAAACACTCTGTGAATTTTTAGAATGGATCAACCTGGTAGATAGGAACCTTAAGTTCACAGCCCAATACAACAATAACCAGCTTGAATTTCTAGATATTATAATAAAACACAGTAACAATAAATTAGTCGTCGATCTTTTTGTCAAACCTACAGCGAGGAACACTCTCCTCCATTTTAGAAGTTTCCACCCGCGGTGTCAAAGAGAGAGTATACCTTTCTCTCAGTTCCTTCGTGTCAGAAGGAACTGCTCCAGTTTAGCTGACTTTGACACACAAGCAAATATCATGCGGCAAATATTTCTGAATAGAGGCTACCCTCATAGGTTAGTTAGAGATTCATATAAGCGAGCAAGATTCTACGACAGAGATTCGCTACTTAGATCTAAGCCACCTGTGACGAACAAACACTTAGTCTGTATTACAAAACACTCTACCCTTGACAATACGGTTCGACATATTATAAACTCAAATTGGCATATTTTGAATGCCAATCCAACGAATTGTAAATTGGATAAACCTATGTTTGCTCACAAAAGAAACAAAAATCTCAAAGATCTGATTGTGCATTCTCGCTTTACTACCAACAAGAGTTGTTCAGAATTTGTTCAAAGATCCCTTTCAGATAATTTTCCAGTCAGAGGCACTGTTAGATGCTCATCCTGTAAATCCTGCAAAAATATCATTACAGGTGAGTCCTTTGAACATAATGGTTGCCATGTCAGTGCTAACGACATGTGGAACTGTAAAACGGCTAATTGCGTTTATTTCATCATGTGCCCATGCCTGTTGGGCTATGTAGGTGAAACGTCTAGACCCATACAGACTAGACTCACAGAACATCGGTCGGCTATCCGTACAAACAAGACCCTAGCGCCCTTAGTGAAGCATTTTACAGAAAAACAACATGGCCCAGATGATTTTAAATGGCGGATACTTGAAAAGATTACACTCCCAGACAACATAGGGGGAGATAAAGTCAGAAGGAAAAGGGAAGTCTTCTGCATTTTTGCCCTTGGAACCTTTAAGAAAGGACTTAATGCGGAAATCCCGTGGGAAAACGCTCTAATCTAAATATATGTATCACTGCCACTAGTCTGTGTGTTTTATACACGTACATCTTTAGCCACAGTGACCTATTTAAAGCTCTCTTCAGATTATGCCTGTTCTTCTCCCCATGGATCTAGCCTCAGTAATATAGTCACCTCCTTCTGAGCTATCTGCATATCCTTCCTACTAAGGGCTTTTACCTTAAGCTGACTATAAGATCAATAGTCTTTTTATATATATCCTGTTGAACTACACGTATATACCGACTCGATCATATAATATATTCTTTATACCTATGATTTCATAGATGCATGATTACTCTGGTTTACACATGTATCAGTATATATATTCGTTTATCACTTTATCTATCCATCTAAAATAAATATTTTTCACTTTCATCATTCTACCATTCATCATGGTAATCATATACATATTTCATCTTGCTGAGTGATATCTTATTTTTGGTATATATTGAACAGTATGATGTACTTTGTTGCACAATTTAGATATACAAAGTACCTTTGCATTTTTTACTATTCGGAGAAGCCATCTTGGAATGGTCATATCTCCCCTATATAGTAGGTATCTCTGCTTTGAAGTCCTCACACCATCTGTAAATAGCCACCTTTTAAGATTCATGCGGTATTTGAACTCAATCTATCTTGATTATTAAGATAGCTTGTGAATAACAACAATCCTCGAAATATACGCGCTGTTTGCAATATATAGCGCCATCTTGGAACAGGTTGTCTTTATAATACGTGGCCTTTAGTCCGCTATCTGTTTCCATCATTTCGTTCGCCTAATTAGACAAACTTTTTTTGGCGCCATGACCGGGGCTTTAAATACCAGCCGGCAATAGTGGAACTTGATGTTCCCGACTGCAGATATCTGTGAGGCGCGTCGTCCCAGGATACTCGGAGCAGCACCATCTTGCTGTCCGCATCACCGGTTATACATATCGGTAAGTCTCGATTAGAACAATTTGAGCTCTGAGATAACAGCAGACCCACGCGTTCCGCTCTTTACGCTCCGCATCCTCATTTTTGCAACTGTTTGCCTTTATACGATTAGCGCATCTATACATCCATTGTCCTGCTCCTTTATATCTCCACAGTTTTATCAGATTCGACACCACTGTGGATCTTCTTTTTTAACTTAATACGGATTAAAACAGATTATCTACGGATTTCTAATGAACAGATAAGGTATGTGTCCACTTTGCAACTCATGAAAAACTTATTGCCAGAAACGATATATACATATGCCTAGTTTAAATAGCTAATCACCCCCCTTCTCTCAAGCTAGGGTTATCTATTTACATTCCTGTGTTTTTTAAATTACAACCACAAATTGGTTGGCCTCCTGTGGACATTTTTATATATCTCGCTCAAGAAACCTATACGCCTCCATCAGAACCTTTTTAGGTATTTCCTATTTTTTATCTGCAACATTCTGTTTAGCTGTAACAAACGTACTGTGCTAAAGCAATGTTATATGCCTAGCATTATCCCCTAATGTCCGCTTTTTGTTTCTTATTATTCCTTTATCTCCAGCCATACGGTGTTTAGAATCGCTCTTCAGCCTTGGTCTCATCTTTCCTGGTGCTGTTCGTGATTACCGGTTTTGCATATAAAAACGATGTTTTGCTATTCCAGGTATTCTCGCCAACCTCATATGGTGTTTCTATATATATTACTTACTTCTATTATGTAGGTAGGCTTATTTTAGACACGAGTAGTATCTATACAGTTAAACATTAGAAATGTATGACAAAGGATCCGGCTGACTTATAAGACCACTTACTGATTTTATCTGGTCTTTGTCTGACTATAGCATCGACATTATATCATCTGTAGGAGTAGATCTTCCCAACAGGGGACCTATACGAAGAAGGGTACCATACCTCCACGTACTCCCTACAATCAATTGTCTCTCTCTCTTGTTAGACATCACAACCTAAATAGAGATATAGTAAAAACTGGTCAGACGCTGTATCTATATGGCGCTGAGTGTTCAAAGTGACCCATTCATGTTCCTTGTAACTACCCTAGCCATTTATCCCTCTCTCCCCTAAAGCTATCTTTATATTATTATTTTTTATCAGGTATTAGCCTCTATCAAGTGGCTCTGACTACCCACATGTATGAAGATGTTTTTTCAGCTTCCATGAACTGTATCAATGTAAGTGTTCATCGATTTCAAATGGGATCCTACGGTCCACGTAGAAATTAGACCATGTGTCTCTATTCTCAATGTTCTATAGGTTATGTAACCCAAATCAAAAGGGATCATTACCTCTATACAGAAAAGTTTTTTTGTATGACTAAGTACTGTACAATGGAGTTATAAATATCTGTCAATCACATGACAAGAAATGACCAAATTTAATGTCCTTTGTTGGTAGATTGTAAAGAATGACACTGTTTTTAGATATAAGATGAATTTTTGTTTATAATGATACATATGCCACTGAGAACATATAGATGCTATTTGAGAATGATGTATGTTAAACTAAATCAACAAAACTCCGTCTTTATATGTATTCTTTTTTTATATATTTTTTTTTAGAATATCAGCAGAGACTCCTGAAGAAGGCGGTTTTCTGCCGAAACGCGCGTCGAGTGTTTTATGATTAATAATTTCATACTCCTTATGTCATTAACTATTGTGATTTTGTTGTGCATTGTGATATAATTGTATGATTTATAGGAATTATATTAATCTGAAGTCTGTGTATTTGCATTTTTATGATCTATATTTTTATCTTATCATATAGCCTGTGTTACTATATGATTTTTATTTATACTAATTAAATATATATATGTATACAGTTTATTTTTTGTCATTTCTTCACACTACTGATTTTGGTATAATTGGTCATTTACTCGGTTGACGTCCTAGGTCTGTCTTCCCACATAGGTGTTTACCCTGCCCTAGGAGTCTGCATTGATACCCAGGGGGTCCTTGTTTTTCTCATACCCATCCTATGTTGACCTTATGAATGTTTGGATTCCGGAATTCTTTTCTAATAATAAAGGCACTGCATCACCAGAAATAGTTTGGGATGCCTTTAAATGTGGGGTTCGGGGTGAAACACTTAGTTATTCATTAAGTAAACAAAAGGAAGCCAGAATCCAGGAAACTTCTGAAATTAAAAATCTTAGATCTTTAGAGGTCCAACTTATGCGAGCATACAATCAAGGATTACCTACTGAAACTATTATAAAGAAATTAACAGCTCTAAAAACCACGATTTACCAACGATTTGCTACGAAATTTGCGCAACAAGTCTCTGCATTCAGGACAGAGCTATATGAAGTTGGGGAAAATTCGGGCAAATTATTGGCAAAGAGGGCGAGACAGAAAGCAGCTTTTGCTAGTATTGATAAAATAAATAACCATACAGGGACGACAGTTAGCAAAATGGAAGATATCCTGAGAGTCTTTAGTGATTTCTATTCCAAACTGTACGCGGATGCTGATCGCCCTGATTGTTTAGACCAGATTAATCAGTTTGTTGACCCAGTACTGAATACTACCCTATCTAATGAAGAGAAGGAGAAATTAGATCTACCATTTTCCTGGGAGGAGATCAAACTCTCCCTAATGTCGCTAGCTTCAGGAAAAGCCGCAGGACCCGATGCTATTCCGTTAGAATTTTATAAATTCTTTAGGAATGCGTTAAAATCAGAATTATTGAATTTATGTTTGAATGCACAACAAGGTAACTCCCCTCAATCATGGCATGACTCTATCATTACAGTGTTTCTTAAAAAAAGCAAACCTCCGTTATTACCCTCATCTTTTCGCCCTATTTCACTTATAAATTCTGACAGTAAAATATTTTCTAAAATTTTAGCGGTTAGACTTTCCAATATTATTTCCCCTTTAGTTTCTAAGTATCAACATGGGTTTATCCCAGCTAGAGATACCGCCGATCACATTCGACGTGTGATTTCCTTTTTGGATTGGTCCCAAGCAACTCGATCTAATATTGGACTCGTAATTTTAGACGCTGAGAAAGCTTTCGACCGGGTTGCTTGGGATTATCTCTGGGAAACTCTGCTCAGGATGGGATTAGGACAGGGGATCATTAAAGCATTGAAAACTTTGTATATCACCCCCAGAGCGTATATTCGCATCAAGGGGCAATTATCATCACCTTTATTAATTTCCAGGGGTACCCGTCAGGGATGTCCCTGTTCTCCCCTACTTTTTGCTTTTTATATTGATCCTTTAATTAATTGGTTTTTTTTGGAAGCCAATATCAAACCCATACATCTAGCTAATAATAACTATCGAGTCCTTGCTTACGCCAATGATATTGTGATTACTACTACAGACGTCCAAACAGCCTTACCTATCATTGACCAGATTGCTAAACAGTTTGGGTTTTTTTCGGGTTATAAACTCAATTTGGAAAAGACTCAAGTTTTGTGCTCAGGAGAAAACCCACCAGCAAATATTTTTACCACTTCAGAAGTCATATATTTAGGAATTAAAATTTCGCTACCTATAGAAAAGATTCCAGAGCGCAGCTTAAATCCTATTATAACCCAAATCAACACCTCATTACAGCGTCTTGATCATTTACGGTTATCTCTCTTTGGTCGACTTAACATTTTAAAAATGTTGGTTTTACCGAAGATCCTATACCTATTTCGCACAATTCCTCTGGATTTCCAATTAAATTCCTTTAAAAATCTAGAAAGAACCGCATTTCGATTTCTTTGGGGCTATAAACGTCACAGAAAAGCTGCTAAGAAAATGATTCTTAGCAAGGAATGTGGCGGATGGAATGTCCCTTATTTTCTTTTCTATTACTTTTCTGCTGTTTTACAATACATTGGCCCCTTAATTTTGGGTGATAGAGTTGAACTTGTAGATTGTCAGACCCCATCAACTTACCAAATGATTTTGGGTGAGAAAGTTAAGGGTAGCTTTTTGAGAATAGTAGAACCCAGCTATCACAAAAAACCCAAATATAAGACGCTGAAATCAGCTTTTGGAGTTTGGCAGAAAATTCGAAAACATATTAAACTAGTGAAATTAAATTTCTGCACTCCTCTTACATCAATGGAGTTATTTCCAGAAATTTTTTATGATTTAATTATGTATAGGTGGCAGCAGAAAGGAATAAAGCATCTGGGTGATTTATTTTATAACGGGCAAATGATGTCGTTTCAGGATTTAATGACTAATTTTTCTGTGGGAAGAAATGATTTTTTTAAATATTTACAACTTCGTAGCTTCCTACAGAATCATCCTTCAATTCCTCCAGTTAAAACTCCTTTACTAGAGCTTTTACAAAAAAAAACTCGGATAGGCGCTATATATTTAAGCCTAATGCAGGAATACGGGGATGATTTAGGCCAATGTCAGATTAAATGGGCTAACAGTCTAGGTATATTGGATGTTGATGTCTTATTGTCGATTAAAATGGCTGCAGAGTGTCTCATAACTGGGATGATGAAATCCCAACATTTCATGTGTATCCATAATCTTTATTACACTCCAAGTAAAGTAGTTAAATGGAGCACGACGGTAGGCACGAACTGCAGTCAATGTGGATTGTATGCAGCCGATGATTTGCATATGTTTTTTCTTTGTTCTAAATTATCATTGCTGTTTCAACAAATTGAAACTTTTTTATCTATTATTTTGAAATGTAACATAAAGTTAACTAGTGAATTAGTATTACTTGGTATAGATCACACTGTTACTAGGCCCAGACCAATTTCTTATTTCCTTTTTCTCTGCATGGCCGCAGTCAGATCCTGTATTGCTAAAAAATGGATCAGCCAGGATCCCCCCACGTTCTTTATGTGGCGGGAAAAATTATTATTTATGTATAATATGGAATCTGCTATCTATAAGTTTAAGGGGGTTAAAAAAAGAATCATGGGGGAAAACATTTGGGCACCAATTGCCGAGTGGATCTAATTTTATGCATTTTATATTTGTTCTTCCATTTTGTACTCTGTTAAAAAATTATTATATATTTTGTTCTTCTTTTTTTGAAGATACTGTGTTATTCTGTTTATTATTATGCTTTGCTGCATTCCCTTACAATAAAACAATAAAACTTAAAAAAAAAAAAAAATGGAGCGGTACAGGTCAATGCCGACACACTACACAATATGGGCCCCTGGAGGGCCATCCAATGTCCATCCAGTGATGACAAGTACTGCGGAAGAGGAAGGGTACAGTCCGCAGTCTGGTCACCGTACCATTGGTCATCAAAAAGGATGTGGCAGTCCATGCTGTTATTCAAGGTGAGTGCATCTGAGTGAATCGGGGGTCAGTGGAAGATCATGAGGCCATGTACGGGACCAAGCAAACGCATGCCAGGTGGCAGAAATTAATGCTACTGAGTAATTCTGATCACAGGCACATCCATGTCCTTGTCTCTGGATGAGTGCTCTGCCCAACCTGTGGGTGTTGCTGTACCGGCTGCGGCACTGTGTGCCACTGACACATCAGGGGCCGGAGGTGGATTGTCTGTCGCACTGTGTCCCACTGACACATCAGGTGTCAGAGTGGTTAGGCCTGCAGCACTGAGAGGCAAAGACACACCCGGGGGCGGAGATGTGGATGGTGTGGGGGCAGCAGCATTCATCATCCCCACGCCTTGTGGCAGCAATGCCATGCTGAGGATCTGCAGGGCATGGTAGATCCCAGCTTCATTCCACTGATGTACAGCGGTGGCTGCCATTCTTTATGCCTCCATCCACCATGTCCTCCAGGAGCCTCCGCATGTGTGCCAGTTCACGGCTGGTATTGCTGGAGCGACTCTGAACGGACGGGTGTTCTTCTCACTGCGTCATAACTTCAAGGATGTCAGTCAGGACTCATTGGAGACCATGGAATGGGCCTACACACCCAAGGATGGTGTTAAGTTCGGTTGCCGTGATGCCGAAGCCCAACCGCACCTGCTCTGCGGTCTCCCTCTGGCACTCCAGCACACGGCATTGGAAGGCCATGTGTGGTTCCTGGGTTCCTGGGGGGTGTGGGGGCTTTGGGTGCCTCCTGGTGTGTGCTTTGAGTAGTGGGTAGGGTTCCTCGATGTAGCTGGGCTGCCTGATCCTGGAGGTGAGTGGCGGATGAGGTCAATGATGATTTGGGTGTCGACGCTGGTGTTGTCCTCCTCGTCATCAGTGAAGAGTGGCTGGGACTGCTCTGCAGGAGGTGTTGACGGTACCCCTGTGATGTGAAGGGAAGATGGTGTATTACAATGTGTCCATAGGTTTGTAGCCGCATGGTACATGTTAACATACAGACAGCATGGCATTGTACATTGTGACAGTGTGCAGATCAAGGCCATGACCCAGAGTCATTGTGGGTGTACACTGTGCTCTGCCTGATTGTGCATGTGTGCCAGTGTGCCCATCTCCACCCCCCCCCAGTACCTGGTGGTCACTCACCCTGTTGCGGTTGTGTTGTGTCCTGTCGAGCAGTGTCCGATCCCCTGACTCCGGCCACAGTCTCCACACTGATGACTGTCGACACCAGCTCCTCCATGTCATCCAGCTCAAGCTGTGGCACTGGGCACCCACCTCCATTCTGCGTTGCTGCCTTCTGGTTGGCGGAGAGTTTCTTCTTGGTCCTCCGCTTGATGTCATTCCATCGTCTCTTAACCTTGTCCAATGTCCTCTTGCGCTCTCTGACGGCATTCACCTTGTCCACTATGTTCCTCCATATTCCATTTTTGGTGCCCAATGACACGTTGGAGGTGACGAACAGTTGTTGATGGTGTTCCATCACCTCCATGACTATGATCCTGTTCACCTGCGGACTGAACTTCGTCTTCCTCTTCTTCTTGTCCTTGCCCTTCCCTGTCCCCGAGGTCCCGGGCTGGTTGTCCGGGGTGCTTGTGGGGTTGCGCTTGTTCAGTGCGCCTACTCCGGCTGCCTCCATGGTGCTTGGGTGTTAGTCAGTTTGTGTTTGGGTGTTTTTTCTACTTTTAGGGTGATTTTTCCCACCTGCCAGGTGTGTGTTGCAGGCCTGGCGCTGCTTATTGCTGATTTCCTCATCGCACTTTGGCCCATCGCAGGTTTTTTGGTGTTGTAGTTTGTGTTTTTGTCTCCATCACAGCGGTTGCATCGCGGACATTGTCTGCGGTTTTGGCAGACTATCGTATGCTATCGCCACGCTTTTTAATTCTACGTTGACACAGAGTTATTTTCCCACGATAGGCTGCAATGTTGAAAGTTGCGTTACGCTTCTTTTCCGGTAGGTATCACACGTTTTTGTGAATATACCCCTAGTTCTTTATTTTGGAGTAAGGTTAGTGATAAAAATGTTTGTTTAAGTGGTGATAGTATGTTATATATGTGTATTAAAAAAAGTTTTATAACAGAAAATTAATGCATGATAATTATTTTATTGTAAGTACTGAAAAAATAAATGTAGAAATTAAATACAGAAAAAAGGTTATATTTTATTTATGTCTTTATTTTGATTCAAAGACTCAAGCAAAGAAATATTATGCATTTTATTTTATTTACAATGTTTGATGTATATATTGTTATATTTTTTTTATTTTTGGATAAATTGCATATTGAGAACATATTTTAACAGAAACATAATTTTTAAGTATAGTCAGCATGAAACATTTTTATGTTTTATACAATGGAGAAGTTGGTAAATATAAACACTTTTACAAATAAATGATGCAGTTATCCACTGGTTTTTATACTTTTTTTAATACATATTTTTTTGGTAACAGTTATCAAATATTTATTTATATTGTAAATATGCATTTCTTAATTACATATAGTGTACATTTTTAATAACATACATTTTGTTACAATTGTTTCATTGAATACGTTTTTTAAATTATTTTCATAATTCTCAAGAAATATTATTATATTTTGTATAATATTAATTAAATTATAAATATAAATAATATAAAGGTAAGAAAGCATTTTGTAAAAGAATTTTTTTTAACATTAATACATTTGTTCGCATTTTTAGCAAGCAGTACAATTTTTTCTCTTAGATTGGTAAGTTATAATTTTTTTAATGTATAATAATAAGTATTATTTGTGTTCTAATATTCACTATTATATTTTAATAATTTTTAAAAGCAAAGAAAAAACATTTTGTACATTAGTAATATGAATTAGTATTTTTTAATCACTTTTTGTATGACATTTCTAATGTACATTGAGTTTAATGTAGAAAAGTATTTTTCTTATTTCAATTAGGCAGCCATTTTTTGAACTAAGTTCTATTTTTAGGCTGTGTTTTATTTCATTTCTGAGGGGAGATGCTTGCAGTTGGAAGCTGCGGCATTTCGGTTAAGGTAAGTTGAATTTAATTTCTGTTAGGCTTAATTTAGTAGTAGGACGAAGGTAGTTAGGTAGTGTATAGTGTATGTAATGTTTGGATTTTATGTTTTTTGCGAGGTTTAGTTTATAGGTTTGCGTATGCGAAAGGCGGTTAGTACGTTCATAGGTCAGTCTTAGGGTTTGCTATATATATGTTTCATTATGTTTAGAGTATGGTGTTATTAGGATGTTTGTATGTGTTTTTTAATGATTTTACTGTATTTTTGTGTGGGAGGGATTGTGCTGCTTTTTCCACAGGTTTTTGACATTTGGAAGTTGGCGTTGGGATGTTTTTTTTTTAAGGAACGGTATATTAGTTTCTAGTAAACTAATAATAATTTTACGGGTATTCCTGGAGTGTTTCTTTTTTTAATTACATTTTACGGGTTTTTTATGGTTTCAACTCTATGGATATATTGCCGGTGGATTATATTTTATACAGCTGTGTTTTAAAAAGTTTTTGGGGACTTTTAACGAAGTATTTCTACGTTTGGATTTATTTATAGCAGTTTGGATTAAATTCTCTGCGACAAAAAAATAAGTAATATTAAATTATCTACAATGGGAGGGAAATTTAATTTTTGTAATTGTTATTGATATTTTTAATGTATAACATATATTTAATATGTCAAATATTTTTTTTAAGTTTTAAGTAATTGACATCATATTTATATTTTAGATGTATGAAAATAAAGTTTACTTATGATCTCAGTTTACAATTACAAATTCTATATGTTTATGAATTACTGTTTTAAAGTAGGGATTTAGCTATTGTTTCTAGATATTCTAGCACTTTAGTGTTTGGGTAGAGTCCTACTTTGTATTGTAAGTGCTCGAACATAGTTTTGTTTGTTTTTGACCTAGCTGTGTTACAGACTGTTCAAATCTTAGTTGTTGGTAGCTTTGTTCTTTTGGTATTGATTGTATTAGTATATGTAGGGTTGGTTGGGTTCTACCTGTTGTGGCTTGGAAAGCATTTTGCCATCCTTCCACAGCATTATTAGTTTTTTGCTTCTTTGTTTAGGGTACTGTTATATACATTCCACCATGGAATGGGATTTTTGCGCCGTCTTCTGTGTCCAGATCTGTGTAGCCTTCCCACGCAGGTATCCTCGAAATAGTTGAGAAGGGGACTTAGAGTATGCTAGTGCAATTAGCTTTTTAAATTCATATGCAAAATTTCTAGAAGTTGCATATTCTGCACTAGGCTTAGATATTTGAAGGTGTCTCCATATGCATTGATTAAAGTGGTAATAACAACCTTGTATTGCTGTGTGGGGTAGTTTTTCAGGATGGCTTGTATCATTGTTCAAAGTCTATGATTTTTTTGATGATAGTAATTAATAGTTTCTTGTTTTACTTTTGTTAAGAGTTCTACATAGTTAGTGGTTTGTTTGTTTGGGAACAGGGCATATAAAAAGGGGATGTTGGTATTGTGATACACTCCATGGTTTGTGTATAATTGGTCAAATGGATTGAGAAATATTTTAAATGTTCCATACATTATCCATGTCTCACAATTCTATAGTTAAAGTAAGTTTGTGGGAGTTGTGAATATTATAATCCTTTTTTCGTTAGATGCATTGTCATAAAGAGGAAATTGCTCTTCATTATGAGTTACAGTGAGTTCAGGTGGTATTTGAATTTCACTGAAAGTGTTGGGGGCAGGCGGGGTGGTAGCAGTTGATTTTTTTTTGTTCTAGCTATTAGCCTTTTTTAACGTTGAGACAGAGGGTAATTGGCAAGTTACTTGTTCTGGACCTCGGGGACTATGGGGCAGATTTACAAGCCCCTTGCGCCACTTTTGAGTCACTTTTAACTTGGGAAAAGTGACGCAAACGTGGCGCAAGGGGCTTGTAAATCTGCCCCTATGTCTTTTAGTATTTCAGTTGTAGGTTTTTGAGAGCTAATCCTAGCTTCTTTCCGTCACTAAAGTGTCTCTCACTTGTATCTCAGCTATTTTAGGGGGTGGTTATGTCCCTTAATATTTAATACAGTAATTAATTTTGTTGTAGCCCTCCCATAACATGCATTTGCATAATATTTGCTACATTTCCAATTAGTTTTGTTGCCTGTCTGTTTTTCTTGGGTGTAGACATATCCCATATAGCATAATAAAAGTTTTCCTTTCTGGGAAGTAATGAATTGTGCACCTTCAGTCATTCTGATGTTTCAAATGCTATGAGAAATGTTTATAAAAAATATTAAATGTATTGTAATTTGTTTTATTGTAATACAGGTTTTCATATACAAAATTATATTTACATGCCTGAATATGTTGAATTTTTTTCTCTCTGAGGCCTTTCTGTTGATGCTTGGCTTTAGTGTTTCTTTTTATTTTCTGCATAAACAATAGTAATTTTAATACATTTGTTTAACAGCATTTTCTGTATTTTAGGGTTTGTGTGGTTAGTGGGTGCTTTGGGTTGGGATTTTTAGTTGTTATATTAGTTTCATTGTGGTTTATACTTACTTTTTTTGCCAGGTGGTTTTTTGATGATTTTTGTAGTTAGATGACTGTCATTTGGAGTTTCTGTACTGGAGATATTATTAAAAAAATACATTAGTTATTTAATTATTGTAAATAGTGCTTTATGAATATTTTATATAGTTGTAATATTAAATTGATATTTTACTTTCTTTGTGAAGTTGAAATCAGAGTTTTCAATAAGGAAGTCCATTGTTGTAGAAGCAATCCGGCAAAGATTCTCCTTATTCTTGGTTTTGTTGTGGAAGAATAAAATAATGTTACGTTTTCTTTAGTTTATGAAGTGGTTGTTTAATTGTTCTTTGAATCTTTTGGGGAATTTAAGTTGTAGGTGTTTTTCATTGGTTCTTAGTAATGTTTTCAATTATTTTGGCAGTTGTTTCCTTATATGGGAAACGCAGATTAATGTTTAGTTAAACATTTTTGTCTTAATTTATTTAAAAGTATAACAGTATATAATTTATATTGTATTGAATGTATAATAATATTTATTTCTTTTATATATTCCGTTTGTAGAGTAATTAATTTGGTGTATTTAATTATGTTAAAGGTTTTTTTATTATAATTTAGTAATCTTTTATTCTATTTATTTAATATATTGTGTGTGTTTGTGATATTGTTTATATTTTTTTGTTATGTATTGTGTTATTAGAAATATTTTTAAGATGTCGATATTTTGTTTTTGGCAATAATTGTGTGGTCTATATTTTTGTTATCAATATTTGTGAAATTTTTTGTGTTTATTTTGGGGCCGATTCCGATTTGGGAAAATGCCCTCCGAATAGCCGTACGGAGCTTTTTTCCAGTACAATTCGTATGGAGAACCGTACCCGTATGTACGACCTAGTATGATGTGTACCCAAAGCAGTTCTCCATACGAATCGTACCGAAGACCGTACAACTCACTGATCCATACAAATCGCATTCGGAATGCGCAGTACGAGACGTCCGTACGGATCGAAGCTGTATTTTTTGACCCAGCAAGTACGAATCGTATCGACAACACTCCGTACGACTCTTATTCTACGGGAGCTTAAAACATCCGTAAAAGCTTATTTCGCCTCGAAATGCATACAAAACTGACTCCCCCGGTTGCTGTGTGTACACCTCATGATAGCAGGGGTACGGTGCGTCGGGGTACAATGCGTACACCCCTGGATTTCAGGGGTACGGTGCGTATGTCCCCTGTGCGTACACCCCATGAATGTTGGCGTACGGCGCGTAGGGGTACGGTTCGTACCCCCCAAGGCCGTAGGTGTACGGTGCGTACACCCCGTGCATACACCCCTTGCGTTTAGGCGTACAGTGTGTATGTGAATGTGTGGCTCTCCGTACGAATTGCCTATACGCAACGTGTTCCATATGACTCGCATATTCATTACCCGGTCCGGATCGTACTTGGCGGGTCGTACGGCATGTTTACGAATCGTACGGTTCACTGTGAGAGTCTAATTCGTACTGATTTTGCCTTGTATTTCGTAGGGTTCGCACGGATTCGGACGTATTTCTATCCTACGGATCGTACTACGCGATTCGGATGGATTACGGAATCGGCTTTGAATACAAATCGTCGTACGGATTTGTTTCCTGAATCGGAATCGACCCCTTAATGTTTACGATATTAGTTATAACAATATTTTAATTATTGACATTAGTGATATCAATGTTAATGTTTGACAATATTTTTGTGTGAATATTTGTGTATTTTTAAAAATGAGTATAGAATATCGATATTTATGTGATTGATATTTGTGTCTCGATAATTTTGTAGGTCCATATTATGAGTGTCAGTGTTATGTCAGTGATTCCTCTCTTTGTGGTAGTGTGGGTGAGCAATTCGGCTTATCCAGAGGATGTGTTAAGCATTTGTTATATTCACTCAATCAAGACTAAGGGCATACACTCAGGCAGAATCCAGACCAATTGGGTAAGTATAAAAGAAGTATACTTTTATTTTATTTTCTAGAACCAAGCATGACTTGGTACATGTAGGCTATATGTACTTTCAATTGTAAACCTTTACAGAAATGTAATTAAGGATGGATTTGCAGTTGTTACAGGTTTGTATCAGTTTAAAATGCAGTTTGAAATGCAGTTTGGATTCTGCATGCAAAGTGAAAGGTAGACTGGTGACTTTAAACAGCCAGTTCTCTTTTTACAAATGTACTGCCCTCTAGAGGCATCTGCGCTGGGGCCAGCACATGACATTTAATGCAATAGGTTGTACTGCTGTGGTCCTTAAAAGAAAGGAAGGTGTGTACGCACAATTATGCTGACATTTTAAAATTAATGTTTACCATAAATAAGACACCCGACTCTGTGTCCGAATTTCAAACTACCATGCTGCACAGCCGTGGCTGGATGAACAGCAACCACCTAAAACTTAATGCGGGCAAGACCAAACTTCTCGTGATAGGAGGCCCTCAGAACCCGTGGAGCTCCCATTTCTGGCCAACTGAGTTGGCCACCTCCTCCATTCCGTTCCCCTCGGCCCAGAGCCTTGGGGTGATAATCAACAGCAACCTGACCATGAAAACCCAAATTGGATCAGTTACCTCGACCTGCTTCCTCCAGTTGAGAAAGATAAGGAAGATCAGTAGACTCCTTACAAGTGAGGCATTGATACATGCTGTCCTATATTTTGGCATCCCATTATATCTTATTAAAAGACTGCAACTGGTGCAGAACCAGGCTGCAAAATAGATCTTCCAGCAGCCTAGAAGGCAACACGTTACCCCTCTTGTGAGGAAGCTTTACTGGCTCCCCATCCAAAAACGATCAGCATTCAAAGTTGGCTGCCTTTTCTTTAAGTTCTTGCACGGCACCAGCCCAAAATTAATCTCCAGCCTCATTCAAAGGCACATACCTACTCTCAACCTACGCTCATCCTATATGAACCTTTTGGCCATACCCTCTTACAAACTGAAGCGCCAAGGTCGATGCAGGTTTGCTGTGCTTGCACCTAGATTCTGGAACTCCCCTCCAGCTGATATTGGAGCCTGCATGGACCTTTTGAGATTTAGAAAGCTCCTTAAGACATGGTTATTTACCCAAGCCCATGACTGAAACTTAAGCACACAATAAATAAACAGGGCTTCAGCAGATCCTATAATTAGCGCCAAGAAACCAATCAGTGTATGTGCGCTTTACAAGACGATATACCATAAAATGTAATGTGGCATAATGTGTACTGGACCCACGTCTGAGCATACCCTTTCCACTTAAGGTGGCACACTAAAGTATACATAAACTTATGGTTGGAATGCCACTGGTAATTACTTGGAGTCTTATCCCAGTCCATTGTTGTTTTGCACACTATGCCACCTCAGTTTGGGCCCAGCCTATTGAAATCAGTCTTGACCCTGCTCCAAAGGAGCAAGTCCAGTCCTATCTTCCAGGCCAGGTTCTCCCTGAACTGGAACACATGCAACCCAGGACCCATTTCCGCCTAGTTAGGGCCCATCAGCCAGGTATATTCTATATTGTGTTGATGGGTGGTGATGCCACTTTGACTGTTTGCAGAAAAAACTTTCAAAAAGCTAGTTTGAGTCACTATAATATTTTTACACTGAATGTATATCGTCCCTTGTGCGTTTCACAAAACTGATCCATAGATTCTTAAAGTCTTCAACAGATCTAAACCCCTTAGCTCAAAATGTTGGTAATATTCTCTTGGAAAGTTCACATTGTATCTTGTATTGATGAGGGATAGCTGTTGAATTGCAGAAAAATACCGACATTGTAGATTTGTGCACTCTGAGAGAATGTTTAAAGATTAGACCCAGATAGAGGCTCCAGCTTCTCTTGCTGGAGCTGCTACCTCGTGTGTAGGGGGTACAAATGAAGAGGAAGCTTGATGTCCTACAAGCATAGTTCACTAATTTACCATTCATCTAAGACCTGCTGTGAATTGCTGCACAACATCAGCTAATATCACACCCATTATTTATACTATTGACAACAAATCCCAGTATCTTTCTGTCAGTAACGACCCTGTCACAAGAGGTCAGAAGCATTCCCCAAACCATCCAACATCACCTGTTGTGCCAGTTGCTGTACGTATGCTGCTTTTGATACTGTTGGATTCACACAAGCAATATATTTGTGCACCAGGAGGGACCAATATTTCCTAACTCAAATCCAGTTGTACTACTAATGAAGACACAAGCTTTCCAAGAGCTGCAGACAAAGGATATTTCCCTCATCTACCACTTAGCAGAATATGCTTCCTCCTGGACAATTCCCTTATTGCATTTTAAACAATCAATAAAGCAATCAAACAGGATTTATGAAGCCCAGATAATCATCTGCGAGGGTATCAAAGTGCTGAGAGTCAAGCTGCTCAGGTGGCATCAGTTGAATAGCCAGGTCTTGAGTCCCTTTCTGAATTCCTGAAAAGAGGGTACGTTCTGGAGACGGAGGTGGAGGCTGTTCCAGGACTTCATTGCAAGGTAGGAGAAGGAGCATCCTCCACTGTTGCATCAGTAGATGCAGGGGGTGTTAGGAAGGGAATGGGAGGCAGATCGCAGGAGTCTGGAGGGTTGGTGGAGACTGTAAGCCATTTGAGGATATTTTGGTGCATGCACAGTGTGAGGAAGCAGGCGTAGGAGACTGCATTAATCTAGTTCCTCATGGTCAGTTTGCTGTCCCAGAAGATGCCTAGGTTCTGGGCGCAATCTGCAGAGATGAGAGAGGGTCCCAGTTCAGCAGGCCACCAAGAGATGTTCCACAGAGAGGTGTTGATCCCGAAGACCAGTATATCTGTCTTGTCTGTGTTAAGCTTGAGGCAGTTGTTTTACATCTAGTCAGTGACGCTGGTCATGCACAGGTAGAAGTTGGCCCTTGTGGTAGATGGGTCTTTGGATAGAGAGAAGATGAGCTGGGTGTTATCAGCAAAGGAGATAACGATAGTCCAGTTTCCTACCATATGGGCCAGGGGGTTCATGTAGACATTGAACAGAGTAGGGCTAAGGGATTAATCTTAAGGGGCACTGCAGATGATGTTCTTGGGCTCCGAGTTGAATGGTGGAAGGCATATTCTCGGTTTTCTTCTGATGTGGAAGGATGCAATCCATTTGAGTACGTTTTATTGGATTCCGATCTGATGAATCCTTTTGATTAGGGTGTCGCAGGAAACAGTATTGAAGGTAACTAGGAGGACAAGGAGGATCCGGGCAGCCATTTATTGTCCCATCTTAGGTGACTGGAAAAACGTTTTGGGATAGAGTCCCTTAGTGGTAACGGGCCATAACAGAGCTACATGACAATAATTAATGGTATTACACAGGAGTCAAGACCTATTTTTCTTATCTCATCCATTCAACTGACTGGTATTAGAGGCAACCCGACCAGTACAAAAGAATGTACCTGTCTTCTGCAGAATAAATAAAAACATCCAGGTGAAGCTAAAGCCCCAACATCATATACACTCAGTTAATGAACCTTGTTCTGCATTGAGATTATTGTATGATGGAAAGGAAAGCTATGAGATAAAAATCCAGATTCAGGATTTCCAGACCATATCAAGCTACTAAAATGCCAAGAAAGCTTTTAAAACATAAAAAACAGGTCAATCTAAAATAAAAGAACTGTATCCAGCTCTATACAAGCCAGGAGAGTTGAGAATCCATTTACTAAAGAGGTACAGAAAAAAGTAGGTAGAACTCCAACCTGTATCTGTCGGACGTCCTCATGCTATGTGAACAATTGTTCTTCAAAGCCAAAATCTGTGAGGCCCAGAAATATCCATGCTAACAGTGAAGGGAGTTTCTGGCCCATGTTATGGAATCTATGAAGTCTTATCGCCACCTTTCAAACATCCAGTGGTCCTTTGACCAAAAGACTACATTTGTGGCCCAGTGAAAGAAAATTGAATTGGTTGATGTAATGGATACTGGCAACTTCATGGACATGTGGTTTTCCAATAGTATCTGCTGCCCAATGTTGTTGAAAGAAAACTCATCTAACACCTATCTGATCTAGAGTCTTGCATAGCAGTACAAAAGTACATACTGTTGCACACCCCATACATACCTAGTAGCTAGACAGATTGCCTGTATTTCACCAATATGGTGCTGTGTGATAAGCAGGAAGTGGCTGCTAGCTATTTCACAAGTGGCAAAGGTAAGCAGCCTGAAAAAAGCTGCCTGTCACTCACACCAGATCCCAGACATGTGAGTTAAAGCTCCATATCTGTAATAGCATTGCCTCCATTAACCCTTATGATTACCCTTGGTTGGCAGAATGTGTTCAGTTCACATACATAACATATCCAAACCTAATTATTAGGTGCAAACATTCCATATATGTAAATTGTAGTGCATAATAAACAAGGTTGATAGCATCATCATTGGGTCTTTTTTTGCCTCCATCAGGAGGTGATCCCGAAGAGTTAACTGGGATCAATAGTAAAAAAGTGATTTAAAATTACCTCTTATCCAGAAATTGATTTAATAAAGAACAGGATAAGGGTAAAGTTTAAAAACAAAGGTGGATGTGAAAGTAGGATATGTAATGTATTTTTCACATCATATATAAAACAGTGGTCTACATGTTTCAGCCCACATATGCCCTCGCCGGGTCAATGGCTTTCGTCAGGATCAATACTCTGGGGTAAATACTCCCTGTCTTTTCTTTAATCACATCAGGTGGAACAATGTCCCCTGGATTAGCCTAATATGCTGGTCATGGTCATCTGTGTGTCTTTTGCTTATCGACCTACTTGCGCAGGGTATGCAGAGACGTGGGTCCTGGGCTCACTGCATCACTGGATTCAGGCTAGCCTGGCTAATGAGGGGTGATGTCCCAAAACTGGTCCCAGGATGCTTGTTTCTAGTCCAGGGAGGTCCTGGCTTGGCAGTTCGGTCTGGACTGTACCCATAAGGCACAGGGTCAAGAATGATTTGCATATTACTGGCTCTAAACTTGGGTGGCATGGTGAGCAAAAGAACAATGGATTTAACCCAGATCTATTGACTGGGGTGAATGTTTGATTTGCTCTGCATTCCATCCATCATCTGTATGTCTTTTTATGTTTGTTCGGCACATGAGAAAACAATGTTCTCAGCTGAAAATAAAAAGATGTGAGCCAACACACAATATAGAACATTGAATAATTAATCTTGTTACAAATAAGTATATATATGTAGATTTATGTGTTGGGTAATTATGTGCCCTTAATTATGGCTACATCAGATAGTATTTGTTGTCACAATATTATTTCAATAATGCCTGTGCTGAGGTATCTCATATCATATTATATCCTCAATTCTTTACATAAATCATAGCATTAGTGCATCTATTGGTGAAGTTCGGTTCACATTAGTTTCAAGATTAAGATAGCGATGGAACAAGGATGTGAGAGACCCGTTGTTATATTTGTAGTTTCATGGGTCATAATAGTCATACCAAATACAAGAAAAGATTTACACTCTTTAGATTTGGCAGTGGCATTATTTTTACAATAGAGCTCATTTGTATTCCTGGAGACCAGTTGCACCTGATTACGTGTGCATCTATAAACAACAAAAATGGTTGGAGCACCCAAAAGATTAAACAAGTAATGAAAAAGTAGTTAGGCAATGTCCATATCACTTTTTGATTAAGTAACCAGGGTTTATTCTTCTTTAGTAGATGAAAAAGTAGTAAGTAAAATTAACTCTTTAGAGAAGATGGGCGCCAGGAGCATGGCGGTCTTCAGGCATCAAAAGCTTTATGACAGGTGTCAGTCCAGTTCACTTTCTTGGGCTGCTTCCTAGAAGTCAGCTCTGTCAAGGGTGCAACAATGCGGCCATACCCCTTGACAAATTTCCTGTAGTACCCAGTGAGTCCTAAAAAGACTCTCGCTTCTATCTGGGTTTTGGGGGGTTCCCAAGCTAGGATGGTCTCAATCTTGGGCTGTAGAGTGCCACCTGGCCGCTCCCAACCTGGTGTCCCAAATACACCACAGAACCCTGCCCGATCTGGCACTTACTTACCTTGATCATGAGGCCTGCTCTCCGCAGCCCCATCAACGCTTCCCAGAGGTGGCGCAGATGCTCTTCACAACTGGTGCTGAACACTGCAATGTCATCCAGGTAGGCGGCACTGAAATCTTCCAGTCCAGCCAACACCTGGTTGACCAACCTCTCAAAGGTGGCAGGGGCATTCTTCATCCCAAAAGGCATAACCCGGAATTGGTAGTGCCCATCTGGTGTGGAGAATGCTGACCTCTCTCTTGCCCCATCAGGTAGGGTGATCTGCCAGTACCCAGACGTTATATCAAATGTGCTAAGGTACTGGGCAGCCCCTAACCGATCAATAAGCTCATCAGCTCTAGGGTTGGGGTGAGCATCAGTCCTGGTGACTGAATTGAGCTGGAGTGCTGGTGTGGCACCCGGTGCGGCAGCCTTTGGGACCAAGACCACTGGGCTGGCCCAAGGACTGTTAGAGGACTCAATCACCCCTAATGCAAGCATCTTGGAGAGCTCCTCCTTGATGCAAGCTCTCACCCTGTCAGTCACTCTGTAAGTTTTTTGCTTAACAGAAGGACTGTCTTCAGTGTCTAGCTTATGGACACACCAATCAGTGACACTTGGAATCAGGGAGAACAGATCAACAAACTGTCCCAACTAAGTATGGGCGGAAAATCCGTTCCGCTCGCGGATTTTGCGGATTTTTGGTAAATTCGCAATCCGAGAGATTCGCGAATTTCCCGCAAAATCCGCAAATCCGCGAGCAGCGGATTTTATGGCTTGCTCGCACTGTTCGCGTGAGTTAGCGGCTTCCCAGTTCAACTTCGTGCCCCGCGAATAAGCGCTAAATTGCAGAAATACGATCTTAGCAAAACTGAAAATACTTACCAGGTTCAAAAGTTCAAGCTCATCATTAGTAGCCATTTCCTGTAGTGCTTACTGAGGGGCCCCTCCAGAGTTCAGTTGCCTACTTGCAACTATTATGTGACCCTGCTCTGACCCTCAGAATAGTTACACATATGCCACAAAGGCCCTGAATTACAGCTAAGGGAGACAAGCAGGAGCCAGGCTGGAAGTTCAAATCTAGTGACACATTAATCAGCCCCTAATTCATTATTGTCAGTTGGGGCAGGGCAGGTGTTGTAACTAATTTTGCAACAATGAAAGCACTTAGCAAGTGCAAAAGATCACTAATCAGGAAGCACTAAGGAAGCAGGTGCCAGCTAAAAAAATATTCTGTGACACATTAATCAGCCCCAAATTAATTCAGGTCACTTGAGGCAGGGAAGGTGTGCTTTGCTTTGCCACAATAATGTACACTGGACAACCAGAGGGTGCTGTGATGAAACAGAGGGTGGCATGGGTGAGCCAGAGGGTGGCATGGGTGAACCAGAGAGTGGCAGTGGTGACAGAGGGTGGCAGTGATGAAGAAGAGTGTCCCAAACAGGCTGGACACGAGAAACAACAAGTTCGCAAAACTTGCGACCCGACAGGTAAGTTCGCGTTTGCGAAATTGTACAAAAACCCTCGCGACCTGGCAGAAACCCGCGCGAACACAAAAAAAAATCTGCAAATTCGCGAGAATTCGCGGATTTTGCGGATTGCGAGTTCGCAAATCCACAAAATTCGCGAACGCGAGATTCGCTAAATTCCCCCATGCCTAGTCCCAACAACTGGCGACAGTCATTGTGCTGCTCAGGGACCAGGGTGGATGAGAGGTTTACACCATCCACTGACCCATCTGGCTCTGTTGCAGACAGGAGGAGGTTAGGAAGAGGCTCAGTCTCCCCCTCCATTCCTTCATCTGTCGCGAGGAGCATGCCCACTTCAGACCTTTGTAAGTGGGGCTTCAGGTGGTTGACCTGAAGGACCCGCAAAGGGTTCCTTGGAGACCGCAAGTCCACCAAATAGGTGACATCACTCTTGTGCTCCACCACCTCAAATGGTCCGGTCCACTTATCCTGGAGCGCATAGGGCTCCACGGGCCATGACCCAAACTTTCTGACCAGGCTGAAGCTCAATCAGTGTGGCATTCTGATCATACCACCACTTCATCTCCTCCTGGCTGGCTTCCAGATCTGCCTGGGTTAGTTGCCTGAAACGCCCGGTTTTGTTTCTGAAGGCCAGCATGTAACTATAGACATCCTGGGGAGGTTTCCTGGGAGCTTTCTCCCAGCCTTCCTTTACCAAACTCAGAGGTCCTCTTACAGGGTGACCATAGAGCAGTTCAAAGGGGCTGAACCCTAAGGACTTCTTTGGAACCTCTCTGTAAGCAAAGAGAAAGCATGGCAAGAGGACGTCCCACTTATGCCTCATAGGTTCTTCAAGACCAATATTATTGTCTTTGAGGGTCCGGTTGAATCTCTACCCAGCCCATTACCTTGGGGGTGGTAAGGAGTGGTGAACTTATAAATTACCCCTCACTCCTGCCACAGGGGCTTCATATACTTGGAAATGAAGTTTGTATCACGGTCTGACACCACCTCTCTGGGGAACCCACACGGGACAAAATCCCGATCAACGCACAACCCACCATGGGTACCCTCACAGTCTGGAGAGGGACGGCTTCTGGGCACCGGGTGGCATGGTCCACCAAGACCAGGATGAACCTTTTGCCCATGACTGTCTTGGGATCCAGAGGCCCCACAATGTCCATGCCCACCCTTTCAAAGGGGGTGCTGACCACAGGAAATGGCTGGAGAGGAGCCTTATGCTTCCTCCCACTTTTTCCACTTGCCTGGCAAGACTGACAGGTCCTGCAATGAGTATCTAAACTCTTGAGCATTTGGGGCCAATAAACGTGGGTGACAAGCCTTTCAAAGGTCTTGTCCTGTCCCAAATGTCCTGCTAAATGTACATCATGAGCCAAACTCAGTAGAAAGGCTCTGAAGCGCTGGGGTATCATCAGCATATGGGCTGACCCAGGCTCAGCAACCTTAGGCTCGCTATACAGGAGACCATTCTCCCAGTAGATCCAATGTGATCTAGACTGATCACCTGCCGCCTGGTTTGCAGCTTGTTGCCGCGAACCCACAAGAGAAGGGCATTTGCTCTGCTCCTCACAGAAATCTTCCCTGGAGGGTCCTCCTTCCTGCTGCCAATGGGTCAGCTCAGGCAGGTCCCCCAGTTCAGCTACCTGCTCCCTGTAGGTTACACGGCAGCCCCCTCAAGGTATGCCTCCTCCTGGACCATGGGAACTGTGGGGGCGGGTTTCCCGCGACACCGGCCTCTTCTCTTTAAGGCAGGCACCTGGACCACTCTTTCAGGCCCAAGGAACACCCTTACTGGCTGCCATGGACCGTGTGGTCCCACACGCCCACTCAAGCAGACCCAGCATCTCCAAATGAGCACTTGGCTCCACCTTAGCTAAAGGGGATCTCTCCAAATCATTACCCAACAGATAGTCAACAGGCATGGCTGGTCTCACAGCTACTTGAAGAGTACCAGAGCCCCCCCCCCATTCAAAGGGAACCTGAGCCACCTTGCAGTGTCTCTCTGTGTTGTCAGTGGCATCAACTGGGTAAAATGTATTGGGGACCACCTGCTCTTCAGACACAAGGTGACAACTGACAGCTGTCACACTGGCTCGAGTGTCTCCAAGAGCCTCCACTCTATGGCCATTGATGGTCACCCACTGCCTGTACTTTTTAGTGTTACCAGGCAGCTGGGTCCTGGTCTCCTAAAGAGACAAGGGACATCTCTGTGGGACCCCATCCAACTTGGGCACCCATCTCCTCCCCCAGGGCTACACTAGCCACTTGCCAGGGTGGTACACCAGTGGGTGCTGCCTTATCTCTCTGAGGGCACTGGGGATCATAGAAACGATGGTCCACTTCACCACACTTAAAACATTTCAGGGGTCCCCTATCAACAGGTTTACCTATCAGGCCCCCTGGCTTCTTCTCAGGGGGAGGCTGGGAACCCTTTCCTGGGTTTCCTTGGGGATTACTTTGGGGCCCTTTCTGGAACTTCCTTTGTTTACCCTTGTCCCCCCACTCTTCTGCTGGGTACCCTGCCCACCTTTGGTGAAGTCTCCAACATCACCCTTCTGGACCCGGGTGCTCACCCAGCTGTTTGCCTCCTCAGCAAGCTTCCTCAGGTTAGTCAGCTGCTAACAATAAGGTGCTGGCGTAGCTCTGGAAAACAATTATTTGACAAATGCTCCCATGCAATCAAATTATAGAGCACTTCAAAATCATTCACTTTGCTACCCTTCACCCAACCATCCAAAGCTCTGCCAAAGAAAGAAACATATTCTAACCAAGTGCTAGACTCCAGTGTCTTACAATTCCTAAACCTTTGTCTATAAAGCTCAGGGTGGCTAGCCCCATATTATGCATTCTATCTCTCTTCCTGTCCTCCAGCTCCTCTGGGGATAGGCCCTCTGAAGAAACACTGCTTCCTGGCCTGGAAGGTGCTTTCTCTCTGGTCAGGCCCAATGGCCCATCCAGCTGCCCATCTGTATTCTCTGTCTCATCCCTAGGATCTTCAGGATGCTCAGTAGCGTTTCTAGATTCCAACCAGACCCTCAGCGCCTTTTGGAACTCTTCCTTCTTGGTGATGCCTTTCACAGGGATTTTAAATCCTTTACAGAAGGTTTTAAGCTGAGGCACAGTGTAGGTATCCACCCTATCTTCTTCAAATTGTAGATCCATAGATGCTGCTTTGGTCATGATGACAAGAATTTACAGTTCTAAAAAAGCAAAAAGAAGTTCCAAGGAAAATTCTACCAAAAAGTATGTGGTTGCGTTATGGTCTGGACTCACTAGTAGTGTACACCAATCACTGTATATGAGTCACAAATGCAAGCCCAAATCCTCACAGCTGCACACTAATGTTAGAACTGGGGAACTCTAGTTGGCAGAGGACACCACACCAGTTTAGAAAAATAAGCAATCTTTACTAGACTTAACACAAGACCAAATGAAAAAATCCACACTACTGTATTCAAAAATAGACTTTAAGATAGTAGAAATAGCTTAGTTCAATGTAGATGGTAAATGCAACACTTTACTCTCAAAGTACCTTGGATGCGTCACGCAATACAAACAAAAGGGTCTCAGGGAAGGTGATGCGTTGGTTCTTTGCTTCGAGAGAGGTGATGTGTCGGTTCCTTACTGCAGCGCAGGGAAGGTGATGCGTCAGTTCCTTACCGGAGAGGAAGGGATGCGTTGGTTTCTTACTGTGATCAGGTGCGATGCGACAAGATGGCGCCTCTATGCGATGCGACGATCCGGTGCAATGCAACAAAATGGCCTCTTGATGTGATGCAACAACATTGGATGTGATGCGTGCACGCCCGATGGACGTGTGGCGAACTCGGTAACTTCTGATCCGCAATAGGCCCTGCAACACGCTTCTCCGGTGATGCTACGGCATCCTCTGCGGTGGTGACACACTTCTCCGGTGATGCGACGCGCTTCATCGATGATGCAATGGCAAACAGCTGCAGCGGCAGCACGCTTTTTCGCCGATGTGACGACAACTGCTGAAGCGGTGACAAGCTTATCCTCGTTGTGTCGCACTTCCAGCTCCCAGCGACTTGCAGTCTATTCAGGGGGCCCACGCAACAGTAGGCACCTCTTTGCAGGTAGAATTCCTCTGCAAGGGAATTCAGGGGAGCTGGTGGTGAAGTCTTGTATCCCTGAGAATTCAGGCAGGAGGCAAGCACAGTTCAAGCCCTTGGAGATTCTTCGTCAAGATTGCAAAAGTGCACACAAAGTTCCTTTTCTCCTTTCCTTGGCAATAAAGTAACCACTGCAGGCCAACCCTAACAGCACAGCACAGGGGCAGTCTCCTCCTTCAGCATCCTTGGTTCTTCTCCTTGGCAAAGTGTTGTCTTGATTCCTAGAAGTGATCTAAAGTACTGGGGTCCGGGTCCCCCCTTTTATACACCAAGATCCTTTGTCTCTGGAGGCAGAGAGTGTCTGTACCTAGTCCAAACCAGTTCTCGGTGCATTCTGCCAGTGCTCAACTTCTTCCTTTGTCAGTGTGGGCCAGGGTCATCAGACACACCACAGGAGATGGAGCCAGCATTGTGGAAGGCAGGCACAGCCCTAGTCAGGCCCAGGTGCTACTCCTCCCACCACTACTCGTGCAGATAGGTCTATTCAGCCTTGTGCTGACTCACCCTGTCTCCTGGAGCCACCCCAGCCCAGCCCCTGTCACTCACAAACCAGACATGGAATACACAACCTAGCAAAGGCAGGCTTGGATGGTTAGGCAAGAAAATACCTAGTTCCTGAAAGTGGTATTTTCAAACACAGAATGTTAAAACCAACTTCACTAAAAGATGTATTTTTATCATTCGAGTTCAGGCATACTAAATTCCAATTTCTACCTAGTTCCCTGAGTCAGTTAGGATGATAAGATGTTATAATCAAACTGCCCATTCTGGCCTATGGGAACAGGTAACGTTGCAATAGTGAAGATTGGCTGTAATTCACTATCAGGGCATGCCCTACCTTTTACATACAATGCACACTGCCCTTGGGCCTACCTTAAGGGTGAATAAAATGTAGAAAAGGGAAGGTTTAGGGGCTGGCAAGTGGGTGCACTTGCCAAGTCGACATGGCAGCCCCAGTGTGCACACAGGCTCTGCAATGGCAGGCCTGAATCACATTTTACAGGCTGCTTCTGTGGGTGGCACAACCAGTGCTGCAAGCCCACCAGCAGCATTTATAATGGCCCTGGGCACACATGGTACACTGTACTATGGTCTGACAAGTAAATCAAATAAAGCAATCACGGAGTCACTAATCCAATAGAACATTTTACAATAGGGAGCACTTGCACTTTAGCACTGAATAGCAGTGGCAAAGTGCCCAAAGCATCTAGACCAGCAAAATACATAGCAAAAATACAGGAGGCAACCGCAAAAAATGGAAAGGAGACCCACGCCAATGGCGCCAGGTCTAACAGACCTGATACTAACTAAACAGGTGACATATGTTTCATCCACAATGGACTTTATTAAGGATAATATTTAAGACATTTTCTGTCTGCTCATATCACTTCCTGTAACTATCCCCAGGTTCTGTGCGTAACTGGGATACCCCATTGATATTAATGGCATATCACATAGGTAGCAAAAAGGACCAGCACAGGTTGTAGTATGTAAGATAAATTAGTAATCAAAGATTGCAAGGCAGGCTGAATGGAACTGTATCTCCAGTAATAAGCAAGAAAGAGGCCAAAATCAGAATTCCTGGTGTCTTTGTAGATTGGTAATTAGAATTCAAATGTTTTTCTTGCAAGTTATACTTCATATTCTTACGCACATAAATATTGGTGGGATGTGCACCTATGTTCCCGTAGCTTCTGATAAATTATATTTTTGTGTTGTTTTCAAGGGCATTTCAAAGATAAGCCTGGGGTTATCCTCACTATTTCAGAAAAGTGTTACATGAAATTTCTGAAGGCGAGACATCATGGGAAGATTTCTTCACTTCAGCGCCCTGTAGGGTTGATGGAAAAGCCCAAATTGCTTTGCATTAAGATTCACCTCGAAATTGAAAATGCTCTGACTGGCTGGCCATTCAATCAAGATACATTCACACAAATTAAAAAGGGGCTGTACACTGTACTTTCATATGGCATAGAAAAATATGCAACATGTGCCTTTAATATATATTCACATTCAATATCATCCTGGAGTAATTCAGCCTAATCCTGAAATCACCATGAGATCGTCCTGCAGTAGTACAATTTCATCACATGTTTTTCACTGAAGTAATCACAAACTCATCCTTTAGTAGTTTCTCTGATGACTCTAGAGTCATCCTATTTAAATCTTTTGCTCTATAGGCATACTGCAGGATGGCTTAGGATGACTTCCCCTGATAATTACAGGAATAGCTCAGCTGAAGTTTATCAGACGACTTCAGAATTACTCCAGGATGATCTTCCTTTTCTAAAGATTAAATGCAAAATTAACTCTAAGAAGCAGTAAGCGCCTAAAGAGTTTATTGATCGCATTGGACCGGTACATAGGCTAGAGCTCAGGCCAACCGTGATGGAGCATGGGTGGGATACAGGGACCCCCTTAGGTTCCGTGAGAGATGCACTGGGTTTGAGGTGGGGCATTTCCGAATGTGATGCACCGGATTTCTCCACGCTTTAGAGGCGATGTGTCGATGTTCTCCAAGTAGTAGCGGCAATACTTTGGTTCTGAAGCGGTGGTACCAAGTGCAATGTCGCGGTTCCAAGTATGGTGTATCTATCCTGTTTCACAACAGTGGCGATACGTTGGTTCTGCTCTCACAGCAGAGGATGCATTAGATCTGCTGGAGCACACATCTAGATCCACTTCAAATGGTCCAGAAGTAGGGTGGCACCACTTGGCAGGGCAGACACACAAGGAGTAGATTCCAAGTGTTGAAACAAGAGGGTTGTAAGTCAAGTGATGGAAGTCCAGTCCTTCTCACCAAGGCAAGAGAGAGCAGCAGACAGTAGGGCAACATGGCAAGGCAGGAGTTCAGCAAACAGCAGTCCAGCAGAGTGGCAGTCCTTTAGCAGTACAGCAGTTCTTCTTCCTGTCAGAGTGGTCACAGGTCCAGAAATGTCCCCACGTTATGGTGTCATGGGTCCAGTCCTTATACTCAGTTGTACCCTTGAAGTGGGGGAGGCTTGAAAGAAAGTTTGAATTGCACAGTGGTCCTCCCTTCCAGCCTGGCTCCAGAGTCACAACAGGGAGTATGCAGCTCTTTGTGTGTGGACAGGATATAGCCTATTCAGGTGTTAGTGTGAGGCTGTGTCCAGCTCCTCCCTCCCATCTCCCAGGAAAGCCCAACAAGCCACACCTCAGATCACTTTGTGTGTGACTGTGTAGAGGGAATACACAAATTCCAGCTGTCACCCAACCCAGACTGAACAGAGACAGGCAGCAGGCACCAAATGGCTAAAGTAAGTAAATGCTAACTTTCTAAAAGTTATTGCCAGAACGGGTGACCTTTGAGCCCTGTGCTGTTGCACTGCTATCATGAGGATGCTCCCCTCTTGAAGTAAACCAAGTTCACCACTTTTAACCAAACATTTCCAAAGTAATCTGTAGTAGTCCACAACATTAATCAATATTTCATCCATCCTTCTTTTAATCACTCAGGAGGCAGCAGTGATAACTTAGAATGTTTTATTTAGCATTTTCAAATGTTGTTTGCTGCCATACAAGCTTATACAAAGACACATGCTTTCAACATTCCATTAAGCCGGCATTGTTAAAACAACCCAATGCATTTCGAACTGTTAAAGTTTTTCGTCAGGGGTACTGAAAATAAATCTTAAACTTAAGAGTCTTTCACTACCAGAGCAAAACAAACTTACAAGTATGTCTTACTTTTTAAATACACTGCACCCACCCTTGGGCTGTCTAGGCCCTCCCTTAGGGGTGACATATGTATTAAAAAAAGGGTTTAAGCATGACATGAGGTTTACCTTGCCAGGTCGACATGGCAGTTTAAAGCTGCACACAGAGATGCTGCAGTGGCCGGCCTGGGGCATGGTTAAGGGGCTTCTTAAGTGGGTGGCACAATCAGTGCTTCAGGCCCACTAGTAGCATTTAATTTACAGGTCTTGGGCACATGTGTGCACTTTACTAGAAACCTATAAGTAAATTAAATATGACAATTGGATTTCAGCCAATGTTACCATGTTTAGAGGAGAGAGCATATGCACTTTAACACTGGTTAGCACTTTATAAAGTGCTGAGAGCCATAAAGCCAACAAAAACAAGGTCAGAAAAAGATGTAGAGGAAGACAAAAATGTGGGTAGGGCCATTTTCTATCAAAGTCCTATTCAAAGTAGGCTGTTAATGTGTGTAACTTCCTTATCTAACATTGTAAAAGACCATGTTAGACCGAATAATTGAAAGTAAAACTAAAACATAATAAATAGTGCCAATGAGTGCAAAGAAAGAAGCCACATGACAGCACTTTGTAACAGCGGGCCTCGGAAAAAAAAATATTAAAAAATGTAAAGCAGGATGGGAAACGAACTGGTAAAGCTAGTGTGGAGCATCGGGGAGTGGGTTAGGGGAAGGGGAATAAGTAGACGTGAACTAAAATGGTAAAGAATGCATGTGCATGGGTAAATAAAGAAAGCATGTTTCCTGGCAGTACTTTGCATTATCAAATCCTTGTGAAAATAAATAAATAAATAAATGTAAATTGGGAAGTTAAGCAAGGTCTGGGGAGTAAAAATAGAGAGCATGGGGTAAACATATGCATTCTCATGGAGTGCTAAATGCAAAATGTTGAAAAAAGAGTCTGCTCTAGTCAGCGCAGGAAGGATACAACACATCCATTCAGAACACTCTGATCCCAAAATGCTCCTGTGCAGAACAGACACAAGAAAATGGAGGAAAACCCTCAAATCCAAGCAAGTCACCATGAGATAGGCAACTAAGGGGCATAATATCAAGAACGGCGTTAAAAATTATTGCCGGTTTAGCGGCAGAAAACTGCTGCTAAAGAGGCGATAATGGGCTTGATAATATGCCCTTGAGAATTCCAATAGAAGTCCATGTTCTGGTGTGAACTTGGGCTTCTATAGGAATTCTCCAGGGCATATTATAAAGCCCCTTATCGCCGCTTTAGCAGTAGTTTTCTGCCGATAAATCGGCGATAGTTTTAACGCCGTCCTTGATAATATGCCCCGCAGTTATCTAATCTTGAGCAAGGGGATGAGACTAAGGTCACCCTAAGTATATGTTTTGTGTTGGAAACAGCAAGTACGGCCAATTTATCACAGTGGAAACTGTGTTGTGATTGTAACAAAATCTTCTTGGGGTGAAGTCTTCCAAAGAACCACCTGGAAGAATCCTCTCTGTGCAATTCAGGGCTGTGATTTGACCAGCTACCACTGTTCAAGGCAACTCTTTTTTGGTAGTTTGAATTAGCATTTCTACTTATTGACAAATTGCAGGATGTGCAAGGATGTGCATAAAAACATACTTCTCAGCAGGCTTGATTAGAAAAAATTAAATTCTGATTTATATATATTAAGAAGTTATTCTGGTGTATTGCTACATGTAAATAGTATATTATCTTGGAGTGTACCGCCCCATGGTCCCACCTGTTCTTCATCTTGCCCTAAATGTGGTAATACTGACTCACATAACAGAACAGCATGCCTGTTTAACACATATTGAGCATGATAATGGAATTGCTGCATTTACAGAGCTCTCAGGTTGCCTCGTTCCATGCATGAATAACTCATCCAGTCCATTTTTTTTCCATATATTCTAGAACTTGTAGTCCTGTTGACCCCATTATAAAATTAGGACTACAACTCCAAGAATTCTGAGAAAAAGACCCCGAACTGAATAAGCTATTCATGCATAGATTTAGGAAACTTGAGAGCTCTGCAATCACGATATTAACATGTATTTGTTGACTTCTATAAGTCAGGGCAATGGAGTGAATGAGATGGCGCTATGAGTCAGAACATAAAGTAGATACAACAGCCATATGCAAATCAGTCATTTTCCTCCGAGACTTGAGCCCTACTGTGGAGAATCAGACCTTTTGTATAAGCATTGTACAATGAGGATATTATCTGCCTGCACAGCTTATGACAGCTTGTACATCAAACACATACTCTAAAAGCCTGGACAAACCCCAGAGCTGGGTTTGTAAATGGTGCAGGCACCCTTGCACCATGTTACAAGGGTGCCTGTGCTGCAGTGGGGATTGTTTATGTGCAGGAAGGGGCACCTTCCAGCACATAACAATGTTTACAGGCAATTTTGTGTTTCCATGTGTGCTGCAGAATGCAGCACACATGGAAAGGACATACCGCCTGATTCATCAAACAAAATTGCGCTCGCAAAGGGCCAGATTCTGAGAATCTGGCCCTTTGCGAGTGCGATTTTTGCATTTGGGATTCAGCATCCCAAATGCAAAAATCGCTAATTGCGATCTCGCAATTTTGCGAGGAATTACATTTAAGGAATCTCTATTTGAGATTCCTTAAATGCAATTCATCATCCAATTTTATTTTGCGAATTCGCAATTTCTGGCCGCAATTTACCGCGAGGTCAGACCTCGTGGTAAATTGCGAAAACTCAGAAAAATGCATTTAAAAGCATTTTTCTGAGTTGCATGTTACACACACACATGTCCTTTGGACATGTGTGTGTGCAACAACTGTGTAAAATTTCATTTGAGGGGTGCTACAGGGTGTCCTTTGGACACCCCTGGTACCCTTCAAATCGCTATCTTCTTTGCGATTAGCAAATTGCTAATCGCAAATAAGGTATACTCCCCATTCATTCCTATGGGCCTTTTGGCTCATAGGAATGAATGGCGAGTTATTCCTTATTTGTGATTAGCAATTTGCTAATCGCAAATAAGGAATATGTAGGAATCGCATTTCTTTATGCAATTTCTACATGAATCCCGTTTTGCGAGTCCTTAATAGCGATTCGCTATGAATCGCTATTAGGGGCTCGCAAAACGGGAGAATGATGAATCAGGCTGTAAATACGAGGAGAAAAGAAACATCACTCATATCACCTACTTATGACCAGGTATTCTCTGGTGGTATTTTGACGCTGCCCCTTACCTTGTATTTATGGGGCAGAGTAAAAAAGCACTGAGTGTTGTGGTGGAACGCCCACTGCAATACCCATTGCACACTCCTTTCACACTAAGTGCTGCACGAATAGGCAGTGTTAAGCCATGTTAAGTGGCTTAACTCCGCCTTGTAAATGAGGCGAAGGACTTAACCCCACCAGAAGTCGTAAAAAGTGACATTCTGGTGACATTAACTCCTTGTCAATATGCCCCAAAGTGTCTTATCCTCTAGTCACCCTCTACACCTCCTCCCCCTTCCCTTCTCCTGCCACCCCAAATATAAGCCAGCGAAACAAACACTCAATGTCAACTGGTCTCAAGGAATATGTTATTTGGTAGCCTGATCCCAACTCATGTATGATCCTTCTCATCCCTCCTTTAGAGTGCGTTAACTTGATATCTTGCCATCGCCATTCACTGAAAGAGGCCTAAAGCCCACCATTGTGGGGTAAGGGTAGTGTGAGCCATTCTCCCTCCAGCTGCAAGACCAGCAGTTTCCATTAGGCCTCAAATATTAGATAGATCCCTTGCATGTTGCTCAACAGCCATTTCAATGGCATAAAGTCCCCACAGTCTCTTATACCACAATGTGTGAGCTGGGCATTCAGTTGATTTCCAATTTTGAGCTATCATCACCTTTGTGGTTCACAGACACTGGAAGTACAGATACCATTCGCCTTGGTCATTTGTGCTACATTAAGGGGTTTAAGATCGACGATCATCACCTCTGGTGTGTTAGGTGCATACAGGCTGGCTATCATCAGAGGATGATCCTCCAGTGTCTATACCAAGATCAAGAATGTACTGTCTTTGTCTGTGTGGACCTGTGAGGGGTAGGCTTTGTGCTTTAATTCACCCATGTTTTTGTGTCTGAGGTAGGTTTCCTGCAGGCACATGATGTCTGGTGTGGTCTCTCAAAGTGTGCGACTGAAGACCCCATGTTTATTGGGTGAGTTTAGACTTTGGATGTTAAGGGATCTTATCTTCGGTATTGTCAAGTTAGAGGTTACATGTGGTGCTTGCATTGGGGCATTGGGTTGGTCAGGCTAAGGGGTTGTAGTGGACATTTTGGTTAATCCCTCCCCCCAAAACAAACTCTCCCTTGGAACAAATCTGCATATCAACATGAAAATAAGTATAGTAGAAACATTACATGTTTGTGATACAATATGTTGCTTCTCTCCCACCCCTCTGAACGGCATGCACAGGCATCCACAATACCTGACATCGCAGCACACATAGAAACAGAAAGTGTGGGGCAGGGCGGCCCTCTCCTCCTAGCAATGCGTACTGATCAGGCACACTCCATAAGAATTAATTCTACAGGTACACCCTCTGCTTTCCACAGGGCCTGCCATGATAAAAGATCTATGCATTATCTTTGTCCAGGTTATGGGTCAAGTGGTGGCTGGTTTGGGGTAAAAATCTCAATCTCAGAGTTAATGTTTCTAGTCATACCAGGGCTGTTCCTGGACTTCACGGTGGGGCACTTGTTGCTTGTGGGTTCTGGTCAGGCTGCCACTCCATGACCCACGTCTACCCTGGCTCAGGCTCCAGGGTGCGGGGAGAGGGCTGGAAAGGTCCGCCCTGATGTGATAGTCTGAAAAATCACAGGCTGGCCCTACATGTAAATGTTGCTGGTGTTGGGCCAAAGCCATTCTTGATCCCCCTAGAGCTTCCCTCTCTGACAATCCATAAGCCCTTTCATGGGTGGCTCCCCACTCCAAGCAATCCCAGCTCCCTTCTGAGGGGACATTCTGTGTGGTGGGTTTGACCTGCTCCAGGGCAGCAACCCCCATTTTGTGTAGTAGGAGGGCCAGTGTTTCTACAGAATTCTCAAAGAGGCCCTGACGCCCAATCCCTAGTGGACGGGGTTTCCCTCACTTGTCATCGAGAGTGACACCCAGCAAAGTTTCTGCTTGCTGTACCTCAGAAACTGTGTGTCTGTTGTCCCCCAGCTCAAAGGACAGTCCAAATGGGTATGTCCACCTGAATTGTATGCCATTTCCTCTGAATTTCTTGTTTATAGGTCTGAAAACTGCCCTGTGCTGTAGCGTGAGATGGGAGACATCCTGGAAACCTTTTCAGTGAAGTATTACAATTTAACGAGCACATCCCGGAGTCTCTGTTGAGGGGTTTGTCTCTTAAGGCCCACTCGATGCACTCTGTTAATTCTCACCTCAGTGTGAATGTCGCCCAACAGGGTGAACACCATGTCAACCAGAAATGTTCTGGGCCGGCGTCCTGGACTTCTTCACTAAGGCCCCTAAGGCCTAGGTTTTCTCTCCGGGATTGCTTTCATAAGTCTTCTAGCTTGTTGGTAGTGCTTTTTAGCAGCTCCTCCAGGGCTACACATCTCTATGCTGTTGCACTTGGGGCAGTCGGGACTGTCTACAGTCAGATTGCTCCCTCCAGGGCTAACATTCATTAAGTCTTGCCGCAGCTCATCCTTGAGTTTCAATTTGAAAGTGCATAGACTACCCAGGAAGCCAGCGTTTGTGATCGTCATGGCGGTTTCGGAGGGGTCAATATCCTGGTTAGGGGTTCTGGACTTATCCTGATAGACTAAATGTGCACCTCAGGCGGGGTCTCTTCTTTTGGGGGGGGCATGGAGGTATACCTAAGCCCCTGATTCTGTCTCCTCAGGGTATATGTGTGCATGAGGTGAGTAAATGCTGCTTGCCACCAGTATAAATATTCCCAATCTCCTAGGGTGGCATGGTATGAAGCAGTGCACCAGGGGCACAAAGTTGTGTGACAGTCCCTCTTATGGGTAGTTCTTCCTTAAACTATCAAAACACATCCCCTTGATTCATGCGTCAGCAGGCGAGGCCTCCATAAGATGAGGTCATTGGGAGCATGCCCGGCTAGCCAGTGCCTGTTTACCTGTGGTGGGTAGTCCCCTCCAGCTCTGTACCTCTACCTGTGAACATGGGAGAGGTCTCAACACTCTGCTGCAGCCAGATCTTCACCCACATGCAGGCACGGAGTCCCCTGCAGACCCAGCTTCTTTCTACCAAGTCCTCACCGTCCAGGCAACACCAACATTTTGTTGTCGACCACCTCTGTGCCTTGGGCTCTGCACTCCCCCGGGGACCCCTAACAGTGTCCCCCATGCCTCCGTCCCATCAACCATGCCAGCAGGGACCCACCTTCACTCCGGCTGGCATCACTGTGCTCCTCGCCACATATCCCAAATATGAGTTTGGGCGGTCTGTGCCTGAGAGCCTTAGCTTCCCTTCCCAAGGCTCATTCCAAAGGGCAGGGGCCCGACGTTGGTCCCCGATGTTTCTGGTTCATGATTGTGGAATTTCCTGGCTGCAAAGACACGGTGAAATAGCTGTAAGTAGATGGATTGTGTAGGTGATGAGAGGAAGTGTCTCATTCTCCGCCATCTTGGCCACACCCTCTTCTCCTTTTTTTTAATGAGGTTGAAATGTCCATTACTACTTTATCCTCTTCCTCAATGATATTCTCATTCTTGCCCCATTCAATAACTATGCCAGCAATTGCAGTGTCAGAAAAAGATGACTGTACCAGATGTTTACAGGCATTGTCTATCTCAATCAGGGAGTTTGCAAAGCACGTTACTCACCCGTGAGGGTCTCAAGGCGCTAGGTGGGGGGGGAGCAGCTCTGGATCAGTTGAAGAGCCAGGTCTTGAGGTCCGTCCTAAACATGTGCAGGGTTTGGGAGCGTGATGTTCACAGGGAGCTCATTCAGGTCTTGGCTGCGATGTGGGAGAAAGCTTTCCCACCTGCTCTATTTCTGCAGATGCAGGGGACCTCTGCCAGGGCGAGGTCAGTGGAGCATGGGTTCCTCTCAGGTACGTGGTAAAAGACTCTCGTTGAGGTATTTGGGTCTGATGTTGTTAAGGGATTTGTAGGCAGGGTGAGGAGTTTGAAGGTGAACCTCTTCTCGAGGGGGAGTAAGTGGAGGTCTCGTAGGTGTTGGGTCATGTGTTCATGACATGGTGTCCTGAGACGAGTCTTGCTGCGGCGTTCTGGTTGGTTTGGAGTTTGTGTAGAAGAGTTCAGTTGATTCCGGTGTATAGGGCATTGCCGTAGTCCAGTCTGCTAATTCTGAGTGCGTGGGTGACGGTCCTTCTGCAGTCAGGGGGATCCATTTGAACGTCTTCCAGAGGATGCAAAGGCAGTTGAAACTGGTGGAAGCGACGGCGTTGATCCGGCAGTTCATGGAGAGAGAGGAGTGAGGCTGATGCTGAGGTTTTGTGTGTGGTCTGTAGGGGTGGGTGGGATCCCGAGGGAGGAGAGCCACCAGGTGTTGTTCCAGGCAGAGGTGCAGGTTCCGAAGATGAGGACCTCAGTCTTCTCTGAGTTGAGCTTCAAGCACATGTCTTTCATCCAGGCTGCGATGTTCTTCATTCCTTCATGGAAGCAGAGTCTGGTGTCTTCGGGATTCTTCATGAGTGAGAGGATGAGCTGGGTGTCTCGGCGTAGGATACTATGCTGAGCCCATGCTGTCTGACGATGGCGGCATGGGGGTCCATGTAGATGTTGTGGGGCTGAGTGATGCTCCTTGGGGAACTCTGCAGTTGATATCGGTGGGATCGGAGAGGAAGGGAGGGAGTCTGATCCTCTGGGTTCTGCCGGTGAGAAAGGATTGGACCCAGTCGAGGGCGGCTCCTTGTATCCCTCTGTTGTGAAGTCTGGTTACGAGCGTGTGGTGTGAAATGGTGTTGAAGGCTGCGGAGAGGTCTAGAAGGATGAGGGCAGCAGTGTGTTCCTGGTCGAGTAGCATGCGTGGAGGTGATGGTGTGGGGTACGGTGTGCTCGGCGATGGTAGTTGTTGACTGGTTACGAGGTCCCGGCAGTCTGTAGATGAGGGTGCTGCAGAGCATGGTCCTGGTGCTGGTCTGAATCTGGAAGTGGAGGTGTTCTGTATTGGAGTGGGGGACACTCGTGCTGGATGTGGTCGGAGGGGGTCTTGTGTGCAATGGCTAGTCCTCCTCCTGGGCAGTGGGGGGCGGTCCTTCCTCTGGATCTTGTAGCCGTCGGGGATGGCAGTGGCGATTTCGGGGCCGGAGATTTCGTTGGTCCAGGTTTCAGTGAAGAAGGCGATGTCAGGCGAGAGGGTGTCGATCAGGCCCCAGATCTCTATGGTGTGTTGGTGCAGGGAGCGCACTTGAGGAAGATGCATGTCAGGGTTTCGGCGGTGCGTGCTTCAGGCGGGCCTTCGGCGGTTGTGGGGGCTTTGTCTATGGTGAACGATTTACGGCAGTGTCTGCACGAGAACTGTCCGTGGGTGGTGTTCAGCGAGGATCTTTCACAGTCGGTATGTCTTCCGGGATTGAGTGTGTGGAGGGTGATGGAATCGTAGCGGTGGGGTCTTGCAGAACCAGGGTTCCTGCCGCTGGCCGTGGTTTGGTTGCCGATGGGCGCAGATGGGTTTGCTTTAGGTGCGCCTTTGGTGCACCAGCAGTGCGACTGCACAGCGTCTGCCATTAAGTAGGGGGAGGTGGGAGGGGTGTGCAGCAGCTGGGAGGCGGGGGCGAGAACAGTGGGAAAAAAATGCAAGGGAAAATGGAAGGGCACCAGAGAGAGAGGCACAAGAGATAAAGTGAAAAAGCAGGCTGCAAGTTAAATGTAATAAAAAACCCAGAGGCAAAATGAAACAATTAAGAGAAAGAAAACTCAGAGACACGGAAGCTACCGGCACCTGGTCTCGAACCCTACTAGGTTGGGGCTCTGAACAAGGCCCAGCCGCAGGGCACAGTGGAGCTGCTGGGGAGAAGAGCTGGCCTCAGACCATGGGTCTCAGTACAAGAGTCTTTGGAGGAAACTGACTGTAGACACTTTTTCCTTGTTATCAGTGGCATTTACAGTATAAGATGCAGCTGTTTCGACTCTTTGTTGGCTTAAAGTAGAAAATATCTTTGGAGTAGCATGTAAACTGCCATCCTTATCAGTGTCTATTAGCTGCCATTCATAATGTGGGTCAAGTTGCACCATGGACATTTAATTCGCTGGACCTGTGATGGAAACTAGGGAAGAGCCTCCAGCATTGACTACTTCATTCTCTTCAGCTGGACATAGTTGGTGCTTTTCGATACTTCCTCTAGTGGCAATGGAAAGTGTTTGCTTTGATTGGACCGCCAAATCCATATCGGTTGTGGGAGCCATGATTGCTGTATCAGGAGCACCTGGTGAAGCTCCCTCATTGGGCTCAACGCTCTTCCCAGCCTCATTAACAACACCTGCTTGCTTTCCCTCCGCACAAGGAATTTCTTTTCCTGATGTTTCATGTTACAGCATGATGCCCACCTTTTTATCAGACTGCGATAAACCAGTTTGAAAATCAAAACGCACCTCCTCCAAACCAAGTCTGATTCAGTATTCCCCTTCTGCCTCAACATCTTCTCTTGACCTCCCTCTGCTTTGGTAAGCTGGGAAAGGTTTCTCCATCCGTGCAGCTTTCATTTTAAAAGCATAGGAAGAGGGGCAGTTTTTAACTTATGTTCCGTTTAGAGGCAACGATTGCTGGTTTTCTCAGCCGTACAATCTTCTGCTTCATGGCCAGTATTTCTGCACTTTGTGCAGAAAGGTGCACTACAATTCTTAGCTAAATGCCCCTTCAGAACACATTTCCTGCATCTTTTGGCTGACATACACATAAAACTGTGCATTGGGCTCCTCCTACCTACTCTAATAGCACTTGGTGTATTCCTTAGATCCTTAGGGGCAGATTTATGATGCCCTTGTGCCGCAATTGCGTCACTTTATTTGACGCAACTGCGGCGCAAACAATGCGCCCTATTTACAACGTGACGCATCTAGGAGATGCGTCACGTTGTAAAGCCCTGCGCCATAAGGAGGCGTTCCTGCGCAGGAGCGCCTCCTGAAAGTGGCTGAGTGAAATCTATGAGATTTCACTCAGTCACTTTCAGGCCAATGCTGCGTCAAAACCCTGCGCCTGCTTGAAGCAGGCGTAGGTCTTGATGCATCATTGTGTAGATGGGGCACCCCCGAGCCTTGCTGGAGCTGCGTCGTCACGCATCTGTGCCGTTTTTGCACCATGGTGCGCCACATTATAAATGCGGCGCACCATGGGTGGCGGAGCTGTGGCGCACTGTGGCGCACGTTAACTAGCGCATCCCTGGAGATGCGCCAGTTAACATAAATCTGCCCCTCAGTGCCTAGGACTCTTTTTAAAGCCACTAAGGGGCATATTCACAATTACTGGCGCATCCCTGCATTGTAAATGCGGCGCATCATGGGTGGCGGAGGCATGGCACACAATTACTGGTGCATCCCTGTTAACTTGCAGGGATGCGCCAGTAATTGTGCGCCATGCCACCCATGATGCGCCGCATTTACAATGCGGCGCACCATGGGGCAAAAACGGCACAGATGCGTCACGCATCTGTGCCGTAAAGGTATCGCATTGCTGGAGTTGCGTCGCATGCGTGTCGCAGCTCCAGCAATGCTCTGGGGGGCCCATTCTAATGCTGCGTCAAGCCTTACGCCTGCTTCAAGCAGGCGCAGGGTTTTGACGTAGCATTGGCCTAAAAGTGACTGAGTGAAATCTTGTAGATTTCACTCAGCCACTTTTAGGAGGTGTTCCTGTGCCGGAATGCCCCCCCTGCACCAGAACGCCTCCTTAAGGCGTCGGGCTTTACAATGTGACGCATCTCCCCGATGCGTCACGTTGTAAATAGTCCGCACCATGGCGCATCTTTTGCGCTGCCGCTGCGTCACAAAAGTGACGCAACGGCGGCGCAAAAGAGGCGCAAGGGGCTTGTAAATCTGCCCCTAAGGCTTTAAAGTAGCCATTCTTAATTCCATCAGCATCTCTCACTCTGACCCCATGTGAAAAATGCAAAACTGATATAAGCAAGTGATTACGTAAGTGATCGGAACATATTCATCAAACATGAAGAGATTCACCCATCTCTTCTGAGGCTGAGTTAAGACACTGATGGCAAAAACTTTCAGAGGTGCAGAATTATTTTTCTCTTTAAAGTGTTTGGGGACATGTGCAAACAAAGCAAAGGTTGTGAAAACTTTACCTTTAGGAAAAGCAAAAAGGTACTCAATTTGACCTGGTCTGATCCCAAGTACCTTTTGTAGCACTGACTGGCTGAACATCAGTCCATCCATCTTGATGTCTTCAATGGCCAAGAACCTCAAAGCATTTCGGCGCACTCTAGTAGCTGCCATCCTTGTGGAAACCCTCTTCTGAAAGGGTTTCCCAATTTCATGCTGAAGAGAAGAGCTGCAACTGCTGGAAACTTCTCAAATATCTATGAGAGCTCGGCTACATGATTGTGGTGTCTTACCCTTCCAGGTGCTAACTCAGGGCTGCATCCCAGTCCATTGCTACATTTACACACCAGGCCACCTCAGTTTGGCACAGCTATATGCACATCAGTCTTGACCCTGCTCCAATGGGAACAGTTCTTCCTGAATTGCCAAGCCAGGTCCTCCCAGAACCAGAACACAAGCAACCCAGGAACGGTGGGACTTGGTCATAGAAACCAAGCTGTACCCAGCTGATAAGTCCATAACAAGGGCGAAACCGATACTTTGTTTAAAACAACCGATTATTAGACCCAGGCCTTGACTATGAGTGCCCTGGAGTCCATTATGATAATTATCACACCCAGGCAAAATCTGCTTCTTAGATTAGAATTATTGGGGCAATCATTATCACCTATTTCGTATTTTGACTGAACATTGGGCATAACATGGATTATGGGTTCCTAGTGCATCAAAATCCTAGTACCCCTATATTTACAAAGCATCCCCCCCGTGAAAATGCAGGCAACTTCGACCCACCAAACTTTACCCAGGGAAATTACAGGTGTGTGGCGTTCACTTCAAACCTTATAATTCTGATATGTGAAGTAAGAAGAGTTACTGCACATAGCATAATTTAGTAAGACACTCATATATGAGGCAAAAGTCAACGATTCTATGAATAAGTGCATCTTTTATGCCTTGCAGAAGGTGGGTCATAGAGCTTTGTGTCTTAGAGGCATGAGTTCAATGAGTTTGGGTGTAGAAGGGTGTAGATGAGTTTTGGATGTGCGACTAGGGTCATTTTTTTGTGGTGTTTCATTTGGCAGCAGTGAATCTTCCTGGTCTTGAATAGTGGAAGGGAGACGTTTGGTCAATGGGTTTGCACAAACAGCGACAATGATACCTCAGGCAGGTACAATTCCGCCATATAAAATCAAGGGGTGTACAGACAGTCATAGAGGTATTGCAGCAAGTATAGTCAAAATAATTACTCAGGCTGTAACAGGTTTTCACAGGCAGTAAAATGGGTAGCTCAAGCAGTTAATGGTATGGCACACTATGTCATATAGACCACACAGGCGGCTCTAGCAGTTGTTCGGACAGTCATAGGAGTTGCACCGCAGTCACAGGATTTCGCATGGGTAGAGTAGGCATTCAAAGGAGTGGAACGCTGTGGTCTTTATTACGAGTGGATCAAATTTAAATGTTGAGATAGCAGTGGCTGGAAATAATGATTCCAGGTGGTAATCCCAGTGCTTTAAATGGGCCGGTAACCCGGTACTATGTACCAGCACGTCAACATTTTCTGCCCTTAACTTCTTCTTGTTAAAATAGAGTACTGGTACTCATGGGGCAGCAAGTCACGCTCAGTAAAATTTGGCATGTACAAAACGAAGCGTGACAAGTTGGCCCGTTTTTGTGAAGCCCTCTGATGACAGAGTGCTAATCACCCCTTACAATGTGCTAATTGAGCAGCGGCCCATATGCATTCATTCGGAGCTGGCAGAAAATTTTAGAAGGGGCCGGAGTCACACTGTGATTATTGACACAGTGTCGGCTCAGGCTCTGTGGAACAATAGCACTGTAGGTGTGTGAGCAGGGCCAGCTAAAAGGCATATCTCATGAATCTCGGGAAATCCAAGGGAAGGCTTCCTGCGGAGAAGTGTGGCGACCGGTTAGAGGAGGCAGTCCCTGATGCAGAGGTCAGACATGGGACCAGGGTTCAATCCCCGATGCGGCAGGGCCTTGAGCTCAAAATGTTCACGGACTCAATAATTCTCACCTCGGTGCCTACTCGAATCGTGGGTTTCACACTCTGCAGCTCTGGGCAATAGCTTGCTTAATCTCCACTACGGCCCCACCGTGATGGGATGCCTGGTCTTCACCTTAGGGATGCCCAGTAGGGGTAATCTCGCAGGGAAAGGCCAGGACGGGTTCCCAAAGCAAGTGCCTTGAGACCTTTCGGTGAAAAGGCGCTATACAAGAACGTACGATTTATAGGAGAGTACGGCAGCACTTGTTTGGAACCAGAGTGAGGAGGAAGGTGGTGATAGTGATGCTGTAGCACGGCCAATGGGAATCAAGGTTTAGTAATGTGGGTGTCAGCGAATGAAAGCGTTTCTAAAATACCAGTGCTCCCTGCCCTGTCTGTCTGCACAAGTGCTTCTACGTCCCTGTGCCTGTTTTTGCATGAGTGAGTGTTGTCTGCAGTGTCCAGCATGGGAGATATATAGTTGCAAGCCTCACAAGCCCTGCATTGCCACAATGCCTATAAAGTGCATGTGAAAGGGTTTGCTTGTAGCAAGTGCCCTGCCAGTAATCTCCAGTGCAGATCTGCTTTCTCCACAGTGTTTCAACATGATTGTATATTGTTTTTCAGAGGCCGTTTTCTCTAGGGTTAAGGGATGGGCTCTGGGAGGGGTAGAGGTGGGCGAACCAACAAATTAACAAGGAGAGCCCAGTCAGAGCCCAACCACGAAGCCTGGCTTGGCTTTAAAAGCCTGTGCATAAGTCGATCCTTGAAAACATTACCATTGAAATAAAAGTGCATTTTTTGTCATGTGGAACAATTTGACCTTAGTGCATAAGCTTTTATTACATTGAAATTAGTTTTTGCTCCCACCATCACGAAAATGCCGTTAGTCAACTACGAGGTAAGTCACTTTTCAGGGGTTCATTATATATGGCCTATTTTCTTTTCATGAATGAAGCAACATTATAGTGTATTAAATCTAACACAAGATGTGATTGTACAGCACACACCCTGAACTTGTGCATTTGAATATACCATCATATGTGTTAATGAAGAAAAAGGAGGCTCGATGAGATAAAATATTTGTCTACGATCACACAATTTGGTCATGTTGGGAGCTGGGATTGATCCCACATTTTCTGCTGTCACATTAGGCAAATCAGCCACTAGATGGTGATTTCTTTCTTTCTTTCGCATTACAACAAAGGTCACTATTTTGTCTTTATTCTTCGCAAATGAGATTGGAGTTTGGTTGGCAGGCAAATGCACCTTAGAAGTTCAGTTACTTTTTGGCTTGAGGGTGCAAGAGGACCTTGAACTGAGACAGGCATCCTGGCTCAAGCTTTCAACAGCTTGCCCAACCCCGGAAAGAGGGACATTACCTCCTCGTCCTGTCTTCCTCGCCACAGTAATTACCCATGAGCCTCCGGCTCCACACAGAACTCCAAGTATAAAAAAAGCTCTAGTCTCCCTCTCCCTCCTCCAAGATGGCCCCCAGTGGCTCCAGCCAATCCTGTAAAGGGATACAGATACAGCCAATCGACCTGTTCTTTTTTTCTGCACTTCTCCAAGTGCTGTGTTCCCTGCTGGTCAGGTGAGTGGGGCTGGGGTCCTGCTTTTGCAGCTCCTTATGTCCTTGGGTATCAAGTTGGGGGAAGTAGTTTTAGTAATGTTTGTGTTGTTACTTGATGTTTTTCATTAGCGTCTTTCTTTATGTTTAATTTTGATTTTCCCCCTTCTTCTGCCTACACGCCTCTTGTCCTGCTTTAGCGGACTTTCGTGGCATCTATTTGCAGGGTTTGGCCTCAGGCGGTGTTGTCTTGTTCTTCCGACTACGAGAGGCTAGGTCCTTCCTGTTGGGTCTGTTGACCTTTTCGGATCTCCATGGGGTCACCGTGTGTGGGTCCGGACGGACTGTCACGCTACTTCGGTTGCCTCGGCCGTCGGTTTGTTGTTGGGCGGAGATGTGCCTGGCGTCCCTATCTGAGCTTTTCCAGACTGGTTGGGTGTGCTTTGTGTCGGATTGTCTGATCCGTGTGTTTCCATCCATGGGGTCTTTGTTCCTGCCACCCTTGATGTTCAGATGGTTGCGGTGGATGTTTGGGTCTCCGTTTGTAGACCTCTTTGCTTCCCGGACCTCTGCCACATTCCGCTGTTTTTACACTTGTCTGGATGCTTGGGATGTGGTCCCTCTTCGGTCCTTTGACCGAGGGGCCTGTTGTATGCTTTTCCTCCTGTTCCCCTGATTCCGAAGGTGTTGCGGGTGTCATGAGGGAGGGGTCATTTGTCCTTCTGGTTGCTCTGGGGTGGTGCCGTCGTCCTTGATATCCCCTATTGCTGGATTTGGCTGTATCTCCGGGCTGGCCATTACCGTTCGTGCCATATCCTCTGTTGGGTCCTCTTCTGCCTCTGCCTGTGTTCCGGTCCCTGGGTCTGCGGGCCTGGCTCTTGAGAGGGGTACGCTGTTGCGTGCTGGTTGTTCTTTGCGGTTGCTGGCTTCATTCAGCAATCTCGGTGGCCTTCTTCTCTTCAGTCCTACGCTTAGCGTTGGGATGACTTTGCCTCTTGATGTGTGTGTCACAAGCTGTTGTTGGCTTCTCTGGACCCTGCTCGGATTCTGGATTTTTTTGCTTGATGGTTTCCTTTTGGGCTTGGCCATTTTTCCACTCTCAGGGCTCAATGGGCCGCCATTCTGGCATTTCATGTCCTGCCTTTGGTTCAATTTTCTCCTTTGGTGGCTCGGCTTTTTAAGTCGCTTTTTTTGCCACGTCCCCGTCCTATCTTCTGTTCTCCTTCTTGGGACCATACTCTGGTATTGCATTCCTTGCAGACGGCTCCTTTCGAGCCTTTGGAGTCGGTGGGCCTGAAGTTCTTGACACTCAAAGTGGTGTTTCTTGTGGCTATTGCATCTAACACTTGTTGCCGGGGGCACTTACCTGCGGGGGTCCAGCTCCTTATCTCTCTGCTGCACTCACTCTCCCCCCCACCGACGCCGCTCCTGACATCGTGGCCGCTGCGGGGAGAGAGCAAAAACTACAATTCCGGCGTCCCCTGACTGCCACCGGGGGCGCCGTACCGACGGAGCATCCAGCAGCGCCCGGAGGCGCATAAGAGGCAGCCGCCCCTGCTGCTGAGCGGGGGACACTTGTTGCCGGGGGCACTTACCTGCGGGGGTCCAGCTCCTTATCTCTCTGCTGCACTCGCTCTCCCCCCCACCGACGCCGCTCCTGACATCGCGGCCGCTGCGGGGAGAGAGCAAAAACTACAATTCCCGGCGTCCCCTGACTGCCACCGGGGGCGCCGTACCGACGGAGCATCCAGCAGCGCCCGGAGACGCATAAGAGGCAGCCGCCCCTACTGCTGAGCGGGGGACACTTGTTGCCGGGGGCACTTACCTGCGGGGGTCCAGCTCCTTATCTCTCTGCTGCACTCGCTCTCCCCCCCACCGACGCCGCTCCTGACATCGCGGCCGCTGCGGGGAGAGAGCAAAAACTACAATTCCCGGCGTCCCCTGACTGCCACCGAGGGCGCCGTACCGACAGAGCATCCAGCAGCGCCCGGAGGCGCATAAGAGGCAGCCGCCCCTGCTGCTGAGCGGGGGACACTTGTTGCCGTGGGCACTTACCTGCGGGGGTCCAGCTCCTTATCTCTCTGCTGCACTCGCTCTCCCCCCCACCGACGCCGCTCCTGACATCGCGGCCGCTGCGGGGAGAGAGCAAAAACTACAATTCCCGGCGTCCCCTGACTGCCACCGAGGGCGCCGTACCGACGGAGCATCCAGCAGCGCCCGGAGGCGCATAAGAGGCAGCCGCCCCTCCCGCCTCGCGGGACGCACGCGGGACCAGCCGGGCTAAGCCCGGGACAAGGGCAGGGCCATCTGCGGCCATCAGAGGCCAGAGGAGGACGGGCCGGGCCACCCCCCTTGGCCGTGCACCAAAAGGAGGTAAAAGAACTTGTTTGGAAACATCCTTTGCCCCGGGTGGTGCCTGTCGCTATTTACACTATGACACGCAAGGGGGGCCGAAAAAATTCCACACAGTCAAGTGACCTGGCTAAGGGGACCCTGGTCCACTACTTCACCAAAACAACACCACTTACAGTCCAACAAACAGTAAGAACAGAACGAAGACGACTGTCTATAGACTGTCCCATAAGTGACTCCTCCCCCCCACAGTCAACTCCCGCTCCACAAAGCTTATCATTGTTAGAGGAACTTAATAGTTTATGCAACACCAAGTATACTGCTGTCGAGACCACCCCTGAGCAAATTAGTGCTTCTACCCGTCCTATAGTCATTACAAGTCCCCAATCCTGCATTTTATCCCCACCATATGGAAATCTCCTGGGTACGCCAATTTCTTCACTGGCTATAGATAACACTAACCCCACAATGTCCCTCTCGGATCTTTCTGGTATAAAGCAGCAAAAACTGTCATTGAACTCACCACTGCTTATTACCCTTTCCCCAGAAACAAGTAAGGATCCCGCGAATCTGTTAGTCCCTGTATCCCTTACCTCACCAACCCTGTTGGCTCAGATGCAAACCATGATCAACTCTTTGATACATCCCCTGATACAAAGAATGAACAATCTTGGGGAGAGGATCGTGGCAATTGAGGAAATGACTAAGACAAACTCACTACTTCTAAAAAGTATGGTCAGCTCTAATCACTCACAGTCTCTTACCAATACTGCAGAGTCTTTAACAACTCCTCAAAGTAACATCAACCAACTCCGACCAGCAGTCTCACATTCGTTAATTCCAACTATCCAGAATGTGCCCGCAAAACGTATAATACCACATAGTTGTTCACTTGAAACTGGGTTGAATAAAGTATCTACATCATCCAAAAGGTCACTCCCCAATCCAGTGAATATTCCACAAAAAACTAACCACATACAACTACCACCGGAGGCTGCTCCGTTTGTGTGCGTCCTTTCTGGAGTCCCAGTACTTACCAATGGAAAAACAGAAAGTCAACAAGAACTAACAAACAAGACACTGTTTTGGTTAGCAAAGAATAGACCCCTGCCTCCTGATATCGACGGTAGAATATTAGGTGTTAGAAGGGTGGGTTGGCTGGGCCCGCTTCGAAAAAAGAGACCTGGCGATCTGGTGCTAATAAAGTTTAGAAATAGTAATGTTGTCCCATACCTCCAGACCTGGCAACCACAGATAGGAGATGGGCCTATACATACCTGGGGACTATCTGACTTTTATCCCAGAGAAGCATTTCTCCCCTATACAAGTTTAAAGAAGAGAGAAACTTTTGGTTGGGCCGAAATGGCGCCAGGGTGAGGGGCACTAACACCCAGACTTGACCTAACATACTCCGCAATGATCTATGTGGTACCTGATTTCTTTTAAAGATTTATGCTATAATATTACATGTTGTAAAATGAGATGAAATGAAATGTAATGGTGATTATATATATTGCAATGTGCTTTTATGATTTTATACTTTTAAATCGAATAAAGCTAATGAAACTGAACTGCATCTGCCAGGCATATTGGTGAGCTGGGTGCCTTCCTGCGGTCTGCTCCATTTTGCGTCATTTTATCTGATCGTGTAGTCTTGCGCCCTCATCCTACGTTTATTCCTGGGGTGGATTCTTATTTTCACCGTTCTGCTGAACTGGTTCTTCCGATTCTTTGTCCTGATCCTTCCTCGGCTGTGGATTGCCCTCTCCGCCTGTTGGATGTGCGTCGTGCATTGTTGGTTTAGTTATCACGCACTTCTTCCTTTTGTAAGATTGACAATTTGTTTGTCAATTTTGGTTTGTCTCGTCGGGGCCTGACGCCCTCCCTGTCCACTGTCGGTCGTTGGTTTAAGGAGGCCATACTGTTGGCTTATGGTTCTATTTCTGTACTCCCCCCTCTTCCTGTTGGGGGTCGGTCCACCAGATCTGTTTCTCTATCGTGGACCGCTTTTATGGGGGTGTCCATGAGGGATGTTTGCCGGGCTGCCTCTTGGTCGTCCCCGCATACTTTCCTGTCCCCTTATTGCCTTCGGATTGGGAGTGGGGGTTCTGTTTTCCTTTGCCTCTTCTGTACTCTCGGTTGGGATTCCTTGAGGTGTATGTTTCTATGGAATATTTGTACCTCTTGTGTTTGCAATATGTTTCTCTGCATGATTTCTGTGGAGTGTTTTCCTTGCATGAAGCTGATTGCTTTGGTATCGGCTCATGGGTAATTACTGTGGCGAGGAAGACAGGACAAGGAGGTAATGCCCCGGTTACTTACCGGTAATCTTCATTACTCAGAGTCCATGTCTTCGTCGCCACAGTATAGTTTCCCTTCCATCCCGGCCCTGGTGGTGGCTTCATGTCTGCAGCTTGGTTTTTCAGGTCGATTGGCTGTATCTGTATCCCTTTAAAGGATTGGCTGGAGACACTGAGGGCCATCTTGGAGGAGGGAGAGGGAGACTTGACCGTTTTTTTATACTTGGAGTTCTGTGTGGAGCCGGAGGCTCATGGGCAATCACTGTGGCGAGGAAGACATGGACTCGGAGTAATGAAGATTAACGGTAAGTAACCGGGGCATTACAGCAGGTAAGGAGCTTTGCCATCTACGAGAGGCTGGGTGATGTCTGCTAGGTAGCAATGAGACAAGAGGGTTAACCATAGTGAAATGTTTCCCAAAAATGTTAATGAAAATATCTTGTGAAAGTCCTATATGATTTAGATGTGGCACCACGAGAAGCACACTTTAAAATTAAATGTACCTTTTGTACGTGTAAGGGGAGAGGAACACCCAAAATATACCAGAAATGCTTTAGCATTGTTATGAACATCTGCATGCAGCGGCTGCCGGTGCAGGTAAGCGCAGTGGGGCGGCTGGGGGGAGTCATCAGACGACAGAATCGGGAAAATTACATTAATTAATGAATCCTATTCTGTTGTCTGTCGATTTCCCTCCCTGCCCCGCCCCACTAAGCTTACCTACACCCGCCACAACTGTCTGCACATCAATTAAATATCAATTAAATGTGTGCCCCTAGCCAGGTCCAATGGGTCTGCCTGTAGCCCCGCCCCTGTAGGTCCTCCCACAAGCCCACCCCCTAGTCCACATCTCAATTTGGTGAGTACCTGCACTTATTTATTTCCATTTAAAGCACTTGGTATTCCACACCTAATTGTCTATATTTTGAGTCTTTGACCCCATAATGAGAGTAACCCGCGGCACGGAATATAGGAGTCCAAATCTGCATGCAGAGTGCGCGTTCTGGGGACAAATCTACTCAATTTACCGTCTGTCCTCAGCAACAGGAAAAAAGAGACTAAGGCGTGTCTGCCGATCAGGGAGTCTGAGGAGGGGATTGGGATGGCTGTCAGAGTGAAGGGAAGGGTGTGGTCCAGAAAGGGGAAGCATCACATGCTTGCCTCGTGCCTTAGAAGTGGTGAGGCAGGGGATGAGAATGTGGCCAGGCTGCACGAGCAGACCAATCCCAAGGAGATTTTACCAGCTGTAATTTCAGGCCAGTAAAATCAGGTTTGCTGTTCCATCACCTGGGAAACCCAGGATTAGCAACACTGGACCAGCTGAGATTGGGCTAAGGAGCATCAGTACGATTCGTACTTGGGCTTAAAATTACTGGGTTGTACAGGAAGGTTGCCATAAATGATTCCCAATGCGTCCTTACAGGTATCCTCGTTGGTTATGCTATAAACAGATACAGTGCAGGAGAGCTGGCAGACAGACTTTTCATTTTTAAAACAAATGACTGAACAGTTTCTCGTTGCACGCAGGCCACCGTTTGCTGCTAATGGAATGTTAACTGCGTTTTAAATAACTGAATAAATCTGCCGATCCATAAAAGATTCATTTAGAAGGAGTACAATTCATCTCCAGCCCTACTGCTCTCGCTGACGTGCGACATGTTCTTTTCGATTTTTCCTCGTCTGAGCCATTGTCATGCAGGGCGTCACCTGGGCTGGAACACGCTGATTTAATTGGTAAAGCATGGCAGATTAATAGCATGACAAGGTCACCATATGAAGGAGAGATGGTGTCCAAACAATGCTTCTTAGCACGTTCACAGTTGCAACAATCCTTCACAGAGAAAGGCTGGGGAAATATCACTCAATCATTTCCGTCTTTTTACAGAATACTTGATGAACAGTTGCTTCTTTTTTTGCAAATGAAGGTACTGTGAACCACAGATGATTGTCCAATAATACATCTTTTTAGACGATGCAATTTTATGTATTGAGGGCCAGGGAATGGGAATAATGTAAAGCAGGTTATGTTCTTTGCTAAGGTGTGAACGGCATAAGCAGAAATAAATCAGTAATCTGGCGGGCTGACAACGTATGATAAATTGTCAGATTTATTTTTGCTTAAAGTATTTATCAGTGAATACAGACTCTAAGCGCTTGTTTAGCTATGCTGGGTTGCAGTTGTTATACACATTAGCAAATGAGTCAACATTTTAACATTCATTAAAATCTCCTACGTGTTATGTATCTGTATTGGAAATTCTATAAAACAAAATATTATTGTTTAGTATAAACCTAGCTACAAAACAATATAGTGTGTTTAAGTTCAATGGGAAGCGGGTGTGGGGGAGGTTGTGGACTGAATCATAGTGGGCAGGGGCTGTGGCACCTGCCTGTGAATGGGGGTGGTGTGGCAGGGGGGAATGGATTAAAAAAAAATGTACCTTCTCCGCTGCGCCGTCGTGCACCTCTCTTCCATCCTCTTCAGATCTGCTGGAAGCACTCAGGTTTCTGGACTCTCCCAGCCAATCACTACGCAGCATAAGCAGCATCGTGATTGGTCTGAGTGGTGCAGTGCCTGGGAGGCTGACCATGTTCTCCAAAGAGATGTGCAACACAACCCCATGGAGAACATGCTATGGCCGCAAGATGGTGTGGCCGACCACAGAGGGTCGGTAAAGCAGTCATGCGCACTTACAAGAGTGCAAACCACTCCTCACTCTGCTCTGGCGTCACAGAGCCCAACACTGCCCTAGTTGCCGCATAGAAAAATAAAATTACAATAACGTCCTGTTATTATCATTTTATTTTCCTTTTATGCACTGCTGAAATAGCAGTGGAAAGACGCTCCTATGCCTTAGCAGAGGAGCCACCACCGGCAGGGGACTCTGAAGTTCCTAAGGACTACAGGCAGTCTTGGCATTGCAGTGTTGACAGAGGAATCACCTTGCAATAAGGTGGTTGCTTGAAGAGTAGTGTCTTGAGTTTTTAGTTTTTTGGGCTGGAGGTATCTTTGCCTATACATATATTTGTAGGGGTTTCCAAGCAGCCCATTTCACCTTTCTATTGTATCATTCACATTTTGTTTCTACCAATTACAGCATATAGTATAGAGCAATGGGCCAGCCCACATCAGCCATTTGCTAACTTATTGAGAATGACAGTATTCTGCTTTTTCACAAGGAGAATATTCACACACAAAGTAGTTGTTCCTCACTGTAAGGGGTTATCATGTCAATGTGTGCATTTTGAGACCAAAAATATGTTTGCTCTTAGCTAATGATATGTTATGTATTGTTATGTTACTTAATTTTTGTATAGCGCCATATCACTGGCAGGTCTCCAAGCACTTTAGAGAGAGAGGCCAGAGTGAGGTTCCGTGACGGTTCCGTGACGACTTGAACCCGTGTTTTCAAGTTTGTCGGAAATATATAATATTGGTATCAGTGAACCGCAAATGATCCATTTAGTATATCCTGGTGTTTTCGCTATGCTACGAGCAAGAGCACTCCTTCTATTGACATATTTCTGATCTACCCACGGCATCCATCTTAGATCATGGCCGCCATTTTGTGATTCTTGCCCTCACATATGCAATAGCCTCTGATCACTTCATTTCGATTAAGGACACGTAACCTTAGCCGGAGATTCACCTCTTTCTTGAACACGTGCACCTTAAACCAGATCACGCTGTAGCTGCATGACTCGACAAAGGCTGCCTCCTCTGCCCGAGGCCAGCCCTGCCAAACTGGTCTTCGTGTCCATTGTACCTGATCATGATTAGGCGGCCGAAGCCGGTAGCCTTGCCCATTTACAACCCACAAACATCCCTTATCCCACTTTTCTATCTTCCACACCTGGCTCTGTTTCTTTCTTTCTGAATCTTTATTAGGGGGAGGTAACGAACTTTACGATGAGGCGGTCCGGGTCCTGAATGCAATATTGACAGGGAATTGTGACAAACTAGTGGGAACCCCTCTCTTCGCAATGTTTGGCCTCAGATATTATCGACGGTTCCTGTGTAACGCCAAATATTTATTGTTTTAGACACAAAGGTTTTGGGAATGTATTACATGTAAAGAATTTGCCCCTAGCATAAAAAACAGTATATAAGGAGCAGCCCTCTTTGTACAAATCGAACAGGCTCCTGATTCCGGCCCGTGTGTAGTATCTGTGACTTCTGTGTCCCTGCAGTAATAAACCTTTGGTCTTTGACGCCACCATCGAGAAGCCCGTGTTTCTGTTTATTTGTGCACCAAGGCAGGTTGGAACTCCGGGGTCTTTGGGTGTTGTTCCCTGACACCTCTGGACGGAACCAAAAAGTCCAGAACTCCAATTGGCGCCCAACGTGGGGCGACGTCATTCGGTACCGGTCCAAAAGCCTGAAGAGTTCGAGAAGCTTCGTGTGAAGATTCCTGAGGGAGGCGCCCCACTTCATCGATCCCGGCATATCGCAAAAGTGGCCCGAAGTTCTCTTCCACGAGGGTTTCCCGTTCAGGACGGCTGCAGTGGGCCGTTGCCTTGACCGTCGCCCTGTCTTGGACCCGAGGTGCAGTCCTTAGTACGGCGAAACGTGACGGGTTTCTCCTTGGTGACGTCTTCAGTGACTCAGTTAAGTATTTAGTGATAGCTAGCTGGTTACTTTGTGAGGATTGTTAAAAATCCTTGATCGGTTCTTGGTTTGGTTTGGTTTTGTCAGATTATCACTGGTTGTTCTAGTTACGATAATCTATTTGGTTTAGTTTGGGTATCGATACATCAGTTCGTTTTGGTAGGCCTAAGTTCTTGGTTCGAGTGCACATATTTGTTCCGTGTTTGTTTGTTTTGTGTTCCGGACTGAAAATGGTAAGTCGGAAAATGTTGTCTTGTTTTAGTTGCAACAGTGACTCACGATTGGAGGACTCTTGTCTGGTTCCTCCGATTGGGACTCCCCTATATGATTTATATTGTAAACATGGCGTGGGTCCTATATCTTATAATGAGGTATGGGTCCGTTATTGTAAGAAGGATGGTGTCCTTAGTTGGCCACTGCATGGTAGTTTTGAACCAGAGATTCTCGACAACTTAGAAGCGAAATTGTTCAGGAAGAAAGCCCGGCCGGCAATGTTTGATTCTTTCCGTTACTGGCGAAAAGAATCCAAACAGAGAGAAATGAAAAGGTTGAAGAAAGAACAGAAAGAACAAGAAGAGTTAACTCTAGAGCAAGCGGCTAAACAGTTGCAGGCTAACGAGTGTGAAAAGGCCATAGATGTAGCTATTCGAGAGCATAATTTAGCGATTGACAAGTGCTATCCTGCCTTGCCATCGAAAATGGCTAAGATACTGGAGGATTCTGAAAACGATCCTCTGCTATCTTATCTGTTAAGGTCACCTCCACCGTATGCACAAGGTGCTACGGCTCCGCCTGTCCCGAATGGTCAATTGCCGGTTGCTGGACAACCTGGTGTTCCTGCTCCTATCCCTCAGAATCAAGTTCCCGTACCTCCTGTGATGAATGTGAATGTTCCTACAGCTCCTTCTCTACCTGCACTGCCAGCTTCCATACCTACTTCTGTACCTACTGCTCCAGAAACTATTTTTCTCGATACTCCTACTGATCCGTTATCTATTCCTACCTCTACTGCGTTCTCTATGTCTGCGAGTGTGCTAACTCCACTTTCTGTTCGTCGAAGAATCACTGATTCTGTTACTAATATGCTGTCTCCTTTATATAAAACTTTAATCAAGACTCCTACTCCTGATTCTGTTCAGAGACGTAGTCAGCTTCCAAGTACTGAGGAACGAGGAATTTTAGATTCCACGGCTCTCAGATGGATTTCGAAGGGTAGAAGATATAGTACGAGAGATGTGTTAGACACATTTATGCAGTGGAACGAACCAACGCAACGGTACGTCTTTGATGAGATGTGCTCGTTGTTACGGGAGGAAATAGAAGAAGATGATGTCGAATCAGATTTGGAAGATTTAATTAGGATTCAAAAAGAGTTCGCTGCTGGAATGATAGTGGGTGAGAATATAAAGGAAGCGATGGAACTTATTTTAAGTTTTAGGAATGATCCATCTCTTCGTTCACCGAGAGACTTAGAAAAAGGTAAAGTGAAGCCAAGTCGCCAATATCCTATGAGGGAGGTTCCTCCAATTTGGCGCGAAGCAATACAACGTGATGATAATGCAGGTATTGCAGCTGCTCCAGCACAGTTCCAACGAGTGTGGATACACATTCCATGGAAGCGAGCTGAAGTGTTAGCGGTGAAACAGGCCTTGCCAGATCCACGTAAAAATCCAGCCGGATATTACAAGGAATTAACACAGACAGTTGAGGCTTGTATAATGAATCTAGCCGACATCGATATGTTGTTTGGTAACGTAGTTCCGCAACCAGTGTGGGCTAAAATCCGTAGAGAGGATCATCAAGCTGCCTTAGGTGGTGATTGGGCAGCTATCACTGCAGCAGATGGTCAACAAATAGGTGGTGCAAAACCCGAACCTCTGATTGCTGATCTTCCAGGTAGAATAATTGATCTAATGAAGACTCTGATGCCCGCATTACGTGTAAATTGGGATAAGTTGTCAGCATGCAGGCAGAAGAAAGACGAAAGTGTCTCCGACTTCTTCACGAGGTTCGAAGAGACTTTTGTAGATCATAGTGGTCAGGACATGAGTACAGAAGGAGGGCAAAGACTGTTTGTAGATAAATTTGTGCATAATTTGTTACCTGAATTATGCAATAAATTAAAGGATTCAGAAAGTGCGTGGGCTGTATCTACGACAGCGCAAATACTTGCGACTGCACAGTACTACGAAAATAGAGATAAAGAGGAAAAGGAGAAATCAGAAAAGAAAACGAAAGATTTAAAAACTAAAGTTCTTTTGCAGCAGGCGTATCCGCCTCGCACGAATCAGACTAATACGCAGCAAGGTTCATACCAAAGGACAGATTATGGTTCATCAAGACCTCAATATCAGTGGAATCAGTGTGCGTACTGCAAGAAAGAGGGTCACTATAAAAATGAATGTCCGATCTTAGCGCAAAATAATGCAGCAGCAGCTCAGAGAGGTCGTGGTGGTTTTGTGCAGAATTCTAGAGGACGAGGACGAGGTGCTATGCCTCCACAAACGAATGATCGTCCCTCCAATCACTTTGATCAGCGAAATGGACAATCTGCTCAGCAAAATAGATCTCAACAGTATCTTGTTGAGGACTATAATGAAGTAGATGAGGGTTTTCAGCAAAATGGGTACTAGGACAGCCATGGACAGAGAGAGGGAGTAGTATCAGTTCCAGTGGATCAGAGTGGGCCTTATGTCGCAGTAGCAACATCAGGTGTAGTCGAACCGTTTCTGTTGGATACTGGTGCCGCAAAAAGTTCTATCATTCATGCGAAACTCCCTGGCGCACCTTTGTCCGGCTCAACAAATGTTTCCGTAGGTTTTTCAGGCGCCCCTGTTTACAACCCGATATCTGGTCCTTTGTCTATTTCTGTTGGACCGTGCCAATTGAAAGCACCCCTGATTTTGACGACAGGTTGTAATGAAAATCTGCTTGGTTTAGATTTGTTAAAACGACTATATGCGACATTGTACTGTTCTCCGGAAGGAGTACAGCTTACGTTGGGTAAAAATATCATCTCTCCGATGTACTTGTCAATGGATGCACTCCCGCCGGAGCTACATTCACTCCCTGATTCTCTTTGGGCGACTGGTCCTAATGATGTAGGTCTCCTAGAAATTCCACCGTATGTGGTAACTTTAAAAACAAATGTGAAATTTCCTAGAATTCCCCAATATAAAATATCGAGTGAAGGTGAGCGTGCACTTTTATTGATTGTGCAAGACTTGATTAAGAAAGGTGTGGTTGAAGAAACTAGAGGTAATGTCTGTAACAGTCCTGTCTTACCGATTCTGAAGCGAACTGATCCTACAAAACCTCCAGTTTATAGGTTTGTCATAGACCTTAGAGAAGTTAATAAGATTGTAGTCCCGCAGTTTCCTGTAGTGCCAGACATTACTGCCTTGTTAACATTGATTCCTGCCACAGCTACATGGTTCTCAGTTATTGACTTAAAGAATGCCTTTTTCAGCATTCCGATAGCCGAAGAAAGTAGGGATATTTTCGGCTTCTGTCTAGGAGGTCGTAGTTTCAGATTTAAACGCGCTCCACAAGGCTATTGTGAAAGTCCATCCATTTATAGTCAAGCATTAAAAAGCCAGTTAGATTCTTTTGTCCTTCCTCCAGGTTCTGCCCTAGTACAGTACGTAGACGATCTTCTAGTGGCTGCCGATGACAAGGAAACTTGCAAAGCAGCTACAATTTCCCTATTACATCATTTGTCTAATTTGAATCACAAGGTGTCTCCTTCCAAAATGCAATATTGCTGCCAAGAAGTGACCTACCTAGGTCATCTCTTGTCAAAGGAGGGAAGGAAGTTGACCCCAGAAAGAATAAAAGCAATTACACAGATGAGTGTTCCACGCACACAGAGAGAAGTACGTGCCTTCCTAGGTATTACCTCTTACTGTAGGCAGTGGATTCCAAATTTTTCTCTTTTAGCGAAACCATTGGTAGCTTTGACTGGGAAAAATGTTCCGAGTCCGGTGCCATGGTCTGATGAATGTCAAGAAAGTTTTACTGAATTACGAAAAGCATTGTGTTCAGCTCCTGTATTGGGTACACCTGATTACAGTAAGCCATTCACACTCTACGTTCACGAAAGAGAAGGTTGCGCGTTGAGTGTTCTGACACAGAAGTTCGGTGATAAACAACGCCCTTGTGCGTATTTTTCATCAACATTAGATCCGGTAGCTAGAGCGTTACCTAGTTGTTTGAGAGCTACAGCGGCAGCTGCAGCTTCCATTCGACAATCTGCTGGTTTGGTGATGAATAACATGCTAGTGGTCATGGTTCCTCATGCAGTGGATACACTCATGAACCGAACGAAGACTCAACACCTTACTAGTGCGAGATTATCTGGTTACGAGCTGACATTACTAGCGAGTCATATTCAGATCAAAAGATGCAATGTACTGAATCCAGCAACATTATTGCCGACTGATCAAGAGTCGAGTGATTCCGAGCCACATGATTGCCATTTCAAAACGGAGGAAGAGACAAAAGGACGCATCGATTTGAAAGATACTCCCCTATCAGATCCGGATGGTACGCTGTATGTGGACGGGTCATGTTTTAAATTGGAAAATGGTGATGTGACTGCTGCTTACGCAGTAACGACTTTGAAGACGATTGTGGAGACTGCAAGAGTAAGTCAGAATTCTGCCCAAGCTGCAGAATTAATAGCTCTAACGAGAGCGTGTGTTTTAGCTGAGGGAAAGAGAGTGAATGTGTTTACAGATAGTCAGTACGCATTTGGCGTGGCCCATAGTTTTGGCCGGTTGTGGAGAGAAAGAGGTTTCATTACGTCCCATGGGACTAAGATCCAGCATGGTCAGCTAGTTAACGACTTGTTGGAATCTCTAACCTTGCCGACTGAAGTTGCGATTGTGAAGTGCAGTGCTCATAAAGCAATCACGGATGATGTTGGTCGTGGGAATGCTTTTGCTGACGAAATCGCTAAACAGACAGCTAGAGACACGATGAGCAGAATGTATGTTGCTACGTCTGCAAGATGGATTGCTGAGTCTGGAATGTGTGAGGATACTATGGAAAGTGTGAAAGAGATTCAGAAAGAAGCGACTGAGGAAGAGAAACGTGTATGGAGAGAAAGTACGGGCAAGTTGGACTCGAATGGATGTTGGATTGATTTGACAGAACAGCAGCGTTGGATGTTGCCCGATGCGTATGTGCTTGCAGTAGTGACGATGGCGCATATAAGTTCTAAAGGGATATGTAAGATGTTAGCTCCGGTCTGGAAGAATGAGGGAATCAGTAAGTGTGCAGAGAGAGTGGTGAAAAATTGTATGGTGTGCTTGATGCATAATCCTGGCAAGGGAACTCCAACTCCAGCTGGTCATTTCGCTCCTCCTTCCTGCCCCTTTGAAGTAATTCAGTTAGACTTCATTCACATGGAACGCTGCAACAATTTGAAATATGTCCTGGTGGTAGTTTGTGCTTTTTCCAGGTGGATAGAAGCATACCCACTAAAGGACAACACTGCCCTATCTACTGCCAAAATTCTTCTCAAGGAATTTTTCCCTAGATATGGAATGCCACGGATTGTATGGTCAGATAACGGAAGTGAGTTTATAGGGAAAGTTATGCAGAGTGTATGTGCCGGCCTAGGATTGAAACAGAAATTTCACAGTGCAAACCATCCCCAGTCTGCTGGTTTAGTTGAGGGTTACAATGGCACCCTCAAGTTGAAAATAGCCAAAATACAAGCATCCACAGGTTTAGCCTGGCCAGACGCACTTCCCTTGGCCTTGTTATCAACGAGAGCAACAGTACATTCTAGAATAGGGCTTAGTCCGTACGAGATAGTCTTTGGCCGCCCAGCAAATATCTGGGGTGTGCCAAGACCTAAACAATTTTGCTCCATTGAATATCCTATGTTGATAGACTACCTTTACGACTTGACTGCTAAATTGAGTCTTATTCATCAACAGGTTTTCGATGCTTTGCCAAAACCTCCGGAGAGTCCAGGGCACCAGCTGAAACCGGGTGACTTCATTGTAATCAAGAACTTCGCGAGGACGAAGAACCTTCAGCCAAGATTTGTGGGGCCTTTTCAGATCTTACTGGCAACGAGGACAGCAGTTCGTGTAGCTGGCCGCAAGCACTGGATACACGCCTCTCACGTAAAGCGTGTTCCTTTGCCGCTCCCTTACGACGACTGGGTGAAAAAGGGAATTGGTGCCTCCGAATCTGAAATCACACCGAAGTTCATCTCTTTCAGCGATGCCGAATTGATTACTGACACTTCAAAACCTGACTCTCCTCCAGAAAAGACTCCTTTGAACATTGAACATTTGTCTCCAGCATCAGAAGAAACTTTGTTATCTGCGAACTTAAACTCTGCAACAGCTGCTAGTGATACGCTATTTTCCGATCAGACAGTACCAGCGAAGCAGAGATACAACCTAAGAAGCCATAAAATGGACAAATAAAGCAGGCAACTGCATATTGTGATTTTGATATATTGAACTTTTGCCTTCAGCCAGGAAGTTTACTATTGTTTATTGTTTTTAAAAAATTGCCTTGCCGTCTGGGTAGCCGTAGGGTCGTGGCTGTGTGCCTAGTTTGAATTTGCAGGGGTCTGACACAAGGTCGATCCTTCTGTTGGTTCTGGGAACTCCCAGGGCTGATAGAGGCATTTTCATCTACGTACACATCATCAGTGGTCGCGAGCGGATTGTAGAAGATGGAGCTTCCTGCGCTGCAACGAGAAAATGTGATTTATGTTCGCAGAAACAGACTTAATAGAATTCTTCATAGCAAATGCTTTTTGATGCAATGTGCCATTACATTTTTGATTATTTTAGCAACATTGGTGGGTGGAATCGTCTTTAGTGTAAATTTGATTTTTGTGCCAGTTACTACAGTACCTCCCCTTGATCCTGCTATTTCTACTGTTTCTTCTATACACTCTTTTCACTCATTTCCGGAACATGAGCAAGCCAGACGCTCAGAGTTCATTAACAACACTTTTGTACAGCTCTTGCATCAACACCAACTGGTAGTTAACACTACAGACTGCTGGGTGTGTGGCTTGATACCCCACACTATGGACAAAGGTATTCCCTATCTGGTTTTGCCTTACAGCTATAATGGATCATTTCAGGCCTTCCAAACCATCTTTGCTTATGCCCTTGAAACCTATCCTCCACGTCCACCGCGTTCCACTAAATATAACTCTGCCAACAAAGCCTTAGTCCAGGGAATTATTGACATGGTCAAGAACGTCAATAATACTCCATCTTACCCTAGAGACGAATTGCGAGTATATTTAAGTTGGAATACTTCAGAGTATCGCCTTAGTTTAGGAGAAAGCAAGCGTAAAAGCTCAACTCCAATCTGGGTCGTACCTCACCGAGGTCAGGTCTGTTTGCAAGGTAATGGGAGAAATCCGAGAGCTCAGCTAGGGAGGAGTGAGTGCGTAGAGACTTATGTGTTTCCGGCTAACTCTTCCCCTGCCTTTCTTACTGCTAGGGGTACCTACTTCATTTGTCGAGACAGAGCATATACATGGTTGCCTGCCGACTTTTCAGGATCATGTTACATTGCTCGATTGTTGCCTCCGACATACACTGCTTCATCTGATTACCACAGAACCAGAATAGCGAGAGGTGTCTTCAGCAAGGAAGATACCGCTGGTCAGGAAGCTGGAGACTTCTTCAAAGGCTTCCTTCCGTTCTGGGGACCTATGGCCAATAGTAGAAACATACGTCAGCTAACACGGGTAGTTGAATCTACTATTACCGAAACGGCTGGTGCCCTTAGCAATCTGACAGCTGAGCTTCAGGCGGATAGGCTCATGACGTTGCAGAACCGTATGGTTCTAGACGTTATACTTGCAGATCGAGGTGGGGTATGTAGAATGATCCAGTCGAGCTGCTGTGTCTTTATTCCTAATAATGCTCCAACAGTCTATGAGGCGATCTCTAAGTTGCACAAGATTTCAGATTCCATACATGTAGACAAGGGAAACTGGTCCTTCATGGAGTGGTTTTGGACTCTGATATCAGCGTGGGGATGGAAGGTTCTGATGGTCATTGGTGTCATCTTAGTATTCCTATTCTCATGTTGTCTGATTATCCAGTGTGGTCCTGCTCTGTGTAGTCTTTGTACTGCAACTTGTCTCAGAAAACCACCTGCGTTTGGAGAAAAGACACGAGAAAGGATGATGATACAACAGCATGTCACTGACCTGATGAGCATAGAACTAGATTCTGACATAGACTGAGTAATTGCCTATGTAAGGGCAAAAGGAGGGTCTGAGGTTCCGTGACGGTTCCGTGACGACTTGAACCCGTGTTTTCAAGTTTGTCGGAAATATATAATATTGGTATCAGTGAACCGCAAATGATCCATTTAGTATATCCTGGTGTTTTCGCTATGCTACGAGCAAGAGCACTCCTTCTATTGACATATTTCTGATCTACCCACGGCATCCATCTTAGATCATGGCCGCCATTTTGTGATTCTTGCCCTCACATATGCAATAGCCTCTGATCACTTCATTTCGATTAAGGACACGTAACCTTAGCCGGAGATTCACCTCTTTCTTGAACACGTGCACCTTAAACCAGATCACGCTGTAGCTGCATGACTCGACAAAGGCTGCCTCCTCTGCCCGAGGCCAGCCCTGCCAAACTGGTCTTCGTGTCCATTGTACCTGATCATGATTAGGCGGCCGAAGCCGGTAGCCTTGCCCATTTACAACCCACAAACATCCCTTATCCCACTTTTCTATCTTCCACACCTGGCTCTGTTTCTTTCTTTCTGAATCTTTATTAGGGGGAGGTAACGAACTTTACGATGAGGCGGTCCGGGTCCTGAATGCAATATTGACAGGGAATTGTGACAAACTAGTGGGAACCCCTCTCTTCGCAATGTTTGGCCTCAGATATTATCGACGGTTCCTGTGTAACGCCAAATATTTATTGTTTTAGACACAAAGGTTTTGGGAATGTATTACATGTAAAGAATTTGCCCCTAGCATAAAAAACAGTATATAAGGAGCAGCCCTCTTTGTACAAATCGAACAGGCTCCTGATTACTGCCCGTGTGTAGTATCTGTGACTTCTGTGTCCCTGCAGTAATAAACCTTTGGTCTTTGACGCCACCACCGAGAAGCCCGTGTTTCTGTTTATTTGTGCACCAAGGCAGGTTGGAACTCCGGGGTCTTTGGGTGTTGTTCCCTGACACCTCTGGACGGAACCAAAAAGTCCAGAACTCCAAGAGGCCATTTGATAGTAACATAACAGCTCTACAAGGAAGGGGTAGTTTAAGCAGTACCTAAGGCCACCCTGAATAGAACAGTTTTGAGATGTTTTCTAAAGGGGAGGAGTGCAGGTTCCTTCCGAAGGTGGTCAGGCAGCTGGTTCCAAAGTTGTGGGAGTAAGGCCAAGAAGGCTCTACTCCCTTTGGATACCGTGTTGCAGTGTGGAGTAGTCAGGCGACAAGCTTGTGATGAACGCAGTGTACGGCCCGGAACATAATTCTCAAGGCGATTTTTGATGTAGGCTGGGGCATTACCATAAATTGCCTTATGGCCAATGCAGAGACCCTTGAACTTCACTCTCTGCTTAATGGGGAGCCAGTGCTGCTTACACAGTAAAGGGGTGGCATGAGAGCTCCTGGGAAGCCTAAATATCAGCCTGGCGGCATCATTCAGTATCACTTGCAGCTTGTGAATTAATGTCTGGGGAGGCCGATGTATAGGGCATTCCCATAGTCAAGTCTGGAGATAATTGTAGCTTACACAATGGTCTGTAATGATGTCATTGAGAGGATAGGGAATAGTTTCCGCAGTTTTCTCATGAGCCCTATACAGGTACCAACCACTGAATTAACTTGGTTGGCCATGGAGAGCTCAGAGTCTATTTTTAGTCCCAGGCTTTCCACAACGGATACTGGGGTGGGTGTATCGCCCATCTCTTGGGGCCAGAAAAGGTTGTTCCAGGGGTTATTTTGTAGGGATGACAAGGAATTATGTTTTGTCTGGGTTGATTTTTAAGGAATCAGTTGTCATCCAGTTTACTATAAATCTGAGAATGTTTTGCTCCAGCTCTTGAGTATGTGTGGAATTGTCGATCCGGGGGTTGAGTATCATTCGCGTAGTTAAAGATTTGGCAGTCCATGTGAGCCAGGGCCACCACTGAAGGCTGCAGATATATATTGAAAGGAAGTGGGGACAAAGCAGAGCCCTGGGGGACGCCGCAGGTGAGAAAGTCCCTGTCTGATACCTGCTCCCCCCAATTGAACCCTTTAGGACCGGCCCGACAGGAAAGATTCCAGTCACTGGTGTGCCAGCTTTTTTTTTTTAACACTTTTTATTATTGAAGTTTTTGAATCATGTTCAATAGATAGACATATAGTACAATATTAGCAAAACAAGTACAAAATCATAATGATACAGAAGGCAACTTCCAAAATTACTCAAAATACGATTTCCAAATCTTATCAAATTTCCTCAGCCCCCCAATTCGTTGTGCATAACGATATTCGCTAGTTCGAACATTCCTCATTTTCTGAAACCAGGCATTAAATGATGGTGCATGTATTGATTTCCAATTCTGCAGCACCAGAGATCTCGCTACTGCCATCATAATAAACAATAATTTAGCCATCTGTTCTGAAAATCCAAAATCACAATCATATCCATAGAGAATTAATTTGGCATTATAAACAATTTCAATCCCACAATATTTTTCTATATATTTGAAGATTTCCCTCCAAAAAGGGACAATTTTATCACAATGAGCAATAGTGTGAGACCAGTTAGCAGGACTATATTGCTGACATCTAAAACATATAGCGCTGACATTCTCATACATTTTAGAAATGACGGCAGGAGTTCTATAAAGGAGCCATTTACTATAGAAAATCATTCTCCTCCAATTCGAACCTCGAAGAACACTAAAATTCATCTTATTTATCCATTTCCAGGTATTTAAGGTGAGAATATGATTTTCTTGATCGTCCATTTTTTTATAGCTATAATACTCAGATCTATTTCCCTATGTTGCACTAAACATCTTTTCCATGCTCCTGGCTTCTTATTCTGAGGAATCAAGAATAACTCATCCCTCAACTGGGAAGGAGAGTCAATCATATTTTCTTCCACTTGTCTCAGTATTTTAAAAATTGAAACATAGGAGTTTAACAACATAAAATTACCTGAGATTATTCGTTGCATCTCTCCTGGTATCAACCAGGTCCCTTCTCTTAAAAAATCTGACATGGAACCAAACCCAGCTCGCTCCCATTGAGAAACAATATCTGCTCCAATTTTAATTCCCATAAAGGAAAAAGCGGTCCCTAAAGGAGTTCTAGAATTAAACTAGGGAAGGGAATACCTTTTTAGAAAAACATCACGACGCCTAAAAAACCAGTGCATCATTTTATACCGGGTAAGTTTTGGTGATTTAGGAATATGTAGAGGAGCTGGAGTTTGAGCCTCTAAACTAATTAGGTCAAAAAAGAAATTAATAAATAATTTTGGTTTTTGCATTCCCAATTTAAATCATTCTAAATATTGGGCGAAATATCCACTGTAATAGTCTCCAAGGTTCGGAACAGATAAACCTCCCAATTCAGTGTCCACATAGAGTGTTTTCAATGCTATCCTAGGGTGTTTTTTGGCCCATATAAACCTTGAGAAAAGTGACTCTACTTTAGAAAAAAAACTACTAGGTAAGTAGCACGGAATGGTTGAAAATAAGAAGTTAAAAAGTGGCAGTATGAACATTTTTATAAGTGCAACCCGTCCCATAACAGTGAATGAAAATGAATCCCATCTAGTAAATAAGGATTGCACCTTCTGTAAAAGTGGGTCAACTGGTGTGCCAGCTTGTGTATTCCCAAGGTCATAATACGGGCCAACAGTTGTTTATGACTAATCGTATCGAACACCGCTGATAGATCTAATAGGATCACGACACTTGGTATTTGTTTCTTCGTGTATTGGCAAAGGGGCAGCATCTTCCCAGACAATAAAGTTTTACAACAATTGACAAAACAAGCACTGACAAAGCCACAAGGCTGGAAGCCATTGCCAGAATAGTTGGCTTTGCCAATGTTTATTCTAATTAAGACAAGAGATGCTGCTTTGCCTATGACATTAGGTATGGAATTCCATAGTCTCAGTGTGGGGCAATGGAAAGCCCTGCATTGGGTTGTCTTTTGTCTGCACTTTCTAAACTCAATTTGAGACGGAGTGCTAGGAGTAGTAGAAGAGCACCTTAGCAAAAGAGGCTGCTGCACAGCTTAAACCCAGATACTTGTGACTGGGGGGAATGTTTGCGTTGTCCAGCATTCCGTCCATCAATTGTTTTTGTTGCATATGTTGCCCTAAGTGTGAAGGGTATGCCCAGACGTGGGTCCCTTGCTCACTTTGCCACTGGATTCAAGCTAGCCTGGTTGATGAAGGGTGATGCCCTGGAACCGGTCCCAGGATGCTTGTAAACTGGGGTGGTGTGGTGAGCCAAAGAATGATGGCTTAAACCCATATCCTTGTGACTTGGGGTGAATGTTTGCATTGCCCAGCATCCTGTCCAGCAATTGTTTCTTTTGCAGCTGCACGGCTTTTATGCATATCCTAACTCAACATATGCCTCCTATAAAGCTAAGCTGAAAGGATATTGGGAGCGGCTCCAAAATAGGTTTTCTACCAACCTTTCCTGCTAACCTGGTAATTTTATAGTCTGCAATGCAAATATTTAGATAAATAATAAAAGTATTATACATGGTGAAATAAGGGTAATCAGCTTTAGGCAAATTCTAGGACGATTATACTATGGATTTGAGGATACATGTGTTGATGATTCATACATATATACTGCTGAACAACATCAAGGAGCTTGGACAAGCTACAACTAGAGTTACAAAATGTACTCTGAATTATTTTCTGTGAGCACAACAGCAGTGTCATAAACCGTGACACCTTTTAGGCACCTTAACCGTCCTTGGTATTGCCATCAAACTCTTTGGTTTCGTTAACCTTCCAAATTTCCACCATTAAGCTTTCAAAGATCTCACAGCATTACCTTTACCATCTGTTTGAAACGGATCCTTACATTGGGTTAGCCGTTTCTTTGTAAGCATGAGTAATCTTATATACACCCAATCAACAATAGCAAATGAGTAAAAGACTGGTTTTCACCCTAGACAGTACACGTCTTCTTCCTATCAACTTTGACATACGCACCAGCTTTAGCATCTCTTCACCGTTCCCTCAATAATTCTTTTTTTTTATCACTGATTTAATTCACAATGGATACCAGTCAGAATAAACATGCCTATCCTTCATCAGCTCAAATGATATTTGCATTGTAGAGAGGTTCAGTATGACTGCAGCATTTTTCTAACTACATTAACAGTAGTTTTGTAAGCATTTTCATGGTGCTTGACTTGTAAATAAATACATGAATTAATTAATGCCTATACCAAAAAGGCTTCTCAGTAGGCCAATCGATACCCATCGCCACTGGGGGGCGGGGGAGGGGGGGGTTGCTCACTCCCACCACTGGACTGCCCACTACCTTTATGAGCATGACCCAACTTCTTCAGTCTAAGCACTACCCATGCCTGCAAGTACTCCAATTCAGCTTGGCCCTAGTAGGGATGGAGAGGAAAAATAATAAGGGTCATATTTATCAAACTTTCACACAGCGCAACACAGCTAGCCACCTTGCAGCGCTACGTGAAAGGAAAAGGGCAGGAATGCGCTGTATTTAACATTATATGGTGCATTCCTGTCCTTTCCTTGTGATGAAACACTTTTGGCTGCCTAGCGCCAACGCAACTACCCTTGCTTCATAGTGGAAGGGGGCCTGAATTGGAGGCAGGATTGCTTTTGTGCAGGAAGGGAGACCTTCCTCCACAAAAACAATCCTCAGAGGAATTTTCCCCTTTCTATGTGTGCTGCAGAATACAGCACATGTAGAAAGAGAAAGAAACAGGGAGAAATAAAGACATTTTTTCTCGTTACACTTTCCCTGGGGACGCATAGGATTTTGCCACATTCCTAGGTCTACCACTAATGGTAATCTGGGAATATGCCAAAATCCATGGGTGGATGCATGAGAACACCCACTCTCCACATATAGAACACCTCCATGGGGCAGAGTAATGCAATGCAGAGATTTATGTTTTCCTTGTGTTACTCCAGATAGATCAAGCCATGTAGAGCCATGCAAGGGGGCCTTGCAAGGCTTGTCAAATCTGACTTCATTGTTGTGTTACCCATGCGCCGCCTTGCATGGCACAAGAGCAATGAAACACTTTGATAAATCTGGCTTTCAACGTATAGACATACACAGGATGGGGAGAAGGAAAGAAAAAGAAAGAAACGGCAAAAAGAAAATGAGAGCAGGGATGAAGAATTTCAAAGAGAAAGGCAAAGAAAGAGCTTCAGAGAGGTGATGAAACCACAGCAGAGAGAAAAAAGTGAAGTGTACGCCGGAGGGACGCAAAGGAGAGAGACAAAGAAACAGAAGTAATATTGAAAAGAAAACTGTTGCAGAGTGGAGGAGAAAAAAGTGAGACAATATTTCCCATAAATGAGGGATCAAGCTAGAACAAGCATTTACAATGCAATGGTTTCGCCTTTGGAAAAGTTAGAGCTATTGGCATTGTAAATGACAAAATTTGTATTTATGTGTTGGTTTTGAAAACAGATAAATAAATGGCATTGTCATTTACATTGCCATTAGCTTAATCTCTCGCAAAAGCGAGACCTATTGTACACTACAGATGACAGCAGACCGCAAATACTACCACACACACACACCCAGAGCCACACACACACACACACACACCCAGAGCCAGCCACACACACCCAGAGCCAGCCACACACACACACACCCACACACACCCAGAGCCACACACACACCCAGAGCCACACACACACACAGAGCCACACACACACCCAGAGCCACACACACCCAGAGCCACACCCACACACCCAGAGCCACACCCACCCACCCAGAGCCACAAACACCCACCCAGAACCACACACACCCACCCAGAGCCACACACACACTCAGGAGAGCAAGCACAGTGAGGGGGCAGGGAAGCAAGCACAGCGAGGAGGCAGGGAACTAAAAGTAAAATACTAAAAATAAAATGTTCCATGTCGCAATTAAAGTTACCATCACCCAGTCACTTGTTAATGACTGTAAAAACATCATCATCACCTATGTACCAAAGGGAGGAGTAAAGAACCACAGGATGCTCTTCAGTGTAAAAGTCTTCATTGGCCTAGGGTGCAGGTGGGCCTTACTTTTGTTTGAGCAAATGATTTGAGCAGGCCCTGTCCCGTCCTGATGCTCTGTTCAGGAAGTGGATGATCAATAAAATGATAATGAATTACCATGTTATTTTTCATCTCTTTGGGTTTGGGGATAATTTAAGTGTGACAACACTCCTCTGCTACAACAGAGGAACCGTCCCTGCGTGCTGCACCAATAGAACTTATACTGAAGAGGGCCCTGGCACTTATTTTACAAATTAAGCACTGGCCGCCTAGCTATGTAGCTATGTAGCAAGGCTTTGAATACTGGTGGGAAAGAAGATGCATCGACTGTCAGTCCTGCCCACAGACGTCAGGGCAGTGACTAACCAAGGAAGGTAGATAATGACCAGAGTTAGCAGGTAGGTATAAACTGAAAATACACAAGTACCTCTAAAGAAGTTGGTACAGGGTTTCCCCACCCAGGTGCTGGATGAGTGTAGGGAGTGTTCCTCAACTTCAGGCTCCTAACTTGGGTCGATTAATAGGAAAGAACATGGACTGAGGTGGGCACTTGCATGTGAGAGCTGGGAGCAATACTAACAGCCCAATATACAAATCATCCCACACTATCCGCTTAGAACAACAGAAGCACTATTAAATACCAGTTATAAACAAACACCATTTTCTTTACTATGCTGATGAAATACCTTGTAGCAGTCACAAAAGGTCCAGTGTACTCATGCCCACCATACAGTGTATTCCTGCTGGAGTACCCAGGCCTGGTGGTATACTGGTGGGACCACTTCGAAAGAGATGGTGTCTTGGAAGGAGAGACCCAGATACTGGTAATACCTAGATAGAACAGCCTACACAGAGGGTTGCTGGAGATTCAGACACAGCCCAGTGAGAGATGGCATACCGTGGTGGTAGTAGAGAAAAGCAGGATTGAGGATGCAACAAGTCAGAAAGAGAGGGCTGAGTTAAGATTCTGGCAGAATGCTAATGGCAAAGACCAGGCAGCACAACATTCAGAAAGAGTGGCATCTCTCCGTACAAGGCCCTGGGACAAATACAACACTTTTGAGAGTCTCTGCGGTCTGCGAATCCCTCCTTTGAGGCTGGATGACCTTTCCACGCACAGCAGCTGAAGCAGCCAAGATTTCCTGGGCAGTAAATGCAATGGCAGAAGCTGGATGGAGAAACTTGCTGACTATTGTCATCCTATCTAGAGGGAGTGCATTGAGTTGTTTGACCGCAACAAGGTGTCCAGTATTCCACATGCACTCTTCAGTATTCCAGACTGGCAGGAGTTCGTACTCAAGGCCTACAGTGAAACAGCACACATCCCTTGTTTACCTAATGCACAGGAATGGAGACATCGAGCCCTTAGCTGCAGGGGCTGGTGTACTTTCCATTTCCCACACCGACATAGTTGGACAAAATCTGATATGGGAGATGTTAAGCAGCTTTTTCTTGGATTTGTTGGAGGTCATCGTGATACAGGGAAAGAATCATATGCACCCAGAAGCTTGCCTTTGCTTTCAACACTAGGTCCTGGCCATCCACAAGAACATGCATGCAATCCAATCCGGGGGGAGGAGGGGTTCCCCGACAGCCACTAGGGAGGTACCTAAGCAACACAACAAACTAAAATACGACTGTTTCCCTAGACGGTATACAAAAGCACTCTTGTTGCCAGTAAACAAGGTTGCACCATCACCTGGGCACATGGGTCAGCCCTACACGCCACACACAACACAAGCAGTAAAATTATCAACACATTTTCAGAAGACAGTCTGTAGCATTAACAATTCAAGAACGAAACAATTGGGCGGACTGACTGATGCAGGCAGAACACCGCATGTAGCAGGTTAACCTACGTGTGATTAAAAAAAAAAAAAGGACAACCCCGACATAATCATTGCGCGACTGCAAAGGGGCCAGAGAGGGAGGAGCCCCTACATGAGCTGTAGCAAACAGTGCTATGGGCTAATGGCAATACACAGCGAAACAAGCATTTACAAGTGGGGCCGGGGCCAGAGACACGGACAGCGGGAGGGGGGGGGACGGAAGGGCATACGGACAGCGGGAGGGGGGCGGGAACGGGAACGGGCATACGGACAGCTTGCCAGTAAACAAGGTCGCACCATCACCTGGACACGTGGGTCAGCCCTACACGCCACACACAACACAAGCAGTAAAATTCTCAACGCATTTTCAGAAGACAGTCTGTAGCATTAACAATTCAAGAACGAAACAATTGGGCGGACTGACTTATGCGTGCAGAACACCGCATGTAGCAGGTTAACCTACGTGTGATTAAAAAAAAAAAACAAGTACCAGAATGCAACAAACAAACTGGGAGACCAACTCACGCAGGGAATTTGAAAACGTGAAACCTCGTCACTGTAGCAAAGGCAACCTTTTCGACTTTAGAAATAAAGACAAACAATGTAGTTACTCCCCCAGCGCGCCTCCTGCAACGCCCTGTTCCTGTGCTCCGGACAAAGCTGCGGCTGGCTCTCTAGTACAGCTTTGCTGAAGTCGCTACACATCTCCAGCACCTCCCCAAGAAGGGCCTTGTTGTAACAGCGCACCCGGGGGTCTCGCTCAGCGGCTGTCTTCGCTTCCTCTCCCTGAGGTGCAGCCATACCGCCCACTGGCATTCCCGGTACAGGTCCGGGGCTTTCCGCCATTTTCTTCTTTCAAAAACAGTTCCACCAAACCGGAAGCTCTATGCAGTGCAGTTTCAAGGGCTGCCAGTTACCCATAACGAAAGAGTGTTTTTCTAATACGTGGGTCGTGGTTTTAAAACGTTTGGGAAGCACCGTCTTTGGTATACCTTTTGTACTGCTGTTCTCTAGATTTGCCTAATCACTGCTAACTACAAACGTATGTATGTTTTAAATGCCCGGGGCTGCCATGATGCCAACCACAAACATATATAGCTCGCACTTATGTATGTGTGTCATCTCTATCACCTCCAGATGCCATCTGTGCAAGTTACCTTATGACCATTTATTTTAAAGTGCACTATCACTCGTCCAAGGTCTACAGCGCTGTAGCAAAAACTTCACAGTGAATAGATGGGATGTTATTTTTCATCTGCTTTAAGAAAATACCACAAGAGGCTGCACAAAAAAAGCATTTTACTGTGGATTGACAAGAGATGGGGGTGTTGGCTTCTTGGTTATAAACTGCTACGGTTATCTTTTCCCTGAGTTGGGAGAAGCTATTGGGACCTTAATTAAGAGGGCCCGTTGCGCCTGACAACTGCGAGTCCCTCCTGGAGCTGGTAATTGGCCCAGGAGAGCCCCGTGGAGTCTCCTGTGAAGCGGAGGGCTGAGGAATGTCCGCATTCCGCAGCCCCTTTAATCTCCGAGCAGGAGCGCGCATCTGACTTCTGCCAGCAGAAAAAAAAGACAAGCAACACGGACAGCGGGAGGGGGGCGGGAAAAACACGGACAGCGGGAGGCGGGCGGGTTAACGGGCACACGGACATCGGGAGGTGGGTGGGTTAACGGGCACACGGACAGCGGGAGGGGGGCGGGAAAGGCACGGACAGCGGGAGGGGGGGCAGGAAAGGCACGGACAGCGGGAGGGGGGGCGGGAGCGGCAAGAAAAAGCACTCACCTGGACTTCTTCCGGCGACGGTCGCCCTGCAATGACCAAAACAAACCTTCCCCCCCAAAAAAATAGGAACCGACGCACTGACGTGACAAAAGGGGCCGAATGAGAAAAATTCTCAGGAACGCCCACGAGTCGCCTCGCAGAATGACGGACGCCTCTGTTTTCCAATGGCTAGCCTCCATATATGGAGCTAGCCAATGGGAAACAGAGGCGGGACAAACATCCATACTGCAAAACAAAAGATTTCGCCTGCGCGAAACGCTGCTTGCGCAGCTTTCAACAGGCGAAACCTAAAAAGGAAAGGAGTAGAAGACAGAAGGGAAGAGTGGAAAAAATAAATTAAGAGAAAATAGGAGGGAAAGAACAGGATAGATTGTAGAGAGTGAGATAAAAGAGGGAGGAAGGAAGAGAAAAGCTGAGGGATTACCAAAAGCTAGTGAGAGGACAAAGAAAGAAGGTTGAGAAAACAAGAGTGTGAAAAGCAGAGGAGAGCAAAATGACAAAAATAAAGATGGAGAGAGAGAAAGAGAAAGAGAGCATAAGTAGGAAGAGAGGGAGGGATAGTAAAGGGCACAAATGGTATCTCTGATCCACTGAGAAGACGCTGTCTATGTCCATGGCAAGTTGTAAACCCAATGGAATGTAGACCTTTGTAAAATCAAAAAATCCATACCCCACCCATGTGAGGAACAGCAAAAAACATACGGTGAAAGTACATCTAAAATTAGGTAGTCCGAATAAGTTGTTCCGGTCTTATTCTGAGTGTAGGGGTTAATTGCCTCCTAGAGAATACGAGGAAGTATCTCTGTATAGTCAAGCACTAATCACAGAAAATGGGGGCATATAATGTCACAAAGAGCAGATTGGTTTAAAACAAATTGAAAAAAAATCACTGTTGGTGACTGAGAAATGTACTCAGTTTACAACTCACATACATGTAGTATGGTTTTTGTAATTTTACAAATGTTTACATGCCATCGGTGTTATAACTTGATTGAATCATCATAACTAATATAGGCTCATGTCATTGATATTAGAACTTGACTGAATCACGATGACTTATATGGGAATGTGCTCGGAGGTTGTTTTCCATAGGAATTATGGATTTAGGGGTAACCTGGATTGTGAGTATACCTACTTTTAATTATTGCAAGTTTTCTCTCTCCCTTACATCTATATAAAACATATGTCATTTAGAGTAGTGAAGGCGTGAGGGCTCCCCAGTCAAGATGAAGTCCACTAATGTGTATTTGATGGCCAAATAATTTCTTACCTTTTAAAGGTAGGAGCAGTGGTAACCCTAAACATCTTTGATTTGTATTCCACCTTATCAATTGCACCAAGAATAAATTAGTAGGGTGACCACTAGATAATTTTACAAACATATTTAAAATATCATTCCTAGACAGTCTGCTAAAGAGCTCCCTACTGGGTGAACCCAGTCAGGCAGAGGGTGTGTCTTGATTGAGAAGAGGGACCTGTGGAGAAGTGTGGCTCACTGCTTAGAGCGGCAGACTCTGAAGCAGAGATCAGGCCCGGGACCAGGGTTCAAGTCCCGACGCGGCAGGGTCTTGGGCTCAATGTCCGCGGACTCGATAATTCTCACCTTGGCGCCTACTCTAATCATGGGTCCCACGCTGCAACTCTGGGCAATAGCTTTCTTAATCTCCACAACGGCCCCTACAACACTGGGATGCCTGGCTTCACCTTGGGGGTGCCCAGGAGGGGCATCTCACAGGGAGAGCCAGGAAGGGTTCCACAGCGTTATACTGCGTCGGGACGCCCCGTTGGGGCAGCTGTGCGCTTTACAAAATACACTACATTTACATTTACATGACGCATGCCACCATAGGTGGGTTATTGTCCTTGTCCTATTGGGGAAGATATCTAGAACGTACAACTAGTCCTTAATTCTGATCTTTCATTGATGTGCTATACTTGGTGTTTGTATGTATATTTGGAAAGGATATAATTTCTCAAAGTACATACGAGCATGGCAGCACCGCAACAATGCAGTTTTTTTCTCTGGGCAGTCCAAGTACCTGTGCACCTTAATAGCCACGGCTTTCCTGGTCAACTACAGAGCCCAGTCACCATATATTTTACACTGTTTCTATGGCTGCCATGGCACCTATCTGCCTCCAACTGCAGGCAAATCAAGGTGTCAGGACTGAACAGGGAACTGGGGAGAATGGGCAGTGCAGCTGTGGTTTCTGTGTTGTCGTACGGCCTAACGGCCCATAGCCACCTAGTCAATCAGTGGGCTGTCAGTCGCCTGCCATACCACTGACCTGGCAGGTAATGTGGTGTAGGGACCACCTGCACAATGGGTGGCAAAGACAGACAGTACTGTGTGACAATCATAGTGGCAGGGCAGGGTAGACAATGAAGCTGTGCTTGGCCAATGCAATCCCCCATATACTAGGCCAAGCAGTGTCTCTACATCTGCTCGTCACCTCTGCTGTGCCTAGCTGAGTAAGCCCAAGCTTCTCCAAATAACCCAGTGCAGGCAACCTATGGGGTACCAGAGTGATCATTATCTGACACAATTGTTCGAACTACTTGAACGTTAATTCAAAACAAGCATGCCATGCCACACTGTTATAGCATGCCTCACTTTAGGATGGCACCTCTAGCAGTTGCAAGGACATATTTGCAATGCTTGTATTTCTTTGTAGTGGGAGGAACTCTATCTCACCTTGCACTGGTATTGAACCTCCACATTATGTGCACCAAGCAGCACAAACTGTCTTTCTTCCTTAAATAAGTGCCAGTGTCAATGACCGGCAAACACCAAACACAATTTAAGCACTTATTACAAATGATTTATTAAATATTTCATCCAGATCATTGGTTTGTGGGATTTAGATAATCAATACTATAGTTACACCACCCTTGTGGCGTCTAAAATGAAAGTAGAGGTAAACTAAACTTCACTGTCAGCAAGAATAACACTTGGTCCACAATGCTTTTTAAGAAACCTCCTTAAAACATAACTGCACACCCTGTTTTGCGTTTAGGCATCAGCTTCACCTCAACCCAACTGAACAAATGATTGATCAATAAGAGCAAGATTCTTGTGCTTTGGTGAAATACAACAACAACACTACTTTAGAAAATGTATCCATAACCTACGACCATAACTGCTTTTCTGGTCTCAGTGCCCTTCCTTTGGGCCAACCTGATACAACATACTCCATAAAATCCTTGTGACCGTATCATTCTTGATCTTCTGACAAGACTTATCCTTACATTAGCACACTCCTGTAATAACATTCCCTTTAAAAATAATATAATCACTTAGCCCTTATTCCATCTCCCACGACTTGTATTGCCCTAATGGTATTATAGAACTAACTATTGCCCCCATCTCTATTAGCCCTGGAATTTATTCAACTCTGAAATTTAACTCTAGTAGCATTTTGTACAGTGCACTACATGTGCCCAGACCCTGTAACTCAAATGCTACTAGTGAACCTGCAGCACTGATTGTGCCACACACATGAGTAGCCCTTCAAACCTGTCTCAGGTCACCCACTGTTAAGCCTTTGAGTGAAGTTTTTAACTGCCATGTCAGCCTGGCAAGTTCACATACTTGCCAGGTCCGAACCTTCCCTTTTATTACATGTAAGGCAACCCTAAGGTAGGCCTAGGCAGCCCCAGGGGCAGGTTGCAGTGTAATCAAAAGGTATGACTTATGCTTTTAGGTTTTACATATCCTGCTGGTACCTTGCTGGGCCTCTCCTCCTGGACAGTTTGTCCTCCTGCACTGTCAGACACACTTGTTCCCTCTCTCAGCAGGCACCTGCATCAGTGAGGCCTCACCTTATCTGCCCATGCATTGTCTACAATTTCCAATGCATTCAAGGTACTGTAAGGGGGTCTGCGGGATTCCTGAATCCGGCCCAAGCTCCATCGCTGTCGGACTGAACATTCAGATTTGTCCTGGTCAAGCACTACCAGATAGCCCCAGTTGGAGCTATTGACTTCTAAGTACTGCATTGTGATTTAGTTTTTTTTAATTCATAGCTTGACGTGAGTATGTTGGATCTTTGTTATTTTGGTCTTGCTTTACTCAGATAAATATTGGCTATTTTTCTAAACTGGTGTTAATGAGAAATTGTATGTGTGTGCACAAATACTTTGCACATTTCCTTTTTAGTTTACGCTGACTGCTCTGTTCCATGCTACCAGAGGGTGAGCAAAGGTAAACTTTTATCATGTACTATACCTACCCAGATTAGTATGTAGGTCACTTCTTGGACAGGGTGCATTCCTCTGCCAACTAGAGACCCTCTTTCTAACAGCCTGGTGGCCATTAATTTGCGTAAGTGTATACATCTTGCTGGATGACTTGCAAAATGTACTCACTTCAACACCACTGCTGATTGTAATTTTATTTTGGGGTTGGTTCCTAAATTTTAAAATCAAATTCAGACACATCTGGTAAGCATGAGTACATTAGCATTATTTTCCTGCTAGAGCCTCTATTCATAGTTGTCCCACAGTCCATTGATTACGTTTCCTCTTTTACAGTGTTAGATGCATTTATTTAATCTGAGATGGAGATGCGACAATAACCTGGTTTTCGTCTTTAAATCTTTTTTATGTTAAATGTATAATATTCCTCCCCACCAATCCATGTTTTATACTTTTTTTCACTATATTCTTTAGGGTGCATCCTTATTTGCATTGATAAAGAACCTAGTCAGGTAAATATTTATGGGTCGAAACATCAACCATATTAATGTTCTTGGACTGCTATACTTGAGATATATATATATATATATATATATATATATATATATATATATATATATATATTCACTGAAAAAACCATAGGTTATAGACCATATATAGTTAGGAATTCGCATTTACAAAACCTTATTTTACTCACACAAAACCATTGAAATTCCATATATAGTTAGTTGCACTAACTATATATCGCGCACCCGCAATCCACTGCTGATGATGTCACATATTACATCATTCATGACATGGTCAGTGACATCACTGATGACATCACTGATGACATCTCAAATGACATCACTGATGACATCACTGATGACAACATCCAGTGACTGTATGTTTCTGTAAAGTTAAAATATGTCTTACATATTGAAGAATGAGTGGATGTATAAGTGTCTGGATGAAGGATTTAGTAGGTGCATGACTGACTGTATGAGTGAGTGATTAAATGTGTCTCACTGAGTGCAAGGGTTAGTGACTAAACTGTCTTAATTTGTGCATCATTATGTCTGTTGTTCTGTAAACTGTTGCATGTGTTGATAAGTAGCTATATGAGTAACTATATGGGTTATTGATTGGTTGCCCAAGTATTTGTATGGGAGACTGAGTGTGTGTGTGGGTGGCTGGGAGGTGTATGACTCTGTGCATAGATGTGTGAGCAGTTGATTCACTAGATGTATGGTTTCAAAAGTGCATGTGGAAACAGCTGTATGGGCGGTTGACTGTGTGCATGAGTGTATTGGTGAGTGAATGGATATCTCAGTGCTACATATCAAAGTAAGTACATATGTAAAACACAGTACATGTGAGAGTTGACATATATAAATAACTGTGCATAAGAGCCAGTGAATGTGTGAGTGGCTGTATGGATCATTGTGAACTTGTATCAGGGATTGTATAAGAGAGTAAATATGTGTTAGTATATGTTTGAATAAGTAAGGTGTGTATAACTGTATAGTTGAGGAAATGGAGGTGTGATTGATTCTTTGCATGACTGACTAGGTGTGTGAGTAACTCCATGGATGAGTGATAGTCTGTGAGTGTCTATTTACTCTGAGTGTATCTAAGATTATATTAGAGTCTGAAGAGGTTCACCGTATTATCACATGAATGATGTCATCAGTGATGTGATCAGTAATGTCAAATGAGATGTCATCAGTGATGTCATCAGTGATGTCATTTGAGATGTCATCAGTGATGTCATCAGTGATGTCACTGATCATGCCATGAATGATATAATATGTGACATGATCAACAGTGGATTGCGGGTGCGCGATATATAGTTAGTGCAACTAACTATATATGAAATTTCAATGGTTTTGTGTGAGTAAAATAAGGTTTTGTAAATGCTAATTCCTAACTATATATGGTCTATAACCCATGGTTTTTTCAGTGAATTCTCAAGGTTTTGTAAATGCTAATTCCTAACTATATATGGTCTATAACCTATGGTTTTTTCAGTGAATTTCAATGGTTTTTTAATAGCAAATATCAAAAGCTTTAAAATGTCAAGTACGTGGTAGGTAAAAACATTTTCGTGTTTATGCACGCTGATGTGCTTTGAACACTGCCCCCCCCCCCTCCTCTTTTCTTTTAGGAGTATTCTTTCTTTGCAGATAGTGAAGGGTAGGTAACGCAGGCCTTTGCCCCCGTTGTAATCCGTCGTGCCTGCTTCCCTCTCCATTTGATTGATTGTTATCCTAGCATTTATTGTTTTGGAATTGGTTCTCTTTGGTTCATTCTCTGTTTACAAACAAGCACAGAGTCGCAATACTCTGTTTAGTCTTTGCAGATAGTGAAAAATCGTTACAAAAACAAAAGGAATCAAGCAAAATCAGTAGGCCACTAATGGGATCTCTTTTTGACCTCGCTAAACTAGAAACATTATGAACAACTCCTCATGAGAAATACAAAACTAGTGAGATGAACTGAGCTCGACACCATGATGGCTGCAAGACAGCTCGGCACCACCGCCCACCCCTCCCAAAATAACGACAAACACTATGCAAATATTATAAATATATACAACACACCAGCAAAGTAACAGGGTAAAACGTTTTATTAAATAACTATTTACATGGCAGCCTGCTGCAACATCAATCCAAACAAGCCTTTGTATTTGGGGCTCAAAATCAACCATCAATAGTAAGATTTTCATAGGTGAGTGTAGGTTCATGGTTTTCCATCCACAGACTAAAAGCCTGGAGTGGGAGTGAAAGAACAATAACTGGGTAAGAAGGAAGGCAGAGGTTGTGGTAAGGACTCTGGATATGGTATGTTGCTTGGTCCCTGAGATGCTTCGATGTCACTGCCTTGCACAAATGGCATAAGTCCTGGATGTTGGGTGCCATAGTTGAGGGTTCCGAGCAGCGCTTGTAACACTGCCTGAAGCTTATTTGCACCTGCTGCAGCTTCACTATTCTCAAAGTAAGTGGGGGCTGTTTGTGGACCTGACTGCATTGAAAAACAATGTGATGCGGTGCCTCCCTGACCCGCTTGACGGAGGCCCCCGAGATAATAGCGCCTGCTCCATACCGTTTGACCTGAAGACACGTCCTGCGGTGCCCTGGTCCGACCATCACATATACCTGCGCCAGGAGACGGCGTGGGGTGCACTAGAAGGGAGAGGCGGCGCGAACGAGCCTCCCCCACCTCCCCAGGAGGAGGTTTCTCAGCTACACCCCAGCGCTTCACTCGACCAGCTGACTTGCGCCCGCTCTTGCGACACAGTGCGTCGCTCGGCCAGTTGAATTGCGCCTGCTCTTGCTATTACAACGTCTCACCCACCATCCAACGGAATTGCACCCATTCTTGCAGTACAGCGACAGGCGGCTGCTACGGAGCTCACGAAATGGCGGTCGGCTCCACAGACTTGGGCCTGGCCTGCAAAGATGGCTCTGGGAAACCGTGGAACTCGGACGCTTGACTGCTAGGGCATGGGCCCCATTCCCAAAAGAGTCCCCTCAGCCTTGAAGATTCTACAACAGTCACCGGGACCCCCGACTCCCGTAGACTTCCGGTGGGGAGCGACTGCCATGATTGCTCGCGGAATGGCCACGACGTAGCCACGAGATGGTGGTGCTCTCATGCTGACGCCAGCTTCAGTCTGAAACATCCAGAAACACTGTAGACTACCAATTCGATCAGTTCCGGTGGAGCCCCAACGTGACCCGGTAGAGAAGAACTTGCCCTCCCCTCTTTGACTGATGGTTCTTGTTGCCTGTCCCTTCTGTTGTCATTTAACAGAACTTTTTGGACTGCTGAAAGGGGTTGTGTTCCGACCGCTGGTTGGTGGAGACATTTTGACTATATTCTGGACCTGCGTTGTCGCGTAATGCGTCATATGACGCGCCGCGTTAGCGCACCCGGAAGTGCTCCGGTGCACGAGGCGCAGCTTCCCGGAAACGATCCAGGGCGCGTCGCGCAGCGCGTAACGTAAGCATAACAGGTCATGTGACTTGTTAATAAAACTTTTCATTGGTTCATTTTACTTTTGTTTTTCTAATGATAGAAGGCTTGGTCATACGACCTGAAAATAACACTTTTCATTGCTTTCGAACATTTTTTTTTCCCAAATGATGAAAGCCACACCTTTTTTTTTCTCACTCTGACTTGTAAAGCAAAGGACCCAGATGCATTTACAGTTTATCACTAACAATGTTCCAGGCTAATGTATTTTCCCGGGAAATTTACAACTGTCCTGCAAGTAAAATATTCCTATTTCGAGAAAAAGGGCGTTTCTTCGTCCCATGAGGGAGCCGTTTAACAAAAGAGGCTAGGCCTGCTGTCTTAGTCGCTGATAGGCATGAATATCGGATTCTTATCGATCACTTTATGTTGCAGGAGTGGAACACAACAGCCCTAGACCATTTATCTTTACTGCGTATTATACCTTTTAACCGTCATGCAATCGGGCTGCTTTATTTCACTTGCCTTTTACTGATTCGAAAACAGTGGCTATTATTCAAAACTTTACCAATCTAGGTACTACTACCATGTTTTGTTTTAAAAACCTTTATTGTGAAAATGTCAGTATACAAATACAGGCCTATAACCACGTAGGCTGGCCACGGAGCAAACTGGAATCGTATATGATGAGGGGACATTTACACTGTAGAAGAACGTAACGGGGGACCCATTAGGTTGCAAGAACTAAGGTGTCTAACAGTTGCGGAATCGGTGGACGTACATTTTATAATTAAAGTACGACAGGGCCAGTTACAATAAAATTATCTAGATATACATTTGCGGGCAAGTACCATGGGTGACGTTAATTCGAACTTTCAATAGTACAGTGATCAATAACAAATCAGAACTTAATATCAATAGGGATGTCCAAATGTTCAATCAGTACTCGTCCCCGCCCGCAATGTGCTTCAAAACTGCATACGTATCTTGTGATATCAAGGTTGGACAACCAGTACACAACAAGGAGTTACGAGTCCTATTTATACCAGCGCCATTTTGGGCGAGGCCGGGTAGGTCCAGGATATAGTCAAAATGTCTCCACCAACCAGCGGTCTTTTGGCAGTCCAAAAAGGTTCCGTTAAATGAAAACAGAAGAGATAGGCAAAAAGAACAATCAGTCAAAAGAGGGGACGCTTTCGATAATGGGGCCCATGCCCTAGCAGGCAAGCGTCCGAGTTCCAAGGTGTCCCAGGTCCATTTTAGTGGACCAGGCCCAAATCCAAAGAGCCGGCCGCCATTTTGAGAGTCCTGTTGCAGCCACCTATCGCTGCACCGCAAGAGTAGGCGCAATTCAGCTGGATGGTGGGCGAGACGCTGTAGCCACAAGAGCGGGCGCAACTCAGCTGGATGGCGGGTGAGGCACTGGGCCTCAAGAGCGGGCGGAACTTAGCTGGATGGCGGGTGAGGCACTGTGCCGCAAGAGCGGGCGGAACTCAGCTGGAAGGCGAGTGAAACGCTGAGGCGCCCCACTGCAGATGAGGTGCCTCCACCTGGGGAGGCGGGAGAGGCCCGTTTGCACCCCCCCCGGGCACCCACCGCCGTCTTTCGGCGCAGCATTGTAGGATGGCCACACCAGTGCAGCAACTTGCTGGACACCACCTCGGTACCATCCGAATCTCGGCGCGTTGTGCTGCCTTCGGCCTACTGTAGCAGCAAGTGTGGGCGCAGCTCAGCTGGACGGCGAGGGAAACGCTAATGCGCGCCCCACTGCAGATGAGGTGCTTCCACCTGGGGAGGTGGGAGAGGCCCGTTCGCGCCGCCTCCCCCTCCCCCCCCGGGCACCCCACGCCGTCTTTCGGCGCAGCATTGTAGGATGGCCACACCAGTGCGGCAACTTGCTGGACACCACCTCGGTGCCATCCGGATCTCGGCGCGTTGTGCTGCCTTCGGCCTACTGTAGCAGCAAGTGCGGACGAAACTCAGCTGGACGGCGAGTGAAACGGTAAGGGCCGCCCCACTGCAGATGAGGTGCCTCCACCTGGGGAGGCGGGAGAGGCCCGTTTGCGCCACTTCCCCCTCCCCCCCCCTGGGCACCCCACGCCGTCTTTCGGCGCAGCATTGTAGGATGGCCACACCAGTGCGGCAACTTGCTGGACACCACCTCAGTGCCATCCGGATCTCGGCGCGTTGTGCTGCCTTCGGCCTACTGTAGCAGCAAGTGCGGGCGCAACTCAGCTGGACGGCGAGGGGAACGCTAAGGCGCGCCCCACTGCAGATGAGGTGCCTCCACCTGGGGAGGCGGGAGAGGCCCGTTTGCGCCGCCTCCCCCCCCGGGGCACCCCACGCCGTCTTTCGGCGCAGCATTGTAGGATGGCCACACCAGTGCGGCAACTTGCTGGACACCACCTCGGTGCCATCCGGATCTCGGCGCGTTGTGGTGCCTTCGGCCTATTCGCACATTGGTCCGCTACTGACGCCGCCTCACAGGCCAACAGATTTTGTAGGCTTTTTATAGCCCAAAGCCGCATAACAGGTCATGTGACTTGTTTATAAAACTTTTCATTGGTTCATTTTACTTTTGGTTTCCTAATGATGTAAGGCTTGATCATATGACCTAAAAATAACACTTTTCATTGGATTGAAACATTTTTTTCCCCAAATGATGAAAGCCCCACCTTTTTTTTTCTCACTCGGCAGTCCAAAAATGTTCCGTTAGATGACAACAGAGGGGACAGGCAACAAGAACCATCAGTCAAAAGAGGGGAGGGCAAGTTCTTCCCTACCGGGTCACGTTGGGGCTCCACCGGAAGTCATTGAATTGGTAATCTACAGTGTTTCTGGATGTTTCAGACCGAAGCTGGCGTCAGCATGAGAGCACCACCATCTCGTGGCTCCGTCGTGGCCATTCCGCAAACAATCATGGCAGCCGCTTCCCACCGGAAGCCTGCGGGAGTCGGGGGCCCCGATGACTTTTGTAGAATCTTCAAGGCTGAGGGGACGCTTTCGGGAATGGGGCCCAAGCCCTAGCAGGCATATGTCCGAGTTCAAATGTGTCCCAGGGCCATTTTAGTGGACCAGGCCCAAATCCGAAGAGCCGGCCGCCATTTTAAGAGTCCTGTGGCAGCCGCCTATCGCTGCACCGCAAGAGTGGGCGCAATTCAACTGGATGGTGGGCGAGACGCTGTAGCCGCAAGAGCGGGCACAACTCAGCTGAATGGCGGATGAGGCACAGTGCCGCAAAAGCGGGCGGTAAACAGCTGAATGGCGAGTGAAACGCTAAAGAGGCGCCCCACTGCAGCAGAGGAGCCTCCACCTGGGGAGGCGGGGGAGGCCCGTTCGCGCTGCCTCCCCCCCCCCCGGGGCGCCCCACGCTGTTTTTCGGCGCAGCATTGTAGGATGCCAAGACCAGTGCGGCAACTTACTGGACATCACCTGGGTGCCGTCCGGATCTCGGCGCGTTGTGCTGCCTTCGGCCTATTTGCACAACGGACCGCTACTGACGCCACCTCACAGGCAGACGGATTTTGCCGACTAAAAGACAGACGAAAGCAGCCCATTGTTGCTTTGTTTAAATTTCTTTTTTTTTAACGTGTTTACTTTGTTGGAGCGTTGTATATATTTATAAGTTATTAAAGTGTTATAATCCTACTACTTTGTTGGAATGCTATATATTTTTAATGTGACACATAATTGTGAAGACTTTGATTTACAAAAAGGCATGCCTGGAATCTTCCGCTTCAGGCTTGGTCCCACACACTCTCACAGTGAGAATCCCCTCCCCAATCACAATACAGGATCGTTATCAGATAGTAGGAACGCGTGTGGTGTGACGGATCTCATGGGGTGGGGGCCTTGATCTACTGTAACTCCTTTGAAGAGAGGTGATTCTTTACAGTTGGGGCCATAAACTACATCCGCAGGGCTAGGTGATAGCCTGGGACCGGCCTGGACAATCAGACACAGAGGAAGAGGAGTGTCAGAGGGTGCGGTAGTGAATAGGGTGAAAGGGAGGTGTCGGGCGGGCACAGGGTGTGATTCTCAGGGAAGAGCAGCGCAGATGGGGGGAGGTTTATGGCCCATGCATGAGAGAGAGAGCGGGGATGACCAGTGCGTGGGGGAGATGCTTGCGAGGGTGGGGAGCCATGCTGAGGATCGGCGGCGTGCAGAGAGTGGGTCTGGTCAAGGCATCTAAAATGGCTGCCGTGCACGACAAAAGTGTGGCATTGGAAAAAAGGCAAGATGGCGCAGGCAATGTTTATCAATAAGGATGAATTTATAACAATTATTTTTAACAATATATTTACTCGCAGTGACAAAATGGCGGTCAACACTTCCTGATTTCCTTCGAATCCGCTGGAAGACATGTATCAACATATATGAGCATCCTCAGCCACCCTCAGAAAACATCGGGGGTCAGGATACGTCTCCCGTACCCCCTTATACCCATTTCTCACATTGTTTTTCCTCCATCTTGTAATTTAATTAAAACGAAACACAAAATGGCGAATTCCCGTTTCGCGACCCGGTTCGCTACCCGGTTCGCGAACCGGAAAGCGCTTCTACCGCGAAAAATCTAATTTTTTTTATTTGCCCCACGGGACCCTTTAATAACCCCAACATCATTCCTAGGGGATCAAGAAGGGTCTACCTTGCCCCCTTTCATTAAATTCCCCCTTCGTTTTTCTCCTCCTCTTGTCTCTCGATCCTACCGAGAGACAAGATGGCGGCCGTTCCGGACTGTTTAGAATGTTGACAGACACCAGAGAGCCAATCAGCTTCGCTTCGCAAAGTTCCGTTACGCGAAAAGTTCGCGAACCGGAGCGCTACCCGGGACGCTGTCACAGATATATCTGTTTTTTAAAACGTTAATTTCTCAAAATCCACTGGAGCACATATATTGAGACCTAGCAAAGGCACATCGGGCTAACAGTCCCTACAATTTTGCCAAGTTTCGTGCAAATCCATTCAGCCGTTCGAGCTAAAAGTGAGGCCAAACGCCCTATGGAAAAATGAATGGGAAAAACGCGTTTTGGGACCCCCCTTTTTTCTCAGCCCCCCCTTGACGAAAAAACACCCCCAAATTTTCAGGGGCTGCTCAGAAACAAAATGTGCCATTTTCCTGAAAATTTCAGCTGATTCCGTCCACAAACGCCAAAGTTATTAGACATAGAATTTTCAAATGTCCCATAGAGAAAAAATCTTAACTATATATACCTACTGGCGACCGCCGTCCTGTGGATAAGATACATAGACGACATCTTCTGCGTTTGGAATGGCACGCTCAAACAAGCACAGGAATTTGAGTCTATTATGAATAACAACAACCTCAATCTCAAATTCACGAGTCAAATGAGCAAAACTTCCTTGGAGTTTCTGGATGTGAATCTGACAGTTAAGGAGGGTGTACTTACAAGTTCACTATTCCGTAAGAAAACAGCGGGGAATAGCCTCCTTAACGCAGACAGCTGCCACCCAACCTCACTTATACACAGTATACCATTTGGGGAGCTCATCAGGGCTAAAAGAAATTGCAGCACAGCAGAGGGCTATGAAAAAGAAAAAGAAACAATGAAGAAAAGGTTTTTAAACAGGGGTTACTCAAAGAAAACGATCAAACAGGCAGAACAGAAAGTAGCTCAAATGGAAAGAAAAGATCTCCTAATCCCAAAAGAACGTAAAGAGGAGGAAATGATTCGGTTCATAACCACATATAACTGCCAATCTTGGGAAGTTAGGCGTGGGTTGAAGAAATATTGGGAGATCCTTAGATTAGACAAAGATCTAGAAGAAGTAATAAATGTTACTCCATCAGTTACTTATAAAAAAGCAAGGTCCTTGAAAGACATGCTGAGCACAACACTGATCAAAAATCCCCCCAAACCAAATGCAATACAAGGATTTTATCCTTGTTAAAAGTGCAAAGCCTGCAAAACAAGCAAAAATTGTAAAGCAATTAAGCTTTCTCCTGAAGAAGATGAACACATTATCACGAAACATCTAAGCTGCTTCACTGATTATGCCATATACGCACTACAATGCCCGTGCAAGAAATCCTACATTGGGTGCACGACAAAACAAGCAAAACTCAGGGTCTTAGAACACCTCAGAGCCATAAAAAACTTGAACCAACAGTACCCAGTAGCACGGCATTTTGCCCAAGAACATAATCAAAACCCCAATTTGCTAATATTTGTGGTAATTGACTGTGTAGAAAGTAAGGAAAGGGGTGGCAACCGATGGCTGGACTTGAGAAAACTAGAGTCCAAGTATATAATTAAGTACAACACAATCCAACCGGGGGGCCATAACCTCGGAGAGGAATTAGCAATACATCTATATGATTGAATGCAATGTTATATCCTTCAATTGTGTAAACTGTTGCTACATATTGTGCCTGCATTTGAAACACATTAATGTGCGCTAGTTTTTAATAATCACTTGTCACCACCTGCTGAGATTATCTGCGAACTTTTAACTGAGTTATAATTTTTTTGCACAAGCCAATCACATTTATTATTGAAGACAATAATACTAAAATATATATGTTGTCCTTTTGTTACAGATCAGTGATGCCTGCCCACTGGGGCTTGATAAACAATGTGTCAAACAAGATCAGCACAACATTCTTGCCCACTTGGGCAATACGGACTTTTTTGCAATCATAAATCAGGGCTAAAAATTGCCAACCCAATTCATTATGATGTACAATGCACATGAATGTGTTGATGGTCTCACTGTTTAGCTGGCTCAAAACGTTGAAATGACACTGTTCCTATGAAATTTCGCCAGAGTGAGACAATATCAAGTTTGGTGTAAATATAAATTGCGTATTCACATAGGCATCAAAATGCACATATGAAATACTGCATTTGTGGTAAATATGTCGTTTGAAAATACGTTCTGTAACACAATGTAAAACAGTAGCAACAATGTAGCCACGGTAGTCTGTCTTCATGACTGATTGTCACGTGATATGTGCAAACACAATTCTGTCACTTTAAAAGTTTGGCGCTTTGAATTACACTCCACCCGTGAGCAAGAGGTAGGCGTACCTCGAAACGCGTAGGGTTGTTTTTCTGCCAAAATAAATCTTTGAGCACTTTAAATCTACTTGGGCTTCGACTCTGGTTCTTTCTACAGGATTGTGGTGCCAGGATTGGGACATATATATATATATATATATATATATATATATATATATATATATATATATATATATATATATATATATATATATATATATATATATATATATATATATATATATATATATATATATATTCACAGAAAAAACCATAGGTTTTAGGCCATATATAGTTAGGGATTTGCATTTACAAAACCTTATTTTACTCGCATAAAACCATTGAAATTCGCATATATAGTTAGATGCGCTAACTATATATCGCGCACCCGCAATCCACTGCTGATGATCTCACATATTACATCATTCATGACATGGTCAGTGACATCACTGATGACATCATCCAGTGACTGTATGTTTCTGTAAAGTTAAAATATGTCTTACATATTGAAGAATGAGTGGATGTATAAGTGTCTGGATGAAGGATTTAGTAGGTGCATGACTGACTGTATGAGAGAGTGATTAAATGTGTCTCACTGAGTGCATGGGTTAGTGACTAAACTATCTTAATTTGTGCATCATTATATCTGTTGTTCTATGAACTGCTGCATGTGTTGATCAGTAGCTATATGAGTAACTGTATGGGTTATTGATTGGTTGCCCAAGTATTTGTATGGAAGAGTGAGTGTGTGTCTGGGGGTGGCTGGGAGGTGTGTGGCTCTGTGCATACATGTGTGAACAGTTTATTTACTAGATCTATGGGTTCAAAACTGCATGTGGAAACAGCTGTACGGGTGGTTGACTGTGTACGAGTGTATTGGTGAGTGAATGGATATCTCAGTGCTACATGTCAAAGTAAGTACATATGTAAAACACAGTACATGTGAAAGTTCACATATATAAATTACTGTGTATAAGAGCCAGTGAATGTGTGAGTGGCTGTATGGATCATTGTGAACTTGTATCAGGGATTGTATAAAAGAGTAAATATGTGTTAGTATATGTTTGAATAAGTAAGGTGTGTATAACTGTATAGTTGAGGATATGGAGGTGTGATTGATTCAGTGCATGACTGACTAGGTGTGTGAGTAACTCCATGGATGAGTGACAGTCTGTGAGTGTCTGTTTACTCTGAGTGTATCTAAGGTTATATTAGAGTCTGAAGAGGTTGTTTGTATTATCACATGATTGATGTCATCTGTGATGTTGTCAGTGATGTCATTTGAGTTGTCATCAATGATGTCATTTGAGTTGTCATCAGTGATGTCATCAGTGATGTCACTGACCATGTCATGAATGATGTAATATGTGACATCATCAGCAATGGATTGCGGGTGCGCGATATATAGTTAGCGCATCTAACTATATATGCGAATTTCAATGGTTTTATGCGAGTAAAATAAGGTTTTGTAAATGCAAATCCCTAACTATATATGGCCTAAAACCTATGGTTTTTTCTGTGAATTTCAATGATTTTTTAATACCAAATATCAAATGCTGTCAAATGTCAAGTACATGATAGGTAAAAACATTTTCGTGTTTATGCACGCTGATGTGCTTTGAGCGCTGCCCCCCCTCCCCCCCCTCTTTTCTCTTAGCAGTACTCTCTCTTTGCAGATAGTGAAGGGTAGTTAACGCAGGCCTTTGGTCCCGTTGTAATCCGTCGTGCCTGCTTCTCTCTCTATTTGATTGATTGCTATCCAAGCATTTACTGTTTTATAATTGGTTCTCTTTGGTTCATTCTGTATTTACAAACAAGCACAGAGTCGCAATACTCTGTTTGGTCTTTGTAGATAGTGAAAAACTAGTTTAAAAAAACAAAAGGAATCGAGCAAAATCAGTAGGCCACTAATGAGATCTGTTTTTGAACTCGCTAAAATAGAAACATTAAGAACAACCCCTCATGAGAAATACGAAACTAGTAAGATGAACTTAGCTCCACACCATGATGGCTGCAAGACAGCTCGACTCCGCCGTCCACCCCACCCAAAATAACGACAAACCCTATGCAAATATTATAAATATATACAACACACCAGCAAAGTTACAGGGTAAAACGTTTTATTAAATAACTATATACATGACAGCCTGCTGCAACATCGATCCAAATGCCTTTTGGTGATTCTTCCATTGTGAACATTGTCCCACAATCCGTTTGACCTGAAACGATTACACAAATAAAACATTTGTGAGTTTTAAATTTCCGGAGAAGTATAATTCACCAATAGTTTTCTCTGTAGATCTTTTTCCATTAACAATCCCAGTTCCATCACCCGCCCAGGATATCACTACTGTTAGTTGTCATTGTTGCTTCTGTTTTAATAAAAAATGTTTTAAGGTGTTTACTGTTTTTGTTGCGATGTATATATTTATAAGTTATTAAAGTGTTATAATCCTACTATTTTTTTTATCGATTATTGCTGTTTGAGATATTCCCTGTCTACAAACAGAGAAGAATAGAAATATTCTGTCTCCCTTTGCAGATAGTGAATGATAGGTAATGCAGACTTTTGTCCCCCGTTGTAATCCGTCATGCCTGATTGATTGATTGGCTGGAAATTTATTGTTCAAGGAATAGTTCTTTCGAGGTACTCTCTGTTTGCAAATAACATGGAATAGAAATATTCTGTCTAGTCTTTGCAAGTAGTGAAGGGTGGGTAATGCGGACCTTTGTCCCCCGTTGTAATCTGTCACTCCCCACTGATTGAGAAACTACTTCCACCCGGACCATTTATTAGAGGTACATCATCTGACTCAACCGGAGAGAACCCCTAATAAAGAAGACATATGTAAAATACGAAGTAATCCCTGTATCCTGTTAAACAGAAACTTTAGCATGAAACACACTTGAAAAGGAAAGGAAAGAAATTGAACAAAATCAGTAGGCCTCTGATGAGTTTTTGACTTCGCTAGAAATAAGAAACATGAAAATGGTGAAAGAAGCCAAGCTTGACGTTACGGCAGCCACAAGGTAGCTAGGCTCTGCCACCCCCCCACTGCTCCAAGCATGTCTGTCCCACCGCCCGCCACGCCCAATAACGGTAACATGAAATAAATACAAATCAGCAGATACCTACCCCCATTCCGGAAACTCCCGAAGTGCAACAGGTTCACGGCTACGCCCATCCGGAAGACGAGGCCTTCGGCACGTGTAGGGCGAGTCCTGCTGGCAGCCGTCGGCCGGGGAGGTCGTCGCCTAAGATGGGCCAGGAGAGGAGCCGAGGCCGACGGGATCCCTCTTCTTTTTTCAATAATGGCTGCGACAACACTGGGGGGGGATGTCTTGCACATGCCACCGACCCCCCCCCTCGTATCTCCTGGTCTGGCCCCGGCTTGATATGAGCTCCCCGTTCGGGCCTGAAGCGGCGCCCTGCAGGCCACGCGGGGGGGGATGTCTTGCCTCTGCCTCCGACCCCCCCCCTCTTATCGCCTGGTCCGGACATCACGGATATCAACGCCAGGTGTCTGTGTGGGGTGTGCTGGGAGGGAGAGGAGGCGCGAACGAGCCTCTCCCCCCCCCAGGTGGGGGCCCCTCAGCTGCACCCCCAACGCTCCACTCACCCAACAAAAGGGTTTGTCCACTCTTGCGATACAGCGACGCTCCACTCGCCCAACAAAAGGGTTCGTCCACTCTTGTGATGCAGCGACGCTGCACTCACCCAACAAAAGGGTTTCTCCACTCTTGCGATGCAGCGACGCTGCACTCACCCGACAAAAGGTCTCGTCCACTATTGCGAGGCAATGATGCTCCGCTCACCCAGCGGGGGTCTCGTCCACTGTTGCGGTGCAACGGCGCTTCTGAGTTCAACTAGAAAATGAGTCCTGCATCCAGAAACGTTCTCCTCAACTTTGAAGATTCTATAAGAGCCACGGGGGCCCCCGACCCCCGTTGGGGAATGACTGCCATGATCACCCACGGAACGACCACGACGTAGCCGCGGGACGTCGGCGCGCTCATGCCGGCGCCGGCCTCAGTCTTGAAATCACCAAAATCCTGCAAGACTACCAACTTGATCAGTTCTGGTGGGAAACCAGTATGACCCGGTAGGAGAGATTTTTGCCTCCCACCCCTCTTTGACTGATGGTTCATGTCGCCAGTCCCCTCTACTACCCTTCAACGAAAACTTTTGGACTGCCGAAAGAGGTCCCGGTCCAACCACGAGTTGGTGGAGACATTTTGACTATACTTGGACCTTCCAGACCTCACCCAAAATGGCGCCGGTACAAATGAAACTATTGTGCCCCGATTGCTCAGCCTTGATATCATGAGATATGTATGCAGTTTTTAGCACATGAATTGATATGGGATAAGACTGATTATATGTTCGGACAATGAATTGATCCGGGATGGGCATTGATTATACGTTCGAACAATGAATTGACATGGGACTTGTACTGATTACACATTCGGACAATGAATTGATATTAAGTTCTAATGCATCATTAATTACTGTATTTATTGAAGGTTAGAATTGTCAACACTTTTGGTACTTGCTCACAATGAATTATCGATATGATTTTGTTGCACTTGTCGCACTTTTTACTGATTATATGTTCGGACAATGAATTGATCCGGGATGGGTATTGAAGTTCGAACAATGAATTGACATGGGACAGGTACTGATTACACGTTCGGAAAATGAATTGATATTAAGTTCTAATGCATCATTGATTACTGTATTTATTGAAGTAATACTGATCTCTCCGCATGAAATTAATTTTCCACATGCTACACAAGTCAATCTCATCTGCCCAAAGTTCTTTCGCAGATTTGGGACTGTTTCCCTTGCCTCTGACTCACTTATTGCTAAGTCATTGGTGGAAGTTTTTGCCGGTCGGGGGTTATCCCCCAAATCTCGAAGTTGTGCTTTAGAATAATTAAGAGGGTGCCACCTCTCCATGTGCCGATGCATGGTATGATTACCATAGCGCTATTTTTTTTCGGTCCCTCTCAAGAGTTTTTTTTTGCAGATGAGGCAGGTAACGAACCTGGCTTTAACTTTCTTTTCATGAGAAGGAAAAGAAAAAAATTGCCAGATAAAATTCACTTTCACATGGGACGTTCTTGGCATTTCTTTTAGTTTTTTTAATGTACATGTTCATAAAACGATTACACAAATGAAACATTTGTGAGTTTTAAATTTACGGAGAAGTATAATTTACCAATAGTTTTCTCTGTAGATGTTTTTCCATTAACAAACCCAGTTCCATCACCCGCCCAGGATATTACTACTGTTCCCCATGTCATAAACCATTGTTGCTTCTGTTTTAATAAAAAATGTTTTAAGGTGTTTACTGTTTTTGTTGCGATGTATATATTTATAAGTTATTAAAGTGTTATTTTCCTTCTACTTTGTTGGAGTGCTATATATTTTTAATGTGACACATAATTGTGAAGACTTTGATGTACAAAAAGGCATCCCTGGAATCTTCCGCTTCAGGCTCGGACCCACACACCCTCACAGTGAGAATCCCCTCCCCAAGCACAATACAGGATGCTTATCAGATAGTAGGAACGCGTGTGGTGTGACGGATCTCATCGGGTGGGGGCCTTGATCTACTGTAACTCCTTTGAACAGGGGTGATTCTCTACAGCTGGAGCCATAAACTACATCGGCAGGGCTAAGTGATAGACTGAGACCGGCCTGCACAATCAGACACAGAGGAAGAGGAGTGTCAGAGGGTGCGGTAGTGAATAGGGTGAAAGGAAGGTGTCGGGCGGGCACGGGGTGTGAGTCTCAGGGAAGAGCAGCGCAGATGGGGGAGGTTTATGGCCCATGCATGAGAGAGAGAGCGGGGGTGACCAGTGCGTGGGGGAGATGCTTGCGAGGGTGGGGAGCCGTGCTGAGAATCGACGGAGTGCAGAGAGTGGGTCTGGTCAAGGCATCTAAAATGGCTGCCGTGCACGACAAAATTGTGGCATTGGAAAAAAGGCAAGATGGCGCAGACAATGTTTATCAATAAAGATTAATTTATAACAATTATTTTTAACAAAATATTTAATCGCAGTGACAAAATGGCGGTCAACACTTCCTGATTTCCATCGAATCGAACGTTAACAGACGTCACGCAGCAAAAAAAAACAAAACGCTCACGCACAGCCGCTGGAAGACATGTATCAACATATATGAGCCTCCTCAGCCACTCTCAGAAAACATAAGGGATCAGGAGACGTCTCCCGTACCCCCTTATACCCTGTAATTTAATTAAACCGAAACACAAAATGGCGAATTCACGTTTCGCTACCAGTTTGCGGCCCAGTTCGCGGACCGGGAAGCGCTTCTACCGTGAAAAATCATTTTTTTTTTATTTTCCCCACGGGACCCTTTAATAACCCCAACATCATTCCTAGGGGGTCAAGAGGGGTCTACCTTGCCCCCTTTCATTAAATTCCCCCTTCGTTTTTCTCCTCCTCTTGTCTCTCGATCCTACCGAGAGACAAGATGGCGGCCGCTCCGGACTGTTTAGAATGTTGACAGACACCGGAGAGCCAATCAACTTCGCTTCGCAAAGCTCCGTGACGCGAAAAGTACGCGATCTGGAGCGCTATCTAGGACGCTGTCACAGATATATAAATTTTTTAAAACGTTAATTTCTCAAAATCCACTGGAGCACATATATTGAGACCCAGCAAAGGCACATCGGGCTACCAGTCCCTACAATTCTGCCAAGTTTCGTGCAAATCCATTCAGCCGTTCGAGCTAAAAGTGAGGCCAAACGCCCTATGGAAATTAACATGGGAAAAACGCGTTTTGGGACCCCCCTTTTTTCTCGGCCCCCCTTGACGAAACTCCCCCAAATTTTCAAGGGCTGCTCAAAAACAACATGTGCCATTTTCCTGAAAATTTCAGCCGATTCCGTCCACAAACGCCAAAGTTATTAGACATAGAATTTTCAAAAGTTCCATAGAGAAATAATCCTAACTATATATACCTACTGGCTATCGCCAGTAGGTAATATATATATATATATATATATATATATATATATATATATATATATATATATATATATATATATATATATATATATATTCAGTCACTTTACAAGAGGATTCGTTTCCGGGATCCACATCCCATTGTCAGGTGGCGTGTTGCACTCGGCCAATCCCACCGCCGAGTTAGTCAATATCCAAGTTTACTGCTACGATAAGCAAAGACACGCTCTCAGAAGGGTACAGCTAGTGGGAGTTTATTCACCTTGTGAATAAACTCCCACTAGCTGTACCCTTCTGAGAGCGTGTCTTTGCTTATCGTAGCAGTAAACTTGGATATATATATATATATATATATATATATATATATATATATATATATATATATATATATATATATATATATATTAACAGCCAGCAGCAGCAGGACATCTCCGGCTGCTCAGGCTTCAGGAACTCATTTAATGCCCTGTCGCCTCGCCAAAGAAATTGATATTGCCAAGGCGGATCCCTGCACTGCTCAGCCTAATACCTGATTGAAATTCAACTCATTTGGCTCTTTAGTAATACTGCCTACATGGAGCTACTGACTTTCGCAATGGAACACTGTCCTCAGCAACCACCAAGCTTCATTTGGGTTGTTTTTCAGTTTATAAAACTTGCTCACCACTGTCCTGAAGAAGAACCCCAATAATTGGGTCTGAAACGCCGTCGACCACCCCACAACATGAACTCCTTATAACATGTATAAATCATTTATGGAGTTTTACTATACTGTTGTCAATGCGATGTTTTTTTAATCCACTATCACTATTTCACACCGTGCTTTTCTTTACTTATTATGTGAGCACTCTTAAATCGAATTTGATCAAATAAATATCTGTCATCTTTTGCCCTACTTGATCCTCTACAGACTTTGTCTTTTGCTCCCTTCTTTGGATTGATTTCATTTGTGTAAAATACAGTGGCCCTCGAGGGGTCACCCCTCTTGTTTTTAGACCTTTTTTAGGCCACACCTGAACCGCTGTTCTTTAAAAATATTCCTTACAACCCCAGGTTCACATATCGGGGTACCCTTGTTTCCCAAAACCTCTGTATTTAACAAGGCAAAAGATGGAGGGCAAGAATACTTTCCTAAGACAATGAAAGGGTACTGCCTGCATTCCTATGGCTGAAGAGTGGAGACTCAGACCCTGAATTGAGGCGAATAGAAGTATGGATACCTTTAGAAATTAAGGGCCAAATGTAGGTAGGCAAATACCGGTCGGTAATGAAGTAGTGTGGTTCACTGGTTAGAGGCGGCAGAGGACGGCAGACCCGAGAGCAGAGGACGGCCCGGGACCAGGGTTCGATTCCCGGCACGGCAGGTTTCTGGACCAGGGTCAGCGGACTTGATAATTCTCTCGCCTCGGTGCCCACTCTGATCAGCGATCACACTCGGCAACTCTGGGCATTAGCTTGCCTCATCTTCACTAACGGCCCCACCAGACCGCCGGGGATGCCTGGTCTCACCCTGGAGATACCCATTAAGGGACCATCTCTCAGGGAAGCCAGGAAGGGTTTCGCAGCGGTCGAAGCGCCTTGGGACCCTACGGGTAAGTAGTGCGCTATATAAATGCCTATACATTTACATTTACATTTACATAATGGCCGAAAATACCAAATTTCGGCCATTACCAACCGGAATTGGCTTTTTGAGATGTAGGAGCCAAAAATATACCGATTCGGTAAATACAAGTCGGTATTTTTCCGACTCGGAATTTACCGAATTCCTATTTACCAATTTCTAATTTACCGAATTCTTATTTACCGAATCGGTAAATAAGAAATGGTAAAAAATTACCATTGAGATGTAGGAAACCTCAAAAATACCACATTTCATGAAATTCGGTATTTAAGAGTAGGTAGTTACCATGTGTGAGAAGTTGGCCTGATATATGATGTTTCCAATTCTGGAACCACCTTTTATCAGTCCAAACAATCCCTTATGGTGTCTGGTTGTAAGTCAACCTTATTAGACAAGCTATCCTAGGGGTAGCATGGACTAAGTAGCCTTAAAGGCTTAACTCAAGAGGTTGTGTTAAGCGAGCTGTTTTACCAATCACAGTCCTGTAATATCAAATGAAAGGGCACCACACAAGTATATATTATAAAAATATATGTATTTATTTCTAAAATAATCCCCAGTACTCTTTATGAGCAAAGGGGCACAAGCGTTAAATCAAAAGCACAGTATAACATACAAAGTTGCACAATTATGGATGAGGGCGGGTGGCCACTCAAACGATATATTAAAAAAGTGGTATAAGAGATACCAATCGAACAGTGGTTAGGCCTAGGGCCTAGGGAATCGCTGGGAGCAGTCGGGACTAGCAATGCTGAAGTCGGGAAAAACCCGCGGGATTCGGGTGCAGCGCTTAAAGCGCGGCTTGCACCAATGCAATGTCAATGGTGCGTAAAAGTTACACAAATAGAGTTTAAGGATACTTCCGCTGAACCTAGAAGGACCAAACTTTAGACACAGACCCTAGAGGTGTGTACCAGTGAACACCGGCGTTGTAATGTTACCTCACCCACAGGAAGCGGGTGCATAGGGTCAAAGTGGCGTCGGGTTTTATCACGCAGGTTCTTGGTGCTTGAAGCTGAAGATGCTGCAGGCGATGTGAGGAGAAGTGTCCGGTGTGATCCAAGGGTGGATCAGAGTAGAAAGGTACCTGAAAGCAGAGGGGACAGAGTCTGGGTCACTCAGCAGTGACCAGGGTGGAACCAGGACAGAACCAGGCAATGTCGGGCGCAATCAGGTGGTTGTCGAGGAGCTTCTCTCCGCTGTCACGTGGGCTCTGGGGCATCGGCGATGTCCAGGAGCAGGTCACGATCTGTCCCACGCAGGCTCTCACCGTCGGCGCAGTCGGCTTCAAGATTGGAGCAAACAACACTTGGCAAGAGCAATCCACGCAGGACCTGAAGATTGCTTCTCACTCGGACCAGGAGGGTCAGAGTGGGTGCTCCTTTTCAGAAGGGCTGGTGCAAGTCTGGAGCAACCAGAGTCGCAAGTCGGTTTTAGGTTTTCGTCGGCACAGGGGCCACAAGCCAGCTGGCAAGTGACCAGGCCAACGCGTTGAGCCAACGAAAGCAGAAAGGCCCCACGCAGCACTCATCGAGTGTACAGGGGTGAGCGTCGGTGCAAGAGTGGCTCAGGGTTGAGGCTTCTCAAATCCCGGTGTACAGCTTCAAGGGTCACTCGTGGGCTGCACGGTCAGCATCTCGTGGTCTTTTCAAGATGGCGTGCCCCACGCTTCCGGTCACCTCCACGGGTCTCAGCTCTGCAGGGACTGTGGATCGGGCTGTAAAAAGACAGACAAGCTTGATCTCGTTGATTTTTGTTGCTTGAGTTCCGCCTGGAACTGCAACAAAGCAGACGTCGAGGTGCTGGATGGTGCCTGTTTGCACAGGGTGGTCACTCCTTGACCACAAGGGAGATTCTTCAGTCTTCTACGTTGAGTAGGATGTCGAAGGGTCCAGAGTTTTGTTTCAAATGTTTCATCAGGATAATCTGAGTGCGTTGGCACTGCTCCCATTCTTATACCAATCTAGGAGGCTGGATTAGCTGCTAGGTCCCCTCCTATGGGTGGGACCCTGGAAGGGGGTGGATACACCCCTTTCCCTTTGATCCAGGCCACGCTGGGACTGGGGCTGGTGTGCCCCAGAACCGGTTTGGCCGGATTATGCAAGGGGCAGCCTTGTGCTCCCCAGGCAGTGTCTGGTTTCTTTCAAACCTCCCTGCTACAATCCACTATCTCCTGTCTGGGGTGGTGTAACACCTCCCTTCGACAGGAAAGCCTCTGTCCAGGCCTCCTCTGCTGAGTTTCGGTCGGCAGCAGGAGGTCAGACTTGTGTCTGTGGCAGAAGCATCCATTTTGTGGATCTGAGGCTCTTTTAAAATAAACCGCGTTTTAGCAAAGTAACATGTCGTCTCCCTCTAGAGGGGTGGAATGCTACCCCCGTCACCAGGACTGGCGAGGGGGTAGTATTCCAAATCGTATGACACCTTACACAACATGTTTTGATAAAGCCAAACCAAAGTTGCTATATAACCACGAGGATTATAAGGCACTTAATAGTATATGGTATGGCATTATCCCAGAACAGCTTTGGGAAGTGGTCCCGACAGCTGCAGACAGGCTCAGCTCATGCTAGAGCATAATCTCACATAAAACCAAGCACTCTGCCTCCAGGATTGTTAAGGCCTGTCATAGGAGTGCCTGATAGGTATATATGTGTCCAGATAGGTTTAGATATAGGCATACTATATCTAAGCAAGGGGTGATTACACCACCTTGCCCCAGCTGAGTGATCAGCCAGTTGTGTCAATTTTAGATAGCCAGCCAGGGGTGGCAAAAGATATGCTGCAGCCCCTGGTAGGCCTTGGATTCACCTATGCCCTGGGCACCTATAGTGCTCTGTACAGGGGCTGATAAGGTGACCCAAGCCAATCTAGTTATGCACCTAGGGTACATGGAATCCATTTGACAGAGAGAGCAGATAGCCTGGGGCCCTGATTAGCAGGGAACCAGGCCAACTAAGTCGAAAAGCAGCTAAACACAAGGCAAAAAATCTGGGGTAACCATAGTCAGATAGCCACCTTCCTACACCATGTAGTGAAAGCAGGTGGTAACCAGGTGGTAACTATAAAAAAGCACCCAAAATGCAACAGTTTGACCAGAATGGCGGCTACAGGCAGAGGATTACGCTTTTCCAACTCACTGAGCCAGAGATATTGCAAAGGTACAGGCTTCACCCCCACACCATCCTGGACTTGATCAGGGACCTGCACTCACTCCTGGAGCACCCAACAACAAGGGCACACGCCATCCCACCCCATGTGCAGGTGCTTTGTAGCATACACCTGCTTGCATCTGGGAGTTACCAGAGTGTGATTGCTGCGGTAGGAGGGGTGTCCCAGAGCTGCCTGTCCCGTTTCTTCAGGAAGTTCCTGGAGGCCATGATGTAGAGAATGCATCATTACATTAGCTTCCTGACACATATGCGGAACTGGTGAAGACCAAAACTGATTTCTATCAACTGGCACACTTCCCTCACGTCATAGACAGTATAGATGGCACCCACATCCCAATCTGCCCACCTGCAGCCATAGAATACATATGCAGGAACCGGAAGTCGACACACTCAATCAGTGTGCAGGTGATATGCAACGCTGGCAACATCATAACAGACATTGTGGCTAAATTCCCTGGGAGCACCCACGAATGCTACATATTCCAGAACAGTGGGATCTACACACGTCTTGCTGCTGGAGATTTTGGGGAAGGATACCTGCTAGGTAACTAACTGTGACACACCCTGATAGTTACTGCAGATGAATGTATAATGAGTATGTAACTAATGGCACTCTCTTTTCCATCTAGGCGATAGCGCTTATGCTGTGCGGTCCTTTGTGCTCACCCCCTACCTTAATCCATCTACCAGGAGTGAGAGGCATTACAATGTGGCACACATAGCAACACGCAGCGTTGTAGAACGCACATTTGGACTTTTAAAAAGCAGGTTCTGCTGCCTCCACAAGAGCGGAGGTGCACGGCAGTACACTCCTATCATCTGCTGTAAGATCATTGCGACCTGTGCCATGCTGCACAACCTTGCCACCAAGAAAGGCACAGAAGTGGAAATGACATATCATGAGGACATTGATGATGGAACTGAACAGCCAGAGCCCTATGCAGCAGGAGCAGCGCAAGCCACAGATGGGAGACTGAGGCGGTCAGAGATCACACGCAGCTATTTCAAAGTAAGTAAGGAGACACAGCTAGGCTTTGTATTTGAAAGATGTAGTTTAATGTGCACTACGCCAATTTACTGATAGCACACCATGCTACTTCAATGTCTGAATACCCCACTGGGTGGTCACTGGTTACCTCACCGTGACATGTCTTGTGGGTGGTGGGCATCATCAATGTTTGCGCCCTTGCACAACAGTGCAGGATGCACAAGGCTGGGTGGCAACGGTGGCAGTGGAGCCTGGGTCAGCAGATTGGTGCCTGCTGCTTCTTCGAATGTCAGGAATAGGAGTGCTACAGCTACTCCTGCTGGTGGAGTCTTCAGTGTCCCCGATACCTGTGTCCCCCTTAGACAAATCCGTGCAGCAGTGCACAATGCCATCTTGCATGGCGACAGAGCGCCGACAAAGCAGGGAGGTTGATGTGGCAAGCCGTTTCATGGCCTTGGTGTGTTGCCGTATGCACTGTCGATCCCGGCGCCTCTCTGTGTGATCAGAATCTAGTCTCTCACAGAGAGCAGTCATGCACTGGGACATGTCCCTCATTCCCCCTGCCATGGACTTCATGCTCTCTGCCATGGAGCCAATCCCCCAGTCAATTTTGCCCATCCTGGTATTCAAGTTACGCACCTGTCTGTGTACTGCTAATATGCCGTTTGCTTGCAGGCGCTGGACTTCGACCATAGTGGCCTTAAGACCACAGAAGACCCCCTCTCCATCCTGGGCATCACCTCTCTCCCGTACCCTTCGGCATCTGGCACCGGTATGGAGTTCTGGACTTTTTTGGTTCCGTCCAGAGGTGTCAGGGAACAACACCCGAAGACCCCGGAGTTCCACCTGCCTTGGTGCACAAATGAACAGAAACACGGGCTTCTCGATGGTGGCGTCAAAGACCAAAGGTTTATTACTGCAGGGACACAGAAGTCACAGATACTACACACGGGCAGAATCTAGGAGCCTGTTCCATTTGTACAAAGAGGGTTGCTCCTTATATACTGAATTTTAAGCTGGGGGCAAATTCTTTACATGTAATACATTCCCAAAACCTTTGTGTCTGAAACAATAAATATTTGGCGTTACACAGGAACCGTCGATAATATCTGATGCCAAACATTACGAAGAGGGGTTCCCACTAGTTCATCACAATCCCTTGTCAATATTGCATTCAAGAGCCGGACCGCCTCATCGTAAATTTCGTTACCTCCCCCTAATAAAGATTCAGAAAGAAAGGAACGGAGCCAGGTGTGGAAGATAGAAAAGTGGGATAAGGGATGCTTGTGGGTTGTAAATGGGCAAGGCTACCGGCTTCGGCCGCCTAATCATGATCGGGACAATGGACACGAGAACCAGTTCGGTAGGGCTGGCCTCGGGCAGAGGAGGCAGCCTTTGTCGAGTCATGCAGCTACAGCGTGTTCTGTTCCAAGGTGCACGTGTCACTTGAAGAGGTGAATCTCCGGCTAAGGCTACGTGTCCTTAATTGAAATGAAGTGATTAGAGGTTATTGCTTATGTGAGGGCAAGAAACACAAAATGGCTGCCATGATCTAAGATGGATGCCATGGGTAGATCGGGAATGTGTTTGTAACAGGAGTACTCTTGCTCGTAGCATAGCGAAAACACCAGGATATGCTAAATGGATCATTTGCGGTTCGCTGATACCAATATTATGTATTTCCGACGATATTGAAAACACGGGTTCAAATCGTCACGGAACCTCAGACCCTCCTTTTGCCCTTACATAGGCAATTACTCAGTCTATGTCAGAGTCTAATTCTATGCTTATCAGGTCAGTGACATGCTGTTGTATCATCATCCTTTCTCGCGCCTTTTCTCCAAACGCAGGTGGTTTCCTGAAACAGGTTGCAGCACAAAGACTACACAGAGCTGGACCACACTGGATAATCAGGCAGCATGAGAAGAGGAATACTAAGATGACACCGATGACCATCAGAACCTTCCATCCCCATGCTGATATCAGAGTCCAAAACCACTCCATGAAGGACCAGTTTCCCTTGTCTACATGAATAGAGTCGGAAATCTTGTGTAGCTTAGAGATCGCCTCATAGACTGTTGGAGCATTATTAGGAATAAAGACACAGCAGCTCGATTGGATCATTCTGCATACCCCACCTCGATCTACAAGTATAACGTCTAGAACCATACGGTTCTGCAACGTCATGAGTTTATCCGCCTGAAGCTCAGCTGTCAAATTGCTAAGGGCACCAGCAGTTTCGGTAATAGTAGATTCAACTACCCGTGTTAGCTGACGTATGTTTCTACTATTGGCCATAGGCCTCCAGAACGGAAGGAAGCCTTTGAAGAAGTCTCCAGCTTCCTGACCAGCAGTATCTTCCTTGCTGAAGACACCTCTCGCTACTCTGGTCCTGTGGTAGTCAGATGAAGCAGTGTATGTTGGAGGCAACAATCGAGCAATATAACACGACCCTGAAAAGTCGGCAGGCAACCATGTATAAGCTCTGTCTTGACAGATGAAGTAGGTACCCCTAGCAGTAAGAAAAGCAGGGGAAGAGTTAGCCGGAAACACGTAAGTCTCTACGCACTCACTCCTCCCTAGCTGAGCTCTCGGATTTCTCCCATTACCTTGCAAACAGACCTGACCTCGGTGAGGTACGACCCAGATTGGAGTTGAGCTTTTACGCTTGCTTTCTCCCAAACTAAGGCGATACTCTGAAGAATTCCAACTTAAATATACTCGCAATTCGTCTCTAGGGTAAGATGGAGTATTATTGACGTCCTTGATCATATCAATAATTCCCTGGACTAAAGCTTTGTTGGCCGAGTTATATTTAGTGGAACGTGGTGGACGTGGGGGATAGGTTTCAAGGGCATAAGCAAAGATGGTTTGAAGGGCCTGAAATGATCCATTGTAGCTGAAAGGCAAAACCAAATAGGGAATACCTTTATCCATAGTGTGGGGTATCAAGCCACACACCCAGCAGTCTGTAGTGTTAACTACCAGTTGGTGTTGGTGCAAGAGTTGTACAAAAGTGTTATTAATGAATTCTGAGCGTCGAGCTTGCTCGTGTTCAGGAAACGAGTGAAAAGAGTGTATAGAAGAAACAGTGGAAGTAGCAGGATCAAGGGGAGGCACTGTGGTTACTGGCATAAAAATCAAACCCATACCAAAGACGATTCCACCCACCAACGTTATCAAAACAATCAGAAATGTAATGGCACATTGTATTAAAAAGCATTTGCTGTGAAGAATTCTGTAAAGTCTGTTTCTGCGAACATAAATCACATTTTCTCGTTGCAGCGCAGGAAGCTCCATCTTCTACAATCCGCTCGCGACCACTGATGATGTGTACGTAGATGAAAATGCCTCTATCAGCCCTGGGAGTTCCCAGAACCAACAGAAAGATCGACCTTGTGTCAGACCCCCGCAGATTCAACTAGGCACACAGCCACGACCCTACGGCTACCCAGACGGCAAGGCAATTTTAAAACAATAAAACAATAGCAAACTTCCTGGCTGAAGGCAAAAGTTCAAAATTTCAAAATATCACAATGGGCAGTTGCCTGCTTTATTTGTCCATATTACGAGGTCGTAAATTGTATCTTTGCTTTGCAGGTACTGTTTGATCGGCAAATAGCATATCACTAGTAGTTGTTGCAGTGTTAAAGTTCGCAGATGACAGAGTTTTTTCTGATGCAGAGGACAAATGTTCAGAGTTCAAATGAGTCTTTTCAGGAGGAGAGTCAGATTTCGGAGTGTCGGTAATCAATTCGGCATCGCTGAAAGGGATAAACTTTGGCGTTTTTTCAAATTCGGAGGCACCAATTCCCTTCTTCACCCAGTCGTCGTAAGGAAGTGGCAAAGGCACACGTTTGACATGAGACGCATGCACCCAATGCTTGCGACCAGCTACACAAACTGCTGTTCTCGTTGCAAGCAGGACCTGGAAGGGGCCGACGTATCTGGGCTGAAGGTTCTTCGTCCTCGCGAAGTTTCTGATCACGACTTGATCGCCGGGTTTCAGCTGATGCCCTGGACTCTCCGGAGGCTTTGGCAATGCATCGAAAACCTGTTGGTGAATAAGACTCAATTTAGCAGTCAAGTCGTAAAGGTAGTCGATCAACATAGGATATTCTAGAGAACAAAACTCCTTTGGCCTAGGCACACCCCACACATTTGCCGGGCGGCCAAAGACTATCTCATAGGGGCTAAGCCCTACTCTAGAATGTACAGTTGCTCTCGTTGATAACAAAGCCAAGGGAAGTGCATCTGGCCAGGACAAACCTGTGGATGCTTGAATTTTGGCTAGTTTTAGTTTGAGGGTGCCATTGTAACCCTCAACTAAACCAGCAGACTGGGGATGGTTCGCACTATGAAACTTCTGTTTTATGCCCAGACCGGCACACACACTCTGCATAACTTTCCCTATGAACTCACTTCCGTTATCTGACCATACAATCCGTGGCATTCCGAACCTAGGGAAATATTCTTTGAGAAGAATTTTGGCAGTTGATAGGGCAGTATTGTCCTTTAGTGGGTATGTTTCGATCCATCTGGAAAAAGCACAGACTACCACCAGGACGTATTTCAAATTATTACACCGATCCATGTGAATGAAGTCTAACTGAATCACTTCAAAGGGGCAGGAAGGAGGAGCGAAGTGACCAGCAGGAGTTGGAGTTCCCTTGCCAGGATTATGCATCAGGCATACCATACAATTTTTCACCACTCTCTCTGCACATTTACCGATCCCATCATTCTTCCAGACTGGAGCCAACATCTTACAGATTCCCTTAGAACTTATATGCGCTACTCCATGCGCCATCGTCACCACTGCAAGCACATACGCATCAGGCAACATCCAACGCTGTTGCTCTGACAAATCAATCCAACACCCACTCGAATCCAATTTGCCCGTACTTTCTTTCCATGCACGTTTTTCCTCCTCAGTTGCCTCTTTCTGAATCTCTTTCACACTTTCCATTGTATCCTCACACATTCCAGACTCAGCAATCCACCTTGCAGACGTAGCAACATACATTCTACTCATCGTATCTCTAGCTGTCTGTTTAGCAGTTTCATCAGCAAAAGCATTCCCACGACCAACATCATCCGTGATTGCTTTATGAGCACTGCACTTCACAATCGCAACTTCAGTCGGCAAGGTTAGAGATTCCAACAGATCGTTAACTAGCTGACCATGTTGAATCTTAGTCCCATGGGACGTAATGAAACCTCTTTCTTTCCACAAACGGTCAAAACTATGGGCCACGCCAAATGCGTACTGACTATCTGTAAACACATTCACTCTCTTTCCCTTAGCTAAAACACACGCTCTTGTTAGAGCTATTAATTCTGCAGCTTGGGCGGAATTCTGACTCACTCTCGCAGTCTCCACAATCGTTCTTAGAGTCGTTACCGCATAGGCAGCAGTCACATCACCATTCTCCAATTTAAAACATGATCCATCCACATACAGTGTGCCATCTGGATCTGACAATGGAGTGTCCTTTAAATCAATACGTCCTTTTGTCTCTTCCTCCGTTCTAAAACAACAATCATGGGGCTCGGAATCACTCGAATCTTGATTAGCCGGCAACAACGTTGCTGGATTCAATACATTGCATCTTTTGATCTGAATATGACTCGCTAGTAATGTCAGCTCGTAACCAGATAATCTCGCACTGGTAAGGTGTTGTGTCTTAGTTCGATTCATGAGTGTATCCACAGCATGAGGAACCATGACCGCTAGCATGTTGTTCATCACCAGACCAGCAGATTGTCGAATGGAAGCTGCAGCTGCCGCTGTAGCTCTCAAACAACTCGGTAACGCTCTAGCTACCGGATCTAATGTTGATGAAAAATACGCACAAGGGCGTTGTTTATCACCAAATGTCTGTGTCAGAACACTCAATGCGCAACCTTCTCTCTCGTGAACGTAGAGCGTGAATGGCTTGCTGTAATCAGGTGTACCTAATACAGGAGCTTAACACAGTGCATTTCGTAACTCAGAAAAGCTCTCCTGACATTCATCAGACCATGGCACCGGACTCGGAACATTTTTCCCAGTCAAAGCTACCAACGGTTTTGCTAAAAGAGAAAAATTTGGGATCCACTGCCTACAGTAAGAGGTAATACCTAAAAAGGCACGCACTTCTCTCTGCGTGCGAGGAACACTCATCTGCAGAATTGCTTTTATTCTTTCTGGGGTCAACTTCCTTCCCTCCTTTGACAAGAGATGACCTAGGTAGGTCACTTCTTGGCAGCAGTATTGCATTTTCGAAGGTGACACCTTATGATTCAAATTAGACAAATGATGCAATAACGAAATCGTAGCTGCTTTGCAAGTTTCCTTATCATCAGCAGCCACTAGAATATCGTCTACATACTGTACTAGAGCAGAGCCTGGAGGAAGTACAAAGGTATCTAGCTGACTTTTTAATGCTTGACTGTAAATAGATGGGCTCTCACAATAGCCTTGTGGAGCGCGTTTAAATCTGAAACTTCGACCTCCGAGACAGAAGCCGAAAATATCCCTGCTTTCTTCGGCTATCGGAATGCTGAAAAAGGCATTCTTCAAGTCGATGACTGAAAACCAAGTAGCTGTAGCAGGAATCAATGTTAATAAGGCAGTAATGTCTGGAACTACAGGAAACTGCGGAACTACAATCTTATTAACTTCTCTGAGGTCGATGACAAACCTATACACTGGAGGCTTTGTAGGATCAGTTCGTTTCAAAATCGGTAATACAGGGCTGTTACAGACATTTCCTCTAGTTTCTTCAACCACACCCTTCTTAATCAAATCTTGTACAATCAATAAAAGTGCACGCTCGTCCTCACTAGATATTTTATATTGAGGAATTCGTGGAAATTTTACATTTGCTTTCAAAGTGACTACATATGGCGGTATTTCCAAAAGGCCTACATCGTTAGGACCAGTCGCCCAAAGAGAATCAGGGAGTGAACGCAGCTCTGGCGGGAGTGCATCCATTGACAAGTACATCGGAGAGGTGATTCTTTTACCCAATGTAAGCTGTACTCCTTCCGGAGAACAGTACAATGTCGCATATAGTCGTTTTAACAAGTCTAAACCAAGCAGATTTTCATTACAACCCGTCGTCAAAATCAGGGGTGCTTTCAATTGACACGGTCCAACAGAAATAGACAAAGGACCAGATATGGGGTTGTAAACAGGGGCGCCTGAAAAACCTACAGAAACATTTGTTGAGCCGGACAAAGGTGCGCCAGGGAGTTTCGCATGAATGATAGAACTTTTTGCTGCACCAGTATCCAACAGAAACGGTTCGACTACACCTGATGTTGCTACTGCGACATAAGGCCCACTCTGATCCACTGGAACTGATACTACTCCCTCTCTCTGTCCATGGCTGTACTAGTACCCATTTTGCTGAAATCCCTCATCCACTTCACAATAGTCTTCAACAAGATACTGTTGAGATCTATTTTGCTGAGCAGACTGTCCATTTCGTTGATCAAAGTGATTGGAAGGACGATCATTCGTCTGTGGAGGCATAGCACCTCGCCCCCGACCTCTAGAATTTTGCACAAAACCACCACGACCTCTCTGAGCTGCTGCTGCGTTATTTTGCGCTAAGATCGGACACTCATTCTTGTAGTGACCCTCTTTCTTACAGTACGCACACTGATTCCACTGATATTGGGGCCTCGGTGAACTATAGTCTGTTCTTTGATACGAACCCTGTTGCGTATTAATCTGATTCGTGCGAGGCGGATACGCCTGTTGCAAGAGAACTTTAGTCTTTAAATCTTTCGTTTTTTTATCTGATTTTTCTTTTTCCTCTTTATCCCTATTTTCATAATACTGTGCAGTTGCAAGTATTTGCGCAGTTGTAGAGACAGCCCACGCACTCTCGGAATCTTTTAATTTGTTGCATAGTTCAGGTAACAAATTATGCACGAACTTATCCACAAACAGTCTCTGTCCTCCTTCTGTGCTCATATCCTGACCACTATGATCTACAAAAGTCTCTTCGAACCTCGTGAAGAAGTCGGAGACACTTTTGTCTTTCTTTTGCCTGCATGCGGACAACTTGTCCCAATTAACACGTAATGCGGGCATCAGAGTCTTCATTAAGTCAATTATTCTACCTGGAAGATCAGCAATTAGAGGTTCGGGTTTTGCACCACCTACTTGCTGACCATCCGCTGCAATGATAGCTGCCCAATCACCACCTAGGGCAACTGGATGATTCTCTTTACGAATTTTAGCCCAAACTGGTTGCGGAACTACATTACCAAATAACATATCAATGTCCGCTAAGTTCATTATACAAGCTTCAACTGTCTGTGCTAATTCCTTATAGTATCCGGCAGGATTCTTACGTGGGTCTGGCAAGGCCTGCTTCACTGCTAGCACTTCAGCTCGTTTCCATGGAATGTGTATCCACACTCTTTGGAATTGCGCCGGAGCGGCTACAATACCACGGACATTATCAGCTTGTACAGCATCGCGCCAAATTGGAGGAACCTCCCTCATTGGATATTGGCGACTTAGCTTTGTCTTACTTTTCTCTAAATCTCTTGGGGAACGAAGTGATGGGTCATTTCTATAACTTAATATCAGTTCCATCGCTTCTTCTATATTTTGACCTACTATCATTCCTGCAGCAAACTCTTTCTGAACTTTAATTAAGTCTTCTAGATTCGATTCAACATCATCTTCTTCTATTTCCTCACGTAACAGCGAGCACATCTCATCAAAGACATACCGTTGCGTTGGTTCTTTCCACTGCATAAATGTATCTAGCACGTCTCTCGTACTGTATCTCCTACTCTTCGAAATCCATCTGAGAGCCGTGGAATCTAAAATTCCCCGTTCCTCAGTACTCGGAAGCTGACTACGTCTTTGAACAGAGTCAGAAGTAGGAGTCTTGATTAAAGTTTTATAGAAAGGAGACAGAATGTTAGAAACAGAATCAGTGATTCTTCGACGAACAGAAAGTGGAGTCAACACACTCGCAGACGCAGAGAACACAGTAGAGGTAGGAACAGATAGCGGGACAGTAGGAGTGTCGAGGAAAATAGTTTGTGGAACAGTAGGTGTAAGCGAGACAGATACAGGTATAGAAGTCGGCAATCCAGGAGGAGGAGGAGCCGTAGGAACATTCACATTGACTACAGGAGGTACTGGAGCTTGATTCTGAGGAGCAAGAATACCAGGTTGTCCAGCAACCGGCAATTGAACATTCGGTAAAGGTGGAGCCGTAGCACCTTGTGCATACGGTGGAGGTGACCTTAACAAATAAGACAACAGAGGATCATTTTCGGGATTCTCCAGTATCTTAGCTGTTTTCGATGGCAAGGCAGGATAGCACTTGTCGATCGCTAAATTATGCTCTCTAATGGCTACCTCTATGGCCTTCTCAGACTCGTTGACTTGCAGCTGCTTAGCCGCTTGTTCTAGAGTCAACTCTTCTTGCTCTTTCTGTTCCTTCTTTAATCTTTTCATTTCTCTTTGTTTAGATTCTTTTCGCCAGTAACGGAAAGAATCAAACATTGCCGGCCGGGCTTTCTTCCTAAACAATTTCGCTTCTAAATTGTCAAGAATTTCGGGTTCAAAACTACCATGCAGTGGCCAACTAAGGACACCATCTTTTTTCGTATAGCGGACCCACACCTCATTATAAGATATAGGACCCACACCATGTTTACAGTACAAGTCATATAGGGGAGTCCCAATCGGAGGAACCAGACATGAGTCCTCCAATCGTGAGTCACTGTTGCAACCAAAGCAAGACAACATACAATTTCTCCGACTTACCATTTTGCAATCCGGAACACAAAACAAACAAAACACGAAACAGATATGTGCACCTGAACCAAGAACTTTAGGCCTACCAAAAGCGAACTGATGTATCGATACCCAAACTAAACCAAATAGATTATCGCAACCAGAACAACCAGTGATAATCTTACGAAACCAAACCAAACCAAGAACCAAAAAGGATTTTTAACAACCCCTACGAAGTAACCAACTAGCAACCACTAAATACTTAACTGAGGCACTGAAGACGTCACCAAGGAGAAACCCGTCACGTTTCGCCGTACTAAGGACTGCACCTCGGGTCCAAGACAGGGCGACGGTCAAGGCAACGGACCACTGCAGCCGTCCTGAACGGGAACCCTAGCTTCGTGGGAGCACTTGGAAGGTCCGTGGCGGCAAGGCGGTAAGGGGCGCGAGGCACCAGCGGGGCTGCGAGCGTGCAGGGACTTCATTTCCCAGAAGTCCCTGCGAGACCAAGGAAGAGCTTCCGGTCCGCTCTCCCTGCTGGCCCGCCCCCCGCCTACCAAAGGACTTTTAAAAGCGTACCTGCACTTCCCAATTCGTGGGACACTAACTGTTTGAAGGAGGGTCTGTGAAGGAGGCAATCCACTGCATCAGCGCGCTCTCTCAGCACACGAGGCTCCCAGCGCCAAAACCAACTCCTCGCCGCACCCGCTCCGCGGGTGCCGCTTCGCTGGTGAGCCCTGGTGTGTGCAGCTTCGTGGGAGCACTTGGAAGGTCCGTGGCGGCAAGGCGGTAAGGGGCGCGAGGCACCAGCGGGGCTGCGAGCGTGCAGGGACTTCATTTCCCAGAAGTCCCTGCGAGACCAAGGAAGAGCTTCCGGTCCGCTCTCCCTGCTGGCCCGCCCCCCGCCTACCAAAGGACTTTTAAAAGCGTACCTGCACTTCCCAATTCGTGGGACACTAACTGTTTGAAGGAGGGTCTGTGAAGGAGGCAATCCACTGCATCAGCGCGCTCTCTCAGCACACGAGGCTCCCAGCGCCAAAACCAACTCCTCGCCGCACCCGCTCCGCGGGTGCCGCTTCGCTGGTGAGCCCTGGTGTGTGCAGCTTCGTGGGAGCACTTGGAAGGTCCGTGGCGGCAAGGCGGTAAGGGGCGCGAGGCACCAGCGGGGCTGCGAGCGTGCAGGGACTTCATTTCCCAGAAGTCCCTGCGAGACCAAGGAAGAGCTTCCGGTCCGCTCTCCCTGCTGGCCCGCCCCCCGCCTACCAAAGGACTTTTAAAAGCGTACCTGCACTTCCCAATTCGTGGGACACTAACTGTTTGAAGGAGGGTCTGTGAAGGAGGCAATCCACTGCATCAGCGCGCTCTCTCAGCACACGAGGCTCCCAGCGCCAAAACCAACTCCTCGCCGCACCCGCTCCGCGGGTGCCGCTTCGCTGGTGAGCCCTGGTGTGTGCAGCTTCGTGGGAGCACTTGGAAGGTCCGTGGCGGCAAGGCGGTAAGGGGCGCGAGGCACCAGCGGGGCTGCGAGCGTGCAGGGACTTCATTTCCCAGAAGTCCCTGCGAGACCAAGGAAGAGCTTCCGGTCCGCTCTCCCTGCTGGCCCGCCCCCCCGCCTAAACCGCCACCTACAAAACACCACCGCACTCCCGCAGCGCGGGACGCAGCCCGGGCTAAGACTGGGCAAAGACAGGGCCGTTTTAGGCCGTTAGAGGCTGTTAGAGACTGGGCTGGGCCACCCCATTTCGATGTCCGAGTTGACCTCTGAACTCCAACCCAGCATGGCTACCCGAGAGTTTAGAGACAGAGCAGCCAAATCAAAATTAAAAAATGGCACACTGGACGATTTCATCACCAGGACCCACACTGCAATTGATAACGAAATAACCAAAATGCAGCACAGGGTGTCACTAGAACTTGAAGCTGCCAGACGACTGTCAATGGAGTTGACTGCCGCTAAAAAATCCTCCCTTGGCCATATTGCCTGTGCAAAAAGTCCTGAACGTCTGCTATGTCCTACACCCACCCTGATCGTTACCAATGCTGATATTCATGACACAAAAGTAGCAGGATTACCCTTATCACAGGGGAACCATTTAGACAAATCAATCTCCCCCCCACTTATCCAACTGGGCGAGAATGTAGATCAAAAGGAAGGCTGTGCTGAGGGTGTTCCCTCAACACTTGAACCCTCCTTTGCCCTACAAGAAAAGGATGGTAGCCCATTCAAAGCACAAAAGCACACACATAATAAAAGGAAACGCAACCCTACTTCGGCATACTCTAGAAAAAAGGCTAAAGTAGCGAAGGCACAGCTACCAACCAAGGCACCTCCCCCTGATAAATCGCCATCACTGCAATCCTCAACTCTAACAACATGCAGAGAAGGCACCTCCCCTCACACAGCAATTATACAGGAAAACAACGATCTCACTATAGAAAGCGATGCTGCAGGAATCCCCCTATGTTCCATCAAAGGGAAGGATGTTGAATTTCTCACTATTGTTTGGGAAACATTAAAAAAACTACTCACCCCAATAGAAAAGAGATTCACACACCTAGAGGCACAGCTTCTAGAAATCGAAAAAAGTATAATAAATCTGGCAACTGTCACTATGCAGAACTCTAATTCCACATGTACAACCATAAACCTTCCCCCAGCTGTAAATTTGGACTCTACCACCGAAGCAGCAGTAATCTCCCGGCCTCCCCCCAAAGCTAAGAGACCAGGTTCGACTAACATACCTCCAACTGCCGCATGCTCTTCCACTAACACTTCTAATACTACACCCAAGGTCAAACCAACACCCAAACCCCGAGCCAAGGCTAGTGTCACCAATCCTCCTAGTGGGGCAATACCATCCACCTCAGCCGCACCTGCCCTAAGCACATCTGCCCCGACCGAGCACCCCAATGTTAGACACAATGGCCAGAGCACTAATCCTCCAACATCACAGAGAGCTAGTACCAGTTTCATTCGATCAAGGGGATTTGTAGATCTCCCCCCAGAGGTTAGCCCCTACGTTGTGGTGCTAACTGGGGTAACTGAACTGGTATATAATCAGCACGAAAACTTCGACTCTCTCAAGAACAAGGTGATACACTGGTTGGAAACCAACAAACCAATCCCCAACCATCTAAGGAGCAAAATCCTCATGGTACGGAGGGTACCCTGGGTAGGGACTACACAAAAGACCTTCCCTGGAGATTGTGTGATACTCACCTTTGAGGACTCTAATACTGCTCACGCCATTTACTCATGGACAAATCATAGCTCATCTACAACAATAATAGCAAGACCACTCACCTTTTTCTACCCACCACGTCCCCCAATAGCTCAGGGGGGGAACTGGAGCATGATGCAGCCTAGGAAACACACTTGGGGAGCACAAAGTAACTGGTGGGCAGATAACTTTGGAGGTTGGAACGGGATCCCGACCTCCAATAGATATGGGTGTCTCGAGGAGGTGGACTGACTTACTCATCCAGCAAACATTACACCTCCCTCACCCATTCAAACTAGCAATCACACTCACTCTGCAGACAATGCACCGTCAACCAGTACTTTAGACACACCTACGATCGGCTCTCTCCCATTAACACCACTACACACAGTATCAAGTGACCTTAGCCTAGGGGCAGCTAGATATACTAATTGCTCTGCTATGGGCGAAATTGCTGATCTCATCCAGGGGTTGAATATCAAACTCCCCATTCCACAGAGCCACACACCAAACAGTGCTCCACTTTATACTGCCCCACCCAACCAGTGTGGAAAAGTTGTAGCATTAGGGCACTGGGGAACATCAAACACCAGAAGTACATCAGAGACTCACGGCACGCTCTCTATTCTATCCTGGAACGTGGCTGGGCTAGCAAATAAATTAGACACACCTGACTGGAGAGACCTAGTAGAGAGCTATGACATCTGCCTCTTACAAGAAACTTGGGCCAGAGAACAACCCAGCCCCCAGGGATTTGCGACCTTTAGTATTGAAGCAAAATGGGGGGGCAAAGGTCGCCCCTCAGGAGGCCTTTCAACCTGGGTGGGGTCCCACCTGGCATGTAGGGCCACATCCATGGAAACCAACTCTTGTGACTTCCAATGTGTTTCCCTAGATTGGCCATGCGGAGGGAAACTGGTAGTGATAAATTTTTATTCAAGGCCAGCTGGGGTTGCTGCAATATCGGGTACAGTGGAAGACCTAGCATACTTTCTCGATACACACAACTTTTCCTCCCCTCTAATAATAGGTGGCGACTTCAACAATCAATTCGAACCACTCCCCGCCTACGTGGAAGGTATATCTGCCGAGGAGGACGAACTATGGGATATTTCCTCCTTGGCAGATGCAGTCACAAAGACATGCTCCCCCCTTGCCATTCAGATAAAGTCCCTCACATTCAATCACTCTCTTAGGGCATGCAATGGTCGGATGGAGGGTGATATTCCCCCTAAAAACACCTTTAACAGGCTGGGACACGAATCAAGGATTGATTATATAATGATACCTACCAGAGACTGGAAGAGGGTGAAAGACTTTAGAATCATCCCTAGATATGACAGTGATCACAATCTGCTCACACTAAAGTTCGAGACCCCCTATCGTCAGCTAGAAAAGGTAGATCGCAATGCACCACCCCAGTCCGACCTAGTGCTAACTAGCAACAGACGCAAAATTAAATGGACCAAACTGCTGGAAAATCCATCCAACATTGAAAGACTCTATGCTCTAACCGCACCTGCCCTGGCAGAAGTAGAGTGCTGTCTGAACTCACTGGGGGGCGAACCAGAGACTAACACCATGAGTAGCCTGGACCCTCAGGATCACTTGGCTGCACTCGGGAACATCCACTCAGAGCTATGTATCAACCTTGCAGATATACTGAACCCAGTGGCCAGGCTTCGCAAGCCCAAAAAGAGAAGAGCGACTTGGTACAACTCCTCCTGCAGACAAGCGAAAACTCTCCTTCTCGAATCATTGAAAGCCCGAGAATCTCCAGCCGAAATCAGGGAGAAACGTCTTTCCTACAAATCTGCCCTCCACACCGCAAAAATTGAATGGGACGAGGAGAATTGGTCAAAGATCACAGCCGCCCTCGCCTACCAAGACTCGCGGACATTCTGGCAAATTGTTAGGCATGGCTCGCCCGAACCTCTTGCAGCTGTCGAGGCTTGTATTGCACCTTCCGTCTGGGAGGAACACTTCAAAAACCTATATCTCCCACATAACAGCGACAAGGGAAGTAGCAAACATGGTGGAGAGTCCTCTGTCGCTACAAGCTGGACAACTGGGATCGAGGGCTTCACCCTAGAAGAAATCACACTGGCAATCTCCTCCCTGTCTGCTGGTAAGGCGCCGGGCCTAGACAGGCTACCAGGAGATCTCTACAAACATGAACCCAGTGTTTGGGCCCCCTATCTAGGGGTACTATTCAATGCTATCCTGAAGGGCCTGCCAATTCCATCCACCTGGCCAGGGGCTGAAATCGTGCCAATTTTCAAAAAGGGTTCGCCCCTCCTCCCTGCAAACTATAGGCCCATAAGCCTAATTGATGTTTCCCAGAAACTCTTTTCGAAACTTTTGCTAAACCGCCTACACGAGTGGATTAGGGACTATAACATCTTGAGTCCCTTCCAGGCAGGTTTCAGGGAAAAGGTCTCCACAGTGGACCAGGTCTTTCGTCTGTCCATGATACACTGGAAAACAGTACTACTAGAGGGTGGCAGCCTCTACACGGTATTCGTGGACCTAAGGGCAGCGTTCGACCTGGTACCAAGGAACAAGTTGTGGGAGGTCCTTGACAACTTGGGGGTCCCTGATGGTCTCCTGAACATGATAATACGCCTCCACTCTAAAAACTACGCCCAGGTTAGATGTGGCAGGATGGGAGAATTGTCTGCGAAGTTCCCCGTTGGCAGGGGGGTGAGGCAGGGTTGTGTCCTCGCACCAACCCTGTTTTGCCTCTACGTCAATGGGGTAATTGCCCATCTAGCAGGTGTAACCAACTCCGATGCACCGAAATTGGCCTCCGAGAGGGTGCCAGCCATAATGTTCGCAGACGATACACTGCTTTTATCAAAGTCGGCAAAAGGTATTCAGTGCACCCTTGATGGCTTTGTGGACTTCTGTGGAACCCATGGGCTAGAAATTAACGCAACAAAGACTAAATTCATGGTCTTCAACCCACCACAGAAATTTCATTTCCGTCCCAGCATCTTACACACCAAACTAGAAAGGGTAAAAACCTTTGAATACCTAGGAATCATTGTGAATGATAAATTTACCTGGAGCTCCCACCTGGAAAAAGCGGCACTGAAACTGACCCAGCATTCGGGAGGTGTAATGAAGCTCATGGCAAATAATAAATCCTCGGTCAGGCCGATTGGCCCCCCACTACAGATCTACAAATCTCAGGCCAAGGGGGCCGCCCTCTACGGATCTGAACTTTGGGGCCACGTAAATACATCCAAACTACTGATGGTGGAAAACAGATTCATTCGTAACCTTGTAGGGTTACCACTGAGCACCCCTCTCGTCCCGCTGAGGATGGACCTTGGCCTACGACCACTTAATGAGGAGCTAGCTCTACGCCCACTGGCTTTTTGGCGTAGACTATGGTCAACCCCTGAGTTGGATAGCTACAGAGAAGGTTTACGAGAGATCCTAGCCACACCAGGCGCCGGAAAAATCAAATGGCTCGCCCACATTAAGCACGAACTTGTGGCTGCAGGTTTCTCAGGCATGTGGTCCGACCCTCAGAACGAGTGCCAAACCCTCTCTAAAAAAGATCTAGCCAGGTCCTATCGAGAACTTAAACTCTCACAGACTCTCAACCATCTAGATCCTGGGTCCTTAACAGAGTCCTTTTTCTCCCATAAAGCGAATTACAATATGGAACTGACTCTAGATAAAATGTATCCGAACATACTGAGAAAATTATATCTTCAGTGGAGGCATGGCTCTCTTCCAATTAAATCTTTTACGGCCAAATGGAACCAAGATCTCAGTAGTACATGCCCTGCTTGCAGAACCACCGATGAAAGCGAGCTCCACATTCTCTTCTTTTGTCCTGCCTACCAGGGGATTCGCAGGCACTGGATTGTCCCCCTATGCAGGAACTTGGGATTCTACAAGTGCATGCAGGCTTACAGAGTTTTAAAAACTGACATGTCCCACCCAATTGTATTTGCAATGGCCAAATACCTGGGCGCCCTTTGGTTCACCAGAAGGAAATATCTCTAAACTGTGGGCTGAATATGGTTCTGTTGCACTACATGCAGGTGTCTTCCAGTAATGTTTTTATGCATTTTTTATGCGTTTTATATTCATTGTACAAACTCATTTTAACATATGTGTAATGTGATTGTCTTTTATGGTAATATTCTTACCGAAATAAAGGTTTTTGAATTGAACCCTCGTGGAAGAGAACTTCGGGCCACTTTTGCGATATGCCGGGATCGATGAAGTGGGGCGCCTCCCTCAGGAATCTTCACACGAAGCTTCTCGAACTCTTCTGGCTTTTGGACCGGTACCGAATGACGTCGCCCCACGTGGGGCGCCAATTGGAGTTCTGGACTTTTTTGGTTCCGTCCAGAGGTTTCAGGGAACAACACCCGAAGACCCCGGAGTTCCACCTGCCTTGGTGCACAAATGAACAGAAACACGGGCTTCTCGATGGTGGCGTCAAAGACCAAAGGTTTATTACTGCAGGGACACAGAAGTCACAGATACTACACACGGGCAGAATCTAGGAGCCTGTTCCATTTGTACAAAGAGGGTTGCTCCTTATATACTGAATTTTAAGCTGGGGGCAAATTCTTTACATGTAATACATTCCCAAAACCTTTGTGTCTGAAACAATAAATATTTGGCGTTACACAGGAACCGTCGATAATATCTGATGCCAAACATTACGAAGAGGGGTTCCCACTAGTTCATCACAATCCCTTGTCAATATTGCATTCAAGAGCCGGACCGCCTCATCGTAAATTTCGTTACCTCCCCCTAATAAAGATTCAGAAAGAAAGGAACGGAGCCAGGTGTGGAAGATAGAAAAGTGGGATAAGGGATGCTTGTGGGTTGTAAATGGGCAAGGCTACCGGCTTCGGCCGCCTAATCATGATCGGGACAATGGACACGAGAACCAGTTCGGTAGGGCTGGCCTCGGGCAGAGGAGGCAGCCTTTGTCGAGTCATGCAGCTACAGCGTGTTCTGTTCCAAGGTGCACGTGTCACTTGAAGAGGTGAATCTCCGGCTAAGGCTACGTGTCCTTAATTGAAATGAAGTGATCAGAGGTTATTGCTTATGTGAGGGCAAGAAACACAAAATGGCTGCCATGATCTAAGATGGATGCCATGGGTAGATCGGGAATGTGTTTGTAACAGGAGTACTCTTGCTCGTAGCATAGCGAAAACACCAGGATATGCTAAATGGATCATTTGCGGTTCGCTGATACCAATATTATGTATTTCCGACGATATTGAAAACACGGGTTCAAATCGTCACGGAACCTCAGGTATGCACTCCTCCAGATGCGGTCTGCTGCCCAGCATTGTCTGCCTCAAGAGGATCTGTTTGTGTGTCACCCTCCCATCATCCTCATCGGACGTCTCCAGAATCCTGAGAAGGGGCACATCATGCCTCCTTGGCCTTACCAGTTCAGATGACACTGAAGTTGGCTTGGGGGAGAGTGCTGGTAGTTCCAACTGTTGTGAGCCAAACAGCAGAGGTGACAGAGGCTGTGGTGTGGTGGGTCGCTCTGGTGTTGTTGCTGCCTGCGCTGTGGGTGTGGGTGGCGGAACAGTGCTTTGCCCTGCACTTATGGCTGCGTCCTCACTCCTCTCCATTGCCGGTGTCCTCTCCTCCCTTTCCTGCGCTGTACTGTGCGATGACTCTCCTGTGGACAGATATGAACATTGGCTCAGTGATGATGTACACCTGTGTGTCATTATTAAATCACATTCCTGTCACACAATTGCATAGTCCTCAACTGCTTAAGGATGTAGTGTGTGGCATGCCTTGCTGTTTTCTGTGATGTATGTATTGATGCATGTTTCTATGACTACGTCTCCCATGATGCATTGCAAGTAAACCCTGAAACCTGTACTGCAGTGTGATACACACAACCACATTGGGGAAGGTGGACAGGTAAGGGGGTGGGGATTGATGTCTATGCAGCTTATCTTGTTTTTTTGCAGCTCTGGCTGAGCTGTCAGCATCCCCTATCCCATGGACACTCTCTGGCTCCAGGGTCGACTCCACCATCAGCTCCAGGTCTGTTAGTGCAGGTGCACGGTTCCGTCCTCCACCTAAGGCACCGGCTTCTTTTTTCTGGGCTGCCAGCTTCTTTTTTGTTATGATCCGAAAATCCTACCACTTTTTTTTAAGGTCATCAATGTCCCTGGTTGTGACCCCAGTGGGGTTTCACCTTGGACTGGATCCCCAGCCAGGTGTTCCTTTTAACAGACTCTGCAACATACAGAGACTGCTTGCCAAAGAGCTGGGTGTAGTGTCTCACTACCTCCTCCACCAGGACCTGCAGTTCTGCTGTGCTGAATTTAATTTTCATTTTCCGCTCAGCTCCATCCTTCTGGGCATCCTGGGACTCCATTGTGCAGCTCAGCTCAGCTCTGGGCAGCCTATTCCTCAGTGTCTCACTGCCTCAATGCTGTTCAGTTGCTCTGCACCTGCGTGGGTGTGGCCACTTCCTGGTAGTGGGTTGGGGTAGATGCATTTGATTGGTCGGTTCCTCTGTTGCTTTGTTGTGGGGTGTCGTGAGTGTTCCTGATTGGTTGACAGGCTCACTTGGGTGTATTTTGTATTTCCGATTCGATATTTACCAATTCGGTATTTACCGATTCGGTAATTCCCATTCATTCCTATGGGCCTCCAAGCCCATAGGAATGAATGGGAATTACAGAATCGGTATTTACCAAATCGGTAAATACCGAATCGGTAAATACCGAATCGGACTATCCGAATTTTACTGAATCTCTATTTTTTACTGAAGTTTTTCCTACATCCCATTTTCCAAATCTAAAATACCGAATCTGTAAAATTTGGTATTTTAGAGTCGGTAAAATGGGATTACCTACATCTGGCCCTAAATGAGGACCTAGGGCCAGCTGTAGGAAGCCTAATACCGGTCGGTAACGGCCGAAATGTAAGAAATCGGTAAATTACCGAATTCTTAAAATACCGATTCGGTAAATTACTGAATCTGTAATGTAGGGAGCACTCAAGTGAGTGCTTCTTACATTTAAGGATTCCTTATTTACCACCAACTATTAGTTGGTGGTAAATAACGAATTCCTTTTAAAAAGCTATTTTTTGCTTTTTATTCAGTGCCATGTGGCAGACATACATGCCCTCAGGGCATGTATGTGTGCCACATGTGCACCCATGCACTATTCAGGGGTGCAACAGGGTGTCAATGTGACATCCTGCCACCCTTAAAAGGGTTCCCCCTACTACCGATTCGGTATTTACCGAATCAGTATTTACCGAATTGGTAATTCCCATTCATTCCTATGGGCCTCCAGGCCCTAGGAATGAATGGGAATTACTGAATCAGTATTTACCGAATCTCACCAATTCGGTAATTTTTACCGAAACATTATCTACATCCCATTTATCTATTCTTAAATACCGATTCGGTAAAATTTAGTATTTAAGAATAGGTAAATTGAGATTACCTACATCTGGCCCTTAGTTAGCAAGAAGTTACTGATTAGATCTTCCTGAGCACTGACACTCGGTATATGTGAGAGGAGAGGTATTTTGCAGCTGTTTCTGTTGTTCAAGGTGAGCCAATGTCTATGCCAGACATGCTCTTTTGTGCGTCTCTGATTACTGCTTCAAGAAAGCTTTACACAGCCCGGAGCAGAGATTTCACATTTCATTGTGCCCCTGCTGTGGGTAGTCCTGCATGGAGCCAACCACAATGCCACAAAGCTACCTGCTTTGAGAAGCATCCAGTTACTCAAAGGCTGTGCTTGGAGAGCTGCCCAAGAATTACCTTTCTAAGGGAAGCAACCCAAACTAGATTTGAGGCATGAGACATTGAATTCACATTCCTTTCCTGGAAAATGTGCATAAAAGTGGAATCTAAACTCCCCACTTGGTTCCAGTCCCAAGTTCTTGACCAAGAAAGTGAGTGCTCCACAGATTACTTGAAGAGTTGCTATGTAACCAGGGCTAGTTCCTACCTGACAACCACTCCCAGATGTGAGCGGATGCCTTTCAAAGTCTATATTATCTGCTGAAAGAGCTATGGATCTGCCTGAAGTACCTAGATGCTTGCCTGCCTGCTAAGAGAGGGGTCGAGTGTGCCTGGCAGTGCAGGAGGATAAACTGCCCATGAGGAAAGGCCAATCATGGTACCGGCATGGGGAGCATCCAGAGGAAACTTATGACCGCAAAAGAACAACCCCGGAGTGACCCCTGCTGTGACTGGGTTCACCTGGAACCTCTGTTCAGTTCTTGAGGAGCTGTGAATGATATAACAAATGATTCAGTCATGCCTAGCAGCATTCAATGGGCAGATTGTCTCAATGCGGAAAACTCAAATGGGTTCAGGCCACAGCTTTCCATAGACATCACCCTTAGCTTTGGTCTTGAGGCACCAGTCATTGCAAGATGCCTGCCAGTCTGTCAATGGCCCCTGAGGACCGCTGCTACAGAAGACTGGTACTTCTGTGTGCTACCATCGTCCAGACCCAAGCCTGCAAAGGTTGTACAGACAGAATATATAGGGCCTTATTTATGAAGGCCTTGCGCCGCCGGTGCGTCACTTTTAACATGGGAAAAAGTGACGCACCGGTGGCGCAAGGCCTTCATAAATAAGGCCCATAGAGTTTAAAATGTTGACATACACAAACATTGAGTTTTAAATATCGTGATACAGAAATATCAACAGGAAGAATATTGTGGTGAAGAATATCGACTTGCAGGTAAGAAATAACATTTTTGGAAATATCGAAGTTGTTAATACCGTTTGCAAAAATATAGCTGTTTAAAATATCGATGTTTTATATAGTGTTATGTATTGTAGTATGTATTTTATAAGTGTGATCTTTTTTTGTATAAGAATTTGTTTTGTTTTTTAATATGTTACACTTCTAGTAGTTATTAATGTTATCTTAATTACATTTTGCATTTTTAAGTTCTGTAGTGGGTTGTGGGTTAATAGGGGAATAGGGTGGGAAGTAATTTATTTTTAATAAATTAATGTTTTTATGAATTATTATTTATTTAATTTAGATGTTAAAGTGTTAATTGTGGGAAGTAATTTATTATTAATTATTTATGAATTAGTTGTTAATTATTGTTTATTAATTAATTGGCAATTATGTTAATTGTATCATTTTTTTAGGAGGAGGTTGTTGGTTTATAGGGGAATAGGGTGGGAAGTAAATTAATCATAATAAAATAATTATACATTTTTATGTATTACTATTTATTTAATTAAGATTTCATAGTGTTAATTGTGGGAATTACTTTAATATTCATTAATATTAAATTGGCAGTTGATTTTTAATTATTTGGCAATTATGTTAATTGTGTCATTTTTTTAGGAGTGGGTTTCAGGTTTATAGGGGAATAGGGTGGGAAGTAATTTAATTATAAAAAATGTATTCATATTTTTAATATATTAATATGTATTTGATTTATATGTTATAGTGTTAATTGTGGGAGTAATGTTATTATTAAATATGTATTAATTGGTTGTTAATTATTATGAATTATGTTAATTGTGTCATTTTGTTAGGAGTGGGAGGTGGGGTTTAAAGGAGAATAGGGAGGGAAGTATTTTATTTATAATTGATGAATAATTGTTTGTTAATTAATGCTAATTAATTAATAAAAATTATTATATGGTAATTGTGTAGTTTTAAGTAAGGTGTGGAGTTTATAGTGGTAAATGGTGGGAAGTAATTTCTTTAAAATGAATTAATAAGTTGTTAATTGATAATTTAGTAATGTAAAATTAGTTATGGAAATTGTGTAATGATTTTTAGATGTGGGTTGTGGTGTTTATTGGGGTTGAGGGTGGGAAATAATTTTGTTTTAATGTACTAATAATTCATTTATTATTAATATTAATGTATCAATTGATAAATATTTATAGTACATGTTTATAGTTATTTTATGTGCGTGTTTGGTTTTATAGGGGTAACATTTGGGGTGTAAATTAATATTTCTTTGTTAATATTTCTTTGATAATTAATTATCTTAATTATGGAGGTACATTTTTTTAAATATGGGTTGTGAATAGTGTGGTGTTATAGGGTAGGAAATAAAAAATACTACGTTTATGTAATAAATAATGTTTCTGTTTATAAAAATATTTTATTAAAAAGTAAGTTTTTTTATATATGTTTTAAAAAAAAAATCTTTTGTATTGTTATTGTTAATTTGTTCGTTTTTAATTTTGAATTGACTCCAGCGGAAATATTCATTTGTACCCCTCCGCTATCCATCACTTTCCCAATCCTTACAAACTGGAGTGGGAACAGTAAGTTTTACCCATCCCCTATCCAACACTCTCCCTGCTGTTGCACCCACTGGAGTGGGAATAGTAATTTGTACCCATCCGCTATCTAACCCTTTCCCTACTGCTGCACCCACTGGAGTGGGAATAATAATTTGTACCTCTCTGCTATCCAACACTTCCCCTACTGTTGCACCCATTGGAGTGGGAATAGTAATTTTTACCCCTCTCCTATATAACACTTTCCCCACTGTTGCACTCTCTGGAGTGGGAGTAGTAATGTTTACCCTTTGATCTCCACACTTTCCCTACTGTTGCACTCTATGGAGTGAGAATAGTAATTTTTACCCATCCGCTATCCAACACTTTCTCTACTGTTGCACTCACTGGTGTGGGAATAGTAATCTTTACCCCTCCGCTATCCAACATTTCCCTACTGTTGCTCTCACTGGAGTGGGAATAGTAATTTTTACCCATCAGCTATCCAACAGTTTCCCAACTGTTGCACTCAATGGAGTGCAAAACTTAATTTTAAAGACTGTTAAATATCTTAATTTTTTCATTTATAGTATAATGTTTTTTTTATAAAATGTTGTGTTAAAAGTGCATGTAAAAATATATATATATATGTTTATTTGTAAATGTTTATATATTTATAAAACTATAAATTAAATTAAAATGATTAGTTTATTAATTGTTCAAAGGACATTGTTATATGTATATATATATATATATATATTACCTACTGGCGATAGCCAGTAGGTATATATATAGTTAGGATTTTTTCTCTATGGAACTTTTGAAAATTCTATGTCTAATAACTTTGGCGTTTGTGGACGGAATCGGCTGAAATTTTCAGGAAAATTGCACATTTTGTTTCTGAGCAGCCCCTGAAAATTTGGGGGGGGGTTCGTCAAGGGGGGGGTCGAGAAAAAAGGGGGATCCCAAAATGCGTTTTTCCCATTCATTTTTCCATAGGGCGTTTGGCCTCACTTTTAGCTCGAACGGCTGAATGGATTTACACGAAACTTGGCAAAATTGTAGCGACTGTTAGCCCGATGTGCCTTTGCTGGGTCTCAATATATGTGCTCCAGTGGATTTTGAGAAATTAAAGTTTAAATAAACAGATATATCTGTGACAGCGTCCCGGATAGCGCTCCAGATCGCGTACTTTTCGCGTAACGGAGCTTTGCGAAGCGAAGCTGATTGGCTTTCCGGTGTCTGTCAACATTCTAAACAGTCCGGTGCGGCCGCCATCTTGTCTCTCGGTAGGATCGAGAGACAAGAGGAGGAGAAAAACGAAGGGGGAATTTAATGAAAGGGGGCAAGGTAGACCCCTCTTGACCCCCTAGGAATGATGTTGGGGTTATTAAAGGGTCCTGTGGGGCAAATAAAAAAAATTTGATTTTTCGCGGTAGAAGCGCTTCCCGGTTCGCGAACCGGGTCGCAAACTGGTAGCGAAACGGGAATTCGCCATTTTGTGTTTCGATTTAATTAAATTACAAGATGGGAGGAAAAATATTGTGAGAAATGGGTATAAGGGGGTACGGGAGACGTATCCTGACCCCCTATGTTTTCTGAGGGTGGTTGAGGAGGCTCATATATGTTGATACTTGTCTTCCAGCGGCTGCGCGTGAGCGTTTTTTTTTTTTTTTGCTGCGTGACGTCTGTTAACGTTCGATTCGAAGGAAATCAGGAAGTGTTGACCGCCATTTTGACACTGCGAGTAAATATATTGTTAAAAATAATTGTTATAAATTAATCCGTATTGATAAACATTGTCTGCGCCATCTTGCTTTTTTTCCAATGCCACACTTTTGTCGTGCACGGCAGCCATTTTAGATGCCTTGACCAGACCCACTCTCTGCACGCCGCCGATCCTCAGCATGGCTCCCCACCTTCGCAAGCATCTCCCCCATGCACTGGTCACACACGCTCTCTCTCTCATGCATGGGCCATAAACCTCCTCCCATATGCGCTGCCCTTCCCTGAGAATCACACCCCGTGCTGAGGAAAATTCAGCCCAGATTACAACCGATGCCCAGGCTGCTGGCACAAGACGCCACTTAGTTCCCATCTTGAATGGTTACCAAATAAAGAGACGGGCGCTGGCAGCAGGAACACAAGAACGGAGTTTTATTTCTCATGAGGAGAGCCTGTCATTTCAAAACATACATACATACACACAAACTCGGCGGGGGGAGACAGTACAATGTTTATATACAAAAATCCAAGACAAAACATAGAACAGTTGCTGGCCAAAAAGATCTCTTCCTGCATGCTGCGCATCCTTAGCATCCTACTTAATTCATCTGGGGGCTGAGCTTTTTTTACCTTTTTCTTCTCTCTTATCGTCGGCTGCCTTCGTTGGTGGCTTTGGTTGCAAATACTTACACCTTTGCCAATTGGTCGGGAACTAACCTGGTCGGGCTAATACTCAGGGGGGATCTTCGAATCATTTTTAGCGAATGGGTTTCCAGGTTGAGGTAACGGTAGGTGTCAGTTGGGAGAACAATGGGGCAGCTTTGAGTTTCATGTCTATGAGGGTGCGAGAAGGAGGTGGTAAATCTTAAACATTGGCAACATTCTAGTCCTCCAGACGGAGGGTACCTGGGTAAACCTCACCTCGGAATATTCCTTAAACTTTCCCTATTTAGTTAAACGTAGGAATTTATTCATTGGTGCACGTCATTCTTGGTTGTATTATTCGGGGTGCCAAGCGAAGTCATATTTTGTCATCCTGTAATAACCCGTCAAGTTTCTGCTTCAGGCTGCCCTCCCAAGCGCTGGGTTCAGAGAGAGACATAGTCATTGTTTGCTCGTCGTGTATAGGCACCATATTCAAACCCTTTTTCCCATCCCATCGGCCGTTAAGTCACCATTTTTCCGTACTTTAATCGACGTTCCGAAGTGACCTGCAGAAAAGAGGGAAAAAGAAGGGGCGGGGGCAGCGTTTAAAACACACCAGCGCGCATAAACCCGAAAAGGCTTTTACTTACTACATACTCGGCCTATCTCCATGGGATGCAGTCCCTACCATCTCGGCGTTTAGGCCCAGGGGGGACCGGTAATGTGGGAGAGATAATTATCGGAGGCCTGTGGATAGCATAGGTCGCCCAAGTGTGGCATTACGGATCGTGTGCAGGGGAGGGTCAAAACAAAGGGCAGTCGGTGTAAAGTGGGGGCGAGCTCGTGCTCTCATTTGAGGAAGAGAGATAACCTGCAGTGGTACGGGTCGTTTTCATTCGTACTAGGGGGGCCAGGTGACATTCCTTCGGGGTGGCTTAGGGGCATTTAAAACAACTTCCCTGATACAGGTAGCATATAAAGTAGAGGCTAAATACCAGGATCTTTATCGATTGCTTTATGCTGTACAAAAATGAAAAACACATACAACAAACCTGGACCATTCATATTTGCAATGTTTCTGCGTACTATACTTTTTAACCCTTAACTATTCGAGCTGCTTCATTTCACCTGCTTTTTTTTTTTTTATATATCGGAAACAGTGGCCATTTATTCGAAACTTACCAATCTACGCGTTACAACTACGTTTGCTTTTTCAAAAACCTTTAATAAAAATGTTGGTGCACAAATACGGGCCTACAACCCCGTGGGCCGGCCACGGAGCAGGCTGGAACTGTAAATAGGGGGGGGTATTTATTTGTGGAAAACATAACAGAGTCAGTGGTCGTTGATTTCATAGTAAAAAGTGCGACAAGTGCAACAAAATCATATCGATAATTCATTGTGATTAAGTACCAAAAGTGTCGACAATTCGAACCTTCAATAAATACAGTAATCAATGATGCATTAGAACTTAATATCAATTCATTGTCCGAACGTGTAATCAGTACCCGTCCCATGTCAATTCATTGTTCGAACGTATAATCAATACCCATCCCGGATCAATTCATTGTCCGAACATATAATCAGTCTTATCCCATATCAATTCATGTGCTAAAAACTGCATACATATCTCATGATATCAAGGCTGAGCAATCGGGGCACAACAAGGAGTTGAGAGTTTCATTTGTACCGGCGCCATTTTGGGTGAGGTCAGGAAGGTCCAAGTATAGTCAAAATGTCTCCACCAACTCGTGGTTGGACCGGGACCTCTTTCGGCAGTCCAAAAGTTTTCGTTGAAGGGTAGCAGAGGGGACTGGCGACATGAACCATCAGTCCAAGTGGGGTGGGAGGCAACAATCTCTCCTATCGGGTAATACTGGTGTCCCACCGGAACTGATCAAGTTGGTAGTCTTGCAGGATTTTGGTCATTTCAAGACTGAGGCTGGCGCCGGCATGAGCGCGCCGACGTCCCGCGGCTACGTCGTGGTAGTTCCGTGGGTGATCATGGCAGTCATTCCCCATCGGGGGTGTCTGCGGGGGTCGGGGGCCCCCGTGGCTCTTATAGAATCTTCAAAGTTGAGGAGAACGTTTCTGGACGCAGGACTCATTTTCTAGCTGAACTCAGAAGCGCCGTTGCACCGCAACAGTGGACGAGACCCTCGCTGGGTGAGCGGAGCATCATTGCCTCACAATAGTGGACGAGACCTTTTGTTGGGTGAGTGGAGCGTTAGGGGTGCAGCTGAGGGGCCCCCACCTGGGGGGGTGGGAGAGGCTCGTTCGCGCCGCCTCTCCCTCCCAGCGCACCCCACGCCGACACCTGGCGTTGATATCCGTGATGTCCGGACCAGGCGATAAGAGGGGGGGGGTCGGAGGCAGAGGCAAGACATCCCCCCCCGTGGCCTGCAGGGCGCCGCTTCAGGACCTTTTGTTGGGTGAGTGGAGCGTTGGGGGTGCAGCTGAGGGGCCTCCACCTGGGGGGGTGGGAGAGGCTCGTTTGCGCCGCCTCTCCCTCCCAGCGCACCCCACGCCAACACCTGGCATTGATATCTGTGATGTCCGGACCAGGCGATAAGAGGGGGGGGGTCGGAGGCAGAGGCAAGCCATCCCCCCCCGTGGCCTGCAGGGCGCCGCTTCAGGACCGAACGGGGAGCTCATACCAAGCCGGGGCCAGACCAGGAGATATGAGGGGAGGGGGGGGTCGGTGGCATGTGCAAGACATCCCCCCCCCCGTTGTCGCAGCCATTATTGAAGAAAGAAGAGGGATCCCGTCGGCCTCTGCTTCTCTCCAGGCCCAGGGGGGGGGGGTCGGTGGCATGTGCAAGACATCCCCCCCCCGTTGTCGCAGAAATGATTGAAGAAAGAAGAGGGATCCCGTCGGCCTTGGCTCCTCTCCTGGCCCACCTTACGCGACGACCTCCCCGGCCAACGGCTGCCAGCAGGACCCGCCCTACACGTGCCGAAGGCCTCGTCTTCCGGATGGGCGTAGCCGCGAACCTCTTGCACTTCGGGAGTTTCCAGAATGGGGGTAGGTATCTGCTGATTTGTATCTATTTCATGTTACCGTTATTGGGCGTGGCGGGCGGTGGGACAGACATGCTTGGAGCAGTGGGGGGGTGGCGGAGCTTAGCTACCTCGTGGCTACCGTAACGTCAAGCTTGGCTTCTCTCACCACTTTCATGTTTCTTATTTCTAGCGAAGTCAAAAACTCATCAGTGGCCTACTGATTTTGTTCGATTTCTTTCCCTTCCTTTTCAAGTGTGTTTCATGCTAAAGTTTCTGTTTAACAGGATACAGTGATTACTTCGTATTTTACATATGTCTTCTTTATTAGGGGTACCCTCCGGTTGAGCCAGATGATGTACCTCTAATAAATGATCCGGGTGGAACTAGTTTATCAATCAGTGGGGAGTAGATGGGCATGACAGATTAAAACGGGGGACAAAGGTCCGCATTACCCACCCTTCACTACTTGCAAAGACTAGACAGAATATTTCTATTCCACGTTATTTGCAAACAGAGAATACCTCGAAAGAACTATTCCTTGAACAATAAATGTCCAGCTAATCAATCAATCAGTGGGGAGAAAAACAGGCATGACGGATTACAACGGGGGATAAAAGTCTGCATTACCTATCCTTCACTATCTGCAAAGGGAGACAGAATATTCCTATTCTTCTCTGTTTGTAGACAGGGAATATCTCAAAGAGCAATAATCGATAAAAAATTAGTAGGATTATAACACTTTAATAACTTATAAATATATACATCGCAACAAAAACAGTAAACACCTTAAAACATTTTTTATTAAAACAGAAGCAACAATGACAACTAACAGTAGTGATATCCTGGGCGGGTGATGGAACTGGGATTGTTAATGGAAAAACATCTACAGAGAAAGCTATTGGTGAATTATACTTCTCCGGAAATTTAAAACTCACAAATGTTTCATTTGTGTAATCGTTTCATAAACATGTACATTAAAAAACTAAATACGCTCCACTGTTTTAGAAAATCTTTACAGCTTGCTAGATCACCCTTTAAAGTTACAACTACGAAAACCTACTTACTTAAGCTGTTGAATTCGGCTTCAAATGTAAAGCATAAGTTCAAGCTAGCATATCATATGTCTAAAAGGTTTAACATAATTGATATGCAAATTTAAATACTACCCTTTCTAAATGGTGACACCTTATCTCTCCTATATCCCACAATTTCCATGAGCAAAGCAAAAGAAATTCTGAGGCCCTGAAGAAATAAGGCTTACTGTGGTGTTCAAGTCAATCTGGTGTTTGGGAGAATCCATGTTTTAGGGTGATATTCTGTGACAGGGTGCAGGCACCAGAAGAATTTTAGCCTAGTTCATCACATTGGAGAATGAGGGTCTGGATAAATATCTAATCTGGTGAAGAACCATCCCTTCTTTAAACCCCATGGTGACCAACTATAGTTTATTCTCTATTTCGTTCCCTTGCCATAACAAAATAAAAGTCTTGGGTTATTTATGGAAGGGAATACTTTTTGTTTCTTCCAATTTTTAAAAGAAAAGAGGAGGGGGGGGGGCAGCGTTCAAAGCACATCAGCGTGCATAAATACGAAAATGTTTTTACCTACCACGTACTTGACATTTTACAGCTTTTCATATTTGCTATTAAAAAACCATTGAAATTCACTGAAAAAACCATAGGGTTATAGACCATATATAGTTAGGAATTAGCATTTACAAAACCTTAATTTACTCGCACAAAACCATAGAAATTCGCGTATATAGTTAGTTGCAATAACTATATATCGCGCACCGGCAATCCACTGCTGATGATGTCATATATTACATCATTCATGACATGGTCAGTGACATCACTGATGACATCATCCAGTGACTGTGTGTTTAAATATGTCTTACATATTGAAGAATGAGTGGATGTATAAGTGTCTGGATGAAGAATTTAGTAGGTGCATGACTGACTGTATGAGAGAGTGATTAAATGTGTCTCACTGAGTGCATGGGTTAGTGACTAAACTGTCTTAATTTGTGCATGATTATGTCTGTTGTTCTGTAAACTGCTGAATGTGTTAATCAGTAGCTATATGAGTAACTATATGTGATATTCATTGGTTTCCCAAGTATTTGTATGGGAGACTGAGTATGTGTATGAGTGGCTGGGAGGTGTATGACTCTGTGCAAAGATGTGTGAGCAGTTGATTCACTAGATGTATGGGTTCAAAAGTGCATGTGAAAACAGCTGCATGGGCGGTTGACTGTGTGCATGAGTGTATTGGTGAGTGAATGGATATCTCAGTGCTACATGTCAAAGTAAGTACATATGTAAAACACAGTCCATGTGAGAGTTGACATATATAAATAACTGAGCATAAGAGCCAGTGAATGTGAGAGTGGCTTTATGAAACATTGTGAACTTGTATGAGAGATTGTATAAGAGAGTAAATATGTGTTAGAATATGTTTGAATTAGTAAGGTGTGTATAACTGTATAGTTGAGGAAATGGAGGTGTGATTGATACTTTGCATGACTGACTAGGTGTGTGAGTAACTCCATGGATGAGTGGCAGTCTGTGAGTGTCTGTTTACACTGAGTGGATCTAAGGTTATATTAGAGTCTGAAGAGCTTCATCGTATTATCACATGAATGATGTCATCAGTGATGTCATCAGTGATGTCATTTAAGATGTCATCAGTGATGTCATCAGTGATGTCATTTGAGATGTCATCAGTGATGTCATCAGTGATGTCACTGACCATGTCATGAAGTCATGAATGATGTAATATGTGACATCATCAGCAGTGGATTGCGGGTGCGCGATATATAGTTATTGCAACTAACTATATATGCGAATTTCTATGGTTTTGTGCAAGTAAATTAAGGTTTTGTAAATGCTAATTCCTAACTATATATGGTCTATAACCTATGGTTTTTTCAGTGAATATATATATATATATATATATATATATATATATATATATATATATATATATATATATATATATATATATGTTACATTTTATATATGTATGTTTAAATATTTTTTACATTACATTAATTTTATTATATTTATTAAAATGTATAATAAATCTAAATAATTTTTTTAAGTTAATGTTATTATTTAATATATTTAACATTACTTTTTATTTAAATATAGAAATGTATATTTTGTACATCTATATTTTTACATCAATATTTTTGTACTTACAATTTTAAATATAGGATGTCGATATTTTTTACATCAATATTTTTTCATCAATATTTGTGTATGGGGAAATTTTGGGATTTGATATTCTATCAGTGAACTCCTGCAAAGATTATCCACCATGCTATAACCGTTGCATTATTCTGCAACAGTGGAGCCCTCCCCATGAGGACGGTAATGCCACACCTGCCAGCTGCACAGCCCTAACAGCTGCCCAGTTTCAACAGGTAACCGTGAGACTTAGCTGCGCCTGGGGATGACAAAGAATGAAGTGTGCGGTGAGCCTGTTGCGCAGAACTTGAGACTATCCACACAAAAGCTGCTAGTGACATTGGACTTACTTACGTAAAGTGACAGGTGAGAAGGTTTGAGATATCTGCAACTGAGCCTCATCCTGGCCTATTCCTGTAGCATAGTGGGGAGTGTAATAGTGGGATCTCAGCCCCAGAGGGAGATAATATGGTTACTTGGAAAAATGGAGATTGCCATGCCTCACTGTTAGCATAACTTAGGCCAACCCTGTATGATTTGTCAATTTGAAATGTATAGAATATCGTTTTTCTGTAAAATTAAAAGTACTTTCTTTTTCATGAAGTTAAGCACTGATTTGAACATTTTGGGGGCGATTACGATGGTGGGAGGATCGCCCCTGCCGAGCCGGTGGTGGTCACCGTCGGCCCAGCGGGGGCGATCGGTCTGCCATCCTCACTGCCACTTTTCCTCCGGTCGACTCGTCAACCGGTGGAAAAAGGTTTTAATATGGTGGCGGTGTCTGGAAGACACCGCCATCCATATTACGATGAAGGCTGTGATCAGCCTTTCCATGGCTGCATTGCCATCATGGAAAGGCTGGCGGTTCCTGCTGGCCCCCAGGGTGTTGGCGGCGTGGGGTTGCACATGGGGGTACCTATGGTACCCCCCTGTGTTTGCATGTACAATGTGGCAGGCACCGATCGGTGCCCGTCACAATGTGCATGTAAAAGCATGACATGTATTTTTTACATCGCTGTGGGTGCTGCTTGCAGCACCGCCCGCCGCAATGTAAAATATACAGGATGCGTCCGCCACACTGGCGGGCACATCATAATTCGTATGGCGGGACTATCGCAACTATGGTGGGCGGTCCCTTTTGCAGCTGTAATGGCGGGCAGACTCTGTCCGCCTGCCATTGTAATGGGCCCCTATGTCATGCGACTGTTGGTTGGTTTTTGAGTTCTGGCCTCTTGCCCACCACACTATCTCGCTGAGAAGCCTGTGAAAACTTGCCTTCGCAGCACTTAGGGTTACATGCAGAAATAATTGTACTTGGCATAGTTTGTAGATCAATGGTTGGACGAACCCAAGGACACCAGTAGCAAACAACCTCATCTATCACAGTTGGGCTCAGTACCCCATGTCTGCCCTGTGGCCTCCTGCATGGAACCTGACTCTCACAAAGAGAGTTCCTAACACTATGGAAAGCAACAGAGTAAGTTTCAGTTTTTCACATGGATGAGTTTGTTTCACTACATATGGCACAATCACACTGAAGCTTGCAAAGAGACCCGTAATGAGCAAATGAGAAATTGCTCCCGATAAAACACGACATACAGCAGTCCAGAACTAGCTACTGCATGCTTGGGCTCAATGAATCATTTTGATCGAAGACAGGCAAAAACCGAGGCTGAAAGTGTCTGACTTTGTGACAGTTGGAACCTGCAATGGCATGCTGCAAGAGAAATGCTGGATCAAATGTAGTCCCCTTTTCTTCATTTTATCTTTTCAACCACAAATCTCCTATCTTATCCCTCATGAAAATATTTCCTCTATAATGAAATTGTGTCACTATGTATCCACAAATTCACAACCCTCTACTATACGAAAATGCTTCTTTTCCTGAATTTTAGACATTTTTTGTTTTTGTTTTTATTCTTTATCTTTCCTCAAGACCAGAGTGTGCACTGCCAATAAAAACCTCTACCGATTAGATCACAGAATACCCCAAGAAAGCGGAGAACCCAACATTTTATGTGGGGTACAGGTGCCCTGCCAAACTGGGAGGAGATTAAGGCTGATAATTATGAGCTACACAAATAGACACATTTGGTTACATAATTAGGGAGTGAGGAACACAAATTATGGCATTTCCCAGGAAACTGCACAGTTTCATAATTCAAGTCAATATGTCAACATTATGAGCCATCTTGAATTGGGTTAGAGGTAATAGCGGGCCGAGTAGGTCTTGACCCTCTACTGCTTTGGTCTAAGATATGGAAAACACCTGAATTGGATTTTACTAAATCCATAGTAATGGATTGTTTATCTCATGAAAATGTCCAAAATATCCCCTGGGTTAATCATCTTAAGAAGTCGTTTGAGAAACTCGGTTTGGGGGAACAAACTTAAACTATAATAAAAAATGCTTAAACAAATCAAGTGAATTCCCTTCATGGTCGGGCAGTGAAGCAGTTAAAATCAGTCAGTAGTTTAGATTTGACTATTTCGTTTCCGCTTCCTTGCTCCTACTTGATCTATTTTCAGAATTCTCAACATAGGTTTTATTTGACTAGATGTTACCTTTCTTCAATTAATTTTTTTTGTGGCTCATCCCCAGCAATGTACTTGTTCCAATACCTTATGCCCTTGTCCTTGCGGTAATTTTACAATGCAGAGCATCTTGCACTTTATCCTCTTTTGTCCACTGTACACATCTCCCAGCGCTAGACACTTGCTCCCAATTTTAAAATCTTTACGTCCCTGTACTCACTTAGAAGATTATATGTTTTTACTGCTTTTGATTCAATGGGTACCTGCTGTGCAGGGTTAAACTTTCTAAAATGATCGATTGCAATCAGAAAGAAATATGGGTGAGGAAGGACTGGCATGTAAATGTAATGAATTGTTCTTATGGAACCGAATTAATGGGGGGTTGCTGTAATGCTTGATTCTAAGAGTATTTTTTGTAGATTTTAATGTTTTGTTGATGTTTTATGATGTTAATATGTATTCTGTGTTTTATGATGAATATAAATCAAATAAAGCCTATTTGATTGATTGATTGGTTGACAGCACGAACAATGGGTTGCTAGCTTACATGATTTGCTGTTAGAGGAAATTAGTTTAAGCGACGCATGAGATCACAATAGCAGATCACCAAGTCATGATGAACACAACCTACACAGAGGTCTTCATGGACTTGATAGAAACACAAGTAAACAAAAACTACATCGGCCTTGTTGATCCTCATCAGTGACGCGCAGCTTGGGTCATGGCCAGGCTGTTTAGGCTAGACATTTCGTTTTGGAACAGTCCCTAGTCCCTAGTCTGATTTGTTATTTGACTGATCCCTAGCAGGAGTCGGATTGAACTGGAATGCAGCCTGCACAGTCACATGTTGCTGAGACTTTTGTAAATATGACATGAACTTAGAGCAGCATAAGGCACTATGCATGCAACCCACATAGCATAAAATATCATTCTGTATGTTTGGGTGATGTCATGCTAGGTGGGCTATCTCTATTGGTGTAAGGTATTGGCTGGTGTATGTGCTTGGTTGGCTAATGGAGTGTTGATTTGTGTGCATGGATGTCTGTAGGTATGTAGGGATGTCTGTAGGTATATGGTATGTTTTTATATATGCGTCATCTATGTCAGTGTATGTATGGATATTGTGAGGCATATTTAGAAGCCCCTATCGCCACAGAAACTTCACTTTTTGCGACATTCGCATGGTGATAGAGGCTTCGCCTTATTTACAAGGCAGCGTTAAGCAACTTGAATAATGCCCCCTTTCACACTATGCTTAGCGAGAAAGGGGCAGGCAACACCCATTGATTCTGACGCTGCCCCCTATTTACAAGGGCAGTGTAAATAGGAGACAGAGCCAAAATTAAGACCAGGGAAAGAAAACCTGGTCTTAACTTAGTCAAACGAGGAGAAATGCTTTATCTCTCCTCATTTTTGCTAATTGTAGCGCCAGCGCCGGGGGAAACACAGGGCTGCGCCATATTCTTGTAAATATGTTGCAGCCCCGTGTTTCTGAAGTGGCAGAGCTTGTCGTTAAGCCAAGGAGGCTAACAACACGCTCCACCATGAGCAGGTGAATCACCGGCGAGGCGTGCTCAGCTCAAAGTGTGACTACGAGCCCCTCAACCCCTCCAGACCGTGGGGCAATTCTGACCCACCTCACATGAAATACTACGATCCATTAAGTCAAATCGTATGTATTATAGTGCACACACAGTAGGTGTGGCACATCACTTATCACTATTTATTTACCTCACTTTTAGGTCACTTAGGAGTGGAGCTCACAGGTCTGGCCCCTGTGTGGTCCTGAGGAAGAGCCCCGGGGAGGCTCGAAATATGTTGATCCATACTAGAGGATTTTAACTCATTATGGTTACATTGTTCTCTGGTACCCCTACTTTTATTATACCGACTAGGAGCTAGAATAAAAATATTTCACCCACTAGCCAGGTATTTTAATTGCTCTTTCCCTCCACTCCACAAACACTGCACAACACATATTCTCACTGTCATTGTTGGCACTGTGTCAGTCAAAATGTAAGATGTTTGACACATCTCATAGGAGTTTTAAACGGACATGCGTCCCTTTTCATCTTACCTAGGAGGCAACCAAATGTGCATTGTCCATTCACATTGCCTGCAGACATGGAGGATGAGGACATCATACGTAAATTCCATTTGGACTGGCCTTCCCTCCAACACCCATGTGCTCAATTGGAGCCCTATCTGAGGCCTCGCAGAACATATCTGACTGCTTTGACACCAACATGTAAGGTGATGGCAGCCCTGCATTTCTTTGTAACTGGTGCGTTCCAGTACACAGTGTCCAGTGCAGGTGGGATATCTCAACCAATGTTCAACATGGTGCTATGTGATGTCCTGTCCGCAATGATGATCTACAAGGACAGCTACATCCATTTTCCCAGGAGCCATGAATTGGCAGCTGTGAAGGGTGAATTTTATGACCTTGCCCACATCCCCAATGTTGTTGGTGCCATTGACTTCACACATGTTGGTCTGGTACCACCACAGGCATGTGAGCACATCTACAGGAACAGGACGCATTTCCATTCCATCAATGTGCAAGTGGTATGCAAAGCGGATATGATAATCTCCCAGGTCTGTGCCAAATTCCCAGGGTCACACATGACTCCTACATACTGCGTAACAGCATCGTACCACATCTGATGGCAAATCTGCATCTGGAGCATGCGTAGCTTGAGGGTGAGTACGCAGAGTCAAGTAGCATGCTGTATGTGTGACAGGCTGTCCTCAGGCACAGTTATATAACAAAATTGGTTTGTGTATCTCACACCTAGGCGACTCTGCATATCCCAACCGGCCTTCATTGCTGAGCCCACTGAGGAATCCAAGGACCCCGGGTGAAGTCCGCTACAATGAGGCCCATAGGAGGACACGTCGTGTGGTGGAGCGTACCTTTGGTCTTCTGAAGTCTAGATTTCAGTTTCTGGACAAGACCGGAGGTGCACTACTCTACTCTCCCCAAAAGGTGTGCCAGATCGTAGTTGCATGCTGCATACTCCACAACCTGGCCTTGCGCAAAGAGAACCTCCTACTCCTGGATGATAATGAGCAGCAGATGCCCCCGCCTGCAAACCCACACATGTCCAGTGAGAAGGATAGCGGAGAGGAGGAAGGTGTCGACCTGCGTCAACAGCTCATCAACCACTACTTCCCTTGAATGTGAGTGACATTGTACAACAGTGACATTGTCTGCTATCTTTGATGGTTGTGCAAAGGCCTAGGGGAGCTTTCTGACTGGTGCCTGTTGGCTCTGTGCTGATGGCTGATGTTTGTGGCACGGTGTAGTAATGACAAGCCACATGATGTATATGTTGATATTGTTTTTCATTATAATGTGTGCCGGATTGTGTTCCTTATTGACTAGTGTTGTGTACTGGCTGTGATGCCATAACCTGACAAATAAATGTCGTTCTCTTGTGTCTTTCTAGGTCCATTCAGCCTCTCAATGCCTCATCACAATCCTAGCTTCAGGTACATTGGAATCAGAGTCAACATTGTACATCCTGAGCTAAACATGGAGCTGACACAAAGACATAGATGTGTTTATTTACAAAGATTGTTTGATACAGACAAGTGGGGTTTAAGAAAATGGTGCAAAGTGAATCTATGAGTTGTCAGTGATGGTGGACAAGACAATAGAGTAGTCACCACATTGATGTGGTGACACAGTCCAGCAGACCCCTGCCATTAACATGGCAGTATGGGTAAGGATAGTCAACAAAGTCAATGTCAAAGTGAAGAGAGGTGCCATCATGGCTGGCTCCTTGACTTGCATGTGGCTGGTGCTTTGCCACATGACCCTCCCGTAGGGTTTCCCGATGGCCCTTCTTGAATTTTCCAGGGGGGCCTCTGCTGCTGGCTCAGCGGTGTCTGAGGAGTCATCCTGTTCCCGCTCACCCCACTCTGTGGCCGCAGCTGAGGTGGTGGGAGTAATGTCCTGTGGGCCACTGGAAAGTGGTTGAGCTATCCTTTAGGGCATATGTCTGTCCCTCAGAACACCCACAAGCTGGCCAATGAGGTCCACGATTTGGTTCATAAACGTGTCCATGGACCTTAGCAGCAGGCGGAGCTCACACACTTTTTCCAGAATCTAGCCCATCTGTCTCTTGGTTTGTTCATATGCCCCAAGGACTTGGGCAATGTTGGCCCAGACTTCGGCACCAGTGTCCTGTCAATTTTGTCCCCCAGTTGCCCTCCCACCTGCCCTGCTGTCCCAGTCCGGTGGCCTTGCTACTCTACGCACCCGCAGACTCTCCCTGCCCTCCTCAGATTGTTGGGTGGTGTTGGTATCCTCTGAGGCAGGGAGAGTGTTGCAGACAGCACTGGTGGTGTTGGTGGTGGTTGAGGCTGCAGAGGTCATTGCAGCAGGGGTGAGCGCGGTTGTTGTTGCTGAGGTGTGGGGACAGTGAGGGCCGGGGACGTGGTGCGCCCTGGCAGTCCAGATGGGCAAGGTTCATTCTCCGCATCCTAGAAACTGAGAAAGTCTGTATCCGAGGGTCCATTTTACGGGGGGAGGCTGGCTCTGCAGGTCAGTGTACTCTTCTGCTGCAGTCAATTGTTGATCTCCTGTTGGACAGACATGAAATGGTCATTGAAGTGCACCTCACAAGCTTGGTGTTAAATGTTTGGATGTTACATGTGATACACTACACAGTTTATATTGATATCACTTTGTTTGGCTTCACGGTAATGAGCATCATGACATGATATTGAGGTACATACATTACTTGTCCATGGTGTGACATGCCAATAGATACCCTCCTTCATGTACAGATTGTGTACATGATGTCATCATCTAATGACTAGCAGCACAAAAACTTTGTGTGAGGCGTTATTTTTGTTTACTCTGCATGGAAGACGTTACATCTGAGCAAGGGCTTGCCATTGTAATCTTATGCATACCTTTGTCATATCATGTACTTTACATTCTTTTACAAACTGACCATCGATGTTTTGTGTTCCTATGGGCCTTGATGCTCTGCCCCCATGGCAGTTACACATGGCATTCAGTGCTGTGCATGATTGTGCCCTGCATTTCTTCAACACGTGACTTTGTGGTTCAAACTTTAATTTCTGTGACAGTTACATACCCTTAGTTGTCTGCACACTGGAAGTGCCTATTGGATCTATGCCAAGTCTGATGACTTGTAAGGGCTGGTGTGGTCATATGGATCCATGATTTTTTAGAGGAATGGCAGGGTGCATACACTGTCTACCTACGTGTTATGGGACACAGTTGAGGTGAGTTGCTGCCACATGGTTGTGGGTGTGGGGAGTGCTCCATCCTGCTCAACTGTTGGACAAGGGGGCCTGATGGGAGTTGTAGTGCTGGTTTCACACCCACAAACACCCCTCCCTGTTAAGATGGCTAACTCCTTGTAAAGTGGAGCAGAGGAAGGGGATAGGTTACACATGGCTCTTAGATGGGGGAGTGTTCCATCTTGCTCAGGTATGGGATAAGAGATCAAAATATGGCTACCTACCTGTGAGTTTGAAGAGAGCAATGCAATAGCTGCTACATGGTTGTGGGTGTGGGGAGTGTTCCATTTTGCTCAGCTGTGGAACAAGGGGGCATGGTGGGAGTTGGAGTGCTGACTTCCCATCCACAAACACCCCTCCCTGTTAAGATGGCTACCTAGCTGTTAGGTGAAGGTGAGCAATGCTAAAGCTTCCACATGGTTGTGGGTGTGGAGTGGGGTGTTACATCTTGCTCAGCTTTGGGACCGGGTTGCCTGGTGGGAGTTGTAGTGATGGCTGCCTGTACACATGCCCCCATGGTAATGTTGCTAGCTACCTTTGGGGTCTATCAGAGGGAGTGGATGCTGGGATCAGAAAGACTTGTTTTTGGGAGAGTGTAGTGCACTTGCATGCATTTGGGCCTAGGAGGTGTCACTTTGTAGTTGTGCAAGACAGTACATAGCAGTGTAATGGTAGACGTTTCTTGTTACTTCCCAGCCTACACTCCCCCGGGTAAACCATTTTAGGAAAGGTGCTGGACACTAAACACATTAAAAAGTTATCCCCACTCCAATCTAAACCACTTTGGGGAAGGTGTTGGAAAGTAAGGGGGTCACACTTACTATTCCCACTCCAATCTAAATCATTTGGGTAAGGTGCTGGACACTAAGGAGGTAAGATGCATTCTTCTCACCTAATTAAAATCCAAGAAGCCTGGTCTCAGTGCAGAAAGGGGTCTTTCGTGCATGAAAATTGAGGAGAGACAGGTCATCTCCCCTATTCTGTTGGGAGGCACAATACAGGCAGGGCAGATAGTAATCTGTTAATGGTTAAGGGTAGTGCACAGCCTGTATTTTTACGTGTTCCTTCAAAGTTTACTGTGCTTTCCGGTATCACTCCCCTCCTGGAGCGTGGACAAATATTAAACGAGTTGCAATCCTACAGCCTGTAAGATTGTCACCTGAGGCACCAGTGATCTGCTGAATGTCCTTCAGCTGCCGTGATTCAAATAAATAATTTTCTGAACTCAATTTCTGTTTTACTCTTGTTTGTGAGTTTTATTTCAATGTTTCATTTCAAGTTTACTTTTCACTTGTTTTCATTTTTTCATCCCAATACATTATACATCATCCAATGCATTTCGGCGATATAATACGCCTTCATCAGGGATTATCTATAAACAAATAATAAATCAAAGTGCATATTAGAATGTTGCCGTTTCCTCTCTGATTACATGCTATATAACAGTACTTGTTGCAAATTTCAAAATTCCTGTAAACAACCCTTTGTTCCGAATTTCCACTCTCGTGTTATCAACTTGAATGTGGCCATATCTAACTCTCTGTTACGTTATATGTTATTGCTTTGTCTCATAGGTTCCTCACCATGTTATGGCGTTCTACGTACTCATGGTTGAAGCGCCGTGCGTTATGACATTCTACCCGTTTGGAGCGTTAAAATACCCCTCTTCTACGTTGTATCTACTCTGGGCATGCTTTCCCGAACCTGCATGTTACGCGTTGCTGTTGCCTACTGCGGGCGCCCGCTGATTTAATGGCGTGTTCCTTACCTTCGGTGACGGCGTTAACGCACGTATTCCTCTGTCTCTTTGCTTTCCAAACAGTGTTTCCTGTCAGCTGATCGGGATGTTAATATAGCTACTTCTTGCGCATGCGCGTGTTGAGTAGTGTTCCTATTCCTAGTTGAAATCGTGAATACTTTATTGCGGCCCTTAATACGGTCACCTAAATGTATTTCTAAGAGGTTAGACTTGCTCTACATCAAGCTTAATATAGTACAATATATATTATAAATTAAATTGCATCTAAATAACATCAACCCGGAGATGCCAGTGCATATGATCTGCTACCACTACTTGGTAGTATACGAGTTAATTGTCCACATACTGATGAACTGTATGTTAATCAATGGTGTTTGATCATAGGTAGCACAAAAACTCAGTCCTATCGTTCAGTCCGTGAGGCTTCAGGCTGTTCATAAAGTAAATCCAATGATTTTCTCTCATGAGTACATTTCTTTTGTTTGTTGAACCTTCTTTTTTGGGAACCATTTCCAATACACATACCTTCAACTGGATAATATGGTGTTGTTCTTGAAAGTGCATTGCTGAAGAGACATTTGCCCTACTCCCAGTTTCTTAGGGTGAAGCGTGTGGTCTCGCACCATGATTTGCAACTACAACAACTGGACCACATGGCAGACAGGTTTAAAGATAGGGGATACCCCAATCAAGTGATTGATCAAGCCAGGCAGAGGGCGCTTCCTATTTCAAGAGAAGAGTTGCTTAAAAGTAGAATGCGGCCAACTGAGCAACGCACCACAAGCGTGAGCAAATATTCGAATATGAGCATACATTACAAAAAAATTGTGAAAATAAACTGGCAGATTCTCAAATTAGAACCCGATTTCAAAGGCATATTCGCTAAGAAACATATACACTCGTGCGAAGAACCTGGGAGAACTGTTAAAAAAAAAAAAACAAAGACAAGCCTCCAAGGAATTTTGAGGGAATTTACCTTGTTTAAACTGCAGCGGATGTCACAACATCATGAAAGGGAACACAGTATCCCACCCAATGAAAGGCAATCCCATACAGTTGAAAGTAAATGCCACATGCGACTCAATGAATTTGATTTACATGTTGAAATGCCCCCGCGGGTCAGTATATGTGGGCCACACGGAGAGAAAGCTAAAAGTACGTTTAAGTGAACATAAAAGCAACATCAGAACTTTTTCTACAAAATCCACAGTGGCAATGCACTTTCAAGAACAACGACTTCATATTAGCCAGTTAAAGGTACGTGTATTGGAAATGGGTCCCAAAAAAGAAGGTTCAACGAACAGAGGAATTCTACTCATGAGAGAAAATCATTGGATTTATGTTATGAACAGCCTGAAGCCTCACGGACTGAACGATAGGACTGAGTTTTTGTGCTACCTATGATCAAACACCATTGATTAACATACAGTTCATCAGTATGTGGACAATTAACTTGTATACTACCAAGTAGTTGTAGCAGATCATATGCACTGGCATCTACGGGTTGATGTGATTTAGATGCAATTTAATTTATAATATATGTTGTACAAATATTAAGCTTGATGTAGAGCAAGTCTAACCTCTTAGAAATACATTTAGGTGACCGTATTAAGGGCCGCAATAAAGCATTCACGATTTCAACTAAGAATAGGAACACTACTCTACACGCGCATGCGCAGGAAGTAGCGATATTACCATCCCGATCAGCTGACAGGAAACACTGTTTGGAAAGCAAAGAGACAGAGGAATATGCGCACTAACGCCGTCACCGAAGGTAAGGAACACGCCATTAAATCAGCGGGCCCCCGCAGTAGGCAACAGCAACGCGTAACATGTGGGTTCAGGAAAGCATGCCCAGAGTAGATACAACGTAGAAGAGGGGTATTTTAATGCTCCGAACGGGTAGAATGTCATAAGGCACGGCGCTTCAACCATGAGTACGTAGAACGCCATAACATGGTGAGGAACCTATGAGACAAAGCAATAGCATATAACGTAACAGAGAGTTAGATATGGCCACATTCGAGTTCATAACACAAGAGTAGAAATTCGGAACAAAGGGTTGTTTACAGGAATTTTGAAATTTGCAACAAGTATTGTTATATAGCATGTAATCAGAGAGGAAACGGCAACATTCTAATATGCACTTTGATTTATTATTTGTTTATAGATAATCCCTGATGAAGGTGTATTATATCGCCGAAATGCAGTGGATCATGTATAATGTATTGGGATGAAAAAATGAAAACAAGTGAAAAGTAAACTTGAAATGAAACATTGGAACAAAACTCACAAACAAGAGTAAAACAGAAATTGAGTTCAGAAAAATATTTATTTGAATCACGGCAGCTGAAGGACATTCAGCAGATCACTGGTGCTTTAGGTGACAATCTTACAGGCTGTAGGATTGCAACTCGTTTAACAGAAAGTAATCTGTCCCAGCATACAGTAGGTCAGTCACGTTAGAGGAGCAAACTTATAGGTAAAGTGCAAACAAAAATACCTCTTGATAAGTTTAATACACGTCGAAGAATATACGTCTGCCGAGAAAGACATAACAGGAAAAACAAAAGGAAAAAATAAAAAATTGAAAAGGACTAACATTTTAGGTAAAATGCCCTACAAACAAGTATATTCAAGCATAATCTTGCTCACTCGTAGAGAGATACCCAGAGGGCTGGTGAGGGCAGAGTAGAAGTCTGGCTAGAGAAGCGGGCCTCTCCTACTTTTAATTAGGTGCTGGAGACTTCTTTCAATGGTCTGCTATAGTTTCTCTGGTCCTTGCTAGAGTCCTCGGATCTGGTCTAGGACTGGTTTGTTGTGTGTGGCCATCCAATCTTTAAAAGTTGTGCTTTGTACAGGTTGCAGCACTGGGTGTACAGAAACTCCTTGCATGGTAGTGCTTGGTGGCCGTTATCTAACTGGCCAAGGGTTGGTGCTCCACCGACAAGTCAGGATAAGAGGTCCTAAGTAAGGAAGCTTATTTGTAAAGGTGACGAATGTCCATAGATCAAAAATCACAGGTACCTCTACAGCCTGTGACATCAGCCCAGGTCTTTACCCAGATTTACTTTTGTTATAACTACTTCTTGGCCCTCTTTGAGGGATAAGGTCAGGGTTTGTTCATGCTCATAGGATAAAGGAGTGTGGTATCTCTCCTCACTTTATAGTGTATCTTCAATATTAACATTTCGAGGGGAAAGAGGCTTCTGTTTTTAGTGGTATATACACAACCATTGGTTGTGTGTTGAACTAAGCCAGAAGTACGTTGCAGTCTCTTTTTCTTTTCACTGTGTACATTGTTTAGTCTAAGAATTGGTTCTGTCTCTTGTTTTCTCTGTTTTACTTGACGGTCATCAACCCTGATGTTCTTCGGGATTTCCTCTATTCCAGTGAACTTGAAGGTTCTGTTATTTTCATTATGTTGCAGAAAGTGTTACACTAAAGGCAAGTTGGTGTCTAATTTGTGGATGTTCTGGTAGTGTTCCTGTATTCAGGTCTTTAGTTGCCTGGTCATGCTACCCGCATATAATTTGATGGCGTGGGCAATGGACTTTGTAGATTATGTGTTTACTATTGTAGTTAATCCATTCATGGATTGTGTATCTATGGCCGTTGGTGAAAGTAATGCCCTTTACTTTATTGTCCACCAGTTTTCAAATGGAAGAGTTGTGTTATATATAAATACTCTGGGATTCCCAGGAGTGTTTTCACTAAGTGTGCACGTACATCTTACTCCTAAAAGAGCAAGAAAGGAGCTACCCCCTTATCATGTACCCTTCATGCACCTACACAAAAGTGTTCAATCCAGAGCAAGGTTCAGGGTCACCAATATATACTCACTGCAATAAATTCCTCTAGTCACATCATTACACCCTCTGCATTTCTACTGAAATTGTGAACGCCACACATTATACAGTTGACCATATTCACAAATGTGCTTCACATTCATAAAGCTAAAACAACAGATTTTCCGAATGCAAAATAAAAAAATTAGAAATGCAGATTGCAATAGATATTTTGACTCTCAACTTACACACTAAAAAACATTGAAAGTTCCAGTTAATGGGGGTGGTAGAGAGATGTTGCTCTGGGCATATGGCTGTCAAGCTTATACAAAAATAGTTTGCCACCGCTCCAGTAGTTGCACGTAATGCAATGGTTATTGTACAGCGTTACAATAAAACATCTGTTCTTCAGCGCCAAGATACCCGTCTGGGTGAACATGCACTTTACAAATACACGTTATGTTATGCTAGGTTATTGTGATCTAAGGGCATGTGGTAGACATTTGCAAAGAATGAGCTATCCACTTCAGGAGGAGCAGACAGCAGTCCTTTCAACAGCTGCATGCTATTCCATTATCATATTGACAATATAACACTTGTTACACCTGAGGTTGCAGCACTAGGGCATCTCTAAATTGAGTGCTTTCCCAAGGAATTCTCTGTTTAAGTTGCATTTGTTATTGTGCAGAATGATGGCCAGAGCTGCTGACTTTAGAACTGGGAAACCAGTTACAAGTGCCAACATCAACTCAACATCATGTGATTGTGGCCAAGTCATTAGGACTAGGAGTGGGTGCAATGCTCATTTTTGCTGGCTGAATTGGCGATGTTCTGGCCACTCTGATTTACTTTATAATGCACCGTTCTGGCCAAATTCCGCCAACAACAGCGCGGTGGAATTTCTGTCCAGCAAGTCTCTGGAAAATATGAGCTGGCAAGAGTGGTAAAAACCAATTTTTATAAATTTTTCATTGCTTCCATGACTATTCGCCACAGTGATGCTGCCACCGGGCAGCTCCAGAACATGTGGGCTTCATCTAGGTTCAACACATAGCATCTAGAGGCGCTTGCGGCTGATATGAAGACCTTGTATAAAAGCGTTGGGGTGAATTAGGCCCTGTGTACAATATTATTTTGGATGTATTGGAACCTGGCATTACGAAAGAGTTTGCGTGGACACGCCAAACTCTATCCCATTCATTTTGCTTCAGTTCTCGAACTATGTCATGTTTACATTTCAATCTAGTTACTGCAAGGGATCATGCAGTGTGCACGTTAAGGAACGGTTGAACCAGGTGATCAACCTGCGACTGCTGCCTATAGTGTGGCGCGTGTGTTCCAGGGGATGTAACTTTCTGCCAGAGTTATTGCATTTCGACCACCAACCTACTATGTGCCAGGAAGTGACCAGCTGGCAATTCACAATCTGTCTGCAACTTTGCAAATGGGATGAGAACGCCATTTTGGGATAGGTTCCCCAGGGTTTCAACCCCGAGGACGCCCATGTTTCCGGATTCTCCTTCCCAACCAGGACCCAAAAGTATTGTATGGAACTAATACGGATCTCTGGTGTGTATTGCGTTAGGACCAGCATTAAGTGCAGACTCTTGCAAAAGCTGTATGGCAAGGGCCTACTGAAAATCCCCCTCCCCCACCTTGCGTTTAACCAACATTTATTAAAGATGGACATGAGAGAGGATTTCTTTGGAGGCGGGGGTCGTACAACCCCCGTCCGAATTTATTCAAACTTAAAATTTAATAAAAATTGAAATAAACAATATTTACAATTTTTTACGTAGAAAACGTAGCATGACATTTGATTACAATTAATATGTGCAGATATCAGATGGCTAACCTTAACATACTTCTAGTACAAGATATTTCCTATCCGAGTCTAACATCTGAACCATAATCATACATTAATTACTTTTCTGCGTATCCTATTTGGGCCTACGGCAAGGTCGCTAACTGGTGTCAGATCCTTATCAAATTAGCCATGCCCTCCCGTAGGAGTGCGCATGTGCAGAGGGCCAGTTTACCGAGAGGGTACTTCCCTCTCGGTTACCCCCCTACGCTCCATTAACTCCATTAAAGGGGGCCCTTGTACTCTGCGCCGTTTAGTGACGTCATTGTGCCCGTGCGGGGTGGCCAGCCAGCCTAAAGAAAGAGTGACTCCCCCCACCGCCGCACCCATCCAGCCACCGGATGTACCGCCCCTGGAGTTCTAGGAAAGACCACTTGTCCCTCCCCCTGGGCGACCCCATTCAAGAATGGCGTCACCCTCTAAGGACCTTAAATTTACTGCTCACCAATCATGACCTTACCGCCACTGGCCAGCGTAGTTGACCGACAATCTGGCCCCCCCTACCCTCCTAGACTGAACGGTGATGCCCAGCCCTGACACTACCTAGCCAAGCCATTATATTTTTCAAAAGGATTTCGTTACCTAACCTAGTCAGGTGGACCCCGTCCTTTAAGAAGCACAGTTCCCCCTTGACTTACCCATGCACGATGTTTTGTCGCTGAGGAGACCTGAACAATTTCCCTATTTTATTGTTGATCCTCCTTACCAAGTGATTCAATGCTTTCACACAATCTCCCCCCCTCCATTTAAATCTGGGTATCATCTGAGACCAAACTATGGTGCAGACCTGGCATGCCTTAGCTAACCAGCCCACCTCAGGGATTATGTCCTCCATCAAGACCCCTCTACCCAGATCTACCAGATCGTTCCCACCCAAATGCAAGATAACTATCGTGGGTGGAGGACTGTGCCTACTCAATAGTTCTGTAACCCTAAACTGACTGAGGCAGAGACCCACTTTACCATGGAAAGAAACCTTGAAACCTTCCTGCTCAGCTCTTTGCCTGTAATTACCTGAAAGAAAAACAGATTTCATACGGCTAACATAGGAATGACCAATGACCCACACAGCATGTGTTCCCTTGTCTTGTGGATGTGGCCGTCGTTGTGAAAAATCTTGCTGGTGGTGCGCCAACAGCAGTTTCCCCCCTGCATGACAGGTTTGAGAAACTGAAATGTAAGCAGACAAATAGGACAGGCATCAGGACACAATTGCATTGCCACCCTCACAACATGTGTAGCCGCACGTAGCGCTTGTAACAATTGGAGGACCATCTTCCAATTCTCTTCACACTGTTGCTGTTGCATCTGTGGCAGCCCCTATTCTGAATGAATGAGCCCCAAAGTTCTTCGGATCCTGACCTGTCCTGTCTATCACCATGGCCAATAAAAGCTATCACCATGGCCAATACCCTTTTAAATTGGAATCTGGTAAGCGGGGTATTGTCAGGATGCATTAATAATGTCCCCCCTACTGCAATATTCATCTGTCGGAGGAAGGCTTCCAGGTGCATCACTGGGCAGCATGGATTGTCTTCTGCCCGGTGAAGTACTATCCTTTCGCCACGGGCTTCCTGATCAGTTTTAGATTTTTTAATGGTTATTAGCAAAGTGTTGCCCTGTATCCTCGCATGCTTCAGCTGGAGCCCACCTTGAACATCCTGTTTATTACGTGCCACCAGTTCCCCCACCCTAAATGCTCCATAAAAGGCCAGTGCAAAGGCAGCTCTGAATAGTAATGCCTCTCCTATTGAACTGCAAATGCCACCCAGGGCTGTTAGCAGTGATGTCGGCCGCGCTAAGCCAATCGGGTGTCTCGTGTCCGGAGCGGCCCCTTGAAGGCGCCGCCACCCCTTTAGTGCCTTCCGTACAATTAAACTATTTTCGGGGTCCCTGGTATACTTGGTCTGTGCAAAAGCGTCTAAATACCGGAGGAATGCCCCTGACTTATGCCAGCTATCCGTCCAATCCCGCCCCAAAAAAGCGCAGTAAAACCAAAACGCCCCTTCGTAAGCCTTACTGGTCCTGGGCGCTAGGCTAGCTGTCCCGAAGTTCTGTAGCTGGGGGCACCAATCTGCCAAAGTAGTTCCGGGAAGTGTGTTGGTGTTGCCTCTGCAGACGGTAGGTGTTCCCTGAAAACCTGCATCTTGAAGAGAGAGAGTGCGTCAGCAGCTTTATTCACCACCCCCGGGACATGTTTAGCCTTAAACTTTATGTTCAGCTTCATACACAACAGCACTATCTCTTTCAACAGGCGGAGGAACATTTTACACCGTGCAGGCTGCTGGTTGATGCATTCAACCACTGTCATATTGTCTGACCAGAAAATCACAGATTGATTACGCAAATGATGAGGCCAAACAGTCAGTGCAACACAAATGGGAAAGAGTTCTAGGAATCCAATATTGGCTGTCACACCACTCTCCACCCACCAAGCTGGCCAATGTTGAGCCACCCATTCGTTCCCGAGTATGGCACCAAATCCCACACTGCCCGCAGCATCAGTACATAAACCTAACTCCGCTGAAGTAGTGGGGGGACCTGGCCACACTACCCTGCCGTTGAAACCCTCCAGAAATGCGATCCAAATCTGCATGTCTTGGCGAACCTCAGATGACTGTCTTGTGTGATGGTGTTTTTCCTGGAGGCCTGTCAAGGCCTGAGAGATCGAACGGGAGAACGGTTGTGCCATAGGTATTACCCTTAGTGCAAAGTTCAACTGCCCAACTGTCTGTTGTAGCTGACGCAAGGTCACCTTATCTTTTGCCAAACATTGCTGGAGTGCTGCTCTAAATTTCACTATTTTTTCTTTAGGTAACCAGAAATACCCCTGTACAGAGTCCAACTCAATGCCTAAAAATTCTATTGTGGTTGCTGGACCTACCGTCTTCCTTGGCTCCAGAAGGACCCCAAAAGCACGAATGAGCACGCAAAATTCCTGCAAGCCCAAGCACATTCCCGGGAGCCCGCCCACCCCAGAAAGAGAAAGTCATCCAGATAATGCATGACGTATTGGTGCCCTGTTGCCTGTCTTAAAACCCATTCCAAAAATGAACTGAATTTTTCAAAGTAAGCACAGGAAACAGAACAACCCATGGGCATGCACATATCCATGCAGAATTTGCCCTGGAATGAAAAGCCTAAAAGGTGGTGATCTAGAGGATGTACAGGCAGCAGCCGGAAGGCGGATTCAATATCTGATTTGGCTAGCAAGGCCCCGGGTCCCAGAACCCTTAGCATATCTACTACCTGGTCAAAAGAGGCATATTTCACGCTACAGATTTCTTCGTTGATGGGGTCATTTAATGAATTGCCTCTAGGGGCTGACAGATTATGAATCAACCTGAACTCCCCTTCCTCTTTTTTGGGGCCACCCCCAGGGGCGAGCCGACAAAGTTGTGCGCAGGGATGTGATCAAAAGGACCCGCTATTCTGCCCAGGCGCAGTTTATTTGCAATATTTGCTGCTGCTACCCCTGGATTGGTCCTTACAGACAGCTGATTTTTATACTCTGGAGTCCCTGTGTAGTCTACTGCCAGAACACTAAAGCCATACAAAAAACCTTTGTGTAAAATCCTAGCCGTGGCATGGTCTGGGTACCTGTTTAATCAAGGAGTCATAGCCAGAACGTCAGTGAGTGAATGTGTTACCATTAGTACCTTCTCCTTATTCCTGTTTTCTCCTTCCCCTATTTCCTTAGGATGTGTTACCTTTTTTGAGGCATTTTGATTCTGGGTGAGAAGTGTGATTACATATGGAGCATGCGTGTCTGAATTTACAAGTGCCTTGGGCCCTGGTGCATGTCCGTCTATTAAAATCCCAGCATACCCTTTTCTGGCCCCCACCTCTCCCTGGACTAGGGGCCGTGCCCACGCTCTGTGGTGGCCGAAAGGGTTGAGGCGCTTGGGAAGTGTGACCCTTGTTCCACTGCTAAGCTGCCTTGCCTGGCTGTCCTGGGCCAAACTGATCGAACCACAAGATTGAGTCAACCCGGCCCCAGGTAAGTGGTAGATCAAATTCCTTTGCCTTCCTGAAATGCATGTCTTATTCCTTCCACCCTACGCCCCCACATTTATCATGAGTCATAGTAACCCTGCTCTGGTAACACTCCATTTCTGCTTGCAGATTAGGCAAACGCTCGGCTATTATCGTCATAAATACAGAGAAAGCCCTAATCCAGTTGTTCAAAGTCTCCTCCACCCTGAATCTAAACATTTGAACACGCCATTCACTAGGAAGCATCCAATCCTTCTGCTTCTTGGCATACTTCATTTCTCTGTTATACACAAGCAAGGAGAACATATTGATGTAAGCACCAGACCATACCAATTCCTTCACCTCGCGTGTTACATGTCTGGCCAAATGTTCCCTCCTACTGGGTAATACACCCACGCCCAGCAGTGGCAATGACACTTCCTTACCGATTTCATCAGCTCCAGCTGGCTCCGTCACCTTGTCAATTCCATTGCCGCTTTCTTGTACAGCTGGTTGGGAGAGAATTTAAGTACCTGGCCCTTCGCCTGGCACCCCGCTTGGGGTTGCAATAATCTTTTCCACCATCCTCTGTGCCTCCACTAACTGGTCCTCCCCAACCTCCTTTGCACCCACCGAAGTTGGTAACATTCCCCTCCTTCCTAGCCAAGGGAGAACTGCCTCTATCTGAGTCACTAGCTTCTGCGGTACCTGATTAACAACTATTGGTGCTGAGACAGGGGTGGGGGCCACTAGATTCAGAACTGGGACCACCGGTAAAGATGCGGGGCTAGGTCTTGGCACCACAGGAATTATCGCTGGGACCCCAGGATTGATGCGGGAGGTGCCAGACTTGGTGTAGGCACGAGTGGGGTAGGGGCGGGGACAACTGGGACACTTACAGGGATCACTGGTATAGGTGTAGGGCTGACCGGTGTTACCGGAACTCCTGATGGACTCTCACCTGTAGGAATCTCCCCTAAAGGCTGACTTGGCACAGGTGCTTGGTTCTTTCCCTTCCTGGGCCTAGCCCACCTGGGGAGTGGATCCAATTCCCCCTGGGTTTTGCGGGGACTTTGGTTCGCTTAGGCCTGCCTGCTGGCCCACTCTGCCCATCTACTCTTTGTCTGAGCTCCGCAAGGCTCTGCCCCATTTGCTCTACCTTCCCCCATCTCCTATCCATTGTCACCATACTACGCATCATTGCTTCCAACATATTTACTAGCCATAGCTCCTGAGACAACAATTACAAGGTAACTTAAATCCTGATAGTCAACACCGCAAGTACAATGTTATCTGTTACCTAAATGGGACCTGTCCAGGTCCTTACTTGCGCACGTTGGGGGTACGCACACTGGCCGTAAGCACCACGCAACTGGAGCCGCGCCACACCAGCTAACCTGGGTGTTGGGCAAGTAACTCTAGCCCGGCGGCCCACAGAACCAGTGAAATGCAGGCCTGCCTGTGTACCCTTAAAGCGATGTTCTCTGTCTCACCTCTCGTTGACCTGGCGTGATGAGTACCCCTGTGTGCGCTTCTATAATAGAAAATAACAAGATTAGCATATGCCCTGGGCACATAAACAAGAGAAAACTTCCTTGTAGCCTTTGGCCACCCTACCACCTGCGTCCAACTGGAATCCACACAGTGTGTAGTCTAAAGAGCGCACCCTTAAACACAGAGCACATGTATGTTGCAAATCTATATGATTCACTTGTTTACATTTGGGCAGTGATTTAATTACCACTAACACTATATTAAGAGAAAAGTTTGTCATGTTATTTACCATACATAGAACCTCTCGCGAATGTGGAGCTAAAAGATGGTCACTGAAATACTCCCATCCAACTGTATGCCTCCGTGTATTTTAACAAATTAACCCTTTACCCGATTGCACTGCCCTTAGCGCCGCCTTGAAGACCTGCCCCCCCCCCCCTGTGTGCCCAGGACGCTCAATTAAAATCAGAGTGGTAAAAAATCCCCGGGGAAATTGATGCTCCAAACGTTTTAAAGCAATGAGCAGAACCGTTCACTTAAGCAGCCAGCCGGCTCCTTCAGTCAGGATAAACCCTTAAAGTAACACACCAAGGAAAATGCCCAGCTCCCAGTGTTGGAACAAACGCTCCCGAAGCGCTTAGTGCACTATGTAAAATGTGCCCAGCTCCCAGCGGTCGCAGTCCCAAACACCTCCTCCCTCGATACCTGTGAGGAGAGCGGTGTGCACTCCTTGTACACCGAAACCTCTCCCAAGCAAGACCGCTGTAATCCGCCGAAGACAGCCGGCGCGACGTCCTTTCATGGCCCCAAATTTGGCCCAACAGGAAGCCAACCGCCGAAGGAAAACTCCTGCCGCCGCGCTCCCCTGCTTCTATACTCTGCTCTCCCAATCGTTACCGTTCCTCACCGAAGCAGTGCTTCTACCTTGACAATGCTGATTCCTGTATCTCGACTCAACCTGTGCGGGGGAAAATAGAAAGAAAAAGATTACAGCCTCCTAGAGGCTGGGTGGGGAAGACCTGGAAGCGTGGGTAAAAGAGGACGACTCCCGTGCTCCCCGGCCTTTTAAACCCTCCTACTGGCCAGGCCGGTTCTAACTGACCTGGCCTCTGCTCCCCATTGACCCAGTAGCGATTCAATCGCTTCCGGGTGACTTGGGAGCCCTTAGGGCCAATCCATATCGAGGCGCGCCCACCACGTCATGATGACGCGGTGGGGTGCGCCCCACCTTGGAAAGCAGGCGAGGGGGAAGGGGGGGCGGTGCCCGCCATACTTGCGGCGGGGCCAATGACGGCCCTGCCTTTCTCTTATTGGACTCACTAAATCTCTTGCACCATGTTCCATGCTCAGTCAGGCGTGGGGGATACCAGTTCTTCCAGTAGGAGTGTTCCTAATCAGTAAGAAGGCCATTGCAATTGCCCCACCAAATAATAATGGAGAGGATGTGGCCTAACGGCTAGAGCACTCGACCTCGAAGCTGCAGAACCGGGTTTGAGTCTTGGCAGGGACGTTCAACTTCCTGTGATTCTGGGCAAATCTCGTAATCTCCCCATGCCTTACAAAATTAATGTGTCTATCTTTAATGGAAGTGGTGCTCATGTAAAGCACTCTGATGCCTTTGGGTCATGTTTGCGCTAGATAAAATGCTTTAACGAATAAATAACTAATGCTCAAAGTTGGGGGCTCCACGGCCTCCTTTTTCAACTAGAGGCTAGAGCTTGTGCAGTGCGATACAGTGCCTACTATTCCAGAGAAAGCCTGCTACCATACTATGCAGAGTGCAAATTGCACTACGAGGTATGTGCACTGGAAGGTTGTGAAAAATATAGCAGGCGCGAGGGAAGCACCATTTTATATAGGAACACTCTACCTTGGGTGGTGAGTGGCAACGTGCTCCAGAATGCCATTTGGGGGCAAAGGGAGGCAATGGTCCTAGTAAAATTCCCATCTATGCAGTCTTGTGTGGTGTGGTAAATGTGGGTGCCTAGGTATCAGAAGGTGTGCAGTTCCCAGTGTTGAAGATGCATGTCTGTTGTCAAGTGCTGCGGTGGGCAATCTAAGCAGAGTGGGAACAGACATGATTTGGCCCAATTCATCCCCACAACTGAAGCAGCCCGGAACTCCTTCAGGATGTCTCTGACCTCCGTTATCCCATTTCGTATCACTCAAATATAGTCAAGTACATCTTCTGCATAGAGGAAGACAATATGTATTTAGTCACCAATCACTGCCCCTCGTCTGTCCCTGTTGTCTGAGCTGTTTTGCCAGCGGTTCCATCGTTAGAGCAAAGAGAAGCGATAGCGAACATCCGTAATGTGTTCCTCTGCTTACCTTAATAGTGTCTGAGATGAACTGTCTAACCTACACACGGGGGACTTGGGGTCCATGCAGAAAAGTCTGATGATGCACAAGAGCCTACCTGTGATGCCCATAGATTATAAAGTTGCGAACATGAACTCCCAGTCTACCATATTGAATGACTTCTCCAGGTCCAATACCAGACAAGCTGCATATGGCGATTGGATCTGTACTGGCTCCTTCACACTGTGAGTGGAGTCTGCATATATTGAGGGTGGTTGATCTACTTGGGATGAAGCTATTTTGGTCCCTGTGGACCAAAGTAGGGAGGCATTTGAGGAGGTGTCCAGCAATGATCTTACTTAGTATTTTAGAGTCCCCAGCTTCGACAGTGGGTGATATGACGTCACCTCCTGGGGGTCCTTATCAGGCTTCAGGAGGGAGATGATTGAGGATTTGTGAAGCTTCGGAGAAAGTGTGCCTTCCATTAAAGCACACTGATATAGTTTGAGCATCTGAGGAACCAGAAGATCCTCATAGACTTTAAAGAACTCGATTGAAAGTCCTTCCAGTCCAGGAGTCTTACCAGTGGCTCAACTCCCGATGGGCCCCCTGATTTCCTGCTCTGTGATAGGCGCATTGAGATACTCCTGGGCCATAGGGCCAAAAGCCGGCAGTATGATTCTGCAGAGGAAGTCTTGAACGTGGGCTTCACTATTTACTGGGGAAGGATTATAAAGATCCTGATAATTGATACTTAATGCTGCATGTATGTGTGCTTGACTAGTTACTAGGCAAGTCGGCAGCTGTTGAATCATGGTGATTGGTGCAATAGTTTTCATGCTGCACAGCAAACATGCCACCAGGCAGCTGGACTTGTCACCCCATGCATTTTTGCCTGCGAGGCCCTAAATTCTAGGCATCTAAGTTGTTCAATCAGTTAGGCATGGTGCTCTTTGGTTGTCTCTAATATCTGTTAGGTGGTGGGATCCTTGTGTACTTCCACGTCTAGGGCACCTGAAGGTGTATCTAATCGGACCAAGTCCTTATGAAGGTCCGCCTTGGCACATAAAAAACTCATTGATGCACTGTCCTTGGAGGACTACTTTTAGTGCTTCCGATTCCACAGGTCTGGTGGTAGCTGTGCCCCAGTTCTCCATTAAGTAGCGGGATAATGCCTCATGGGGCTTATCACAAAATACTGGGTCCTCCAACATGGTTGGCTGTAGTCGCAATGTGGGGAAGCGTGGATGCGGTGTGCTCCATTCTAGGTGTATTTTAAGCGGATTGCAATCTGAGAATGCTTTTCCTAAGTATTCTGCATTTAAGATTTGCAAATGGGTGGTTGGATCACAGAGTATTTGGTCCAGGCACAAATGTAGATCATGTGGGGGGGGGGGGAATAATATGAATATTCCCTTGTGTCTGGGTTTAGGGTGTGCCAACTGTCCAACAGGGACCAGTGTATGAGCCATTAGGTGAGGACAACTAAAGCAGCCACCACAGCAGAGGTTGTTAGAGGAGGATGTGATTGATCTAAGTGTTGGTTTAAACCACAATTGAAATCCCCCCGATAACACAAGGGATTTGCGCCCATTGAGTAAGGATGACAGAAAGGCATGCCGGGAAGGCTTATTTTGTTACATTTGGTGCATTGATGCTGCCCAGGAGGAGTGGTTGACCATTTAAATGTCCCTCTACGAGGACGTTAAACACCACTCTGGGTCTATTTCTGTGGTAATGCAATGAAATGGGATCGCAGGTTGGGCCCATATGAGGGCTCTGTAGGAAAAGCGTGAATATGTTGTGCAATAGTATTGTCAATGACAGCACTTCCGCAAATGGGTGTCCTCCCTCCGCTATGTGTGTTTCTTGGCGGAATGCAATCTGGGCAGCCAATCGTCTAATGTATTGCTGTATAGTATGTCCTTGCAAGCAATCTCCATGCCACTCATATTCCATGGTATTATTCACAGTCTAGCCATGATGCCTTGCATTTGTAGATAATGAGGGAATAGGAACCCTGGGGGGAAGTTGGTCTTTTTTTTCCCGTCCTGAGGTGGCAGTGCGAGGGGTGGGTTAAGCCCAGAGCTAGAACGTGACACGCTGTATGACCTTTCAAACTCACAAAACAAAACCCCCAACTCCCTTTCCAAGGCACCTGTAAGAACTGCAACTGCCCACTGTAGGCCGGATTTGATCCAGTGTGCATTCTGTTTGCGTGACACTGGCAGTGAGTTTTCTATGGTAGTCGACTAGCAGTCCTACAACCACTGCCAGTGCGTCAACTCTGTTGTGTAACTCTTGTTGGGTGTTAGCTATTATTGCTAGGATTGGTCTAATTTAGCATCTGCTAGGGATGCAGGTGGCCTCTGCCATCGTTGTTACATGTTCAATCTGGTCAGTAGGCTCGCTCTCCGGGCATCCCCCTGACCGGGCTCTACCTCCTGCTCACCACCCAATTATTGGTGGGGAGATAGGAGATGTGCCGCTGTGTGATGGTGCCCGGCCACCGTTGGACCCGCCTTTCCCCAGGCCCTCATCTTAGTGCCTCTTGCTAGAGTGGCACAAGCAGTCAGTGTGGTATGGGGTTCACCCTACCTCTTCCCGCTGGTGCGTGTTCCAGCCATGGCACAGTGTTGCCCCAGTCAGTCGGAGACCAGGGGTTGGGGGTGCCAAATATTGTCCAGTGTAGGGTGGATGCCACTCGCTGCAGTGGGGGGTTACGAGAAACTTCCCACAATCTGGGCAGCCAATCGTCTAATGTATTGCTGTATAGTATGTCCTTGCAAGCAATCTCCATGCCACTCATATTCCATGGTATTATTCACAGTCTAGCCATGATGCCTTGCATTTGTAGATAATGAGGGAATAGGAACCCTGGGGGGAAGTTGGTCTTTTTTTTCCCGTCCTGAGGTGGCAGTGCGAGGGGTGGGTTAAGCCCAGAGCTAGAACGTGACACGCTGTATGACCTTTCAAACTCACAAAACAAAACCCCCAACTCCCTTTCCAAGGCACCTGTAAGAACTGCAACTGCCCAAACAGATAACAAACAGACTCATAGGTGTGGAACTCCAGGATGTGTAGTTACATAAAGAACTCCAGCCAGGGAGATAGTTTGCGGATGGCAATAAAAGTCAGCTGGCCTACTGCCGGGTACATAGGTCCTTAGTGGACCATGGCTGGGGCTCTGAGAGCTGTTACATCTTAATGAAATGTAGGAGTAGAAAGGAACTGAGAGGGGTCTCTGGAAAGGCAGACACCAGGATCCCATTAGTTCGGAAAACCTCCAGTCTGCCTCCCGGTGGCAGGCAGTGAGGCCCACTCTGTGCAGGTGTTACACGTTTCATCAGCACCAGTCACAACCTTAGCCCTGCATGGTTTATCTGGGGTCTTTTTACACTAGGGTATTTGCAGTCTGTGTGGTGACAGTAGGCACTATAACGGAGGGGACGTTACTTGTCGAGACACTGGAGCTGGTCTCAGGGAGAGTGTCATCAGAAGCCTGAAGAGGTGGGGAGTTCCACTCCGATGCTAGGTTGGTTGCAGCTGATAGTGCCTGGATTTGTTCTTTATGGACCTGTGCCAGGGTAAGAGCACTTCCCTCTGTGGACTCTCCTGTACATCGGCTCTAGCCACTTTTTTCCGCCGACTATGTTTATCCGGTCCAGGTCATTACATTGGTGTGGTTGGGGTCGAGGACTCATAGTGGCACTGCTCTACCCAGTCCTAGGCATCCAATATCTCAGTGGAGAAACAACTAGTCCGATTTACCATCACTTTCAGTTTAGCTGGGAACAACATTGAGTAGGTTAGTCCTGCCTGTCGCAGTCGCCTCTTCACTTCTAAGAAGGAAACCCTGTGGCGCTGTACTGCCACTATGTAATCCAGGAATAGGAAGACATGCCTGTTGTCATATAGTATTGGTTCTGCACCACAAGACATGCGTAGGATGTTTTTTGTCCCTGTAGTTCCACCACTGGCCTGGGGGGTTACTCCTGTGGCGGCCATGCCAGCTCTAGATGTGTACGCTCCACAAGGTAGTGAGCTGACAGTATAACGGGTGCCACCACTTGCACCAACCATGTTTCAAATATTGTCACCGGGTCTGAACCTTCTGTTCCTTCAGGAAATCTAATGTTTCAAAAGTTGTTGCAGCCGGATCACCCTTCAGAGTCAACCACCTTGTTCTCTAGTTCATGGACCTTGGCCGTAAGCGACTGCTCCTGACCCTCCAAGTCAGACACTGTAGGCCGGATTTGATCCAGTGTGCATTCTGTTTGCGTGACACTGGCAGTGAGTTTTCTATGGTAGTCGAGTAGCAGTCCTACAACCACTGCCAGTGCGTCAACTTTGTTGTGTAACTCTTGTTGGGTGTTAGCTATTATTGCTAGGATTGGTCTAATTTAGCATCTGCTAGGGATGCAGGTGGCCTCTGCCATCGTTGTTACATGTTCAATCTGGTCAGTAGGCTCGCTCTCCGGGCATCCCCCTGACCGGGCTCTACCTCCTGCTCGCCACCCAATTATTGGTGGGGAGATAGGAGATGTGCCGCTGTGTGATGGTGCCCGGCCACCGTTGGACCCGCCTTTCCCCAGGCCCTCATCTTAGTGCCTCTTGCTAGGGTGGCACAAGCAGTCAGTGTGGTATGGGGTTCACCCTACCTCTTCCCGCTGATGCGTGTTCCAGCCATGGCACAGTGTTGCCCCAGTCAGTCGGAGACCAGGGGTTGGGGGTGCCAAATATTGTCCAGTGTAGGGTGGATGCCACTCGCTGCAGTGGGGGGTTACGAGATACTTCCCCCATCAGCTCTAGACCATCACAACAACCGGACCTCCCACTCCCCCCAGCCCAGTCCAGGAACGACCAGGGGGGGACACAAGCAGTCTAGACTCCTCTCCGGCCTCAGAGGAGGCAGATGGCTTGTTGACGGGTGGAATGACAACAGGTTCCAGGTGAGTAGAGGAGGAGTTTGAGATCCTCCACTACCATCTATCCCACCAGATCATCATGGTATGCCCTCGCCGCCTCTCGGAGTGACTTCCAACTTCTCCACAGGCCACTATTCAACACGGGCTAGGTACGCAATGCAGGTCCCTAATGGTGGGGAAGCTTTGGGGCTCCAAGACGTAGTTCATCGTAGGAGGCCCCCGGTGTTAATGAAGACTGGTCAGCAAGAGAGAGGAGTATCCTCAGTTGGCGAGTCCAAGGCATCAGGAGAGGAAGAGTGGTTTAGTCCAGTCTGCAGGTGGACCCTTTAGTGAGCAGGGCCTTGTAGATTGCAGCCTCAATGTTGAATCACTAGATAAACCTTTAAGTACTCAGCTAGCATAGTTTGGCACAACCCCTCCCATCAGGAAGGACTCACATTGAGGTGGAAAAGGGCCGCCTATCAAGTATTAGAGCAGCTAACACAGCAGGGGACAAGTCCTATAAAAAGAAGTGGGGGTACTGACCAAGTAGGACAATATGCATATGACCTCATGACGTCACAACAAAGCACTATAAAAGCATATTTCTGTGGGGCCCAACTTCTTGGCAGGGGGGATGACGTCCACCCTGTGAATAGAGTGGGGGTGTGTGCAAAGCCCTACAGTATATTTTGCTGTCCTGCACCCGTCCAGTACAGTGCTAATGGTTAAACACAAGCCAACCGCATTTACAGACCTGTGCGTGAAATGCAAATGAATATGTTTCAGTAAAGATACCTCTTTAGCTGTTTTTTGTACAAAACATAGGGGCATATTACCAAGCAATAGCGATAATTATCGCTATTGCTTGGTTAGAGACAAAAATTTACAGCTGAGCTGCGGCGATTTTTATCGCAGATAAACCTTGGTATTGCCAAGGTTTAGCGCAAATGCAATAAAAATCGGCCGCAATGCATGAATATCGCTGAAAAGTCCGTGATATTCATGCATTACTGAGCTAATGCTCTTAGCCATGTTATCCACCTCCCATTGGATAACATGGCTAAGAACTGCTCAGGGCAGGTGTTAGCTTTTGGAGATATTCGCGCTTATCTCCAAAAGTTGGTAATAGGAGATAGCGATGTTAGCGACTGTTTCCAGTCGCTAACATCTTGGCACACCCACTTTGCATGTCATTAGTGATAAATATCACTGACATGCAAAGTGGGGCCCAAGATGGTCGCTATCTCCTACTAGCTGTCGCTAACTGGTGTTAGAGACAGCTAGGTAATAGGGAGATAATTTTATCTCTGCTTTCTTGGCTTTTAAAGCCAAAAAAGCGGAGAAAAACCCCCTTAATAATATGCCTCATAAACTTTCCAAAGGGGCAGCATTTTTCAGAGACGGAAGAGAAATTGCAACAGCTTAACACAGGTGAACACATGAACAGTCGGGACCTACCTAAGGTGATTCTCCCGCACTTTCAACTGGCCACAAACTGTAAAAAAAACGAATAGCAAACTCCCAAGCAGAGGCTTGCTGGGCCAGCGAAGACAGCAATGATTGAAATCCAATGGTCACCGCATAGGTATGAACTTATAAATGCTCAACCTTTGCACCATTCCAGCTTCGAGAATGTGAGCGTTTCCAGAACTCGACTGCATCCAAGTCCACTTCTTTGAAGCAAAAAGGTGCATGAAAAACATATTACTTTTTACTCGGATCTCTCCTGTTGGAAGTTACAAGTTCTTCAGCTCCTGACAAATTGTCTTTTTTTAAGCAAAGACCACTTCTATATTTACTGTTAAACGCCCTCATCTTCTTCCATCATCTGCAAGAGCTTTCCTGCGGTCCCCTCGGGATTTTTAAATCTCTCTCCTGCCGCCAGGCTTTTTAGTTTACCCCAGAAATGCGTGGTTTGGTGCGCGCTCTTATCACGCTTTTGATCAGCAGGGCAGGGTGGACGACGATTTGATAAGCAGGGTAGACGGAGTTCACCCTGGAAAATAAGTCGCGGGATGCCGTCCACCCTCGTGGTACCCCGACTCGTGCCCTGCAACACAGTGACATTACTACTTTGAATTATAGGGCACATCCTGGGTTCCCCCTAGCCCGGTGGTTCCCAAACTGTGCGCCGCGGCTCCCTGGTGCGCCGTTAAGAGTTGCCAGGGGCGCCGCGCACGATTTGGGAAAGAGCTTGTGCCGAGGTAGCAGCTAATGATGTGATAATGTAGCAATTAAACACCTCCTTTACAAAGCCTTCGATCCCATGCAGTTCCACTGCAGGATGTGCCACGCTTCAACAAATCCCAACCTGGGGGCGCTCACGTAGGGATGTTGATAGCAGGGGATGCACTCCCCTGGAGGGGCGTCAGCAGGAGGCGCTCTCATCTGATAGCACTGAAAGCAGGGGCGGCCTCTGGCCAGCCGGATTGGAGGACAGCAGGGCTCAGTCACTAGGGCATCTGGAGACGCAGACAGCAGGACCCCTCCTCATCTGTGGTACTGCAGAAGGGGCGCTCTCTCGCCAGGATACCCCAGCGGTGCACTCGCCTCGGTATCCAGATGACAGGGTTGCTTCAATCTGGGGACGTGGATAGCAGGACGCTGCCTCTCCTGGTGGCCCTAACGGCATGGGCTGCCTCTCCCCTGTCGGTACAAGCATGAAGTTTGGGCACACTCACCTGGTGGTATAAACGTCATGGGGCGCTCTCAATGGAGGAATGGGCAGTACGTGGAGCTCCAGGTGAGAGAGTGTCCCCTTCCAGTCCATGTAATCAAGTAAAAGCTCCTCAGATGTCAATGTTCCCTCACCCGAACGCTGCTAGCAAGGGTTTGCAAAGCTATTGGCATCGTGATGGGCAGCACAAAAGATCTGAATACTTAGTTTCTGTGTTTGTTTTCATATGTAACAATAAATGTAGACAGAGAAATCGTCTTCTCTCTGTATTTTCCGTTAAAGGGCGGTACTGTACTTTGAAGTGAATGACAGAATCACAGCCTCCTTTTCTATTTTGGAACAGATTATTGAATTTGCGGCAATTGCAGGGGTTAATTTTGGCCGGTGCTTGAAGGTGGGGTCCACGGGCACACATGTTTTTGGGTACTGGCGCCTGTTTTTCCTCAACAAACTTTAATCCGGGGCAAGAGACCGAGAGAAAAATGCAAAAGGGAGAAGAAAAAGAAATATGGAAAAGCCATAGCAAAGGGAGAAAGTAGGGATGAAAAAGAACCTGCGAGTCTGCGCAAAAGGGGCAGGGGGTGTCAGATGTGGATGAAGGTTGAAGTGAGTTGGAACTATGGCCACAGAAAAACTCAAACTTCCCTTACTTTTACAATAAAAATGTCCAGTCCTGGATGTATAATTTGCTTTTTTACGTGTCAGAATTTTAGACGTGAAGAACCGGTGTCCTGTGAAATGTTCCACTTTGCTGTGAGCAACAAGCAATGGCAAAGGCATCAGGTCTCACCTATGCGAGATCTATTGGCTTTGTCAATTATTTTTGAGCCATGCTGTACAGCAGCACAGCTTCTGTGCTCCATTGCTAAAAGCAATAAGGGTGGCAGGATACTGAATGGGAGGGGAAGTAGGATGTGAAGTAGGATGTGGCGCTAAGGCAGAGCTGCCATCCTCAGAACTGGGGTATCTGGTTTGAGTCTCGGCATCAGCTCAACATCCTCTGGATCTGGGCCAATCACTCAATCACCTTTTCTTTCCCCCCCCAAAAAAGTGAAGTTGTTCGATGTAATTAGTGCTCATTTGAAGCGCTAAAAAAAAGAAAAAATATGAATTTGTGGAATGTAACTGGTGCTTCTGTAAAGCGCTGATACCTTCAAGTCGAGTTTGGGCTATAAAATAAAATGCCTAAAAAAGAGAAATGGTACATTAATCACAGCACGAGCAGCCAATGGACACTAATTAGTATTAATTAATCTGTACTTTGGTCATGCGCTCGTAAACAAAACGAAGTGACGCCTCAAATATTCTGCCGAATAGAAGGCAGCAATAAAGAGTGATAAGGATGCCAAAAAATGTTAAGTAATGGGTGGGCTAAACGCCCCATTTTAGAGGTTTTCTTTAGACACAAGTGATCATTACCTCCTCTTCCAGTCTTCCTCGCCACAGTAATCACATATGAGCCTCTGGCTCCACACAGAACTCAAAGTACAAACAAAATAGCGCTCTAGTCTCCCTCTCCCTCCTCCAACATGGCCCCCAGTGGCTCCAGCCAATCCCATAAAGGGACACATAAACACCAATACGACCTGTTCTTTTTTTCTGCACTTCTCCGAGTGCTGTGTTCCCTGCTGGTCAGGTGAGTGGGACTGGGTTCCTGCTTTAGCGGTTCCCTTGGTCCGTTGGTATCTAGTTGGGGGAAAGTAGTGTTTGTTTAACTTTTGCGATGTAATTTTATTTTCATTTGCGTGTGTATCTGGTTTTCGTTTTTTTTTTTTTCCCCCTTCTTCTGCCTATGTGCCTCGTGTCCTGCTTAGCGGACGTACGCGGCGTTTATTTGCGGCTGTGTGACCTGTATGGTCGGGACGCCTTGTGTCCTGTCTGCCGTTTGGTGTTATTCCATTTCCGACCGCGCGTCCTGCTGAGCGGACGTTGCGCGGCCGGGGGCGATGTCTGTGGGGGCCGGAGGCTTCCGGGGGCATTTTCTTACCTGCTGCCGGTTGGTGTCAGCATGGTTTGCTGCCTCTTCGCTCTCTGCTCATTCGGGGGCGCGTTCAGGGCTCGGCTCGGCACACTCTCAGTCTGAGGCTGCTTTTCCTATGTGGGCGCGCGGCTTTTCCGACTGCATTTATTCTTTGGCAATGCACCGAGGAGGGGTTTGTGGAGTTGCTTAGCAACTTCTGGTCCTTATTTTATCGGGCTGTTCTGCCTTTTGCCTGTGTTTGTTTTGGCACTCGTTCACGTGGCAGGCGGTCATGGATGTTTCTTCTGAAGGTGCTCCTGATTCTTTGGCCGTGCCTTCTGGCTCTGGGATGCAATTTCCTTCGATGGATGTTTTACAGCAGATGATCAATTCTGCTGTGTCTGCTGCCTTAAGCGGTCAGGTGCCTGTCCCTCCTGCTAAGAAGGCGAGGGTTGATGGCGCTGCTGCTACTGCTGATTCTGAGAATGAGGAGGAGGTTGATGTCAGAGGTCGCTTTGTGCAGGGTGCTGACCTAAAGGAGGTGCTGGGTCACATTCGCGATAACTTGGTGTTTCCTGTTTCTGTGGTGCCTCTGGAAGACGATCTGTTTTCGCAATATCATCGTCCTGAGCCTGATTCTTTGCCTCTCCATTCTTCTGTTTTAAAGGTCCTGGAGAATGAATGGAAGGATGTGGACAAAGGTTAATTTCCTCGTTTTTTGAGTAAAAGGTACCCTCTGCAGGATTTTGCTGTGAATTACCCTGCCTCTGTGAAGGTTGATTCTTTGTTGGCCAGCGTGTCTTCCCATGGGACTGTTGTATCGGAGGATTCTTCCCCTGCTGACCCGGTTGACCGTAAGGTGGATGGTGCTGTGAAGCGCACTTTTGTGGCTGCAAATTTTTCTATCAGGGCTGCGGCCTATTCGTCTTACACTATCCAGTCGTTGCTCAAGGATTTTCAATCTCTGTCGGAGTTGTTGGACCAGGGTGAGGATGTTTCTTCTACCCTGGCGATGATGGAGCAGCAGGTTCGTCTGCTTTCGGATGTGTCCTTTGATTCACTGGGGGCGGCTGCTTCGGCGGCCGGGTCCTCGGTGGCTGCAAGACGTCAGTTGTGGCTCCGTTCATGGAAGGCTGATGCTGCGCAGAAAAACTTGCTTATGAAGATCCCTTTTTCGGGGGTTAAACTTTTTGGTTCGCCTCTAAACGATATGGTGAAGAAGACGGCAGAGGATCGTAAACTGCTTGCTCCTGAACGTCCTGGCAGGTTCCGGGCCTTTGGTTCACAGAGGTCTTTTGGTCCTTCTAAGAGGGGTCGGGCGGGTCAGCCCTTTCGTGGTAGGGGGCGTGGCCGGGGTGCTCCTTCCTTTGATAAATCCCGGTTCTCCGGTACATCTGCCTCCTCCACTCCTGCTTCCAAATCCTGACTGGATCGCTCCTGGTGTAGGTCCGGTTGGGGGTGGACTGTCTTGCTTCATGGACTCTTGGCGCGAGACTGTGTCAGACCAGTGGGTGCTTCGCGTGATTTCGGAGGGTTTGCGCATTGGATTTGCCCAGACGCCCCCAGACTATTTCAAGGCCACTCCTTGTCCCAGGGATCCTGTGAAAAAGTTGGCGCTTTTGGAGGGCATCGATTCCATGGTGGTCAAAAAGGCGGTGATTCCTGTGCCCTGCGATCAAGTGGGAAAGGGGGTGTATTCCATACTTTTTCTGGTGTCCAAGAGCACCGGGGATCTTCGGCCTGTGATGGATCTGAAGTGGGTCAACACTTTCATCCCTCACCAGAAGTTCAAGATGGTTTCGCTTCAGTTGATTCTTCCTCTGGTGTTTCAGGGCGATTTCCTGGCGTCAATAGACTTGAGGGATGCTTACCTGCATATTCCTGTTCATCTGGACTTTCAGAAGTTTCTCCGGTTTTGCGTAATGGGTCGTCATTACCAGTTCCAGGTATTGCCTTTTGGACTCTGCTCTGCTCCCAGGATCTTTACTAAGATTCTAGCTCCTCTTATTGGGTTTTTACATGGGGAGGGCATTAGTGTTTTTCCGTATCTGGACGACATTTTAATTTCTGCTTCTTCTCTTCCAAAGGCGGAGTTGCATGTCCAGAGGGTGTGCCATGTCCTGGAGCATCATGGGTTCCTCGTGAATGTCCCGAAGTCCTCCCTGGTTCCTGCGCAGGAATTGACTTTCATTGGGGCTCTGTTCAAGACTCAGTTGGGGATGGTGTTCCTGCCCCCTCCCAGAATTCTATCCCTATTGTCTGCTGTCCGTGCCCTGTTGGTGGGGCATTCTCATCCAGTGAGCCTGTGGTTGAGGGTTCAGGGTCTGATGTCTGCATCGTTGTTGACGGTGCCGTGGGCTCGCCTCCACATGTACCCGGTGGTGTCCCACATTTTGTCGCATTGGGACCCCTGTTCCCTCGATATGGGTGTTCTGGTTCCTATGTCGGATGCTGTTCGGGTGGTCCTGAGTTGGTGGTTGGTCGACGGGAATCTGTCCAAGGGCCGTCCCTTTCTGATTGTTCCCACCCGAGTGGTCACTACCGATGCCAGCCTGCTGGGGTGGGGTGCTACTCTGGGGGTTTCGACGACTCAGGGGGTTTGGCCTCAGTCGATGATGTCGTGTTCCTCCAACTACAAGGAGTTGAAGGCTGTCCTTCTGGGTCTCTTGGATTTCTCGGATCTTGTTCGGGGTCACCACGTGCAGATCCGAACGGACAATCAGGTTGTCATGTCTTATGTGAACCATTAAGGGGGGTGCAAGGTTCGCTCCCTCAGTTGCCTCAGCCGCAAGATCTGTTGTTGGGCGGAGTTGAATCTGGAGTCCCTGTCTGCAGTTTACCTGCCTGGTGCAGAGAATTCGGTGGCGGATTGTCTGAGCCGGGTTTTTCCTTCCGTGGGGTCCTTGTCCCTCACGCGATGGATGTTCAAGAGGTTGCAGACGATGTTTGGGTGTCCGATTGTGGACCTGTTTGCCTCCCAGGACAATGCCCAGATCCCTTGCTTTTGCACGATTATGCCTTGCCGGGATGCCTGGAAAGTGGACGCACTTTCGTTCCTTTGGCCGAAGGGTCTGTTGTATGCGTTTCCCCCTGTTCCCCTGATCCCTGCTGTGTTACGGAAGATCAAGAGGGAGGGGTCCTTTGTGCTTCTGGTTGCTCCTTGTTGGAGCCGTCGCCCTTGGTTTCCCCTTCTATTGGAATTGGCTGTGTCTCCGGGGTGGGCATTGCCGTTCGTTCCCTATCCTCTGCTGGGTCCTCTTCTTCCTCTGCCTGTGTTCCGGTCCCTGGGTCTACGGGCCTGGCTCTTGAGAGGGATTCTCTGATTCGTGAGGGTTGTTCGGTGGCTGTGGCTGGGGTCATTCAACAGTCCCGACGGCCTTCTACGCTTAAGTCCTACGCCAAGCACTGGGATAATTTTGCTCTTGGTGTGTTGGTCGTGGGCTGTCTTTGGATTCTTTGGATACGGCTCGCATTCTGGATTTTCTGAATGATGGGCTGTGTTGGGCTTGGCCATTTCGACTCTTCGAGCACAATGGGCTGCCATTCGGGCTTTTCATGTCCTTCCTTTGGTTTCGATTTCTCCATTGGTTACTAGACTGTTTAAGTCTCTTTCTTTCCAACGCCCCCGTCCTATCATGTGTCCTCCTCCTTGGGTTTTACGTTCCTTGCAGTTGGCTCCTTTCGAGCCTTTGGAGTCGGTGGACTTGAAGTTTTTGACACTCAAAGTGGTGTTTCTTGTGGCGATTGCTTCTGCCAGGCGTGTGGGTGAGTTGGGTGCTTTCCTTCGTTCTGCCCCATTTTTGTTGGTTTTGTCGGACCGTGTAGTCTTGCGCCCTCATCCTACGCTTGTTCCTAAGGTGGATTCTTATTTTCACCGGTCTGCTGAGGTGGTTCTTCCGGTTCTTTGTCCTGATCCGTCCTCGGCTGTGGATTCCCTTTTGCACTTATTAGATGTTCGTCGTGCCTTATTGATTTATTTGTCACGCACGTCTTCCTTTTGTAAAGTGGACAACTTGTTTGTCAATTTTGGTCTGTCACGTCAGGGCCTGAAGCCCTCCCTCTCCACGATCAGTCGTTGGATTGAGGAGGCCATTATGTTGGCCTATGCTTCGGTTTCTGAGGTCCCCTCCCTTCCTGTTCAGGGTCGTTCCACCAGATCTGTTGCTGTTTCCTGGGCTTCTTTCAAAGGGGTGTCCATGGAGGATGTTTGCAGGGCTGCTACGTGGTCTTCCCCGCATACCTTCATGTCCCATTACCGCCTCCAGGTTGGGGGTGGGGGTTCTGTTTCTTTTGCCTCTTCTGTTTTGTCAGCGGGGGCTCCTTAAGAGGTTTCCTTTTTGTTGCTATACCTCTGTATATTAAAGTATGTTTTCACTGCACTGCTGGTGTGGTCTATTTCCTTACATGAAGCTGATTGCTTTGGTATCGGCTCATATGTGATTACTGTGGCGAGGAAGACTGGACGAGGAGGTAATGCCCCGGTTACTTACCGGTAATCTTCATTACTCCGAGTCCATGTCTTCCTCGCCACAGTATAGTTTCCCTTCCCTCCCGGCCCTGGTGGTGGCTTCATACATACGGCTTGGTTCTTCAGGTCGTGTTGGTGTTTATGTGTCCCTTTATGGGATTGGCTGGAGCTACTGGGGGCCATGTTGGAGGAGGGAGAGGGAGACTAGAGCGCTATTTTGTTTGTACTTGGAGTTCTGTGTGGAGCCAGAGGCTCATATGTGATTACTGTGGCGAGGAAGACATGGACTCGGAGTAATGAAGATTACCGGTAAGTAACCGGGGCATCACCATTGCGCGCGGCCTGCAAGCGAGACCTAAAAGACCTAAAAACGGGCTTACATCCCCCCACCGGTAAAAAAAAAGTTACATTATGGGGAGCCACGGCCAACTGCCAATTAGGTCGAGGGAGCCACAGGTCGAAAAAGTTTGGGAACCACTGCCCTAGCCTAAGCAGGTGTACTCCCTGCAGTCCTCATGCTGACGATGGGAGGGTGCGGTCCGTGCGTCGCACGAGAGGTGGATGAGGAGGAAAGCAACAACACTTTCAAGTTGTCTGCGCTTAATTAGTGGGCCGCCCCTGGCATTCTGTTGCGGCATTGGCAGTGCAGGCATCAGTGATCCAAGTAGTCTTCTCTGAGTGGGAGCTCTTCAACGTGCAATGGAGGGGACTACAGATCAGTACTGCATGCACAGTCTGGCGCTTGGTTCGCGCAAGCCCTCCATGCCTTCGGTGGACAGCACTAGCATGACTTCACTCCAGGCCACACAGCCGTGGACAGGTGAGAGCGGAACAGCGGTGTCACCACAGTTCTGTTGATCTTAGGCCGTCTGCTCAGGGGTCAAGTAGATCAGGTGGTTCCCTGCCCAACAGGTCCAATAGGTGTCCTGGGCCGCTGGGACACTCGGACTCGCACTACAGTCTGAGGGCTCCAACCCAGGCTGCTCTGTCACGGTGCGGCATGTGGGGGCTCAGAGGTCATGCATCTGCATGCGTGTCTCCAGTAAACGGCTCAATCAATGCTGTATGATCTCCACATTGCAAGTTATCACTGCCGGAGCTAACACAGCGTGGAGTGCAGCGGATACTGCCGGACCGTTGAGCGAAGCAGTTGCAGAACACGACCTCCATCTTGCTTCGGCTGGCCATGCCCAAGAATGAGCGAGATTTGGTGTCACCTCGTGCAATTTTCTAACGCAGGTGGTTGCTGGTGTTCTCCAATGGTCAGAGGGCCTCCAGGCAAGATTTGCTGCTGCACGAGTAGATTTTCTACTTGGGTGGCAGCAAAATGAACTCAAATGGCTGTGTGCTTTTACTCAACACATGCTACCAATCGTGCTGATTTTTGGCGCTGCTTGCGCTACTGGTGCTAAATTGTATCACAAGTAGTGTGAGCTGCATACTTTCTGTCCAGTGGTGGAATTCATGGACTAAAACTCCGCAAGTTCCAGCCCCCCCTATTTAATCTCCCCGTGGTTTTCAAAACATAATATGGCCTTGTGTAGTGTAATCTGATGTTCATGTAAAGCGCTCCAATGCCCCTGGGCCAAGTTCGTACTATATACAACTGTAAAAATAAATAAAATAATATGAATCACTAATCTGATTTCCATCTTAAAAATGAGATAGGTAATGTGTGCCTAACTGCGAATTCTTAAAGAGCATTGAAAAGGATTACGCTATGAGCGGTGTGTTTGAGATGCTGAACAGAAGGTCCAATACACACATTAAAAGTGATGTTATACGCGCACCATCGTGCTCTCTACTCTACAAGGATGACGTATGTTTTAAATTACATTTTTATCACTTGAAACCTAAGCCAAGAGATACAAAAGCAAAATTAGACTAGGACAGTTCAACCCTGGTTCAGTGAAATTGATTTGGCCATAGGGGGATTTCAAGCGAACTGTCTCGTTTTCATTTCTCTGGCACTATTTACGCAGCTGCTCCGCGTCAATTAAACTCATGATTTACAGGGGTAAAATACCAATATTTAAAAACGAAACTATGTTAAACCATATGAAACACATCAAGCCTGTTTTTTTGTGTCAAGGCCATGAACTATTCGTCAATTACTCTTTACTATCTAAGAGGCCAATCTTGACAAAAACACGATTCAGGAAGCTTGTCGTCGCAGATGGGCTGCTTTGTAAATCATCGACGCCGAAGCCGGTGAGCACAACATAGACCTAAATCGCAAACAGCGTGTGACTTCGAAAAGATGTATATATGTATATATAACACGCGGGAACAAATATTGAACCTGGGAACTCGCCACGGTATTTTGATGATATAACCCCTAAAACAGCATGAGGAAAGAGTAGAGTGAAAGGTAGAAAAATTAGACATACCGCACATGGAGTGAAAAGATTGAAGGGCACTGTGATATATATATATATATATAACATATTACATGCAAAGCAAAATTGAACACCGGGTTCATACTGTCAGGGGTCCCAGTCGGAACCTTGACTAGTAAAATGGATATTTGAGACTGTGCACCTCAAATTTGCTAGAGGTCGCAATTCTAAAAAAAAAAGGTACAACCAAGAATCAATACCAATCCATATATAGATTTTTGTTCGACCAAGAATTAGGATCAGCCCAAGATACACCACTATCCCCTCAGTTTGCGAGACTTTGACATTTTGGCAGAAATTAGGCGTACTTTGCAGTATTTTTTTCAGTAATAACTGAAGATTTTTTTTATTTATGGCTCTCCTAGAGATCCAGTAGTGTAAATAACTAGTTCTGAATCCAGTTGTTTACTGCTACTGCATCACACAGTGATGTCATCAGTGCTGTCGTGTCATAAGAAGAATCGCTAGCTCCCCTCTGCCACTTCCCACATTTCTTCTTAGACATAGGTCGATCATGCCATGTCCTGACAGAGGCATTCCAAAACAGAGCAGACATGGCTTTTTGAGAGCCTGACAATGAGGCAGGAGTGGGAGGGAAGGCACAGAAGTTGGTTTGGGTGGCCAGAGGTAAAAAATACTTTTTAGTTTTTTAATCTTTTTATGTTTGGTCCTGGGTAGACTTGAAGAGAGGGTGGAGGTAGGTGGATGACAGGTCGCTAGGTGTTATTTATTTATTACTTTTGGTGGAGGGATGAATTGAAGATGGTGGTATGGGTGGGTAGTATGTGTGAGTGGCAGGATACCAAGCTGGTTTTTTCCTTTTTGGGGCAAGGGGCAGAGTAAATACAGAGGGTTGTGGGACTGGGTGCCAGGAGGCCAACTATTATATTTTTAACATTTGGGAGAGGAGAGGAGAGGAAGGTAATGCTGAGGGTTGCTTGGCACAATGGCAGATGCCATTGTTAAAATTTGTGTGGGAAGGTGCGGCCAAAGGGTATTGGGGATATGGTGGCAGGACACTAGTTTGAAGAAAGGCAGGGGTAGTATGCAGTTGAGGCCATGCTGTGTATTACTCCCCTCCGACTCCTCTTCTCACAATTCATGGCTCCATGGAGAGATCAAATGGAGGGGGTCACACATAACAGCAAGTCTTTTCACCTTGGGGTTTTGGATGACATCATCGCCAACTCATGATTTGCTCTCATTCTATTTGATGTCACTCACCCCCGTATAAAATATTTACAGTTACTCATCTGTAATTCAACATTTTTATTATTAGTGGCAATGCATTTTTTTATTTATCAAAGCATATATGTGTGGATAATTATACAAGTCTTTAAGTTGGCAGTGGCCACGAGAAGATGGGGTCCGGCAGAAATTCAAATTTAGGGCGCTATCTAGATTAGAGTACTAACATGAAATCATCCCCATTTAGACCTTTTGCCCCCATGTGAATGCCTACCTCAATTCAGTGTGGCAGAGGATGGCTATTCCACCTAAAAAAACTCTATCTGTGCCACAAGCCACTACACTAAAGTGCTGAGATATTTCTTTCAACAATGGTGGCAGAGGATGTGCTTGAGCTAGCTTGACTGATCAGCCACCCCACCATGTCTGATGGAATGACCTTGTGAAAGTCTGCCGCACAAAGGGAGGAAAACTTTCACTTATAGATATTTATAGAATCCTTAAAATGCAGGGAAACATTTGTAACATGGTAGGTGACTACCTTTCCTGACCTTGTTGCCTTTGCCGTCTGGAGCCAACACCTCTTTGCCGCCGCTGCTTTCACCATCACCAGAGCGACCGCAGAAAGGGGGAGGACCATTCAAGGCAGGACTACAACTCCTGGCTGCCTTTGCGCCCGGAAGCTGCAATTAGGGGGAATCCCCGACAGGAGGCTCTTAAAAGTGTCTCATAACCCTGGTGGAGTGGGGAACTAAACTGACCTTGTTGCCTTTGCCGTCTGGAGCCAGCACATCTTTGGGTCCCTGATTTCTGCACCGCCGCCGCCTACTGTCTGGCCCTGCCACCGCTCTTTTCACCATCACCAGCGCGACCGCAGAGGGGAGAGGGACCGTTCAAGGCAGTACTACAACTCCCTGCTGCCTTTGCGCCCGAAAGCCGCAATTAGGGGAAACCCACGCCAGGAGACGCTTAAAAGTGTCCCATAATCCCCGGCTCGCGGGAGCGCCCCGGAGAAGCCCGGAACAAGGGCGGGACCGTCTGTGGCCGTTCGGGGCTGACCAAGGCTGGGGCTGGGCCACCTCTCTTGTATCTGTATACATTGGCCATTGTAAGTAGGATTGCTGCTGTCCATCTCGGGGAGACGCCTTAGCTAAAGACGGGAGATATATATTGCCGTTACCATCATTCTACTTTTATATATTGTGTTTTTGCAAATCACACAAGATGGCGTCACGTTTAAGGAAAGGGAGGAAATCCCTGGTGGGGGGAACTGTCAGTGGGACTCTGGACAGTTTCATAACTAGGGTTGCCTCAGTACTGGAATATGACATCGCCGTTACTGAGCGCAGACTGTCCCAAGCACTCCTCCAAAACAAACGTTCTTCCTTGGGAGCTATCCAGCAAGTAACCACCCCGCCACAAAACTGTCCAAATCACATCAGCTCCTCCCAGCAGGTACACGTTGGTAACACTTCTTCAGAGCTTAGCAAGGAGCTGAGTGACGAAGATCTAAGCGCTGATCCCTTGTTAGATATTATTACGGAAGAACAAACTACATCATCATCTCCAAACCCGATCCCAATGAACCAAATACAAAACACACGAGCACAGCCAGGCGCCACTAAGAAGAGAAAGCGGGGGGGGGGAAACGCACACAAGGGCAGATGCCCTAAAATATCTAAAACACTTTCTTGCCCTGCTGAGGGTCACATTTTAGAAGCTAGGAAAAACCCGCTAGAACATGCCTCCCCTCTCCCCAATAAAGGGCTAATGGATGATATCGAACTCCTAGTTAAATCACTTTTGCTACCACTTGTGGAGAGGGTAAGAAGGATTGGGGAACAATTAGGCTCAATCGAGCAAATGATAGTCAATAACAACACGCTAATTAAGGAACTTTCCCCCTGCAGGTCAAATAAAAACACACCGGGAATATTTGTAGGGCCGACTTTACCTAGCGCCTCGTCTCAAAACAATTCTACCATCCCGACACACGTGAAACCTAAGGGCCCATTAAAACGTGATGCCACTAGTATTAAACCCAGTGCTGATCTCAGGTCAGAAGGTCCAGCAGCTCTAGCTAAGCACGTGGCCAGTAAACAGTCACCACTGGCCATGTTGAATGAAACAAATAAGCTTAAGAAACAACAGGTAGACCTCCCACCCGAAGCAACACCCTATGTTATAGTATTAACTGGCGTACCAGAGCTAGCACCAGGGAAGAGAGAAGGCTATTCAGAGCTTAAAAACAAGGTAATCCACTGGTTGAGGAAAAATAGGCCCTTACTTCCTAGTTTAGATGGTATAATCTTGCATGTAAGGAGACTCGGCTGGGTAGGCCATAGGCCCAAAGAGATTCAGGGAGATATTATTGTCGTTAACTTCAGGGACCGTAGGGTAGTTCCCTATATCAATTACTGGTACTCAGAAGAGGGTGAGGGAGGGATATCAACACGTGCCCTGAGTTACTTTTACCCACTGTCATTTTCACCCGCCCAGCCAGAACCCTGCAACAACATGGAAACGTTGCTCCTGATCTTAGTTTTGCAGTCCATACCTCCAACCGATTTGCGACACTCCATGGGATGGAAGGGGTAGATTGACTTCCCAACGATAAATGTTCCTCCCATCCTCCCACAGAAGGCTGTGAGCCACAAGTGGTTTCGGAGAGAACGAATGAGGAGGGGCTATTCCTATCCTGGAATATCGCTGGTTTATCTGATAAAGTGACCCACCCCCCTGGTTAGACCTAGTTACTAAATATAATATAATTTGCCTACAGGAGACATGGTCTGTAGATGATTTACATATCATAGGGTATTCATCTTACAATACACCACCAATACCGAGTCCACACAGGAGAAATAAAGGGGGCCTGTGCACATATGTTTCAACGGCGGGGGGGTTTAAGGTGCTCAAATTTATCACCACTGAATATTACCAAATCCTAATAATTGGTTGGGGACAGGTAACAAATATGACTTTGGTTAATTTTTATAACAAAGTGCCCGCCAATTCTTTGGATACAGTGATTAGTAACCTCATGAGCAGTTTAATCACCCTCAATGACCAGCGGGCTGGTGAAATGGTTATGTTATGGTTGGGTGACTTTAATTGCACCATTTGTCCCCATGGTTCATCTGGCATCTGTGGTTTAGCCGAAAGTAAAGATGACAACTCTACTCACTTTGTCCACTCTAAATTGGGCAAGGTGTTGAATAATATTGTTTTTTATTTTAATCTGTCCTTCACTAACGAACTATGCAGCCCACACATTCCCTTTCAGCCCACCTTTCACGGGAGGGGGTGCAACTCGACAATAGATTTTGCACTCCTTTTCTTTGCTTGCGCTGGACTAGTATCCTCATGGTGACCATTATCCCATCTCCCTTGGTTTAGAAATTAAAGGGCAAAAGCAGAGTTTGAGTGTTATCCCCCCTTATCTACCTAGGATAAATCTTGCATCTAGAAACGGTTATTCCTTAAAATGGGAGAAGGTGGAGCTAGTGGCATTTCTCCAACATTTAGTATCTAATTCGTATGAAGAAATAACAATTTGTCTTAAAAGTAATGCGGCACCACAAACTGTTATAGACTCTTTTATTAGAATCCAAGCAGAGATGAAAAAAATACTAACAAAGTTTAATAGGCAAGGCCCAAACAAGCCCCACAGATGGTTCAACAGTAGTTGCACTAATGCCCTCACTGCCCTTAAAAGAGCACTGCAAACATCACCAAAGTGTTCAGTTCTGATCCGGCAAGCCAGAAAGTCTTACCATACTGCTATTAAAATTAGGAAAGTCATCTGAAGAGGGAGGCTTGGTTGGCTTTACACGAAGCTTCACAGCGCAACGACAATGCCGCCTTCTGGAAGGCGGTAAATGCTCCTTTTTTTACAATGTAAGGAGACAGATGTGATAGACCAGGCAATTACGGGGGATAAGTGGGTGAACCACTTTAAAAGTCTTTATGAGCAAGCTATTTCCCCTGATTCAGGTAATCTAATAACGGAGGAAAATGGGAATCACCAGGATAGCTATACGCTAAGAGTTTTCCTGATTAATAACATTTTCGACCTCAAGGAGGTTATTAAGGCTGTCAAGGATAGTCCCTCTGGCAAAGCACCAGGACCGGACGGAGTCCCAATCGACGTTTATAAAGCCGAGATTGATCTGTGGGCCCCTTTACTGTCTAATGTATTAAATAAAGCAAATCAGCCCGGGTTTATACCATCTTGGCCCGATGCCATTGTCGTCCCCATATTTAAAAAGGGCAACAGAAATGACCCTACCTGCTATAGGCCGATCTAGCTCCTTGACGCATTGATGAAGGTCGCGGGTTGGATCATTTTAAATAGGATGCAGGAATGGTCATATGAAAACAATGTGATATCAAACTTACAGTATGGCTTTAGACCTGGTAAGGGAACAATAGAACAGGGACTAAACTTGGCTCTAGTCATATCTAAATACACGCAGGCCAAGAAGGGTAACCTCTTCGTGACATTTGTGGATCTCAGCTCCGCTTTCGATTGCGTAGATCACAAGAAACTTTGGGCAACCCTACGCGCCATGGGCATTGATCATCAAATTCTTATCTTTATTAGGGAATTATATAGTCACGCAGGAGCTAGGGTGAGATATGGCAGGCTGGGTGAGTGCTCGGATAGGTTTGATATCCGGATAGGAGTGAGACAGGGGTGCATTCTTGCACCCCTTCTCTTCACCCTGTATAGCAACTCTGTCGGGCAACACCTTAGAGAATCGTAATACGACTATCCCTCCATCTCAGGAACACCAGTGCCAATACTTCTGTATGCCGATGACGCGGCTATAATGTCCCGGACTAGGGTCGGCTTGCAGAGGGCCGTCCTTAAATCTAGCAACTATATGAGAGACTGGGGGCTCAAAGTTAACACCACAAAAATTACACTATGTCTTGCAGACCGGGACAAAGAGGGTACCCTGTTCAATCTTTTTGGACGGGAAAAGGATTGAATGTACAGATAGGTTTTCCTATTTAGGAATAAACTTTGACAGAAAGGGCTCCTGGCTTGCAGCAGAGATGGCTAGAAATGTAGCCTTAGCCAGGGTGATAGGAGCCTTGAGAAATCTTGCAGTGAAACTTGGTGGACGACCCGTGAGAGAACTCATTCAAATTTATAAGGCTAAATGTGTTTATACAGGTACATATGGCTCAGGTCCATGGGGGATTGAACATTCTCAAGAAATACAATGCTGCGAAAACCAGTTTATACGTCATTTATTAGGAGTCCCAAAATCAACAGCCACCTTTGCCACACACATTGAAGTGAGCTTACCATATATTTTTGATATTATTAACACAGCCCCCGTGTTGTTGTGGCATAAGGTGTGGGTGACACCAGAGACAACTCTCAATAGAGAGGTAATCACCGATTGCCTCAAACTTGACGGTGTGTCCAATATTAAATGGCTAACTTATGTAAAAAAAGACACTGTTTGAGATTGAGCACCCAGAGTTCTTTCAAAGACCTGAAAGCATGGAAGCTGTCCCCAGAGGGACCTTGAAAAAATTGGTACTGGGCCATCTAGCTAACCGGAGGTGGGGTCGGGAAAAAACTAGGAGCACAGTCGTAGCGTACCAGCAAATTACCTCTTGTGAAGGGGTCAACAGTACCTCTTATCTGAGCCAAGTTGCTACGCCCGCATGCTATTGACCCGCCTCCTTATGGGCACCTTCTTTCGCCTCATCACTTTTCCAACCTGTAATAATTGGTCCAGGGAACATCTTATATGCCCTTGCGATGATATCTCATTCGAATTAAACATACACTGTGTTCTTTTCTGCAAATTTTATCAGACACCATGGAGGGCATTTTTGAAACCTATTTTAAAAGCCTGGGGGATACACACTTGTCACGAGGCCTTTTTGCAGCTGCAGTTACTAGAAAATGACTTTGTCATACACACAGTATCTTGTTTTTTAAAATGTGTAATTAGGTTTCGAAACTCAATGCAGCTGAATTAGCAATCAATGCATCACTATCCAAGAAATGCAATGTTTTTTATAAATTCTCTGTGCCAACGATAATTTGCAATATGAATTCTGAGCCTTGTATGTTATGTGTAAAATTGCTAAATTGTTTTATTGTGAATTTTTAATAGGAAATATGAATATTTTTTTTATATTATATTGCAGTTCTTTTAAACTTTTATGTGATAGTAAACTTTTATGTGATAGTATGCCTTTTATAATGTATGCTTTTATGATTTTCACTTGAAATCGAATAAAGCTCATTTTGATTTGATTTTGATTTGACTACCTTTCCTGTCACTGAAAATGAAATCTTGCAGTCAATCAATCAATCAATGCAGGAAATTGTAAGCTCGCTACTCACCCGTGAGGGTCTCACGGCGGGGGGCCCGCAGATCTGTTTAGCAGAAGAGTCATGTCTTGAGGGTTTTCCTGAAGGTGTCAGGAAGGGGGTGCGTCTGATGTCTGCAGGTAGCTCGTTCCAGGTCTTGGCTGCAATGTGAGAGAAGGATCTTCCACCTGCTCTGCCTCTGTGGATGCGCAGGGTTTTGGCTAGTATGAGGTTGGAAGATCGGAGGTTTCTTTTGGGTATGTGAAAGTTGGTCCATTGTTGTGTAGGCATTTGTAGGCTTGAGTGAGGATTTTGAAAGTTACTCTTTACTCCACTGGGGGCCAGTGGAGACTTTGTAGGTGTTAGCTGATGTATTCGTGTCGGGGGATGCCGAGGACGAGTCTGGCGGCTGTGTTCTGTATTGTCTGTAGTTTGTGGAGTAGGGACTTGTTGATGCTAGCGAAGAGTGCATTTCCATAGTCTAGTCTGCTGGTGATGAGTGCATGGGTGACTATCTTCCTTGACTTAGGAGGGATACACTTGAAGGTCTTGCGGAGGATGCAGAGGGCGTTGAAGCAGCTGGAGGTGATGGCGTTGACCTGTCGGTTCATGGTCAGTGATGAGTTGAGTACGATGTCGAGGTTTATTGGGCCCCAAATCAGGGGCCCAATGAGCCTCTGACAACAAAACCCTAGAGTTTAACAACTCAGCTGACTTCCTATTGGACGTTGACACTGACTGTGATTTACTTGGGATAATTACATCTATGGGGTGAGGAAATCAATCCAGTGCATTCGTGCAAAGGGACTCAAACCTGTTTGTGAATATATTGGCCTTGAGGCTTACCTTAAATTCCTATTGTAGTGGTGTTTAGAACTAAGACTAGGCCATGACGATATTGGGGTTATGGCCGGTCAATAAAAATAGCTCAGGGGTGCGGCCAGAATGGTGGATGCAACGGCAATCAAATTCAAAACTGTGGGAATGGCACCATAACAATTTAAATTAATTACAACACAATCCCATGCATCAGTTTTGGGAGAAGGTCCCACCCAGTGGACCCTCCTAACTATGATGAGCTTTGGGTCAATCAAGGCACTCTGGCAGATAGTGGAACAAAACTGTTTATGCATTTTATGTGGTACGAATTAGACTGAAGATTGACAATCTAAAAAGGGTCCATTATCTTATTACAATCACCCCGTTAAGAAATATTCGTATGCATACTGAAGATGTTTCTTCCCCACATCAACCAAGAAGGTATAACCAATCTGTGTGGGCCACATACAATATTTACCATTGGAGGAATATTATTAATTAAAAAATTAACAGTTATCCATCTGCCCTCCCCATCAATCTCCTGAGACACAATATTGCAATTTAATTTCCTATTACAAAAGATAATAACACCATTTTTCTTATTGAGGTGCCGGGGATACAAGATCCATTCCTACCCAACATCTTTTGAATTTCAAAGCCTCATGTTCAGAAAGATGAGATTCCTGAATAAGAAACATAAATGGATTAAGCTTCTTTATGGGATTGTTAACATCTTTCCCATTCCATGAATTAACTCTGTATTATATAAACTGTATAACATTGAAAAAAGAAGTAGGTCTTAATTGATAATGAAGAAAAACAGCATAATAAAGAACAAACAAGCACAATAAAAAATGGAAAACTCTGAGGAGAGAAGAAAAAACAGGAATAAAAGAGAAGAACAAAGATGATAAAAGGGGCAATAAGATAAGACCAAAAAAGACAGAAAAGGTAAAACAAGTGATGACTGAAAATAACATACCTGTCGAGAATAATTAAAAGGGAAAGGTGCATGGGGTGGAGGCACCACCAAGTGAAGGTGGCACAAACAGGGAGTAAAGCATGCCAATGTCAATATATATTGATGACATAAACTGGTATGAACGAGGACTGCATACAATAAAAAACATATGTCAGGAGAACAGAATGAAAAGTTAATACATCAAACAATACAAGGAAACTAGGAACATAAGGAAATAACCAGAAAAACAAAGAACCTTGTGCAATCAAAAGAACGATAAAAGGAACATTAAAACCTAGAAGGTCTTGCTATGTTCACAACTTCACTTTTGTGATCTTTGAGAAACTTCTGGATCATTGTAGGTAGTGGTCTTGTTGCTATAGGTGACCTAAAAAATACAGAGTGGAACAAACCATCTCAAGATCAATGCATTATTTTCATCAAGTAGCATTAACCCTGGCATCACTTTGAGTGAGGAAAATAATTCTTGTAGACCAGACTAATTTATTTTTAGCTTTTTCAGCCTTAAGAACTTTGAGTGGATTAACACGTTCTAGAAATTAAAGACTAACACCTCTGGGCTTAGAAGAAGAAGCAGCAGAACTCATACGCTGACCTAGTCTGTGTACCCTCTGGTGTAATGTTTAATTCTTTTGGCAGCAGAAGAGATTGTATACGATTTTGAAGAAGAAGATAATGTGGTAGGCATGGCTGCTAGCAGTCCCCATGATGGTTTGTCAGGAACAGCACCAGTGTTACAGCAAGTGCGATAAGGCACGGAGCTCGCACGCTAAATGCCTATTTTCAGTGGTGGCCAAGCCAAGCCCATCAAGTCTGCACTTGTAACTTGGGCCAAAGTCATGTAAATCTGAAATAAAGTTGGTATAAGCATATTATTCTCTTTTTCTATTCCTGGATCTTGCAGAAATGTGAGGGGCAAATCGTGTGCTGATTGCAACTAGGACTTGCCTTTAACTAAGTTGTGCATGAAATCTTGGAAGAATTCCACTAAGCATAGGCAATGTATAACTTTAGCTAAGGCTAGAATCCCTCTCCATGCATATAGCACAGTGTTAGGAATGCAAAATTAAATTGCAGTGTTTCTGCGCTCTATGGAATAATCTCCAAAATGTTTGCAAACAGAATTTAACCGCTTCGCTGCGGCCGGAATTCCTCACGTGCGGGGTTCGGATGCCCCCCCGGCCCATGTAAAAGGTTAATATACTGTTAAATGCTTCTTAAAATAAAATGCATTTAAAACTGCTATCATGTGCTTAGCATAGGGACGGCTGCAGGTATCCGGGCCAAGAGAGCTGAAGTTATGAGAATCCGTCATGGAGGCCTACTCCCATAGCGCTTCTCCGACCGAGAAGAAAAAAGTTGTGAATTCCATCTTGAAAGGCTCCAGTCGAACAGATGTCAGCGAGAAGGCAATCGCCTCCAGTACAACCTCCAATGATTTGTAGAGCGCATTATCACCCTGTAGGGAATCCTGGCGCTGAGCAGGCGGAGCTACTATCAACCCTACAGTAAGTCTTAGTTTCCCAGGAACTCCAGGATGGGTGCTGCCAATTGATCTATGACGAAGTTCCCGGACTGAAACCATGAACATTATGCATAGCATGGAGCCGGATCAACATGGCCCATGCTCGGTGGACCTTTAACGATGCCCTCTGGTCTGATACCAAAACTGTTTGTACTTACCTTGGTGCACGAGCAAATTTGGCCGATTCCTGGTGGAGCTGTCATATGCATCTATATAGGAGTCTGGCCCTGGTTTCGCCCCCTCGGACATCACCTACCCAGCCGGTCATCTGACATTGTTTTCCTCGTTTCCCCTTGGTGTTTCCCTCCCTCCCTCCGTGATTCTTTGATTTAATTGATGCAACTATGTAACCTGTAAATCAGGGTGGATACCAAAACTGTTTGTACTTACCTCGGTGCACGAGCAACCTTGGCCGATGCCCGGTGGAGCTGTCATATGCAGCTATAGAAGAGTCTGTCCTAGGTATTACCCCCTCTGCCGTCACCTACCCAGCTGGTCATCTGACACTGTTTTTCTCGATTCCCCTTGGTGTTTCCCTCGCTCTCCTTCCCCTCCCTCTGTGATTTTTTTATTTAATTGCTGTAACTATGTAACCTGTAACTAGCTGATCCTCATGTAAAGCCCTCTGATACCTTTGGGTCTAGCCAGCGCTATATAAAACTTTTCAAATGAAATGAAATGAAATGTTGTCTGACAGAGTAGGTGGGCTTCTGAGTGCGGTCGGCCAACAGGTGCTGTCCCATGCAGGACGGGTGGTATGGAGTACGAGAACTTCTGTCTTCTCGGCGTTGAGCTTCAGGCAGGTGTTGGTCATCCAGACTACGACGTCTTGCATTCCTTTCTGGAAACTGAGTTTAGCAGTGGTGGGGTCTTTGGTGAGGGAGAGGGTGAGCTGGGTGTCGTTGGGGTAGGATATGATGTGGAGGCCGTGTTGTCGGACGATGGCTTTGAGGGGGGCCATGTAGATGTTGAAGAGGGTGGGGCTCAGTGATGAACCCTGTGGGACTCAGCAGGGGATTTGCGAGGGGTCTGAGAGGAAAGGTGGGAGTCTGATCCTTTGTCTTCTTCCGGTGAGGAATGATCAGATCCAGTCCGCGGCTGTTCCTTGTATGCCTGCGTCGTGTAGTCTGGTGACTAGTGTGTGGTGGGAGATGGTGTTGAAGGCCACTGATAGGTTGAGTAGGATGAGGGCTGCGGTGTGGTCTTGGTCCAGGAGGGCATGGATGTCGTCTGTGGCGACGAGTAGGGCGGGCTCTGTGCTGCGGTTGCTTCGGAATCTGGATTGGGATGGGTCGAGGACGGCGTTCTCTTCAATGAATCGTGTCAGTTTCCTGTTGACTGTTTTCTCTGCAACTTTGGCTGTGAAGGGGAGGAGCGTGAAGAGCTGATAGTTCTTGAGGTTGGTGCGGTCAGCTGTGGGCTTCTTGAGCAGTGGTCTGACTTCTGCACACTTCCAGTCATCTGGGAAGGTGCCTGTTTTGAAGGTGGTGTTGATGGTGCATTGTAGTTCAGGTGCGATGGCAGCCGCGGCTCTATGGCCGAGGCGGTGTCTTCAGCCATGATCAGTCTCCAGTTGGAGATGGGGTGCTGGCTGGTGTTTCTGGGGTGCGGGGAGTCGTCTGTGGCGCTTGGTGGATGGTCGATGAAGTTGTCGTAGAGGTTTTTGATCTTGAGGTGGAAATAGGTTCCAAGCTTGTCGCAGAGGTCTTGGGATGGGTTGATGTCTGCGGCTTTGCTGCGTGGGTTTGTGAATTCTTGAATGACACTGAAAAGTTCCTTGGAGTTGGTGGAGTTGGCCAGGATTTTGCTGTGGATGAAGTTCCTCTTGGTGGCTCTGATCTCATTGAGGGTTTCTCGGAGTGTGTCTTTGGGGGTGGTCTGGATCTGGAAGTGCTGGCGTTTGGCAGAGGGGAAGGTTTTGCTGGAGAAAGTGACGTGGAGGGTGCTCTTGTGGGCGATGGTGAGGCCTCCTGCTGGTTGGTTGGGGCAGTCTTTCCTCTGGATCTTGTATTCGTCTGGGATTGTTGGTACTGATGTCGGGGGCGGAAGATGCATTGGTCCAGGCCTCTGTGAAGAAGGCGATGTCAGGCGAGAGAGAGTCAAGTAGGTTCCAGATTTCCATAGCATGTTTGCATACGAAGCACACGTTGAGGAGGATGCATTTTAAGGTGTCGCCAGTGCTGGCATCAGCAGTGTTGGAGGCCAGGTTGGCAGTGAGGATCTGGCGGCAGTGAAGGCAGGAGAACTGGCCGTGGGTCGTGTTCGTCGTCATCTATTGGCATTCTCTAATTCTTCCAGCGTTGAGTGCGAGGAGGATGGTGGTGTTGTAGCGATGGGTAGTGGGAGGTCCAGGGTTCCTCGCACTGGCCGTGGTCCTGTTGCGGACGGGGGCAGGCGGGCTTGCCTTTGGCGGGCCACTGCGCGCATCCCCTACACAACCGTGCAGTGGCCGCCATTAAGTAGGGGAGATGGGAGGGAGGAGAGGCTGGAATGTGAGAGCGGGGGAATTCTGAGGGGGAATTCTGGGTGGAAGGGGCCACACGGGCAGCAACGGCGAAAGGAACAGGCAGGCACGAGAAAATAAAAACCGTGGTGGAATTAGAGGAAGAAACAGATGGGCACAATAAAAGTAGCGCGACAGGGAAAAAATTAGGAAAAAAATGACTGAGAAAGGTTACGGTGGTTGCAGGCAGTCTTATACCAGTTGGAGTGGGCAGCAGGAGCGGGAGGCAGCCTCGAACCTCCCAAGGAGGAGGTCGGGGTCTGGAGGCAAGAGACTGCACAGTGGAGCTGGGGACAGAGAGTGGGCCTAGACAGTGGGACGGTCTATTTACCATGTCCATATTTCCCCATTGGAGATTCCACCAGCAGTGATAGTCCTTGTCCGATTTTGTATTTGAATGTTTCTCCACAAAATGGTTCTTCCAATGGTTGATTTTGCCTTTTTGGTAGAGAAACATCTGCCACCTTGGCAGAAAACTCTAAATATAACCAGTTGTTCAGCTCTGCCTGCAGGGGACTATGTAAATATGATATCACACTCTGAATCAGATCCTTTATCTAGAGAATATGTTGTGTAGTTCCTACTTATATGTAGGATCTGTGCATTGGTTGGACTACAGAAACTAAGTGCTTGGTGCCTAGACTGATTCCAGACACCCCAGCAGAATATGTTGGCCTATAGAGTGGAAAATATAACTCCCAAGCATCTTAAAATCTACATAAACACATATACTGGTGACTATTGCAAAAAATTAGTTCAAACATAAGAGGAAAACTTATTAGATTTAAATTACTAATATAAAATGCATTCAAAATAACAACATTTAATAATAGCTAAAATATTTCATTCAGTAAAAACAATTTAGTGGCAAAACATTAAATTCTTCGACGCGCGTGTTTTTGACACAGCAAGGTGTCTTCATCAGGAGTAGACAACCATACACCTAGGATCCAATTAAAACAACATTTAAAAAATATTACATATTCATTTTTATATACCATTGTTACATATTCAAATAAAAATGCCATGTACATACATAGGCTAAAAGGTAGTCTGACTGAACACTGTTATAATTCATTTTATATCAGCTTGATTATACAGATGGTATTCAAATGTACAATAATACAAATATTTCAATCTGTACACAGGATATGATATATATGTTTGGATAAAAGGTCAAGTCACGATTCACATTGTGTCCTCAATCTTTGTAGAAAGTAAAAATAAATTAAAATAAGAATAAACTGAGATATCCAATTTAAAGAAATTATTAGGAAGAAAGCATTAGTGTGAATAGTAGAGAACGAGGACCAAAGGTTTTATGATAAAGATATATATTCAAGCGCAATCACCCGTGAACCTTTTTTTGTAACTAGATGATTATTTTGTCGACATTTTAAGGGCTTACTTGTCGGTTTATTTCTCGATTGATTTGTCGGATAAATTCATGTATCCAGGATCTCAAGATTGGTGAAGAGGTTGCTAATTCAAATGTAGCAAAACCAAAAGAAAACAGAAGAAGAGAGAGGCAACTTCTTTAGTTTTTCTATTTATGATTGAAAGACAATATAAGGGATATTTATTAGTACAATGTATTGTGCCAGTGAACGTATATAAAACAACATACTTATATTGCGGTTCACTAGTGTAAACAAATAAGGATCTTCTTCACACGCTGGTTCAATCAGATAGTGTTTACAATAGTTCCAATAGTAATAGAAGAACACGCCAGCCTTTTTTAGGCCAATGCGGGACACGCAGAGGTCCCCAAAGGGTACGGTTCCAGACACCTGCCAGGGACAATTATCGGAGTCACCACTACCAACCAGATACTCAACACTATCTGGAAACCAGGAGCAAACAATATTGGAAACACAGGAACTGATTCCCATCTTCAATCTGTCCTAGCAAACTTTGGATAAAGGAAGTATATCCCTTTCATCCAAAGGTCTGTCCTTTGTTCCCCATGCTACAGCAAACAAATTTGAGCTATACCAGGATATCCATCCCTTTATCCGCAATGTAAGACTAAAAAAGTTTTTTCATAATAAAGAGATAGAAGAGGATCATGAATTAATAAATAATATAGTATCATTACCCTCTACTTTTACTCCAAAGTTAGAACAAGTAGGACCAGAAGTGGAGATTTTTTAAAAGATAGTCTTAAATCGTTTAGATCAAGCTTTACGCTTCATACCCAAACCCTTGTACAATCTAAATAAAGAAGATTTTACATCTTTAAAAGCACTTGAAAAAATGACTCCCTTACTGTAAAAAGCAGTGACAAAGGGGGCAGTATAGTCGTAGTTAATTCCAACGACTACGAACAAAAAATGCTTGATATGCTAAATGATCAGACTTTCTATTCTAACAATATTAGTAATCCCACAACAAAAACTAATTCAAAAAATTAAACGCCAGACAGATCAAGCACTTCGAAATAGTAAAATCGCAAAAAAAGAATATAAATATTTGAATACATCAAAGAATAAAACTGCCTGTATCTATGGACTCCCAAAGATACATAAAAACATAGAAGGTCCTCCCTATTGACCGATAGTCACTACGATTGGAACTTCAATGGAGTCAATATCCAAATATATAGACAACATTCTGAGACCTTATGTACCCCTTATAGATTCCTACATTAAAGATGGAGGCACTATGATAAAAAAAGTGGAAAATTTACAGTTTAGTCCTCAAAGAGATATATTAGTGACTCTAGCTATAGAGTCACTATATAGTAATATTCCACAGAAAGAACCCCTTGAAGCCGTTAGTTGGTTCATAGAGAAATATAATATTCCCTGTTGTAATGATTTTATCCAAGCAGGATTAAACCTAATTCTCACTGAGAATATTATTAAGTTTGGACACAATCTTTATCGCCAAACCAAAAGCGTGAGTATGGGTGCCTCTGTGGCGCCTTTGGTAGCCAATATCTATATGGCCTATTTTGAACATAATTCAAACATAATAGGAATCCGGTGGTCATAAAATTACAATGAGAAATGTAATTACTGATCATACAGCCCCCAAACAGTGTGTGACACCAAACACCTTCTCATTAGTGTAATCTCCCTGCAACATAGGAATGGAGCTATAGGATTTCCATCAACTGCCCTTCGTGGCCAGTGTCATCATCTGGAACTCCTGCTTTCCTACCACAACACCTCATAATTACAGAAAGTGCCTCTGTGGAATGGATGACCTACTAGTTATTGGCAATTCCTCAAGAGAGGAAAGCCCTTCAAAAAGCAGTAACCAACTTGGTCGCCAGTACAGACAATATAAGCCTACGTTCCTATATGAGAACAGTCAATGAAAATTGTAGGTGAAGTGCAAATTAAGTGAAAATTTTAAAAAGGATATTGAAACAAACAAACACTTTTATTCCAGTATTGCTTTCAAACCTATTAAAAATGGTACAGGAGCGGCTTGAACCAAATATGCCGCTGTTCGAATCGGTCTACTAGTGTCAGCCACAAAAGGGGCCTCTTGCCTTGGCTTTCTTCAGGACTCTATCTTTGTTAAGCTACTGCAATCTCTTCGTCTGTGCCTCGGACCTAACCTCCCACGAACTCAGGTTAGGTCCGAGGCACCGACTGAGAGGGCTGGGTCTCTGTAACCTGAGTGCTTACCGGGTGAGGTGAAGCCAATGCCGTGCACAGGACAGGAGTGAAGATCACCCTGCCTGTATGGAGGTATTCATTTGGTAAATCACATTTTGTATAAATATGTTCATTCACGATTGCAGTAGCTTAACGAAGATAGAGTCCTGAAGAAAGCCAGGGCAAGAGGCCCCTTTTTTGGCTGAAACTAGTAGACCGATTAGAACAGTGACGTATTTGTCACCATGAAACAAAGAAACAAAAAATGTAAACTTAATAAAAAACAACTCAAACAAAGTGCAAAAGAACAACCTTGTTGATTTACTGACCCCTTCAACCCTAAGTGACTAACATGCTCAGAATGGCTAACTACTCACAACTCAATTGATCCTTGAAGTCAGAACTATCCTGGACGAAAATAAAAACATTCTTAATATCAGTGCATGTACCCATGCAGCTGCCCTCATAGAGGAGTTGTGCAACATCTTACCTCAATGTTCGTCTATGCTGCTTATAAAATACCAATTCCAGCCTTCAACTCAGTAAACCATCCGTCTATGAAAGAAATGAATGAATGTATTACATATCACTCGAAAGGTCCTCCGCTTCTTCAGTAGCTGCCCTAATTCTGACCCATACACACATACCTGCCAACAAACACTGGACTCCTCTCTGCTTATGCTTCAACTAGGTATCGGAACTCCGCCGATCTTAACACACTAACGATATCCCGCCATGCTTAAAGACGCTGCACTTCCGGAAACACGAGCCGGACCAGATCACAGGCACAAACGATCAACAACACTGCGAATGCCATCTTAAAACGGTTACTTTCGAAAGTTGTCAACAGGGAGACCTATATCAACACTACGATGCACTGGACTACTAATACGGGCTGGGAGACTACAACCGATGGCTGTGTTTAAAAAATGTGTCGATCTTCACACACTAATTGGATCCCGTCATGTTTAAAACCGCTCCACTTCCGGAAACAGATCAAAAACACAAATGATCGACCCCTTTCACTACGGACGCCATCTTTAAACGGTCGCTTTCAAGGGTTATCAACAAACTGGACTACTAATATGGGCAGGGAAACCACGAACAACGACTATTTCAGAATAAACCACCTAAACATCACCCTTAAAAATGTGCTGAAGAAAATAAATAAAAATAAAAATAAAAATAAAGAAAACAAGAATTGAACTAAAATGAAGTAAAGAGCATAATACACTTGACAATCGTTGAGTTCAAAATGGTTAAACAAGATGCATGTGCATCTAGTGGGAAATCAGTGCCACAGGACACATCACTGCACCATATGTACACAGTAATTCAACTTCATCATCATAGAAAACAGACATAATACATTTTCTCGTTAAGACCCTTTGGTTCCTGAGTTTCTAATCTTTTAATCCAATATGTTTCCCTTTGAAGCAGGGATCTGGTTAGATCCATGCCTTCATGTTGTTTTACTTTCTCTAGCACTGAAAACTGCATTTGGGCTATACTATGTCTAGAGTCCATCCGATGTACAGCTAGGCCGCTTTTTTATTTTGATTCCTTATGGTGCTTTTTATGTTCAGATATTCTAATTTTTAGTTTTCGCTCTGTTTTGCCACAAGGGCATTTTGGATGTATGTCGTTACAACGCATACTTTTACTCCGCGTACCATTACAACGCGGTATTTACAACGCATACCGCTACAACGCATAGCGCTTTGGGGTGCTGGATAGTGGTAAGTATAATTTACTATTCTAACTCCAGTCCCCGTGGACCCTAGGGAAGGTGTTGGATAGTAAATTAAACTTACCTCTTATCCTAGAGCGCCCCCCAGCGCAATGCGTTGTAACGGTATGCGTTGTAATGCCTGCGTTGTAGTGGTAGTGCGGAGTAAAAAAAGTGTTGTAACAGGTGCATACCGGGCATTTTATGTAGTAAATAAGGTTGATGGAATTACAATCAGAATCATGAAATAATGAAATGACTTTTCCTGTTTGCGGGTGATGTAAACTAGCTCCAACAATCACATTATTACAGTGAACACAATTAGCAAACTTTCTCATTCCTCTATGCGCATTCAACTGTTTTTGTTCGGGTGGAGTCATAAGTATTTCCTTGAGATTTTTTGAATGAGTATAAGCAAACAAAGTTTTTGATGAAAGATACCCTGAAAATCTGCTTTATTTTGGATCCAATCCTAATGTCGATTTATGATGTTTTTAATCCTCGTTGAACTTGTAGAAAATTTTTAAACAAAAACTTGTCTGTCTACTTTCTTCTTAGGGTTTTGCTTCAAAAGATTACCACTGTCAAAAACGGAAATCCAAGTTTTAGCTTTCACCAAAAGATCTTGTGGGTATCGTCTTTCTTCATATTTCTGTTGTTGAAAAATCAAATGTTTTTCCAGATCGTTTGGTTCAAGACAAATCCTTTTTATTCTCATGAACTGTGAAAAAGGGAGGTTATTCTTTAAGTTTTGGGGGTGAAAACTTTGAAACAATAATGCATTGTTCACATCTGTCTCCTTTCTGAAGATTTCAGTGCGAATTTTCAAACCTTCCAACAATTTTGGCAACATCCAAAAAAAGATATCTTGGGATCACTGATCGTGTGCGTAAATTGAATCTGATCATCAAAACCATTCAATTGTAAAAGTTTTCTTTCCAAATTTTCTCTGCTGTCTGTCCATAGTACAAAGATGTCCTCAATAAACCTACGGTATAATGCTGTATGTTCTTGCCATTCTTGGTCACTATAGATCAAATTCAAATTTAGCCATGAAAGTATTGGTGTACGCAGGAGCCCCTGTGAACCCCATAAAAGTACTATTCTTTTGTAGGAAGAAGTGGTCATCCCATTAAAAATAACTGTGGTACAAATAGAAATGAATAATTTCCAAAATAAAAACTTTGTCTGCTCTGATGGTCGGTTGACGTAACAAAGCCCATTCTACAGCTTCCATGCCAGATTGATGTGGGATAGATGTGTACAAAGCTTTTACATCTATGTGCACAAAATCGTTTTGCTTTTTAATGTTTCTGCCTCAAGTTTCAATAGAAAATCTTTGGTATCCTTGATATACGAGGGCCATTGGTGGACAAAAGGTTGAAGAAAATTATCAATATAGTGCCCCAGGGGTTCAAAAATACTTCCACATCCTGTCACTATTGGTCTCATGGGAGGATTATGGAGATTTGTGTGAATCTTTGGGAGCATATAGAGATGTGGTCTCCTAGGATACTCAACCATCAAGAATTGCTTTGTTGAAGATTAAATTAATCCCATCTCATTTTAATGATCAAGAATGGTTTGAAGCGTCATACTCAGGTCATTGGTGGGGTCTTTATCCAATGAAAGATATGTTAAAACATCTGCAACGTGTTCATTGACTTTCTTCATGTAAAATGACTTGTCCATGACCACTATCGCTCCTCTCTTATCCTGTTTTTGGATAACTACATCAGCATTATCCACCGTAGGAACAAAAACATCAAAGATCTCATTGTACATTCACGCTTTTCTCAAAAAGTATCAGAGGTTCCTTATGTATAAAAAACCATCGATGGAAGCAATCCCATCAACGAAACTATAAAATGTTCCTCATGTAAATCATGTAATAAAATACTACTAGAAGGTCAAATATGACATTTAATAAGGTTAAAATAAAAGCAGATGGCCTATGGAATTGTAAAAACCAAAATGTAATTTATCTTCTCCTATGTCCTTGTAATCTAGGGTATGTAGTTGAAACATCCAGACCCATACAAACCAGATTGACTGAACATAGATCAGCGATAAAAACTAAAAAATCATGGCACCGCTGGTCAACCATTTTTTAAAGTTCAATCATAAACCCGAAGATATTCAGTGGGGAGTATTAGAAAAAAATTAATACTCCAGATCAGCGTTTCCCAAAGTGTGGTCCGCGGACCCCCAGGGGTCCGTGACACATTCCCATGGGGTCCGCAGGACTTGAGTGCCTAACGCCGGTAAAAAAACAAAAGGCTTATGAGGTGTGAATGTACTTGGCGCCGGGCAGCAAGACTGCAATATAATCTGGCCCCCAGGCGCACAGTACAGTAGAGAGGTGTGAATGTTGCTGGCGCCTGGGGCATGGGCGGCAAGACAGCAGTGAAATCTGGCCAATCACCCTTCAGCTATTGGTGCAAGCTGAAGGATGATTGCCCTTATATTGTGTTATTTACTTCTGCCCATCACCCGACGTCGAGCTCGCACAGGAGTGCATGCATTTCCTATTCTGTTTGTGACCAGGCCCAGGGCATTTTGCTATCTGTCCACATTTGCCCTGAAAGCAGCTGCGTGGCGAGATAGATGAGCATTGGAGGCTGGAACTGCATGTAAGTGTTTAAATTGTGTGTGCGTGTTTATGTGGGTATATTTGAAAGCAATCTAAACTCTGTGACGCATCCACTCAAGACTACAGCATACCAGATGAGTAATTATATTTGTAAATAAGTGCGCTTGTCACAACTGCCCTGAAGTTAAAATGATTCGTGCATTTTAATCTTTTCCTTTCCTTTCGCTGACTGCAAAAGCTTCTTAAACCATACCCAGTAGTGACTATATATTTCCAGGTACAATCTTCTTTACTGATGGCCCTTCCCCTTTACGTCTTGTCTTTTCATCTGCTGCACACTTGACTATAAATTAATATAACGAAGGCCTAGGATTTCATGGCTTCAGGATTGATGCGCTGACAACCACTTTCTTCACATTCCTCAGTTTGATCCAGCTGAGAGTCAGAGTCAGAGGTTAAGAATAGCACTTTCGTGAACGTTGTGGTGGGGACTTCCCTGTGCACTAATTTAATTTTAATTTTAAAAGTGTTATATATCGCTAACTTTACCCATAGGTATCAGAGTGCCTTACATACCTTCTCTCTCTTTAAAAAGTGCAACAGTCAGTAATAGGACTGAGAGCAAGCCTGTGGAACAAGATGCTCACACCACATGTGGGAAAGTGTGACATCTCCCAAGTGTCCCCAGTGCAGTACCCGGGAGCGACACTAAACGTGCCCACAGAATATGAGGTAATGATCATTATTGCACATTTCCACGGGGGTTTAGCATGAAGAAAATACAACAGCTTGGTGAGAAGCACAAGTCTGTAATTAGGAGTGACATTCAACAACTATGAGCACAGTTCTGCTGGTTTTCTCTACAGGCCAGTCTCACACACGCAGCATAAGAATCATTTAAACAAGCATTTACAATGCGATAGGTTTCGCATTAGGAAATTGTGAGCTATCGGTATTGTAAATGACACATTTTTTTAATATGTGTTGGCTTTGAAAATATATAAATTAATAGCATTGTTATTCACAAAGCCAATAGCTTACACTTTCCTAATACGAGTCCTATTGGCTATGGCAATGCTTGTTGGTAGCAAGCAAGGACAGTGCTGTTGTGGTGCTGAGTGATGATGTGGTTGGGCTGAGTGATGTGGTGGTGCCCCCCAGAGTGATGTGGTGGTGTCCCTGAGTGATGTGGTGGTGTCCCCAAGTGATGTGGTGGTGTCCCTGAGTGATGTGGTGGTGTCCCTGAGTGATGTGGTGGTGTCCCAGAGTGATGTGGTGGTGTCCCCGAGTGGTGTGGTGGTGTCCCCGAGTGATATGGCGGGGTCCCTGAGTGATGTGGTGGTGTCCCCGAGTGATGTGGTGGTGTCCCTGAGTGATGTGGTGGTGTCCCTGAGTGATGTGGTGGTGTCCCAGAGTGATGTGGTGGTGTCCCCGAGTGGTGTGGTGGTGTCCCGAGTGATATGGCGGTGTCCCTGAGTGATGTGGTGGTGTTCCTGAGTGATGTGGTGGTGTTCCTGAGTGATGTGGTGGTGTCCCCGAGTGAAGTGGTGGTGTCCCCGAGTGATGTGGTGGTGTCCCGAGTGTTGTTGTGGTGTCCCTGAGTGATGTGGTGGTGTCCCTGAATGGTGTAGTGGTGTCCCCGAGTGATTTGGTGGTGTCCCCGAGTGATGTGGTGGTGCCCCTGAGTGACGTGGTGGTGTCCCAGAGTGATGTGGTGGTATACCCGAATGATGTGGTGGTGTCCCCGAGTGATGTGGTGGTGTCCCTGAGTGCCACCCATTTTTTACAAACAAATACATTGGCAGTCAGTTTATATGCATGAACTTGCGGATTATCTTGCCCAAAGAGCACTGAAGAGAGTGCAAAACCAATGTGGCGACGGTCAGATCTTCGCATTACCAAATTAACACACACTGTAAATAATAAAAGCTTTAGTAATGCAAATATTTGTATGGTGTGTACTTGTTTGTGTATTTTTTGCAAATTACTGTTTGTAATTTTTTTTTATTGAAACTGTACAAATTGCTTGGGGGTCCCCAGCTTCGCTTCTAGTAGTGATTCAGTGGGGGTCCTCAGGAGTCAAAAGTTTGGGAACACTGCTCCAGATGATAAACGCAGACTTCAGATCCACAAGAAAAGAGAGGTATTTAGAATTTTTTTATTGGACACCTTTAAATCTGGCCTTAATATTGATATACCTTGGGAAAACGCTATTATATAAAGAATACGTTTGTACCTCCCTTGTTCTCTTTTAAACCGCCTGAAACTGATTAATCAATGAGACAGCCTGCTTTATATTTTTGTATTTAAATTATTTTCCTTAGTTTAATGAGCTATTTACTTAATAGGGTACTATTAGTCCCTTTTCGTTTTTCACCGCATTTTCGGTACTCTCATCAGTTCATTGGGAATGCATTATTAGTCCTTTCTTTATTTTTATCGTGGCCTCGGTGCTCCTAGTAGCGTTAAGAAAGTCCTTTTTCGAGTTTGCTAGCCCTCGAAATGAAGGCACTAATTGAAACGTCCTATTTAAATGATGTTGAGTTTACTCCCGCTCGTTGCTCTTAGTAGCATCAAGAGAGTCCTTTTTCGATTCTGTTAGCCCTAGTAATTAAGGCCCTACTTGAAACGCCCTATTTTAATTACATTGATTTTACTTTGGGTCGACCACGCGATATCCAAGCCAGTCGAGACTGGGTTGCTGCCCAACAGAGAAGAACTGTTTGCTTTTTGAGCGAGGTATGTTGTCGCACTCCCTCACATTACTTAGGATTAGGAGCCTCTCCAACTTAGATATGATATATAATCAAATATTTTCTTTTTTGTCTGTTTTTTACCTTCTAGATCACTAGACCGCCAGTTTTAATTAAATATATGCCCTGACTTTATCCTGCTTCCAAGGGGGCGCGGATAAGATAAATTAAGGTATATACAACTAAAGCTCTTTGAAGTTAATAACTCCATTGTCCTAATAGCAATTATTTTATCTTCAGACAACAGAAAGTTAGCCTGTTCTCTATTTTCTTGCCTTATAGCGTTTAAAGATATTCTGATACCGATAATATGCAAGTTTTTGAGTGGGCTTCCTGCTAATATTTTTATCTTTTTAGGTAAGCACAGGACATGTATTACCGTATCTTACAAGACATAGCAGACTCTACATTGTTCCCTAAGGACTTTTTGTGCATCTAGATCATCTTATTATAAGAAGAAAGCTGCTTTTTTGTAACAAAATAGTAAAGCGCCTATTGTTTACCTTCTCGTTATCAATTGATTTCTCTTTTCTTGAAGGTTCAGTATAAAAAACGAACCAGTGTGTAAACAAGATCCTCATTTGACCACACTAGTGAACCGCAATATAAGTATGCTTTTTATATACAATCACTGGCACAATACATAGTGCTAATAAATATCCCTTATTTTGTCTTTCAATCATAAATAGAAAAACTAAAGAAGTTGTCTCTCTCTTCTTCTGTTTTTTTTTGTTTTTGCTACATTTGAATTAGCAACCTCTATACCAGTCTTGAAATCCAGGCTACATGAATGTATCCGACAAATCAATGCAGAAGTAAACCAACAAGTAAGCCCTCAAATTGTCGACTAAATAATCATCTAGTTACATAAGTAGTTTCACAGGTGATTGCGCTTGAATAAATATCTTCATCATCAAACCTTTGGTCTTCAAACTCTACTATTCACATTAATGCTTTCTTACTTATAATTTCTTTAAATTGGATATCTCAATTTATTCTTATTTTAATTTATTTTTACTTTCTACAAAGACTGAGGACACAATGTGAATCATGACTCAACCTTTTATCCAAAAATATATATCATATCCTGTGTACAACTTGAAATATTTGTATTATTGTAAATTTGAATACCATCTGTATAATCGAGCTGATATAAAATGAATTCTAACTGTGTTCAGTCAGACTACCTTTTAGCCTATGTATGTACATGAGATTTTTATTTGAATATGTAACTATGGTATTTAAAATGTTAGTATGCAATATTTTTTCAAATGTTGTTTTAGTTGAATCCTAGGTGTATGGTTGTCTACTCCTGATGAAGACACCTTGCTGTGTCAAAACGCGTGTCGAAGAATTGAATGTTTTGCCACCAAATTTTTTTTACTGAATTAAATATTTTAGCAATTATTAAATGTTGCTGTTTTGAATGCATTTTGTATTAGTAATTAAAATCTAATAACTTTTTATCTTATGTTTGGACTCATTTTTTGCAATAGTTACCAGTATATATGTTTATGTAGATTTTAAGTTGCTTGGAATGATATTTTCCACTGTGTTTTTTACCCTGTCCCAAAAACCAAATTAATATGCAGGGGGTTCTTGTTACTCACCCATGAATATGTTGTCCTATAGAACAGCTAGTTCACAGTGCCACAATAAGCACCCTAACTTACAAGGGAGCAAACAGTGTCTGGCAACCACTGATCATGACAACCCTGAATCTTCAGGAATCGTGATAATAGTACAGAACCTTTTGCTCAGTCACTTGTCCTCACTTATTCTCAGAGAAATATATAGAGGGTACATCAAAAGAGTAAACAGTAGATACATTTCTACCATGTTCCTGAGGCAATGAATAAATGCAGGCATATATGCAAAATGGCAATCTAAAGTACTCCTATGATGCTAACCCTACTCGAAGTGTACCTAGAGTGTGTGTAGGTGTAGAACTAAGAATACCCCGCATGGATGATTCAACCCCATTACCTGATGGGAGTGAAGGACCCCATCTGGGTCTGGAGTTGGTCTCTCCTCATGGAATGTCAGACCAGTGCGTGGTGATTTCTCAGCATGCAGGTACCTTTGGTGTCAGCAGAAGTGCCTCCTTTACCAATCTATCAGGATGCCTAATTGTTATATTAAAAGTAGCCTTCGCGATGTGTGTGCTAGATTAGTGATGTTATCAATAATAAATATTTGGATAGCACTGTCACCCCGTGGATGAAGATAGGTCGACTTTTGTACCTAGTGCGTAGAGAAGCCTAGTACATGATGTTCAGGGTATCCTGATAAAGTTGTGAGGAGCTGGATGTATGAACACAGTAATTTCAGAGAAACAAATCCAACATTGTTTTGCACGCAATTGTGTTCCAAAGGTCCCAGCTGAAGTGTCATTTTCTAGGGCAATGTAAGGAATATGCTGCTTTGCTACATGGGCCTAACTCGGGAATATAACAAACAGACTGTGCTGGACACCCAGCTATGGTCAATTTCCTCCTTGTCTCCTAAAAGGGAAACCCCATACCCCAGCCTCTAATGAATTTAGCGTTAGCCCGTGGGGGAGAAGCTGGATGATGATTGTGATAGTGGAGGAGGGTGTCATAGTGCGGGAATGTGTGCTAATGAGCTTCGACATTATGAGTCATTCAGTTATTCTACTTTCTCTTAATACATTATCTCTTCTAATATCTTAGGTGCAAGCAGAAAAGAGTCAAGCAGTAGGTGATTGAGGTAAGAGGCCATAAGAGGGGCGTTGTTTGAGGGCAGAAGGAATACAAAATTGTTGTCTGGCCTCCTTTTGAGGGCAAGTGATGATTTTCCACTCCTTCTAAGGTAGCAAAGAGATGGTTGCTAACCTGCGTTCCCTGTAAGTCTACATTTCCTCAGTGGCCGAGCTTCTTTATAACCCCCACACATATTTCCTCATACCAAAAGAAAGCCTTTAACAGGTGCTCATTTAGAAAAAACTTCTGCATTTAAAAGCAGCTGTTGCAGAGTTCCTTGTGGGTCCAGCGTCCTTTAGGCAACATAAAAATGTCAAGATAACTATGGAAATTAATGTTCCTGCCTCAGTTTTGTCTAGGGGCAAATTTGACTCATCATAATGTAGAGCAAAGGGTTACTATACCTACGGCAAAGACTGTGTACCCTGCAGATCACAAAACTACTGGGCATATTTACAAAGATTATCGCTGCTGTAGTATAATTTTTCTAATGCTAAGGCAGGGTTTTTTTTAATCGCCAACTAAAAATTGCCGCAAAGCCCCATTAGTGACATTGTTACAGAATTATGGACAGTTTTCCATAGTGCCACTTTGCTTAGCGTGACTAAATTTACAAGGATTTCCTTGTATGTCGCTAAAATGGAAAAACTGCTGCTAAGTTCCATTAGCAGTAGTTTTTTGCCGCTAGGAATTACCTGGTCTTCCAAATGTCACTAACACACTTGTATAAGAAGAAAACACTCCCAAGTAATTCTTGGCAACCTCACTGATGCCATGGATCTCTGCTACTGCAGCTGGGAGCACCAAGGAGACTACCACAGAGGCAGCATCGGAAAAGGAACGGATCTACCGCCAGAGGATCACCATCATTCTCTTCAGGTATAAAGAGGTCATAGCCCATTACAGGCTAAAAAGGGGGTCATTTGTCCGCCTCCTTAAACAGATAGCACCAAGGCTGCAGCCCATATTCCAACGCTGCACTAACATCCCTCCACATACCAAGCTACTTGCTGTCCTCCACATGCTGGCCTCAGGAACTTTTCAACCTACCACCACGAGAGTGACAGGAACATCACAGGCATCCTTTTCCAGGTTCCTGCCCACTATCCTGGATATCATAAGCAGCTTGACGCCACAGTACCTCCACTTCCCCAAAATTACGCAAAAACAATTTAACAACAAGCAAGGCTTTTATGCCATTACTGGATTTCCGCATGTGTTCAGGGCAATAGACTGCACCTATGTGCAACATGTGCCTCCTGCAGCAACTGCACACATCTACCACAACAGGAAGCACACTTTATTCAATGAATGTGTAGGCTATTGTTGACCATCTTGCTGTCTTCATCAATGTTGTCGCAAAGTACCCTTGTAGTGTACATAATTCCTACATCTTCCGCCAATCTGTCATCAACCAGTGGTTCCAGAATGGCACCTATGGGAATGGGCTACTTGTTGGTAACTAGAGCTCACACATGACACACCACAAGACACTCAATCATGTAGGGAAACAATATCAAATTGCCCATGTTTTGATTTACACAGTGCATACATTGTTGCTGTGGTGACTTTTATCTCTAAACATTTGGGCCGCATTTACAAGGTTTTGACATAGAGCAGTACTGCAAGGAATCTGGGGCGCTGCCCTACGTCCAAACAAAAGGGCAGAAATGTGCTATGTCTATGAGATAGGGTTCATACCTGTCCTTTTCCCATGCTCTGGTGCACAATGGACTGCCACCATGGTGTAAGGGTGCCTGTGTTGCGGGGCTGATTTTGTGCCGCAAGGGACACCTTTCTACACAAAATCAATAAAATCAGGTGATTTCCTCTTTCTATGTGTGCTACAGATTGTAGCAAACATAGAAAAAGAAAAAACAAGGAGAAATGAAAACTTTTCTCCTCGTTAGGCCTTCCTAACGCCACTCCTGGGGTGGCGTTAAGAGTTTCTCGTAAATCTGGGAATGCTTCAGGTTCTATGGGTGGTGGTGGGAACACCAAGAGCAACACCCATAGAATGCCCCTTAAACACATTATTCTGCGAGAAAGAGGCACATATTTACAAGGCTACGGAAATCAAGGTAAAGTGGCTTTACATGGCATTGTAAATTTGCTGGGGCACATTGCGCCACCAGAACCTCAAAAAAGTGACATTCCGTTAATGCTAAAGTGCTCATAAATGAGGCCCATATAATGCAAAAGTACAACAGATAGTCACTAACATCTGTATGGTGTCCCTAGAGAGGACACTGTGCACCAACATGTGTCAATACACATTACACAGGGTCACATACATCCACTGTCATGGCCATGCCTGACCCCTTTAAACTGGTAGATCAGGAAAAAAGTGTCATGCAATTGTAAGGATGATGAATCACCATTTGGAATGGTACCCGTACATCCCAAAAAGTGAAACATGTTAGACAGTTGCCTCAGAAATCCTTAAGTACACATTTACAGTGTTGACTAATCACTTCCTACAAGGCATTGGCTGATTCTCAAAAAAATGGGTTTTCGCAGGGGAAAACACAAATGGCTGTGTAGTAATGTCTACGCTATTACCAATTGACACTTGTATGTTTTAGATGCTGTTTAATGGCATGTAATAGACCATGTGCAAGGTGAATGTAGAAAGCTGGACACTGGACACAATGCTGACTAATGCACTTCTCTGCCACATCATGATTATACACTAATGTACCTCTTTCTCCATTTTCATTTTCAGCTGATCAAACCTATGCACTCATGCCATGGGTGATAATACCATTAAACAATCCACAGGTGCAGGCACAGAGGAACTACAATATTGCACTTGGCCACACCAGGCCCATAGTTAAAAGGTCCTTTGGGGTCCTAAAATCATGTTTTAGGTGCCTGGACATATATGGTTGAAGACTGTTGTATGCACCACCCCTGATATGCAAAATTATCTTGGTATGTTATATACTACAGAACATATGTGTCCAGACTAATACACCTTTGCCTGATGACAATGTGAATCTGAAAAATCCTGAGGCTAGAGGGGAAGAAGAGGAGGACCAAAGCACAGCAGCAACAACCCAGGGGAGGGAGGCAATTATAAACAATTTCTTTATGTAATGACACAACAATTCAGTGATCATCTATAAATATGAACTAATTAATTTCAGGATTATGTATATGAAGAAACCGCCACTTAACCCTCATATTGTAAGCTTTGTTTATCGTATTTGTAGATTACACTTCTGGCATACTGTGGTTTATCCCCTGTAATTCAATCACACAGCCCAATCACCTAGAAGAGTATGTGACACTACTTATGACCTAAGCTGGTATAATAAAACATGTAATGCATGTCAACTAGAAAATACAGATGGAGCACAATTGGAAAATAATATTTGCTTGGTGTGTTGTGCCCTAGGCAGCACCAGGTCCCTCATACATCTGAGTTTAGGAGTCAAGGTATTCTTCTTCTGGTGCACTGATGCATCAGGGTCAGACTACTCTTTTTACTGCCAATGGTGTCTGAAATTATCTTGGTGAGCTTTATCACACAGAAAATATGTGTGCAGACAAAAGTCCTACTTCTACATTACAATGGTGAGCAGGATCACCTGGAAGGTGGGGAGGATGAAGACGAAAAAAATAAGGTGCCAATGCCAACTGTTGCTTTAATACAGTGGAGGGTCAACATCTTACATCAATGATACACCTAATGTCGGGTCTTGCAGGTGATACTTACCCATACCTCAGACACGTGTCAATGCAACTATAGATTGGTAAATATCCTGAAATGCAAACACTGTGTATGACTCATCTTCCCACACTGTACCAAATTTAAATTGCCCTACAACACTCAGCACAAACATTGACACATAGGTTTTTTATGTGATAACAGAGAAAGCACATACGTTCACTAATGTGTGCGTAGACTAAATAGGATAACAATGCAATGATAAAAAATGAGTGGATTTCCTATGCCCACCACCATGATCGTGCCAGGGCAATGATTTTTTCCAACAGGTGCTATCCTCATCACTCCACACTTACTGTGTGTCTAAATACACAAAAGAACTGATGCAAGTCTCATGAGTAGAGTGCATTAGGGATCCCAACAAGCATGGCGAATACATGTGAGGTGACATACAACTTTTTACACCATCAAAGGCAAAAACAACCATTACAATGGTGAGCAGGATCACCTGGAAGGTGGGGAGGATGAAGACGAAAAAAATAAGGTGCCAATGCCAACTGTTGCTTTAATACAGTGGAGGGTCAACATCTTACATCAATGATACACCTAATGTCGGGTCTTGCAGGTGATACTTACCCATACCTCAGACACGTGTCAATGCAACTATAGATTGGTAAATATCCTGAAATGCAAACACTGTGTATGACTCATCTTCCCACACTGTACCAAATTTAAATTGCCCTACAACACTCAGCACAAACATTGACACATAGGTTTTTTATGTGATAACAGAGAAAGCACATACGTTCACTAATGTGTGCGTAGACTAAATAGGATAACAATGCAATGATAAAAAATGAGTGGATTTCCTATGCCCACCACCATGATCGTGCCAGGGCAATGATTTTTTCCAACAGGTGCTATCCTCATCACTCCACACTTACTGTGTGTCTAAATCCACAAAAGAACTGATGCAAGTCTCATGAGTAGAGTGCATTAGGGATCCCAACAAGCATGGCGAATACATGTGAGGTGACATACAACTTTTTACACCCTCAAAGGCAAAAACAATGTGCTCAGAAATGTCTAAAAGCAAATGGCTCTACAATTAAGAGCCATCACCTAGAAAGGAAATGCGACACAACCAGTTAAAACATTGATAGGTTAATGGATGTATTCTAGGTATTTCTTATCACTACACCTGTCAACATGTCCCTCTATTTGCAAGCATAGTTGAACACAAACAAGAGCATGTACTCCTAGTAAATGGTCATGTCACATACTGGGGTATGTCACCAGGAATTTGCACAACACTCATGAACAAACACAATTATCATATGGTTGTCACATCATCACATGCCACCACTTCTTCACACATTCATGCACACATGGGGCCAAAAACATAGTGGGGCACAAGCAACTTTGGCTACAGCATGCATGACACACATCTACAAATGTTTATATGTAAACGGACATGTTAATAGGGTTGAAACTACTTAGGGCCACCTATACCAGGGGATACAGCCAACAGAACATCACTTTTAGTAATGTTCCAATGGCAAACTCCCCTTCTCCTATTTTTCAAAGTTGTGTCAAGCCAAGTAATGGGACTGAATGTTGCATCGAAAGGTAGGCATCTGCACATGCTCTAGTGTGAAACAGGGATAGCAAAGTGTGTTGCAGGAGGTCTTTTGGTGCAACATACTTAGCCTCATGATGCGGAACCAAATGATTAATCTGAGGCTTAGCCACAATATGCATTGGCTCTGAAAAGGAGACTTAAGAAGGGTGATACAAGTCTAAAGCATTCCACGTTCCTTCTAGTTTGCTCATCAAATGTGTATTTACAGTGCAAATTCAGCTTCATAATTGTTAGGGTTAATCTATGAGGAAAGGACTGAGGCAGGTATTGTGCAAAAATGTATAAGATGGGGCTTTGTCGTGTCTCAACACACAGGGATGAAGCATACGTACCATATTCATGTGGCATCCTTGTGTGTGCCCTTAAGATGGGGCCTACAAATCTAGGCAGTGCCAGTGCAGATACACTTGTGCCATGTAGAAAGGGTGAATGTGCTGCATGGTCGTACTTTTGGGTGCATGAAGGGACATCTTCCAGCACAGAAAATAATCTAGACAGTGGAATTGCCTCACCCATATGTGATGCATTGAAACTCACTAGTACTCATTACTTGTCTCCAATTCTTGCCTTTCTAACATTGCATTTTCAGCACTGTCAAAGTTGACACAGCCCCAGACGTCTGAATTTGGAACTGCAGCAAAAATCATGGATGTGGAGGTGTAATGTTGAACTCAACACCAATTTCACACCACTTTACTCTAGGGTACTACTGTGGTAAGGCAAAAATGCACAAGGTGGCGTAAAGCCACGTTAAGTGTCGTCGCACCACCTGTAATATGCAGATTTTTTTAACACCACCAAAGCAAAAACAAAAATGATGTTCCATTGTTGTAAGTGCTTTGTATGCATGCCCCAATTTGGCACAAGTAGTAAATGCTTGGTTGTCCCATATCTGTGTGCCTCAACCCCATGACAGTGATAAACACTTCACTGGAATGGGGTACATACTTGACACATATATAGACACACATACAACATATGGAAAACTGTATAAATTGTAAAAAAGCATGCATTGCCAATCAAGCAATGTGACGTATAGCGCAACATGACTCGTGAAGGTTTGCATGTTGACAGCCTATACACTTTTTAAACCAAAGACATATGACCAAGGAACGCCACATACACAACATATGTCACATGCAATAGCCATAGACTGTTGCCAGGCGTGCAACCAAGAAAAGAATGGCACAAGTACAGGTTAAATAAAAGTTAAGTACATTTTTTCCTCCCATTTCACGTTACCATGAAGTTTTTCCTAGCCGCTATACAAAAAACTTGCAGAGTACATGAGTTGTCAATGGATATTGGGGCATATTACCAAGCAATAGCGATAATTATCGCTATTGCTTGGTTAGAGACAAAAATTTACCGCTGAGCGGCGGCGATTTTTACCGCAAATAAACCTTGGTATTACCAAGGTTTATCGCAAATGCGATAAAAATCGCCGCAATGCATGAATATCGCTGAAAAGTCAGCGATATTCATGCATTATCGAGCTAATGCTCTTAGCCATGTTATCCACCTCCCATTGGACATGGCTAAGAACTGCTCAGGGCAGGTGTTAGCTTTTGGAGATATTCGCGCTTAGCGCGAATATCTCCAAAAGTTGGTAATAGGAGATAGCGATGTTAGCGACTGTTTTCAGTCGCTAACATCTTGGCACGCCCACTTTGCATGTCATTAGTGATAAATATCACAGACATGCAAAGTGGGGCCCAAGATGGTCACTATCTCATACTAGCTGTCGCTAACTGGTGTTAGCGACAGCTAGGTAATAGGGAGATAATTTTATCTCCGCTTTCTTGGCTTATAAAGCCAAAAAAGCGGGGATAAACCCCCTTGATAATATGCCCCAGAATCCTTTAAACCTTTAGCAGAAAAAAAATCACGCTAACTCCCAAACTGTGCTGCAAATGCACAGGAAGTGATGTCAGCATGCATCCTGTTCCCAGAATTGTGCTTTACCCTTTCACTTTTGCTCACACTTTTTGTGCCCTTTGCGCTGTGTGGTTGTCTTTAGAGGAGTGTGCTTGATCTTTGTGGCTAAAGTGAACTTGTGGTGTCTAATCTGCTGTCCCTGTCAAGTCCTTTGTCACGTATTTGCCGAGTTTTTACGCGTTTCTACTCTTGCATTTCTCGGGTGTCTGTCTACTGGTTATATAGTGAAGTTTTTTTGGTTTACTGTTAATTTAGGTTGGGTTTATTTTTCATAGTGGGCATAGGACTGTGTGGGAAGATGTTGGGGGAAGGAATGGAGGGGCGTATGTCAGAGGATGCATTTGGGGCATTCCTCTGGCTGGTAATTTCTACCTCCCCGCAATGGTTAAGAGTGGGGGACGTGAGTTTAAGAAGTATGATGTAAAGGTTGGTATGTTGTGATAGGACCGTATCCGTAGACACATGGGGCCTCATTTTATGAGAAATGACGCATTGCTGCGTGAAAGCAGCGATGCGTCACTTCTAAGGGTATGTTACTGTTACATCGCAGTTTTTACATCGGAATTCTGTTACAACGCTGGTTCCATTACATCGGATGCTATTACAACGCAGGATATTACATAGCAGAGGCTATTACAACGCATACCATTACATCGTAAGTATTAGTAAGTATATAATTTTTTTTATTTCATTTAATATTATATAATTAATGTAATTATTATTAATTATAAATAAATATATTTATTTATGTTTTTTAATATTATAAATTAAATATATTAATTTAATTAATTTTTATAATAAGTATGAGTATAGGAGTATATGTTTTGGGGTACTGAGGTATATGTTTTGGGGTGTTTGGTTATTTTTAGGTTTTAGGGCAGGGTTTGGGTTTTGGGGTACAGGGGTATTTTTAGGTTTTAAGGCTGGGTTTGGGTTTTGGGGTACAGGGGTATTTTTAGGTTTTAGGGCTGGGTTTGGGTTTTGGGGTACAGGGGTATTTTTAGGTTTCAGGGCAGGGTTTGAGTTTTGGGGTACAGGGGTATTTTTAGGTTTTAGGGCTGGGTTTGGGTTTAGGGCTAATTAAATTATATTTACCATTTATAAATTAATTAAAATATATTTATTAAATTAAATTAATTATATTATATTAATTATATTTTTTAATTAAATTAATTAAATTAAATACATTATTTTAATTAATTTAATTTAATTACAATTTAAAAAATATTTAAATTAAATTAATTTCATTATATTAATTAAAAAAATTAATTACAATTTTTATTAAAATTAAATTAAATAAATAGATTTTAATTTATTAAATTAAATTAATTACTGTTTTAAAATGTATTTTAATTAAATTAATTAAATTAAATTAATTAAATTAACTTAATTACATTTTTAAAAAAAAGGCATACTTACCTATACTTACGATGTAATGCCATGCGTTGTAATAGCATCTGCTATGTAATGCCATGCATTGTAATGGCATCCAATGTAATGGATCCTGCGTTGTAAAAATTCCGATGTAACGGAATGCGTTGTAAAAAACCGCGTTGTAGTGACACCAATCCCTTCTAAGTGCGCACTCCTTGCGACATTCCTGATGCGTCATATTTAATGTATGACACATCATGTCGCAAGGAGTTACAGATACGTCGGTATTTCTGACGTATCTGTAAGCGCAAAAATGACGCATTGCTGGAGTGTGTCACAAAAGTGACACAACTCCAGCAATGCGTCCTTTCACATGGGGTAAGTCCCATGTGAAAGGTCCTGCCTCAGTCTTACGCCTGCTGTGAAGCAGGCGCAAGATTTTGACGCAACGGCGTCCTAAAACTGACGCAGTGAAATCTCATAGATTTCACTGCGTCACTTCTACGACCCTTCCTTGCGTCAATACGCCCCCTTTCATACATTATACCTGGCACAGGTATAATGTGGCGCAGGGGTTTACAAAGTAGCGCATCTACCTAGATGCGTCACTTTGTAAATATGGCGCAACAAGGCGCATTTTTTACGCCACTGGTGCGTCACAAAAAGTGACGCACCGGTGGTGTAAAAGTGAAGCACAGCCTCATAAATGAGGCTGATGCAGCCCATCTTTAGTGTGGACAGTACTGTTCACCAACTGAAACATCCGTGGCAGGACTGCGTTGGCCTGGAGGGCAAGCTCTTGGACAACCTGGGCATCATCGTTGGCAGGCAAGGTGGTAAGTATAAGATTATTATTGTCTGCCTTGTCACTGTGTGTCCTATGTAAATAACTTTATTCAATGTTGATATGTAAGGACTAAAACAGCCTGAAGACTCCATGAGGATATGTACAAGGAATCTGTTGGAGCACAACCTTAAGCTCAAGTTGCAGCAAACCCCTGGATTTCCTCTTGTGCAGGTGCAAAATGTAGCTGTCCAGGGCCGATGCTGGCATTCTTACACCATTTTGCAAGCGTGCCTGCGTTGCATAGAAAGATTGTTAATGTGCTTGATGATATCCCTTTCTGCACAGCAGTCAGTCAGTCAGTCAAAGATCTTTATTTGGCTAATTTAGCCATAAAAGAGCAGGAATAAACATTTGAATTACATGAATATATATAACAAAATTTATCTTTGACAAAATCAAAACAAGGGAATAATTTTTTTACAATGTTACGCAGCTGAACTGCAGAGGAAATAAACCTACAAATCATTAAACAAATGAATTAATCGTTTAGGAGAAGTAGATGACATAGCGCAGGATGGCACTTTCTAATATTTAAAAATCTTAATAATGGTTTATAAAGGTACGTCTCGGGCCAGAATAGAGTGCACAAAAAAACATGAAATGTAAAATGCTCTGTGCAGAAAGTGAATCACAAGGACACATTTGTAGTTTATTATCACAGTATACATCACATGGATACAAAACCAGGAGATGAGCAATGCCCATCCTAAATCTAATCAAGTAAATCATGTTGACCTGATTAAAAAAAGAAGGAAAGGTATGGTTCAATTTTTGGGGAGCTGACTAATAATGAGTGCTCTACAACCCTTTTTTGCAATCTCTTTACTATCTCTTACTTGCTTCCAATAAAGGAGAAAATCCTTTTTCAGATTATTATTTGGGATTGCAGAAATATCACCTGGTGTGCTGAAACAGTCCTCCAAACCCGGCTTCCCTAATTGTTCATGAATATAAGATAACCAAGGGATTTCTTTTACAGAGTCTAGTTTCAAACATTCTAAAATGACATCACGATTCTGGACTTGTTCCTCCTTAGTCCATATTTTATGCCAGAGCTTCTGGGGAGCTAATTGCGTATAAAAAGTCAACGGTGTTACACCTAGTTCGGTGTGTCACATAGTGGCAGGAGTGCTTTTAGCTAATGTCAATATGCGTTTTAGCATCATATTTTCCGCTCCCTGAAGCACCAGAGTATTGGTAAAGGCCCAGACTCCAGCACCATACAAAGCAACGGCACATGTCTGTGCTTTGTAGATGCCTATTATGGCTTTAATTGGGCGAGAGCCTAATATTTTTGTGAATCTGAAGATGGCCTCTGCGTTTTTATTAAAACTTCCAATCCTTGCATCTACTAGATGTGTCCATGAATTCTTTTCATTAAAAAGTATGCCTAAATAAGTAAAAATCGGTACCTGAGACAGTATTTCATTATTTATATAAAATGTTTTTGTTTTTGTTGGAGATTTACCTATTGCCATTCCATGTGATTTTGCCACATTGGTTTTTAGGCCAAGGTCACTCATAAAATCATTAAAACCAGTTAAAAGCCTTTGCAATCCCACCCTAGTTCTCGACATTAAAACACAATCATCAGCGTATAGTAGGGCCGGTAGAGACCTGTTACCTACTATTGGTGCATCTATATTAACAGTTCTGATGTTACTTGCTAGGTCATTTATATACGAGCAGAATAAAAATGGAGCAAGTACGCACCCCTGGCGGACCCCACAATCCATCTTTATTGGTGGGGTAAGCTTGCCAGCTTCTCCATAACGTATTCTCCCTGTGATTCTGTAATGCATTACTGCTAAATAATGGACAATAGATGGATCAATGCCCATGAGCAGCATTTCTACCACAGTCTTCCCCTCTGCACTCAGTCAAAGGCAGAAGTCAGGTCCATAAACCCAAGGTATAAGGTCTCTGGCTTTGCCATGGTATATTTACTGATGGGATGTATGACGTTACAACGCATACTTTTACAACGCCTACCTTTACAACGCATTTTTTACAACGAAACATCCATTACAACGCATACCATTACAACTCATGCAATTACAACAAATTCTTTGAAACTACCTTTACAACGCATTCCACTACAACGCATACTACATTTACAACGCATACCATTACAACGCATAACATTACATGGACAAGTGGAGAAGTGTGGCTCACTGGTTAGAGCAGGCAGACCCTGAAGCAGAGGTCAGACCCGGGACCAGGGTTCAATTCCCGACGCGGCAGGGTCTTGAGCTCAAATATCCACGGACTCGATAATTCTCGCTTCGGTGCCTGACCTAATCATGGGTTCACACTCTGCAACTCTGGCCATTAAGCTTGCTTAATCTCCACAACGGCCCCCGCGGCGGGATGCCTGGCTTTCACCTTGGGGATGCCCTGTAGGGGCTATCTCACAGGGAAAAGCCAGGACGGGTTCCCAAGGCAAGCGCTTAGAGACCCCTGGGTGATAAGCGCTATATAAATCCAATATGCAATACAATACAATACATTGCATGTAAGGTAAGTATTGGATAGTGTAGGGGTAAAAATTACTATTCTAACTCCAGGGGGTGCAACATTAGGGTAAGTATTGGATAGTGTAGGGGTAAAAATTACTATTCTAACTCCAGTGGGGTGCAACAGTAGGGTAAGTATTGGATAGTGTAGGGGTAAAAATTACTATTCTAACTCCAGGGGGTGCAACAGTAGGGTAAGTGTTGGATAGTGTAGGGGTTAAAAATACTATTCTAACTCCAGGGGGTGCAACAGTAGGGCGTTGGTTGGTTGCGTTGTAAATGCATGTGTTGTAATGGATGTTGCGTTGTAAAAGTTTTGTTGTAATGGTAGTGCGTTGTAAAGGTTGTTTCCCTTGCTGATGACTAGGTGCAGATTGAGGCACTGATCCACGGTGCTCAGACCCTTTCTAAATCCATACTGAATATTGGAAAATTTCCCATTTTCTGCTATCCAGACCTCTAATCTCTCCAAATATAAACAATCTGTAATGATGATTTGTTACCTCTACGTGTGCTGCTTCATGGCGCACACATAGAATTTGCGACTCATCATTTTACTATGATTGTTGATGTGCAGGAAGGGACACCTTACTGCACAAAGCACCATATTTCTCTGTGAATGCATGCTCCAATGTATTCTGCAGAATGAAGTATGCATAGGTAGAGCTCATTACATGTAGAAATTTTAACATTAGGCCTTGTCGGTCTGCGCTACCACCTCCTTCTTGGAGTTGTTGGATTTGAGTTTGCCACAGACTTGATAATCGGGCCTGCATCAAAAGATATGGGTCTTGTGTTTGTATGCCCAGCCCAACACCTATTGACTGCAGCTTTGCTGTAGTGGACTTCAGAGGTAAGGGCCATATTTACAAGGTGACCCAAGCCAGGCTAAGTGGTACAGTGCCACATTGTAAGTAGTGAACATGACGCAGCTCCACCTGAGCAGCCAAACAAACATTTTTACATTGGCAATATGGTGATTGTTTCCATGCATCCGTGTATGTGAGTACAATGGTAGACTGATGTCTCAGAGTCTGATGTGCTGGTGAACTGGAGAACAGGAACACCTGGCAGTGTTTCACATACAAGTGAAGTAGGTTAGGTGTTTACTGACACTCAGCTGTCAATAGATGGTTAAGCAATGTTTGATGTGACAGCCACTGTCAAACTGTAGTCACAAGAGAAGCACCAACTGTTTATGGATTGTATTGTACAACAAATCGATCAACAAGAGAGTAAGGGTCGGAATAAACACTCCCATGCCCCTCATCAAATCAATATTACCAACAACAAGAGAGTGTTAATACAAACATTCAACACAGTAGGCAAGTAATGAATTAAACAGGCACTACTGAACTTTTAAGAAAGGGAATTATTAACAGTAGGAAAAGATAGGGTGCACGTGCTCAAAGTTTTAGCTAAAAAGAACCCTCAGGCCCCAGTGAAAAACTGGTAGCCAGTTGTCTTCATTGGGCTCTCTTTGTTAGCTAAGAGAAGTGACAGTGAATTAAAAAGAGTGTGGGCTACTCCTCAACATTATTTTAATAGGAGGGTAGCTCTAACTCTATTAAAAACAGTGTTTTGGAAAATGTGATAATTTTCCTGGACTAATGAAAGGTTGCGCAAATTGTTTTTAACTGGCTACCAGTTTTTCACTGGGGCCTGAGGGTTCTTTTTAGCTAAAACTTTGAGCACGTGCACCCTATCTTTTCCTACTGTTAATAATTCCCTTTCTTAAAAGTTCAGTAGTGCCTGTTTAATTCATTACTTGCCTACTGTGTTGGATGTTTGTATTAACACTCTCTTGTTGTATTGTACAACACCATCCTGCATTAAGCATATGGTATGTGTGAGTCAGCTAAATGACACCCCTTCATCTCTGCAACATGAACCTACACATGGTTCTAACTACTGATGTTGTATGAAGATAATTTGAGACGGCACATGATACATGTGCCAAATGATGACTGATCATTTTTCTTCTTTCCTGTGTTACAGCTGGATGCCCCTTGTTCACACAAGGGGATGCTAATGCCTTTAGGAACTCCAACGCCACTGGTGAGTGCCTTAGTCCATGTACGTTTGATCCCTAAATGTGTGTTTGTGATTACTGATCGTGTATAGTGTTGATTCCACACTGTGTGTGTATAACATGGATATTGCCTCAACCACAATGAGCCATATTCATGAGAAGACGTTGTGGCATTGAGCTGCAGCAAAATCTGCAGCACTGCACCACAACATTTTTTTGTACAATGCTACGGGGCACCCCTGCATTTTTCCAAGTACTAGTGCCATATTTAGCTGCCTATCGCCAACCCAGGCACCCTTGCACCATGGTGCAAGGGCGCTTGCGTTGGTATTAGGCAGCAAAATATGGCATTAGTGCTTGGAAAAATGCAGGGGTGCCCCATAGCATTGACCATTCTATGCTTCCATGCACTTTTCACAAGTTGGAGGAAATAATCATTCATTTTGCCATGACATCACGCTCCACCATTCTTCTGAAAAGATGCCCCTTTACAAGTTTGCACACATAAATTCAGTACTATGTTACCCATTGGGCCCATCCTTTAACATGACAAATGATGTTGTATCCTTGTGGTGCAGCTACAGATCTTGTTAAGTGTGTTCTTGTTGCACCATGTACCTGCAATAGGTGTGGTGTTGTGCAGTCAACAGCAACATCTATCACTACTCCCTAGACAAATATGCCTTCTTAGTAGTGTAGCATGTATACATGGCAGTATTTGTCCACAGTGGATGGCTAGTAAATATATATTACACATGATGCAGGCCATTGTGACTACGGGACTATGGTAATCTTGTGAAATTACTGTAGCACTTTCCCTTTGTATATATGTGCCACAGGTCCATCTGACACCTGCCTCTGCATCTGTGTTTCACAGTGTAGTTACAGGCACCAATATAAAAAGAGATGCTGTTGATGTGTATGACCTAACTGAGGTTCCATGCACACACTGGCATGATATAGAAATCACTGAGGATCAGAGCATTACAGGCACACTTTTCAGTAACACTTATTCATACAATGAGCTTGTCCCACACATGTTGTGACCTGTTGTATAACAGAATGTTGGATGGCTGGCCTACCCCAGACCTACAACAGGCTGGAATAGAGATTTCTAATTTTGGACAATGTGATGTGGCCAACTACCCTTACCATCATTGTACCCTGTCTTATTTCCCATGTGCTCACAGCATTGAGTTACAGCAAGCTGCCTTGAGACATACAAATACTCACATGCTTCAAGTAGATGAATATAGCATACACCTTGGATATAAAGCTGTGGAGACACATCAGACTATGTAGTGCATTATGGTTGGCAGATTAGTGACTTAGTTCAAGTTCAAGTTCCGAAATTTGTATAGCGCACTACTCACCCAGAGGGTCTCAAGGCGCTTGAGGGAGGGGGGTGCATTACTTATCGAATAACCAGGTTTTAAGTTGCTTTCTGAAGGAGAGGTGGTTCTGTGTAAGTCGAAGGTGAGTGGGGAGAGAATTCCAGGTTTTGGCCGCTAAGTAGGAGAAGGATCGTCCTCCCATGGTGAATCTTTGGATGCGTGGAGTTGCGGCGAGGGCTAGATTGGATGATCGTAGTTGTCGGTGGGTGTGTAGAAGGACAGTCGTGTGTTGAGGCATTCGGGTCCTAGGTCGTAGAGGGCCTTGTGTGCGTGGGTGAGGAGACGGAACGTTATTCTCTTGTTGATGGGGAGCCAGTGGAGATCCTTCAGGTGACCGGAAATGTGAGCATGACGGGGAATGTCCAGTATGATTCTGGCTGAGGCGTTTTGGATGCGTTGGAGTTTCTTCTGTAGTTTGGCTGTGGTTCCAGCGTAAAGGGTATTTCCATAATCCAGTCGGCTGGTGACCAATGCGTGGGTGACTGTCTTTCTTGTTTCAGTGGGGATCCAACAGAAGATTTTTTTGAGCATGCGTAGGATCTTGAAGCATGAAGATGAGACGGCGTTGACTTGTCTGGTCATCGAGAGGGAGGAGTCTAGGATGAAGCCCAGGTTACGTGCGTGATCTGTGGGTATGGGTGCTGTACCCAGGGCCGGTGGCCACCATGAGTCGTCCCAAGCATAGGGGGATGATCCTAAGATGAGGACTTCCGTTTTGTCCGAATTAAGTTTTAAACGGCTGTTCTTCATCCATTCGGCAACTTCTTTCATTCCTTTGTGTAGATTGGATTTGGCGGTGTTGGGGTCTTTGGTGAGGGAGAGGATCAACTGGGTGTCGTCTGCGTAGGAGATGATGTTGAGGTTGTGTTGGCGCGCAATGGATGCGAGTGGACTCATGTATACGTTTAAGAGGGTGGGGCTGAGTGAAGATCCTTGTGGTATACCACAGATGACTTCGGTGGCCTCTGATTTGAATGGGGGAGGCGGACTCTCTGGGTTCTCCCGGCGAGGAACGAGATGATCCAGTCCAGAGCTTTTCCTTGTATTCCGACGTTGCTGAGGCGTTGTATGAGGGTGCTGTGACAGACTGTGTCGAAGGCGGCAGAGAGGTCAAGTAGGATGAGGGCAACTGTTTCTCTGTTGTCCAGAAGCGTTCGGATATCGTCTGTGGCTGCGATAGGGCGGTTTCGGTGCTGTGTTTGGCTTGGAAGCCAGACTGAGAAGGGTTGAGGGAATTGTTGGATTCAAGGAAGGTGTCGAGCTGACTATTGACGGCTTTCTCAATGACTTTGGCAGGGAATGGGAGGAGTGAGATGGGTTGGTAGTTCTTAAGTTCAGAGGGGTCTGCTGTGGGTTTCTTCAGAAGGGCGCTGAGTTCGGCATGTTTCCAGCTTTCCGGGAAGGTGGCGGAGTTGAAGGAACAGTTGATGACGTCTCGGAGATGGGGTGCGATGATGGAGTCTGCTTTGTTGAAGATGTGGTGGGGACATGGGTCGGTTGGCGATCCTGAGTCAATGGAGTTCATCAGGCGGATGGTGTCTTCAGTGGTGATTGGGTTCCAGGCGAAAAGGTTGTGAGGGAGCTGTTTAGGTTCGGAGGTGGGTGGCGTGGGCTGATCATCGGACTGGTTTTCAAAGCTGTTATGTATGTCGGCGATTTTGTTGTGGAAGAAAGAGGATAAAGAGTCGCAGGGGTCTTGGGAGGGAATAATATCGTAGGTGCCGGCGGTGGGGTTGGTAAATTCTTTGACAATGTTGAATAGTTCCTTGCTGTTGTGGGCGTTGTTGTCGAGTCGATCCTTGAATGCTGATTTCTTGGTGGAACGGATCAATTGGTGGTGTTTGCGGGTGGCGTCCTTGAAGGTGGTCAGGTTGTCGGAGGTTGGGTTTTTTCTCCAGGTTATCTCGAGGGTACGACATAACTTCTTGGATTTCTTGAGGTCATCGTTGAACCAGGGGGCCTTTTTGCTACCTTGTTTGATCTGATGGTGTTTCAGGGGTGCTAATACGTCAGCGCTGTGGGTGATCCATTGTGTGAGTTTGGTGGCGGCTTGGTTTGGGTCCAATGGTATGGCAGGAGGGTTTTGGTTGAGCGATGTGAGGAGTTGGTCGGTGGTGATTTTGTTCCAGTTCCTTCGAGGAATGGATTGTGGGGGGTTGTGGATCGTGGTCTTTTTGTAGCTGAAGTGCACGGAGTTGTGGTCTGTCCAATGGAGAGCTGTGGTGTGAACGAAGGAGATGTCTTTGCTGGAGGTGAAGATAGGGTCGAGCGCGTGACCGGCAAGGTGGGTGGGGGTGTCAACAAGTTGTTTGAGTCCGAGATTGGCCAGGTTGTCAAGAAGGGTGGTGGTGTTGCTGTTGTTTGTCTTTTCTAGGTGGAAGTTGAGGTCTCCCAGTAGAATGTAGTTCTCGGAAGTGAGGGCATGTGGGCTGATGAAGTCGGTGATGTCTTTGTTGAATTGTGTGCGGGTTCCTGGTGGTCTGTAGATGAGGGTGCCTCTAAGTCTGGTCCTGGGGTCGGTGTGGATCTGGAAATGAAGAAGTTCTGTGGTCGCTAGGTTATTGTCGGAGCTGGTCGTGATTCGGATGGTGTTTTTATGGACGATGGCGATGCCTCCTCCTGTTTGGTTGGTGCGGTCTTTTTGGATGATCTTGTAAGCGTCCGGGATGGCTATGGCAATGTCGGGCGCTGATGAGGCGTTCATCCAGGTTTCTGTAAGGAAGGCGACGTCCGGCGATGCAGTGTCGAGTAGGTCCCAGAGTTCAGTGGCGTGTCGGTGGACCGAGCGGGTGTTCAGCAGGATGCACTTCAGGTGGTTTGATTCGGAGTGATGTTTGGGATGGGAGGATTTGGCATGGGTCCTGATGCAGGCGAACTTGCAGGAGTGGCAGGTGAATGGTCCATGGGTGTGTCCTGGGGTGGCTACGCAGCATTGTGGGGTGCGTCCGGGGTTAAGGGCAAGGAGAGTAGAGGCGTCATATGTTATGCGGGAGGAGTGGGGTTTGCGTGGACCAGGGGGTCTGGTGCTGGGCGCGGTCCAGGCGCGGACGGGCGGAGACGGGCTTACCTTGGCGCACCTTCGGCGCGCATGGGGCGCGACCGCTGCGCATGAACGCTGCGCGTAAAGGCATCTGTCATATGTGGAAAGTGGAGGGGGGGCGAGGGAGGAGCAGCTGGGAGGCGGGTGCGCGGCGGAGAGGGCGGGCTCCGAGGCACAACAACAACAAAAATGGCGGCAGAAGCGAAACCGGACACCGGTTGGGGATTTAAAGTAGATAGCGCTGTGGGCAGGGAGGCACTAGCGAAATGGAGCGCAAATTTAGTTATACAGTTGGCAATGTGAGCGCTAGTCTGGCAATTTGGCAAAGCGGGCAAATTCTACAGGCGGGGTAATATCGTCAGACAATGCAAGCAGGCACAGTGCAATATAACAGCAGAGCAGTGCTACGATACCCAAGGCAGCAGAGTAGTCAACAGAGCAGCACAGCATAGGTTAGGCAGCGGAGAAGAACAGAGTAAACCACAACACATCAGGGGCCGTGGGGAGCGACCGCTTCTGACGAGGTCAGGACGGTCACAGCGCTTCAGTCGGCAGGGAGAGACTTACCACTCCGTGGGAGGGAGGAGCAACAATTTGGGGCTTACTTATATGCCCCTAATGCAGCCAGTGTGTCCTATGAGTATGGGTAAATGTCATACTCAGGGGCCACAATTGGCCTGTAACTCAGTCTCCTTGTGTATGTTCCTTTGCTCAACTCCGTCTGAGTACATGTCAGTATGTCAGTATGTCACGTAGGAGACCATTTACATTTACTGAAGCTGTAAAGCTCTGCCATTGCAATGTGCTGTTCCGTTTATTACCCTAAACGTCCGAATTTGATGTTGTGAGTTGACATCGACTACACATGTGGTTGACCCAATCAAGCCTCAAGTTGTTAAATGTTTTAACAACCTGTTACCTTCCTTTTGGCGTAAAATTGAGTTTTGAAAAGACTTGTTAGCCAATGTTCTTTTCCTGTGTTTTACATATTGTCATGCATGTATTTTCTTACAAACAACTGTCAGCTGAGGCAGCAAAAACTTTCAAGCTATGGAAGGACAGAAACCGGCATAACAGGAGAGTCACCAAGGGCTACCGGGCAATGCAGCATTGTTATGATGAGGAGAATGCTGCAGGACATTGGAAAGGGTTCCCTCAGGATGCCCCAATAGCTGGCCCATCAAGACAATGTGTCAGCCACTGCAAAGTTCCATGCTGACATGGACAACATGCCTAGCTGCACCAGCCCCACCCAGCAGCTACTCAACCTTCCACACCAGCCCCACCCACCTGCCCTACCAGCAGCACCAACCACAGCTGGCCAACCTGCTGCATAGGCCCCACAAGCACAAGCATCTGCTCTAAGAAGAGAGGGTTGAATGCTACTATTTGCCCTCAATGTAAGGGTGGCAACATTAGAGCAGCAAATGGAGCAGGTGCCGGGACATCTAGAGGACATTAAGGGAGCAGCAGGCATCCCTTTCTGAAAAAGTATACCTGAACTTGAGACATTTTACGGTCCCCAAATCCTATTTTCTCAATTTTATATTTGTATATTTGTTTGGAAATGTTGGGTAATGTTATAGTTAGTGTAGATTTAGCTTAGTGATAGGTTTCAATAGATTTTAAAGTAGTCTAGTTTTATTGTAGCAATATGGGTTACGTTTCCTTTTCGTTTGGGTGGGGGTTGATATTTTAGTACTTTTTTAGGATTTATGGAAAAAAATGTAAAATTTAAAACACAAAAACATATCTTTGTTTAGGATATGTTTAGGTAGTCTATGTTTATGTATTGTTGTCTTTGACCTGTCTTTACTTGTGCCTAAAGGGGGGGTGAGGGGCTGATGGTAAATATTTGTTGTTATGTGTTTAGGCTACGATACGTTTTTTAAGTTAATGTTAGGGATAATTAGGATAGGATAGTGTAGGTTAAGTTAGGAATTTAGCATAGGGCAGTTAGGTTTAGATTTTGTTACTTTTATGTTTAAATACATTTCTACATTTTTCTTAGTTGTAGTGTCAGTAATGTAAAATGAGGAACAGAGAGGTATCGAGCTCAGATTTTCAAACTATTAATCTGTTCTCACAACTTGATTATTTGCACAACATGTGTGAGTGCCTACACATCTAGGGACAGGGTACTGTCGAACAGCCTATTGATTGACATGATCAAACATGCATACAATGTAGAGACCAAACCGTGCATTTTCTCATTGCATGAGGATAAGGTGCTAAATAAGTTGTCAGATACAAGCATATTTTGTTTTACAAAAGCATTAGGTATTGGAGGAATGGAGCACCCTCAGACTTTTCTATATAATGATGTTATGTTGGCTTGTGACCTATGGCAATCACTACTTTTGGTTATCACCCCCAATAATGTGTTTACACTGGTTACCCTGTTTGGATAAGAGACATGTCGAGGGATTTCAAAATATCAGTCAGGAGGATGATTGCAGTGTCATTGGGGAGGAATGACCACATTGGCAGTCAACAAATTTCCAAGGTGAACATGGCAAAGTCAAGATAAGGGCAGTGATAGGTGATGTTCCCAGGCATGACGGAAAGCACAGGCTAAGCAGAAACTGGGCACTTAACACAGAGGAATGCCACAGCAGACTTTTCCTTTGGAAAGATGGACAGTACACATCTTCCTCCTCTGATATGTGCAATGCCTCCAGTGAGGGTGTTTTGGTCCATTCGTCAGGGGAGGGCGACACAGTCACATCAGGGGCGGAAGATGTGGATGCCATAGCTGCAGCAGCATTCATCTTCACCAACACATGAGGCATCACAGCAGCGAGGAGGATCTGCTGGTTTTGCAACACAGCAGCAACGTTGCGGTGGTAGGCAGCCATGGCAGCCATGTGGAAGTCCTTCTTCCACTCCATGGTCAAAAAGAATTTTCGCATTGCCTGCATTTCATTGACCAACTCGCTGCTGCCACTTTGGCAGGGTAGGTGTTGGCGCCTCTGTCTCATGACACCAGGGATGTCAGCCAGGGATTGCTGGAGTTCACAGAGCGGAGAGTGGGTGCCTCTGATGGCAACCAAGGTGTCCCTTATAGGACTGAGGCACCCACGGACCCCCTCTACTGTGGCTACCAGGGTATAAAACCTCACTTGCACCTGATCTGCCATCTCCTGCTGGACTCCTACCACAAGCCATTGGAAGGTGACCTGTGGATCCTCAGAGTCCAGGGGTTGCGCTGTGGTGGTGCGTGGTGGCTGCTGGTTATTTTTCAGGGCAATTTTAGATACCACAATGCTGCAGATCTGACCCGGTGATGGTGTTCCTGTGGAGTCCAGGAGGTCTTGGAGGGTGCCGTTGTTGATGGTTGGAAGGTTTTCATTATCATCACCATCATCGGTGATGACTGGGACAGTGTACAGACCAGGAGGTAAGGTTTCTCCCCCTACAATGGAAATGGCAAATACTATTGGTGCTGTCTTTTATATGCTAACATGTTGTTAAGCATTTGAAATTCGTGGAGAAGTGTGGCTCACTGGTTAGAGCAGGCAGACCCTGAAGCAGAGGTCAGACCCGGGACCAGGGTTCAATTCCTGACGCGGCATGGTCTTGAGCTCAAATGTCCATGGACTCGATAATTCTCGCTTCGGAGCCTGACCTAATCATGGGTTCATACTCTGCAACTCTGGGCATTAAGCTTGCTTAATCTCCACAACGGCCCCCCGCGGCGGGATGCCTGGCTTTCACCTTGGGGATGCCCTGTAGGGGCTATCTCACAGGGAAAAGCCAGGACGGGTTCCCAAGGCAAGCGCGGAGATACCCCTTCGGGGGTAGATTCTGGCGCTATATAAGAAACATAATAATAATAATAATAATAAATGTGCGTGAACCTTTCCATTCTCTTATGCTACATGGTACACCTGTTACACAAAGCTGTGTACATCAGTTTACACTGTCCATGAATGTTATATGTCATGAGTTCAGGATTATGACATTAGCCCTGTGTGGCAAGTCTAAGGGGCATATTTACAATCCGCTATCGCCACAGGCACCTCAATTTTTCTGAGGTTCCTGTGGCAATCGGGGATTCACCTTTTTGTCAAAGCGGCAAATGCCCTCCCCTTGTGTTTTTCCCTGCAGTGGCAATGATGACAGGAAAGCTGCAAGATAGACAACTTTGAAGAGGGGTTCAGGGATGGATGGATTGGTGCACAGCAGACAGGGATGTGCACATGGATGAGACATACTCCAGTGTGTTAGGTCCTTCCATGCATTAGTGAAAGGATGCAAGTTATCACAAACCTATCTGTATGCATTTGCAACCAGCCATGTTTGATATTACCTAGGGCCCATGTGCCATGTATGTACATAGGTGTCATTCACCACAATACCCAAGGCCACACATGCTATGTCACATTGCCAACAGAACATCACTTTTAGCAACAACTGGTAGATAAATGCACTTCTCCTTATTTACAGTGCCAGTTACGGTTAATTAATGTCACCTTGTGAAGGAGGCCCCTTCCCACCCTTCACCTACCATGAAAGGGACATGCAATGCATGCTTCTGTGAACATTCCACCACAAACAGGCATGTCGCATTTTGAGTAACACATATCTGCAAGGCTGGGACAATGCCAACAATTAAGGACAGGTAGGCACTAGGGTCTTGTTTACAAGCCCCTTGCGCCACCAGTATGTCATTTTTTCGAATATTGAAAAAGACACACCAACAGCACAAGGGACATGAAAGTTATGGTCCTGATCCCAGGAGGGCAACATGTAGTAAACACACTTATCTATTTCTCCCACATTTTTGTTCTTGGTTGTGTACTGCATTCAGCTTCACACGTAGAGACAGAAAATCACCTGTAAGGATTGTTTATGTGCAGGAAGGTGTGCCTTCCTGCACATCAACATTTAGAACTGTTGCGTAGGCACCCTAGCAACATTGCATAAGGGTGGCTGAGCTTGCGCTGTTTAATTTTGAAGACAACTGGACTGAGGGACATGCAGGGGCGTGTTGTATTCTCTTATACCTACAGCACATGCCTGCATTTCTATTCCTTTGGAGCACTGCACTACCAATTTTGGGAAACACTGCGCTCCGCTAGATTATGTCATATATGCCCCATAGTTAGTATAGGAAAGTACCATATCTTGACAAGAATGCACATGACTGCTATTACACTGTGTGTTAACCTAGGCTGACTGTGAGACATGCAGCATTGCCTGATGCAGAAATTTAGATAGGAGACACATGCCTGTTCATTTCTCATTGTTTGTACACATGAAGGGTTTATTTACAAGGCCCTTTCACCAATGGTATGTCACTTTCAATAAGGGAAAAAGTTACATAACATAACATAACAGAGCTGATTTGCATATCGCCATTGTCTAACCCAGGGTGGTGTGGAGTGCAAAAAAACGATGGATTTGGGCCCAGATCTTTTGACTGGGGGAGTGTGTGACATTGATCCACATTCAGTCCATCAATTGTTGGTTTTGCAATTGCCGCCCTAAGTGCGCTGGGGATGCCCAGACGTGGGTCCCAGGCACTCCACACCACTTGGAGTCAAACTAGCCGGGCTGATGAGAGGTGTTACCTCAAAACCGGTCCGGTCCTCGGATGCTTGATTCCGTTCTGGGAAGGACATGGCTTTTGTAGTTCGGACTGGACTGTTCCCATGGGGCAACAGGGTCAGAGCTGATTTGCATATCGCCATTGTCTAACCCAGGGTGGTGTGGAGTGCAAAAAAACGATGGATTTGGGCCCAGATCTTTTGACTGGGGGAGTGTGTGACATTGATCCACATTCAGTCCATCAATTGTTGGTTTTGCAATTGCCGCCCTAAGTGCGCTGGGGATGCCCAGACGTGGGTCCCAGGCACTCCACACCACTTGGAGTCAAGCTAGCCGGGCTGATGAGAGGTGTTACCTCGAAACCGGTCCGGTCCTCGGATGCTTGATTCCGTTCTGGGAAGGACATGGCTTTTGTAGTTCGGACTGGACTGTTCCCATGGGGCAACAGGGTCAGAGCTGATTTGCATATCGCCATTGTCTAACCCAGGGTGGTGTGGAGTGCAAAAAAACGATGGATTTGGGCCCAGATCTTTTGACTGGGGGAGTGTGTGACATTGATCCACATTCAGTCCATCAATTGTTGGTTTTGCAATTGCCGCCCTGAGTGCGCTGGGGATGCCCAGACGTGGGTCCCAGGCACTCCACACCACTTGGAGTCAAGCTAGCCGGGCTGATGAGAGGTGTTACCTCGAAACCGGTCCGGTCCTCGGATGCTTGATTCCGTTCTGGGAAGGACATGGCTTTTGTAGTTCGGACTGGACTGTTCCCATGGGGCAACAGGGTCAGAGCTGATTTGCATATCGCCATTGTCTAACCCAGGGTGGTGTGGAGTGCAAAAAAACGATGGATTTGGGCCCAGATCTTTTGACTGGGGGAGTGTGTGACATTGATCCACATTCAGTCCATCAATTGTTGGTTTTGCAAGTGACACTAGCGTTAGCATAATTTTTCCTGTCCTGGCCACTAGTGTTTCTAATGCCACGTAGCAACGTTTTGTAAACACATCACAAACATGGTGTTAGAATTTTGCGATTAGGCAGCGGTAATTTGTTTTCGCTAAGCAGTGTGAAAACTGCTTAAATGCAATTCTTGTAAATATTCCCATATATTTTATATGGACAGCTCACACTGATCCTTTCGTTACTTGTAGTTCATAATTTACAATCCTAATATAGCACTGTGACATAGGAACTGTCACCAAAGAGATTCATTGAAACTGCATGTTAGAGGTTAGAACATTATGTTTTCCCCCTGTCTTTTTATTAGTATTATTGCTAAGAAAGGTCCATCTGGGTAGAAATACATTCTTATTAGTATAGCCAACTACAACCACTGTTGTATGTTTTACATCCTGAGTTTGTGCTTCTTCAGACCAACCATTTCTTAAAATATACTGCCTACCTCTATGAATGATATGTGATTCCTACACCTTTTTTACAGACTGAGGGGCATATTACCAAGCATGAGCAAAAAATATCCCTCAGCTTGGTTAGCGGCCAAAATTTTATCGCCGAGCATCGCCGATTTTTATCGCTTAGGAGCCTTGATATTATCAAGGTTTATCTCCTAAGCGATAAAAATTGACCGAAATACATGAATATCGCTGTAAAGTCAGCGATATACATGCATTATCGAGCAAATGCTCTTAGCCATGTAATCCACCTACCATTGGATTACATGGCTAAGAACAGCTCTGGGCAGGCGTTAGCTTTTGGAAATAATCGCGCTTAGCGTGATTATTTCCAAAAGTTGGTAATAGGAGATAGCGATGTTAGCGACTGTTTCCAGTCGCTAACATCTTGGCACGCCCACTTTGCATGTCATTAGTGATAAATATCAGTGACATGCAAAGCGGGACCCAAGATGGTCGCTATCTCCTACTAGCTGTCGCTAACTGGTGTTAGCGACAGCTAGGTAATAGGGAGATAATTTTATCTCCGCTTTCTTGGCTTTTAAAGCCAAAAAAGCGGAGATAAACCCCCTTGATAATATGCCCCTGAGTTACCCATGTATTAATTATTGTTTCTTCATGATGTGTGTGATATAAAGTGTTCTGACGTCCCACACTGGTATGAGAAGTGCTATAAAACAAATGAAATGTATGAGAGAGGGGGACTATTGAGAGATGGGGGCACTGTTGAAGGATATCCGTGGAGAAGTAGCTCATTGGGAGAGGGCACCAAAGAAGACTGTAGCACCGGGCACCTCCGGTGCTAAAGCCAGCCCTGCTACAAGGAGTGTAGTGTCAGCTTCTCCTGTAGTAAACATTTCAAGTATTTAAGGGGGGGCAGGGAGTGGGAGGGGTGCGTTTGTATTCTGGACCTCTGGAAGGGTGTAATATGGTGGTAGCAGGCCTTACACCGCAAGTTCAACTTACTGTGGGATATGCTTATCCCTGGGAGTAGGGCTCTTACCAGGCAACATCGAGCACAAAGTGAGAAACATCTCCTTGGGAACATGGGCTTGCACTGGGAGGCAGATTGATATGAGTGCAGTGAATGAGCGATTCCCCGGCTTGTCACTGTGTGCACTTCTCCCTCACTGCCCATAATCTTCAAATGCTTTTTGTGTAGCTTTCAGGCTTTAGTTTGGTCCTGTGGCACTGCCAGTGCAGCTAGCTGTTGGCAGCAGTGCAATGGTGATTGGCCTGAAAGTTGCTTGTGTTTTCTTAAGCGGTCCATATTATATGATTTCATTTGCTGTGCTGGCCCTGCAAGTGCAGTATTTGCTATCAGCGGTGTGAGGACATTTAAATTAAATCTGTTCAGTGGTATGAGTGAACTAGGTGCACACAACTTTAATGATGCCACCTACTAAGTACTCCCCTGCAAATAGACATAAAACACATTCACCGATTTTAAAGGACCATTTGGAAATCCAGCACTGAATGTTCTGTCGATTGTCAGGGATGTACCTGGAGTGATATATGCTACTTCATACATTCTTTGCCATAGAGAGCTGGTGAAACACCTCCAATTTCAAGGTGAAACACCTCTAATTTCAATTTTTTTCACATTCACGGAATAATATATAAACTTTATTAATCAGCTAATATTATTACTTTTTTTCCAAATAGACTTCTTGTGTAGGCATTGTGGTCCGTCATATGTCCCTGGACCCCAAGTTAAGAACCATTGCTCAACAGAGTAGTAGTCACATATTACCAGAATGAGACAGAGATGAGGCAGTCCTCGTGTTTTGCACCCTGATGAATGAAGCATGAGGGCATCCTTCACCATCTAAGAATGTGACCCGGTTCTGACTGACTGCTCTTTTCGTTTGTCCCACAGGTCACACACATCAGCATAGTTTATTACCAAAAAAAGGTTGGCATTAATTATTCTGCTGGAGGTTTTATTGCATTTCAAAATCTGTGTACAGTGTTACACAGGAGAAATTAATGACTTGCTGTAGGGGGGACTTTGCTGACACTGACCTGGGTGTTGCGGGGAGAGCCAAGGAGCAGCGCTTCTCTCCCGCGGTAACTGACGCTGCCGTTTGCAGCCTCTCTGCCGCTTCTCAGCACCCCTGATGCCTGCCATAACAGCCACCGCAAGGAGGAACGGGGACTACATCCCCCAGCGGCCCCTTCGCGACAGGAAGTCGCGTACGCCCTGTCCCGCCCCCGGAGGTGCTCTTAGTCCAGTCAGAGCCCAGGGGGTGCGGGGGACTTTGCCGACACTGACCTGGGTGTTGCGGGGAGAGCCAAGGAGCAGTGCTTCTCTCCTGCGGTAACTGCTGCTGCCGTTTGCAGCCTCTCTGTCGCCTCTCTGCACCCCTGACGCCTGCCATAACAGCCACCGCACGGAGGAACGGGGACTACATCCCCCAGGAAGTCGCGCACACCCTGTCCCGCCCCCGGAAGTGCTCTTAGTCCAGCGAGAGCCCCCGCGTCGCGGGACGCGGGCGGGCGGCGCCGGGTGAAGCCCGGGCAAAGGGCGGGCAGTCTGAGGCAATCGTAGGCAGGAAGAGGCAGGGCAGGGCCAGCCCTCTGACATCTCCTCATGGGTAAGTGCAAGAACATTGTTTCAGTGGAGGAGGGGGGAAAAAGGCTAAGGTGCCAAGACATTCTGAGTCGATTATTTCCTATCTTTCCTCGGCTGTGGGGGTTCTAACCAAGGAAATAGCAAGTGCTGAACATGAACTGGGTTTGTCTTCCTCCTTACCATCCACGGCGGTTCAACCTGCTGATTGTGACCGAAGTCCTCCTATACCCTTAGAGCCCGAGGTGGTTGTTGCGAACAGTAAATCCATGGGGGTACCATCTGTCTGCCCCCCACCTGTCATAACCTCAGTCCTGCCCCCAACACAGAGGGACTTTACCTCGGGTCATGAACCCAATAGGAAATCCGCAAATGGGAAGAAAGCCGAGGGCAGTGCAAGCCTGCATACTGGGACTGCTGTGGATCTGGGTGAGCAATTGGAGGTGCTATTCTCTGAGAGGATTGAGCCCCTGATAGCGGACATTGCTAAAGACATAGTGGACACATTGAACACTTGTCCTCTCTGGTCTCCTAAAGAAATGCACTTTAATTGACATAATTGTTAAAGACCTCTCATCTTTACCGGTTCTACTTAAAGGGGATACTGGTATATCAGGTAGTAATACTGTTACGGACATGACCAAAAGTACCCCTGTTTCCCAACCGCTCTTTTCCAGGGAGAACACCTTGTCTAATGGGGCACGGATCATTAACACTGTTGACACTGTTTTAAGTGCAGGGGATTCCTTGATGGGGTATATGGGGGGAAATCCCTGCCCAAACAACCCGGCTCCCTCTAGGCGGGCCATGGAAAGTAAGCTGAAATTACATCTGCCCCCCGAACCTGCCCCTCTAGTATCTACTTTCATAGGTGTACCCCCTTTGGTAGAGGGAACGCTGGAAACTGCATCTGACTTATTAAAAAAGGCTAGGTCATGGTGTGCGGAAGCTAGTAGCGGTGGGACTGATATATCAGAGAGAGTCATATTTGCCAACAGGGTGGACTGGATTGGGAAACGCCCAAAGACAGTGCAGGGGGATTGTGTTGTAGTGAATTTTGATTGTCCTGATCTGGCAAATAGACTCTTTTGGGATGGTTCCGATATAGAGGGGGCAGCCTACATGAGACCAGTCCCCCTGGGATTTTTTTATCCACCTCACAATACCTACTTCCGCACTGACTACCCGCAGTCAACTAGCAGAAGCAGGTACCCAAGAGTAGCTGGGGGCAGACCAGTTAGACATACACATCACAACACAAGGGGGAACCCAGGTACACAGCCAGCCTTAAACGTGCAGCAGGTGCACACATGTAATGAGGGTGGAGGGTTAGCGCTAAGCAACCATTTTTCGCCCCTCTCGGATATTGAAGAAATCGATTGACTACCACCCCAACCCCAGTCCGCTACCCAGGAGACCCACAGTCCATGCAAACCGGCATGCTGTAAACTGATAACATAGAATGTAGCTTGGATTAGAACTAAGAGGGCCGATCCGACATGGACCGATTTTGTGTGTAGTCACGACATTATAGCGGGCCAAGAAACCTGGAATACTTCACCCAACTTCTCGTTAGATGGCGTCACATCTTATTCTATCCCGGCCACTCCTAGCCCTGCTGGAAGGGCAAAGGGTGGACTTGTCCTTCTTTTTTCACTTAACCTCAAGGGTACCGTCAGGAGGGTGTATAGCAGCTCATCGAATATCTTAATTGTTGAATGGACTGTCCCACCTAGCACCAAAATTCTCTTAATTAATTTTTATAATGCGTGGGATAGGGATAGGGGAAACGACCACTTAGCTGACCTGCAACAATGTCTCATTACATACAGTCAAATGAACCACCCTAATTTCGATGTAATTTTATTAGGCGATTTTAATATACATCCTTGCAAAGAATCGTGCTCTTTAGGCGAACAGGAGGGCCCAACAGGTATAGGGACACCCCATTTCGAACACACCAAGTCAGGGGAGGTGCTCGAGGAGTTGCTCGCTACCCTGAATCTCTATGAACCCTGTATTAGCGAGGGAGGACCCAGAACCATTACATTTAAAGGACTAGTCCTGGTTCTATCTTAGATTACATCTTCCTGACCTCGGGCATTTTATATAGAGTGTTGACCTACAAAGCCATAGCCTCAATCCATAGCGACCATAACTCGGTCCTGTTAACTATGCACTGGGGTGTACATATGGAATATACGCCCGGCCCTGCTCCTTGGACCAAGGTAGAAGGGTCAAATGGCCCAAAGTGATCTCCGGAGATTTTATGGATGAATTACTGCCCACTGTTGAAGGGCATATGGCTATCTGCCAGGACCAACAGGCTACTGCCCACGAGGTTATGGGGGCTTTTGAATCCATATGTTCCAACGTTGCTGAAGCTTTAACGGTCAAAGCTGTACAATGGGGAACCATACAGCACCGCTGGTTCGATGCCAAGTGCTCTAAAGCCCATAAGGCACTAATGACAGCTTTAAAATCCACCCCGAGAGATAGGGCAGTGGTGACCAGTTTAAGAAAAGAGTACAAGGCCACTACTAATGGGAGAAAAAACGATATTAAAAAGAAGGCCTGGGAAGATCTACTTTCCTGTGAGGTCCTGCATGATAGTTCACAGTTTTGGGGCATAGTCAACCAACCATTTTTCACAGAGGGGGACAACACAGTTATGGAATGCGTCATCCGAGATGACAAATGGTTAAGGCATTTTGGGGAGGTATTTGGTAACCGAGAAACTGATGCCCCCGAGAATCCGTGGACGATGAACGAGTGTGCACCCTTGTCCTTTTCACCCGTCGAGGTAGAGAGAGCTATTGAGGAGACTTCCAAGAAGAAGGCCCCAGGGCTGGATGGCGTTCCCGCTGATTTTTATAGACACTCTCCAAAACTCTGGGCAGGGGTTTTAACAAATGTCTTCTTAGCTGCAAATGGTAAAGTTTTCTCCAAAACCTGGTCCACTTCCATCATCGTGCCTATCTTTAAAAAAGGCAAGCGGGACGACCCAGGGTGTTACAGGCCAATTTCCCTTTTAGACTCTGCTATTAAGATCTAAGGCAGAGTCCTACTATACAAACTTAGAGTTAACATCGAAAAGCGCGGGGGCCTGTCAAACATTCATTATGGTTTTAGAGAAAAGCGGGCACATTGGAATAGTGTTCCAATCTGCACATGATAATATCTAAGTACACAGTGGCCAAGGAGGGGTCCTTGTTTCTGGCTTTCATGGACCTCTCCTCTGCTTTCGACTTAGTGAATAGATCTAAATTGTGGGAAGCTTTAGTGCAGTTTGGTGTAGATAAACCACTTGTGTATTTTTGGCCTCCCTACACCAGGAACTGTTTGCCTCAGTGAGGGTCACAAAGGAGGGAAGATGCACAAGTCTCTTCAAATCCCTGAGAGGAGTGCGCCAGGGTTGCATCTTGGCCCCCCTCCTTTTTACCATCTATATAAATGGCCTGGGAAAACACCTAGAGGCAGTGGAGGGCGACGTTCCGCGTGTAGGAGAAGTTAAGATTCCGGCTCTCCTATACGCGGACGATGCTGTCCTGATCGCACGTACTGGGGTGGGCCTTCAACGTCTGTTAGATTCTTTTGGGACCTTTATGGATCAGCTGGACCTAAAGATTAATGCGAATAAGTCCCATACTGTGGTGGTGGGCCGACATAGAAACAAGAAGAAGAAAAATATATCCTTTTACTGTAAGGGAGAGGCAGTGTCCAGGGTGGAAGTCTTTCCTTATCTGGGAGTCACATTTGATGAGAAGGGCTCGTGGGGTCCACAAATAAAGGCCAAAAGTTTATCATTAGTGAGAGCGTCCTCAGCTTTGCTGTGTTTTTCAAAAAGATTGGGGGCCAGGCCCAAGGAGGCTCTTTTACAGATCTATGATTCTAAATGTATTTCCATAGTCATGTATGGCTCTTCATTTTGGGGGTATGTATCACAAGATCCAATTCAAAAAGCAGAAAACAAGTTCTTGAGCCTTCTGCTGTCCATCCCCCAGTTCACACCTACGTTTTCGATCCATGGGGAGGTGGGCTTAGACTATGTTACAGATACAATCAGAATAGCCCCTCTTTTATTCTGGCTAAAGACATGGCTAAATGCTGAGATAACACTTAACCACTCCATCCTGACAGATGTTATGTCATTAGACCATGCAACGAAAATACCTTGGCTAGAATATAAAACATTTACCTTTGCACAGCTAGGACGTCCAGATTTATATAATGCTCCCTCAAGTATCAAGCGAGAGGATCTCATCTGGACTAAAAAGAATGTTATGGCTTCAATTGAGCCTTACCTCAGAACTGTAACCAAACCCTTTCATAGATTTTCGTTAATTACATTTAGATTCAACTTAATTCACTATTCCCTAGGCAACTATCAATCATGGTGCAAGCCAGAAAGCGGCCCACCATGTAGTTGTGATGAATTTTCTGTGCAGGACTCCATGCATTTTATTATGTTTTGTAGTTTGTACATGGCCCCCAGGAAGAAATATCTGGCACCTCTACTAAAAGAGGCAGGCTTTATCCAGGCTAGGCCTGCCTTAATTTATTTACAGTCCTTGTGTAGCAATCAGGTTATTTTCTGTGTAGCCAGTTTTTTAGTGGCGGCTTATAGAATTAAATCTAAAAGGGGCCATTGAGGGATTTTGTACAGTTTTAGCGTGTAATAACAGCATAATGCTTGTACAGTGTCCAGGTTTACATCTGTCTAAAGCACGCACCTACAATGATTTTTATGACTGTGTATATGTATGTAATAAGTGATTTTTAATTGTATATAAATGTTTTAATCTTTTTATGATTTTAAAAAATCGAATAAAGTTTATTTGACTGACTGACTTGCTGTAGCTGTCACGAAATATTATTGTTAAACACTGCCTAGTTAGGTAGCTTTGGGACACTCTGTGCAAAAGAGTGAAGAGGGCAGGAAAAGGAAGAGGGGTGGATCCCAGCAACAATGGAAAAATCACAGTTGTTCTTCTCTGTCCACTCTAAGGATATATCATACATTTTTGGCGGGTTTTATTATTAAGGAAATTACTTTATTTGTCTCCTCTGGCACACCATGTCATTCACCATTCTCTTTATTCCAGTACTTTGCCTTCATCCATACTCGAGCATCCTTTGCTGCCCCATCCCCCGGGAAAATATGTTTTTCAGGTATTTAGGCGTCCACCCCATCAGGTGCTCTGTCGCCTCCAATTTTCTCAGGGCACCTCTCCCATTCCGCCACAGGTACTCTCTTATCCACCCTGTAAGGTCTTATTTATTTCCCTGAATCAAAGTTGACTCTCACAGTAACTTTCAGGTATGTTATATCAGTTGCAGGTACCTTCAACGTCTCATTGTTTGAATGCAGTGCACAAAGGTCATCTCATTCCAACAGACCCAGAAAAAAATCAGAGGGAACATTGTTGGCAACACATGCAGACGGTTCGTGGTGCTGTGAATGACCTTTTGGGTCACAAAAATCCCTTGTAACTTTTTTACCTCTCTCGAGATTGTTGGCCTAGAAGTAGTTTTGTGTTACAAATTCATTGTTGAAGCGTCATGGTTGTAACTCTGTGACCCCCAGTCAATAGGGTATCAGCTTGGTGCAAAGACCAGCAAAATGAAATGACTCCTCCTGATCCTATTTCAATGAAAGTATTATAGCAACCTATAACACATGCAAGAAATATCACATGTACTAAATAAAAAAATAAAAAACAACAAACATTTATTGTACCACTGAAGGGGAGGAAAAGCAGAGGATTACATATACACAAAGTAAGCTGTGTGCAATAGCCATACACAATAAATACATGGAGGAGCTATGCCCATATCTGAACATCAGTGAACTATTGCATGGTTGAAATAAAGTTCAGTTCCTGTGCACTGGCTCAAACATCACTCTCCCTATAGAGTCCTCTGGAAAGGCTTCCTTACTGATTGTCCTGTTGCAACACTTCCTTACTGATGTCATATAGTGCTGTAAGTGCTTTCAGCTTGTGAAAGGTGAAAGGCGTGGCACCAATAAAGCTAGTTGGATGCAAGGTAGAGAACTACAAGGATATAGAACTAACCCCCTGAACTAAAACAACCTGCTGCTTGGCTCTTACTGTCTTGACAGACAGTTAAAGTCATATCTTCAGTGAAGATCCTTAGTATGGAAAGATACTAACACCAGTCTTCCACACACTACCCAACCCCCTTGGTTGATGGAGACTAAGGGACTGGGGCAAAATTAACACATTTAGGATGGACCCTACACTAGTGGATGATAAAGGTAATTTGGGCCCTACAAAGTTGCTGCATGCCAAAAGACATTAGCCCCAAAGAACATTTCTCAGGGTCCTCAGTGCTGTGCAGATGGTCTGTTGGCATTCAGAGCTAGGAAAACTGACAGGGGTCTTTAGAGAAACTGGAACATCACATTAGAGAAACTGGAACATCATATAGACATGATTTGATTAGTATGGCCGCTTTAAATCTGTGGCACCGTGTCTGGACTAGGGAAGAAACTCATTTTACGAGGGATATTATATTAGACTGTTTGTCCCAAGACCGATGTAAGAAAATACCTTGGTTAAGTTACATCAGTGGTCTTTTAGAAGAATGCAATTTGGCCCTGAACTGCATTCAACCTGAAGATATACAACAAACTAGTAAGGTTGAATTAAAAAGGAGCCTCTTGAATAGCTTCAAGAGACGAGGTTTCAAGTATCAAGATAACTGTTGTATCTTATCTTGAGGGGCCAATTGCTAGGGGTATACAGCCATACCTCTTTTTTATTTATAACTAATGTTCAGCATAGATTCTACCTAACCAGACTACGGATGAACACATTACACTATCTTTTTGCTTTCCCTATGAGGAGCAAGTGGTGTGCTAATCTCCCTAATTGCCCATGCGATGGCAGGTCCAAACAAAGCACCCTTCACTTTTTACTTTTCTGTACATTTTATATGGGAATTAGAAAATAATGCCTCCGTCCAATTTTTAAAGATAATTGCCTGTATTCCTATACAGCTGGTTTTAATCATTTACGAAATTTGGAAAAAATATCAGTCTGTAATGCAGTAATTTGCTGTATAATGTCGGCAATTAAACAAAGGAATGAGCTTGTTTCTTTAAAAAAGTCTGAACTATGAAACAATATAAAGTGTATATTCTTTATGACATCTACAACTGAAAAATGATTATGTGTATTTTAATTATATTAAGATGTTTTTTCTCGACATTTTTTAGTTAGAAATGGACATTTTGTATGATCCGAATAAAGCTTGATTTGATTTGATTTGACAGGGGTCTCACTGGTCCAACCATGGACCGTATCACAAAAGAGGTCATTAAGGAAACTGCTTGGTTTACTTAGATGGGAGCACCACCACAGAGAAGCCAGTAAATAGAATCTTGGTGTAGATTCATATCATTAACATTCACTAACCTGTAATACAAAAAGTGAATATCAATTGCAGTAAGGATCATTAGGGCATCAGCAGTGACAATATTCAAAAACTGAATGTGAAAAATTTACTTATCAATTTTTAAAAAGCCAAACAAAAGCCAACATAGTATTGGGTGCGGATCTGTAGAAATGAACTGTCTTTTGCTGGATACAAATGGTGTGACCTGTCTTTGTATCCCCCCAAGCTGTGCATAGGAATGTGACAGGAGACGTGTACATGCATAAGGCAGTGAGAACATACCTTGTAAAATACATACTTATAGGAAATGATTCAAGCCTATACTTTTTTTTATAATTCTTTATTGGCATTTGAGTGAAAACAAAAACACAATGCTGCAACATCACCAATAGGAGGGGGGACATAGGGACGGAAACAACAGGCTTTGTAAAATATAGATAAATTATGGCAGAATACATGTGTCCATTCATGAAGGTCCCCACATGCAATCAATCAATCAATCAATCAGAGTAGTTGTAAAGCGCGCTACTTACCCGTGAGGGTCCTAAGGCGCTGAGGGGAGGGGGGTGCTGCTACTGCTCGAAGAGCCAGGTCTTGAGGAGTCTTCTGAAGACGAGTAGGTCTTGGGTCTGCCGTATGTAGGTAGGGAGGGTGTTCCAGGTCTTGGCAGCAAGGTAGGAGAATGATCTGCCGCCGGAGGTCGCTCGTTGGATGCGGGGGACAGCGGCGGGGGCGAGGCTGGTGGAGCGGAGCTGGCGGGTGGGGGTGTGGAAGCTGAGTCTGCTGTTCAGGTAGGCTGGTTCGGCGTTGTGGAGTGCTTTGTGTGCGTGGGTGAGGAGCTTGAAGGTGATCCTCTTGTCGACGGGGAGCCAGTGTAGGTCTCTCAGGTGGGGGTGATGTGGCTGCGGCGGGGGAAGTTGATGATCAGTCGGACAGAGGTGTTTTGGATGCGTTGTAGTCATCTTAGGTGTTTGGCTAGGATTCCTGCGTAGAGTGGGTTGCCGTAGTCCAGTCTGCTGCTGACGAGGGCCTATGTCACCATTCTTCTTGTTTCGGTCGGGATCCATACATGCTCCCGACCGAAACAATGCGGAGGGTGTTGTAACAGGAGGAGGAGACGGCATTGACCTGTGGAGCATCCGGAGGGTGTTGTAGCAGGAGGAGGAGACGGCATTGACCTGCTTAGACATGGAGAGGAAGGAGTCGAGGATGAATCCTAGATTGTGTGCATGGTCGGTGGGTGTTGGTGCTGTTCCCAGTGTGGTCGTCCACCAGGAGTTGTCCCAGGCTGAGGGGGTGGGTCTGAGGATGAGGAACTCTTTTTAGTCCGAGTTCGGCTTCAGACGGCTGCTCCTCATCCAATCGGCAACAGCCTTCATTCCCTCATGGAGGTTGGTTTTGGCGGTGTGTTGGGTCCTTGATGAGGGAGAGGATGAGCTGGGTGTCGTCAGCGTAGGAGATGATGTTGAGGTTGTGATGGCGGGCCACTTGTGTGAGGGGGGCCATGTAGACATTGAACAGCGTTGGGCTGAGGGATGAGCCCTGGGGGAGGCCGCAGATGATGTCGGTGGCTTCGGATCGGAAGGGTGGGAGGTGGACGCTCTGGGTTCTGCCGGAGAGGAAGGACGAGGTCCAGTCAAGAGCCTTCTCTTGGATTCCGGCTTCTAGGAGGCATGTCTTTAGAGTGCGATGGCAGATCGTGTCGAAGGCGGCTGACAGGTCCAGGAGGATGAGGGCTGATGTTTCGCCATTGTCTAGTTGGCACCTGATGTCATCTGTGGCCGCGATAAGGGCTGTCTCGGTGCTGTGGTTTCATCTAAATCCGGACTGGGACGGGTCCAAGATGTTGTTGTCTTCGAGGTGGCGGGCCAGTTGCATGTTGACAATTTTTTAATGACCTTTGCCGGGAACGGGAGCAGGGAGATGGGCCGGAAGTTCTTGAGGTCCTTGGGGTCCGCTTTGGGCTTTTTGAGGTGGGCGTTGATTTTTCCGTGCTTCCAGCTTTCCGGGAATGTCGCTGTTTTGAAGGAGATGTTGATGACCTTCCGTAGTTAGGGTGCGATGGCTGCGTCTGCTTTGTTGAATACTGAGCGAATGGAGTTCATGACCTTGCGTGTCTCGTCGTCGTTGACGTTGGACCACGAGGTCAGACAGTTGGGGCTGGTGGTTATCATAGGGGAGGTGGAGTCTGGCGTAGTCGGGGCGGTTGTGGTGTTGAAGCTGTAGTGGATGTCAGCGATCTTGCGGTGGAAGAAGATGGCTAGTGAGTGGCACAGTTCTTGTGAGGGCAGGATTTCGTTGGTATTGGTGCTGGGGTTGGAGAGTTCCTTTACGATGCTGAAGAGCTCTTTGCTGTTGTGTGCGTTGTTATCCAAGCAGTCTTTGAAGGAGAATCTCTTGGCTAATCTGATGAGGTGGTGGTGTCTGCCGGTGGCGTCCTTGTGGGCTGTGTGGTTGTCCAGTGTGCGTTTGTGGAGCCATGTCTTCTCCAGTTTCCGACATGCGCGTTTAGAGGTCTGGAGCTCGCCGGTGAACCAGGTGGCTCTCTTGTTGGCGTGGCAATTGGAGGGTTTCTTGAGTGGGAGAGGGTGTTGGCGCAGTCGTCGATCCCCTGTCTGAGCTTTCGGGCAGCGGCGTCTGGGTTGTTGGGGTCAGTGGGTGGGTTCTTGGAGACTGAGGTGATCAGCTGGTCTTCGGTGACTTTGCGCCAGCAGCGGTGAAGCAGCTGTTGGGTGCGGTGTTGCGTGGTTGGTTTCTTGAATGTGAAATGGATGCAGTGGTGGTCAGTCCATTGGAGTTCGGTGGTGTGGTCGAAGGCGACGTGGGAGCCTGTGGAGAAGACGGGATCCAGCGTATGGCCGGCGGCGTGGGTGGGTGCGTTTACGAGTTGTCTGAGGCCCAGGTTGGCGATCAGGGTGGCGGAGTTGGCGTTGTTGTTGTTCTCGAGGTGGAAGTTTAGGTCCCCGAGGAGGATGTAGTCTGTGGAGGCGAGTGCGTGGGTGCTGGCGAGGTCGGCGATGGAGTCGCTGAACTGAGCCCGGGGTCCGGGGGGTCTGTAGATGAGTGCTCCTCTCAGCGTGGTGTTGGGGTCGGTGTTGAAGAGCTCTTTGCTGTTCTGTGCGTTGTTATCCAAGCGGTCTTTGAAGGAGGATCTCTTGGCTAATCTGATGAGGTGGTGGTGTCTGCCGGTGGCGTCCTTGTGGGCTGCATGGTTGTCCGGTGTGCGTTTGTGGAGCCATGTCTTCTCCAGTTTCTGACATGCGCTTTTAGAGGTCTGGAGCTCGCCGGTGAACCAGGTGGCTCTCTTGTTGGTGTGGCAGTTGGAGGGTTTATTGAGCGGGAGAGGGTGTTGGCGCAGTCATCGATCCACTGTCTGAGGTTTCGGGCTGCGGCGTCTGGGTTGGTGGGGTCAGTGGGTGGGTTCTTGCGACGGAGGTGATCAGCTGGACTTCGGTGACTTTGCGCCAGCAGCGGTGAGGCAGCTGTTGGGTGCGGTGGTGCATGGTTGGTTTCTTGAATGTGAAATTGATGCAGTGGTGGTCAGTCCATTGGAGTTCGGTGGTGTAGTCGAAGGCAACGTGGGAGCCTGTGGAGAAGACGGGATCCAGCGTATGGCCGGCGGCGTGGGTGGGTGCGTTGACGAGTTGTCTGAGGCCCAGGTTGGCAAGGTTGGCGATCAGGGTGGTGGAGTTGGCGTTGTTGTTGTTCTCGAGGTGGAAGTTTAGGTCCCCGAGGAGGATGTAGTCTGTGGAGGCGAGTGCGTGGGTGCTGGCGAGATCGGCGATGGAGTCGCTGAACTGAGTCCGGGGTCCGGGGGTCTGTAAATGAGTGTTCCTCTGAGGGTGGTGCTGGGGTCGGTGTGGATCCGGAAGTGCAGGTGTTCGGCGGTGTTGAGGGTGTCGTCTGCTTGGGTGGCAACCTTGAGGGTGAACTTGTGGACGATGGCTATTCCACCTCCAAATCCATTGGCACGATCCCTGCGGTTGATCTTGTAGCTGTCCGGGATGGCTATGGCGATGTCGGGCGCCGAGGAGTCGCTCCACCAGGTCTCGGTCAGGAAGGCCACGTCTGGGGCGGAGGTGTCGAGCAGATCCCAGAGCTTAACGGTGTGTTTGCGTGCGGAGCGGGTGTTGAGGAGTATGCAGCAGAGGTGGTTGGGTCCAGTCCTTGGAGGTTTGGTGGTTCTGTCGCAGGTGAAGCTGCAGGTGTGGCAGGAGAAGGGTCTGTGGGTCCGTTTCGGGGCGGCCTGGAAACAGGTGTGGTTTTGGCCGGCGTTGAGTGCGTGGAGGGTGCTGGCATCGTAGTGGATGCTGGTGTTGTGGCATTCGCGGGGTCCAGAGGTTCTGGCGCTGTTCATGGTCCAGGCGCGGATGGGCGCGGCGCGCCCGCTGCGTGGCTGCTTCTCAGCCTGCATATGAGGTGGATTGGGAGGGAGAAGCAGCTGGAAGGCGGGAGAGGGGAGGCGAATGGGTCTGCAGGGGGGGGGGCGGGGCCGCAGGGATGGAGCGGCGGGAAAGGGTCGGATCAGGAGCGCCGGGGGTGCGGGGAACTGGTGCACATGGCAGAGGGGATGGAAAAACCCAGGAAACAAGGAGGCAGCAAGGAGGCAGGAACCAGGCAGTCAGGTGACGAGCAGCGGCGTGGGGGCAACCTGCCTGCAAGCAGGGTCAGAGGTCACAGAAAGGTCGCAAAAAAAAGGGGGAAATGAGAGGCACAGAGGCAGAAAGGTCACAAGAAGGGGCAGAAAAGGTCACAAAAAACGGGAGGAATTGAGTAGCACAGAGGCAGAAAGGTCACAAGAAAGGGCAGAAAGGTCACAAAAAACAGGGGGAAACGAGTGGCACAGAAGCACAAAGGTCCCAAGAAAGGGCAGAAAGGTCACAAAAAACAGGGGGAAACGAGTGGCACAGAGGCAGAAAGGTCACAAGAAGGGGCAGAAAAGGTCACAAACAACGGGGGAAACGAGTGGCACAGAGGCACAAAGGTCCCAAAAAAGGGCAGAAAGGTCACAAAAAATGGGGAGAAACGAGTGCCATAGAGGCACAAAGGGGAGTAGAGGCAAGAAAAACGAGTACAATCAGGGGAGCAAAACGCAAGAAAAACAAGTAATCAGGGGAGCAGAAGGCATGAAAAACTGTTACAATCAGGGGAGCAGAGGCAAGAAAAATGAGTGCAATCAGGAGAGCAGAAGGCAAGAAAAACTAGTGCAATCAAGGGAGCAGAAGGCAAGAAAAACAAGTGCAATCAGGGGAGCAGAAGGCACGAAAAACGGGTACAATCAGGGGAGTAGAGGCAAGAAAAACGAGTGCAATCAGGGGAGCAGAAGGCAAGAAAAACGAGTGCAATCAGGAGAGCATAAGGCAAGAAAATCGAGTGCAATCAGGGGAGCAGAAGTCAAGAGAACAGGCGCAGATAAGAATGCAGGCACAGGGGGTAGACAGGCAACAGCGGTCACAGACACCAGAAGACAGTATGGGCAGTAAAGAGACGACAGACAGACAGCGACAGTGATACAAACCTAAGGCCTACCACTGGCCACCACGGATGAGGCACAGGTGGTAGCCTGTGGGTGGAGGAGGGCCTCAACTTCTACAGCAGCGGCAGCTGGGGCAGGGTCCGGACACACAGGTGGAGCTGTGTGGTGGGGGAGCGACCTACCAGCAAGGTCAAGGGTCGCTCAATAAATGCAGCTGGAACGCCCATGGGTCAGAATTCACTGAAGTCTAAACATTATGCAATTAGGTAACAGAATGGAAGGGTTGAGGTAAAGCACTTCTGCACCTAACATCCAAGTTGGTTGGGCAAATTATAAAACTACATGCGGTGCAACGTACCTGGAGTTCAGCCCCTCTCTAATCCAATTTGAAAACAAGTTTTCAAAATAACATAGCCCTCTAGTGGTCCAGCACACACAAAACTGTAAGAAATGTATTCAAATTACTGGGAGTCCAACATTAATTCATTAATAGTTTGCACTATGAGCATATCAAAAAGAAGTATGCATGACATCTAGCAGCAGTGTTTCATTTCAAGTATTCTTTATTCTTTTTGCTTCATATTTTAAAGAAACGCCTTTGTGTGAACAATATCAGAGCCAATGCATTTTGTGCTCTCCCGGAATTCTTCAGGGCTACAAAAAGTATATACAAACAATCTGTTCAGAATGTACAATTATATGGAAAATTAAAAAACTATACATTTTTACAATCTTATTCGAATATGCTCAAAGTTAACAATTAGAACAACATCCACAAAATACATTGATGCATAGAGGGCTATTGGACTCAATCTCAGAATGCAACCTAGTTCCTATCATCCTATACATTTTCACGAGATTTTGAAAGTTAGGACTAAACCCCATCATTCATATGTATCCTATTGGTCATTCCCTACCATCTTATTTGATAGTAGGAGTTTCTGAGTTTAAAGATTTTTGCATATCAATTCTAAACTCACAAACTAGGCTGCATTCTGAGATTGAGTCCAATAGCCCTCTATGCATTTGCAATTACGTAAGGGGGCATGTTACATACAAGTAATGCATTGGAGTTTTCTGCATTGCATAAATCATACCACATTGTCAATTTAATATTGACAGCTCAATGTATTTTGTGGATGTTGTTCTAACTGCTGCCAAATGTAGCGATCAAATGTCATGCATTACTTCTTTTTGATATGCTCACAGTGCAATCTATTGATGAAATAATGTTGGCCTCCCAGTAATATGGATATGTTACTTACGATTATTCAATTAGGTGTACACCTAAAAGTTGTTCAGTACCTATTCACACGAGTCAGGGTGTGGTATTGCGGGGTTAGTCTTGGCCCTAGGTGTGTTTGTGTAAAGAGCCTTGGAGGAAGGGGGTTACCACCGGGCCAAGGTCTTCGGTTCTCGCAGTGGGGATGAATCTCTTTGCTGCCAAAAGGTTAAGAGAGGTTCCCAGATGTCCCTTTGACAAGTGTGTCGTGGCATTAGTTCCCAGTAGTTAGATAGCTGCTCCTGACAGTATGTAGCATCTTGCAACCATGCTTGTAGGGTGAGGGTGGGCCTTCATCCCCAGTGTGTAGCCACATGTCTTTTAGCTAGGAGTAGGAGCCTGGCCGTCAAGCGACAATCCCCACACAGGGCGTCCTTTACATAGCCCAGCAGGCCTAAAATTGGGGTCTGTGGATGAGAGTTTCCTGAGATAGTGTGTATATTTGAGAATGCCCTGACCCAGAAAGACGCCAACCGTGGACATTCCCATGCTAGGTGTAGGAAGGCGGCCTGAGGTGCAGTGTAGTGAAGACCTCTCGTGTCTGTCACCAAGCCCATGTGAAGAAGCTGCATCGGGGTGCGATAGAGCCTATGATGAAACTTAAAGTGTATGAGCAGCAGCAAGTAGTTAGGGGAAAGGACAGCCGTCTGACTGCAGCAGCAAAGCCACTTAGCCTCCGTGATGGGGAGAGGGGTCTGTGTTTGTTTCCCAAGCCGCACGTAACACCAGCATCCAGGCAGGGGCCATGGTTTGCATGGTGGAGTACAGTCAGGTGACTGGGAAACCTTGCCTTTTGGACGACCAGAGCACCGTGTGGAGGCTCTACCCTTCTGGACTTCGTCGCTGGATTTCATCGCGGAAAATTCTACACCTTGCAGGACCCGCTGCGCGGGTCCCGCTGCGCCTCCAGCTACCGAGAGGCTCGTGTGGGGAGCTGGTAACTTCCTGGACCATCTGCACCCCGGCAGGGCTGCGAGCAGCCTAGCAGGGACTCCATTGCCCAGGAGTCCCTGCGTGTCACACCTGTGGCCGCTCTCCCTGCCGGCCACGCCCCCTGGCTGAATAAAAGAGCACAAGTCCCATTTGCCTGTGGGAAACCTTGCCTTTTGGACGACCAGAGCACCGTGTGGAGGCTCTACCCTTCTGGACTTCGTCGCTGGATTTCATTGCAGAAAATTCTACACCTTGCAGGACCCGCTGCGCGGGTCCCGCTGCGCCTCCAGCTACCGAGAGGCTCGTGTGGGGAGCTGGTAACTTCCTGGACCATCTGCACCCCGGCAGGGCTGTGAGCAGCCTAGCAGGGACTCCATTGCCCAGGAGTCCCTGCGTGTCACACCTGTGGCCGCTCTCCCTGCCGGCCACGCCCCCTGGCTGAATAAAAGAGCACAAGTCCCATTTGCCTGTGGGAAACCTTGCCTTTTGGACGACCAGAGCACCGTGTGGAGGCTCTACCCTTCTGGACTTCGTCGCTGGATTTCATCGCGGAAAATTCTACACCTTGCAGGACCCGCTGCGCGGGTCCCGCTGCGCGGGTCCCGCTGCGCCTCCAGCTACCGAGAGGCTCGTGTGGGGAGCTGGTAACTTCCTGGACCATCTGCACCCCGGCAGGGCTGCGAGCAGCCTAGCAGGGACTCCATTGCCCAGGAGTCCCTGCGTGTCACACCTGTGGCCGCTCTCCCTGCCGGCCACGCCCCCTGGCTGAATAAAAGAGCACAAGTCCCATTTGCCTGTGGGAAACCTTGCCTTTTGGACGACCAGAGCACCGTGTGGAGGCTCTACCCTTCTGGACTTCGTCGCTGGATTTCATCGCGGAAAATTCTACACCTTGCAGGACCCGCTGCGCGGGTCCCGCTGCGCCTCCAGCTACCGAGAGGCTCATGTGGGGAGCTGGTAACTTCCTGGACCATCTGCACCCCGGCAGGGCTGCGAGCAGCCTAGCAGGGACTCCATTGCCCAGGAGTCCCTGCGTGTCACACCTGTGGCCGCTCTCCCTGCCGGCCACGCCCACTGCCCTTCCCTAGCTCTATATCACAGTTAGGAGTTACCGCTGCGCGGTAGCGAGCGGGAGCGACCGGGGCGAAGACCGGGCAAAGAGCGGGCCGTTCGAGGTCTGAGAGGACTGGACTGGGCCATCCCTCTTGGTCCTAACCCTCGGACTCTCTTGTGACTATTCACCATGTCATCACGTGAGTACAAAGAGAGGGCTGCTAAATCCAAACTGAAAAATGGCACCTTAGATGATTTTATTACCAGGACTCACTCAGCCATAGATACAGAGATTGCTAAAATGCAACGTCGAGTTTCCATTGAACTGGATGCTGCAAGGAGACTCTCACAGGAGTTAGCTGCGGCCAAAAAATCCTCACTAGGGTCCATAGCTCTTGCTAAAACCCCTGACCGTTTAATTGGCCCACCGCTTACCCTGATTGAAACAATGGCAGATATTCACCAGCCATCAGCACCCACTATATCCATACCGAAGGAGGATTCACCATCAGTATCCTCTAACTTTTTAAAAACGACTATGGTTGGGTCAACAGGGGAAATGAAGGAGTGCAACGGAGGCTCCCCGGAAATGGCGCTAAAATCAACATCTATTGAGCAGATTGGAGGAATCTCTGACATTAAACAGCAAGGGCCACATACGAAAAGGAAGCATAATACCCAAACAGCATACGCTAGGAAAAAGGCAAAGATTGCGAAGGCTCAGTTATCTACTAAGCCACCATCTCCGCCCCCAGTGATTAATACGCAGCCTTCTGATTTGCCACCAGAAGTTGATGTAGACTCGCTGACGATAACTCACGATAATAATAATCTCGTCATAGAGAATGAAACTAGTGGGGTACCACTCTGCGTTATAAAAGGGAAAGATGTTGAATTTCTGACCGTGGTATGGGAAACACTTAAAAAACTTTTAAATCCCTTTGAAGATAGATTATCTCAGATAGGATCCCAGCTTTTGAACATGGAAAAAAGCTTTTCAAATTTGGGGAAAAAACCATCCCATAAGGAAGATAAGGATCTCATGGCCAGTCTTGAGAAGCTTACAAAAAGTCTGCTGAACCCCCTGAAGGAAAAAACCCAAATCATAAATCTAAAATTAGATCAATTGGAGTTTTTAACATCCAAGAACACCGCCCTACTGGAGAGTCTGGTAGGTAATAACAAACAATCCGTTATTACTGGTGGTCACACTAATAGTAATAACAGCAGTTTAGGGAAAAAGGGCCCCAAGAACAACCAGATACATTTACAGCAACCTAAACCGGCAAAATCTACAGATCCTAACGGTATCACCCCTTGTATAGCACCAGCTCCTTTAATTAAAATTAAGCAGGTGACTACAGCAGGCCCTAAGTCTAGCAACTCTTTGGCGGTGACTACACCGGTTAACACAGCTGCCCCGACCTTGCCTAACACTGAAGGGAAAGAAACTCCAGCTAGTAAACCTCTGGCCCCTAGTAAAACCCCCTTACAAGGTAAACAGATTTATGTAAACATACCCCCGGAGTCTGCCCCATATATGGCAATCCTGACAGGTGTTCCATTAATCCCAGAGAATAAATATGAGAAAAGCGAGGACCTCTTAAACAAAACAAAATTCTGGCTAAATACCAATAGGCCTTTAACCGAGGACACTGCTACGAAAATCTTAAGTGTACGGAGGGTCCCCTGAGTTGGGCCAAGTAAAAAAGACCTGGAGGGTGATTGCATCCTGATTAACTTCAGAGACAACTGGGTTAAGGATATCATTTGCAGTAAGGCGAGGTTTGGTAGGGTGGGGGATATTCAGTGTGTGGGTCTTGAATATTTTTATCCCAACCTCTACCAGACTACCCCAAACCGAAATCCCTATCATCGTGGTTATAGTACAAATGGCAAACAGCACATGGGCTGGGAACACAACATGAATATGAATCAAGGCCCGCAAAATTATTATACCCCTTGGCATGAGACAGCTCGCTTTATGGGGCCACCAAGTATGGGCCCCTTCACACAAGTCCCCTATAACCCACGAAGACCAAGGTTTCAGGGCGCAGATTATCCTGGTTGGTTCCCAAATAATAACAATAATATCCCACTGAGGAATCGTTTTGACCCTTCAATGGGTATGGATGGGGTAGACTGACTACCATCCGGGACTGAAGGCATTGCACCAAGTATCTTGAATGTGGGAAAGAATGAAGACTTAGGGACACGCATCAATGATGATTCAGTGTTGGTGACTCTTGAATGTGACAATGTGAATACTGGACCTCCTCAGCCAGGGACTCCTGTCACGCCTGTGGGAAACATCTCCATCTCCATGGGCTATGAGAGGAATAGGTCATTATTGCCTGAACAAAGCACCTCCGCCACAAGAGATGCTTTGGGAAGCATCCATGGAATACAAGGGCCATCATCACCATCATTATTATTATCCTTACTATCCTGGAACATTTCCGGATTAGCGAGTAGACTGGAAGATGAGGCATGGCTGGTCTTTGTGGAAGCTCATGGAATCCTGTGTTTACAGGCGACGTGGTCTAGGACCACTTGTGACATCGAGGGTTTTCAGTCATTTACTGTTCCGGCTGTTCCATCTACATCGGGGAGGGCAAAAGGTGGAATAATGACAGCATTGTCTACAAAACTACAGGAACTGAAAACCTCGAAATTGGTGGAGACAAACTGGTACCAAGTGCTGTTATTAGAACATCTCTACCCAGATCCCGTTTTATTAATTAATTGGTATTATAACATCTTCAACGAACACGACATCTCGATAATCCAAAGTTTGGAGGATGCATTGGGTAAAGCACGCAACAGGGACCCTACATCGTCTCTCATTTGGGTCGGCGACTTCAACTGTACTTTGTGCAGTTTTGGAGGCTCAAATGTGTGTGGACTAGAGGACTTGAATGCCCAGCCTCTGACCCACTTTAGACATACACCTCAGGGGGATGCTTTGAATAATATTATTATCACAAATGATTTGCGTGTAGTAGACCCTTGGTCTGCCCCAGATACCCTGCATATACCAACCTTTCAGGGTACGAGGGGGGAGATGAGCACAATTGATTTTGTTTTGGTATCTAGTACCTTTTTCAAGTATGTTGATAAGTTGGAGGTGGTGGCAAATCCTGCAAGTGATCATAACCCTTTAATGTTGTTATTGTGTGTGCCAACAAAAGAATCACCAAGGATTTGGGAACAGCCAATTAAGTATAATAAGAATCAGGGTGTCACATTGAAATGGGGGAAGGTAAATGTGACAAAACTGGAGGAAGACATTGTTGTTAATTGTGAAACGGAAATAGAATTATGTCTAGCCCCAGGATCTGACCCCCATCAGGTTATTGAAAGCTTCGAGAAGTTGTGTGGTCATGCAGCAAAGCACCTTAGAAAACCCAAGGGGAAGGGAGGCCAAAAGGCCTTTAGATGGTTTGACTCTGTGTGTTCTGCTACACACCGATCGTTAAAACTAGCCCTGCGCCAAAAGCCAAGAAACAAAGAGCTTGTAAGGACTAGCAGAAAGGCTTACAGGGATGCTATTGCAAAAAGAAAGCAAGACTTAAAAGTCAGTGCTTGGGATGATCTCGAAAAGGCTGCAGAACTAAAAGATAGTAGGATCTTTTGGGAGGTCATAAATCGTCCTCTCTTCAAGAGCGACAATAAAGAATCAATAGTTGTGCAGGTTACCGCTGATCAATGGGTTCAACATTTTACTAAGATTTTTAACCCCAATTCTATCTCAATAATGGCAAGTACCGAAGGGACAGGGGATCTGGTGGCACCTCCCTCGGCTTTGACCCTCAGCTCTTCACTTACACTGATTGAGATTGAGGAAGCCTTAGGGAAAGGAGCATCACTAAAAGCCCCAGGCCCAGATGCTGTCCCCTTGGACCTTTTTAAGTCCAATGTCAGTCTGTGGGCACCCATCTTACTGAATGTGTTCAAGGCTGTTGTGGTTGGGCGTATTCCTGGTACATGGAAGGAGGCAACTGTAGTGCCGATTTTTAAGAAGGGCAATAGGTCTGACCCACGCTGCTACCGCCCGATTTCCTTAATAGATGCCTCATGTAAGATTCTGGGTAGGGTAATCCTGGCGAGATTAGAAAGTCGGGCAGATTCCACAGGTTTCATAGTTAACTCTCAGTATGGTTTTAGACGTGGAAAGGGGACAAACGAGCAGTGCCTTAATTTGGCACTCATTTTAGGCAAGTACATGAAGGCAAAAAAATCCTCTGTCCATCTTGCCTTCATGGACTTGATGAGTGCTTTTGACACTGTTCGCAGACATAAATTGTGGCGGATGATGGATGATATGGGCTTTGAGGAACCTTTAGTCACATTGCTTCGCAGGTTACATGAAGTAACAACTGTATCTATTAGATTTGGTTCTGGAGGGGAAATAACAAAACCAATACCTTCAACTGAAGGTGTGCGTCAAGGGTGCATCCTGGCGCCTTTTCTTTTTCTGGTTTACACAAATGGATTAGAACAGTACCTATTAAACCAGGGTTGTGACTTCCCAAAAATCAATGGTAAAAGTATTCCCATGCTTTCTTATGCAGATGATACTGTCCTCATGACATTGACAGGAAATAGCATGCAAGTGTGTCTAGATGCTTTCAATACATTCATGCTTGATCTTGACCTAAAGGTGAATTTTGAGAAATCTTTTGTAATGTCTTGTGGCCCTAAAGGGTCAACTATTAGGAAATTTGTGGCCAACAATCGCATAATTGGAAAAGTGGGAAACTTTAACTACCTTGGTAATCTGTTTGGCAGCAAACTAAGTTGGACACCGGTCATGAAGGTTCGAGCCCAGAACATGACAAGGGCGATAGAGGGTATTTTTCGTTTCTGTAGTAAACTAGGGCAAAAACATATTATGCACCTCAGAACCCTTTACACCTCAAAATGTTTATCAGTAGCCACTTATGGCGCAGGGGTGTGGGGGACCGAAATACCATCCGTAATCCAGGTGGTGGAAAATAACTTCATAAAAAGGGTCCTATCAGTTCCTAAAGGTTCCTCAAATATTTTCTGCCACAAAGAAATCGGTATGGCCTGTGTTTCTGATATAATTCGCTTGTCCCCTCTACTGTTATGGGGTAAAATTTGGAAATCTGAAGACCTGCAACTTACCAAAGACATTATTACCGATTGCATGGCTTTAGAAAACTCAAAACAGATTCCCTGGTTGTCTTATGTCTATAATATGTTGAAAAAGATTGGACTGGGGTCATATTACGACAATCCGGAAAGAATTGAGGGAAACTATAAGGCGGATATAAAAGCAAGGTATTGGGAAACACTGAACCCACCGCCTATAGTCAATGTTACTGACAATGCTATTGCCTATGCCTGTAAACCCCAACCTCAGTTTTATTTAACATTTACTGTTAATGTGCAATGGCGAATCCTTCTAACAAGGTTTAGGCTGGAGATTCTGCACTTCTTGCTTGCATTCCCGAAACAAGGGGGTTGGTGTGAGAGGCTGCCCCCTTGCCCTTGTAATAATAGGGATAGACAAAGCACTTTACATCTGGTTCTTTTTTGCTCCCTATATAAGGAGCCAAGACTCCGGTTTGTTAAACCAATCCTGAAGGGGAGGCAACCTTGCACTTATGAGGAAGGGTACGAATATCTGTCATCATTATCCTCCGTAGAAATCTGCTGTTCCATGTTAAATTTTATTAGAATCTCACTAAAGATTAGGAAGACTTATGGGTAGTATTACATGTATAGAATTTTTCCTGTTTAAAATCATGTCTTGTATATTCTTTTATGGACATTATTATGTCTTTCTAATGTCTTTCTTAAATTCTGGAAAAATCGTGCTTTTTAAATCAGAACTTTTTAATCCTATGAGGCATGATGAATTGTATGTTCAATACTTTTATGATTCATTTTATGTATCGAATAAAGTTTTTGAAACGTAAACGACCTATTTGTGCAGTGAGGGAGTGGTGAGAATGTGCTTTCAGCATAGGAGGAGGCACAGGGAAAGAAGAGTGCATCGTGTGGCAGTGGAGTTGTTGGTACAGTAGGACCTTGAACGCCTTGGTATGTGCCAGGCCGTCAGACACATATGGGGATAAGAAATGATCTTCCAGGTATAGGTCCACAAATGTTATGACTTGCGCGCCCATGCCCTTGTTCTGGAGCCCTCATCCTGGTGGGGCAGCAAGAGTGGATTGTTCCAGATGGATATTGAGGGCACATAAAGGCAGGGGAGCCCAGTATGCCATCTCATGCCATTCCACGCCAAGCGCAAGCATCTAACTTTGTCTATTGCAGCACACAGTGGTTTGTAGGGTGCATAGAGCACAGTGGTCAGAGGACCTGGCACCGCATGGTCAGCCTTAACGGCAATGTTGGGTTGGAATTGCGCTTGGTAGAGCCAGAAGTGGATGTACTTTGCATGAGTGCTTAGCGTGTAGAGTGCCATGTCGGGCAAGCCCAATCCCCCTTGTTTGAGAGTTAAGGTGAGAATTTCACATGAAATCCGGGGCTGGCTTCCAGCCAGACCAATGCCACCAGACTGGAGTGGAGACAACGCAGGACCTGGGCCATGAGAGAGAGGAGTATGTTTACAAAAAGGTACAAAAATATGGGGAGGGCTATCCTTTTGCAATGGGTATCTGTCTTTACATATAGAGCACTATTAAAATGATACATTTTCAGTTATAAACTAAATGGAGAGTGTGGGGGTGAGTGCTTGCAATGTTCATCACTCCGTCCATCATCCCCTTTGGTTTTGCTTTGGTAGCCCTAATTTGGCAGGGTTCCTTGTCCACTTTGCCACTGGGTTAAAGCTAGCCTGGCTGATGACGGCTGATTAGCCAGAAACAAGTCCCAGGATGCTTGTTTCTGGTCCAGGGAAGACATGGCTTGGCAGTTCACGCGATTTGCGGATCGTGAAATTGCCAAAAATTCACAAATTCCGCTAGCGGAACGAATTTTCTGCTGATACTTATTAATTACGATGGATGTAATATCGCTTACACAAACAAAGAAAAGAACATCGGCTTAATGGCATGTGGCTTTTTCTTAAAAGAACGAGAGATCCATTACAAACAACAAAATCAAATGTTTATGGACATGATCGAGGTGTGTCTAACACAAAATGTGTTTCTTTTTGGTGATGAGATCTACCAGCAGATAAAGGGTTGTGCGATGGGGTTCTACTTCAGCCCTGGAAACGCGTTTCTCACAATGGGATGGTGGGAACAACAGATAGCGTGGCATCCTAACAACGATAAATTTGTCAACAAAATTACAAAGTGGTTACGATACATTGATGATCTCCTAATAGTGTGGGACGGAACAATACAGGAATTTGAGGAATACTTTAAGATCTTGAACTCAGCAGATGCCAAAATAAGATTCACATACAACATCAGTAGTGAAAGAGCAATATTCCTGGACACAGAGATTAATGTTGTAAACAACAAACTGGAAACCACACTTCACAGAATGAAGACATCTACAAATGCCACCTTACATGCGGACAGTTTTCACAAAATATCAGTGAAGGACAACATCCCATGTGGAGAATTTTTGAGACTCCTTCGCCTCTGTTCCGAACCAAAATAAGTGTGAAAAAATGGCAAGGAGATTCTAACATCCGGGGTACAAAGAAGGCACCATCAAAAAATGCTGGAACAGAGGCAATGAGAAGAAAAGAGAGGACACATTGGAGTTGAAGCACAAGATACCAACAGACTCAAATACAAATCAATCAGCAGAGAATCCAGTGAGATTGATTTTGGACCATACAAGAAAATCAAAACAAATTGTGGAAGTTCTCAGGAAAAATGGGAAACTTCTTCAATTAGGAAAAATAGGCAATCACCTGAACATCACCTTCCGCCGAGCTAAAAATCTAAGGGATAAGTAGGTACACAGTAACCATCAAAATCAAGAATAAAAGAAAGGGACACAATGGCTTAAAACAAATGGATTCCTGAAATATCACTCATGTAAAGTGTGTCAAATTGCGAAAAACACAACGGAAGTGTTATTACCCAACAACAAGATGTGGCAAATAAGGGAATTGATTACGTGTAAAAAGCCAATTAGTCCTTTACATGATCAAATGTCAATGCTCATTAAAATACATAGGTAGCACAAAGTGTGAACTCAAAAAAAGAATACTCAAACACGTTCGAGCAATGGCCAACAAAGACCACAGTAATGCCGTTGCCAAACATATGAAAATCAACCATGAAGGGGACTGGAAGGCATACGCTTTTATGCACTGGATACCGCAGCATGTCAGAGGAGGAGATCGAGAAAAGAAATTGAGACAAAGGGATTCCGCCAAATATGTATTTTAGGAATTTTGCACCGTGGGGCCTCAATTAGAGTGAAGAATTATATGTTTATTTATAAGGGACTTGAATGACAAAAGAATAAAATTGTGATGGCTAATCTGTAGAAAGAATTTGAATCCATATTTTTTTAACTGAGTAGCTAAAGGGAAGATGACATAATGGCCAAAATGTCTCCACTATCTCTAAGTCAGACTATGTTGAAATATAGTTATCAGGAATGACCATATGTATTTGTAACATGGGAGGTTGACCAGAACTGCCCACCGGAGGGCATTAACAAAATCACAAATACGTTTTATCCAAATAACAAACGGAAAGTAAAAATGTCATGCCTCTGACTTAAGGGTCGGGTGTAAATAGACCAACTGCATTACATCATAAGCAAGGCGACTAAAGGTACCCTACATATAATTACAATATGTTTGCCTACCGGAGGGCATAAAAAAGAATATAGTTATAATACTAACATATAGTACTGTTAATAATCCCTGGGAACAAATACATGAATGCCCAAACATCTAAAATTGTGCAGGTCCATCTGCCGATGTTATTCTATATCGGAGCTCCGATCGGTATATAATTGATGGGTGAATCCCAGCCAAGACAAATCACTGAGAAGGTCTCAAGAAAACCTCCTTGTGGGGAAGACGGTTATCTAAAGAATCAAACCCCGCAATACATCAAACCGGCAATAAGCCACTCGTATTTGTGTGCTAAAACTCAAACACCTCGAGAACAATAAAGTTCTGTTGAGTTCAGGGGCGTAACACAGGCCCCCGCAGGCCCTGTGGTGCAGGGGCCCCTGTGCTCCAGGGGCCCCTCCGCAGTCATCAGCCAGCAACCCACTTTCCACTCCACACATCTGATCCATCTCGGATGCTGGGAGTTACGTAACTTACGTTACGCTGCGCGGTCGCCTCATAAATTGAATGTTGCGCGGCTGGTCATTTCGCTTGCGCATTCCACTTAGCACATTCAAAAGTCCGTATGTGAAGTTGCAGGACACAGGCCACCATGCTTTGTAGAACTGGCTCACTTCAACATAAACAATTGGCATTACGCGCCTGAAAAGAAAAGCCCGGATTGAATATGCTGCCCTGCATAGTGCAGACTTGAAGTCAAGTCCCCCAGCTTCTCTGCAAGAGGAACCCTGCTCCACAAATGTATGTAAACTTATGCAATTATTACTGTTCTAGGGGATCGCGTGAAGCAGGGACTGGGCCCTGGGGCCATAATGATGAGTGTGCTGGTAGCATAGATGAAGGATCCGGCGTTTCTTGCACTTCCGTTCAGTGGTAGAAGTGGGCGGGATAGACAGGGCACGGCATGCCCCTACTTCTCTAATTTCGTTCCCCTACTTTATTATTTGAAACAACATGCTTTCCTGGAGGCAGAAATCACCAAGGCCAATAGTTAAGCCTCGACTTTTGGGGACAGGCAGAGAAGGAAAAGGACTCTGTCTTTTCCTTCGTGCCCTGAGGAGATGAGAACAGTGTCCAGTTCCCCTGCCGCTGGCAGCTGCTACCCCTCTCCTTGTTCCCCCTCTACCCTCTCTTTTTTCTCGCTCCTCCTCATTTAGTGAAAACCTAGACTTCAAGAAACAGGTATTACCTTCTCTTTCCTCCTTTCGTTTATTTGCTCCCCTGCGAAATGTATCTAAAAAAGAAAAACTGTTTTGCTGGAAACAGTGTCTTTTACTGACATTTTTCAATTTCCACGCGCAGCCTGGGGGTGGAGAGAAATATTGCGAATATGAAAAATAAGCAAATAACTAACGAAAGCAAGACAGAGTGGTTGGTTGCAAGGTGGCCACATTGAGTTTTTTCACACTTAAACACATTAGCGCCACTTTACAGTGTTTGCCAGAGAAGCGCTACTTTTGTTTTCTCCTCTCTTTGAACAACATTGTTTTCCCTGGGTGGGAAAGTGCACCTTTCCTGGAGGTACTGAAATACATGCTTGATGTGTGAAGTGGAAAAAATGTGTACAGCGGCTGTTTTTTCACAAATGTGGTCTTTTTAAACCAGACTGCCTATGTTTTGTAAGATATAAAAAATGGACACTGAAACGGGTCCTTTCCGGGCCCTTTAGTCATTGCCTTAACATTTTAGGCTAAAGCACTCACTACTTTCTGAATAATGAGCATAAAATGAAAAAGGTAACTATGTTATGTTATGTTATGTTAGCTTTGTCTTTCATAGCGCACGGCTACTCCAGAGAGTGTCCCGGCGCTTTTATTGAAAACCAGTCGTAGAGTAACACAACACAGAACAAGCAAAAATGGGACAGCAAAAATCAGAGAAAAAAAGAATTACTGGGCGAAAAGCCAAGTTTTGAGGCCCTTCCTAAAAGTCAGCAGATTAGAGGTACTGCGTAGTGCCAACGGCAAAGTATTCCAAATCTGTGGTGCCAGCAGCCTGAAGGAGCGACCCCCAATGCGGGCCCTCTTTACTCGGGGTACCACCGCAAAGAACAGTGATTCAGATCTCAAAGATCGGGTCGGCTGGTAGAAGGCAATCCTCCTTTGGAGATATTTAGCTCCCGAGGCATGGAGAGCCTTATGGGCCAGGGTCAACCCCTTAAAAACTATCCGCTTCCGGATAGGCAGCCAATGGGGCGACTGCAAGAGGGCTGAAGCTCTGGAACGTCTATAAAGGCCAAAAATGGCCCGCGTGGCCGAGTTCTGGACGACCTGCAGACGTTGCAAAAGATATTCCGGCAGGCCAAGATACAGGACGTTGGAATTATCCAATCTTGAGCCGATTAAGGCCTGCACCGGCGTCTTCCTTTGATCTTCTGAGAGCAGAGGAAGACATTTATGGAGCATCCTCAGGAGGCCAAATCATGTCCCAGTGAGACCAAGGATCTGAGATCTTAACGCCAGGCCATTATCCATCTTGATCCCCAGATTCTTAGCTAGCTGGGAAGAGTGCGCTGGAGGAAACATGTTAACAGGCCACCATTCCTGCCAGTCTGGGTCGTGTGGGCAGCCGAAGAAGAGTACCTCAGACTTGTCTGAGTTGCACTTGAGGCTGTTGAGCTGGAACCATTTAAAAACAGCCCCAAAGCACTCACGGATACTCTCTCCATCAAAATCTTCTCCTTTCCTGCAGGTAAAGAGTAGCTGGGTATCGTCGGCATAAGATACAATCTGGGCCCCATAAGACTCCGCCAATGCCGCCAGAGGGGTCATAAAGATGTTAAAGAAAGTCGGGCTTAACCATAAATAAACATGTGTATATATTTGTTAAATTAAATAACATAATAAGCTGTAACCGGTTAGTGAAAGGGGAAACAAGTATTAAAAATTGAGATATTTTGCTCTTTTTGCCACACCTCTCACTCCACCCACTGACCCAATCTAAGCATTACTCCCACCCTCTGATTCTCCGCCCACAGTTACCCTACTTTTTTCCCCTCCAATTCGACCACTGCTTCCATTGTATTTACTATTACAGGAAGAGCTGCTATCTCGTTCTTGTAAAATGAAGTGCACATGGATCTGCTAATTTCTGGAATGGTACAAGCTCATTAACATAGCGGCAGGGGTCACGCAGACGAGAGAACCCTTTATAGGCTGAGGCAGAGGCCCAACTAGAGAGAGACACATTTCAGGGGGGGGCTACCATCAATTACATGGGGGGGGTAATTCTTCCAGTGATAGCCAGGGTGGAGGTGCAGAGGCTTTAAGAAGGGGAGAAAAAACAACAAAGCCTTGTTAGCAAGTAAATGGTCTTTTAAAGACTTGTGAAGTACTCAGGTGAGGTTGTGTGTGTGGCTGTGAAGCCGCCTCAACCCGGGCTGGCACACACAATGGGGGGTGTATGTGGGTGAGATTTTAAGCCCTTTCAGTCCAATTGGGGTTGCACGCATGGGCTCAGGTGCATGTTTTCATTGTGTGTAGTGGTCAATGCTGGAGAGGGAGTTTTAGGAAGATGAAAGTGCAGGGTGGAGCTGTGGTTGAGTGGGGGGTGGTGCCATTGGGGGCTATGGTGACTGAGGCAGATGGGTAGCAGCAATATTTAGATGAAGGGGACACTCATCTGATAACGCTGTAACTGGGAGGTCAGTCACACTGTGAGACATAAGCACTGCCCATGAGGTGGAACATTGTTTTAGTACTTGTGGAGGTGGGCTGCGTAGAAGGGAGGTGGGATCCTACAAAGCGTTTGTAGCACAAATTGTGGAAATACGTTTTGCACCTTAATTTCCAGCCTCTGTGATGCCCCTCTTCACCTTCACCCCACCCTTCCTTCTCCCAGTCCCACTGGCAACCATTAACCTATTAAGAGTCGTCACTAGCTCGGGCAGGAAGCACACTGGGTGCATTCAGTTGCGGCACCCTCCACACGCCATTCCATTATTTTAGGCCTTGCTACAGAGAGTCCTTGCTGATAGCTAAGGTTAACGTCACCGATAAACAAAAATACACAGAGTGGGCTTGTGTCAGCTGCCTCCAGCCACTGAATTGTTTGGGTCGGCCCCCTTCAGCATTGCTTACCTAAAGAGTATTTCCAATCTGTATAAAGCCATATGTGTATTGCGCTGCTTTACATTTTGGAGTGATAATTGGAAAATAGTCTATCTCCACCATCACATATGTACAGTTAATGGAACTTCTTATAACCATATTTTCTCTCTGTATTCGATGACTTTGCACCTCAAAATGGCACCACCCTCCTGCTGACTTTGTGCCTAGAGTGTTTTTGTACCTAAATGTTTTTTTGTCCCAAAACAATTTTTTGTCTTAATTTTATTTTTCCACCTGAAAGCGTCTCATCAGACCCAGCTCTTTTTTCATCCAAATCTGATTTTGCAACTAAATTCAATTTTGTGGAAATGTGTTTTTGACCCTAAAAGGGATTTGTACTCCTAAATGTGTTTACACACGCCTGCTAAATTTGCACTCCGTGTATTTTTGCACACATAAGATTTAGATCCAAAAGGTGATAGTGCAGCCTGCATCATTTACACAGAGAGTGAATTTATTCATAAATGTGATGCTGCACATTTGTGTTTATAAATGTTTTGCAAACCTAAGCTATTGTTGCTCCAATGGTGCTTTTTCACGTGAATGAGCTGCCATCCTATCGCGTTCATGCACACCGATTAACCCTCATGTGACAACTTTCTACGGCAGTTTCTGTCTTTTTTGAGCGATTTTGCAACTTCATATTACACTATTGCCACACTACTATGAAAACCATATTGTGCGACTCAAACACCGGAACATTTGGCAAAAATAGAGGAAGGACTACAAATTTGCAACAATAAAGTGGCAAAGAATGACAGCCCTCATCCCCATAGACATACACAGAAGAGGTACTCAGAGATTAAATAAAATGTAATTTTTAAAACCAGCATCATACCTGTTAATTAAATTGCTTAATCATAACAGCTGCTTACTGGCCATGCTTTGGAACACCTAAAAAAGATCCTCACACTGTTTGCAGGTTACCATCTCAAAAAATCGGAACATGAGGCACTTTTACCGCAATCTGCCTGGACAACTGTTGAAAAACCGGGACCCTCCGGGCAAACCCGGGACACCTGGTCACCCTAGTGTCACACTACTCCTGTTTATGATGAACCAAATGTGATTTTGCACCTCATTGAATGGGTGTAACATAGGCCCCACAGCTCCTGCGGTGAGGGGAAGCCTCCAAGCACTAGAGGGCCCCCTCAGCACAGCACCCAGAGCTCCTGATTGAGTCAGAGGGGCCCCTCCACATACCTTGCAGGGGGGCCCCCTCAAGTGTCGTTACGCCACTGGTTGAGTTTGTGCTTTCGCGGGCACAATAAAGAAACACACAAACAAAAACTTATGGACTCCTCTTTGTTACCTAATTTCATAGTGCAAACACATTAGCAACAAAAACCTAAATAACAATATAGTAAAATAACTCTGACGACACTGAGATGTGACCTAATAATGAGAGACTTTGTATTACTCTAAGGCAATAATGTAACAAGTCATTATTTTTCGCCGCAAAATATTGACAAAATATTTATTCCCTTGGCTGCCTACTGGTACCAGAATAATTTGCATGACTCAATGAGTGAGGTAATGAATCACATGTTTGGGTAAATCACTGTTTATAGGGTGGTTTGAATTGTGCAGATATCAACCATAACCAAGTTATCCGTAGATAATGAAACGCGTTGGTATTTCTGTTTGGAACTGGATGCTTAACTGCAAATAAAGAAAACTTTGGGAAACGATGAACTCTGTGAATGCGTGCTACTTCTTCCTGACAAGGGGAGATTTTGGTTGGATATATATATATATATATTCACTGAAAAAACCATGGGTTATAGACCATATATAGTTAGGAATTAGCATTTACAAAACCTTATTTTACTCACACAAAACCATTGAAATTCCATATATAGTTAGTTGCACTAACTATATATCGCGCACCCGCAATCCACTGCTGATGATGTCACATATTACATCATTCATGACATGGTCAGTGACATCACTGATGACATCACTGATGACATCTCAAATGACATCACTGATGACATCACTGATGACAACATCCAGTGACTGTGTGTTTCTGTAAAGTTTAAATATGTTTTACATATTGAAGAATGAGTAGATGTAGAAGTGTCTGGATGAAGGATTTAGTAGGTGCGTGACTGACTGTATGAGTGAGTGATTAAATGTGTCTCACTGAGTGCATGGTTTAGTGACTAAACTGTCTTAATTTGTGCATCATTATGTCTGTTGTTCTGTAAACTGCTGCATATGTTGATCAGTAATTATATGAGTAACTATATGGGTTATTGATTGATTGTCGAAGTATTTGTATGGGAGTGTGTGTGTGGCTGGCTGGGAGATGCGTGACTCTGTGCAGATCAATGTGTTCTTGTATCAATGATTGTATAAGAGAGTAAGTATGTGTTAGTATATGTTTGAAAATGTAAGGTACTCTATGTTTAACTGTATTGATTAGAAAATGGAAGTGTGATTGATTCTTTACAGGACTGACTAGGTGTGTGAGGAACTCCATAGATGAGTGGCAGAGTGTGAGTGTCTGTATTGGTGTATGAGTGCATATGATAGTGTTGTAAAGATGAGTGATTGTATGTATGAATGATTATATGGGTGAATGAGTGAATCTGTGTGTAGACATAGGAATCAGTGAGTGCGTATGTAGTAACTAGTATTGGTGTGTCAATGGTTTAAAAAATTATATTCTGTATTTTACACTGGATGTAACAGAGGTTATATTAAAGTGTGAGGAGATGCATTGTATTGTCACATGAATTATATCATCAGTGATGTCATCAGTGATGTCATTTGAGATGTCATCAGTGATGTCATCAGTGATGTCATTTGAGATGTTATCAGTGATGTCATTTGAGATGTCATCAGTGATGTCATTTGAGATGTCATCAGTGATGTCATTTGAGATGTCATCAGTTATGTCATCAGTGATGTCATTTGAGATGTCAATAGTGATGTCATCAGTGATGTCACTGACCATGTCATGAATGATGTAATATGTGACATCATCAGCAGTGGATTGCGGGTGCGCGATATATAGTTAGTGCAACTAACTATATATGGAATTTCAATGGTTTTGTGTGAGTAAAATAAGGTTTTGTAAATGCTAATTCCTAACTATATATGGTCTATAACCCATGGTTTTTTCAGTGAATTTTCAAGGTTTTGTAAATGCTAATTCCTAACTATATATGGTCTATAACCTATGTTTTTTTCAGTGAATTTCAATGGTTTTTTAATAGCAAATATCAAAAGCTTTAAAATGACAAGTACGTGGTAGGTAAAAACATTTTCGTGTTTATGCACGCTGATGTGCTTTGAACGCTGCCCCCCCCTCCCTCTTTTCTTTTAGGAGTATTCTCTCTTTGCAGATAGTGAAGGGTAGGTAACGCAGGCCTTTGCCCCCGTTGTAATCCGTCGTGCCTGCTTCCCTCTCCATTTGATTGATTGTTATCCAAGCATTTACTGTTTTGGAATTGGTTCTCTTTGGTTCATTCTCTATTTACAAACAAGCACAGAGTCGCAATACTCTGTTTAGTCTTTGCAGATAGTGAAAAATCGTTAGAAAAAACAAAAGGAATCAAGCAAAATCAGTAGGCCACTAATGGGATCTCTTTTAGACCTCGCTAAAATAGAAACATTAGGAACAACCCCTCATGAGAAATATGAAACTAGTGAGAGGAACTGAGCTCAACGCCATGATGGCTGCAAGACAGCTCGGCTCCGCCGCCCACCCCGCCCAAAATAACGACAAACCCTATGCAAATATTATAAATATATACAACACACCAGCAAAGTAACAGGGTAAAATGTTTTATTAAATAACTATTTACATGGCAACCTGCTGCAACATCGATCCAAATTCATGCCGCCGTTCCCGGGATTTCTCCCCGACTACTCTGCGGCCTACGAGATGGAGAGGCCGGGGCGTTGACTAGGCGGGGCCTCCAGCCGCAACCACAGCGCCAACGATTGCTGCTGATGGAGGGGAGCCTTGCCAGTGAGAGCAACTGATCTGAAGAACAGCTGCCTGCGGTGCCTCCCTGAGCCGCTTGACGGAGGCCCCCGAGGGGCGGTGTGGTGGCGCGGACTCGGAGGGGGCGCTTGGCTCCTGCCCCCTCCCCAAGTCTTGTTGCCCTGGTATGGCCTGAGATCGCCCCCGACATAGGCGGCCGGCTCCCGGGGTCAGGTGGAACTTGTTGCCTTTTGATGCCTCTTCCATTCTGGACCTTGTCCCACAATCCGTTTGACCTGAAGACACGTCCTGCGGTGCCCTGGTCCAACCATCACATATACCTGCGCCAGAAGACGGCATGGGGTGCACTGGAAGGGAGAGGCGGCGCGAACGAGCCTCCCCACCTCCCCAGGTGGAGGTTTCTCAGCTACACCCCAGCGCTTCACTCGACAAGCTGATTTGCGCCCGCTCCTGCGGCACAGTGCCTCGCTCGGCCAGCTGAATTACGTCTGCTCTTGCTATTACAGCGTCTCACCCGCCATCCGGCTGAATTGCACCCACTCTTGCGGTACAGCGACAGGCGGCTGCCACGGAGCTCAGGAAATGGCGGTCTACTCCACAGACATGGGCCTGGCCTGCAAGGATGGCTCTGGGCAACCCTGGAACTCGGACGCTTGACTGCTAGGGCATGGGCCCCTTTCCCAAAAGCGTCCCCTCAGCCTTGAAGATTCTACAAGAGTCACCTGGGCCCCCGACTCCAGCAGACTTCCGGTGGAGAGCGACTGCCATGATTGCTCGCGGAATGGCTACGACGTAGCCACGAGGTGCTCTCATGCTGACGCCAGCTTCAGTCTGAAACATCCAGAAACAATGTAGACTACCAATTCGATCAGTTCCGGTGGAGCCCCAACGACGTATCGCGTTGTTGCGTAATGCGTCATATGACGCGCCGCGTTAGCGCACCCGGAAGTGCTCCGGTGCGCGAGGCGCAAACGCAGCTTCCCGGAAGCGATCCGGGGCGCGGCGCGGAGCGCGTAACGTAAGCATAACAGGTCATGTGACTTGTTAATAAAACTTTTCATTGGTTCATTTCACTTTTGGGTTCCTAATGATGTAAGGATAGGTCATGTGACCTAAAAATAACACTTTTCATTGGTTTAGAACTATTTTTTGTCCCAAATGATGAAAACCCCTCCTTGTTTCCTCACTCTGACTTTCATCTTTGTGAGAGGAAGACCTTTTTTCATCACTTAGCAATAGCAAGTGTTGTAGCTTCAGCTGGTGCATCCCCACCACCACCACCACCTCCTAGGAAGGGAGTACCACCTCCTCAGGTGGTGGTTGAGCAAGAGGTGCCCCCCTCCCACACCTTCTTATTGCCTGATTCGGCCAACTCAATCGATCGAGCATGAGACTCTGTTGTGATCTGAAGAACCGCTGCCTGCGGTGCCTCCCTGAGCCGCTTGACGGAGGCCCCCGAGGGGCGGTGTGGTGGCGCGGACTGGGAAGGGGCGCTTGGCTCCTGCCCCCTCCCCAAGTCTCGCTCGGCCAGCTGAGTTTCGCCCACTCTTGCGGCCTACGACATGGAGAGGCCGGGACGTTGACTAGGCGGGGCCTCCGGCTGCAACCACAGCGCCAACGATCGCTGCTGACGGAGGGGAGCCTTGCCGGTGAGAGCCACTGATCTGAAGAACCGCTGCCTGTGGTGCCTCCCTGAACAGCTTGACGGAGGCCCCCGAGGGGCGGTGTGGTGGCGCGGACTGGGAGGGGGCGCTTGGCTCCTGCCCCCTCCCCAAGTCTCGCTCGGCCAGCTGAGTTTCGCCCACTCTTGCGGCCTACGACATGGAGAGGCCGGGGCGTTGACTAGGCGGGGCCTCCGGCTGCAACCACAGCGCCAACGATCGCTGCTAACGGAGGGAAGCCTTGCCGGTGAGAGCCACTGATCTGAAGAACCGCTGCCTGCGGTGCCTCCCTGAACCGATTGACGGAGGCCCCCGAGGGACGGTGTGGTGGCGCGGACTGGGAGGGGGCGCTTGGCTCCTGCCCCCTCCCCAAGTCTTGTTGGCCTGGTGTGGCCTGAGATCGCCCCCGACATAGGCGGCCGGCTCCCGGGGTCCGGAGGAACTTTTTGCCTTTTGGTGACTCTTCCATTCTGCACCTTGTCCCACAATCCGTTTGACCTGAAGACACGTCCTGCGGTGCCCTCGCAATGTGGCCTGGTCCCTGAATGTGTGCAGGGGGACGGTATTGATTGGATCAAGATGGCGGCTTCACACAAAGCTGACTCAAGTGTTGCTGCTGATGCTATGCAGACAAAAACTGGTTTTCAGTTTGTACATTCTTCAGGATTTTTCCATCCAAGGCTGGTTGAGAGTTTGTAGAACGATGGCTTCAGACTTTCAACATACTACTCTTCAACATTCTTCATAAATGTAACAATGTGAGACTCACTAGGAGACAGGCAGTTTATCTTTCCTTTCAAAATGCTGCCAACAATATTTTCTGAATGGAAGACACCATCTTGTAGCATAAAGGGCTACCCATGATACTCGCCCATGGTGTGCATATGGACGATTTTATTGTAACTGATCCTGTTATACTTTCAATTAAAAAATCAACCTTTACTGATCCTGCAACCGTTATCACATTTAGTTTTTTCAATTAAATGGCTCGCTTGTTACATACTCCTATACCCCTGGCTTTTGAAAGACACCATCTTGTAGAATAAAGGGCTGCGTCAAGGGTGGTATTGCCCAGAATGTCTTGTTTTCTAGTGCTCGTAATGACGAAGCCAGAACTGCCAAAAGGGATTCTGGTCCTGCCGCTACTTATTGGAGACATTGAACTATACTCTGAACCTGCCTGGCCTCGACCAAAATGGCGCCAGTATGGGAGCGACTTGCAACTCCTTATGACGTTCTAGTTACTTAGCCTTGACGTTATGGGGGATGTATGCGGTCTTTGTGCACACGGCGGGCGGGGAAGGGTACTGACTGGGAATACGGACAACCCTATTGATGTCGATTTTTCATTATTGATTATTGTATTAATAAAGCTTCGAAGCAATGTTACCCATGATACTCGCCCATGGTGTGCGTATGGACGATTTTATTGTAACTGATCCTGTTATACTTTCAATTAAAAAATCAACCTTCACTGATCCTGCAACCGTTTGTCACGTTTAGTTTTTTCAATTAAATGGCTCGCTTGTTACATACTCCTATACCCCTGGCTTTTGAAAGACACCATCTTGTAGCATAAAGGGCTGCGTCAAGGGTGATATTGACCAGAATGTCTTGTTTTCTAGTGCTCGTAATGACGAAGCCAGAACTGCCGAAATGGATTCTGGTCCTGCCGCTACTTATTGGAGACATTGAACTATACTCTGAACCTGCCTGGCCTCGACCAAAATGGCGCCAGTATGGGAGCGACTTGCAACTCCTTATGACGTTCTAGTTACTTAGCCTTGACGTTATGGGGGATGTATGCGGTCTTTGTGCACATGGCAGGCGGGGAAGGGTACTGACTGGGAATACGGACAACCCTATTGATGTCGATTTTTCATTATTGATTATTGTATTAATAAAGCTTCGAAGTAATGTTACCCATGATACTCGCCCATGGTGTGCGTATGGACGATTTTATTGCAACTGATCCTGTTATACTTTCAATTAAAAAATCAACCTTCACTGATCCTGCAACCGTTTGTCACGTTTAGTTTTTTCAATTAAATGGCTTGCTTGTTACATACTCCTATACCCCTGGCTTTTGACCCTTTCCTACGCGCGGTCTGTACTACCGCCCTCGGGCGATCTATGTAATGAACAGACTACCATTGCCGAAACACAAGGGAATGCATCTCAGAGAGATAAGTCAAGTACGTGGTAGATAAAAACATGTTTGTGTTTATGCACGCTGATGTGCTTTGAACGCTGCCCCCCCCTCATCATTTAGATTACCACCGCCCATTACACAAAAGCGTACCGGGCGCTCCCCACGCAAAAAAGGCCCTTTTAAAGCCTCCACATCAAACCTAGGGGGGTCAGGGAGGATCTACTATGCCCCCTTATGGTCATTTCCCCCTTCGTTTTGGCCTCCTCTTGTCTCTCGATCCTACAGAGAGACAAGATGGCGGCTGCTCCGGACTGTTTAGAATGTTGACAGACACCGGAGAGCCAATCAGCTTCGCAAAGTTCCGTTACTCGTCAAGTACGCGAACCGGAGTGCTACCCGGAGCGCTGTCACAGATATATATATTTTTTTGAACGTTAATTTATCAAAATCCACTGGAGCACATATATTGAGACCTAGCAAAGGCACATTGGGCTAACAGTCCCTACAATTTTGCCAAGTTTCGTGCAAATCCATTCAGCCGTTCGAGCTAAAAGTGAGGCCAACCGTCCTATGGAAATTAACATGGGAAAAACGCGTTTTGGGCCCCCCCTTTTCTCTCGGCCCCCCCTTGGCAAACACCCCCCAAATTTTCAGTGGCTGCTCAGAAACAAAATGTGCCATTTTCCTGAAAATTTCAGCCAATTCCGTCCACAAGCGCCAAAGTTATTAGACATAGAATTTTCAAAAATCCCATAGAGAAAAAATCCTAACTATATATATATATATTTATTCACTGAAAAAACCATAGGTTTCAGCCACGTTATAGTTAGGAATTAGCATTTAAAAAACCTTAGAAATTCACTCGAAAAACCATAGGTTTCACACATGTTATAGTTAGCTGGACATTTCACTCATACAAAACCATTGAAATTCCCCGTTATAGTTAGTTCAGCTAACTATAACTCGCGTTCCCGCAATGCACTGCTGATGACGTCACATATTACAACACTCATGACATGGTCAGTGACATCACATGACATCACTGATGACATCACTGATGACATCATCCAGTGAATGGGTGTCTTTCTGAAAAATAAATATTTTTATATAGGTATATTTTAAGGTTGATGGAAGAATAAATGGGCAAATAAGTGTTTAAATGGATTTTTTTTGGTAAAAATAATTACATAACTGACTTAATTAATAAGTGTATCTTAGTAAAACATGAATTAAAGAGTAATGTTTAAATATTTAAATATCTGTATCAGTGTCTCACTGTGCATAAGTGGCTGCATGGGTTGGTGAGTAGCTACATGAGTGTGTATATGGGTTATTAGATTGTTTTTTGAGTATCAATATGAGTGTCTGAATGGTTCGGTGGGGGATATTACTTAGCATATAGATGCATGAATGAGTGACTCACTGTATGTTTTTTGAAGGCAGCATGTGTGCAGGACTGTATGGGTGGATGAGTGTGTGTATGGGTGTGTTAATGAGTGAACGACTGTCTCAATAGTGTCTTTATGAGTAAGTACATATGTTTTAAACTAGTATATGTGAGTATTGATGTATATAAGTGAGTATATGTGAGAGTGAGAGATTGGAAGAGTTCCTGTATAAATAAGTATGAGTTTCTATAAGTGATTGTTTAAGAAAGTAAGTATGTGTACGTTTCTGTAGAAGTAAGTGTAGTGGTGTGTGTATAGCTGTATATGCAAGTAAATGGATGCTTGATAGTGTATTTGCATGTGTGAGTCTGTGTGTGAGTAACAGGATGTATAGGTGTATGAGTACATATGATGAGTGAGTACATGTATGAGTGACTATATAGAACTGTTGGTGAATGAGTGGATGTGTAGGTAGATTTTGGAATTACTGAATAGATTGTTGTAACTGGTATTGGTATCTCCATTGTTTTGAAATTTTTAGTTTCTATTTTTGAATGTGTGTATCAAAGGTTATATTACGCTGAGAGGAGGTCTGCCACTCTTTCACAAGGATGATGTCATCAGTGATGTCATTTGAGATATCATCAGTGATGTCATGAGTAATGTCACTGACCATGTCATGAGTGTTGTAATATGTGACGTCATCAGCAGTGCATTGTGGGCGCCCAAGTTATAGTTAGCTGAACTAACTATAACAGGGGAATTTAAATGGTTTTGTATGAGTGAAATGTCCAGCTAACTATTACATGTGTGAAACCTATGGTTTTTTGAGTGAATTTCTAAGGTTTTTTAAATGCCAATTCCTAACTATAACGTGGCTGAAACCTCTGTTTTTTTCAGGGAATTTCTAAGGTTTTTTAGATGCTAATTCCTAACTATAATGTGGCTGAAACCTATGGTTTTTTCAGTGAATTTGCAAGGTTTTTTAAATGCTAATTCCTAACTATAACATGGCTGAAACCTATGTTTTTTTCTGTGAATATATATATGCGCTGGAAAACTAAACACCCACTTCCTTTACAAAGAAATGGAAAGTTTGCATCTCTGCAACCTCTCTAATTTTTCACCTTAGTCATCTTCCACTCAATCAACACAACAACCACAAATACACACACCTACTTGCTACCATTCTTCGCTGAGCTTATCAATTCTTCTTCTTTAATTCAAATTCAAAGTGCAGACCATTTATTCAGCCTTCTTGGTAACTACTACCCATGAATAGCAGTGGTTAATTTACACACTTCCGTCCTTTCTTGCGTCTTTTCTACCACACACAGGGGCAGGTTTACAAGCCCCTTGCACCACTTTTGCATCATTTTTCCCACAAGCTTGTAAATCTAACGAACTGTGTAGTTTATGCACTAGTTTTCTTCCTTAGATGTAGTACTAGTTTCTCTTGCTCCCACTGCAGAATCCAACACCCTATCTGTGTAATGACTTGGAAATTCAAAGATCCACTTCACTGACAATGCAGTGGGTAGTTTGCGTCTCTCCAGCCTTTCTTATTTTTCACGTTTATCATCTTCCACTCAATCTACACATCATCCACACATACACACATCTAATTACTGCATTCCTTAGCTGTGATTATCAACTATTCTTCTATTTTATATTCATATTCAAAGTGTAAGCCCTTTATCGAGCCTTTTTGTTGTAACTACTGTTCCAGGAATTCTGCTCATACACAGAACTATGCATAAAGACTTAGGACCTCAGTGAATTATGGTGTACCAAAACCCACCTTACTACACAAACCCCCTACCAGACTAGCAATCAGTCACTCATTGGTTCTTCGCCCTAGAGCAAAAACACCAATAACTAGTCAACCCAGAACATGCGACTTAAATTACATGAAGTAAACTGGATAACAAGAGCACTCTTTCATTATAGTCTTACACCAGTCCAAAACAAGATGTAAATAAAGACACGTTCAACTTTGAAATGTTTATTTCTAATGCCATAATCTCATGCACAGTACCTTAGATAATACAACCAAACATATTATCAGAAACAAGGTTGTCAGCATTATTACTATTCTATCAAATACAAACGGAAAAAGCATCCTATAATGTTAAATGTAAACAAATTTAAAATATACCTACATTTCACCCTCCCTACTTAACAGATTAGTTTATAACTACAGAAAGTCTCGTAGGATTACATGGGCAGACCCATACCTCTGGTAGTCAGCAGTAGTGCATCACATTCAGTGCTCCATAAACTGTCAAGATACGAATGTTCTCCAACTGTGTGTAACTTTGCCTCCACAATGCATTATGAAACGCTCAAGTATCAGAGGTGGCCACAGCTGCATATGTGTTATGGATCGAACGTGCGAGGATCATTCTGAATAAAAGACACAGTATTCAAGATAACCTTGATGTTCCATGCTCTCACTATACATACAAAACTAGCGAGGCAGTTTACAAATCTAGCATACCAAATTATTCTCATATAAACCAAAATACTCAGAGTTCTCTAACCAATATCACAAGTACGCGTTGTGTGCAAAGCAGAGCAGGAAAGCAAAAATAGCGTGTAAGCTTCTAATAAACCCATGCTAACTTAACAGGGTGTGAGTGCAAGGCTCAGCCCCACGGCACCCTTCCTTGATCGAAGCACATGATATAAACGTGGGTGAATTAGAAACGCAGAGTCCAAGCCTAAAAAGCTGAGTCAAGTTCACATTTCCCAAAAAAGTTAATCGCTCTTTTATAGAAAGCAGTAGCTAAATAATAAAGAATACGTAGAAAAATCAAAGAGTCTTAATCCAACAGCGTGTAAGCACAGTATGTAGCAACAGCCTCCAAGAGGAAGTCATTGTTCTCATCTTTTAACATTTCGGCCATCAAATTCAATAGTGGGAATGAACATACATGTTCCTCAACAACCAGAGCCTCTATCACCATCAGAGGAAAACTCGGGTCATCTTCAAAGTAACTGTGTGCCAAGAAGTCATGCGCCGCTGCAAAAACATTCCAACGTCCCATTATTCCATGTATCGCTGCTAAGGCCATAATCCCACCGCCAGAACAGAGCAATACATGAGCAACTAAGGGGCTCATCAGCTGATCATAATCCGCGTTGGGAGACACCGTACTGCAGAGTCACAAATCCAGGTCCCAGTCGAAATCGCAGCTCAGGCAATAGAAGACAGGTTGAACGCATGTGAAAAAGGAAAATCGAAACGATAATCCATAAGCTGCTCTCAATGTAGCCAGAGACAGCGCTCCGCAATAACTAAGCATTTGGTTGCGGACCAGCAACAACAGGGACATATTCTCGTCTGCTGCAAGATCTGCATCCATATTTAAGTAAACAAATTAATACAAGCACACCGGCAACTAATGTGAGCATTAAGGAGAATCCACCAAAGATGCTGGAAAAAATCGAATGAAAAAACACCAAGAAGACACCAAATATACTTTCTACAGAAGTCACAAGGCCACTGCTTCTAACTTTAAAAAGTAAGGCAACCCCGTAGTCAAGGACACATTAAAGATACTCTAAATTAACTCCCCAAAATTCAAGAGCACGTCTGTATTGAATAAATCATGCACATCTGTGCGGGTGTTTGCAACATGAAGGACAATTGTTTCTGTAGCAGATATAACAGCGACCTCTTTTTGAGACAATAGCGCTCTTATACGACTCGTTTGGTTGACTCTGCTTTTAAGGTCGAAATCGACAGCCAGATGGAAACATCCAGCTTCCCATGGAGAGGAGTTAACCAACTTTTTTTTAATCAAACCACACACTCAGTTACCGTAATCATGTAAGCGATGCGAGTAGTAGTGTCATGAGCCACGAGTCCACAACAGCAAGCTTTAAAAAGAAAAATAGGTTTTATTACTGAAGCTCCCATGAGACATCCCCCCACACCATGCCGCATAAATAGGTGCCGCTCGTAGTCGTCTGGCGAGAAGAGCTTTCCTGCGTGCAAAACCTTCACTGATTCTGCCCTTTGACCTGGGAGCCTGTGTGCTCGGTCGCTGCTGCCGGGAGAGGAGACCACGCCCTAACAAACGGGAGCGGAACTGCGAGGACCAGAGGTGCTTGCGCTCAAACATCTCGCGCACCTGGTGCCTCTTCCCGCCCCCTCATCTGTGGGACCTTCAAAACGACTCGCGGCCCCCGCTTCGCGGGAGCCGCTCGTAGTCGTCTGGCAAGAGGAGCTTTCCTGCGTGCAAAACCTTCACTGATTCTGCCCTTTGACCTGGGAGCCCGTGTGCTCGGTCGCTGCTGCCGGGAGAGGAGACCACGCCCTAACAAACGGGAGCGGGACTGCGAGGACCAGAGGTTCTTGCGCTTAAACATCTCGCGCACCTGGTGCCTCTTCCCGCCTCCTCATCTGTGGGACCTTCAAAACGACTCGCGGCCCCTCGTAGTCGTCTACGCCCTAACAAACGGGAGTGGGACTGCGAGGACCAGAGGTGCTTGCGCTCAAACATCTTGCGCACCTGGTGCCTCTTCCCGCCCCCTTCTATAAAGCCCGGTTTCCGGACGCGAACGCGGGACGCGCGCGAAGACCGGGCAAAGAGCGGGCCGTTTAAGGCCGTTAGAGGCCGATTAGGGCCGGGCTGGGCCACCCCTCTAATTTCTGGTCTAAAAACAAACCTCATAACACCTCTTAATTTGTAAGCATGTCTCCTAGAGGAACCAGAATTAAGACAGCGGCAAAAAAAGGGCAACTTACTGGCCCTATAGACAGTTTCATAACAAAGGCAAACTCTTTTATAGACCAGAGCATTTCACTCATTGAACGTAGAGTATCCCAAGACCTTTTAGAGGCTAGAAGATCCTCTATGGGTCACCTGGCAACTGCAAGAACGCCGGTCCCCCATAAGGATCAAAGACAGAGTGAGGGTGGGAATAACAAAAGACAGAGCCTCCCAAACATAGTTGACTTATCGGTCTCACAACTGTCACAACTCTCAGAATCTCAATTAACATCAGATTTAGACCTAGAAAAAACCCCAGACTTAGTCCCGCACCCCACCCCTGAGGAGATAAGACAGGCAAGAGGGAGGAAGGAGGGAGCCATAAAGAAGAAGAAACATGTAGCGACAAGCAAAACACCAATAAGCAAAACACCAATAAGTAAACCAACACCACCTATAGCAGAAGAAATAGAGAATACATTTAGTTCCCCTCTGCTGGAAAATCAGAATAGGCATACCGCGATGATACACCACTTACATGATGTATCACCTTCTACAAACCTAGTGATAGCATCTGAGATCTCGCCAACAAAGGAACCTGATCATAATTATAACATAGATTTATTAGCAAAAATTGGAGACCTTTTACAGCAAACCCTTACACCCATACAAGCCACATTAACAAACTTAGAAAAAGCAATAGCCGAACTCTCAGCTCTGATGAAAACTAAGCATAACCCTAACCGTATCCAAGAGCCACAAAAAGTACAAAAGCTAGGGGCGGCTAAGCCGTCCAACCTACCCCTTGTGGCTCAAGCTAAAAGCTCAACCCCTGCACCCACTATAACACCTAAGCCCACAAGTACGATAGTGACCAAGAAAAAAGTAGTAGACACCCTACCCGTAAACACCTTACCAGAAAAAAATAATACCCCCTGTGATACCATCAGCACAGCCATGAAAACTAAACAACCCCAAATACATAGAGAGAGGGAGAGACAACAACAGGGCGAAACACGCCCAGTAACCCTTCCGCCAGAAGCGAGCCCATTTGTTGTCATTCTGACCAGTGTTCCAGAACTGACGGACCAAAAACCCGAACCAAACTGGTCATTAAAAAACAAGATACAACATTGGCTTAGCATAAATCGCCCCCCCCCCCTATTGCTCCACAAGAATTCTAATGGTTAGAAGAGCCCCCTGGGTTGGTCAGGGTAGAAAAACAATACAGGGTGACTGTATTTAAATCACCTTTGAAGACCCTAGAATAGTGGAGTACATCTGCGCAGGGGAGGATTTAAACTTAAATGGGGGGATTGGTACAGAGCGCCTCTCTTTCTTTTATCCACCAAGATTCCCAGATGGTCCCTCCCAAAGTGACGGACCCTGGTACACAGTGGGCCCTCGCTACCAGGGAAGAGAAAGGGAAGAGTGGAGAGGGCAAGAACAGCGTAGAAATTACAGAGAACCATCCCGTTGGGAGGGCTGGAATGGAATACCACTAACGAATATGTATAGTGGCTTAGAGTGTGTGGACTGACCATCACAGCCAGACGATCAGGGCCTCCTAATTCCAGATAACCCCCCAACTCCAGACGACCCGGATACCTTTTGTAATTCACAAATCGATAATATGCCCAAAAATGAACCTCCACCTCTGACCATGATCTCCTGGAACATCGCGGGATTACGGCCAAAAGTTGAGGATGGGAGTATCATGCACCCTGTACACAGACATCAAATAGTCTGCCTACAGTAGACATGGTCGCCAACAGAACTTCACCTGTTGGGATACAAGACGTACTTTTCTCCTGCGCTGGTGGGACAAAAGGGTAGGCCAAAGGGAGGACTAAACATCTACATAGCTAACACCATCCAAAAAATAAAAATAAACACTATCGAACTGGAACATAATTTCCAGATCATTTGTCTCTCCCTACCTAAAAACGAGTCTGTTGTCCTCGTTGATTTCTATAATAATCTCGAGGAATCACAGCTCCAGAGAGTGCTGGTACACTTATACGAGAAATTAACTACCCTAAGGCAGAAACGGGGACCAAAGGGCCCAACTTCCATAATAAGGGCAGGGGATTTCAATTTACATCATTGTACCCAACCAGAGGAAAAATGTGCAGGTATGGTGACAGAGGAAGGTAATTCTCTTACTCACTTCTGTCATAATAATATCGGTGGAATAATGAACGATCTTCTATCAGATCTGGACCTCCAAGTAGTAAACACCCCAGATGGTAGAACTAAATCTCTAGAACCGACTTATGTGGGAAGGGGATTTAATACAACGGTTGACTATATCTTAATATCGGCTAGCTTGCAAACTAGAGTTAACCATTTTGAAGTCATACCCAACACCTTAAGCGATCATTCAATCCTCAAATTGGAAATGAATTTAATCCACCAACAATCCCTACCTTTGACAATAGCTAACGCACTGAGCCAGGATAATATAAATCTAGGCCAATTAAATGGGTACACAATAAAGTGGGGGAAGATAAACCCCGGGGAACTTACCAAAGAGCTGGTAAAATCGGTATATCTTCAAATCAAGAAATGTTTAGACATACTTCGCACAAATCATGAAAAAAATCAAATCCCTACTCACAGCAAAACATAAAACTGGCCCCCATCGAAATAAAGGATGGTTCAATCATGAATGCACTCAGGCTCACTCCAAGCTAAAAATAGCACTAAATAAGGATGAAAGAAATCCTCACATCATATCCACACTAAGAAAGGAATACTTTGCTATTAGAAAAAAGAGAAAGGCGGAGTTAAAGCAAGCTCTGTGGGATGAACTCCACTCTAGCGCTCAAGAAAAAAATAGCCAAGCATTCTGGAGAGTAGTGAGAGCCCCATTTTTGGTTGATGAAAATACTCCAAAAATCGAAGTTGCCATAGATGAGTCAGAATGGGTATCACATTTCTCAAAAATATTCCAAAATCAAACAACAGAACAAGAAATTGAAGATAGAAACTTAGTAGTCCCATCTTAACCCCATCCAAATAGCCTTTGAAATCTCCGAGGTCCTTCTGGACCTGAAATCAAGCAAAAACGGAAAAGCTCAAGGCCCGGACGGAGTCCCGGTAGACTTTTTTAAGCATAACACAGATCTCTGGGCCCCCATCATTACCAGGGTATGCACGGCAGCCGCAAAGAAAGGAATCCTGGAGTCCTGGACAAGGTCCGTGATGGTTCCAATTTTTAAGAAGGGCAATCGCCAGGACCCCGCCTGCTACCGTCCAATATCTTTGTTGGACTCACTGGGAAAGATAGCAGGTAGGGTGATCCTGGAGCGACTCCAGCAATGGGTGGAGGAGAGAGGTATTTTGTCTGAGCTGCAATTTGGCTTCCGGGAGGGATTTGGAACAGTGGAACAAGCCCTAAACCTCTCCATTATCATTGGAAAATACATACATGCAAAGCAGGACAAACTCTATATGGTTTACGTGGACTTGTCCGCCGCGTTTGATTGCATCTCTCACACCAAACTATGGTCTCTGCTGTCACAAATGGGGGTAGACCTGCCACTTCTGAATTTCTTAAGGGAATTGTACTCCAAACCCTCTGCTAGAGTCCGTTTTGGCACAAAGGGTGAGCTGTTGACGTCCTTCAGAGTGGAGCGTGGAGTCAGACAAGGATGTGTCCTGGCGCCTTTCCTCTTCTCCCTCTTTACTAACAACTTGGAGGTTGAGCTTCTGAAGGGCGCCCGGGACCTTCCACAGGCAAAACAACGCCCGATTCCCGCTCTACTCTACGCGGAAGCCGCCGTCCTGTTGGCACGGACCCCTCGTGAACTCCAGAGGATACTTAACAGATATTCCTCGTTTATGGGTACCCTAGACCTCCACATAAATGTGTCAAAGACCTTTGTGATGACGGCAGGCACAGGGAGGAAACACCCTAAAGATCTAACCCTTAAAAACCAAAAAATAGAGTTCACAACTGAATATTGTTACCTGGGTATCACAATAGATGATAAATTGTCCTGGAAAATGTCAGTGGAAGCAAGGAAACACTGCTTTAAGAGAGCGATAGCAGCCCTGGTGTCTTTTTCACAAAAATTGGGAAAACGACCACCCCTGGAACTACTAACAATCTACAGAGCCAAATGTCAATCAACAGAACTATATGGAGCTAGCGTATGGGGTCACACAGATGTCTCTGCCCTTCAAATTGCAGAAAATGCTTTTTTGAGGTTCCTCCTGATGGCCCCAAAGCGATCCTCAACGTACGCATGTCATGTTGAACTAGGCGTCCCATACATTGAGGATCTGGCAAGAATACAACCGCTACTCTTATGGCGCCGCATCTGGATTTCAGAAAAAAATGAACTCACCAAGATGATAGTGACAGATGCTATGACACTAGACCACGCTCTAAGAATAAAATGGCTAGCTTACATCAGGAACTTTTTTATTGACCTAGGGGTAGAAAAATACTACTCCACTCCTGAAAAGATCCGTAAACTTTCGAAAAAGCAATTAAAAGCACTAGCCCTGGGACATTTGGAAAATCTGAGACTGCAATCTGAAGCAGGCAAACCGTCTGTTCAACATGCTGTAATGGTTCAATCTACTTTTTCTATTCAGCCCTATCTAAATCTTAAGAACAGTATCTTTGATCGTTTTCTTCTGATAAGATTTAGATTAAATCTATTTCACAGGTTAATAGCTTTCCCAGTAACAAACGCATGGGATTCGACTTTACCCCCGTGCCCTTGTGACGAAAAGTCAGCACAAACCACTTTACATACAGTTATGTTCTGCAAATTTTATCATGAACATCGTAAACTCTGGTTATTGACTCTGCTAAAATCCTGGGGCTTTAGGCAGTGCCGTCCTGCCATGTTGTGTTTACAGCTCTTAGATACTGAAATCACCTGCTACCATGTTCTTAACTTTTTGAAATGCATATATAGACATAGAAAAAACCTGTAAAGTAATTTCCTTAAATCACAGTAATGTAAATAATTTGTGAAACTTATTATTGTATGTGAAATCATTCTGCATTTCAAAACTTTATGTGTTCAAATTTGTTTTTTAATGACTGATTTACTACGTATTAACATTGCTTTTATGGATTTCTAATACTGAAATTCCGAATAAAGAATTTATAATAATAATGTAAGCGATGCCTGCTAACAATTGCACAACAATCTCCATTATTTCAAAGTAAATAACTCCCGTTTCCAGCAAACTGAACGTTGTTATGATAGCAGGTGTCGGACTACCTTTCCAAACTCAGTCCAAATTAGGCGCATCTTGTTTACAAGAGCCATGCAATTGTATGTGTCTACAAATTAAGGACTGATCTGCTGCTATTGTGCAATCCTCACCATTCAGATAGACTTCTTTTCCCCCCCTCAGGCACCTATATGTAAATGGTAATAACCAAGCTTCATGGACATAAGCGCTGCCTAAACATCCATATCTGCCTATAGCGTAGTATTTCATGCAAACCTCAAACTTAAACAGGTTAAAAAATAACGTTATGATACTGTGGATAAGCCACACACCTGAATTGAATCTCCAATGAGTGACCACTTCTAACCATTCTCATAGCGCGCCCTGCGCTCTGATTTGACAGTGAGAGAGTTGTTGCACCATAGTTTATACTGCTAATCATTCTCAGCATACACTACGAATACGCTATGACGTTACGCGTCGAAACAAAGCTTCCGTGTGACGTCATGCATGGCGCCCCGAATGCGAAACATGCAGATGTTTTTAATTGTTTAAAAACATGTATTTATGTATTTAATGGACATACTAACAAAAGACTTAATCTAGGATAATTATGAAATATTTTTTTTTTACTTTTAAAAATCCTATATTACTTCTATATTGTATGAGTGGAGCTGCGTGGCCCTCCGCCTGCTGCCCTAGACTCCACCACCCCCAGACCCGGTTCATAAAACCATTAGCACGCATGTCGCTTTACCACACATGCTTTTACAATTAGTATGCATTTACCACGCATAATAAATGCATAATCTTAATAATATTTTTTTCTTGACGAACACGCGTTCTAAAGGCTGTGGCTTACGTCCTTCAAATTAGTTTCTAGGTATATGTGTGACCAAGTCTGATGAGATCGAAGGCCAAGGACAAACACTGTGGTGCCTGTAGCAGGAAATCTCATTGATCACAGAGAAAATATGCGCAGGGTAAAATGAAAGTAACTGGTATAATAAAAATAATGGAGGAAAACTACTAAAATGGTGGTTGAACAGAGTATGTAATCAACGTTTGGCGCCTCGACACTTCATTTCAAATAAATATACATACAATATGTTTATTAATATATTACAAAAGTATTGCACCGAATGACACACACGACCCGGGAAAACAAAGCGGCAAATTTAATACCTAAAATCAGGAGAGGTTTGCTTGGCGAACTTGAAGAAAAAGAAAAAAAAGTGCACTTGCAAAACAAGGCTGCGCATGCGTAGAGAGTACAACTGATGCAGGAAAAAAAAACGGAAAGTTTTACATACTATCATAGAAATATAGCTCTAAAAATTGCCCCCGGAATTTGCCCCCCGAGACCTAATGAATAAAACGGACTTCTAGTTTTTTTTCCCTTTTCCACCGTATACGAGTACCATACGCGTACGCCGTGATTTTTTATTTTAAAAAAAAATGGACTCTAAAAATCCATGTACGACCCCCTGAGCAAGCCTATAGGGTCAGAATGTTTCTACCCTGCCCCCTTTCCTTATTTCTCAACTTTGTTTTACTGTTCTCTTGTGACTTGGTTCTACCGAGGCACAAGATGGCCACCAACACTTCCTGGTTTCGAGTGTTGACAGCCAATCAGCATGCAGCTCGCGCTCGTAATTGAATGGATCTCCGTCTGCGTGTAGAACTCTGTCTCTAGATATCGCTATGATTTTACTTGTAATTTTCTCAGAAACTACTGAACGGATATACACCATTTAACAAAAAGCACAATCTGCAGACCGAACTCTACCTCTCTGCCAAATTTGGTGTAATTCCGTTCAGCCGTTCGGGCTGTAGCCCTGGCTAAAGGTCGCTATGGAAAATTGCATTGGGAAAACATGTTTTGGGACCCCTTTTTTTCTTAGCCCCCACTTGACGAATCACCCCCAAACTTTCAGGGAAGGAGCGGCACTGAGCAGGCCATTTACTTGGAGACATTTGCGAAGATTCATCCACCGGCGCCAAAGTTATTCTAAATAGAATGTTGTGGATTTCCTATGGAAAGTAGGTCCTAACTATATCTACTGGCGACCGCCAGTAGGAAATATATATATATATATATATATATATATATATATATATATATATATATATATATATATATATATATATATATATATATATATATATATATATATATATATATATATATTTATATATATATATACATATATATATATATATATATATATATATATATATATATATATATATATATATATATATATATATATATATATATATATATATATATATATGTATATATATATATATATATATATATATATATATAAGTTCCACACCTCCTCCGAGGTTGCCGGGACTCCAAGACAGCAGTGTACCCCAGGGTCGGAGGTTGCCCTGTCTTTCGATTATCAGTTTCCCAAAGCACAAGAGTTTGTGCTGATGCACTCCACTCCAAAGAAGCTTCGCCACTCCAAGATTGTGTTTGCGGAAAAGCGGGTTTATTCAACACATGGTTTCAGCATGGTGTATCAAAAATAATGGAAAAACACCCAACGCGTTTCGACGAAGAGCTTGTCTTGCTCACGTGAGCAAGACGAGCTCTTCGTGGAAACGCGTTGGGTGTTTTTCCACCCTCTCCTCCCACAACCCCAGGTAGAGGCCAGCGAAGCTGGGGGCAAAACAAGTCCCCATCGCGGTCCCCAGCAGCTGGTGGTAGATGTTGTCATTAAAGAGAAAGAAGTTCTTGGTAAGGCACGAATATGCCATATCAAGAAGCATTTCGGTGTGTAGGAGATAAGAAATAGAACGTGCTTTTAAGAAATGTCTGCAAGCCTCAATTCCCTGTTGATGAGGGATACAGGTATACAGGCTATTGACATCTAAGGTCATAAATAGCCAAGTGGGGTCCCAAGGCATGCCGTTGATTTTTTGTAGAAAGTCACCGGAGTCCCTCAAATAAGAGGGCAAATTTTGTACCAGCGACTGCAAGAAGAAATCAACATACCTGGAGGTATTTTCCCAGCAGCTACCTCTAGAGGATACGATAGGTCTCCCAGGAGGGTCTGTCATGCTCTTGTGTACTTTGGGCAATAAATAGAGGGCAGGTATTTTGGGATATCTGTTGAGGAGAAAATTAAATTCTTACCGACTGATAAGCCCTCTCTCCCTTCAATCATTAAGTTGTTCTGAATATCTGGAAACACTTAAATTGTAACTGGCCTTATTGCTTTTTTCATATTTAGTGCAATCACTAAGCTGGGATAATCCTTTGTTTGTGTACATATTGCGTGGTAACACCACCATGTTCTCCCCTTTGTCCGCTTTCTTAATGACAATACTTTTATCATTGCTCAAGGTCTTGATAGCTTTAAACTGTACATTGGTCAAATTGCATTTAACAAAATTCTTGCGTCTAGACAGTTTATCAAATTCTTACACCATTGCCTTCTCAAAAATATCAATTGGTTCATTCACAATCTGTGGTAAAAAGACTGATTTGGGTCTGAAAGCACTGCGATAATTAAAATCAATAGGTAAATCATCATTGATTAAATTAAGCATGGGATTGTCAAGTGTGTTCAAGTCTCCCCTCAGCTCATGAAGTAGATGTAAAGTTTCGACATCTCCTCCTGTGATGCTGGTGGGTTCCTGAGCCAACTCACGAGTCTCAGTGTTAGGTTTAGTTGCATACCATTTTTTTAAACGTAGTTTTCTGGTAAAATAGAAAAGATCAATTCGACTTTGGGTGTAATCAAAGGAAGAAGTGGGGCAAAAAGATAATCCAAGAGACAATACCTCTTTTTCGGCTGTGTCCAATTCCCTGGTCGATAGATTAATAAAGGTCCGTGTATCCATTATTTCCCCTTCCTTTGGCCCCTCGTCCTGGATCCCACTGGGCTTGAAATGCTGCTGGTGTTTATTGAGCTGGTTTTTCCGGCGCCTCTCCCGCCTTGACCTCGTCCTTTTGGTCCTCCTGCATTGGGTTTGTTTTGCCCGGTTAGTCTCCCTTGGGCCACCATCGCAAATTGCATTAGAAATTTTATCTTTTGGGCTCATGAGCTCCGGATTCGGTGCTCTGTATGCACTGGTTCCCGCTGTAGCAGCAGCCTGTTCCCTTGGATCACAGGGATCATTTGAAGTTGTTGCAGTTGTCTACCCCGTGGTTTGGGGTGTCGTTGGTCCTGGTAGAGTAGTCGTTGTTCGTAATGATCATATCTTTTAGCATATGTTAGTACTTGGCCGCGCTCATAATCGTTGCGGTCTCTTGTGAATTTGCTTTCCTTTTTATCTCGAATCTCTTTTTCAAGTTTTTCCAGTTTGGCATCATATTTAGACATTTCATTCTCAAAATCCTTTTCATTATCATAGAGAGCTTTGAGTTGGTTGGTTATGGCTTCAATTTCCTCAGCCAGTTTCTCACAGTGCTTGCTGGCATATTTGACGAGAATTTTCAGCGTTCTCATTGAGCAATCATGGCTGTTTCCAGCCCATTCTTCAACCATGTCTGGGTCTGGGTCCGCGAATGTCGGAGTTGTGTAGATTCGCAGTCCTCTAGGCACCCTATTAACTTCAATGTATTTTTGAAGGGTGGTAGCTTCCCACCATTTGTTCTGTTCGGTAACTAGGAGTTTCCAGAGAGTGTTCCACAGTCCCTGTCTGCTCGGTCCGCTGCTCTTCTGATTAGCATTCTCAGAAGAATTGTTGGTCGTGGGGGATCCGAGATCAGTAAACATACGACTGGCTGCTTCGTATTGCCGTTAGTTCCTACTGGATGCCATTGTGTGGTTAAGTGTTGAAGTCAATGCGGCGAATATGTGCACCCGCCCGCTAAGCTCTCATGGAACACTAACACAAAGATATGTGTTACGTGTATCTAGCCGCTTGCCCTTGAAACAGTGGACGCTGTGTTATGCACTTGTGAATAACAGTATGTAACAGACTGTCTTGTATTCGTAACGAAAATATACGCCAAACAGATGCATTCACTCACCCGGTAAAGTTGATTCAAGCAACAATACGTTCGGTTTACACTGTTCATTAAGCACCGTTACGTTGGTAAACTTGTTCCCGTTTTGAAGAAGTATTCTCCGCAAAACTCATATGTTCATCTGTGCTGCAGCGTCTTGTTGACACAATGGTTCCGTGTCAAAGTTCAAGGGCGGGCGGGGTTCCTTATACAATACATATATTTATATATATTACCTACTGGCGGTAGGTAATATAATATAGGTTTCATTTGCCTGCTATACACTTATATTTTCATGGTAAAGGCATGCGTGGTAAAGGAATTGCATGGTAAAGGCATTGCCTGGTAAAGGACGCATGGTTAAGGCAAGCAGGGGTAAAGGCATGCATTGTAATGAAGAACAACCAGGGCTGGACACAGTAAATCACTGCATCATTCTTAGATCGGGTGCAGTGCTTTATGATGCAAGGCAATGGCTGCATTCTTCTAAAGATGTCAAGATGTGTGATGCTGATTAACACTTCTTGCCTTAAGGCTGTACCATCTTATATCACCAATGCAATAGTTTTCACCAGTGGTGCTTACTTAATTCAAAACTGACAATTGTTCATGTGTTTATAATGTTAAGGTTAGTGAATTCTAAAAAAAATAGATGATGAATACCATTGAAAGTTCTCAGTAGAGAAATTTTAGTTATAAAACAATCCCCCAAATAGCAATACATAACAGTGGAGCTCCTCATGGAAGTATGATTCGAATTTAGTTTAAATAATCTGTACATAAGGGGAAAGGGTTCATGGGAAATGCAATGTACAGCTTGTTCCTTACTTGAAATATGTCTTTGAGCTCAATATTAGTCACTAGTACGTGCTTGCAAACATGTTTAGGCTCAGGGAGATTTATTTTGTTTTGTGATCACTGCATTCCATCTGGCTCTGTTTTTCCATTAACATTTATAATGGTTCTGAAAACCAGTCAGTATGTGATGACAACTGAGAAATCAATGTAGTTCTTTTCATTCAAGCAAATCGACTAATTACAGCATCCATAATGCCCTAGTCTGGATAAAGAGAATGTTTGTATTATTAAAATAAGAAGAGATAAGCTGTCCCAGCAGGGGGAAAAAAAGAAATATAGGGTCTTGTATTATTGCGCATGCATTGAATGCTTTATGAAAAACCTTAGTTATAAAAAGTATAATACCAAGTATTGGCAAAGCTAATCGCTTTCGCCTTATAAAAAAAAGCAAGTAGTGAGCTATAGGGTTTGCCATTGCTTGTTTCATTTGTTAGAGGAAAAAAGTAGACGCATGGTATAGTATGAGTCACCATGTCACAACCCATATGCACACCACTGCAGCCATTTTAGAAAGGCTTTTTCATTAAGAAATTGTGGGGCATATTATCAAGATAGGGCCTTACATTATTGCCGCTTTTATCGGCAGGAAACTGCCGATAAAGCGGCGGTAATGAGCTTGATAATATGCTCTATGAATTCCAATCGAAGCCCATGTTACAAGTCTTCACATCTAACATGGGCTTCGATTGGAATTCATAGTGCATATTATCAAGCCCATTATCGCCGCTTTATCGGCAGTTTCCTGCCGATAAAAGCGGCGATAATGTAAGGCTGTGTTTTTGAAAAAATTTGAAAAAACATAAACACCCATTCCAAGAAGATTGCTGTTGCTTTCTCTGCGTCATGATACACCAGCAGCCATTTCGGAGGGAATTGTAAGATGAATTCACTGTTTGAAGATAGTCAATTGCCATTTTCATGTGATGCATTAATGAACACAGAAAGCATGGGAACGCAAAGAGAAACGAGTGGTCCGGTGGCAGTTAACAGCTGCCTCGCCCTCTGCAAAAATTTGATTTTTTTAATGAATAAAATATTGATCAGGAAATAGTGGGAGCAATGGAGGAGACGTGGTGCGGGAAGGATGAGTTAGAAGCTAGAGGCCCAGAAGCCCTGTGCAATTGCTAGAACCTCTCCAATAATAAATAAATAAATACATTAAAAAATTCAGCAGTAGAGGGACAAGTTGTGCAATGAGAACAAGGTAAAGAGAAAATTCTTCAGAGGTGGGGCAAACAAAGACTCGGAGGTAAGCTTTTGAATAAGAAGCAGTGGAATTAGATAGACAAGAAAGCCTTATCTTACCAATCTTTTCGATGGTGCCTTTGCCGCCAGGACTGCGACCTCCTTCCTGTAAGAACACTACAGTTCGTCTTCTTTCCAAATCGCCTACAATGGATTGTTTGATCCCTTCTGTTTCTGCTCTTCCATTCTTCTCTAAGCCTGGTTAATGACATGCACATTTCCAACTGTATATTTATCTCAATTAAACTAATTATTTCTACTTCTAACCAATCTAGTTTCAACTCTTGCAATTATTTCCCTTGTGGAAGACTTTGAAACATTTCTTGTTTCTTTATTGTTCTAGAACAGCAGCTTTTTATCTTTTTACTTCTGCTGACCCCCTACTGAATCCTTACGTGTTTCCTGATCTGGGGGCCTGAGACCCCTAATCCAGGCTCCCATAGCGGCAGGGAGGCCGTCAATGGTTCCACTGTGCCAGGAGGCACTTAAAGGCTGTTTTGCACTCCTGCGGGGCGGGGCGTGCGGGGAACGCCATCCGGTCCGTCTGAGCCCATCATCGCCAGGAAGAGGCTAGCCTGTGACAGCTATATTTAATTTTACTTCCGGGCTCCTGCTACTCTTTGTGAGTGAGACATTTTATTTGTTGGCCTGTACTTTCTGAAAGCAGCATGGGTAAAAGGAAAGCGGTGGTTTCCAACTATGCCTCCTATAATCATCTCTTGGAACCCAATCAAGCTGGTTTCAGGGCTCATCATAGCACGGAAATGGTCATGCTCTCTGTGCTGGATGAACTGAGACTCAGGGCAGACAAAAAAATGCCCTGTGCCCTGGTGCTGCGGCATTCGATACCGTCAATCATGACCAACTATTGTCGCGGTTGGGGGATCTTGGCATTCAGGGCACAGCCCTTGCCTCGCTCACCTCCTTTCTAAAAAAACGCTCTCAGAGAGTCCAGCTGGCAGATTTGGTATCCAACCCAACTGTTCTTTCATGCTGAGTCGCCCAAGACTCAGCATTATCACCCCTCCTCTTTAATGCCTATCTACAGCCTTTGATCGCCGCACTGAACCAGATGGAGTGCCGGATTTACAACTACGCTGACGACACTCAAATTATTATCCAAATTGACAGCTTTTCAACTGCAAACATAAGAATGCAAAACATCCCAAAATTCATGGTCAATTGGATGTCAGCCAACTCACTGAAAATAAACCCTGATAAAACAGAGGTACTGGCGGTTACCTCGGCTTTCAGTCCATGGAACAACCTCTTCTGGCCGAAAGAGTTCGGGCCTTTTCCTGAACCGGCAGTGGCTGTGAAAAGCTGCAGAATAAGAATTGATGCCAAACTATCTATGACACAGCAAGTCTCAGTAGTCATAGGAACCTGTGTTGGCCTCCTGAGACAACTGCGTAAAAATGTCTCCACTCCTTACCTTTGCCACGTTCAGACGGGCGGTCTCAGCAATGATCCTGTTGCGTCTAGACTATGGCAATTCTTTGTATGCTGGCCTCCCACAACAACTGTTGACCAGACTACAAATCGTTATGAACGACGCAGCCAGACTAATTTTTAAAAGACCAAGACAGGCCCACGCCACACCCTTACTACGAGATCTCCATTGGCTCCCAATCAGGCAGAACATTAAATTGAAGGGCCTCCGCGTCACACACAAAACCCTGTACAAGTGCTAAGTTACATCAAGAATCGTATTGTTCCCTATGCTCCCGGTAGGACTTTGCGGTCAGCAGAGACCACTCTTCTGGCCTGCCCCCGCTTCAAACTGTCCTCCATGGGAGGGCGAGCGTTCTCAACCATCATCTCATTGGTCTGGAAGAGCCTTCCAGTGAGCATCCGCAAGGAAGCAAATCTCCTCCCTTTCAGGAAGAAGCTTGAAACCATGCTCTTCCTGGAAGCATTGGGCATGATCTAAGCAGCCCCCTACCCGCCCCATCTCTCCACCTAGTTCAGGTTTGCCCTCCGACAGCGCTTAAAGACCTTCGGGTGATAATGCGCGCTACAAATCAAAATTACAATTAAATTACAATTATTACTTCTCCCTCGATTGATTAGATGCTTCAAAAAGCAATAGGGGTAATTGCCACGGAAATTGAACTTACTGAGAGGTGTCTATCTCTGGGATAATTTGACCTTGTAGAGGATCCTGGCCTTCACTTTTTATCTACCTTCACAACAACTACAGAGGCCGCTGACCAACAAACCAATAAGACAACTGTTGATCATAGTAAGATGGATAAATGATGTGCTCACCAACATAGTAATGGCTCAAGGCATGAAAGCATGAGAGATAAAGTAAGCCCCTAAAAAGCAAAACAACTGTAAAGAAGAAAACAACCATTGATGGGTCTCATGCTGATTTTGTACATGCTTCTCCTTGGTCCACTCTTACTATTACCAACAAGGAGGCCTGTGAAGCCAATGTAAAACCTTATTGGCTGGATAATCTTATGGAGACTATAATTGACCTGGTCAAGAGAATCCAGTTGGACCATCTTTCCCCCGTAATGGCCAAATTAGCAGAGATCGACCTATTTATTAAAACAGCCTCCAGACAGTTTCCAAACAAGGACATATTGACACCAAACATGGAAGTTTCGTCCCGGGAGCCAATGACTAACTTATCCCTTGCACAGGAGACCCAAGGTACTCCTATATCTAATAACATAGCTGGGCCTCGTAAAAATATGTCAATTAAACCTAGAGGAGGGGTTAACAAAGATTTGTCAAAATTTGATCCAGAGGGCTTCTATTAAAATGGGACTTCTAGAGAATGGAGAAGACAGGCCCCTTCCAAAAGAATCAAGGAATCTCCTGACTATCAACCTTCTCCCAGTGGCAAGTCCTTTTCTCATGTGGTGGTCATGGCTGGTGTTTCAGGGTTGAGGGACGGCCAACATCAGTCTCACATGGCCCTGAAGAATAAGTGTCTAAACTGGCTGTGAAATTATAAGGATTACCCGACTGCAATGGCTAATTACATTATTTTTACCCATCAAGTAAGATGGATTGGAAGGCGACCGAAAGATCATCAAGGCGATTGTGTGATCTTCAACTTTAGGAACCCTGCAATGGTCTACAAATTCTTCTTCTTCTGCTGGGGTATTTCTATAAACCTTCTACTGGCATCAGAGGGGGAGAAAAAGTAAATCCTGCATAACAACTATCCGCCTTCTCCAGTATCCTGTTCCCACCAGCCTCCAATGGGCGGCTTTCATTTTAATGTGCCAGTGCACAACAGGTTTGGAGCATTGTACCCTGTCAATTGAGTCAAAGATGTTGAAAATACCCTATTTATGAATTATTCTCTGACTGGTCCTAGAATGGAGTATACCTGTAGCCTCAAGGAGCATAAGGGCCCCATCGCCATTGAATGAGACTGAAATGGACATTGCCTGTGTAGTAATCTTATGGTATGGTTACTCGGGGTTGCCCCTCACCACCCCCCTTTCTCAATTTAAAAATCAGGAAAACCTCTTTAGCAAAGGCAGGGAGGGGTTTGTTGGCAATATAGAACTCCCAGACACTGGTACTTTACTATGCAATTTATTAAAGCTACAGACTCCTGAAACTCTTGCTCTCCATGTCCTTGAGTGGGTCCCTGAAAAAGAAAATAATGTCGAGGACAATTATAAAGAAAAACCCACCAGGATAAATCTTATAAATGGAGAATATTTTCCTCTTAATGTGATTTCTTGGAATATAGTATCGACAAGGACTAGTCAATAGTGACCTGTATAGGACTCTAGACTGTATTATCTCAGCAGGCACCTAGTAGGTGTTCATGAAGCCCTCATGCAAAAACCACAGGTGATGGACAGAATGCACAATAATGTCATACATTCACCCCAGTACAGAGATCTGGGCCTAAATCCATCGTTTTCTGACCCTGTGCCTCATGGGAACAGTCCAGCCCAAACTGCCAAGCCATGCCTTCCCTGGACCGGAAACAAGCTTCCGAGGACCGGTTTCTGGCATTCCAGCTGTCTTCAGCCCGGCTTGCTTGAATCCAGTGGTGTGGAGTGCATGGGACTCACGTCTGAGCATACCCATCCCACTCGGGGTGACAAATGCATCCTAGTTGGTGGCGTGCTTCATCATCGGGCCCACCCAGTGACACCTAGCTTGTCCCGGGTGTGCTATGACGCCTGATTACAGTGGAGCAGGTATGTTACTGAGAGTGCAGTGTGGTGAGTGAAGATGTGAAAGTTAAAACGGCCTAGGGTGATCCCAGTACCCGAGGGTAAATTAAATTTTAATGACTGGGTCTTCGTGGGCGGTTAAAAACAAGGCAGTGGGACGTTATGGCGGTGGAGTTAAGACCACCTACGTCCAGTGTAGGTCGACATGTTTCAGCCAGTGCCTTAATTATGCTGGCTTTCCTCAGGACCAAGGTAGTGTGTGCAATAGTTAAAATTATATTTAAGTGAGTGTGAACGACTAAGTGTCGCACTCGCTAAGGTGCTCTTAGTGTATAAGGGGATTCCCTCATCAAGCATACGCTGGCGGTTTGCCTGGTGTGCCTCCTGGAGTGACTCTGCAAGGGGATTGACCGAGATTGTCAGTCAAAGCCTGCGGGGTACCTGTTGTGCAGTCGTCAGCGTCCGGATGCTGACGACGGCACAACAGGTACCTAGTTTATAAAAGGTTTCATCACTAGGCCACTAGCCTCCATTTAAACAACCAAACTACAAACTCGAGACTGGAACCGAGGGAGAAGGCACACGCTGCTCGTGACCAAAAACAAATGGGTTGTGGACAATGAAAAAAACTTCCCTGATGGCCCGTTGATCATGATGCATAGAAGGATTTGACTGCTATCCTTCATAATAAGGCCATTTATGCCTCGCACATCTGAAGTTCTGAATACAAAGTTTTGAGAAAAAGGATTTGACTACAGTTCTCCGTAATAAGGCCCCTAATGCCATTTACACCCGAAGCTTTGAAAATATATTTTTTTAAAAGTCCTGAGAGAAAACCTTGAAAAAAACGTATTAATATCTTTCGCCCTGAAGAAGTCCTACGGACGAAACGCGTTGGCTACGTTTTTTACTTGAAGACTTTCAATAAAAGCAAGATAGAAAACTTTCAGTCCTACTGAATTGTTTCTTACGGATTACTGTTTTGACTATCACTGTCAACTGTACATTGTGTGGGGTGCTGTACCATTGTGCTGTATTATAATTATGTTGGGAGTCTAGGGGTATATGACTTCAGGTTCCTAGCACCCACAACAAATGTATTATACCACAATACATTGGATAAAGTGCAGCTTTCTTCACCCTATACCCCTGGTCTAGTGTTTTGAACTGTTATTTTCCCCATTAGTTTTAATGAGCAATCAATTTATTAAGCGAGCTATACTGAAAGTATCTCCACTGTGTTTATCTACTGTTTATGAGATGTTTGCATGTTAAATGTTTATGAATGTTTTTGCACGTTTAGGATTTTGCCCCTGACGAAGAGAATACCACTTCCCGAAATGCATTGGGCTGCGCATCATCAGAATTTATTTAGTTCATGACCACACATGACACTAAGATGTTTCTTGTCCTGTTGGTGGTAAAACAGTACCAAGTTTATTGATTGTGAGCAAATAGTATTTCATCAAGAATATGAATGTACAGAGATACATGTGTTATGAAACTGCAAACAGCAATGTAATTGTTAAATATACAGTAAGATTATGAAAATTGTAAATTTCATCAAATACTAAAAAGAATATGAATATATGTATATATTAGTTTGTTCATTTACTTTTAAGTTTTTGATTATATAACTGAAAATATTCTTTTCAAGGAACAGTGCTCACTGCAAGTAGGCCTCTGTCTCCATCCCTAACTGTACCATTAATGCAATCAAGAAGTAGGCACCATTGGCAATACAAATTAATGCCTTGGTGTTAAATTGCTGAAATCTTTACCCTATCACATTTGCTAGTCACACACCCAAGAATCGGTGTTGCCAAGTGCGAACAATACAAGTATTGAATGCTGGTGCCATTTTCATCTCTTTCCTCCAATCAACACTTTGCTATTGACATTGTCAAGGTGACAACAAAGATTTTTCTTAGACTGCACCTGCGGCAGAGTCAGACCCTTGTCAGGACCCTACTTGCCTGCCTGCCCCAAACACCAATAAACTTTCTCTAACCAAAGAGGCCGAACTGTGACAGAGAAAGAAAATCAATACACCTTTCAAACTGGTATATAGGTAATGCGCTCAATTTAAAAAGGAATATGAAAAAATATTTATGTTGCGTTGTTTATCCCCAAAGTGTGCACCTTTAGAGAGGATTTTTTGTTTGCATTGTTCCACATGCCATATTGTCTTTTATATGTTGGACTGTGTCGCTTTTGTGAAAGCGTACGTACCACCATAGAGCACACGGCTAGACAAAGAACCCATGGCGCATTATAGTCAGTCTCAATACAACTTTTTTGCTTCCTTTTAAAAGAGACAACAGTTATCACAAATCTATCTCTAGAGGGTCGCGGGCACAGCTACTTGAAAGTCGTTTCTATTTTTATATGCACCTGGATCTTTGTTCTCTGGATCTTACTGTTTGTGTTTAAATCGTGAAAGTTTTGCAGATTGCAGAGGTTTACATGTAGTTGACAGAAGTGCTCGGCTCGGGTAAATGAGGTCACATATGCTGCATACATTACACCACTGATGTTGCTCATCCTGGCTTCTCGCTAACCAGAAGGGACATTGAAATAGGCTTCTAAGGGTGATGATGTCTCCATCGGTTAGGCTCGCTGGACTTGATGATCCAGTCGAGAAAATGAAGTATGTTCTGGACGGTGGTTCTAGATGTTTGTATTTTATAATGTTATTCCGTGTGAAGACTATCTGCCTTTGTTACCTTTACTCTAATGTTTGGAATACAAGGCAGTGATAAAGATGAAGATAGAGCGCGTCCTTCTGCTGTAGCCTGTAGCAAAATTGCAGGGGGGGGGGCACTTCTTGAAGGTGTTGCATAAGAGAAGGACGTGGCAGAGAAAAGTGGATGTTATAGGGGGGAATTAATGGAAGGGATGAAAAGGATGAAGAGTATTCTGCCTATGCGCGATTTGTTTGCAGTTAGTGGAGGAAGGGTCAAGAAGGATGAGGAGTTGTTTGCCGGTGAGTTATTTGTTTACAGGAGGGGCAGAGAAGGATGAGGAGTCGTCTGCCCATGAGTGATTTGTTTACAGTGAGTGGAGGAGGGGTTAAAGGATGTGGAGTTGTTTGCCTGGGAGTGATTTATTTACAGGAGGGGCAGAGAAGGATGAGGAGTCGTCTGCCTCTGAGTGATTTGTTTACAGTGAGTGGAGGAGGGGTTAAAGGATGTGGAGTTGTTTGCCTGTGAGTGATTTATTTACAGAAGGGGCAGAGAAGGATGAGGAGTCGTCTGCCTCTGAGTGATTTGTGTACAGTTAATGTAGTTATGAAGGAAGGGATGCAGTCTGCCGATGAGGGATTTGTTTACAGTTATTGCAAGGAGGGATGTAGTCTGCCTATGAGTGGTTTGTTTACAGTGAGTGGACGAAGGGATGTAGTCTGCATATGAGTGATTTGTTTACAGTGAGTTGAGGAGGGGTTAAAGGATGTGGAGTTGTTTGCCTGTGAGTGATTTATTTACAGGAGGGGTTGAGAAGCATGAGGCGTTGTCTGCCTCTGACTGATTTGTTTACAGTTAATGTAGTTATGAAGGAAGGGATGTAGTCTGTCTATGAGTGATTTGTTTAGGAGTTAATGGAAGAAGGGGTGTAGTCTGCCTGTGAGTGATTTGTTTACAGTGAGTGGAGGAAGGGATTTAGTCTGCCTATGAGTGATCTGTTTACAGTGAGTGGAGGGAGGGTCAAGAAGGATGAGGAGTCGTCTGCCGATGAGTGATTTGTTTGCAGTTAATGCAAGGAGGGATGTAGTCTGCCCATGAGTGTTTGTTTACAATGAGTGGAGGAAGGGATGTAGTCTGCATATGAGTGATTTGTTTACAGTGAGTGGAGGAGGGGTAAAGGATGTGGAGTTGTTTGCCTGTGAGTGATTTATTTACAGGAGGGGCAGAGAAGGATGAGGAGTTGTCTGCCTCTGAGGGATTTGTATACAGTTAATGTAGTTATGAAGGAAGGGATGTAGTCTGCAATGAGTGATTTGTTTACAGTGAGTGGAGAAAGGGATGTACTCTGCCTATGAGTGATTTGTGTACAGTTAATGTAGTTATGAAGGAAGGGATGTAGTCTGCCGATGAGGGATTTGTTTACAGTGAGTGGAGGAGGGGTTAAAGGATGTGGAGTTGTTTCTGCGTGTTTTATTTACAGGAGGGGCAGAGAAGGATGAGGAGTCGTCTGCCTCTGAGGGATTTGTTTACAGTTAATGTAGTCATGAAGGAAGGAATGTAGTCTGCAATGAGTTATTTGTTTACAGTGAGTGGAGGAAGGGTGTAGTCTGCCTATGAGTGACTTGTGTACAGTTAATGAAGTTATGAAGGAAGGGATGTAGTATGCCGATGAGGGATTTGTTTACAGTGAGTGGAGGAGGGGTTAAAGGATGTGGAGTTGTTTGCCTGTGAGTGATTTATTTACAGGAGGGGCAGAGAAGGATGAGGAGTCGTCTGCCTCTGAGGGATTTGTTTACAGTTAATGTAGTTATGAAGGAAGGGATGCAGTCTGCAATGAGTGATTTGTTTACAGTGAGTGGAGGAAGGGATGTAGTCTGCCTATGAGTGATTTGTGTACAGTTAATGTAGTTATGAAGGAAGGGATGTAGTCTGCATATCAGTGATTTGTTTACAGTGAGTGGAGGAGGGGTTAAAGGATGTTGAGTTGTTTGCCTGTGAGTGATTTATTTATAGGAGGGGTAGAGAAGGATGAGGAGTCGTCTGCCTCTGAGTGATTTGTGTACAGTTAATGTAGTTATGAAGGAAGGGATGTAGTCTGTCGATGAGGGATTTGTTTAAAGTTAATGCAAGGAGGGATGCAGTCTGCCTATGAGTGGTTTGTTTACAGTGAGTGGAGGAAGGGATATAGTCTACATATGAGTGATTTGTTTACAATGAGTGGAGGAGGGGTTAAAGGAACTGGAGTTGTTTGCTTGTGAGTGATTTATTTACAGGAGGGGTTGAGAAGGATGGGGAGTTGTCTGCCTCTGAGTGATTTGTGTACAGTTAATGTAGTTATGAAGGAAGGGATGTAGCCTGCTGATGAGGGATTTGTTTACAGTTAATGCAAGGAGGGATGTAGTCTGCCTATGAGTGGTTTGTTTACAGTGAGTGGAGGAAGGGATGTTGTCTGCATATGAGTGATTTGTTTACAGTGAGTGGAGGAGGGGTTAAAGGATGTGGAGTTGTTTGCCTGTGAGTGATTTATTTACAGGAGGGGTTGAGAAGGAAGAGGCGTTGTCTGCCTCTGAGGGATTTGTTTACAGTTAATGTAGTTATGAAGGAAGGGATGTAGTCTGCAAAGAGTCATTTGTTTACAGGTAATGGACGAAGGGATTTAGTCTGCCACTGAGTGATTTGTTTACAGTGAGTGGAGAAAGGGATGTAGTCTGCCTATGAGTGATTTGTTTACCGTGAGTGGAGGATGGGTTAAAGGATGGGGAGTCGTTTGTCTATGAGTGATTTATTTACAAGAGGGGTTGAGAAGGATGACGAGTAGTATGCCTATGAGTGAGTTGTTTACGGTTAATGGGGGAAGGGATGTTGTATGATTAGAGTGATTTGTTTACAGTCAGTGGAGGAAGGGATAAGAAGGGTGAAGAGTTGTCTGCATATGAGTGATTTGTTTAAAGTTAATGGAGGAAGAGATGTAGTCTGCCTGTGAATGATTTCTCTACAGTAAATGGAGGAAGTGATGTAGTCTGTCTTTGAGTGATTTGTGTACAGTTAATGGAGGAAGGGATGTTGTATGTCTATGAGTGATTTGTTTACAGTGAGTGGAGGAAGGAATGTAGACTGCTATGAGTGAATTGTTCACAGTGAGTTAAGGAAGGGGTTAGAAGCATGAAAATCTGGCTTTTAAGTGATTTGTTTACAGTGAGAGAAGGAAGGGGTTAGATGGATTAGAATCCTTCATTGAATGATTTGCTTGCATAGAATGGATGACGGGATGAGTCGGATGACTAGTCTGCCTATTAGTGATTTGTTTACGGTCAATGCAAAGATGGCGTGTTGCTAAGGGAAATAGGTTACCATTTGAAACTAATGTAAAGAGATTGATCAGAATGACTGTTGGATGAGAGAGATATCTGGATGTAGCAGACAAGATGTGATCCTTCTGGTGCCTACATACAAGTTGCTGTTCACAGCAGGAGCACAGTAGATACACTAGTCAGTGTTTCAGTGCAATTAATCCGTGCAGCCTTTATTACAGCATTTGTTTGTTTTATGATTGTGAGTTGCAGGTACGTCTGAATTTTTACTGCTTTCATTTTTTAAATGAATGTATGGTGGATGCCTATTTGAGTGCTTCTGTGCAGAAGAATCTTGAGTTGCCAGTGAAGAAGCAACTATGATGTCTTCAATAGAATGTTGGCCCTGAGGAAAAGAGCATGTGAAGCAGTTGAGTGTAGGAGACTGACGAGATAAGACTAGCAGTAGAAGTAGAAAAGGGGCAGAGATCAAGAGCCACAGATATTAGACATGCTGGAATATCATACAGACATATTAAAGTGTTATGCTCATAATTATTACATTTTAGAGATCCTGCTAATAGGGTTAATGAGGAGTATCCATAGTCTATGCAACTTGAATGTGGGTTGAAACACTGAGTGGATAAACTCAATCCTTTATCAGGCAGAGGTAGACAAGTAGAGTAACAACTGTAATAATAATATTAATATTAACAACAATGATAATACATTCATAATATAACTTCATAGTAAAATAAAGTGCAGCTAGTTTTTATGCCCTTCTGAATCAGTCCAAAGAAGATGTACTTCTTACATTGTGCTTTAAACCGAAAATGAGTCTTTGATGTCGAAATGTCCCCTCTCCTTTCCTTTCAACTATTCTGGATAAATTCCTCTCTTTACATTATTATTTACTATTCCTGCCTGAGGGGCAGGCAACAAAGGCCCTCTTTAGAGCTATTACTGCCTCACTAATAATCTGCTTTATATTTTCATTACAGCAAGGAAAGAAAGGGAAGAAATGCATATTACCAAAGGACATAGATTAAAAACGCACAATACACTGGAAACTGGATGACCCATAAATTATTCTAGTCATCTATCATTCATGAGGAATCATAAATTATTTGACTCAGATTTCCAAAAGCCCTATTCATGTATTATTAGTGACATATTCAAAGTAAAGAGCCAATCATAGAGTCAATACCTTTATAATTTGGGGAAGAAACTTTCATAAGATGTGAAAATAACCTTGGCTAATAATTTATTAGGGAACCAAAGCTTAGAAATTAGTGACACCTTTAGAATGCATATTCACTGGTTCTATCATGGCTTCTGTAAAGATTTTAATTGAGAATATGTTGAAAATAATTACTATAAAGCCTTTTTTCTGATCAATAAAAGTGGGAACGGCAATCATTGTCATGAACATAAAATATGGAGAAGTGCTGACTAAAGAAGCAAAGTACAGCATAGGTGTTTAGAAAACAGAGAGAATCCTCCGCAAGGAAGTGACCACATCATATATCCTTGTACCGTCACTCCTATCACTCATGAAAAAAGAAAGAGTTCTGCTGTTGTATTGCTGCACTTGCTTGCCACAGTGCATCAAACACAGAAGTGGAGGTGGGAAAAGGGAAGGAGCATGTCATGTTGACAGTTGCGGCCGCCCCCCAAAAAAATGGTGCGGCGGGTGTATGGAATGCGGGAGGGGGAGTGCAGGAGGGAGACGTGCAGGGGGGAATGAGTGTGTTAGAAAATAAAAAAGTAACATAATAACTCACCGCAATGTGCCAGCCGCCTCTCGCGTCCCGCTTCCTCTTCTCTTCCTCGTCCCAGCAGACACTAGGACCACCACCTTAGAGACTCCCATCCAATCTCCGCACTCTAGGAGAGCAGCGTGGGGATTGGCCTGAGCAGGCTAAAAAGAAGCTCTGCTCAGGTCAGGGAGCCTGTGAAGGTTTCCCCAGCCTGTCTGTACAATGCAGCCAGGCTGGAGAAACCTAAGTGTGCATGTGTGTTTTGGTCAGCCTGAGACGGTCAGCCAAACCCATACGCACACTTGGGGAGTGCAGAGAGCACTCCTCCTCCTGTGCCCCGCCTCTCCATGCACAAGCTGGCTTCAAATGAAAAATAAAACGATGCCAGAACATCATTTTATTTTTCATTGGCTGGCTCTTGGCCAAGCAGTGAGACGATGCTCCTCCGCCATTGTGGAGGAGCCGCCCCTGCATGTTGCTCACTTCAATAAAAAGACTGTTGCAAAATGACCGGTGTCTCGAAATCATCACCTCAGTATGATATCTGTGAGATGTCAAGAGTAGAGTGTATACCTGAGAACAGCTGGTCGACACATTTCCACTGCAAAAATGACAGACCGATGCTTATGCTTAGTTCTCTGCTGTTGTACCTTTTGACAGCCCACTCTGTCAGCAACGTTGAAGATGGTTCTTTTCCTGCTCCATTGAAATAGCGACTAAAATAGATGTGCGGCCCTCCTGAGCATGCTGCCTTGACCACAGCAGCAAAAAGAGATGTTGATGTCCAATTCTAAGGAACATATGCTGGGTGTGCTGTCATTCTTTCTCATCATGAATCCCTAAGATAAGTAGGTGGGCAAGGCTAATCTTTCTATAAGGGGCCAGAGGACCACAGTTTTAGGGCACCTGAAAGCTACCTTTTTCAATGTATGGGGAGCGCGCCAGCAAACAAAATTGTCTTACAAGGAGAGCTGACGATTCTTGCATTGTACCTATTTGTGGGGACAATCCATCTATAGCAGAAATATCTATAGAATTGGAAGGTTACCACCAGGATGGTTTGAATACTGACTTTTGGAATTTATCGTATCGTTGCTCATTTAGGCTTTAGAAGGTTACCTGGCAAGCCACATATTCAGAGAAGGAGATTCTTCTACACCAGTGATTCCCAAACTGTGGTCCGCGGACCCCCAGGGGTCCCTGACACATTCCCAGGGGATCCGCAGGCAGCAGTCTTAAAAGCACAGAAAAGTATCTTGCATAATTAGCCATTTGTTTTCAAAGAACAATTAAAGTGTTGAGATAATGCCAGTGATTAATGTCCCTGCTGGAGAGAGACAAGAGTTTTGTCCAGTGGCAGCTTGACTTATCTAATGTAGCACAGAGGGTTAATATGCCTACTGCAAAGAAAGTGTACCATGCATTTAAAAAAAAGTATTTTATATGCATAGGTCAGTGGGTTACTGCTTTTGTCACAGAGATTCTTTTGCTACTGTGCAGTTCATAAGTGACAATCTTAATCTAGCACAGTGACCTATAGACTGTCATCAAACAGCTGCTTGCAAACTGCAAGTTACAAGTTAGTGACTTATGTTTTTCCCATTCTTTCATTATCCTGATGCTGCAAAAAAGTGTTATTTGTGTGGAAATACATTTTAATTGTTAAAGTCAATGCTAACCACTGTGTTATGTTCTGAATCCTGAGTTTGTGCTTCTCCAGACCAAGCACTCATTAAAAATACCTACCAGTATGAATGACATGTGAATTCTACTCCTTGTAGTCTCCTTTGCCTTATGTAAAATTTTCTATTCACTGACTGACACGTATGATTCACTGTCTCCTATATGCGTAGGATGTAAAGTGCTCTGACATCCTACAATAGTATGAGAGATGCTATAAAAAATGAAATACACGTAACAGAGGGGCTATGGAGAGATGAGAAGCACTGTTGGAGGGTGATAGTGGGGGAATCATTGAAGAACCCCAAAGGATTGTCGTATTCTGGTACATAGTCAGGTCTTCATTTACTATTCTTTAAAAGCGAATATAATTCAATATATAATGATAAATGTGTTGTAGACTACACCATTGTTTCCTACATTTTTTGGGGAGAGCCTCCCAAAGCCCCCTTCGTAGTGGTCAGGCTCACTCACTGCACTTGGTGTGCACCGTATGGGGACTGGTCTGAAATCATTTGCCAGGGCTGCTTTGGGCTTCCAGTCTGGCCCTGGCAGGAGCAGGAGCAGGAGCAGAAGCCTTGTACTGCGAAATAAAACTAAAAAGTGAAAGGTTAGTCACGGAGATTCAGCACCAACTTTCCCATTAACCTTTTTCATTTTCTTGCAAATTCTTTCATTATAAAATACAGCAGAAGTGTCGGAGAGTGTTGTTAGCCTCCTTGGCTTAACAACACACTCCGCCACTTCAGAAACGCAGGGCTGCACCATATTTACAAGAATATGGTGCAGCCCTGCATTTCCCCTGCGCTGGCGCTACACCTAATAGCGAAAGATTGTTTATGTACAGGAAGGTGCCCCTTCCTGCACATCAACAATCTTGAAATGTTGTTTTGTCACTTCTATGTGTGCTGCTTAATTCAGCACACATGGAAGTTACAAAATGTCTTTTTTTTTAAATATTGTTGATGTGCAGGAAGGGTCACCTTCCTGAACATAAACAATCCAAGGCGTTTTACAAAAACGAGGAGAAATAAAGTATTTCTCTTTGTTTCGCCAAGTTAAGGCCAGGTTTTCCCTGGTCCTAATTTTGGCGCTGCCTCCCATTTACGCTGCCCTTGTAAATAGGGGGCAGCGTCAAAATCAATGGGTGTTGCAGGGGAAATGCCCACCACAACACCCACTACCCACCCCTTTCACGCTAAGTATTGTGTGAAAGGGGGTCTTTTTTACAAGGTACCGTTTAACCACGTTAAGTGGCTTAACGGTGCCTTGTAAATAAGTGAAGCCTCTATCGTCACAGGAACGTAGCAAAAATTGATGTTCCCATAGTGAAAGGGGCTTGTAAATATGACCCTTAAATCCTTAGTAATTTGAGTATTTGTTTTGTGTGAACACCTGTGTTACATTTTTTCTAATAACTGTTTTAACGTTTGATATTTAAATCCTACAAATTGCTCGGGTCCTTGGCTTCCAGTGGTGACTCAATTGGGGTGCTCAGGAGTCAAGAGTTTGGGAACCACTGTTCTACACCAATGGCAGCTGATTCACTATATTTGTCCTTCCTGGCATTTTGGTGGGGATTTTTCCTCAAGGATTATTCCTCCAGTACGGTAGGAGCCACTTAAGGGAAAAATCCTCCTGGCTCCTGAGACAAACCATAAGTCCACCCATTCTCAACCAACTGTTGGTGGAGCTGATGGGAGAGCTGGTAATGACTCTGCACTTGGGTCTGCTGCTCTTTCTCTGCTTTATATAGGGCAGTGAATGCAGTGAAGGTCCGACAGATATCTCCCAGTTTTAGGCAGAATTTCTGTTAACACCTTCCTCTATATCAGACCCTTCATCTTTAGAGGTTGGTGAAAATGAGCCCCTGAGAAGTCTCATCAAAAAAGGAGTGTGACTGTCACAAAAGAGAGATCTAATCCTGACTTCTCTGCTTGACCACATTGTATAATACAAGACAAATGATCTGATATAACGGTCACTCAGTGCTGATAGCTGCCAAAAATCAGGAAATGGGTTACATGGGTTGATATGAAAAGCTACATACAAAATAACTGTAGACAGAGAAACAAGACTCTGTAAGGTATATAAGTGTGCTACTACGTTTATTCGATATAGGCTGCTTCTTCTTACTCCACCACATACATATTGCATGATCTTTGGCAATGTGGATTGTAAATTAGGCGATTTGACTAAAGTGCACAGATGTTTTGTGAGGGTAAATGGAGTAGTGGCTGCTTCCAGACGGGTGTGGTGGGTCACAAGGGTTTAATTAATAAAAAAAAAACACTTACCTAAGCATGGCCGGCTGGCCACTGCCTCTCCTGCGTCCTCTTCCTTCTTCCTCTGCAGTCTGACCAGCATCAGGAAGCACCCTGTACACAGGCTCCTCTGAGCCAATCACAACGCTGCAATGCAGCATTGTGATTGGTTTGAGTGCCATGGATGGATGCTCAGACTCCACCAGGGAGCCTGTGCATGTTCCTGACCTGGCTGTGTATGCAGCCTGGTAGGAACATGCAAAGTGCAAATGAACTGTTTGTTCGGCCAAAAAGGGAGGGCCAAACAGTTCATGCGCACTTTGGGAGTGCAAACCACTCCTCCCCTGGCCAACCCCACCGCGCCCCACACTGCACACAGGCTGCTAGCAGTAGGAAAAATAAATGACAATAACGATTTGTTATTGTCATTTTATTTTTCCTTTCTGTGCATTGGGACAATGCTCCTCCACCTTAGCGCAGCAGCTGCCACTGGGTAGATGAGTGGGTTGATGCCCCACTGTATGTCCCATGCAGCTTCCAGGTTGGAATCTGCACAATCACAGGTCCTATGTTTCTTATAACAAGGGTAGATAAAATATGTACTACTGTGTTGGTATATGGTAATGCCTAATGTTTAAAAAATTAGGTGCCTTTTCAGTTTGCTATTTTGCCTCAGCAGATGAAATACAGTGATGACATGTAGATAACATGGCATAATTCGGGTGAACAAATGGTTTCTGCATTTCAGCCCCCAAGGCACCACAGAGTCAAAGAGTTGTGCGGAGGGGAGGGTTTGTATATTGAAGGTTTCCTTTTCTGGAATATATTTCCTACCTTGTATGTGGCATGGTTTGACGTGGGGGCACACTGCTGCTGTCAGCTTTTAGGGCCTGATTTACAGTTTCAGGGAGAGGGTACTCTATTTCAAAGGCAACACAGTACCTTTTCCACCAAACTAAGTTCTGCTTGCCTCATTTAGAATCTTGGGGAACTGAGGATGCCAGCATCAGAGACTACTCCATCTCTGCCACTGACATACACCTCTGATGGAATCACAAAGTAAGGAGCATCGAATTTTTGGCCATTTGACTGCCTGCCTTATTTAGAGTAGTGGGGCAAATGATTAGTGTTCACTGTCAGTCACCTGTGAATAAGGGGCAGTGAAAACTTACAAATGACCCCCACACCATGGGAGAAATCTCCCATGGTGAGGGGATTATTGATTTTTTATTTTCAAAAAGAAAATCCCAAACCAGGATTTTATTTTCAAAATTATGAAAAAATTGAATATTTGCCGTCTTACTTTTTCATGTTGACGGAGCTGTTCATCAAACTTTATATGAAATGCAAGATCCAGTGGGTCATCAGAAATCTTGAAATTCGGCAGGTGGAAATTCCCTCAGGGTGACCGAGACTTTACTCGATCGCCCTGACAAAGTAAATCCCACTCGCCAAACTCTCAATCAGGCTCTTTGTCACTAGTCGGATGCCTTTTACCAATAGGGTAAACAAAAAGGAACACAATCGAGGACGAAAAAGTAAGGCCCAGGCAGTGAAATGTGAAAATATGTATTTTCCTTCCTTCCTTTGCTTGGTGCTGATTTCCAGAAAACCGACGGGCGTTTTTAAATACAGAGCGAGTAATAGGGATAATTAACCAAGAGGGTGTATGTAATCATTTTGTTACTAGGACCAAATGTATTTTTGTAGTATAAGTTCCAGGTTTATGGCCATATTTCAGATATAACTGGTCAAATCAAATTAAGTGAACTCTGATAGTGCGAATTTAAAAAAAGGTCTGTTAGAATGTAGCGGAACTTTTTGACTTGTCTAGTGTAAACAACAGAACATAACACAATAACATAGCACAAAGAAAAATAACAACCAAATTAAAACATAATAGGGTACACCACAACAAAACATGCAAAACAGAATCTACCGCATGCAACCACAGTACAAAACGGCAATACAACATTACCATAATGGTTCACAAAGAACAAAAGAAGACAAAATCACACATCACCAACACAACCCATATGTTTATTCTTGTCACACGTTACCACCTCCACAAATCTGCTTTCATAAACTATAAGGTGGTTAAAGATATTTGCACCAAGCACTGCCTGTCTTATCCCCAAGGACATGAATTAGTGCCAGTCAAAAGGTTTTGCGATATGACCCTTTAATTTCTGAGCTCATTTCTGAGCTGTGGCACAAACTGTGTCGGATCCCCGGATACAATTTCAAAGCAAATATATTTTCTACTTAGACCAATGTTCTTTATAGTGTCTTGAAACCATAGCATGCCAACGTACCAAAAAATGTTGTTGTCTCTTCCCCTGCCTGCCACGCTCCAAGTAGACCAATTAATTGACCTGTAGAGATACGCGTTGCCTAGCGATAAAAAATATTTGAGACTTATTATTGTTCTCTGCTCCATCAATTGTATGATTCTTCTCTTTGTAGGGACAACATTGTTTTAAAACAACTCATATGAAGACTCTTCTTATAAATGTAGGAAAATATTAGGAATATGCTAGATATTTGCCAGTGAAAGCAACAAAGGAAGAATAATAAAGCTACAAAATCTAAAGTCAGTTCAGACTATGTTGGTCTGTACTTTGATGTTGTAAGTGATAACTGACAGGTGCAGCAACGCTGCAGTGATACCCCACCTCACCCATCTCAAAAGGGCAGCCAAATTTTGTTAGCATCATTGCCCTAGAGGTACATGAACAAGACATTGGGGCATATTCACAAGAAGTTACCTCCGATGTAATGCCACCTTAACGCATCAAAAGCGGAGATAAAACTAACACCCCATTCACAAGCTGGTGCAAACAGCAGACATCCTCAGAATTCCTGTGATAACAGCTACAAAACCTAACACCACGGTAGACACCACCAACTAACGCTAATGAGAAGCAGAGTAGGCGTTACCGTGCAGAAACACACGAAAAAACAGCAACACCACTTTCACAATGAATTGACAGATCCACGAAGCAACCCGAAAACACGCGATAAGCCGTGGTAGCCTCAGGTGTTTAACACCTGCCTCAAGCAGATGTAAAGACAGACGACTACCTGCAGTAGGCAACGGAGCCCCGCACACAGCTACACCCGAAGAGCGAACAACGCCATGGAGCTACTCATCATGCAGCTCGGAGCCCCAACAGGGCCACAACACCCACCGTCACCACCCCTAGGACCGCCACCACCCCCAGGACCCGGACCTGCCCCCCGGACCACCAAAGAGGAAGCACAGAGTAAGACAACAAACCTACCCAAAATGCACCACTCTCACAGATCTAACGCCCGAAGAGGTCATTGCCCACTACAGGCTCAAAAGGACAACCATTCACCGCATCATGACCCACATCGCCCACAGGCTGACGGTCCCAACACAGCGGAGAACCAACATCCTCCGCAGAAATAAGCTGCTGGCTGTGCTGCACCTCTTGGCCTCTGGTACCTTCCAACCAACAACTGCCAGAGTTTGAGAGGTCTCACAGCCAGCCCTATCAAAGTTCATCACACCTGTCCTGGATGCCATCCTCAGCGTCACAACCCAGTATCTTCACCTCCCCAACACAGCGCAAGAACAGCTGGAGACAAAGCAAGGCTTCTACACCATAGCTGGATTCCAGGCCGTGTTGGGGGCAATCAACTGCACACATGTCCGACTTGTGCCCTGTGGTAAATAAAATTACCGGGACTATTTTTCTATACATTAAAATGACAATAAGGATAGCTCAATAAAATGAGAGGCAGAGTCCGTGGTATCTGAGTCATACGGGCTTTAATTTAAGTATCTCGAGACACTGGACATCGGGTTCCATCACCACTAAGGTTCAGGAAGGGATATTCAACGTTTTATTAACATCACACATTATATATAGTAAAACTGTACAGTTGAAATGAATACAGTAGGCGTAACAAGTGAAAAGAGAGAGATAAGAACACATGGGCGTAAAAGAAGGCGTGTAAGGAGGCGTACACGTAGGCGTGCACTTGATGAGTCACAGAAGTGTCATAAGTGGGTGTATGTAAAAGAGAAAGTTTGCAGGGTCAGCAGAAACCTTTACCACATATGCGCGCGCAACTGAGCATGACGTGGTATTGACGTGTAACTGGGGAGAGCTGGGGGCTTGACTTTAGCACTAGTAGAGGAGACTAGTGTCTGGGATGTCAGAACGACCTGCACCTATAGCATATCTGGTATCTTGTGTTTAGAGGATGTATTATCTGAAGTAAAAGGTCTCTCGGGCAGAGGCCGTTCAATACTGAATGCTAGTGCGTGCATATGGTTCTTCATGTAATGTACGGGGGCCATGGGCCTACCATGGTAACGGGTTCAGTAAATCACTTGCAAGGAGACAGGAAGGCCGGGCCCTTTGCTCTGCAGCCGGGAATATGTTTACCTATTTCACTAGACTGGAATGTGTTTTCGCGGAGGCTGAACAGATAACTGTAGGAAAAATACCGTCTTGGCAGGCAGGCCAGGCCGAGCCGGGCACCGCTCGCCTGGGCAGGAAGTAAGGTAAAGGTCAGGGATGCATACCTAAATTGCAGCTTTCTAAGACAGAAGAGACTTGGAGCCTCAATTCAGGGCCTGGCTCAACTGAGCCAGAAAAACGTGGAAAACGTGTACTTTGCAATATGTAAAAGTGCACCATGTAAATGCATTGGAAACGTAGGCCTTGAGGTTGAATCAGTACTTTATACATGGAAGGCTCACTAACTGACATGTTAACATTGGACGGAAATGCAGAGGCACTATCATGGCAGGCACGGGAAGGGAATTACATGACATACATGGAACATGGGTGCATGGCTAGGGTGCGAGTGGGGGTCACACTGACTACCTAAAAATTTCTATTTCCTCATTCCCTCCTTGGCCCCTACTGCGCCCTTTAGCATATATCTATTTTCATGAGACCATCGATTTGTTCATATAACATCATTTGCTCATCTTTTTTCATTCGGGAACGGGAACGTGAACGTGGACGGGGAATACAAGCAGTGGCGCACAAGCCGCAAATCGCTGGCCCACATTGCAGACAGAGACAGCAACTGAATAAAATGAGCAGTACTATTCCTAGGAATGATAACACTTTCCATCCCCAGGCGGATATCACACTCCAGAGCCAACCGGACCATGTCCAGGTGCCAGGATTCTGATGTATCTGGTGAGCTATATTATGAAGCCTTGTTATTGCTTTATACACTGACGGCGCGTTATTAGGAATAAACACGCAACAACTGGATCCGATCACTCTACAAGCCCCGCCCCTATCGGCCAGGATGACATCAAGAACAAGGCGGTTTTGAAGAACAACAAGTCTCATAGCAGACTGCTCTTCGGTCAGGTTACCTAGGGCAGAAGTAGTCTCATTCACTACTGCTTCCAAAGTTCTGGTTAATCTACGTATTAATTTACTATTTTGAATGGGGCCTATGAAGAAAAAGAATCCTTTATTGAAATCGGTATATTGCTCCAATGTTGTTTCAGTCTGATCGACAATCGGGGACTCGATCTCCCTTCTATGTCTCATATGTACGAGGTGTGAATTTCGATGATAATCAGATGGGGCTAGGAAAACAGGTGGTAATAGGAACGCGATATAACACGTTCCATCCCAATCCAGGGGCAGATGTACATAAGCTGTCTGACCACAAATAAAATAGGAATGGCGAGAAGCTTTGAAAGTAGACTTTCCTTTATCACTGAATTCGACCACAGTATTACAATCACTGTGTCCTAGATGTACTGAACCATTCTTCTTAACGCATAATTCGCCTTTCACTGGTAAAACTGTTATAAACGGCAAGTCCGAATTAGTCTCGGACTGGACGCTCAGAATCATGAGGTTGAGGGAAAAATTGCCTAATTCATACACTTCATTTTCTAGATCGGTCCCTTTCCTTTGGGGAAGACCGTCCTTGTCTGGAAAACATGCTTTAATCATGACTGTATTCAGGTTCCCCCATATCCAATTGCCCTGGGAAACTTTGGACTTACTGTCTGAGGAGGACATTAAAGCAAACCATGCTCCGCACGAACCATTATGTGTAAACGGGTAGGGAAAGAGGGGCAGAGCTCCCTTGTATTTCTGATAAGGTGGGAGTCGGCCGCATACCCAGCAATTTGTGGCATTGCTGGTCTGGTGAGTATGGTGTAACATACGAATGCAAGTATTGTTGCACATTGCTAATCGATAGGATAGTTCGTGAGGGGGCAGGTCACTGAATGTGTGCTCTGTGGTGTCATTAAAAGAAGAATGTACATGTGAACCAAGCGGAGGAAAGAAAACATGTAGTATCAAGCTTATACATATAATCGATATACTCAGAAAAAACATAATGATTAAAGTCATAATACATCTGCTGTGCACGTTTTTACAATATTTTTCTCTCTTTTTGATTCGCCTATCTCTCTGACTATTTGGGTCTATCTCATACATGCCAGAAACCTGTCTAACCGCATCACCCGAGGGGGACTTAAACAATTAAACGCTGTCTGACTTACTAGACCGTAATTTTCTTCTATACTCCTGTTGCGGAGTTTTTTCTAACAAGGGGAGCTTAGTGTCAGTATCGGAATCAGGGCAGTCCTTGGGAAATGTCTCTGGACACAGTCCATGGAATCTTTTTATGTGGCTGGAATGAAGCCAGCCTTTCCTTCCCTCTATTTTCACAGCGGTCCTCGTGGTCATCAACACCAGCTTCGGCTCCCGCCACCTGGGCTCCAGAGGGCTTGAGCGGTCAAAGTTCCTTATACAAACAAAGTCCCCAGGAACGATTTCATGCGGTTTCACTTGGGTGTTGTCCGGGAAGGCAGCCGCGACCTGTGAACGACAAGAGAGTAGTGCAGACATCAAGGAAGCCAGGTAATCTGTCAGCATATTACTATCGACATCGGTGATCTTGCGTGGCATAGGTGTACCCCACATATTCGGTGGTCTCCCAAAGACCACTTCGTACGGGGATAGTCCGGTTCTGGAATGAGCTACCATACGCATGTAAAAGAGGGCAACCGGCAGGGCTACCATCCAATCTACACCTTTTTCTGCACAGACCTTCGCTCACCGTGTTTTCAGAGTCTGATTATGTCTCTCAACAAGACCAGCTGCTTCGGGGTGTCGTACGCAGTGAAATTTCCACTGGTACCCTAACAGGAGTGATACCTGTTTCATGAGTTCGGACGAGAATGGCTGTCCATTATCTGAGTACACGACACGGGGTAAGCCGTACCGTGGGAAGAATTCACGGACCAACTGTTTGGCAGTGGTCACGGCAGTGTAATCTGGGACTGGATACGCTTCTGTCCATCTGGATAGGGCACATACAACTACGAGGACATACTTGAATCCTCGACATCGGTCCATCTGGATATAATCCATCTGGAGGACTTCGAAAGGGTGGTCAGGAGGATGAAATCCACCTTGTTCCACGGGAATGCCTTTGCCTGGATTGAACTGACAACAGATCATGCAGGTACGCACTTTCTGTTTTGCTGCTGCACGTAAATGTTTATTGGACCATATATTCTGTATACTGTCTAACATGGCTTTTTCTCCTAAGTGTGCTGGACTATGTGCTGTATTAATAATAACTTGAACCATAGAGTCGGGAAGAAACCATGTGGCTTTTCCCTTTGTCATCCATCCCTGATCTGTCTGGACCCCTCCTTGTTCTGTCCATTTCTTGATTTCATCTGGAGTGGCATGTGTCTGTATGTCGAGTACATCTTGTATGGGATCCTTAACTGTCATACAATGTGTCTGTGATGATACATCAGTCTTTGTCGGGTTAGTCGGTATGTCTGTCTGAGTCTGAGCTGTAAGCCTAGCTGTTCGATCTGCCAGGTCGTTACCCTGGGAAATGGTGTCAGTAACTTTCGTATGTGCTTTGCACTTCATGATGGCAATGGCTGTGGGCAAGTGTATTGCATCTAACAGAGCTTGAATGAGGGGACCATGCTTTATCTTGGCTCCATGAGAAGTCAAAAAACCTCTTTCTTGCCAGAGAACACCGAAGTCGTGAACGACTCCGAATGCGTACTGTGAATCTGTGTATATGTTTACTTTCAGGTTCTTGGCTCGTATGCAGGCTTGGGTCAGAGCGATGAGCTCTGCTGCTTGGGCAGATAATGTGTCAATACGATGTGTTTCTATGACTTCAGTTTCAGTGGTCACTGCATATGTGGCCACTAACTCTCCTGTGCTTGTTCTCATACATGAACCATCCACATAAAGTGTCAGGTCTGGGTCGGTCAATGCAATGTCTGTCAAGTCTTGTCTTGGTTTTGTTACAGTATTAATGACTTCCACACAGTCGTGTGGTGTAGGGTCAGTTGTGCTCGAGGGTAACAATGTGGCAGGGTTTAAAATGTTGCAGCGTCTGATCTCTATGTGTGGCTGAAACAGTGTCAATTCATATCCTGTCAGTCGTGCTATGGTCAGGTGTTGTGTCTGGGTTCGGTTCAGGAGAACTTCCACGGAGTGTGGAACTTGTACCGTCAGGGGATGTCCTAACACTATTGAGTCGCTTTGTCTGATTGCTAGAACTGTTGCTGCAACGGATTTTAGGCACGCAGGCAGAGCCTGGGCTACTGGATCCAATGTACTAGAAAAGTAAGCACAAGGCTTGTGCTTTCCTGCTTGATCTTTTGTAAGAACAGATAATGCTGTGCCATTGCGTTCAGTGACAAAAAGTGTAAAAGGTTTGCTGTAACATGGTGTCGCTAAAACTGGTGCTTGACATAAAGCTTTCTTCAGTTCATCAAAAGCTTGTGTATGTTCCTGAGTCCAAGGGAGGACAGTCGAAGTCGCTGCCTCCTGTGTTGTCAACTGCATGAGTGGCTTGGCTAGATATGCATACTGAGGAATCCATTGTCGGCAGTAAGAAGTGAGGCCAATGAAGGCCCGTACTTCCTTTTGTGTCTTGGGTTGCGGAAGATGTGCAATTAACTGGATGCGGTCTGGTGTCAACTGTCTACCCCTCTTGGACAGCAAGTGTCCAAGGTATACCACTTGCTGGGCACAGAATTGCAGCTTAGAAGGGGACACCTTATGCCCCTTCTCGGCCAGGAAGTACAAGACTGTCAGTGATGCACGTTCGCAGTCACGTTCGGTCCGTGCTGTAATCAATAGATCATCAACATACTGGAGTAGGGCAGTGTCAGTAGGCATGTGAATACTGTCTAGTTGTCGTTTCAGGGCTTGGCTGTAAATACTAGGACTTTCCGTGAACCCTTGAGGAGCACGGGAAAATTTGAAGCTTCGGCCATTTAAACAGAATCCGAAAAGATACTGGCTTCCCGGATGAATGGGGACACTAAAGAAGGCGTTCTTGAGATCGATTACAGTGAAGAACGCAGCTTCGGAATCAATGGCAGTTAACAGAGAGGAAATATCTGGGACCACTGGGTACTGGGGTATTATGCATTTGTTTAATTCTCGAAGGTCAATCACCAGTCTGTAGACCGGTGGTGCATTTGGGTCAGTTCGTTTAAGGATCGGAATGATTGGAGAGTTACATACATTGGAGTCGGTTTCTACAACCACTCCTTGTGCAATGAGCTCGTCAATAATTTTCAGTAAGGCTACTACAGCCTCAGGTGGTAATTTGTATTGTCGGATTCGTGGCAGTACAACTCCTCGCTTGAGTGTAACACGATATGGTGTAATGTGCATACAACCTACATCAGTCGGACCTTGTGCCCATAAATGCTGTGGAACATTCTGAAGTCTGGGGTCAAAATCTCTCAAAACATAATGTCCTTTAAAGTCACGTAAAAACAATCTCACTCCTTCCGGAGAACAACATATCACTGCTCCTAGTGCTTTTAACGTTTTTATACCAAGCAGATTTTCAGGGCATGATTTCGTAAGCAACAAATCTGTAGTACGGGACAATGGACCAACTTCTAGGGAAACTGGTTTTGACACTTCGTTAACAATAGGCTTTCCTGAAAAACCCAGGGAAACATTCTGTGAGCCTGAGATGGGTGCCCCTGGAACCTCGTCATGACTGATGGTAGTTCTGCTCGCCCCTGTGTCAATCAAAAATGTTCTGTCTTTCGCTAATACCTGACTATGTACATAGGGACCCTCTTGATCTACAGAAACCTCGATAAGGGGCAAGCCAACCTCCCTCTCTAGGCTGTTTCATGAGTACTGCTGATAGTCTGGGTAATCAGACTGTGCATACTGGTACATTTGTTGCGTGACATGTTGTGTGGCAGAAATGGGTTGGGGTTGGGGTACAGCTACCGTCTGTTGTGTATTCTGGGGAGGTTGCGTGTTCTGCAGGATGTTTTGAGGAGCATGTTCTTGTCTAGGAGGACGCGGTCTTTCTTTCGTCTTGCCTGTAGCGATATTGTGTCTCAGAACGGCACATTCGTTTATATAGTGACCTGGCTGTTTACAGTAATTGCAGTTCCCTCTAACAGGAGCTGCAGAATGACTGGGCGGTGCCGTACCCCTCTTCTGACCATCAGCTGGGACAGATTGAGCAACTAGTACTTTCATTTTCGTGTCCTTTATACGTCTCTGTTCGTGTTCGTGTTCCTCTCTAATTCGGTTCTGGTGGTACTGTAACATTTGTAACATTTGGGAAGGGCTGTTTGCTTGCCATGTACTCTCGACTTTCAGTACTCTATTTTTAACTTGTGGTAAGGAATTCTCTACTAATTTGGTAACAAAAAGATGTGGGTATGATTCACTACTTGTTTTCAGGCCGCTATTAATAATGAAACATTTCTCGAATCTGGAATAAAAATCACTAGTGTCTTCATCTTGTTTCTGTTTGCAGGCTGAGATTGCATCCCAGTCTTCCTTTTTAGTAGTTAGTAATCTTGGCAAAACTTGTATTAACAACTCGGGCAATGCTCTGGCTTTTTCCCCAAGACCAGTACCAGGGATTCGTGTATTGTCTTCATTTTCTAATTCTGCCCAGTCGATTTTTTTCTCTCCCACCTCCCACTCTTTTTCTTTAAGTTTTTCGTAAATGCCGGCTGGCAACAGTACCTTTAACATTTTAATAATATCGGGATACGTGTACTCCCCCATGCGGAGCATATCTTTTAATTCACGGTGGAACCCTGCTGGATCTTTATCGTGACAGGGCACTAATTATTTCATTTCCAATAATTCTATTTTCGTTAAGGGGGTGTAAACAAATACTCGTTCAAGCTCACCACCTGTTGCCCGAACGGGATGAACTTCTCGTAAGGGATTCAGTTTGTCCATGAAAAAAGTCTTTCGATTTCGAGTAGGGACAGGAACGAAGTGGGGAGTTAGGAAAGTCATATATCTATGTCGTTGTTCCAAAATTTTATGAATTAGTTCGGTACCCAAACCTCTCCATCTAGCTAGCAATAAGTCTTCCAATAGATTATATAAGGGGCCTGGGTCAGAATGCTGACTCTCATATAGTGTAATGAGATGCTGGATCATGTACATACCAGCTAATCGTTGTTCGTCTGGGGAAAGATTAAAAAATGTTTGCGCTACTGCGTCATCTTTATATATAGTAGAATTGCTAGCCCATTGAACTGCTGACCGGGCTAGTTCCTGTTTGTGCAAAGTATTAAGCTCACTACTTCCTATTCGTTTTTTCAATTCTTGGTCAGTGGCTTGGAATATGCGTTCAAGGGAATAGTGTTCTGGTATGGGAGAGAGAGAACGTTTCTTGTATTCTAGACGTATCGGCCTATCAAAAGGCCTTGCTCTACCTACGTAACTTATTTTACTTATGTTCGCTGGAGTCACATCTTCGTCCTCTGAAACTTCGTCGTCCTCTTTCTCAGTTTCGTTCTCGTCGGCCTGTGCCAAGGCCCGATCTTTCTCACGTATGTCAATAATTTCCTTACGTATTTTCCTGTACATTGACTCTACACAACTTTGTTTATCATGCTTTCTGACCGCTATGTTGTCACTCCAAGTTAACATACGTTTAGTTACTTCTCTGTGTGGTTGATCTTGTTCCCTGATCAAACAATTTATCAAGAACTGTAAAATCATGCGCTGGGTTTCCACCTTTCTGTGTGCCATGGCCTCATGTATACTTTCTGGTCCCTCCCCCGTTCTAATAAAATGATATATCTTGTCTAATTTCTCTTTCATGCCTGGTAAAGTGATCAGATAATTTGCAACGCGCCTTAATCGTGGTGAGTGTAAGACCAATGAATCCTCACCCGGTACTGGGTCATATATACAATCAGTAAGGTTCTTTCTAAGGGTTGAGTATGTTGCCTTTGGCGTTTGTTCTAGTGCTAAGTCACGTAACGATATTCGTTTTACTTGAGGAGGGGTGGAGAAACCTCCTGCCACGGCTCCTAGATGTGAGCCGCCGGGGCTTGCAGGCAGTACTGGTACTGGTAATATTGGTGCTGGTAAAGTAGGTGTCGATATTGCAGGTTGGACCTGAGTTACAGGTGCTGTGTAAAAAGAATTGGGAGGGGGATTGGTAACAGGTTGAACAGTAGGGGGAATCGTGTTAACAGGGTTGTGAGGATGAATATCTGGAGGAGGATTTGTATTTGCATACTCTGGGACAGTGTCATCTAAGTAGGAAGAAAGAAAAATTTCCGCTGCGGTCTGTTTATGACGCAGTTTAGTCGGGACCAATGGTGGCGGCAAGTTACAGGGTACTTCCGGGGTCACTTTGGGTAGGCCCTTGGCAAGAACAGGATACATGCCTGTATTAAGGGCATTTCTTTGTCTGTCTAATTGTTCTGCTTTAACTCGTTCACCTTCTTCTAGTAGTTCTTTTTCTTTAGCTTTTTCAGATTCTTCTCTACTTCTCTCTGCTTTCTTTATTTCTTTCTCTGTTCTTCTATGCGCTTCTTTACGCCATAATTCTATGGCATCTTTCTGAGATTGTCTGGCTTTCTTTTTCCATAGTGCTTCTTCTACTCTCATGATGCATTCAGCATCCCATGTCCCTGAGACAGGCCATCTATATTTCTCTTCTAGATCCTTGGTATAGTCTACCCATAAATCTAAGTACAGTATGGCGTCTAAGCCATGTTTCTGGTACATAAAATGACCGGGAGTGTCCCTAGGCGGGACGGGAACTGCCTCTTCGAGTATCCCTTTCCTAGTTCCTATCTGGCGTAATTTCGAAAACAGCGGCATATTTGAACTTACTTGAACGTGAACACAATAAACACAGTAATGAGTTGCGAACAATCATTCATACCACGACATTAAACACATTAAAACATTTCGGACTGATACTACCTGATACATAGAAAAACACAATTCTGAAAATCTCGAGATACAATACTAGAATACTGAATTTCTAGATGCACTGCTAAAACAGTACAGACATACCGGTCCCATAAAGAGACACGTCATACCGTATCCACCTAGGTGAACACGTCTGGACCGGGCACAAATTAATGAACCCGTCTAGATGCGTTCCCAACAACGGTACTCACCGGGAAGCAGAAACTGAAGACCTCGGATACTGGACTGGACTGGACTGGTACGACGTCTGGCTGCTACGCATGCGCTTCGGAACAGGTGGGCCTCCGGATACCTCGGACCTTGCTCTCTCAGCTCGGGCTCTGGTCGGGACTCTCCGCATTCCTCACCGCCTCGTCTGGATGCCGGGTCGCAGTCTCCGTCTCCTCCGTGGGCCTGAGGGAGTTAGCAGGAAAACCCGCAGGTGCGCACAGGAGTCCGTCACGTCTGTAGAAGGGGTCAGGGGCCTGCGTTACATCGCCGGCGCGTGGGGAAGGGGAGGGGTCCCTGTTCGGGCGCCAGATTATGTGGTAAATAAAATTACCGGGACTATTTTTCTATACATTAAAATGACAATAAGGATAGCTCAATAAAATGAGAGGCAGAGTCCGTGGTATCTGAGTCATACGGGCTTTAATTTAAGTATCTCGAGACACTGGACATCGGGTTCCATCACCACTAAGGTTCAGGAAGGGATATTCAACGTTTTATTAACATCACACATTATATATAGTAAAACTGTACAGTTGAAATGAATACAGTAGGCGTAACAAGTGAAAAGAGAGAGATAAGAACACATGGGCGTAAAAGAAGGCGTGTAAGGAGGCGTACACGTAGGCGTGCACTTGATGAGTCACAGAAGTGTCATAAGTGGGTGTATGTAAAAGAGAAAGTTTGCAGGGTCAGCAGAAACCTTTACCACATATGCGCGCGCAACTGAGCATGACGTGGTATTGACGTGTAACTGGGGAGAGCTGGGGGCTTGACTTTAGCACTAGTAGAGGAGACTAGTGTCTGGGATGTCAGAACGACCTGCACCTATAGCATATCTGGTATCTTGTGTTTAGAGGATGTATTATCTGAAGTAAAAGGTCTCTCGGGCAGAGGCCGTTCAATACTGAATGCTAGTGCGTGCATATGGTTCTTCATGTAATGTACGGGGGCCATGGGCCTACCATGGTAACGGGTTCAGTAAATCACTTGCAAGGAGACAGGAAGGCCGGGCCCTTTGCTCTGCAGCTGGGAATATGTTTACCTATTTCACTAGACTGGAATGTGTTTTCGCGGAGGCTGAACAGATAACTGTAGGAAAAATACCGTCTTGGCAGGCAGGCCAGGCCGAGCCGGGCACCGCTCGCCTGGGCAGGAAGTAAGGTAAAGGTCAGGGATGCATACCTAAATTGCAGCTTTCTAAGACAGAAGAGACTTGGAGCCTCGATTCAGGGCCTGGCTCGACTGAGCCAGAAAAACGTGGAAAACGTGTACTTTGCAATATGTAAAAGTGCACCATGTAAATGCATTGGAAACGTAGGCCTTGAGGTTGAATCAGTACTTTATACATGGGAGGCTCACTAACTGACATGTTAACATTGGACGGAAATGCAGAGGCACTATCATGGCAGGCACGGGAAGGGAATTACATGACATACATGGAACATGGGTGCATGGCTAGGGTGCGAGTGGGGGTCACACTGACTACCTAAAAATTTCTATTTCCTCAGCCCCCTGTGGATACTGCACAACACTACCTCAACAGAAAGCACACACATTCCATCAATGTGCAGGCAAGGACTCTTCACCAATGTCGTTGCCAACTACCCAGGCAGTGTGCATGATTCCTTAATCTTCTGACAGTCCATCATAAACCATGGCTTCCAGGATGGCACATATGGAACGGGACTGCTCGTTGGTAAGTACCAAGTCAACCCAACACACAGCCATAACATCTTTGAAGCACTGCTCTGCCCACATGACCCTACCCCATTACCCCGCAGGTCAGCGTCCCATGGCGGTGGGCCCATGTGGCCTGCTGTGCATCCGTTTCCACTAGCCCTGTGCGTCTCATGTCATCCCCCTTTAAAGTTCTGATATTGCATGTCTGAGTGCCTGATGACTGGTGGTGTAGTTGACTGCATCAGCTACTCCCTGCGGGCTGGCTAACACCCAGCCAGCACATGCGTCACTGAATTGGTGGACCTGCCATCACATTCTGCCGAAGTATTGACCCTTTTCTCCCTGCACTTTCACCAGTGATCAAGAATATGCACTCTGCCCTTGGATGATGACACCCCTCCAAGATCCGAACACACCCGCCCAGAAGGCAGTACAATGCGGCCGATATACGTACCTGGGGCATCATGGAACGCACATTTGATGTGTTGAAGTCACGTTTCAGGTGCCTGGACAACACTGGTAGGAAACTCTTGTACAGCACGGACATCGTGTGAAAGCTGATCGTTGCATGTTGTGTGTTGCACAACATCTGTGTTCGCACCAGGGCCCAATGGATCCCAGTTCCAGAGGTACCGGCCGATTATGGTGGTGATTGGGTAGGTGGCCCACATCCCACTGCAGCTGTGGCAGGAATGGCCCATAGGAATACCATCATTGACACTTACTTCTCATGAGCACGTCACATTGTGACCATCTATGGCAATCAAGCAACAGTAGAAAATGTCCACATGCACTGCATGTGTGACTAAAACATTTTTGCAGGTCTCAGCTTGTACTTGTACATTTTGATGTTACATTTCCCTGCGTTTCAGATGTGATGTGGCAGGTTGTGCACATTTGCTGAACCAGTTGGGTCCTGTGTTCAAATATGGTCGGGGTGCTGTTTGACCCTGGATGTTGTCACTGCTGTGGTGCACTCCTGATTGTGTGCGTATGCTGCACGGTGGGTGTGTCACTCCTGTGGCTCTTTCGTTCGGTGTGCCTGTTGATTCTGTTCTTCCACGGTGCTTGGATGTTGTGGTTTACATGTTGTCCTCTGCAGTTAGCCAGGGTGCATCCCTGGTACTCCGCTGTTGATTTTTGTTCAGTGATATTTTCCGTATGCTGTTCTTGTACTATTTTCCCGCATTGTGCATGAGTATTGCTGCCCTTGCGGTGGTTGTCACTGTTTTCTTCTTGCGCTTTTGACCATCACAGGTTTTGTCGCATTGGGGTTTCTGTTTTTAAATAGTCGAGGTGGTTGTTTCGCGGACATTGTCCGCAGTGTCGGCAAATGCTCGCATGCTACTGCTGTGTTGTGAATTACACGTTGTCACAGGGTTGTTTTCTCACGATGGGCGGCGATGTTGAAAGTTGCGTTATGCTACTCTTGCTGAAGTTATCACATGTTCTTGTGAATATACCCCATTGAGTACTGGTCAGTCTCCTTGGTGGGCACTGTTTTTTAATATGTCTTGCCCAATTAGATAACCAGGTACTCCTGATTTTCCAATAATAACTTGCGAGACCAGTCAAGGTATCAACCATTTACAGTACATAAATATTGAGCCAGTACTATCCGTAATACGTTTTGCCAACTAAACTTGATTGGCAATGGAATTTCCTAATGGATATCGGGGCAGATTTGTATATTCACAGTCAAATGTCACTGATCAGCAGTGGTAAAATGCCCAGAGTTCTATAGCCAACAACCACAGGTCAGGAAAACAAAGGAGGAAGAAGCAAAAAGTTTAGGGATAACCCTGCAAAAAGGGCCATTTCCAACAATGGGGAATGTTTTTCTCAGTATGGCTGCCACCCACTGGGTCTCCTAGAGAACTCAGAATGGAACACTCATTAAATGTGTTTCTTGTAGCAATAATATATCTGGTAAGTAACGTTTCAGTGACTGGAGGGCTGCCACCCCCTCTTAAATCTATCCAGGAGCTTCTTTGCAATTTAAGTAATGATATGTTAGCCCTCATTGTTATCAAATTGTATCAGGTGGATGATATACTTGTGTGGGATATTTTGGGTAGTCGTAGCCTGTCAGTGTAGAAAATACTAACTCTAAAGGCAACCCCCTCTTTTCTACACTCCCATCCCAGAATCATCTTTCGCCCTCAGCTGTTAACATAATGCTAATAAAACACAGAGGGTGTTCCTTCCTGCATTTAGGGAGCCTATGTATTATTTAAAACAGGAGTGCAACCTCCTCTTGCCATCATCTCAAATTGCAATGTTAAATTAGTTTTTGAGTTATCCCTCTCTACCCAGCCATTAAGACTGGATGTGGAATTACAAGAATGCACACATTCAAAGGGATCAGAAGCAATCACTCTGCTCTTTTCAACCTCTACTTCACCTATAGAGCATTTTATTACCTCATGGCTTGCAGGCTGATTTGTGGTACCTGCTGATTGTCGTCTCTCCAGTGCTCAGTTTCTCCTAGTCACTCCTTGCAGGATTCCCTTGTGTGTGGGTTTACTTTCTGACTGCGCTATCTATGTGTTGCAAAACACTCTGCTCTTCCTTGCAAACACATGCAGATTTGGGGGTTTCAAAAAATAGTTTTTGAAATATCACTTTCAACTTAGCTGGGCATAGAATTTTCTATTCTACCTTAATTTCTTTAAGCATTTACTTGGCATGGGCAAAGGTTTTTGCTAGTTATTACACACATCCAGTATATAGTCCAGGGATATCATTATTGTGGTTCAATCATAAAAACGTCCCCTTTAGCCCTTGCCACATGTAGGATCGTATATTGATTATTGTAGTCGAGGAGTCTTGCAATGAGTGGTTGTGGCAACACCACTGTTGAAGGTTCTGGTGGAAGGACTTGGGTAGCCTTTTTCATGACAAAACATATTGAGTGCATGCGCTCTGTGTAAATTGTTATTGTGATTGATTATCCATGATTGGCATATTTGTCTTACCAGTAGGTCCCTAGTAAAGTGCATTAAGTGTGCCAGGGCTGTTAAGTCAAATGTTACTAGTAGGCTTGCAGCACGGATTGTGCCTCCCACATGAGTAGCGCTGAAAAGAGGTCTCATGCCTGCCACTGCAGTGCCTGTAAGCAGTTTGCTAACTGCCACGTTGACATGGCCAGTGTACCCAATTTCCAGGCCTGACCCTTCTCTTTTCTTACCTATGAGACATCCCTATGGTAGGCCCAAGGCACCCCCCTGGGCAGGGTGCAGTGTATGCGAAAGGTAGGACATGTACTAGTGTGTGTAACATGTCCTGATAGTGATATACTGCCAATTAGGTTTTTCAATATTGAAAGGCTATCCCCCGGTTTTAGAGCGGTGCTTCCTCTCCCTGAGCCGCAGCCAGGTAAGGTGAGGCTTTTTCCTCGTGCAAAGTAGGTAAGGAGGCGTTGAATTTCATCAATGTGATAAGGGAATACATGATGTAATGAGTACTGAACATTATTGTCAGCGTAATGCTACTGAAATTACCTTGTTTGTAATATTAGGATGTTGATATAATAAGACACCTGATAATTTGCTTACACCTTCGCACTACGATATAGTAATACTTGTTTTTATTTCTCAGTGACAAATCAGTCCATATGCAGAAAGGAATCAGTAGACACCTAGGATTCCAGGTGATAACGTTCTTTTTCTTTAATTGTTAACACTATTTTGTTCACTCTGTACGTTGCAGTAGCAATCATTATCAAAGGTCCTGAGGAAGGCAAGGACAATAGGGACCATTTATATTGCTGAAACATGTCGACCTATACTCTATCTGGGCAGATATTTGTTTAAAACTGCTCTTTTTTGCTCTATTTTTAATCTTGGGGAATTGAGTAAAAATAATAAAATGGAGTGTTGCTCATTCACCCAATCTTAATTCACTCGATCACATTCACATGCACTGCAATGTTTTGTTTTACCCATCACACCAGACTATTAGTCAACATCAGAAGGACCGCACAGTGAGTCATAATTTGATGTAGGAAATTCCATCAAGTCCTAAATCATAATTTATGTCTTACAATGGGAAGGTACAAAAGGTGTCCCAGATGATGACGGGCGGTACCGTGTGGTGACGGATGGGTATCCTTATTTCTTAGGACGATTCCAGGATTAGTCACACATTTTCAGACCCATGGACATTCTTTATGTGATAGAGTAGTCATAGGGGTTTGTGTCCATGCTAGGTCTTAAAATATTCCCCCAGGGCCCTTCCCTAACGTGTTGTTTTTTTTATCTTGCCCATAGGCCATAATGGGTAATGCAGTGTAACATGTTTACCTGAATATCTTCCCATAGGAGTGAGATGGAAAATTGGAGTCTGGTATCGCTGAACTGAAGATGTTTTTTAAATTCTGTGTTTGAAAATAGCACTTTTAGAAAGTGGCTATTTCATTGTTTAACCTTTCTGTGTGCCTCTGCCTGTTTGTGGATTGGCTATCTGGCTTGAGAGTGACAGGGGCTGGGGTGGCTCCAGGAGTCTGGGTGAGTCAGCACTAGGCTGAATAGACCGTTCTGCATTTGGAGTGGTGGGAGGAGTAGCACCTGGTCTGAATAGGGCTGTGCCTGCCTTCCACAATGCTGGCTCTACCTCCTGCGGTGCGTCTGAAGACCCTGGCCCATATTCACAAAGGAAGAAGTTGTGCACTGGTAGAGGGCACCAAGAACTGGTTTTAACTGGGTCCAGGACCACCTAATACATAGAGAACAAAGACTTTTGGGGTATAACTGAAGGAGTAGAGGTCCGTATAAGTCAGACTACTTTGTGATCAAGTGGAACTTGTTGCCTAAGAGGACAGCTGAAAAGACCGAGGAGAAGTACTGCCCTTGTTGTGTGTCTGGAGCTGGCCTGCAGTTTGCTGTTTCTGCTGAGGAGTGGACAAAGGGACTTTGCTGTGTGCTGGGTCCCCTGCTTGAAGAAGGACTTTACTTTGTGCTGTGTCCATCTGAAGAAAAGTCTCCAAGGACCTGAGAAGAGCTGACCTCCTGTTTTTGAAGTCCCAGGAACATAAGGACTTCACCCCCAGGTTCCCTGAACTTCCTTGCTGGGAGTTTTGACCTGCCAGGAGGTGCCTGTAACTGTGGATGAGCCCTTGTTGTTGGGAGCTTGAAGCAACGAGGGAGAAGCATGTAGCCGCTGCAGCAGCCGCTGAGGAAGCGTGCTGCCACTGTCGCCGCAGCTTTACCATAGAAGCGTGTCGAAGGACCTGTCGTGGCTCAGTAAACCACTGATTTCACAGCACGGCCGCTGGCTGTGCACGCATTGCCTCCACGTTATCGCATCGCACCAAAGTCGCCACTTTGGCTCATCGCACCGGATTGTCGCACGCATCCAGGCGCCATCTTGACACATCGTGACCGGAGCCCAGGATGAATAAACGCATCACCTTTTCTGCGACCCATTTGTTTATTCTGCGTTACACATCCACTGTAATTTGAGAGTAAGGTGTCGCATTTACCATCTACAAGCTTATTTTCTGCAACAATCTTTTTTAAAGACATTCTAGTGAGTATCTGTCTGTTGGATTTGTGTTGTTTTGGTCTTGTTTAGTTTAGATAAAGATATTTTAATTTCCTAAACTGGTGTGGTGTCAGAAGCAAGGGTCCCTATTTGGTCAAAAGTAGCTACCTCTGCCAACTAGAGACTCCCATTTCTAACACCCATGGTGATTAAGCAAATTAGGACAGACTTCTGGGGCTGCTACATGGTCCTTACAGGTATGGTCGTTGGTTACCCCAGGACATTGGTCAGTGTTTATATTCCTTCATTATTAAAAAGAAGCATCCTAAATGAACTACATAAAATGATACTGAAGCTGCCTAAAAGGGATAAAAATATGGAGGGAAGATTTTAATGGGGTGATGAACAGGGATATGGAAGCCCAGTGCTATCTGAATTGACACTGGCACTGAGACTGTGTGATGTGTAGTGTATCTGGAATCCAAATGAAAGAACGTACACTTAGTACTCTTCTTAGTATGTTTCATTTTCTAACCTCTACTATTTCTTACTCCCAATGACTGACCTAACCTGGGTAAGAGGGCCTCAAATCATGCCAAGGGTGGTTTCCGGTCATGCTCATCTTGAAGAACATTTGGGTCAAGGTATTAAATACATGGTAATTGATTGTTAGATTTGGGGGTCTCTAGTTGGCACAGGTAGGTACTTGTGACAAATAGATACCCTTGCCTCTAGTCAGGGTAAGAGGGTACACTTCTAAAACAACCCCTGTTCAACCCCTTGGTAGCTTGGCACGAGCAGACATGCTTATCTCAGAGGCAGTGTGTAAAGCATTTGTGAACACATACAGTAATCAAGTGACAACACTATAGAGGGACACCACACAGGTTTTATATAAAAAATAAGTATTCTTTATGTAGATTTAACACAAGACAATAAACAACAAAAATCCACAATAATGTACTTAAAATGGTAGTCTTAGCTTAGTTCTCTTTAGTTCTTAAAATGCAACACTTTGAGTCAATGTACCTTACAATGCGTCACGCTTCCACAATGAAAGTGTTGCAGAGAGGAAGATGCGGCAAAGATCTGGTGCAAATAAATAAAGAAGTGAAGTTCTTCCTGATGTGGCACGCTTGGCGTCGACACTCTTCTCGGACGATGCGAGATGCTTCCGTTGAATACGACAACTGCAGCGGCGACACTCTTGTTCAGTGATGCGATGACAACAGCTCTGACGGCGTCACGCTTTTCCGTGGATGCGAGGCGCTTCTTGTAATGCAGTGAAATGCGACAGCTACAGCGGCAACATCCTTTCTCAGTGATGCAACAGCAGCGGCTGCGACACGCTTCTTCCTTGTTGCAAGACGCTTCTCTTGATGCAATGCAATGCATCAGCTACAGAGGCGACATCCACGATGCGATGGCAGCGACTGCGACTGCGACTGCGACGGCGACACGCTTCTCCCTCTTGAGTCGCGCGTTTAGCTCCTTGCAACATGCAGTCCCTCTGAAGGCCCAAAACAGCAGCATGCACTTCCAAAGAACTCTGGGGAGCTGGGGTTGAAGTCTGTTGTCCCTAAGACGTCAGCAGGAGGCAAGCTCTTTTCTCAAGCCCTTGGAGATCCTTCACAAGTTGAAATAAAGCGCACAAAGTTCCTTTCTCTGTTCTTTGGCAGTCAGGCAAACACTGCAGGCCAATCCCCCAAGCAGAACTTCAGCTTAGGGATAGTCTCTCTTCAGTTTCTTCAGGTTCCTCTCCTCAGCAAAGATTTATTCTTGTTGTCCAAAAGTGATCTAAATTCTTGGATCAGGGCCCCAATACTTATACCCCAAAATCCTTTGTCCTCTGAGGGCAGAGGGGCCTTTGCCTAGTCCAAACCAGTTTTGGAGCACTCTGTTTACATGACTCCTTATTTCCTTTCAGAGTGCAAGGCACCAACATCAGATGCACCACAAGGGGGTGGAACCGGCATTGTGGAGGGAACGCACAGTTCTATTCAGGTCCCAGGTGCAACTACTTCCTCCCATCTAGATGCAGATCTCTCTATTCACAACTGGGCTGACTCACTCTGTCTCCTGGAATCCCCCAGCCCTGTCACTCAAACTCCAGACAAGGAATACACAACCTAGCAGAGGCAGGCTTGGATAGTTAGAGAAGAAAACACCTACTTCCTAAAAGTGGTATTTTCAAACACAGAATGTTAGAATCAACTTCACTAAAAGATTTACTTCATCATTCTGAGTTAAGGCATACTTAACTCGAATTTCTACCATGTTACCTAAGTCAGTTAGGATTATAAAATGTAATAATCTAACTGCCCATTCTGGCCTATGGAGAACAGGTAGCCTTGCAATAGTGAAAAACAAAAATGGCTGTAATACACTATTAGGACATGCCACACATACCAGGGCATGTCTTGTCTCATACTTACAATGCACTCTGCCCTTGGACCTACCATAGGGGTGTCTGATATGAAGAAAATGAAAGGTTTAGGGACTGGCAAGTGGGTGCACTTGCTCAGTCAGCATGGCAGTACCAGACTGCACACAGGCTCTGCAATGACAGAACTGAGACACACTTTTACAGGTTGCTTCTGTGGGTGGCACAACCAGTGCTGCAAGCCCACTAGCAGCAATTGGTTTACAAGCACAGTGCACACTTAGTGCACTGTACTAGGGTCTGACCAGTAAACCAAATCAGCCAATCATGGAATCACTAATTCATACATCAATTTACAATAGGGAGACCATATGCACTTTAGCACTGATCAGCAGTGGTAAAGTGCCCAGAGTCATAAAACAGGCCAGAAAAAATATAGGAGGAAGGCAAAAAGTTCAGGGAGGAACCTGCGAAAAGGGCCAAGTCCAACATTGATGGACAGAGATTTGCTTGAATACTTGTAGGTTGAAATACAAGCATGGTTTCTGATAAATAGTAGGTCAATTGCTGCAGCTCGCATGATTTTGAAGGCCTTGAAACTTGTACTGAGAGGAAAGGCTAAACCATACATCTATCCTAAACAGAATATGAAAGTAGAAGACTTTCCCAAACTGAAGACAAGCATATTAACATTAGAAAAGAAACCATAGGAGTAAGAGAACTGTACGACGACTTGAATTAGATACGGTTTGTCCCAAAGAGTTGGCATTAAATGCAGCTAGAGGAGTATATGAATGGAGAGGCAAATTGAGCAAGCCTTTACATTGATTTCACAATAAAGAGACAGTCTCTTGGACCCTTCTGAGCGACTGCAATGCTGTTGGTCACCATACAACTGATGTGATCAAGATTGCAGAAGTGTTTACAGAATGTTCTAGCTCCCTTGAAAGTGCCTGCCCCTCTCATAAGTGGGAATTTATGCCCCCAGACAGGTCTCAGACTACTGCTATCAGTTGCTGGCAGGGAAGAACTTGACTTCCCCCTCATTGAAGATAAGATGCAGTTTCCAGACTGCACATGAGCAAGTTTACTTGCCCCAACAGCAGCTCCATAGAGTTCCTTAATCCCTGATGTTGCCAAATTTCTTAGCCAAGGTGGATGAGTCAAGAGAGAATGGAGTGTTACGAGTAGACCTTCCATTGGCTAAAACAGAGGTTCTGCCTAAGCTAGTAAAATCATTCAACATATGCCAGTCATGCTATCCAAGCTCGTTAATAAATGTGGGAGCCAAGGTATTGACCAACACTTTGGATATCTGGCTTATTAAAGTAGTTGGTACGTTGATTAACCGGGAGCAAAGCAGTTTTATACCTCATAGGATCACCAGATATTGTGCAAGATAAGTGCAAACTGCCCTGTCAGGTGTGAATAAGCTTTCAGGAAAATATGCGCTGATCCTTATAGACTCTGAAAAGGTATTAGACTCACTGAGTTGTAATTTTCTATTCCAAGTACCCTACAGATTTAATATTGTTCAAAGATTTTGTTCATGTGTCAATTTATTATACGATTGCCCACAGGTAAGGGTGAGAGTGAACAGTGTTCTCTCCTTCCACTTCGTAATCACTAGGGGCACTAGGCAGGGATGTTCTCTTTCCCCTCTGCTGGCCAATCCAAAGCTGTGCTAAGTCCCTTGGAGAACCTTGCACTTTTAACCCCTATGGTTTTTAAACAAAACATATTGTGACTTTTACAATCTTAACGTGGAAGACCATTTGCTCTTTTTATACCTTAACTGTAACTATGAATGCTTTTTATATATTTGTACGTTTTATATTGTGAGTTTTTATTAACTGTACAATAAACTTACCTTACCTTACCTCTGTTAGCCACCCTTGTGATTAAAGCTTTGGCCCATGGATCTGAGGGGATGGACAAGAACAATTAATCTACAGGGAGGGAGCTAATAATGACTACAAATCTTTGTATGTGGACAACAATCTCCTTATCATTTGGGTCTCCGAAATAGATAGAGCAACGTCTGGTGAAAATGAAGGAGTTATTCTGAGAAGCCCCTGGGCACTGAGTTAATTGGGATAAGCCCACTCTGGTTCTCCTTTGTGGAGACTCTACCTCCTACCATAGGAGTAAACAATTATCCACACAAAACATGGACTTTAAATAGCAAGGAATTCTCATTGCCCTAGAACCATCTCGTGGTGAAATTTAAAATATGTTTCCTTCATCTGAATGTTTATGTTATTAATATTTTATTACAATATTGTAACATGTTGTTTCATATATTTTCTGCAAATTATTATTTTTATAGAATGATGTATAAATGTATTTGATAATTATACAACCCATAGGGGCTCATTAGGATGACGGGTGGACTTTGTCCGCCCGCCATCCTGTCAGAATTCGGGACCGCCCGCCAGTAGGGTGGGGGGTATTAGGATGTGCCCGCCCCAGCGGCGGGCACATCCTGCATTTATAGCATTGTGGTGGACGGTGCTCTCTGCACCGCCCGCCACAATGCTATAAATGCATTCATGCATTTGAATAAACAAAGTGGAAGGCACCGAGCGGTGCCTGCCGCTAGGTTTATGCAAATAAAAAGGGGTACCATTTGCAGCCATCACCTCTCCTTCACTCTGGGGGCCCGCAGGGGGCCCCCAGAGTGAAGACCGCATGCCTAATGCCACCACAGAACAACATCTACACAAGCCCATCATAATATGGCTGGCGGTGTCTATTAGACACCGCCACCATATTAAACCTTTTCCGCCCGGTCGCCTTGCGACCGGGTCGGAAAATCGGCAGATGTTTTCTGTCCGCCGCTGTCCCCCCCAGGCTGGCGGTGGGACCGCCCGCCATTAGGGTGGGGGGTATTAGGATGCGCCCGCCACTGTGGCGGTTGCATCCTGCATTTTTAGCATTGTGGCGGGTGGTGCTCTCAGCACCGCCCGCCACAATGCAAAAAATGCACATATACATTTGCATAAACGAGGGCGGCAGGCACCTCGCGGTGCCTGCCATTTTGTTTCTGCAAATGCAGGGGGGTACCACAGGTACCCCCCGTGTGCACCCCCACCTCTCCTTCACTCTGGGGGCCCGCATGGGGCCCCCAAAGTGAAGACCGCATACCTTTCCGTGGCGGCATCGCCATATTAACATGCCTTTCCGTGGCGGCCTGTTAATATGGCTGGCGGTGTCTATTAGACACTGCCACCATATTGGACCTTTTCCGCAGAAAGGTAGCGGACGATCTTCCCGTCCGCCGCGGTCCCCCCCGCCATCCTAATATGGTGGGGGTTCATTTAGGTGTGGATGGCGGGCAGATTGCCCCCGCCAGGCCGGCGGTGGCTACCGCCAGCCTTGTGAGTGCAATCCGCCCGCCATCCTAATGGGCCCCATTGTGTTTTTTATTTAGCATATTAAAATGTAATTTTATAAAATACATTTTAATATGTTAATTAATTTACAAACTTTTTAAATACTATTTAGAAAAGTACATATCTTTTTTAGAACATTTGTGTAATATTTTCAAATTATAAGCATATGTAAAAAACATTTTTTTAATATACATTAATTTTTATATTATATTTTTTATAATATATAAATTATTGTATGTTTACCATTTTTTATGTTTAAATTAAACATATTAAAAAATATATTTATATACATTTTTTAAATTTATATAATCAATTTTAGATTTTTTTTAATCCATTTTCCATTCATTTTTATGGGAAGTTAGTCCTATTATAGTTTTAATTAGGCGGTCATTTTGTTTTTCCATTACTCACTTTTTTACCTATCGCCTTCATTGTTTATGTCAACATTCTGGACCCGTCCCAGTCCGGATTCAGATGAAACCACAGCACCGAGACAGCCCTCATCGCTGCCACAGATGACATCAGGCGCTAACTAGACAACAGCGAAGCATTGGCCCTCATCCTCCTGGACTTGACGGCCACCTTCGACATGGTCTGCCATCGCACTCTAAAAACACGCCTCCTTGAAGCCGGAATCCAAGAGAAGGCCCTTGACTGGACCACATCCTTCCTCTCCGGCAGAACCCAGAGCGTCCTCCTCCCACCCTTCCGATTCGAAGCCATCGACATTGTCTGCTGGGTCCCCCAGGGCTCATCCTTCAGCCCGATGATGTTATACATCTACATGGCCCCCCTCGCACAAGTGGCCCACCAGCATGACCTCAACATCATCTACTACAACACCAAGCTCATCCTCTCCCTCACCAAGGACCCACACACCGCCAAATCCAACCTTCACGAGCGAATGAAAGCCGTCGCCGACTGGATGAGGAGCAACTGTCTGAAGCTGAACTCGGACAAGACGGAGGTACTCATCCCCGGACCCACCCGCTCAGCCTGGGACGACTCCTGGTGGCCGACTACACTGGGAACAGCACCAACACCCACCGACCATGCACGCAACCTAGGATTCAGCCTCAACTCCTCCCTCTCCATGGCCAAGCAGGTCAACGCCGTCTCCTCCTCTTGTTACAACACCCTCCTCATGCTCCGCAGGATCTCCAAGTGGATCCCGACCGAAACAAGAAGAACAGTGACAAAGGCCCTCGTCAGCAGCAGACTGGACTACGACAACGCACTCTATGCAGGAATCCCAGCCAAACATCTACGACGACTACAACGCATCCAAAATGCCTCCGCCCGACTGATCGTTAACATCTCCTGCTGCAGCCATATCAGCCCCCACTTAAGAGACCTACACTGGCTCGCCGTCGACAAGAGGATCACCTTTAAGCTCCTCACCCACGCACACAAAGCACTCCACAACGCCGGATCAGCCTACCTTAACAGCAGACTCAGCTTCTACACCCCCACCCGCCAGCTCCGCTACACCAGCCTCGCCCTCACCACTGTCCCCTGCATCCAACTAATGACTTCTGGTGACAGATCCTTCTCCTACCTCACCGCCAAGACCTGGAACACCCTTCCTACCCATATATGGAAGACCCAAGACCTACTCGCCTTCAGAAGACTCCTCAAGACCTGGCTCTTTGAGCAGTAGCAGCACCCCCCCCCTCCCCTCAGCGCCTTGAGACCCTCACAAGTAAGTAGCGCGTTCTACAAGTACATTGATTGATTGATTGATTGATTTACGAAGACGGAACCTCGCGGTTGGGAGCTGCTTCGTCTGTCTTCCAGTAAGTTGTCTTTTTTTTAATTTTAAGTTTGTTTAAATGTATTTTTTACTTATTAGTCATGTTAATTTAGTTGTTAAAGTATTATTTATAGATTTTTATGATAGTTACGGTTATTTACGTAAGTTCGTGATTTTGTCGGTTACTTTCTATAGATTGTTATCGGAATGCTATGTTGTTTAAATAATACTTTATATATGTGTTTTTATATGTATTATATGCTGTTATTTCTATTTGTAGGTTTCTATATTTGTTTTGGGTGGGTGATGTTTAATTCTATTTACAGGTTTGGACTTCGGTGAACATATGGATTTGTTAATGCATTTTTTTTAAAGAAGGGAAATTGTTCTTACTTGTTTTAAAACAAGTTGTTGTACAATTCCTTTTTGAACAGGTTTTTTAATTTTTTTTCGTAACGGGTTTACGAGATATACTTTTTTATCAGAATCATTAAACTTTTTTATATATAGTTGTATTTTTTCATTTTGTGGGGTGTTTTTGCACTACATGGATCGCATTTCGTTTGGATTTGTTTTTTTTTTCAACTATTTTGAAAGATTTCTACAGCTACACAACTATAAGTAATTTTGTATATTATTGAGGGAGGGTATGTCTAATTTTTAATTTTCTTTTTTTTTTAGTTATATTATGTCATATGATTTGGAGTTTTATAGTAAAGTTTATGACATTATTTAACCAATAGAAAATAATATAATTTGTGTATTTGATATCTTTTTAAATTTAGATGTTTTGATTATATTATAGAAGGATCTATGACAGAATATCGACTACAAAAATATCGACCTACAAGAATATCGAGTCAACAATATCGAGGGCAAAAATATCGACATCCTATCTACAACATGGTAAGTACAAAAATATCGAAAAAATAATATCGTTGTAAAAAATATCGATGTTAAAAATATCGATTTTTTTTTAATATATATAAATGTAAAAGTAAGTATATAACACTAATAAATAAAATAAACATATTTAAAAGTATCTAATAATGTTTAAAATTAATAAATAAAAATATATACAGTAAAGATATAATATATATGTACTAAACAATAAGTATTAATAATTAATTTACTAAAAATACCCCTTTACCCAAAAACTGAAAACTGACCCTGAACCCTAAAAATACCCCTTTACCCAAGAACTGAAAACTGACCCTGAACCCTAAAAATACCCCTTTACCCAAGAACTGAAAACTGACCCTGAACCCTAAAAATACCCCTTTACCCAAAAACTGAAAACTGACCCTGAACCCTAAAAATACCCCTTTACCCATGAACTGAAAACTGACCCTGAACCCTAAAAATACCCCTTTCCCCATGAACTGAAAACTGACCCTGAACCCTAAAAATACCCCTTTACCCATGAACTGAAAACTGACCCTGAACCCTAAAAATACCCCTTTACCCAAAAACTGAAAACTGACCCTGAACCCTAAAAATACCCCTTTACCCATGAACTGAAAACTGACCCTGAACCCTAAAAATACCCCTTTACCCATGAACTGAAAACTGACCCTGAACACTAAAAATACCCATTTACCCATGAACTGAAAACTGACCCTGAACCCTAAAAATACCCCTTTACCCAAAAACAGAAAACTGACCCTGAACCCTAAAAATACCCCTTTACCCATGAACTGAAAACTGACCCTGAACACTAAAAATACCCCTTTACCCATGAACTGAAAACTGACCCTGAACCCTAAAAATACCCCTTTACCCAAAAACTGAAAACTGACCCTGAACCCTAAAAATACCCCTTTACCCATGAACTGAAAACTGACCCTGAACACTAAAAATACCCCTTTACCCATGAACTGAAAACTGACCCTGAACCCTAAAAACACCCCTTTACCCAAAAACTGAAAACTGCCCCTAAACACTCAAAATACCCCTTTACCCAAAAACCCAAAAATGACCCTGAACCCTAAAAATACTCCTTAACCCAAAGTTAAATAATATTATTTAATTAGCAATTAATAATTAATTAACAATAACAATAAAGTAAATATATTAGCACATAAGCTGTAATTAATATAATTTAATCATTATTATCATTTTTCCCCAATTAATTAATTAACAGTAACTAAAAATTATATATAAATAAATTACTCTAATAATGTAATTAACTAACTAATATTATTTAATTACCAATTAATTACTAATTTAAAATATGTACCAAATTATATTAATTATTTAACTAATTAATATTAATTATTTGCCAATTAATTAGTTATAAATATTTAAAAACATATATTAATTAATTAATTATTATTAAATTACTCCCCACCCTATTCCCCTATAAACCCACATCCCGCTACAGAAAATATATATCAATTAATCAATTAATTATTTCCCAATTAATCAATATTAATTAGCAAATAATTATAATTAATTAATTAATCCTACTAATTATTAATCAACTTACCATAATTAAATTACTTCCCACCCTATTCCCCTATAAACCCACAACCCGCTCCGGTACTAAAACATCAAATTTACTTATAAATTTCTATATTATTATAGAAAATGTATACACATATAATAGTAATTATTTTAAATACTTAAATTAAACATATAACACATACATAATAAAAAACTATAAAATAATACAAATATCGATATTAGTGTCATCGAAATTATTAACATCGATATATATGCTATCGATATTACTAACTTCGATATTACTTACATCGATATTAAGTATTTCGATATTACTTACCTTGGGTCGATATTCTATCCTACGATATTCTTGCCTTCGATATTATGCTCCTTCGATATTACAGACTCGATATTATGGTAAGTCGATATTTACAACTCGATATTTTGACTGTCTACCATTATAGAATATATTTTGCTATCAGATCTATGTATTCCAGACCCTGGATGTTAGGATACATTTTTGTTTTTTGTTGGAGGTATTTGTACATATTTCTGGTTTGTTTACTTAGTTTTGGTCCTATTTTGCTCAGAGATTGTTCTATTCTGAGCTCTTGGTAACTTTGTTCTTTTTTAATTGCCTGTATTAGTTTATGGAGTGTTGGTTGTCCTCTCCCTATTGTGGCCTGGAAGGCATTATGCCATCCTTCTACCGCGTTGTTAGTTTTAGCTTTTTGTGCGATAGTGCTGCTGTAGACATTCCACCAGGGAATTTGGAATTTTGGTTGTCTTCGGTGACCTGAACGATGCAATCTCCCCACCCAGGTGTCCTCAAAGTAATCTAACAAGGGACTTAATTTTGTTTCATTGGTGCGGTAGAAAGGACTATCTATTATTATGTTATAATAATTTGCTACTTCTGTTGTTGGTATGAATGCTAGTGCTATCAATTTTTTTATTTGGTGTGCAAAGTTACTATTAGTGGAGTATTCTATACTTAAGGTAGATTTTTGTAGGTGTCTCCACATACTTTGATTGAAGTGGTAGTAACACCCTTGAACTGCAGTGTGTGGGTATATTTTTAGAATTGCTTGAATCATTGCTAATTCAAAATCTATTATTATCCTTTGTGGATAATAATTTTCAGTTAATTCTTTTATGAATGAGTGAATACATTTATGATTTATATCATACTCGAATACCCCAGGGCGTCTAGGCGCTACAGCAGGAGGGAAATACCAGAGAATGAGAGATCAATGCAAGAAAAGCCAAGTTTTTATCGCCTTTCTGAAGAAAAGAAGAGTTGTGCAGTTCTTTATGGATATAGGCAATGTATTCCATAATTTAACAGTGTGGAAGAAGAAACTGCTTCCTCCCCAGTGCACTCTCCTGACTTTAGATACCTGCAAAAGCTTGCTCATGGCTGAACGGAGTATCCTGTTTGGATGATACCATAGGCGATGTTGTTTCAGGTATTCAGGTCCTGTCCCCTGAAGGGCCTTGAAAGCCAAACATAAGGCCTTAAATTCCGCTCTCTTTTTCACTGGCAACCAGTGAAGATGTTTAAGACCCTGGGATACCGACTGGAACTTGGGAATATTCAGCAACATCCTGGCAGCGGAGTTCTTTTGAACCCGCTAAAGTTTAAAAAGATGTTGTTTTGAAGACCCAAATACAGGGTGTTGCCATAATCCAGTTTGGCTAATGCCAGAGATGTTACCAGTGTTTTGACTGTGGATGGTGGAATATAAGGTTTCACCTTCTGAATCAGTTTTAGGGTTAAATGCAACTGAGAAGCAACCTTATTGACTTGAGATTGAAACGTAAGACCGTCATCAAAAATGACTCCCAAATTTTGGGCTTTTTTTTACTGGGATAGGAGGTGTTCCCATTGTCTGAGGCCACCATTTCTCAGACCTTATGGAGGGATCTGAGCCCAAGAGAAGCACCTCGGGTTTTTTCCGTTTAATCTTAGGCAGTTTGTACTCATCCAGTGGTCCACAGAGGTCATACACTGATTGAAACGCGCCGCTGTCTCATCTGGATTACAAGAAATAGAAACCATGACCTGGGTATCATAAGCGTAGGACACTAACGAGAAACCAAACTGCCTGATGAAGTCTGCTAAGGGGGTAACATACAAGTTAAACAACGTAGGGCTCAGAGATGAGCCCTGCGGAACCCCACACGGAAGTGAAAATTGCTTCGAACATAAGTCATCAATCTGAACAAACTGATGCCTATTGTTAAGATAGGATTTAGGCAAACTTAAAGCCAAGCCTGAAACTCCCAACTTATGTAGCCTTGAAATGAGAATGTCATGGCTCACAGTGTCGAAGACCGCCAAAAGGTCCAAAATGATCAAGGCGGCCTTCGCACCGGAATCTAGCGAAGAGCAAAGCTCCTCTGCTGCCATGACCAAGGCTGTGCTAGTGCCATGCCCCTCCCGGAAACCATATTGTGTGGGATCCAGCAGGTTCTCTGAGGCAACAAAGGACATAAGCAGGAGGTTCATGATTTTCTCCAGCACCTCAGCTGGAAACGGGATCCTGGCTATAGGTCGATAATTACTATGATCACCAGGATCTAGACCAGGTTTTTTCAGGAGGGGAAGAATAGAGATCCTCGTCCATGCCTCTGGAAAAATGCCAGAATCAAAAATCTCTATAAAAAGCAAACAAAGTTGTTTGCTGATCTCCTCAGCGGCATAATTAAATATTTTTGGGGGACAAGGGTCAAAGGGAGCCCCTGATTTCACCAGTCTGACTATTTGCAAAATCTGTTCTGTATTTGGGGGGACAAAGGCAACCAGGTCATGATCGTGCTGTTTTGGAAGAAAAGAAGGTTCAATCACATGAGCCTTACTGTTATTTTCACAAAACGTCTCATAAATAGAGAGAACCTTATCCCTAAAGAAATCTACCAATTGATTACAAAATATAGCACTGCTGTTCAATGAGGGTGAGGTCGGAAGTGTCACTAACTTCTTTAATACTGAAAAAAGTGTTTTGCTTGATTTACCTGCCTGCTCAATTTTATTCGAGAAATAACTACATTTTTTCTCCAGAATCATTTTTTTATAGACAGTCAGTGACTGTGTATAGCTCACTTTTTCCACATCCCTGTAAGATTTTCTCCAGCGCCTATCAGCCCGTCTACATTTTGGTTTCGGAATATGTAGTGCATCATCGAACCAAGGTTCTGATTTCTTCAGCCGCCTACTGGTAAATGTTTTTTCAGGGGCCAAGATGCTTACCGCTGTTTTTATCCAGTTATTAAAGGTATTAGTGGCTATATTAACTTCAGGCATCAGTAACGGTTTGGAGGCAGCATTAGTTAATTGCAATTGCAGCGAACTAATTTCCTTCCAATTTCTCCCTATAAAGGACCTAGAAGCAGAATGAGGACGAGCAAGATGATAGGATGACGTAAGTGAAAACTGAATACCCTTATGATCTGACCACAGGATTTGCAAAATCTCCTGCACTTTCAATTGAGGGGTAGATCTAAATATACCATCTAAGATGTGTCCAGCCTAGTGAGCGGGATGTTTGATGATTTGTGTCATCGAGGTAGTGGCCATCAACTTTAAGAGTGAATTTGTATGTTGATCGTTAGTATTTTCAAGATGGTAGTTAAAGTCGCCTAAGATGGAAAACTCCTGATGGTCAACATAGCCTCAATGATGTGGCCGATTGCCTCTAGAAACTTAATCTTAGCTCCTAGTGGCCTATAAAGTAGTACACCATTAAATGTGTAGTTTTCACTAATAGTGATTCTAAATGAAAGTAGTTTGCACTCAGGGCCACTTCCTAAGGTCGAACTTTTTGTTGTTAGATTATCCTTAACAATAATTGCTATGCCCCCTCCCCGCTTCCCTGTCATTCCCTGGATATCTACTAATCATTCCTGATTAGTAGATATCCGTTGGGAATGGCTAATTAAAGCTCTATATCAGATGTGTCATCTGCCCAAGTCTCTGTAACAAATGCCATATCCATGTCTTGAGCCTCTAGCAACTCCGCAAAATCAGTATTATGTTTGATAAGAGAGCATGTATTAAGAAGTAGGCCTTGCAAATATTTATGTGCCACTGTATGTAAATTAAAAACCTGTTGTGCTCCAAGACGGCATCTGGCTTTTGTAAAGAGAAACTTCATGTTGCACAAAGGGCAAGCCACAGGCTCTTTCAATAGATCCAATTGCGGACAAGGTTCTTTTAACTGGGGATTAAGATTTAAAAGAGTGTCTCTTGAATAGTTTATAGTTGTTTCTAAACTTGGCGACAAACAAACAGGGGGGGTGGCCCTGGGCCCGGTCCAGGCGCGGACGGGCGCAGACGGGCTAGCCTTTGGCGCATCCTTGGTGACCCAGCGGCACGCCTGCTGCACGCGTCCGCTGCACGTCCGGTCCGACATGCTGTTTAAATAGCAGTGAGTCGGGCGTCCCGCGCTTACATCAGCTGCTGCCCAACCCGGAAGTAGTCAACAAGTATATCCGGTCCCTTATCCCTCCGCAACAAACGGTACAATCTGCGGCGGAACGAGGCGGGGCGGAGATTACCAACGTCTCAATAGATCAGTACGTTTTATATTAACAAACGAGTAAAACAAATATAATAGCAACTCCAGTGATAATCAGGGTGAACAAAGTAAAAGATTAAAATGTACACAGATATCAGAACCGTTTGAGTGTCACTAAAAAGCGAGATATCAGCACAGTGTAAGAATCAAGGTAGAAGGTAGCAAACCTACCGCTGTTGTTCTCGCGTCCGCTCCAACATGCTGTTTAAATAGCAGTGAGTCTGGCGTCCCGCGCTTACATCAGCTGCTGCCCAACTGTTGTTAAAATTTCTATATAGGTGGCATTGTTTTTATTTGGAAGTAAAGCATAAATGAATGGTATATTTGTTTCCTCAAATTCACCATGAATGATGTAAAGTTGATAAAATGGTTTAGGACACACTTTAAAAGTTCCATCCATCATCCATGTTTCACACAATTTTAATTTTTGCAAGTTATTATTTGTTGCAAAAATAAGAATTATTTTATCTTTACTGTTGTCATATATTGGGAATTTGTCCTCTTTGTGGGTAACAGTATATTCAGGCAATATATCTATTTCTTCAAAGGTTTTGGGGGTGGGTGGAGTTGGGTCAGAAGCTCTTTTTGTTTTAGCAATCAATCTTTTCAAGTTGGGAATAGAGGGCAATTGTCCTGTCACATGTTCAGGTACTTTTGTTAATACATTTTTTAATATTTCAGTGCTTGTTTGTTGAGAACATGTGCTAGCTTCTCGAATTGTTTCTAGGGCTTTTCCTTACTTCTAATTCAGTTACATTGGGTGGATGGTTGTGCCCTATAACATTCCCTACGTTATTGTCTATAGTTGTACCTCGACCATAACATGCCGTTAAATAGTATTTGCTACATTACCAATTTGTCTTATTATTTTTAACTTTGTCTTGCCCTTTACCTATTTTAATGTAATTTCTCACTGTGCACTACCCCGACCCCACACCCACATGCACCTAACAGCTTCCTCTTCAAAAGATCCCTGACAAAGACCCCCGGTTTCGGGAGCCTGTCGGCATTGCAGCGCCGGCCTAATGAGGGGCCACCGTCCTATGATAAAGCATGACACCTCTCTGGGTGTGTGAGGGCAGCATGAATAAAGTCCTGTCCTTTCCCCTTCACTCACTTTCCTCCCAACCCCCCTATCACATACAAACTGCATACCTTCTTTAAACCGTACCATGATCAGCTCATGATCAAGTCATATATAACTCGGAACGCTATCCTCCATGAGAATTGGATTAGGTGGAATGGGTTTTAGGATGAACCCAGCAAGGCTATGAGAAAGAAATCAATAGTACAGCAAGGGGCCTTGCAGTAGTGAAACCCTGATGGCAGGACTAACACACATGTTACGCGTGACTGATTTGATGGTACTTATTGAGAGGGGGTAAACAATTGGTCTTAGACCTTCCATCCTTAGTGAAATTCCCCCTAAATCTTTGCCTTCAGGCCTCCTGTATTTGCTTATTTCGGTTTTGCTGGCCCTATGATTCTGCACACCTTACAACAGCTAACCAATGCTAAAGTGCAATCCCTAAAACATGGTAACATTGGCTTATACCCAATTGACCAGTTTAATTTACTTATGAGTCCCTAGTAAAGTGGCACTACATGGGCATAGGGCCTGTAAATTAAAAGCTACTAGTTGGCCTGCAGCGTTGATTGTGCCACCCACTTAAGTAGCCTTTAAACATGTCTCAGGCCTACCAATGCTGAGCCTGTATGTGTGTCAGGTGTGCTCTGCGCACGGTTGTGTGTGTGCCAGAATAAAGTCAGCTGATGAGGGTGGAAGGATGCTTTGCATTCTAGTTGCCGCGTGTGTCTCCTCCACCCTGTCTTCACTCACCTTTGCTTTTGGGTCACATTGCTCCACGTCCGTCATCCTTGTCGGGCTGTGGGTGGCTTCTCTTAAAGTTCTGGATTCCCTTCTTCATTCTTCCTGATAATATCCTGCAAAACCAAAAAGGAAGGTATTTAAAGTATCGTCCTCTTCACAGGCGGTAATGCGCTTAGCTCTGACTCTTATTTGTTATTGTATATACTTATCTGTATTTACTCACAGCATTGTGGAGTCTTCATTTTGATTGTACCAACCTTCTTTGAATTCTGCAAGGAACTATACATTTGAGATTTCCTAATGTCAGGATACTTGAGAGTCTAATGTTTCTATAGCCCTACACTATTTTTTGAGCCCTAGTTTTGTTGTATATAAAAAGGATGATAGTTGTTCACATATCCTTACATCTAGCTTTTGTATAAATTTCCCCTCTGCCATTGTTCTTAAAGTTTGTATTTTCCCAATTGTATATGTCTGTGTTACATTGTGAGAACCAGTGTATTATTGTTTATTTGTGTATTTTGGAGTTGTTTATTAACAACTTTCTTTTTTGATAAAGGATTGTTGGTACCACATTATTTTTCTGGTTCTTCATTTGTTGGGTCATTATGTATTATAATTGTTTTTATTTTTACTCATTCGCTAAACCAATGTTGCTTTCATAGTGTTTATTGGAACCAGGTTTGGGGGTACAGGGCTGCTCCTGTTAGTTGCAATCTGTTTTAGAAAGTTGGCATTTTCTTGAATAGTCATTTGGTGTCTGCATCCTGTCTCTGGTCACATGACTGGGTGTAGTTGGGAGTTGGGCTTTTGCATAAATCCTAGACAGCTACTCACAATGGGAGCTTAAGTGTAACTGAATGGGCCATCACTAGCAGAATGAGAGGGAGGAGCTGGAGCCAGCATTACTTACATCTTATTAGGCTGCGTCCTGTCTCCACACAAAGTGCTACATACCCCCTGAAGTTAGTCTGGAGCCAAGACAGGGAAGGCAGGGCATTTGGCACTTCAAAGGCATGCCTCTAGAAGTTTCTCTTCATTCAAAGGAACAAATGCGCTTAAAAAAGGACCCCAGACATCACAACGTCAGTACACTTATGAACCTGTGGCTACTATACCATGGTGAAGGACTGTTGTGCTGCTGAAGGACTGTCACTCTGGTGGACTGAACTCTGCTGGACTCCTGCTTTGCTGTCCTAACTTGCTGCCCCCTTGCCCGGGTGAGAAGGACTTGACCTGCATCTCTTGAACCCAGAACCCAGAGTGACTCTGAGGGCCTGTTGCCTGGCCGCCTCATCTGAAGCCTCAGGGACGTAACAGGCATCCAACAAACTTTCATCTGCACCTGACCCTGCCTTCTGTGAGTCTACCCTGCCAAGTGGTAGTACCCCAGTTTTGCACCCTTGAAATTGGTCCTAAGGTGCTTGCATGCGGAACTGATGCATCTCCTCCTCTGAGCGGCACAAACCTGAACAAAACTGATGCATCTCCTTGGCTGAGTGGCTCATCCTCAAGCAGATCGGACGCATCGCTGCTGCTGCTTGGATTGGACCTGTTGCAAAGTCCCATGTTGCCCCATAACCTATGTAACTGATGCATCGCTGACGACGCATTGTATCTCAAGCCCAAGCCCTCGCATCTCTCATCAGTGGCAACGTTAATTCTGCAGGTCCTCGGAACTGATGCATCACCGATGCTAGGACTTCACTTTGCAAGTCTTGTCAATGGTCTCCTCGCCACATCTCACCAATGCATCGCTTCAGCTGTGCGGTGCATCTTTGACGCGGATCCAAGCAACGCTCACAACCAGGATTTAAGGTACTTTGTTCAGCAGGCCTAACTGAGTCCCTGTAGCTGGCCCGCGCTCCATCATGGTCAGCATTAACTCATTACTTTGTCCCAGTCTGGCGTGACCAGATATATCCCCTGTTGGCGCCTTGTGCCTTTTGGTGCTATTTTTACCTAAAACTTTAAAAATTGAATATCTACCTTTTTACTGAATGGATTTTGTCATTTAGGCCTTGCTTTCTTTATTAAAAGTAAATCAATTATTTTAAACCTGATGTGTGATTTTTCAGTGTGGTGTTTTCACTGATTTACTGTTTGAAGTGTTGCACAAATACTCTACACATTGCCTCTAAGTTAAGCCTGAATACTCTGTGCCAAGCAACCAGAGGGTTGAGCACAGATTAATGTGGGATTTGCTTGTGTCTTACCCTAACTAGGATTGTGGTTGCTGTTGGATCAGGGCTCACACCCCAGTCAACCAGTAACCCAATTTCTAACAGTTGGTTAAAAGGGTGGTTAAATAAGGCACATCAGAAATGTAGAGTAAAATCGGAAGATTAAGAGGTAACATATATTCAGATCTGTGGATCAAAAGCCTGTTGTGATCCCCTGGGGGAAGAGGTGTGTCGCAGCAACAAGGGAAACTGACTCCGGAACATAGGGGCTAACGGTTCGATCCCCTGAGGCAGGTTAGCCCAGCACCATGTGACTCTGGGCATTAGCTAGCTTAATCTTCCCTACGGCCTCCAGCGCCTTGACACCCTAGATAATTGTTCGCGCTTTACAAATACTGGAGTTTCATTTTTTCATTTCATATCCACACAGCCATTGAAATACCAGGTCCTTTTTCACACATTTTTTGGGCTCCGATCCAGGGCCAGGGGAATGGAATCAGAGCTTGGTCATGCTGCACATATGTTTACAGACCTGCCAGATAGCATAAATGAAAGTTTATTACTGTTAATATGAGGGTGACAACACCTCCTGGTACAAGTCGTGTTTACTGGCAGCTGTACACCTTGACATTTGGCGCTTGTAGAGGATGATGGGCAGCAAAATAAATCTTGGGAAAGCTCACAAAGCCAAGTTGGGGCAAAATTAAAGAATCATCAACTCGAACGAGTAAACGAAGAGCTCTTAAAACAACAAGGTGGGTTTAATTGAAGGCTTGTGACTCAAAGTCAAGCGAGTAACATAGACAAAATATCAGCGTTGTGCCGTGTTATGTTGCAGTGAGCTTGAAATAATCACCCTTGCGGCTACGGAACTGTGAAAAACAACACAGTTGAAACTTTGCTCGTTCGAGTTGATGAAGGACGCAAGGGTGGCCTGACTGCTTGCTGCTAGTCAGCCCCAGGGGAGGTAAATTCAACATTTCTTGTCATAATTCTTTTACTTGAAATGGTAGTTTAATTATTTCACTCCTTCATAGCACGGTAAGTAGGGTTACCAACTGGTATGGGCGCAAATTCAGGATAGTGAGAGTAGAAATTCGGGACAAGGGGTCAAAATTCAGGACAAAAGTTCAGAACAGAAGGTCAGAATTCAGGATAGAAGTTCGGGACAAAAGGTACATTTTACAGACACATCAGAGGAGGTCGCACAATATTACATAAGTAACTAGACAACCAACAAAAGCACAGGGCTAAATAAGTTTATATTAGATTGAGAGAACCTTGCACTGCATCTGTTGTGTGCCTTGTGAGGTAAGGAAGTATGCCCTTCAGAATGATCAGCTGAGACACTGTATGCTGCAAAACAGTATTTAGTCTAAAGATGCTTTCTTCATACGGAGAGAGCCGTTCTCCGTCTTGTGGTGCCATGGTCCCGATGCCTGCGAACGTGTCACGTCCCCTGCGTGAGGTTGCCACGGGTCACGTGATGCGGGAATGCTAGACCGCAACATCACACATCTCCCCCCTAAACAAAAAGGGACACAAGAGTGCTGTACCCACAGGTGTTGGGAGAGAGGTAAATGGAGAAAGAAAGAGATAGAGAAAGAGAGAGAGAGAGAGAGAGAGAGAGAGAGAGAGAGAGAGAGAGAGAGAGAGAGGGAGAGAGAGAGAGTTAAGGTATAGATAGAGAGAGAAATGTTCAAACTGAAAGTCCTGAGGTGTTTGGGTAGTTTCACCGCACGGCCCTTGCGGGTGTGCTTTCCGGTCCCTTGCTCTCCTCTTCTGCAGGGTCCGTCTGAAATCACTCTCTCCTCCTGGTCTCTCTGGGATGTCTCGATCGGAATGCCTCCTTCATCTGCGTCTCGGCTAGGCTGACATTGCGTAGAGTGTCTGGGTGAATGTCCCTCTGCACTGGCTGCTGGTTCGGCCACACTCACGTGGTCTTTAGCGGGTGTGGCTGCGCCCGCTATGCTGGGACTTTCTTCTAGCTCACTGCTGTTCATGCCCAAATGCAGGATCATGTTGCACTCTGAATTGGGACCACACCTTGCTGTCACTCAACAAAGCAGAGCGGTTGTATGCTTCTACCACCCACAGGGGTTCACTAAATTTGCTGTCTCCTTTGAGTCCAAGGTGGCCCTTTTTGACTTGGGCCCATTCGCCCTCATCTCATGAGGATTCACGCACACTGTTCCTTTTGTTGTAATGTGCCTTGTAGATGCTTTGTGGCTTTTCTATGTTGCTGCGGACAATGGCTGGGGACCATTTGATTTGGAGTCTCATGGTCATCCAGGCTGCGTTGTCTCTGGTGAAGGGTTCTCTACCACTTAGGGTCTTAAACGGGCTGTAGCCTGTCAAGATAGGAGTGATGCGGTAGACCCATACTGTGTTCCTGACTTTGGACTCCTAGTTCTTACCGGCGCTGATGGCTGCTTGGATCGAGCCATTGATCACTCGGTTAAAGTGTTCCACTTGGCCGTTGCCAGATGGATGGTAAACGGGAAGGCGCTTCATCTGGATTCCATTTCGTTCGGAGAAAGCTGTCCATTTAGCTGATGTGAACTGGGGTCCATTGTCGCTGGTGATTGACTTGGGAATGCCCTCCCTCAAGAAGATGTTGGTGAGGAAGGTAATGACTGCATCAGAATCAACCTATTTGCATATTTCGACTTCTGGCCACTTTGAATACTGGTCCACGACGACGATGAGGTGTCAAGGACCAGGCTACAATGTCAATGGATAAGTCCTCCCAGGGGTTGTTGGGAGTGGAGAACTCTCCCATGGGGGGCCTCAGGGTGACAAGTGTTTTGTCCGCTCTGACGCAGTGGGCGCAGTCCCTCACAAAGTGTTCCACTTGGATGTCCATGGCTGGCCACCAATATAGCAATTTAATCTGCCTTTTGGCCTTCACGATGCCCAGATGACCTTTGTGGTTGATGTGAAGAATGTTGTCGTACAGAGCCTTTGGGGGGTACCACTTTGTCCCCACACAGCAGGAATATGGAGTCCTCACCAAAGGAGAGTTCCTCGCGGACTTCCCAGAATTTTCTGAGGCTGGAGTCAATGTGCTTCTTTTTCAGCCATCCTCGCATGAGGTACTGCTTGACTTGGGATAGTTCCAGGTCTTTCGTGTAGGCTTCTGCCCAGTCCTGGGCACTGATGGTGTGTTTATGATCTGCCATGAAGGCGATGCTGTATTCGTCCCAATCTGATGATGTGACAGGTTCTTCCATGGCTGCTGCCCTGCTCAGGTAATCCGCCACTCTGTTCTGCGGACTCGGGATGTATTCCACATCGTAGACAAAGTCCAACAGGCACAATGTCATTTTCGTGATCCAGGGAGTGACTGCCACGTTGCCGCTGGACCCCTTGATCAGGGGTGTGTGGTCCATACGGAGTGTGAATTGTGACCCCCACAGGTACTGTCGGAATTTCTCCATCGCCCAGATGTCCGCAAGCATTTCCTTCTCAATTACACCATACTTTTCTTCACCGGAGGTGAGGGATCTCGACACGAATCCCACCGTAGTTACGGTGCCATCTACAGTCTTCTGGGAAAGGACTGACCCCAGTCCCTTGTCACTGGTGTCTGTGGTGAGGATGCTGGACACAGAGCCATCAAACCCATGTAAGGGAACCGCCTTGCAGATGTCTTGGTTGATGGTTAAGAACTCCACTTCCGTCTCCTCAGACCAGGTGAACTTATTATTTTCCTTTAGCAGTTGCCGTAGACTGTGCGTCTTAGTGGCAAAGTTCCTGACAAATTTACTGTAGAACTCCGCCAACCCCAGAAAAGAGCGAAAGCCGTCTTTGGATTTCGGGGAGAGAGCTGACATGATGGCCTCCAAGTTTTCCACTTTGGAGGTGATTCCTGTGTCGCTAATGTTGTGTCCTTGATACAGGACCTTGCGGAGACCAAATTTGCACTGCTCCAATTCGTCCGTGAGGCCGTTTACTGTGAGCGTGTGTAGGACGGTGTGCAATATGTTGTTGTGTTCAGCTTTTGATTTCCCCATGAACAGGATGTCATCTTGGAAGTAGAGAACTCCCGGAACACTTTGTAGCAGCTTGTGCATGAATTTTGGGAAAATGGCCGCCGCAGACACGAGCCCAAAGGGTAGGCTTTTGAACCTGTAGCATCCAAAGGGTGTGATGAAGGATGTAAGTTTTCGGTATGATGGGTGGAGAGAGGCACTTGGTGGTAGGCGACTTTAAGGTCGATTGTGGCGTACCACTTGATATATTTGGTCTGGGTGAGTAGTTTGTTAATCTTGGGCAATGGAAATTTGTCCACAATAATGTTTTTGTTGAGTTTGCGGAGATCAATCCAAAGGAGGATCTTCCTGCTGGGTTTCCGCGCCACCACCAACGGTGCAAGCTATTCGGCGCATTCGATCGGTTCAATGATGCCGCCGTCTTCTAAATGCTTAAGTTCTATCTGTACGGCTTCACAGCAGTTGAACGGGATGTTCCTGACTTTGTAGGCGACTGGTACCGCTCCGTCTTTAAGTACGATCTGGTGGGAGAATTAGTCAGACGGGGGGATCCCTGGGATCTACTGGTTGAACGATAAATGTTGGCCTTTCCTGTTTTAAGAGGAAAGAGGTCACAAAGTGCAGAGGGTATTTGAACAATTATAAGAATGGTTTTCCACAAAGAAAGTAGGATCGTTAACAATCTATATTTATTAAAAAAAATTTCAATCAATCACATAATAAAAACAAAGCAAGTTCATATAATTTTCACAAAACAATTTAAAATCCAAGTGAAAGGTACCTTGGAGGAATAAAAATCAACAGTGTTACACATACATGATATTACGGAACGCGGAAAGTGAAGACATAACTATAACATATGTAAAAAAATATACAGCGAAATACATGTAATTACAACAAACCCCTTAGTGAATATGTGGCTCACCAGATATCTTAGCCACTCAATTAAACAAGATCCAAAGAGCCTGGCCTAGTTCAATTACTGTAACGCTTTAGTGGAAGAATGAGATACCCATCTAAAGTTTTACCCGGCCCTAACTGGATTCTTTTGAACAAAGAAACAGTGCGTCGACGCGTTTCAGTGCTGTACAGTTGATTTTGTGGCACCTTCCTCAGGACTTCTCTTTTCTGGGGTTTCAGAGAACGGATGATTATACCGTATCTGTGGATATATTGGGAAAGATACACGGAATCAATTGTTGTATATGATATCTGTATATCTATCTCTTGAGGCGGTTGGTATTAGCTTCTATTACCACGAATACACATTATAGCTTCCCCACAATGAATTGGCTCATATTATTGTTTGACAGTTCACATCTCCCGGCACTGATATAGTAGCTCAAAAAGTACATGTTTGGTCACTTCTGGTTTGTTTGAACTTGGACAATTTTCCAATTCGGTTGCTGAGTACAGTGACGATTTCTGCTTGGAGTAAGGACGGCATGGATGTGTCGTCCATCAGGAGTACCTGCTTGTTGCCACGGGGGTTGAGCTGGATGCCGAGCACTCCCTGGTCGGCCCATCCCACAACTGATTGGCCCTTCTTTGCCACGTACAATTTCGCTGTGGTGTGTCGACCTTTGAACTCAAACAGGAGCTGTCAGAAACCAACCATGGGGATCTTTTCCACTGTGTATGTGACTGGATGGACATCTGTGGGGTGAAGCTGGTCGCCTACTACTCGGGCGAAGTCACGGTCCCAAATCTGTTTTTGGATGATGGTGTAGGGTGACCCGGAGTCCGCTACCATGACGACGTGGACACCCCCTATTAACAGCTGGCATGAGGGGTATTTTGTTGCCATGCCCTCTATGCCCAGGATGTGATCCTAAATGCAATGGATGCTGTCTGAATCCAAGAGATCTGCTCCCTCTTGATCATCGGAGAAGTCCTGCACATATTTGACTGCAGCACTCCTGGGCTTCCTTCTGCATACTTTGCCAAAGTGTCCAGTGATGCCACAGAACGAGCATTTTGCATGGAACGCTGGGCCTTTTTTGTCATTACCCATGTGGGAGTGGCTGCCACATCTGTAGCAGGCACCTTTTTAACCCTGAGGGGTACGCCCATGACCTCTGCCCTAAGACGTCGATTGGCGGGATGAGGCGGAGTCCGATGTGGTCTTTGGTGGTGTTACCTTGTGAGCAGAGATTTTACACACCTGATTGGTGGTGCTGCATCTATCTTGGCCACGAGAGCGCATCGCTTGGATAACTCCACTCGTTTCACAATCGCAATGATTTCTGGAAAGGGGGTTTCGCCGCTAACCCAGAGCTTCTCCTGGACACTCGTGTGGGTGGAATGCATGATGATTTGGTCTCGTATGAGGTCGTCGTGCAGGGTGCCAAACTTGAAGTTAATGGCCAGTTTCTTGAGGGCCATCACGTAGTCCTCCACTGACTCCGCTTCTGCCTGTTTCCTGTGGAAGAAGTTGTAAAGGTCAATGGCCGTGCATACCACGGGCTGGTAATGGCTGTTCAGGTCTTCGAGGGCGTGTTGGAAGACGTCATCGTTGGTTTAAGCCCTGGCCTTTTTCACCATTTAGTCGTAAACCCGCAGGCCCTCCTGCCCTAGGTTATGTAACAGGATCTTCTTCCGCCGCTTGCTTGAGAATTCTTCCTCGCCTCCATCCTCCAACACTGAGAGGTAATTCTATAAGTACCCCTTCCAATCGGCCCATTTCATGGCCGGCTCCCCGGGTTTAGGCAGGAAGGGCACTGGGTTGGTTAAGGAGAAGGTTTGAGCACACATGGTGCATGTTGGGAGGACAGCCGTGGAACCTTGCGATATGTGTAGTGCCCAGAGGCCACAGCTGAGTGGAGGAGGTGCACCCCGGAGTGGTTGAAGAGGGCACCACCTTCAGGAAGCAGGCCACCACTTGTGGCTACAGGGCGCCCCTCGTGCTGGTGGGTAAGGCTGCTATGTGGCCACTTGGTCACTAAGGCTGCGGAAAACCAACTTGGAGCCCTTCTGTAGAGTTACTGGCAGAAGAGAAGGTGAACGCCGATGTGTGCGCTGGGCTGACTGCTTGCCGGGGTGGCAACTCTTGAAGGTGGGCCTAGGGTGAGGTTTCCTTTGCACACAGCTTCCCTAAATATAGGTGGTAATCTGGGTACCCAGGACTGGTGGTGGTTGCATCTGGTGTCCCACGCCGTGCTGTGCAGGTGTAGCTTCCCTGCCTATAGGTGGCAATCCTTGTACCCAGGCCTTGAGGTAGTTGCCTCTGGTGCCCCATGCTGTGCTGTGCAGGGGCTGGTCCCTGGGGAGGATAGGGTCTGGTGGTGGCTGCTCCTACTACCGTGGGTGGTAGTCCCTCCCACCCCCTGCTGTGTAGTGCAGAGGTAGGCCCCTCTGGAAGTGGCACAGGTGGTGGCAATCCCTGTTGTAGGCAGCGTCGACTTGGCAGGAATGAGGTGCTCACGCTGCGAGCTGAATTGCACGCCAATTGTTGGTGGGTGCGCTCCGCGCTGGGCAGTGCGTCCGTGCTGCACTGGGGAGGGCTGTGAGGAGGATCAGGGGCAAGGCGGAGCACGAGAAGAGGTGCGCTCCCCCCGCTGTGTGTAAAGCGCCAGCTCTGTCCTACCTGGTCGCAGCTGGGCGGTCAAGGTCCCTCTACTTCGTCGCCACTGTGAGGTATGGAAGTATGCCCTTCGGAATTTTCATCGGAGACACTGTATGCTGCAAAATAGTATTTATTCTAACGATTCTTTCTCCATACGAAGAGAGCCATCCTCAATCTTGGAGTGCCACGGTCCCGATGCCTGCCCCCCCGCTTCATGTCCCCACGCGAGGTTGCCGCGGTTCACGTGATGTGGGAAGGCTAGACTGCAACACCACATGCCTGCCTGAGTGAAACTTAAATACCTCAGTTTGCATATTGTATGCACCTGGGTAACATGCCCCAAATGAAACCACCCTCTCAGAGCTTGGCCCCTGGTGAGGTGACAGGAGCCCATAAATAAAAGCAGTTTACCATGCCCTGGGCTCTGGCAGGAGGAGGCTCAGCAAATGCTGTCACTGCCCCATTATCCTTCTGTATGTGATAAATAGGCTGACATACAGAATGAGAATGGGCCAATAGCAGGCTGGGCCATCACGGGTAGGGGATGCTGCAGACCACTGATCACAGCAGGAGCGCGAGATGGCCCCTGCACTGAGAGTTACAGGACTCTCAGGCTGCTTGCAGGGGGCACCTCGCTCTAAAGACTGAATTAACGGACAAAATGCGTCTGGTAAAATAATTCTTCACTGACAATGGACAAGAGTCCCAAATTACAGGCAGTCCGTGATCACCCTAACGTCAAACGTGATAGCGGAACTCTTGAACTAATGACCATTACATGAGTGTACAATGCGTTTACAATGAGGCACATGCAGCTGTTTGTATTAGAGCATGGTCACCAATCACCAAATGGGAGATTCAGCATGACGATGTAAGGGCATTTAAACTTCCATCATTGATCATAAGCCACTTGGGCTCTTGGTGGTTTAACCGGGGTACAATATCCAATGGGGGTTCTACAGGCATGTTTCCGGTTGGTCACTTTAAAGGGATTTATATTCAAGGATCACTTATGAGGATTACTGTGGTTCAGAGTGATGCCTGGTATTCAAGCAGATGAGACTGTGCAGGAAGCTGGCTCTGTATATATACGATACCAAAGTACGGTATAGTATATACAGAGTCCAGTGGCTCTGCAAAGGCTTACAGAGATTAAAGTAGATAATACCTTACTCTCTCTTTGTGGTAGTGTGGAGGAGCAGTAAGGCTTTATCAGAGGGCAGTGTTAAGCATTTATTGTACACACTTAGGCAAGGAATGATGTCACACACTCAAAGACTGTACTCTGACCAATTTATTTTGTATTAAAATAGTATTTGATTGTATTTTATTCCTAGAACCAAGTCGAGCTTGGTGCAGGTGAGTGAAATAATACTTTGCAGGAATAATACAGTTGAATGTAGTTGTATGTAATTGTTTTGGAGACATGTAGGTCAATTATTCAGAAACAGTTTAAACTACTTTTCAGTTACTTTGCAATTACTATATGATTACTTTTAGATTACTTTTTCTACTCTGTGTGATATGCCTAGATATCACACGGAGGGGCATATTCGCAAGGACTCAACTCCAATTTATCCCCAGCCTATCGCAACAAATGTGGAGATAGAATTAACACCCCTTTCACAAGCTGGTGCAAACTGCAGATATCGCCTGTATTCCCGCGATACCTGCCCCAAAATTTATCTCCACGGTGGATACTGCCAACTAACCCTAATGAGATGCAAAGTAGGCGTTCCCATGCAAAAACACACGAAAAATCCACAACACTACTTTCACAACAAAATGCAAGATCCGCAATGCTGAACAAAAACAGGCTATAAGCCGCGGTATCAGCAGGGGAATTAACACCAGCCTTCTGCTGGTGTAAAGCAGGATGACTACCTGCAACATGAAAGGGAGCCCAGCCAAGTGCCACACCGGAAGAGCCACAGATTCCATGGAGACAATGATCATGCAACACAGATACCCATGAGGGCCACAACACCCACCGCAACTACCCCAGGCCCGCCACCACCCCCAGGACCCGTCCCGCCCCCCCCCCCAGAACACCACAGAGGCAGCGTTCACAAAGACAGCAGGCCCACCTGAAATGCACCTGCCGCCCACTGTCACACAACTCATGACACTGCCAATGGCCACGCAGCACAACTACATCCAACATAACACACAACATGCCAACCGACCGGACATGACAACACGACTCCATAGTGAATCCGGCCTTGCCATGCCCACAACCCAGCCATGGCATGGCACCATAGACACACAATAGCAGGATGTGAGGAGGGGCATGGAGCAGGCATGAGTGAGAGCCATGAGTGACAAAGGAATGTGAACCTACCTAAAGCCAGGTGTGGCGTGGAGGTGCCTGAGAGACCACAGAGTGCAAACCATGGAAATTACCACGTGGAGACCAACTGCTGGTGCATGGAGTATAGTGGCAAGTGGACCCTACCATGTCCCCAAAGGCTGTGGGCAGAACGTGGAACTGTCACACGTTATGTCCCCCCATTTATGCGCATGCGTAGTGGGTTGGACCTGCGTACGCCAGGCTTGCGTAGGGGTGTGAACAAAAAGTCCATTGACCTGGACTTGGTTCACATTCGGAAAGACCACGCGACAGCCAGGGCGGCGCCAATCCACCCGCCACGTGTCCTGTGCCGACAGGGCAGGGCCTGCAGCCCTGAGCCCCTGCTGCACCCCAGGCCACGGGTCCGCAGATCTGCCATGCCTGCCCCAGCACACCAACAAGGCTACACACACCTGCCTACACTGGCGTGTGGCAAACACGACCCACCACGTGCCGGTGCAAGTTCCAAGCACCAGTACCACGACCTCTGCTGCGGCCCAGTAGGTCCCACATGTGGAAATGTGTCCTGAGTCCTGAATGGCAGTGAAGAACCCAAGTCAGTGGCAACGGCCTCAGCACCAGACCCCCATTGATCAGTGAGGCATAATTCCATATGGCAGGGCGGCCACACGAGGTGCCACTAACCCTGTTCAATGCCAGCCGGCTACACGTTGTGCCACTAACCCTGTTCAACGCCAGCAGGCCACACGTGGTGTCACTATCCCTGTTGAATGGCAGCCAGCCACACGTGGTGCCCCTAAGCCTGTTCAACGCCAGCCGGCCACACGTGGAGGAGGGCCCAGGCCTACCCTGCGGTCCAGTCAGGCCCACATCCAGCAGTAGCCACGACTCATGAATGGCAGAATCTCCACCAGTGAATGCACAGAGAGGAGTAAAAGGAAGATGCGGCTCAGTCCGGACGAAAGCCAGATCAGAGTCACAGAGGTGATCAAACACTATCAACAACTGACCGGGTGCCATCAACCCTGTTCACCACAAGTCCACGTCCCATGGTGCCACTGAACCTGAACTAGGCAGGGCGGTGGGGCCATCCAACCTAAGCTGTCGACACTCGGTGAATGGCCTGTGCTGACCGCTGCCTCAGGCCTACACTCCCTTCCAGTAGGTCGCACACAAATTTGAATTCAGCCTTGATTCATTGATGGCTTACTTGACATCATTATACAGGCCACATCGCAGACTGCATCCCCTTTTAGCCCCAGTGCCACTAAGTCTGTTTCCAGAGACCTACGACACATTCTGGTTGGACTCTGGAGGTGACTGAGTCCATGGACTTGGGGTTGTGATACTGACTTTGTGGCGAAAATGATGCTGTGGCATTCCACTCCTCCATTTGCTGCTTCCAGATAGCCTCCACCCTCTGCATTATGCCCTGGAGGACACCTCCCACTGCCCCCTGCATCCCTCCACCACATACACCTCGGACATTGATGAAGACCCGCTCAGATCGCATGTCCCCTGTAACTGCACCACAAGTTGGCGTCCCGTGGCGGTAGGTCCGTGCAGGCTGCTGTGCTTTCGGGGCCACTGACTCTGTGCTGGCATGTCCAGGACCCTTTCTACTGATATATTGAATGACCTCTGTGATGGTGGTCTTGGGCTCATCAACGCCATGTGTCTGTGGCTCTGCACTGTCTGCTGCTTCAGGCCTACACTGAGGTCCAGTAGGACACACATGTGGAACTGTGTCTTGGGTAAGATGTGGAGGAGTGCACACCATTGGACAGGCCTCATCGTAGCCGGCATCCCCAAAAGCACTGGTGCTACTAACTCTGTGCGCAATGAGTCATGGGCACTTTCTGGTTGTACCTTGGTGGCATCTGAGTCCATGGCCTGGTGGTTTCCTGCATCTTCCACATGCTGGACCGGACTTGGTGTTCAACATATGTCTGTTCCATACGTCTCCACCATTGTGACAGTTACAGCGTGGTCCTGGACTCTGCATCATGGCCTGGGGTACTCCTTTCACTGTCTACCGAGACACTTCATGGCACGCTTCTTTCACATCTACGAGAACCTGCTCTGCACTTGTGACCCTGCCCCAATGCCCTGCAAGTCACTGTCCAGTGGTGGTAGGCTCGTGCAGATCGCTGTGCATCAGGGGCCACTAACTCTGTGCAGCAGAAAGTCATGGGGCCTTTATGGTTGAATGGTTGTGTCCTTTGCGATGGACACTGTTGTAGATTTGTGACTGCCCAAGGCAGCCCTTGCCTGCTGGTGTGCACACAGCCCACACACATCCAACACAGGTGTCACTCAGTAAGTGTGCCTGCTAATAAATGTGGTAGTGTGCAAGCGCACGTAGCTATTCACACCATCTGAACAAGTGTGTCCTGTGCTCATTGTGTGAGCATGATGGGCACGGCCCTGCAATATCATAGTGTGCTGTCTTCAGCGGACGTTACCATGCCACTTCAGTGTTGGCAGTGACCCTGGACATGTAGCTTCACATGCACTCCCCTGCATGCACAAGCGGCATGTGCTGGTCCACGGTACTTCAGGTCGGCGCAGGAGTGTGCAGAATCGGCAAGGGGAGCAGGGCATGGCTGGGACCTGGCTTTGGGCAGAAAGTGCGGTAAGTGTGTCTCTGTGTTGGGGTGTAGGCACCACCAGGGACACAGTAGTCGATGTTGCAATGTAGCATGCACCAGGAGGGCGGGTCCGCTAGTACGGGGAGATGAAGGAGTGCTGAATCACACGGAGTCTTTGCACATGCATGCCAAGTGTCTGGTGTATCAGCCCTGTGGATGCATGAGTCATTTGTCTGGGCTCAGTTGCAGCGCGATCCCAGCCAGCCATGGGCTTTACACCTGTGTCCGCCCTGTCCGGTCCATTGGCCTACGCTCACATGGCCTCACACCTTCAAAGGCCAGTGTCACGATGTTCCCAGGGTCACAGACATCCCACCACACCCATGCCAGGCCCTGTGCAACTCCTGTATGCAAGCAGAAGGTGAAATAACTGAACGGATGAAAGGTCCTTTGTGTGACTATCAAGCGATAGCACATCTGCAGCTCCGAGCAGGAACTGGCATGTGTCCAGCACCCCCTGACAGATACCATGGCATTTGCTTGCAACTCCCACACTAGGTACTGCCTGAAGTGAGACCAACATGTACACATCTCACACAAAGTAGTCCTTGGTTGTAGTTGCTGTGCGTGATATGTCCTTCACACGTACTGCCACCCCATCCCAGGCTTGCACCCGTTGCACATAGACACTGCTCATTGCACCGGGCTGTGCCATTTCATCTCCAAGACTAGCGCAGGGCAAGCCAGTGCTGCTTCTAGCAGAGCCACTGACGCTATAGCAGACCATCCTGAACATATGCCCGGATCCAGTCATATGAACCTGTACCGTTCATGTCTGCTGCATGTACTGGGGGCACTGCCATTGGCCCTCTTGATGATCAGTTACCGGCTGTGCTTCCGCCTTGCGGACATCACCTGCATTCAGCCTGTGTTGCATTGTCGCTCATGCATATTCGAGTGGTCCATGGATGTCTGCCTTCTCAACGTAATGGTAGCAGACCTGGATCACAACATGTGTGTGCACCTCTTGTTGGTCCACGACCAGGAGTGTCACTGTGATGCCCGTTTGTGGCATGCATGAATGTTTGGCATGCAGGCTGGACAATGGACCTGGGAGATTGCAAAAGTTCTCATGTACTGTGAGCACATTGCGCCACTACCCCATTGGGTCCAGTGGTTGGAGTCAGTACATCTGTCCGGGTCAACTGATGGATTACATCGTCAACATGTCAGATGTGATGGACGATGAGCACTCATTGAAGATGTTGGCTTACGCAGCTGCAGTCGCGTTGATGTAGGAGTGACAAGGTACCCGCAGCCACAACTGGATGTGACCCATTGCACGTGTCCCGACGCCTGGTTGCACGTTGGGAATCTGGTCGCATGTCCAGAGATGACGGTGGACATGGCTGCTTTTGCCTGGACTCATGATCCATGCGTGGACAACCGACTCGGGTTGGCATGAACTTGTGTTGGTGATGGACTCCCCCGAGGTGGACATGGGTGCTGCCCTACGTTCCTCATTCAGACATGCTGCTGCATTGGTCTACATATCATGGCACTTCTCTTGGCTGTACTGGCACGCACTTGTTGATAAAGATTCCGCACTTTAACTTGTCTTCAACTGTGTTGTGTCTTGATATGTATGCCAATGTGTGTGTCACGGACTCCCTGGCTCCCTGCCATATGTGCATTGCTACCCCCATCAGGCTGTGGGTTTGTACTTGTGCATTGTCATGTCTGTGTGTCGTGCTTAGCCAGATGCATGTGGCCGTTTGCTGGCCACAGGCAGGTGCACTTGTGTCTTCTGTTCGGTTGTTCACATGTTGGTGTTTGTGCCCCATTTTGTTTGAGGTACTGATGCTGTTTCCTCTGTGTGTGCTGTATTGTGTGTGAGATGTCCCTTAAGCTCTGATTTAGCTCACTCTTCTCCCCTTCAGGCAGTGTGGTTTCCACTCCTGTGCTTGTTCTGTGGTATGATATTACTGGGTTGTGTGACTTGTGCTCTTGGTTGGTGTTGTCCCTCTTGGGAATGGTCTGTCTGCAGTGGTGCTGAGCTTAGTTGTGCATGTGTGCCATTGTGCCCTTCTCCCCCAGGTCACTGCTGGTTCCTCTCCTTGTTGCTGTTGTGTCTGTTTTGGTCAGTTTCCGGTCCCCTGTCCTGCCACGTTCTCCATACTGATGTGGTTGACACCATGTCATCCAGCTCCTGGTGCGCCGCTGGCCTCCCACCTCCGGTGTGCATTTCTGCCTTCTTGTTGTCGGTGTGTTTCTGATTGTTTGTGCGTTTTGCATCATTCCGGATGTTCTGGTTTTCTTGCATTGTCCACCTCCGCTCTCAGGTTGCATTCACCTTGTCCGAGATGGCCTGCCATGTACAATGTTTTTTTGCCAATGTGGCTTCTGAGTTTGTATGCTGGCTCGGGTTGCCTCCATTGTGCTTGGCTGTTGTTTTCTGTTTGGATTGTCGCATTTTTTCAGGTTTTTGTTCTGCCTATTCCTGCCTGCTGTGTGTTTCGCGGGCCTGGCTGTGCTTATCCCTGCTTTCCTCATCACGAATGGGGTCTTCTCACGTTTTTTTGTGCTGCGGTTTGTGTTTTTATCTCCGTCGTGGTGGTTGTATCACGGATATTGGCTGCGGTTTCGGCAAACTATCGCTTGCTACCGCCTTGTTGTGAATTTCACGTTAACACGGGGTTATTTTCCCGCGATCGGCTGCTATGTGTAAAGGTGCTTTCGCTTTTTTTGGTGATGTTTAGCACACCTTCTTGTGAATATACCCCAGGGACATTTCCTAAATAAAAGGTAAGTAAATCAGTTTTTGTAAGCACACAGTTTCTTTAGTTTTCATTCAATTTTCCAACTCTACACTTAGAACATTTTTCACAGAAAAGCAGTCAATGCATTCCTAGGGGAGTAAATTAAGTTATCGGTTTACAAGTAAGTACTTGGCTTGGGGAGTTGGTTTTCTGGGGTTAGAACCAGGATTCCCCCAGGGCAAAGGATGCACTCAAAGAGCACCCTCATTAGCACTTGGGTGGCCGGGTGCAGAGGGCTGAGGTCTAATGTTATCCAATGAGGTATAGGGGGCCTCCGATTGGTGGCTGCTCAAGAGCAGGCCACAAGATTGTGGGAGCAAAGCTCCTGGAATTAAGCTCAGGGCAAAGGGGGGTTCAAGTTAACACACAGAGTTCACCCACAGTGGCACAGGGGAGGCCAGGTGCAGGATGCTGTTTTGGCGACGGGTGCCCTATTGTTTTGAATGGGCATTCTTCGGTTACAACAAACACTGCGGGCTCAGGGGCAAATATCTTCTGGAGGGGACCATCGTTTGGAGAGGTAATATGGGATGTAGTGGGATGCTGGGACACTGTTGATTGAGACAATCAAGGCCGTGGGTTGTCGGGTGCAGGGGTGCCTTTTGGTGTCTGGTTTTTCTTACTGGCTCTGGTCGCAGTCTGGGGGATCCTCCAGAAAGGGGCTGAATGCGTTGTCAGGAAGATCAAGGCAGGTCATTGATCACCAGATCCCAGGTCAGGATCGTCGGGGAGACTGCCTCGTGGTGTTGGGCCACTCTAACTCGGGACATGGGCGTCGGGTGCAGACTCGTGGATTTGACTGGAACCAGAGTCTGTTGGTGAAAACAAATCCGGTGCTCACGAGAAGCAAAGTCTTTTCAGTGAAAGCAGGGCAGGTCCTCCAGGTTCTGGGGGGCTACTGGCTGCAGGACATGCTGGGATTCTACTGGAGCAGGTCGAGGTCAGGACAGGCCTGTAGGGTTGGGGAAAAGTCAGTAGGTGTCATCTTCTTCCTTCAACACTTCTTTTCAGTCCTTTTTCTTCTTGTCTGAGGAGGCAAGGCTCGGGGTTCCCCCTACAGACTAGAAATAGAGGTGTTTTCAGGTAGGTAAAGGTTGGAACCAATGGGTCCTTTCCTTTGGGTGGGTACACGCCCTATTATGCCACACTCCGGTGGGATGGGGGCATAAGCCTCACTTTGGTTGGCTGGCTCCCCCCATCAGAGACTGAGATTTGTGATTCACCTCGCCTCTCCCACCTGAGGGGTGGGGTTGGCAAAGGTGGGCACACCTCTCCTCTTATCTTGGATTTCCCACTGAGTCTCCCGCTGAAAGTGGGGGTCAGAACCGGTTGGGGCCAGTTGCTGGGAGCAGAAAATGACTGGGTCAGCTCACAAAAGTGACAAACCTTTGAAGCTTCCCCTTCGTGGACCCTGCCCATCCTGGGGAGGAGGCTTGGCACCTCTGCCCAGGATGTGCTTTGTTTCCAGAACCCAAGAGCGGGAGGCTCCTGACTCAGTGGTCCAGAAACATGTTTGGGGGTGCCAGCTGGCGAGCATCCAGTCAGCCAGGATAGAACATTTTTCAGGGGGCATTTCTAAGATGTCCTCTGAGCGCTTTTTCATTAAATCCCAGACTGGCATCAGTGTGGGTTTAATGTGCTGAGAAGTGTGATATCAAAGCTCTCAGTTTTCAGTAAAGCCATTATGGTGCTGTGGGGTTTGTAATGACAAATTCCCAGACCATATACTCTTCTTGGCTTTACTGCACTTACATTGTCTACAAATGGCCCTATACATTGTAGGGGTACAGGGTTCATGCACCTGTAGCCTCACCAGTAGCATAGTGTACCCAGCTAGAGGGGTGGATGACCTATGCCATAGGTTGTAGGCATGGCACACAGGGATATGTGCCATGTCGACTCTTCACTTTGTTCTGCACCAAAACATGCAGCCTGCAATGGCAGTGTGTGTGTGTCAGGGGACAGGGCCTCTAAAGGTGGAAGAAAATGTGCTGCAGCCCTTTGAGGCCTTCCCTGGTCACAGTGCATTTTGTACCCATGCACCTTTTACAAGGGACTCACATCTAGCCTGAGAGTTGTCAATTTGGGTGTGCAACAGTACAGATTTAGGGAAAGAAAATGGGCCCTGAGTACCTGGTTGGCAGGAACCCAGGGCACACTCAGTCAACGAGCATCAATATCAGGCAAAAATGGGGAGGCAACCATGTAAAAATGGGCACTTTCCTTCTAACTGGATTATTTTTGTTGATTGATAACGTTGTTTATCGCTGATGCTAACATGATCTCTATGTCTCACATCACAGTTACCCCTGACTAAGGGAATTAGTCCCAAAATGCATTGGGTTGAAGTCATTATGCTTAAACAAAATTTTGACGTTCAAAAACTAAATAAATCTCTGATCCTAAGTATCTCTGATCAAGAAGCACAGTTGTCTACCGCATTACGGTTAAACCTGCCAACGACAGTAGAAATAGGCCTCAATCTAAGTCAATTGAAATCAGAAATAAAAGCAAAACTTATTAAAAAAAAACAGTATTAATATACATAAATACAAGATTGAACAATACGAGGGCGGGGATAAAATTGGAAAAATCTTGGCGTACAAAGCAGCAAAGACAGAGCTTGTACTATAATTGCCAACATTCGGGGCTCTGACAATCTCTTTCATGACCAACCTTATGACATTTTGGAACAATTTGCAGATTTCTATAGGACTTTATATACTCCAGAATCTATCTCGAACGAAATCACAATACAGAATTACTTAGATGAGCTTCCTTTAGCCACCCTCAATCAATTAGAAACAGATTTCTTGTCGGAAAATATCACTGGACAACAATTACGCCAAGCTATCGCTGCTTTACCTTCAGGAAAGGCCTCAGGAGAAGACACCATCCCTTTAGAGATTTATAAAATTTGTTTAGAAGAACTCGCACCTCTACTATTACAGGTAATGCAATCCATTGGGGAGACCGGAAGGGCCCCCAAATCATGGAACAGAGCTAAAATTATATTTTTTTTGAAAAAAGGTAAACCAAAAGAAGAGAGAGGGTCATATAGACCCATCTTCCTGATTAACACTGACGCAAAAATATTCGCTAAACTCTTAGCTACTAGGCTAGCTCCCCTTATGCCCAAAATGGTTAACCCTCAGCAGCATGGGTTTGTTACTGGGAGGGACACTACTATACACATTAATATGGCCATCACAGCGTTTGATGTTGGCTGAGATTGAGTCCACCCCACTCGGTATGATACTACTTGATGCCGAGAAGGCCTTTGACCGAGTGGGGTGGGACTACTTATGGCGTACTATGACTAAAATGGGGTTTAACGGCCATTTCTTAAAGTGGATACAGGCGCTATACGATAACCCCTTAGCTTGAATTAGCTATGGGGGACTAACCTCTACAGATTTTCCAATATCACGTGGTACCCGTCAAGGCTGTCCTTTATCCCCGTTATTATTTGCCCTCTCACTTGAACCATTTTTACACTCCCTCCAAACAGAACCCAAAATTATACCGTTTAAATCTAATGAACAGGTGCTGAAAATCACGGCATATGCCGATGACATTGCTGTATATTCTTCTGACATTACTCAGACCCTAGAAGGAATTAATTTAGAGGCCCTTAAATTTGATGAAGTATCCGGTTACAAACTAAACTCAAATAAAACACAAATTATAGCAAATCACTTACCAGCAGTAAATGTCCCTGAAATATGTAAGACTGCTACCTACTTAGGTGTAAAAATTACATCAAAAATATGAGAAATAAATAATCTTAACTATAATAAATTAATTAAATCAACTATTGTTACATTAAAAAAATGGCATAGACTACCTTTGAACTTAATCGGCAGAATCAACCTTATCAAAATGAAGATACTCCCCAAATTCTTATACTTATTCCGTTCTATACCACTCGCTCTAAATAATTCCTTTTTTAAACAGCTTGACGGGATTTTCAGCAGCTTTATATGGGGATACAAAAAAGCTAGAAGATCGCTGAAGCTTCTTAAAAATAGTACAGACAAGGGTGGCCTAAACTTTCCAGATATTAAGTTATACTTTTGGTCCTCATTTATCAAGCGCCTTCGTTCACTACTACACAATGAAAATACTTTGTTTTTTCACGTCTTCATGCTAACATCTGAATCTAATATGTTTTTACTACGAACCAACGATCCTAACTATTACAAAAGGGTGAAATTCAAGACCGCCAAAGACATTATCAGGATATGGGCTAACATTCTGGCTTATTGCAAAACCTCTTTTTACCACCCGAAATTACAGCTTTGGGGCAATCCTGGCATTCCGGGAATTTTTAACGATGGAACGGCCCACAGATGGTCAACTCATGGTATTAATACTTTGGGGGACCTATATGGCGCTCAAAGGTTTTTAGACTTTCATACTTTACAAACTCTCTACAATCTGACGGAAATTATGAGATTTAAATACATACAAATACAGGATTTCCTAATCAGAAAGAAACAGCTACTTAATATTTTAGACTCTGATATTTGGAATTGTCTATATTCTACTAAAAATAAATCAGTGATAAGTGAGGCATACATACACTTTTGTGCTGTCAAAGTTGACGATTGCTTAAAACTAGCTCAAAAATGGAGCAATAAAACCGGTTTAAATATAACATCTAAACAAATTATATGCTCTTTATCTAACATCAACAACGCCGTACGCTCATCTAGCTTAAGACTACAACAGTTTCGCACAGTTTGCATGTTATATTATACACCGGAAAAGATCTCAAAGTGGTCCCCTAATAACATTCAAGGGGATCGCACCAAATGTCCCAAATGCCTTGCTTACGCTGCAGACCTAGAACATATGCTGTTCTCCTGTCTAACTCTAAAGGATTTCTGGGGGGAATTAATCAAAGTTCTGAAAATCAACAAGATATTTCTACCTACCCTTAGTGCATCAATTGTACTACTTGATATATATCCTATTTCCCTACCTCAATCCGCACTGATAACGATTCTCATATCTTGTGCTAAACTTACATTGGCCAGAGCTTGGATTAGCCCCAAACCCCCTAACATCTGGGAATGGTGGTCACTAGTTAATGAAATCCGCTCTATGGAACTCGGGTTAGCTAACCTTAGAGGAATTCGCTCACTAAAAAAATTTGAGAAAATATGGGGCGATTTTATCGATAACCCTGTTTATGCTTAAAGGGCGAGAAAAGGAGAAAGGAGACATATATGCTCCTCTCTCCCTTTTTTTTTTATGGATAGGCATTGTGAAATTGATTTACATCCCTCCCGCGACTTCGACATTATGTATGTATGTACAAAAGAAATGACTCTGTAATCTGTTCCAAGTGTTAAATACAACTAGCTTTTGTTATGATCGTGTTACATTTACTTTGTACCTCATGTAATTGGTTTTCTTTTTATTATATGAAAATTGTTATGTCTTCCTCATCAGTTTGCAAATAAAAAATCTAATTAAAAAAAGGGTTCAAGTCATTATGGCTGTAATGAATCTCAAAAACATCACATATCAGAGTAACATTTGTCATGGGTTTAACAAAAAAAGAAATGAAAAAATAATGAAAAAATGGAACCTTCATGTTTCTAACAAAAGATTGACATTTAAAACTGAGATAAGTATGGATTAAATTGATTATATGGGGACTGATGAACCATGGTGGCACCAGCTTTCACACAATATAAGTTTTCAAAGTTACACAAACTAGGGACTGAAACAGCAGTAAAAAAAAGTGATTTAAGTAAGGAGTTGGTACTTGGTTGATCCCTCTGCAGGTATATGGCACAGGCTATAAAAGTAAAAGTGGTGTGCAAACCTATTGTACTGTAAAAATTTTGAGCTGCATTATGCAGGCTTGCGAAAAGAGCTCAATGGAGTTTCTATGTGAGTGTCCACCAACTAATTTGAGGGGTGTGTGCAAATATAGGCTGACGCTGGATGGTCAAAAGATAAAAATAACGATGGAGTACAGAGGCGTGCGGTGCAGCATATGACAATAGGAACATTTCATTTGCTGTAGAGAGTGAATCGATGGTATCAGTTGTGAATGTGTTGCCTACCAAAGACCCATGGCTGTTGTGTTGTTACTTAAGGCACTGGTATTACTATGTATGTAATGCAATATCGTATTCAGGGCAAAACATGTCCTGGATTAGACAAATGTATAGCTGATGTGTTGTCTTAATTGCAGTCAATGTTATTCTGTGTAATGTCCCCCTGGATTGGTGATAAAGGTACCCCAATATCAAACGAGCTGTGGAGACTAGGGGAGAGGTGGCACTATAACTAGTCGAGGTACCTTTAATAACCTTGCGAATTGACATTTACAGACAGGCAATCAAAGTAGAGAGAATAAAAAGGGTGTGACAAGGTGGGGTTTAAAGCAGGGAATTCGAAGACTGGCGTTTTATGGTAAATGCTTTTGAGGATAAGTGCCAGTAGGAGAGGAATCGGTCATTAGAAATCTGTAATATACAGAGAGGAAAGTTATTGGTCAGGAGATAGCCAGTAAAACATATTGAGAGCAGCAATTCCAAAGTTGTAGAGAATATGCCCATAACAATATCAAGATCAAAACCAAACATGTTGGTAATACTTATAGAAGAAAATGGTCTTGGGCATATAAGAATCTTAAAGACAATACACTAGATTAGGTTGCCAGAATGTATCTCAGGCCAATTATGGCCCAAAGAGTGATGCAGTTGTAGTGATTTGTGGTGTGATTGGTAGAGAAGACAATGATGGAAAAAGGGAAGTTACACCATTGGAGCAGCATAATTATGTTTCCAGCCTTATATGTCACAAATATGCAACATATATGTGCACTTAGCACTATATACTTGTGTTTCTTAACGTTATTAATGTAAATTGCAGCTCTTAAATTCAGTGTTGAAGTACATTCACTGTAAAATTAGAAATCATCTATACTGCGTGCCTTAACCTTATTAAATGATATATACTCCTTAGACGCTTGATGAAAGCATCCTCAAACTATTAAAATGTATTTAATTTAGAAAGAACATTGATTTATGTAAATCTGAGCATTAATGTTTCTGCATTTGAATTCATAATGTAGTTCTTAGTCACAGTTTATTTGTACATTAAGAGTTCAACATTAATCTAAGGCTAGATTTATGTTTTTAATAGTGTCATTCATTTGTAGTTATATGTGCACAAACAGCACATTCTAATGTACACCATTGAATAACATGATAACTGGGGTTGATAAGGCTTGTATTTCTTCCTGCATAAAATACTGTTTTCTATTTCTGATTGTGTTACTTTTCCCTTGAAGGTACGTTTGCATGGTTTGTTAGTTTGAGAATAGATGTAACTCTGTACTAGCAATAGAGAGCCTGAAAAGAAGACCTTGACAAAGAACATGGCGAGCCAGAGTGTTAACTGACAGTCTCTATTCAGTAATGTTGCGAGGAGTTGCAGGTACCCAAGGATAAGTTGTTTCCAGGGCTGGTCTGGGCGAATCTGCCAATGTTGCAGCTAACAACGTGAGGATGGAAAGGACAAGGGAGCCCCTGATGCTGTGATCAATTGGAGTCACCAAACGATTTGTGTAGTATTAACTAGTGTACTCACAGGTTGTTATGGGACACTTTTCCTTTGACTTTGAGAGGTACAACTCTCTATGCTTACCCCTTTGATTCTTTGCTGATTTGGCTTATGCCAACACTTATTTCCAAATTCCTAAAAGATTCTTGACTGAGCTTCTAAAATGCTGAAACCTTACCACAATTTCTCTGCACACTTCCCAACTTTTTTAGATACTTTTAGCCGTAATCATCCTCTTTAGTTTAGAATTTAAATTAGATGAGTTCAGACTTTACCCATGTTTAAGAGAGAATTCTTTGAATTGCTGTGACTGAACTTTTCGTTTGTCTTATACTGTTGCACCTGAACTTCTTCAGGAGGCTTAGTGGTCCTGTTGTTATTCCTTACCTTTACAGCATAGACTTGAGATTGATATACATTAACCTAACTGCTAACTTGCAATAACACGTCTTGACTCTATTTACTGATTCCTGGTCCTTATTGTGTAGGCAAATGGGTTACACTGTTAAATTATATGTGTTTGACCAGATGCTAACTCACTTCACCTCTCAGTCACCCAAAAATCTCCATCACATAACCAATAGTAAGAGGGTTGACCCGGCACTGGATAACTATTTAGCAAAAACAGCAGCAACAATTGGATTTAGAGAAGGGAAAAGAAAGACCTTGCTCGTCTCCTGAACACTAATGCTAATCTAATAGGGTCATTGGAAATTTCAGTGAATTTTCAACAGAAAATAGTAAATCCGAGGAGTTTTGTTAGAAATAACATAATCTGGTTATGGTCCTCAAAGTGACTGAAAAAATCCCAAGATGCTAAGAAGTTGAGAGAAACTTTTGGTTAAGATTTGCTCATTCTGGGGGTAACTTGAGTTTTTCAAAGATGAATAAAGCTATGGTATCACTGACCTATAAATTATGAAGATTAGCCAAAGGAATGATAGGTCTGAATACAGGCTAGCCGAAGGACCAATAGGTCAAAGTTAAGAGATAGACTAGTAGTTCCATGCAACGTATTGAAAGGACCCCAGTGATAAGGAAGGTGGTGGGGAGGTCTGTAAGAAATGAATTAAGTGAATAAGGTATTTAGGAGAAGCTAAGAGGTTATTAGTTTAATTTGATTTAGAGGTGAGAGATGTGTGTCAATACTATGTTTGATAGGTGATGCTTATTTTGTGTGCAAGGCAGTGAAGACCAAGGATGTAATACGCAAATCATATCCTGTCTTGGCATTAAAGTTAACTTTCTACAAGTAAAGACTTATATGATGGTTCCTCTGTCATATTAAAAAAAACCTTTGTATGTTCATTTCCAATTCAAGGGGAAGGTAGCGTTGACTTTGTAAATATTCTGATTCAACTACCTACTTCAAGCTCTTCAGACTTGGAAAAACTTGGTAAATAAGTCCTTAAAGAAAATTATCAACCTTTTGGTACAAGACGCACAACGGAGTATGTTCTTATGACTTGCAACTGAAGTTTAAAATCAAAGTCTTTATTGATGTCCCAATATTTCTCAGATTCATGGAGGCAATACTATGTTTTATGCTCAATGCCAATCTTTCACTCGAATAGGAGCACCTTATTCAAACTGTGTAATTGTACACACTTATTGCTCTTTCCTTGTTAAGCATAATTCCTTTAGAAATGATGGGGCAGATCTACAAGAAACTAATGCAGCGCTGCAAGTCATTTTGCTGCACCTTGCTGCGTTAGATTTGAAGCACAGAGATGCGACATATTTACAACAATATGTCGCATCTCTGTGCTTCCCTCTGTGCTGGCGCACAAACTGCTGCCATGGGCCGGCGCAGGCACCCTTGCACCATGGGGAGATTGTTTTTTAGCAGGAAGGGGCACCTTCCTGCACAAAAACAATCAATAGAGGTGATTTTGTCTTCCAATGTGTGCTGTAGAATGTAGCACGCATTTCAAGAGGAAAGAAACAAGGAGAAATTAAAACATTTCTACTCGTTGCACCGTAGCATTCTGAGGCATTTCCAGATTTATGATTTCTCGTAACTCTGGAAATGCATCAGTGGACATGGATGTTGCGTGGGAAAACCCACAGCAACACCCATGTCATGCTCCTAACACACAAAGGGTTGCAGGAACAGGGGCCATATTTACAAGCACAGGTTAAGTCACGCAGGGTGCCTTTACCTGTTCTTGTAAATATCACTTAAGAGGCTGCACCACCGGTTCGTCGTGCAACGTGATGCACCAGCGGCGCAAGGGGCTTGTAAATCTGCCCGACGTTTTTTTAATTTTGCGATGCTCTTCTTAGGAAAAATATTTTTTTCAAACAGTAGTGAACAGTTTCGATAATACCTTATGTTTATTTCCTAAAAGTGAACCTTTTAGTAGATGAAAATGATTAAATCATATTATGTATGTTTACTATTTGAAATAGTTTTTCTTATAATTTGTGTTGCCCAATGTTTTAAAGTCATGCTTGTAGTGTTATGTTTATAAAGACCTGTTGGGTCTTACTCAACATTGTATTTTATAGAATATACAGAAGACAAAATGATTAGCTTTGTCAAGGCGGTCTAACAGTGTGCTTTAGTGACGCACTCTTTTTAAACTAATTGTTATATTTCGAGTCATCGAGTGATGTGACCCATTTGCAGGAGGATACCACATTTCCGGTCTATGAATTTCCTTTGCGAGTGTGATAGCTCAGTAGTCAGTCCCAAACCCAGAGGCTCTGTAGTTGGTAGTTGAGATCATACGTCTAAGGCTGTAAAGTGCAAACAATGGGGGTCATTACGATGCTGGTGGCGGTATCACCGCAATCGTAAGGCACTTCTCTGCCTGCCAAATTACAATGGCGGGCGGTGTGCTGGCGGACGCAAAGTCTTTCTGCCATGGGTCCGCCACAGGCAATCATTACGATTGCCCGGTGGACCTACCCTGCATCAACAATGGCACCGCCCTTCATATTATGATGATGCCTCCACACCAGCCGGTGTATGGCGGGAAAACTGCCATTCACAGGCTGGCGGGGATTGCATTTGGGGGCCCATAGCAGGGCCCCCCTTGTGTTGGGGGAATGTGTGTGTACCCTGCTACATTTCCCACCACCAGGTTGCAGGCACCGTGTGGTGCCTTCCACGTAGTGCAGGGAAATGCAAACCGTGTATTTCTGACATTGTGGCGGTTGCTGCAGCCAGAAGCACCCTTCGCAATGTCAGAAATACACAATGCAACCGCCACTGTGGTGGTCGCATCATAATCTGATGTGCGGGACCGCCGCATTACAGGCGGAAGGTCCCAAGCCTCATTTCTGTCCGGCCTACATTAAATTAAGCTGCAAATTTTGCATGATAAAAAGCATAAGCAAATAATAATGCTCTTGTCTGCGCCTTCCCTTTGTCACATCGTCATGTCTGCCTTGATCCTGTGCCTTTTTGTAAGGCAATTGGCTAAGACACATTTTTCTTTTGTTTGTTTTACGAGAGTACATGTCAGATGTAGAAAAGCCATGGAAACCACGCCGCAGGCACACTGTATAAAGCACATTAGTAAAGGATTCACCAAATGCAGATTCAACTGTACTCCACAAAATTTGATTATGTATCTCCTTTAAACACTTGACCGGGTAAACTATAGATTGTTTTAAAATTGGAGCCTGCGTTCACAACACAACACATTTTCAGTCAATCACAGCATGATGTGTTCCTGGCTAGGTGACGAATTGATCAACAGTAGTGTATTAACTTAAATTTTCACAGACTCTAACATGTTCACACACCAATACCTAAATAAATAAATAAACATTGTTTGCACAATACTTTGTAGTACTTATATCGTATTACTTGATAGAGCATGTTGGGGAGAAATGCCCCCTGTATGGGATAAATGCCTATACCCCTGCTCTGAGTTCCTAACAGCGTGTGTACTGGATATACTGACTTTTATTTCTTGCCCTAGTTTCACTCTAATCTAGCCTGTATGCCTAGGCCTAGCCTGTCCCTGACAATGTGGGGTCCAGAACCTACCCTGTGGCCTGGAGGGAAACACCAACTATACCCTCAGAGTGGACAGAGGACTACTATCCCTATCTCAGGGTTTGCACATAGGATGGTGGTGGAAGCATACCACTTGTTTCAGTCTTATGCCATTGATCAGACATTTTCATCTATGTCAGTGAGAGTGTAGCCTATTGGCCCCTCGCATATAAAGTTATGCTGGTATGTGAAAATCCCGAACCTTATGCTGACATCCTGCCTGTATATCGAGTTTGTGCATGGTATGAGTGTAGCTCACATGTAGTAGTATCACTGTATATATGAGTCTGTACTGAAACCAATAGGGTCCATTTGTGACACCGCTAATTTACCATAACACAAGACAGAGGATAAAGACAGATACCCCAGACTATGGAAGTGTATTAGCTGCATTCCTGTCACTGTGGGTAGTTGATCCTGACACTGAAATGAAAATATTGAAGACAGGGCTACATTTAGAGAATGATAGAAGTCTTTGTTAGCTAGAGGCTGCTTACTAGGTCTTACTTAGCACTTACATTTGGTCGATTATAGGAATGAAGGGTGTTTTTGAAGGAGATGAAGTGGCAGATTTATCAAGGAGTGTCTTTGTCCTGCAACATGCAAGGTGATGCCAGGCACCACAGTTCCTAATTCAGATGTAAAGAGTCACTCAAGGGCGATCTGCGCTTCCTTGCATGACTTTGCAAATACATTTTGTAGAGTGCAGCAACTTGGGCTGGGTTATGTTACATTTTGGGCTAATAGACGTTCAATGGGTGGAGCATGGGCATTCTCCTGCATCCACTAATGGTTTGGATGCATTGCCAGATTTACAAAGGTTGGTAAACCTGGGATTGCATCAAACTGGTACACCTCCCAGAGGATAGCGTAATGAGGAGAAATGTCATTTTTTTCCTCGTTAGTTCATCCTTCTATGCATGATGAAATGAAATATATAATATGTGAAATTCCAGCATTCGTAAAGCGCACAGCTACCTCCCGAGAGGTGTACTAGTGCTTGGGGCTGTCTGGAAGATTAAGTGAGCTATTGCCCACAGTCACAAGGTGCTGGGCTAACCTGCTGCCGGGAATCGAACCGTGAGTCCCTTTGTTCTGGCGTCAGCCGCCCTGGCCGCTGCACCTCACCTCTTCCCACCTCTTCCTTCATCACAGATAGAAAGAGGTAAATGCCTCTTTGAAGTGTTTTTCAGCAGGAAGCTATCCCTTCCTGCCCAAAAAAAATCCTGGCCTTATTGCAGGTACCCTTACATCATGGTATAAGGGGACCGGCATTGGTGCTAGGCAGAACACATTGTGCCCCTGCTAGGAGGGAGAAGAAGTACGACATATCTTAGTAGATATGGTGCATTTTTGCTCTCTCTGTTTCATGCAACGTACAACAACAACTTTGCTTTATGCCCTTCATTGCGTGAAGCATTGATAAATATGCCCCAAAGTTTCTAGGGGTATACTGACAAAATCTCATTACTCAAAATCTTCCCATACAAAAGTAGTGTGACCAAAATATAGATGTCAAAAATATCTACATCCTATACTTATAATGGTAAGTAGAAAAATATCGGAAACAAACATCGATGTCATTAATATAGGTGTGTAAAATATCAATTTTTAAATACGTATAAAATAAAATAATACGTATTAAATATATTAGATGGTAAAATTAATAATATATATCCTAACAAATATAACAAATTAACTTAATTAAAAAAGTTAAGCACACATATATTATAATTAAAATAAATGTACATATGTCAATTTACAAACAAATTATTAAAATAATAAAATATTAATATTAATTTATATTATAATTTATATATATATATATATATATATATATATATATGTATATATATATACACATATACCATTAACATAAAATCTTTAAAAAGCAAATTGTTATAAATCAATAAAAAATGAAACAACTTAAAATTCTTTAAATGTAGCACAAATTATTTTACACATTGAAAATGTTACAATTTTAAATAAAGAAACACATAATAATAATATAAGTTAAAACAGCATGAAATAATTGATAAAAAATAAAATTTAATTCATATACTGTTCCCACTACAAATTATACAAATTACGTAAAATATTACAATTAATATATAAAAACTGTACTACTGCCACGTCACACTACGCAAAAATAATAAAACTGGTTAAAATTTACAGATCTCGTTCCAATAAATGCAATAGTAGTAAAAGCATTGGATTGCTGATAACTAATATTTACTGTACCCATCTCAGCCAATACAACAGCAGCAAAACTGTTGGAGTGCAAATGGATACATTTACTATTCCCTCTCCAATCCCTACAACAGTAGGGAAAGTGTTAGATTGCGGAGAGGTAAAATGTACTATTCCCACCCCAATTAGTGTAACAGTAGGGAAAGTGTTGAATAACAGTGGGGTAAAATTGACTATTTCCATTCCAGTCAGTACAACAGGAGGGAAAGTGGTGGATTGTGGAGGGGTAACATTTACTATTCCCACCCCAAGTTCAACAGTAGGGAAAGTGTTGGATAGCAGAGGGGTACATTTTACTATCCCCACTCCCATGAGTGCAACAATAGGGAAAGTGTTGGATGGCGGTGGGATAAAATTGACTATTTCCACTCCTGTCAGTACAACAGTAGGGAAAGTGTTAGATTTTGGAGGGGTAACATTTACTATTCCCACTCCAGTCAGTACAACAGTAGGGAACTGCTGGATTGCAGAGGGGTAACATTTACTATACTTAATCCAATACGTGCAACAGTAAGGAAAGTATTGGTTAGTGGAGAAGTAAAATATACTATTCCCACTCCAGTCTGTTCAAAATGAAAAACAAACACAATATCATCAACAAAATAAAATTATTTTTTAAAACAAAGTTAATAAAAACATATAAATATGTTGAATACCAATGATTTAATATTACAAAAAAATCTGAATCTTAAATCCATATCGCAAATACCTGAAAATATTATTATAAATAAAATACAAAAACAATTTTCATACAAATACATGTTTTTAATTAGAAATTATGAAATAACAAAAACATAAATAATTACATAACTTTAGTTTAGTTACTTCCCACCCTACAACACTCACAACCTGCACCTAAAACATTATTTACACTATTAATATAAATTATTCATCAACAAACTAATTTTCATTAATTTAATATTCATTATAATTTAATTATAATTAATATATTTCCCACAATAAATCCCCACAGAGCACACAACACACTCATAACATGTAACAGAAAATGATTTACACAATTAACATAGGTATTATTAAATAGTTTTAATTAAAACGTTTTTATAAATTGCTGAAAATGTATTTACGTCCCAGCCCATACCTCTACAAAACCAGCAACCCACATCTAAAATAATAAAAGCTATTTGCACAAGGATTCCTGGAGCCAGACATTGGTTGAAATTATGCCTTTCATGTTTGCTTGCATGTTACTACGTAGACTACTACTGCTTTGAGGTACCACTACATAGAACTTTCCAGATTGAACTTACACTGCCGCTGTCGAGGTTGCTGGCGCTTCTCTGCGCTCTACTGCACATCACCCTACGCCGACAACCATCGCCGCCATCTGCTTCTGTCCGCACAAACAGTCCGCGCTGTGGAAGCTGTGGAAGCCCTTGGGACTGCTGCGAAGGTGCGGGCGGCTGTCCGTCGCTTCCCATTCCCCCCCGGTCTGTCACACCGACATCTTGCTACTTCCAGCCTGTCAAGCATATGGGGCAGTGCGGATGGTGCAGGGAGCGGTGGGGGAGGCAGCGGTCATTTCAATTAGGGGCATGAGTCGGCTCTGTGATCACCCGTGACCGCCCAGGAGGGAAAGAGTGAAAGAGAGCAGGAGGGCTACCGCAGCCTTTACAAAATTCCACATAACTTTATTCTTTTTACAAACTCTCATTGGTGCTCCCGGCACATCTCTTCACTGCGAGGCATGGTGCTCACACAGCCTTTGCACAGTCCTCGCCTCTCTGGCCCCAGTGACAGCCACAACTTAAGGTTACATTAAAAGTGTTTGCAACCAAAATCAAGTTTGGAAAAACCATCAGTGTGAGGAGATAATAAAGGCATTCCAGTGTAGGGGATCCCTTTGTTTTGCAGTCACCTCAGCTAGCTACATTAAGTAAAGTCACTACATAATCATAATTCTGGTTCGAAATTCAATTTTTAGGAACTGTAAGTAAAGATTTTGAATTGAAACGACTTCTTTAGAGAAACATTCAATCATACTGCATGGTCGTCTAAAGGGCGGCCGACCTTTGACCGACTAGCTTCATTATTATAATTAACAAAAGCAATCAAGAGAAATTGACAATATAGCCCTGGTCTCTTAGAACAAACAAATACCATGATTACCTATCAAATCCAAACAGCCTGGTTCACTGAGTTTAGATACAAGATTAGCTATATTCCAAAATAGGATTGTTAACATGGAACTTGAACTAAATATATATGTAGTAACTCACATTTATAGGATGGTAAGACTAGAGGTGTGGTCAGTTCTTGCTTCTGCTGAGACAAGACAATATACTGAAGCAGTCAATCATTACCCACCAAACAATTATTTGGATCTACCTCGGCGATGAGTGGGAGAGCTTTTATTTTCTGTGCATTGTCTTACTAGTGGAGGTGTATTGAAATAATAGGAGCATCTGAATAGTAAGAGGTGGAACATATTTTAGTAGTCCCTCCAACCACAGAATTCTGCTCTTCAACTGAATATTTGCCAAACCCACAGTTGTTTAGTCAAGCAAAGCAGAGTCACTTGATACATGCTCCACTCAGATTATATCAAATCTGACAACAGAGCAGCAATGCCTTACATTACGAATCCAGTGAATAACTTTTGGGCATATTAACAAGGAACAGGGAAAATTAACGCTAAGGGCGCAGATAAGGGTATTGCGCAAAGCAAGATTGAATCCATCTTCTGTGGAATTTTTAAGTACTGGTAAGAGCACCCTGAGGCAACACTTTTTAAGGGTTGGGCCATCTCTCGGGGTGAACCAATTTCCGGACACCCTCCCCTTCATAAAATAAAGATAACTCTCCCGGGAGCTGTCAGGAATTGTATGTGTTACTGCACTAGATGCCATAAGGACACCTGTCTCTAAAACTCTCGGTTCTGGGAGCTGAACCTGACTCAATTTCTTCAGTTCAGAGAAACGGAGGCCATCTCCATCCCTTTCAACCAGCACTCTACCTTCTCTTACCTCCCATCTCTTAGGACAGACTGATCAATGTTCAACTGCTGTTCACATGGACCCCTTCTCCACTTCACCACAAGATGTGTTTGGGTAGTTGCCAGGGCAGAGCACAGAGGAAGTCAATCTCCCTTGGGAGATGCTGCCAGATGGGCTGTAACACTCTCCACTAGAGTGGAGAGCCATCAGCCACACCAAAGCCTTTCCAGTCAACCTGGAAGCTATCCCGACACCCTCCCACAAAGGAAATGTGCCATATTGGGGGTCAGGTGTGCCCAGGTGCTGGTCCCTTGGAGGTGACCTACCTTCCCACCTTCCTGAATGCTCTGGGAGGACTGCATGGACCCCTCCTCCCCACTTACCTCTCAATGGTTTCATGTCCTCTTGAATTCTCTTTTCAAAGGTCTTTTCAACTGTGCCTTACGGTATTTGTTGGCTATCAATCCTGCACCCATAATTAGCCTTAGATGGACTTTAGCATCTGTTTTAACAGCACTACCGGCCTAACACCAATCACTGTAGAGCTGAGGAAATATAAATTTTATGGTCAAGTTGTGTTCCCTAGCGCGTACCCCACCGTCTCCATGTACCAGCTTAAAGTGCATGTAACTTCCCTTCTATGCCAGCTATGAAGACGCAAATACATTTGCGTCCAACCTTAACATGTCCTCTTTCAGACCCACCCTGAATGGGTTAATTAGTCCGTTCCTAAGTATGCTATGCCAACGTCTTTTTGTAATGTACCTTACACGTTTTTCTGCTCTGGCAAAGTAGGCCCTGAATTTCTGCCATCGAGCCTTTTTTCTGGCTTCTGACTCTGAAAGCCTCAGCCCAGGCTGCCTCTGTACCCGTGAACTCTGACTTACTTCCAGCGCGGCCCACCGCGCTCAGCTCAGCCTGCTGCCTGCCAAGACTGACTATAACCTTCGGGTTATCTGTTCCGCTCCTCGAAAATACATTCCTGCCTACTAGCTTCAGTAAACATCCCCCTCAGCTACAGAGCCAAAGGGCCGACCTGTCTCAGTGCAAGTAATTCATAGCCTCTGTTACCATGCTCCCATGGAAGGCCCCATGCCCCACGCTTCTCATGCAGACACTTAGGCGCTTATACACGCACTCACAGTCAGTATAGAATAGCTTCTGCCCCAGAGACCTTTCCGTCCAGATAATAAGGTTCCCAAACATCAGATATCAGATACGATAGAAGTACGAGTTGATCTGACATGCCAGACTTCTGTCTCTTTCCGTCAGTGTAAATGTCAAGTCCCCTGCACCCTCCAGTTTCACGTCAATCACACGTCATGCAGCTGCGCGCGCATCCAAGCTTCCGATTTCTGCTGACATTGCAACATTTCTGTTAGTGCCACCCCTTTTGTGACACCTACCTGTGACGTTTCTAGCACACACCTCCAGTTCACGCCTAGTCCACGCCTTCTGATTACGTACTAGTAACACGTGGATACTGTTATCTTGTCTTCTCTCAGCTGTTACGCCTACTGTATTGCTTTCTATGACATGAATTAAGTATATAAGCTATGTACTGTCAATAAAATGTAGCGCGCTCTATCCCTTCTTCCACCCCTGTGGTGGGAAGAACATGATATCTTGGTCTTCACCATTCCTTTTTGAGGAATAAAACCCCTAAGAACTCTAACACCACGGACTCTGGTTCTTTCTTTCCGACTTGAGTTATTATTGATTAAGTACTTACCTGCATAGAAATTTCGACGGTAAATTATATATTTACATCATTTTGGCGCCCGAACAGGGACCCCTCCCCCACCTCACGCGCCGGTTGGTGCGTTGCAAGCTCTGTCACCTGCCATCAGTTAGACGGAAACTACGCGTACCGGCAGGATTTCCTGTATCTCCCTCTGGCCCACGGAGGTGACGAAGACTGCGATCAGTACCCAGACGAGGCGGTGAGGAGTGCGGAGGATCCCGACCAGAGCCTAGCCGAAAGAAGCAAGGTCCGAGGTGTCAAGAGGCCCACCAGGTTTCCGAAGTTTTCCGAAGTTTTCCGAAGTGTCGAGTCGAGTCCAGTCGAGATTTCAGAGGCCTTCTGTTTCCGTTCTTCCCGGTGAGTACCATTGCTGGGACGTATCAAGACGGGTTTGGGTACACAAGTCCGGTCTGCACTGTTTTTAGACAGTGTATCTGTACTGTTTAGCAGTATATCTAGTATTCTGAAGTTCTGCACTGTTTTCCAGTGTATCTGTACTGTTTAGCAGTACATCCAGTATAGGGGGTAGTCATATATGTCTGAAATGTTTTTGTGATAAATGTCGTGGTATGAATGTGACTGTTTTTGTGCATTATTGTGTTCTTGTATAACTAGCTGTATTCAGTATTAAGTAGTTAGGATTGAGCACTCAGTATTAAGTTAACAAGATGCCGTTTTTCGACAAATTAAAGCAGATAGGAACTAGGAAAGGGATACTAGAGGAAGCAATTCCTATCCCCCCTAGGGACACTCCAGGAAACTTCATGTACCACAAGCATGGCATAGATGCCATATTATATCTAGAGTTATGGGCCGACTATACTAAGCATCTAGACGAAAGACACAGATGGCCTGTTACCGGAACATGGGATGCCGAGTGCATCATGAAGGTAGAGGAAGTACTATGGAAAAAGAAAGCCAGACAATCTCAGAAAGACGCCATAGAGTTTTGGCATAAAGAATCACATAAGCGTGCTGAAAAAGCACTACGTAGAGAAGACAGACTTAAAGAATCAGACAAGGCCCAAGAAAACGAGTTAGTTACCGAGGGGATTAGAGTAAAATCAGAGCAAGTAGACCGCGCACGAAATAACCTCGTAAACGGTATGTATCTCGCGGCCGAGGGTTCGCCTGAGGCCATTTCTGAAATACCAAAAAATCTGCCGCCACCATTGGTTCCAACTAAAGTAATGCATAAGACTACTAAAGACATATTCCTGAATTCCTATCTAGAAGATGTAGCACCCGCTTACACCAATCTGCCTGTCCGCTCCCTGCCTAACGACAGGGACGGGGGTGGCAACCCGCCCCAAAATCATATTCCGCCAGTACCACAACAGAATGCTCCTGTTCCACCACCTCCACCTCTTCCCGCACCTAAAATTGATCTACCGAAACCACTTCTACCTGATCCTGCTAAAAGACAAATTCAAGTTCAGATACAGACTCCGCCGAGAGATAATGCTCAAGCTTCCGCCTCAGGGGGTGCGGCCGGGGGTTTTCAAACACCGCCGTTAACACGCAGGTTACAGCTTGGGGATTTGCGGAATCCTTTTACGTTCAAGTCACCCCGCCTTGACGTATTCAAAGAAAACCTTTCAGTTTGCAGATATGATCCAGTACCCGGTAAAGACAATATAATGATGATGGCATCACTACGGTTAAGATCTGCTACTGATTTCCTGCTGTGCTATGCAGAAATGAAGGAGCGCCTAGATAGAATATATGAGTTTGTTCGGACGGGGAAAGACCCTGACAGTATTCAGGAGGCCATGGAACGTCAGAAAGTTGACGTTCAAGCACAGATACTACGTTTTTTCATAAATTGCCTAATAAGAGAACGAGACAGGCCTGGGACAGATCAGAGTGAATTAGATGCACTAAACAAGTGGGGTCAAAATATATCTGAAGGAAAACATGATAAGGGGACTTGCATAGCCAGTATGTACAAGAAAATTAGAAAAGCAGTGATAGAAATACACCAAAAAGAGAAAGAAAAGGCTTCCTCCGAGGAGGAAGAAGAACTTGAAGAACCAGAAAAGACTACAGATACTATAGCGTATGTAGGTAAGGGAACTTACCTTAGGAAAGGTGTCCGTCCGGAAAGCAAGAGAGTTTTCCTCTCTGCCTTAACAAACCCGAATTCTTCTGAACATCAGTTCCAGGAGACTGATAAAAGACTCCGAGACCGAGTGGGGTACCACATACTCAATTCGATGGATGAACAAGAACTAGCCCGGTCAGCCATATTATGGGCTGAAAATCCGGATATGTATAATGATGACACAGTAGCACAGACATTTCTGAACCTCTCCCCAGACGAGCACAAATTAGCAGGTGTATACATGATTCAGCACCTCCTCACGAAATACAGAAACCAACATTCTGATCCAGGTCCCTTACATGAAACATTAGAAGCACTACTCATGGATAGATGGAGAGGTCTCAGTACCAAGTTAATACAAATAATTCTAGAACAACGACATAGATATAACACTTTCATAAGCTCTGAATATGTTCCCGCTCCGCCCCCAGAAAGGAAAACGTATCACATGCAACGCCTGAGTGGCATTGAAAGTCAGAACCCCTTACGAGAAGTGCACCCAGTTATGGGTGAGGATCATCTCTTGAAACGTGTATATGTACACACGCCACTGACTAAGTTAGAACTGTTAGAAATGAAGAAACTAGTCCCGAGCCATGATAAAGACCCTGCAGGTTTTCACAGAGAGCTTAAAGACATGTTACTGATGGGGGATTACACCTATGAAGATATCATGAAAATGTTAAAGGTACTGCTGCCCACGGGCATCTACGAGAAACTGAAGGAAAAGGAATGGGAGGTGGGAGAGAAAAAGATTGTATGGGCAGAAATAGAAGACGAAGAGAACAAACGTGTCCCAGGGGTAGGCCTTGGGGACAAAACTAAAGCATTACCAGGTTTAATAGTACAGGTTCTGCCAAGATTATTGACAACTAGAAAAGAAGACTGGGATGCAATCTCAGCATGTAAACAGAAACCCGACGAAGATACTAGTGACTTTTATTCAAGATTCGAGAAATGTTTTATTATTAATAGTGGTCTTAAACCAAGTAGCGAATCGTACCCGCATCTTTTTGTATCAAAGTTAGTTGAGAATTCCCTGTTAGCAGTCAAGAATCGTGTATACAAGGTTGAGAGTACATGGCAAGCAAATACGCCATCCCAGATGTTACAAATGTTACAATACCATCAGAATAGAATTAGAGAAGAACAAGAACAGGAACAGAAACGTATGAAAGACACGAAAATGAAAATGTTAGTAGCCCAGTCGGTCCATACCGACGGAAACAGAAAGGGTACGAACCAGACAGGTCACGCCGCAGGTCCCGTTAAAGGGACATGCAATTATTGCAAGCAGCCAGGTCACTACGTACATGAATGTCCAGTTCTGAAACATAACATAGCCACAGGTAAAACTAAAGAGAGGCCGCATCCACCTAGACAAGATCAGGTCCAGCAACAGACTTCACAGAATGTACAGCCCATGCAGAACACACAGCCTATGCATGCTACATCTCATACAGCACAGACAGTAGCGGTACCACAGCCCATTGCCTCGACTCAACAAGTTTCCCAACAGATGTACCAGTATGCCCAATCTGCTTACCCTGAGTATCAATGATACACATGAAACAGCCTAGAGAGGGAGTTTGGCTTGCCTCTTATTGAAATTCCTGTAGATCAAGAAGGTCCTTATGTACACAGTCAAGTATTGGGAAAAGATAGAAAGTTTTTAATTGACACAGGGGCAAGCCGCACAACGATCAGTCATAATGAAGTCCCAGGGGCACCCCTCTCAGGCTCACAGAATGTTTCCCTTGGTTTTTCAGGACAGCCCATTGTAAATGAAGTATCAGAACCAGTACCCTTGGCTGTGGGTCCACTATCACGAGTTACAGACTTGTTACTTACGAAATCATGTCCAGAAAATCTGTTAGGAATTAAAACATTGAAGGCTCTAGGAGCTATAATCTGCTGTTCCCCGGAGGGAGTTAGACTCTTTCTACGGGATTTCAAGGGTCATTATGTTTTGCGAGAATTCGATGTCAGATTGAAAAATGTACCAGATCACCTGTGGGCAAAAGGCCCAACTGATGTAGGTTGTATGCATATCACACCATACCGTGTTACACTCAAGACAGGAGTTGTTCTACCACGAATCAGACAATACAAGTTACCACCCGATGCTGTAGTGGCTTTACTGGAAATCATTGAAGAGCTTATTGCCCAAGGAGTGGTCGTAGAGACCGACTCCAATATCTGTAATTCACCCATCATTCCAATTCTTAAACGTACTGACCCCAATGCACCGCCAGTATATCGGCTGGTGATTGATCTTCGAGAGCTGAATAAATGTATTGTACCACAGTACCCTGTGGTCCCCGATATCTCTTCCCTATTGACTGCTATTGATTCAGAAGCAACGTTCTTTACTGTAATTGATCTCAAGAACGCTTTCTTCAGTGTACCTATTGATCCAGAGAGCCAATATCTCTTCGGATTCAGTTTAAATGGACGAAGCTTCAAATTTTCCCGCGCACCTCAAGGATTCACAGAAAGCCCCAGCATCTATAGTCAAGCACTGAAAAGACAACTAGATTGTATTCAAATGCCAGTTAACACCGCTTTACTGCAATACGTCGATGATCTACTGATCACCGCACGAAGTGAGCCTGAATGTGAACAAGCATCACTGACAGTTTTACATTTTCTGGCCGACAAGGGACACAAGGTGTCTCCTTCGAAGCTTCAATTCTGTGTTCAGCAAGTTGTATACTTGGGTCACTTGCTGTCCAAAGTGGGGAGACAGCTCACTCCCGATCGCATTCAGTTAATTGTAAATATGCCACGACCCCAGACACAAAAGGAAGTGCGGGCCTTCATAGGCCTCACCTCGTACTGCAGACAATGGATTCCTCAATATGCATTTCTAGCTAAACCACTCATCCAGTTAACGACGCAGGAGGCAGCGACTTCGACTGTCCTCCCTTGGGCTCAGGAACACACACAAGCCTTTGAGGAATTAAAGAAAGCATTATGTCAAGCACCAGTTTTAGCAACACCATGCTACAGCAAACCGTTTACACTTTTTGTTACAAAACGTGATGGTACAGCATTGTCTGTCCTCACTCAAGACCAAGCAGGTTCACATAAGCCTTGCGCTTATTTTTCAAGTACATTGGATTCAGTAGCCCAGGCACTCCCTGCGTGCTTAAAGTCAGTAGCAGCAACAGCGTTAGCAATAAGACAGAGCGATTCAATTGTTTTAGGACATCAGTTAACAGTACAAGTTCCACACTCTGTAGAGGTTCTGTTAAACAGAACCCAGACTCAACACTTGACTATAGCACGACTGACAGGTTACGAATTGACGCTATTCCAGCCACACATAGAAATCAGACGCTGCAGCATTCTGAACCCCGCAACACTGTTACCTACAAGTATGACAGATCCAGCCCCGCATGATTGCATAGAGATCATTAATGCAGTAACAAAGCCCCGACGAGACTTAACAGATGTTCCATTGACAAATCCAGACCTGACACTTTATGTGGATGGTTCATGTATGCGAACAAGTACAGGAGAATTAGTGGCCGCATATGCCGTGACCACTGAAACCAAAGTAAAAGAAACACATCGTATTGACACACTGTCTGCTCAAGCAGCAGAGCTTATTGCTCTGACCCGAGCCTGTATTCTAGCCGAGAACAGAAATGTCAACATATACACTGATTCCCGTTATGCGTTCGGAGTTGTACACGACTTCGGCATGTTATGGCAAGAACGAGGTTTTCTGACCTCTCATGGTGCCAAGATCCAACACGGTCCCCTCATTCAAGCCCTGTTAGAAGCAATACATCTGCTTTCAGGCATATCCGTCATGAAGTGTAAAGCACATACTAAAGTTACAGATTCTGTTTCCCAGGGTAACGACCTGGCAGACCAGACAGCAAAACATACAGCATTGACTCACACTCAGACAACTGACATGACAAAGACAATAGGACCGACAAATTGTATGACAGTCAGGGATCCCACACTAGATGTTATCGATATTCAGACACATGCTACCCCAGAAGAAATAAAGAAATGGATTGAACTAGGAGGGATCCAGACAGATCAAGGTTGGATGACGAAGGGAAAATCTACATGGTTTCTCCCTGACTCTATGGTTCAAGTCATGATTAATACAGCACATAGTCCAGCACATCTAGGAGAAAAAGCGATGTTAGACAGTTTACAAAATCTTTGGAGCAATAAACACTTACGAGCAGCAGCAAAACAGAAAGTGCGTACTTGCATGATCTGTTGTCAGTTCAATCCAGGTAAAAGCGTCCCTGTAGAGCAAGGTGGATTTCATCTTCCCAATCACCCTTTTGAAGTCCTCCAGATGGATTATATCCAGATGGACCGTTGTCGAGGATTCAAATATGTCCTCGTATTTGTTTGTGCTCTGTCCCGTTGGACCGAAGCGTATCCAGTCCCAGATTATACTGCCCGGACCACTGCCAGGCAGTTGGTTCGTGAATTCTTCCCACGGTACGGCATGCCTCGTGTCGTGTATTCAGATAACGGTCAGCCATTCTCATCCGAATTAATGAAGCAGGTTTCCTTGCTGCTAGGATATCAATGGAAATTCCATTGTGTCCGACATCCCGAAGCCGCAGGCCTTGAAGAGAGGCATAATCAGACATTAAAGTCCCGTCTTGCTAAAATATGTCAAGAGAAAGGGGTCGACTGGATAGTCGCCCTGCCAGTGGCACTGTTCTATATGAGAATGGTTGCCCATTCGAGATCAGGACTATCCCCGTACGAAGTGGTCTTTGGCAGACCACCGAATATGTGGGGGACGCCCATTCCTAAGAAAATTACTGATGTTGATTGCAATATGTTGACAGATTACCTTGCCTCCTTGATGTCTGCACTCCAATCATGTCGTTCACAGGTTGCCGCAGCCTTCCCCGACAACACTGATGTAAAGCCGCATGATGTCCGTCCAGGCGATTTGATTCTCATAAGGAACTTTGACAGGAAAAGTCCGCTGGAGCCCCGCTGGAAATCGCCGAAGACCGTTCTACTTACTACAAGGACAGCGGTGAAAGTAGAGGGCAGGAAGGGGTGGATCCACATGAGCCATGTTAAACTGTGCAATGAACTGAAATCCGACCCAGGCTCATCCACCCCTTCCAAAGACTGTATCGAGCCCAGTGACTTTAAAATTTCCGAACGAGAGAAAACTCCCCAAGAGGAGTACAGACTCAAGCTTCGATCTAGCAAGTCAGACAGTTTAATTGGTTAAGTCCTCCCCTAGGTGAATCGGTTAAATAGTTTCTGACATGTATCCCCTAGATCGAGATAGAGAGAGAGAGAGACAAGTCAAGAAACGTACATACTGCAAATCACTGCGTAGTCACTGTATAGTGACATTGTTAATAATGTTTTTTCTAAGTCTTCTGATAATAGTTGCAAGTATACTTCTCCCTATCTATTACCCTATTTTCAAGCGTGAACAATCTGCTTACAATGTCTCTGCTGAACACACTTTTAGCGAGTTACCTCCACATGAACTTTCTTACAGACTTGCGCTGCGCAACAACACATTCATTAGTATGCTACATCATTCCCATCAGACCAACAATGCTACAGACTGCTGGATATGTGGCCGACTCCCTCCCTACCAGAATTACAAGGGAGCTCTGCCCCTCTTTCCGTACCCGTTCACTCACAATGGCTCCTGTGGTGCATGGTTTAAAATAATTAATTCCTTAGATCCTGATATTGCTGTTTTCGATGGGGGCTGGGTTTGGGGAAACTTGAACTTGGTCCTGCTCGACGTCTGTTACCCTGATAAAGAGGGACTCCCCACTCGAATAGGAACTGATCTAGAAAATGAAGTGTATGGATTAGGTAATTACACAATTAACCTTATGATTCTTACTGTTGAGTCCGAAGCTGCACCAGCTCTGCCCGTTCTGTCAGTACTACCAGTCACTGGTGAATTATGTGTCAGGAAGAAAGGTTCAGTATACTTAGGTCATAGTAAATGTACTACTGTGGTCGAATTCAGTGATCATGGTAAATCGTCCTTTAAAGCTATCCGTCATTCCTATTTTGTTTGTGGTCTTACCGCATACATACGCCTACCTCCCGACTGGGATGGTACCTGTTATATTGCATTCCTTCTGCCACCTGTTTTTCTAGCTCCTCCTGATTACCACAGGAATACAAATCTAGTAAAGAATAGACTCAGAAGAGATATCCCACTTGTCGACTACACAGAAACGGCATGGGAACAGTACACCGATTTTAATAAAGGATTCTTTTTCTTTTTAGGACCTGTTCAAAATAGTAAACTAATACGCAGATTAACTAGAACACTTGAAGCAGTAGTGAATGAAACTGCTTCCGCCCTAGGTAACTTAACAGAAGAGCAGTCCGCCATGCGGGTTGTTGTCCTTCAGAATCGTCTTGTTATTGACGTCATCTTGGCAGATAGAGGTGGAGCCTGTAAGTCATCGGGTCAAGTTGCTGTGTTTTCATTCCACAAAACGCACCATCTGTATATCAAGCTATTACACGTCTCCATAAAATTGCAAATCAGATACATCAGAATCCAGGCACCTGGACTTGGTCCGGTTGGTTCTGGACAACGTTAACCGCTTGGGGATGGAAGATCCTATCCTTCCTAGGCATTGGCCTAGTCCTAGTATTCAGTTGCTGCCTGTGCCTGCAGTGTGGGCCAGCGATTTGTGGACTGTGTGCCACGTCATGCATTGAACATTCCAGTTTCCTTTCAAAACGCAAAAGAAAGAAAGAAGAGCAAATGATGTTACAAGAACAAACTGATCGATTCATGAGGATCGATATATCATGAAGGGTCCGTAGGGAACAAGGAGGGAATGAGGAAATATAAATTTTATGGTCAAGTTGTGTTCCCTAGCGCGTACCCCACCGTCTCCATGTACCAGCTTAAAGTGCATGTAACTTCCCTTCTATGCCAGCTATGAAGACGCAAATACATTTGCGTCCAACCTTAACATGTCCTCTTTCAGACCCACCCTGAATGGGTTAATTAGTCCGTTCCTAAGTATGCTATGCCAACGTCTTTTTGTAATGTACCTTACACGTTTTTCTGCTCTGGCAAAGTAGGCCCTGAATTTCTGCCATCGAGCCTTTTTTCTGGCTTCTGACTCTGAAAGCCTCAGCCCAGGCTGCCTCTGTACCCGTGAACTCTGACTTACTTCCAGCGCGGCCCACCGCGCTCAGCTCAGCCTGCTGCCTGCCAAGACTGACTATAACCTTCGGGTTATCTGTTCCGCTCCTCGAAAATACATTCCTGCCTACTAGCTTCAGTAAACATCCCCCTCAGCTACAGAGCCAAAGGGCCGACCTGTCTCAGTGCAAGTAATTCATAGCCTCTGTTACCATGCTCCCATGGAAGGCCCCATGCCCCACGCTTCTCATGCAGACACTTAGGCGCTTATACACGCACTCACAGTCAGTATAGAATAGCTTCTGCCCCAGAGACCTTTCCGTCCAGATAATAAGGTTCCCAAACATCAGATATCAGATACGATAGAAGTACGAGTTGATCTGACATGCCAGACTTCTGTCTCTTTCCGTCAGTGTAAATGTCAAGTCCCCTGCACCCTCCAGTTTCACATCAATCACACGTCATGCAGCTGCGCGCGCATCCAAGCTTCCGATTTCTGCTGACATTGCAACATTTCTGTTAGTGCCACCCCTTTTGTGACACCTACCTGTGACGTTTCTAGCACACACCTCCAGTTCACGCCTAGTCCACGCCTTCTGATTACGTACTAGTAACACGTGGATACTGTTATCTTGTCTTCTCTCAGCTGTTACGCCTACTGTATTGCTTTCTATGACATGAATTAAGTATATAAGCTATGTACTGTCAATAAAATGTAGCGCGCTCTATCCCTTCTTCCACCCCTGTGGTGGGAAGAACATGATATCTTGGTCTTGACCATTCCTTTTTGAGGAATAAAACCCCTAAGAACTCTAACACCACGGACTCTGGTTCTTTCTTTCCGACTTGAGTTATTATTGATTAAGTACTTACCTGCATAGAAATTTCGACGGTAAATTATATATTTACATCATTGGGAAACGGAGGCCATCTCCATCCCTTTCAACCAGCACTCTACCTTCTCTTAGCTCCCATCTCTTCGGACAGACTGATCAATGTTCAACTGCTGTTCACATGGACCCCTTCTCCACTTCACCACAAGATGTGTTTGGGTAGTTGCCAGGGCAAAGCACAGAGGAAGTCAATCTCCCTTGGGAGATGCTGCCAGATGGGCTGTAACACTCTCCACTAGAGTGGAGAGCCATCAGCCACACCAAAGCCTTTCCAGTCAACCTGGAAGCTATCCCGACACCCTCCCACAAAGGAAATGTGCCATATGGGGGTCAGGTGTGCCCAGGTGCTGGTCCCTTGGAGGTGACCTACCTTCCCACCTTCCTGAATGCTCTGGGAGGACTGCATGGACCCCTCCTCCCCACTTACCTCTCAATGGTTTCATGTCCTCTTGAATTCTCTTTTCAAAGGTCTTTTCAACTGTGCCTTACGGTATTTGTTGGCTATCAATCCTGCACCCATAATTAGCCTTAGATGGACTTTAGCATCTGTTTTAACAGCACTACCGGCCTAACACCAATCACTGTAGAGCCTCGATCAGAAGAACTTAGGGGCACATTACCAACAACTAGCGATAATTATCGCTATGTTGGCTTAGCGGCAATATTTTTATCGCCGTGCTGCGGCGATTTTTATCGCTTAAGAACCTTGCTATTATCAAGGTTTATCTCCTAAGCACTAAAAATTGGCCGAAATGCATGAATATCGCTGAAAAGTCAGCGATATTCATGCATTACCGAGCTAATGCTCTTAGCCATGTTATCCACCTACCATTGGATAACATGGCTAAGAACTGCTATGGGGCAGGTGTTAGCTTTTGGAGATATTCGCGCTTAGCGCAAATATCTCCAAAGTTGGTAATAGGAGATAGCGATGTTAGCGACTGTTTACAGTCGCTAACATCTTGGCACGCCCACTTTGCATGTCATTAGTGATAAATATCACTGACATACAAAGCGGGGCCCAAGATGGACGCTGTCTCCTACTAGCTGTCGCTAACTGGTGTTAGGGACAGCTAGGTAATAGGGAGATAATTTTTTCTCTTCTTTCTTGGCTTTTAAAGCCAAAAAAGCGGAGATAAACCCCCCTGATAATATGCCCCTTAGGTCCCATGAGCGATGCAGGTGAGTTGGTCTTCTGTACACCACATTTTCTGTCTGCCACCGGGCAGGGATTTAGTTCTGGGCTCTTCATTCACTATTAATAAGGGAATCCCGGTTAATTTATTTTCCTCTGCTTATTAATATGCTTAAATTCAGAGGGTTCCTACTTCTGATCTGAAGTCGTAGTTGCATGCTAGGTATGTGGGAGCAGTGATCAGTCAATGGACTGGAGGGGGGAGGTCACAGTGATTCCCCCCTTTCCTAGATCAGAGAACTGAAGCTGGCAGGTGCTCGCATGGAAAATGGAACCTGCAGACAGGCAGGGGGCATTTCTGTCCTCTGCCTCGGAAGCGGGCACCCAAGGCATTGAGCGTAAACATCAGTGGGACACTACTGACAGCCACCAGGAGCAGGTGCAACCAAATGATGAGTATATAATAAACAGACAAATGTGGGCGTACACGCGGGGGCACTGACTTTCATCCATATTAAACAATGAAATATATATGATGTTTACAAACTATAGATTTACAATGGATTACTGTACTCTAAGCATACTTAGCATCAAAACCTATCTCAGGGTGGTCTCTCATAATTCTGGGCCTCCAGTGTCATGATAACATGACTTATGCCACTAAGGAGTTGGGCTCTGATGATAGCATCCGATTCCGCTTTGGTGCATTTGACAAGTTCCTGCACCAGCATTTCATATATGGTGCAGTGCAGTGCTGGCCTTCCAAGACATTGCTATCTGCCTCTTAAATAGTACAGGGCCAAGTCAATGAACTGTGGGATATGTTTGTCTCCCTTAGACGGATGACAGCTCCACACCATATGGTGGAAATGGGCGTCTTGCTGACACCACCTGGGACAAGTCGATGGGGCCCCCTGGGATAAGACGATGGGGCCCGAGGAACACACAGTATATGTGCTTTGGTGTCGAATAAGTCTGATGTAAATAATGAAATTGTGTATAGTGGAATCGCAAGTTTCTGGAAACTTCCTTCACTTGTGTTTCAACACCCACCCATTGTTCTTGTGTCAATACCATTCCAACGCCAGCTGCCCACTTAGCCCTGACTGGCACTTCTATTGTGTGTTTTTATGTGTGTAGGGCATTGTACATTACCATGACAGGTTTTTTCGAGTCGCTTGTGTGAGCATAGTTTGCAGTGTCACTGGCCAGTGGTGGCTCCTCCGCTAAGGTGGAGGAGCATTGCTCCACTGCCATGAAGCAGCAAAAGAAAGGAAAAAATAAAATGATATTAACATAATGTTATTATCATTTTATTTTTTCCTCTAAATGCGGCAGCTTGCGTGAGGTGGGGGTGTGGGGCTGCAGAGCAGGGGAGGAGTGGTAGAACATTCCTAAGTGCACAATGACTGTTTGTCCGGCCATCTCGGGCCGCCCAAAACAGTCATGCGCACTTTCCCTGTTCTCCATGCAGGCTGCATTACAGCCTGCATGGAGACAATGCCCACCTCTCCAGCCATGTCACAGCGCTCAGGCCAATCACAATGCTGCATTGCAGCGTGTGAGCCCTGGCATTTCCTATTTCTCCCAAGAGCCAGGAAGAGGAAGCAGGGGAGGCGGCACAGCGGGCATGGAGGTAAGTGTTTTTTTTAAACCGACCCCCCCACCCCTTCCCCCACCCACCCTACTGCTGCTTCCAGGTAGCAGCAGTGGCTGTCACTGACGTGTCCGGTTCCACATGTCCTGGCCTCAGAGATAGGAGACGTTGTGTTGCATGGCATTGTATTAATTTAAAATGCTTAATAAAAGTAAAAATAATGTTATTTATATAGCTCTTTCTGTCATGGAATTCCCCATTTCATTGACTTTTCAACTCAATTGCATTAAAATGATTTACCTCAGAGAGATGAAAGGCTGACACCCACTGATGTTTAAATCTGCAATCTGTTGCGTGCAAATCTCAGGTACTTATGTAAATGGTGAAATTGAAGTACAATTCCATATATTGAAATGTACTGAAAATGATAAGGTCTATTCAAATGAACAATGAAACTCAAAACGATCAGCTTGAAGTATAAACGTGTGAAAAAATATAGTAAAGTTATAACGCCCCTTTTCAAGCTCCAGGCATACTTTAGTGCTACAGATCGTGTTTATTTTTTCGGTGACAATACCAAAGTATTATGAATTCCAATATATTGTTTTCAGTTCTATTTTGATTTTTAAATCCTAACTACTCTCAGAACTGTGACTATCATAAGCAGATTATGTGATTGGAAGTGTATGCTTGTATACTTGTATGGCTGTTCCCAGCCGAATAAAGCTGATTCTGATTCGGAGTATGCTAGTTGAAATTGAACCTTGTCAGTACCCTGCCAATGTCAAACGCGCTTGACGCTGTCACTCCACATTACAGCCTGGTGGTGCCAGTACATGAACGATGTGTTGGAGATCCTAAATGAGTTTCTGTTGGAAACTTTCCCTCGGCTCTTGCCATAATTCCCAAAGTATCTAATTATTTGGTTGCAGCAATTTTCAGCACTCAAAATATGCAGTGGTTCCCTGGCAATTGCAATCAGAGCCCATCAGATGCCACCAGCCATTTCGCTGAGAATACAAATCAGAGGCTGCCAGTTTCTGTCATGCTTCCATGTGGCTTTTAATCCTGATACATGACAGCTGGACAGAGGAATCAAAGGAGAGGGGCATCAGGGGCACGCCTGTCAATCAAAGCAACGGACCGCTAAACCAATTCGTGAGCCAGCATTCTTGAAAAAGGAAATACTTTCTCGTCCCATAATGATACAAGATGTTCACGTTCAATGAGAGAGCTAAATAAAATAATTTTCAAGGTGGCCAGTCAGTCAACATTTTTGTTATCAGCAAAAAGCCATAAAAACATATAAAACATACACTATGCATACAGTAATACTAACAGAGTTGTTAACAGTGCAATGACACCCATAACATAAAAATAAATGTGCAATTCATTCTAAACAACTCCAAGCAAAATGCATTGTTTAATTAATAAAATCACTACTATAAAATGTAAAACTATATATTTCTTTTTACTAGAATCAAGCATACTATCCATACCCTGCAACCCTTTAAACGGCTAATCATATAATGTACAAACGAGTAAAGTGCGACCGAGAAGAGTTGCTATATGCTCGTGGCAGTGATCTTCCAATGTGTCCACATATAGGACATATCTAAATCATATCATATCATGTATCATATCTGTTATAAAGAAGACGACTCAGGAACAAGTAAGTTAAACGTCTTTATTCTGTCACCCACTCTCCGCAGATCAAGACAAACCAACATTCCAATGTCAACTCCCTTGGAACATTCCAACAGGCAGGATAATGCGGGGAGGGGGGAAGGTATCAAATAGAGAGGGAAGAAGGAAACAGTAGATGGAATGGAGAACTGAGTTTACAACAATATCATTCTTATAAAAAAAGGTCCAAAGCATACTCATTCCTACCATCACAAAAGTTTTTATGGGGGGGGGGGGGGAGGGGGAAGCGGCCCCCATTAAACGAATAACATTTTAGTACAAAAAAACATAAAATCGAAATGCTTCCGCAACCCCCCAAATTGCAACCGCAATCCAGTTATTACACTTCACTGTGCGACACTTCAATTTCAATTTGAGCTTCATTCGGTTCATTGTTTAGAAAGCATAAAAGCAGAAAGCAGCAAAAATGACCATGATCAAAAACTAGAACACTGTGTGACACTTTCATAGCAAGTGTACCAAGTCTAAATCTAAGAATGAGGGTGTGTCAGGCTGAGGCTTGATACTAGTTTCAATAGGGCTCATAGCACATATTATCCTTATTACAAAAATACCTATATGTTGAAGAACCTTTCTAGTTCACTATGAGAATTTTCACATGTTATATGTGTAAATACTTCTCATTTACTGTTTCAACTGCGTATGCAAATGTAGGGTTACTCCATAGCTTTTCGACTGCCAATTGTCTCAATTTTGTTGCACCAGTGAGGGATGCTATATGAAACAACAATGTCTCGAACATGGGTATCATTTAAAGAGCAAATATAGACGTCACAATCAATTGCAGCAAATTTGATCCAAACGAGAAAAATAAACACAGGGACACACATTCATGTAAAGGTAGCTTATGTTGGACATGTTGGACATATTAAACTTTTATATGTACATGCACATGGGAAGGTAGCACTGCGTTACATTAATGGACATGGACAAAATACTGTGCAGAGGTGCTCGTGAAGTTTGTGATGGCGCAAGTGACATGTGACATAATATATATAGCAATAGTGATGGTCGCGAAAAGAGACAATGTAAAACAACCACAAGTTTACATATTCAGGACAGCCAAACAATTAATGATGTAAAATTTCTGAAACACAGTTAGGTCGGGTGTCGGTAAAGAGGGGCGCCAGAAGTTACGCTGTGAAAGTGTGAGCTCTCAGCCCAGTCCGTTCTGTGCCACTCTTGCCTCTGTTTTTTTGTGCTGTTTGCTGCCGCTGGACTGCACCGTGTGCTTTGCTCTCCAAACTCCGGATTTCTTCCTCCAACACCTCACGGTTCCCGCTTCGCGGGACCCGCTTCGCTGCAAAGACGTTGTGAAGTGCCAAGGATTACCAAGGGCGCACAAAGGGCCGAGCAGGGCTGCGAGCAAGTGCAGGGACTCAATGTCCCAGGAGTCCCTGCTGGCCGATTCAGTACACCTGGCCCGCTTTCCCTGCTAGCCCTGCCGCCCTGAGCACCGGGTGATTGTATGTATAGTATGTATGTATAGGCATTTATATAGCGCACTACTTACCCGTAGGGTCCCAAGGCGCTTCGACCGCTGCGAAACCCTTCCTGGCTTCCCTGAGAGATGGTCCCTAAATGGGTATCTCCAGGGTGAGACCAGGCATCCCCGGCGGTCTGGTGGGGCCGTTAGTGAAGATGAGGCAAGCTAATGCCCAGAGTTGCCGAGTGTGATCGCTGATCAGAGTGGGCACCGAGGCGAGAGAATTATGGAGTCCGCTGACCCTGGTCCAGAAACCTGCCGCGCCGGGAATCGAACCCTGGTCCCGGGCCGTCCTCTGCTCTCGGGTCTGCCGCCTCTAACCAGTGAGCCACACTACTTCACCTTTCCGATTCCGATTGAAAGACCCACCTCATCTTTTGTACAGCGGGACCCTCTATTTTTTTGTGCTGTTTGCTTCCGCTGGACTGCGCCGTGTGCTTTGCTCTCCAAACCCCGGATTTCTTCCTCCAACACCTCACGGTTCCCGCTTTGCGGGACCCGCTTTGCTGCAAAGACGCTGTGAAGTGCCAAGGATTACCAAGGGCGCAGAAAGGGCCGAGCAGGGCTGCGAGCAAGTGCAGGGACTCAATGTCCCAGGAGTCCCTGCCGGCCGATTCAGTACACCTGGCCCGCTCTCCCTGCTAGCCCCGCCCCCCTGAGCACCGGGTGATTGAAAGACCCATCTCATCCTTTGTACAGCGGGACCCTCTGTTTTTTTGTGCTGTTTGCTGCCGCTGGACTGCACCGTGTGCTTTGCTCTCCAAACCCCGGATTTCTTCCTCCAACACCTCGCGGTTCCCGCTTCGCGGGACCCGCTTCGCTGCAAAGACGCTGTGAAGTGCCAAGGATTACCAAGGGCACAGAAAGGGCCGAGCAGGGCTGTGAGCAAATGCAGGGACTCAATGTCTCAGTAGTCCCTGCCGGCCGATTCAGTACACCTGGCCCGCTCTCCCTGCTAGCCCCGCCCCCCTGAGCACCGAGTGATTGAAAGACCCACCTCATCCTTTGTACAGCGGGACCCTCTGTTTTTTTGTGCTGTTTGCTGCTGCTGGACTGCACCGTGTGCTTTGCTCTCCAAACCCCGGATTTCTTCCTCCAACACCTCGCGGTTCCCGCTTCACGGGACCCGCTTTGCTGCAAAGACGCTGTGAAGTGCCAAGGATTACCAAGGGCGCAGAAAGGGCCGAGCAGGGCTGCGAGCAAGTGCAGGGACTCAATGTCCCAGGAGTCCCTGCCGACCGATTCAGTACACCTGGCCCGCTCTCCCTACTAGCCCCGCCCCCCTGAGCACCGGGTGATTGAAAGACCCACCTCATCCTTTGTACAGCGGGACCCTCTGTTTTTTTGTGCTGTTTGCTGCCGCTGGACTGCACCGTGTGCTTTGCTCTCCAAACCCTGGATTTCTTCCTTCAACACCTCGGGGTTCCCGCTTCGCGGGACCCGCTTCGCTGCAAAGACGCTGTGAAGTGCCAAGGATTACGAAGGGCGCAGAAAGGGCCGAGCAGGGCTGCGAGCAAGTGCAGGGACTCAATGTCCCAGGAGTCCCTGCTGGCCGATTCAGTACACCTGGCCCGCTCTCCCTGCTAGCCCCGCCCCCCTGAGCACCGGGTGATTGAAAGACCCACCTCATCCTTTGTACAGCTGGACCCTCTGTTTTTTTGTGCTGTTTGCTGCCGCTGGACTGCACCGTGTGCTTTGCTCTCCAAACCCCGGATTTCTTCCTCCAACACCTCGCGGTTCCCACTTCGCGGGTCCCGCTTCGCTGCAAAGACGCTGTGAAGTGCCAAGGATTACCAAGGGCGCAGAAAGGGCAGAGCAGGGCTGCGAGCAAGTACAGGGACTCAATGTCCCAGGAGTCCCTGCCGGCCGATTCAGTACACCTGGCCCGCTCTCCCTGCTAGCCCCGCCCCCCTGAGCACCGGGTGATTGAAAGACCCACCTCATCCTTTGTACAGCGGGACCCTCTGTTTTTTTGTGCTATTTGCTGCCGCTGGACTGCACCGTGTGCTTTGCTCTCCAAACCCCGGATTTCTTCCTTCAACACCTCGCGGTTCCCGCTTCGCGAGACCCGCTTCGCTGCAAAGACGCTGTGAAGTGCCAAGGATTACCAAGGGCGCAGAAAGGGCCGAGCAGGGCTGCGAGCAAGTGCAGGGACTCAATGTCCCAGGAGTCCCTGCCGGCCAATTCAGTACACCTGGCCCGCTCTCCCTGCTAGCCCCGCCCCCCTGAGCACCGGGTGATTGAAAGACCCACCTCATCCTTTCTACAGCGGGACCCTCTGTTTTTTTGTGCTGTTTGCTGCCGCTGGACTGCACCGTGTGCTTTGCTCTCCAAACCCCGGATTTCTTCCTTCAACACCTCGCGGTTCCCGCTTCGCGGGACCCGCTTCGCGGGACCCGCTTCGCTGCAAAGACGCTGTGAAGTGCCAAGGATTACCAAGGGCGCAGAAAGGGCCGAGCAGGGCTGCGAGCAAGTGCAGGGACTCAATGTCCCAGGAGTCCCTGCCGGCCGATTCAGTACTTCTGGCCCGCTCTCCCTGCTAGCCCCGCCCCCCTGAGCACCGGGTGATTGAAAGACCCATTTCTATTTGCCCCAATAACCTCTTAAGTGGGTCACGCCACCGCTGCGCGGGAGCGCGCGGGAGTGCGCCGGGAGAAGCCCGGGACAAGGGCGGGACCGTCTGTGGCCGTCCGGGGCCGAAGGTGGCCGGGCTGGGCCACCCCACTGACATTTACTGGACTGGTATTTTGTTTTGTTGGTTGTGTTTATAACCTAACTTGCTTCTTCTTTCTTGAAGGGGTAGGAGGTTCCATAGTATGGCTTTTTCTACAAACACTCCTGCTTTGTTGCCCTCTTTAAACGAGGCAGGGGCTGTTATCATGGGCCCCCTGGACACCTATTTTAAACGACTGCCCCAAGATATTGATAGGGAAATTGCCCTGGCAGAAAGACGTGCAGGACGCAGGCTGTCCATTGAGCTTCTAAAAACCCCTGTTGATAAACGTCCCTCCCAAAGTTTTCCGTCACTGGTCCCGCCTTTATCATCTATCACACTGCCTGTAGCACAGGAAACCCCATACCTTTCTCCACCAATTATAGAGCCATCGGTTGTTTTACCTTTGGAAATAGAAACCTCTATTTTGCCTGTAACCCCTCCTAGTGATTTTATCAATCCTTTGACTGAGCAGCAACCCACAGTCCAACCTAGTGCTTTAATACATGTTGCAAAATCTAAACCTTGTTTGAAAAGGAAGAGGAGTGTAGTCCCAAAGAAATGTTATGTTCCAAAACCTCCAAAAAAAATTAGGAAATTAGGAACATGTACACGACCTCGGGATATTGCTGGGAGTATTCCTAGTGGGCCACCAATGGGCGAGGGAGAAGTTGTTTCATCAGGTTTTGATCCCATAGTAATAGCATCCCCTGGGACACCACCATCCAATCCGCCACTGTTCTCGGAGTTGGAAAATTTAATAGGGTCCCTCCTGACCCCCATTGAAGACAGAATTAAAAAGCTAGCTGACCAGCTAGACCATCTAGAGCAGGTCAGTCTAGATAATTTCTTTTCAACATACTCATTAATTAAGTCCTATCTTAAGACGGGTGAGAGTAGGAATCCTCAGCAACTTGTTGGGCCAGATGAAAGTGTCCCCACGGTCGAATTCCATTCTCCCGTTGTTAGTACTGTAACTGGCCCACAGGGAAGGGGACAAAGCCGCAAAGACTACCACCGAATCGCCAGCTATTCCAAGCAAAAACAATGGTGGAAAAACTAAGCTCCCCGATACTGTGGTTAAAGGTAGCAAAGAATGCCCAAAGAATGCCACCTCTGTGGGTAATGTTACCCAACACCTACCAGGTACCCTGATAGCTTGTCAGGGCCCTGTGGTTGGTAATGGTGGCAGTTCTCGCAAAGGTGGTGTTGTAACAAATAAGTCCCATGCTTCCCAAGTTCAAAATAAGGTTGGTTCTGTAACTGGTGGTAATGACAGTTCTAGGAAAAATAATGCTTCCATGGTGTCAAAAAATGTTCCCATTTCACGCCCTGTTGTATTAGAAACAAGTCAAATAACACTCTGTGTGACAAAGCCTCCACCTAGGATAGCCCCCATAAATCTTACCCCGGATTCTTATCCCTATGTGGCTGTTCTTACCAATGTTCCACCTTTATTGGTAGGCCAAAGAGAAACCTTCCAGATGTTAAAAATAAGGTCATGCACTGGTTAAGGGTTAATAGACCATTGCCCGGGGAAGTGGATGGTTTGATTATCGGGGTAAGAAGGGTTAATTGGATAGGATGTATCCCAAAAAATCTGGGGGGAGAATGCATTATAATTAATTTTCAAGATCCAAGGGTGGTAGGATTGATCACGAGGCCAGGTTGGAGCACTAGCAGTGGTGGGATTGGTATTGTGGATCTCACCTTTTTTTACCCAAGACCAATTGGTGCTCAATTTGGTGGGAATAGCGATCTAGGGAGTTCCAGTTATCCACCACCGACAGAGAATATCCCTTTTAATGTACCTTTTCTACGACCAAATTTTTGTTATGGTCAAGTTTCTAATTCCTATGATGGGATGAAAAATTTGGGGTGGGGCTGTTGACGAAAGTCGGGTGACTTCCTGAAAATTGGGGGCAATATGGCAAGGGGGGATATATCCGAGAATTTTGTGGCATCAACCTTGGACACAATAGTGTGTCCAAAAGAAGTGACTATTGATGGGAAGAATGTGAATTGGAGCGGGGATAGTAGGGTGTGTATGGAAAGTTTGGGGGGTGAAGAGTCGTCCATATTAAACACCACTATTATTCAGGGAACTGATGTTAATTCTGTGGATATTGCTGTAGACCAGGAAGGTAATTGTGAGAGTCCGGCCAACTATCCACCTATGCCAGCTATTGAGGTGGGAACTAGTGATGGCCCTAGTCCGGGGAGGTTTTTTTCGTGGAATATCGCTGGGCTAGGGACTAGACTATTGTCCCAAAATTGGATAGATTTTGTCAACGGGTTTGAAGTGTGTCTATTCCAGGAGACATGGGCTTGCGATTCCATCTTCCTCCCAGGCTACTTAAATTTTTCCATTCCAAGGAGTAGAGGCCCCAGGGGTCGACCTATGGGAGGTCTAACAGTTTGGGTCAAGCAAAGTTTACAAATCAAAATAAAAGTGCTTGACCTGGGTTGCAAGGATATCCAACTGATAAGAATGGTATCGGATAAGGGGGGTGTGATAGATATATACAATATTTATGCTAGGGGTATCAATACCGGGAACTCTCCAACCCTAGAGGCCCTGTCCACTTTCCTTGAATCGCAGTCCCTGGGAAATAGAGTAGTAGTGGCTGGTGATCTTAATAGGACCTTCGAACCGTTGGAAAACACAGAAAATCCAATAGGGCAAGAGGAAGATGTCCAATGGGGTGTCCTGAATTTAAATCTGGCACCGGTCAAACGGTGGACGAAAGACATATTGCTATTAAATGCATTATGCTTGGAATATGGGTTGAGGGCACTTAATGGAAGGACAAAGAGCGACCAGGGAGGCGTTTGTACATTCGATAATGGCCAGAGTAAAAGTAGAATAGACTATGTCATTTGTGGCCTTAATTTATGGCATGGGATACGTGACATGGAAATAAAGGGTAGATTAGAAAGCGATCATAATCCCCTTTGTGTCACCCACACTTGGTGGACGGCCACGCCAGACAAGTCACAATCGCGTGGTGAAGTATTACCTGCTATGACCAATGACATGCGTAGAGTCAAATGGCCAAATGTGCTGGCGAATGTAGCGTCCATGGACTATATAAGTTCCGAGGTGGATACTGCAATCGCCGCCATGGAGATAGCAAATCCCGTAATTCCTGGGCCCGCTTTAACGACAGCCTTACATGATAAGTTCTTTTCCCTTTTAAAACCACACTTCACGAGATTGACCAAGGCAAACAGGAAAGCCCCACCCAAAATGGCTAGGTGGTTTAATAAACAGTGCAGGGTAGCTAGATTGGAACTGGGTAGAGCAATCAGAAGTAGGGACAGGGTTTTGATTGGTGTAGCCAGGAAACACTACAATGTTAGTATCCGCCAGGCTAAGAAAAAGTGGGACGAAGAATATTGGGACGAATTGTTGGAGGCCTCTGGGGCAAGGGATTCCAGACTTTTCTGGAAAATTGTGAAGTGGGGTCGAGGTGGTACCCCAAATAACCCAGATAACAACGTCGATGAGGCATCCTGGGTTGAGTATTTCAAACCCCAGTATGCAGAGAGCAGAGAGGCCGTGGTTACGGAACCAATTGCAGTTGTATTTTGTACGGAAAGTTTGTTTTCCACCAAAGAAGTAGAATTGGTAATTTCCTCTTTACAAGGGGGAAGGGCACCGGGTCTAGATGGGATACCCTCTGACATATTTAAAAATGATAAAGTACGGTGGGCCAGGTATGTGACCCTACTGGGAAATGCCGTAGCAAAAGGGGCTGTAATCCCAGAAATATGGAAGGGGGCAATAATTATACCTATCTATAAGAAAGGTGATCGGTCACTCCTGGCCAATTACAGGCCAATAAGTTTGATTGCCACTGTCCTAAAAGTGGTGGGGACGATGGTGGTAAACAAACTTATGGACTGGGTAGAGGAGAACAATGCTCTTTCCCCTTACCAGGCAGGTTTTAGGCGGGCGACCAGCACGGTAGATCAAATATTCCGTTTTACTATGTTGCGGTGGGGAACGGTGCTCCTTGGCGAGGGCAGCCTATATGTCGCTTTTGTAGACTTGCGGGCTGCCTTCGACTTGGTCCCAAGGAGCAAGCTTTGGGCAGTTTTGAACGGGATAGGGGTCCCGCCTGAGTTGCTCACTCTGATAACGCGACTCCATGAGTGTAACTTTGCCAAAGTCCAATGGGGGTTGAATGGGGAATCCACTGTTGACTTTCCTGTCGAGCGGGGGGTACGGCAGGGATGTGCAATGGCACCCCTGCTCTTCTCCCTATTCATTAATGGAATTGTGGGAAGAATGTTAGACGCAAGTGTAGATGCACCTTCGCTAGCGGGCATCAGGGTCCCGATCCTGATGTTCGCTGACGACACCCTAATTGTGTCCAAAACCCCAGCTGGACTGCAGCGTGCTCTAAATATCATCGAGCTCGAGGTAGTAAATGTTTTCACCTATCTTGGGGTTGAGATATCTAGCAAGTCAGGTTGGTCTCGCCATATAGAAAAGGCGGTATTGAGACACCAGCAGATTGCAGGGGCGCTCCGGTTAGAGCAAGTAAAATCAAAAGCTAGGCCTATAAAACCGGTCCTTTTGGTCTATGATGCCAAAGCTTTAGGGTCAGCCCTGTATGGGGCAGAAGTGTGGGGTTTTGAGAGGTTCCCTACTTTACAAATATCAGAGAATAGGTTTCTGAGGGGAATTACGGGCCTCCCCCAGAGCGCGCCATTAATCCCGCTTGGCCTTGATCTAGGGAGGAGATCAGTTAGTGACCGAGCCCGATTAGGGCCTATCCTCTATTAGAGACGGCTTTGGACAACCCCAGAGATCCGACACTATGCTGATGGGTTTCTAGCCTTAATTAAATCAGATACTTTCCATAAAATATCATGGTTGAAGACACTCAGGGTTGTTCTTGGTGAGCTTGGTCTCCCTAATCTTTGGGATAATCCCTCTGGGGAAGTATTCCCAAGCAAAAACGCTATTAAGACCATCTATTGGGACTACATAGAAGAAAGACTCTGGAGGAGTACACAAGCCGAAACAATGGGGGGAAGATTTTTGGAAATTAAAACGAGACCTGTATTAGAACAATACTGGGACAGTATTACTGTCCCGATAGACAGGAAGTTATTTTTCCAGTTAAGGTCGGGCTCCCTTCCCTTGAGATCATTGACGGGAAGGTGGCGGAGTTCGAATACCTCATGCTGCCCGGTGTGTGGTGCAATTAACGAAAGCATAGCCCACTTCTTATTTTTGTGTGAAGCCTATGCAATCCCAAGGAGAGCATGGCTGGCACCAGTTTGTAGAAATCTTGGGGTATCTAGCGGTGTTGAGGGGTTAAGAATTATTTGTACCTCCACTGATATGCCTATTGTGCTGGGAACAGCAAAGTACTTGGGGTGGGCATGGTCCATTAGGCGGAGGGCTTTATCTCCCAATATGAATTGATATTTTTATAGCAGTTTTTTATTACTTTTTCTTGTTAAAGCTTGCACAACTGTTTAAAATGTATTTATATGTATGAAATGTGGATTTTAATTATCATGTATTTTAAAATGTATGTTTGTGCTTTTATGAGTTTATATCTCGAATAAAGCTTTACAACAACAACTGAACTGAAAGTCAATGGCGTTTCAGCCATCATCAGGACAGGTTACAATTGATTTAAAAGCAGTGCTATGGATAGAATGAAATGAATCTCAAGGAGGTGTGGACCTCGGAGGGACAGAAGAAGAGAGCTGAAAAGAGGAAGAACAGATGAGGAAAGCGATTTACCTTAAGGCTGTTGCAAGGGACGCTGTAAGCAGTTAATGCATGGCTATGGGAGAAGGAGAACAAAGCGAGTTGAGGCCGTGCTGAGAACGGAGGGCAGTGGATTGAGGGGAGGAGTGCAAGGGAAGGGGTGTGAATGGTACATGACGAGAAGCTGAGGAAAATCCCTGCAACTCCAGATGAGTAAAGCAATTTACCTTATGACTTTCGCAAGGGACGCTGTGGACAGTATGAGAAGGAGCATAAAGCAAGTTGAATGCTGTGGGGTGGAGTTGCTCGTGGGGAAGATGTGCAAGGGATGGGGTTTATTGCTCTATGATGCAAGACTAAAAATTAAGGAAAACTACTGAGTGATAATAAGGAGTGAAGATGTGCAAATCATTGCGCTTGTAAGGGGATACTTACAGGGGAAGGGTGGTCCCCGGGTTCAGTCCGGTAGAAGTGGAGGCATCTGGGGTGTCCTAGATAAGGTAGAGTACCATGTAAATAAGTGGTGTGGGGGGGGGTTAGCGCTGGAGGCACGACTGTGCAGTGGATGGTACTTACGGAAGCTAGATCACAGTGGATCTGGAAATATCGGGGGCGGCTGGGCGTCTCGGGTATCTGGGAAACCTGGGGAGCAAAGTAAATGATTGTAAGACATGGCCCGGGAGTGCAAGAGGTGCAGCTGTCAGGGTGCAGATGACCGGCGGAACTTACTTAAAGAAGGCCAGGGGTAGTTAGAATCAATCAGTATCCTTCTCTGACTCCTCCAACGCCCCAGCTGAAGAATCCAGCCCGAGAGAGGGACCAAGTACCTCAAGACCCCAGAGAGTCCAACTATCTAGAACCACAACCCTTGATACCAGCCGTTTCTTTAGACGCAAAGCGAGGCAGGGGGAGAGGCTGCCCAGTACCAGTACTCAGGAAAACGACAAACCAGGCGCAAGTTTTATCAATGGGGCAAGAATTTATTCCAGCCAATACCAACGAGGACTCCTCAACCATGCTCCCCATTTTCAACTTGTCGCAGCATGACCTCTCCCCCTATGAGATCAGCCTTCTTAGCAAAGGATTTTCCTTCGTCCCTACAGAAAATAGCAATTTCTTTGAAATACAGGAGAACTTACTCCAATTTTTCAGAAGGATCAGACTTAAACAAGTTTTCTCTGAGAGACCCTCACGCGAACAAATAATTTGTTCACCCTTCCAACCACCTTCGACCTTTAATCCACCTTCAGTACTGATGCCTACAGAAATCCTGACTTTTGAGAGAAGGATTCTACATGAAATGAGAAACATTCAAAAACAACATGAGTATGTACCCTATAATCTATTGGGTTCTGAAAAACAGGCACTTCAACACCTCAGTAACAATAAGGATATAATCATCAAGCCCGCCGATAAAGGGGGAGGCATTGTCATTCAGGACCAAACCAAATATGACATTGAGATACATCGCCAACTGAACAACAAGGAGCACTACCGTACTCTGCCTTCTGACCCACTGCCCGGAATAAAAATCAAAAGCCAAACTCAACAACATCATATCGGACAAGGAAGCCATGTATCTCAATAACAGTCACCCCAGATCCCAGTACTTAGGGATCTACCAAAGATCCATAAAAAACAACAAAACTTCCCCGGCAGACTGATTGAGCCTGGCTGCAGCTCGATCCTTGAACCTAGTGGGAAATATACCAATAGCATTATCAAAGAATGTGTTCCTCTCACTGATACATTTGTCCGTGATAGCATGGATTTGATAAATCTCATCGAAGATACCCCCTTCACCCCAGGCACAGATTTAATGGTCGGGATAGACATCGAGTCCCTTTACACCAACATATCCCACAGAGAGGGTCTGAATGTCATAAGGGGAATCCTTAATACCTGTACACTCCCCACAAGAATCCTCATCGAACTTTTGTTGTCCCTTCTGGAGATTGCCTTACAAAATAACTATTTTCTATACAGAGATACCTACTATCTTCAGATAAAAGAAGTCTCTATGGGGGCTTAATTTGCCCCCAACTTTGTCATTCTCTATGTCCATCATCTAGATAGTACCATCTTCCTTACCGACCGTAATCCATTCAGAAACAACATCACCCTTTGGCATTGTTACATTGACGACATCCGGCTCATTTGGACAGGAGACAAAGCAACCCTACTCCAATTTGTGAATTGGCTTCACATCTGCCAACAACATTTGAAGTTCACCATTTACCCCAAAGAAGATAACCTACCATTTTTTGATCTATCACTCCAAGTTGAGGACAATAAAATTGGGACAGCATTATACAGGAAACCTACGGGGCATAACACCTTACTACTTTATTCTAGCTACCATCCGCGAAGCCTATGCGATGGACGTCCATTGGGGCAATTCTTACGGATTTGTCGCAATTGCAAATGGAGAAAGGACTTCTTCAGAGAAGCCGCAGTGCTTACCACAAAACTTATCTCAAGGGGCTACCCCAAGAAATTGGTTAACAGAGCAGGAAAGCGTGTGTGGTACAATCATCGCGAAACCCTACTCACACCCAAGAAAAAGAGGAAAAACTGTGTGATTCCTTTTGTCTCCACATTCTTTCCTGTCAGTAACAAATTGTCCAAGATCATCAAATCCAACTGGAACATTCTGGCCCCACTCAACATCTTCAATGTACCTCCTATATTTTCATACCGCAGGGGAAAAAACCTCTCAGATCATCTCGTACATGCCATTACATGGCCACAAACCAATATCAGGGATGAAACAGTGTGTGGGTCATGGAACTTCACACCGCTTCTGGGACATTACAAATACCAAAGATGTTCAGCCTGTTCCACAACAATGAACGCCAAATTCAGGAGGTCAGTCTTATGGAACGTCATGAACCTGACGAAGAGGAGCTCACCCAAAACCCTGAAGAATTCTCTTACCTCTTTCCTGCAAATTGCGGTTCAGTACTAGGCCTTAAGACTGGTGTACCATCAGATTCCTGTATGTCCTCCATACTTAAACGTGTTCCTGACCCTGTAGCTAACTTCCTGTGTAAAGTGCTTAACAGCATACTCTTATCTGGTAGCTATCCGGCTACCTGGAAGGAAGCCATTGTCTCACCACTCATTAAAAAACCTATTGTCAACCCCTTGGATCTATCTACCTACCTATTATTGCGACCACTGACCATATTTGCACGCAAGTGTACCAGGGTGGATCGACGATGCTGATTATGCTCGACATATCTGCGGTATTTGTTGCATTTGACACTGTCTCTCTGGTGTGTATGATTCAGCATTTGCTGGAAGTGAGAGTCAGTCAGTCGAATGCACTTTATTTGGTTAATTAAAACCATACTACAAAATAAACAATACAATTATTAACAAGAATATTACACAATCACATTCATCACTTAATATACAAGACAAGATCTTATTCATCAATATGTACATTAGAAAAATGTCATGCGGTTTCTAACCAGGATACTCATTATTAACAGATCTTCCTTTCCTCCTTAATCTGACTGCTGCAGTTAAAAAGCTGGCTATGTTAAAAATTTCCCAAACGCTATTTAACATTTGCAAATAAATAAAAGCTGATCTAGCCTGGGTAAAACCTTTGCCTTTTAAAATGGGTAATATGAACCGGTTTTGGATGTGAAAAAAATGATCACAAAATAATACAAAGTGCATTGAGTCTTGAATGGAAAAATGATCGCAAGTATATACTTTCAGATCCTCCAGCTTTTTCCATCCCATAGGTTCAGCAAGGAACAAATGTAATTGATTCAATCTGAATCGTATCAGAAGAAAACGATGATACTGATTTGTCACTATAGTTAGATATTGCTCAATCGCTTGTGATGTACATAATGACCGGTGTACCCGAACAAGGGGTTTACTTAATTCCTTGAACTCTTTGTCACTTTGAGAAATCTGAACGTACATGCTTTTAACCCAAAGCTTGTCCGCTTTTAGGAGTTTCTCCTCGGAGCTAAATAGCTCTGGTCCCCCCAAATAGGTTGCAGTCCTTTTAACAAAATTTAACCACAGGATACTACTAGCTACCCCTTTGCTTTCTTATGTGGACGACATGCAAATCATTGTTTCTATCTCAAATGATTTGCAACTGGTCCAAGAGAAATTCAGCCAGTGCATGGCTAGCATTATCTGCTGAATGAAGGGCAAATTGCTAAAGATGAATTCTGATAAGCTTGAGGTAATGGTATTTGGCTCGCAGAATTCCATCTAGTTAAATGTCTGGTGGTCTGCAGATTGTTGTCCCCTCCCTATCCCGGTTAGGACAGCAACAAATCTAGGGGTCACTTTCAACGAGGGTCTGACCTTTGATGCTCAGGTCAGCCGAACTGTCAGCACTTGTTTCTAAATTTTAAAACACCATCATTGCACTAGTCACCTCCTGGCTGGACTAGTGCAACACTCTGTACCTCAACATCAATGTGGCATCCCTGAACAAACTACAGGTTGTACAGAATGCAGCACCAATCAGCCAGGGAGGAGACCATGCCTTGCACTGGATCCCCATTAGGAAATGCATATCCTTCAAGGTTCTGAGCATGGTATATAAAGCCTTGCACAGTAAAGGCTCGCCACATTTGAAAAACATTTTCCAATGGTACACCCCTGGGAGGACTGTGAGATCCTCCACTCAGAAAAAACTGGACTCTCCGAGATATCGCAGGGACAAGTGGGGCAGTCGCTCCTTTTCAGTAATGGCCACCATACTCTGGAATTCCCTGCCCACCTCCATTTCCAATGCGTACTCTCTTCTGGTTTTTAGAAAATTGTTGAGAACATAGCTATTTTCATCCTAGTTGGCTATTCCGTGTTTTTCTCTACTCCTCCATCTGCCCAGCTCCTTGACACCCTCTGGTATTAGTGCGCTTTACAAATATTATCCTATCCTATCCTAAATATGGTGCAGCCCTGTGTTTCTGAAGTAGCGAAGCGTGTCGTTAAGCCAAGGAAGCTAATTACATTTTGCGCCACTTCTGTTGTAAATATCCCCCTCAGGGTCCATAACTCTCAAACTGATATATTTAAACAAGCACAAATAAAGCAACCTAAAAGGGGAGGTGGGGGACTGGCCTCCAAACAGTTGATCATTAATGTAAACTGCTCTCTTAAGATGAGTTGTCGGTTTCATAATCATATCCACAGTTTTAGAAACATTAATGGTCAACTGTTTAGAAGTGCAATATTCTTCAGAACCCATGGATTATTGGTGCATCCACTGTTCCGTCAATAAATGCAAATCAGTGTTGTCATCAAACAATAGTATTGATATTTTTTCATTAGACATATTAGTGGTAACAAGGTTAAGCGTAGGAACAATGTCTTGAACCAGGCTAAAAATATAAGAAGCAAATGCACCCCCTTGACACCCCTGCAGAGATTGAAAAGCCTTCTGTGCATTCCCCATTATGACTGTCATGTTCTCTAGCTGCTATATAGCCAAGAAGACCTTTAAGGGAAAATAGCAAAGATTTTTCAAGATCCTAAAGGTTCAATGCAATCCATAGTTCATCCTCATGAACCAAGTCATTGGCGGATTTTAAGTTCATGAAGGCCATAAATGAAAGCAGTCAACTAATTTCGATGGGGCTTATTTACAACCTCTTGGGTCGCCGGTGCATCACTTTATGCACCAGCGGCACAGAGTGGTGCTCCATATTTAAAAGGTCAAGTAAAGTCATCCACGCAACACCCATGGATTCTGCTGTATTCCCAGATTTACAACATTTCATAAACTTGTAAATGCGTCAGAATCCTATGCCTCCCAGGAGGAGTAAGGAAGTGCAACTAGGAGAAATACTTATATCTCTCCTTGTTTTTTCTTCTTACTATGCGTAGTACATAGTAAGAGGAAAACACCTCACATGATTGTTTTTGTGAAGGAAGGTCTCCCATCCTGCACAAAAACAAGCTCCCCTAAAACGCAGACACCCTTGCACATTGGCGCAAGGGTGCCTGGGTTGGCGCATGGGAACCAATTGTGCGCCAGTGCAGGGAAAGCAAAGGGATGCAGCACATTGTTGTAAATATTACGCATTCCTGTGCTTTGAAAGTGACGCAGCGTGGCACAGCCAAATGGCTTTGGGTGCCGCGTTGTGTCACTTTCTAGTAAATAAGGCTGGGTGTATTCTTGCCCTTTGACTTAGGCATAGGGCAACGCAGCAAGATGCCTCGCTGTGCTGCCCTACGCCAAAATGCCATAAATGTGGCCCTAAATCTGGGTCACAATGCATACCGTCGCAGCTGCTTTATAGCCTTGTATAAAGTATATACAATGTGAAAAAAGGTTTTATTTGGCGTTTTTAAGAGTTCGCTACTTGTTTAGCCTCTTTATTGTATATTGAGACATGATTTTATTGTGCACGCATGCCAGCTTTGTTTTTATCCTTGTGGTTTATGGGGGCTTTTTTTATGCTGCCATTTACAGCCTGCCGCTGGTACCCTGAAGCAAGGTATTTAATGGCGTGCACTGAATCCATCAATAAACAGCCACATTATATTTCAAGTCTGCACAGACCCTACTGTAATGTGGCTCGTAAGACTGTCAGTGGCTAAGATTTTCCAAGCCTTTCACTCCACATATATACATTTTACTTGATGCTCTAAATGCGAAAGATATATGCCAAGACGTGGGTCCCACAGTGGCACTGCCAGAGGACTCGCGTGGCGCCTCATTAATGAGTTACAGCAAGGCCAGAAAAGCCACATCTTGTCTCGTGTTACTTGTGTTTCCGGTCATCAGGGCCTGACTTCCTGGTGGCAGTTCCTGCTAGACTGTTTCTATCGGGACAGAAGAACGTATGATTTGCGTACCTACCGCTGGTCTGTGTGTAAACATTACTACAACTGCTTTGTGTTTCAGGGTCAGAAAATGGGGTGAACATTGTGTAATAATCGAAAAGAGCTTTCCCACGAGAATGAACAAATAATTAATTATTTACTTAGCAAAAAAGTGATGCGTTTTGTTGGGATCAGTAATGAAGCACAAATATGTATAGCACATAAGATTTCCACTATCAAGTTTGCTTTATGGACCTGTGTTAAAGTACTACTACATTGTAAGAAAACCGTTTTATGTGGCTTTTTAAAGAGATTTTTATTGAATGCTTAACTTTTTTTTCTATATTGAGTCATGACTTTATTGTGTATTTATTACAGCTCTATTTTCACCCTTGTGGTTTATGTAATCCGTTTTTACGATCTGCAGGTGGCAATTTATTCTGTGGTGTCTGCTGTATAAACTAATAAACATCAACGCCAGATTTACAGGCTACACTGGTGTTACCGATCTCAAATGTAAGCAGTTGGAAGTTCGATGGTTTTGAAACCTATAGTACTAAACAATGTTTGTATATCATTAGCTAGCCCAATAAAACTTATTTTACTCTAACATATGCAGAATAATGATACTGGACACATGAGCCGTAATACCATGGGATAAGAACTATAGGGGGATATTCACAAGGAAGTGGAGGAGAGAGGCGTTAGTATTCTTGGCTTAACACCTCTCTCCGCCACTTCGGAAACGGCTGCACCATATTCACAAGGATATGGTAAAGCCTTGCGTTTCCCCCTGCGATGGTGCTAAGGGTCATATTCTCAAGCTCCTATCTCCACAGGAACGTCACTTTTTCTGACGTTCCCGTGGCGATAGCGTCAGCGCCCTATTCTCAAGGCAGCGTTAACCCACTCAACAAGGTTTAAATTACATAAAGTGGCTTAAGGCTGCCTTGAGAATTAGGCCCCTTTCATGCTAAATTTAGCGTGAATGGGGCGTGCAGTGGGTGTTGCGGTGGGGGTTCCACGCAACACGCATCGTGATCGATGTTGTCACCTATTATTAAGGGCGGCTGTAATAGGTGGCAGCGCCAAACTTAATACCAGAAAAATCCTGGTCTTAAGTAGGCGAAACAAGGAGAAATACTATATTTCTCCTCGTTTTTGGTTTTCCCATGTGTGCTGCCTTGTGCAGCACACATGGGAAAAGCAAAATGGTATTTCAGGAATGTTCATGTGCAGGAAGGGGCACCTTCCTGTACATCAACAACCCTCCCCTGCAAAAAGACACCCTTGCACTCTGGTGCAAGGATGTTTGCGTTGGCGCTAAGTCATGAAACTTAGTGCCATCGCAGGGGGAAACACCAGGCTGCACCACATTCTTGAGAATATGGTGCATAAATGCAAAGAGAACAACCTCTTATCAAGCCTGTCTGATTTCTCAAATGGTAATAACTCTAATCAAAATATTTGCTTTGCAGCATAGAAACACAGAAATTACCTTTCTTTTAAATTATGTTTATTTATCAAAAATATTTTTGTATATTTAATTTTTTATGTTTTCCCACTTTTTTAAAATTATATTAACAAACACATTGCATAAAACACGTTCACATTATTATTTGAATTAGAAATAGACATTTCTTGACTTTTCCAAGCTCGAATTTGTATTTTGGTAACCCCCAAAAGAAAGATTTGTTACTTCACCATAGCATACCTTGGAGGATCAAAAAAACGCCTTCAGTTTTTTGAAAGACATGTAGGTCCAAGAGCATTTTAATTCTTGTTTTCTGCTCCACTTTGGTGAAGGTATCTTCTATCACAGTCTATTTTACTTTCACCTTGCATGTTATTCGCCTAGAACTAGGTGCTTTTTCAACACCATTCACACTGAACTATATTACATCTTAATATCTTCTTAACACGGGGCACTGTTGAAACAGGATTGATGACTGTTTGAGTAATTATATCACACTCTTATTGAAGGCATAATAATGAATACTTTTGTCACTAAAATTAGTGTGTTTTTGTATTTCACAGCATAGAAACCTGTCCTTATACACAATATTGTATTATTACAGATAGAAACCCCCAGACAACCCCAAAGATGGAATATGTTCTTTTTTGCCCTGAAGATGGTGATAATAATTTGGTTTCACCGAAACGTACGTAGGCCAGCGACACACATCTGTGAGCCCCACCCAAGAATCAAGTCAAGAAAACGACTATCTAGAATCAAATTGTTGGACTTGTGTTTGTGTCCAAACTATGGAACGTACTGATATATGACAAACAGAACTAGCGAGTAGGACTCTTGCTCAGATGTGTTTTTTTATTGTGAATTTGTTTGTGTGGTATGATAGTTGGTATGTATGAGAGGAATGAAAGGTGAGAATGGAATTATAATGGAGTGACAAATCTTTCTTTTGGGGGTTACCAAAATACAAATTTGTGCTTGGAAAAGTCAAGGAATGTCTTTTTGTAATTGAAATGATAATGTGAATGTTTTTTATGCAATGTGTTTGTTAATATATCCCCCCCCCAAAAAAGTGTGAAAACTTAAAAAATTAAATATACAAAAATATTTTTGATAAATAAACATAATTTAAAAGAATGTTAATTTCTGTGTTTCTATGCTGCATAGCAAATATTTTGAATAGAGTTACTACCATTTGAGAAATCAGACATACTTGATAAGAGGTTGTTCTCTTTGTATTTTTTTCCTTCCCCCTCCTCTTAGGTCTCAAAGAAACTGGGGGTACCTTTGTGCATATGAGAATATGGTGCAGCCTCACGTTTCTGAAGTGGCGGTGTGAGGCGTTAAGCCAAGGAGGCTAACGCCTCTCATTGCCACTTCCTTGAGAATATCCCCCTAAGTTTCACAGCTTAACACCAACACAGACACCCTTGCACCAGAGTGCATGGGTGTCTGCAAGCAGGGAGGTTTGTTTATGTACAGGAAGGTGTCCCTTCTTGCACAGAAACAAACCTGTAATGCCAGTTTGTAACTTACAGGTGCACAGCTTCAGCTTCATGCAGCACACATGCAAGTTACAAAACGGCATTTATGAAAAAGGTTTGTTTATGTACAGGAAGGGACACCTTCCTGTACATACACAAACCATGGCATTTTGCTTTTTCCATGTGTGCTGCACAGGGCAGCACACATGGAAAAAAACGAGGAGAAATAAAGCATTTTGTCCTCGTTTCGCCAACTTAAGACCAGAGTTTTCCTGACCATAATTTTGGCGCTGCCTCCTATTTACGCCACCCTTGTAAATAGGGGGCAGCGTCAAAATCAATGGGTGTTGTGGTGGAACACCCACCACAACACCCACTGAACGCTAAACATAGCACAAAAGGGGGCCTTATTCACAAGGCAGCGTTAAGCCACGTTAAGTAGATGAATGCTGCCTGGTGAATAACGCGAGGCCCCTTTCGCCACTACAACGTCACTGAAAGTGAAGTTTGTGGTGGCAATAGGGGCTTCTGAATACACCTCATATTCTCCTAGTGCTGTTAACGGTTTAACGTAATTTGTTTTGTAGTTATCGACACAATACAAAGCAAATGCATTTTTATTTGGGGATTCGTCAAATGAAAATCAAAGAGGACTCAATTAACTGTAGAATCAAGGTGAAGGATTATTGGATCAAAGGGCTAAGAAAAAAGCGTTTTGTTAAACATGGTGGTAATCAGTATTGATCTAAATTAACAAGCTGAGAATGCTGTTGAATAATTTGAAAAGTGCATTACCATTAATTTTCTTTTTAAAATCAGGAGGTGACACAAGATAGCAGGGAGATTCATGAAACTCTCCTGGGCTTATATGAAGTACGTTGTTTTGTAAAAGGTTACGAAGCTATATATATAGACAGCTGCCTTGGTTAATAAAACAGTTTTCGGCCTGGGTAAGCTGTGCATTGTAAATGCAGTTCTGATTCACAAACGTAGGTGTGGATTGTTTTGCTTGCATAGATATCAATTGCACAAGCAGGAGGTGTCCCAAACACACTGATTGTTCCATATTTGCAAGAGAATCCAAGCTGTAGATTAACTAATATATGACACAATGTAGTGCAGCAACAAAAATTGTGGCTCTGTGTTCCGTCAGAGGGAAAGAGCAGAACAGCGCCATATTTACTAAGATAATGCACTGTAAGTAAGTAATTCTTTATTGTTTGGTTAATTAAAACCATTACAATGTTTAATATTTCACAATTACTAAGATAATGCACTGCTGTTCTCTTTCCTAATGTTGACCCCAAATCTGACTGCCTAGTGCCTCAGACAGACCTTTGCACCATAGTGTAAAGGTGTCTGAGTGATGTCTTGCACAGGGTTTGTATTGTAAAGGTACCATTCTTGTACAATATACTCTGCCTAGACAACATTTTCCCCACTTGAATGTGTACTGTTGACTGAAGCACATATACAAAGACATTAAAGTTTTGAGAAATAAAACTAGCTTGAGTTACTTGATTTACTTTGGGGCTACCTTCCTGTGCAAATGAAGTTTGAGCTGGAAAGTAAATTCCAAATTAACACTTTGTGGTGGTTTGCATTAATTTTGTGACACAAGCCCAGAGCAATGTGTTAGTAAATGTGCCCCACAGCAGATTCCCACTGCTGAATGTCAGAGTAGCATCTTAGCCAACAAAGTGAAAACCAACAGACAGAACTTTGTGGTTATCCACAAACATTTGCAATTTCCAGCACCTTTCTGTGTTTGTAAACTTATTCCAAAATAGTTGATAAATAGTGCTGAAAGAGAAAAATACTGTAAATTATTTCATTTTCTCAGGTAGTTCGATGGAAGATATGGAATTGCTCAAATGGAAAATGCTACTTAGTGAAGGGAAAACTACAAGTATGTGGTTGTTAAAATATCAGTAATGTAATATTTTCCTAACACTACCCATGCATATTTTTTGGAACACTGACATCTCACACATGTAGAAAGCACATTAAATTAGAAGATGTATGTGAATGTCCATGGGTCTGTCCCCCTTTTTACCACTTCATTTCCTAGCTCCTTCTTGTGCCAATGCATGGAGACCATTCATATACCACAACACACAAACGTTTCTTCTTGCTCCTCAGCTCAAATATAGGCACAGAGTAGGTTAGAAACAGTAATATTGACTTGAGAAGACATAGCCAGCCTGAAACAAATCACATATGCCTGACATTCCCAAATGCATGTAAGAGTTGTGGATTTATTATCTAACAGCAACAAAAGCATTTTGAGTGGCGAAGCCATGTGTGTCCTAACAAAGGTTCAAGTTAAATAACATAATAATACCAAAAAATCTAACAACACATAAGAAAAAAGTAAATAATTCAATGAAAACAAATTCGGTCAAAATTACAAAAAACGTTCTAACAAGTGATACCTTTACACAATTTCACAAAGATATACAACATTTTAATAAGACAGTAATTATAACAATCATAAAACAACAATGGAGCTTAATAAGTTACACAAAAAAAACATAAAGACAATGGGCTGTATAAACAAAAAGAGTGGCTGAGGAAAATTACATATATGTGGTCTATACAAAACGAAAACAAAACATGGCAAGAAATGTGTCCTCTTCAATCAAGGCCACATAGAGGCATTGACAGCAGTTCGACCACATTAATGTTTGGTGGTAATCATAAGGACAAACAATAATGAATACCAGAGTGTCCAATAGAAAATTCCAGTAAAAAATCGAGAAAACGAGTATAAACATAGTGGTATCAGAAATTGTCCGGAGATCATATAGTAGCATAACTTCAATCATAGTGACTAAATCGAAAAAAAGGGGAAAAGAAAACATTACTTAAAAGATGTAGCAAGTACCCAATGTGAAAAGAAAATAAGAAATAGGCAAATATTTAAAAAGACTTAGGGAAACCAATAGTCCTAACCCGTGAAGGACTCACATTCAGTGAAAGTACCAAAAGAATGTGTTTTCCAAAGGTTAGGCAGAAAGATATATTCAGCCAGTGCGTAGGAATACTGAACAGAAGATCAGGGTTGTGTGTAAAAATCTAAAGCAAGAGGAAGCTAAGGAAAAGAGGAGAAGAAAAGGAATTTCGAAAGTGACCAGAAAAAACAATCACCTATTCCGTACCAGGCATGAAATACGGAATAGGTGGGTGATTATATCTTTCAACCCAAATTATGGAAAGTAGTTAGTTATAGTTAGGGCCTGATTTCTATTAGAAAGCTGTTTTTGATTTGCCAATAACTATGGCATTCTTAAACGAATCTTCACAAAATTTTCAAAACTAATTTGACTCTCAATTCAGCTCCTGCTTGAAAATTTCACGGTGATCCATAAAGCGGGGTATAAGAAAAAGGGGGGTCCCAAAACACCTTTTATGCATGTTAATTTCTATAGGAAACTTTTGCTGAATGGAACTACACCAAATTTGTCAAAAAGGTAGCTCTTGATCCAGAAAGCACTCTTTTTGTTAAATGGTGTAAAACCGTTCAACAGTCACTGAGAAATTTAAAGATTTCTCAGATATACAACTGTGGGAGCGGTATTCACGATCCCTTCTGAGCTTGTGCCTGAGATCTGATTGGCTGCCAACACTTCAAACCAGGAAGTATTGGCAGCCATCTTGTGACTCAGTTCAACTGAGTCACAAGAAAAACTGCAAAAAAAAGAGAAGGAGGCAGGGTAGAAACCCCGTGACCTACAGATCTGTTTAGGGGGTCTCACAGGGACCCCCAGGGCCAATAAAAAGCATTTCATTTAAATAATTCAGCCGTGAAGGATCTGCAAATCTGGGCAAAATTTAATAAGAAAACAAAGCACGGGCTCCCAGGCTTTGTTTAATTAAACCTCTGGGGTGCGCCAGGTCCCGGGGGCAACCACAAATGATAATGCAGGGGCCCCCGCAGGCCCGGGGCATGCCACCTCCGCAGGTCTATAGTGAAAATAATGCCGGGGGTTCTAGCCCCCACATATAGCCCACTGGATCACCAACTCCTGGGGATCCAAAACGGAAATGAATGCAGGGGGCCACATGATCACCCTGCAGCCCGGGAACTTCCACCTCCTCTGGGCTATAATATAAATAATGCAATGGGGGCTCCAGCCCCCCACTCTGCTATGGGACCGTCAACGGTCAGGGCACAAATGAAATAATGATAACAAATCTCCATAAAGGACCCCCGGGGACCACCACCTCCCCAGGCCTATTGAGATGATGGGAGGGAGGCCGCATGGCCCCTCTCCAGGAGCCCACCATGGCCCTGGGGCCGCCGACTCCAGGCCCGGCTCCAGCAATGTCCAGGGATATTGCAGTTTGCTATAGCTTAACAGGAGCACTGCTCCTGCCAAGCCATAGCAAACACTGCTTTGCTTCATGGAAGCGAGAACAGTGAAAATGCTCTCGCTTCCATGAAGCAGACCAAAATTGCTTTTGGGCAGAAGGAGCTGCATGTGTGCAGCTCCTTCAGCCCAAAAGTAATGCTGTCTCCCGCAGGAGGTAGGGAGCTGGCAGGGACCACAGGGCCTTGAAGCTCTCCCTGCAGTCCCCAACAAGAGTCTATGCCCTGGGGATGAGGGGGGCCATGCCTGCCCCCTTCCCATGTTTCAAAAAAGTCGGTAGGCCTGGCCCTGGAGGGTGGGGTCCCCGGGGCTGAAATAGGGCTGGGTATGGAGGCAATGCAGCCCCCCTTCCCGTATTTTTTTAAAATGGAAAAGCCGGGCCCCAGGAGATGGGGTCCCTGGGGCTGTAATCGGCCAATGAAGAGAAGCCACACTGACCCCCTCCCCATTTTAAAAAAAGACTGGCCCAGGGGATGGGGTTCCCAGGGCCATACTCGGCCGAGGTAAGAGGAGCTACGACAGCCACCCTTCCCTAAAAAAAATATTTACAAAAAACTCCAGCAAGTCTCTGGAGGCCATGCCCCCTTTTCCACCACTCTGCAAACGCGTCTCCTAGCGCAGTCGTAGCTGGGGATTTAAATCCCCTTGAATGCTGACGGTCTTTGGGGGCCAACGAGCCCTCTTGTTGTCTCCAGTAAGACCCAGACAGCAGGATTGCTGAGAGAACTTGAAGGCCATGCCCACTTTCGCTATTACTCTGCAACCACGCCTTCTGGCTTGCTTCCGCCTGGGGAATTAATTCCACTTTTACTTCTGAGGGCCTCAGGACTAAAGTGGACTTCATCTCCAAGCATCAGTGCACTAGCAGGTGCATTTGCATAGTGGTGAAGAAAAGGATGTGGCCTCTGACAACATTCCAGGAATCCAGCTGTGTGGGCCACATTGTAGGTAATAGGAGGGCTAGTTGGTCCCCAAGGACCCTCAAGAGCCAAGGGGACTTTATCCCCAAAATAGTAGTCTGCCTGGTGGCACATTTGCTGAGTGGAAGAGAAAGAGGGCATGGCCACCGAAAACCTCAGCACACCCATTGTGTGGGACTTGCTGGAGATATCAGGAGGGGTTGTTGGCCCCAAAGGATCCTCAATAGCCAAGGGAACTTCATCCCCTACTAGTAGTGCATCAGGAGGTGTGTTTGTAGAGTGGTGGAGAATGGGACGTGGCCTGCTATCAGATCTCAGCAAGCCTGCTGTATGGGACTTACTGGAAGTAATAGGAGGGGTAGTTGGCCCCCAAGGATGTCCCTGGGGGCCAACTACCCCTCCTGTTACCCCCAGTAAATCCTACACAGCCGGTTTGCTGAGAAGCTATCAGAGGCTATGCCCCCTTTCTCCACCACTCTGTAAACATGCCTCCTGGTGCACTACTAGTTGGGTGAGAAAGTCCCCTTGGCTCCAGAGGGACCTTGAGTGCCAAGAAGCCCTTCTGGTACTGCCTGTAATACCTACACAGCAGAATTCCTGAAAGCTGGTTTGAGATTCAGCCCCCTTTTCCCACCACACTGCAAACATGACTGCTAGTTAAAAAACCTAGAAATTCACTAAGAAACCAAAGGTTACAGGGATGTTATAGTTAGCAAATATAATTTAAAACACCTTAAAGATTCACCAGAAAACAAAGATTACAGGGACGTTATAGTTAGGGTCAGAGTTTACTCATACAACTATATGACCTCACATATTATATCACTCATGACATGGTCAGTGACATCACTGATGACATCTCAAATGGCATCACTGATGTCATCATCCATTGCCTGTTTTTAAAACAGTAATGAATGTTAAACATATATACTAAGGTGTATTGGTGAATCGTTGGGTGTTTGAGTGTCTGTATGGAGGACTCAGTGGGTGCATGACTGATTTTATTAGTGCATGATTAGGTGTCTCAGTGAATGGGTATGTGAGTGACTGGTTGTGTAAATGAGTGTATCTATATGTCTGTTGATGTCTAAGTGGGTGTATGGGTCTGTTAGTGGGTATATGAATGGCTATATGGGTGATTTACTGGTTGTATGACTACCTCTATGGTTGTCTGGGTGTCTGTGTGTGAGAAGGTGTGTGTCTGCCTGTATGGATGAGCGAGTCAGTGGCAGTATGGGGTACTGTATGCATGTCTCAGAAGCTGTATGGGTGAGTGAGTGTCTGTATGGCTGTGTCTGTGATTGAGTGCATGTGTCAGTATGGGGGAGTTACTGGTTATGTCAAAGGCAGTATAGGTGAGTGACAGGGTATATGAGTGACTGTATATGTGAGTGAGTGAGTGAATATATCTGGCTATATGGATGAGTGTGTGCTTCTGTCACTAACTGTATAGGTGAGTGTGGTTGTGTTACTATCTGTGTAAGTCAGTAAGTGGGTATGTGTGTAACTGTTTGGGTGAGTAAGTGTCTGTGTGATTGACTGTATGGGTGAGTGTCTAGGTATGTTAGTCGTTCTATGGCTGATTCACTCAGTGTGTGAGTGCATGTATGGGTGTATGTGTGGATATGTCAATGACTGTATTAGTGAGTGATTGGGTATCAACTTGTGCATATTTGATCAGGATCTCCAACATCACTTTACATGTTTTCTCCATGGATGCTGCCCATTCTGTAAGTAAATCCGAATTGGGATTTTCATATGACCATTGCTGGTTTATATGACCAATGCTGGTTCAAGCAGCACAGAGCCATCACTAAGACAGAAATTAGCACTATTGGAGAAATTATCCAAACGAGATCTCAGCAAGTAGTGGGAGGTTACATCATCAACAAACTGCATAGAAGTGGGTCGTGTGCCAAGGGGCCTCAGAATGTTTATTGTTCCAACATATGAAAATCCCAATCCAGAAGTACTTACAGAATGGGGAGCATACATGGCGAAATCCTGCAAAGGGATGTTGGAGTTCCTGATCAAATACGCACAAATCAATTTGGAAATGACAAGAAAAGAACTAGCCGCCTTAGGAATTAAGTTAGAAAAGATGAAGAATGACAAAGCAGCATTTGACTTCACAAAAAGCCAGCTAAACAAACTGAAGGAATATGAAGGGGCAATCAAAGCAAAGAAACAATGGAAATTCTTGTGGAAAAAGAAGGATTACGCAGAAGGACATATCCTAACATATGCGAAGCACTTTGATTGGGCCCAAAGAGATCTCCAATTTTCTCTGAGACAAAGACAAGAAGAGATAGTGTCAACCGCATCAAGTTCCGATCTCAGTTCGGACGCAGGTGGCGGAATTCAGGTGCCCCTTTAGGAGTACATCCCCTGAAATTCCTGCATGAATTCCAACTATTAAAACAAAAGAAGGAACAAGGTCCTTAAGACAAAACTCCAACTAGGGGCAGAGGAAGAGGAAGAGGTCCAAAAAGTGGAAAAGGAAAAGAAACAAAAAAAGACTCTGACTCAAGAAAATGAGAGAAGGGAGAAAAAATATACAACGATCAGTGCAACAGACAATGTGAATGATAACTTTATTATCAATCTATCTTCAAGAATATTAACATCGGAAGAAGTATCAGTGCTATCCTTAGGTCTATCATTTTGCCCCTCCAATGAAATGAAGTACATAGACACTAGAATTGATCTCTTCCTATTTGTAAGAAGCTGAAATTGATGAAATTATACAAAATATCAAATGGGCAAAGACAGGCACCCACGTTTAGAAGTGGCATGACAGAATTTGCTAATATCAAGGTCAGAGACATTGAGCTGATTCTAAATCTACATGATCTAGAAACTAATAATGAACAGAGATCAGTGGCCAACAGAGACGCAACCTTAGCACAACTAGGTCTCGCAACCAATCAGACCAGTCACAGCAGCTCAAAATCCAAGCCCAGGTATAATCTGAATGTGCTTCATGACAACATAGAAGCCTACAGTTCTGCAATGTTTCAGGGATTGAAGAAAATTAGACGCAATGATTCAGGAAATAAATGGGACAATCCATCAAAGGAACAACACAGAGCACTAACAGGCCTGGAAAGTGACCCCAATATTATTACCAAGACCTCCAACAGAGGAGATAACATTGTTATCATGAATATTGATCAATACAGAACTGAAACATTGCGACTATTGGTGGTCCAGACATGCTATGAGGTGATCGGATGGGAAACATACAGATTGGCAATCAGAAAATATCATGACCTTCTTAAAGAGTGGTTGGAAGCAGGACTGATTGATAATGATAAATTTAACTTTTAGAGAACTGAGACTTCACGGGTACCTTGCCTATATATGCTGCCAAAGATTCACACGGGCCCCATTAAGCCTCCAGGGAGACCTATAGTCTCATTGAATGGGGGACCATTGGATAATACTTCTATTTTTTTGATCTTTTTTGTCACCATTTGTCACCAATTTGAGTTCCAACTGCAAAGTCAGTTCTGATTTTCTAAGACGCATTCATGGGTTTAAATGGGAAGACAACTACTCCATCATAGCGTTAGATGTATGCTCACTGTATACTTGTATCGTACAAAAGAAGGGCGTAGGGGCGTGCATGAATTTCCTACGCGTCAGACATAGTACACTAGGGGGTCACAACAAGATGTTGGAAAGTATGATGCTGTACTGCCTAGAACAGAACATATTCCTATTTGAAAAAACATGGTATCTTCAAACGTCAGGGACACAATTGGCACATGTTTTGCCCCCAGCCTGCCCAATCTGTTTCTAGACTGGTGGGAGGAACAAATAGTGTGGACAGAGGTTAAATATCCATACACAGAACACATATAGGTCTGGATCAGGTACATAGATGACCTGTTCCTGATTTGGGATAGCCTCAAATTTTGTCTATGGAATTCATTCAGAAGTTAGGAATTCATGATTTAAGCTTTACCCACAAAATAAATACTAATTACTGGGAATTTCTTGATGCCACTATAAAAACTGTCAATAATAAAAACCACAAGCTTATTTAGAAAGGAAACAGCAGGTAATACCATCCTGCATGCCTCTAGTAATCATCTGACACCCTTGGTCCGTAGCATTCCTTACAGAAAACTCGTAAGGGTTCGTCCTAATTGCAGTTCCAATGAAGGCTATGAAAAAGAACAACCAATGATGGAAAAAAGGTTTAAACAGAGAGTGTACAGTAATAAAGTGCTCTCAGAGGCCAAAAGCAAGGTCAGGGGAAAGACACAGAATGAGTTACTGTTCAATAACAGACTCAAATCCAACAAAGAGAAGAGTGAAGCACCGAAGATAATTACTACTTACAGTAGGGGCTCAAGAAAAACTACGGAGAGGAATGAAAGCTCGCTGGAGTCTGTTGGAAGCCGATCCCATCATAGAGAAATACATAGGTAGTTCGCCCAACATTTCCTACATAAGGCCTAAATCGATAAAAGATTGTTTGGTGCATAGCTATCAGCAGGAAGTTGCTACGAGCAATTGGTTGAATCCAGAAAAAGGATTCGTAACATGCAACTCCTGCAAAGCATGTTAGAAAAGCATAAGCAGCAGGACATATACCACAGATTCTAGAAATTACAAAGATAATCACCAAATTGATTGCATGTACCAGCGAATATGTCATTTACATCATAGAGTGTTTCTGTGGTTTCAGATATTTGGGCAGTACTAAGCTGCAATAAAAATCTGAATTTTGAAACACTTACGTGCCATAGCTAACCCAGATTTTAACTATCCCACAGCAAGACACATTTGCTGAGAAACACAATAGTGTTTTAATGTAATTTAATTTAATTTAATTGTTGGTTTATATAGCGCTAGAATCGACTCCCGGAGGAGTATCTCCGCGCTTCGACCGCTGGGGAACCCGTCCTGGCTCACCCTGAGAGATGGTCCCTAATGGGTATCTCTAAGGTGCGACCAAACATCCCCGGCGGTCTGGGAGGGCCGTTGTGAAGATGAGGCAAGCTAATGCCCAGAGTTGCCGAGTGTGGTCCCTGACTGGAGTAGGCACCGAGGCGAGAATTATCGAGCCCGCTGACCCTGGTCCACGACGCGGGAATCGAACCCTGGTCCCGGCCCGTCCTCTGCTTACGGGTCTGCTGCCTCTAACCAGTGAGCAGTGATAATAGCTTGTTACAGTTTTACGGGATAGACAGGGTTTTGCTACATCAGAGAGGAGGTGACTGAGAAAAACACCTCCGTATCTTAGAGTCGAGATGCATCATTGATCTTAACAAGAAAACTCCTATTGGTTTGTATAGCGGAGAAGAATTAGCAATCCATATAGGATGTTAGGACTATCTGTACTAAGCAGTACGAGTCTCCATCCAGATAGATTTTAAATAATTTCACTCATTTTATTGTGAGGGAATTAGAGGAGATGCCCTTAAAGATAAACCCACATGTGGATGAATCCATTGGAATGTTTTTAGCATCTAAACAACTATCAAGCACAAATGAATGTGTTAATTGCATCGAGGAACAAGTAATTAACATATACATATACATATAAATTCAATTAATGGGTGAGGTGTTAGATGTTTTAATTGGGCACTTCCACTAGTTCATTACCTCACTTTGTCACTTTTTTTCTTCTAACACTTTTTTATATATCATTTCACTCACCAACATGATCCCACACTGCTGACCTTCCAGGGACACAGTGCACCAATGTTCTAATATTCCCGACTAATGGAGATAATTAGATGATTAAGTGAGAAATACATGAAGTACAGTACTCGATAGACTAAGATAACGTGGGACCGGCATTTAGGAAATTGCACCATCCCTGCAAGGTTGCCTGTAACCACAGAGATTATTGTTGTTACTTATAAGCAAATTAAATTGGATTAACTTTATTGCTGTCTGCCACTGCGAGCATGCTGCTCGCATCCACACTGATTGTTGTTACTCAAAATTAAGATCCAATGAAATAACTTTATTAAATATCAGTTGTGGCAATGATTCTAGCAATGTTGTTGCAACCACAGTGAAGCAAAGTGAATTGAATTCACTTTATTGCTGTCTGCCACAGCAAGCATGCTGCTCGTGCCCACACTGATTGTTCTTACTCAAAAGTAAGGTCAAATGAAATAACTTTATTGAGTATTAGGTGCGGCAACAATGCTGATAATTATGAATCTAGGCACGAATGACTAAGAAGCGGCACTAATGATAGAAGTGATTGCATGAATTAGATTTATTCCTGTGATTATGGTATTCATCTATTGATATTGCCGATGGTGCATAATGTCATTTGAATATTAGTCAAACTTATTATAGTTACATGAATTAAGCAAGACAATAGAAGTATTTTTCACTTTTTATGAACTGTTATTTGTATATCTAAGGGAATTTGCAAGCACCAAATCACTTGATAAAGGCTTACGCCAAAACGTGTCATCTTGGTGCACAATAAAACATATTGTGCAGTCCCCAGGTGTGCCGCTTTGTTCTTTCCTCGGTCGCCAGTAGGTGACTCATAGTTAGGACCTAGTTTCCATTGGAAAAGCATTTTTTGTTTTGCCAATAACTTTGGCACTATTTGATGAATCCTTTTGAAATTTTCAAAAATAGTTTGTAAATCACTTCCGCTGCTAGATAGAAAGTTTTAGGATACTTCGTCAAGCGTGGGCTGAGGGAACAGGTGAGTGGTTATGACAGTGTGTGAGTGGGTCTGTGAGTGGGTGTGTGAGAGTCTGAGTGAGTCTGTGAGTGCATGCATGAGTGTCTGTGTGGGTCTGTGAAAGGGTGTGTGAGTGTCTGCATGGGTGTGTTAGTGGGTCTGTGAGGGGGTGTATGAGTGTGTGAGTGTCTCAGTGGGTCTGTGAGTGGGTGCATAAGAGTATGAGTGGGTCTGTGAGTGTGTGTGAGAGTTCGTGAGTGGGTATATGAATATCTGTGGTGGTCTGTGATTGAGTGGGAGAGTAGGTGAGTGGTTATCTGAGTAGGTTTGTGAGATTCTGTGAGTGGGTGTGTCAGAGTGTGAGTGGTTGTGTGTTTTTGGTAGTATGTGTGTCTGTGAGTGGATGTGTGAGAGGGTGCGTGAGTATCTGAGTGGGTCTGTGAGTGGGTGCATGAGTATCTGAATAGGTCTGTGAGTGGCAGTGAGAGTCTCTGAGTGGTTATGTGAGTGAGTGCATGAGTGCCTGTGTTGGTCTATGAGTGCGTGTGAGAGTGTTTGAGTAGATCTGTAGTTTGTGTGTGAGTTGGTCTGTTCCTTTTCCAACCTTGGAGGTAACATTGTTTGTCCTTTTACAGAAGTGGAGCTTCATCTGGGTCACAATACTATGTTTATATTTGTAAGGGCTTCCTTTACTGTCTGTGAAATGAGCATCAGGGCCAGATTAGCCCTGGGGACGCCATCGCCCCGGAGTTCAACCACAACTTAATGTTGAGGGGGCTGCGTGGCCCTCCTCCCTGGACCAATTTTGGCCCCAGGGTCCCCCTCCCTGGGCTGATTCCAGACCCTTCCCCTGGGCACCAGCCACATTTCACTGGGTGCACTTGTACAACCCAGTGCATCCAATCTGCATGTTGGGGACCACTAGTGGAGCCTCAAGGCTCCTGCAGTCCCAGCCAGCCCCCTGCTTCCTGCAGGAGCCAGCATTGCTGTAGCAAACAGGGAGCTGCTAGAAATGCATCTCTCTGCATATGGGACCAATAGTTTCATCTCTTTCTCTGCCTGTTCTTATTTTCTGGGAGTGGAGTGTTTAGTTTTGCTTGGTGGGAGCTGTCACAGCATACAGCTATGTCCTGGTGGTGGGCTCCAAGGGACATAGAAAGGACAAGACCCTGGTGCGTTGCAGTCCCCAGGGCCATATAGGGCTCCAGTAGGGGCCCCCTACTCCATTTTCAGAAAGTATTAGGCCCCAGGGAGGTTGTGGTCTGTGGGGTCAAGGGGGTCCAGATGGCACCTTATCTAGATTTTATTTTAAAGCCCTGAGGAAGGGATGGCCCATGGGACCCGTGGGGGTACTCACAGCCCCCCTTTACTTTTTTTATTTAAAGCCCCTGGGAGGTGGTGGCGCCCAAGGCATGGAGGGTCTGTGCAGACCCCTTTGGAATATTATAAACATGAGCCCCTGGGAGTTAGTGGCCCCCAGAGCATAGCTATGCTCTAGGAGGGGGTCTTCCTGTGCCTCCACCGTAATAATTAAACTACAGATGCCCCTGGGACCTGGTCCACCCGGAGCAATATTAACATCAAGCATGAGAGGACGCTTTTTAAAAAACAAATCTCTTGCAAATTTTGCTGTGAATTCCAAACAAAATTACTATTTTGCCCTGCCTTGGTCCCTCTGGGACCCTAGGACCAAGACTAGGAGGTTAGAGTATTTGTACCCTGCCCCCTTTTCTTTTTATTAGCATGTTTTTAGAACTCGGCTGAAGCCGAGTCCCAAGATGGCTGCTAACCCTTTCTGGTTGAAGTACTGGCAGCCTATTAGAGCTCTACAGATCTCTGCCTGAGCTCATTATTATTCCTGAAGGCTTTTCAGGTTCACTGATATCAATGTTAAAAATATTGATGGTCAAATTAATGCAAAAAAACTTTAGAATACAAAAATGTCGAGTCACATACCTACACAGGTACAAAAATATTGAATCAAATATATAGATGTAAAAAATATTGATTTAAATATATATATATATATATATATCCTTTTCTTTCCTGGGTAGGCCACCGACTGGCCTTCAATAAATACAAAAATTACCTCCAAAGTTTGTGAAGTAAACCAGGACACATGGAGTTCGTTGCAAAATTTAATGGCAGAATGAAAAAGTGCGACGCGTTTCGCCGATAAGGCTTGCTCATGCTCGTCTCACAAACACTGACAGCCATTTTTAAAGTGCAGAAAACACACCCCCAGTGCAAACAATTCATCACCAAGGTAATGCAGGGCTGCCATATTGTACTCATGTTGATAATACTGCTCCATGTTTCCCATGATGGTAAATAATGCACAATATGATATTGGAAGGTGAGAAAGAGATCTTGGCACTTGGCCTTTCCTTCTGTCCTTCACAAAATATGAACTTTGCCCAGACTCGTATAGACTTGTTTTTGTTTGCAAGGAAACTAAAATTGAAAAAGTGGTTCTGCACCAAAGTCAAAGATAAGCCGGCTGTAGTGGCCAGTAACACACTGAGCAACCTTGATGTAGAGGACATTTTTTTACTAGAGGAAATTCATGGTGATGAGGTAAACATGACTGAGGAACCTGATTGGGAAAGTTGGGGTTTGGACTTAGATAATAACCCAGGGTCCAAATTTAAACCTAAGAGTGTGTTCTTACCAGCAGTTCAATGTGATGCTATTGATGTGTTCGAACGAGGAGTACTTAAGGACCTTGTAAAACTTAGATACAAGAAAACACCTCACAGCAATAAGAACCATCACACGCACAACTAATGGCCATTGATTCCCTTAAAGCGGACAAGGAGATTGTTATAAGACAATCCGATAAGGGGGGTAATGTTGTGGTGTTGGATAAGTACAATTATATCCAGGAAGGCCTAAGACAACTACAGGATACAACATGTTATTGCAGATGTGACAGGGATGATGTTTTAAGATCTATGGGTAACTTCAGGGATCTGCTTTTGGAGTGGAGAGACAAAGGATTGATTGAGGTAAAGGAATATCAGTATTTATATTGTGCCCACCCCAAAGTTCCAATACTATATTTCCTCCCTAAACTTCACAAAGATCAAGACAACCCACCCGGTCGTCCGATCGTGTCTTCCATAGGTTCTTTTTTGGAACACACGTCGAAGTACATTGATCATTATCTAAGAACCTTTGTGGTAGCATTACCATCATACGTAACGGATACCACCCAATTCTTGAGCATTATCAATGGCATCCATTGGGAGAACAATTTCACATTAGTCACTTTGGATGTCAGCAGCCTCTACACGAGTATCCAACATGAATATGGACTTAAAGCAGTCAAACATTACTTGAACACCAGATCAATCTCTTTACAGCTGCATTCTCAAATGCTTCTATCCATGATAGACTTCTGTCTAACCAACAATTTTTTTTATTTTATTGACGTCATGTATCGCCAGTCACAGGGCACGGCCATGGGAACCTGCTTCGCCCCCAGCTACGCGAATTTATTCATGGGCTGGTGGGAGGAGCAGGTTGTCCAAGAGATGGCGGAATTCAACAATGTGTCCCTGTGGCTGCGATACATTGACGATATTTTTTTCATTTGGAATGGCGATGAGAAATCGGCTAAACAATTCATTGACAATCTTAACATGAATACGCTGAATCTGACTTTTACTGAACATATCAGTAGGACGAAGATGGAATTCCTGGATGTGGAAGTGGAAGTGGTCAATAACATTCTGACCACCAAACTTTTCAGGAAAAGCACATCGGGAAACAGCCTTCTCAAAGCGTCTAGCTGCCATCCCAAAAGTCTTGTGTATAGCATCCCCTATGGGGAATTACTGCGCACCAGACGCAATTGCAGCACACAAGAGGGTTATAAAAAAGAGGAAATGGTCATGTGCCAGAGGTTTAGACAGAGAGGGTATGGCAATAAAGTTATTGCCAAGGCTATAGAACGCAGCAACAGTAAAACGAGGGATGAACTACTAGCCCCCAAACCACCCCAAATGCAATCTGAAACTGTTAGATTCATCACAACTTTTTCTGGTCAATCTCAAGATGTGAAACAAGTATTTAAGAAACATTGGCATGTTTTAAATACTGATGAACATCTCAAAAAGTACCTAGGGGACAATCCTCAGATTACGTTTAGGAAAGGCAGATCCTTACGGGATGAGCTTAGCCACAACTACGTAACTGACAAGAATTCATCCGATCATGCCATCACTGCTGGATTTGCATGCTGCAAGAAATGCAAGGCATGCAAATTCAGTAAAGATTGCAAAACTTTAATCATACCAGGTACATCCAGAGAAGTTACCATCAAAAAGAAACTATCTTGCAATACCCCATACAGTGTGTATGTGTTAATCTGCCCATGTAACAAATGGTATGTGGGTAGCACTAAACACGAGGCCAAAAAGAGGGTGTTAGAACATCTGCGAGCGATACGTAACTATAACAAACAGTATCCAGTCGCCAGACACTTCTTTGATTGTCACATGCAGGATGAAACGAAACTACGTATGGTGGTTATTGATTGTGTGGATCTAGGGGTACGAGGTGGCAATTATGAACTCTCTATGAGGAAACTTGAGTCCAAGTACATATTTGACTTTCAGTGTTTATCCCCTATGGGATTGAATACTAGTGAGGAATTGGCCGTCCATCTGTATGAAGAATAAGTACCATATCTTAATTGATTTCATTATATGCTGTCTGTATTTTAATCATTTTAATTGTCAATACTTCATAGATTTATAATTTTCTTCACAGGTCTTGTGGGGTACTGCTGGATACTATGAATTGATTTGAACCTGAATACTGTTTCCATTGGGACACAATTTGGATGTATAGTATATATGCCCACTTAGGCAAGGACTCTTTCTGAACTGACAATCAACTTAATTCTGAATGAACAGAGACCGATTTTAATCCACTGGGGCGGCACCAGCTCCACGATTTGGTTTGTCTGTTAATTTCATTTGGCATTAGACCACTTGGGCGAACGCTGTGTTGCAGACATAATTTGATCATTCTGATGTCAAGCGATATCACTTGCCCACTTGGGCTATGTTCAGTGAGGCTATACAGGTACACCCAGTAATTTGTTGTTGTACCGTTTCCCAGCAACGGTGTCCAATCAGATGGGGCATTGCACGTGTAAGCGTCACAGTATCCAATGAACGCTGAGATTACGTGTTGAAGGGCAACACGTGATCGCTATTTTTCATGTGTACAATTAGACCAGATATGTATGCCTAATATTATTGCATTTAATTTGTATATGCGTTTGAACATTCTGGCTTAACGCTTCATGAATTAATTATTGTTTTACACAACAATTTTTATGAGTGATTGCATACTAAGTAATCGTCGCGTTCATGTGGACATTTACCGAGTAATAAGGAATAACTCAAATGTTTAGCCCCAATATCATATTGTGCGTTATTTACCATCATGGGAAACATGGAGCAGTATTATCAACATGAGTACAATATGGCAGCCCTGCATTACCTTGGTGATGAATTGTTTGCACTGGGGGTGTGTTTTCTGCACTTTAAAAATGGCTGTCAGTGTTTGTGAGACGAGCGTGAGCAAGCCTTATCGGCGAAACGCGTCGCACTTTTTCATTCTGCCATTAAATTTTGCAACGAACTCCGTGTATCCTGGTTTACTTCACAAACTTTGGAGGTAATTTTTGTACATATATATATATATATATATATGCATATATATATATATATATATATATATATATATATATATATATATATATTACCTACTGGCGGTCGCCAGTAGGTAGTTATAGTTAGGATTTTTTTCAATGTTAAATCTCAAAATTCTATTTGGAATAACTTTGGCACCGGTTGACGAATCTGCCTGAAAATTTCCTGAAAATGGCCTCTTCGAGTTCCGGTTCTTCCTTGAAAGTTTGGGGGGGATACGTCAAGCGGGGGCCGAGATAAAAGGGGGGTCCCAAAACGCGTTTTCCCCATATTAATTTCCATAGGGCGGTCGATTTCACTTTTAGCCCGAACGGCTGAATGGATTTGCACGAAACTTGGCAAAATTGTAGGGACTGGTAGCCCGATGTGCCTTTGCTATGTCTCAAAATAAGTGCTCCAGTGGATTTTGAGTAATTTAGGTTCAAAAAAATATATATATCTATAGCAGCGCTCCGGTGAGCGTACCGGTACGCGCTCCCGGCGCGACACGCGACTTGCGCGCAGAAAGCTGATTGGCTCTCGGGTGTCTGTAAACATTCTAAACAGTCCGGAGCGGCCGCCATCTTGTGTCTCGGTAGGATCGAGACATGAGAGGTGGCCAAAACAAAGGGGGAAATAACCATAAGGGGGCAGAGTAGACACTCCCTGTACCCCTAGGTTTGATGTGGGGGCCATTAAAGGGGCCCGCGGGGTCTCACCCCCTTTTTTTTTTTTTTTCGATTTTCGCGGGGGAAGCGCCTGGTGCGCGCACGGGGGAGCGTATCGAGGAGGGTACTATGGAAAAATAATCACTTTAAAACATTGTATGTTTAATAATTGTTTTTTTTTTATTTTTTTATTTTTTGTAAGTACCTACATGTAGGTACCAATGCAGAGACTTTAATTTAATGTACACCATCTCCTCTGTAGATATCTTGCATGTTGTTATTGTATTTTTTGTGGTATATGGAATTCATAACATAGTCTGTCTGGAAAGGAGAAACAGATCTTTTAAGCACTCCCTGAGAATTTCCAGGGGATCATGAGTAGTCTATCCTGCTCACTTATGAAAATGAGGTGTAAAATATTCATATGAGATAATATAGTGGGAGAAAGGTAGTAACTATGAGTAAACTTACTATGTAACAGAAAAATAGTTGAAGAGTATACTATAAGTCTCACTTTATATTTTAAACATTTTTGGAAATACTTTATGAATTACATATAAAAAAGAATATTGTCTGAAACAATTTGAAATTATTAAAGATAAATTTATTCCTCTGATTCTTTTTCATAATTTAATAAAATTTCTAACATAATATTGTCCGGAATTTCCTCATAATTATATGTACATGATTCCATTTCTTCCAAACATTCTATAAACTGTTCATCCAAAGAGTCATCCATGAAATCAACTTCTTTTTTTTGATCTTCTGGTTTTTCCACCTTTACTTTGATAGAAGTATCATTTGCCTGATTTTCTCCTTCCATTTTCTTTCTGAAAATTGCATACAAATTAGCTATATTAGTAGAGTTAGGGTACTGTAAACCAGAGAAGCCTAACTCAATCCATAACTATTACAGAGAAGTCTATCTCTATCTCTAACTATTAAAGAGGGATAGCATATCACTAACAGAATATTTTTTCAGAAATAAACTTAAAGTGTACAATATACTTCCATAATTAGAAGTTACCTTAGAGAAATTAGTTGAAGTTGTCAGTGAAATTTGTTTTCAAGTGTACTTCTGGAAGCAGTAGTCAAAATGGCTGTGTTTCCCTCTCTTCTTTTATATATATTCTTGTACTTAACCAATCAAACGTCAGGAAATAATCGTAGAAAATGAAAGATACTTTTTAATTGGTTGTAAATTCTAACATTACAAGTGTGTTTTTGTCATGTAATTTACCTCAGGATATTTAGACAGACCTGTAGCCTAAATGTCTCAATGGAATTTCACCAAATTTGGGCAAATGGTAGAGACTGCTATGTAGTAGGGCCTATTCTATATTTGATGAAAGTGTCTCCAGTGGTTTTTTTGTAAATTGCTTTCCCACCTGTTTTTATCGAGGGCTTAGCGGTGCGCGCTCCTGTACGCGCACTGGCAGCGTTACGGGAGTCCTCCATTTTGTGTTTCGGTACAATCGAGACACAAGATGGAGGTAAATAATGTTCGGAATGGATAGAAGGGGGCACTGTAGAGACTTCTTGACCCTCTAGGTTTTCTGAGGGGGGCTTAGGAGGCTCATAAACGTAAAAAAAAAAAAAAAAATTCTTTAATTTTCCGCGGGGGGAGCGCCTGGTACGCGCACCGTTAAGCTTACCGGGAAGCGTACTATGGTGAAAAATAGTGAAAAAAGTTAGAAAAAAATGAACGCTTTGAATGATCAGAGTTAGGGTAGCTCTGAAAAGAGCTTTTGGGTTCTGTGGTTGATTTAGGTACCTACAAGTAGGTTCCAATACACATTCTTAAATTCAGGAGGAATATTCTATTCCCCTCATCTGAGAAGTGCACTCCATCTCCTCTGTAGATGTCTTGCATGTTGTAACGCAAGTTATTATTGTATATTGAACCCATTCCATAGTCTCTCATGTAAGCAGAAACAGATTTATTCACATGTTTCCGTGCTTTCTCAAATTGTGGACAAAATTGGTTGGACCAGTTCCATTTCTGTCTTTGGCATATATTGGAATATACCAAGGCAGTGTGGGGAAAAAGTATCATCAATTGATGAAAGGTGTCCTTTAAAAGCATTTCCAGACCTACCCCAGTCAATGTGCCTAGATCGTTTCCACCACAGTGCACAATTATAAGGTCAGGTTCTGGCAGATGCAAAAAGGTTTTCACCAATGGTATCAATTGGTGACATTTTAATCCTCTGTGGCCAATCCACTTGATTTCCACATTTGATAAATCAAGGTTATGAAAATTTCTGCTAGCTGCATACCTTTGAGCCCAGTGGATGTAGCTATGTCCAATAATCCAAACAGAGTACATGATGTGAGAAGGTTCTGGTCCAGTCAGATGAAGTGTGGGAATGAAATGGCAGTTGGAATAGTAGGAGTTTACAAAAAAATAATTGTGGAGTTTCTCTGCTCTTGAATCACAAGCAATGATTGGTGGATTCAGATAGTTGATATCTGAAAGTTAGGGTGCATGGTTATGTTGTGTGAAAGAAGCAATTTGAATGGTTTAAAAAAAGTCACCAAAAGCAAAAATACCCTGTATAGGCTGCTGAATTGAGAGGTCAAACATCCTTGCTGAGTTAATTTGCAACATTGTAAAATAAACTTTTGAACCTTAGAGTTCAGTTAGGAGGGAGTTGCTATGGTAACAGATAGAAAGGTCTGAGAGGGGGATGGGTGTTGGTTTGAAAATAGTGAGGGAAGACTTTTGATTGGTTGAATTAAGGCATATGTGTACAAAGATAGAGATTTTCTATGCCAGTCTTGGTTTCAGTGTATTGAGAGCACAACTTTTGCTCTGCTAAAGAAAAATTGGTGTGTGTGTCTGACACTGTTCTCAATCTCCAAAAGCATTTGTAAAGGTAAGTAATGATTCATTTAATTTAGATAGAGACTTATTTGCTCTATGGAGAATATTTGGAAGCAGATAGTTATGTTTTAGAAGTGAAATTGTATGTTAGTATATAAGTCCTGCGCAGTGTTTCTTACATGTTATTCAAAAATCGATTTTGGGTGCAAATGAATTGTATTTTTATTTGGCCTTTTTTATGAATGCCATGTGCAGCTGATGCATGACTTTAAACATGGGTAATAAGTGATGCACTGGTGGCGCAAGGCTTTTATAAATTAGACCCTGACTTTGTTTGATGATATTGAGTGGTTGTACTTAGGTTCTGCGCAGTGTTTCTTACATGTTATTCAAAAATCGATTTTTGGGTGCAATTGATTGGTATTTTCATTTGGCCCTTTTTTATGATTGCCATGTGCAGCTGATGCATGACTTTAAACATGGGTAATAAGTGACGCACTGGTGGTGCAAGGCTTTCATAAATAAGGCCCTGATTTTGTTTGATGATATTGAGTGGTTGTACTTAGGTTCTGCGCCGTGTTTCTTACATGTTATTCAAAAATCGATTTTTGGGTGCAATTGATTGGTATATGTATTTGGCCCTTATTTATGATTGCCATGTGCAGCTGATGCATGACTTAAAACATGGGTAAAAAGTGACACACTGGTGGCGCAAGGCTTTCATAAATAAGGCCCTGACTTTGTTTGATGATATTGAGTGGTTGTACTTTGGTTCTGCGCAGTGTTTCTTACATGTTATTCAAAAATCGATTTTTGGGTGCAATTGATTGGTATTTTCATTTGGCCCTTTTTTATGATTGCCTTGTGCAGCTGATGCATGACTTTAAACGTGGGTAATAAGTGACGCACTGGTGGTGCAAGGCTTTCATAAATAAGGCCCTGACTTTATTTGATGATATTGAGTGGTTGTACTTAGGTTCTGCGCCGTGTTTCTTACATGTTATTCAAAAATCGATTTTTGGGTGCAATTGATTGGTATATGTATTTGGCCCTTATTTATGATTGCCATGTGCAGCTGATGCATGACTTAAAACATGGGTAATAAGTGACGCACTGGTGGCGCAAGGCTTTCATAAATAAGGCCCTGACTTTGTTTGATGATATTGAGTGGTTGTACTTTGGTTCTGCGCAGTGTTTCTTACATGTTATTCAAAAATCAATTTTTGGGTGCAATTGATTGGTATATGTATTTGGCCCTTATTTATGATTGCCATGTGCAGCTGATGCATGACTTTAAACATGGGTAATAAGTGACGCACTGGTGGCGCAAGGCTTTCATAAATAAGGCCCTGACTTTGTTTGTTGATATTGAGTGGTTGTACTTAGGTTCTGTGCCGTGTTTCTTACATGTTATTCAAAAATCGATTTTTGGGTGCAATTGATTGGTATTTGCATTTGGCCCTTATTTATGAATGCCATGTGCAGCTGATGAATCACTTTAAACATGGGTAATAAGTGATGCACTGGTGGCGCAAGGCCTTTATAAATCAGACCCTGACTTTGTTTGATGATATTGAGTGGTTGTACTTAGGTTCTGCGCAGTGTTTCTTACATGTTATTCAAAAATCGATTTTTGGGTGCAATTGATTGGTATATGTATTTGGCCCTTTTTTATGATTGCCTTGTGCAGCTGATGAATCACTTTAAACATGGGTAATAAGTGACGCACTGGTGGCGCAAGGCCTTTATAAATAAGGCCCTGACTTTGTTTGCTGATATTGAGTGGTTGTACATAGGTTCTGCGCCGTGTTTCTTACATGTTATTCAAAAATCGATTTTTGGGTGCAATTGATTGGTATATGTATTTGGCCCTTATTTATGATTGCCATGTGCAGCTGATGCATGACTTTAAACATGGGTAATAAGTGATGCACTGGTGGCGCAAGGCCTTTATAAATTAGACCCTGACTTTGTTTGATGATATTGAGTGGTTGTACTTAGGTTCTGCGCAGTGTTTCTTACATGTTATTCAAAAATCGATTTTTGGGTGCAATTGATTGGTATATGTATTTGGCCCTTATTTATGATTGCCATGTGCAGCTGATGCATGACTTTAAACATGGGTAATAAGTGACGCACTGGTGGTGCAAGGCTTTCATAAATAAGGCCCTGACTTTGTTTGATGATATTGAGTGGTTGTACTTAGGTTCTGCGCCGTGTTTCTTACATGTTATTCAAAAATCGATTTTTGGGTGCAATTGATTGGTATATGTATTTGGCCCTTATTTATGATTGCCATGTGCAGCTGATGCATGACTTAAAACATGGGTAATAAGTGACGCACTGGTGGCGCAAGGCTTTCATAAATAAGGCCCTGACTTTGTTTGATGATATTGAGTGGTTGTACTTTGGTTCTGCGCAGTGTTTCTTACATGTTATTCAAAAATCGATTTTTGGGTGCAATTGATTGGTATATGTATTTGGCCCTTATTTATGATTGCCATGTGCAGCTGATGCATGACTTTAAACATGGGTAATAAGTGATGCACTGGTGGCGCAAGGCCTTTATAAATTAGACCCTGACTTTGTTTGATGATATTGAGTGGTTGTACTTAGGTTCTGTGCAGTGTTTCTTACATGTTATTCAAAAATCGATTTTTGGGTGCAATTGATTGGTATATGTATTTGGCCCTTATTTATGATTGCCATGTGCAGCTGATGCATGACTTTAAACATGGGTAATAAGTGACGCACTGGTGGCGCAAGGCTTTCATAAATAAGGCCCTGACTTTGTTTGTTGATATTGAGTGGTTGTACTTAGGTTCTGTGCCGTGTTTCTTACATGTTATTCAAAAATCGATTTTTGGGTGCAATTGATTGGTATTTGCATTTGGCCCTTATTTATGAATGCCATGTGCAGCTGATGAATCACTTTAAACATGGGTAATAAGTGATGCACTGGTGGCGCAAGGCCTTTATAAATCAGACCCTGACTTTGTTTGATGATATTGAGTGGTTGTACTTAGGTTCTGCGCAGTGTTTCTTACATGTTATTCAAAAATCGATTTTTGGGTGCAATTGATTGGTATATGTATTTGGCCCTTTTTTATGATTGCCTTGTGCAGCTGATGAATCACTTTAAACATGGGTAATAAGTGACGCACTGGTGGCGCAAGGCCTTTATAAATAAGGCCCTGACTTTGTTTGCTGATATTGAGTGGTTGTACATAGGTTCTGCGCCGTGTTTCTTACATGTTATTCAAAAATCGATTTTTGGGTGCAATTGATTGGTATATGTATTTGGCCCTTATTTATGATTGCCATGTGCAGCTGATGCATGACTTAAAACATGGGTAATAAGTGATGCACTGGTGGCGCAAGGCCTTTATAAATGAGATCCTGACTTTGTTTGATGATATTGAGTGGTTGTACATAGGTTCTGCACAGTGTTTCTTACATGTTATTCAAAAATCGATTTTTGGATACAATTGATTGGTATATGCATTTGGCCCTTATTTATGATTGCCATGTGCAGCAGATGCATGACTTTAAACATGGGTAATAAGTGATGCACTGGTGGCGCAAGGCCTTTATAAATCAGGCCCTGACTTTGTTTGATGATATTGAGTGGTTGTACATAGGTTCTGCGCAGTGTTTCTTACATGTTATTGAAAAATCGATTTTTGGGTGCAATTGATTGGTATATGTATTTGGCCCTTATTTATGATTGCCATGTGCAGCTGATGCATGACTTTAAACATGGGTAATAAGTGATGCACTGGTGGCGCAAGGCCTTTATAAATCAGGCCCTGACTTTGTTTGATGATATTGAGTGGTTGTACATAGGTTCTGCGCAGTGTTTCTTACATGTTATTCAAAAATCGATTTTTGGGTGCAATTGATTGGTATATGTATTTGGCCCTTATTTATGATTGCCATGTGCAGCTGATGCATGACTTAAAACATGGGTAATAAGTGATGCACTGGTGTTGCAAGGCCTTTAAAAATAAAGCCATGAGTTGCTATTGTATAAACTTAAATATGTTACAATTTATTGTATATATTGTTTGCTTTTTAACATTCCTTTGATGTTTGCTAATAGTGGTCTTTCATGTGTTTTTTTAACAGAGCAACAGATTCAAATCAACTTCTGAAAAGGAAGCAAAAATGCCTTCAAAGCAAAGAAATATCAAAAATAACATACGGAAAAGGAGAACATCAACAACAGAGTTTATGGAATCCTCTTCAACAAGTACTTCAAAAAACACCAGAAAAGCTTCTGGTAAGCCAATTAAGTCTTTGATTCGCAACATATGTTGTAGAAAAAAAAATGATATTGCTAATGTGAATATACAGAAAAAGTCAACAAATCTAAAAAGGAAAGAGAAGCCCACAAAAAATGTTTCCATTGGAGCAGGAGAGAAGAGAATGGATAGCAATAGAAGGGTAAATGTTTTTAGGGACATTCGTAGGCGAATGTTTCGCAATAGGGTAGTTTTAAATTTGCTAAAAAATGATAAGAAAAGTAAACTAAAAGCTGCTTTTTACAAGAAAAAGAAAAGTGTAGAAAAGATTGTTGATCAGGCTTTTGAAGTTAAGAAAAAAGTATTTATTTTAATAATCAATAGAATTAGGATACTTAATAAGGCAATTGATGTTTTCAAATCGAACAGTAGATGGAAAAGAATTATTAATCGGAGTAATTTTTGTCAAGTATTTTCTGGTGAATGGATGCATAGTTCAAGTTCTGAGCCTTTTTTCAATGAGGAGAGTTACTTTCAGGAAAATGATTTGGTGCATGCAGTTGACACCAGTGGTCGTGCATATGAGGTGAAAGATAGTTGTGTGATGGAAAAAGAGAAACTTGTATGTAGAGATGCAGAAGAGGTGTTAGCTGATGAAGTTTTAGGGAGACGTACTAAGGGTGCAGTGTACACATGGAAATGCAGTAGTATTTGTAGTGTGCGACAGGAATCAATCGATTTGCTTCGAAATTTCTTACGTACATATAGTAAAAAAAGTCTCAAACAAAAAATGAAGATCCTGCAAGAGTTAGATCCTTGCAGAGTGAGAGAAAGCACAGGTTTGCAAGGGCATTCACTAGCTTGTCTTTCTAGAAAAGTTTGTCGGAGTGTTTTTCATCATTTTAGGATGTTAGCAGTGCATCATAATAATGTAAGGAAATTAGTGAGGGAGTTGTATTATGCAAAAAGTCCTGCACTTAAGCTTAAACAGTTAAATAGTGCTCTTTTGCATGGATCTGAAGTGGATATGAAGACTATTTGTGAAGAAATTGAGTTTTGTTATTTTGGGAATAAAGAGGACAGTGTAGAAATAGATATAGTAATGGATGGTAATGCAGAAGATAATGGACAAATTTCAAGTATTGAAAAGTTTGATGAGGAAATTATCAAGTTTAAGGTGAAATCAAGTGAGAGGCCTAATTTAACTTGTGTGTGTTGTCGACGGACTCATTATAAAATTCAGACCAGGTTAGTTGATTTATATGCAAAAAGTGAATTGGAAAATAATAGTCAATGGGAGGATTTGGTAAGTTATTTGTTGGTGGAGAATTCTTTTGATTTGAGTTTGGATCAGCGTATTTGTAATTATTGTTTGAAAAAATTAAATGAAAATAGAATGCCTGCTAGAGCAGTTTATAATAATCTTCAGTTGATAGATATTCCTTTTGAATTGATGGATCTAAATACTTATGAATCTATTTTGATTCAATGTGTCCATCCTTTTCAGGCTATTGTACGCATGGAGCCTAAGACAGGGAAATTGCCTCCATCAGATTTACTGAGAGGATTAAAGGGAAGAGTTGTTTATTTGCCGCTAGATGTAAAGAAAAATATTGATACAATTGGTGTAGAAAGAGTAGAAGAAGATCCTCTGGTTATTCTAGTTAATGGGGTTCCAACAAAGAGTAAGAAAATTTACCAAGATTTAGTGGATGTTAAAAAAGTCAAGAAGGCAACGTTGTATTTGGTAAAAAACAATGAGTACTACAAAGATGTAAGTGTTGGAGCAGAGGAAACAGCTATAGAAGAAGATAGTGATTCTTCAGTTGGTCAAATTGAAAAAGTTGATGTGTCTAGAACTGAAGAAATATATGAACATTATACTGTTCATCCTTTGCATTCCAAAGAAGTAATGGGAAATGCAATTGACTTGTTTCAAATGAAAGCAGCAAAAGGAAGTCCCATTAGTGTATGGGAAGAAAGTTTGGAAGCTCGTTGTTTTCCACAATTATTTCCAACAGGTTGTGGTGGACGATATGATGATCGACCAGTTCAAATTCCTGCAGCTGAATACCGGACTCTAAGATTATATGCAGAAGATCCAAGGTTTCGTCAATGCATTCCATATTTATTTCATCTACTATTTGAAAGTGATTTGTCTGGGCTTTCTTATGCAGTTAATCATATATTAAAAAGTGGACCTCATTTGCAGAATGTTTGTGCAAGGGACTTTATGGAGAAAGTTAATCTGCAAGACAGTATTTTGGAATCTCAGCTAATCAATCTCATGGCATGTCAACGTGGAACCAACGAGTATTGGTTTCGTCGTCATGGAGAATTGAAATGTATGCTAAGAAACTTAGGAACTCCTACATGGTTCCTCACTCTTAGCTGTGCTGAGTATGCATGGGACGATTTACTTCAATTTCTACGAGAGGCAAATGAAAACATACCAAATATAGAATTGAAAACACCAGGAGAACTGTGTTCTTTAGATCCAGTGAATGTTTGCAGATATTTTAATCATAGATTTGAAGCTATGATGTCTTTTATTACCAACAAAAAAAATCCTCCCCTTGGAGAGGTTTTGGATTTCTTTTGGAGGAAGGAATATCAAGCGAGAGGTGCTCCTCATATACATATGTTGTTGTGGATTAAAGATGCACCCAAATTTGGATCCGATTCAGATGAAACAGTGATGAGTTTCATTGAAGAGTATTCAACATGTGCTGTTCCAAAATCTACTGAAGAAAACAATTTAAGGCAACAAGTTTTACGTTTTCAATCTCATCGTTGTGGAAAGTACTGTCGTCGAAAATTTAAAAACAAGGAAAAGTACTACACGAAATGTCGTTTTGCATTTCCTCGACCAGTGATTTCTAAGGGAAGAGTAAATAATTTGATGTCATCTCTACGACATACTGTGACGAGGAAATCTCCCAAAAATACATACAATTTGAAAAGAAATGAAGAATCTAAGTACATCAATGATTACAACCCAGTAATTTTGTCCATGTGGAATGCTAACATGGATATTCAGTTCGTTGCTGACAACTCTATTGCTGTGGCTCGATATGTGACATCTTACATCACCAAAAAAGAAAAGACAGAATTGAAGGAAATGTGGGAGGATATTTCACATGAAAAGAGTCTAAGCAAGAAATTATACAGTTTCAGTCTGAAGATGTTGTCGCATCGAGAAATTGGAGCATATGAATGTTCTGATCGGTTATCATCAGCAAGTCTCTATGCCAAATCAAGAACAATCATTTGGGTGAGTCTTGGTCTTGCTGCAACACGAAACCGAGTTTTGAAATCTGTACAAGAAATTGAATATTTGGCGGAAAAAGAACCAAACAGTACAGATATTTTGAAGACAAATATGTTGGATACATACTATCCAAATAGAAGTACTCACCTTGAGAACACATGTTTGTATGAAGTTCTTCAAAACTACAGTTATAAGAGGAACATCACAGAAGATATCAATAATGGAAAATATGCACTCATTGGCTATGAAGGATGTCTAGTGAAGCAGAAAAAAGGCCATTTGATTAATCATCGAAAATTGAGTTGTGAAGTTCCAGACAAAAGAGAATTTTACTATTTAGCTCTTTTGCAACTCTTTAAGCCATGGCGTACAGAAGAGGAACTACTTGGAGATTTTCTCTGTTATGAAGACTCTTTTAATGCAACTAAGGATACCATAGAATGTCCTATTTTTCTAAATTATCTGCAAATGTTGAATGAAGAAATGGAGCAAGAAACTACAATTGCTGAAGAGATAGCTAGAAACAGTTCTCAAGATAGTCAGAGTTCTACTTCATTGAGCCAGGATCCACTAGGAGGACCAATTATCCAAAATGAAGCTGCCACTGCCATGGATGAGGTGGAAAGAGCTATGGAACAAGCTCAAGAGGATGGAGTTAACTTAGAAGATTTGGTAAAGCAACTAAACATTGAGCAGAAAAAGATATATGATGAAGTCACAGAGCAGATTGAACATGGATTCAGACATGAGAAAAAAGAGTGCTCATGTATATTATTTGACCCTGTCCGATTGTACGTAAGTGGAGAAGCGGGGACAGGAAAAAGTTTTCTAATTAAAGCCGTTGCAAGTTATCTGCAGAAAAGGACTGATTCACCACTGTCTTGTGTTGTAACTGCTCCAACTGGTCTGGCAGCACATAACATTAAAGGGATTACTCTACATCGTTTATTGATGCTGCCAGTTGAACATGATAATAAATTGCATTACAACAAGCTATCTGGAGATGCGTGTTCTGAAGTTTCAAGAGTCTTGAAGAAAATGAAACTTCTTATCATAGATGAAGTAAGCATGGTCTCAAATCTAATGCTTGCTTTTGTGCATTTGAGAATGCAAGAAATTCTTAAAACAGACTATGATGTGTTATTTGGAGGAAAACACATTATTGTTTTTGGAGATCTATTGCAGTTGACTCCAGTAAAAGGACAACCAGTGTTTAAAATGCTCACGCATGAAGATACCAGGAAGTCCCTTGGAAGCATTGGAAATGTTAATATATGGCTAAATTTTAAATATGCTGAACTGCTTCAAAATATGCGACAGGCCAAGGATGAAGATTATAAAAATATTCTACAAGATGTAAGAATTGGAAAAGTGACTGAGAAAGGGAAAAAAGCTTTGCATAGTCGATTAATTTCAAATTTGTATCCAAATGAAAACATTCTTCCAGAGAATATTTTTAAAAAAATGACTGAGAAGAAATCTGGGATATGTTTGATGCCAACTCTGCAAGAATGTTCCATCTTCAACCAAAAAATGTTAGACTTAGAAAATGAAGAGATTGTGAAACTGGAAGCAATAGATAAAATAGAGCATATGGGTGCAACAATTGTTTTGTCAGAAAATTTGAAAACTAAATTGGATTCATTGGAGAAAAGTATTTCAAAAACAGCTGGTTTTGAAAAGACTCTGAATGTGTGTTTAAATTGTCGTATCATTTTGAGAAGGAATTTAAATGTTGAAAGCGGTCTGGTAAATGGAGCAATGGGTTATGTTGTTGATTTTGTGAATTACAGAAATAGAGATGGAATTGAATTTTTAAAAATAAAATTTGATGGGATTGAACAAGTACAACAAATAAGTCGTTGTTCTGCTAGATTTTTACTTGTAAAAGACTTATATGTTCGCCGAAAACCGTTTCCTGTTTGTTTGGCGTATGCAGTGACAATTCATAAATCTCAAGGTTTAAGTGTAGATAGTGCTTTGGTGAACATTGGAAGATCTGTGTTTAAAGAGGGTATGGCATATGTGGCATTATCTCGAGTCAGAACTTTATCAGGATTGTACTTGATTGCGTGTGATGAGACAAAGATTTCTGCAGATCTAGATTGTGTTAAAGAATACAATAGGTTAAGAAGAGAGTATGCTCCACACTTGCCTCAATATCCTCTGTTTGAAAAACGTGTGGTAGGCCGAAAAAGAAGAAATGAGGATAATTGTAGTGAGGTAGTTGCAAAAAGACAAAAAGTAGAGAAAACTGTAATTGAAAACAGGAAGAAAAAGAATTGTGGAGAAAATGTTGTTGGATTTCAGTTTGAAAATAGTTCTGGTGTCAACTGCTATGCTAATGTAGTGGTTAATGTTGTTTTTTTTCTTAAAAGTTTACAAGAACAGATTGTTGAAAATCGGGATCAAAGATTGTGTGGTTTATTGAATTCTGTGTTTCAGAAATGTAGCAGTGGTACAGCACAAATAGAAACTGTAACAGAAATTCGAAATATTTTAGATTTGTGTTCTGGTCAAGATAAATTTTCACAGAACATTCAGCAGGATTGTCAGGAATTTTTAATGTATATGTTTGGTGTTTTGGAAGATGAAGGTGTAGATGTAGATAATCTTTTCAGTCTTTCTTATCAATGGCAGCATGACTGCCGCAATTGTAGTTTATCAAGTACTACTAGAATAGACACTGAAAGATTTATATATTTGAGTTTACCAGACTGTAAATCAGTGTCTTTTAAAAATCTAGTTAAAGCAGCAGATCATAATATGGTGTGTACCCAATGTAACTATCCAATGGTATCCACATTATTTATACAAAGGTATGGGCAGTATATCATTTTAGTTTTCCAACGATGTAGACCTGATGGAACTAAATTGACAACTTCTATCAAAAATTTTGTAGCTTCTCAGTTATCAATTTCTGGAAGGACCTTTACAACTGAAGCTATTATTTATCATGATGGATCTTCGACAACCTCAGGACATTATACATGCTACTTAAAATCTGAAAATGGATGGAGTTACTGCAATGATTCTCATTTAACTTATAAACAACGTTTGCCTTATGACTCTACAAATTCTTATCTAGTGTTTTTAAAACCAAAGTTTTAGTAAAGGGAATTGGCCTTTGAAGACGGGAATAGATAATGAAAGTTAGTTAGTTAGTTAGTTAGTTAATCTAATATTTTAAATTATTAATCTCATGTAGATACTTTAAGTGGATCTCAAAGTAAAAAATACTGATATATCTGACACAAATTGGCCGTGAGGAAAATGTAAGATATGATGTTGTTAGATCTTTTTTCATAGGAAGTTGATGAAATCGAACTTATAGAGCACAGCAGACTTTTTTTCACCAAAAGGACCTTCACTATCTGCAATCTCATGTAGATACTTTAAGTGGATCTCAAAGTAAAAAATACTGATATATCTGACACAAATTGGCCGTGAGGAAAGTGTAACATATGATGTTGTTAGATCTTTTTTCATAGGAAGTCGATGAAATGGAAGTTATAGAGCACAGCAGACTTTTTTCCACCAAAAGGACCTTCACTATCTGCAATTTGGTCTCACGGAAAAGTAAGTGAATCAAAGATTAGTGTACTTATATGAGATGTATGTTTGAATGGGTTTTTTTAAACACAATCTTTTAGATTGTGTTTTTTTTTTCCCGCTGTTATATGATGAAGACTTTGATCTCACTAATTTAAGTGAAATTCAATATATTCTGAGAACAGCAAAAATAAATAATGTAACATATTGTAGAAGTTATTGTGTAGTTTGCATTGTGTAATTTATATTGTGTTCACATTGTCTTATACTCATTTTCTTTTTCACCCTTATTTACCTCTCTTTACTAATTTACACTCTTTTTTCATCGCTCTTTCTTTAGTGCACTTCATTCACAACTTCTTAATCTAATAGGAACTGTCTGCATTTCCTCTGTTCCTTCCACCACTTTTTATCTTTTTCATATTCTCACAGTGCCACTGCTTTAGTTTCCTAACCCTCTCTTTCTTTTTCTCCATTTTTTTTCTTTCGCATCCATTGTACTGTAGTTCACTTAGTTCTTCCTTTTGTCTTTCTGTGTACTTACTCTCTCACTCCTGTTTTATCCATCGTTCTATACTAACTTCATTCCTTTCATCCCTTCACTCTGTTATTTTACTTCACTCACTCTCAATCATCTTCTATTCCTCTTTTTTATTTATAGTTTCTCAATCAGACTTCTCTCCTTTTCACTCATTTTTCTTTTATTTTCTTATCTTTACTGATTTTGATTTGATATCTTACATTCTTTTAGTATCTTATTTATCTTTAGGAATTTGTTTTCTTTCTATTTCTTTTTCCTTTTTTTTTCTCTTTCTACATTACTTTCTTTCTGTTTTTGTACCCTTCACTATTGCATCATTTCTTAGTAAACTTTTGTAGATTTTTAAACCTCATGAACTGTTGCTTCTATTTTATTATATATTTTTAAGTAATTATAACGTGTTTTTTCTTTTATCTTTCACAGATACAAGTTTGCATTGATTATATGGTAAGTGTGTTTACACAATCTTTTTTGTCATCACCTTTGGTTTTATTTTCACTATTTTTCTCTCACCCTACCTCACCCCTGTTTCCTTACTTTGCTTTTCTCACTTATTCTTTTCTTCCATGTTTACTTCCTACCACATTCAACTTCTTTCAGTACCTCTGTCTATGCACACTCCTTCACTTACCTTTTTTACTGGTTCACTTAGTTCCTTTGTGACACTCCTTCTTTTACTCTCTTTCTTCTTTTGCTGTATTATTCCCCATGTCTTACCCTTATTCACTTACATGTACCCTGTTTCACCCCTCTTTGCTTATATTCACTGCTATTTACTTTCCCTCCATCACTACTATTCCTTTTCTTTCATTCCGTCACTACCTGTCATTCACATGCTTAACTGTCCTTCCTTTTACTTTCATCATCCATTTACATTCTCCCGGAACCTCTGCTTTTGTCTTCTTCCTATTTCTTCTTTTCTTTTGCTCCCTTATTCATTTTTTTTTCTCAGTTATTTCCTCTTACACTTTTTATCTGTCTTACTATCTATTACACAGTCCCTCTGTGTTCCTCCCTTTAGCTGTCTTTCTCTTAACACCACTCTCTCTGTCCCCATTCCTTATCGTCACTCCTTCATTATTTTTTTTTCTTTTTTTTTTGTTGATGCGCTGACGGTGCGCGCACCCGGGCGTTGATCGGTATGCGCACCGGGAGCGCTCCAGAGTCAAATATAAAAAAAAAAGGAAAAAACTATTTTAAAATAAAAATAGTATCTTAATATACATTATAGGGTTCATTTTTAGAAAAACATACCTTTCTCAGGTAAAGACATTTGCGAAAAAATAAGCTTAGAAATTCAATAAAACGTACATAGGTATGAAGCCCTACAAAAAGTTAAAAATTAGTATTAAAAAAACCTATGAAATTCACTGAAAAAACCATAGGTTTGACACCAGTCATAGTTAGGAATTAGCATTTAAAAAACCTATGAAATTCACTGAAAAAACCATAGGTTTCACACCAGTTATAGTTAGGAATTAGCATTTAAAAAACCTATTAAATTCACTGAAAAAACCAAAGGTTTCACACCAGTTATAGTTAGCTGGAAATTTTACTGATATAAAACCATTGAAATTCCCACGTTATAGTTAGTCGGACTCACTATAACTTGCGCGTGCAATGCACTGCTGATGACATCACATATTACATCACTCATGACATGGTCAGTGACATCACTCATGACATCACTGATGACACCATCCAGTGAATGTGTGTCTTTCTGAAAAATAAATATGTTTTATATATGTATATGTCGATGGGAGAATAAATGTTTAAATAAAAGTCTAAATGGATGGTTTTTTTAAAAAAAAAAATATCGAATAACTGGCTTATTAAGTGTATCTTAGTGAATACATATATTAGTAAGTAATGTTTAAATATTTAAATATATGTATCAGTGTTTCACTTTGTGTATAAGTGGCTGCATGGGTTGGTGAGTAGCTACATATGTGTGTATATGAGTTATTAGATGTTTTTTTTAGTATCAGTATAAGTGTCTGTATGATCTGGTGGGAGTGTTACTTAGCACATAGATGCATAAATGACTGACTCACTGTTTGTATGTGTTTTGAAGACAGCATATGTGCCGGACTGTATGGGTGAATGAGTGTGTATATGTATGTGTTAGTAAGTGAATGACTGTCTTACTAGTGTCTTTATCAGTAACTACATATGTTTTAATCTAGTATATGTGAGTATTGATGTATATAAGTGAGTATATATGAGAGTGAGAGATTGAAAGAATTCTTGTTTTAATAAGTATGTGTTTCTATAAGTGATTTTTTAAGAGAGTAAGTATGTGTAAGTTTCTTTAGAAGTAAGGTGGTAGAGTGTGTATAGCTGTATATGCAAAAAAATGGATGTTCAATAGTTTATTTGCATGTGTGAGTATGTGTATGAGCAACTTTTGGAAGACTGTCGGTGTGTTAACGGATGTATAGGTGTCTCACTACATATGATGAGTGAGTATATGTATGACTGACTATTTAGAACTGTTGATGAATGAGTGGATGTGTATATAAATGGTGGAATTACTGAATTGGTTGTTGCAACTGGTATAGATATCTTCACTTTTTTGAAAATGTTAGTTTCTATTTTTGAATATGTGTTTCAAGGGTTACTTTACAGTGCAAGGAGGTCAGTCACTCTGTCACAAGGACGGTATCATCAGTGATGTCATGAGTGATGTCACTGACCATGTCATGAGTGATGTAATATGTGATGTCATCAGCAGTGCATTGCACGCGCAAGTTATAGTGAGTCCGACTAACTATAACGTGGGAATTTCAATGGTTTTATATCAGTAAAATTTCCAGCTAACTATAACTGGTGTGAAACCTTTGGTTTTTTCAGTGAATTTAATAGGTTTTTTAAATGCTAATTCCTAACTATAACTGGTGTGAAACCTATGGTTTTTTCAGTGAATATATATATATATATATATATATATATATATATATATATATATATATATATATATATATATATATATATATATATATATTCCAAACCACCAAAGTCGCTGTGGAACCCTGCCGCTTTCTCAAAGGCGGGCCTCGAACGGGATAGCGAATCCCAGAAATATCCAGCCAATAATTCTCCAGTAAGGAAAAAGGAATCCGGGCCACTTTGAAGTGCAAAGCGTGTTTATTTAGGCTTTCTCGACGCGTTTCGCAGTAACTACTGCTTTTTCACGAGATCGAACCAACCAGGAAGTGCATGTTAAATACAATCACATGGTACAGTCACATGGTATTACCATCATACACATGGAAAACAGACTACCAATTCATTTTCGGGCTGTGTCCAATGTAAATACTCATTAGTGCAAAAGAATGAACATAATAAACTTTTCTCATTTGAAAGTAAGTTATAATGCACACGCAGTCCAATTTAATTTACAAGTCTCCTAATGAACGAGACAGTGCTTATATCTTGGCGCCCCAGAGTGCGGTCGCTACGAGCAGTGCAGCCCAAGTGGGCATAATTGGATTCATGCGTTTGTGCATAATGAAGTTCGTAATAGGAAACTAAAATAAAGTGCATAATGCAATCCCACGATTACTCATACGTGTCCATTTATATGGACACGTATGAGTAATCGTGGGATTGCATTATGCACTTTATTTTAGTTTCCTATTACGAACTTCATTATGCACAAACGCATGAATCCAATTATGCCCACTTGGGCTGCACTGCTCGTAGCGACCGCACTCTGGGGCGCCAAGATATAAGCACTGTCTCGTTCATTAGGAGACTTGTAAATTAAATTGGACTGCGTGTGCATTATAACTTACTTTCAAATGAGAAAAGTTTATTATGTTCATTCTTTTGCACTAATGAGTATTTACATTGGACACAGCCCGAAAATGAATTGGTAGTCTGTTTTCCATGTGTATGATGGTAATACCATGTGACTGTACCATGTGATTGTATTTAACATGCACTTCCTGGTTGGTTCGATCTCGTGAAAAAGCAGTAGTTACTGCGAAACGCGTCGAGAAAGCCTAAATAAACACGCTTTGCACTTCAAAGTGGCCCGGATTCCTTTTTCCTTACTGGAGAATTATTGGCTGGATATATATATATATATATATATATATATATATATATTCAATGAAAAAACCATTGGTTTTAGGCCATATATAGTTAGGGATTTGCATTTACAAAACCTTATTTTACTCGCATAAAACCATTGAAATTCCATATATAGTTAGATGCGCTAACTATATATCACGCACCCGCAATCCACTGCTGATGATGTCACATATTACATCATTCATGACATGGTTAGTGACATCACTGATGACATCACTGATGACAACATCCAGTGACTGTATGTTTCTGTAAAGTTAAAATATGTTTTACATATTGAAGAATGAGTGGATATATAAGTGTCTGGATGAAGGATTTACTAGGTGCATGACTAACTGATTGAGTGAGTGATTAAATGTGTCTCACTGAGTGCATGGGTTAGTGACTAAACTGTTTTAATTTGTGCATCATTATATCTGTTGTTCTACAAACTGCTGCATATGTTGATCAGTAGCTATATGAGTAACTGTATGGGTTATTGATTGGTTGTCCAAGTATTTGTATGGGAAACTGAGTGTGTGTGTATGGGTGGCTGGGAGGTGTGTGACTCTGTACATAGATGTGTGAGTAGTTGATTCACTATATGTATGGATTCAAAAGTGCATGTGGAAACAGCTGTATGGGCGGTTGACTGTGCATGAGTGTATTAGTGAGTGAATGGATATCTCAGTGCTACATGTCAAAGTAAGTACATATGTAAAACACAGTACATGTGAGAGTTGACATCTATAAATAACTGTGCATAAGAGCCAGTGAATGTGTGAGTGGCTGTATGGATCATTGTGAACATGTATCAGAGATTGTATAAGACAGTAAAGTAAATATGTGTTAGTATATGTTTGAATAAGTAAGGTGTGTATAACTGTATAGTTGAGAAAATGGAGGTGTGATTGATTTTTGGCATAACTGACTAGGTGTGTGAGTAACTCCATGGATGAGTGACAGTCTGTGACTGTCTGTTTACACTGATTGTATCTAAGGTTATATTAGAGTCTGAAGAGGTTCATGGTATTATCACATGAATGATATCATCAGTGATGTGATCAGTCATGTCAAATGAGATGTTATCAGTGATTTTATCAGTGATGTCATTTGAGATGTCATCAGTGATGTCATCAGTGATGTCACTAACCATGTCATGAATGATGTAATATGTGACATCATCAGCAGTGGATTGCGGGTGCGCGATATATAGTTAGCGCATCTAACTATATATGGAATTTCAATGGTTTTATGCGAGTAAAATAAGGTTTTGTAAATGCAAATCCCTAACTATATATGGCCTAAAACCAATGGTTTTTTCATTGAATTTTCAAGGTTTTGTAAATGCAAATTCCTAACTATATATCGACTATAACCTATGGTTTTTTCTGTGAATTTCAATGGTTTTTTAATAGCAAATATCAAAAGCTGTCAAATGTCAAGTACGTGATAGGTAAAAACGTTTTCGTGTTTATGCACGCTGATGTGCTTTGAACGCTGCCCCCCCCCCCACTCCCCTCTTTTCTCTTAGTAGTACTCTCTCTTTGCAGATAGTGAACGGTAGTTAACGCAGACCTTTACCCCTGTTGTAATCCGTCGTACCTGCTTGTCTCTCCATTTGATTGATTATTATCCAAGCATTTACTGTTTTAGAATTGGTTCTCTTTGGATCATTCTCTATTTACAAACAAGCACAAAGTCTCAATACTCTGTTTAGTCTTTGCAGATAGTGAAAAATTGTGTAAAAAAATAAAAGTAATCGAGCAAAATCAGTAGACCACTAATTCGATCTCTTTTTTACCTCGGTAAAATACAAACATTAGGAACAACCCTTCATGAGAAATATGAAAATAGTGAAATGAACTGAGCTCCACACCATGAGGGCTGCAAGACAGCTCGACTCCGCCACCCACCCCGCCCAAAATAACGACAAACCCTATGCAAATATTATAAATATAGACAACACACCAGCAAAGAAACAGGGTAAAACATTTTATTAAATAACTATTTACATAACTATTTTATACTTTTTATTGCCCGATCCGGCTAGCTCAATCGATCGAGCATGAAACTCATGCACTGATAGCAAGCGTTGAGAGTTTGTAGAACGATGGCTTCAGATTTTCCACATACGGTGTAGTGGCGCGAACTGGGAGGGGGCGTTTGGATTCTACCCCTTCCCCAAATAAGATTTTCATACGTGAATGTTCGTTCATGCTTTTTGTCCCTGAGTTGCTTCCATGTCACTGCCTTACACAAATGGCATAAGTCCTGGTTGTTGAGTGCCATACTTCACAGTTCTAAGCAGCTCTTGTAACACTGTTTAAACCTTATTTGCACCTGCTGCAGCTTCACTATTCAAAGTAAGTGGGGTCCATTTGTGGACCTGACTGCATTGGAAAACAATGTGATACAGTGCCTCCCTAAACCGCTTGACGGAGGCCCCCGAGAGGCGGTGAGATGGCGCGGACTGAGAGGGGGCGCTTGGCTCCTGCCCCCTCCCCAAGTCGTGTTGCCCTGGTGTGGCCTGAGATCGCCCCCGGCATAGGCGGCCGGCTCCCGGGGTCCGGCGGAATTTTTTCCCTTTTGATGACTCTTCCATTCTGGACCTTGTCCCACAATCCGTTTGACCTGAAGACACGCTGTCGTGGGGCGCCCCTTTACCGTTTTAGTTGCCATTCCGCCCGCTTTTGGTACTCTGTGCCTCTTCCGCCATTCAGCTGTTTACCGCCCGCTCTTGCGACTACAACGTCTCGCTTACCATGTAGTTGAGTTGCTCCCGCTCTTAAGATTTAACCAAACTTTTTGGACTGCTGAAAGTGGTTGTATTCCGACCGCTGGTTGGTGGAGACATTTTGACTATATTCTGGACCTGCATTGTCGCGTAATGCGTCATATGACGCGACGCGTTAGCGCACCCGGAAGTGCTCCGGTGCGCAAGGCGCAGCTTCCCGGAAATGATCCAGAGCGCGCCGCGCAGCGCGTAACGTAAGCATAACAGGTCATGTGACTTGTTAATAAAACTTTTCATTGGTTCATTTTACTTTTGTTTTCCTAATGATGTAAGACTAGGTCATGTGACCTAAAAATAACACTTTTCATTGGATTAAAAAATTTGAACTTAAAACATTTTTTTTCCCAAACGATGAAAGCACCACCTTGTTTCTGGATGTTTCAGACTGAAGCTGGCGTCACCATGAGAGCACCACCATCTCGTAGCTCCGTCGTGGCCATTCCGCAAGCAATCATGGAAGCCGCTCCCCACCGGAAGCCTGCGGGAGTCGACGGCCCCCAAGACTTTTGTACAATCTTCAAGGCTGAGGGGACGCTTTCGAGAATGGAACCCAAGCCCTGGCAGACAAGCGTCCGAGTTCCAAGGTGTCCCAGGGCCATTTTACTGGACCAGGCCCAAATCCGAAGAGCCGGCGCCATTTTAAGAGTCCTGTGGAAGCCGCCTATCGCTGCACCGCAAGAGTGGGAGCAACTCAACTACATGGTGAGCGAGACGCTGTAGCCGTAAGAGCGGGCGCTAAACAGCTGAATGGCGGAAAAGGCACAGTGTAGCAAAAGCGGGCGGAATGGCGACTGAAACGATAAAGGGGCGCCCCACTACAGCAGACAAGCCTCCGCCATGTGCTTCAAAACTGCATATGTATCTCGTGATATCAAGGTTGGGCAACCAGTACACAACAAGCAGTTACGAGTCCCATTAACACCGGCACCATTTTGGGCGCGGCCGGGCAGGTCCAGGATCTAGTCAAACATAACAAATGAGGCTGACGTCTCTGAAGCAGTTGACGAACAGCAGGACATAGCAAATAAACATGAACTCTCTAAAGCTGTTAACTCACTGCAGGACAAAACAAGTAAACCTGAAACCTCTGGAATAATTGTCGCTCAAAAAAACAACACACAAAACTCTGTAGAGCCTGAAGAAAAAAAAACAGAAGGGCACTGTAGTTTCAGACACACTTAACACTAATGACTAAACAAAGATATCGTCTGTTTATGAAGCAGTTATCATCTTCACAGAATTGACAAAGAAGTGTGCAGACACCAATGCTATTAAGAAACACAAGGAAATCCTAACGCATCAGCATTCTCGGAAGAGATTGACACAGATAACATCTTAAGGAACAAAGAAAGACCTGTTCACTCTTGACACCCCAGGTGCTGTGTATGTTGCACTATAGTGCTGCATCGAGAAAACGGACAACCCTATTGATGTGGATTTTTCATTATTGATTATTGTAAAGAAATGGCGACTCCCCCCTTTAGCAGATTAGCTAAATGTTTGCGTAATTTAGGCATAAAAGTTATATTATTGTTGTTGTTGTTGTTATCGTTATAGTTCTGGTTAATTTAAAAAAATGGTTAAATATATTTACATTTTTTGTTGCGTTCGTTATATTTAAAAGTTAATAAAGTTTTAAAATCTAACTTTGTTGGAGTGCTATATATGTTTAAAAAATCGGGTGAATGGGGCCTTGAATCGGGTTATTGTCATGTGTGGGCTTTGCAAGTGTACTGCTACAGGATCGGACATTTCAAACTCAAATGCACGTTCTTTTTCTTACCTTTCTGAAGCATGGAGCGCAATAGCAGGCAGAGAAAGGGTGATGCACGTGTTGAACACTGCCTGGCAAGTTGCTGGCAGTGCCCCCCCGCCCGCTCCTGAAAGAGGGCACACACACACCGCCGCCCCGAGTACTTCACAAATCTTTAAAAGACCATGCGCTTGTTCATGAGGCTTAAATGGTTTATCACCCCTTCTAGAACCCCTGCATCGACCCTCTGACGTTTCCTGGAAGAATTAGCACGTAACACAATACCAAGCCCTGTCAGCTGAAACCCCCGAGAAATCATGGGGCATATTATCAAGGGGGTTTATTTCCGCTTTTTTGGCTTTAAAAGCCAAAAAAAAAGAGATAAAATTATCTCCCTATTACCAAGCTGTCGCTAACACCAGTTAGTGACAGCTAAAAGGAGATAGCGACCATCTTGGGCCCCGCTTTGCATATCAGTGATATTTATCACTAATGACATGCAAAGTAGGCGTGCCAAGATTTTAGCGACTGGAAACAGTCCCTAACCATCGCTATCTCCTATTACCAACTTTTGGAGATATTCGCGCTAAGCGCGAATATCTTCAAAACCTAACACCTGCCCTGAGCAGTTTTTAGCCATGTTATCCAATGGGAAGTGGATAACATGGCTAAGAGCATTTGCTGGATAATGCATGAATATCGCTGACTTTTCAACGATATTCATGCATTGCGGCCGTTTTTTATCGCATTTGCGATAAACCTTGCTAATAGCAAGGTTTATGTGCGATAAAATTCGCCGATGTGCGGCGATAATTTTTGTCTCTAAACAAGTTAGAGACAAAAATTATCGCTAGTTGTTGGTAATATGCCCTCGGATTTTTCCTTGCAGGAATCGGGAGGCGAAAGACTAGCACTGAAATCAGTAGTCTCACGCCTGAATCGGGAGGGTTGGCATGTCTGGATACTCTACAGCTGGGGCCATAAACTACATCCGCAGGGCTAGGTGATAGCCTAGGTCCGGCCTGGACAATCGGACACAGAGGAAGAGGAGTGTCAGAGGGTGCGTTAGTGAATAGGGTGAAAGGGAGGTGTCGGGCGGGCACAGGGTGTGATTCTCAGGGAAGAGCAGCGCAGATAAGGGGAAGTATATGGCCCATGCACGAGAGAGACAGCGGGGGTGACCAGTGCGTGGGGGAGATGCTTGCGAGGATGGGGAGCCGTGCTGAGAATCGACGGCGTGCAGAGAGTGGGCCTGGTCAAGGCATCTAAAATGGCTGCCGTGCACGACAAAATTGTGGCATTGTAAAAAAGGCAAGATGGCGCAAACAATGTTTATCAATAAGGTTTCATTTATAACAAAATATTTTATCGCAGTGACAAATTGGCGGTCAACACTTCCTGATTTCCATCGAATCGAACATTAACAGACGTCACGCAGCAAAAAAAAAAAAAAAGCTCACGCACAGCCGCTGGAAGAGATGTATCAACATATATGAGCCTCCTCAGCCACCCTCAGGAAACATAGGGGATTAGGATACGTCTCCCGCACCCCCTTATACCTAGTAATTTAATTAAAACGAAGCAAAAAATGGCGAATTCCCGTTTCGCTACCAGTTTGCGGCCCAGTTCGCGGCCCCTGAAGCGCTTCTACCGTGAAAAATCATTTTTTTTTTATTTTCCCCACGGGACCCTTTAATAACCCCAACAACATTCCTAGGGGGTCAAGAGGGGTATACCTTGCCCCCTTTCAATAAATTCCCCCTTCGTTTTTCACCTCTTCTTCTCTCTCGATCCTACCGAGAGATAAGATGGCGGCCGCTCCGGACTGTTTAGAATGTTGACAGACACCGGAGAGCCAATCAGCTTTCTGCGCGCAAAGTTCCGTTTCGCGAAAAGTAAGCGAACCGGACCACAGCCCGGAGCGCTGTTACAGATATATATCTTGTTTTGAACGTTAATTTCTCAAAAACTACTGGAGCACATATCTTGAGACCTAGCAAAGGCACATCGGGCTAACAGTCCCTACAATTTTGCCAAGTTTCGTGCAAATCCATTCAGCCGTTCGAGCTAAAAGTGAGTCCAACCGCCCTATGGAAATTAACATGGGAAAAACGCGTTTTGGGACCCCCCTTTTTTCTCGGCCCCCCCTCGACAAAACCCCCCCAAATTTTCAAGGGCTGCTCAGAAACAAAATGTGCCATTTTCCTGAAAATTTCAGCCGATTCCGTCCACAAACGCCAAAGTTATTAGACATAGAATTTTCAAAAATCCCATAGGGAATAAATCCTAACTATATATACCTACTGGCGAGACGCCAGTAGGTAATATATATATATATATTCACTGAAAAAACCATAGGTTATAGACCATATATAGTTAGGAATTTGCATTTACAAAACCTTGAAAATTCACTGAAAAAACCATAGGTTATAGACCATATATAGTAAGGGATTAGCATTTACAAAACCTTATTTTACTTGCACAAAACCATTGAAATTCCATATATAGTTAGTTGCACTAACTATATATCGCGCACCCGCAATCCACTGCTAATGATGTCACATATTACATCATTCATGACATGGTCAGTGACATCACTGATGACATCACTGATGACATCTCAAATGACATCACTGATGACATCACTGATGACATCTCAAATTACATCACTGATTTGTAAATGCAAATTCCTAACTATATATGGTCTATAACCTATGGTTTTTTCAGTGAATTTCATTGGTTTTTAAAAAGCTAATATCTATAGCTGTAAAATATATTCTTTATTACGTGACGTATCACATAGCCCGTGAGACGCCTCATGACGCATTGCATAACCGTGACGTATCGTCTCTGCAGCGCAAACAAAACCCGTAACGTAAGCGCGCCGGAGCACGCTTACAGATATATATATATTTTTTTAACCTTAATTAGACAAAATCCACATGTGCACATATCTTGAGGCCTTGCAAAGGCACATCAAACAAACAGTCCCTACAATTTTGCCAAGTTTGGTGGAAATCTACTCCTTTAAATTTTATTTTACTGTTTCTCTTGATTTTCCCCTTGTTACGCTTACCGGAACGCTACCCGGTATGCAAACAAACGCTCCAAAAACACAATATGTCAGACTCCCGTTACGCTGCCGGTTAGCTGCCTGGTTTTTTTGCCCCGTGGGGAACTTTAATAGCCCCCTCATCAATCCTAGGGGTTCAGGAGGGGTCTACCTTACCCCTTTCCTTCATTTACACCTTTTTTTTTCCACCTCTTGTCTCTCGATCCCACCGAGAGACAAGATGGCGGCCGCTCCGGACTGTTTACAATGTTAACAGCCAATCAGCTTCTCCTCAGACTCCCGTTACGCTGCCGGTTAGCTGCCCAGTTAGCTGCCCGGTTCGCGTACCGGGACGGGCCTCTACGGCGAAAAATCAAAATTTTTTTTTTTTTTTTTGCCCCGCGGGGCACTTTAATATCCCCCTTATCAATCCTAGGGGGTCACCTTGCCCCCTTTCCTTCATTTCCCCCTTCGTTTTTCACCACCTCTTGTCTCTCGATCCTACAGAGAGACAAGATGGCAGCCGCTCAGGACTGTTTACAATGTTGACAGCCAATCAGCTACTCCTCAGACTCCCGTTACGCTGCCGGTTAGCTGCCCGGTTAGCTGCCCGGTTCGCGTACCAAGACGCGTCTCTACGGCGAAAAAATCGGATTTTTTTTTTTTTTGCCCCGCGTGGCTCTATAATATCCCCCTCATCAATCCTAGGGGGTCAGAAGGGGTCTACCTTGCCCCCTTTCCTTCATTTCCCCCTTTGTTTTGGCCTCCTCTTGTCTCTCGATCCTACCGAGAGACAAGATGGCGGCTGCTCCAGACTGTTTAGAATGCTGACAGACACCGGAGAGCCAATCAGCTTCGCTTCGCAAAGCTCCGTTACCCGAAAAGTACGCGAACCGGAGCGCTGCCCGGAGCGCTGTTACAGATATATATCTTGTTTTGAACGTTAATTTCTCAAAATCCACTGGAGCACATATATTGAGACCTAGCAAAGGCACATCGGGCTAACAGTCCCTACAATTTTGCCAAGTTTCGTGCAAATCCATTCAGCCGTTCGAGCTAAAAGTGAGGCCAACCGCCCTATGGAAATTAACATGGGAAAAATGCGTTTTGGGACCCCCCTTTTTTCTCGGCCCCCCTTGACGAACCCCCCCCAAATTTTCAGGGGCTGCTCAGAAACAAAATGTGCCATTTTCCTGAAAATTTCAGCCAATTCCGTCCACAAACGCCAAAGTTATTAGACATAGAATTTTCAAAAATCCCATAGAGAAAAAATCCTAACTATATATACCTACTGGCTATCGCCAGTAGGTAATATATATATATATATATATATATATATATATTGACAATACTTCGTCTCACAATTCACCACGCTCTCAGACACCAAGTAAACGCCAGAGATCAGCAGGGTCCAAGGGTGTTTATTGACACCTTACGACATGTTTCGGCTTGCGAGAAGCCTTGTTCACGTAAGTTTGTGCATCGCATCTGTACAGCGTAAATACTGAACAACAACAGAAACAAAGGACTCAGGTCGCAAGTCAGATGGCAAAAAGTGTAGACCCTGCTGATCTCTGGCGTTTACTTGGTGTCTGAGAGCGTGGTGAATTGTGAGACGAAGTATTGTCAATTGAAGTTACGGGCGTGCTCTGCCGGCGTTCACGCCACTTCCCACGGGGCCGACCGCAACCCTTTGGAGCAACCTAGGAACTTGGATATATATATATATATATATATATATATATATATATATATATATATATATATATATATATATATATATAAAAAAAGTAATATATTATATATAAATATATTAAATAATTAATATTAATTAAACAATTACATTTAATATACATTTTTACACAATATTACAAATAAACCTAATTAAAAAAATAAACACACAAACATCTTAAATTATGCATATATATGTGTGCTTTAAAATAATTAATATATTATTAGCTCTAATTTATTTTAAAACTTTAAAATTATATTACAAAAACTATATATATATATATACATTTTTTAAATATAGAAACAAATTCTAGAATAAATTAAAACATTAAACTATGAAAAAATGTTTTTAACTTAAATTGCCCAACACAATAAGTGCAACAGCACTAAAAGTGTTGGATAGCCAATAATTAAATTTACTATTCCAACTCCAGTGAGTGCAACAGTAGGAAAAGTGTTGGATAGCGGAGGGTTAAAAATATATATACCCACTCCAGTAAGAGCAATAATAGGCCAAGTGTTGGATAGCAGATGAGTAATAATTACTATTCCCACTCCGCTGAGTGCAGCAGTAGGAAAAGTGTTGGATAGCAGAAAGGTAAAGATTACTTTTCCCATCCCAGTGAGTGCAACAGTAGGGAAAGTGTTGGATAGCAGAGAGGCAAAATCACTATTCCCACTCCAAAGAGAGCAACAATAGGGAAAATTTTGGAGAGCGCAGGGGTAAAAAATAGTATTCCCACTTTACTGAATGCAACAGTCGGATAAGTGTTGGATAAAGGAGGCGTAAACTAATTGTATTACCACTCTAGTGAGTGCAGCAGTAGGGAAAGTGTTGGATAGCAGAGTGGTAAAAATTACGATTCCGATTCCAATGAGTGCAACAGTAGGGAAATGTTGAATAGCGGAGGCGTAAAAATTACTGTACCCCCTCCAGTGAGTGCAACAGTAGGGAAAGTGTTGAATAGCGGAGGGGTAAAAATTACTATTCCCACTCGAGTGAGTGCAACGGTATGGAAAGTGTTGGATAGTGGAGGGGTACAATTTACTATTCCCACTCCAGAAAGAGCAACAGTAGGAAAAGTGTTGGATAGCGGAGGGGTCAAATTATATATTCCCCCTCCACTGAGTGCAAAAGTAGGATAAGTGTTCAGCGAGTACACAGTAGGGAAAGTCATGGATAGCAGAGGAGTGAAAAAATACTATTCCACCTCCAGTGAGAGCAACAGTAGGGAAAGTGTTGGATAGCGGAGTGGTAGAAATGAGTATTCCCAATACACTGAATGCAATAGTAGGATAAGTGTTGGATAACAGAGGGGAAAACATTGTTATTCCCACTCCAGTGAGTGCAGCACTAGGGAAAGTGTTGGATAGTGGAGGGGTAAAAATTATTATTCCCACTCCAGTGAGAGCAATGGCAGGGAAAGTGTTGGATAGCAGAGGGGCATCATTTACTATTCCCACTCCAAAGAGTGTAACAGTAAGGAACATGTTGGATAGCGGAGGGGTAAACATGAGCATTCCCACTTCACTGAATGAAACAGTAGGATACACCTGTTGGATAAGGGAGGGATAAAAAAGTGTATTCCCACTCTAGTGAGTGCAGCAGTAGGGAAAGTGTTGGATAGCGGAAGGGGTAAACATTACTATTCCCCTCCAATGAGTGCAACAGTAGGGTAAGTATTGAATAGTGGAGGGGTAAAGATTACTATATCCCACTCTGGTGAGTGCAACAATTGGGAAAGTGTTGCATAGCGGAGACGTAAAGATCCCTATTCCCACTCCTGTGAGTGTGATAGTAGGATAAGTGCTGGATAACGGGGGGGGGGGTTATTCCCACACCAGTGAGTGCAAGAGTAGGGAAAGTGATGGATAGTGGAGGGGTAAAATTACTATTCCCACTCCAGTGCGTCCACAGTGGGGAATGTGTCGGATAGCGAAGGGGTAAGCATTTATATTCCCACTCCAGTAAGAGCAACAGTAGGAAAAGTGTTGGATAGCCCAGGGGTAAACATTACTGTTCCCACTCCACTGAACGCAACAGTAGGATAAGTGTTGGGGAGTGGAGAGGTAAAAATGAATATTCCCACTCCAGTGAGTGCAACAGTAGGGTAAGTGTTGGATATCAGAGGGACAAAAATTACAATTCCCACTCCACAGAGTGCAACAGTAGGGAACATGTTGGATAGCGGAGGGGTAAAAATGAGAATTCCCACTTCACTGAATGCAACAGTAGGATACGTGTTGGAAAATGGAGGGGTAAAATTACTATTCCCACTCCAATAAGTGCAACAGTAGGAAAAGTGTTGAATAGGGGAGGGGTAAAAATTACTATTCCCACTCCAGTGAAGGCAACAGTGAAAACAGTGTTGGATAGCGGAGGGTACAAATGACCATTTCCACTGCAGTGAGTGCAAGAATAGGGAAAGTGTTGAATTGCGGAGGGGTAAAAATCCCTATTTCGACTCTAATGAGTGCAACAGTAGGGAAAGTGTTGAGTAGCTGAGAGGTAAAAATTACAATTCCCACACCAGTGAGTGCAACAGTAGGGAAAGTGTTGAGTAGCGGAGAGGTAAAAATTACTATTCCCACACCAGTGAGTGCAACAGTAGGGAAAGTGTTGGGTAGCAGAGGGGCAAAAATTACTATTCCCACTCCACCGAGTGGAACAGTAGGGAAAATGTTGGATAGCGGAGGGGTAAAAATGAGAATTCCCACTTCACTGAATGCAACAGTAGGATACGTGTTGGATAAAGGAGGGGTAAAATATGTATCCGCACTCTAGTGAGTGCAGCAGTCGGGAAAGAGTTGGACAACGGAGGGGTAAAAAATACTGGGGCATATTACCAAGCAATAGTGATAATTATCGATAATTATCGCTATTGCTTGGTTAGAGACAAAAATGTATCGCTGACCTGCGGCGATTTTTATCGCAGATAAACCTTGGTATTACCAAGGTTTATCGCAAATGCGATAAAAATCGTCCGCAATGCATGAATATCGCTGAAAAGTCAGCGATATTCAGGCATTACCGAGCTAATGCTCTTAGCCATGTTATCCACCTCCCATTGGATAACATGGCTAAGAACTGCTCAGGGCAGGTGTTAGCTTTTGGAGATATTCGCGCTTAGCGCGTATATCTCCAAAAGTTGGTAATAGGAGATAGCGATGTTAGCGACTGTTTCCAGTCGCTATCATCTTGGCACGCCCACTTTGCATGTCATTAGTGATAAATTTCTCTGACATGCAAAGTTGGGCCCAAGATGGTCGCTATCTCCTACTAGCTGTCGCTAACTGGTGTTAGCGACAGCTAGGTAATAGGGAATTAATTTTATCTCCGCTTTCTTGGCTTTTAAAGCCAAAAAAGCGGAGCTAAACCCCCTTGATAATATGCCCCACTATTCCCACTTCAATAAGTGCAACAGTAGGGAAAGTGTTGAATAGCGGAGGGGTGAAAATTACTTTTCCCACTCCAGTAAAGGCAACAGTGAGGAAAGTGTTGGATAGCGGTGGGGTAAAAATTACCATTCCCACTGCAGTGAGTGCAAAAACTAGGGAAAGTGTTGAATTGCAGGGGGGGGTAAAAATCACTATTTCCACTCCAATGAGTGCAACAGTAGGGAAAGTGTTGGATAGCGGAGGGGTAAAAATTACTATTCCCACTCTACTAAGCGCACCAGTAGGATGAGTGTTGGATAGCGGAGAGGGTAAATTACTATTCCCACTCCAGTGAGTGCAATAGTAGGGAAAGTGTTGGATAGTGGAGGGGTAAAAATTATTATTTCAACTCCAGTAAGTGCAACAGTAGGGAAGGTGTTGGATAGAGGAGGGGCAAACATTACTATTCCCACTACAAAGACTGCAACAGTAGGGAAAATGTCAGATAGTAGAGGGGTAAACATTTGTATTCCCACTCCACTGAATGCAACTGTAGGTTAAGTGTTGGATAGCTGAGGAGTAAGAAAAATTAATCTCACTCCAGTGAGTGCAACAGTGGGGAAAGGGTTGGATAGCGGAGAGGTAAAAATGGCTATTACTACTCCAGAGAGTGCAACAGTAGGGAAAGTGTTGAATAGCGGAGGGGTAAATATTACTATCCTCATTCCAGTGAGTGCAACAATAGGGAAAGTGTTGGATAGTGGAGGGTAAAATTTACTATTCCCACTCCAGTTGAAGCAACAGTAGGAATAGTGTTGGATAGCGGAGGGGTAAAAATTACTGTTCCCACTCCACTGAGTGCAACAGTAGGATATGTGTTGGATAGCGGCAAGGTTAAAATTACTATTCCCTTTCCAGTGAGTGCAACAGAAGGGAAAGTGCTGGATATCGGAGGGGTGAAAATGACTATTCCCACTCCAGTGAGTGCAACAGTAGGGAGAATGTTGTATAGCGGAGGGCAAAAATTACTATTCCCACTCCACTACTTGTAACAGTAGGAAAAATGTTGAATAGCGGAGGGGTACAAATGAGAATTCCCACTTTACTGAATGCAACAGTAGGATACGTGAAGGACAAGTGAGGGGTAAAAATATATTTCCCCACTGTAGTGAGTGCAGCAGTTGGGAAAGTGATGGATACCGGAGGGTAAAAAGTACTGTACCTACTTCAATAAGTGCAACAGTTGGGAAAGTGTGGAATAGCGGAAGGGTACAAATTACTATTCCCACTCCACTAAAGGCAACATTGAGGAAAGTGTTGGATAGAGGAAGGGTAAAAATTACCATTTCCACTGCAGTGAGTGCAAAAACTAGGGGCAGTGTTGAATTGCAGAGGGGTAAAAATCACTATTTCCACTCCACTGAGCGCATCAGTAGGATAAGTGTTGGATAGCGGAGAGGTTAGAATTACTATTCCCACTCCAGTGAGTGCAATAGTAGGGAAAGTGATGGATAGTGGAGGGGTACAAATTATTATTCCAACTCCAGTAAGTGCAACAGTATGAAAGGTGTTGGATAGCAGATGTGTAACACTTTCTATTCTCACTCCAGTAAGAGCAACAGTAGGGAAAGTGTTGGATAGAAGAGGGGCAAAATTACTATACCCACTCCAAAGAGTGCAACAGTAGGGAAAATGTTGGATAGCAGAGGGGTAGAAATTAGTATTCCCACTCCACTGAATGCAACAGTAGGTTAAATGTTGGATAGCAGAGGGGTAAGAAAAATGATTGCCACTCCAGTGAGTGTAACAATATGGAAAGGGTTGGATAGCGGAGGGGTGAAAATTGCTACTCCTACTCCAGAGAGTGCAACAGTAGGGAAAGTGTTGATTAGCGGAGGGGTAGAAATTACTATTCCCACTCCAGTGAATGCAACAGTAGGGAAAGTGTTGAATAGTGGAGGGTTAAACATCACTATTTTCAGGACTGAATTTCTGTGCATTCATACAATTTGGTAGAGGTGGCTGTGGAATTTGGCTCTGCTGATTCAATTGGCTCTGCTGATTCACTAACTGTCGCTGTAGCTGTTGCTGCTGACTTATCTCATTTAACTGTCGCTGTAGCTGTTGTTGCTGATTTATCTCACTCTGCATCTGTGGATTTAATGATGAATTTTTTAAATTTTCCGGCGGATTCTTACACTCTCGCTTCCAGTGTCCAATCTCTCCTCAATTAAAACATGGGAGCTTTTGTTTACGCTCTTCAATATTTACATTAAATTTGGGTTTGTTCACAAAGTTACCCTTAAATTTTCCTTGATTCTGCTGGACATTTTTATTTTCTAAGGTTGCTATTTGCTGTTCAGCTACCTTCACTTGTGCCCACATTGCCTTTTCTTTAAGCTTCTTCTATTTCGCATCTATCTCATCACTGCAGTATTTTGCTTTTCTCAGGATGTCATCAACTGAAAGTGATTGCCAGCCGACAATTCCATTTCTAACCATTTCTCCAATTTCAGGTCTTAAGCCATAAACAAATCTATAAATGAAGTGGCTCATGTCCTTTTCACTTAATTTTTCATAGCCACTGTATTGTTTAAATACCAGGAGTAATCTTTCATAAAAAGAATGAACTGATTCTTTTGGTTCCTGGTTTGTTCTGTCTATTTTAACTCAATCTACTTCTTTTGGAGGAATCTTGTTTTTCAGCCACACAATAGAAATCCATGACATCGGCTGAAGGAGCACCTGCTATTTTATGTCGAGCTGGTTCTTCTCTGGGCCAACCGACAGAAAAAAAATCTTCTGTCCAAAGATCTGATGGGACAACAATGTCAAAGAAACCATCAAGATCAATCCACAGAACTTTTGAAACTTTTATAAATCTGTCTACCTGACAATACCATTCTACTGGCTTTTCTCTCAGCCGAGGGAAATCATTTGTAAAAAGCAGAATGTCCTGTCTTGTCCATGGAACATGAACATAACCTCCGCCAGCTATTTCTCTCATAGGAAATTCATTAATGACTTCTCCTCTTTTTCTCTTTTCTTCCTCTCTTTTCTTTGTCCATTTAACTCTCCATTTACTTAATTCACCTAATCTCTTTAGAAACATAATTAACTCTTTTACATGAGTTATCCTGCCTGTGGTATTCAGGTTCTCAATGTCCACTCTGTAATGTTTTTGCAAGTGCTTCTGTGGACTTAAATCTATCTCTAATTCAGCAGCCACTTCTTCAAATTGATCATATTTATTTTTCATTTTCCATTGAATACTTTTACAAATAAATAACAGTTCATCATCCTGATTTTGCTTCAAACAGTCAGTTCCAATTGTACCAATAATTAATTCTTCCAAATCTGCTTTTAATTTTGCAACATCAAGTTGTTTAGACTCAGGAACTTGTGGAATTAGTGGAATCTGTGTTAAATCTGTTTTATTCATGGTCTTTTCTAAAGACCCAGAATCAGAACCTGCAGCTGATGGTGTTAGACCATTTGACAGACTTTGATTAAAAGTTAAATTTGGCATTGTTTTATCTCGATGGATTTCTGTTAATTCCGAATAAAAATTTTCAGCCACTTTCTGAATTCCCGCATTTAATGGATTTGTCAAAGCTGAATGTCTGTTTTCACCTTGTTCAAAAACTGGTACAACAGGACCAATTGTTACTGGTACCGTTACTGCTTCCATCCCTTTTGTTAATTGCTGAATTAATTCTTCCTTTGCTTTTAAATATTCTGACATGTTTGGTATATTTTCAGGTACCTCTGCTCTTTTATCATTTCTCGGGAAATTATTTCTCAGTTCTGGAATTTCAGGATAATTTCTGCTTTCCTTTGGGGTATTAGATTTACTTCTTGACCTTGCTCTATCAGGTAATCTTAAAAATCTAGGCAAATTTTCATCAACCTCTCTAGGAGGTGCACTAGGAGAAATTCCAGAAGAACCTCTCGGGGTAGACTGTGAACATCTTGGCTGATAGGGTGGTGGATTAGTAAGAATTTCTTCTAAAAATGCATCATCTAATTCTTCATCAAGATGACTTTTCTTTCAGGAATTCTTTTGACCGGATGGTTCAATAACCATTTCTCTAACTGGGTACAAACCATCATGCATGTCTGCTCTTCTCCAGCGAAGCACTCTATCTTGATGAGTTTCCCTATTTATATCTAATTTTGGGCCCTTGTTATTCCCCAGCTTTCTCGTTCGAGCTCCATCATTTCAATTTCCCATTCTACTAAAGCTTCAAATTCAGAGGGTCTGGGCTTTGGCGTGAGAGCCATCATTTTATCTCTTAAGTTTCTCAAAACTTTAGCATTAAAAGATCCGTCTTCCGGCCACTCTAATACACCATCATTCTTGGTATATTGCATCCAATTTTCAAACCAGAGAACAGTATGGCAACCATATTCTCCTTCCATGTGTGCTGCGGGTGTTTTATATTTATGAAGTAATTTTCCACCACACGCTTCAATTTTCTTGTCAGGATTAAATAAATTTTAAAATTTCTGAAACCATGAAGGCTTCTTTTCCTCTTTATACCAATAACTCATGATTTAAAATTATTCCTTTTAATTTAGAAAAGATCGTAAGTATTTCCTTGTTGTTCCGCTGCTCTAACCAATCCATGCGCGAAACTCACCAACAAGCCAATCAGGTTAAGCCAAGTCACCACCTTGCTCAACCAATGAGGATACTGTCTTCAGAAAGGACCAATCAGCTAACAGCTCGTTTTGGTCACATGAACCAATCAGTGCACTTGCTGTGACGTATGTCAACCAATCACAGCCCAAAGCCTGTAATGTATACTGCCGCTGCAACTTCGCTGTCTCCGCTCCACAAACTCACCCCTCCTTTACAAAATATTTTCACAGCGCCATTTTAAAACAATTCTTTTCAATGAACTTCAGTTAATAACTACGGAAAAACAAAACATTTGTCCGTTTCGCTAAATAAAGTGATAGTTTTATCAGACATTCAAGTTTTCACTCTCGTGAAATAGACAACGCTATTTTCACAAAATCAATTTTTACGCATTCAAAACGGAAAACCCTATCCATGTACACATGAAATCTTTGGCAGGACTCTAACCAACCAATAGAAATCCACAATCGCCAATAAGAATAGATGACGCTACCTTACCCTTCACACAAGCTCGTAAAAATCCTACTACTCTTTTCGCAATGAGTTTTAAAACGGGCTCCTAGCCCCTATACTCAGAGCTAGAATTTCATAGACAAACCTCACTATACATACAACCTGTCATACCTAAAATCCCTAAACTTGTGCTGTACGTCCACAACACTGGTGATATATTCAATATCACCAATTTGAAACAGAACAAATGAACTGTGTAACTTCACCTGTCACACTACTCTGCCGGCACATAACCAGGAATTTTCACACTGCTCAAAAAAACCTTTTGACTACATATAACAACTTGACAAACCTTAACATGTGTTAAACATGTATCCTATGTAATTACCATGTAACATGTCAGTTACCATAGTAACCATCCTCTGCTACCAGAAAATTGATCCAGCGAGTCAAAAGAAATTCTGTCTCAATAAGCATAACTCTACACCACGATACTCACCATTATTTATAAATTCAACACTAGGCCCATAAATGACTGAGACAAGAATTGACTAACTGAATCATGTGACCTAATTAATCATACTATTCACAAAACTATTTATATATATGTACAACTGCAGTTTAACTCTGACATTTTAATTAATGATCATTTAATTAAGTCAAAACCTAGGTAATGGATTAACTGATGGTAACTTGGCACAAAATAACAAAGACCAGCTTGTCATTTCAAAATCTATTTTATTAACTTTGGGGCATATTATCAAGGGGGGTTATCTCCGCTTTTTTAGTTTTAAAAGCCAAGAAAGCGGAGATAAAATTATCTCCCTATTACCTAGCTGTCGCTAACACCAGTTAGCGACAGCAAGTAGGAGATAGCGACCATCTTGGGCCCCACTTTGCATGTCAGTGATATTTATCACTAATGACATGCAAAGTGGGCGTGCCAAGATGTTAGCGACTGGAAACAGTCGCTAACATCGATATCTCCTATTACCAACTTTTGGAGCTATTCGCGCTAAGCGCAAATATCTCCAAAAGCTATAGGTAGGGAGGTGGTGGCAGCGTCCCCCGATCCGCTGTTGTGCTGAAGGCGAAGACTTGCTTGCTGGTCCTGACTGCGAGGGCTGCGAGTAGTTGGGAAAGACAACATTACGATAAGATACTTTACATGGTGCTAGCGGCGATTTTAAATATTTTAAAAAGAATTGCTGGAATAGATTTTAATATCCGCAATTATACCTGTACCTGTTTAAAACCCCTGATATTCTCCCCCGCATTGTTTGGTTCAATATTGGAGCCTGTCCGCCCCGGTCCGACTCGGCAATTATTGCCGTAGAGCGGAGGGCGGCCAGGTAAGAACCAGGCAGCATAATTCATACTTCCGCTAGAGCGGAGGTCAGCGCTCTAGCGGTCACCGCCCTCAGGGCTATTTAGATTGGTCTAGCCCCGGAAACGCTGCGGTAGGGAGGTGGTGGCAGCGTCCCCCGATCCGCTGTTGTGCTGAAGGCGAAGACTTGCTTGCTGGTCCTGACTGCGAGGGCTGTGAGTAGTTGGGAAAGACAACATTACGATAAGATACTTTACATGGTGCTAGCGGCGATTTTAAATATTTTAAAAAGAATTGCTGGAATAGATTTTAATATCCGCAATTATACCTGTACCTGTTTAAAACCCCTGATATTCTCCCCCGCATTGTTTGGTTCAATATTGGAGCCTGTCCGCCCCGGTCCGACTCGGCAATTATTGCCGTAGAGCGGAGGGCGGCCAGGTAAGAACCAGGCAGCATAATTCATACTTCCGCTAGAGCGGAGGTCAGCGCTCTAGCGGTCACCGCCCTCAGGGCTATTTAGATTGGTCTAGCCCCGGAAACGCTGCGGTAGGGAGGTGGTGGCAGCGTCCCCCGATCCGCTGTTGTGCTGAAGGCGAAGACTTGCTTGCTGGTCCTGACTGCGAGGGCTGCGAGTAGTTGGGAAAGACAACATTACGATAAGATACTTTACATGGTGCTAGCGGCGATTTTAAATATTTTAAAAAGAATTGCTGGAATAGATTTTAATATCCGCAATTATACCTGTACCTGTTTAAAACCCCTGATATTCTCCCCCGCATTGTTTGGTTCAATATTGGAGCCTGTCCGCCCCGGTCCGACTCGGCAATTATTGCCGTAGAGCGGAGGGCGGCCAGGTAAGAACCAGGCAGCATAATTCATACTTCCGCTAGAGCGGAGGTCAGCGCTCTAGCGGTCACCGCCCTCAGGGCTATTTAGCAACGCCCCCCTATAAGCGCGCAGCGGTTGCGCGCAGGGGGCGCCTACGAGCGCGCCTAAGAAGCGCCAAAGAAAAGCCCGTCTGCGCCCGTCCGCGTCAGGACGGGACAAAGGGCATGGCGCAGATCCCTGGTTTACTTACCACTCAGGTCAGCTCCTCTTTACGTTATTCCAGAGAATCCTTACTCAGTCTAAATAATATCTCTACTGAGACATGTATACGGGACAAGTGGCCTAATTTTGAAGGTCCCTTTTCCTGTATTAACTGCCACTTTCAGACTACTATTACATGCCCACCTAGAGGTCTTCCCACTAATGCGGATTCCATAAATGTGACTAAAGTACCTGCTCGAATTCCCTTCCCTAATGTAGCTGACAAGACAGACTACACCACTAAAGCCACTGGGAAAGGGTCCCCAAGACTTAAATGCTTTCTATTGAACATACGCTCATTACCTAAACACCACCTTCAATTGTGGGAACTTATCAACTCTGAGATGCCTGACATCTGCTTTCTCACTGAAACTTGGCTCAAACCACATACCACTCCCACAATTATGCTAGCAATACCTGCCGGGTATAAGATTCTGCATTTAGATCGACTGATCAAAACTGGAGGTGGGGTGGCTGTTGTCTATAAAGACAATTTAAAGGTCTCAATACTTGACCAGACTAGCAATGACCAGCTGGAAATCATGATTTTTAGATTCTCCTCTTCCCACAAGGCACACTGGAAAGGGGCACTATTATATCGCCCTCCTGGCTCTTGTCAGGATTTTTCTTTAAATCTAATGGAACTACTGGCTCCATACCTTAGAGCCAATGAAGATCTCATTCTTCTCGGAGACTTCAACATTCATGTTGATGTCTCTAATAACCTCGATGCCAGATCCCTACTGGATGATTTATCCAGCTTAGGACTAAAAATTCAAAACAATGGCCCGACACACATAGGGGGCCACACACTGGACCTAATTTTAACTAACTGTCCTAGGTTAACTTGTAGCTCACCAACCCCTGTCTACTGGTCAGATCACTACCTATTGCCCTTCCAATTACTTGGCTCACACCCTCGGTTCCAAAAACCCCTTCCACCTACGTGGAAAAGAAAATGGCACAAAATAACTCCTGAGGCACTTCAACACATATGGAAAGATCCCAATTATCTTGAAGAAGATAACATTGAAAGTGGACTGGCCAAATTCAACAAAACACTATTAGAGGCCATTGACCAAATTGCACCACTAGAGTTACATAAGCAACGTATCAGACCAAAGTCAGAAATTTGGTACACTGAGGAATTGAGAGTCGAAAAACAGAGATGCAGGAACTTGGAGAAAAAATTGAGGAAAACCCACACTCCGACGAGTAAAAATCTTTATTTAGAAGCCCATTCCAACTACCTTAAAAACATAAGGAAAGCTCGGAGGAATAAACTTGACTCTCAAATTACGGAGGCCGGAAATTCCACTCGGGAACTGTTCAGAGTCATACAATCCTTTGTCAAACCTATGGCCTGTGAGAGCCCAGATGACTTCAACCAAAACTTATGTGATGACATTTCCATGTTCTTTGAGAAAAAAATAGACCTAATCTATGATAAAATTACCAAAACCTCTTATAACAATAGAGATAACATAGACAGTCTCAAAGATGAACTCACCCAAAATGGAATATGTGGGCCCACTATGACCTCAATCCCAGAAATTAGTCTTGCTGAAGTAGAAACGCTTCTCAAATCAATCAAATCCGGATCACCGACTGACTTATTACCAGCTTCGGTGGCTGTGCTATTGGGCAGCATTCTTGCTCCAAGCCTTAGAGCATTGATCAATATCTCCCTTAGGGAAGGTAGAATTCCCCACGATTGGAAAATGGCGGTCGTGAACCCCATTCGTAAAAACACCACGTTACCGTGGTCAGATCTCAACAATCTGCGTCCCATATCCCTCCTACCCCACATCAGTAAGATGACTGAGAGACACGTTAACATCCATCTCTCTAAATTCATCGAGGCAGCGAACGGTCTGGACCCTTCTCAATCTGGGTTCAGACCAAATCATAGCACAGAATCAGCTCTCCTTTCCGTGACCAATACCATCCGAATGGCACAGGATGGGGGAGGCTCTATGATTCTGGTGCTATTAGATTTGTCCGCTGCCTTCGACACGGTGTCTCACGACACCTTGATCAGTCGTTTGAAGGGAGTAGGAGTGCAAGGAACTGCTCTATCTTGGCTGGAAAGTTTCATTTCCAACCGATCCCAAAATGTTCGCTTGGGCTCTCACTATTCCATCTCTAGAGAGCTCACTAAGGGGGTTCCACAGGGCTCATGCCTAAGCCCCACATTATTCAATGTGTATGTGGCCCCCTTGGCGAAGGTCGCTAGGAAATTTGGCTTCATACCAATATCCTATGCAGACGACACCCAGCTGTTGTTCCCATTCCAAAATATGACCCCTACAGTAAGGAATTCCTTCTCTGTCGGAATGAGAGCTATTGCTGGATGGATGACCTCCAATTGCCTACAGTGCAATGTGGGCAAGACGGAGGTCATGCTTTTTGGGAACGCACCACTCCTCTGGACACCTGAGTGGTGGCCTCCTGAATTGGGCATAGCTCCTTGTCCTAAGGAAAGCGTGAAAAATTTGGGCGTTAAGTTGGATCAATCCCTGGTGCTAAAAGATCATGCCACACAGGTTACAGGAACCTGCATGAGAGTCATTGGCCTACTCAAAAGGGTGTTCCCTTATTTAGCTGACCATCACCGGAGAACACTCGTACAGACCCTAGTCATGAGTAGGGTAGACTACTGTAACGGATTGCTCATCTCCGCTAACACAGAACAGTTGAAGAGATTGCAGGTTGTTCAGAACACGGCTGCTAGATTGATCCTCAATGTCCCTGCGAGATCTCCCTCACATCCTTTACTGAGCAAGCTACACTGGCTTCCAATTCGCCAGAGAGTGCTATTCAAGATTTGTTGTACCATCCACAAATGCTTGTACGGTACTGGCCCTAGGTATTTAAATGAAATTTTCCAACTGTATCAGCCAGGTAGATCCTTAAGATCTGAAAATCAAGCCCTGTTGCAGATCCCTAGGATCAGAAGAGAAAGACAGGGAGGCCGAGCCCTAGCTTTTAGAGGTCCTACTCTATGGAACTCATTACCTCCATTCATAAGACTGAACTCCAATCTTACCACCTTTAGAAAATATCTAAAAACGTATCTGTTTCCCACCCAGCAACCCTAGTTAAGTCACTTATTCCTCTTGCTTTCACTGACCCTCAGTACAACACAGCGCGGAGATATCTCTTCGGAGATCGAATTCCTGCGCTTTACAAGAACCCAAATAAATAAATAAATAAAGCTAACACCTGCCCTGAGCAGTTCTTAGCCATGTTATCCATAGGGAGGTGGATAACATGGCTAAGAGCATTAGCTCGGTAATGCATGAATATCGCTGACTTTTCAGCGATATTCATGCATTGCGGCCGATTTTGTAGCGCATTTGCAATAAACCTTGGTAATACCAAGGTTTATCTGCGATAAAAATCGCCGCAGCTCAGCTGTAAATTTTTGTCTCTAACCAAGCAATAGCGATAATTATCGCTATTGCTTGGTAATATGCCCCTTTATTTTCAAAATAAGAGCATTAAACTTGTGATCTTTTTAATAGCAAATGAAAGCATATTTATATTGAGGCACAAACTTAATGAACTGTTGTTATAAAGCAAGTCAGAAACAATTAATTATTTGCAAATTCATTTTCCATTTAAAACTATTTCCCTGTCTATCTCAGTCTCAACCTGAAAAGGAAATCATTAATAAAGTCAGATCATCTTACGTGCACCAAAAGTCCAACAGAACGTCATCAGGTATCAGGAAACAGCTAGCAGGGCTGTATAAAGGAACCAGTTTTTATACTTTTCAAACTAACTAAGTAACTAAATTCTAAAAGTCACCAAAAATCCTGCTTTACTATTGGCTGAGCCATGTCAGTCCACCAGCGTGTCACTCGTTCCTGACCAAGTCCGGGGCACATCATAAGCCCTTATTGTTCTTAGATTCCATCCTTCTAGCTTCCTTTAAAATGCAACATTTAACCGAGCAAATGAACTTCTACTTCCTTAACTTGGCAGGCAATACAGGCTCACTGTCCTTGGTGCGCTCTCCAAGAACACGACTTCGACTCGACCATCAACTGTTCTGCACATTATTCCTTTGTTTTGGCAGGAAATTCTTTCTTTATCACAGCGCGTGAGTGAAGGCTTCACTCTGGTCAAGTCATCTTTTCAGCTCTGCCAGGCACGCATTTTCTATGGTCCATTTGGAAAACTAATATTTAAACAAACACAAGACAGTAATTAATTAGAGAATTGAGACCCATTCAGTTACCCACCCCTTGCTAATTATTAACCCATTAATTTATGTTACCTAGCTTTGAGCACATGAATAAACAAAACTTTGTCACATTAAAGACACAACATAGACAAAAGCACATTTAAAAATAAGCACATGCTATTATTTTAATCAGCCGCAGTTAATGTTGACAAAACGAAAAGACAAAATTAATATATTATTCAAACGATCTGACAAATGCAACAAGAGCACATATTATTAAACCCGCGTGTTTATGAAGGTGCACAATATTCTAGGTTGAATTATTACAAAAACATGCAACACTTGTTAATATATTATTAATTATGGGAGTTTAAATCTGCGAACAAAAACTCAATACATTTTAAAAGTTCGCCTCATCACTTTCAAGGTCTTAGGTGAGGCACAGCCCACATTCCTTCTCTTTCCAAAGGTGTGCTCTTACCAGCAGGGCCCATCTCCCACTATGGGAGTGGAATCAACTTCAGGAGGTACAGGTGCACTGGCCTATTCTCTTGTGAATGGGAAATTTGTTAGTTATGTGCGAGGGTCATTGCCCTGAAGCCCTGCCTGAGTTTCTTCTCAAGGCAGATGATAGTAACATTCCCAATTGAAGGAAAGAGGAAGGAATATGAACACAAAGGCAGTTCATCTTCTCAGTAGGTCTAGTACTGATGTGTCCCAGGTTGCAGCTACCTCATGACAGATCTCGAGACCTGAGCAGTAGTCTATCTCATTCTCATCCATGGCTGTGGTTTCATTAGTAGACTTGACCCAAATAAAAGTTCCCATGGTGAAGCAAAAGAAGCCATTTCTCACATTCTTCTGTAAATGCCTTCTTCCTACCAGTGCTGTGCTTGTGTCACTCCACTTTGAAGCACTTCATATGAGCACCAGTTTAGTCGCGTACAATTTCTTTAGGCACAGGAAGATGTTGTTATAATTGTATAAGGCCAAGGAGGCTCTGACAGCTGTGTTGTATACTGTGATCAGTAGTGACAGCGTCCCTGATTTTTTTCCCCACCCACTCCGTTGATAGTGTTGACCCCTCACACGCCCCCTCCTGCCAACAAGAAAAATAAGTGTCATGATGTGGTCTGTTTTGGCTGCATTGTAGTGCTGTTTAATAAAATTTATTTCAATTTCATCCATGCGGCAGAGCAGCCACGCTGCTATACAACAGGGCAAAAAAACTCTGTCAAAGCCAGTAGCTCTTTCGTAGATGCCACCTGTTGGCTTTGATAATACTTGTTATATGACTGTTCTTCACCCATCTTTGGAAATGAAGCTGCTTTAATTTGTAAAGCACCCCACTGCGCCCTATGTACAACTAGGCCCGAAACTGTGGCTCACTTCTTTTTTGAATGTCCTGATTACATCCGCCCAAGAACTCACTGGCTCAAACCTCTATGTAGACAACTGGGAACTCGCCAGTATATGGTGGCCTTACGGATTTTATAAACTAATACATCCTCTCCCATAGTTTGCGCTGTATCCAAATTTTTAAAATGGGTGTGGTTGATCCGCTTAAAAAGACTGTCCATATCAATTTAATCCACTTTTATCTAATTTATTCCTGATCAATTGCAAGTTTTTACTGTTCTGTTTTTAATGTACAATCTTTTACGATGTGCTGTTTTATAAAAAAAAATTGTAATGCTTTTATGATATTTGCATATCGAAATAAAGCTATCAACCAACCAGTTTGGAAACTAAGCAATTCAAAGGACTTAAATGTAATTACATTTTATGGCAATATTTGAATATATTTTCTAAGAATGTGACTAATGTTCTAAGAACATGCTTTTTCTGTTAAAATTAAACTTCCCCATGCTGTGTGCATGACATTACTGCAGTTCGGCGTCTGAGAGAGCGTAGCTGTTAGCACAATGCAACTCTAGGCACTCACTCATCTAGCCATCATCTTAAGAACGTATTCCAAAGTGCATATTAATATGTAATCAAATTAGAAAAAAACTATCAGATCAGTTTATATTGTATCATGCTTTAATGCACCATCATTCTTTAATTGCAGATAAGGATCAAACTCCAATAGTGAAGTAATCTGGGATTCAAAACTTACCCAGGTTGCTTTTAGTAATGTTTATAAAACCACTAACAATTTTTAAACTCAAATAGTCTAAATTCAAAAGTTTCATGTAAATAAAGTTTAACTTTATTAAATGGGGAAAATGTTACTTTGGGTAAAAAATATTTTTTAACACAGGGTTTTGTAGCTTTTCCTTTGAAAAATCTGTGCTTTCTGCTGCTAACTTGTGTTCCTGGTGAACAAAGTGTGTTAAAATGTAAAGTGTGTTTAAGACTGCAGTACCGCCTCCTGTCTACAGGGGCAGAGACGAGCAAAAATATATACACACTTTTGAAACTCAGGTCCACACAAGACAATTTTTGAAAAAGTTGTAAAAACTGACACAGATGTTCCTGAAGCCATTTTTTATCATTTAAAGGACATTGCCTTGTGGGGACCTGGGTTCAGGTCCCCACAGTACAATCATGTCCCCACGGCTTGAGTGTGTTATCACGCCCAAGTCCCCTCAAAGATAGTAAGAGAAACCTACACACACACACACACACACACACACACACACACACACACACATTACCTAGTGTTGTTCACCACTAGGTGGCAAAAGTTAGATCTGTTTTTCCATTGACGGAGGGTTTTTTGGTTTCCTAATAACTTTGGCCTCATTTTTTTTTTTGAAAACCTTTATTTCGAAAAAGCAATACAAATACAGACCTACAACCACAGGGGCCGGTCAGTAACAGCAAGCATCAAATTCCGTCAGTATTACACAGCTTATCAGCCGGCAACCCGGGGGTCCAGCAGCGATAAAATACTCCCAGACGATCTCCTTGAAAACTTTGGCCTCATTTGATGAATCCCAAAATGTAAAATATCTGTACAATTTTTCATAGATCTTTTTAGACACAACTACAGCAAAAAACTGCTGAATGGTATTACACCAAATTTGGCTGGAAGCTGGTTCTTGGTCCACAGATTGTGCTTTCAGGGATTTAGTGTGAATGAGTCCAGGAGTTTTTGAGACATTGAGGGTAACATGTAATTGTATATTTGGACGGTTGGTCTCATGGGGTCCTTTGAGCCTTCCGCGAGAGTGCAAATTCATAGACAGAGCCCTGTGATTGATCGAGAGGCCCATTTTTCCCATGAGCCTTAATGCCCTTGTGAGAGCAAGAGGCTCCCATAAGTCCAGTGAGAGTGAGTGCTCCGATTGGCTGGCTGTTGGAATGTCAGACATTAAATGTCCACCATATCTGTTTACCGTGAATAATTGGCGGTCCTGTGAAAATAAATTAAAAAGCCATATAGAGGGCAAAAGAAAGGCGTGCTGTTCCCCTACGTTTAGAGATCAGGTGTCTAAGAGATAATTGCTGTAAAAAAAAAAAAAGCATATTGTTTTTACCTAATTGTTACTATCTCGCTGGACTCTCGAGGGATTGTGAATAGTGAAAAGGAGTAGATGAGTTGTGAATGCACTCCATTAGTAGGAATGCATATTGTGCTTGTTTTTAAGAGAAAGTGTGTAAGAGATAAGTACTTTGATGAGTAGATCATTATTTTTATATGGTTAGTTTGATCTTGCGAGCCTCCAGTGAAACTCACAAGGGAAAGCTTTCTCCAAGGTGCTTGCGATCCCCTGAATCTCTTGCAAGATTTGCAAGGAAAATTACTAGGGCTTCCACTTGGAATTGTACGATCCCATGGAAGTCTTCCAAGATCGTATGGGGAGTACTTAAAAACAGGGCCAAGCCTCCACCAATTGATGCCATTCTTATTGCATGGTTAAAGAAATGCTGTGATGTGATTGGGTACAACACCAGAGATAGCTCATTTTATCCTTAGGGCTTTGGAGGAGACGGAAGTCTTTGAGTTGTGTTCAGCAGGAGTTCATTTATTTGAAGTTGAAAGAGACTGATGTGGTCATTTGCAATTGCGAAAGAAGTCCAAGTTCTGGTATTAAGTAATATATTTCATAAACCTTCTTGTGAAGTGTCACTAAGTGTATTAATGTGGATAAACTTATTCTACACTATGTTTACAGAGTGAAAAGTGTTTGGGGTAGATGTAGTTGTGTTAATGTAGCTTTTAGGAGGTTTAGATTAGAATGTAGAGAGACAGGAGCAAGGTTTGCAGAGTGTGTTGAAAAATGAGGTTTATAAACTGTGTGTACCTGCAAGTAAAGGAAGCAGTGTTTCTGAAATTATGAAACAAAGAATATAATAATGCAAGCTGTAATGTTCTCATGAGTCTGCTTGTCCATATACGTCAGCCCTATTAAATGTTTGAGTGATTTTATTGCTAGTTATAGAGGGAAAACCTGTGATGAGTGTTAGGAAAGGTATTTCAAGAGGAATGCGCTACTTTATAAAGTTTTATGGAATGAGGTTTGATGCAATGTTAACATTTGTGTGTGGAAAAAGTGGGTGAGGTTCTAGAATTTTCAGGAGAAAAGAATAACAAGTTAATGGTGCATTAGATGTCAATCAATAACTTTTTGGCAACACACCATTAAAGTACCAAGTCAATACAGATAAAACAAATATAGTCATAAAAAATTTATGAATATAATTATGCATGAATTCATCATTAAAATGTGTATGAAAAAGTATATAAAACCAATAAACATGTGGCTGGGATTTCTATCGATCTAATTAGTTTAGCCACAAGTAACACTAGGCAGTACATATTTTCATGTAAGATTGCCTGGTTCTCCACATAGCCATCAGAAACTGTAAAACTGCAAGTACTACAATCTAACTAGAGTCATACTTCAGGATTCTTAGGGCTGCTCTACACATCTTGCAAACTAGGTTATGACACAATGGTCAGATGTACAAATTCCAAGGGCCTAGATACACCGGACAGAAAACCAACATGTGCTCTACTGTTTCACTCTTTAAGAGACAAAGAGCACATTGTTTGGAAGAATGACTCAATTTAATGCCCCAATAAGCTGTAAAAAAGAGCAGGGGTAGGAACCCATATCCAAATGGCAAATTATGTTTCCTTGCAGCTGCCGGTTCAATGTTGTCCAGGAAGTGTTCCATTCCGTAGGTATCTTTCCATTGAAGAAAAGCCAAAGTTAGAGTTCCAACTTGTGGCTAGGCATGCAACAGATTTACCTTATATTGCCAATAGGCAATTTTTATTTGGGCCTTAGATATTTCACCAGACTCAAGGGGGATATCCCACAATTGCCTGAGGTCAATGTTTGAAGGGGTAACCCTCACATACTTGATATTAGTTGCAATCATACTGCATAACATTTCCTGCAAGCCAGCCTGCCGGATTGGAAACCACCTCCAGAGTGGACCAAGACCACTTCCAATATAATATGGGCATAAGGCTGACCACATCTGTTCAGCATTTTTGCCCATTAACAAGAGATAGGGATAGTAGTGGCTTACTTATTCGCACTCATACAAGAAGAACTATATTTTAGTGGGTACCGTATAACTGGAATTATCATGTAGTATAGTGATGTGGTGCTATGATGTTAGAAACACCCTACTACCCAAGGTGTGATTAATACACTGGATCCTGATGAAACCGAATGTAAACAGTTTTTATATTACAATAGCCCAAGCACTCCAAAAAAGTTGAACTTAGAAATAGGATCCAAACGTTTCAGACTTCTTTTTTCAACATGAGATATAGTTTATTATCTATCCAACAATTAGTACACTTCAGTACACTCAAAGATTCGCAAGTTTCTTTTCTTCAGAAACAGCCAACAAATGTTTTGTCACACAGTGACTTTTTCATGGCTGTGAGAAGTTTAAGAAAGATGATCAGTTTTTAAACTTGAATCATTTACTATTATTTTGTCTAGAGTCAGTAAAGTAGAAAAAAGAAGAAGAAGGGTGGGACTCGAGATTTAAGATATGGAAAAGAAAAGAGGGAGAAACAAGCAAGATGATGGAGAAATACCATACTTAAAATAGTATTGCAAAGACAGTGGAACCGACCAGTAAAGTGGCTATCCAAGGAATACACCCAGTGACATAAGGCTATGTTAAGATATAGCAGTGTGGAGGAGTGTGGCTCAGGGGTTAGAGGCGGCAGACCCGGAAGCTGAGATCGGCCCTGGACCAGGGTTCAATTCCCCGCCTCGGCTGGTCTTGGGCTCAAAAAATTCCACGGACTCGATAATTCTCGCTCCGGTGCCTTCTCGACTCATGGGTTCACACTCTGCGACTCTGGGCAATAGCTTGCTTAATCTCCACAACGGCCCCTCGCGGCGGGATGCCTGGCTTTCACCTTGTGGATACCCTGCCGGGGTTATCTCACAGGGGAATACCAGGACGGGTTCCCTAAGCAAGCGCCGGGAAACCCTTTGTGGGTAGCTGTGCGCTATATAAGCTCAAATACATTTACATTTACATTTACATTTACAGTGAATAAAGGAGATGGTACAAATGAACCGCGAAGCCCAGTGAAGAAAAGTTTGTGTGTTACTAAAGGAAAGGCACTAGAAATGAACCATGAATATGGTAAAATAAAGCATTGTGAACAATAGTCAGTGCTGATAATACCTCTTAAGTTAGGGAACCAACCTTCATAATAGTAGACAGAGATCAAGGTTCAAATATTAGACGCAGTAAGTAGGTATCTTTAGCAGCGCTGTATAGGGAAGTATAGTCTTATCTGTGGTACTGCAGCTGTTGGATATTAGTAAAAAACAAATGTAGATATTAAAGTTGAAGTTTAGCTAACAGACGAAGTAGATGACCTCATTGATATTAGAGAACTTGCTTAAATCAGCCGTTGTGGGCTATTCACATCAAAAAGAATGTGGTCAATCGTATGTTGCGATGATAAGTGATGACAGTTATGTATCTTATTCTTATACAGTCTTCAAATGTCATTCCTGCCATAAAAAACGATTTTCCCAAGGTCATCGAAGGGGTATAGCAACCAACACATAACATAGAATGTAATACTGAATAATGATCATGCTGGATACACTTCAATAATTATTGACAAAAAATTAAACCCTGTATTGAATAGAAGTGAAGAATGGAAGTAGTGACAAAAAAGTCAAATTGCACCTAGTCATTGGAATCTTATCTAAATATAGGGCAATTAAAGAGTATAAGAGCTAAGTATATCTCTGGGTGTAGGAGTCCATGATAAGCTCCAATCCGTGAAGTCTACGGAGAAACATGTATGGTGGTGAAGTGCTAGAACCCTTAAGAAAATATTGGACTAAAATATTATGTCACTGGTATGATATGTCATGGTAACAACTATGAAAACAATAGTGCCCGTGGCAAGTTAAAAAAGGAGCAACTGAGACCGCCTTGAATATTATGTCCCAAAGCAAGTCCCCGGTAACGTTAACTGCAAACGGTAATCCCGATCCAAAAATTGTCTTTCCATATCATAGCTTCGAGGAGACCAGTATATAGTAATAACCATGGAACCAATGGCAGGAACCTGCTAACAAATGTACCCGCACATGTTTCTTTCCACACTCATGTGAGTATCGAGCAGTTGTGGGCCCGCCTGTCTGTTTGTTTTAAAGGTCATGCATTTGAAGTGTGGAAAGAGAAAGGGACTGCCCATGAAGGACTGGGCTATTCTAAGGCCCAGCGGTGCCAGGGGACAACACCTGAAACCTTCGTGGGTTACCTGTTCTGGCGTACAAATCACAGAGACGACATCCATGCACTCTCTGTTACCTTGCACAATAATTACACAATGGAGGGGAAGATGGCGGCCGTCAGAAGGCGCTGGTCGTGAGCTCCGCTAGAAGTCTCCAGGTAAACGCTGCACATGCTTCCCGATTAACGGAGATCTTACAGCGAAAGCATTATTACTATTGATTAAATGCGTTTCTGAGCACGGAAGGTGAAATAACAAACGACAATAAATTCATGTACCTCATCAAAATCTTTCTGCTACCCGCTGCCTCGCTACCCCGCTAAACCCTCTACCCGCCATTCCGCCACCAAAAACCCCCGATAATCCCTGTTACCTGTTCCAGAGTGAGTCGAAGTGCGCAGCCGAAGGTGGAGCCGACGTGCTGCGAGGTACTTTCCGCGTTTCTTTTAGGGGGTAGAGCCGCGTGTGCAGTAGAAGAAACACATGACAGGCTGGTCTACAAACTTGGTGCAAAGTCTGGTCTCTGTCCCGGCTCAAGCTCAGGCACTCCCAGCAGCTTATCCGTTAGGCGGGCTGTGGGAGAGGGCTCGAGAAGCCGCAAGGGAAGGTAGGAGGAAACTCCTCAGAACTGCTTTCTTCTTCCGGGGCAAGCGTGGAGGAGGCAGCGGCAGCTGCAGAGGACAAGATCGCGCTGCTCCAGCTGCAACAGTAAACGGCTACACGGACTGCTCAGAGGGGACAGGAACCAGAGCAAAACATAGAAAGGGAGAAATACGGGACAAGAGACAAGAAATTTCCTGTGTGGGGGAAAGGGTGATTTGGGCAAATATTAACTCGGAAAACCTCATCCAAAGGTCTGCATGTGGTATAAATTGTAACAAAGGATACTGTGGCAGAGAGAGTAAAACAAAGGCAAAAAAGTCAATATATATCTGTTGGATGAATGAAAAAATAAACGAAAGTCTCTGTCCCATTGTAGCTGAACTAGAATTAGAAAGTCAAGAAAATATAGACCTACTAGTTAAAAGCACTGGAAATATTCACAAAAATCACACTGCTTCAACACGAGGAGAAAGTGAAAGTAGTAAAAACAAAAAAGAGGAAACCCTTTCTAACACCAATTATTTCACAAGATCCAGAGCAAGGAAGGGAACAGGAACCCTTCCTCCTGTGCAAGAAGGCTCAGAAGAGGGGGTAAGAAAATCAGCATACTGTCTCAGGAATCAAAGCTTAAGTAAACAGAGCCTTTTACATCCAATAAAGAAAAAGGGCATGACCCCTAGAAGTACTAAAAAATCTGTGAAAATCCCCCCACGCTTAGAGGAATTGACGGAGAGTATAAAAAGCAGAGGATCAAGGAAATCCAAAGACAAGAAAATAAAGATTACTCCCTCGTTGAGGTCATACTTTAAAATACAACAAGTGGTACAAGTGAGAGGAGGAAACCACGGTCGGGTAAACAACACGACCGACACAACAAATACAAAAAGTACACCGGATATATCTCCTGTACAGTCTTCGAGTATAACAGCAGGTATTCGGAATACCAATCACATTTATGAAAAAGAAGTGGAAGAACCTGCAGACATGGAAGTGTTAATAGGAGGAAATATGCAGTCGACGTCTCCCCCAGACCCATTTACAAGTACAACTTCTTCAATGAAACAACCTTCATTACTAAATCAGTCATCACATCCAGGTTCTTTAACTCAAGCAAGCATGAGTGCTACACCACAAATTGAAATTGTAAATCAAGAGTCCCAAGAGACCCTCGAAGAGGAGCTGCAGCAAGAACTCATAGACAAAGGTGAGACAGGAAACTTTTTAGAACTGTGTTTGGAAAAAATGATGGAAAAAATAATGGGGGAAATGAGAGAAAAATTTGCAATTTCTGAAACAAACCAGAACAGAATACAAGAAGCAGTAGAAAGCTTAGACCAGAAAATAAATGACTTAGGGGTCAGAGTCACAGCAGTAGAGAATGAGTTGGGCTCCCTAAGTAAAAGAGTGGACAATACCCAAAGAGAGATAAGACACTTAAAGGACAACGATAAAATAGTCAAGGAGAAACTTGAATCTCTGGAAAACCAAGGAAGAAGAAATAATATTCGCATCCTGAATGTCCCTGAGAACTCAGAGGGAACGGATATCAAGGCTTACGTAATATCTCTACTAGAAGAATTCCTGCCTTGGACAAAAGACTGTGATTTAGCGGAGGACATCCAACGAGTCCATAGAGACCCTTTCAGGAAGAGCAAAGAAAAGAAAACTCCGAGGAAAATCTTGGTAAATTTCAGAACATACTCTCTGAAAGAAAAAATATTGAGTGAGGGTCTAAAAACTGGGAGCTTCAACAAAATGAACTGGTCATTTCGCATCAGATCAGATATCTGCAAAATTACGCAAGACCGGCAATGGGAATTGGGGCAATATATGCAGGTGCTAAAAGCACTTGGAGCAAGCGTACAACTAAAATTCCCCGCCTCCCTTAGAATAATGTGGCGAAATAAAATGCATAACCTAAGGGACCCAATGGAGGTAGAGAACCTCATTCAGTTAATAAAAGACCAAATTGAAATCGACAGACTAAATAAGGAATAAGCTATCAAACCAAGAGCTGAAGGAACAAAACCTGATACACCTGATATATTATAACCAAGAATGAAGCAAAAAGTTCTCAGAGGCAAAGAAAACAGACAACAGAATATATATGGGGAAAATCACCTGATATATTATAAACAAAAATAAGTCAAAAAGTTCTCAGAGGCAAAGAAAACAGACAACAGAACATATATGGGGAAAAGCAATAACTAAATTAAACCAAAAGAAGAAACTACCTGGAGAAAACGGAGCACGAAACCGGGTGAAATAACACCTGAAAAAAGAAAAGAGGAGGCTTCCCCTGGGAGGGAACCCAAAGTAACTCACAAAATGCAGGACTGTAAATACACACGGGTGGGGAGCAAAGTAGGGAAAAACGGAAAAAAAAATCCTCAAAATTGGAATATAAAAAGATTGGCAAGGGGGTTAAGTGCTGCCTCAAAAGTAAAAACAACTTAAAATGGCAAAAGAGAGATCAATAAAAATTCTAACATGGAATGTTAATGGGCTTAGAACTCCTTCAAGAAGAAGAAGAATCATGGAATATCTCAAAGAAATAGAAAGTGAAATTATTATCCTTCAAGAAACTCATTTAACAAAGGCAGAATGGTCTCAATTAGCAAAAAACCTAAACTGGATTGGAGCAAGCATACACACAACGCAAGAGTGTAATACAAAGGGGGTAGTAATTATTATAAAGAAATCTCTCAACGCTAAAATAGAAGTTAACAAAGTGGATACCAAAGGCAGATGGGCAATTGCCAAAGTCAGAATTGAAGAACGTATTCTCACTATTGTGGGGTACTATGGCCCCAATAGGGACGACGCTGAGCCACTCAAAAAACTTTATTCTGAACTCTTAACATACCCAGCTCCAGTCATTATGGGAGGGGATTTTAATCTCATAGGAGATCCTAAAATAGATAGATTCCCACCAACAAAACAATGGAATCTACCGAAGATGAGAGAGTGGCTAGGGATCTATAAAAAAGATTTATTGCTAGAAGACATGTGGAAATTAAAAGGAATAAAAAACTACCCATATACCTTACACAATAAAAAATTAGGACATAAATCAAGAATAGATTTCTTTCTATTAAACAAAATTTTGCGAGATAAAGTCAAAAGTATCGAACACTTACCTGCACACCTATCGGACCACTCTGCAGTCCAGTTAAATATAACACTTCCGAATCCTCAAATGCCTAGCAGGCTGCTAAAGCCTTCGACCGTGTCAACTGGGCTTTTCTAATTAAAAGCATAGAGAAAAGTAAGCTCGGGATTAACTTTATTCACATGGTAAGTGAAATATATTCGAGCCCAAGAGCGAAGGTAGCTGTTAATGGCAATCCTACTGAAAATATTGAGATCCAGAGAGGCACACAACAGGGATGCCCTTTATCTCCACTACTTTTTAACTTATATATTGAACCCCTGGCATGCTCTATCAGAAATAATACTAACATCACACCTTTCAGATATTCACATTGGACAAGGAAAGTAGCACTCTACGCAGATGGCCTAATGGTGTTCACGGACAACTATAATTTCTCCAAGCTGGCGAATTATGAAGAAATGAACAAATTCGGTAAAGTTTCAGGATACCTAATAAATATCGACAAAACGGAGGTAATGAGGTGGCAACTCACAATTAACTTCACCTCTCTTGAAGGATAAAATACTTAGGAATCACCATAACACAAGACCTTGGAAAACTAGCAGAAACAAACCTTAGCCTAGCTATGAATGAAACGAAAAAGCTCCTTAAAATCTGGTCAGGCCTACCATTAAGCTTTTTAGGTAAATCCAATATAATTAAAATGTCAATTATTCCAAAATTCACTTATCTTTTCAATAACATTCCATTAGAATTTAAAAAGGAAGCCCTGAAAAAAATACAAGGAGAAATATCTAGCTTTATTTGGTCATCAAAGAGTACAAGAATCTCATGGAATAAACTCAGGAGAAAAAAGGAACAAGGGGGTATAGCAAGTCCGGATATATATGAATATTACAGATCCTTCCAATTTAAAAATGTCAGAGTCTTACTAAAAGCACATCAAGCATATCCAATATACTTGCAACACTTGACAAATGGTGAAGATCACTTCCTCTTCAAGTTTGGCCATCCGAAATTTTTCAAAAAAGTTAAATTAAAGGTTCTGAACAATGCCGTTAAGATCTGGAATCAAATAAGATCTGTTACACATATTCCATATTATAGTAATATGGCTCCAATATGGGATTCCCCAGGCACCCCTGACTGCTTAAAAGACTCTTTATCAAACCCACTTAGGCAAGCTGGAATTGAAAAATGGGGACAACTTCTATCTGGAAACTCTTTGTTATCATGGGAACATTTGGAAATACAGATCGTAAAATCTCGAAGTTTAAATATTATCAACTGAGCAGCTGGGTAAGCACCATTCCAAAGGGAGCCTCAGATCCGGAAAACCTAGAACCAGAGATGATGAGTGAAACGGTATTAAAAAAAGAAGTATCAAAATGGTATTGGGCATTAATTGAAACAGAAAAAGAAGACCCAACAATTGTTGAAAAAATATGGAAGAAAGACTTACAAAATGAAGTTTCAGACCTTTGTCAAATCTGACAAAAATCAGTAGAAAAATGTTGGTCTTGTGTAAAGGCCGCTCCATTAAAAAGGAACCACCTTTTCTCTACACATAGAGCGTACTGGACCCCAAAAAAATTATCAAAATTCAAAGGAGCTACAGTAAAATCGTGCAGCAAATGCGGAGAGGAAAAAGCGGATGATATACATATGTTTGGTGGGTGCCCTTCGCTCACACAATACTGGCAAGAAATTGGTAAGATTCTAACTGCAATACTGGCAACACCGATAACTGTGAGTATTATTTTAATTATTTTTGGGATACACTGTACTACTCAACCTAATCAGATTAAGTTAGATAAACATCAAGAAAACTTACTATTTGTTATGATCCTTTTAGCACGTAGAGAGATATGTATTAATTGGACAAAACCAGTTCCTCCAACACATGAAAGCTGGTTAAATACTGTAATAAGAATTAGTAGTTTAGATAGAAAAGGGAAACAAATCAAAAAGATGAAATACTGGGAGATCCTGGAAAATTACATCGAATCTAGACAATAATCTATAATCTCTCCTTGCCGGAGGTCCCTTTGCTTGTTTTTTTTTTCTTTTTCTTTTCTTTTTTCTTTTTCTTTTTGATTCCAATGATTAAGCGGACAATAATTCCTGGCATGACTTGAAGTCTGTCAAATATTTAAAGGGTCAGAGATCTTCCGAAACGAAGGAATTATTGAGTAAGATGGAGGTGTGCGGAGGAGAACTGATCAGATCAAGAACGAGGCATACCCCTTGTACCCCCCCGATAGACGATCAGGGGCAGCCTTTGTGAAACATCTTGTTTGGATACGGTTGGTCTCCCAAACGCTTTTCTTTCTTTTTGCATAACCCGCAATATGAGGATTTAAACAAAATTTAAAAAAAAAAATAAAAAAATCACAGAGACACGGGACACTTCCTTCGGCGTCAAAGATCGGCGTTTATTTACTGCAGGGATACATATTTTCGTCATAGCACAACATAGCGAACAAAAGGTTACAACTCAGTTCCCACAGTAAACTTCAAAAGGGTTGCTTTCATGTTTTCAGGAGCCCGGAACATAATTACAGTAACATCGCCGGTTCCCAACTGTAAAAGCACGTTATCCCACCAATAGGCACATTCCATTCTGGCTGTAAACGAGTTAAGGAAAGAGACAGAAACAGGTGCAAGGAAGACAAAGATAGACAACAGATTGGAAAAGGGTGTAGGGGGCAATATCGGAAGCATGATTGCAGGATCAAAGGATTCGTGCCTAATGCGTGCACGACTGAAACAATAGACCGGCACGGCAAGATGAGCCTCGAGCGGAGCCATCTGCCTTTGCCGTCTCATCCCCCTCGTCAAAAAGACACCCTCAAAGAAACACGTGTCTTCCGCAAGAGCTTGGGAATCCCAGGGTCACGAAGCGGACAGTGTCCGTTCGCTGACTACTTGAGGGCAAGAGACAAAATGGATGCTGTATCTAAAATGGAACCCGTGGGTTCAGATGGAGAAACCCACGAATGAGACGAACAGTGCAAAATAGTGTAGCGAAAACGCGTACACCCACTAAACTCGTCATTTGCGGTTCATAGATACCAAACCCGTCCATATTCAAACAAGTCAAAAACGCCATTACGATTCTCACGGAACCTCAGACGCTCCTTTTGCCCTCATGTAGGCAAGCACTAGTCGATATCAGAATCGATCTCGATATTCATCAGATCGTTTAGATGTTGCTGTAACATTATTCTATCCATCAATGCTTCTTTGGTAACGGATGGCCGTCTTATACACGTTGTAGCACAGAGGCCACATAAGACAGGACCACACTGCACGCAAAGACAACACGTGAACAGAAACGCCACAACAACCCCGACGATCACCAGAATCTTCCAACCCCAAGTCGACATCAGGCCCCAAAACCATCCAAGTAGTGTCCAATCACCTACGTCCACATGTATGGACTCGGAGATCTTATGCAACTTCGAGATGGCTTGACATACAGTTGGAGCGTTATCAGGAATGAAAACACAGCAGCTCGAATGGATCACCTTGCACACACCACCTCTATCTGTGAGAACAACGTCTAGAACCATACGGTTCTGCAACGTCATAAGTCTATCCGCCTGAAGCTCTGCTGTCAGATTACCAAGAGCACTTGCAGTTATGTTAGCAGTTGATTCCACCACACGAGTCAACTGTCTCAGGTTCCTACTATTAACCATAGGTCCCCAAAATGGCAGGAAACCCTTAAAGAAGTCTCCTGCTTCTTGACCGGCAGTGTCCTCTTGGCTAACAACGCCTCTCACAACTCTAGTTTTGTGATAGTCTGAGGCGACTGTGAAAGTCGGTGGCAAAAGATTCGCAATATAACAGGTGCCTGAGAAGTCACGAGGCAACCACGTATATTCGCAATCATAACATACAAAGTAGGTACCCTTGGCAGTCAGGAAAACAGGGGAAGAGAGCATCGGTAACACATACGTTTCAGTACAAGCACTCTTCCCGAGCTGAGCTCTCGGATTTCGACCAAGACCTTGCAAGCAGAAATTACCGAGGTGGGGTACGATCCAGATTGGAGACGAGCTCTTAAGCTGTCTATCACCCACTGACATACTATACTCAGCCTCACTCAGATCCTTGTATGCTCGCACCTCTTCCTCCGGGATAAGCGATTCATCAAAAATATCTCTATCTAAGTCAGCAATCGCTATTGCCAAAGTCTTGTGGTACGGGCCGGGACCAAGATCTGCAGAGCGTGGCTCTCGATGGGGGTAGGAATCTAGTGCACTACGGAACATAGTTTGGAATGCCCGAGCTGAACCCTGGGAGCTGTAAGGAAGAACCAAATACGGAATACCTTTATCCATGGTATGTGGCATTAACCCACACACCCAACAGTTAGTAGTATTCATCACCAACTGATGCTGATGTAAAAGCTGGACAAAGGAGTTGTTCATGAATTCCGCACGTCTAACCTGTTCATGTTGGGGCAGAAGATGAAAGGAATGTGGAGAAACAGTGGGAACAGAATTCCGTTCAGGAGGAGAAGAAGTAGGTAAAGTGGAAGGCAATAACGACTGTATTCCAAAATACACTCCACCCACCAATAGCATAGAAACAGTTAGAAACAGCAAGAATACCTGAAACAGAAAGCATTTTGTTTGTAAAACCTTATCCAATTTTGATCTTTGCACCAACATCCTCTCTACTTCTGACAGCTTAGAGAACTCCATCCTCTAAAAACCGTCCGTAAAGTTCTTGACGCACTTCGTTCTGAGTAGCGATTATCAATCCCCAGGAGTTCCCAGGAATCGACAAAAGTAACCGACCTAGTGTCAGGAACCTGCTAAACAGAAGGAAGTACCCGCACGGCCCTAGGGTCAACCCGGATGAAAGGTTTTCTTAAACAAACATTCAATGTAATACAAGTCTCCTAGCTGTACAAAAAGAGGAACATACGTGAAAAAGAACTCAAAAATCAATAAAAGATGCAATTGTTAATTTAAAAAAACAAAAAGGGATTTTTTTATTAGTCTTTGTCACGTGAACGAAGAAAATATCGACTTCTTCCAGGTCGAGTTTGCTCTTCAAATAACTGCTCAGAGTGCAAAACAGTGTTCGATCGTTCAGATGACAGTTCAGAGCTTGAATTCTCCAATGCTGACGATTCAACAGGTGTATCTGGCTGCGCTAAATTGCTTTCTACAGGTTGAGCATCACTGAACGGCACATAACGTAGAGGGGTCTCGGCTCCCGTTGCGGCAATTCAGGGTTCTGACCCAGTTATCTGCTGGCAAAGGGATCGGGACTTTCTTGGTGTGGGTGGCATGCACCCAGTTCTTCCTGCCTTCCAACCGAACTACAGTCCTTGTCACCAGCAGAACTTGAAGGGGTTCCACAAATCTTGGCTCAAGATTACGCTTTCTCCCAAAGTTGCGGGTGACTACCCAGTCACCCGGTTGGAGCCGATGTCCAGGACCCTCTGTCTGTGCCGGTAGAGCTTCAAAGACCTGTTGATGAATTAACCTCAATTTAGTAGTCAGATAATAAAGATAATCAATCAACATTGTATATTCGAGGCTATCAAATGCCTTAGGCCTCGGAACTCCCCAAATGTTCGCAGGACGGCCGAACACAATCTCATATGGGCTAAGCCCTACTCGAGAGTGCACAGTCGCCCTGGTCGACAAGAGAGCTAGAGGCAGGGCATCGGGCCATGACAGACCTGTCGTCGCTTGAATCTTAGCAAGTTTTAGTTTAAGAGTGCCATTGTACCCTTCCACTAAACCTGCTGACTGGGGATGATTGGCGCTATGGAATTTCTGCCGTATTCCAAGGCCTTTACACACACTCTTCATCACACTCCCCACAAACTCACTTCCGTTATCCGACCATACGATCCGTGGCATTCCATACCGAGGAAAGTATTCCTTCAGTAGGACTTTCGCTGTGGACAGGGCAGTATTATCTTTAAGAGGATAGGCCTCAATCCATCTGGAGAACGCGCAAACCACAACCAAAACATATTTCAGGTTATTGCATCTCTCCATATGGATGAAGTCCAATTGAATAACCTCAAAGGGACATGTAGGAGGAGCAAAATGAGCAGGTGGGGTGGGGGTGCCCTTGCCAGGATTATACATCATACATACCATACAATTCTTAACCACTCTCTCAGCACACTTAGCAATACCGTCATTCTTCCATACAGGAGACAACAACTTACATATACCTTTCGCGCTAATATGTGACAAGCCGTGAGCCATAGTCACAACGGCTAGCACATTTGCATCAGGTAACATCCACCTCTGACATTCTGACAAATCAACCCAACATCCATGCGCATCTAACTTTCCCGTGCTTTCTTTCCACTTAGTCTTTTCAGCTTCGGTGGCCTCATTCTGAATCGCTTTCACGCTCTCAACAGTGTCCTCACACATACCAGTCTCCGCCGGCCACCTCACTGAACTCGTAACGTACATTCGAGTTGCAAGATTCTTAGCTGTTTCCTTAGCAATCTCATCCGCAAACGCGTTACCACGACCAACATCACCCGTAACCTTTCGGTGCGCGCTACATTTAATGATTGCCACCTGCAGAGGCAATGTAAGTGCGTCCAAAAGATCATCCACGAGCTGTCCGTGTTGGATCTTCGTACCATGCGATGTCATAAATCCTCTTTCTCTCCACAATCGACCAAAGCTATGTGCAACGCCAAATGCATATTGACTATCAGTAAACACATTCACTCGCTTCCCTTTAGACAAAACACACGCTCTCGTTAACGCAATCAACTCTGCCACTTGCGCTGAATTCTGACTCAATCTCGCATTTCCACAACCGTACTCAACGTCACTACAGCATACGCGGTCATCACATCAGCATTCGGCAACTTGAAACATGAACCATCAACATACAGAGTACCATCGGGATCTGCCAATGGAGTGTTTTTTAGGTCAACACGACCCTTCGTTTCTTCTTCAGTTCTTAAATAACAGTCATGTGGTGGTACATCATCTGATCCCATATTAATCGGCAACAATGTCGCCGGATTCAGCACATTACAACGCTTTATTTGGATATGACTTGCCAAAAGTGTCAACTCGTAACCAGACAACCTTGCGCTCGTCAAGTGTTGAGTTTTTGTTCGATTCAAGAGAGTGTCAACTGCATGCGGAACCATCACCGTAAGCATATTATTCATGACCAGGCCGGCAGATTGCCGAATGGACACCGCAGCTGCCGCTGTCGCTCTTAGACAACTCTGCAATGCTCTAGCTACTGGGTCCAAGGTCGAGGAAAAATATGCACATGGACGCTGCTTACTGCCAAATTGTTGCGTCAAAACACTCAACGCACAACCTTCTCTCTCGTGAACGTATAGTGTAAACGGCTTACTGTAGTCAGGAGTACCTAACACAGGAGCCGAACACAACGCATTACGCAATTCAGAAAAACTTTTCTGACACTCTTCAGTCCATGGCAAAGGAGTCGGAACATCCTTGCACGTGAGAGCTAACAATGGCTTTGCTAGCAATGAAAAATTTGGAATCCATTGCCTGCAGTATGACGTGATACCTAGAAAGGCACGCACATCTCTCTGAGTTGTTGGCACAGTCATTCGAGCAATCGCTGCAATTCTTTCTGGGGTCAACCTCCTTCCCTCCTTTGACAATAAGTGACCAAAATAGGTTACTTCTTGACAACAATACTGTAGCTTAGAAGGTGTCACCTTGTGATGTAAATCACATAGATGCTGTAACAACGATACTGTAGCAGTTTTGCAAATCTGCTTAGTGTCAGCAGCCACTAACAGGTCATCAACGTACTGAATCAAGGCCGCACCAGCCGGTAATACAAATGCGTCAAGTTGACTCTTAAGAGCTTGGCTGTAGATCGATGGACTCTCACAGTAGCCCTGAGGAGCACGTTTAAACCTAAAGCTGTGACCACCTAATGAGAAGCCGAATAGATCTCTGCTTTCCTCAGCAATCGGAATACTAAAGAAAGCATTCTTCAGATCGATTACCGACACCAAGAGGCAGAGGCTGGAATCAGAGTCAGCAAAGCTGTAATGTCAGGCACCACAGGAAATTGTGGAATCACAATTTTATTTACCTCTCTCAAATCAATGACAAAACGGTACACAGGAGGTTTGGATGGATCAGTTCGTTTCAAAATAGGTAACACAGGACTATTACACACATTTCCCAGAGTTTCCTCAATAGCATCCTTCTTGATCCAGTCATAAATGATCGCTAATAGCGCTCGTTCACCATCAAGAGAGATACGATACTGGGGGATACGTGGTAAACGTACATTCGATTTCAATTGGACAACATAAGGTGATATGTCCAGCAGGCCCACGTCATTAGAACCCGTTGCCCACAAAGACACAGGAAGAGAACTCAATTCCGTTGGGAGCTTATCAGTTGACAAATACATAGGAGAGATCACTCTCTGACCCAATGTAAGCTCCACTCCCGCAGGAGAACAGTACAGAGTCGCATATAACCGTTTCAACAAATCCAGGCCCAAAAGATTCTAACCACAACCAGTAGTTAAAATCAAAGGAGCTTCTAGCTCACACGGCCCAATTGTAAGGGGCAAAGGACTAGAAACCGGATTGCTAACGGGGGCGCCTGAGAATCCAATGGAAACATTCGTTAAGCCAGACAAAGGTGCGCCAGGGAGTTCCGAATGCATGATAGAACTTTTCGCTGCACCAGTGTCCAACAGAAAAGGCTCAACTACGCCCGATGTGGCAACTGCGACGTAAGGCCCTCTCTGATCAACCGGAACTGACACTACTCCCTCTCTTTGTCTGTGGCTGTCCTAGTAATTACCGTCAGCATCAATATCATGCTCAACGTAATAGTCGTTCACATTATACTGTGCAGATCTACCAGACGATGAATCGCGCTGATCAAAGCAATTGTTCAAGTCTGATGAAGTAGTAGAACGCTCATTCTGATTTTGAGAGACACCGCGACCTCTCCCGCGAGATGCCTGTTGAGGACCACTACGACCTCCTCGAGCCGAAACACCATTATTTCGATCACGTAAAACCGGACAATTAAACTTCAAATGGCCCTCACCCCTACAATATGCACATTGATTATACCCAAGCATAGATCGTGGTGTAGAGGAGTCAGTACGCGACTGCAACCTAGAAGACTGTGATTGTGATCGATTTTGCTGTTGTGAGTCATTTTGATTTGAGCGCGGAGGATATGCTTGCTGCAACAAAACCTTGGTTTTAAGATCCTTCGTTTTCTTATCTGCACGATCACTTTCTTCCTTTTCTCTATTTTCGTAGTATTGAGCCGTGGCTAATATTTGAGCAGCAGTAGAAACAGCCCACGAACTTTCGGAATTTTTCAATTTGTTGCTTAGCTCAGGCAACAAATTCGACACAAATTTATCAACAAACAGTCGCTGACCTCCCTCAGTGCTCATATCCTGACCACTGTGATCGATAAATGCCTCCTCAAATCTGGTAAATAAATCAGTGACACTCTCGTCTTTTGTCTGCTTGCACGCAGACAGTTTATCCCAGTTCACTCTCATTGCTGGCATAAGTGTCTTCATTAGTGTAATGATCCTTTGAGGCAGATTCGTAATGATCTGTTCAGGCTTAGCCCCACCAACTTGTCGTCCGTCAGCCGCCGCAAGAGCAGCCCAATCACCACCTAACTCAGCTACGTGATTCTCTTGACGGATTTTTGCCCAAATTGGTTGAGGTACTACGTTGCCAAACAACATGTCAATATCGGCAAGGTTCATAATAGTAGCATCCACAAGTTGGGATAACTGCTTATAATAACCTGCCAGATTTTTCCGGGGGTCAGGCAAAGATTGTTTCACCTGCAAAACTTCTGATCGCTTCCATGGGAGGTGTATCCAAACTCTCTGGAAGTGTGGTAAAATTGCAGTATTAGCAGCAGGATTACCTGGCATCCACACTGGGGGAACTTCTCGCATGGGATACTGACCAGGCTGTGCTTCCCACTCCTCAGTGTCGTCATTGAACAATACTCGAGGATGCACTATAGATCGAAAAGCTAACAGATGCTCCAAAGCACGTCGGACATTACCACCCACAATCATACCGTTCGAAAACTGATTCTGGAGTTCAGTCATCTCGGGCGGTACATTGTCTACCTCATCATTATCCCACTCCTCTCTTAAGGATTTACACATTTCCTCAAACACGAATCTTTGTGTGGGTTCATTAAACTGAGAGAACGTGTCGAAAACTATGCGCGGGGTGTACTTAACAGGATGTCTAATCCATTTACTCGTCATTTTCACTAATGTCTCACTCTCCCTACCACCAGGAATTTGACTTCGTCTCTAAGAGACGTCAGAAACATCGGACCCAAGTATTGGTCCAATTGGAGAGTAAAGATTAGCCACAGCATTAGGTATGCGACTACGGACAGAAGGAGAAGAGGAGAGAAGTACAGGGGCAACAACATGAGGACTGAACGTAGGAGCAGTAGAAGTAGCCAAGATAGCAGAAGTAGCAGGAACAATAGACTGAGAAGGTATAGGCAATGGAACACTAGGAAGAAGGGCAGGTAAAGGAACAGGGACAACTTGAGGAATAAGTGGATTCGGAAGGACAGGACCAACGGCAGGCTGACCAGCAGCTGCCGGAACAACAGGTTGAGGGGCAGGAGGAACCACAGGAACTGTAGTATCCTGTGCATATGGAGGTGGTGATTTCAGTAGATAGGACAGCAAAGGATCCTCTACCGATTCCTCTCCCTTCTTATCAGAACTTGACGGTAAAACAGGATAACATTTATCCACCGCCATATGATGCAGTCTAGCAAAAACTTCCTTTTCCTTCTCGTCTTTGTCTCGCTGATACTGTTCTGCATTTTTCATCACCGTAATGATACCTTCTCTCTTATTTTTCTTAATCTGTTTGATTTCTTTCTACTTGGCCTCTTTGCGCCATAACCGAAAGGAATCAAACAAGGCCGGCCTAGCTTTCTTTTTAAACAATTTTGCTTCAAGATTATCTAAAATTGCAGTTTCGAAACTACCATGAGGTGGCCAACTAAGGACACCATCATCTTTAGTGTAACGGATCCAATAATGATTATATACGATAGGACCCACTCCGTGGCGACTATAGAGCTCATAAATCGGAGTCCCAACTGGAGGTATCGGACTTGAGTCCTCCAACCGGGAATCCGTACCGCAACATTTAAGGAAACCAAACAAAGTACTACGGCCAGGCATCGTGCACACTAGCTGAGTTTACAAACTTCAAGGGTTATCGAATTACGATGTCCTCGCAAAAATGCAAGACCCTCGGTTTTTGGCAATTGCAATCGTCAAATAAAAACCCAACAACTAAGAACCAACAACTAAGAACCACAAATGCAATGGAACCATGCAAACAACCAAGTTTCAACAACAACAACCAAGGTTTCTGGGAGCGACCCACGAATACTTAACTGAAAGAACAATGGCGTCACCAGGAAGGCCCGTCTATCGTCTCGCCGTACAAAGGACTACGCCGGGCGTCAAAACAGGTCGACAGTCAGGGCATCAGTCCGTCGCAGCCGTCAGGAGGCGGGAATCTTCGCGGGAAAAGTCTTCGGACCACTTATTTCGCAACAGGATCGATGAAGCGGGGTGCACCTTCCCTCGGAGATTTCACACGAAGTTCCTCACGATTGTCGGGCTTTGGAGCGGTACCACTGATGTCGCCCCACGAGGGGCGCCAACTGAAGGACTGGGCTATTCTAAGGCCCAGCGGTGCCAGGGGACAACACCTGAAACCTTCGTGGGTTACCTGTTCTGGCATACAAATCACAGAGACACGGGACACTTCCTTCGGCATCAAAGATCGGCGTTTATTTACTGCAGGGATACAGAAATCGCAAGAAGTACACAACGTGTAGGTTCTGAGAGACTGCTTCAAATTGCAACAGTGGATCGCTCCTTTTATACATATTTTCGTCATAGCACAACATAGCGAACAAAAGGTTACAACTCAGTTCCCACAGTAAACTTCAAAAGGGTTGCTTTCATGTTTTCAGGAGCCCAAACATAATTACAGTAACATCGCCGGTTCCCAACTGTAAAAGCATGTTATCCCACCATTAGGCACATTCCATTCCAGCTGTAAACGAGTTAAGGAAAGAGACAGAAACAGGTGCAAGGAAGACAAAGATAGACAACAGATTGGAAAAGGGTGTAGGGGGCAATATCGGAAGCATGATTGCAGGATCAAAGGATTCGTGCCTAATGCGTGCATGACTGAAACAATAGACCGGCACAGCAAGATGAGCCTCGAGCGGAGCCATCTGCCTTTGCTGTGTCATCCACCTCGTCATAAAGACACCCTCAAAGAAACACGTGTCTTCCGCAAGAGCTTGGGAATCCCAGGGTCACGAAGCGGACAGTGTCCGTTCGCTGACTACTTGAGGGCAAGAGACAAAATGGATGCTGTATCTAAAATGGAACCCGTGGGTTCAGATGGAGAAACCCACGAATGAGACGAACAGTGCAAAGTAGTGTAGCGAAAACGTGTACACCCACTAAACTCGTCATTTGCTGTTCATAGATACCAAACTCGTCCATATTCAAACAAGTCAAAAACGGCAATACGATTCTCATGGAACCTCACCCAGAGTGAAGTCCCTGTGCCTCGTTTAGAAGGCGGCCATCTTAGAATATGAACGGTGATGTAGTGGCCTAACAGGTCATATACCATTATATATAAAGGTTTAATTATGTTGCAAAAAATGTATCCTATATTTGTGAGAAGAGAATATAGTGTTTTTTTACACAGGAGAATTGGATCGTATAGTTGAAAAAGTGCAAGATAGCATCCTATATATTAAGGCCAGTAGTCTTTGTATTATCTATTCCAGTAAGGATACAGTAAAATTCCAGAGAGAACAAAATAGTAATGTATAAAAAGGGGTATATATAGATAGGTGAGTAATTGAAACTATTGAGTAGAGGTTGAAAGAGGAAGATAGATAGAGCGCGTAATACATTTATAAATAACAATCTTTGATAGATATTAGCGTGTTTGATATTATCAAATTAGTGAAATGTATATTATCACAATGAGATCATCCATACAGATGCAATGAATACATGTGTTAGACCCATATCAAAGCTGCAAATGGAGTTTCCTTGCAGCTGCCTGCTCATTATTGTCCAGAGAGTGCTCTAACCCAGAGCTATCTTTCCATTGAAGGAAAGCCGAAGTTTGGGCCAAAGTTAAAGTTCAAACTTGTGGCAGGCATGCAACAAATTTAGCTTCTATTGCCAATAGGTAATCTTTGCTTAGGTCTTAAATATTTCACTAGAGTCACAGGGGACATCCAACTATTGCCTTAGGCTAATTAATGAAAGGGCAACCCTAACATACTTGATATCAGTTGCACCCATACTGCATAAAATGTCCTGCAAGCCTGCCTGATAGGAAACCAGTTCCATAGTGGACCAGGACCACTTCCAATATCATATGGGCTTAAGGAGGACCACATTGGTTAAGTTTTCTTTGCCCCATGTCTCACCTTTAGGAAAGCAATGGGTTACTGATGGCAAGCCTGTTGGTTCTTGAACAAAACTATTTTCAACAAGCCGAAGAAAAGAGACATCCCTGTGCCCCCAAAGCTCTGCTCCATAGAGAGCTTGATGGTTGAAACCTTGCAATGCCTTGGAAATAGGTCAAAAAGGAGAGCCCTTTTGCAATTTTATAATACCCCTGAGGTTTGCTCAAGCCTTGGCCTGCTTCAAGTTGTGTGTGTGATTGCCAATTGATGTGCTCATTGACGATTATTCCCAAATATTCAAACATGCTCCAGGTGAGACCCTCTAAGGAAAGGGTTGGACCGTCTAGTACTACAGGGATTGAGTACCATAAATGTAGTTTTGGTGATGCTTATGTCTAGGTCTCTAAGAGTACAAAAAAATATCAAATCTGTCCAAGTTCATTTGTAGGCCATGGGGGACTTCGAAATAAGCAGCGAATCATCTGCAAACATCAGGGCTCGTATCCCGGTGTTTGCAAGGCACGGAGCATCGGAATCACCACAGTCCACAAAAGTTTCTAGATCATTGCTGAAGAAGGAAAAGATGGTTGGGGCAAGAACACACCCCTGCTCATCCCCCAATTTATCTGGCACCTGCCATAGTTTAGGATGGAGAACCAAATCGAAAGCAGATTTAAAATTAACAAATGCAATATAGAGCCGTCCCTGCCCCAATAACATTTCCAATAAAGGAGCTAAACCTGGAGCACCTGATCCAATATGCTAATCCGCTCTCTAAACCCTGCCTGCAAAAGTGTAAGTATCTGAGACATAGTCATCCACTCTAGAAGCATATTCAGCACAAACCTTGCAAAAGGTTTTTGTGTGCAATTTAGATGTAAATATGAGATTTTGGGTAAAAAATATAGAAAGGTTTAAACATATACTGATGCATCAGTTTTATCAATTATTGACAAGTGTATAACTTATCTTTTTGGTTATTTTGTATTTTTTCAGGAGAAAATGGAAACTTGTCTCTGAGGAAATAACTATTGGCTTACATAAGCAGCAAAGAAGAGGCATGTTAAGGCAAACAGGTTTATTGTGTTGTTAAGCAATAACTACCTCATCAGGCACAGTGTCCTAAGGTTGGAAGGATGTGGAGGCCCCTGCACAGTTGAGTAGTTCAGTAGCTCAAGCTAATTCTGCACACGCTAAACTTTGCAAACTATAATTCATAGATATGCTGCTTTGCTGTGAATTTATTGCTACCTAGCCTGCCATCACATACCAAGAAATTGAAGATTCTTTGGCAGGCTAAGGTGGCTAAAATACTAGAAAATAAGTTGTACCAAGATCAACTTTCGGTAGGCAAAAGAAGGAAAAAAGGGTGTGTGTATAGCAGCTGCTTATGAGAGTAAGACAAAAATGTTATGTATGTATATTAAAGTTGTTTGATGTCTTTGTATTATAGTTGTTCATATGGTTTGTTAAATAGTTGTTGGATGTCTTTCTTTAATACTTTCAAGTAAATTCAAGTTTATTGAAGTATTGCTATATTCTTTAAAGCTGGCAGTTCTACTTTGGGGGGCTGTGAATATGCTACTACATGTATATGCATATCGATGGCACTATGCACATCTTTTATCCTACAGAGATTTGGTAATGGAGAGCCCAATTATTTTGCTATGCAGCTATGGTTACTTGTCATGCAACAGTGAGATGTTCCTACAGAGATTAGTAGCTGTGCATGCTTTGGCATAGGGAGCTCTGATACGAGAGAGGTCTTATACAGAGGAAAGTGCATCTTTATTTTCTAATACACACTGTTATCCGCTGCTGTGCACACCCTATTACATATGGGGGTTACCATTGGGCAGTGCCTGAAACACAGGTGAGTATGGTTCCACAAGCAAATATGGACACCAGCTGTCTAACACGCAGTTCTCAAGAGAGAGGGTACTCCATTTTATACTCTACGATGGACCTTCATCAGTATGAAGAGATACATGTGCAGAGAGAAGACTTTCAACCCATAGCCTGCTTTACCATATGTTACTCTGGTGCTTTCAATTCGTAGTCTCTGTTGGTGTTATGCAAAACAGACTTCTAAACATTTAGGTAACTTCAACTCCATATGTTACATGTACATCCGTCATTCTGGGGAGAACTGTGAGCAGAGAGGAAAGCCACTTTTCACACCCTAATTTGCACATCTGCCATCCGAGAGACAGGTCACAGGAGAGAGGCCTTTCTTTCCCCACTCTATACTATGCAGAGTTGTCATGCAAGACAGTTGTGTCAGGAAACAGGGTAATGTCTCCCCACTGCCTACTATGTATAGAGTTGTGTTAGGAAACAGGATAGTTCTCCCCACTGCCTACTATGTGTATGTGTCATCATGAGAGGAGGTATGAGTAAAGAGATTTCTCAAACCCTACAACAAACACCTCTCAGCCTGGTAAGATGTTTTAGCAGACAGACTGCTTCCGTCCGAGACTGTTTTCTAAGGAGAGGTGTCAGCAGAGAGGCCACTGCTTCACTATGCTGTACTGCATATTCCTGTTGTCCTGGAGATAGGTGTTAGAGTAGAAGACAATGTTTCCCTACAATCTACTGTATATGTCTAAAATGCTGGGGAGAACTCTAAGAGGACAAGGAAATCCATTCCCACATGCTAATATATACGGTTATTACCCTGGGGAAAGGTTTCAGAGGGGAAGCTAGTACTTGTTATACATACTATTGAATAGTGAGGTCTTACATGTGAGGTGAGTACCTTCCCCACCCTACTATGCTTTCTACTGAGCCTGAGGAAAGTTTTGTTTAGAGAAGTAGTGTCTGCTCACACCCTACTCTACACACTGATTACCTTCATGCAAGGTATCAGTGGAAAGCCTGTCTCTCGCCATAGTCTAGAAGTAGGGATTATGAGGGATAAGTATCATAACTAAGAAAAATACAAATTCTTCCCTTAAAGTTATTTTACTATCTCGCGAGCGTAGATTATATTAAACAAAAAAGAGGAGTACCGAAGCTCTGGTGCATATAAATTCTACATTTCACACCAGAAAATGTATAGGGTAGCTCTGAAGAGAGCTTTTCTGACTAAAATTTTAAGTAACTGTATTTTCTGTGTTTTTTTAATAATATTTAAGTTTTACATTTTTTATGGTACAACAAAAAAGAAACTGGGAGTAAACAAACAATGATAAGAAAAATATTTTAAAAAATGTACAAATATAAATTTTACTGTCCAGATAGGCATTTATGATCTTGGACAAGCTGGTCCTGTGCACCCTGCTTGTCTCAGAAGAAAATATTATCCCCTTACATATGCAGCAATAAAGGGCTTTATTTAGGTGGGGCACTTGTGCAGGCACAGTGTCATCAGGTTCAAAAGAGTGAGATGCCCCTGGGGAGTTATCAAGCTCTTTAGCATAGACTAACTCAGCCAGAGCAAGGCATTGATAGCTTCCAAATGTCGCTACATGCCTGGGTGACTCATGCTATATTGCTTGTTCCAGCTGTCTTTACAAACTCATTTTTACATATTTTACATACATACATACATATTTTGACATATTTTGCAGATATGGTTTTCCCGCCTGGACTCATTAAAAAAATTGTACACCAACGGCTGCTTGGGTGGCTGAGTTGTTCAAACAGCACTAGGCTGTTCATCTGAATCTGAAATTGACATTCTAGAAACAGAAAATCTGCAATGTCAGAGAAGTAGCCAAAAAGGTCTAACCATAGCAAAAGCAAAACCTATTAGCCAAATGAAGCAACAAGGAAGGAATATGTCTTTTCTAAAGAAAGATATCCATATAAACCAATCATAATCCACTTTGGGATGTCTTTCTCTCCCAAACGTCCTGCGGGTGTCTCGCAAGAGGCTTGTGAGATCGTAAAAAATTGGACTTTTATTATATATTTCCTATACAACAATACAGTAACAGTTTTTCTACCATAAACAGCACTTCTTATGTCTCATTTCCTTTAAAACTACAAAAATACACTGTTATGAATTTAATTCCAAATGTATGATCTCACGATTGGATTGCAAGAGGAAGAATAGCCCCTTTGTAGTCCATGCAGGGCATTGCGTGTTCAAATCCCATGATCGTCTCCCAAGAGCTGTAAGTAAACATAATAATTAATACAATATACATACTGTATTGACTCAATTGTTGAAGATTAGCATTCAATATTAACTCACCACATCAAAAAAAACTCTGTATTATAGATTAGAATGAAATATATAACTGTAAGATCTTTCGAGTCTCCCATGACCCACCTGCGAGAGCACTTACACACCTTAAAAGTGGATGTACATAGTTAACACACATTGTTTACAGTACAGTAACAATTGATTTGTTTTTTTTAAATGTAGATATGAAGTTTTATAGAAAAATAGACTATGCTGGGAACATTTCTCAATATGTGATATACGGGAGACATCATTACAACGCATGCATTAAAACGCAATGCCATTACAACGCAACTATTACAATGCAGATACCTTTACATCGCAAGTTATTACAATGCATGCTATTACAACACGTATACTTTTACATCACAAGTTATTACAATGCATGGTAAGTATAGGATGGTACGTTTTTCTTTTGTTGTAATTGGTTTGGATAATTTAATACTCAGGTATTCATATTAATACCTATTTAAATTAATATTTTAAAATGAATAATACAGGATTAGGTAAAATATTTTCTATTTATTCATATGAGTACAAATATTTGTTTGAGAAATTAATACTCAGGTAATAATATGTAGCATTTGAAATTAATACAGCATAACAATTAATACTACAGTATTAATATTGTATATCGAAAAACATTCCGGATTAAAAATTAATACACGGGTATTAATACTCATAAAACCACATTCATGCTAACTGAAAATTAAGTACTGTAATTTAATAATTGTAATAAATATGGTTAATTTTTAAACACATTATTACATTTAAAAAAATGATATTTAAAAATTATACATGATTTTAAAATAATTGTAATCTCTGGTATTTATATTAATTGTATATGTGCATTAGTAGAAAAAATTGAAGTCATGAAATAAATAGGAAAAATATTATGTTAATGTACAATTAATTTTAAAAGTATTAATTTTAAGTTTTGAAAAATATATTATTATTAAAATCAAGAAATATTTAACACAAAAAAACTCAGGTATTAAAAATAATACTTCAGGTTAAGTAGTTCTGATAAAAATTATTAAGATGTGTTAATATGGCAATATAAATAGCTTAGGGGTAAATTATTATATTAAAAATATTCAATAATATACATTTAAAAAATATATTTTTAATAAAATGTATATTATGTAAAAAATAATTAGCAATTTAAAACACATTAACACATAAAATGCCATGAAGAAAATAATACAAGGCATGGGGTCGATTCCGATTCGGAAAACTATTCCGTACGACAATTCGAATTCATAGCCCTTTCCGTACGAATCGTACAAATCCGTCCGAATCGCGTAGTACGATCCATAGGAAATAAATACGTCCGATTCTTTGCGAACCGTACAAAAAGCAATGGAAAACCCATACGATACAGACCCTAAAAGTGAACCGTACGATTCGTAAACATGCTGTAGGACCCGACAAGTACCATCCAGACCGGATATCAGAATGCGATTCGTACCAAAAACGACACGTATGAGCTTCGATTTGTACGGTAAACGTTGCGTATGAGCGAGCCACAAAATCTAATACGAGACAAACCCACACAGAACGAAGCGCATGCGAACCCTGTGAAACAGCACAAGGAGGTAGAAAACGACCCGTACCGCGAGAACGTCGCATTGGACACACAAATAAACAGAAGCAAATACAAGTAAACGAGCCATACTGAACCACGCGGACACTGTAAAACAGCACAAGGAGGGTGAAAACGACTCACACAACACCACAAAACACGTCTCCAGTGTACAAACCATGGAAATTAATATCCTTGGCAGATCCTAACAGGCAAACAGAGGGGCTAACTCAGAACCACCCCTTATAACACATCCATCAAAAATTCAAACTAAGCCGCACCCACAAATGGACCAATAAAAAGGGCCCACACACACAAACCATGATCTTTTGCAACATACCCAATTAGCAAGAGACACTGACAACACACCATCAACTGCACACATCCACCTTCACACATACCCCCGAATCACATTCAGACCCACGCACCCCATTCACATTCAGACCCACACACCCCCATTCACATTGAGACCCAGACACCCACATCTATACACACCGTCACCCCACACCATGTCTGCACAGATGTATCTAAAGTTCACAAAGGAGGAGATGGAGATCCTTGTAGATGAAGTCATCAGAGTCGAGCCACAGCTGTTTGGTGCACTGGTCACAACTGTGGGAGAGGATAGTAAATAGGGTGAATGCTGTTGCACCCATCAGATGCACAAGGAAGGAGGGCCAGGCCAGGTAGTACGATCTGCGGAGGATGATCAAGTGGAAAATGGACGAAGAGTACGTACAGAGCCAGCACACTGGAGATGGTGGTCCCCGCAGACTAGTACAGCACCAGCTCTGGGAGGAGAAGGTGATGGCCCTGCTACCACCGATGGGTGTACATGGAATTGAAGGAGTCGTAGAGCCTGGTGAGTACACAAACAAATCATGTAACATGGGGGTAATTGCATCCACACCCCAAGTACAAAAAATGCCTGCACCAACACCCAAGCGCCCACTGCCCACAACTACATCCAAAAACAATGCTATTGCCACTAACATGTGGATGCCCCATTGAGAAAGCAAGGCCATGCTATGTCCCATGCTACAGGAAGCACAGACCCGAAAATGGACGTCCGGTATGCTGGGAGGGTGGGTGTCTCAAAATGCATTGTCGGACTCCGAATCTGACCCAATTGCATGGGTGTCCGCAGGGGGGGGGCAAGGGAGGCTCTTGCCCCCCTGGATCGCCAGTGCATCTGGTGTGGGTCCAGTCAGGGCCGGACCTAGTCCATCATGCTTTTGAAATGGTGACATTGTTCCAGGTGGCAGCCCCCTCCATTGGGTGGGAAGGGTGCAAGGGGGTGTCTGAGAAGAGTTCAAGGCAGAGGGTGGGAAGGGTGCGAGGGGGAGGGGAGAAGTGTGCAAGGCAGAGGGGAGAAGGGTACAAGGGGGAGGGGGAGAAGGGTACAAGGGGGAGTGCGAGAAGGGTGCAAGGGGGAGGACGAGAAGGGTGCAAGGCAGAGGGGAGAAGGGTGCAAGGGGGAGCATGAGAAGGGTGGAAGGGGGAGGGCAAGAAGGGTGCAAGGGGGAGGGCGATAAGAGAGCAAGGCAGAGGGGGAAGGGTGCAAGGGGGAAGGTGAGAAGGGTGCAAGGCAGAGGGGAGAAGGGTGCAAGGGGGAGGGGGAGAAGGGTGCAAGGGGGAGTGCGAGAAGGGTGCAAGGGGGAGGGCGAGAAGGGTGCAAGGGGGAGGGCGAGAAGGGTGCAAGAGGGAGGGTGAGAAGGGTTCAAGGGGGAGGGCGAGAAGGGTGCAAGGCAGAGGGGAGAAGGGTACATGGGGAGGGCAAGAAGGGTGCAAGGGGGAGGGCTAGATGGGTGCAAGGCAGAGGGGAGAAGGGTGCAAGGGGAGGGCGAGAAGGGTACAAGGGAGAGGGCAAGAAGGGTGCAAGGGGGAAGGCGAGGAGGGTGCAAGGCAGTAGGGAGAAGGGTGCAAGGGGGATGGTGATGAAGTTGAAAATTTGCCCACCCCTAATAACATATCTGTGGACGCCCATGCCAAATTTCCCTCATCCCATATGGCCCAGATACACACCCATGCACCATGTTCAATGCACAGGGAGTGGGAAAGTACTGACAAGATAGCTGACACTGGGCCCTGTTGTAGGCAGCACAAGGCCCTCCTGTGACCAGTGCAAACACAAACACCAGGACAACAAGATCAGATATCTTGGACAGGAACTCACAACCACTTTCATGGCAGAATGCTCCATGGGGGGACACCCACACCACGAGGGAGGTCCAGTTCCAAATCAGACTCCAACTACCAGCACACAGCACAGCTTTCACACACAACCCTTAAACAAACATAGCCTCCTGGGACAGGCAATGGAGTGCCCAACTGTCACAATGGCCATGTAACACAACAAAACCAATACAGATCTGCTGAAGCCTCCACACATAAAATGCACGGTGAAGATTCACAAGCCCCTTGCGCTTCTTTCACGCCGCCGTTGAGTTACCTTTTGTGACGCAGCGGCCGCACAAAAGTGGCGCCATGGTGCTGGGTATTTACATGATGATGCATCTGGGAGATGTGTCATGTTCTAAAGCCCTGCGCCAGAAGTAGGTGTTCCGGCACAGGGGGGGGTGGGTGGGCGTTCTGGCACAGCAACGCCTCTCAAAAGTAGCTGAGTGAAATCTACAAGATTTCACACGGTCACTTTTAAGCACATGCTGTGTCAAAACCCTGCGCATGCTTGAAGCAGGTGTAAGGATTGACGCAGCATTGTGCAGATAGGGCCCCACAGAGCATTGCTGGAGCTGCGTTGTGCTGGTGACACAACTCCAGCAATGTGCCACTTCTACGGCACATATGCGTCACGCAGCTGTGCCGTCTTTCCCCCATGGTGCTCCGCATTGTAGATGTGTCGCATCCATGCTGGCATAGCTGTGGTGCACAATGACAGGTGAATCCCTGCTGATATGCAGGGCTGTGCCAGTGATTGTAAATATGCCCCCACATGTCAATCACTCCTGAGCACAGATCAATCTGACCTCACAACATACCCATCCACAAGTGAACATTGCGGACAATCCAAAGCCTAGACAACTACCAGGTGGAACAGTGCCAACTACAATGTGCATGAAAAATAGATGTTTCATTAAATGACATTAACATTGTCTGTCTCTCACACCCACAGGGCAATGGGGGAGATGAATCACAGTCCCAGGCTACGCAGGACCCTGATCCCACCGACAGTGACGCCTCTCACCACTCCACGGATGACCCCGACCAACCTGGCACCTCTGGTGCCCAAACCCGTGCAGCAGCTGCATCAGGAACATCTGCGCCAACCACCACCACCCTTCCTGCCACATCCCAGCAGACATCTCGGAGCCCGGCCCACGTCAACAACTGAGCCAGTCTGACAATGAGGGACAATGTTCGCCGGGCACCCAGGAGGTGGCAGACAACACCACCACTGCCATCCCTCAGGGGTCCTGTCGACCCGATGTGCAAACAAGGGCAGTCCAGGCTCGTGTGGCAGGGGTGGTGGGAGTGGCATCAGGCAGAAGCGGGACCCTGACCAGCCAACTGTAGGGCCCGGTATGTCTCAACTACGCAACATCATGGAGGCATACCGGCGGGACACAGGGAGATCAGCCAGGTAGTGGGGACCCTCACAGAGATCAAAAACCTGCAGGCTGAGCAACACGCCAGTCAACAACAACACCAAGGACAGATGGAGGGAAGACTGGCTGAGCTCCTGGTGGTGCAAAGGGACATATGCCATTCACTCCGTCAGATCGCTGAAAACATGGAGCACCCTCCCTGTGTCACCAGGCAAGACACTTCTAGGCGAAGACCACCACCAGGCACAGGGAGGGAGGAGGAGGAGGAATCGTCAGACGGAGCGTCCCATGCATCGTCAAGGCCTGGAAGGTGGGTCGTCCATAGAAAAGACAGTGAGAGGCAGCGGGCCATGTCCATCTCCCAGGTCACCTGGTCTGGCACCTGGACTTTGTGTGCGACAGCATCACCTTATTGACTGTCCTACTCTGCCACATGGACTTGCTGGTTGCAGTCTGAACAATGATGCCAAGCACTGTAGTCTGGACTCTGGTGACTCCAACTGCAATCACATCTCCCTCTGGGAACTTTGGATTCCCGGCATTTTTGTACAGCACCTATCACTTACTCACGATTCATGCACCTGACAGATAAATACACAAAACAATCACAAGGAAAATTGATGTTACATTCATTTTGCATGAGTCAACAACATACGTGTGGAGACATGTCAAAGTATGCCTGAGTGTGGCACAAACTCAAGCCATCCATACACTGGGATCTGAGTCCGGTCGAGGATACACATAGGTCACATTGCATCATCAAATTCATACATGGAGTGCAAAACTCACCCATGATGTTTTCAAGCTGATGAGGGGGGGTTTGCCATACTGCTCCGAGAGACAGGTTTTGAAGAGTCACATGAAGGCGTAGAGGTCATGGGTCATGTGGAGGTACCCGGTGAGGGAAACCCGGGTCTGTTTGGTTAGGTGGGAGAACTATCTCCTGCATGCAGTTGCTCTGTGGATGTGATGAACGGTGGCCAGGGCAACGTTGGATGGACGGAGTTGGGGCAATGTTGTGTGGGATGGTCCATGGTCGTTTTTGGGTCTGGGGTTGTGGAGGGCCTCCTGAGTGTGGCTGAGGAGTCTGAAGGTGATCCTGCAGTTGACAGTGAGCCTATTGTGGGTATCTCAGGTGGACGGTCATGTAGCTGTGGCAGGGGATATTGAAGATGAGGTGCATGGATGCACCCTGGATGTGAACAAGTCCTCCTGGAGTTTCCTGTTGTTCCAACGTAGAGGGCGCTGCCGTCGTTGGCCCGGCTGGTGTCGTGGACCTGGATGACTGTCTGTCTTGTCTAGGAGTGGATCTATCTGAAGATCATTTGATGAATGCGTAGGGTGTTGCAGCATGAGGTAGAGATGGTGTTGAGTTGCATTGTAATTGTGAGCGAGGAGCCTACGATGAATACCAGCTTACGTGTGTGGCCACTGGGTGCTGGTGCGCTGCCCAGGCCAGTGGGACACAAGGAGTTGTCCCAGCCGTAAGGGGACAATCCATAGATGATGACCTCAGTCTTGCCCAAGTCCAGCCTTAGGTAGCTGATGTTAATCCATTCATCAACGGACCTCATGCCTTCATGAAGATTGGATCGGGGAGTAGCTGGGTCTTTGCTGAGGGTGAGGAGCAGCTGGGTGTCAATGGCATAGGACATGATGATGAGGTCGTGTGTGCATATGATGGTGGAGGGGGGGTCATGGAGACATTGAAGATTGTCACGCTGAGAGATGAGCCCTGGGGCATGGGCCAGATGACCCCAGTGTACTACGTGCTGAAGGGGGGATGCAGACTCCCTGGGGCTTGCTGGTGAGGTACTTGGCAATTTAATCCTCGACCCTCCTCTGGATCCCAATGTTGGAGATGTGTTATTTGACAGTGTGGTAGCACATGGTGTAGAATGCCGTTGAGAGGTCGAGGGGGTGAGGGTGGTGGTCTCACCATTGTTGAGCAAGGTCCAAAATGTCGTTGGTGGTGACAATGATGCCAGTTGCAGTGGTCTGATTACTGTGGAAGATGGACTAGGGCGAGTTGCCTGGAGTTGTTGGCTTGGAGGGAGTTGGTCAGTTGCTTGTTGACTGTTTTCGAGATGACATTTGCCAGGTAGGGAAGCAGGGTGATGTTCCAGGAGATCCTGCTGTATTGCCGTCCGTTGCTTAAGAAGGGCCTGGGTCTCGGCATGCCTCCAGCTACCATGGAATGTGGCGTACTAAAAGGAGACATTCATGATGTGCCGAGGTGGGGTATGCTGGATGGGGTATGCTGTGATTGAGATGTTGTGTCGGAAGGGTCCTGATGGAGAGCCGGAGTGGATGATGTACATGAGCTGGGTGGAGTCTGTGCTGCTGACGGGAGTCCAGGAGCTGAAGGGGGGTATGTCCCATGGATAATAGCAGTGTCTGCCTCTGTGTGGGGAGGCTGTTGTGTATGTCCACAAGCTTGCAGTGGTAGAATGTTGTGAGGGATTCCCCTGGCCTTGCAAGGGTGGGATGTATTTTGGATGGAGAGCTGGGGTTCGATAGTTCACTCACAATGCTGATGAGCTCCTTGATGTTGTGTGTGTTGGTGCCTATGCCCTACCCGAAGGAAGTCCTCTTGTCCATGCTGATGATATGGTGATGTCTGTGTGTGGCGAATTTCAGGGCTGAAAGGTAACTTATGATTGATTGTTTCGCAAGGTATGCATGAGAGTCTGGCTAGATCTGTATGAGTCCAGTATGTCTGCCTTGTCCCAGGTGGCTTAACTGTTGCTGTGATTCACTGGAAAGTCTGCCAATGTGGCAATAGTGTAGGATCAGTCGCTGATACAGTGTGTGAGGTTGCAGGTAGTGGTGGTGGCTTTGGTTGGTGTGTACTGGGTGAGGGTGACAGACAGCTTGTCTGTGGTGACTTAGTTCAAGCATCTTTGTGGGATCTGTAGCAGAGTGTGGGGCAGTGTGTAGCTTGTCGGATAACTGGATGCAAAGATTGATGTATTAATGAAGGATGGTGGTGGGGTTGTCCTCCAGCCAGAAGTTGTTGTCCCTCAGCCACATGTAGTCTTTGGAGGTGAGGGCCTGCGTGCTGATGTATTTGTTGATGGCTTAGCAGAATTGTGTGTGGAGGGCTGGAGATCTGTAGATGACTGTTAGTCTGAGGGGGGTCAGGGTGTTGGTGTGAAACCTGAAGTGCAGGTGCTTGACAATGCTGAGTGTGTCCTTGGTGTTGTATGTGACTCTGAGGGTGTACTTCTGAATTAATTGCAGTTCATCCTCCTGGATTGATGGTGCGGTCCCTGCAGGTGATCTTGTATCCGTCTGTGATGGCAATGTTGTAGTTGTGTGCTGAGGATGTGTTCAACCAGGTTACTTTAATGAAGGCGATGAGTGGGGAAGTTGTGTTGAGGAGGTAACAGAGTCCAATGGCGTGCTGGTGGATGGAGCGGGTGTGGAGTAGGAGGCACATGACCTGGTTGTACGGAGGCAGCGTTGTGTAGGCAGTTGGAGTTGCACACCCAGCATGAAAAGCTGTTGTGTGTGCGCTTAGGTGTTGCCTGAAAGCAGGTGGTTGATTGTCTGGTGTTCATTGCTTGGAGGGTGGCTGGAGCATGAGTCTGTGGTGTTACGTGGGACATGCAAGCACCAGAGGGTCTTGCACTGCACTTTGCAGGCGCTGACGGTCGCTGGCGGTCCTGCCTTTGTCACAGCGTTGGTGCAACAGTGGCATAGACAAGCTGCTTCCTGCATCAAGAATGGGTGGAGGGAGGGAGGAGCATCAGGGAGGCGTGTGTGTTGCAGATTCAGGGCCCTCGGTGGGGCGGTACCGCACGGGAGGCAGCAGCAGGAATGCGTAAAAACCTTATGGCGGCAGGGGTGAGAAACTAGGCAAAAACTAGCACTCAAAGACAAGGAGGTTAGAAAGCCACAGTGTAACAGGTGTATGGAAAGGAAGGAGTGTTTGGTTACTCATGGGTCACTCAAAGAAAAAGGATGAACAATAACCAAAAATGACGGGCACAGGATCAGGCTCCAAAAGGCCAAGCTGCGCACAGGACACACAGTGTCAGCAGGTGTTGCCTGCCCGTTGTGGGTAGCAAGCAGCACAAATACATACACAACCAAGTACTTCATGCACAATAGGGATCATTAGCCATGAAGAACTGCATGCATGTTGTCAAAGTACACATACTCCCATATGCACTATTTTTGACAGTTATGTCATAGATGATGCATGCAAAGTGGCAAGAGATCAGCGGTGACAGAGATGAGGCACATTGTATTGTGGCGAACACATTTTCAGCACCAATGGATCAAGTATGTGTTTTGGGCCATGTTGCATGAGCCAATGTCCATGGCCAGTGCCATTGGTCTGCGGAAATGAACAGTAATGTAATGAGTCTACCTCTGCTGCTGGTGATCCAATGTGCACAGGACTGCCTGTGACTGTCAGGGCCTTGAATCATTGGAAACGTGTGATGCTCAAAGGGGTCAATCTCCTGGTAGCCCCTTGGTCTGAGTAGAAATGACAGACTCAAAAGGGTGATCAGGCGAGGGAAGGAAAGGGAGGGAACAGCATGGAGGGAGATCTGAAACAAAGGTAAACAAGCATAAGGATTCTACACTTCTTGTCACTGAATCACAGAATACCTCAGGACCTATACAGTAACAGTAATACCTGTAAAGGAAAACAACAGCCACTGTATCCTAGTTGGGATCACAGTAATGAAAGTGCTAGAGGATCTGAGGATCGAACAAGGACCTTACTACACACTTACAAAGAAGGCAGTTCCATACGTTTCCATGTATTTATCCAGCAGTTAGCAACATACCCAAAAAAGTCTTAAGAGCCACAAACCTGGGGAATTGGAGCTTTCTTCCCGATGAGCTCTACAAGCCCCTGCTGTGACAACAGAGATGAACAATCCACATGAATTCATAGCACATGTAAAGTTAATGAAACACCATAACACACCAAAGATATTGTTGTATGAGTTGCAAAATAAATGGCCAACATTATGATCCTGTTTCAAGGATTGTGCAACTAGCACAGGGATCACAGGAGAAACATAAAAGGTAGCAGAGTATTGCAGCGATATTAGGGGGTATAGCCCTCTGCAGGCTGCTTCAACATAATTAAAGGCATGCGGTAATACAGAAATTCACAGTGTATGAATAAAGTACAATAAAAAGAAATTCAAATGCGCTGCTGCGCGTCTCACCCAAAGCCAACAATCCGTAGTTCCCCCAGGAAATCATGAGGGTCAAGAAGGGAAATTACACAGTCCCCACAAGAGCCTTAAGAAGCTTGTCCAACGAGGGAGGGAATTTGGTAAACACAAGGAAGCCCCACAAGAGCCAGTCATTGGCTCGTCCAACTGGGCTTTGAAATACCAAACATAACAAGGTGCTAGGCCGGAACTCAACAGAGAGTAATGAGGAGTGATGGCGCAAATGCACCCCTACCATGACTAGGATATGCAGCACGCCACAAGAGAATCCTGGCATTAACAGCATCCGACTGGTGCCACAGAAGTGTTTACATTCGCTTCCGCGCAATGTTGTGAAGTCATCAGCGCCAAGTTCTTGGCTTCATGGGAAATGAAATTTCTCATCCACTTACCGAGACGGCTTGCACCGCAGTGTTCTCTACCGACCCTGAGGAAGCGACGTGACAGTGACATGACATCCTGGCACAAAGGGCAATGCATCCATACAAACAGACTCACAGGACAGTTGACAGAACATGTGGGACATACGCTGGCCCCCTCGTTCACAACATGGATGTTGGAAATCCAATTGTACTGGCACACAAGATTAAGTGGATGAGACAAACACAGCCTGCTGCACAAAGAGAGGCTACAATTCCCCATAGAGCCTGTTGTTGTGACCACATAATGTCAACCCGTGGCATCCGCAATGTGTCAGGGGCAAGGTTTACACACATTAATGCCTTCGCCAGAGTCCACACTCCAATACAGATGACTGTCACAAAGGGTGATTGTCATGTCATGGAAGTGGTACAACATGTAATTTGATCCATGGTGATGAGACATGTATGCATGGTACTACAACATGCACAGAAACAGTTTCCACACATTCCCAAAGCGTACCAACACCAAAAAGCATGTTTGGATCTCTTACCTGAACTGACATTTACACATGTCCGTGCATGGAACACTGATTCAGCCCACGTTGCAATCATCATGAGGAATAGTAGGAGGACAAAGATGACATGAGCAGACAACAGGCACAGCAACCTGGAAATGACAGACACACAAGAGGTCACCGCTAAAATTATTTGCAATAGACATGGGCAGTTAGGAAACATGAACAATATAGGACACATGCAAATATCAAAGAAAGTCATTGTGCATTACTGTATTGCCTGACATCAGCACTCGAGTGACACATCAGAACACACATCAAAGTCACTTTGCATAGTCAGCTGGACACACACATTGCAACACATGCCACTCAATGGTACAAACCCGGTGACTCACAATCATGAGAAGAAGTTGCGTATGAGCTGACACCGGATATCATCCTCCTCCTCCTCATCACTTGCATCGTGACCATGCCCTTGATCCTCAACGGGTGGATCTTCCTGCTCCTCAGGATCCAGGATGAGTGGCACTGCCTTCTCAACTGCTATGTTGTGCAGCATGCAGCACACAATGACGATCTTACAGACCTTGTCCGGTGCATATGGGAGGGATCCACCGGTCTTATTGAGGCACCGGAATCGGCTCTTCAGGAGGCCAAACGTCCTCTCAATCACTTGCCTGGTCTGCCTGTGTGCATTATTGTACCGCTGATCTGCAGCTGTTCTTGGGTTGCGGAGAGGTGTCATTAGCCATGGCATGCTGGGATATCCCGAGTCCCCTACATAGATACATCATGTAAATAAGTGGATCAGGAGATTACAGTAGAGCAAAAGATACTGAAACACACAGGACAAACAGAGTTTACCCACTAACAAGACATGCCCGCTCGCTGTGCAGCTGCAGCATCATTTGTGGCACTCTGCTACGCCTCATGATGAATGCATTGTGTGCCGATCCTGGAAAACGTGCACAAACGTGGGAAATCAGCATGTTAGCAAGACACACCACAAGGGCATTTATTGAATGGTAATGTTTACGGCTGCGGTAAGCCTGCTCCTGTGCCTGTGGTGGCACCAAAGCCACATGTATCTCATCAATGGACCCAATGCCATGTGGCATCCCTCCCAGGGCATAGAAATCACCCTTGACATCTCTCAACTCTTCAGGAGTCGGAAATTAGATCAATTCATCAATGTGCTCCAACATGGCTGCCAAAACATCACGCAGGACACGGCTGAACATTGTCTTTAACATTCCACCAACATCAGCTATGGTTAATTGAAACGTACCTTTTGCAAAAAAATGTAGGGCTGCCATCACCTTTATCTTGATATCTTGATACCTGTGTTGCGGTTGGAGATGTGGTGCCAGCTTGTTTGTCAACTCCTGAATCAACTGTTGGGTGAATATGTTGGGTGAATATGTAACGTCGGATGCAGGCACGTTCCCTCATGGTAGCCAAGTCTGGGAATGGCCTTAGTAGAGGCGGTGCCCTGCAGGACATATTTGGGAATAATGGAGATTGACAGTCAGCCAACATCAATGGCAATGTACATAGCACGTGAAAAACTGCTACTAGACATCAGGTCACTATGGAGTCTGACGTGTGCTATACATCCAGGCCTGCTGGGCCAGTCTGAGTGAACAGCCCGAGATATCACCAGAGTGACACACGTCACAATACCTGCAGTGGAAGGATGTCATCCCATCCAGACAGCTGACTGCAAGGCACACGCACAGGTCACATGGAATGTCAAATGTACATATCAAACACATTGCGATTAAGGTGTACATGTGACAACAAAACATCACATCCATTGACACGACGCAGACATGTATGCCTGGGGAAATATGATGTCTGATGCACACAGACCAAACAGCTGTTGGAATCCACATGTGGCATGGTGTACGTAGATGTGAAACCATTCCAATCTCAACACAGACCCATGTTAGATACACCAATAGAAGATGCAGTTTATAGAACACAAACAGCAAGCTCAATATAACACATGACACACACCTGACATAGTCACATAGGGTAATGCTGAGCGTGTCATGTCAGTTGACAAAGAGCCCTAGTCCCTGGCATCAGGAGACAGGTGCCAGTAGTGATGACTGTGCCATCCCAATGTTGCTGTGCATGACAAAATTGGACTAATTATACACATGTGACAAGTGTCAAGGTGATGTGTGCAACATAGTGCCCCATCACATATGAAGTGTCCACAGTTCATCACACATCGATTGTGCAACACGATTAGATGCCCTGTGCTATGTCACTGGCGGCCACACCTAGGGTCTGCACATGAAAGTATGCAATTACAAGTACTTGATAGACATCCTTGTGTGACCCGTACCCCTGCATTCACAAAAGCCCCATGTAAAATGCACCGTACCCCTGAATTGGCATCAGCATATAAAATGCACCATGTGAAACGCACCATACCCCTGCATTTACATCAGCGTATCAAATGCACCATGTGAAACACACTGTATCCCTGCATTCGCATCAGTGTGTGAAACGCACCATACCCCCGCATTAGCATAAGCGTGTGAAACGCACCGTACCCCTGCATTGGCATCAGCATGTGAAACGCACCGTACCCCTGCATTCGCATAAGCGTGTGAAACGCACTGTACCCCTGCATTGGCATCAGCCTGTGAAACGCACCGTACCCCTGCATTGGCATCAGCGTATGAAACACACCACATGAAATGCACCGTACCCCTATATTCGCATCAGCGTGTGAAACACACCGTACCCCTGCATTTGCATCAGCGTGTGAAACGCAGCGTACTCCTGCGCCAGGAACGCACCATGTGAAACGCACCGTACCCCTGCATTGGCATCAGCGTGTGAAACGCACCATGTGAAACACACTGTACCCCTGAATTGGCATCAGCATGTGAAACGCACAGTACTCCTACTTTCCGGGCGTGTGTGCACATCGTACCACTAGTGTAATGGTGCCATATGCGAGTGCGTGAAACACAACGTACACGTGTGTGGATCTCAAAATTACTTAGGGGACACATAGGGGACGAGTCGTACACCCTGAATGCATCCTGGGTGTCATGGATACTGATGTTTTGAGTAGCTATGTGTCCAACAGGTGTCCTGCAAAAGTCGGTTGGCCCAAAAAATGCAAAGTTGCAATATGATTGTTGAGCTGAAGCTCAAATTTTAAACTATGCGAATGCATGTCAGCGCCATATGTTTAAAGGGATTGGAGGAAACGTACAATGTGAACAAATCTGACCTATCACTCTGTACTCCTCGAAGTGAAAGCCCCTCAGCAGCACTGATTTAAGCCAGCATGAACCCCTGAGAGGGCACTTGCCTGCACAACATTGGAGTGGACCACACTGCTGCTGTCACTGCATCCTCTGGCATATCATGGCACGTACTATGGAGAGGGCTCCAGCATCCACCGAGGAGGAGAACCAGGCCCTGCTGGACAGCCTCCTACCACAGTACAGCAAGCTGTATAGGAGACCAGAGGAGCAGGTGAGTGCTGACCCCACTACCTTTGACTGTGCGCCAGTTGTGTGAGTTTCACAACAGGCATTGTGTATTGGTGGGACAGACATGCAATGTGGTTTGGAGTGAGTCCCAGGGGGTGTACATGGTAGTGTCTCTCATGCAGAGCATTATGCAGTTAATGTGTGTTCCCTCCTCACTTGCATTGTGCTTACTGTGACATTCACTGCATAGTGAATGACACATTCAGCCGTGCCAGACCTTGGAGGCTTTTATTTCCAAATGTCATGAGGTGGAACAGTGGTCCCCCCGGAGTGACAGGTAACTGTACTCACAGATGTTTATGACTTGAGGGGACCTGTGGTGAGATTGTTCAAATGATGTGTACAACCTCATGGACATTGATGTGTGTGAATGTCCCTTGTCATGTAGGTGAGTGTGTATGTGATGTGTTGCACCATTGCTGCATGGTGTATGCAGCAGCTCCTCCCATCTGATGTGACAAGTAAGCAGTGCTGTGTGCCTGACTTGCAAAGCTGGCACGACACCTGTGACACCCCAGTGGCAAGTGGCACATGTGCAAAGTGAGGGTTGTATCCGCTGTAGTCAATGACAGGCGAGTGATGTGTGCCAGGGTGTGTCTGTCTGGTCTGCTGAGGGTTTTTCAGAGGAGTGGGATATGTGACTGCTTGGCACTTGTTGTTTCACACCCTGCAGTTGCATGTGTTGCCCAGTGTGCGACATGATCAGTGAGTGTGTTGTACCCGTTTCACCATCTGTTGGCTTTCAATGCCATGTAGCGCATTAGGGCTTGCACACAGGTCAAATTCACAGTGACAATGATGCAAGTCCTGTCAGCATCCTATGCACTGTTCACATTATCAAAGATGTGCAAGTGTGTGTCTCTGGGACATGGAGCAGGTGTAGTGATGTTGTTTCACTATGTCTTCCTGACAGGTAACTGTCTACAAGAAGGGGGAAATCTAGCGGGACATCGTCAGGGCCGTCAGGTCTGGGGGGGGGGGCGGCCTCGCAGACACCAGAGGAACGTGCAGAAGAGGTGGCAGGACATCCGGTGCTGGACCGGGTGTGTCGCCTGGGTCCAGCTGAAATTGTCACCTCTACGCCGGCATGGTGGACGCAGTCACCTGACCCCCCCACATGCTCCATGTCCTCGCGATGGTGTTCCCAGACCTCAATGGGCAGGTGCAGGAGAGACAGCAGCAAGGAGTGGGTAGGTACACGGCTGTTTGTTGTGTTGTGTGTCACCTGCTTTTTGAAGTGCTCTGAAGCCTGGCTACATTCCCACAGTTGGGCTGTCAGCTCAGACAGGTTATATGTGCAGTGCCTTTTCACCTCCCCATAGTGACCTGGTGCTCATTTTCATCCCTTCTCCTCCTTAACACATGTCCCCTGGTCTGTGTGTAATCACATTTTCACAAGTTCATCTAGGATGCAAGAAAATCAGACTGCACATCATGTGGGAGGGTGGTCTGTGACATGTGTTGGTACCTTGCCTGTTCCATGACCTGTGCACTGTGTTGGTGCCCCATATTTGTTGGCACTGATGATGACTCTCAACATAGGAGTGTAAGGTTTCAACTGCACACCCTTGCAGCATGCATGACCTATATAGTGTCCTCAGACATGATGTACATCAGAGGGAGATATGCATAGTGCCATGACGGTTGCTCTTGGTACAGTTAGCTCATTCCAGACCCACGGATCAGTGTGCCCACTACAGTCCACTGAGACACCCTGGCCTCCTAATCATGTGTGTCATCCAACACTGTGCCCATTGTATGTGGGTTCAGCATGGGTCTGTGGCCTGGTGTGTTCTTTGGATCATTGTGTCCAAGTAGCATTGTGACTATACCAACTGGGCAGTACAAGGCTCAAATATGTGCAGTTATCTGCCTGTAAGTCATGATGCATGCCATGATTTGCAGTGTGACCTATTGATTTTGTGATCATGTGTCAGATGTGTACAGGTGACTGATGCCTTTCTGTTTCTTCTCCTTGCCCACAGCATCATCACCCAAAACAGGAGGAGACAGCTGCATGGACCAGGAGGAGGGACCCAGCCACGGTGCCACCAGTGTGGAGGAGTCAGAGGGAGCCAGTGGCACAGAGGGTGCGGGGAGTCAGTCTGCGCACCTGTTGGAAGGCGAAACATCTTGCCACGCCGATGGATTAAATTCTGACTCCCAGGAGGAGGAGGAATTTGCAGCAACACCAGGCAGCAGCACTAAGTCTGTCCCCGACCCCTCCAGCACCATCTCCACCCTCTCAGTTGTTCCTGTCCCTTCTGTCCATGCAGCCCCCATGTCTCCTTCAGCCCCGGCACCGCGGCCCCTGCCCCTGTCACCCCTGCTGCCCTCAGTGCGAAGTCTGTGGACTTACTCCGCCAGTTACAGGTTGGTCAGACATTGATGCTGAATGTCCTCCATGCCCACACACGAATCTTGACACAGTTGTTGTCTTTCATGAAGGGCATGTCAGCAACGATGTCTGACCAACGTCGGGTCATGTAGTCCATGGACTCATCACTGACGGCAGCAGTTTTCCTCCTGCAGCGGTCCGCCCCCCCTCCTTCGGACCCATCAACACTCCTCTCTCCCATACCTGTCCTACGCGCATGCAGTAAGACACCATCACGCACACCAACAGACACAGGCAGCACACCCCCACAAAAGGCGAAGCGCACACCTCCTGGCACGCACACTCAGGGGGCTGCAGGCACACCCACAGGGACTGGGTTTAGACCCCATACACGCAGCCAGAGTCACAGTCTGAAACCCTCACATCCCTCTCCCTCCACTCCCATAGTGTCCTCTGGGGCAGGGGTTGGTGTAGACGAACTGGCAGCAATGTGCTGCGCAGAGTATCTGTCCACCTTTGGCGCTGCACAAGCCACTGAGAAGGATACGTCCACCCCTGCAACGACCACACCTACCCTTCCCACTCCTGTCCCTGTGGTGTCTGGTCCTGCCCTCGATGATGCCCCCAAAGTGTCAACATCCCATTAGCTACTCCATGTGCAGGCAAGTTAGGGGTAGATGGCCTACCCAACATCCCCCTACAAGGACATGTGTGTGAACTGGCCAATGGCCTTATTTGAACACGGACTCATTTTTGCACATCTCATTTTTTCCAGCTGAATAAAGCCTTTTACTTTACGTTCAACACCATTGCATTTCAGGTACTTGATGTTGGTGATGAGGGGCCTGAAGTTTGTGTCTTGGTAATGTTTTGGGGTTCTGGAAGATGTTTTTGTTGATGGTCATGAGGTGGACCATGGTATCTGTGTGCCAACACAACGTCTCTTCAATTAATCATTGGTTGTGTTTGTTCAGTTTGGCTAGAGACATTGTCCCAAGGAGTGTTCCTTCCTCGGTGGCACCTGACATCTTCACTGCAGACAGTTGCACAATTGTGCTGACATGTGTGCACATTTCCTTTTTTGGTGACAGTTCCCTTCAACAATGGCCATGCCTGCTCACAGATGTCTACTGCTCATTTGTCTGTGCCATGCTTGCAACTCGCTGTACTTGTTTTTTGGGTATGTACAAATGCCTTCATGGACACATTCACCCTTTTCACCACTATGCATGTGTGTAATCACAGCCTACCCCTATGTTGGGAATTGTTATGCAGGGTGTTTGGGCACATGACTCACACTTTTGTGCATTGTATCTATAGGGTTTCAACACTATTTCTTCCATGAGAGACTACATCTTGGTGGTCTGACCACCACCTGGACATTCATATCAGTCCTGAGATGTGCGTGACAGTGTGTGTTCCCTTTCGCTCTCTTTGTTTGGTAGGCTGTTACATCAATATACACTATTGTGTCATGATGGTAGGGTATGTATTTCACCTGCAGCCTCCACGGGTGGGTATGCATGTGGAATTTGACATCACACCCACATGTGGTGTGTCACGCAGTGTGTGAAAGTAATCCATCCTCCAGCGACTGGGACACTGCTGTAACTGATGTGTTGCTATGGCTCTATCATTATAGTCACAAGTTAGGGATGTGCGCATACCCCCATGTAGTTGTGGTATGCTGATGATGATGTACCCCCCATATATCTGAGCACTGCTGGTAGTCATATCCAACCACCCCTCATATGTCTGGGCACTGCTGGAGTCCTCTGCACCCCCTCATATGTCTGGGCATTGCTGGGAGTCATATCCACCCATCCTTCATATGTCTGGGAACTGCTGGTAGCCATATCCACCCACCCCTCATATGTCTGGGCACTGCTGGTAGTCTTATCCACCCACCCCTCATATGTATGGGCACTGCTGGGAGTCCTCTGCACCCACCCCTCATATGTCTGGGCACTGCTGGGAGTCCTCTGCACCCACCCTGATACTGTTGGCCACTGCTGGTAGTCAAATTGACCCACCCCTCATATGTCTGTGCACTGCTGGGAGTCATATCCACCCACCCCTAATAGGTCTGGGCACTGCTGGGAGTCCTCTGCACCCACCCCCATACTGTTGGCCACAGCTGGTAGTCATATCCCCCCACCCCTCATATGTATGATTACTGCTGGGAGTCCTCTTCACCCACCCCTCATATATCTGGGCACTGCTGGGGGTCCTCTGCACCCACCCCCATACTGTTGACCACTGCTGGTAGTCATAGCCACCCACCCCTCATATGTATGGGCACTGCTGGGAGTCATATTCACCCACCCCTCATATGTCTGGGCACTGTTGGGAGTCCTCTGCACCCACCCCCATATTGTTGGCCACTGCTGGTAGTCATATCCACCCACCCCTCATATGTGGAGAAGTGTGGCTCAATGGTCAGAGCAGCACCTGGAAGCTGAGTATCGGCCCTGGACCAGGGTTCAATTCCCCGCCTCGGCGGGTCTTAGGCTAAAAATTCCACGGACTCGATAATTCTCGCTCCGGTGCCTTCTCGACTCACGGGTTCACACTCTGTGACTCTGGGCAATAGCTTGCTTAATCTCCACAACAGCCCCTCGCGGTGGGATGCCTGGCTTTCACCTTGTGGATACCCTGCTGGGGTTATCTCACAGGGGAATACCAGGACGGGTTCCCTAAGCAAGTGCTTAGATACCGACCTCGGTCAGTGATTTGCGCTATATAAATACATGTACATTTACATTTACATTTACATTTACAGTGCCTATTCTAATCATGGGTCCCACGCTGCAACTCTGGGCAATAGCTTGCTTAATCTCCACAACGGCCCCAACAGCGCTGGAATGCCTGGTTTCACCATGGGGGTGCCCAAGAGTGGACACTTCACAGGTAAAAGCCAGGAAGGGTTCCTACAGCGGTATGAGTACAGCGCTGAGATGCCTCAGTGGTGAGTCGTGCGCTATACAAGCACCAAGTTTACAAGTTTTATATCTGGGCACTGCTGAGAGTCCTCTGCACCTACCCCTCATATGTCTGGGCACTGCTGGGAGTCCTCTGGACCCACCCCCATACTGTTGGCCACTGCTGATAGTCATATCCACCCACGCCTCATATGTCTGGGCACTGCTGGGAGTCATATCCACCCACCCCTTATGTGTCTGGGAACTGCTGGGAGTCATATCCACCCACCCCCATACTGTTGTCCACATGGGGTTCATGGCTTGTGTGTGCCTCATATCACTATTGTGATGGTACCGTACGCGAGCGCGTGAAACACACCGTACCCCAACATTCCTGGCGTGTGTGTGTCTCGTATCACTATTGCAATGGTGCCGTACGCGAGCGCGTGAAACGCACCGTACCCCAACATTCATGGCGTGTGTGTGCATCGTATCACTATTGCAATGGTGTCGTACGTGCGTGTGTGAAACACACTGTACCCCAACATTCATGGCGTGCGTGGCATCGTATTACTATTGCAATGGTGCTATACGCGAGTGTGATAGACGCACCGTACAAGCACACTTACGTTGTTGCGGTATGTTGTTCTCACCGTATGCGCCGTCGTCGGTTTCTGTGCACCAGGTCGTAGGCGTACAGGACTGGGATGACACAGACGATGGGGTTCATGGAGTGTATGTCGCGTACCAGGGATGAGGTTTGGCTTGGACTCTGCTTTTACAGACGTTTTCAGGTCCAGTAGAAAAAGGGTTGTATGGAGTGTCGCAGGGGTGAATAATACTTGCTGTGCCGGAAACTGCTGCTTGATTATGTACGGACGTAGCGTAATGCGTGTTTCGGATACAATTCACACAGATTTTTTGTCATACGGTGTTTGGTACGATTCGTACGGAGATCTGCTTTGGTACGATTCATACTTCATCGTTCGTACGGAAAAGTTTACTGGTACAATTTGTACGGGAAATATGCTCCGTACGGCTATTTGTAAGGGATTTTACTGAATCGGAATCAGCCCCGTAATGTATTTATGTTAATGTTAATGTTAATGTTAAGCTACATTTGTAAAGCGCACTGACACCGGAGGTTTCCTGGTGCCAGTATATTTTTCTTAAAATAACATTATAATCATATTATTATATTATGAAAAATGTTTCAAAAATTGAAAAACAATCACAAATATTTAACAAAAATATATTTGTATCTTATTATGTACAATTATACATTAATATAAATTTTTACCATTTTTTTCTCATGCCTTTACATTGAAGTCGATGGGAGAAAAAGTCCTTTTTTCAGTTTTACAGAAAGAGATGATCTTAATGCGTAAATGTAACTTTAGTCATTACGGGGTTCGTAGCGGGAGAGAACATGTGCAAGGGAGAGCTCCGTTAAGGTAAGACAAAATAAATTTAAAAAATGCATAGTCTAGTGGTAATGTTTATTGTAAGGAGAGAGGAGTGGGGTAGATAGTTTTAGAAAATGGATTTTAGGTAATTTTGATGTGTGTTAACCAACAATTTCACTCCATTACAGGTTGCGGTAGTAGGCCTACATCGGGTCTCTTTTTTTTCAAAATAATTATTGTTTAATAAAGTTAATAATATGATATATGTTATTAACTTTATCAAACAATAGTATTTCAAAAGGTATGCTTTTTTGTTTTGCGTCGCGTTTAAAAATTAAAAAGAAGCCTTATTCGATGTCGCAATTAGTTGTATTTTGAATATGATTAAAAAGACAAAAGTTGCTAAATAGCAATTAGAAGTTTGAAAATGTTTATATCAATCTAAACTTAGGGGCTGATTGACAGAACCAACTTAAGACAAAATCATAAACGTACTACGTTTGGTATTCACAGGAGGCCTTTAATAGTCTTATGTTAGGATTTTGTCTTAAATTACAATTTTGTCTCAAGTTACAATTTTGTCTTAAATTGGGATTTTGTCTTAAATTAGGATTTTGTGTTAAGTTACGAATTTGTCTTAAGTTAAACTTAGGTTTAACTTAAGTTTGTCTTAAGTTTAACTTAAGACAAAATCGTAACCTAAGACAAAATCGTAACTTAAGACAAAATCCTAATTAAGACAAAATCGTAACTTAAAACACAATCGTAACTTAAGACAAAATAGAAATTTAAGACAAAATAGCAACTTAAGACAAAATTGTAATTTAAGACAAAATCCTAACTTAAGAGTACTAAATGCCTTCTGTGAATACCAAAAGTAGTAAGTTTATGATTTTGTCTTACGTTAGTTCTGTGAATCGGCCCCTTAGATTGAGGATTTACTATCACTGATTTAGAAGTTATCAAGATTGAATTTTGATTGATGGCTTAATAAACTTGGATTACAAAAGGGAAAAAGATTGGGTTGCAATGTTGTAATTTGTTGCGTTTTTTCCACACAAATAAAAAAAATCTGCCTTTTGTTTGGGTGCGTTTTTTATTAATATGCACATATTTGGAATAAATATATTTGTGAACATTTAAATATTTTGAAAATTAGATATGAATTTTCAAACTGGAATGTGGATTTTTGGTAATGGATTAAATGAATGGAAAAATGACTCTTTTTGAACTGATGAAAGGCACAAAAGTCCAAGAGTTGAAAAAAGAAAACATTTGAATGTAAGCAGACCCAACATTTTTTTTTTTAAATTTGGGACAAAATGGCAATTTAATTAGTGTTTATTTTTCAGGTCAAGACAGGCAAGTAAAAAGATAGTGTGGGTTAGAAATGGAGGATGTGTACAAGATTATCAAGGTAGTCTGAAGCCACTGACAACATAAACTGTTGTAAGTGAAATACGTGGGTTCAGACTACCTGTTAAGGTTTGCGACATTCTCATTTCTTGGAAACTTTGCTCCTTCCTCAAAATTTCCAAGAAGTGATAGAAATTAGGATGAGGTTTGCCAATTGATTTATTGAAGGAGTTGTGCTATCCCTCTATGGCATTGTTTTTTTTACTCCTCCCTCTAAAAAGGTTGAGTAGCTGTTCCACCACTCCACAAGGAAATGTGGTTTCCTCCCGTGTCCCGACCTGCTTAGATGGCCAATCCATGTGTCTTCAAAATAATTTAGTATAGGTGCCAATTTTTCTTCGTTTAAGGTAAAGTAATCAGATTCTGTAATGGAATTGTACTACTCGTCTACACTGTCAGGAGGAACAAAGCAAAGCGCAGTTTTTTTTAAGTTCAAATTGTAGTTTGCTATCTGATATATAATCCTCAATTAAGGATGTTTTAAGAATTCTTCACCAATACGCCTGTGAAAAGTGAAAAAAACATCCTTGAATTTGGGTTTCCGTATACAATTTGGTAAGAGTATTAATCATAGGTAATTCAAAGTCAATTACTACTTTTCTAGGACTTTTGTTTGATGTTTTAGATTTTATCACTGACAAAACTTCAGTGTACGTTGAAGATTGTTAATCAGGTAGTAACCTGTAAACTAAGGGAACTACTGTCTTGTTAATATATGCGTGAATGGTGTATATTTGAGTGAGTGGATGGGGCGTGCTTTTAAACGTACCATCCATCATCCAAATAACACTGTTCTCTAACCTTACAAGATTATGGGTGTGCTAAAGATTAGAATTCTCTTTTGAGGGTTTTGTTTGTCATGCAGAAGGAAAGGTTCATTAGAAACAGTTACAGAGAGTTCAGGAGAAATTCTTATATCAGAATAGGTTTGGAGTGTTACTCTTTCTGGATTACTTGCCTGTTTTTGTCATTGAATAATACCTCTCAAATTAGGAATTGTGGGCATACTACTTGCAACATGTGGTGGAATGTGTTGGGCTACCTCCCTCAATACTGCACCACAGGGTTCATTGGAAGTGGATGCAATATATTTAATTTCATTTATTGTCTGTCTTACTTCAATCTCCATTGCAGAAGCAAAGTGGTTATGATCTGTGGTTCTTAAAAAAGAGTCACCAAGAGTAACCACTCTGCCTGTGCAATGGAATGAATAGTATTGCACACACCTCCAATGACACCTGGGCTTAGAATTTCTCTCCTTACAATCAGCATACCCCCTGTGATTTAGCAAATGGTTTCTCCTGCTTGAAGTAATGTAGTGAGCTTGATTGGATGACATTTTCTGTAAAGGATAGTAAAAGAAAAAGACAAAGAAAGAATATTTTAGTAAATTTATAATGATTATGTTTACCTGTTGGTGAAAATTTTTAAGTTACAATAATGTAATTGAAACAATATTTTAAACTGATCGATTTTTGAAGTTATACTTAATGCTTACATTGTGTTTCTGTATAGGAAGAAAAATTATTTCTAAAAAATGTATTGGGAGAGAAAAATTGTTAAGTTGTATAATTGTGAAATATTTATACTGGTTTACCTTTTACACACTTGTAACTTGATGCTTTTAAATAGGTGAATTGATTTCAGTGAGACAATTCTGTAAGGAGAAATCGAAAAAGTGATGGGTTATTATTTTATACTAATAAAGTTTATGAGGGAGAGAAATGTTGTTAATTTATTTTATTGACAGTTGGTTTATGTTATGTTGCCTTTTTTGTGAAGGTTGGTGATGAGGTTTTTGGATTTGGTGAAGTTTATATGAGGTCTGTAAAAGCAGAAGGAAATAAATAATTAGGATTTTTTGTACATTTAAATATGTTTTCCTGCCTAAAAAGAAAAGGTTTATTAGTTGTAGAGTAATATTTAGCAATATTTTTGAACAATTTATTTGTGAAGGATAAAATATGTTTTTATCTGATGCAAGTATTTTAAAAAAGAAAAGGAAATTTTCATTAAATAAATGTGTAATCAATTTTTGTATGGTTTTAAAACTGTAGTCTATATATATAAAAAGCGAAAGTAGGTCTGTCTGTCTGTTTGTCCTTTATGCATTACTACACCATTCATCTGATCACCATGAAACTTTGGGAAGTTTTTGAGTACACTCCTTCAAAGGTTTCTGTCCATTTAAAAAAAAAAACGGCCCCCTAGGGCCCTCATATTCTTTTGAATACTGAAATAGACAGCGAATTTGCGAGAATCGTCGACAGTTATGACCCCCAAACGGAAATCGATTGGTCAATCTAAATCAGATGCACGAAAGAAAAAGGCATTACGAGCTTCAGAAACAGACGAGCAATGGGAAGCAAGATTAGAAGCTGTTCGAATACAAACTGCTAAAGTTCGTAATTCTCAAACGAACGTGCAAAGAGAATCAAGATTGGAAACAGATCGATTACGCACTGCTCAAGCCTGCTCAAATGAAACAGGAGAGCAACCAGAATCAAGATTGGAAGCCAATCGAGGACGCACTGCTCAAGCCACACTTAGAAATGTTTTCAAAAATAAAATGAATACGTTTCAATAACAATGGCACAATGTAAATGTAATGGTATCATAACGAGTTTCCTTGAATTTCCTTTCTTCTGAGATCGCAGCAACGCACGACGGGTAAGCTAGTTATATTTATAAAAAAACATTTACCATGTGATGTTGTTTCTTTTGATAGTGGTGGATTTTAAATGTATCGAAGTGAAAAGATGTAAAATCTGTAAAAAATATATATTAGAAATATTTGTTAATTTTTATAATGTTTATTTTTTTATTTTGCAGAAACAGTTTATCTATATATATAAAAACGGAAGTATGTCTGTCTGTCTGTTTGTTCTTTATGCATTACTATACCCTTCATCCGATTGCCATGAAACTTTGGGAAGTTGTTGAGTACACTCCCGCGAAGGTTTCTGTCCAATTTTGTTTTAAAAAAAAATCGGCCCCCCGGGCCCTCATAATCTTTCAAATCCTGAAATAGACAGCTAATTTGCGAGCATCGTCGACAGTTATGACCCCCAAACGGAAATCGATTGGTCAATCTACATCAGAAGCACGAAAGAAAAATGCATTACGAGCTTCAGAAACAGATGAGCAACGAGTAGGAAGATTAGAAGCTGTTCGAATAAAAACTGCTTAAGCCCTTAATTCTCAAACGAACGAGCAACGAGAATCAAGATTGAAAGCCGATAGAGTACGCACAGCTCAAGCCCGTTCTTCTCAAACGAACAAGCAACCAGAATCAAGATTGGAAGCCAATCGGGGACGCACTGCTCAAGCCACACTTAGAAATGTTTTCAAAAATAAAATGATTAAGTTTCAATAACAATGACACAATGTAAATTTAATTTTATCATAACAAGTTTTCTTGAATTTCCTTTCTTCTGAGATCGCAGCAACGCGTGACGGGTACGCTAGTAATATAATATAATTGCTTTACTTTTTTTTCTGGACACTTATAAATAAAATACATTTTAAAAGATTTAACAGGAGCTGTTCTATTGATTAGCAAATCTTCAAAATATATTCCTCCTTAGAAGTTGAAGGATGCAGTTTTTATCTGTTGATAAAATACAACAACTAACAATACATTAAGATACTTAATAGAAAATTCAGAACATTCAAAAAAAAAATAATGAGTTTGACTAAGCTAAACAGATGTTGGATTAGTATAATTACTTTTTTAACACTTCCTCCAGCATTTTCCCTGAGGCAAACACCCTTTTGACTTGGAATAGTAATGTAACCCCCACCACTATGCAGCATTTTCCCTGAGGCAAGCACCCCATGGAGTAGGAATAGTAATTTTAAGTCCACCACTATCCAGCTTTTTCTCTGAGGTAAGCAATCTTTGGAGTTGGAATAGTAATTTAAACCCCACCACTATCCAGCATTTACTTTGAGTCATGCACCCTTTGGAGTTGGAATTGTAAATGGTTAAAATACCACTAACCAGTATTTTCCCTGAGGCAAGCACCCCTTGGAGTTGGAATAGTAATTTTAACCCCACCACTATCCATCATTTTCCCTGAGGGAAGCACCCTTTGGAGTTGAAATAGTAATTTAAACTGCACCACTATCCAGCATTTTTCCTGAGGCAAGCACCCTTTTGAGTTAGAATAGTAATTTATACCCCACCACTATCCGGAATTTTCCCTAAGGCAAGCACCCATTGGAGTTGGACTAAAGCACTCCCAGGACTAGGAATAGTAATTTTAACTCTACAACTAACATTTGGTCTCACAGCTGGTCGACACTCCACCATCTAAGAAAGAAGTCTCCTTGTGGTACAACTTGATGCTGGATGAACCTGGTGACTTTTTGTTACCAGAACAACTTTGGGGTTCTATGTTACTGGGTCATAAGGTGACCGAGTTGTGGTCCATATCATTTAAAATATTGTGGGAGTTTGTAAAACCGGCTTGGTTACGTAGGAACCATTTACATACGTTGCATAGGGACTACTACTCCCCGCTCAGGCTCTCAAAATTCAATCCCGGAAACCCTGTATTGTGCCCAAAATGTGGATCACCGTTGGTGTCAGATGCCCATATGTTCTTTGAATGGCCCTCTCTAAAACATTTTTGGGAAGATATTGGCAGTTTTCTTTATGATTCTCTTGGAACTGTAATTACCTTTGATTTGGCTATGGTTATCTTTGGGCCCTCACCTGAGGTTCAAGGACAGGCAACAAATATTTTGTTCTATGCTGTTCTGCTTGCCTGGAGAGAGATCTGCAAAAAGTGGACAGATGTTACACCACCTGCATTTTTAGATTGGCAGATCTCGGTTCTACATGTTACAAGAATAGATCTAGAAAGATCTGGTAATCAGGCTAAGAGAGCCTTTTGGCACCGTTTGGTATGGGTAAATTGAAGCTCGGGTTTTTTTGGTTGTTTTTTTTTCCCCCGATCCAATGATTATTCACTGTTGGGGTCCCCAAACCTGAATACCTGGACTCTTTTGTTCGGTGTCTTTGGTTTATATCAGTCCCATCAGCCGGGCATGGTGGTGGTTGCACTTACCCCTTCTTATTTTGATTCCACATTAGATGGTTCCTGAAGGCATAACTTTTCTGAGGGTAGTTTTCAACCTTGTGTTGTCACAAACTATACACTGCCTGGTTTTTAACCTGAAACAGACTGTTGTGTTCTTGTAGGTGGCCACATCTGGAATCAATAGTGATTTATGAGGCCAAAAAGGAAAAAAAAAACATGTGTTTTCATAGCGGTAAGCATCTATTGGAGTTGGAATATAAAATTTAAACCCACCACTATCAACAATTTTTCTGACAAAAGCACACCTTGGTGTAGGAACAATTAATTTATCCCCATCGTTATTAAATGTTTGTCCTCATGCAAGTGCTATTTTTCAACTTTCTTTTTAATGATAATAAATGTTACATTTAATTTCAAATGATAAAAAAAGAATATAGGGGCTCATTATGATGGCCGAACGATCGCCACCGAATGAGAACTACCCACTGCCATATTAGGATGGTGGTGGGTTTCAGGGCGGACGCGAAATCCGTCTGCAGCTTTTCCGCCGGTGGCAATCCTAACGATTGCCTGGCGGGCAATGCAGGCCCATTAATATGGTGGTGGTGCCTAGCAGGCACCATCCGCCATATTGGGATGTGGGAAATTAAAGGCCTTTTCATGGCGGTGATGCCACCACAGAAAGGCTTGCAGCCGATAGAGTACGCACAGCTCAAGCCCGTTCTTCTCAAACGAACAAGCAACCAGAATCAAGATTGGAAGCCAATCGGGGACGCACTGCTCAAGCCACACTTAGAAATGTTTTCAAAAATAAAATGATTAAGTTTCAATAACAATGACACAATGTAAATTTAATTTTATCATAACAAGTTTTCTTGAATTTCCTTTCTTCTGAGATCGCAGCAACGCGTGACGGGTACGCTAGTAATATAATATAATTGCTTTACTTTTTTTTCTGGACACTTATAAATAAAATACATTTTAAAAGATTTAACAGGAGCTGTTCTATTGATTAGCAAATCTTCAAAATATATTCCTCCTTAGAAGTTGAAGGATGCAGTTTTTATCTGTTGATAAAATACAACAACTAACAATACATTAAGATACTTAATAGAAAATTCAGAACATTTAAAAAAAAAATAATGAGTTTGACTAAGCTAAACAGATGTTGGATTAGTATAATTACTTTTTTAACACTTCCTCCAGCATTTTCCCTGAGGCAAACACCCTTTTGACTTGGAATAGTAATGTAACCCCCACCACTATGCAGCATTTTCCCTGAGGCAAGCACCCCATGGAGTAGGAATAGTAATTTTAAGTCCACCACTATCCAGCTTTTTCTCTGAGGTAAGCAATCTTTGGAGTTGGAATAGTAATTTAAACCCCACCACTATCCAGCATTTACTTTGAGTCATGCACCCTTTGGAGTTGGAATTGTAAATGGTTAAAATACCACTAACCAGTATTTTCCCTGAGGCAAGCACCCCTTGGAGTTGGAATAGTAATTTTAACCCCACCACTATCCATCATTTTCCCTGAGGGAAGCACCCTTTGGAGTTGAAATAGTAATTTAAACTGCACCACTATCCAGCATTTTTCCTGAGGCAAGCACCCTTTTGAGTTAGAATAGTAATTTATACCCCACCACTATCCGGAATTTTCCCTAAGGCAAGCACCCATTGGAGTTGGACTAAAGCACTCCCAGGACTAGGAATAGTAATTTTAACTCTACAACTAACATTTGGTCTCACAGCTGGTCGACACTCCACCATCTAAGAAAGAAGTCTCCTTGTGGTACAACTTGATGCTGGATGAACCTGGTGACTTTTTGTTACCAGAACAACTTTGGGGTTCTATGTTACTGGGTCATAAGGTGACCGAGTTGTGGTCCATATCATTTAAAATATTGTGGGAGTTTGTAAAACCGGCTTGGTTACGTAGGAACCATTTACATACGTTGCATAGGGACTACTACTCCCCGCTCAGGCTCTCAAAATTCAATCCCGGAAACCCTGTATTGTGCCCAAAATGTGGATCACCGTTGGTGTCAGATGCCCATATGTTCTTTGAATGGCCCTCTCTAAAACATTTTTGGGAAGATATTGGCAGTTTTCTTTATGATTCTCTTGGAACTGTAATTACCTTTGATTTGGCTATGGTTATCTTTGGGCCCTCACCTGAGGTTCAAGGACAGGCAACAAATATTTTGTTCTATGCTGTTCTGCTTGCCTGGAGAGAGATCTGCAAAAAGTGGACAGATGTTACACCACCTGCATTTTTAGATTGGCAGATCTCGGTTCTACATGTTACAAGAATAGATCTAGAAAGATCTGGTAATCAGGCTAAGAGAGCCTTTTGGCACCGTTTGGTATGGGTAAATTGAAGCTCGGGTTTTTTTGGTTGTTTTTTTTTCCCCCGATCCAATGATTATTCACTGTTGGGGTCCCCGAACCTGAATACCTGGACTCTTTTGTTCGGTGTCTTTGGTTTATATCAGTCCCATCAGCCGGGCATGGTGGTGGTTGCACTTACCCCTTCTTATTTTGATTCCACATTAGATGGTTCCTGAAGGCATAACTTTTCTGAGGGTAGTTTTCAACCTTGTGTTGTCACAAACTATACACTGCCTGGTTTTTAACCTGAAACAGACTGTTGTGTTCTTGTAGGTGGCCACATCTGGAATCAATAGTGATTTATGAGGCCAAAAAGGAAAAAAAAAACATGTGTTTTCATAGCGGTAAGCATCTATTGGAGTTGGAATATAAAATTTAAACCCACCACTATCAACAATTTTTCTGACAAAAGCACACCTTGGTGTAGGAACAATTAATTTATCCCCATCGTTATTAAATGTTTGTCCTCATGCAAGTGCTATTTTTCAACTTTCTTTTTAATGATAATAAATGTTACATTTAATTTCAAATGATAAAAAAAGAATATAGGGGCTCATTATGATGGCCGAACGATCGCCACCGAATGAGAACTACCCACTGCCATATTAGGATGGTGGTGGGTTTCAGGGCGGACGCGAAATCCGTCTGCAGCTTTTCCGCCGGTGGCAATCCTAACGATTGCCTGGCGGGCAGTGCAGGCCCATTAATATGGTGGTGGTGCCTAGCAGGCACCATCCGCCATATTGGGATGTGGGAAATTAAAGGCCTTTTCATGGCGGTGATGCCACCACAGAAAGGCTTGCAGGGATTGGGTCTAGGGGCCCGTTGTACGCCCCCTTGTGTCTGGGGGCGGTGGGCTGCACTTGGGGGTACCATCATTTTGTGCCACCAGGTGGCAGGCATCTGGTACAGTGAAATACTAGACATGCCAATTTACCATTGCGGTGGGTGCTGCTGTCAGCAGCACCCAGTGCAATGTTAAATTGCAGAATGCGACTGTATGGCGGTTGCATCCTAATTCGCAGTGCGGGACAGCCACATGTCTGGTCGCCGGTCCACACACCGCAGGGATGGTAGGCGGACTCAGATCCGCCCACCATCCTAATGAGCCCCATAGTTTTGTTCACTCACTTTATATATTTTGACGGAAAATGTATTTTCAAATCTGTTTTATAGAGGGTTGTATATTTCTGAAGAGAAGCTGCACATTTTTTTTAAATGCGTTATTCTACTATATTTGTGTTTTGATTACCTTGCATATATTTTACAATTCCTCTATATTTTGCACATTTTTTTTAAATGCGTTATTCTACTATATTTGTATTTTGATTACCTTGCATATATTTTACAATTCCTCTATACTTTGCTTACTTGGGGGGTTATTAGGATGGCGGACGGACTAGTGTCCATCCGCCATCCTGGTGTAAACCTGGCCCATCCGCCATAAATTCGGCGGTCCCGCACCACAAATCAGGATGCGACCGCCACCATGGTGGTTGCATCCTGCATCTTTAACATTGCGGCAGGGGCTGCTGACAGCATCACCCGCCCAAATGTCAAAAATGCAGGTTCTGCACTTCGGTGCACTATGTGGCAGGCACCACACAGTGCCTGCCACTTGCTGCACTGAAATGTGGGAGGTACACTCGCGGAACTTTGCTGAGTTTTTTTGTAACTTCGCGGAGTTCTGCGGAGCAAAACTCTGCGAACTACGCCCAGGCCTAAATAGTTTGCGTTGTGCTAGTATGCATTGTAATGAATCATTTAATGTATTAATATACTTTTGCATTGTTATGGTATGCGTTGTTAAAAAATGTGTTATAATAGTACTTGTGTTGTAAAAACTGCGTTGTAAAGGCATGCGTTGTAATTGTTCGCGTTATAACGTCATGTATTTGTGATATACAAAAACTAGGAAGATGACATTTCTCGGAGCAAACATTATTGAAGGAGTTTGTTTCTGTGTATTTATAAATGTACATATATTTTTCTCCTAGTAATCCAAAAACAAAGGCAAGGACGCGGCACTCTTCTTATCACGGTAGATTAAGGTCTCAAGCAAAACTCCTACGCGTTTCGAACAAACGTTCTTGGTCACGGCAGTGTTCTACAAATGTCCCTTTTCTTCTTCCACATTATATACATGCTCACTTCACGTTGCTCAGTGAGGGATTGTGGGCCTTGTAGTTTTTGCATTAATTGTATGTTAAGTCATAATTTTTAACATTATTCATACATCATTTGAATCGGTCATAATGTGGGTAGCATTACATAAAGGAGCTCATCATGGAATGTATTTACAGACTGACATAAACAATCTTATACAAAATTAATTCATATTGTCCATTTGTGCTTATGGTTAGGCACTACTTTGAGGATTTTCAACAATTAAAGTTTTTTGTTTTTGTTGTTTCTTGTATTACGGACTGAGTGCCGTACGCCCCACATTTTGACCCTCATATAAACATTTTTAGGCCATCAGATTCGATCACACAGAATTAATGTCAATGTCTTATTAAGTCATTATAAGTGTACGTGCATCTCCTCGTCTGCATTCAATCCTCACAGCCCAGAGCATTGAATGCAGATGAGGAGATGATGAGCTCCTTTATGTAATGCTACCATGTAAGTGAGCATGTATATAATGTGGAAAGAGAAAAGGGACATTTGTAGAACACTGCCGTGACCAAGAACGTTTGTTCGAAATGCGTAGGAGTTTTGCTTGAGACCTTAATAAATCTACCGTGATAAGAAGAGTGCTGCGTCCTTGCCTTTGTTTTTGGATATATATATATATATATATATATATATATATATTCACTGAAAAAACCATAGGTTATAGACCATATATAGTTAGAAATTCGCATTTACAAAACCTTATTTTACTCACACAAAACCATTGAAATTCCATATATAGTTAGTTGCACTAACTATATATCGCGCACCCGCAATCCACTGCTGATGATGTCACATATTACATCATTCATGACATGGTCAGTGACATCACTGATGACATCACTGATGACATCTCAAATGACATCACTGATGACATCTCAAATGACATCACTGATGACATCACTGATGACATCTCATTTGACATTACTGATCACATCACTGATGATATCATTCATGTGATAATACGATGAACCTCTTCAGACTCTAATATAACCTTAGATACAATCAGTGTAAACAGACACTCACAGACTGTCACTCATCCATGGAGTTACTCACACACCTAGTCAGTCAATCAAAGAATCAATCACACCTCCATTTCCTCAACTATACAGTTATACAAACTTTACTTATTCAAACATATACTAACACATATTAACTCTCTTATACAATCCCTGATACAAGTTCACAATGATCCATACAGCCACTCACACATTCACTGGCTCTTATGCACAGTTATTTATATATGTCAACTCTCACATGTACTGTGTTTTACATATGTACTTACTTTGACATGTAGCACTGAGATATCCATTCACTCACCAATACACTCATGCACACAGTCAACCGCCCATACAGCTGTTTCCACATGCACTTTTGAAACCATACATCTAGTGAATCAACTGCTCACACATCTATGCACAGAGTCATACACCTCCCAGCCACCCACACACACACTCAGTCTCCCATACAAATACTTGGGCAACCAATCAATAACCCATATAGTTACTCATATAGCTACTTATCAACACATGCAACAGTTTACAGAACAACAGACATAATGATGCACAAATTAAGACAGTTTAGTCACTAACCCATGCACTCAGTGAGACACATTTAATCACTCACTCATACAGTCAGTCATGCACCTACTAAATCCTTCATCCAGACACTTATACATCCACTCATTCTTCAATATGTAAGACATATTTTAACTTTACAGAAACATACAGTCACTGGATGTTGTCATCAGTGATGTCATCAGTGATGTCATTTGAGATGTCATCAGTGATGTCATCAGTGATGTCACTGACCATGTCATGAATGATGTAATATGTGACATCATCAGCAGTGGATTGCGGGTGCGCGATATATAGTTAGTGCAACTAACTATATATGGAATTTCAATGGTTTTGTGTGAGTAAAATAAGGTTTTGTAAATGCGAATTTCTAACTATATATGGTCTATAACCTATGGTTTTTTCAGTGAATTTTCAAGGTTTTGTAAATGCTAATTCCTAACTATATATGGTCTATAGCCTATGGTTTTTTCAGTGAATATATATATATACATACATATATAAACATATATCATCTGTATATCTATATAAATACAAACATAAATGCATGCATACATATACTTATATGCATTTTAGGGTTGTTAGAGCGTTTTCGTGTGTATTATGTTGCTTTTTTAGGGCTTTTCTGTCAATTAAGTAGGGTTCCCGGAGCCTAGGGCTGAGGGGCCGGTTCAGTTTCGTGCGTATTGGTGTTGGCAAGGTTTTGAGGGATTTTGGCGGTTTTTGGTCGAGATTTGGCCGTTTTATGGCTTTTTTTGTGTTTGCGGGGGGCGCGTATTCGGGTTGAAATTCGTCCCCGTTCCAGTGGATGGATTGGGCTGATGTTTGGTGAGATGTTAGGGAATCGCTGGAACTAGTGTCCAGCCAAGTTTGAAGCGGATCGGAGCAGTGGAAGTGCTTTAAAGAGCAATTTTTGTGCGGAGTAGCGAATTGTCATGTTATTCAATGGGAGTTTTTGGTGCCCATGGAGAAGGTGAATTTGGGGTGTTCCAGTTGCGCTAGAGGGACGGGGCTTGGGTGAGCTGTAGGGAGAGTGGATCGGCAGGTGTGCCGAATTTTTGGGATTTGTTGGCCGAAGGGAAGGGTGTGCTTGGGCAAAGTCGATTTGGTAAAAACGGTGCGTTATTTACATGAAAGTTGAAAAAACACTAATAAAAGCAAAGCTAAAAAGCCACCTCATTACAAACAGAATGGCTTTAACTTAAACGAGGGCGAGATCTATTGCATTTTCAATGCTTGTTTACTTTGGTTCCATCAAGAAGGCATTCAGATGTGTCACACATTTGCCATAAATTCTGAATGTTAGCACTCTAGTTGCACATTAGATCACTGTAGTAAAGCTACTGCTCACCAGGGACGTCTGCTGCTGGTATTCAAAGTGCATGTTTCAGTCTGCATGTCAGAATTTTTTTAATGAAATAGAAGAGGATTTGAGAAGTCACTCAAAATGATCCCTAATTTTTCTTTCTGAAGCACTAATCATACTTTCTTTGGCAAAATTAACCCCCTCATGTTGTTCCTTTTTAAATTGAGTGTTTTCAGACTTACCACTTCATTCCAATCAAGATGGCTTCTGGTGTGCCATACTTTTGTCATAAGTAAGACTGTTAGCGCTCTAGTTGTTCTTTAGAACACTCTGGGACATTCTGTCATTGGGCTATACTTGGGGTACATCTGGGTGATATTTGGGCTACATTTAGGCTCTTTTGTCTCTGGTAGCCATCTTGCGAGACTATGTCAGAATTTTTTAATGAAATTGAAGAGGGTTTGAGAAGTCACTCAAAATGTGCCCTAATTTTTCTTTCTGCAGCACTAATCATAATTCATATGGCAAAATATACCCCCTCATTTTGTTCCTTTTTAAATTAAATGTTTTAAGAGTTACCACTTTATTCCAATCAAGATGGCTTCAGGTGTGCCATACCTTTGTAATAAGTAGGACTGTTAGCGCTCTAGTTGTTCTTTAGAACACTCTGGGACATTCTGTCATTGGGCTATACTTGGGCTACATCTGGGTGATATTTGGGCTACATTTGGGCTCTTTTGTCTCTGGTGGCCATTTTGGGAGACTGCATGTCAGAATTTTTTAATGAAATAGAAGAGGATTTGAAAAGTCACTCAAAATGTGCCCTAATTTTTCTTTCTGCAGCACTAATAATACCTTCTATTGCATAATATACCCCCTCATTTTGTTCCTTTTTAAATTAAATGTCTTAAGAGTTACCACTTTATTCCCATCACGATGGCTCCAGGTGTGCTATACCTTTGTAATAAGTAGGACTGTTAGCGCTCTAGTTGTTCTTTAGAACACTCTGGGACATTCTGTCATTGGGCTATACTTGGGCTACATCTGGGTGATATTTGGGCTACATTTGGGCTCTTTTGTCTCTGGTGGCCATTTTGGGAGACTGCATGTCAGAATTTTTTAATGAAATAGAAAAGGATTTGAGAAGTCACTCAAAATGTGCCCTAATTTTTCATTCTGCAGCACTAATCATACTTTCTATGGCAAAATATACCCCCTCATGTTGTTTCTTTTTAAATTAAATGTTTTAAGAGTTACCACTTTATTCCAATCAAGATGGCTTCAGGTGTGCCATACCTTTGTAATAAGTAGGACTGTTAGCGCTCTAGTTGTTCTTTAGAACACTCTGGGACATTCTGTCATTGGGCTATACTTGGGCTACATCTGGGTGATATTTGGGCTACATTTGGGCTCTTTTGTCTCTGGTGGCCATTTTGGGAGACTGCATGTCAGAATGTTTTAATGAAATAGAAAAGGATTTGAGAAGTCACTCAAAATGTGCCCTAATTTTCCATTCTGCAGCACTAATCATACTTTCTATGGCAAAATATACCCCCTCATGTTGTTTCTTTTTAAATTAAATGTTTCAAGAGTTACCACTTTATTCCAATCAAGATGGCTTCAGGTGTGCCATACCTTTGTAATAAGTAGGACTGTTAGCGCTCTAGTTGTTCTTTAGAACACTCTAGGAGGCTGCAGTAGAACACAAAGGAATCAACTGACAGTCTCTGTCCTTGTTGGATGTACATGTTTTACTGAGAATGTCAGACTTCATTTTCACATGACTGAGAAAGATAATGTGAATTTACAGAAAATATGCTTTCAGTTTAGCTTATAGATCCCCTTCCAAACCACTGTGGGAAAATCATGAGATATTAGTTTTCTTTCAAACAATATTCATGATATCACAGCAGAAGGTTTTTTCACATGGTAAAATCACCTTAGAACCCACCACAATTCCTAAAACAAGTATGGTACCATCAACAAATGATTTATAATGTAACTAAAGTCCTAAAACCCTCTATTAACTACAATGCTTTTTAATGAGGTGCTATCATGTATATTGGTCCCAAGATGGCTGCCAACACTTCTTGGATGAAGTGCTGACAGCCAATCAGATCAGATGTGTGGTTAGGCTCCGCCCAGATATATATATTTTTTTGAACCTAAATTACTCAAAATCCACTGGAGCACATATATTGAGACCTAGCAAAGGCACATCAGGCTAACAGTCCCTACAATTTTGCCAAGTTTCGTGCAAATCCATTCAGCCGTTCGAGCTAAAAGTGAGGCCAACCGCCCTATGGAAATTAACATGGGAAAAATGTGTTTTGGGACCCCCCTTTTTTCTCGGCCCCCCCTTGATGAAACCCCCCCAAATTGTCAGGGGCTGCTCAGAAACAAAATGTTCCATTTTCCTGAAAATTTCAGCCAATTCCGTCCACAAACGCCAAAGTTATTAGACATAGAATTTTCAAAAATCCCATAGAGAAAAAATCCTAACTATATATACCTACTGGCGACCGCCAGTAGGTAATATATATATATATATATATATATATATATATATATATATATATATACAGTGACAATGAACAGCATAGACTGTCTCACAGCACTACCACACACATATATCAGCAGGGAACATGTTTTAGTGTAGAAGCTAGTTTACTCATCAATAGTACCCCGCTTTAAAAATGGAATTATAGAAATTAAGTTGGTATCACTAGAGAACAGAGTACTGTAAACAGTATTCACCATAAGCAGAGAGTTTGCTCTATCCCACACTGCATGCAAACAAAAAAATTCTCACAAGCAATACACAAGAGTATTAAAAAAGTAGATTGGAAGGTGCTATAGATCATACCACTTGTACCCTTCATACAGCGGTGATAACTTTACAGATAGCTCATCTTCTGAAGCAAAACAAGTACATGTCCAAAGGTTAGTACCTGGTGCAAACAGTATTCTGTGTTATGTAGAAATTGTCATGCTCACATGATTCTGTCTAATAACTCATTGCAGCTTACAAATGTTAGTATCTACTACATAGAATCTTTATCCTGTGGGGAACTTTTTCTACAGAACAAAAGGGCTTGTGTGGAACATAATAAACACAATTCAACTGCCACCCGCAAAAACAGTTACTTGTGAATATAACGATTTATAATATGTTGAATACCTCTACACCCCAGTGGTGCATTACGAGAAAATGTGTATTGTAAACACTTACACTCATTACCTGGACCCAGGCTGTACAAAATTAGGTAGAAAAGTAATATGGTATTTACTTGCCACTATGTAAACCAGAAAACAAACTAGCACACTCATTGGATGATGTGATCAGTGATGTAATCAATGGTGTCATGTGAGATGTCATAAGTGATGTCGTAAACAATTTTGTAGACATGTCTTGAGTGCTGTAATATGTGAGGCCATATGCAGTGCATTGCAGGGGCGCAAGTTATAGTTAGCACTGCCAACTATAATTGGTAAATTTCTGTGTTTTCTTTCATTCAAAATGTTAATTTTGGTATTGATGAATTCACCAAACTATATAGTTATGTAAGTGATTTTTTAAAGTGTAGATATATGTATTCTCAAAGAAAAAGAGAAAGGTTACAGTGACATTATAGTTAGCAAATAGAATTTAAAAAACATTAGGAATTCACACAAACAAATCTGAGGTTACAGGGACGTTACAACTAGGGTCAGATTTCACTCGTACAAAACAAGAGAAATTCAGCAGTTATAGGTAGCTGTGCTAGCTATAACGTACGCCCCCGCAATGCAATGCTTATGATCTCACATATTACATCACTCATGACATGGTCAGTGACATCATTGATAACATCTCAAGTGACATCAGTAATTACATCCTCCACAAATGTCCTTTGGGGCCAACTACTCCTCCTGTTACCTCAAGTAAATCCCACACAGCAGGATTGCTGACTGGTTGTTGGATGCCACGCCCCCCTTCTCCACCACTGTACAAAAATGGCTCCTGGCGCATTACTAGTTGGGGGATGAAGTCACCTTGGCTCCAGAGGATTCTTAGGGGCCAACTAAACCTCCTGTTAACTCCAGTAATTCCCACACAGTGGGTTTGCTGAGAGATGTTCAGTGGCCATGCCCCCTTTCTCCACCATTCTGCAAACAAACCTCCTGGGGGGGATCACTGACATAATTTCAATACAAAAATATAGAATTACCAATATATCAATGACAAAATATAGAATGCAAAAATATTGAAGTCCTATTTAAAAACAGGTAAGTACAAAACTATTGAATCAAAAATATCGTTTAAATGTCTGAAAAGTAATTCAAAATTAATGAAATAATAAATATAATTAACTAAAACATACTTAAAAATACTTAAATAACCTTAAAATTAGTAAATAATTAATTTAAGTAAAAAAATAAACATACCATTTTTTTAATACATATATATATATTAATGTAATATTAATAAAAAAAAATTTTTACTGTAGGATAGCGGGAGGGTAACATTTACTATTACCACTCCAGTGAGTGCAACAGTAGGGAAAGCGTTGGATAGCGTAGGGGTAAAAATTACTATTACCACTCCAGAGAGTGCAACAGTAGGGAAAGCGTTGGATAGTGTAGGGGTACAAATTACTATTCCCACTCCTGTTAGTGCAACAGTAGGGAAAGCGTTGGATAGTGGGAGGGTAAAAATTACTATTCCCACTCCAGAGACTGCAAAAGTAGGGAAAGCTTTGGATAGCGGGAGAGTAAAAATTACTATTCCCACTCCAGAGAGTGCAACAGTAGGGAAAGCGTTGGATAGCGAGAGGGTAAAAATTACTATTCCCACTCCAGAGAGTGCAACAGTAGGGAAAGCGCTGGATAGCGTAGGGGTAAAAACTATTATCCCCACTCCAGATAGGGCAACAGTAGGGAAAGCGTTGAATAGAGTAGGGTAAAAAAATCACTATTCCCACTCCGGAGAGTGCAAAAGTAGGGAAAGTGTTGGATAGCGGGAGGGTAAAATTACTATTCCCACTCCAGAGATTGCAAAAGTAGGGAAAGCTTTGGATAGCGGGAGGGTAAAAATGACTATTCCCACTCCAGAGAGTGCAACAGTAGGGAAAGCGTTGGATAGCGAGAGAGTAAAAATTACTATTCCCACTCCAGAGAGTGCAACAGTAGGGAAAGCGTTGGATAGCGTAGGGGTAAAAAGTACTATTCCCACTCCAGAGAGTGCAACAGTAGGGAAAGCGTTGGATAGCGTAGGGGTAAAAATTACTATTCCCACTCCAGAGAGTGCAACAGTAGGGAAAGTGTTAGATAGCGTAGGGGTAAAAATTACTATTCCCACTCCAGTGAGTTTAACAGTAGGGAAGGTAATGATTTAATATATTATTAAAAATAAATTAAATATCAATACCAATGAAACATTAATTAAAATATATTACCAGTTTAATATTATGTAATAATTAATTAATGAGACATGCTAATAAATGTTAGTTATTATAAATTAATTAGTTATTCATAATTAAAAACTAATTAATTTTCAATAACAAAAACGATGTATTAATACCATTTAATAATTAATTAACAGTAAATTAATTATCAATACACAAAAAGTATTTTCAATATGTAATTAATTACAATTAAATTACTTCACACCCTATTCCCCTATTAACCCACAATCCACTACAGAAAATAAATTCATACAATTATCATAATTATCAAGTAATCAATTAATACAAATTAAATACAAATTAATAAAAAAATGATACATTAAAAATTAATAACCAATAAATTCAAAATCAATATCAATGAATAAATAAAAATTATTTACTTAATTACAATTAAATTGCTTCCCACCCTATTCCCCTATGAACCCACAACCCGCTACAGAAAATAAATTAATAAAATTAACATAATTATCAATGAATCAATGAATCAATTAATAAAAATGAATTACCAATTAAAAATTAATTAACAATAAATTCAAAATTAATACCAATAAATAAATACAAATATTTAATTACAATTAAATTACTTGTTATGTTATGTTATGTTAAGGGGTGCTTATAAATCGCACTGTCACCGTGAGTTTCCTGGCGCTGATTGGATGCCCGAAGAAGCAGAGGGGCTTTAGCTAGATTGTGGAAAAAGCCAGGTTTTTAGTGATTTACGGAATTGGATGAGAGTATTAGAAATCCTGACTGGGGGAGGAAGGGAGTTCCAAAATTTGGGGCCGAGGTAGGCAAATCTCCGACCACCAGATCTGCAGAGTTTAATGGAAGGGACAGCCAAGAGGTGTAAGTGTGATGATCTAAGGTTACGCGAAGGACAGTAGGGCCGGATAAGGGATTTCAGGAAAGCAGGACAAGAGCCAGAAAGAGACTTGAAGATAAGGCAGCCAAGCTTGAAGGCTGCCCTGAGGCTGACAGGGAGCCAGTGCAATTTGATGAGAAGGGGTTTGGCAGACTGCCATTTCGGTATCCCGAGGGCCAGTCTCGCCGCCTGGTTTTGAATGATTTGCAGCCTATAGATGGAACATTTAGGCAAGCCATAATAGATGGAATTCGAAAAATCCAGGCGGGAGAGGACAAGGGCCATGATAACTTGCAACAGAGCATCGGGGGTGAGGAGGTAGGCCACCTTCTTAATCCTGCGCAGCTGGAACATGCAGGAGGAGACCACCGTCCCCAACTGAGGCCCGAGAGATAGTCCAGCGTCAATGGTGACCCCGAGGCTTTTCACCGAGGCCACCGGGATGGGAGGGGGGCCAAGTTCTGCCGGCCAGAAATGTGGACCCCAGTGGGCAGAGCTCCTACCAGGAAGGAGAAGCTCCGTCTTTCCTGGGTTCAGTTTAAGCTGATTCTGACACATCCACTGCAGGATATGGGACATGACTGCCTGGAAATTAGAAATAGCAGAGGGAGAATTTAAAGAAAAGATGAGTTGCAGGTCGTCCACGTAATTGAAGACGGTGACGTCCCACTGCCTCAAAGTAAAAAGAAGAGTACAGAGATAGAGATTAAAGAGAAGGGGGGATAAGGAGGAGCCCTGGGGGACCCCACAAGGCAGGTGCTCCCTAGGAGCCCTAAATGTGCCTAGGCTGAGGGTCTGAGATCTCCCAGTAAGGAAGGATTTGACCCATGCCAGCGCCAGGCCCTGGATGCCGGCCTGTTCGACACGGTGGGGAAGGATGTTGTGCTCCACCGTGTCGAAGGCGGCCGACAGATCTAATAGTACCAAGGCCTGGGGGGTGCCCTTGTCAGCTCCGTCTCTCAAGGTATCCAGGACGGCCAGGATCACAGTCTCCGTAGAGTGACCGGGTCGGAAACCGGCCTGGTTGGCTTCGAGAAAGTTAGAACTCTCGATGAACCTAGAGAGACAGGCAGTGACATGGGCTTCCAAGATTTTAGAAAAGAAGGGTAAGAGAGAGATAGGACGATAGTTCGCCGGGACGGCAGGATCGGCTCCAGGCTTCTTCAACAGAGGCACCAGAACGGCCTCCTTGAAGGAGCTGGGTACCGTCCCGGAGGAGAGAGAAGAATTAAGCAGGGGAAGGATGCAGTCAGGTAAAGAGTGGCAGATGTCCCGAAATATGAAAGGCGGACAGCGGTCGTCAGGAGAACCAGACTTAATGCGGGCGGCCAGAGTAGCTAGAGATGTGGGATCTAAGGGATGGAACTGAGTAATGGAAAGGGCATTGTGAGGGGGAGTAACAGAATCAGCGCCAGGTGAGGTGACCGGAATAGTGTCCTTAATCAAAACAATCTTCTGTATAAAGAAAGTGATGAGTGCATTACAGGATTCCTGTGTAGGGGCCTGGGTCGGGAGCGTCCTGGAATCAGAGGTGAATTCATCCAGGACTCTAAAAATCTCCTTCGATTTGCAGGGGGATAGTAAGATTCTCTCTGAGGCATAGGCTTTTTTGGCTGCAGAGATGGCAGATTTATACTTATTACGGACTGCCACATAAGTATCTCTGCTTGACGGGCAGTAATCTCTTCTCCACTTACGTTCTGATTGGCGGAGTTCCAGCTGTATGGCTTTAAGTTGGGGAGTAAACCATTTATGAGAATTACTGTGTCGGGACCGAGGGAACTTGATTAAAGGGGCAAAGATGTCGCTAGCTGACACGAGCCAGTCGGAAACGTGGCCATCTTGCTTGTTGATATCAATATCGTTAAGGGTAGGGGGGCGTGTATGAGACAGATGGGATAACAATTTAGAGGAATCAACAGCCTTCCACTTACGAGCCATGCCACCCTCCTGCGGGGGGATCCTGATGTAACCGGCCACCGAGATGGTGGTATCAATTAGAAAATGATCAGACCACACACAAGGTGTGGTAAGCGGGCAGGAGGACTTAACCCCATGTAACCCCATGAACCCAGATGTGGTCGAGTATGTGACCGCGACTGTGAGTGGGAGAGGTGACTAATTGGCTAAAGTTCAGGCTCGAGAGACCTTCGAACAATTCGGTGGCATGGGGACCAGCGTCCTTATGCTGGAACCAATAATTAAAGTCCCCAACAATGGCGATGCTTGGGGAGGAAGTGGCTAGACTGGCAAGCTGTTCAATGAAAGATACGGGAAAGGAGGGCATGGGCTGGGGAGGGCGATAGAGTACCATAAGGGTAACTGCACCTGCCTCAGTCCCAAGGCTGAGGACCAGATTGTCCACTTCAGGAAGAATCATAGAAGTGGACGCAATAACCTTAAGGTTCTTACGAATTACCGCTGCGACCCCCCCCCCCCCCGGGACGGCCCCCTGGGCGGTTGATGTTTAGCAGGTAATAATCTGGAGGTAACGCTGCCAGGATGTCCGGGAGGGAGTCGTCAGTGAGCCAGGTCTCAGAAAGTAAAAGGACGTCAGGCCTCTCAGTCGTGAGTAAGTGAAAAATGTCAGTTTGATGTCTAACAAAGGAACGAGTGTTTAGGTAAAGTAGACGAATCTGTGACTCGGAAGTGGAAGGTGAGGTGGAAGGAGTAATGGGGCCTAAATGAGGCGGAAGGTTACCTGCGATTCCAAGTGAAGTAATCCGCGTCCAGATGTCCCGCGATAGGGGACTAGCTGCGGATTGTAAGTGCATGAGGGCAGAAGGGGAGTAGGGAATAACGGTAGCGGCGTCCCTGGCCCCTGGGCCCGCCCGGCCGCGGACGGGCGCAGACGGGCTGGACTTAGGCGTGACTTCGGCGCGCAAGCGGCGTGCCCGCTGCGCCCGTCCGCTGCGCTCCCTGTAAGGGGGCGCCATTTTATAGGGCAGATGGTTGGTGTGAGGCTCCGAGCGCTAGACCGCTCGCCTAGTGAGCCTCCTCACCCAAGATGGCGGCCAACTGTGGGTCCCGGCAGGACTTGAATCTCCTGCAGGACCGAGTGATGAAGAGGGAGAGGTAATGCAGTGCAGAAAACGCCCAGCGCGCAACCCCAGAGGTACCTGCACAACAAAAATTGTTATTAGAAGAAAAAACAGTAAAATTACATTAAAATGCGCAAAGTGCGCAAATTGCCTCTAGCACATTGCATCATCCCAAAGACTCGCTCTGGTCAATTTCGAGCTTCCAAACAGTTGGGGGGCCGAGATATAATGGCTTTTATAGGGCAGATGGTTGGTGTGAGGCTCCGAGCGCTAGACCGCTCGCCTAGTGAGCCTCCTCACCCAAGATGGCGGCCAACTGTGGGTCCCGGCAGGACTTCCCACCCTATTCCCCTATAAACCCACAACCCTCTACAGAACTAAAAAGCAAAATTAAATTAAAAATAATTAGTTATTTCTAAAAATTAATATTTAATTTAATATATTTAAATGACTTCCCACCCTATTCCCCTATAAACCCACAACCCGCTACAGAATGAAATGACGCATAAATTAACATAAAATTGATTACTTAAAATAAATTACAAAAATAATATACACTTTTCACACATATATTAAAATACAAAAAACTTTACAAAATTCAATATTATTAAAAATTCGATATATTTTAATCCCCATATTATATACTTCGATATTTTGACTTTCTATATTTTGAAAATCGATATTATATTACTTACTTTCAATTCAATATTTTTCACCACTATATTGTGTCCATTCGATATTTTTTTCCATTCTATATTTTAACTTCGATATTATGGCTATTCTATATTTTGAATTCGATATTATGTCCAGTTACCCTCCTGGGGAACTACTAGTTGGGGGATGAAGTCACTCAGGTTCTTGAGGGTCCCAGTGGGGCAACTACCCCTTCTGCTACTTTCAGAAAAAGCATCCACCAGCTAGATTGGTGAGAGGTTGTCAGAGGCCAGGCACCCTTTCTCCACCGCTCTGTAAACACACCTCCTGACACAATACTGGTTGGGGGAAGTAGTCCACTTTAGTCCAGAGGCTCTCAGGACTAAAATAGACAGTCAGTCAGTCAAAAACTCTTTATTCGATTAATTAAAATCATAAAAGAAGCAACATTACATACATACAAAGTAAAAATATATATACATTTAAAAACAGACATCTATGTACATACATTCAATGCAGATTATATATTGCAACGTTCATGGGGTGTTAATTAATACAAAATATCTCCTATTGTAATTAAAAACCACTATTAAAACAATACAAATATTTAAAAATTCTGTTCCGCGGTTATGGGGAAGTGGTTTAGATCAATTTATCTGTAGGGTTCTTTTGTTTTTAACTCTGGCTGCAGCCACCAGAAAACTAGCTACGCTGAAGATAACTCGCACATTGTTCAGTAATTGCAAATACAGTAGTGCAGGCCTCACCTGCAGGAAACCCGCTTCTCGTAATATGGGCAACAAGAATTTATTTCGTGCCACCGCAAATTTGTCACAAAACATAATAAGGTGAAGGGTGTCTTGTGTCGAGAAGTTGTCGCAGGAACATGGTGGAGAATCAGCTGGCTTACCCCAATGTTGTTGATCTCCCAACACAAGATGTATAAGGTTAAATCTAAACCTTGTAAGCAAGAAGCGATGGTATGGCTTTGTTACAATCCTGAGGTAGGGTTCTATGTGGGGCGAGGACTGCAGAGCATAAATGCTTCTTACTCCTGATTTTTTGAGTTCTATCTCCTCCCTGTCTGCCTCAGCCATGATTCGAAAGTTCTGCTTAATCCATCCCAAGTCCTCTTTCTTGATACCCTCTGGGGTGGAAAACACGTCCAGACGTCCCAGCCTGACACACGCCACTCTAACGTATGCCAGCCATGGGATGCTGAGTGCCTTGTCCAGAGCCAAACAGTCTTTAAGGATGAGATGATTAAGGGTAATGTCCTCATTTAGCCATGTCTTAGCCCAACAAATCAAAGGTGCTGCCTTAAGATGATCTGTGATATATCCCATTCCTAGTTCACAGTGTACTGCCATGGTTGACGATGAATGTGGTACTGCCAGCAGTGATCTAAAAAACTTATTTTCTACCAATTGAATTTTATCCACATTGGCATATCCCCAAATCGGTGCCCCATAAGACGCAATGGCCTGACACTTAGCCTTATAGATTTTGAGCATGGGTTCCATGGGTTTCGCTCCCAGTCTTTTAGCAAAATTAAGAAGCCCTGTGGTGGATCTAGCCACTATGTTGCTTTTGTGCTTCATCTGGGGACCCCAATTACCTTTCTCATCGAATAATACCCCCAGATACGTAAAGACTGGGACCCTTGCGACTTCCGCACCCAGGCATCTAAAGATATTAACATTCCTGGGCTTCCTGCCGGCCCCTGCAATCATGACATGGGATTTTTTACTATTGATTTTGAGGTCAAGGGCTTCCATAAATTTTCCAAAGCTGTCCAACAGCCTTTGTAGACCCAGACCTGTACGAGCAATGAGAACGGCATCATCAGCGTACAGGAGGACCGGGATACCCGTTCCACCTGCACTAGGGATGTCCGCACCAGCCTTAGCTAAAGATTTTTCCAGGCCATTTATATAGATCGTGAAAAGGAGGGGAGCCAGAATGCAGCCTTGTCTGACTCCCCGTCTCGATCTAAATTGATCCGTGCACCTGCCGTCCTGTGTGACCCTGACTGCCGCTGCTAGGTCCTGATGGAGAGAGGCTAAAAAATAGACAAGGGGAGCGTCAAGACCCATCTCTAGCAAGATACACCACAATTTAGAACGGTTCACCATATCGAAGGCTGATGATAAGTCCATGAACCCCAGATAGAGGAAGCCTTTCTTTGCCACTGTGTACTTGTTGATCAGGAGATAAAGATTAAGACACTGGTCCATGGTACCCCTGTGCTCCCTAAAACCGTACTGGAGATTTGAGAGGAACCCCCCACCGTCCAGCCAATCTCCCAGTTTCTGTAGAATGACTCTTCCCATGATTTTGACGGAAGAATCCAACAGGGAGATTGGCCTATAGCAGGCGGGGTCCCCACGGCTCCCTTTTTTGAAAATGGGCACGATAATTGAGGAGCCCCAGGATGGGGGGAAACCCACCAGTGCTGCAGCATTAAATACATTAGTTAGGATTTTAGCCCAAAAATGAGGATACATAATAAAAAGATCTGCAGGCACCCCATCCGGGCCTGGTGCCTTATTTTTGGAGGTAGCACGGATTGCCCTTTCTACTTCTTCTAGTTCAAATTTGATGGGAGAACTGGGACAGCTGTTGGTTGGGGGTACGCATGTTAGATCAGGCATGTCCAAGTCACCATAAATGTTCTTAAAATGCCCAAGCCAAACATCGTCCGAAATTACACAGTCTGTGTCTGGGCTGTCACTATCTGCAAAGAATGGCTGATTGACTATGGCCCAGAACTTCCTACTATCCCTTAACACATCAACCTCCTGTAGGCTATCCCAAGCATCCTCTTTGATTTTCAGTTTCCGCTGCAAAATTGCCAGTTTGTATTCCTTACGGAGAGTGGAAACCAAAATTCTATCTCTCGGGGATGTTTTAAGCGCCTCAAGGAGGGCCTCATGAGCTTTAGAGCAGGCGCTATCGAACCATCTATGGGCTTTCTTCAAATGTGACCCCCTCCCCTTGTTTAGATTAGCTGCAATTTGTTTACAAATGGCTGAGAAGGAGGTTATCGTTCCCACTCCCACAACATTATCATCTAGGCAGATGCCCATATGGGATTCAGTTGTGGCCGTCAATTCTGCAAAGAAGGCCTCGGGTATGATTTTGTCCCATTTTAACCGTCTGCCTTGATCCTTTGAGGAGATGGCTCGTAGTCCTTCCCTTCCCAGTGCCCTGGTGGTAATCTTTGCGCTTATGTCCAATTCTAGGACAAGGGGGTTGTGATCACTAAATGGAGATATAACTACTCTGTAGGCTAATATTATGGCCAGCAAAGGGGGTGACACAAAAATAAAGTCAATAACAGAGTTGACCCCCCTACCTGTGAAGGTAGGAGCATTCTCATTGCCAGTCTCCCTACCAGGTTCTAATAGATTCATACTGGACAGCAGAGCTTCCAGATCCTCTCCCCTCTTACCGTGTTCAAAATGAGGTACCTTGCTGTATAGTTGCCCATCTAGGTCATCCCCATAAGGTCATCCATAAAATAGAATTCAATCCAGAACCAGAAGCACGCCAAGAGGTGCGTTTGCAGAGTGGTGGTGAAATGGGGCATGGCCTTCAATTCCTCTCAGCAATCCCACTCTCTGAGACTTACCGGAAGTAACATGAGGGATTGCTGGCCCCCAAAGACTCTCAGCATTCAAGGGAATTCCCCATCCACCATTGCGCCAGGAGGTGCATTTCCAGCGTGGTGGTGAAAAGGGTGTGGCTTTCGGTAACTTGCTTGAATTTTTTTTCTTAATAAATACTTTTTTTCAGGGAGCCTCAAGGCCCCCGCAGTCCGTGTCAGCTCCCTGCCTCCTGCAATTCGGTCTGGACTGTTCCCATGAGGCACAGGGTCGAGACTGATTTGCATATAGCTGTGTCTGAACTGGGGTGACGAAGTGAGCTAAAGATCAATCATGGATTCAACCCAGATCTGTAACTGGGGCTGAGTGTCTGAACAATTTCACCGCTCCATCCATCAACTCCTTGTGTTTGCTTTGTTCACCCTAAGTTGGCAGGGTATACCCAGACATGGGCCCCTTTCTCACTTTGCCACTGGATTCAAATCAGCCTGGCGGATGAGGGCTGTTAGCCCAATACCGGTCCCATGATGCGTGGTTCCGGTCCTGGAAAGACATGACTTGGAAGATCGCTCTGGACGGTTCCTATGAGGCACAGGGTCAAGACTGATGTGCATATGACTGTGTCTGAACTGGGGTGGGAAAGTGAGCTAAAAAACAATGATGGATTCAACCCAGATCTTTGACTAGGGGTGAGTGTCCGAAAAGTTTCAGCGCTCCGTCCATCATCTCATTTTGTTTGCTTTGTTCGGCCTAAGTTGGCAGGGTATGCCCAGACATAGGTCCTGTGCTAGCTATGCCACCAGATTCAAGCTAGCCTGGCTGATAAGGAGTGATACCCCTAAACTGGTCTCAGGATGCTTGTTTTTGGTCAAGGGAGGGCTTGGCAGTTCAGGCTGCAGTGTTCCCATGGGGAGCAGGGTCAAGATTGATTCTCATATGGCTGGGACTAAACTAGTGTGGCGTGGTGAGCAGAAACATTATGGATTTATCCCAGATCTCTGACTGGGGGTGAATGTTTCATTTGTTAAGCATTCTGTCCATCATCTGTTCTTTTTGCATGTCACCATTTAACTCAAGCACAGGACTCAATGCTAATTAGTGATCTCACTGTATTTACATTATATAGTCACTAGCTGTGCTTTCTTTAGTTCTAAGCACATCATCACACATGCTCTTCCAACCACTATGTTGTATAAGATAAACAACTTATATCTTGGGTATAGTTTTATATAGTAGATTGCATATAGAGGCCTTGCTGTCTTTCGGCAGGGTTCATGTTACAGATATACCACATACAAACATCCCATACAGATATATGTACAACGTTCTTAATAGAATAACGGTAAAACAAAAGGGTGCAGTAAATCAGGATGGGAACACCCTGTCTATGGCACTTTGGATCCTTTATGCATTTCATGTGCCACCTCCAAAACGTACTAACAGCAGAATTGGGTTATAGAGCTGCAAGGTGTTTTGCTTTTATGATTTTTAAAGGAAAATCGAATAAAGCCTAGATGATGATGATGATGATGAATTTAAGTATATGCCATGGATCACAGAGAGGTATCTTGCTGCTACTGGTAGAACAAGGCAGAGATCAATACACATCACAATGCTCTCAAAGGCCATGACAACTCAATGTGGCAGGCTTATCATTTCTTTCCACCATATTTTGTGTTCTGTTGCAAAATTAATAAAGTATACTACAGAAAGGTAGAAATTAGGATTGAATACTTTTTCATAGTTTTTAATAGTAAAATATATCTTTTTCTGTGTACATTAATATAGCAGTATGTTAAGGCGCACACAAAACATAAGAGGGACTATTTGTCAACTTGTGTTCTCTTTAAAGCAGATTGAGTAAGCAAAAAAAAATAGAATAATAAAAATAAAATAGCATTAAAAAATGTCATGGACTTTTATTCGGTAGCAACAAATAATTCAATGCATCTGTCCAATTAGAACCAGGGTTAAACAGCTCCTTTAAACCATTCTAAAAGTTAACAAACAGCATGGACAAAGAAAATTCTCAATTTTGGCAATGAAAAAAGATTCCCTCCAAAGTTTCGAATATTTTCTGAAAGGGCTTTCTTTGAACCGGCTGTCTCCCCCTGAGTGAGTTAGCAAAATCACCGAAGTGGCACTGCAGTGCCAAGTTGAAAGAGAGAGGAGGCAAATTGCAAAATAAATCAGTCTAAATACTCCCCAATTTGAAGTTGATGTTTAGTGCGGGTTCCAGGCCTGAGCAATAACAAATACAGAACACGTTGACTTCAGGCCCAGACTAGCCATATCGGGCACCGGGCAATCCCCCTGTGCGCCGCATGGGTGCGGCCGGTTTGGGGCCCCTGGGGGCCGTTTTTGCAAAATCGGCCCTGTAACAAAATCGGCCGAAAACCGGCCCAGGCAAAGAACTCGGCGCAACCTCCAATACCCCCCCGCCCCCCTGAGTTGGGAGGGGGTGCCGGTTCTCAGTCTGGCCCTGCTACAATAGCGTGTGTGAGTCGCTCACATCTTGCAGTGGCTTGAGTGAGTCTGATTTTGTCAGAATTTGAAATCATCCTTTAGTGCAGAGTCAAAGGTGAAATAACTCACTGGCACAGATGTACTAAAACTTTGGGCTATCTCATATTGACACAAAGCAACACATCGGAATTTACTTTCCAGTGCAAAAGATATTTTGCATTGGAAGCTTGGTCTTTTCAAAAGCCAAAAATCACTTTTCACAGCTTTTTTGTCACTTTGCATCAATAGGGAGTTATTGAGCTGCTATTTGGGTGAGTCATTGCAAACACCCATGAGTTTTGATGCATAGCCTGAGCTACAAAGAGTGATAGACTAGGCTTGTAGAGAGAACACATCCTTGAAGTAGGCATAAACAAGGGAAATGTGTTCAATTCTAAATTTAAAAAACACGCATTGCATGTTTGCTGAATTGCCCAGAACATATCCGGTGTCTTGGGTCCTTGTGAGTTGGTCTACATTTAGGAATTTGTACTGGAAGCTATTCCTTCAAGTTAAAATCTTATGCTAAACAGTGCACACTCACTTTATCACTATGAACCAAGGCTGTATGTCATGAAAGGCAGATTTATTAGAGTGTCAGCCAATGTCAAAACCCAAACCCTAAATAAAATTCATAAGCAGGATCTTTCAGCCGAATGACATGGGAGGTCCTGGAGCTCCAGCAAGGTGTATGTGACAAAAACCTCTAAATACAAGTAGTTATACCCTAATTCATCAATGGAAATGAACAGTTTAGTTCCCAAGCAAGACCAACAGATGTGCATTCTTTATATGTTCAAGAACTCCTTCCTGTTACATCGAAAACATTTGTTAAAAAGTGCGCACTTCCCACTGCAGATGCAATCTCGAAAAACTCTTGAGAATGTCAGAACAAATACATCATTGATCACTCCCTTATCTTTCAGTGCCATCCTACAGAGCTTAGCTCTGCAAAACATCTTTAATTATTAGTCACTGAAGCTTGAACGTCTATTAGTGTAGCAATGCATTCACGTGTCTCGTCAAGATGGAGGCTGTTTAGCTTCTGATTTTGCTTCCAAGGCCTCCACACAGCGGATTACCGTAGCAGTAAGCCAATCTTAGCATATGGAGCTCTGTGCGGTTTTTTTGATGCCCCTGCGCAACGCAGCACAGCAAAATTGGTTGTTTCACTGTTTTGCATGAAAAAATAATAATCTGGCCAGCCCGCATAACACTTATTTAAAAAAAGAAACAATGTGTGAATTTCTATGAAGTATATATATTGTAGGAAAATCAGTAGCGAGCACTAATGAAGTAGGCAATTTGTATTTAGGAAAATCTCCAAAGATAACATCTCCAACTCATTGACCAATAATACAAAGACTACAGCAATGCAAACAATTAAATACAGAGCACCACCACCCATGGTCAATCCTTTCAATCAACTCTCTCTGTAATAACCAACACAGCTCTACTATGTCCGAACAACAGTTAAAGCACCCTTAAAGAAATAGAGAAAGGCGAAATTAACAATGTAAGAAGGACAAATGGGAGTCCATGTGTTAAACAAAGCATCCCCAGTAGAAAACTGTGTGGTCCTCTATGTACCACAACACTGACTGAGTGCCATTCATCCCTGAAAGAACCACCCATCTCCTGTACAAATCTCCACTGTTGCAATACATCAAAGTTGTATTAATTTTCAAGGTCATGAGAGGTCTTCAGTGCCTTTCCTTATATAAGGTGGTCATCATAGTTAGCCAGACCTAGTACCATGCACCTCAAGACATGAGGGAAAAGCCATCAGTCAAACCTACGCTCCACCACAAAGGTGCCAAAGCATGGGACCATGGGTCTACCTTAAGAAGTCTAGGGCTTGCTGCTAGATATGTAACATCGCCTTAGCTATCAGGTTATCAGCCATTAATAAAAGGTACTTGAATTCATATAAAACATCAAAACTTTATGCTTTGCCAGCATGATACATTCCTTGGTAACTTGCCAAAGAGAGGATCATCCAAGCTGACCAGTTGCAACTAGATTTTTCCTGGACTTTGCAGGTGCATAGTGGAAAATTGAGTTCTAGCCACCAAGATTCAATTCAGAGTCTCCGAACCCTTGGCTGGAGCTACTGGACCCTTATGTTCTGTAAGGATCTCAGAAACAACCAAGTTTCAAAGTTTAGAAACGTTCTGAAAAGTTTTGCAGGAAAGCTTAAGGGGGAGACCAGTTCGAAGTCGAGAGTCAAGCCACCGTCGTCAAATTGGGAATCAGCTTGATCAGGCCGGTTTGACCCGCTGAAAGCTCCAAAGCTCCTTGCTATCAACCCTGAGGACAAAGACTTCAAGAGGCTCACTGGGGCATTGTGCTGGAATGAACCCATTGACAAGAGAGCAGCTGCAAGAAAAAGACTCAGTCCGTAGTGAGACTTTTGACCGGGACCTAGCCCTCATCCTATCTGACTCGCTCTCCATCGTGGTCAGCCTAAAAGTTTGACTTTGTCCTGGTCCAGTGTGACCAGATAGCTGTGAGTTGATTGTTAAGCTTTTTGGAGCTAGAATGCACATTTTTAATATAATCTTTAAAAATTCATAATACTTGTGCCCTACATTGGATATTTATGTAATTTTGGTGTTTTAAAGGTAAACATATTTTTCTATTTTTATAAATTGGACTTGGATTTTTATTGTGTTGTATCTTTTACTTACTTACTGTTTTGGTGATATTAAATGCTTTACACATAACCGTCTCCTAAATTAAGCCTGACTGCTCATTTGCTAAGCTACTAAGGGTTGAGAAAGGACTAATTTATTGAGACTTGACTGGACCTATTAGTCGTTTTGGTATTAATATTAGATTAAGGTAAATATCCATACCTACTAATAATCCACTTTCGTACATCAATCCAGGGGGTTCTTTTTCATCCTCGCTTACTATCATTCTCATTTTTATTCTTTCTCCACTTTCTCTTGTTTCTCTCTTTTGCTCTCAGTCAAAGTCTGATGATGAAATATATGCCCCAGTCTTGAAAAACAAGTTCCGGTGCCCACCACCTGCAATCACTTTCATAAATTGTTCTACGTACACTGGGCAAAATAAGTCATAAAATAGTTGGACAGAAGTTAAGATGGAAGGCAGAGAGAAACATCAGTCTAGTGATAATCTCAGCAAGTGTGTTAGTCTAGTGACAATCTCAGCAAGTTTGTTAGTCTAGTGACAATCTCAGCAAGTTTGTTAGTCTAGTGACAATCTCAGCAAGTTTGTTTAGGTGAATAATGATGAGCTCCCACCACATGAGTTTTTCTGGTGAAATTGCACCAAGGATTGGAACTGCTGTCTGCTGCATTGAACCATTAACAAACTCATAAAGCTTGAATCAGATGAGCGAAAATCCCAAATCCTAATGTCTGAGAGATTTGTGATTTTTCAGTGATCCACGAAATTGTAACAAGGTTTGATAAAAGAGCAGCATGATCATGGCTTGGTCCAAGATCATGAAAATTCGGAGTTAGGGAAAGTCCTAAGAGCAGCAGGTTTATCAAGTCCTCTGTTGGGGAAGGAATTGTAGCAGGATTTGGAATTGCAGTTGTCGTCTTGGTTCATTACCAATTATAGGATGCTAAGAAGTAGCTAGCTTCCCCAGAATGTAATGCACCTTAATCATTTTTACGATGAACATCTCCAGCAAGTACTGTCCTTTTCTGAATATCTGACACACGAAAATTATCTCTTGTGGAGCACATGCTTTTAAGTGTGTGCTAACTTAAGAACATGCTAAGGAGCAGAATGTGAACCTTCCAAAAATGGATTACAATTGGCCCTGGATAAGAACATAATACTAAGGGTATGTAAAAGAAAATACTTCAAACAAAATGGGGTCTATGGGGTTTCAGCAGATAAGCCCATGTACCTCTCTAAGGACAAGTAGTGTTTTCTAAAACTCTTCAGCATGGCTCCCAATGGCAGGAGCAGGACATTTATGAGCCATCAATAAGGTCCTTGTGCCATCAAGTTTTTGCAGACCCACCAGGACAAGAAAACTGCTCATCAAACAATGGCAGTACATCTATTTTATCTTAACTAAGGCAGTTGGAAGAATCGGTAGTCAGGAGCTTGAGCAGTTACAGTGAGAAAATGTGTTTGATATATGGAGGTCAGATTTACAAAGAGTTATGGCAACATAGCAAAAAACTTTGCTGCACTGCATTGTGTAAACGTGAGAGAGCAGTCCTGCCGGACGCACTGCAGGTCTGCTCTCTCGTTTTGCTCAAGCACTTTTGGCAGCCAGGTGCCAACTCAGACACTCTTACGCTTTCTTGCAAGGGTGTCTGCGTTGCCGTAAGCATAGTTTTTCTGCTTCCAAACAAAATTTATCATGAAAGGCATTTAGAATGCAGCATGCATACAAAGTGGGAAAACAAGGAGAAATTAAAACATTTTTCCTCATTACACCTGCCTCAGGGAGTTGCAGGCTTTTGGGGTAAATCCCTGTGTACAGTTCTCGGTAGAAAAGGAATTGCAACAAAAACCATGGGTGGTTGCATGGTAATACCCGTGCAGCACCCTTGAAACTCCCCCTCAATGCAAAGTAATTCAAGGCAGCGCATTTCGGGTACAATCCAATGCAAATCAGGATTATTGTTGGATTGTAAATCCCACCAGTAGACTTTGCATTGAGTCTGCATTTAAAAAAGCAAAGTCAACGCAGTCTTTGTAAATTTGGGCCACAATGCCTTTCAATCTCAAACTGCAGCTGAAAGAAATTATGTTACCAACAAGGGAGCCAGGGACCATCAGCCTTTCACTGCTTCCGCTTGGAAGTTTCCATCACTTGCCGGGTATAGACTATAAAAGCTGATGATGTGGATTCCCATTCAGTGCCTTGGCTTAAGTCCAGTGCACTCTGCACATTCAGGCCGTCATTATGAGTATTACGGTAATCTTGATTTGGGATGAAAGGGAACTTTTTGCATGAATCTGGATTGCAAAATATGAAATAGTAGTGCCCTGTCTGAGTTTTCTGAGTCCATATATTTCAGAGTGAGCCATGGTAAAATATGTCTAAGGAGAACTACCTTGAATTTAGGAAAGACATGTGGGAGTTGGTGCCAAAACCCCACTCTCTATGGTAATCCATCATTCCTCATGGATGTATGACATTACAACGCATGCTTTTACCACGCATGCTGTTACAACCCAGCTTTTACAACGCATGCTGTTACAACGAATAGCGCTTTGGGGTGCTGGATAGTGAATAGTTTAATTTACTATTCCAACTCCAGTCCCCGTGGATAGTAGGGAAGGTGTTGGATAGTAAATTAAAACTATTGCCTATCCTAGAGCGCCCCCCAGTGCAATGCGTTGTAATGGTTTTCGTTGTAAAACCTGCGTTGTAAAAGCACTGCATTGTAAAAGTTTTGTTGTAAAGGATGTTCCCCTTCCTCGTGGGCAATATTATAATGACACTGTAATGCTATATCTGAAATTGGCGTCACCATGCAATATTTGGTTTTATATGAGTGCTGTATTGCCTTATCTGGAGTCCTACAACCATATATTGACGGTGTTTGGGGTCGGACACTGCTCTCCTCTCAGGCAATGACTCAGATTTAATAGCGTAAGCCGGGCTGGTGGAGATCATAGCCGCCACCCTCCCAGTGCAAGAATGCCCACCCCTAATGTGCGAATTCAAGTGCTTCGTAGATAAGTGCTCCTATTGGTGTAGCAGAAGCCCTTTTGGAAAAAGTGAAAAACTAGCAGGCGGTCATGTTGTGGAAGCCCGTCTGCATTATTTTTTGTGTTTCAGTAAGAAACTCCCAGTAGTTTCTTTCGATTAAGTAAAACAGTCAGAAGCCTTGATGTGCAGGGAATTTCTCTTTGTGCATGCCAGCCATTATTTTTCCCCCACAGTGGTTGATTACTGAGCCAGCCTGTCATGGTGGTTGCAGGCAGGAAAAAGGATCTATTGGAGGATAGTCCTGAAAGCCTTCCTGAACGTGAATACTGATGGCCTAAAGCTGATGAGGTGCCTGCAAATAATTTCCCCATAGCAGAGATGGCTGGGACTCAGCCATCTATATAGTGGTGCGTCATTCAACCTCTCGAGGTAGGGAACCTAGGGCCAGATGTACCTAGGCTTAGGTTTGTGATTTCCTAATAGCGAATGCTTGCGATTCCTACATAACAGTGCTATTCGGTATTATGAAGGGACGACCTAAACATGCCCCTTCCGAATACAGAATTGCCAAAACAAAATGCGATTCGGTAACAAATTACTGAGTCGCATTTCGCCTTTGGTACATGGCAAAATGCATTTTACCAGTGGCAAAAAGCCCGATGGGCCGTTTGTGACCGGAAAAATCCTTTGTACACCTGGCCCCCAGAGTTTGCTGGCACAGGAAAACCAACGATGCCTTGTGTTGAATGGTGTTTTTCATAGACAACCAAATTCTAAATAATCACATTAATCTTTTCCTGCGGTGATAAATCATGGACTATTGTAGGAACATTTGCAGGAACAAGCCCGTGTTTTCAGATGAGGTTCATCAGAGGGTAGTGATAAGAGAACTGACTGGGACTTGAAGGTTACTGATGTGAAGAAGAGCAAGTAAGCATCTAGACCTTATTCCATAAGTGGAACCGGGCAGGGGCGGCACCTCCCTTAAGGCAGAGGATCGTCGCCCCACTGTCTTTCCGTACTGCAAAAATGGAAAAATAAAATGATAGTAATACATGGTTATTATCATTTTATTTTTCCGTGCTGAGGCAGTTTTGCAGGGCGGGGCTAGGCTGGGAAGCACAGGGGGGAGGAGTGGTGGCACTCTGTAAGTGACCATGACTGTTTCACCGGGCATCTTGATCCGGCAAAACAGTAATGCTCACTGTGCATGTTCTCCACCCAGGCTGTATTACAGCCTGTATGGACATCATGCCCCGCCTCCCATTCCCTGTCTGAGCACCGAACCATGGTGCTAAGACCAATCACAATGGTGCATTGGCTTAGGACAGCCTGGGTGCTTCCTGTTTGCACAGAAGCCACAGGAGAGGCAACGGCCACCCAGCTGGCCGTCCTGCAGGTAAGTGATCTATTTTGTTTCAAGCTCCCCACATCACCTCCCCACCTCCCCGCTCCATTCCTGCCCGGGAGCTGCCGCCACTGCCCATGGGGCACTGTGGTCATTTGTGGCCACATTTTGCACACCAGTGGAACTTTAGTACTACAAAAAGAGCTGGAGATGCTTCTGCAGCCCCTTGTATGATGCAGACTGTACACGTGTATGTATTGTAACTGCACAGTCTAAAGTGGGCTTTCCCTAATTTGCATTTTCTTTCCCTACTTAAATGAAGGAATACCTTTGTGGGCACCGGACCACCACACGTGGGTCCAAAAACAAAGAGTCTGTCAGGAGGCATGCTAATTATGAAACACCAAGGAATTGGTGCAATATTAGTGCACCTCTAGAGCATCCTTTTGGCACATGTGCAAGGATCCCAAGGACCCCTCGGCATCCCCTTCAAGCAAGTGCAGTCACACTGTACCCATATGTAGTGAGATCCCTTGCTCCATCTTGAAAATCAGGCTCGCTTCGAAAGTGTTTAGTGACAGAGCCTCAGTTTCAACATGTGACTCTGTCTCTCACTGCTGCGGTCTCTCTGGCACAGGTGTAAACTCAGGAGTTAATACCTGCACTGGGATGAGCACACTTTGGGACATATTTACTAAACAATTTCAAAGCGCGGTTATGCACAAAATTAGGCAACGCCGCGGTCTGACATTTTTAAAAGGCAGAGATGCACCATATTCACAACAATATGGCGCACCCTTGTGTTTCCCCTAGTGCTGGTGTTAAAAAAGCTGCTTAGCGCCAGCACCGGCACTCTGCCACTATGTTGCAAGGGTGCAACCCTTGTTCATGCCTTGCCAATAAATGTGTGCCTGGAAGAGATCAAGCCTGTGCACTAGTTCAACTCCTGCTCACTGCCACAAACAAAGGGTGAAGGACACGTAGTAGGGGTCACGTCTCACAAAGGGTTAATAATATTATATACATTTTTAAAAAAGAACTTACCTGAAGCATCCATCCGCCGCCCATGTGGCGTCACGCCTTATCTCCTCTTCCTGGTCCCAGCAACCCCTGGGACAGACGCCCATCCAAGCACCGTACTGCAGAGTAGTGCAGGTATTGGCCTGAACAGGCTAAAAATACGCTCTGCACAGGTCAGAGAGTCTGTGGGGTTTATCCAGCCCTGCTGGGAGAAACCTAAGTGTGCATGTGTGTTTTGGTCAGCCTGAGACAGCCGGCCAAAACACATATATGCGAATTTAGGGAGTGCAGATAGCACTCTTCTTCCCCCTCCTATGCCTCCACCACGCCTCTCCCTGTAGCGCTGGCTCAAAGCCAGCAATGAAAAATAAAACAATGCTGGAAATTTGTTTTATTTTTTGTCATCTGGCTCTGAGCCAGGCAGTGGGGCGATACTCCTCCGCCATCGTGGAGGAGCTGCCACTGCATATATCATACAGATTACTCCTAATTTCTCTGAAATGCAAACAGCAAAAGTCAGAAAAAATGAGCACAGATTGCTACTTTCTGTTTCCAGCTTGTTCTGTCTAAGGTTCATGCTTTAGCTGAGAGAAATTGAGATATCTATATTTATGATCTTTAGACACTGCAAAGGCATAAAGAGAGGTATTCTACTCTGCACTGACTCTGTAAACCTGTCAAGAAATGGCGCTCTGAGTGCAGTTGACAATTAATGAGCAAGGTCGCTTCAGTCAGTATGGGCAGAGGGCTTGGGGGTGAGGGGTGGGACATATATTGTAGGGACATGACAAAAAAACGATACATGAAAGTAGACAAGTTTTACCTCCATAACTGCAGCTACTCAATGTGCCACATCACCTTACTGTGACATTAACCCCTTGGATGCTGATGACGGAACCGCTCCGTCATCAGCTGCGGTGGTGCTGTGCTGATGACGGAGCGGTTCCGTCATGGCCCGCCCGACGCTCCTGCGCGGCGCGAATTCCGCGCCTGCGCTGAGCGTTCTATTGAGCGGGCGGGGCCATGACGGAACCGCTCCGTCATAAGCACAGGGCAACCGACGCTGGTGACGGAGCGGTTCCGTCACCAGCATGCACCCGCCGCTCTTCCGCCCGCCCCCTTAGCACTGAGACGGAATAGCCGCCGCAGTGAAGGGGTTAAGCCATCTAAAATGGTGTCCATACAAGACCTCCTGAGTGACATTTGAGAAGAGGTTTGCTTTGCTAATGGAACGTCAGTACTAAAACAGCAAAACTTCATTCTATCTTGCATTTTACTGCAGCAGATTAGTCTGGTCACACTGGGGCCAATGCACTTGACATTTCTCTTTGTTTCTCAGTTATCCTCGCAAAGATATTGTGTCCAATGTTATACAATAGGAAGGCCACGTCAATCTAAGTCAATAAGAACACTGCTTACAGTCTTGAAATGTTTTACTTACAGATCATTGATTTCAGATGCAGTCCTTGTAAGAAACAGGATTATTATTTGGGGTGGGTGACTGCCCACCTCAAGGAATAATCACACTTGTCAGGGTGAACCCTCAAAGTCACTAAATTCACCTGATAACTATGGCACAGAGCAGACTGGTGTAACTCTGTAAAGTATATACACAGTATCAAAACATTAATAAAGTCTGAATGCAAAACAATAAAAATTCCAAACCATGTTAGAATAAAAGAGTAAAATGTAATGCACCAAAATGCACCAAAACCACAAAATTGCATTAATGGGAACCAGGGATACGATTTTTAAAATGTTTTAAGTAGAAATAGCTATAAGCAAAGTGCCAATGATAGTCTGGTCATAGTAGACTGGGACCTAGGGAGCAATTTGAGACCGACTGCAATGCAGTGCAGATTTCTTCTGGGAGGCATTTAACCCCTATTTCATACGTATTTGAGGCTGAGCACAGGCGGGGAGCTGCCAGAGGCTTATGCTAATGAGCCTCCGACAGTTCAGGCAGGCAAAGGGTAACTTTCTAAAAGTTATTTTTCATTAATAGGTATTAAAATTCGACTTCACCATTGAATTTGATAATATTTTCAAGCTGGTCACTTTCCCAGAGTACAGTATTTTAATATCTGCTCTGGTTTTCTACATAGGACAGCTAGGCCTACCACAGTGAAAATAGCATTTTAGACCTTGGAACTCTTGGGACATGATAACATTACTTTTACACATGTTCCACCTTTAAATGCTATGTATCCTAACTTGCGGGCTGCAAGATCTATATGGGCTGACATTAATACTGAAAATGAAGGTGTTCTCCTGTCAAAAAAGTTATTTTGACAAGTCACCCTTCAGGGTTTACGTTGCAGCAGTCAAGTTAAGTCGAGGTTATCTTTATTTGATACATTTCTTCAGCATAAACACAAGAAAAACTCAGTGAAAACAAGCAAATAACAATTCCTCAAAGTAAATATATTAGAACAATTGCACAAAAAATGTATAAAGCGTAATACATGCTGGTCTCACAATATAGCACCTTTTCTTAAATTAACAATTTGCCATATAAAAGAGGCCACAGTAAAAACAACAGTGCAGGTCTGCATTGGCTATATTTACAATGTTTAAAAAGTGGCAAGAAAAACTTTCTTCTAGGTATCTGTTAAAAAGAGCAACAAAAAAAACATAATATGCAAAGTTGACAAAGCAGACTTGTTGTTGCATGGGCAAGGGCTCAAATCACTGAAAGTGCAACTATTAAGTGGAAATCCCACCAAGAGTGGTATTAAATTTAAATTAAATCTGATGATACATCTCACTGCTGTCTATTTAGAATAAAAGACAAGTAATGCTGAAGGGCATATGAAATGTGAACTACATTGTATGTGCACACCGTCAATTTATGATTATCTAAGGAAGCTTTCTTCATTGAGGCCTTTTCATAAAATAGTTGCTTTAGATAACTCTTTTCAAGTAAGGGGCAGGCCTCTGGGGATTCAGTAGGCCAGGGTGCCCTATCAGCCTTCAGGCTGCTTCCACATAGGCAAGCCAGGGGATATCTAGGACAGCATGTAATTGAAGGCAATCATTTATAAATAGTTTATTGAGGACAGTCTCATCCCTAGCCCAGACAGGCAATTATTTATAACTAGTTAATTGAAGACAGTCTCATCCCTAGCCCAGATAGAGTGCCATAAGAACAAAAGAGGAAGTTTGATTCTATCCTCAATACACGGGGTCCCCAATTCAGCAGGGCAGATAGCATTGGCACAACTTCTGGGGACTGCCAAGCTAGTCTTCAGAAAATTATTCTCTACTTCTTGTAGCCTTTGTACATTTATTATATCCCAGTTACCCACCCCATACATAGCAATAGCAACATTTTTGTTAAAATACATTTAGAACAGCTCCTTCACTGCTTTGAGTCCAACTTTTTACTGAATATATGCAAGCTGATAAGAGACTTTTCGAAAGCAGCTATCCTATTTAACAGCGTAGGTTTCCACCCATGTTTGTTATCAAAAAGGATACCTGGATAAGAAAAGGAAGCCAACTTGAAAACCTTTGAGTTGTCAATAAAGTGAGAGGGTCTTTGGCCAATTTTGCCCCACATGTCATTGTATATGTTTTACTCTCAGTGCCCTTAGCTCTAAATCGTGCATGAAAACTATAAAATAATCAATCAAACTTTGTAGTCCTCTCCCCGTTGAGGTCCAGCCCCAATATAAGGTATGTCCTTTGATTTTAATTTAAACAATTGGTCAACCCTGTTGATATATAAAGAAAATAAAAATGGTGTAAGGACACAGCCTTGTCTTACACCTCTTTTAATCCTGGAGAAGTCAGTGCATTTTCCATCCTTCCCAAAGCAGACCCATGCCATGGCATCTTTCTAGAGTTGTTGAATAAATGATATAATGCCCTGTTCCACTCCAAACTCATCAATTATGGATTATAATTTGGAGTGAAAACGCAGTCTAAAGCTGCTGTAAGGTCCATAAAGGATGAATAAGTCAAACCCTTTTTGGCAACAGCATATCTGCCATACTAAACTCAATTTAAGGCATTGATCTACAATTCCCAAATCTTTCTTGAAACCATAGTGGGGATGGGTTAAAATAGCGTTCTCTACCTCCCAGTTTGCCAGTCTATGCAATAGAATTCGCCCAATGGCTTTGACAGTGGAATCTGAAAGCGAGATAGGCCTGTAGGTCTTAGCCTGAGATTTATCCCCTTTATAAAAATAGTTATTACTGAGCAATATGGGGGTGGGGGTTAATGTTGAAACTGCATTAAATACATTTGTGAGCAAAGGAGCACAAAAATCAGAGTTGGGAGTAAATACACCAGGGCCCGGAGCCTTACCCTTATTGCTTTCTGACAGTGCCATACAAACCTATGCATATTCAAAAACCAAGGGCAAGCTGGTGGTCTCAAGGAGCTCCCTATGCCCATCCTCATCTTGACTCATCAGTGGGTTCTGGATGGAATCTATGGTAGAAAAGTGACCTATCCACTGTTGTTTCTGAATATGGGCTTCGATTGTGGGACCCAGTGTCTCGCTCAAAAAGGAGCATTAATCCCCCGTCAGAAGGCTGCACTATCTTTTAATGAACTCACCTCCTTCATCTGCTTTTTCCTGGGAGCCAGAGCTGACTTATAGCCATTATGTGCATTCCTAATTAGATCTGGATCACATGGTCTGACATGAAGCACAGAGTGAAGGGCTGACAGGCTTGGCTGCAAGCTGTATAAGATCAGCATGGCTTTCATGTGTGGGATCGGGCAACATTTGTGAGTGACTGCCTGATTTTTGCTGTGATATCTATAAAGGCCTACCTAACCTCACCTCGGAGGCCTCAGCTTTGGTATCCAAACAGGTGATGACCTCTGAATGGTTAAGTTGGAAGAGGGAGGATAAGAAACTAGTGTTATCCAACATGGCACATCAAATAGAAGAAGAAATAATTCCCGGCCAGAACTGGCTTATAACCAACATTTAAAGGAGGTTTGGGCAAACCCTCGATCCCTACCCTCACAGTTAAGGCTGCATGATCACTAAACCCAGTCAATTTACCTTCAAAATCACTAACAAAATCACCCAAAGTTTTGGAGACCAAAATAAAGTCAATGGTTGAATTAGATGAACTACTCATGAAGGTGGGGCCAAGGTTTGTGGCTACTACACCCAGATAGTTGGTCATGTTTAAATTATATTTAACAGAAAAGGATTCAGTGCCTTCCCATATTGGTCATGAATGAAGTGAGTTATAGGTTCCTCATTGGTGTCCGCCAAACTGCAGATTACATTAACAGGTAGTCTACAGTGGTGGGCATTCAACTCACCCAGACAGAACACACGCACAGGCTTAGGGTGCTTATTAGAAATTGTCTGAATGGTATCATCCAGGTCACCCACCACCTAAGATCTTCAAGCATTTGAAACAGTTATTATAAAAATTAACTATAATCATAGCCCACTCTTCCGAGACATCAAACACAAGGAGGTGGACTAGAGCAGAGTCATTAAAAATCCTAAACAATCTCCCAGAAAAAGTGTTAATGACATGTGCCGCTAAGCTGCCTTTGGCTCTACCTGACCATGATGACTTTGCAGGTGTACTATACAACAAGTACCCATGCATTAAGTTTTCCTGAAGCTCCCACTTTTCTTGAAAACAGAGGATATGGTAGCTAGAGATGAACTCCTCCAACCAAGACGAGTCCAACTATTTCCTTAGCCCTGCTATGTTCCAAGAAATGAGACCCACTATTGACAAATCACTAGTGTAACTTACTGTGGTTACAGCATTAATGAATGTGGGGGGTTGAGGGGATAAGGCATCCATGTTCCCGGGGCAGATTACTTGAAGGTACATGAAATAGATTGACCCTTGTAGAATCAATGCCCGGGGATCATCCTGCGGGCTATTTAGGGGAAGTAAATCCTGACTATTCAGATTGCTGAAACAATCCAATAGAATACCCTGTCTCCAACTGATTTCAGTTTGCTGGAGAAATCTGTCATGAGACTGGCGTTCATTTTAATTATCAGCAAGTGGGAGAGCTCCAGCCATACCACGAATGGGATATAGATTCTCAACAGGGGTGGCCATCCTAGAAGGTCTATAAAAATACCCTAAAGGAACAATCATAATGGACTTAGATAAAGTGTGGGGGGGCTAGAACAGATATGGAGGATCTTCTCAACTAAAATGGGCTTACGGAAATTAATCATAATACAATCCCCATCCTGTGTTATAGCTCCTCTTCCCACTCAGTTGACCCGTCTGACCATGATCATGTTTTGGAACAAAACGCTAGTCATGCCAGCCCTGAATCCCAGCCATTAAGCCATTGTACATAATTATTTTGAGCTCGCTTCATGATTCAGACTTATTTCACAAAGGGGAGGCACCCCCACTATAACCAATACATAAGGAGCTGAGTCAGAGGGTAAATCCAGATTGACTATAGGAGACTTAATGAAATCTTTTAGCAGGGTTCAGGAAGGAAATAGCCCCTTGCTTTGTGGTGCTATTCTCTTGTCCTAACTGTGGGGTGTTATGATCATAGCTCATCTCCACATGGTTGCCCCCCCCTAATAATCGCTGCTTCCATTCGGGCTGTGGGTAAAACTAAAGACTTGCAGGATTTACAGCGGCGCAGGTGGGCTAAATGGCCCTGAGGGCCCTGAGAGAGTTCGAACCAGGCCACCGGCCCCTGTGTTTTGTGACTGACTTGTGGGCAAAGATGTAAAGCAGGCCGCTCCAGGAGATACTCTGTCCATCACCACCCCCTTTTCTGAATCGCTCCAGGAGAGGGGCATGTGCTGTTGACGACTTTGTCTCTCTCTCTGGACCTCGACATGGGAACGGGCCTTATTGGCTCCCAGTAGCAACAGTACCTTATTGTTTTTCCTTTGCAGGGTTTTAATGACTTGTCTCAAATCCCAAACCGAACCCCTCAGCCCCTCAATCACCCCATGAGTTTATCTACTTCAGTAGCCTCAGTAGACTCGCTGGCCTGTGTAATATGGTCAGTGATACGTTCAATAGTTTTCCTCTCCCCCAGCCCACCTTCATCCAAGGTACATAGAGCAGAGAATCTATTTTCACATAACACACTAGGGTTAACCACCCCGAGGGCATTAGGCCCAATACACTGATCATCTATGGTGGTGTTCGAAAGCGTTCTCTCCTTTGTGACATGAGGGTGTGTGATCCGATTCTTTTTCATTGTGAGCATATCCAGAACCCTCTTCTTTGGTCTTTTTTTCTTTGCCTGAGGGAAGGTTGGGTGTGGTAGAGCAATAACCTCAGGAACAGCAGAATCAACCGGGGGATTGAAAATCTCCTCTACTTCTACCAATAGGCCATCAATTCTGTCCATATTGCAGTTCCTCCCAGCTGAGGTGGAGCCCTTCTTTGCAATGGGGGGGCCACATCAACTGCCTTCCGTTTTCCCATTATGCAGCCAGTTAAATAACAGGGTATCCCAAATGGTGATAGCTTATTACTCATTGTAAAATAGCTGAGCTGGATGTCAAAGGGTCCCGGCCCAACCAGTTACCCCTCGGGCTTCGGATGGCTCCAATAGGCTCCAACTGGCTCCGAAGACAATATAACATCAGGAACCAAGCTTCAAAGTGGTGTATTGCAGGACTCTACTCCCTCTGCCCCTGTGGTATGCTGAGACAGGTAGTCCCTTTAGTGAAACCTAAGGACTTATTAAAGTCTATGCAAGCTATAAGGTATCAGCCACTTTCCTCCTCCCCTGGTCTTTTCTGATGACAGCCACCACCAAGAAACTCACACAGAGGAACACTTAATTGAGTTTCCACTGTACTTTGATGTCCCTCTATGTCTTCCAAAGTCTTCCACAATCTTTTCCACAGTTCATAGACAGTCAGAGGACAACAAAGAGCTCTTGCCCAGTCTATTACATCAAATTCTGTAGGTGTGGGGGCCTCGGGAGATCTCAGAGACAATTGCCTCGCTCCAGCCCCCCCACTGTAGACCCCACTGTGGACCGTTGTAACTTGACTCAGCCCTCTAGCACCAGACTGCATGCCACCCTGCCACATGCTCGAACTCACTCAGGCTGTGTGAGTCGAACACAGTGTCAGCTGTGGTATCAGTGTGGCAGCAGCTGCAAGAGGACGGCTTAATTTGGGCAAAAAGGTCAGCAGCTACCTGAAGACTGCCTCAGAGGGAGGAAGTGAAGAAAGTGACCCAATTAGGGCCACCTGGGTCACTTACGACCACCTCATAGCCTTCCAAACAAGTGAAGAGTGGGTCAGACAGTAGAGAATACAAACAATCATTTATTAGTAAAATACACTCCAGCACCCAGAGATGGCTGTCGAGGGGACTAGCTCCCCAACACTTGGTAATGCATAATCATTCTTCCACAAACCCCAGCCACGCCCTTAATGGAAAGTTACCGGCTTGAGCCGTACATGAACAACGAAGGTACAGAAGGATGGGCTAACACCTGCAAGATGGGTACACACTATCACTATCTCAAGATTGCCTTGCTGGAGCTCGGCTCCTCCAACGTGGGAGTAGGGCTACAAACAAAGATAGGCATGCATGGCAGAGCATTCTATTCATTAGTACGTTGAAATCCCACCTTGAACACAATAGAAAATATAGCTGAATACAGTCTTCTGCTGAGTCAAGCAAAACAGATAAATGGAGCTTTTTTCAGTCGAAGTATATTATGGCTCTTGAAACCAAAATGGAGCCGCAAATTCTAACTTAAGCCAGCACGTTATAGGGGCAGCTCTGTGGGTTACAGTGAATATGGCAGATGCTACTAACGTAGCCTTATAATGGTAATCCTAACATAGCACAGGACAAACTGAAAAGGCAAAGGGATTTTTCAAATCTAACAGAAGAGCGATGGGACACCACCCTACCACAACAGCACCTCCCATATGACTTCAACATGACAACATGCTTGACAATCAGCAGAGCGTCCTAGCCTGTAGGCGGGCACGGGCACGGTCACCGGGAAGGAGAAAGTCTGGAATTCATCCAGAGAAAGTCAAGCTGCACAGAGTAGGCCTGTAGTCATGTTTGCTTTTGTCATACTAGTGGAATGTAAAATAAGTGCAGCAGTCCACAGGTGACAGTTAACTTTTGATGCTATTGATGCATTTGTACATCATATACTTTGCACTTATAGAAAAGATAAATAAACCAACAACAGACTAGTCAATTTCCCATGTTTAAAGCTTCAGAGCACATGCACTGAACACTGGACAGCAATGTCCCAGTGTGCAGAGTCTAACAATTAACAATAAAATAGGGTCCAGAAAAAAAGGCAAAAAATCGTGGGTGACCAGATTTAACTGTACAGTGACGTAGTTCTGGGTCTATGATTTACATGGTCATTGTAAAGGATTTCACAATAGGTGCTGGAGTCCACAGGAGACATTTAACTTACAGGCTCTAGGTACATTTTGTACTGCTTACAAGGGAATTAGATAAGTTAACTATACCAATTAGGGAAAGCCAAATATTTTTTAAAGAGCAGAATAGGCACTTTACCCTAGTTAGCAGGGGTAAAGTGCACAGAGTTCTAAAGCAAACAAAATTATAGGGTCCAGCAAAAGATGAAAACTCCAAGGTGCAGAAAATGTAGATTTTCTACTGTAGTCTAATTATTTTAATGAAAGAAAGAGAAGACTACATGACACATAATGCATAAGGCTGTCACACAATAATCCAGGACTAGATACAGTGTCTGTTGTTACTGGGGAGTGGTGGTCATCCTAATGAAGAGTAGAAAATACAGACCCTGCTCCCAGTTGTAGCCATGGTTTATGAAATACAGGCTTCTGAAAAGTAACCAGTGACATCTGCTGTCCGTATGTACTACTGATATACCAAAGGCAAGGGAATCCATGTATGCAAATATAAATAAATGTGAAGTACACTATTATTGTGTGGGGGATGTGCATTTTGATAATTACTTCTGTCTGTCTCAATGTATGTGCACGATGACATCACACAATGAGACTGTTGAACAGTTGCTTCCAAGAGATCTTGACTTGGCCTCTGCAAAATGCTGGAATACTAAGAGTAATTTCTGTAATTTTGTGTCACTCTTGTGAAGCAAAATTACAGAGAACTATGCGATTAAGCTCGTTCCCGTACTTCAGGGTCATTTCGGGCAAAATGCCTATAGCAAGAGCAGAGGAACAGAGTTTGCGTCACTGCTGGCTGTTTGTTTTCTCTTACATTTAGATCTAATTGTTTAGCACATAATTAATCCTTGGGCCACTTTTGGACGCAAGGGTGCATTGTATGCTAAGAAAATAGTGCTAAACGCTGAGTTACACCCTTGCATAGCTCTATGCAATCTTGCATATTTTACTGTAATGTTTAGTGATGCTACAGCATATTATGCAAGTTACATCCACTCCTAATTTTGACTCCAAGATTTTTAATTTCTGCACAGACACCCGAGTGAAAATGCTTGATGTTTATAGAGAAGGCTGCACTGGTCCACAAGATGTTTAGGAAGGCAAGGAAACAGTTAAGTGATGGGCCAGGAAAGGATCGACCAGGAACTCACCACTCTGCTCACTACTGCTCAATAACTCAATCACAACCACAACATTTCCCGACGCCTGGAAACTTGCTAAAGATTCAGACCACTTCTCATGAAGCCCACCACCGACCCCAGCGAGCTCAAAAACTACTGGCCAAAGTTCCAGCTCCCATTCCCAACCAAGGTACCGGAAAATATTATTAAAACGCAACTCATGATGTACCTGGAGAGAACCAGCTACTCGATATCTTCCAATCTGGCTACCGCAGCAATCACAGCACTGAGATTGCCTTGATTGCAGGCACGACAACAGCTGAACACTGCTCGACCGAGGAGAAACAGCTGCCCTGATCTTTGGTCGACCTCTCTGCAGCCTTCAACACCATATCCCATCACACACTGATAGAAAGACTTTGCCACATCGGCATCCAAGGGGAAGCGCTCAGATGGATCACCTCCTTCCTCACTTGCAGAACATGCAAGATGCGCCTACCACCTTTCACCTCCGAACCCAAGGATATCATCTGCGCTGCCCCACTGGGCTCATCCCTCAGCCACACCTTCTACAACGCATACATGACCCTACTAGCCAACATCACCAGATCTCAGGGTCTCAACAATATTTACTATGTGATGACACTCAACTGATCCTCTCAGTCACCAGTGACCAGACCACCACCAGGACCAGTTTCCGCACATACATGACAAGCATCACCGACTGGATGAAGAACAACTGTCTGAAGCTGAACAAGGACAAGAGGGAAGTACTGATCTTCAGTAACAACAGTAACCCATGGAACAATACTAGTGGCCATCAGACCTAGGACCCAGATTCACACCCTCTGACCACTTCAGAAACCTCTGAATCATCATTGGCAACAAACTCACCATAAAATCACATATCAACTCTGTCTCCTTCCCCTGCTTTTTCAATCTGTGCATGCTACGTAAGATCTTCAAACGGCTTCACCTGCACATGAGATGGACCACGACACAGGCCAACATCACCAATCAACTGGACTAAGGAAATGCTCTCAACGCACACCTCCTACAGAAACTTCAAACCATACAAAACACCACTTCTAAACTCATGTTCGACTTCCCCAGAGAATCCACATCGACCCCACCTCAGGCAACTTAACTGGCTCCCTATACAGAGTAGATTCCAATTCAAGCTGCTGACCCACACATACAAGGCTCTACAAAACCAAAGACACACCTACATCAACCACCTCTTGAACTTCCATCCACTTTCAGGAAGATTACACTCTACCTCCCGATCACTGGCCCACACTCCCTGCATCTACTGAAGCAGAAGTGGTGAATGCTCCTTCTTCCTACATCTCAGCAAAGACATGGAGCAGCCTCCCCTCGTTGCTCTGGACCATCACCTCACTTCCAGAAATCCAAAAGGCCCACATGAACTGTCTGTTCGAATGAGCCCCCGGCAAGTACCTTAATGCCCTATCGGGTGATTAGCTGCGCTATAAAAATCCTGATTGATTGACCTTAAGACAATTTGAACTAACAAAGAATAGAATAAAGGATTGGCAGGAGTCACAAGCACGGGAAACATCCTTTATAACGAAACTTTTACAACGCAGTGCTATTACAATGCAGGTTTTACAACGAAAACCATTACAACGCATTGCGCTGGGGGGCGCTCTAGGATAGGGAATAGATGTAATTTACTATCCAACACCTTCCCTAGTGTCTACGGGGACTTGAGTTGGAATAGTAAATTAAACTATTCACTAGCCAGCACTCCAAAGCACTATGCGTTGTAAAGGTTTGCATTGCAAAACTGGCGTTGTAACAGCATGCGTGGTAAAAGCATGCGTTGTAACGTCATACATCCCACAAGCACACATACACTTTTCACAGACAAATTTCCTCACTGTACTTCTATTATTATTTTCCGATTTCTCTCTCTCATGCACATTGACAACCAAATGAAAAGAGTGAAATGCAGTTTCTCGTGGTAGGAACACTGTTTTTTTTTTTTTAAACAGATCTTTATTGACAGTAAAGCCTTCGACATCACCAACATTATCACTGAGGCATAAGTATACACCAAGATCAATATCATATACACAGAGTCAAGTAGGCGTCAGTAGTACACAGCCTTAGTGCCAGCATCCCGGAGGCCTGGCGGCGAAGCAGAATGGAAGTAGTGCAACAATGCCAATCAAGAACCCTCAGTGCAAGTAGTGTACTGTAGTGGTGTGTCAACAGGCAATCCACTTGTCCGTATGCTAGACTGCGATCCAACGTCCAGGTTACCCTAAGAAATTAAACAGCCCCAACCAAACCCCCCCCCCCCCGTCCGCGTGTGTGTGACAGTGCGCCTGCCCAACCCATCCCGTCTATACCGCCTCCCGAGTGTTCCTACCCCGTGTCCCCTCTCCGTCCCCTCCATAAACCTACTCATGTACCACTACCCATCAGCAGCTCGTCAACTGGTACTCACAGCTACCCTCAGTCAACCAGGGGCCTCCCCCTTCCCACCTCCCCTGTGTCTCCGATTCCAGAATGGGCCTCGAGTTCCACCACTCTATCTTGCAGTTCCGCCTCCTCAGCGGAGTCAGAGTCCTCCTCTTCGCTTCTTTGCTTGTAGTCTTTGTAGAGGTCCCAGAAATTCTTGGGCCTACTCCTGGGCGGAAGAAGGTCGCTATACAGTTCCGTCTGGGTACAACAGAACTGCAAGTCTCGTAGCCATGCAGCTTTGGTGGGGAGGGGCCCAGCCATGCCAGATGGAAAAAATCAGCTATCTGAGTCCGGCAGCGCTCGCATTCGGCCGATGTGCGAAGGCCATAGCGATGTAGGCGAGCAGGGGTGTAATACACTCGTTGTAAATATTTGAAATGCACCAGACGGTGCCGACCATTAAGAGAGATCTTGCGCGTGCTCGTGCAGCAGTAGCGCCACATTCCATCGTCTATGGGGGATTGCAGGTCTACCTGCCAGGCCTCTCTGGCCTTCGACGGTAGCAGACTTTGCTGTGCCACCCCAAGCTTGTTAAGTTGTGTGACGAGTTTCGCCGCGGAGGTGGACTTCAAGATATAAGTCAGTTCCGGGATCTCCTCAGGTTCCTCCAGCTCCGGCCCCAGTAGTTCACGAAAGGCCGAGCGGAGCCTATGGTATTGGAATTTTTGTAAGAGAGTGTGTCTCTCCTCGGCCACTGGTAGCTGGTCCCATGCTTTGAGTACGCCGCTCTCAAACAGGTCTTCCATCCTATTGACGCCAAGGGAACTCAGCGCCTTGATTACTCCCTTCTCGCCCAGCGGGTCGAGCCAAAGGGCCCACTCCACCGGTAACAGTGGGGAGTAGAGTAGTGTGCAGCTCCGTGCGTGCATCAGGCAATTCCAGGCGTGGTTGGTCGCTTTCAACGAGACCATTCGGCCCGTTGCGCGGTCCGTGGGCAGGCAGACAGTGGCAGGTAGAGGGAGCGGGGCTGCGAACAGCCGTTCCAGTATAAGGTGCGGGGTCCGCGAGTCACCATGTATCCAGGAGTATAGGTGCGACGCCTGGGCGACCCTGTAATACCGTTCTAGGTCCGGTGCTCCCAGTCCCCCCATTTCGCAGGGTAGAGTCAAAGTCTTCCAGCTGACCCGTGGTTGTTTCCCCCCCCAAGCCAGTTTCACCAGCACCGAGGTGAGTTGTCGAAAGAAGGTTTTAGATAAAACCACCGGCAAATTCAGAAAGAGGAACAGGAACCTGGGGAGTACCACCATTTTGATCAGTGCAATCCTACCCGAGAGGGAAAGTGGGAGACGAACCCACTTATCTACATCGTCCACTAGTTTGTTATAGGCCACTCCGTAGTTATCTCGAATAAGGATTTCCGGGTCCGCATGAAGTTGGATGCCCAGGTAGCGAACTGAGTCGGTGGACCATTGCAGTGGATAGTCCATGTCGAATTGCCGCGTCACCGGAGTGAGCGGGAATGCGATCGACTTGTCCCAGTTCACTTTCAGGCCCGATAGCGAGCCAAAACGGACCACTTCTCGGAGGACTGCAGGCAAATTGACTTCCGGTTCTCTAACGTACAGCAGCGTGTCGTCTGCGTAGGTTGATATCCCTATCTTATACGTGGGGAAGCTAACCCCCTCTAGGCTGTGGTACTCCCGCATGGCGCACGCCAGGGGTTCCGCCACCAGAGCGTAGAGCAGCGGCGACAAAGGGCAGCCTTGTCGGGTGCCTCTGCTTATGTCTATCGGGTCCGTTACTCTGTCTCCCAGGCGGAGCCTAGCGAAGGGACGATGATACAGAGCGCCAACCTGCTGAAGGAACTGTTCGCCCAGACCTAACTTGCGCAACACCCGAACCATGAAGGGCCATTTAACCGAGTCGAACGCCTTCTCCATGTCTAAAAATATCGCCAAGGCGCTATTATTCTGCTTAATATGCTGCATCACGCCCAACACTGTTCTGATATTGTAGGTCAAGTTCCTGCATGGGACAAAACCTGACTGTTCCGGGGCGACCAGCTCAGGTATTAATAGGGCCAGACGAGTAGCCAGGACCTTTGCATAGATTTTGGCGTCCACATTCAGTAGACTAAGGGGTCTGTACGATCCGCATAGATCGGGGGGTTTACCGGGCTTGGGGATGGTGATGAGCAGCGCCTCGCGCATGGTGGTCGGCATTTCCCCGTCTCGCAGACGGAGTCAAACAGTGTGATGAAGTGTGGCAACAGCAGGTCCTTAAATGCCTTATAAAACTCAACCGTTAGGCCGTCCGAACCCGGTGCGCTACACGAGCGCATGCTCGCCAGCGCTTCTAATATCTCGTCTTGGTGGAAGGGGGCCATTAAGAATTCCCTGTCCGAGTTCTTGAGGAACGGCATGGCTAAATGGTCTAGGTAGTCTTCCATCTCACCCTCCACTCCCCGTGTTTTCGTACGGTATAGCTCCGCGTAGTAGCTCCTGAATGTCTGGAGGATCTGCTCCTCGTCAGTCACCGTGTCTCCCTCCGGAGTCTTCAGCCCCTCTACGACCAGTGGGCGTCTGGTGTTACGGGCCATACGTGCAAGGAGCGCCCCAGGCCTCTCACCCTCCCCATATTGTCTCGCCGTGGCATATTTGCCCATGTAGAGGACCTCCCTATCCGCCAATGTTTGAAACTCAGACAGGAGTTGGGACAGGGCTCCATTTCCTGCCTTGCCGCCCAGCCGCAGCTGTTCTGCCTCCAAAGCAGCCATCTTCGTCTCCAGAGTGGTGAGGTCCCTGCGTATGGATCGCAGCACACCAGAATGCTTCGATATCGCCACCCCCCTGATGTACACCTTAAATGCTTCCCATACCGTGAAGAAGTCATCTACTGTGCCTATATTTTCAGTAAAGAACTGTTCTATGGCCTCCGCCAGTTCCCCCCTGAAGGCCTCGTCTAGCAGTGCAAAAGGCGGGAACCGCCATGTGAAGGCCGGGACCCCCTTCCTGGGTGTCGCGAGGTGGAGGAGAATAGGGGCGTGATCCGAGAGCGTGCGTGGGAGGACTGTACATGTACGAATATTATTAAGTACCAGGGGAGTTGCCAGCCAGTAGTCTATCCTGGTGTGAATGTCGTGGAATGCAGAGTAGTGTGTAAACCCGCCCGCACCCGGGTGTTTTTCCCTCCAGACATCTAGCAAGTCAGATTTGATCATCTCAGCCGCCATGTACGTGGCCGAGGCAACAGGTCTGCGGGCAGGACCCGCTGAGCGGTCCAGGGTTGGATCGAACACAAAGTTAAAGTCCCCGCCCCACAGTACCCAAGGCCGTGCGTGTGTCCTTACAATAGCTGCCAGGGTCTTGTAGAATTCAGGGTGGTCATAGTTCGGGCCGTAGACATTCACTACCAGCATGTCTAACCCCTTACCCACACATCTCGCCAGTACATATCTACCGTATGGATCCGAGTGCACCAGTGTAAGCTGCAGTTGTGACTTCGGGTTGGCCCAAATTAACACCCCTCGGGCATGTGTAGTGAAGCCCGCCGCCACAGTGTTCCCCGACAACCCCCTGGATCTAAGCATCCTGCTGGATAGTGGTAGGTGTGTCTCCTGTAGTAGAGCTATGTCAATGTGGTGCCTGTTAAGATAGTGGAGAACCTTTCGCACTTTGCGGAAGTCATTCAGACCCCGCACATTCCATGTCATTAAATTCAGCCCACTGCGGGCATGTGTATGCGAAGTCGGAGTTGTATCAGCCATTGTCAGGCGGAGTCAGAGCGTGGACCAGTAAATGGGATAAATGGGATAAAGCAGGGCACAGTAGAACACCCCCCCCCATGAGCGCCCTCCGGCACTCGCAGACAAGGACAGCAAGGCATTTCAATGCACACACATCACCGGCAAACCCCGTCAACAACCCCAACCAAACATTTCCCTTCCCCTCCCCGAGGACGTCTCCCACCCCAAGCACAGCGACCCACCCACAGCCGACCTCCCCCAACCTGGCCAGGCAGACCCCACACACCCCCCCCATGAACCCCAAATCGGTGTGGTGTCAAATAGTCCGACACCCACCCCTCAGTGATCAAAAAACCAACCAAAAGCTCGAGGGCAGAGCGCACCAATGCAAGTCGCCTCTAACTGTTTCAAAAGTCTGCGAGTTCTGCCCTCCCTCAGCTCCATTCAAATGTCAGTGCTCAAGGCTGGATGAAAAGTGTCTCTCAGCACCCCTTTGTCCAGCTCCCCCGGCCTAGTGTTACTGCAACGATGCGCACCCCTCCTTACCAGCACCATAGGGAACCAGGTTGTCCGTCTCTGAATCTTGGATCAGGCGCTGTGTCTAGGCCGGGGCATCACCAATGTCCGGGACCGTGTTCCGACTCATGCTGTTAGGGTCGATCCCAACCTCGGTCGCCATTCAGTCCTGTTCCTCCAGGGATACCTCCTCCTCGTCCTCTCGGCCACTCCGGTTCTCCTTCTTTTCCCGCATCCAGGTCTTCAGGGACTTGTGCAGTTCCTTCGGGTCCGTGAAGAAGTATGACTTCCCTCCAGTATTGATCCGAAGTTTGGCTGGGTACAACATGGCGTAGTCCAGGCCCAGCGTTCTGAGCTGCTTCTTGTAAGGCGCAAACTGCCGCCTTTCCTCTTGCACTTTGGCTGTGAAGTCCGGGTAGAGGGAGATATTCATGCCCTCATGCTGAAGGTTGCCCTTCTCTCGCGCCACTCTCAGGGCAGTGTCCCGGTCTCGGTAGTTGAGCAATTTTGCAATTATGGGGCGAGGCGGCAAGCCAGGCTGGGGCTGCGGGCCCAGCGTACGGTGGGCGCGTTCCACAATGAACATGGGGGAAAAAACTTCCTCTCCCAGGAGCGCTTTCAGGAGTTTCTCCACATACAGCTCCATTTTCCCCGTTTGCGTGGATTCCGCCACTCCCGTGATTCGTATGTTGGATCTGCGGGAACGCGCTTCCAAGTCCTCCGTCTTGTCCCTGATGACGGTCAGGAGTCTGTCGAATTGCTTGCGCTCCTTGTCCCATTCCATCTGGGCTTCCTCGGCCTCAGTGAGCCGGCGTTCCGCCATGTCTAGGCGCTCCGCGTGTTTGTCCACACGCTCTGCCATACGGTCCATTCTGTAGGACAGAGCGTCGATTTTGGTGCCCACCGCCGCAATACTGTCCTGGATGCCTTTCTCCATGGCCGCCAACATGTCTCGGAGCTCTGTTGGGGCCTGGGCCGGCGCCGCCGCCGCACCCTTCGGCGATGAGTCCGGTGCCGGAACCTCCGAGCCTTTCGGACGGCGCCGTTCAAAGGAGATCTTCCCCTGGTTCACGTCGTTCTTCCCCATCTTATTCACAGTGCGCGGCAGCGCCGTGCCAGGGAGTGCGCCGCACAGGCCGTACAGGAGTCTACCACCGTCTCCAATACCTCAGCGCTAGCAGTCAGGCGTCCGAAGCGTAGAAAATGGCGGCCACAATGGCAGGCAGCGCCTCTCCGCGCGTAGTGTCCAGAGCGGCTCAGTGCCAGGTGGGAGTTGGTCTCTTTCAGCTTTCTCAAGTGTGCAGTCTCTCCGCAAGAGGCGAAGTCTCCCGTGTACTGTGCAGGCGAGCAGGGTTGCTACGCCGGGCCCGATGCCGCCATACCACGTGGCGTGGTGCCGCAGTTTAGGTGCTCCGCTGCTCCTTTGCACCACCAGTCCCTTCACCTACCAGGGCAGTGCCGTGCAGGAATGTAGGGGGTTCCACCAGCTAGTGTTCGTGCCAGATATGTCCCGGTTTGCACCGTATGCGGCGGTCGCTGTAGTTATGGCCGCACGTACAGTGACGTCGCCCGGCCTCCTCACTAGGATAGCCCGCCGCTCTCGGCCTAGTCCGCTCCGCACGAGCCTCCAGGCACAGTGCCCCAGGGTGTGCAGGAATTCACGCTCCGCCACCAGCCGAGAGGGTCTTCAAGGGTCGCCCGGGGTGCCAGCAGGTAGTCCCCGGCAAGCTATAGCCAATTCGAGCGTATTAAGGATGTTTAAGCAGGATAATTCTGGAGCTTTGCGAGGAGCCGAGGGCTCACGCGTCCGCCATCGACGCCGGCTAGCTCCGCCCCCGGTAGGAACACTGTTGCCTTGGAATCTCTTCGGGGCACTGGCATCCTGCTATTCTTCCTTTCCACCCAGAGATTGGTAGACTGGAGGAAAGGCAACTGCGGTGTTTTCAATGTTTTAGCCTATTACATGTGATGAGCTAGGTCTGGTGTGTGAGTCCAGGCATTCTGAAACAAAGCAGTGTTGCTGGAAATCCATGATGGGCTTCTGAAACGTTGCCTCCTGGTGTACTGGGTAAATATCAAAGCACCTCAAACCATGCATTTCACACCTATTTCCCTGGTAAACACACACACCATGCATGCACAAACACACACACACCTTGAGAAACCTAGATATATGAGAACTGGCCATTGACCATATTTTAGCGTATGTTTACTATTCTAACTCAATGCATGCCTTGATACAGCAGTAGATTATACAGCGAAAAATTCATTTTTCATTTGTAGTGGTCCATCAGAATCACGAGAATTCCTCACCCACACATACCCTCTGTTGTGTTAACATGAGACATTAGAACGTGAAGTGTAATATTGTGAATCGCGGTGTATTTGGGACATTTCATTGTTGCAACTAGATGTAACTAGCTGGAATCATTAACATGCAGAATTTGTGTATACCACTGACAATTATTCATGTATTCGATGTGCTTATGTAACATGTTAACTTAAAAGTACACAGTAAAGAGTGTTTATCTTAATATGAAATTTCGTAATGCCCATGTACCATCATTCTTATGATAGCCAAATTCTGTAGGCCTTGAATACATTTTCCCTGAAAGCTCTCTCATTTAATAGCTGAATTTCATGTGCATGTTGGATTCTGATCTTTCTCACCTTTCTGTTGTAGGTGGAAGAATCATCCTTGTTAGCTAGAATAATATCTGTTTTAGGAGTTAGGGATCAGAGAAGGGGATACATTGAGCAACTGTCTAATGTACAACGTCAGCAGAATCCTATTTTTGTCCTCTATGCTTGCTATGTACCATCTGGCAAATTTGCTTTGTTGACTGTAAACTACCTCATCCATTAATAATATTCTACTGTAAAGTGCTCTGATACCCTCGTGGGTCACGTTCGCGCTATATAAAACTCCATAAATAAATGAAATAAATAAATACATTGATACTGTTTTGGGAGGAACCGGGAATGTCGGACCCAGAAACCCCTTCTGACACCCATGTCCTAATCATGCAGGTGAGGGAAGAGGCCTGTCCTTTAATCGGATCGGAAGCAGGGAGGAGACAGAGTCAGAATCCATGACATTACCCAGCTGGAGCCTATCGGGACAAAGAGAGAAGCAAGAAGCGCCGCCGACAACAAGAGAAAAAGCGGGAACAGTATTCGGCTGGGACGAGACCGGAGGACCATCAGCGTACGATGGCAACAAAATACTTCCGGGCAGGGCCAGGCCAAAGAGCAGCGCTGTGGCCCAGCACACCAGAGAATGTGTCAGCAAAGTCCGACACCGCGCCATCGCCCACCAACCCCCAGGAGGAGGGTGGCTGGAACAGGTAGGGGGCGCATCATGGGGCTTGTAAAATCACAGGGAGGGAACGGGTAGGCAGAAGGGAGGTCACTGCTGCTCTTCTCTTGGGATTTCACTCTGGAATAGATGCGGTGTTCCCCTCACAGCCTACCGTCCATTCCTCATGCCGTCTATAGGCAAACCCGCCGCCTGACCTTTGTTTTTTTTTCTTTTGAGCTTCTTCCTGGAAAAATGTGATGCCAGCGTAAAGCCTTACTGGGAGCCCTGAATCCAAGAGCTCATCGCTGGAATGGGTGTATTACTGCTGCCGATAAGAGTGACCCTCTTCAACCGGAGACCTGAATTATTACAATACAGTCCTCATTTTGTAAAGAACCCTTAACAATAAAAGCATTTTTACTGCAAATTATCTTGAGTGGCAGTGGGTTACAAAACGGCCCCTCTGTCGCTTCCTTTTTCAAATCCTGACAAATTTGGTGGCGAATGCGGGCAAACGTCCTCTGATGCAAATGGAGCAAGTCATTGCCCAAATGTGTGAGGCCCAGGCCAAATTGGAATGGGCCAAGGAGGAGAATCTGAATCAGGCTGAAATGGTTCGGTCGACGTTCACTTCAGCCATCCAGTTACAAGCTGATAACGTGACCAAATTAGTGGAAGGACAAACCCAGCTCCTACAGGCGTTAGTCCAAGGCAGAGCCCCTGCCTTACTAGGAACTGTTATTTCCTTTCAAAAATATGTCCCTGGAGAGGACCCTGTTTAGTTTTTTTTTAACTTCAAACGGGCTGCAAGGGCGAGTAGTTGGCCAGGAGATCGATGGCCTTTCTATCTGCCCCCCCCCCCCTGATGAGGGAAGCCCAGGCAGCGTACCAGATACCTAACTGTGATGGCGCAGCGGCTTATCGACAGGTTAAACAGTATATCCTTGATTGCCTTGGTATAGACGATGAAGCCCATCACCTTCGCTTTAGTTAAGAGAGAGGAGTGACTGGAAACGCCCCGAAAACTCTTTTCTATAAAATTAAAGGCGCCGCAGATCGGTGGCTAAAACCGTTGGAGTCCATGCGTGAAGCCTTCATGGAGAAGATTTATCTTGAACAATATTTAGAGGCACTCGTTTACGGGACACAAAGGTGGCTACGCCAACATGCCGGCCTCACATTGGAACACGCCGTCGAGATGGCCACCTCTTATGTCAGAGCCCCGAGTAGGGTAGCCCCAAAAGAACCTGAGAAAAACCAAAAAAGGGTCCACACAGGAAGAACCGAATGGAAACCATCCAAGCCATTCTATGAGCTACAAAAGCCACGCTAAGAACGTCCTGATGCGGCTCCCTCCACTGGCCCTCAATGTTATGAGTGTGGGTAGTGGGGCCACATTGCCAAGTTTTGCAGGAGACGGAAGGAACAGACGGAAGAGGAACCTATGGATGTCAGTTACTTGCCCCACTCCATACTCTTTGCCCAAGAGACACGGCCAGTATATTATGTGAGTCTGCTTTTGAATAACCATCCTATAAAACCCCTCTTAGATTCGGGTTGCAAACATTCCGTTATACGAGAAGAGTTTGTACCCCCTGCTTCAATTGTACCAGGGAGACAGGTGTGCATTAGAAGCGTGCCTGGCGGTGTAAAGGATTATCCCCTAGCAAAAATCAGCCTTCGGAACCAAAAAGGACTGGTCGTTGTTGTTGAAGTAGGGTTCTTACCTCAGCTCCCTGAACCCCTCATTATTGGTATCGTTAATTCCTGGTTTCTTGACTTGTTAAGTGGAAAGCTAAAGCAAGGGCTTCAGGACACACTTTTGACATTCGAACCCTGGGCCATAGATACTCATTTCAGAACCGCCCAACTGAATGACAGCAGTCTCAGTCTCGCTTGGCAGAGCACCAGGGACTCCCTTTCACAACCCCGTAGGGTGTACCCCTGTTTTATTGAGAGAAAGGATTATTATATAGGGTAGGCAAGGAGGGGGATGAACCACAATTATTAGTCCCTGCGGCTTTCAGAGACCAAATACTTTTCTTTGCTCATGCCCACCTTTTAGCCTGTCATGGTGGTGCAGAAAAAACGTCCCAGTCCATACTACGTAGTTTCTTTTGGCCAGGTGTTCATGCCCAGGTAAAAAAAATATTGTCAAGAATGCGTAGTATGTCAAAGAAAGAATCCCTACATCCCACCAAAAGCTCCCTTATGCCCTCTGCCTATCATCGCTAAACCGTTCGACATGGTAGGTATGGACATTATAGGGACCCTCTCTAGGTCCAGTAAGGGATATCAGTATGTGCTTGTGATTGTCGACTACTCTACCCGGTACCCCGAGGCTTTGCCTTTATGCACTACAAACACAACAACTATAGCTCAAAGGCTTATAGAAGTGTTTTCCCGAATGGGGTTTCCAAGTGACATAATAACTGATCAAGGAACCCCCTTTGTTTCACGGTTGATAAAAAAGGTCTGTAAATAGTTAGGAATTAGACATATAAAAACATCTGTATATCATCCCCAGACCAAATGTCTGGTGAAAAGATATCATGGCAATTTCAAGCTGACCTTAAAGAAGCTCCTTACAGGAGATGGGAAGTACTGGGATCAGCTTCTTCACTTGGTCTTCTTTGTACTCTGGAACCAGGTCCAGAGCAGCTTGGGCACTTCTCTGTTTGAGCTACTATTCGGAAAGAAACCTAGAACTCTTCTTGAGATAACCAAAGAAAGTTGGGAAACGGACAGTGCACAAGAAGCCCATACTCTGCTCGAATACGCCAATCAGATCAAAAGTCGGCTTAATAAACTGAGATCTCTCGCACATGCAACTCTAGAGAAGGTACAGGAAAAACAGAAACAGACATACGATAAAGGGAAAAAACGAAGGGAATTGAAGGTTGGGGACCGGGCCTTGCTATTGCTTCCTTCATCTTCCCACAAACTACGGAAGGAGTGGCAGGGACCTTTTCCCGTAACCCGTAAAATAGGTAAAACCACCTATGTGTTACAGTTTAGTTCCAACAATACTCAGATGTACCACATAAGCTTTTTTTAAAAATGGCTAGGACCACCCCCTCCAAAAACACATACCGTCTCTACAGTAACTTCAGGCTCTTCCACTGTTGAATCTACCATTCTCAATGAGGAGTTGACTCCTGATCACACTAGAGACATCCGTACCTTACTCGGTTCCTTTCATGATGTATATTCTGACCAGCCTGGAAGGACCCATCTCGCTATGCATTCCATTCCTACACAAGAAGGGGTCACCATTAAACAGCAACCCTACCGGGTCCCCAAGGCCAGACGGTTAGCCCTACCGAAAGAAGTAAAACAAATGCTGGAGCCCTGAATAATTGTCCCCTCTTGCAGCAAAAGGTGTTCACCGATTGTACTCATACCAAAGCCGGATGGCAGCATCCGGTTTTGTATCGACTATAGGGCAGCGAACCGTGTCTCTAAACAAGACGGTTATCCCCTACCTAGGGTGGATGAGTTAATAGAAACACCTCACCAAAGGCTATTGGCAAATCCTCCAGGACCCACAGGATCAGGAGAAAACGGCCTGCTCTACTCCTGATGGTCTCTTTCATTTCACTGTCTGGCCATTTGGCATACATGGGGCACCAGCTAAGCATGGGCGAATTTTGCGAATCTCGCGTTCGCGAATTTTGCGGATTTGCGAACTCGCAATCCGCAAAATCCGCGAATTCCCGCGAATTTGCGGATTTTTTTTTTTTTGTGTTCGCCCGTGTTTCTGCCAGTTCGCGAGGGTTTTTACAATTTCGCAATTTGCGAACTTACCTGTCGGGTCGCAAGTTTTGCGAACTTGTTGTTTCTACGTGTCCAGCCTGTTTGGGACACTCTTCTTCATCACTGCCACTCTCTGTCACCACTGCCACTCTCTGACTACTCATGCCACCCTCTGGCCCACCCATGCCACCCTCTGTTTCATCACCACACCCTCTGGTTGTCCAGTGTACATTATTTTCGGCAAAGCAAAGCACACCTTCCCTGCCTCAAGTGACCTGAATTAATTTGGGGCTGATTAATGTGTCACAGAATATTTTTTTAGCTGGCACCTGCTTCCTTAGTGCGCCCTGATTAGTGATCTTTTGCACTTGCTAAGTGCTTTCATTGTTGCAAAATTAGTTACAACACCTGCCCTGCCCCAACTGACAATAATGAATTAGGGGCTGATTAATGGATTTTAACTTCCAGCCTGGCTCCTGCTTGTCTCCCTTAGCTGTAATTCAGGACCTTTGTGGCATATGTGTAACTATTCTGAGGTTCAGAGCAGGGTCACATAATAGTTGCAACTGGCAACTGAACTCTGGAGGGGCCCCTCAGGAAGCACTACAGGAAATGGCTACTAATGATGAGCCTGAACTTTTGAACCTGGTAAGTAGTTTCAGTTTTGCTAAGATCGTATTTCTGCAATTTAGCACTTATTCGCGGGGCGCGAAGTTGTACTGGGAAGCCGCGAACTCACGCGAACAGTGCGAGCAGTGCGAGCAAAATCCGCTGCTCGCGGATTTGCGGATTTTGCGGGAGATTCGTGAATCTCGCGGATTGCGAATTTCCCGAAAATCCGCAAAATCCGCGAGCGAAACGGATTTTCCGCCCATGCTTAGCACCAGCCACTTTTCAGAGGCTAATGGACACCCTAATTTCAGGACATACGGGGTATTCATCAGCTTATTTAGACGACATAGTGGTGTACAGCAAAACCTGGGAAGAGCATTTAGAACACCTAGCAGCCATATTCCAAGAGCTGCGTTCTGCACGTCTGCATATAAATGCTAAAAAGTCCTACTTTAAAAGTCCTGCGTTGCATTCCAAAAGGTCAAGTACTTGGGGAGGGTATGATAGAACCACAAACTGAGATGGTAAGGGCCATTCAAGAAACAGTGTTTCCTAGCTCTAGGCGAGATCTGCAAGCCTATTTAGGATTAGTAGGTTACTATAGGCGGTTCATTTCCCGATTTGCAGGGAAGGCGGCCCCTCTCACTGACCTATTACAAAAATCTGTCACCTCTTCATGATTACTCTCCCTTACCCTCCAAGAACAGTAAGCATTTAACATCTTAAAAACAGCCCTGACTTCCTCTCTGTTGTTACAGACTCCAGATTTCCAAAAACATTTTGTCCTTCAGACTGACGCCTCTGTGGTAGGCATTGGTGCAGTCCTCTCCCAACGTGACAGTGAGGTTCTAGGAAGACCAGTCCTTTATATAAGTTGCAAACTATTTCCCCATGAGAAAGCGTATCCTACCATTGAAAAGGAGTGCCTGACAGCCAAATGGGGAATAGAGAAACTGAGATATTACCTCGAGGGTAGGCCCTTTATTCTCTATACGAACCACGCTCCCCTGACTTGGCTACAGAGAAATAAAGGCTGTAATGATTGGGTACTCAGGTGGTTTTTATCCCTGCAACCTTTTCAATTCGAGGTCCGTCATCGCAAGGGTGCTGAACAGTGCAATGCAGACTTCTTTTCCCGATTCCCTATTTCCCCCGATCGGGGAAATTCTGGGGGAAGGGTGTGTTGGGAGGAACAGGGAATGCCAGACCCAGAAACCCCTTCTGACGCCCATGTCCTAATCACGCAGGTGCAGTACAAGGCCTGTCCCTTTAATCAGATCGGAAGCAGGGAGGAGGCGGAGTCAGAATCCATGACGTTACCCAGCTGGAGCCTATCGGGATGAAGAGAGAACGAAGAAGTGCCACCGACAACAAGAGAAGACGCAGGAACAGTATTCGGCCGAGACGAGACCGGAGGACCATCAGCGTACGGCGGCAACGAAAAACTCCCGGACGGGGCCAAACCAAAGAGGAGCGCTGTGGCCCAGTCCACCAGAGAAAGCGTTGGCGAAGTCCGACACTGCGCCATAGCCCGCCACCCCCCAGGAGGAGGGTGGCTGGAACAGGTACGGGGGCGCATCCTGGGGTTTGGAAAAACACAGGGAGGAAACGGGTAGGCAGAAGGCAGGTCACTGCTACTCTTCTATTGGGATTTCACTCTGGAATAGATGCAGTGTTCCCCTCAAAGCCTATCTTCCCTTCCTCACGCTGTCTACAGGCAAAACCGCAGCCTGACCTTAGGTTTTTTTTTTTTTCTTTTGAGCTTATTCCTGGAAAATGTGACGGCACTGTTAAGCCTTACTGGGATCCCTGAAGCCAAGACCTCATGGCTGGAATGGGTGTATTACCGGTGATGATAAGAGTGCCCCTCTTCATCCGAAGACATGAACTATTACAATACAGTCCTCATTTTGGAAAGAACCATTACAAATAAAATCATTTTTCCTGCAAATTATCTTGAGTGGCAGTGGGTCACTAAAGACAGAGGGCCCCTTTGTCGGTCCCTTTTTGTCGAATCCTGACATACTAATAGTGGAGAACTGTTATTCTTTCTCATCGGAGAGCCTGTGAATCACGGTCATCTCACCAAGCTGGAAGCATTGCTGCCACTGGAAAAGTTCCTATGAGGAGGTTGCCTGACTGGATGGCGTGATTCGCAAAGGATCCTGGGACACCACCTGTGCTATTGATGTATTGTAACTAGGGAGAGAGCCCTGTGACTTTTGCCTTGCCTTGAGAGAGAGAGAGCATCTTAGACCGAGCTCTGTCTTAGTAGCTTTATACTGCCTGACCCAACTAATGCTTTCATGCTGAGAAAAAGTACCATCAACTCGAGGTTCTAGAGCGGATCTAGAACACAGAAACTCTGCTCCTTCAGGGCCAAAGTAAATGTAACTGTGCTTTTAGTTTTTTTAATCATTTTAGGGGCCAGTTCCCATAGTGAAATGGGCCTTACAGTGATGGTGTTTGTCTGGCCTTTTTGGCATTTGTTGACATGGAGAGGACTGGTCCAGTCCCCACATTGTGTGGTACACATGCACCCCCCGACACACAGTATTTTATGGCTGATGTGTACATGGTGAGAATGTGCATCATACTCTCTATGTCTTGAACCTGGACTTCAGAATTCCTATCAGGAATGATCTCCCATTAAGCTTAAGTCAAGATTTCCATTGTTTCTACTAATGCTTTATTTAATCAGTTTCATCGCAGTCCAGTGCTGAGGTAGAACATTGTGAGGTTTTGGGTGTAGTATATGATATGGCTGTGCAGCCGTTTTTTGGAATACACTTGCAAAAACTGTCTTGGCTTCCTTGCACAACCTTAATCTCAACTCTGGAATGCTATGGCTTCGAGCAGCAAGGCTTGGACAAAGGACCTAGTGTGAAGCATTTAACATTACCAAACAATGAAATAAAGCCATGCAACACATAAGCAATACAACACTAATTTATAACATAGATTATATGTTTATGAGTTTTTAGAGTCCAAGTTGAGCACAATCCACCAGAGGGTTCTAGAGATACAGATTTTTAAAGAAATATTAATTTTCAATCCAACTGCAAACAAGCAGTGGCAACCATGAAGTTTGAAAACTTGAAAAATCAGTAAAAGTTAGTTTGACTACTCCGGCCTGGCTTGGGTGACCAAATCCCACAGGGCTAAGGTCTAGGGCAGGGGGAAATGAGGTAGATTTTGAGAGGTACCTGGCAGCCAGAGCATTTTCTAGTCTAGTTCCACACTTTACTGCTTGACCACCATAGAGATCAATGGAGTGCTACGGATGTTGAGTATACAGGAGATAAAGATGCTCAAGGATTCTGAAAGTGCTATGTAGTTGACGGGGGTGCCATTGCGAATATTCCGTAGTCCACAGGTCAGGTGGGGTGACTTTAGCCACAGAGGTCAGGGTCCCTCGAAGTTCTCTTTGAGACGGTAGAAGGCCAACTGTTGCTGGGCTACCTGTCTCTGTGTCCAGCGTCCTTGTGAAATCCTTTATTGGGGGCTGGCATACCTTTTGGGTGACCAATCTGAACTCATATGAAACTCCTGGCTCCAACTGTCTCAACTGCAACTTTGGTCATCGAGAATTGGTCTCTTGGGGTGCCCAATTGCAGCTAGCAGGAAATCTTCTGAGGTGGCTAGCAACTTGTAGTTGTTGTCTAAATGAGCAGTGGTGACCCCGGTTCAGGTTCTTGGGGGTCGATCCACAGTTATTTTGAGTCACTCCTTTGGTCTGGGGCAAGACTTTTCCCTGAGCCAGGAGCCACAAGCACAGTCCTTTCTTTGCTAGCCCAAGGTGCAGCAGTTGCAATCCAGCAGATGGTGCAGCCGCTCTTTGTGCAGTGCAGGGGGCAGCAGGGCAGTCCTTCTTTAGTTCTTGCTTTAGTTCTGATGTGATCTGAGGTGAAGGGTTTCCGGGGTGTCATATTTATTCCCAGAAAGTGCTCTGGGGGAATGATGCAGTCACTAGACAAAGAGCTAGCAGGTCATCTCCTCTCTTGATGATAATTTTTCAGGCTTTATGGGGTATCTAGCAACAGAGTGCACTATTCTGTCCTCTCTCAATATGTCTGGACCCTTCCTTGGATGTCAGGAGCTTGGTTGCCCACCCTAGAGGTGTGGCTACCAGAGGGATACAAACACATGGGAAACAGGTTTGAGCACTGGGTTTCGCGCTCTGTCCCTGTCTCCAGTCTGTCTACTTTAAGAAAGGGCAGCCCCTCACAAGTGTAAATGCCATCTGCCCTCCAAAGGTGGCTTGGCCTTTGAGGCTCATCTTTCCTGCAAATGGGGAGTCAACAACTCCCTGTAAAAGACTGCTCTTGTTTCTAGGCCTGAGAGTCTTTCACACCGCTCCACATGCGGGCAGAATGCTGTCTGCTGGCCAATGCCATGTGAGGTTACTGAGCAGCTGGGTCGCAGAATGGAAACTTTCTAAAAGTTGCATTTCTTTAATAGTGACTATAAATTTGATGTGGGCATAAGGTCTAGTTTAATGCCACAATTAATTTGTTACCTTACAGTAGCCTGCCAGGTAGACCCTTTCACAAGTCAGCCAGGTTAGGGGTCAGCTGATAACCTTGTGTTTGCCAATGGGGCGACTAGACTTTCCACAGCAAAATAACAATTTAGAAGTGTTGCAGTTAAGACATATATAAAAATCAAGTACTACCTAATAATATACAGCTCCCTGCTTTAGGACTTTAAAGATGTTTCTTATAGAATTTTACATATATTGTTAAGGAAATTGGGGGCTTTGCTCTCAGTTTAAATGGCAAAGTCGAACAAGCAGTGTTACCACTGCCCTTCCAATCTGCAGTGGCAGTCTATGAGCCATTTTGGACATTGTCACATACTTGGTGGCACAAATAGTGCTGCAGACCTGGGGGGGGGGGGCACTTTGTCTTTCATGCCCTAGGTACCCTGGATACTCTATACTCAGAACTTATAAGTAAGTAACTAGTTGCCAATTGGAGATAGACAGTTCGACATATGTATTATAGTAGGTTAGCACACTGGCACTGAGGTCTGGTTAGCAGGCCTCAGTGCACTGATAAACCAGTAGCATTGTGTCTAACAATGTGGGGTAAACATGCAAAAAGAGAGATTTCCTGACAAACATTAAACGGGATTTCAAGTTATGTGAGATTTTTGATTAGACAATTTCCACATGGCCAGAGCTATTTACGCTATAGTGTTAAACCTTTATGTCTGGCGAAAGTACCACTAGTCCCTGAAATAGCAACACTATGAGGCTGATTTAGCGCTTTGCGGTCTTTACTCTATCCATCATGGTTATAACAAAAAAACGCTGGTCCCTAGTAACAATACTTTGGATGCAAAGAACCAAATGGCAAATATAATGTATTCAAATGGGTTTATGAAAAACAATCCTAAGATACATAGCAGTGCAGTGAACATTGGGGCAAAATAAACAGGCTCTGTGCTCTTTTTAGAGGTGATATATTCAATTTATTAATGGTGGTCACCAAGTCTATCAACAAACACAAGCACAGTACAGCCCTTTACAGCTAATTTTCAACAATCAAATAGGGTCTGTGTTGATAAAGTCACTGTCATTTCAATCTCAATAAAAATGTCTGGATCATCATCAGGGCTCAGGGGAATAAAACAAGCCCAAAAGAAAGATTTTGAAAGGTAATGCTGTTGCTAAAGGAGGGGGTCCGTGGTGACAAGCCTCAGTAACAGGGTGGCTGGCAATGGCCTGAGCTGGACATATGCTGGATACCTATTTGGGGCTCCAATCAGCCTGCAGTGGGAAGCATACGTTTATTCTGGATCTCAAGGCTGAGTGCCAGATTCCTTCAATGTGCTTGAATCAGCCCAAAAATGGACATTCGCTGCTAGCCTGACTGGCAGCATGAAGTCCTTGTGGGACAATGAAATCTCATAGGTAATGTTACGCCTGCCACCATCCTCTGCCATGATGAAGGACCGACGATTGCCATATTTTGAGTTCACTGCTGACCAACTAGTGATTTCTGCGCATTTACAGGAGCAACCACCATGGCAGCTCCTGTGAAGGCGCTGAAAGTATGGTACACAGATGCCACCTCATCAGCAGCTGTGCATTTTTTGTTTTGTCTTTCAGAAATAAACTCCTGCTTTGGGAACAGAAAGTAATAGACCCCACGCCCTGTTTCTCCCAGGGGTTTGGGGACATTATTCTATTTCTTTCATTTTGTGACTACCAGGTTTTATGTAGCGGTGGTGAACTGAATAAAGACAACCTTAGAGCTCCTCTGTAAACAAAAAGATGTGCAGCCTGATGCCCTTATTCTACTCCTTCAGGCTGTCAGAGTATGGGTCATATTTAACCCCTGTTGCTTCGTGTTTGCACCATGCAACGTCGTACATCCATGATACAACTGAAAAATTATGTTTCTGAAGCCACTCAAGGTCACTCTGTGTGGCCCTGAGTGACGTCATAAATCACAAGTAAAGCAATACTGTGCAAATCACAGCATTGCCTTGCTCTGAAGTAGGGAGGCATTCCATGAGATTTGCATGGGTGTTCCCATGCATATCCCATGTTTTTGATGCATTCACAGATTTACAAGAACTGGTAAACCTGGGAATGCGCTATAAAGATATGCCTTCCATGGACATCAATTCATAGAAATGCTGGGTGTAGCGGAAGTAACATCACACACCCTTTGACCTCCACTTACACTCACATACACATACTTACACATACACACACATTTAAAAGCCTTTTTTACCTACCCCAGCAGCCATGCAAGGACATACTCCAGCTTATTGTTCTCCATTTTTATTACACTGTTAGTGAATAATATATTTTATATATATATTCACTATTAGTGTAATGAAAACTTGACAGGAAATAAAGAGAGAGGAGCCCCAGCTGCCCCTGTGTTCCTGGCACAGAGTTTGCCACCTCTGCAAAGGCAGTGCTAGGGCTAGCAAATGGCAAGCCAGGGTTGCAGCTGCGACCCTTGGTGACCCCTAAATGACATCTGTGGTGCCTTCCCAGGAGAGGTGTAATGGGGAGAAATATCTTTATATTGCATTCTGCAGCACACATAGATTGCGGAATATGCCTCTCAGGATTGTGCACCACAATCCTGCATGCAACATAGGAACATAGGCACCCTTGCACTTGCCATTGCACTTTGGCGCTAGGCAGCCAAAACAGGGCTAGCGGGTAGGAAAAGGCAGGGATGCACCGTATTCTTTTAAATACGGTGCATTCCTGCCATTTCCCTGTCATGCAGTGAAGCGCAGCAACGTTCAAACGCCAGAGCCAACTGGGGAACAACCGCCAGGAAACTGGCAGTACACCTGATTTAAAAAAGAGAAGGCAAATCAAGTGTTGGACAGGCAGGGTACTCTATCATGTTTTCGAGGTGACCCAGACCGCCAAACTCTAAATCAGGCCCCATATTTATATAAAAAATTCCTTTCAAAGGATTTATTAGGAAAATAGTTTTTTATATATACAGTACAGATATACATACCAGGTATAGTGAAGGCAATACTGGTGTCATTGTGTGCCGGTGGGGTTACAATCGGCATATCGTTGACATAATTGTGGCATGCACAGGAATCGCTAGGTAATAATATTCAAAACTATTCATGCTAATTTCACTGAAAATCTCTTTACAGCACTAATTGTGAATTCTGATGCAATTTGCTTGATTTTAAGTGGAAGATTTCTGGAGTGAAAAGACCAATGTGATAGTGCCACTAAGAGGAGGGCATCAGTTCAAAATAATAGCAATAATACCAAACTGAGTAAACTGACAGTGACTTTCCAAAACTTTCTGACTCTTTCTTGCCGCCATTTTGATAGTTGTCAGTTCAAATGTTTATTGAGATTCACATTTAGGGCTGTTAGATTTTAAGCTCATTTAGTTCTGAAACATGATTGCTTGTTACAGGAGCTTTTGAGGTCAAAACATTAGCAATTGCCTCCTGTGCAACTTCATTACACATATCTTCAAAGCATGAATTTGTTTTGATTACATTACTTCCCCCTGAATGGGGAGAGAATAAAACACCTACAAGGAAAAAAAACTGTGTGATCCTCCAACCATGATAATGTTGTCACTTAGCATGCACACCATATGTTAGCGAATGCAATTCATGCAGAGGTCTGCATTCCTAACCTCGGAGATTTATATTAAAACATGGCTGAATCATTAAATCATAATTCACGTTTGACATTTACAAAACGAACGCGAATTTATAAATGCAAAGTGAATTACTTAGAAAAACAATACCATAATGTTGTCATTTTACTTGAGGAAAATATAGTCACGCGGGCGGGAATGAGATGTCTGCCAGACAAGATGCACGAAGTTGGTGAATTCCCACAAATTTCTCAGCTTGTGGGTATTCGCTAGCTTTTCCAGACACATTCTGACTCTGAATAGAGTTGGAGGTTTACGAATGGCCAGCGCTAGTGGGCACTGCTATCCGCCTTATGGGCTACAAACATATGATGTAACATTAATGGTGGCTTAGCGGACAGGGTTTAACATTTTTATATGCAAAAATGCTGTCACATGCGAGTAACATGTTAAAAACTTTACATGAGAATACCTATTGATATACCACTCAACCTTGACTTGTCAGGGTTGAGTGGTTTTGCAAAGACAGCACCAAACCGGTGAAGAAATAGGAACGCATACACATATATAAGAAGTAACTCTATGCCAATTTATGAAGAAAATGGAAGCCCACGTCCAGAGCTAGCAACTCTTAGGAATCGCTCACCAACAGCCGCTATCAGCAAACAGAGCCCTGCGGAACGCCATCCATGAACATGGAACCACGAGTAAGCAACTGAAGAACAACACTCTGAGCAGAAGGTAAGTGGTGCTATATTGGTACATCACTTTCCTTGTCTGTTTCACTGCCTAATGCCTGCTGGTCACATGGGACGCCTACTGAGCTGTACCGGTGCTGAAGGGGACCCCTGTTGAGACTGGGCTTGAAGCACAAAGGCCAATGCATAAATCCATCTCTGCTTCGTTCCTACCACCCTGAGAGAGGACTACAACCCCCAGGGTGCAACATTCCCACTGCTGCTGCCATGAGTGAGGGGGAGGCGTGGTGATCGCGCATAAAACGCTGCCTCTCACTCCACAACGCGGGACGCGGGCAGGTTGTCACCAGAACGAAGCCCTGACCAAGGACTGGCCTGACTGAACCCGTCAGAACCCAGACGAGGCCAGGCTGGGCACGGTATTGATATTTTTGGACCTTATTATACATTTCTAAGATTGGCTCACTCAGACAGCTGCTCAATTTTTTACTAGCATTTATTAAACGGACTGTTATAGATTTATAAATTCTATCTATTAAATATATGCTCTTGCATTCAGGGGGATTATCATGAGTAAGCGAATATCCTTAACAGGGCAGGGGGTGGTCGGGACTTTAGACGCATTTCTCACGAGGGCAGAAACAGTTTGGATACATGAAATCGCTCTAACTGAGTGCATGTTATCCCTAGAGCCCACAGCTGGATTGAAGGATTCAAATCTTTTAAAGTCGGACTATACTTACCAATAGTCCAAGGATATATATATATTAATATATTCACAATTAAGGAATAACCAAGCAGTCGGCAATGGAGAAGGTCGAATCGTTTATTGAATCAAAATACAAGCCCTGACAGGGGAGCCTCTGTCTACAAGACCCATGGAGGTGCGCAGAGGAGACTAACGAAATACACATAACACAAAGTATATATACGTTTTACATATTCTGGTTAACACCCAAAAAGGAGATACACAAGTTGTCCGTTAGTCTACCGGAACACCCATTTAAGGTTCTTACATATTTGTTGATAGCTAAGCAAGAACCTATTCCAAGGGTAGGTCAGTGAGGTGCCCTTCTTGTCTATCTTGGACCCGTGGAGTACAGAAACAGACCCTACTATAATGTATGCGTCTTACGAGAAGGGCAAGTATGGCCTTGGGTTTCCCTGAACCATGCTCTACTGAAAGAGAGGCAGACTTAAGCGTTTTAACCTGTTTTCGTATTCTGTGTTATACCATGAAGTATCAAAACTCCTATAGATAGACGAAGGGAGATAATACTAAGTAGTCCTAACTACAATAAATAGGACAGAACGAACCTCTATAACCTATCATTAGGTCATCATACAATAGTATTTTATTCTCGATCGTGGATACGTATATAGGTTATATGGTACATAGTGGGACAATCACGATTATATAATTTTATATTCCAACAGGATTACCCCGGTTCCAAAACTCCACTTTGGATAAATCAATTCCTGTGACAGGAGAAGAAGCCAAACTATCCCCACTGGATAGGGCTATATCCCTGTCGACTTCAGCTGAAAAAGCCCCACCAGTCTTAGCGGCCCCAGTAACTGACCCACGGGAACCATTAAAACTAAATACAAAATCAAAGGTTCAGATGAGGGGCCAAAAAGTAAAGATTAGTTAAGGGAAAGGGACAGCTTCCCCCACCAAAAAACAGGAGGGGGGAGGGAACAGCTATTGCCCATAAATTAGCCCCCCGTAGGCATAAAGGCCAAGGGTTGGTGACGGAGAATGGAGCGGTTCGTCAGTCACAGGAGTGTCCCATGCCCCCACTTGATAATTCAGTAGTTGGAGGGGTTCAAAGTACGAGTCAATTGGAATTCCGGGCAAAAATTGGAGGGTACAATATCAGCCATATTGAGACCCATGATGACTATGATAACTTCCATTTAGGAAAGGTTACTCAGCCTGAAAGGGGCTGTTAAACGCTCACTAGCCCCCTCGCAGTCTGTAGTGCAAAAAAGAGGTGAGTTTGAAGAGATAGCAGAGGAGGCTCACAGAAATCAACTCCAGGAGAACCCCAGTTATGAGAGCGCCCCAGAACTTATATGCACCTGATACTCTGCCCATAATTAATTTGTAGACGAGAGCTGTGGCCCTGACGGATATTACTCTACCTTCCCAACAGAGGCACTAGGCTTGTACAGCTCCTAGCCAGTATGATAGTAGAAAGGAGGAGGGTATTGAAGGCTTGTATACCCAGATTAAGCAGGTAAATCAGGATGGAAACCCCGATAAGGGGTGCATTGGGAGACAGAATGGTAACAACCCAGTGAAACAAAATATGGAGGGAGGATTTATATCCGAGCCAAGGCAGTTGCATCTCCCTTCACAAGCTACCCCCTATACCATTGTTTGAACTAATGTACCTAGACTTCCCCATGACTTCCCCATGGAGAACTTGAGCACTGGTCCACTCTGAAGAACAGGGTGTTACATTTCTTGAGGAAGAAAACAGGGTACGCAGACATATTGTTCTCTGAATTTAAGATGGTACGCCGTATTCCGTGGGTTGGAGGTTCTCCTAAATCATTGCCAGGGAACTGTGTTGTGATATGTTTTAGGTCCCCAGAAATGGTCAGAAGCATATTAGACATTACCGGTTATCATTCGGTCAAGAAGTAGCACCTTAAAACAGATATAATGGTATCCGAATATCCAACTTTTTTGAGCCCCTCTGTAGCCTGGATGGGGTTGACTGACTTGAGCTACTTGTTGATATAGCTGGAGATTGTGGAGAACAGCATAACTTTAGTTCCTTGGAACCAGCTCCGCAGGTCGAGCTACCTCCGCGAGAGGATTTAGCGGGGGTTGTATCGTCCAAAGGAAAAGAGGAATATATAGATGTGAGAGGCTGTCATGTGAACTCAGCCCCTGTGCTAAAACAAAATGAGGACAATAATGGCCTATTGATGTCACCCAGTTTGGATTCAAATACTGAAGTAGGGTCGACTTTTATTAACCCTTTGTCCAACCAGATCCCTATTACGAGCTCTGTTGTCATGTGGAATATATCAGGTTTACGCTCAAAGGTACTGAATCCTGTTTGGGTTGGTTTCAAAGAGAATATGGATATTCTATGTCTGCAGGAGACATGGGCAATAGAACCCATCCACATAAACAGCTTCAGGACCTATCACACTCAGGCAGTGAAGGCCCTGGGAGGAAGACCAAAAGGTGGCATCGCTACTTATATTTCTAACAAGATGCCCCTAAGTAATATTCGCTTCAATGAGGGAGATTGTTATTATCACCTTGTAGAACTCATAATAAACACAACTAATTGCATTATATTGATTAATTTATATAATAATGCTCCCCAAGATGCCCTAAGAGTAACGGTGAAGAATATCACAGAGGGCTCCAAAGGTATAGGTACTGTGGAAGGAAAAGATACTATGTTCTTGTTGATGGGAGATTTTAACTTCACCCAATGCAACTATACTGATGATAGATTGTGTTGTTTGTCCTATGAAGCAGATAATAGTACCCATTTTACACATTCCAAGACGGGGGATCTATTCAATGAGCTCATTTTCAGCTTGGATCATGCCTATGCCAATGAACTGCTGGCTACACCACACGTTATGCCTACCACATTCAATGGGAGACGGTTTGCAACAACAATTGACTTCATTTTGACCTCACGTTCTCATGCGCATCTGTTCGCTGCATTTGCAGTGGGTGACATTGCCATAAGTGACCATTTTCCACTTCTTATAAAACTCAATCTACCCATTTATAGACCGAAAAAGTCTATAAAACCAACTTGATTGCTGGGGAATGTAGAATTGAGTAAAACTTATGTGTATTCACTAAAGTGGGATAACGTGGATGCTGATTTGTTAACGAAAAATGTGATAGTGAATTGTAGATCCGCACTGGACATTTGCCTGGGTGATGTTGCATCTGATGTTGATATTGTTCACTCATTTAATGATATTACGAGGGAGGTAAAACATCTACTAACAGTGCAACATAGGAAAAGATTAACATCTCCTGGTTGGTTTAATGCAAAACGCACCAGGGCTTATGCTAGTATAAAGATAGAATTGCGTAAACAGCCTAGGTCATGGTCCAAAATCAGGCAAGCTAGATCAGATTACAGAGGGGCAATAAAAGAAAGAAAGCAAACACCGAGAAATGAAGCTTGGGACTCTTTAACAGCGCGTTCCAGCTGAAGGATCCCACTGCATTTTGGAAGGTCTTGAGGACTCCCTGGCTATCTTCTAGTGGCGGCCCTACTGTCAAAATAGCAATTGCAGATGAAACATGGATCAGCCACTTTTCCATGGTGTACAATGAGCAGGGAAAAACTGGGTGGCAACATGATAACAGTACGCTAATTAATAGCACCCAGATTGATTTGGAAATCACCCTGTAAGAGGTTAACAGAGCCCTGGCCAGTAGCCTAGGTGGAAAAGTCCCTGGACCCGATGGGGTCCCTGATGATATGTTTAAATTCAATGTTCCTTTGTGGAGTCTTATTTAACCCAGGTTATCAATGCCAGCATTAAGTCCGACTTTCCATCAATGTGGGTGCAGTCAATAATAATTCCAATTTACAAAAAAGGTGATCGTCAAGATCCAGGATGCTATAGACCGATCTCCATCCTGAATTCCATGGTCAAAGTGGTAGGGAGGTTCATCTTGGAATGCCTTCAAGACTGGGCAGAGGAAAGCCAGATATTGTCAGATTTGCAGTATGGTTTCCATGCTGGTTTAGGCACAATTGAACAGAGCTTGAACTTGTCAATTTTGGTTGGCAAGTATACAAGAGCAAAGAAAGGAAGTCTCTTCTTGGCCTTTGTGGACCTTACTGCGGCCTTTGATTCAGTTAAACACCACAGGCTGTGGAAGGTCCTTGAGACGGTAGGGGTCGACCCAAAAATTATTATCTTTTTAATACGGTTGTATAGTGGAGCTACGGCAACCGTCCGGTATGGCCTGAAGGGTGAATGCACGCAAGCTTTCCCCATCAGGAGAGGGGTCAGACAAGGCTGCATTCTTGCCCCTTTCCTTTTTAGCCTCTATATAAATGAATTAGAAGAAGCATTACTCCTGCAGGGCAAAGACTTTCCCCAAGAAGGTGGCCGGTCCATTTCCGCACTTCTCTATGAGGATGATTCTGTGTTACTGGCACACACTAAAAATGGCCTCCAGAGAGTTTTGGATAGTTTCACTGAATGTATGAATGACCTAGGCTTTAAAACTAATATTGCTAAAACATATGTCATGAGATGCAGGCAAGGCACCCAGAAGACCAGAGAAATGTTTATAGATGGGAAGAAGTTATTAACAGCAAAAAACATTTCTTATCTAGGAATACAGTTTAATCAAAATGATTCCTGGGCTGCCATTCAATCTGCCAAAAGGTTGGCATTTTCTAGATCCACTTCAGCTCTAACAACATTTGCCAAAAAACTAGGTAGGAAACTACCATCAGAGCTCCTACAAATATATAAAGCAAAATGCATTACGTGTCAGAGCCAGACTCCGCAGGAACCGATTGCAGCAATATGGGTCCACCTCCCGATCGCACCAACACCCCTTGTTGTTTGCACAGGGTGTTCGAGTGATCAAGCGAGGGAAAATAAGAGAACAAAACAATAACCAGGAGGGGAAGGAAAGGGACAGCTGGGAAGGGATGGCTGAAATGAGAAAATACACCAGGTTAATACATAGGCCTTACTTCTACTCTCAGTTATTTCTCACTACCCTCCCCTTGTTCTATATTCACCTGTATGTGAGAAAAACACTGCTCCATTCATTGATTGGTACCTCGTGCTATCATGAACTAACAGCCCCCTGTACAAAACAAAGACACCTATTAAAGGTACTGACCACAGTCGACAGTTTAGGCAAAATATAGAGACTTACAACAAGAACCACACATACCCTCTTGGTTTCTTGAAAATGTGAAATCGTAAATCTTCCCAAAATATAGTTTGCACTCTATCCTTTAAGATGTAGTTCCTTTAGAAATGATAAGTGTTTCCCCCAATGTAACGTGCTCCAAAATAAAATGACCAAAGGTTCCAGACTGGCATTCAATACGTGTTGCCACTCGCGGTACACGGTATGATGTAGCTTCCGACTACTATCATCCGCTGATTAGTCAAATTAGATGTCCAATAACCCCTCAGTTACGACAAACAAAGTTCCAATAATACCAGACACGGCAGAATGTAGGGCGCTACCCCACTATCCTCCGCTCTGGTGAGTTTAATGTTACCTCCTCTCTTCTTCCTCGGAACGCTTGAACACTGGCTCAGCTTACCGCTTCACTCCGCGCTACGAAGGAACAGTTCTATCACAAACACAGCGGACCCGCTGTATGACTTCACAGAGGTTCCTCCCTTATTCCTCATCCAGAATTACGGAACGCCAACAACGAGCGGAGCTGTTCAAGACACAGCCCGCCCTTCGGTACCTGTCTGCTAAAAGGCAGACCTCCGTTCCCACAGCCGCTGGAATCTTTAACCTTTCTTCTGCTAGGTCTTCAGAAGTCGCTCTGGAATACAGCAACACAATTCTCTTCCATGTAACTCCAGCAAAAACAAATTACGTGCAATGTCTCCAGGCCCCGCCCCCTCTTTTATTCCTCAAGGAAGCACAGGGAATTCTGGGAGATGTAGTCCTAGACGCTAGGCAGGCGCGATATCGTTTGCAAATCCTGACAGTATGTCCCCGTTCCTAGCGCCTCCTAGGACCCAGTATAGCCGGACAACTCAATCGGAATGGCATACTGTGGACCAGGGTTCCCAGGAATCATCCTTCACAGTATATTCCTCCCTGGATCCCAAGTAACCAAGCACCCCTTGTTGCATCCTGAAAACACAAACATTCCGAATCACATACTCCACTCCCCCATCATTCGACACCAGTGGAGGAATCCCCCTTTTGGCTGACCCTACTGGTTTCAACCGCTGAACCCAAGACACAGGGTGACCCCGCCAAGATCTGGGCAACTTCCGTTTATAAGCAACAGGTTTAATTGTTTTAACAAGCGGACAGGAACCAATGGATCGGGGGCGGTAAACGCTGCGCGTTTTTCGATGTCCTTTTTTTGTCAACAGCCATACCATATCAACCACCCCATACCAGTGGCTCTCCCCACAACGCTTGTTCTCCCTGTTTTCATCATCTTTCTTGGCCTTTACAATTTGCGCATCCCCCCCCTTGGCTCGGGTACCTATCTCCCCTTGTGCAACAGGCATATTCTCCTGTACTATCACCTCTTTAGGAACCACTGACAAAGTCGATCTAGATAGCTTGCATACTTGACACTCAGGTATAACGACCCCTTGTACCTGGTCTATGCGACCATCGGAACCCCCCTGCGGGGACAAAACTTCAGCTGGCCTTGCACCGAAAACATCCAGAATTACAGTATGTTCAACCGGTAACTTCACCTCCTTCTCTGCTGCGATGGCTATGAGAAACGGACTAGCCAACACTGCTATATGTGGGCCCACACAGGGAACCAAATGCTCTCGACAAAATTCTGGCAAAAAATGAATCGTTCTGGATTTCCAGTCTATAGTGGGATTATGATACCTCAACCAGGGCATCCCCAGAATTATCTCAAACTGCGGAGCATCTATAATATTCAATTCCAACATCTCAGAGTGTCTCCCTTCTTCTACCTCCATGGACACCAACAGTTCAGCTGTCTTTTCGGTGATGAGCCCAGATTTAATCGGTTGCCCATCCACAGCCCACACCTCCTCCGGACTATCTCTAGGAACTCTTGGCAACCCCAATCGTGAAACCAACCCGTTATCTATGAAGTTGCCGGTGGCACCAGAATCTAACATCACTAGGACGGCATGAGTTCTGTGTTCGCATTCAACCAGCATGTTCAATACAAATTGTGACTCCGTTTCACTTATATCCTTCGTGGATAAGGAAGTAAGCTTCCACTGAGGAGCTTCATTCTCTCCCATGTACGGGGAATCCCTAACCTCCGATGCCCTTACCGTCGAAGAGGCTAACACTTTCCTGTTCTTATCCCAAGTACTAGCTCCCTTGTTTTTAACTGGACACTCCCTGACGTAATGGCCTTTCCTGCCACAGTACATACACAGACCCTGGCTCCTCCTACTCTCTCTTTCCTCTCTGGACAATGGGGCCCTTAATGCGCCTATTTCCATGGGTTCTGGTCCTGGGTCTGTTGGACTCTCTGTCTTGGGTGGAATCCTGTCATAACGATAATTCCCCTCCTGCCATCTCTTCCTACCCCCACCTCTTTCAGTCAGTCTACAGTCCAGTCTCAATGCCAAGTTGATCATGTCTATACAGGAAGTGGGTTGAGGGTCTATCATAGCGATCCCATCCTTGATCTCATCTCTAAGCCCTTGATAGAAGAGAGACATCCTTTTCCCCTCTGGCCAATTAGACTCTGCCACCAGGCGATTAAAGGATGTTAAGTAAGTAATTAACTCTCCTCTACCCTGTTTTAATTCCATTAGGTCTTTGTCAGCACTAAAAGTATTTCCCCTTCTGTCAAATACCTTTTCAAATTCAGTTCTAAATGCTGACCAATCGGAAAGTATAGCATCATCATTCCTAACCAATGGGACAGCCCAACGAGCTGCTTCGCCTACTAAATATGAAATGGCGAATGCCACTCTGGAATGATTACTCGGGAATGCAGCAGGTTTGCAAGAAAAATGAAGCAACACTTGAGTGAGGAACACCTGTATTTTACGGGGATCACCTGCATACCGCTCGGGAGTAGCCAAAGGGATAGGGGGGGGGATAGTAACCTGAACTTGAGATGGACCGGAGGAAAAAGGATTTTTTGACAACTGTTCTACTCTGTCCTTCAATGCAATAGCTTCAGCCTTAGATGCTGCCAATTCCTGCTGCACCAACACTAGTGCGTGTAATACATCCTCCAAGGTGGCCATATCTGCCACAATCGAATCAGGCGGAGTACAATTCGTGTGCACGTAATTCTGTCAGAGCCAGACTCCGCAGGAACCGATTGCAGCAATATGGGTCCACCTCCCGATCGCACCAACACCCCTTGTTGTTTGCACAGGGTGTTCGAGTGATCAAGCGAGGGAAAATAAGAGAACAAAACAATAACCAGGAGGGGAAGGAAAGGGACAGCTGGGAAGGGATGGCTGAAATGAGAAAATACACCAGGTTAATACATAGGCCTTACTCCTACTCTCAGTTATTTCTCACTACCCTCCCCTTGTTCTATATTCACCTGTATGTGAGAAAAACACTGCTCCATTCATTGATTGGTACCTCGTGCTATCATGAACTAACAGCCCCCTGTACAAAACAAAGACACCTATTAAAGGTACTGACCACAGTCGACAGTTTAGGCAAAATATAGAGACTTACAACAAGAACCACACATACCCTCTTGGTTTCTTGAAAATGTGAAATCGTAAATCTTCCCAAAATATAGTTTGCACTCTATCCTTTAAGATGTAGTTCCTTTAGAAATGATAAGTGTTTCCCCCAATGTAACGTGCTCCAAAGTAAAATGACCAAAGGTTCCAGACTGGCATTCAATACGTGTTGCCACTCGCGGTACACGGTATGATGTAGCTTCCGACTACTATCATCCGCTGATTAGTCAAATTAGATGTCCAATAACCCCTCAGTTACGACAAACAAAGTTCCAATAATACCAGACACGGCAGAATGTAGGGCGCTACCCCACTATCCTCCGCTCTGGTGAGTTTAATGTTACCTCCTCTCTTCTTCCTCGGAACGCTTGAACACTGGCTCAGCTTACCGCTTCACTCCGCGCTACGAAGGAACAGTTCTATCACAAACACAGCGGACCCGCTGTATGACTTCACAGAGGTTCCTCCCTTATTCCTCATCCAGAATTACGGAACGCCAACAACGAGCGGAGCTGTTCAAGACACAGCCCGCCCTTCGGTACCTGTCTGCTAAAAGGCAGACCTCCGTTCCCACAGCCGCTGGAATCTTTAACCTTTCTTCTGCTAGGTCTTCAGAAGTCGCTCTGGAATACAGCGACACAATTCTCTTCCATGTAACTCCAGCAAAAACAAATTACGTGCAATGTCTCCAGGCCCCGCCCCCTCTTTTATTCCTCAAGGAAGCACAGGGAATTCTGGGAGATGTAGTCCTAGACGCTAGGCAGGCGCGATATCGTTTGCAAATCCTGACATTACGATGGCAACTTATGGGGCAGGGGTGTGGGGTTTTACAGATGCTACCCCAATACAAATAGTTGAAAACACTTTTTTTAAGGCATATTTTGCATGTACCCCAGAGTGCTTCCTCATTCATTTGTCATGAGCTGGGTCTACACTGCATAGCTGATCTAGTAAAGGTAGAGCCAATACTTTTGTGGCACAGAGTTTGGTGCAAAGACTAGGCAAAATTTACCAAGGAAATTAAAGATACATTGAGGTTAGAGGGGACTTTGCTGATATCTTGTAATTAAATGTATCCATGGTTTTATGAATGATCTGGGTCATCCAGAGTACTTCTTAAATCCAATATCTATGCTGGAGATTCCCGTAGAGACTTTAAAAAAAGATTGCTTTCAGCTACTGGAAACAACTAGAATGGTAGGGGTGCCGCTCGTAGTTGTGTGGGTGAACACTGACCTTGGAGTGCTGTTTGTACCCGTGTCCCTGGGAGCTGAAGGACATTGCTGTGGACGGCGGCAGGAAGAGCGGGACTGCGAGTCCCAGGAACACCAGCGGCTTGGTTCTCTGCCGCACCTGGAGACTCTTCCCTCTTGACCCCGCCTCCTCCCGGATGCTCAAAACCATGTCTCGGGCCCCCGCTTCGTGGGTGCCGCTCGTAGTTGTGTGGGTGAACACTGACCTTGGAGTGCTGCTTGTACCCGTGTCCCTGGGAGCTGAAGGACATTGCTGTGGACGGCGGCAGGAAGAGCGGGGCTGCGAGTCCCAGGAACACCAGCGGCTTGGTTCTCTGCCGCACCTGGAGACTCTTCCCTCTTGACCCCGCCTCCTCCCGGGTGCTCAAAACCATGCTCGCTGGCCCCCGCTTCGCGGGGTCCGCTCGTAGTTGTGTGGGTGAACACTGACCTTGGAGTGCTGTTTCTACCGTGTCCCTGGGAGCTGAAGGACATTGCTGTGGACGGCGGCAGGAAGAGCGGGACTGCGAGTCCCAGGAACACCAGCGGCTTGGTTCTCTGCCGCACCTGGAGACTCTTCCCTCTTGACCCGCCTCCTCCCGGGTGCTCAAAACCATGTCTCGCGGCCCCCGCATCGCGGGTGCCGCTCGTAGTTGTGTGGGTGAACACTGACCTTGAAGTGCTGTTTGTACCCGTGTCCCTGGGAGTTGAAGGATATTGCTGTGGACGGCGGCAGGAATAGCGGGACTGCGAGTCCCAGGAACACCAGCGGCTTAGTTCTCTGCCGCACCTGGAGACTCTTCCCTCTTGACCGCGCCTCCCTCCCGGGTGTCCTGCCCGACCATTGGCTATAAGAACCTTGTGGGTTACGCGCCCCACGGGGCGCGCGTGGGCAGGCGCCTGGCTAAGCCCGGGTAAAGGGCGGGCCGTTAGAGGACGGGAGAGGCCGGGCCGGGCCACCTCCCTAATGCATAATTTTCTCCGTCATCTTATATTGACTGGTTGTTGTCCTGAAGTCGGTCGCTATACAATGGCCGGCAGAGAATCAAGAAGCAAGACTGCTCACGTGGTCTCAAGTACTTTGGACAAATTCCTCTACAAGGCAAATTCTGTGGTTAACAATGGTCTTACTGTGCTAGAAAAACAAACCGAGGAGGGTGTAGAAAATTCGTCTTTGGCTTCTCCGGGTTTATCAACTAATGCTAGCACATCTTTATTGCTTGACGCCACCCATCTGTCATTAATGGATAGCATCGACCAGACCATAGAGTCAGTCCTTCAAACACCTAAGGACACCATCGACTTCGCATAGGGACAGAGACTCATCACGCATTTTTGGTGATGCGGAGCTCACTCCCGCCGCTGAGTTGGTACAGTCTGAGGCTCAGGTGGAGGGTCCCACAGTAATAGAACATACGGGGTGTATAGGGGATCTTGCATCGAAAAGGATGAGATCTAGGAAGCCCAAAGGCGCTAAAAGGGCTAAAGTTGATACCATAATGCCCACTCATGTAGATAATGTAGATAATGTGGGCGCGTCTGGTACACCACCTATGAGAAATGATATGGAAATATCGAGCATCCCATCTATCTCCTCCATTCCCTTGCGCACTGGGCCTCCCCCAACACCGCAGAGCTCCTTATTAGTTCACTCACTGATATCCTCAAAAGCCTTTTGAATCCCCTCTCCATCAAACTGGATTCAATAGAGTCTAGACTGATAGCTATAGAAAGACTGAGCGTTAATAATGGCGCTGAGTCAGGGATAGGAGTAAGCACACAGGGGGCACATGGGCTCAGTGCTGGGATTACCCACTCCTCTACTGTCACAACCACTCTGGCTCCAGTTCCACCATTAGCTCCTTCCGGGGAAAACACTAACAATAGCATAGTACCTGTGCCCCAATCTGCACCAGTACTACCTCCTAGGTTACTGCCCCCGGTACCAGTTCCCAGAAGGTCGAAGCAACCTGCTCCGGCCAGTTTACCCAGCCAGGAGAGACCAACTAACGAGACAGCTAACGGTTCTAACCAGTTGGTTATCCCTAACACCAGGCGCAAGGCAGTAAATCTGCCCCCAGAGGCGGCAGCCTACACCGTGATTCTGATGGGGGTACCAGAGCTTACTGGTGGTGTAATGGAATCACATGATTCTCTACGCAATAAGGTAATTAGCTGGTTAAACATCCAAAGGCCACTACCGCCTAACTTAAGAGGAGATGTTCTTATGGTTAGAAGGGTCACATGGGTTGGGTTTACCATTAAGAAATGTGTGGGGGACTGTATAATTGTTAGCTTCAAGAGTCCACAGGTTGTTACCTACATTTGTAACTGGCTTGGCAGTTCAGGCAATACCTCTATAGAATTGGTCCCTCTCTCATATTTTTACTCAAATGTACGTAATTTAACTTTGAGGAGGGACGATGGTTGGACACGGGTGGGTTTTGCAGTGGATGGGTCACGATATAGGCCCAAACATAATGCCTTCCCTACCTATGTTAACTATATGCATCCAAATAGATTCTCTTGTCTCGAATATGTCGATTGACCACAAAAGGGTGTGCCCCTACAAGCTAACCAAAACACTGATAGTGAATGTGTAGGTCAGGGGACGGCGAGAGGTGATACCGAGATTCCCACTCGAGAATTGGAACCCCCCTTATGGAGTAGCTCAATTCTCACTAGTCCCAGGGGCCAAGAGTTACTTTACCCCAGAGCCCACTGGGTAGTAATCTAACATCTATAGCCGTGTGTACTCCTAACATAACATCAGCTGCTCCATTTGTCCTGGAAACATCACTGCATAGGCCCGTAGTTCCACCCACGGATACTGTACTAGAAACAACTGAGGGGTTGGGATTAAAAGCTCCTACTTAAATACTGAAGGTTCTCTCCTGGAATGTGGCGGGCGTTGCAAATAAGATACATACAACAGACTGGGATCTCCTAGTAGGTAGTAGTGATGTCTGTCTTTTCCAGGAGATGTGGGCCAGAGAACCCCTGAGTAGAACGGGTTATGCAGTTTTTGAAATTCCGGCCAGGTGGAGTGGCAATGGGAGGCTTTCGGGTGGCTTGGCGGTTTGGGTAGCTAGTCATATTGGATGCAATGCGGAAAACGTATCTACGTTCTCGCAAGACATCCAGTGTGTACTGCTCAAGTGGCCCGGTGCTTTAAATCTGGCAATTATTAATGTATACTCCCGCCCAGTCAGTGTGGCCATGGAATCGTCTACTCTCGAAGACCTATTGTCTTTTCTGGGCCAACTGCCAAGTGACTGTAAGATAGTGATGGGCGCAGACTTTAATTGCCATTTTGAACCCCTGGAAAGCTTAAAGGAGGGTGCCCTTACTGCTGAGGATGATTTTTAGGGTGTTCCACCATGCCTATCCCCCCACCATAAATCCTGGTCCCCACTCGCAGTGCAAATTATGTCCCTTACTTTAAACTTTGCGATAAGGGCCTGCAATGGTCGCACCCCGTCCGACAGCCCCTCATTGTGTACCTTCAATAGGAAGGACCATGAGTCGAGGCTGGATTATATTTTCATAGATATTGGTCTGTGGCCTAAGTTCCAGGACTTCAGGGTGGTAGTTAGAACAGATAGTGACCACAACGCGCTTTTACTAGAGATGCAACATCCTGCACCTGTTGATGGGTCACTATCCTCTAACCCTAGTGATGACCCAGGGAACCTGGTTCTTACCTCCAATAGACGCAGAGTAAAATGGGGGAAATTGATAAATGCAGAAGGAAACATAAGCAAAATCTATGAAATAGCACTCCCCAAGTTTAAAGAAGTGGATGAACTAATCGAACAACCTAGACCCCCAGATTATAACAAGAAACTAGGTCAAATCCATGCCGACCTAGTGGGAGAACTTGCTGAGGTTTTTTACCCAGTGGTAGCATCACGTAGCAAAAAGACCCGAACTCCAACCTGGTACAATTCTTCTTGTAAGAAGATTAGGACAGAGCTAATTGCCACAATCAAAGCAGGTCCAAATAAGGTTAAGGTCGCTGAACTTAGGCGGGACTACAAGGCGGCCATTGCACTGGCAAGGTCGGAGTGGGATTGGAACCGATGGCAGGACCTCTCCTCAGCACTAGAAGCAAAGGACTCTAGAAAATGTTGGTCCCTGGTAAACACTGGCACAGGAGAAGCCAAAGCGGCAGTGGAGCCCAACATTGCTTCCTCTGTTTGGGAGGCCCACTTCGGCAAATTGTATCAAGATACTACTCTATTTGCCAATGATGTGTCCCCCGAGGCTATATCCATCTCTGTAGATGGTTTGGAATTCACCCTCGGTGAGGTGGTCAGTGCAATAGAGAGACTGGCAATGGGGAAGGCCCCAGGTCTTGATAGACTGCCGGTTGATCTTTTTAGACACCACCCCGAGATCTGGGGCCCGTACCTCCTTATTCTTTTTAATGACATCTTAGGAGGTATGGAGATCCCTTGTACTTGGCTGGGGGCGGAGATAGTGCCTATTTTTAAGAAGGGTTCTCCTCTTCTCCCAGCCAATTACAGGCCGATCAGCCTTATAGATGTCCACCAAAAATTATTCTCTCGCCTTCTCCTGGACCACCTTTTAGATTGGATGGAGGCCAATGAAATTCTGAGTCCCCTTCAGGCTGGCTTCAGGAAAAACACGTCCACCATGGACCAGATTTTCCGCCTCGTCCTACTGTATTGGAAAACGGTGAGGATTGAGGGGGGGAGGCTGTACATGGTGTTCGTGGACCTGAGGTCAGCCTTTGACTTGGTCCCATGTACGAAATTGTGGGAGGTCCTGAAGAAGCTGGGTGTTCCTGTCCAACTACTGCATGCTATAATTAGGCTGCACGATAGCAATTATGCACAGGTTAGGTGCGGGAGGGATGGAGCGCTGTCATCAAGGTTCCCTGTTCTCAGAGGGGTAAGGCAGGGTTGTGTCCTGGCGCCAACCCTGTTCTGCCTCTTTGTTAACAGTGTCATATCCCATCTTGACAATGTTAGGGACAATGACGCCCCCTGTTTGGCAGGCAGGAGGGTGCCGGCTATTATGTTTGCTGATGACACCCTCCTGCTCTCCAAATCCCCGATGGGGATCCAACGAATTTTAGATGGATTTGGCCTTTTCTGTAGACAACATGGTCTAGAGATCAATACAGAAAAGACCAAATTCATGATATTTAATCCATCCCCTAAAACCAGACCTAACCCTACATTGGGTCTAGCTAGCCTCGAAAGGGTACCAACTTTCCAGTATCTGGGGGTAACACTATATGAAAATTTATCATGGGACCCCCAGATAGCAAGATCCTGGCTAAAGCTGTCCCAATTGTCAGGCGCAATTCTGAAGGATGTAAACACCTCAAGCTTTAAACCCATCAGCCCGGCAGTAGAAATGTACAAAACCCAAGCAAAGGCGGCCGCAACCTATGGTAGCGAACTATGGGGGTATAAAGCAGGGCAAGAACTTGCCAGAGTGGAACATAATTTCCTTAGGCGCCTTTCGGCTCTCCCTCGAGGCACACCGCTGTTCCCCCTAAGATTAGACATGGGTCTCCCCTCTATTGCTGAGGAGCTCGAGTCAAAGCCATTAAGGTCCTGGCATAGGCTCTGGTCTACCAGTGACCTCGCGCACTACAGGCAAGACCTTATTCATGTTATGAACCTGAACCATCGTGATAGAATCCCCTGGCTGGCTTTTGTAAAGAAAGAATTGTACCGCATGAAACTGTCTGAGTTGTGGGAGGATCCTGAACAAGGCTGCCAAAGGGTTTCCCGCAAAAGACTGGTGCAAATTTATAAGGAGAAAAGATTAGCACTTCTGGTGTCTGCACCGAACAACGGCACTTTAACTGATCGTTTTCTGGAATCCAAAAATTCCTACCAATTTGAAGATTTTATGGATATTATTTTTCCCATTTTAGCAAGAAAATTGGTTATACAATGGAGGTTAGGCACTTTGCCCACTAAAACCTTTACTTGTAAATGGCTAAAGGAGGATGACAAAATTTGTCCAGGCTGTAATAACCAAGACAAAGATGAAACTCATCTCCTGTTTTTCTGCCCAGCATACAATAGACCCAGAAAATACTGGCTGGTGCCGTTATGCAGGAACTTGGGATTTAGGAGTCACCTGTATGCGTACAGAATACTGAAAACTAGTACTCTGCCCCACATAGTTTTTGCAGTTGCTAAATTTTTAATGGCAAGTGGCAGATAAGAAAAAAATTACTGAATGTACGGACAATGCTATGAACTGTAATTGTATGTAATGTGTTTTTATAATAGTCAAGTTTTAACTGTGAATATGTATTGTATCTTTTATGGTCTAAATGACCGAAATAAAGAATTTTTGGATTGGATTGGATTGGTAGGGGAAATTTCAAACAAAATTACTGTGAGGCAACATCAGTTGTTACGCACAACTTTGGGGGTGGACACCTACATATCATTCGTACCTGGAACCTGTCATAGATTTCTTTTAATTATGTTCAGGCTGGGAAACATTCATGGATTAATGTGTTTGTCAAAAATGAATGACTGGTCGAGCAAATTGATATTGTGCCCCTGTGATAACATTTCAAACTAGCTGACCATGCATTTAGTTTTGTTCTGCAAGTTTTATATAGAGCCAAGGAAAGTTTGGATTATTCCATTTTTAAAGCACTTATGGTTTAGGCAGTGTCACCAGGCCATGTTTTTACTCCAGCTGCTGGAAAATGAGTATGTATCGTGGAGAATAACAATGTTATAAAAAAAGGTGCTTCAAATAAGGAAATGCATTACTATAGATCTATAAATATTGTATTATGTTTTAACGGAGAACGATGTGTGTTTTTTACATGTATAATGTTGTAAATACTATGAAATGAAATTCGCTATTAATTGCTATTATGTGCTTTTATGCCTGTACTGAACTGCAGCCGAATAAAGCTTTCCTTGACTTCACTTGACACCTTCCCGGTTACAAAAAAAACCCAAACAACCACACAAACCAAAAAACAAAAATACATTAAAAAAACAATAATGAAACAAAAACACATCAGTTGTTAATGCATGCAAAAGTCCTTAAATCTCTTAAGTAGGCTAATGTTACACAGTTGTTAGAGCGTTTTATAAATGCAAATTAATGTAATTACCGTGTAGAAATAACGTGTTGGCCTAAAAAGAGCAGCTACGTTTTAAAAAAAAGGCAAATGAGAGCACTAGGCTTTCAAAGCAAATCATGATAAGTTAGAAATGCTCATGAAGCAGTTTTCTTTTTTCATTATTACTGACCTTAGGTCAACATTCTTAGTATTGTGAAGAGGTGAAGAGTTCAATCTTAAAATGTGCTGAACCAACATGATTTTTAGAAAGAGATAGTTTTCAACCTTCCCATAGATATATTTTTCATAGAATACAATAAGTTAATAAATAAAGTAGTTACATTTTACTTAAATGTTCCTTCATAAATAAGATATGCAAGTTAGAATATGTGAGAACGAGATGATTTCCTTTGTGGAATGAAGACCTAACTGTGAACTGTTTAGTTTTGCACATTATGCACCAGTGGGAACAAATCACAACTTGTACAGTATTGTCAGTAATGTTACATATAACACTTAATGGGCCTCGTTTACAAGAAAGTGCTGCAGCTTTCAAAGCACAGAAATGCGTCATATCTACAAGGATATGACACATCCCTTTGCTCTCCCCTGCACCGATGCCCAATTTGCTGTCATTCACCGATTTAGGCACCCTTGCACCATGGTGCAAGGATGCCTGCATTACGGGGATGATTGTTTATGTGCAGAAAGGTGTCCCTTCTTGTACATAAACAATCTGAAATGGCATTTTTCAACTTCCATGTGTGCTGCATTAGCACACATAGAAATTGCAATACGTCATTTTTTTAATGATTGTTTATGTGCAGGGACGGACACCTTCCTGCACATTAACAATCACCAGAGGTAATTTCCTTATGTTATGTGTGCTGCACAATGCAGCACGCATAGAAAGAGGAAAAACAAGGAGAAATGAATATATTTCTCCTCGTTGAGCCTCCCTAAGCCTCCACTGGGAGGCATAGTTTTCAGATGCATTTCCAGGATTACAATTTTTCGTTAATCTGGAAATGTGTCAGGTTCCATAGGTGTTGTGTGGGAACACTCAGCACAACACCCAAGGAATGCCCCTTTCATGCACAGTGAGTGCAAAGTGGCCATTTTTACAAAGACAGGAAAAGGCACGCAGGGTAGCTTTTTCTGTCCTTATAAATATGGGGCAGCAAAATGCACCTCCGGTGCATCACAACAAGTGATGCACCGGCAGCACAAGGGGCTTGTAAATAAGCCAACTATCTTCAGATTTTTGTATCAAGATAGCATAGACGGTGGAATATTTTTGTCCCCAGAAGACATTGTGTTCAAACTGGTGGAGAAGATGGACTGTTGCAACATATGTTTTAGTTGAAGATATCAAAATATTATATTAGTGCATGTTCTTAGACTAGAGAGTTACAGAGACACACACCCACTCTCTTAGAACTGAGCGTCTTTTCCTTTCAAGACCCAGACTCTCTATGCTCCAAAGCTTTGTACTCTGAGCAGACCCTTTCATTTTCCTTTGTCAAAATCCATGCTATATTTCTGAGAGTACACTGAATTTAATGAACTTGTAAATGTAAATGTAAAATGTAAATGTATTTGAGCTTATATAGCGCACAGCTACCCACAAAGGGTTTCCCGGCGCTTGCTTAGGGAACCCGTCCTGGTATTCCCCTGTGAGATAACCCCGGCAGGGTATCCGCAAGGTGAAAGCCAGGCATCCCACCGCGAGGGGCCGTTGTGGAGATTAAGCAAGCTATTGCCCAGAGTCGCAGAGTGTGAACCTGTGAGTTGAGAAGGCACTGGAGCGAGAATTATCGAGTCCGTGGAATTTTTTGAGCCCAAGACCCGCCGAGGCGGGGAATTGAACCCTGGTCCAGGGCCGATCTCAGCTTCCGGGTCTGCCGCCTCTAACCCCTGAGCCACACTTCTCCACCCCTGAGCCACACTTCTCCACAACAACAACTTCTCTTCCTAACAAGTGCTATTTGAATTGCTTGACCGCTCATTCCCCTCCCTACTAGCAAACTCTGTCACACATGACGCCTACCAAGACCACCAGCCCCATACGATTATCAACCCCCCTACACCATACACAAGGAACACTGCCACCCCTAAACATCCCCCACTCATCTACAAGCCCCTAGATAACAAGGCCGGGACACCATCCACCACCACAGCCCACACTACAGAAACACTCCCGAAGCGGACCTCCCCCCCTCCAGACCCAGTGGGTAAGACGGCTAACCCCAACCCCCCCCACATCCAACCACTACTCTCCCTCAAGATAAACCGCCCTCCACCCCCCAAACTCCACTCACCACCCCCCCAGACCTTGACCCAAGCAGCCACCCAAACCCGCTCAGACACCCGAGTTAACCCTAAACCACAACACAACCAAAACATCTCCCAAGCGCAACTCCCACCCCCTCAAGAAGGGCCTCACCACCGCCTCACCCGCATCGAAAGACAAATAGACACCATAATACAAGGCCTAAACCTCATCCTCACCAGCCTCTCGACTGGACAAAACCCCAAGACCCTGTCCTCCCCCCCCTTCACCTATACTCCCCCCTACAACTATAGCCCCCCCAGCCAAACGAACTCATCTCTTCACTCCAACACACAGCCCCCCACCCCACCCTTAACCCGGAGACCCAACAGAGCGGAGAAAGCCATGACCTGGGAAGAGACGCTCGACCTGGCCGCCTCTTACACCAGCCCTACCTCCCCCCTCCCCCAGTCCGCTATTCAGGTAATTACCAGTCTTAGAAACGAGAACCCCCTCCGCAAACCTCCTAGACCCCCGAACTCCCTCATTAACATCCCCACCGAACCTACAAAAAAAGACTCTCCCGGGACCAACTGCCTGCTCATAAACTGCAGATCGGCCACCAAACACTCCACAGAGCTAGCAGAGACCATCCTCAACCATAATATAGACATAGCATTCATCACGGAGACATGGCTCAACGACTCTTCATCACCTAATCTAGATATGCTTGTCCCACCAGGCTATTCCATCATCAATAAAGATAGGAAGAATCACAAAAAAAAAAAAGGAGGAGGCGTGGCAATCATCCACAAGAACGACCTCTCGGTGACCGAAACAGATGCTTTTAACTACAACTCCTTTGAATGCCTCACAACTAACATCAAAACAAGCGACAACCAGTTAACGCAATGCTATCTACTATATCATCCCCCAGGCAACAACGCCACTTTCACGGATCAACTTTCAAACCTGATCGCCAACTGCTCTCTCAAAGAGTCCAACACTCTCATTTTAGGGGATCTTAATCTACGCTGGAACAACGAGAACGACATCACTATTAAATCCCTAAACGATCTTCTGCACTCCAACAACCTCTCCCAACACTGCTCAGAAGAGACCCACTACAAAGGGTCGATCCTAGACGTCATCATCGCCCGACATGATGCAATCTCCATCGATCACATACTCCCGGTAGACTGGTCTGACCACCACCTAATCCTATTTCAACTCTCTCAAGGGACCCAGTCTCGTCCCCCCATTGCAGCCCCCCCCCCCACATGGTCCAGAAACCTATCACAAATCAACACATCAGATCTAGAAGAAAGAATAGCCTCCTGTATGCCAATCCCCTCAGAAGGACTCTCAGCTACTGAACTCACCTCATACTACAACACGACCACGTCCGACATCCTAAACCAACTGGCACCCCTGAAACAAAAAAAACAAAGGAACATCCCATCAAGAACCTGGTTTAACAAGGACATCAACAAGGAAAGGAGACTTCTCAGAGCCTCAGAGCAACACTGGAGAAAGAACCCCTCCGCCATCCATCGCAGGGAACTCAGGGAAGTTCGAAGAAGGTACAAAAACCATATCAACAGCGAAAAAATAAACTTTTTCTGCAATGCGCTTGACAAGGCAAAAAATAGACCCAGAGAACTCTTCGACATCATCAAAAAACAAACATCCAAGCCAGCCACTGCCCTTGTACAACCCTCCAAAGCCCTATGTGACAACTTCGTCACCTTCTTCAACGATAAAATAGCCAAGATCGAACTATCCCTAGGCATCAGCCCTCCCTTGGCTACCAACATCAATCCAACAGAAACAGAAAACTTCTCCACAGATCCTACTGTTACCGCCTGGTCCTCCTTCGACCTCGTCCATGAAGCCGAGATCCTCAACCTAATCTCATCCTCCAAACCCTCCTCCCACAACCTCGATCCCATCCCCTCCCAAATGGCCAAAGACCTCAAACTCACCCTTGCTCCACTCTGGTGTGAAATCATCAATAGCTCCCTAAAGACTGGCACCGTCCCGGACTGCCTCAAAGTCGGCCAGGTAACTCCTCTCCTGAAGAAACCAGGCCTAGACACCAACGACCTCAACAACTTCAGACCAGTCTCAAGTCTGCCTTTCCTAGCCAAAATCCTAGAAAAGTGTGTATTACGGCAACTCAACAAACAGCTCGACAACATCAACCTTCTTGACCACAATCAATCGGGCTTCAGAAAAGGATTTAGCACTGAAACCGCAATACTGAACATAATAGATGACATCCGCAATTCCCTTGACGCGGATCAGTGCTGCCTACTCATCCTCCTAGACCTGTCAGCGGCCTTCGACACGGTTGACCACAAGCTCCTCATCAAGGCCCTCAAGGAAAGAGTTGGTGCAAACGATGTGGTCCTGCAATGGTTTGACTCCTTCTTTCAGAACCGCTTCCAAAGAGTCAAAATAAAATCCTTCACATCCGACCCTCTCCCTGTGACCAGAGGGGTTCCCCAAGGATCCGTTCTCTCCCCCCAACTGTTTAACATATACATGGTACCCCTCACCATCATACTGAAGAAAGCCAACATCCCCTTTCATCTCTACGCAGATGACACACAGATCTACATAGAAACCACCTCCTTCAACGACATCATAAGGCTCAACAACACTCTCAAAGAAATCCAAGCCTGGCTTGGGACGAACCACCTCAAACTCAATCAAGGAAAAACCGAACTCCTCCTCATCTCCAACAAGGACGACAACCCCCAAATCACAGAATGGGTGAAAGCTATTGACGCTCTCAATGGAAATCTCACTCTGACTAACTCAGTAAAATCTCTTGGAATCACCCTTGACCATAAACTTTCAATGTCAAACCACATTAAGAACTCTGCAAAGAGCGCCTTCCTCAATCTCAAACTCCTCAACAAAATCAAACCGCACATCCCACAAAGGGATCTCCAACTAGCCACCCAATCTCTGGTGTTGTCCAGACTGGACTATGGGATCGCAACCTTATCAGGCACAGCCCTTTCACACCTTGCACCAATGAAAACCACCCTCAATGCAGCTGCCAGAATGGTCTCGGGGGCAAAGAAATTCGACCACATATCCCCCGCACTCAAAGACTTAAAATGGCTCCCAATGGAAATGCGCGCCAGCTTCAGAATGGCCTGTCTTACACACAAAGCCTTGCACACCGGGAAACCGGAATACCTAGCCTCCAAACTCAAGAGAGCGGGCCAATCCAGAAACCTCAGAAGTTCAAACTCCCTACTACTCATCCCCTTGAGAACCCGGAAACAAAAAACTGCAACTCGCTCGTTTGCCGGCAATGCCCCAAAAATCTGGAACTCCATCCCAGTGGACATCAGGACTACAGCTTCCTTTCCAGACTTCAAGAGACGCCTAAAAATCCTCTACCTCAACCGCGCATTCCCGAACTCTACCTCAGCAGCCCACCCTGCAACTATGTCTACCTCATAATCAGTACCTCAAACAAGCCCCTCTGGCGCCAAATATCAATGTTAATCCTTGAACTTGTATGAAACTTTTTCTTGATATACCGCTCTACACTTGTTCCCTCCAGCCGATTGTAAAGCGCTCCGATACCCTCGGGTCTGGCCAGCGCTATAGAAAACTCCAAAAATAAATAAATAAATAAATAAAATAAATAAGTTTATACCTTAGCCTCTCATTTTCAAAACTCTTTAGGGTTCAGGATACTTTTCTCATTTTAAGATTTAGAATTGGGATTTTATTAATATGGAATGCACTTTAGGCTTTATGTTCTGTATTGGTATTTGAGAAAAATCAATTGATGATAAATAAAGAAATACTTACAAAAAGATTAAAATAAAACTTTTTCAACTCACATACAAATCTCATAATTGATTCCCAATAATTGATATTTAACTGTGATGCTGCTTCTGAGTAATTCTTTATCTGCATTCAAGAGCAGGCCCAGTAAGAGCAGGTATGCTAAGACACAAATTCAGAATTGCAAACTAAATATTTATTAAGGTTCCATGCTCCAAAGCACATGGGATTGTCAGTGGATGTGTGAGTGCATATGTGGGTGTGTCAGTACCTGTGTAAAAGGCTCTATAGGTGTGTGAGTTCACGTATGAGTACCTCTATGGGTGTGTTTGTGACCTAAGAGTTAAATTAAAATATACATTTTTAAAACTTTATAAATAGATTTTATCTCAATTCTAAACAATTTATACAAATCAATTAACAGAAATACTTAATGTAACTTATGTAACTATTTATAAATACACTTCTGCACAAACAAACACAAAATAAAGTGATATTTTGAATAATTTTACAATGCCTTCAATGGAAAAGAAGGGTGCCACTAAATATGCAACTGTAATATTTCTGGCAAGCAGTTATCCCGGGGCACTGCAAACAAATATTCACATGACACAACTTCCATGTGGAAGCATTTAACAAAACCTTATGAAAGAATCTACAACTGGATGACAAGAGAGAAACCAGGTGCAGCAGGACAGTCCAATAGTACAGCACCCTTGGGAGAGAGAACCTCCACCAGTAGAAGTCATTATAATACCAGCTGCGTGCACAGATTTAAGTGAAATGGTTACTCACTGTGCAAAATGACACATGCATGGTACTATAAAACTGTTTGTAAGGGTACATTCTTGCACAGTGTAGGAGCATTGCTGTATAGTTCTTTTTTAAATATCACACCTAAAAACAGTTATTCTCCAGTGAAGACTGTAGAAAGAGGATTCATAACTAGTGATGCTCTGCTTTTGTTCTCTTTTGTGGTCAAAATAAAACAGTGGATGTAGCTTCATCTTCTATACAGTATGAACATCCATAAACGGCTGAGGATGAGGAGGAAGATACACCACCTGTAAAAAGAACAGAGTTTTGCAACAATTTTACAATACCTTCAAGGGAAATGAAGAGTATAGCTAAATATGTGCACTGCAATATTTGCAGCAAGCATTTAACCAAGGACCCTGCAAATAAGTATTCAGATAGGACAACATTCATATGGAAGCACTTTAAAACAAATCCTAAAAGGGTCTGCAACTGGAATATGTGAGAGAAATAAGGGGCAGCAGAACAGTTCACCTCTCTAGCACTATCACTAGTAGAAGTCATTATAAAACCAGCTGCCTGTGAATACGTAAGTATGATAGCTATGCACTGTGCAAAATGTCACATGCTTAACACATTACAATACCAATAAAACCAAACAATTAACACAACATTACTTATTTAACTATTTACAAATTCATTAGCATATCCAAACCGCTTTTTAATCCCATGAAATGTGTGCCTACTACCCCTGTGACAACATGGAACTGAGCAAACATGGACAATTGAATAAGCTCCTCCAGCACTTAAGGGATGCACAATGTCATAACATGCCTTATATAATGAAGAGTTGTCTTGCCGGGTGGTAGGGTTGGGATGTTTATTTGTTATTGAGTTTCTTTGTACTGGAAATAACAGTATGGAATAAATGTTGCAAGCTGTGTATCAATTGCATAAAATGTTATAAATAAAAAAATATAAAAAAACGTAAAAAAATCTGGTGGGAATTAGTGGATGTAAATAAGGTGACTAAACCTGCTTTCTATCTTAAAGAGAATGATGTGTGCTATAAATATATAGATGTTGTCATACATGGAAGTTGCATGGAGGAAGAAATGTTGCCTTCAAGTGGACAGTCTGAAAACCCCAATTTGTGTGTTATAGCAGGAATGTGTTATAGCAGCAATGTGGCAGAAATAATTTTTTGCTGTAAGTGCGATAAGCAGATTTCTCACAGGCTCAGAGTTTCCCCCATGTAAACCCACAACAGATCTGTGATTCTAGCAGAAAAAAATAAACTCACACACCCACTCTGGCACCCAGACCGAAGCTATCACACCCACTGTGATACCCAGACACTCTCACTTCTAGTCATACACCCAGACAGACACTGCTACGCCCACTGTGATACCCAGACAGATACTCTCACATTCACTCTGACACTTAAACAGACCCTCTCACACCCACTCCTACAGACAGTCAGACATTGTTATGCCCACTCTGACACCAATGCAAACACTCTCACATCCACTCACACACCCAGAGAGCCACTCAAACACCTACCGTGACACCCAGCCAGACACTTTCCCACCCACTCACTCATTCAGACACACTCACACATCAAGTGACACACCCAGACAGACACTATCACATCCACTCTGACACCCTTTCAGACACTCTCACACCAAGTGACACACAAAGAAGACACTATCACACCCACTCTGACACCCATACAGACACTCTCACACCCAATGACATACACAGACACTCTCACATTCACTGTGACACCCAGACAGACACTCTCGCACTCAAAGAAAGACACTTGCATACCCACTCACACACAGACACACTCTCACACATACTCACACACCCAGACAGACACACTCCGATTAACTCACAGAGCCACTCAGACACTGTCCCACCCACTCATAGATACACTTAGACACTGAGGGGGCGATTCACAGAACTAATTCGAGACAAAATCTTAAACTTACTACTTTTGGTATTCACAGAAGGCATTTAGTATTAATAAAGGTAGGATTTTATCTTAAGTTAGGATTGTGTCTCAAGTTAAGATTTTGTCTTACGTTTGGATTTTGCCTTTAGTTAGGATGTTGTCTTAATACCAAAACATTAGACAAACTTAAGTTTAACTTAAGTTTAACTTAAGACAAAATCCTATATATAGCTTCATGAGTGTCTGTATGGGTTATTGATTGGTTGCCTGAGTATTTGAATGGGAGACTGAGTGTGTGTGAGGGTGGGTGGGAGGTGGGTGACTGTGCATATTTGTGTGAGTGGTTGATTTACTGGGTGTATGGGTTCAAGAGTGCATGTGGAAACAGCTGTATGGGTGGGTGAGTGTGTGTATGGGTGTGTTGGTGAGAGATTGGATGTCTCAGTGGTACATGTCCAAGTAACTACATATGTAAAAGGCAGTGTATGTGAGACTTGGAGTATATATATGACTGTACGTGAGAGTCAGTGACTGTGAGAGTGGCTGTATGACTGAGTGTGTACTTGTATCAGCGATTGTATAAGAGAGAAAGTATGTGTTAGTATATGTTTGAATAAGTGAGGTGGTGTGTGTATAACTGTATAGGTGAGGAAATGGGAGTGTAATTAATTAGTTGCATGACTGACAAGGTGTGTGAGTAACTCCATGGATTAGTGGCAGTGTGTGAGTGTCTTTATAGGTTTATGAGTGCATATGATAGTGTTGTATTGAGGAGTGACTGTATGTATGAGTGATTATATGGGTGAATGAGTGGATGTGTTTGTGGACCTAGGAATCAGTAAGTGCGTAAATATAGTAACTGGTATTGGTGTGTCGATGGGTTCGAAAATGTTAGTCTGTATTTTACAGTGTTTGTATCAAAGATTATATTAGAGTGTGAGGAGGTGCATCAGATTTTGACATGGATGATGTTATCAGTAATGTCATTTGAGATGTCATCAGTGATGTCATCAGTGATGTCACTGACCATGTCATGAATGATGTAATATGTGACATCATCAGCAGTGCATTGCCGGGGCACGAGGTATAGTTAGCTGAACTAACTTTAACGGGGAAATTTCTATGGTTTTGTACAAGTGAAATGTCCAACTAACTATAACGTCCCTGAAACCTATGGTTTTTACAATGAATTTCTATTGGTTTTTTAATCTTATTTCTAACTATAACATGCCTGAAACCTATGTTTTTTTCAGTGAATTTCAATGGTTTTTTAAATGCTAATTTCTAACTATGCCTACAAAGTCAGGACATGTGAAGAAAGACAAAGAAAAGCGCAGCAAGAAGCAAGACAAATGCAGATAGAGGCAACAGAAGTCCAGAAAGACGAAGAAAAATGCAGGAAGAAGCAAGAGATGTGCAGGTAAACCAACAGAGGAGCAGAACGTCCTCCCGTGCCCTCAACTTCTTAGTGATGGGTGCTGGTGGTAACTGACTCTGACTAACCAGGACCAGAGCCATTGCTATGCTACACTTAGAATACAGTGAAAACACCTACATACACTAGGGAACACTATATGTTGGGGTACCTCTGTAATTAGCAGGACCTCCTCTGTATTTGCCATTAGTTAGGGCCTGGGTCAATCCATGAGTACATGGGTAGTGACTGGATGATTAGAGTGCTGCAAGGACAGTGCATGGTGATTTTATAACTGCTTGGGTTTTGGCAGAGTGATTGGATAAGTACATGGTGCTCGCTGGGAGATTGGAGGAGTGCATGGGTAGTGACAGGGCAATAGCTGGACTGCATGGGTACTGCTCGGGGTAATGTAGCAGTGCATGAGTTAGTGTGTGGGTCATTGCATGAGTGCATGGGTAGTGACTGGATGATTAGAGTTCTGCAAGGAGAGTGCATGGTGAATTTATAAGTGTTTGGGTTTTGGTGGAGTGATTGCATAAGTGAACACATGTCATATCAGGTCTGCCCCTCCCTTCACCACTGTGCAAATGTAACCCCTGGTGGGTTTTAATTTGGAGGACGAATTCCCCTTGAATCCTGAGGGTCCCTGGGGGCCATCAAGCCCAACATGTACCTCCAATAAGTGCCACAGAGCTGCGCTGCAGAGAGGTGGTCCGAGGTCACGCCCCTTTTTACACCTCTCCGGAACGCAACTCTGTGGCACTTGCAGGATGTACCTGGTGTTGTAGGAGAAGAGGCAGTGCCTGCAGGAAAAAGGACCTTGGGATTCCCGAGAGGTGATCGGAGGCCACATCCCTTTTAACACCACTTTGCAAATGCACCTCTTGGCGCACTGCTGGTGGGGTGATGAGGTTTCCTTGTGTCCTGAGGACATCAGGATTAAAGTGGATATCATTTCCTAAGTAGCAGTGCTCCAGAAGGCATGTTTACAGAGTGTTGGAGAAAGGGGCCGTGGCCTCTGACCACCTCTCAGCAATCCAGTTGTGTGGGGCTTACTGAATGTAACAGGAGGGCTTATCCCCCAACCAAGAGCGTGCCAGGAAGCGCATTTGCAGAGGGGTGGAAAAGGGGGGTGCGGCCTGCGACCACCTCTCGACAATCCCACTGTGTGGGGCTTACTAGAGGTAACAGGTGGGCTAGTTGACCCCTAAGGATGCCCAGCAGTGAAGGGGGACTTCATCCCCCAAACAAGAGCGCACCGGAGATGTGCTTGCAGAGTATTGGACAAGGGGCATGGCCTGCGATCAGAACTCAGCAATCCTGCTGTGTGGAAATTACTGGAGTTAATAGGAGGGGTAATTGGCCACCAACGACCTCCTTGGGGGCCAACTATCCCTCTTGTTACCTCCAGTAAGTCCCACACAGTGGGATTGCTAAGAGGTCTTTGGAGGCTACACCCCCTTTCTCCACCACTCTTCAAACGCACCTCCTGGTGCACTACTGGTTGGGGGATGAAGTCTGCTTTATTCCTGAGGGACCTGTGGGGCCAAGAAGCCCCCTGTACCTCCTGTAAGTCCTATGCAGCGGAATTCCTGAGCGCTGGTTGGAGGCCCAGCCCCCTTTCTCCACCACTCTGCAAATGCGACTGCTAGTTAAAAAAACATAGAAATTGACTGAAAAAGCCACATGTTTCACGGACGCTATAGTTAGAAATTAGCATTTAAAACCTTAGAAAACAAAGGTTACATGGACTTTATGGTTAGGTATACATTTCACTCATACAAAACCAGAAAAATTCAGCCGCTATAGTTAGCTGAGCTGACTATAGCTCACACCCCTGCAATGCACTGCTTATGACCTCACATATTGCATCACTCCTGACATGGTCAGTGACATTACTGATTACATCACGGATGGCATCTCCAATGGCATCACTGTTGACATCAGTGATGGCATCATCTGCAGCATCTCTGACGCACACATTCACACCCTATAGAATCTTTTAAACACCCACTGCCACTCCCGCACAACCATTCACAAACCCATTCACAGAGCCATACCAGTACTTACATACCCACTCACTGATTCATTGATCTACACACACATCCACTCACTCACCCATACAGCCACTCATAGACTCACTCACTCACTAATACAGCCATTGACATACCCACTCATGCAGCCATACAGGCACTTACACATTGAGTGAGTCACCCATGGAACTACTCACACACCTAGACACTCACCCATACAGTCACTCATACAGCAACTTACTCACTTAAATAGTTACACGCACAACCACTTACTTACTGATACAAATAGTAACACATACTCAGCTGTACAGTCACTGAGAGAAGCATGCATTCATCTATATAGCCACTCTCACATTCACTCACTCACATAAACAGTCACTGACTTACCCACTCACTGATCCATACAGGTAGTCACACACCTCCTCACCCACAAACAAAGACACCCAGACAACCAATGGCATAGCCAGACAACCAATCAATCACCCATATGGCCATTCTCGTACCTGTTACCATACTAATACACCCACTTATACATCAACTGACAGACAGATATACACATTCACACAACCAGTCACTTACCCATACATTCACTGAGATACCTAATCACTCACTTATACAGTCTGTCACGCACCCACTGAATCATCCATACAGTCACTCATACACCCACTGATTCACCAATGCACCTTGGTATATATATTTAACACTCATAAACTTTTAAAAATCACTCACAGTCACTGGATGATGTAATCACTGATGTAATTTGAGATGTCATCAGTGGCACCTTGCGGAGCAGGTTGGTGCTGCAATATGAACAATAGCAACTGTGCAGTAAACGTAGAACGCCTTTTTTGATGAAATGGATCTTTCCAAAGGTGTATGAAATGACAGTGATGCACTTGCGGAAGAAATTTGCCCACTAGTCCCAGAAATTATTGCGAGAAAACTCACCTGAGAGCTATTGGATTTTTTAAATAAAGGAGATGTGCTAGTGGCTCACGCGTGTCATTTCTTGCCTACTCTGCCTATGAAGAAGAACGCCAAGCTCAAAACGCGACAGCATAACAGTGAGGTGATTTGTGTTTCTGCCTGTAGCGCTCGTGTTGCCAGCTGGACTCCAACATGTGAGTGCTGCTCAAGGGAAGGGTAACTGTGTGTTACATATATAAATATATATACACTCTGCAAATGAAGTAAGACTCTCTCTCAGAGGATCAATTAGAACTTCGATTTTATTCAGTTATGGGTAACGCAGTCCCCTTGTAACCGAATTAAAATTTAGGTTCTAATTGATCCTCTGAGAGAGCGTCTTACTTTGTTTGCTGCGTATACCTTGACCAGTGAGCTTCGCCGGTGCACGCTCCAACTACCACGGCCTGGTTGGGACAGAAAAAGCACTGCAGTTTAAATAAAATAATAAATATATATATATAAGCTCTTTTTTTTTTTCAAAACCGTTTTTATTAAGAGTTCAATCAAGATTCAGGACAGCCCTCCACAGTCAGGAGGAGACTGTCAACAACACATACAGATAAAAGCATGGCAGTGAACTCAGAGTTTTACGAAAAACACACCCCAAATCCCTCCCGACCCACCCATCCCCAACAACACCCCCCCCCAACGCCCCCCCAGCTACCCACCCCTTATCCCACCCTAACCCAGTGCACGTGATCACAGGTCAGCAACATAAGATGGAAATCAGAGTCACAGTCGGCGAATAGCCTAGGGCCCGGGATCCACATCAAGGGCCAGTACATCATCAACATCAGCTGGGGGATCGAGGTCCAGACCCCTGTAATCTGCCCACCACTTCCAAATCTTGTAATGTTTCCGGGGGCACCCCCTGGCCTCAAATACGGGTAATTCTAGACCCATTAGAAAGTCCAATCCCGCCTTCCACGCACTCAAGGGGGGGGCACGTTCGCTCTTCCATGCCTGAGCCAGATCACGCTTGGCCACCACGAGCCCCAACAGCAGTAGGTGTCGTTTGTACGTGTTACCCCCCACATTTTCCAGAATATGGAGGAGACCCAGCCTAGGGGTACGGGGAATGTCCCACCCCAATACCTCCGACAGGCAGTCCCACACCCCCGCCCAGAATCGGGTCAGCCTCTCACAGGACCATACTGTATGGAAAAGCATCCCCCTCTCAGCACCACACCTCAGACATTCAGGGGCAGCGATGAGACCCACTCGCCACAGCCGCTCTCTAGTATAATAGGCCCTATGAAGGTACTTGAATTGAATAAACCTAAGACGGATGGCTATAGCTGCGCCACGGGGGGATTCGAGGGCCTCACGCCAGTCATCATCATCCAAGGGACCAACATCATTCTCCCAGGAGGCCTTCAATGTCGAGAGGGAGGGGGAGCAGTGTACGACCAGGGAGCGGTATATCTGAGAGACCTTCTTGTCACCCAGGTCACCCATAAACAGTTTAGCCTCAATAGGACTAAATTCGGGGAGCTGCTCCAACCCCACCAGGCTGGGGCCAAGGGCATGGCGGAACTGAAGGTAGCGAAAGAATTGGGACCTAGCCAGACTATATTCGGAGCTAAGGTCCTGAAAGGACTTAAGTGTAGTTCCGTTGAGAACGTTACCGAGAGACGAGATCCCGATCGCGTCCCAGTTGCCAAACCCGGACAAGGAGGCCAGCGCCGGTAGTAGGCCGTTGTGCCACAGCGGCGTCTCGGCCGTCAGCCTGCCCCACCACCCCATACGGTGCAGAGCCTGCCGCCAGATCGCGAAGACCACCTGGGTGACCCTTGGCAAAGCCCTCCTCCGCCTGGCCGAGTACAGCAGAGTGTGAAGTGTGGCACCTCCCATCAATGAGCGCTCCAGTGCATAGGCCGGATCGCTACGGTCCCCATACCACCACTCGTTGAGCACTAGAAGATGGGAGGCCTGGTAATACGATAGCATATCCGCGGACGCCAAGCCGCCACAGTAGGTAGAGAGAAAGCAGGTGCGCAGTGCCACCCTAGAAGCACCCCCGGCCCACAGAAATCTGCCCAGTACCGAGTTGACTCCACGGAACCATTGCGGGTCAATCTTATATGGGTGATTCTGTAGTTGATAGAGGAGCCGAGGCAGGGCCACCATTTTGAATATGGCTGACCGGCCGTAGATATTAAGGGGCATACGCGTCCAGGTTTTGACGTCAATCTGGACCCTGTCCCACACCGGCTGGACGTTCCGATCCCACGCCACGGCAGCCGAGGCCGAGAGGAAAACGCCCAGGTACTTCACACCCTCGACCGCGACCTGAAGGGACGCAGCCCACTGGCAGCTCACCGAGGCCCCCCCCAGCACCCACAGGGTTGACTTGCGAGGATTAAGAAAGAGCCCCGACGCCTGACCGAACTCCCGCATTATCTCAAGAACACGAGGCCCTGTACGTTGTAGATCAGTCATAAAGAAGAGCACGTCATCCGCATATAGGGCAATGCGGTCCGAATGGCCCGTCCCCCACACGAAACCCCGATAGAGCGCATCCTGACGCACACGGGCGGCCATAGGCTCCATAGCTAGCGCGAAGAGGTACGGGGAGAGGGGGCACCCCTGACGAGTGCCCCTGGCTACAGGAAACCGCGCAGAAATCGCCCCAGAGACGCGCACCGAAGCGGTGATATCAGTATATAGCAGTTTCACATATGAGATAAAGACAGGACCCAAGTTCAATAGTGGCAGAAGGGCAAGGAGGTAGGTCCAGCTGACCGAGTCAAAGGCACTATCTATGTCAGCCAACAACAGCGCCGCTTGGTCCCCAGTCGTCCCGATCGCGTCAATCGCCGCCTGCGCCCGCCGAATGTTGTGTCGCGTCGCCCGGTGCGGCATAAATCCCGCCTGGTCCGGGTGAACAAGAGCCGAGATGTGGGGAAGCAGGCGATTCGCAAGCGCCTTGGCCAGGAGTTTGGCTTCAAAATTAATGAGGGAGATGGGGCGGTACGACTCGTGGCGCTCGGGGGGTCTACCCGGCTTTTGAAACACCACAATTTCGGCGTGACGCCAGTCCGGGGGGAGGCCGCCCCGTTCCCGAGCCAGTTCCAGTGCCCGCCTGTAATGCGGCCCAAGCTGCAGGTGGAATTTCCGGTAGAATTCGCTGGGGAACCCGCTGGGCCCAGGCGCTTTACCCGCATTAAGTTGACCCAGTGCGTCACCCAATTCTTCAGCTGTCAGAGGGAGATCCAGGGCATCACGAACCTCATCAGGTACCGCTTGCGGGCGGACCGCCGCGAGGTAAGCCTCAATGCAGTCGGGGGAGAGGCTCTCACGAGATGCATACTGATGCTCGTAGTAGCGCGCAAAGCTCACTGCAAGGATCGAGGGGTCCGTAATTACCACCCCCGCATCGTCGACCAGCCCCGGCAGGGTGATCGGCTGAAACGTCTGCTGACACAACCGGTGGAGCATGGTGCAGGACTTGTCGCCCCATTGGTACACTCTGCTACGTGTAGCCAGCCACGCCTGGCGGGCCTCATCCAGCAAGACCGAGGAGTAAGACTGTTGCGCTTGTAGAAGCAGCCGCAGTGTCACATCATCGGCCGCCTCCCTGTGTCGTGCCTCCCGCATTTCCACACGTTCCGCAGCAGTGGCAACGCTTTCCCGCCGGGTCCGGCGAGCAGAAGCGCACCAAGCAATATCGACATTCCTCAGGGCAGGTTTCATGGCCTCCCATACCGTCACCGCATCAACCCCCTCGGTTAGATTGTCCTGCCAATAGTGGGCGATCGCACTGCGCAGGCGCCGGGAGTAGCCCGGTCGCTGCAGGTGCCATGTAGACATCCGCCATCTGAACGGTTGGCGCGCTTTACAAAGGTCAATCTGAACCGCCACAGGGGAGTGGTCGGACAGCCCGCGAGGCCGGATCGCCGCCCCCTTCACCCTGTCAAGGAAGGCCCCCGGTACAAACACACAATCTAAGCGCGAGAGGGAGCCATGCACAGCAGACACATAGGTGTATTCTCGCCGCTCAGCATGAAGATGCCTCCACACATCCACCCATCCAAGACCATCAATCAGTGCGCTCAGCTTTGTAGGAGAGGCCATAGCCGCGACCCCTCGCCCCCTCTTTCTGTCTAAAGTCACATCCAACACATCGTTCCAGTCACCACCAATCACAGCCAGGGAACGGGGAAGCTCGGCCCACAAGGCAAACAGTCGCTCCGCAAGGGCCCACTGCAGCGGGGGGGGGGCATACACACTACCAAAGATTACAGGCTCCATACCAATCTTCCCCTGCACAAACACAAACCGGCCCTGAGGATCGAGCCATTGACGCTCATGAGTATAGGCTAATCGCTTGTGGACCAGGATGGCCACCCCCCTCGAGCCCCTAGCAAACCCAGCATGAAACACCTGGTGGAAGCCAAACCTCTGCAGGCTCAGTGCTTTAGTACCCATCATGTGCGTTTCCTGGAGAAGGAGCACATCAGCCAAGTCCCTCTTCGCCCGGCGAAGCACAGCCCCCCGTTTGATCTTGTCCAGGAGCCCCCGGACATTCCAGCTCAATATATGCATAAGAGTACCAGACGGCACAAGTCGTGGAGCATCAGCCATTGTCACGGTGGGTCTGTTCCCGCAATCCCCGCAGCCCAACCCAGACTCCCAGCCCTCCAGCTGCCGACATCGTACGAAGCACGTGCACCCCAAAGAACACAACCCCAACCCCCGCTACCCCGCTAACCCCAACCCAACCCACTGGCAACCAAACACCCCAGGTCCCCCCTCCCCCACCCCTATACCTCAATGAACAATGAAGTATCTGTCGCGGCATACGGTACTTCAGACCCAAAACACAGCGTCTAAAGCCAGTCATACCAACGGATCCCAACTAAGCCCCCCCTAAAACCACCTAGGCACACTCCCAGAACCACCCCCCAAACCCACCCGGAGGAGGCAGCCCATGAAATGCGCCCCGAACCCACTCCAAGAATATAGCAACATCAGAAGCAAGGCACCACGAACAAGGGGGTACCAGACCATGAGGGCCCACACACCCGCCCGGGAAGAAGTCAATACTGCACCAGTCAATGTCTGCTCCATCGACCAGAGCTCAGCAGCCACGGGGTGTGGTCATCGATGAGAGGCAACCAGTAGGCAGCCCCGGCCGGCGATAATCCTGAGTCCTCGCCAGGTCAATCTGTGTCAGGTTGTGTGTCCCCCAACAGGGGATCCCGGGACAGGGACCTCCGTCGGGAGCGGGATTTGCGATGGCGTTTCCCCTTGCCAGATGGGTTGCTCCGGTCTCGCGAGGAGCCACGCGGCGACCCAGAGTGCATCCCCGGCTGGACGTGTGGGCGAAGCCTAACAGTCTCATCGGTCCAATTGAAGACGGCCTCCGGTGTATCAAAGAAATGGGTCTTTGAGTTGAAGATCACCCGAAGGCGAGCCGGGTAGAGCAGCGAGTACTGGATTTTCAGACCACACAGCTTGGCCTTGGCTGCCAAAAAGGAATGTCTCTGCTGGTGAACCAATTTGGTATAGTCTGGAAAAATCATAATCCTATGATTATCATAGAGCAGTGTGTCCTTAAGCCGCGCTTCCCGGAGAATAACATCCCTGTCATGGAAATTGAGGAACCTGGCGATGATCGGGCGAGGTCGCTCCCCAGCCGGCGGTTTCTGCGTCAAGGCGCGGTGTGCGCGCTCCACCACGAAGCAGCGCAACAGGGTGTTCGGGGGTAGCCAGCCCTCCAGCCACTGGGACAGGAAGATATCCATAGGCCCCTTCTCACAGTCCTCCGGAAAGCCAACAAAGCGCAGGTTGTTCCGTCGCGCCCGCCCTTCGGCATCCTCCACCCGTAGCGCCAAGCCTCGCTGCGTCTGTTCCATGTCGGCAATCTTCTTCTTAAGGGCGCCAACATCTCCCTCCCCTGCCGTGACCCTGGTCTCCGTTTCAGTAATGCGGGCGACTGCGTTGCGAAGGTCCTGGCGCAGAAGCATCACATCGGCACCCACCGCACCAATCTTTGCATCTAGCATGTCGCGGGACTGGGTAATGGCCGTCAACAGCGCCGCGTTGTCCGGTCCAGCACTCTGGCCCCCACCAGCCGCTCCAGCACTTCCACCAGGGCCGGTAAATTTGTCGATGGGCCCAGTCTTCGTGGCGGCCGTGCCCCTGGTCATGGCGGCGGCAAAATCAACTGGTTAGTAGCACGCACCTGTAGGGGGTCGCACCGCCTGGAAGTCCTGCACTCAGGCCCCAGCCGGGGCGCCCGGAGCACACCAGTCCACTCAGGATCCACTCGTCGCCGAGCCGCTGGTCATAGGTAGGTACCCCGGTAGCGCGGCCCCGCTAGATCCCAGCGTGTGTATGCGCCACTCGGGGCACCTCTCCCAAGATGTCCGCCTCTTCCACTCTGCGGCAGTGCAACCAGTAAGCTCCAAAAGGATCAGACCATCCAGAGCCCGCAGCAACCTCCCCGGGCCCAGCGTCCTGCAACTGCTCCTGAAATGCAGTAGAGGGGGAGGGGGGCCACACTCATAGGTCGATAGCTCCCACTGCGGGCCGGCGCCTGGACCGCACCGGACCCACCGGCACTCCCGGCTCATCGCGGGCACCGGCCGCCCCAGTCCAATCCACCTCGGTCCGCGAGGGTGAAGGGCGCAGCGCTCGCCGATGGCAGGGCGCAGCGGTGAGCTGCAGTGGAGGATGCCGCGTCCGCCGGCAGCGGAAAGCGCCGTGTCCCCAAGGGTGGAGGGCACTGCACACAGCAACAGCGGAGGGTCCCAGGATCGGCGAGGGTAATTACGAGCAGGGGCCGCCAAACTCGAGGCCCCGGCTCAGCCAAGATCAGGTAGGCCGCAGCTCTACCGAGGCCCCCCACAGGCACGGGCCCCCACTGCTGGCAATGTGGGGAGAGACAGGGCACTCCGCGATGGGCCCCCGGCAACAGGGAGCCCTGGAACGCTGCCAGGGAGCGGCACCACCAGCCCCGGGTCGAGCCCTCCGGCCCGGGCACGCCAAAATTGAGGCCCCGGCCTGTCCAACGGGCACCAGGCCGCTCACTGCACCTAGTCGCCTCTCCGCCCCAGATGGTTTCTGCGCGTCGTCCCGGGCACCGGATGGCTCCCGGTATCGTCCGCCGAGGTCACCCCGGTCGTGGAGCACTCTTCGGGTTCAGGGGCCAGGATAATGCCAGGATAAATGTCGGGCCGGCGGGAGCTCTAGCAAGCCACGTCCGCCATGATCGCCCGCTAAGCCACGCCCTATATAAGCTCTTTTTGTTAAAAGTATTATAGGCTATGAACTATATGCCAATATCTGTGGAGGGCTGAATTTATCTTATCCCCTTTTCTTGTATTATGGAGATGGTTTTTTATCAAATGAACTATCATCAAATACAATTTGGAGCTAGGGCACTTGCCCAGTATATCTGACAAAATGATAAAATATAACATGTGTGTATACATATATATGTTCCAATATAATGTCCTCTTTAAATGATATTATTGGCATTTATGCAAAAAGAAAAGTTAAACAACAATGTTAAAAGAAACAGTGGTTTAATATCGTAGTCTATCTTCCAATTCTATGACAAAGATGGGAGGAGTCTTGTGTAAGGGAAAATAGTACTTAAACACTGTGGTGGTCACGACATGTTACGTGATCAAGTCCGGGCTTACCGGACGAAATGCGTCATGTCTGTTGGTGTGAGGAAATAAAGCACTTGAAAATCGAAACATATATATATATATATATATATATATATATATATATATACACCAAAGACGTGCGCAATCCATCACGCTGCACGAACCACACCAGCAGAGCTTGAAAGAAGTTCTTTTTATTTGGAGCAAAACAGGCATAACGCGTTTTAAGTTTAAGAACTTTTCATCAGATGCCATTAGCTACTTGTCTGTGGGTTTGTTGGGTTTTAAATCAACGTAACTCTAAGGACAGTGAAAAGGGACTTCAGTCCATTCCTTCCAATTAAAGGGACAGTCTTTAAGGTATTTCTTTTACGTGTCATCCAAACAAAGTAGCAGAGGAAAGTACTTCAAAATACACAAGGTTTAGAGTAACCCCCACTATGGTGCAATTATAAACATTTCCCCTGCTGTTTGATAGTCAAAGTTAATTGTAAGGGACTACATCGCCCAGAATGCTCCTTTGCTGCCCTTTAAGTTTATACTGGATTCCACTGCCGGTATTGGCGAAATCTCAATCAATGCAAATGTTTCGAGTGCATATTATGCTTTCAAAAGGATAGTGTTCCATACCTCGGACATATTGCACAGTTTAAATTCCACGACCACTTGACTTTCAAGTAGCTTTCCATTCTTCCCAAAATCATTTCGTCAAGTCTGTTGTGCTGACGGGAAATCCTCGGCAAACCCCAGCTGCACAAAATGTCCATCCACAAAGTTTGGGGCGGGCCCCTCCTGGAGGCCCTTCCAATGCAAACTCAGTTCATGTAATTTTTCAGCAGCCGGAGGGCACCTCAAAAGGACGCTTCGCGCTTCATGTCCAAAGCCCTTACAAAAAGGTGCCTCATCCTCGTGGGTCGGGGTTCGTCTTGAGATGTGTCAGACATCTCTCTTACATCCACCAAAGACATGCGCAATCCATCACGCTGCACGAACCACACCAGCAGAGCTTGAAAGAAGTTCTTTTTATTTGGAGCAAAACAGGCATAACGCGTTTCAAGTTTAAGAACTTTTCATCAGATGCCATTAGCTACTTGTCTGTGGGTTCGTTGGGTTTTAAATCAACGTAACTCTAAGGACAGTGAAAAGGGACTTCAGTCCATTCCTTCCAAATAAAGGGACAGTCTTTAAGGTATTTCTTTTACGTGTCATCCAAACAAAGTAGCAGAGGAAAGTACTTCAAAATACACAAGGTTTAGAGTAACCCCCACATATATATATATGTATATAGATATATAGATATATATATATCCAACAGACGACTCACTCCACCAGGGAAAGAACCGGAGGGACACAAACGGGGAGCCAGAGAAAAAACCTTTAATGGCAGTATAGGTGGCATGGCGCGTTTCGGGTTAAGTCCCTTCTTCTGATGCCAAACACACTGCAAACTGCCTCCTGAAGCCTTTCAGTTATCCATCTCACTGCCATTGGCGGCAGCCCAGCAGCACCGATAGGTCTCCTACACGCTCCGCCTCCGCCTCCTTCTGAAGACTTCATCTCCCAGCATGCACCATCTTGGCTGCCAGGTAAGCGTGTTGCTGTCGGCTCTTTTACATTGTAAATAGTGTGCTGGCGATTGTGAAAGGCTAGTGTAGGGGCAGTTTCCCTCTGACATATATATATATACATATATATATATATGCAACAAGGCTCGCTCCAACCACAACTTCCACACGGACTTGCAACAAGAAGGCGAGGTAGACCCAATTCAGTGCTTCATTTTATTCCAGAACGCCACCAGCCATCATGACGCGTTTAGGCAGATCCCTGCCTTGATCACATGACAACATTATCGTGAAACACACACCTATTTAAAGTGGCAGTGCATTAATAGACATCGAAGACATGTATTTGAGTACTCAAATCTTTTTTCTAGTACCATGATCACATGAGTTTTTTAAAAATATTTGTAAAATACATTTTATTAATAAATTCTTACTTATATGCAAATACATGTAATCGGACCATTATTTCATTAATTACCTATACATTTGGAATTATTACCGACCATTCAAAAAATGTAATCTGGATCACATGCATCTATACTTGTCATAAAAACATATCAAAGTCTTTTGATGCATAACTCATATCACTGAAAATTTTCAACCTGCTTCTTTTTCATCTTAAATATTTCTCATATTGTGTTCCACTAAAAAAAAAACATTTTATATCATCTTAATGGTGATATCTCCTAATGTGCAAAGAAAAAGGTGCTAAAAAATTAATAAACATTACCCCACCAATTGTGTTTACTTAAATCGTTGTACTTGATTTAAGCACATCATTTGATTCTTGGCAACCGAGTTATCATACCTCCTTCAACTCCTTGGCTTATGCTATCTATTCCCAAATGTCAGCATAACCACTATCTATGCATATTGCTCTAGGTTGCCTTTTTAGCATATTTTGCTTTTTTCTTTGTCACGGGGGCAGGCTACATGGATATACAGATGGATTTCATATGATTAAGTGAATGATTCCCACAATTAGTTAGGCATGATATAACAGAACCCTGCATAAGCCAATTCATTCCTTAAAAATAGTTTTTTCCTTTTTCTTAAAATCCATATAGAAAAATATATAAATAAATCTATTCCATAAAAAATATATATGTTACATAAATATTTACAAAACCTTAATTTCGTGAATGAATTTCATAATTTCTTACTGACAGTGAACCAAGATGAATTACAGATACGGACAAATTATTTCATTGAAGTGTACATTGTCATTTCCATGCTTTCCAAATAAATGTAATTTTTACACTATACAACAGATATAAACCTACAGATGTGGATGGGAATTGTTAATCTAAGTATGTGTACAGGTCCTCACCCATATTGAGCCCGTTTGGCTGTTTAGTGTCTAATAACAATATGTAGTGGATCTCCAAACGACGTAGCATTCCCTCCCTATCCCTGCCTCTTCTCTGAATCCGGACAGTATCTATTAGGTAGTATTTTAGGTCTTTAGTCCTACCCTCATGGCTTTCTTTGAAGTGGCGGGCTACAGGGTAACTAGGGTCACTGTTGTTGATCGCCCTAATGTGTTGTAATACCCCTTTAAGCCCAGGTAGCTTGGTACTTCCTATATACTTCAGATTGCAACTGCATTCCAGGATGTACACTACATACTCACTTTTACACGTTAAGTGTTGTTTAATCATTTGGGGTTTCAGATGAAAGACGGTATTGAATGATGTTCTGTTTATACCAAAAGAGCATGCTTTACAGATAGAACATTTAAAAAATCCCTTTCGGGCCGCTAGCCTTTCCATGATGTTTTTACATTCAGGGCTGCTTTTTAACAAAATATCGGCCATGGATGTGGACTTCCTGTATGTTATGGCAGGATATTCTGGAAGTAAGTCACCAATTACCGGATCGTCCTTAACAATGTGCCAGTTACGTTGAATAATCTTACGTAACAACTTATGTTGACGACTATATGTAAGGATTAATCTTGGGCCTTCCTCATCTTTAGGTGTGTTTTCATGTTGACCATTTATAGGAGAACCAACTACCTCCAAAAGGTCTTCCCTGGCCTTCGACCTAGATTTTCTAATTGCTGTTTCAATCGTCTTGGCACTATACCCACGATCCATAAATCTTGACTTGCTCTCTTGTTGGTGTTTGTCCAGTTCTGCATCATTGCTACATATCCTGCGCAGCCTAAGCATCTCCCCATAGGGGATGCTATGTATAAGATGTGCTGGGTGCGCATTTGTCGCATGCAGCAACGTGTTGCCAGCTGTCTCTTTTCTGTATAATGTAGTGCTTAATGTCAGATTTTCTATGGTGACCTGTACATCTAGAAATGATATCTAATGGTTACTTATATGAGATGTAAAACTTAAATTCATCTCATTTTCATTGATACATTTGATAAAGGCTTCTGTCTTTTCCTGTGTTCCTTTCCAAACAATCATAAAATCGTCAATGTATCTTAGCCATGATATAATTTTGTCACTGTATGTGTCCCTGTATTGCCTCCTGAGGACCAGCTCCTCCCACCAACCTATGAATAGACACGCTTAGGTGGGGGAGAAGCTGGCCCCCATGGCAACTCCATGTACTTCGCCGAATATCTGTTTGCCGAAAACAAAATAGTTGTGCTCTAAACAAAAAGTCAACATATCCATGAGCATTTTGTTGTGTTGGGTGTACTCTATAGATCTCTTGGATAAAAAATATTGCACTGCTTTAAGACCATCAGGATTTCTTATACATGTATATAACGAGGAGACGTCAAGGGTAATTAAACAATAACCTTCCTGCCATTCCACCTTGCTGATTTTGAGTAAAAAATCCCCAGTGTCCCTTACATAAGATTCCAGTTTTTGTACATGTTCTTGCAAGAAAAAATCTATGTATTTTGACAGGTTCTCTAGGGGATCATCACACGCCGCGATGATGGGGCGGCCCGGCGGTTTTTCCTTGTTTTTATGGATTTTTGGTATGAAATAAATTACCAGCGTTTTGGGATAATCCTTCTTTAAAAACTTAAATTCCTCCAAGCTCAGGAGTCCCAGACTCTTCCACGCCAGTAATTTGCTGCAAAGTTCATCCTGCATTTGTTTACAGTGAAGGGGAGAGCTACGGTGATAGCATTGGGCATCATTTAGTTGGTTGTTGGCTTCAGCTAAATATTCAGAGAGAGGCCACAACACTATATTCTCTCCCTTATCCGAATTTCTTATCACTATATTATTTTCCTTTTTCAGTTTATCTATTAATAACCCATAACTCCTCTCTTGATTAGTCAGCTTCCTCTTAGTCATTTGTGTCTTTATATTTAATTTTTTTAATTGAGCCACCACAATGTCATTGAATACATCTATTGAATCTTTTGCCATTACTGGGACAAACTTGGACTTCTTTTTGAAAGGGGTTACCGTTTTTTTATTTCCGATACCGATTCTTTCCTGTGTGTTTAATGGTGGAAATGCCGGTTGACTCCCTCCAACAAATTGCGACAGATTGCTGTTTTGTGAACTTGCAGGAATATTTACTATCGATTGCAAGTCTGCCAATAGTTCATAGTTACCCGCAGCCAACTTTGATGTATCCGTCCTTGAGGTTGTATTGGAACCCAGTTTGGTAGATGCTCTCAGTTTATGAAATTTTTTCAGCTTGAGTTTTCTTATGTATTGGAATACATCTGCCCTGGTTTTGGTGTAATGGAAGTTTGATTCGGGGCAATACGATAGACCTAGCGATAAAAGCTGCTTTTCTGCTGCTGAAAGATTTATCCGCGCCAAATTTATGATGGTATTTGCATTGAGTTGTTTGTTTGGGTTTTTTTTGCTCACTTCGAGTTTTTGTTTTTCCAAGCCCCCCTGCCTTGACTCCCTCGTTTCGCAGCGTTGTTTATGGGCGTCCCTCCTCTCCCTCCTCCTCCTTGTGCACCGTTTTTTGCCGACTGCACCATACTGGGGCGAAGGGTTTCCCGCCTGCTACGCCGTATATATTCCAGTTCTTCTGCCATGGTTAATTTCACTGCATTCTCGAGTTCGTCTCCGCCCTCGATCTCCGATCTGCTCTCTGTTATCGAGCTTGTTCCTGATAATGAGGATGTCTTTGGCTCCGATTCCTCCATTGGCAATGAGGAGTTATTTATGCCGTGTTGGTTTTTCTTAGCTGCGGTTTTTCGCATAGTTTCAAATTTTCTAGAAAACGTAAATATTAGTCCGTTTTCATAGTCCTGTTTGTCCCTTCTAAATTTATACGTTTTAAGAGCCTTTATTTTTTCTTCCTCCTTTTGTAACCTTTGCCCCATTTCATCATTCAACTTGGTTTTCTGTTCTTGTGGGTCACTAAGCGCCTGGATTTCACTTAGTAGGACTTCTATTTTGGGCAAAATTTCCTCTTGATCGCTTTCTGCGTATTTGACTAGCAATTCTACTAATCTCCGCGATGAGTCCAAATTGCACTGAGCCCATTCTGCCATTAACTTGGGATTTGGTGTATCGTAACTGGGGGCAATCATTATTCGCAGCCCTCTTGGTACATGTCCCACGTCGAGATACCTTCGCAAAGATTTTGATTCCCACCATTTGGCAGTTTCCCGACGTATACGTTTTTCAAACGCTTTAAACTTGTCCTTTAAGCCTGCTCCCCCAGCCTTGCTGTTTTCACCAGCAGGTATATTGTTTGTTCTAGGCTGTATTGTCTCGTCCGAGAACATTTCCTCAGCCGCACTTTCCCGGTTCTTTAATATTGTCGCTGACATGGTGGCTATTTCTTTAATTACTTATTTACTGATTTCACCCGCTACAATTTTATAGCGTTTATTCAAATTCCATGTCAGTTTTTGGCTACTCGGTGCAAACCTCCCCACCTGCCGAATTGTCTCGAGCCCGTCCCGTACCTGGTGCCGTAGCCGCTCACTTCTGCCTTCTCATTTCAGCTCCTCCGAGCTCCACTCGGCTGCTAGGATGTGAGCCGTTTCCGTCTTCCCAGGTGCGACAGTACTTCCGCTGCGGCAGGGGGCTCTGTGCGTTTCCGTCTCAGGTGCGTTTTCACCAAGGATGCCCTATTCAGTGAAACTTCACTGACGATCAGGCACCCGCAACTTTCCTTCTTCCATGGAGCCTACTTTTCAGGGAGGGGGTCCACGTCGCTGGGGAAAGTTGTCCAGCGCCAATATGCAACAAGGCTCACTCCAACCACAACTTCCACACGGACTTGCAACAAGAAGACGAGGTAGACCCAATTCAGTGCTTCATTTTATTCCAGAACGCCACCAGCCATCACAACGCGTTTCGGCAGATCTCTGCCTTGATCACATGACAACATTATCGTGAAACACACACCTATTTAAAGTGGCAGTGCATTAATAGACATCAAAGACATGTATTTGAGTACTCAAATCTTTTTTCTAGTACCGTGATCACATGAGTTTTTTTAAATATTTGTAAAATACATTTTCTTAATAAATTCTTGCTTAAATGCAAATACATGTAATCGGACCATTATTCAATTAATTACCTATACATTTGGAATTATTACCTACCATTCAGAAAATGTAATCTGGATCACATGCATCTATACTCGTCATAAAAACATATCAAAGTCTTTTGACGCATAACTCATATCACTGAAAATTTTAAACCTATATATCAATACATACATATATCATGCTCTGTGGGGAATTGTCCAAGAAACGAGCTGCACTCGAGAGCAAGATGAGTTCCCCGATTAGCCTTTATATTCCATAATTCGGCATATTGTTTGCCCAAATGGGCTGCCAATTATATTTTGCACGTGACCATACAGGAATCAAAGTCCGTTATAAATCCTCAATGGATGCACCCTTAATCCAATGCTGATAAAAGCTCTGCATGAGCCTCTCTGAACGCGTGTGCCCTCAATCCATTCTTGCTCTCCACTGCGTGAACTCGCCATTTCTAGGAGCTCCGTGGCCCCCACAACAGGGGTGGTGCGAGCTCAGCAGCAGGATGGCTGCTAACATATCACGCTCTGTGGGGAATTGTCCAAGACAAGAGCTGCACTGAGAGCAAGATGCGTTCCCCCATTAGCCTGTATTGGTACGGGCACATGCAAACAAAGGTCAATTACAAGCACATGACTCGTGCTGATCCAGCGCTCTGATTGAAAAACTGTCTCAAAAACGCTATCTAACACCTCAATACTTACCATTAATCATGAAACACATATAAAGGCCCATAATACCAATGAGACAATTTTTGAGCAACTGAATCAGGTGGTGTGATTAACTAAACTACTCACATATTATTTCCATTATTATATACAACTGCAGTTTATCTTTCTTCACCATAGTTTTAAACATTTATTATTTATTAATCAGACCACTAAGGCGATTGGATCAACTGATGGAAACTAGACCATAAATTAACAAGACCAGCTTGTCCTTTCAAATCTAATTTTATTAACTTTATTTTTTTCATAAAGAAAAAGCATTTACGTTTTAGAATCTTTACTTTATGAGCAATTAAGAAAGCAGCATTTAAATAAGGAAATGAATTAAAACTGACATTTTCAAAGCAAGCTCAGAAAAAACAAAGTATTAGCAGAATAACAGTTTCCATTCCCTAAATCTATTTCCCTGACTATTTCTCACTTCACCTAAAAGGAAAAATCATTTAAAGTCTGCTGTCCTTACATGCACCAAAGGTCCAACAGCATGTCACGTCATTCAGGAATCGGAAAGTAAGAGTTTTTTCCCTGCTCATAGTGTCAGATTTTATACCTTTCTCTCTAGCTAAACTTTCTACATTTTACATTCTTTTAAGCAAATTTGAGCTTTTCATTGGCTGTCCTGTGTCAGTCCATGATAAAATGTATTAGGTCATCTCCGATTCTTGACCAAGTCCAAGCTTCAAATAAGCCCTATTGTCTTTCATTTCCATATCTTTCAGCTTCCTCAAGAAAGTAACTTTTTCCTCGAGTTTCGAACATTTACTTCCTAGCCTTGGCAGACACTTTAAGTTCCTGTCCTTGAGCCTTTTCTCCATGAGTACGTTCAAACACGACCAAAGAACTGCTTTTTCAATTAACGATGACAGTGCAGTAACAATCTTCACAGCTACGCATGTGCAAAGACTTCACTCTGGACAAGTTTTTGCGTCTGCAGCTCTGTAGGCCATGTTTTCTGAACCACCTTTAGGCCTCACTTTGGAAACTATTATTAAACAAACACAAGACATCAATTAATTAAAGAATTGAGACCCATTCTGTTACCCGCCCCCTTTACTAAATAATCCTGGTAATTATGTTACCTAGCAAAAGGCACAGTGAAGCAGCATTATAAATACTGACAAAGACAATAGACAAGTTTAGTTTATTATTTTTTTCTTTGCGTTTGCAACATAAAGCACATTAGTTTATCCCGCGTGTATTGATGAATGCATTCTTAAACTAAGTTGATTAGTAATTTCACCACAAGCTTATTAATTTAATTACTGTTATGGGAGATTAACTTCACAAGTTTGAACAAAATCTTATTCTTCACCTTGCTTCATCAACGTGCCAAAGCATTTTGTTTTCCTTCTTCATGGGCTTAGAGTCAGAAAGGTTCATGCTGGTACTTTGTATTCCATAATTCGGCATATCGTTTGCCCAAATGGGCAGCCAATTATACGTCGCACGTGGCCTTAACGGAATCAAAGTCCATTATAAATCCTCAATGTATGCACCCTCGATCCGATGCTGATAAAAGCTCTGCATGAGCCCCTCTGAACTTGTGTGCCCTCAATCCATTCTTGCTCTCTAATGCGTGAACACTCCATATCTAGGAGCTCCGTGGCCCCCACAACAGGGGTGGTGCGAGCTCAGCGGCAGGACGGCCGCTAATATATCACTATCTGTGGTGAATTGTCAAAGACATGAGCTGCACTGAGAGCAAGATGCATTCCCCATGATCCTTTATTGGTACGGGCACATGCAAACCAAGGTCAATTACAAGCACCTGACTCGTGCCGACGAGTTCCGTTTTCCTTCTTCATGGGCTTAGAGTGAGAAAGGTGCATGCTGGTACTTTGTATTCTATAATTCAGGATATCGTTTGCCCAAATGGGCTGCCAATTATATGTCGCACGTGGCCTAACAGGAATCAAAGTCCATTATAAATCCTCAATGGATGCACCCTCGATCCGATGCTGACAAAAGCTCTGCATGAGCCCCTCTGAACTCGTGTGCCCTCAATCCATTCTTGCTCTCCACTGCGTGAACTTGCCATTTCTAGGAGCTCCGTGGCCCCCACAACAGGGGTGGTGTGAGCTCAGCGGCAGGACGGCCGCTAATATATCACTATCTGTGGGGAATTGTCCAAGACATGAGCTGCACTGAGAGCAAGATGCGTCCCCCCATTAGCCTTCAATGATACAGGCATATATAAACCAAGGTCGATTATAAGCACCTGACTCGTGCCCAAGCATTTTGTTTTCCTTATTCAAGGGCTTAGAGTCAGGAAGGTGCATGTTCGTACTTTGTATTTCATAATTTGGCATACCGTTTGCCCAAATGGGCTGCCTTTTATATTTCGCACATGACCTTACAGGAATCAAAGTCCGTTGTAAATCCTCAATGGATGGATCCTCGATCCGATTATGGAATACAAAGTACCAGCATGCCCCTTTCTGACTCTAAGCCCATGAAGAAGGAAAACTAAACGCTTCGGCACAAGTAGGCTGCTTGTAATTGACCTTGGTTTGCATGTGCCCGTACCAGTGAAGGCTAATGTGGGAACTCATCTTGCTCTCAAGTGCAGCTCATGTCTTGGACAATTCCCCACAGAGTGTGATATATATATATATATATATTCACTGAAAAAACCATTGGTTATAGACCATATATAGTTAGGGATTAGCCTTTTCAAAACCTTATTTTACTCACACAAAACCATTGAAATTTCATATATAGTTAGTTCCACTAACTATATATCGTGCACCCGCAATCCACTGCTGATGATGTCACATATTACATCATTCATGACATGGTTAGTGACATCACTGATGACATCACTGATGACATCTCAAATGGCATCACTGATGACATCACTGATGACAACATCCAGTGACTGTATGTTTCTGTAAAGTTAAAATATGTCTTACATATTGAAGAATGAGTGGATGTATAAGTGTCTGGATGAAGGATTTAGTAGGTGCATGACTGACTGTATGAGTGAGTGATTAAATGTGTCTCACTGAGTGCATGGGTTAGTGACTAAACTGTTTTAATTTGTGCATCATTATATCTGTTGTTCTACAAACTGCTGCATATGTTGATCAGTAGCTATATGAGTAACTGTATGGGTTATTCATTGGTTGTCCAAGTATTTGTATGGGAAACTGAGTGTGTGTGTATGGGTGGCTGGGAGGTGTGTGACTCTGTACATAGATGTGTGAGTAGTTGATTCACTATATGTATGGGTTCAAAAGTGCATGTGGAAACAGCTGTATGGGCGGTTGACTGTGCATGAGTGTATTAGTGAGTGAATGGATATCTCAGTGCTACATGTCAAAGTAAGTACATATGTAAAACACAGTACATGTGATAGTTGACATATATAAATAACTGTGCATAAGAGCCAGTGAATGTGTGAGTGGCTGTATGGATCATTGTGAACATGTATCAGGGATTGTATAAGAGAGTAAAGTAAATATGTGTTAGTATATGTTTGAATAAGTAAGGTGTGTATAACTGTATAGTTGAGAAAATGGAGGTGTGATTGATTTTTTGCATAACTGACTAGGTGTGTGAGTAACTCCATGGATGAGTGACAGTCTGTGACTGTCTGTTTACACTGATTGTATCTAAGGTTATATTAGAGTCTGAAGAGGTTCATGGTATTATCACATGAATGATATCATCAGTGATGTGATCAGTCATGTCAAATGAGATGTTATCAGTGATAGTGATGTCATTTGAGATGTCATCAGTGATGTCATTTGAGATGTCATCAGTGATGTCATTTGAGATGTCATCAGTGATGTCATGAGTGATGTCACTAACCATGTCATGAATGATGTAATATGTGACATCATCAGCAGTGGATTGCGGGTGCGCGATATATAGTTAGTGGAACTAACTATATATGAAATTTCAATGGTTTTGTGTGAGTAAAATAAGGTTTTGAAAAGGCTAATCCCTAACTATATATGGTCTATAACCAATGGTTTTTTCAGTGAATTTTCAAGGTTTTGTAAATGCAAATTCCTAACTATATATGGCCTATAACCTATGGTTTTTTCAGTGAATTTCATTGGTTTTTTAATAGCAAATATCAAAAGCTGTAAAATGTCAAGTACGTGATAGGTAAAAACTTTTTCGTGTTTATGCACGCTGATGTGCTTTGAACGCTGCCCCCCTCCCCTCTTTTCTCTTAGTAGTACTCTCTCTTTGCAGATAGTGAAGAGTAGTTAACGCAGGCCTTTACCCCCGTTGTAATCCGTCGTGCCTGCTTGTCTCTCCATTTGATTGATTGTTATCCAAGCATTTATTGTTTTACAATTGATTCTCTTTGGTTCATTCTCTATTTACAAACAAGCACAAAGTCGCAATACTCTGTTTAGTCTTTGCAGATAGTGAAAAATCGTGAAAAATCGTGTAAAAAATATAAAATTAATCGAGCAAAATCAGTAGGCCACTAATTGGATCTCTTTTTGACCTCGCTAAAATAGAAATATTAGGAACAACCCTTCATGAGAAATACGAAAATAGTGAGATGAACTGAGCTCCACACCATGAGGGCTGCAAGACAGCTCGGCTCCGTCACCCACCCCGCCCAAAATAACGACAAACCCTATGCAAATATTAAAAATATAGACAACACACCAGCAAAGAAACAGGGTAAAACATTTTATTAAATAACTATTTACATAACTATTTTATACTTTTTATTGCCCGATCCGGCTAGCTCAATCGATCGAGCATAAAACTCATGCACTCTGATAGCAAGCGTTGCTACTGATGCTATGCAGACCAAAACTGGTTTTCAGTTTGTACATTTTCCTAGATTTTTCCATCCAAGGTTGGTTGAGTTTGTAGAACGATGGCTTCAGATTTTCATCATACGGTGTGGTGGCGTGGACTGGGAGGGGGCGCTTCGCTCCTGCCCCCTCCCCAAGTAATATTTTCATACGTAAAAGTACGTTAATGGTTTTGGTCCCTGAGTTGCTTCAATATCACTGCCATTCTCAAATGGCATAAGTTCTGGATGTTGGGTGCCATAGTTCAGAGTTCTGAGCAGCGCTTGTAACACTGTCTGAAGCTTATTTCCACCTACTGCAGCTTCACTATTCTCAAAGTAAGTGAGTGTCATTTGTGGACCTGACTGCATTTGAAAACAATGTGATATGGTACCTCCCTAAACCGCTTGACGGAGGCCCCCGAGGGGCGGTGTGATGGCACGGACTCGGAGAAGACGCTTGGCTCCGACCCCCTCCCCAAGTCTTATAGCACCGGTTTAGCCTGAGATCGCCCCCGACATAGGCGGCCGGCTCCCGGGGTCCGGCGGAACTTTTTGCCTTTTGATGACTCTTCTATTCTGGACCTTGTCCCACAATCCGTTTGACCTGAAGACACGCTGTAGTGGGGCGCCCCTTTACCGTTTTAGTTGCCATTCCGCCCGCTTTTGCTACACTGTGCCTCTTCCGCCATTCAGCTGTTTACCGCCCGCTCTTGCGACTACAGCGTCTCGCTCACCATGTAGTTGAGTTGCTCCCGCTCTTGCGATGCAATGATAGGCGACTGCCACAGGACTCTCAAAATGGCGGCCGGCTCTTCAGATTTGGGCGTGGTCCACTAAAATGGCCCTGGGACACCTTGGAACTCGGACGCTTCCCTGATAGGGCTTGGGTCCCATTCTTGAAAGCGTCCCCTCAGCCGTGAAGATTCTACAAAAGTCTTGGGGGCCCCCGACTCCCGCAGGCTTCTGGTGGGGAGCGGCTGCCATGTCTGCTCGTGGAATGGCCACAACGGAGCTACGAGATGGTAGTGCTCTCATGCTGACGCCAGCTTTAGTCTGAAACATCCAGAAACACTGTAGACTACCAATTCGATCAGTTCCGGTAGCGCCCCAACATGACCTGGTAGAGAAGAACTTGCCCTCCCCTCTTTGACTGATGGTTCTTGTTGCCTGTCCCCTCTGTTGTCATTTTACAGAACTTTTTGGACTGCTGAAAGGGGTTGTGTTCCAAACGCTGGTTGGTGGAGACATTTTGACTATATTCTTGACCTACGTTGTCGCGTAATGCGTTATATGACACGCCGCGTTAGCGCACCCGGAAGTGATCCGGGGCGCGGCGCGCAGCGCGTAACGTAAGCATAACAGGTCATGTGACTTGTTAATAAAACTTTTTATTGGTTCATTTTACTTTTGTTATTTTAATAATGAAAAGCTTGGTCATATGACCTAAAAAATACGCTTTTTATTGATTTCGAACTTTTTTTTTATAACATATATGTTATAATATTCCAGGCTAATGTACTTTCCCGGAAAATTTTCAACTGTCCTGCAAGTAAAATATATTCCTTTTTCGAGAAAAAGGGCGTTTCTTCGTTCCATGACGGAGCCGTTGAGTAAAAGAGACTCGGCCTGCTGTCTTAGTCGACGATACGCCTGATTATCAGATTCTTATCGATCACTTTATGTTGCAGGAGTGGAAAACACAACTGCCCTTGACCATTTATCTTTACTGCGTTCCTACATATTATACCTTTTATCCGTCATGTAATTGGACTGCTTTATTTCACTTGCCTTTTACTGATTCGAAAACAGTGACTAAAAGTAAAAACTTTACCAATGTAAATACTACTACCATGTTTTGTTTTAAAAACCTTTATTGTGAAAATGTCAGTATACAAATACGGGCCTATAACCACGTGGGCCGGCCACGGAGCAAACTGAAATCGTATATGATGAGGAGACATTTACATTATAGAGGAACGTAACGAACGAGCCATTAGGTAGCAAGAACTAAGGTGTCTAACAGTTGCGGAATCGGTGGACGTACATTTTGTAATTAAAATACGACAGGGCCACTTACAAAAAAGTTATCTAGATATACATTTGCGTGCAAGTACCATGGGTGACGTTAATTCGAACTTTCAATAGTACAGTAATCAATAACACATCAGAACTTAATATCAATAGGGATGTCGAAATATTCAATCAATTCTCGTCCCCGCCCGCCATGAGCATCAAAACTGCATTAATATCTCGTGATATCAAGGTTGTTCAACCAGTACACAACAAGGAGTTACGAGTCCCATTTATACCGGCGCCATTTTGGGCGAGGCCGGGCAGGTCCAAGATATAGTCAAAATGTCTCCACCAACCATCGGCCAGACCAGAACCCCTTTCGGCCCTTTATGCTACAAGATGGTGTCTTCCATTCAGAAAATATTGTTGGCAGCATTTTGAAAGGAAAGATAAACAGCCGTTCTCCTAGTGAGTCTCACATTGTTACATTTAGGGAGAATGTTGAAGAGTAATATGTGGAAAATCTGAAGCCATTTTTCTAAAAACTCTCAATCAGCCTTGGATGGAAAAAAAAATCCTGAAGAATGTACAAACTGAAAACCAATTTTTGTCTGTATAGCATCAACAGCAACGCTTGAGTCAGCTTTGTGTCAAGCCGCCATTTTCATTCAATCAATAGTGTCCCCCTGCACACATTCAGGGACCTGGTCGTGTCTTCAGGTGAAACGGATTGTGGGACAGGAAGCAGAAAGGAAAAGGAAAAAAGTTCCGCCGGACCTCGGGAGCCGGCCGCCTATGTCATGGGCGATCTTTGGCCACACCAGGGCAATAGTGAAGCTGCAGCAGGTGCAAATAAGCTTCAGACAGTCTTACAAGCACTGCTCAGAACTCTCAACGATGGCACTCAACATCCAGGACTTGCCATCCGGATCTTGGCGCCTTGTGCTGGTTCCGACCTATTCACACATCGGTCCACTACTGACATCACCTCATAAGCCAACGGGGCACCCCACACCGACTTTCGGCGCAGCATTGTAGGATGGCCACACCAGTGCGGCAACTTGCTGGACACAACCTCGGTGCCATCCGGATCTCGGCGCGTTCGAGTCACTGTACCGCAAGAGTGACCGGAACTCAGCTGAACACGCCGTCTTTCGGCGCAGCATTGTAGGATGGCCACACCAGTGCGGCAATTTGCTGGACACAACCTCGGGCAATAGTGAAGCTGCAGCAGGTGCAAATAAGCTTCAGATAGTCTTACAAGCACTGCTCAGAACTCTCAACTATGGCACTCAACATCCAGGACTTGCCATTCGGATCTTGGCGCCTTGTGCTGGTTCCGACCTATTCACACATCGGTCCACTACTGACATCACCTCATAAGCCAACGGGGCACCCCACGCCGACTTTCGGCGCAGCATTGTAGGATGGCCACACCAGTGCGGCAACTTGCTGGACACAACCTCGGTGCCATCCGGATCTCGGCGCGTTCGAGTCACTGTAACGCAAGAGTGACCGAAACTCAGCTGGACACGCCGTCTTTCGGCGCAGCATTGTAGGATGGCCACACCAGTACGGCAATTTGCTGGACACCACCTCGGTGCCATCCGGATCTCGGCGCGTTGTGCTGCCTTCGGCCTATTCGCACATCGGTCCGCTACTGACGCCGCCTCACGTGCCAACGGATTTTCTACGCTTTTTGTAGCCCTATGCCGCATAACAGGTCATGTGACTTCTTTATAAAACTTTTCATTGGTTCATTTTACTTTTGGTTTCCTAAAGATGGAAGGCTTGGTCATATGACCTAAAAATAACACTTTTCATTGGTTTAGAACATTTTTTTTTCCCAAACGATGAAAGCCCCACCTTGTTTCTGGATGATTCAGACTGAAGCTGGCGTCAGCATGAGAGCACCACCATCTCGTGGCTCCGTCGTGGTCATTCCGCGAGCCATCATGGCAGCCGCTCCCCACCGGAAGCCTGCAGGAGTCGAGGGCCCCCAAGACTTTTGTAGAATCTTCACGGCTGAGGGGACGCTTTCGAGAATGGAGCCCAAGCCCTAGCAGGCAAGCGTCCGAGTTCCAAGGTGTCCCAGGGCCATTTTAGTGGACCAGGCCCAAAACCGAAGAGCCGGCCGCCATTGTAAGAGTCCTGTGGCAGCCGCCTATCGCTGCACTGCAAGAGTGGGAGCAACTCAACTACATGGTGAGCGAGACGCTGTAGCCGCAAGAGCGGGCGCAACTCAGCTGGATGGCCGCCACCTGGGGAGGCCCGTTCACGCCGCCTCCCCCACGCCCCCCCCGGGCCGCCCCATGCCAATTTTCGGAGCAGCATTGTAGGATACCAAAACCAGTGCGGCAGTTTACTGGACATCACCTGGGTGCCATCCACATCTCAGCGCGTTCTGCTGCCTTGGGACTATTCGCACAACAGACCGCTACTGACGAGGCCTCCCCCCGCACCACCCGGGACGCCCCACGCTGTTTTTCTGAGCTGCATTGTAGGATCCCAAAAACCAGTGCGGCACCCAGGCGACATCACCTGGGTGCCGTCCAGAACTCAGCACGTTGTGCTGCCTTGGGACTATTCGCACAAAAGACAGCTTCTGACCATTGTTGCTTTTTTTTGTCAAAAATGTTTAAATGTTTGTTACAGTTTTTGTTCCGTTCGTTATATTTAAAAGTTAATAAAGTTTTATAATCCTACTTTGTTGGAGTGCTATATATTTTTAAAAAATCGGGTGAATGGGGCCTTGAATCGGGTTATTGTCATGTGTGGGCTTTGCAAGTGTACTGCTACAGGATCGGACATTTCAAACTCAAATGCACGTTCTTTTTCTTACCTTTCCGAAGCATGGAGCGCAATAGCAGGCAGAGAAAGGGTGATGCAAGTGTTGAACACTGCCTGGCCTGGCAAGTTGCTGGCAGTGCCCCCCCCCCCCGCCCGCTCCTGAAAGAGGACACACACACACCGCCGCCCCGAGTACTTCACAGATCTTTAAAAGACCATGCGCTTGTTCATGAGGCTTAAATGGTTTATCACCCCTTCTAGAACCCCTGCATCGACCCTCTGACGTTTCCTGGAAGAATTACCACGTAACACAATACCAAGCCTTGTCAGCTGAAACCCCCGAGGAATCGTGGGGCATATTATCAAGGGGGTTTATCTCCGCTTTTTTGGCTTTAAAAGCCAAGAAAGCGGAGATAAAATTATCTCCCTATTACCAAGCTGTCGCTAACACCAGTTAGTGACAGCTAAAAGGAGATAGCGACCATCTTGGGCCCCGCTTTGCATGTCAGTGATATTTATCACTAATGACATGCAAAGTGGGCGTGCCAAGATGTTAGCGACTGGAAACAGTCCCTAACATCGCTATCTCCTATTACCAACTTTTGGAGATATTCGCGCTAAGCGCGAATATCTCAAAAAGCTAACACCTGCCCTGAGCAGTTCTTAGCCATGTTATCCAATGGGAGGTGGATAACATGGCTAAGAGCATTTGCTCGATAATGCATGAATATCGCTGACTTTTCAGCGATATTCATGCATTGCGGCCATTTTTTATCGCATTTGCGATAAACCTTGCTAATAGCAAGGTTTATCTGCGATAAAAATCGCCGATGTGCGGCGATAATTTTTGTCTCTAAACAAGTTAGAGACAAAAATTATCGCTAGTTGTTGGTAATATGCCCCCGGGTTTTTGCTTGCAGAAATCGGGAGGCGGGAGACTAGCACTGAAATCAGTAGTCTCACGCCTGAATCGGGAGGGTTGGCATGTCTGGATTCTCTACAGCTGGGGCCATAAACTACATCCGCAGGGCTAGGTGATAGCCTGGGACCGGCCTGGCATCTAAAATGGCTGCCGTGCACGACAAAATTGTGGCATTGGAAAAAAGGCAAGATGGCGCAGACAATGTTTATCAATAAGGATTCATTTATAACAAAATATTTTATCGCACTGACAAATTGGCGGTCAACACTTCCTGATTTCCATCGAATCGAACGTTAACAGACGTCACGCAGCAAAAAAAAAAAAAAGCTCACGCACAGCCGCTGGAAGACATGTATCAACATATATGAGCCTCCTCAGCCACCCTCAGAAAACATAAGGGATTAGGATACGTCTCCCGCACCCCCTTATACCTAGTAATTTAATTAAAACGAAGCACAAAATGGCGAATTCCCGTTTCGCTACCAGTTCGCGGCCCAGTTCGCGGCCCGTGAAGCGCTTCTACCGTGAATTTTTTTTTTTTTTATTTTCCCCACGGGACCCTTTAATAACCCCAACAACATTTCTAGGGGGTCAAGAGGGGTATACCTTGCCCCCTTTCATTAAATTCCCCCTTCGTTTTTCACCTCTTCTTCTCTCTCGATCCTACCGAGAGATAAGATGGCGGCCGCTCAGGACTGTTTAGAATGTTGACAGACACCGGGGAGCCAATCAGCTTCGCATCGCAAAGTTCCGTTTCGAGAAAAGTAAGCGGACCGGAGCGCAGCCCGGAGCGCTGTTACAGATATATATCTTGTTTTGAACGTTAATTTCTCAAAATCCACTGGAGCACATATATTGAGACCTAGCAAAGCCACATCGGGCTAACAGTCCCTACAATTTTGCCAAGTTTCGTGCAAATCCATTCAGCCGTTCGAGCTAAAAGTGAGGCCAAAGGCCCTATGGAAATTAACATGGGAAAAACGCGTTTTGGGACCCCCCTTTTTTCTCGGCCCCCCTTGACGAAACCCCCCCAAATTTTCAGGGGCTGCTCAGAAACAAAATGTGCCATTTTCCTGAAAATTTCAGCCGATTCCGTCCACAAACGCCAAAGTTATTAGACATAGAATTTTCAAAAATCCCATAGAGAAAAAATCCTAACTATAAATACCTACTGGCGACCGCCAGTAGGTAATATATATATATATATATATATATATATATATATATATATATATATATATATATATATATTACCTACTGGCGATAGCCAGTAGGTATATATAGTTAGGATTTTTTTCCTATGGGATTTTTGAAAATTCTATGTCGAATAACTTTGGCTTATGAGGACAGAATTGGCTGAAATTTTCAGGAAAATGGAACATTTTGTTTCTGAGCAGCCCCTGAAAATTTGGGGGGTTTTCGTCAAGGGGGGGCCGAGAAAAAAGGGGGGTCCCAAAACGTGTTTTTCCCATGCAATTTTCCATAGGGCGGTTGGCCTCACTTTTAGCCTGAACGGCTGAATGGATTTACACCAAACTTGGCAAAATTGTAGGGACTGGTAGCCCGATGTGCCTTTGCTATGTCTCAAGATATAGGCTCCAGTGGTTTTTACGAAAATTTACTTTGAAAAATATAAATTGGGCTACATTGGGCTATATATATGTTGGAGCCCAAATGTAGCCCAATGTAGCCCAATGTAGCCCAATGTAGCCCAAAGATGGCCACCAGAGACAAAAAACCAAATGTAGCCCAAATATCAGCCAGATGTAGCCCAACTATAGCCCAATGACAGATTGTCCCAGAGTGTTCTAAAGAACAACTAGAGTGCTAACAGTCCTACTTATTACAAAGGTATGGCACACCTGAAGCCATCTTGATTGGAATAAAGTGGTAACTCTTAAAACATTTAATTTAAAAAGGAACAAAATGAGGGGGTTCATTTTGCCATAGAAAGTATGATTAGCGAATATATGACGAAATCCCGCATACCATCAGTCCGCAAAAAAAATCCCGCATGTACTATTAGGCCGCAAATTAAAATAACGAAAACTTTTAGAACGAATATGCCTTTAGCATACACTACACAACTAAACTACCCTAAACCCTAAAACACTACCCCCAGCATGACCCTACACTACACAAACAGTACAACACTACCCTAAACCCTAAAACACTACCCCCAGCATGACCCTACACTACGCAAACACTACAACACTACCCAAAACCCTAAAACACTACACCCCAGCATGACCCTACACTACGCAAACACTACAACACTACCCTAAACCCTAAAACACTACCCCCAGCATGACCCTACACTACACAAACACTACAACACTACCCTAAACCCTAAAACACTACCCCCAGCATGACCCTACACTACACAAACACTACAACACTACCCTAAACCCTAAAACACTACCCCCAGCATGGCCCTACACTACACAAACACTACAACACTACCCTAAACCCTAAAACACTACCCCCAGCATGACCCTACACTACGCAAACACTACAACACTACCCAAAACCCTAAAACACTACACCCCAGCATGACCCTACACTACGCAAACACTACAACACTACCCTAAACCCTAAAACACTACCCCCAGCATGACCCTACACTACGCAAACACTACAACACTACCCTAAACCCTAAAACACTACCCCCAGCATGACCCTACACTACGCAAACACTACAACACTACCCAAAACCCTACAACACTACACCCCAGCATGACCCTACACTACGCAAACACTACAACACTACCCTAAACCCTAAAACACTACCCCCAGCATGACCCTACACTACGCAAACACTACAACACTACCCTAAACCCTAAAACACTACCCCCAGCATGACCCTACACTACGCAAACACTACAACACTACCCTAAACCCTAAAACACTACCCCCAGCATGACCCTACACTACGCAAACACTACAACACTACCCTAAACCCTAAAACACTACCCCCAGCATGACCCTACACTACGCAAACACTACAACACTACCCTAAAGCCTAAAACACTACCCTCAGCATGACCCTACACTACGCAAACACTACAACACTACCCAAAACCCTAAAACACTACCCCCCAGCATGACCCTACACTACGCAAACACTACAACACTACCCAAAACCCTAAAACACTACCCCCAGCATGACCCTACACTACGCAAACACTACAACACTACCCTAAATCCTAAAACACTACCCCCAGCATGACCCTACACTACGCAAACACTACAACACTACCCAAAACCCTAAAATACTACACCCCAGCATGACCCTACACTACGCAAACACTACAACACTACCCTAAACCCTAAAACACTACCCCCAGCATGACCCTACACTACGCAAACACTACAACACTACCCTAAACCCTAAAACACTACCCCCAGCATGACCCTACACTACGCAAACACTACAACACTACCCTAAACCCTAAAACACTACCCCCAGCATGATCCTACACTACGCAAACACTACAACACTACCCTAAACCCTAAAACACTACCCCCAGCATGACCCTACACTACGCAAACACTACAACACTACCCTAAACCCTAAAACACTACCCCCAGCATGACCCTACACTACGCAAACACTACAACACTACCCTAAACCCTAAAACACTACCCCCAGCATGACCCTACACTACGCAAACACTACAACACTACCCTAAACCCTAAAACACTACCCCCAGCATGACCCTACACTACGCAAACACTACAACACTACCCTAAACCCTAAAACACTACCCTCAGCATGACCCTACACTACGCAAACACTACAACACTACCCAAAACCCTAAAACACAACCCCCCAGCATGACCCTACACTACGCAAACACTACAACACTACCCTAAACCCTAAAACACTACCCCCAGCATGACCCTACACTACGCAAACACTACAACACTACCCTAAATCCTAAAACACTACCCCCAGCATGACCCTACACTACGCAAACACTACAACACTACCCAAAACCCTAAAACACTACACCCCAGCATGACCCTACACTACGCAAACACTACAACACTACCCTAAACCCTAAAACACTACCCCCAGCATGACCCTACACTACGCAAACACTACAACACAACCCTAAACCCTAAAACACTACCCCCAGCATGACCCTACACTACGCAAACACTACAACACAACCCTAAACCCTAAAACACTACCCCCAGCATGACCCTACACTACGCAAACACTACAACACTACCCTAAACCCTAAAACACTACCCCCAGCATGACCCTACACTACGCAAACACTACAACACAACCCTAAACCCTAAAACACTACCCCCAGCATGACCCTACACTACGCAAACACTACAACACAACCCTAAACCCTAAAACACTACCCCCAGCATGACCCTACACTACGCAAACACTACAACACTAACCTAAATCCTAAAACACTACCCCCAGCATGACCCTACACTACGCAAACACTACAACACTACCCAAAACCCTACAACACTACACCCCAGCATGACCCTACACTACGCAAACACTACAACACTACCCTAAACCCTAAAACACTACCCCCAGCATGACCCTACACTACGCAAACACTACAACACTACCCAAAACCCTAAAACACTACACCCCAGCATGACCCTACACTACGCAAACACTACAACACTACCCTAAACCCTAAAACACTACCCCCAGCATGACCCTACACTACGCAAACACTACAACACTACCCTAAACCCTAAAACACTACCCCCAGCATGACCCTACACTACGCAAACACTACAACACTACCCTAAACCCTAAAACACTACCCCCAGCATGACCCTACACTACGCAAACACTACAACACTACCCTAAACCCTAAAACACTACCCCCAGCATGACCCTACACTACGCAAACACTACAACACTACCCTAAACCCTAAAACACTACCCCCAGCATGACCCTACACTACGCAAACACTACAACACTACCCTAAACCCTAAAACACTACCCTCAGCATGACCCTACACTACGCAAACACTACAACACTACCCAAAACCCTAAAACACTACCCCCCAGCATGACCCTACACTACGCAAACACTACAACACTACCCAAAACCCTAAAACACAACCCCCAGCATGACCCTACACTACGCAAACACTACAACACTACCCTAAATCCTAAAACACTACCCCCAGCATGACCCTACACTACGCAAACACTACAACACTACCCAAAACCCTAAAACACTACACCCCAGCATGACCCTACACTACGCAAACACTACAACACTACCCTAAACCCTAAAACACTACCCCCAGCATGACCCTACACTACGCAAACACTACAACACTACCCTAAACCCTAAAACACTACCCCCAGCATGACCCTACACTACGCAAACACTACAACACTACCCTAAACCCTAAAACACTACCCTCAGCATGACCCTACACTACGCAAACACTACAACACTACCCAAAACCCTAAAACACTACCCCCAGCATGACCCTACACTACGCAAACACTACAACACTACCCAAAACCCTAAAACACTACCCCCCAGATTGACCCTACACTACGCAAACACTACAACACTACCCAAAACCCTAAAACACTACCCCCAGCATGACCCTACACTACGCAAACACTACAACACTACCCAAAACCCTAAAACACTACCCCCCAGATTGACCCTACACTACGCAAACACTACAACACTACCCAAAACCCTAAAACACTACCCCCAGCATGACCCTACACTACGCAAACACTACAACACTACCCAAAACCCTAAAACACTACACCCCAGCATGACCCTACACTACGCAAACACTACAACACTACCCTAAACCCTAAAACACTACCCCCAGCATGACCCTACACTACGCAAACACTACAACACTACCCAAAACCCTAAAACACTACCCCCAGCATGACCCTACACTACGCAAACACTACAACACTACCCAAAACCCTAAAACACTACCCCCAGCATGACCCTACACTACGCAAACACTACAACACTACCCAAAACCCTAAAACACTACCCCCAGCATGACCCTACACTACGCAAACACTACAACACTACCCAAAACCCTAAAACACTACACCCCAGCATGACCCTACACTACGCAAACACTACAACACTACCCAAAACCCTAAAACACTACCCCCAGCATGACCCTACACTACGCAAACACTACAACACTACCCAAAACCCTAAAACACTACACCCAGCATGACCCTACACTACGCAAACACTACAACACTACCCTAAACCCTAAAATACTACACCCCAGCATGACCCTACACTACGCAAACACTACAACACTACCCAAAACCCTAAAACACTACGCCCAGCATGACCCTACACTACGCAAACACTACAACACTACCCTAAACCCTAAAACACTAGCCCCAGCATGACCCTACACTACGCAAACACTACAACACAACCCTAAACCCTAAAACACTACCCCCAGCATGACCCTACACTACGCAAACACTACAACACTACCCTGAACCCTAAAACACTACCCCCAGCATGACCCTACACTACGCAAACACTACAACACAACCCTAAACCCTAAAACACTACCCCCAGCATGACCCTACACTAAACAACCACCACAACTCTACACTACACTAACACAACACTACACTACACAACACTACACTACACTACACAATCACTAACCCACGAAAAAATTAACACAAACCCACTTACCTCTCTCGTCATCGTGGTTTTCACAACGCAAATGCATTTACCATACATGCCTTTAAAACGTAATTCTTTGTAAAGGCATGCGCGATAAATGCACATGCGTTTTGAAAAAATGCGGGATAATGGTATGCGAGCTCAATGACCTTGCGGGATAATGGTATGCGGACTGAAAGTCTGCGGGATAAAAAATGCGGGAAAATGGCTGCAAACCATGATTAGCAGCAGACTTCCCTGGTGAGCACTAGCTTTACTACAGTGATCTAATGAGCAACTAGAGTGCTAACATTCAGAATTTATGGCAAATGTGTGACACATCTGAATGCCTTCTTGATAGAACCAAAGTAAACAAGCATTGAAAATGCAATAGATCTCGCCCTCGTTTAAGTTAAAGCCATTCTGTTTGTAATGAGGTGGCTTTTTAGCTTTGCTTTTATTAGTGTTTTTAAAACTTTCATGTAAATAACATGCATATGTATGCATATATGTATATGTATGCATGCATTTATATTTATATAGATATGCAGATTACATATGTTTATATATGTATATTACCTACTGGCGATAGCCAGTGGGTATATATAGTTAGGATTTTTTCTCTATGGGATTTCTGAAAATTCTATGTCTAATAACTTTGGCGTTTGTGGACGGAATTGGCTGAAATCTTCAGGAAAATGGCACATTTTTTTTCTGAGCAGCCCCTGAAAATTTGGTGGGGTTTCGTCAAGGGGGGGCCGAGAACAAAGGGGGGTCCCAAAACGCGTTTTTCCCATTCATTTTTCCATAGGGCGGTTGGACTCACTTTTAGCTCGAACGGCTGAATAGATTTACATGAAACTTGGCAAAATTGTAGATATGGTTTGCCCGACGTGCCTTTGCTATGTCTCAATATATGTGCTCCAGTGGATTTTGAGAAATTAACGTTTAAAAAAATATATATATCTGTGACAGCGCTCCGGTTAGCGCCCCGGTTCGCGTACCTGACGCGTAACGGAACTTCGCGAAGCGAATCTGATTGGCTCTCCGGTGTCTGTCAACATTCTAAACAAACCGGAGCGGCCGCCATCTTGTCTCTCGGTACGATCGAGAGACAAGATGTGGTGAAAAACGAAGGGGGAAATGAAGGAAAGGGGGCAAGGTAGACCACTCCTGACCCCCTAGGATTGATGAGGGGGATATTAAAGTGCCCCGCGGGGCAAAAAATTTTGCGATTTTACGCCGTAGAGGCGCGTCCCGGTACGCGAACCGGGCAGCTCACCGGGCAGCTAACCGGGCAGCTAACCGGCAGCGTAGCTGTCAACATTGTAAACAGTCCGGAGCGGCCGCCATCTTGTCTCTCGGTAGGTTCGAGAGACAAGATGTGGTGAAAAAAGAAGGGGGAAATGAAGGAAAGGGGGCAAGGTAAACCCCTCCTGACCCCCTAGGATTTATGAGGGGGATATTAAAGTCCCCCGCGATTTTTCGCGGTAGAGGCGCTTCCCGGTACGCGAACCGGGCAGCTAACCGGCAGCGTAACGGGAGTCCACCATCTTGTGTTTTTGGAGCGTCCGGTTCGCGTACCGGGTAGCGTCCCGGTAAGCGTAACAAGGGGAAAACCAAGAGAAACAGTAAAAAAAAAATTAAGGGAATAGATTTCCAGCAAACTTGGCAAAATTGTAGGGACTGTTTGTTTGATGTGCCTTTGCAAGGCCTCAAGATATGTGCACGTGTGGATTTTGTCTAATTAAGGTTAAAAAAAATATATATATCTGTAAGCGTGCTCCGGCACGCTTACGTTACGGGTTTTGTTTGCGCTGCAGAACCGATACGTCACGGTTATGCGACGCGTCATGAGGCGTCTCACGTGGCTACGTGATACGTCACGTAATAAAGAATATATTTTACAGCTATAGATATTAGCTTTTAAAAAACCAATGAAATTCACTGAAAAAACCATAGGTTATAGACCATATATAGTTAGGAATTTGCATTTACAAAACCTTGAAAATTCACTGAAAAAACCATAGGTTAGAGACCATATATAGTTAGCTGGACATTTTATTGACAAAAAACCAATGAAATTCCATATATAGTTAGTTGCACTAACTATATATCGCGCACCCGCAATCCACTGCTGATGATGTCACATATTACATCATTCATGACATGGTCAGTGACATCACTGATGACATCACTGATGACATCTCAAATGACATCACTGATGACATCACTGATGACATCTCAAATGACATCAGTGATGACATCATGACACACCAATACCAGTTACTACATACGCACTCACTGATTCCTACGTCTACACACACATTCACTCATTCACCCATACAATCACTCATACATACAGTCACTCATTATTACACTATCATATGCACTCATACACCTATGCAGACACTCACACACTGCCACTCATCCATGGAGTTACTCACACACCTAGTCAGTCCTGTAAAGAATCAATCACACTTCCATTTCCTCATCTATACAGTTAAACACAGAACACCATACTTCAGTGACATCACTGATGACATCACTGATGACATCTCAAATGACATCACTGATGACATCTCAAATGACATCACTGATGACATCATGACACACCAATACCAGTTACTACATACGCACTCACTGATTCCTACGTCTACACACACATTTACTCATTCACCCATACAATCACTCATACATACAGTCACTCATTATTACAACACTATCATATGCACTCATACACCTAGTCAGTCCTGTGAAGAATCAATCACACTTCGATTTCCTCATCTATACAGTTAAACACAGAACACCATACTTTTCACACATATACTAACACATACTTACTCTCTTATACAATCACTGATACAAGTACACATTGATATGCACAGAGTCACACACCTCCCAGCCAGCCACACACACACTCAGTCTTCCATACATCCACTCATTCTTCAATATGTAAAACATATTTAAACTTTACAAAAACACACAGACACTAGATGATGTCATCAGTGATGTCATTTGAGATGTCATCAGTGATGTCATCAGTGATGTCATTTGAGATGTCATCAGTGATGTCATCAGTGATGTCATTTGAGATGTCATCAGTGATGTCATTTGAGATGTCATCAGTGATGTCACTGACCATGTCATGAATGATGTAATATGTGACATCATCAGCAGTGGATTGCGGGTGCGCGATATATAGTTAGTGCAACTAACTATATATGGAATTTCATTGGTTTTTTGTCAATAAAATGTCCAGCTAACTATATATGGTCTCTAACCTATGGTTTTTTCAGTGAATTTTCAAGGTTTTGTAAATGCAAATTCCTAACTATATATGGTCTATAACCTATGGTTTTTTCAGTGAATATATATATATATATATATATTCAATGAAAAAACCATTGGTTATAGACCATATATAGTTAGGGATTAGCCTTTTCAAAACCTTATTTTACTCGCATAAAACCATTGAAATTCCATATATAGTTAGTTGCACTAACTATATATCGCGGACCCGCAATCCACTGCTAATGATGTCACATATTACAAAATTCATGACATGGTCAGTGACATCACTGATGACATCACTGATGACATCTCAAATGACATCACTGATGACAACACCCAGTGACTGTATGTTTCTGTAAAGTTAAAATATGTCTTACATATTGAAGAATGAGTGGATGTATAAGTGTCTGGATGAAGGATTTAGTAGGTGCATGACTGACTGTATGAGAGAATGATTAAATGTGTCTCACTGAGTGCATGGGTTAGTGACTAAAGTGTCTTAATTTGGCAATCATTATATATGTTGTTCTGTAAACTGCTGCATGTGTAAATCAGTAGCTATATGAGTAACTATATGGGTTATTGAATGGTTGCCCAAGTATTTGTATGGGAGACTGAGTATGTGTGTGGGTGGCTGGGAGGTGTATGCCTCTGTGCATAGATGTGTGAACAGTTAATTCCCTAGGTGTATGGGTTCAAAAGTGCATGTAGAAACAGCTGTATGGACAGTTGACTGTGTGCATGAGTGTATTGGTTAGTGAATGGATATCTCAGTGCTACATGTCAAAGTAAGTACATATGTAAAACACAGTCCATGTGAGAATTGACATATATAAATAACTGAACATAAGAGCCACTTAATGTGAGAGTGGCTGTATGGATCATTGTGAACTTGTATCAGGGATTGTATAAGAGAGTAAATATGTGTTAGTATATGTTTGAATAAGTAAGGTGTGTATAACTGTATAGTTGAGGAAATGGAGGTGTGATTGATTCTTTGCATGACTGACTAGGTGTGTGAGTAACTCCATGGATGTGTGACAGTCTGTGAGTGTCTGTTTACACTGAGTGTATCTAAGGTTATATTACAGTCTGAAGATGTTCATTGTATTATCACATAAATGATATCATCAGTGATGTGATCAATAATGTCAAATGAGATGTCAGTGATGTCATCAGTGATGTCATTTGAGATGTCATCAGTGATGTCATTTGAGATGTCATCAGTGATGTCATCAGTGATGTCACTGACCATGTCATGAATGATGTAATATGTGACATCATTAGCAGTGGATTGCGGGTCCGCGATATATAGTTAGTGCAACTAACTATATATGGAATTTCAATGGTTTTATGCGAGTAAAATAAGGTTTTGAAAAGGCTAATCCCTAACTATATATGGTCTATAACCAATGGTTTTTTCATTGAATTTTCAAGGTTTTGTAAATGCAAATTCCTAACTATATATGGACTATAACCTATGTTTTTTTCTGTGAATTTCAATGGTTTTTTAATAGCAAATATCAAAAGCTGTCAAATGTCAAGTACGTGATAGGTAAAAACGTTTTCGTGTTTATGCACGCTGATGTGCTTTGAACGCTGCCCCCCCCTCCCCTCTTTACTCTTAGTAGTACTCTCTCTTTGCAGATAGTGAAGGGTAGTTAACGCAGACCTTTAACCCCGTTGTAATCCATCGTGCCTGCTTGTCTCTCCATTTGATTGATTGTTATCGAAGCATTTACTGTTTTAGAATTGGTTCTCTTTGGTTCATTCTCTATTTACAAACAAGCACAAAGTCGCAATACTCTGTTTAGTCTTTGCAGATACTGAAAAATCGTGTAAAAAAATAAAAGTAATCGAGCAAAATCAGTAGGCCACTAATTGGATCTCTTTTTGACGTCGCTAAAATAGAAACATTAGGAACAACCCTTCATGAGAAATACGAAAATAGTGAGATGAATTGAGCTCCACACCATGAGGGCTGCAAGACAGCTCGGCTCCGTCACCCACCCCGCCCAAAATAACAACAAACCCTATGCAAATGTTAAAAATATATACAACACACCAGCAAAGTAACAGGGAAAAACATTTTATTAAATAACTATTTACATAACTATTTTATACTTTTTGTTGCCCGATCCGGCTAGCTCAATCGATCGAGCATGAAACTCATGCACTCTGATAGCAAGCGTTGCTGCTGATGCTATGCAGACCAAAACTGGTTTTCAGTTTGTACATTTTTCTAGATTTTTCCATCCGAGGTTGGTTGAGTTTGTAGACCGATGGCTTCAGATTTTCCACATACGGTGTGGTGGCGCGGACTGGGAGGGGGCGCTTCGCTCCTGCCCCCTCCCCAAGTAAGATTTTCATACGTGAAAGTACGTTAATGGTTTTGGTCCCTGAGTTGCTTCGATGTCACTGCCATTCTCAAATGGCATAAGTTCTGGATGTTGGGTGCCATAGTTCAGAGTTCTGAGCAGCGCTTGTAACACTGTCTGAAGCTGATTTCCACCTACTGCAGCTTCACTATTCTCAAAGTAAGTGAGAATCGTTTGTGGACCTGACTGCATTTGAAACAATGTGATATAGTACCTCCCTAAACCGCTTGACGGAGGCCCCCGAGGGGCGGTGTGATGGCACGGACTCGGAGAAGACGCTTGGCTCCGACCCCCTCCCCAAGTCTTATAGCACTGGTGTAGCCTGAGATCGCCCCCGACATAGGCGGCCGGCTCCCGGGGTCCGGCGGAACTTTTTGCCTTTTGATGACTCTTCTATTCTGGACCTTGTCCCACAATCCGTTTGACCTGAAGACACGCTGTACTGGGGCGCCCCTTTACTGTTTCAGTTGCCATTCCGCCCGCTTTTGCTACACTGTGCCTCGTCCTCCATTCAGCTGTTTATCACCCGCTCTTGCGACTACAGCGTCTCGCTCACCATGTAGTTGAGTTGCTCCCGCTCTTGCGATGCAACGATAAGCGGCTGCCACAGGACTCTCAAAATGGCGGCCGGCTCTTCAGATTTGGGCGTGGTCCACTAAAATGGCCCTGGGACACCTTGGAACTCGGACGCTTCCCTGATAGGGCTTGGGTCCCAATTTCGAAAGCGTCCCCTCAGCCGTGAAGATTCTACAAAAGTCTTGGGGGCCCCCGACTCCCACAGGCTTCTGGTGGGGAGCGGCTGCCATGTTTGCTCGTGGAATGGCCACGACGGAGCTACGAGATGGTGGTGCTCTCATGCTGACGCCAGCTTTAGTCTGAAACATCCAGAAACACTGTAGACTACCAATTCGATCAGTTCTGGTAGCGCCCCAACATGACCCGGTAGAAAAGAACTTGCCCTCCCCTCTTTGACTGATGGCTCTTGTTGCCTGTCCCCTCTGTTGTCATTTAACAGAACTTTTTGGACTGCTGAAAGGGGTTGTGTTCCGAACGCTGGTTGGTGGAGACATTTTGACTATATTCTTGACCTACATTGTCGCGTAATGCGTTATATGACACGCCGCGTTAGCGCACCTGGAAGTGATCCGGGGCGGGGCGCGGCGCGCAGCGCGTAACGTAAGCATAACAGGTCATGTGACTTGTTAATAAAACTTTTCATTGGTTCATTTTACTTTTGTTATTTTAATGATGAAAAGCTTGGTCATATGACCTAAAAATTACGCTTTTTATTGGTTTCGAACATTATTTTTTTTTAAACATATATGTTGTAATGTTCCAGGCTAATGTACTTTCCTGGAAAATTTACAACTGTCCTGCAAGTAAAATATATTCCTTTTTCGAGAAAAAGGGCGTTTCTTCGTCCCATGACGGGGCCGTTGAGTAAAAGAGGCTCGGCCTGCTGTCTTACTCGCCGATACGCCTGATTATCAGATTCTTATCGATCACTTTATGTTGCAGGAGTGGAAAACACAACTGCCCTTGACCATTTATCTTTACTGCGTTCCTACGTATTATACCTTTTATCCGTCATGTAATTGGACTGCTTTATTTCACTTGCCTTTTACTGATTCGAAAACAGTGACTAAAAGTAAAAACTTTACCAATGTAAATACTACTACCATGTTTTGTTTTAAAAACCTTTATTGTGAAAATGTCAGTATACAAATACGGGCCTATAACCACGTGGGCCGGCCACGGAGCAAACTGGAAACGTATATGATGAGGAGACATTTACACTGTAGAGGAACGTAACGAGCGGGCCATTAGGTTGCAAGAACTAAGGTGTCTAACAGTTGCGGAATCGGTGGACGTACATTTTGTAATTAAAAAACGACAAGGCCACTTACAAAAAAATCATCTAGATATACATTTGCGGGCAAGTACCATGGGTGACGTTAATTCGAACTTTCAATAGTACGGTAATCAATAACACATCAGAACTTAATATCAATAGGGATGTCGAAATATTCAATCAATTCTCGTCCCCGCCCGCCATGACCATCAACACTACATTCATATCTCGTGATATCAAGGTTGTTCAACCAGTACACAACAAGGAGTTACGAGTCCCATTTATACCAGCGCCATTTTGGGCGAGGCCGGGCAGGTCCAAGATATAGTCAAAATGTCTCCACCAACCATCGGCCAGACCAGAACCCCTTTTGGACCTTTATGCTACAAGATGGTGTCTTCCATTTAGAAAATATTGTTGGCAGCATTTTGAAAGGAAAGATAAACAGCCGTTCTCCTAGTGAGTCTCACATTGTTACATTTAGGAAGAATGTTGAAGAGTAGTATGTTGAAAATCTGAAGCCATTGTTCTACAAACTCTCAACCAGCCTTGGATGGAAAAAAAAATCCTGAAGAATGTACAAACTGAAAACCAATTTTTGTCTGTATAGCATCAACAGCAACGCTTGAGTCAGCTTTGTGTGAAGCCGCCATTTTGATTCAATCAATAGCGTCCCCCTGCACACATTCAGGGACCTGGTCGTGTTTTCAGGTCAAACAGATTGTGGGACAAGATGCAGAATGGAAAAGGGAAAAAGTTCCGCCGGACCCCGGGAGCCGGCCGCCTATGTCATGGGCGATCTTTGGCCACACCAGGACAATAGTGAAGCTGCAGCAGGTGCAAATAAGCTTCAGACAGTGTTACAAACACTGCTCAGAACTCTCAACGATGGCACTCAACATCCAGGACTTGCCATCCGGATCTTGGCGCCTTGTGCTGGTTCCGACCTATTCACACATCGGTCCACTACTGACATCACCTCATAAGCCAACGGGGCACCCCACACCGACTTTCGGCGCAGCATTGTAGGATGGCCACACCAGTGCGGCAACTTGCTGGACACAACCTCGGTGCCATCCAGATCTCGGCGCGTTCGAGTCACTGTACCGCAAGAGTGACCGGAACTCAGCTGGACACGCCGTCTTTCGGCGCAGCATTGTAGGATGGCCACACCAGTGCGGCAATTTGCTGGACACCACCTCGGGCAATAGTGAAGCTGCAGCAGGTGCAAATAAGCTTCAGATAGTCTTACAAGCACTGCTCAGAACTCTCAACTATGGCACTCAACATCCAGGACTTGCCATCCGGATCTTGGCGCCTTGTGCTGGTTCCGACCTATTCACACATCGGTCCACTACTGACATCACCTCATAAGCCAACGGGGCACCCCACGCCGACTTTCGGCGCAGCATTGTAGGATGGCCACACCAGTGCGGCAACTTGCTGGACACCACCTCGGTGCCATCCGGATCTCGGCGCGCTGTGATGCCTTCGGCCTACTGTAGCCGCAAGTGCGGACGCAACTCAGTTGGACGGCGAGTGAAAAGATAGGGGCGCCGCACTGCAGCCGAGGAGCCTCCATCTTGGGGGAGACGCACAGCCCCCACTGACTGACGCGACCTCACAGGCCAACGGGGCGCCCCACGCCGACTTTCGGCGCAGCATTGTAGGATAGCCACACCAGTGCAGCAACTTGCTGGACACCAACACGGTGCCATCCGGATCTCGGCGCGTTGTGCTGCCTTCGGCCTATTCGCACATCGGTCCGCTACTGACGCCGCCTCACGTGCCAACGGATTTTCTACGCTTTTTGTAGCCCTATGCCGCATAACAGGTCATGTGACTTGTTTATAAAACTTTTCATTGGTTCATTTTACTTTTGGTTTCCTAAAGATGGAAGGCTTGGTCATATGACCTAAAAATAACACTTTTCATTGGTTTAGAACATTTTTTTTCCCAAACGATGAAAGCCCCACCTTGTTTCTGGATGTTTCAGACTGAAGCTGGCGTCAGCATGAGAGCACCACCATCTCGTGGCTCCGTCGTGGTCATTCCACGAGCAATCATGGCAGCCGCTCCCAACCGGAAGCCTGCAGGAGTCGAGGGCCCCCAAGACTTTTGTAGAATCTTCACGGCTGAGGGGACGCTTTCGAGGATGGAGCCCAAGCCCTAGCAGGCAACCGTCCGAGTTCCAAGGTGTCCCAGGGCCATTTTAGTGGACCAGGCCCAAATCCGAAGAGCCGTCCGCCATTTTAAGAATCCAATGGCAGCCGCCTATCGCTGCACCGCAAGAGTGGGCGCAACTCAACTACATGGTGAGCGAGACGCTGTAGCCGCAAGAGCGGGCGATAAACAGCTGAATGGAGGACGAGGCACAGTGTAGCAAAAGCGGGCGGAATGGCAACTGAAACGGTAAAGGGGCGCCCCAGTACAGCAGACGAGCCTCCACCTGGGGACGCCCGTTCACGCCGCCTCCCCCACGCCCCCCCCCCGGGGCGCCCCACGCCGTTTTTCGGAGCAGCATTGTAGGATACCAAAACCAGTGCGGCAAGTTACTGGACATCACCTGGGTGCCATCCACATCTCAGCGCGTTCTGCTGCCTTGGGACTATTCGCACAACAGACCGCTACTGACGAGGCCTCCCCGCGCACCACCCGGGACGCCCCACGCCGTTTTTCGGAGCTGCATTGTAGGAAACCAAAAACCAGTGCGGCACCCAGGTAACATCACCTGGGTGCCGTCCAGAACTCAGCACGTTGTGCTGCCTTGGGACTATTCGCACAAAAGACAGCTACTGACCATTGTTGCTTCTTTTTGCCAAAAAATGTTTAAATGTATTTACAGTTTTTGTTGCGTTCGATATATTTATAAAGGTAATAAAGTTTTATAATCCTACTTTGTTGGAGTACTATATATTTTTAAAAAATCGGGTGAATGGGGCCTTGAATCGGGTTATTGTCATGTATGGGGTAGTGAATAGGGTGAAAGGGAGGTGTCGGGCGGGCACAGGGTGTGATTCTCAGGGAAGAGCAGCGCAGATGGGGGGAAGTTTATGGCCCATGCATGAGAGAGAGAGCGGGGGTGACCAGTGCGTGGGGGAGATGCTTGCGAGGGTGGGGAGCCGTGCTGAGGATCGGCGGCGTGCAGACAGTGGGTCTGGTCAAGGCATCTAAAATGGCTGCCGTGCACGACAAAATTGTGGGATTGGAAAAAAGGCAAGATGGCGCAGACAATGTTTATCAATAAGGATTCATTTATAACAAAATATTTTATCGCAGTGACAAATTGGCGGTCAACACTTCCTGATTTCCATCGAATCGAACGTTAACAGACGTCACGCAGCAACAAAAAAAAACGCTCACGCACAGCCGCTGGAAGACATGTATCAACATATATGAGCCTCCTCAGCCACCCTCAGAAAACATAAGGGATCAGGATACGTCTCCCGCACCCCCTTATACCTAGTAATTTAATTAAAACGAAACACAAAATGGCGAATTCCCGTTTCGCTACCAGTTTGCGGCCCAGTTCGCGGCCTGAGAAGCGCTTCTACCGTGAAAAATCTATTTTTTTTTATTTTCCCCACGGGACCCTTTAATAACCCCAACATCATTCCTAGGGGGTCAAGAGGGGTCTACCTTGCCTCCTTTCATTAAATTCCCCCTTCGTTTTTCACCTCTTCTTCTCTCTCGATCCTACCGAGAGACAAGATGGCGGCCGCACAGCCGCTGGAAGACATATATCAACATATATGAGCCTCCTCAGCCACCCTCAGAAAACATAAGGGATCAGGATACGTCTCCCGCACCCCCTTATACCTAGTAATTTAATTAAAACGAAACACAAAATGGCGAATTCCCGTTTTGCTACCAGTTTGCGGACCAGTTCGCGGCCCGAGAAGCGCTTCTACCGTGAAAAATCAATTTTTTTTTATTTTCCCCACGGGACCCTTTAATAACTCCAACATCATTCCTAGGGGGTCAAGAGGGGTCTACCTTGCCCCCTTTCATTAAATTCCCTCTTCGTTTTTCTCCTCCTCTTGTCTCTCGATCCTACCGAGAGACAAGATGGCGGCCGCACCGGACTGTTTAGAATGTTGACAGACACCGGAGAGCCAATCAGCTTCGCTACGCAAAGCTCCGTTACGCGAAAAGTAAGCGGACCGGAGCGCAGCCCGGAGCGCTGTTACAGATATATATCTTGTTTTGAACGTTAATTTTCTCAAAATCCACTGGAGCACATATATTGAGACCTAGCAAAGGCACATCGGGCTAACAGTCCCTACAATTTTGCCAAGTTTCGTGCAAATCCATTCAGCCGTTCGAGCTAAAAGTGAGGCCAACCGCCCTATGGAAATTAACATGGGGAAAACGCGTTTTGGGACCCCCCTTTTTTCTTGGCCCCCCCTTGACGAAACCCCCCCAAATTTTAAAGGGCTGCTCAGAAACAAAATGTGCCATTTTCCTGAACATTTCAGCCGATTCCGTTCTCAAACGCCAAAGTTATTAGACATAGAATTTTCAAAAGTTCCATAGAGAAAAAATCCTAACTATATATACCTACTGGCGACCGCCAGTAGGTAATATATATATATATATATATATATATATATATATATATATATATATATATATATATATATATATATTCACTGAAAAAACCATTGGTTATAGACCATATATAGTTAGGGATTAGCATTTACAAAACCTTAATTTACTCGCACAAAACCATAGAAATTCGCATATATAGTTAGTTGCAATAACTATATATCGCGCACCCGCAATCCATTGCTGATGATGTCACATATTACATCATTCATGACATGGTCAGTGACATCACTGATGACATCTCAAATGACATCACTGATGACATCTCAAATGACATCACTGATGACATCACTGATGACATCTAAAATGACATCACTGATGACATCACTGATGACATCTCATTTGACATTACTGATCACATCACTGATGATATCATTCATGTGATAATACGATGAACCTCTTTAGACTCTAATATAACCTTAGATACACTCAGTGTAAACAGACACTCACAGACTGTCACTCATCCATGGAGTTACTCACACACCTAGTCAGTCATGCAAAGAATCAATCACATCTCCATGTCCTCAACTATACAGTTATACACACCTTACTTATTCAAACATATACTAACACATATTTACTCTCTTATACAATCTCTGATACAAGTTCACAATGATCCATACAGCCACTCACACATTCACTGGCTCTTATGCACAGTTATTTATATATGTCAACTCTCACATGTACTGTGTTTTACATATGTACTTACTTTGACATGTAGCACTGATATATCCATTCACTCACCAATACACTCATGCACACAGTCAACCGCCCATACAGCTGTTTCCACATGCACTTTTGAACCCATACATCTAGTGAATCAACTGCTCACACATCTATGCACAGAGTCATACACCTCCCAGCCACCCACACACACACTCAGTCTCCTATACAAATACTTGGGCAACCAACCAATAACCCATATAGTTACTCATATAGCTCCTGATCAACACATGCAGCAGTTTACAGAACAACAGACATAATGATGCACAAATTAAGACAGTTTAGTCACTAACCCATGCACTCAGTGAGACACATTTAATCACTCACTCATACAGTCAGTCATGCACCTACTAAATCTTTCATCCAGACACTTATACATCCACTCATTCTTCAATATGTAAGACATATTTTAACTTTACAGAAACATAAAGTCACTGGGTGTTGCCATCAGTGATGTCATCAGTGATGTCACTGACCATGTCATGAATGATGTAATATGTGACATCATCACCAGTGGATTGCGGGTGCGCGATATATAGTTATTGCAACTAACTATATATGCCAATTTCTATGGTTTTGTGCGAGTAAATTAAGGTTTTGTAAATGCTAATCCCTAACTATATATGGTCTATAACCAATGGTTTTTTCAGTGAATTTTCAAGGTTTTGTAAATGCTAATCCCTAACTATATATGGTCTATAACCTATGGTTTTTTCAGTGAATTTCAATGGTTTTTTTATTAGCAAATATCAAAAGCTGTAAAATGTATTCTTATTCTAATTCACAAATATATTTTATATATTTTTGTATTATATTTTTTTAATTCAATTTATATTGTAGTTTAAATTTTTTTTTCTTGTTTCGCTGCCGGTCCGCGAACCGGTAAACGTTCCGTTAGTGCAAGTACCGCGTTAGAAAGCCACATCGTGACGCGTCGCGTAATCCAGATTATTTTAAACCGCTCTAGCAGGCATCTGGTTTTGGTTTAATTTGTTATAGCAATAAGTACACATACGTTGCTCTGCTCCCAAATCAAAACAATTTTCTACCATCAAGTATGTGGCAAAATCCTTCCATTCACTATTGTTTTCCATATCACTTTTTGCATATAAATCCACTAACTTAGTCTGATTCTTATAATAAGTCCGTCGACAACACACACAAGTGAAATTAGGCCTCTCACATGTTTTCACCATAAACGTGGAAATTTCCTTGTGAAACGTATGTGTACTGAAAATCTGTACACTGTCTTCCACATTACCTTCTTCTAGTGGTTCAATATCAACATTGTTCTCTTTACCAGCAAAGTAACAGAACTCAATTTCTTGACAAATATTCTTCACATCTACATCAGAACCATGCAAAAGAGATCTGCTTAATTTTTTAAGCATAATTGCTGGACTCTTAGCATAATACAACATTCTAACTAATTTCCTCACTTTATTATGATGCACTGCTAGCATCCTGAAATGATGAAAAACACTCTGGCACACTCTCCTAGAAAGACAAGCCAGTGAATGACCACGCAAACCTGTCACTTGTCTCACTCTGCAAGGATCTAATTCTTGCAACAACTTTATTTTTTGTTTTAAACTTTTCTTATTAAATGTCCGTACAAATTCACAAAGCAAATTGATAGAATCCTGTCGCACACTGCAAATAGAACTACACTTCCAGGTGTACACTGGTCCCTTAGGACGTCTCCCTAAAACCTCATAACTTAACACCTCTTCTGCATCTGCAAACACAAGTATTTCTTTTTCAACCGGACGACCATCTTTTACCTCATATGCTCGACCACTGCTGTCAACTGCATGCACCAAATCATTGTCCTGAAAATAACTCTCCTCATTAAAAAATGCCTCACTATTTGAACTATGCATCCATTCTCCTAAGAAAACTTCACAAAAATTATTTCGATTAACTTCTCTCTTCCATCTACTATTTGATTTGAAAACATAGATTACCTTGTTTAGTTTCCTAATTCTATTAATTACCAAAATAAATAACTTTCGCTTAATTTCGAAAGCCTGATCAATAATTTTCTCTACATTTTTCTTTTTCTTATAAAATGCCACTTTCTGTTGCTTTCTTAAATTGTTTTAGCAAATTGACAATTACCCTGTTGCGGAACATTCGCCTACGAATGTCCCTGAATATATTTTCCCTTCTACTGCCATGCACAGAGTTATCTCCTGCTCTAGCAGAAACTTTTTTGACGGGCCTTTCCTTTCCATTTAAATTGGCTCTCTTTTCATGGATTAAAACTTGTTCTGTAGTTATACTTTTGTTTCGACAAATGTTTCTAAGGAATGATTTCGTTCTCTTACCCGGAGCTTTCTTCGTGCGTTGACGAGATTTTAATGTAGAGGACTGCTGCAAGCATTTAGTAATCTGCTGTCTTTGACGTTTCGTAGCCTTTCGGATTCTATCCTTAGACGGCATTGTCTAATTTCTAAATAATCTGCAGTTGAATCTGTGGTAAAATATAATAACAAATGTTATTAACCACTATTACCAAACAATAAATCAATAACAGTAAGAATTAGATTCAGCAATGCTATAAAAATAATTCAGTAAAATGTTTTTAATTTTACTGTGATAGTGATAGTATTACAGGGCTTTCATGCAAATGACTGCCCACCCTGCAACAAAAAGCCCACATGAAACTTTACGCACATTAAATTGTGTACTTACCTGCAATAATCCATATGCCAGTGTTTACGTCCCTCCACCCTGCCCCTCCCCCTCCCCGCCTGCCTGCCCCACCGTAACTCCCTCCACGACCCGCGGCTGCTATCTTGCAACATGGTGCATCTTTTAAATCTCTCCTGCATTATAAAAGTGACGCAACAGCAGCACAAAAGAGGCGCACAACCATCATAAATCTGCCCCTAAGACTTTAAGGGCCAGATGTAGGTCGCTCGGTAACGGCCGAAAAACGGTATTTTCTGCCGTTACCGACCAGTTTACAAAATTTGGCATGTAGGGGGCAATATATTACCGAATCGGTAAAATTACCGAATCGGTAATTTTACCGATTCGGTAAAATAAAACATCGGTAAATATACCGATTTGAAGCCACCCATATGTAGGTGAGACTCTTCAGAGTCCCAGGAGACTTTACGAATCGGTATTTTACCATCAAAACCAATTTGATGGTAAAATACCGATTCTGGTGTGCATGCATTTGATTTCAAAAAATGTTTTTAAACCTTTTATGTAAAACAATTATATACCTACATTCATGGAGAACTGACTTAAAATGCCCTTATACACATGAAAACGTTTTTTTAAGGTACTTGCACCTTTTTTTCAATAACTTTTAACATGGCTATGTAACTCAAACAATCAAAATCAAAATTTTTCAAGCACACATGGGGGCGTATTTACAAGGGCCTTGCACCACGGGGAAAGTGACTACAAATGACCAGACACACATGGGGACGTATTTACAAGGCCCTTGAACCAGGGGGAAGTGACTTGAAATGGCTAAGCACACATAGGAGAGTATTTACAATGCCCGTGCAACACTTATGCATCATTTTTTACATATACACCGTAGAGCAGCATGGGGCAATAACAACACAGATGCATCATACATCTGTTCCGCAAAAGCGACGCATTGCAGGAGTCACATCACAAGTAAATAAATTCTCATAATTTTTTAAAGCATGCCTTTTCCTTAAAAACGATTTTCTGATCATAATTTGAAAACACAGCACAGCTCCTATGTACATACACACCTTGTCAGTACTAATACTTTACATTATCTACAATTACAATTGATAAAAAAATGCAAAATCGTCTTTGAAAGCATAATGCAAACACTTGACGCAAAACATCATTTTAAATACACAGCTGGCTTTCTTATTTACGCAAAAAAGCATACTAGTCTTTATCTAAAATATAGAAATGATAACTCACCTTTACAAATTCTTTTTGAATTTCAAAACAGTCTCAGAAACACACCAATTTTTCTTTAGCAGAATTAAAGGTATGCACTCCAGAGGCTGGAACCAACAAAGGCACTGAAACGCTGATATTCATCACACATATCTCTCATGTCAGCCAATCAAAACTCTTCCCTCACTATTTTCAAATCAACACCCTTCCCCCCCTGCCCTTTCTGCCCTTTTTCCATAGCAACTACCGCCTGCCAGACCTCTCATGTTTACAAGTTCACACAACAATGTTTCAAATGAACTCTGAACTCTCAGTACACCTGCTAATCCACTGCAATGTTTCATAACAACATTTTTAAATAACCATTCAAATTACATCTTTCAAAGAACACATCCATGCACCCTAACTTTCTGTTTTCAGCAATGGAAATACACCAATCACTACTAATGAATCATTTGCACTCAAACTCCACAGTTTTTTTTCATTACAAACTTCACTATTTCAACTGCCATTTCATTCCCACACTTCATCTGACTGCAGCCAAAAACTCCTCTAGCCATGTTTTCAGTCTGGATTCTTGGACATAGCTACATCCACTGGGCTCACAGGTATGCTGATAACATAAATTTACACAACCTCAATTTACAAAATGTGGAAATCAAATGGATTGGCCGAAGAGGATTGAAATGTCACCAATTGATACCATTGGTGAAAACCTTTTTACATTTGCCAAACCCTGACCTCATAATAGTGCACTGTGGAGGAAATGATTTGGGCACTTTGACTGGGGTAGGTCTGGAAATGCTCCTAAAAGACACCTTTGAGCAATTGATGACACTTTTTCCTCAAACTGCCTTGGTATATTCCAATATATGCCAAAGACAAAAATGGAGGTGGTCCAATCAATTTTGTCCACAAATTGAGAAATCGAGGAAGCATGTAAATAAGTCTGTTTCAGCTTACATGAGAGACCATGGAATGGGTGCTATCTACAACAATAACTTGCGTTACTACATGCAAGATATCTACAGAGGAGATGGCGTGCATTTCTCAGATGAGGGGAACAGAGTTTTCATACTAAATTTAAGAATGTGTATTGGTTCCTACTTATAAGTACCTAGAACTTACACAGAACCCAAAAGCTCTTTTCAAAGCTACCTTAACTTTATTTACTCTTTTGAAATTTCAAATGTACCTTTTTTCACTAATTTTCACTTATGTTCGCTTCCCGGTTCGCTACCCAGTTCGCATACCGACAGCTCACCGCGCGAAAAATTCAATTTTTTTTCTCGACATACATGAGCCTCCTCAGCCACCCTCAGAAAACATAGGGGGTCAGGATACATCTAAAGTACCCCCTTCTACCCATTCTGAACATTATTTACCCTCCATCTTGTATCTCAATTCTACCGAAACACAAAATGGAGGACTCCCGTAACGCTGCAGGTTCGCGAAACGGGACACGCACTGACAAGCACTCACTCAAAAAAGGTGGGAAAGTAATTTACATAAAAACCACTGGAGACACTTTCACCAATTAAACATTAGCTCATACTACATACCAATCCCTACCATTTTCACAAATTTCATAGGAATTCCATTTAGCCATTTAGCATGTAGAACTCTCTAAAATCCCTGAGGTAAATTACTTCACAAAACATATCGGAAGTGTTGGAATTGACAACCATTTAAAATATTACTTTCAATTTCTACTATTATATCATGACATTTGGTTGGTTATGTACCTGAATATATATAAAGAAAGAGAGAGAAACACAGCCATTTTGACTACTACTTCTTGAAGTGCATATCCACTACATTTCAACTGATAACTTCGAGTTGTATTTAAAAGGTAAGATATTATTTTAAAAACTGAAGTATGTTCTGTACTGTAGGCTAATTAGGAAAACATTTTCTAATAGTTATATTCTATCACTCTGTAATAGTTATAGAATAAAATAGACTTCTCTGTTTTAGTTATGGATGGAGTTAGACTTGTCTTATATAATTCAGAATTGACTAAGAGTTTATTTGATAATTTTCTTCATATTTCTACTGCCAGTTTGATACCATACACTGCCCAACGAAAAAATCACTGTTTAAATAACCAAACTACCTGTCTGTACTTAAACCCAACAGTGCCCTATCTGTACTGATATATTTTTTAAAAATTCATTTTTTAGCATACAAAATGGAAGGACAACAGGAAAATAACTTGAAAATTGAAGCAGGAACAAAAAAAGAGTCAAAAATTGACCATGAATTCAATGACGATTCACGGAACAATGAACTTCTACAATGTGTGGAAGCAGTAGATTTCCTACTGGAAAATGAAAAAAAAATGATAATGATTTTTTAGAATTTCTTTTACATTTTGAAAAAAAATCAGAATAATAATTTTTTATTTCATAATTCAAAAATTGTTTGACACATTATTCATTTTTATATGTATATTGTAAACTAGTAGCAAATTGATTATAACGTGAAATCAGACTTTAAATATACTGTGCAACTTTTTTGTGTTACATACTAAGTTTGCTCATAGTTACTTCCTTTCTTCCACTATATTATCTCCAATGTGTATTTAACAACTCTTTATCATCTCCTGCCTCCATGTTGTTTCGGCTTTCCAGACAGACTATGGTATGAATTCCATATACCACAATACCTTCTGTAACAACATGCAAGATATCTACAAAGGAGACGGCGTTTATTGATTTTTAGACTCTGCATTGGTACCTACATGTTGTTCGTAAATAAAAATAAACAAAAAAAAACAACAAAACGAACAATCAATACACATACAATAAGTTGAAAGTCAATCATTCTTGTTTCCTTATAGTACGCTCTCCAGACCGCTTTCCGGTACGCGTACCGGGCGCACCCCGCGAAAAAAAAACGATTTTTATTCTTTTTATTTTTTGGCCCCGCGGGGCCCTTTTAAAGCCTCCACATCAAACATAAGGGGTCAGGGAGGATCTACTATGCCCCCTTATGGTCATTTGCCCCTTCGTTTTGGCCTCCTCTTGTCTCTCGATCCTACCGAGAGACAAGATGGCGGCCGCTACGGACTGTTTAGAATGTTGACAGACACCGGAGAGCCAATCAGCTTCGCTTCGCAAAGCTCCGTTACGCGAAAAGTACGCGAACTGGTGCGCTATCCGGGACGCTGTCACAGATATATCTGTTTTTTTAAACGTTAATTTCTCAAAATCCACTGGAGCACATATATTGAGACCCAGCAAAGGCACATCGGGCTAACAGTCCCTACAATTTTGCCAAGTTTCGTGCAAATCCATTCAGCCGTTCGAGCTAAAAGTGAGGCCAAACGCCCTATGGAAAAATGAATGGGAAAAACGCGTTTTGGGACCCCCCTTTTTTCTCGGCCCCCCCTTGACGAAACCCCCCCAAACTTTCAGGGGCTGCTCAGAAACAGAATGTGCCATTTTCCTGAAAATTTCAGCCGATTCCGTCCACAAACGCCAAAGTTATTAGACATAGAATTTTCAAAAGTTCCATAGAGAAAAAATCCTAACTATATATACCTACTGGCGACCGCCAGTAGGTATATATATATATATATATATATATATATATATATATATATATTGCACTGAAGCAAGTACGACCGCACCAGCAGAGTGCTTTTCAAAAGCCTTTAATAGTAGAAACCAGCTTTTTTCCGACAGATTAAAATGTCCCGACGCGTTTCAGAGGTCACAGGCTCCTTCTTCATAGGATTCTGCTTGTAACAAACTTCTGTGCTCGCGTCGGGACATTTTATTCTGTCCGAAAAAAACTGTTTTCTACTATTAAAGGCTTTTGAAAAGCACTCTGCTGGTGCGGTCGTCCTTGCTTCAAGCCAAACTTTGTGTGGATATAAATCGCGGCAGCCTGGCCGTGAAGGACGAACCACCATATGAACATTGTGGGGCCCAAGAGGTTGGAATCCCTCTGACCTTAGGCACAGCGGAGTAAATGAAATAAAGAAACCGGCGAGTGGTGTTCCGAAGCCCACTGGGGCATTGATTTCTTTTAAAAGATTGCTTTTTCGAACTGACACACTTGTGGATTATTGCTCAGTTGAAACTGACACACTGGTGGAATCCTTCCTTCGGTTGAAACTACAGGTACCAGCAGGCCAAGACATCACTCACCTGAGAGGCCCACGTGGGTTTGATTATCAAATCGGCATGCAGTTAAATGGCACCAGCGAGCACAGCAGTTTGTTACAAGCAGAATCCCATGAAGAAGGAGCCTGTGAGCTCTGAAACGCGTCGTTACATTTTAATCTGTCGGAAAAAAGCTGGTTTCTACTATTAAAGGCTTTTGAAAAGCACTCTGCTGGTGCGGTCGTCCTTGCTTCAGGGCAACTTTTATGTGGATATAAATCGCCGCAGCCTGGCCGTGAAGGACGAACCACCATATGAACATTGTGGGGCCCAAGAGGTTGGAATCCCTCTGATCTTAGGCACAGCGGAGTAAATGAAATAAAGAAACCGGCGAGTGGTGTTCCAAAGCCCACTGAGGCATTGATTTCTTTTAATAGACTGCTTTTTCGAACTGACACACTTGTGGATTATTGCTCGGTTGAAACCGACACACTGGTGGAATACTTCCTTCGGTTGAAACTACAGGTACCAGCAGGCCATGACATCACTCACCTGAGAGGCCCACGTGGGTTTGATTATCAAATCGGCATGCAGTTAAATGGCACCAGCGAGCACAGCAGTTTGTAACAAGCAGAATCCCATGAAGAAGGAGCCTGTGAACTCTGAAACGCGTCGGGACATTTTAATCTGTCGGAAAAAAGCTGGTTTCTACTATTAAAGGCTTTTGAAAAGCACTCTGCTGGTGCAGTCGTCCATGCTTCAGGGCAACTTTTGTGTGGATATAAATCGCGGCAGCCTGGCCGTGAAGGACGAACCACCATATGAACATTGTGGGGCCCAAGAGGTTGGAATCCCTCTGACCTTAGGCACAGCGGAGCAAATGAAATAAAGAAACCGGCGAGTGGTGTTCCGAAGCCCACTGGGGCATTGATTTCATTTAAAAGACTGCTTTTTCGAACTGACACACTTGTGGATTATTGCTCAGTTGAAACTGACACACTGGTGGAATCCTTCCTTCGGTTGAAACTACAGGTACCAGCAGGCCAAGACATCACTCACCTGAGAGGCCCACGTGGGTTTGATTATCATATCGGCATGCAGTTAAATGGCACCAGCGAGCACAGCAGTTTGTTACAAGCAGAATCCCATGAATAAGGAGCCTGGGAGCACTGATACGCGTCGGGACATTTTAATCTGTCGGAAAAAAGCTGGTTTCTACTATTAAAGGCTTTTGAAAAGCACTCTGCTGGTGCGGTCGTCCTTGCTTCAGGGCAACTTTTGTGTGGATATAAATCGCGGCAGCCTGGCCGTGAAGGAAGAACCACCATAAGAACATTGTGGGGCCCAAGAGGTGAACACGAACTACGGTTCGAAACGCGTAGGTGTTGTCACGTTTTGAATAATAAAACTGCAAATTGAAACCCAAGGCGAGTGCGGCGATTTTTTGGTTTTGAATATATATATATATATATATATATATATATATATATATATTGCACTGAAGCAAGTACGACCGCACCAGCAGAGTGCTTTTCAAAAGCCTTTAATAGTAGAAACCAGCTTTTTTCCGACAGATTAAAATGTCCCGACGCGTTTCAGAGGTCACAGGCTCCTTCTTCATAGGATTCTGCTTGTAACAAACTTCTGTGCTCGCGTCGGGACATTTTATTCTGTCCGAAAAAAACTGTTTTCTACTATTAAAGGCTTTTGAAAAGCACTCTGCTGGTGCGGTCGTCCTTGCTTCAAGCCAAACTTTGTGTGGATATAAATCGCGGCAGCCTGGCCGTGAAGGTCGAACCACCATATGAACATTGTGGGGCCCAAGAGGTTGGAATCCCTCTGACCTTAGGCACAGCGGAGTAAATGAAATAAAGAAACCGGCGAGTGGTGTTCCGAAGCCCACTGGGGCATTGATTTCTTTTAAAAGATTGCTTTTTCGAACTGACACACTTGTGGATTATTGCTCAGTTGAAACTGACACACTGGTGGAATCCTTCCTTCGGTTGAAACTACAGGTACCAGCAGGCCAAGACATCACTCACCTGAGAGGCCCACGTGGGTTTGATTATCAAATCGGCATGCAGTTAAATGGCACCAGCGAGCACAGCAGTTTGTTACAAGCAGAATCCCATGAAGAAGGAGCCTGTGAGCTCTGAAACGCGTCGTTACATTTTAATCTGTCGGAAAAAAGCTGGTTTCTACTATTAAAGGCTTTTGAAAAGCACTCTGCTGGTGCGGTCGTCCTTGCTTCAGGGCAACTTTTATGTGGATATAAATCGCCGCAGCCTGGCCGTGAAGGACGAACCACCATATGAACATTGTGGGGCCCAAGAGGTTGGAATCCCTCTGATCTTAGGCACAGCGGAGTAAATGAAATAAAGAAACCGGCGAGTGGTGTTCCAAAGCCCACTGAGGCATTGATTTCTTTTAATAGACTGCTTTTTCGAACTGACACACTTGTGGATTATTGCTCGGTTGAAACCGACACACTGGTGGAATACTTCCTTCGGTTGAAACTACAGGTACCAGCAGGCCATGACATCACTCACCTGAGAGGCCCACGTGGGTTTGATTATCAAATCGGCATGCAGTTAAATGGCACCAGCGAGCACAGCAGTTTGTAACAAGCAGAATCCCATGAAGAAGGAGCCTGTGAACTCTGAAACGCGTCGGGACATTTTAATCTGTCGGAAAAAAGCTGGTTTCTACTATTAAAGGCTTTTGAAAAGCACTCTGCTGGTGCAGTCGTCCATGCTTCAGGGCAACTTTTGTGTGGATATAAATCGCGGCAGCCTGGCCGTGAAGGACGAACCACCATATGAACATTGTGGGGCCCAAGAGGTTGGAATCCCTCTGACCTTAGGCACAGCGGAGCAAATGAAATAAAGAAACCGGCGAGTGGTGTTCCGAAGCCCACTGGGGCATTGATTTCATTTAAAAGACTGCTTTTTCGAACTGACACACTTGTGGATTATTGCTCAGTTGAAACTGACACACTGGTGGAATCCTTCCTTCGGTTGAAACTACAGGTACCAGCAGGCCAAGACATCACTCACCTGAGAGGCCCACGTGGGTTTGATTATCATATCGGCATGCAGTTAAATGGCACCAGCGAGCACAGCAGTTTGTTACAAGCAGAATCCCATGAATAAGGAGCCTGGGAGCTCTGATACGCGTCGGGACATTTTAATCTGTCGGAAAAAAGCTGGTTTCTACTATTAAAGGCTTTTGAAAAGCACTCTGCTGGTGCGGTCGTCCTTGCTTCAGGGCAACTTTTGTGTGGATATAAATCGCGGCAGCCTGGCCGTGAAGGAAGAACCACCATAAGAACATTGTGGGGCCCAAGAGGTTGGAATCCCTCTGACCTTAGGCACAGCGGAGTAAATGAAATAAAGAAACCGGCGAGTGGTGTTCCGAAGCCCACTGGGGCATTGATTTCTTTTAAAAGACTGCTATTTCGAACTGACACCCTTGTGGATTTTTGCTCAGTTGAAATGGACGCACTGGTGGAATACTTCCTTCGGTTGAAACTACAGGTACCAGCAGGTATTGACATCACTCACCTGAGAGGCCCACGTGGGTTTGATTATCAAATCGGCATGCAGTTAAATGGCACCAGCGAGCACAGCAGTTTGTTACAAGCAGAATCCCATGAAGAAGGAGCCTGTGAGCTCTGAAACGCGTCGGGACATTTTAATCAGTCGGAAAAATGCTGCTTTCTACTAATAAAGGCTTTTGAAAAGCACTCTGCTGGTGCGGTCGTCCTTGCTTCAGGGCAACTTTTGTGTGGATATAAATCGCGGCAGCCTGGCCGTGAAGGACGAACCACCATATGAACATTGTGGGGCCCAAGAGGTTGGAATCCCTCTGACCTTAGGCACAGCGGAGTAAATGAAATAAAGAAACCGGCGAGTGGTGTTCCGAAGCCCACTGGGGCATCAATTTCTTTTAAAAGACTGCTTTTTCGAACTGACACACTTGTGGATTATTGCTAGGTTGAAACCGACACACTGGTGGAATACTTCCTTCGGTTGAAACTACAGGTACCAGCAGGCCATGACATCACTCACCTGAGAGGCCCACGTGGGTTTGATTATCAAATCGGCATGCAGTTAAATGGCACCATCGAGCACAGCAGTTTGTTACAAGCAGAATCCCATGAAGAAGGAGCCTGTGAGCTCTGAAACGCGTCGGGACATTTTAATCTGTCGGAAAAAATCTGGTTTCTACTATTAAAGGCTGTTGAAAAGCACTCTGCTGGTGCGGTCGTCCTTGCTTCAGGGCAACTTTTGTGTGGATATATATATATATATATATATATATATATATATATATATATATATATATATATATATATATATATATATATATATATATATATATATATATATATATATATATATATATATATATATATATATATATATATATATATATATATATATATATATAATGTCCAAACCTGAATTTTTGGCGGTGCAAAGCAGGCACTGACTCTGTGGGGTCTCTTTCAGGAAAAAGTTTTATTTTTGCAAAAGATAAAGATTCGACGCGTTTCGGCGGCTATACCGCCTTGATCACAACAGTGAATGCTGGTGAGATAGGATCCTATATACAAACAAACAAGTTGCTGATTGGTTAGGGTGGTCGTGTTTTAGACACCATGGTAACCATTAGATTCATGGCTACCAAGCCGTTGCATCGTTTCTACACATCGATCTTTGTGTTTCACCAATATGTGAATAACCTAAAAAATTATATTAATTTTAACTAATACATGGCTTGTGTGACAATTAAAACACATTGTTATTTTCACACAACCCGTATCATCCGTGTTATTGGAAATCTTGTATATGTTTGGTGGCACCTGTACAAATCATGCATAAATACATGCTACAGTAGCATTATGGTACATGTATGATTGTGTAAGCTATAGATGATAGTTATTACATCGTATAGTTGTATATTGGCATAATGCCTTAACCAGTTCAAAAAGAGGGGAGGGAAAGGGGGGGGGGGGATACAGCCCAAGTGGGCAATATAAAGAACCAAAAGCACACATTGAGTACTAAGGTTAAATACATGTCATTGCATCACTGCATAATGCCTTATTTAGACAGTTCAAAAGAAATACAGCCCAAGTGAGCAATTTAGAGAACCGAAGTCAACATTAAGTGATAGGGTTAGTTCATGACAATGCATCCCTGTATACCTGTCCCATTCTTGTCATACATTGTTGCTATTTACATATACAACCGGGTCCACCAAATATTTTTCTTAATCTAAATTATAAGTGCAACAACCACCTATTTTTTCATTGTGATTAACATCTGCTTCTCTTAAAAAGCCTATGTTTGCAGCTCAGTATTTAGGCTATTGTCTCCAACTGTTACGAAGGGTGTGGGCTCGGGTCGGTTGGGGCAACTGAGTGACAGTTTTTTTTTTTGTTTTTGTTTTTTAAATTATTTTTCTTATAAATGTACACTAAGTGCTTCATCTGCGTTAAGGCCCTGAAAGGCCTTTGTATTTAGGAGGATGATGTAACGGGATTCGAGTCTCCTTAGGGCAAGTAATCTATTCCCCCCTCTTATACTCTTCTTTACGTGATCCACGACAAAGTATCTTATATTGTCGGCATCTCCCCCATGGTCTTTGTTGATGTGTCTGGCCACTGGATACGTGGGGTCATCATTACTAATTGCTCTGAGGTGTTGTAACACCCGCACATGGACAGGATGAATAGTACTGCCCACGTATTGTTTTTTACAGCTACACTGCAGGACGTAGACTGCATAGTCGGTCTTGCATGAGTAATTCTCATGAATTTCCAGTGGCTGTTTCCTGTGTGGCACATCTACTTTGGTCATGTTAAGGCCATATTGACACGCTTTGCACTTAAAAAAAACGTTGCTACTTTTTAGCCATGGTATGTTTTTCTTTTTCAAGGATGGAGTATTTACAAAAATCTCATCTTTCATGCTTTTCGCCTTTCTGAAAGTGACCTGAGGGACTTTGTTGCACATACTGCCAATCACTGGGTCATTACGTACTATTGGCCAGTGCCTATAGATGATCTTTCTTAGTTGTTTATGGTAGGCATTGTACCCTGTGATTAAGCGAGGGATGTTCATGCTTTGTTTGGACATTGGTGCATTGGGTACATGTTTGAACAGTAGATCTTTCCTATTCTTGGTGTCACTTTTTCTTGCTGCTATTTCAAGTGTTTGCTCAGTATACCCTCTGCTGGTCAGTCTGCTAAATAGATTAACCTTAGACTCTTCATATGTCTCTTCTGTGCTACAATTGCGTCGCATTCTTAAGCACTCTGCATATGGAATACTGTTAATCAAGCTTGCAGGGTGGAAACTGGAGGCATGGAGGATCGTGTTGCCTGATGTAGGTTTGCGATATGTCTTAGATTGAATCTTGCCGTCCAACACAAATAGTTCTAAATCTAAGAAATTAATCTTGCTTCTACTGGTGGAGCATGTGAATTTCAAATTCAGGCTGTTTTCATTCAGATGTTCAGCAAATTCTTTTGCACCCTCCTCACTGCCTTTCCATATAGCAAAAATATCGTCGATATAGCGACTATAATGTGCTATATTTTCAGACATTTCTGTAGTGTAGGTTCTTCATGAGTACTTGCTCCTCCCACCGGCCCATATGCAAATTAGCATAGCTGGGGGCGAAGCAAGTACCCATGGCTGTCCCCTGTATCTGCTTGTACAACAATTTGTCAAAGGTGAATATAATATTCATCAAACACCATTCAGTCATTTGTATCAACATTTGAGTTTGTGCAAACAAATCAATAGTTCTGCTGCTTAGATAGTGCTTGATTGCATTGAGGCCATCACGATGCCTTATACTCGTGTATAGGCTTTGCACATCTAGTGTTATAAATATGAAATCAGGCTGCCATTTTATGTCATAGATTTTTTTCAAAAAGTCTCCAGTGTCTTTCGTATAGGAAGGCAATGATTGCACAAAAGGTTGCAAATGGAAGTCAATGAATCGACTGGTACTTTCCAATAGGCCCCCAATAGCTGATATAATCGGGCTTCCAGGAGGACATGTTGCGTTATATATGTATATATATATATATATATATATATATATATATATATATATATATATATATATATATATATATATTAACTACTGGCGGTCGCCAGTAGGTATATATAGTTAGGATTTTTTCTCTATGGAACTTTTGAAAATTCTATGTCTAATAACTTTGGCGTTTGTGGACGGAATTGGCTGAAATTTTCAGGAAAATGGCACATTTTTTTTCTGAGCAGCCCCTCAAAATTTGGGGGGGTTTCGTCAAGGGGGGGCCGAGAAAAAAGGGGGTCCCAAAACGCGTTTTTCCCATTCATTTTTGCACGAAACTTGGCAAAATTGTAGAGACTGTTAGCCCGATGTGCCTTTGCTGGGTCTCAATATATGTGCTCCAGTGGATTTTGAGAAATTAACATTTTAAAAAACAGATATATCTGTGACAGCGTCCCGGATAGCGCTCCAGTTCGCGTACTTGTCGCGTAACGGAGCTTTGCGAAGCGAAGCTGATTGGCTCTCCGGTGTCTGTCAACATTCTAAACAGTCCGGTGCGGCCGCCATCTTGTCTCTCGGTAGGATCGAGAGACAAGAAGAGGAGAAAAACGAAGGGGGAATTTAATGAAAGGGGGCAAGGTAGACCCTTCTTGACCCCCTAGGAATGATGTTGGGGTTATTAAAGGGTCCCGTGGGGCAAATAAAAAAAATTGATTTTTTTGCGGTAGAAGCGTTTTCCGGTTCGCGAACCGGGTAGCGAATCGGGACGCGAAACGGGACTTCGCCATTTTGTGTTTCGTTTTCATTAAATTACAAGATGGAGGAAAAACAATGTGAGAAATGGGTATAAGGGGGTACGGGAGACGTATCCTGACTCCCTATGTTTTCTGAGGGTGGTTGAGGAGGCTCATATATGTTGATACTTGTCTTCCAGCGGCTGTGCGTGAGCGTTTTTTTGTGGTTTTTTTTGCTGCGTGACGTCTGTTAACGTTCGATTCGAAGGAAATCAGGAAGTGTTGACCGCCATTTTGACACTGCGAGTAAATATATTGTTAAAAATAATTGTTATAAATTAATCCATATTGATAAACATTGTCCTCGCCATCTTGCTTTTTTTCCAATGGCACACTTTTGTCGTGCACGGCAGGCATTTTAGATGCCTTGACCAGACCCACTCTCTGCACGCCGCCGATCGTGACGTCTGTTAACGTTCGATTCGAAGGAAATCAGGAAGTGTTGACCGCCATTTTGACACTGCGAGTAAATATATTGTTAAAAATAATTGTTATAAATTAATTCGTATTGATAAACATTGTCTGCGCCATCTTGCTTTTTTTCCAATGCCACACTTTTGTCGTGCACGGCAGCCATTTTAGATGCCTTGACCAGACCCACTCTCTGCACGCCGCCGATCCTCAGCATGGCTCCCCACCCGCGCAAGCATCTCTCCCATGCACTGGTCACCCATGCTCTCTCTCTCATGCATGGGCCATAAACCTCCTCCCATATGCGCTGCTCTTCCCTGAGAATCACACCCCGTGCTGAGGAAAATTCAGCCCAGATTACAACCGATGCCCAGGCTGCTGGCACAAGACGCCACTTAGTTCCCATCTTGAAATGTTACCAAATAAAGAGACGGGCGCTGGAAGCAGGAACACAAGAACAGAGTTTTATTTCTCATGAGGAGAGCCTGTCATTTCGGACACGCACATAGTGTCTTCAGGAGGTGCTCTAACAAGTTTCTCTGAGGTTTCGTCTTTTATACACATGTTTATGATGCACAAACATTCCTTATTGCAATAAAGATACTTCGAAGTAGGAAAAGCATGTTTGAAATCCCAGCTTCAGGCCTATTCCCATACCAGTCGCTCGGATGTCATCCCCCCCCTCCTGAATGTAACAAGAGATTGTGATCTCTCAGCCGGACATTCCTACAGGACACGAGGGCAGGAGGGGATGATCAGATCAAAGGTTGGGCAGGCGATAAGATCGAGCACTGATGGGCCTGCCTGCTCGTTATCCTTTGCTCCCTTGGTCCCTTGGTGTGTTCAAAGATCTGATCCCACTCCGCCCTCTCTTCCCTCGATTATCCAACAACACCACCTTTTTCCGTATGAATCTTGACTCAGAAAAGAAGAACAGCATTTAGATAGAGTAGGGTTTTGCCACGGAAGAAGAAAGACACGCAGGTGCCCAGCATAAGGCACCCCTGAGAAGATTAGTTAGGAGACAGGACTGTGATCTAACAGCAGAGGACTGATCGCACCCTGCAGCGCGTAAGGATGGATCCGAGCTGCACCTATAGCTCCACTGCCGGTGCTCAACAGTGCCAACGAAAGAAGACGGACTACTAGAGCCTACCAGTGATGGCTCGCTGCTAAAAAGACACTGTGATGAAAACCCCCTTTCTGAACTTTCTACTCGCCCCCTTGACTAATTGCTTGTATTGAACTGAATTCCTCCCTCAACCACTTTGTATTGCTTTCAAAATGTTTCATCGGTCACTCATGTATTTAGTTTTCCAAAAGTTTCATATAGCACTGACAAGACCCGAAGGTATCAGAGCACTTTTTACTGTACGTTGATGTCACCGGAGAGAAAGTCAGAACATGATTCTATAATGTGTCGGAACCTTTTCTTGATTGACCCCGACTAAGTATTATGCCGATCTCTAGGCTTGTATGTATAACCCAGCAAATGTAAACTCATATGTACTACATCTCGTCTATTGCATCTTGGTTGTATTATTCGGGGGGCCAAGCGAAGTCATATTTTGTCATCCTGTAATAACCCGTCAAGTTTCTGCTTCAGACTGCCCTCCCAAGCGCTGGGTTCAGAGAGAGACATAGTCATTGTTTGCTCGTCGTGTATAGGCACCATATTCAAACCCTTTTTCCCATCCCATCGGCCGTTAAGTCACCATTTTTCCGTACTTTAGTCGATGTTCCGAAGTGACCTGCAGAAAAGAGGGAAAAAGAAGGGGTGGGGGCAGCGTTTAAAATACATCAGCGCGCATAAACCCGAAAAGGCTTTTACTTACTACATACTCGGCCTATCTCCACGGGATGCAGTCCCTACCATCTCGGCGTTTAAGCCCAGGGGGGACCGGTAATGTGGGACAGATAATTATCGGAGGCCTGTGGATAGCATAGGTCGCCCAAGTGTGGCATTACGGATCGTGTGCAGGGGAGGGTCAAAACAAAGGGCAGTCGGTGTAAAGTGGGGGCGAGCTCGTGCTCTCCTTTGAGGAAGAGAGATAACCTACAGTGATATGGGGTCGTTTTCGTTCGTACTAGGGGACATTCCTTCGGGGTGGCTTAGGGGCATTTCAAACAACTTCCCTGATACAGGTAGCATATAAAGTAGAGGCTAAATACCAGGATCTTTATCGATTGCTTTATGTTGTACAAAAATGAAAAACGCATACAACAAACCTGGACCATTTATATTTGCAATGTTTCTGCGTACTATACTTTTTAACCCTTAACTAATCGAGCTGCTTCATTTCACCTGCTTTTTTTTTTTTTTTTATATCGGAAACAGTGGCCATTTATTCGAAACTTACCAATCTACGCGTTACAACTACGTTTGCTTTTTCAAAAACCTTTAATAAAAATGTTGGTGCACAAATACGGGCCTACAACCCCGTGGGCCGGCCACGGAGCAGGTTGGAACTGTAAATGGGGGGGGGGGGGGTATTTATTTGTGGAAAACATAACAGAGTCAGTGGTCGTTGATTTCATAGTAAAAAGTGCGACAAGTGCAACAAAATCATATTGATAATTCATTGTGAGCAAGTACCAAAAGTGTCGACAATTCGAACCTTCAATAAATACAGTAATCAATGATGCATTAGAACTTAATATCAATTCATTGTTCGAACGTGTAATCAGTACCCGTCCCATGTCAATTCATTGTTCGAACGTATAATCAATACCCATCCCGGATCAATTCATTGTCCGAACATATAATCAGTCTTATCCCATATCAATTCATGTGCTAAAAACTGCATACATATCTCATGATATCAAGGCTGAGCAATCGGGGCACAACAAGGAGTTGAGAGTTTCATTTGTACCGGCGCCATTTTGGGTGAGGTCAGGAAGGTCCAAGTATAGTCAAAATGTCTCCACCAACTCGTGGTTGGACCGGGACCTCTTTCGGCAGTCCAAACGTTTTCGTTGAAGGGTAGCAGAGGGGACTGGCGACATGAACCATCAGTCAAAGTGGGGTGGGAGGCAACAATCTCTCCTACCAGGTCATACTGGTGTCCCACCGGAACTGATCAAGTTGGTAGTCTTGCAGGATTTTGGTCATTTCAAGACTGAGGCCGGCGCCGGCATGAGCGCCCCGACGTCCCGCGGCTACGTCGTGGTCGTTCCGTGGGTGATCATGGCAGTCATTCCCCATCGGGGGTGTCTGCGGGGGTCGGGGGGCCCGTGGCTCTTATAGAATCTTCAAAGTTGAGGAGAACGTTTCTGGACGCAGGACTCATTTTCTAGCTGAACTTTGAAGCGTCGTTGCACCGCAACAGTGGACGAGACCCCCGCTGGGTGAGCGGAGCATCATTGCATCGCAATAGTGGACGAGACCTTTTGTTGGGTGAGTGGAGCATTGGGGGTGCAGCTGAGGGGGGGTGGGAGAGGCTCGTTCGCGCCGCCTCTCCCTCCCAGCGCACCCCACGCCGACACTTGGCGTTGATATCCGTGATGTCCGGACCAGGCGATAAGGGGGGGGGGGTCGGAGGCAGAGGCAAGACATCCCCCCCGTGGCCTGCAGGGCGCCGTTTCAGGACCGAACGGGGAGCTCATACCAAGCCGGGGCCAGACCAGGAGATACGAGGGGAGGGGGGGTCGGTGGCATGTGCAAGACACCCCCCCCCCGTTGTCGCAGCCATTATTGAAGAAAGAAGAGGACAAGGGATCCCGTCGGCCTCGGCTCCTCTCCTGGCCCACCTTACGCGACGACCTCCCCGGCCGACGGCTGCCAGCAGGACCCTACACGTGCCGAAGGCCTCGTCTTCCGGATGGACGTAGCCGCGAACCTGTTGCACTTCGGGAGTTTCCGGAATGGGGGTAGGTATCTGCTGATTTGTATCTATTTCATGTTACCGTTATTGGGCGTGGCGGGCGGTGGGACAGACATGCTTGGAGCAGTGGGGGGGTGGCGGAGCCTAGCTACCTCGTGGCTGCCGTAACGTCAAGCTTGGCTTCTTTCACCACTTTCATGTTTCTTATTTCTAGCGAAGTCAAAAACTCATCAGTGGCCTACTGATTTTGTTCGATTTCTTTCCCTTCCTTTTCAAGTGTGTTTCATGCTAAAGTTTCTGTTTAACAGGATACAGTGATTACTTCGTATTTTACATATGTCTTCTTTATTAGGGGTACCCTCCGGTTGAGCCAGATGATGTACCTCTAATAAATGGTCCGGGTGGAACTAGTTTATCAATCAGTTGGGAGTAGATGGGCATGACAGATTACAACGGGGGACAAAGGTCCGCATTACCCACCCTTCACTACTTGCAAAAACAGAATATTTCTATTCCAAGTTATTTGCAAACAGAGAATACCTCGAAAGAACTATTCCTTGAACAATAAATGTCCAGCCAATCAATCAATCAGTGGGGAGAAAAACAGGCATGACGGATTACAACGGGGGACAAAAGTTCGCATTACCTATCCTTCACTATCTGCAAAGGGAGACAGAATATTCCTATTCTTCTCTGGTTGTAGACAGGGAATATCTCAAAGAGCAATAATCGATAAAAAATTAGTAGGATTATAACACTTTAATAACTTATAAATATATACATCGCAACAAAAACAGTAAACACCTTAAAACATTTTTTATTAAAACAGAAGCAACAATGACAACTAACAGTAGTGATATCCTGGGCGGGTGATGGAACTGGGATTGTTAATGGAAAAACATCTACAGAGAAAGCTATTGGTGAATTATACTTCTCCGGAAATTTAAAACTCACAAATGTTTCATTTGTGTAATCGTTTCATAAACATGTACATTAAAAAACTAAATACGCTCCACTGTTTTAGAAAATCTTTACAGCTTGCTAGATCACCCTTTAAAGTTACAACTACGAAAACCTACTTACTTAAGCTGTTGAATTCGGCTTCAAATGTAAAGCATAAGTTCAAGCTAGCATATCATATGTCTAAAATGTTTAACATAATTGATATGCAAATTTAAATACTACCCTTTCTTAATGGTGACACCTTATCTGTCCTATATCCCACAATTTCCATGAGCAAAGCAAAAGAAATTCTGAGGCCCTGAAGAAATAAGGCATACTGTGGGGTTCAACTCAATCTGGTGTTTGGGAGATTCCATGTTTTAGGATGATATTCTGTGACAGGGTGCGGGCACCAGAAGAATTTTAGCCTTGTTCATCACATTGGAGAATGAGGGTCTGGGAAAATATCTAATCTGGTGAAGAACCATCCCTTCTTTAAACCCCATGGTGACCAACTATAGTTTATTCTCTATTTCGTTCCCTTGCCATAACAAAATAAAAGTCTTGGGTTATTTATTGAAGGGAATACTTTTTGTTTCTTCCAATTTTTAAAAGAAAAGAGGAGGGGGGGGGCAGCGTTCAAAGCACATCAGCGTGCATAAATACAAAATTTTTTTTACCCACCACGTACTTGACATTTTACAGCTTTTCATATTTGCTATTGAAAAACCATTGAAATTCACTGAAAAAACCATAGGTTATAGACCATATATAGTTAGGAATTAGCATTTACAAAACCTTAATTTACTCGCACAAAACCATTGAAATTCCCATATATAGTTAGTTGCGCTAACTATATATCGCGCACCCGCAATCCACTGCTGATGATGTCACATATTACATCATTCATGACATGGTCAGTTGAATCACTGATGACATCACTGATCACAACATCCAGTGACTGTATGTTTCTGTAAAGTTAAAATATGTCTTACATATTGAAGAATGAGTGGATGTATAAGTGTCTGGATGAAGGATTCTGTAGGTGCATGACTGACTGTATGAGTGAGTGATTAGATGTGTCTCACTGAGTGCATGGGTTAGTGACTAAACTGTCTTAATTTGTGCATCATTATGTCTGTTGTTCTGTAAACTGCTGAATGTGTTAATCAGTAGCTATATGAGTAACTATATGGGATATTCATTGTTTGCCCAAGTATTTGTATGGGAGACTGAGTATGTGTATGAGTGGCTGGGAGGTGTATGACTCTGTGCATAGATGTGTGAGCAGTTGATTCACTAGATGTATGGGTTCAAAAGTGCATGTGGAAACAGCTGCATGGGCGGTTGACAGTGTGCATGAGTGTATTGGTGAGTGAATGGATATCAAAGTAAGTACATATGTAAAACACAGTGCATGTGAGAGTTGACATATATAACCGTGCATAAGAGCCAGTGAATGTGTGAGTGGCTGTATGGATCATTGTGAACTTGTATTAGGGATCGTATAGGAGAGTAAATATGTGTTAGTATATGTTTGAATAAGTAAGGTGTGTATAACTGTTTAGTTGAGGAAATGGAGGTGTGATTGATGCTTTGCATGACTGACTAGGTGTGTGAGTAACTCCATGGATGATTGACAGTCTGTGAATGTCTGTTTACACTGATTGTATCTAAGGTTATATTAGAGTCTGAAGAGGTTCATCGTATTATCACATGAATGATATCATCAGTGATGTGATCAGTAATGTCAAATGAGATGTTATCAGTGATGTCATCAGTGATGTCATCAGTGATGTATGTCATTTGAGGTGTCATCAGTGATGTCATCAGTGATGTCATTTGAGATGTCATCGGTGATGTCATCAGTGATGTCACTGACCATGTCATGAATGATGTAATATGTGACATCATCAGCAGTGGATTGCGGGTGCGCGATATATAGTTAGCGCAACTAACTATATATGCGAATTTCAATGGTTTTGTGCGAGTAAATTAAGGTTTTGTAAATGCTAATTCCTAACTATATATGGTCTATACCCTATGGTTTTTTCAGTGAATTATATATATATATATATATATATATATATATTTACTTACTTGTGCTATACTGACCAGCCAAACCTGTTAAATGTGATAATACCGGGGAATCTGTTGTGCCGGAAATCATTGCTTATTTATGTTTCCTGGCTTTAAAAATATATGTAGTGGCAAGAGTCCTGAGCTCGCAGCTTCAGAATGTTCTTCCCTTGGATTGCTCCACGGTAAACTGAATGCTTCCTTTTCTTCCCTTCCTGTTAGTTGCTTTTGGTACTCCTTGAGTAATAACTACTTTGGCTAATCAAGCTCATCAGAAGTATATAAATAATCAAAACAACCAAATTAAACTGGTAAGACATTTGTGAACGTATAATCATATTTGAGTCTTAAAGTATGTAGAAAGTGCACATTTATTTTAAAAACAAATTTACTGAAGGAAAACGTCTGTCTTTTCTAATGATACAAATTCATTATGGTTGGTGAAGTTTTATTTCCCTTCTGTAGTTGGGCGAATTCAGTAAACCCTTCACTTGGTAAAGGGGATGTAATGTTTCCCAAACTCATCTAATTCAAAATAGCGAAGTTTGGGTAGCATCCTCCCCAACCTGGTAGCATGCAAATGACCACACCACACACAAAGCTCTTAGTGCAACCGTAAACTAACTGAATGAATTATGTCATGAACTTTATTAACTCCACCATGACACACCCAAACAATGACGTCACCTTACAGATTACATCAGGGACTAGAAGGGTTCCACTATACATATTCACAGGACACAACTGTTTGATACCCGAGCATGTGTCTGATTATGGTTTTTGTGACCCAGAATGTATTGTGGGAAAGACATTCTGGCACAGAAAATCATGAAAGCCATCAGTCCTTGAAATTGTCATGCAAAGGGTACCATGGAGGGATGCAGAAGATGGTGAGGTCAGGCAGCTTCATAACTTGCACACCCCTGCAGTTGTGCATGCACACTCCCCCATCCATAGTTTATATTTCCCTCTATCACACATGTAGGTAAAGACACTTAAGGGAAGAGTTTTTTTTAGCATGATGTTGTGCAGCAGTCAAAGTTGCTGCATTCCGTAGGCAAAGCGAAGAAAGCAATGCAGCACCATATTTATTAAAAATGGCCTGCTCCCTCTCTAAATCATGCCCTGGTGCACAAACTGGCTGCCCAGCACCACACACAATCTTTGCACCATAGTGCACAGGTGTATGAATGCTGTCTTGCATAGGATGTGTACTGGAAGCATACCTATCCAGCGCAAAGTCCTATGCCTAGAAAACTCTTAAACACTGCACTCATTATATGTGAGCTATACACTGCAGCACTAATGCAATGTGTGGAATGTTCGCAGAAAGTAAAATATTACTCCTTGTTAGCACCTCCTTCAAGGAGATGTTATTTAATGACACAAGTCCCAATCATGCTATTTTAGTAGATTGGGTTTTGTCTAGGGGTTGGTGCAACTGGGGTAATTCTCTCTGGTTTAATTACTGCAAAATTCCTTATTAACATGCATACTTTTGTAAGAAGCATAATCCGGCACTTATTGCAATTTTCTTAATGCAAAATGCACACTCACATATAAAATGGGCCTGAGGACACATTTTGCGCTAAGAAGATAGGACTAAGTGCTAAAGGACAAAAGGATATGAACAGCAGTAGCCAATACCTGCTCTCTCTTTTATAGTTTAATGTGCCTATTCTCCTTTGTAGGATTTCAAACCCCAAATTACTCTTCAATACTCAATCTGGTGCAATTGCATAATTTTGGTAGTTTTACATTACAAGAGCAATGTGTAACTACTGAAATTACTCCGGTTACTTCGGCGTAATTAAAATGACTCCATAGGCCTAGTTTTGTGGCAAAATTTATGGGTGTTTGTGCTGATCTGCCAAGGTTACAATAAATGCCTCTTGATGGAAAGTAGTGCAATGCAGCACAAAGTGCTATTTGTGCTGAGAAAAGGGCAAGTTTCCAGTGCAAAATAGTGCTTGCGGTGGAAAGTAAATTCACTTGCAATAGTTTGCACTACTCCATGGGGCATTTCCCCAGCGCAAAACCTTTCTAAACCTGGCCCAGAAAATTATAAATTGCACACACTTAGATGTACACTTAGCATGCTGCATTTTAATAGTGTTTTTGTAAACCAGCCATGTGTGTTAAATTCAGGATGAAAACAGTAAAGCGCTTTGGAAGGACCAAGCTTTCCTTCTGCCTAAATAGACAACTTTTATTGGAAGAGTGAGGACTAATTTATCTCTCTGCTCAAGTGACAGCCAAGTAACTTGTGATTTTGACCTAACGCACGACCACATTTCTCCTTGGGGACAGAATGTGAGGACTGACGCCCTGTGTGTGCAAGCGTCCAAATTTTAATTCTGTCCAGGTACAACAGAACAGGCTCACCTCAAGCAGTCTCATTTATCAAAGTCTGCCAACCTAGTGTCAGCACGAAAACCACTGCTGCAAATAGACAGTGGGAGCCACGACCTAAATTGGCAGTCACAACCTCACGAAGTAGATGATGACAGAGCTAATGTGCATTGTCAGGCTTTCTACTGGCAAATTAGCCTTTGCCCTGGTTCCCAATGGTTATGTCGGTGTTGTGTGTGTTAATGAGGCTTCCTTTCCTGTATAATGGTCTGTCACGAGGGAAAGGCACACAGGTGACAGACAATACAAATGTAATAAAAATCAATGATTTCCCATTAGAGTGGAAGGAGGCGGCCTCGTCTAAATATTTCTGTTGAATTGAGCTGAATAGAGGATTTTAAATGCTCATTTTACTAGTGTGCGTTTCATAAAAAAAGCGAAATGCAAATGAGAAGGTGGAGGAGGGCTCAACTTGGTTATTGAACAAACTAACATTTTACAAAGTGCACATATTATATGCTGTGTTGATTTTTTTAATGTAATTTTTCCAGGTCCACTGCAGGAAGAGAACATGTTGAATGTTTCTGTGATAATGCACTGACTAAGAAGTCTGGGTAATCTCCAATGAACGTGTATATTTTTATTTATTCTTTTTATTAAACCTTGTATATTTAGTCAAAGAAGCATTGCAGTGCTCGCTATGATAACACAAGAACACTCAACCACATAACGAGTGCTGCAACTCTACTCGATAAACATAAAGGGCCTCATTTTTGAGGATTTTGCAGTTGGGCAGCCCCACAGGCCTTTCTGCGGCACTGCCCTACGGCAAAAGAAAAGGGGCGAAATGCTGCAGCACACATAGAAAGGGGAAAAAAGCCTCTTGTGATTGATTTTGTGCAGAAAGGTTTCTTTTCATGCGCAAAAATAATCATCCCCACAACTCAGGCACCCTTACACTATGCACCATGATGAAAGGATGCCTGAGTTGGCGCACAGCAGCCCATTGTGCACTGGAGCAGGGGAAAGCTACAGGAATGTGCCATATCTGATAGATACAGCACATTCCTGCCCTTTTCTTTTGCCATAGGATAGTGCAGCAGAAAGGCCTGTGGGGCTGCCTATGGCAAAATCCTCATAAATGAGGCCCTTTATGTTTATCGAGTTGAGTTGTAGAACTCGTTATGTGGTTGAGTATCACCTTGGCTGCTAAGGGGTTTTCCCGCTGTGCGCTGGAAATTGGAATAGTCCATGGATCATGACAAGGTCAACTCGTCATAAGCACAGGGCAGGTAAAACCCATGACGAGTTGACCTTGTCATGAGCATGGAAGGGGGTATTCTTGTGGTACCATAGCAGCACACATAGAAAAAGGAAAAACAAGGAGAAATAAAGATATTTCTCCTCGTTGTGCCTCCCCTGGGGAGGAGTACGTTTTTGGAGCTGCTTTAGATTCATGATTTCTCGTAAATATGGGGAAGTGTCAAAAAGCCATGGGTGTTGCTGGGAACACCTCCAGCAGCACCCATTACATGCCCCTTTAACGCACAAAACTGTGTTAAAGAGAACAATATTTACAAGGCAGCATTAGGCCAAAAAAGTGGCTTAGAGCTGCCTCGTAAATAAGGAGCAGGCTCTTGCGGAACGTAACATCACAAAAAGTGACGTTCCGACAGCCCAAGGGGCCTTATAAATGAGGTCCAAAAATGTTTACATGCAGTTTACATGAACACCAGATAACATTATACATTATTTAATGCTCTGGAAGATTAAGTGATTTATCCTGCTGAATCATTGGATGTTGTACCCATGTCCAGGACCTCGTTACGCAATTCCAAGTCAGCAGCTCAGGCCATTAGCCACATATTCCCTTCGAATATCTTCTTTTATGCCAAATAGGGGAGTTTTGCAGTGAGATGGAGAAGGAGCAGAAGGAAGAATTCTCTCTCTGTGTCCTTCAAAATGTCATCTTTAGAGTAATTTCTACCCCCCCCCCCACAAACACTCATTATATAGTGTAGGCAGCAGTGTAATGCAAAATGATACCCCCCGCAAAATATTAAAAGTTGCCACCGAGACTCCAAAATGTCACAGATATTCCTTGGCCTTGGGTTGAATGGGCATTTGTTGGCATTGCTAAATTTAGCAGCAGAGCATTATACACAGCACAATATCAACACAACAGAAACATAAGAACAAAACAACCAAAACAGAACTAACACAGCAGCCACCGTGCACCATAACAAAAAAGCATTACCAATGCAGCCCAAAAATATAATAACATAAAAAAGAACAGAGCACATCCCGCCCAACAAAATTCAAAACACAGAAATGCTGCAGAGACTTTGGATCTCACAATGTCATGTTCTAATTTTCTAAGACAATGTATGTCTCCCTTTAGTTGAAACAAAGTTTCGACAACCATATTACATTTGTTTTAAGAGAACCTAGCTTGCACCCAATTAATAATAATCACCCCGTTGCAAATAAGAGTAAGGCACCAGTTTGGAATATTGACAGCAACCTTAAATAAAATGTTCTCATGTTGGTTTGAGGCAGATTTGTGACCCAATTATTTAGATTGATAAAATCCGTACAGTTGTACCTTTGCTGATGGGGGTGTTCTTCAATGGAAGTTTTGCCATGAACAACTCTACCATTATACAAGGTTTGATCATGGATACTCTTTTCGCCTCCTCACAATATGTAAGACTGGGTTTACCAACAGATTTGCTCCCATAGCAAACCTTCTTCCAGCCAACTTGCATCTTAACTTTCATAAGGGAAATGCATTTGCACATTTAAGTAAGGCTGCAGTCTTTCCACATTGCCAGCTTTCTGCAGTTGCTGACTTATGACAGGCATACATCTGAAAAACTACGATACGGATAATTTCTATGGGCACACTTTTCATTTACCTAGATTACAAAGAAATAGTCTGATTACTTACTGCAATTTTCATTACTGGAATTGCCTCATGCCACTAATTACTTAAATGAGGTGTGGCCACCTCCATCAGGCTCCAAGTGATCTTGCTTACAGTAAAAGCATACATTTTTAGGTTTTAAGAGACATGTTATTCAATTTAAGATGATATACAATAAAATAATGCAAAGCAATAAAACATGACTTAAAAAAAGGGCAAGATGAAAAAAAGAAGAAAAACAGAAGAGAGAGAGAAAGAAAACAAAGTACATTGCATATTAAACAAAACATTATAGTCTGATTATTTGTCAACTTTACAAACTTGAGAGAATATAACAAGATATTTGATAGTAACAGGTCTTAGAGAACTTTTGTGTGGGAGTCAGGGAGGTTGTAAAACTTTCTGGAGAATAGGTGAGGGAGCAAAACCTGTAATAGCGGAGTGATGTAGAAATTGAGTGACAGATGTACTTAAGGCTTTTCATTTTAACACAATAGATAAAGGGTGCATGTAAGCAGTATTGAATCAGTGATTATGGCAAACTGCATACCACCATACATTAAAAGATAGCTGTGTAAAATCTTTCTAACTACGGATTATTTGTTGAAAAGCAAGTGCTAATAACAATTCTAACATCGGCATATGAAAAGGAGCATTAGCCAAGTTCTCTGAAACACTACCGAAAAACACCTTTGGAGAAGGAAAAAGATACATTGCTTTTGAAAATTAGATTAATTTAGTGCCAAACTTGTACCCAGAAGGCAGAAACTAAGGGGCAAGAAAAGAGTAAATGCATAAAGTAAGTTTGTGGTGCAGAGCAAGTCCAGCAAGTGTCAGGGATATCATGGTCAACCCTATGCAGGAAATGAGGTGTAATAAAAAGTCTGTTGTAAAAGAAAAAAAAGTGTTGGTGTGGTATTAGCAGCATAGGAGGACTTCCTAATCTTAATCCAGATTCGTTTCCATGAAAGCATAGTTATTGTGGTGGAAATTTCCTCTTCCTATTTAAGTTCTGTCGTGTTTTTGGGTCTCAAAATGGGGAAATCGAGTAAGTGAGTGTAAATAACTGATGCTTTAGGACATGTAGGCAGAACGTCAGATAATTTTGTAGGTGATGGAGATTCAATGAATGAGGTAGATTCAAAATGATTATAGATTTGAACCACAATCTCTTGTGAATGAAGAAATTTAGTCAGAAAGGTAGACAGAAGGTTGAGAAGATTCTGTAATTGAGGAAAAGTAAGAGAAGAATCCTGATCAAATAATTGGTGCTCCCAGATCATTCCCTTAATCCTCCAGGAGTACCAATAAATAGGATGTCCTTTCAATTTAATAAGCAAATTATTCAATATCGTAGAATTGAGAAAGGAGTCGAGATCAGTGGGTAAAAAATTAATTACAGAATATAACAGTTTGGAAGTGTTATTAATAATAGGATTAGATATTTTCCGAGGTTTCTTTGCAAAAGACAGGAATTCTGAAAAGGAGTATGGTGACAAGAAAGCTCATTCTAAATCAACCCAAAGCAGACTATAAAGCGAGGAAGGTGCAATCCAGTGAGAACATTGACGTAAAAGGAAGGATTTATGATAATTTGGAAAATTAGGGAAGTGTACTCCACCTTCAGCTTTAGGTCATTTCAGCTTGGTTAGAGACATACGCAGTTTCTTGGTGTTCCAAATGAAATCAGGTAAAATAGAATTAATTTTCTTAAAGCATTTAAGAGGAATACATAGTGGAATATTGGAAATGGTGAAGAGAATCACAGGAACCAACATCATCTAAATCGTATCTAAATGTCTCCACCAAGACAAATAGACGGGGTGCCATTCAGTAGTTAGAGCAGTGATTGACTGAACACATTTGTCCATATTAGTTGAAATACAGGACGTGGGGGAGGAAGAAAATTGAAGGCCAAGATATTTAAGTTGTTTGGGTTGCCATGCAAATTGAGAGGAAGAAAAATCATGGCTAAAAGTAAATTTATTGAGAGGTAGAATTTCACATTTGTCAGTGTTTAGCTAAAAGCCAGGGACAGTTGAATAGGAAGCAACGGCGGACTTGAAAGTGGGGAGCGAGGAGCTTGGTTGAGAAATAAATAGTAAAATGTTGTCAACATACGCAGCTACTTTAACCTGATCCACGGTGTATATGAAGCCTTGTATGTTAATATTTTGACGTATCTGAGATAAAAAAACGTTCCACTGCCAGATTAAAGAGGAAGGGTGAAAGAGGGCAGCCTTGTTGGAACCCCCTGTGTAAGTTAAAAAAAGAGGATATGAGTCCAATAACACAAATTGCTGCCTTAGGGGAAGAGTAAAGAAGAGAAATGAGAGTCATGTATTTTGGCCTAAAACCAAACCAAGCTAAAGCTTGAAAAATGAAGGGCCAGGTGACACAATCAAAGGCCTCTTCAGGATCTAAAGCAATGGCCGCTATGGAATTGGGTACGTTTGCAGATCTAGAAATAGCATAAAAAATAGGTGAGTATTACCTTAAAGGAATCTATCTTTGACAAAGCCAGATTGCTCCTACCTAATAGGTCAGAAAGAAGAGTTTCTAGTCTCAAGGCCAAAGCCTTAGAAAGAATGTTGTAATATAAATTAACTAAAGAGATGGACGATAGTTGTTACAAAAATGTGGATCTTTTCTTACCTTTTGGATTAAAAATATATAAGCATCAAGAAATGAGCCTGAAGAAGTATCCAAATTGAGGAAAGAGTGAATTAACAAACGTTTAGGAAGAAGCAGTTTGGATAAGTATGTATAAAACTCTGCTTTAAAACCGTCCAGCCCAGGAGCCATGTCCTTTTTAAGGGAAAGTAGCGCTAGCTGAAGCTCTGTTTGAGTAAATCTATCTCTAAGGAGAAGAACTCGACTTGAGAATAATCCGGCTTTAAAATAGAGGGGAAGTAATTCAAAATGGCAGAGTCAGAAGGTGAGTACACCGGTGTATAAAGGTCTGTATAAAGTTCTTGAAACCGCGTTAAGATATCTTGATCATGGTGATGAGAGGAACCATTGTCATCAATAATTGATTCAATAAAGGTTCTTTCTGTTAAAATACATAGCCTCCTTAGACAGGATGGGCACAAACAAACGTGAATTTTGGCTACTGATACTTGATTGGTGTTAAATATAAGTGCTCAATTGGGAAAAGAAAATAAAGGTATGGGAGTCCAATGATTAAGCCTTGATGCCTTCATAAATATTTCTTTACGTTCCCTCTCGATTGAGTTGTGGGTGAGAAATGGTAAGAGGCGGGTACGAAAGATGGATATCCACTTTATGTAAATTGATACTTGTATAGCGCACTACTCACCCGCAAGGGTCTCAAGGCGCTTGTACGAATACCGCTGTGGAACCCATCCTGGCTTTCCCTGTGAGGCGTCCACTCCTAGGCACCCCCAAGGTGGGGGCCAGGCATCCTTAGCGTTGTGGGGGCCGTTGTGGAGATTAAGCAAGCTGTTGCCCAGAGTTGCAGAGTGGGACTCCATGATTGGAATAGGCACCGAGGCGAGAATGATCAGGTCCGTGGAATTTTTGAGCCCAAGACCCGCCGAAGCGGGGAATTCAACCCTGGTCCCCGGCTAGACCTCTGCATCAGGGTCTGCCGCTCTAACCATTGAGCCACACTTCTCCACTTTTATGGGTGGCACAGCTTTAAATCTCGGTATCTGTCTCCCGGAATCTCCCAGCACATGTAGTTTGACTACTCCTGTGAAATAGTGCTAGAGATCGAGAGTGTATTTTTTCTTTCCAAGGAGGCAAAATGAGGACAATAAAAAAAATGGATTCAATAAATAGTTAGTTTTGTTTGATTTTCAGGTAGTTGGCTAGGAGTTTTCCAGCTCTATTTTGACCTCAATAATACTTAACACTAGATTTATGGAGGTATGACGCAGCATTGTCAGTGGAGACTTTATTGAAATTAATTTAGGCCTCAATTAGCTTTTTGGAATTTGCTGGGAAATGGATGTATAATAAGAATGTTCTAAAACTTTTATTTCATTAAGAAGTCAATTGAATTGGAATTGTGGCAGATGTATTTTTTTTTCAAACAAAAGTGATGATGAAATCACGGGCTGATGCCTTGGATGTATCCTAAATATTGTGAAAAGACATACCCCATTTGATTAAGAAGGAAAAACTCTTGAGCAAAAGCAATGAGCAGGTGGTGAAAGAAGAGTCTAGTAATAGGAAGTTATTGAATCTCCCTCTTTGAGGGGAAGTAGATTTGGGTATATTGTTTAAGTGGGCAGAAATTGGGGCATGATCGGATATCAGAATGGAGCCAATACCTGCTGAATGTAGGGATTGAGTGAGATGATGTGATACAAAGTAATCATCAACTTGAGATTGTGTATGGTGAACAGTAGAGAAAAATGTGTATTCCCTCAGGGTGGGGTTGCATAGGCGACATGCATCGGTTAGTTAACGTCTCTGGATAGCTTGAGAAAAAGCTTTCTGCTATTTGTTAGGAAAATAACGTGATGCAGAATGTCTCTCCAAAAAAGGATCAACGGGTAAATTACAGTCACCAGCGAGAACTAGACTGTCATCCAGCTACTGTAAGAGCTTCTGAGAAATTAGAGTCCAAAATGTACAGTCTGGTGCGTTGGGCCCATGTACATTAAATGAGATGATTGGTGTTTTATCGCACTGCATTTTAAGTATTATCCCTCTACCCTCTGCGTCTTTCTCCATGGAAATCAGTTGAATTTTCAAGGACTTATGGCAGAGTATTTCAACTCTATGCTTTTTCCCCAGAGCAGGAGAATAAAAAATGTCACTCACCCATCCTCTCTTTAATTTTGCACTTTCAATGTCTGATAAATGAGTCTCCTGCAAGAAAACTAAGTGAGTAAGAACACGTTGTCTCTTGACCATGGTAAACAAACAAAATACATAAAACACTTAGAGCTTGGCTGAAAAAGAACATAGGTAAATCTGAAAAGAGAGTAATCTACAGTGAATAAGCTAGGTTAGAAAATGTATGAAAAGAGGGGAGCGAAAAGGTATCAAATAGGAAAGAAGGAGAAAAAAGGAAGCATAATAACTTGTGAAATGCAAGATATTGCAACAGACATTAATAGAACACTAACAAGGTAAGTAAACAAACAATAAAGACAACGCACCTAACAAAGACCCTATGGAGGTGAGGGAGGGACCACAAGAGGAAGACATCACGTCCAATCTGGAGGGGGTGAGATGACGCGAGAAGGGAAGTGATGCGACGAATAATGGGGAACGAAGACATCCACAACAAAAATACACCACCTGAAGGATAAAGGGAAATTTGAAAACATTTAACAGAGAAACAGCAATCTGTTCATCAATAATACCACAACATGAAAAACTCATCAGCATTAAAAATAGCATAATAACTTCTGAGAGGTAATATTAGCAACACCAAAACTTAACAACAAAAGGCAATCATTATGAAGATACTGAGGGAACGATATCAATAACATCAGCTCTGCAAGACGCATGAAAGTCTAGCAAACGGGAGGTGTAGGAGAGTAGGGTATGCTTCCTATGGTTACCCCCGCTTTTTGCTGTGTTTCATTGGTTTTTCGACTTTGGTATGGCTGTGACCCTGCTAATCAGGCCCACAGCCTAGCTGTTCTCTCTCTAAATTGATACCATGTACTTTAGGTACATACCGGATTGGTTACCAGGGGCTGCAGCATGTATTGTACCACCCCTGGTTAGCTTTCCAAACTGACACCACAGGTTTATAATTAAAGCCTTGGTAATCAGGTCTAAACACCCCTTAGATATAGTATGCCTATATCTACCTAATATATAGAGACATATTAACCTATAAGTCACTCCTGTGGCAGACTTTGACAATCCTGGAGGCAGAGTGCTTGGTTTTGTGTGAGAGGGTGCCCTAGCATGAGCTGAGCCCCACTGCAGCTTTTGGAACCATCTCCTTATAGCTGTTCTATGATATAGCCATATCATATACTCCTATGTGCATTATAATCCTCGTTGTTAAGGCTAAATTTGGTTTGGCTTTATCAAAACATGTTGTGTAAGGTGTCAAACACTTTGGAATACTACCCCCACCGCCAGTCCTGGCAGCAGGGGTAGCATTCCACCCTTCTAGAGGGAGAAGACATGTAGTTACTGGTAAACCCGGTTAAAGTTAAACAGAGCCCCAGCATCACAAAATGGATGCTGATGCCAGAGACACAAGTCTGCCCTCCTGCTGCTGGACGAGGCTCCGGCAGGGGAGGCCTGGACAATAGGTTTCCTGTCCAGGGAGGTGCCAGCACCTCCCCAGACAGGCTTTAGTGTATAAGCAAAAAACACAGTTGATGGACAGAATGCAGAACAATATCTTACATTCACCCCAGTACAAAGATCTGGGCCTACATCCATCGTTTTTTTTGCACTCCACACCACCCTAGATCAGACAATGGCTATATGCAAATCAGCCTTGACCCTGTGCCTCATGGGAACAGTCCAGCCCGAACTACCAAGCCATGTCTTTCCTAGACCGGAATCAAGCATCCAAGGACCGGTTTCTGGCTATCAGCTCAAATCCAGCTCCTGGCTGTCATCGACGCCTCCTGGTCCTTGTGGTTGAAGAGACAAGCTTCACCTTTGTACCAGAAATCACCCAACATCGGCTGGCATCTTCCGATCGCCATTCTGGTCACTGGCTAGTGACCCAGGCTCTGTCTCCTCAGCTTTCAGGTTCTTCCCATCTCCGATCAACCCATGGATCCACCTGGACACTTTTCCTCTGGTCGCGTGCAGCAATTCTTCGCAGCTCTCCATTGGAAACCCGACAGCAAAAGACACCTATGCACCCGGCTTCCCTGGGTGAGGTAACACAGTACTCCGGTGCTCCCATGGGTCTTCAATCTCAAAGTGTCCTAGTCTAAAAGGGTTCCATCGTAGTTCACCTAGAAGTGCTCTTAAATTGTAAATTTGTAACTTGTTCGTTCTCCATAGAAAGTCAAAGGTAACCCGCAGCTGTGTTTAGACATGGCACGCGTCTCCCGTGGGCCTCCAACATCCTAATCTTTGGTGGTTCTAGGCAGCCCCAGCGATTCCCAGGCCCTAGGCCTGCTTTCCAACTCAGACGTGGTTCTTATACCACTATTTTAGTATATGGTTTGTGAGGCCCCTAGAGCATAACGTATACTGTGCAACTAATCGTATGCTAATTAAGTTCCTTGTATTGTACTTTTACCTCTGACCTCATAAAGAGGCCAGAGGGGTTGTGTTTAGAATAAATACATATATATTTGATATACCTTGTGTGGTGTGCATTCATTTGATCATTCAAGAGATTATAATTGGTAAAACAACTTGCTTAACTCGTCTCCAAGTCTTATCCTGAAGGCTGCTCTCCACAGCTACCACTTGGATAGCTTTCTATAAGGTTGACTTTATAACCTACCATCAATAAGGGTCGGTTAGACTGGTGTAAGGTGCCCACTAGAATAGTGGACATCATATACCAGGCCAACTTCTCACAGGAGGGGTCCTCGTAAGTCATTGTTTTATTATTATGTGTAACTTTGAAAAAGCATGGGTGAAAAATGCCAAATTGGGCTCTAATTGAGCTCAAGGCTGTTCTCATGCTCAGAAAGTCTCTTCTTCTATTGGCTGTGGCTTTGGCATAATCCTGGGAGAGATACAGGGCTTTACCAGTCCATGAGATTTTTCTGATACGACCCACAACCTAGATGACCTGCATTAACTCTGTATATTCCAAGAAGTAGAGAATGACCCCTCTTGGTTTCTTGGATGATGAAGCAGCTGTGAAAGGGCACCCTAATCTGTGAGCTCTTTGTATTTTAAGCAGTAAATTTTCTAGTAATTGTAAAATCTGAAGTATAAAAGACTTGAAGAAAGAAATACTCTCTGCCCCTTCTGTGCCTTCAGGAAGACCCTAAATGCATAAGTGATCACACCGATTTCGATTTTCGAGGTCTTTGACTTATCTTTGCAGTGAAAAGACTTGTGCTTGCAAGGAGTCTACTTTAAAAGATGTATCATGAAGCTGTGTTATTTGTTGTTCCGCCAAAGACAGATGCTCTTCCATCAGTGACCAGCTGTTGGTTAGAGTTTGTAGTTTAGCATGTGTCCTCGATGAAAGGGCACAAAGCCCTAATCTCTTCCAGTAGTATGTCAAGTGAGACTGGAAGCACATTTTTTGTAGGTGAGGGGGGTCTTTCTTGAGCCGCTCAACTTGTGATTTGCTGGTTTAGGCATGAGATGACCCTGCAGATGAGACAGAAGAAGAAGCCGTGTTCGCCCTGCCTTTGAGGTAAGGCTATCAATTGTGATGGAAATAGTCGAGACCAGCAGGCGTCTTCTAAACTTCCGTGCGGAAGATTGAGTTGTAGAAAGAAGAACCTTGGACCTGCCCATGTAATTATGTCACATAAAAAATGACCAAAACACAAGTTTCAGTTCAATGGTAATAATATTCCTCCACCTAAATGTCAAAAAAACTGTAGCATAGCAGAAAAGGAATTCAAATGTGAGCATGCCATTAGGGAAAAAAGAAAAGCATATCATAAAATAAAAATGTCCACAGAAATCTATCATTAGCAAGAGACCTGTCAAAGATGCCGCAGTAGTCACATTCCAGCTCCAGCTTGGGAAAAGAGCATAAATATGGGTCAGAATTTGTCAGAATATAAACAAACCTTGCATGAAACATGGCATTTAAGGAACAAGGGTGCTTCACAATAACCCTTGCCTTTAAGGAGTATGAACCACCTTCTGGGGAGGAGCTTTTCAAACCTTTCCTCAGATATCATGCTGGTCTCTCTCACAGCTAAGATGGCTGCCGGCTCTGAGGGAGAGGACACAGTCACATCAATCATTGTATGTGGGCCCCCTCAAAACATGAAAAAGGTAAAAAAAAAACACAACTGCTATACATTCCCCGATAGAACCAGGACACGCAGAAGAAAATTGAGCGAGGGGGCTGTTGTCGCATCGCCGGCATCCGCGCCGATCTCCGGAGCCTCATGAAGACTTGGCCATCTTTGCCATGAGGTAAGCCACACACTCAAAGTAAAATCATCCATAATCAGGGGTGGCTCCTCTGTTTGAGCAGAGGTGTGTTACCCCACCTGCTGCAAGCGCTGCAGACACACACTAATAAGTAAAATGTCAAGTCAATGCCATTTTACTTAAACACCACAGTGCGAGGGCAGGAGGCGGGTTGAATCCTGTAATTGCAGGATTTCAGCTGTCCCTGCAGTGTGCATGTCTGGTTGGCCCGCTCTATTGCTACAGCCAGCCTGATATTTGCTGTGCGCACCCAGCAATTCACTGGCTGTGAAGCAGCAGTGGGATTGTTGCCACAAGCCCCTAACCTACCAGTAAGTGCTTAGTTAGCCTGCTCCCACCAATCCTGGAGTTGTTCTCAGCATGAGAGCAGCGCCAGGGTTGGTTGTATTGGTGTCCACTGAGCAGGAAGGACGTCCTTCCCTTTCCTGCTTATTGATGCCGATTGGGGAGAAATGTGTGCACCAGGGAGCAGTATATGATGAGTTTGGCGCCATAGTGCCCACCATATTTTTATGGTTGTAGCCTCCCCTGATCCCTATACCGCTCTATTAACCTCTGTCCCCTCCATGGGAGGGACCATAAATATCCATGTCCAAACAGCACCAAGCCCTGAGGACTAAAGGCTAGATTTACTTGCTGTGCATCATGAATGGGAATTAGCAGAAATGCGCCATATCTACAAAGATATGTGGCACTTCTGCTCTCTTATTGTGCTGGTGCACGTCAGGCAGCCTAGTGCCGATGTGGGCACCTTTGCACCATGGTGCAAGGGTGGCTGCAGTAAGGGCGGGATTGTTTTTGTGCAGGGATGGATACCGTCCGGCACAAAACAATCCCTAGAGGCATTTTCCTCTTTCTATGTGTGCAGCAGAATGAACCACACATAGAAAGTGGGAATACTAAGGAGAAAAAAATATTGTTTTCCTTGTTACGCCATCCGCTAGGAGACATTGTGATTTCAAACAATCCAGGATTGTAGGAAATCCATGGGTGGATGCATGGAAACACCCATGCTTCACCAATGGGACGCCTCCCAGAATGAAATGAAATGCATTGCAGCGCAGGCTGCTGCATTGCGTTACATTTTTTACAAATCCACACATGGTGGTGAAAATCATCTCTTGTTGGGCTTTGTAAATATCTACTAGCATTTTAAGTTCTGGTTGCACCACAAAAGTGGCACAACAACCACCCAAACTGCTGGTACATAAGGCCCATCATTTTTAGCCATAGTAAAGTTGGGTGCAGCCTAAATACTAGGATGAGAGATGGCATCCTCCACATGGGTGTCAGAGCATCGCCCCACTGCTTTCTCACAGTGCGAGAAGCAAAAATGTAAAATGGTACAAATACCATTTTACGATTCTGCTTCTGGCACTCACTACTGGTTATCGTGATGTGGGCACTTCTGAGTCACGTGAGCGGAGCACGGAGCAGAGCAGCACCGGCAGCATAGCAGAGGAGAGCAGAGGAGAGCGGCTGCGAGCTGAAACGCGATACTGGGCCTGAGCCTGAGCCGGGTCTGAGCCGCGAGGGTGGGGCATGGGGCAGAGTGGCAGCGGGGCAGGGGTGAGGTGGAGATCTATCACAAGCTGGGACTGAGCCCCAGTATTGGGACAAACACCGGCAAGTAGACCCGGAGCTGAGCTCAAATCTGCAGTAGCTGCGTTTGCCCCTATTGAAGGTACCGTGAGTGGTGGCCGGCCGTGGACTGTCCTTTAGCTGCGTGCTATCCTTCAGTGGTGGGGAGTATTGGGGAGAGGCGGCCGGGTTGCCCTATCCCACAGCTTGTCCCCTCCACCGCAGGGAGAGCTTTTTGGCAGCGTAAAGATAGCACGTTGCTCCAAAACTGGATAAAACTTTACCACAGAGTCCCTTTTTGCTGCAGTCTGGATCTGTTGGACCAAGCTATAGTGAGCTGACCCACTGCCTTGTGCTTTATGATATATTGGGTGAAAAGAAAGCTATAGGCTGTACTCCTATGCAGCCGTGATCTCTCTCCAGTGAGCTGTGGTTTCCTACATCCTCATCCTCCCCAGGGTTACTCTCTACTAAGTTTAATAACTAGTTCAACCATTGCACCTATTATCAGCTAAAAGAATTCTAAGTATCTCAAGCCCCTTATAACTAGTTACTGCAATCACTCAAACTAGAATGGCTTACAAAAAATTAAGATCTCGTCCGATCTTTATGAAAAGACACTGAACACAGCAAGCCATACGCAAAAATGCAGGCAAGAACGTCCATATAGGACATGCGGCGGGGAACACTGAAATAACGGAATTCTTTAAAAAAAAGTCATATTGAACAAGGGATTGACCCTAATGATCAAGGAACTGCGCAGAACGTCGGAAACATCAATGAAGTGCACCTGACCAATCTAAGTGAAAGTCAAAAAAACCTTAAGGGAAATAAAGTCAGTAACTCCACTGTTCAAGAACTGGTAAATACAAAAGCACTGCAGGATCAGGGAATAACATCTACATTTTTACTGTAACATAAATTACATCAAATTTCCGCAACAGATTTTACTCTACCAGACAACAATGTTTCTCCCTCGAGCCAAGTGCCTAGAGAGATGACGGATCACTTGACAACTTGAAAATAGTACCCCCAAAAAATATCAATTTCACCAGGGAATCTCTCTCTATCACCAGAATTTCTTTCTACAATGCATTTACAATCTCCAAATGGCCATACACTGGTATCTAACTCTTATTTTCCCTACAAAGTATTTTAGAATCAATCCTTACCCTCTTGGGGAATATGATGGATAACTCAGATCAGATGTTGCACACACAAATAGGTATGTTGCAATATTGTGTAGATAAAAAAAGGAAACAGCAATGTATCTGCCAGTCACCACCTCGAAAAGGAGTAGAAAAATTGAGGTTAACCTCCTTCAAACGAAGATGTATTATTCAAGACTAAGCATACATCTACCCAAACGGGGAGGAGTAAGCAAAAAGTATCACAGAAAAAGTCGGAGAACATTCATTGCTTAGCAAACTTTTTAAGGACTCAGATACCAATAAAGTTTCAGACCTAGTCAGTTCATACTATCCAATTTTTAATCAGACCAATTCCAAAGTCGCAGCCGACCAAACTAATAATTCTTTGACTACCGAAATCAAAAAAAAGAAGAAAATCTTCTGAATCTCCAGCCCCAATCCTTTTAGATACGGCCTTATTTTAAAAGGAAAGGAGAACCATTAAGAACACAAAGAAAAAGCAGAAGAAAAGAATAACAAGGAAACTCGCGAAACAAAAACCACGAATGTTAAAGTTTCTAAAATTTTCATCTCCTGATCTTCAAACTCCTGAACAAGACAAATACCTGAAAAAATAACTCAAATCAGAACATCACAGAGCAGAATGACACACAATCAAAAGAGATCATTAACGTCTTAAACCCCCTGGCAGTTAACTTTTCAACAGCCTTAAGTTGCAATAAACTTTCCTATCCAGTGTCCGCTCAATAACAGAACAGCCTCTGACCCCTCAAGAACTGCAGACTCACTCAAGTATTTTGGAGTTCACAGATCTATTCCCATCAGGGAGCTCAACTGAGAGAGAATTACGATTCTTATCCAAAAGATACACATGTTACACACCTTTGCAAGTTCAGAGATGAAATTACTAGTCTTTCCGCTAACGTCCAAAATCACGGTGGCTGTAGAGGAATTCTGGTCTCTGGTGATCCCGGGAATTATTTTGAAGGAAAGAGAAATTTTGTTTAAAAATGGATACGATGTCGTAGAAGTTGACCATAAGGCATTCGACACTCAGAACAACCCCAACGAGATCAAAGATATGAAAAATCACTCACCCCAACAAGGCCAGAGCGGTTACACTGAGTCGATTAACATTACTAAAGAAAGCTTAACCACCTCATTCCCAAGGAGGAGATAAAAACAGATTAAAGCCCTGGTCCTGGATCTCAGAGAACCTAAATGGTAATAAACAGGGAAGGGCAAACATACTCCCTTTTTAACCAAGGCTTGATCATTACCTCCTGGAATATTGCAGGGAAAAGCCAGTAGTAACTCGCAAAGCTCCGGGAAGATGACCCAGGGATTGCGGTACTCCAGGAAACCTGGCCAACTACAACTTTTCATCTAGACAAATACATTATATACAACATCCCAGCGGAACCAGTCAGCCGGGGACACGCCGAAGGTGGAATTGCAGTACTTCTAAGTGAAGATTTCTTCAGGGATCAGGAAATCATCCCCATGAAATCAATGAATAGCCAATGTATTAAGGTTAAGTGCCGGAAGGAGCCAGCAGACACTCCAAATAACTTACTTATTTTCAACTTATATATTCCGCCTGGCTCCAAATCGGATTTCGTTATGTGTGAAATATTTGAGGAATTGGAAGTGGTGGTAGGAAGCCAAGGATTCCCGTCAGTATTCCTAACAGGAGACTTCAACTGTACCATTTCCAATGATTTACTGGAGAAATGAGAATGTGGACTACAGAAAGAGGCCCTGTTAATTTCACACCAACTTTTGCTCCAGGGATCAAAGCAGATAAACAGGGGAAAATAATACTCTCTTCGCTACCAGCTTTTAATGGAGTTATCCTAAATGGTAACATAGAAGGAGACATACCGGCAACGAGTACAAGAAGAGGTATTTTTAACTCCTCAATACTAGATTACATGATATGTAGCCAGGATTGGTTCAGGAGGATAGAATTCCTAAGCATCAACTTCAACCAGGGAAGCCACCATGCAATTCTTAATCTTACAACTGGTCTAATAGTGAAATCCAGCTCTACGGGTTATAACACGTATCCACAAAGTCCTGCACTGGTGAACCAGGTACTAGGACATCTCACCTGGAACATGAGAGCACTCAAGAACGCCAATATAGTAAAGGCAATTGTGCAAATAAATTCGAGTATATATTCCACAGATCCAATAACAAATGTTGAAGTAGTTTTAAAGAAACTCGTTAAATTCCTGCAAGATTCCCTAAATCAGCGAAGCTCTCAATTAAGAAATCACAAAAGGAAAAATTTAGACAAAAATGCAATAATACTCAACAAATTATTTCGGGCACAATTCCTACATTTCTCCAAAAGTAGACAACAGGAAATTAAAACACTTAGAAATTGCTTTCAGAGGGCGAAAGAAAAGCAAAGAAAAGCGCAACTGGACATAAAATGGATGGACATTCAGATTGCAGCTAAACAAAAAAGCATACGTGAATATTGGACCCTTATAGTGAAAGAAACAGGCACAAAAAAACCTTTACAAGCCTCACCAGTCACCCAAAGGGAATAGAAAGTGTATTTAACAAACTTATACAAGACAAATGTGTGGAAAGAAATCATGATACGACCACCAGGCAAGACAGGGGTCATTACTCTTGACGATGCCGCTCCTTCACAATTTCAAATTGAACTTCAGATAGGAAATGCAAGAACATCTGCAGCAATGGTCCCTGATCAGATTCCAATAAAGGTGCTCCAAAAGAATCCAAAGGAGTGGAGCCTGTTTTTAGCCCCCCTTTTTTCCCACTGTTTCGCTACTGGCGAAATTCCCAAATCCTGGAAAGGAAGTATAATTATCCCAATACATAAGAAGGGCTCTCGACTGTCCCCTGCCAACTACTGACAGATCGCCCTGCTTGACGCGACAGGAAAGATCTTCGCAGCCAGTGTTTTGGACCATCTTAAAGAGTGGGCCTTTTCAACTGGATCAATCCCATCAAACCAAGCTGGGTTCCTTAAAAATCATTCTGTAATCGATAATATAGCGATGTTACAAACAATAATTGATAAATAAGTGGTTTCAATATCAAAAGTCATCTACTCTGTCTTTGGGGATTTTTCAACAGCATTTGACAGAGTGGACAGACCAACACTCTGGTGCAAGTTAAAAAAACTGGGAATCCCGGACTACCTGTTACATATAATTGTGTTACTCCACTCCGAAACTTGGTGTCAAGTGTTATTGGGGAAAGAGAAGGGCCTCACACCCCCAATTAACACATCGAATGGCCTAAGGCATGGGTGTCTTTTAGCTCCTCTCTTATTTTCCCTTTATCTTAGTAATCTCCCAGATTGTTTTATGCAGGTAATTAATTTCCCTCCGAAAATATCATTAAATAAAATTCACACCTTGATGTACACAGATGATGTGATTATCCTTGATCTTACTCTGTTTGGCCTCCAAAGGAACCTGCATGCTCTTACATTATATACAGATGCAAATTTCTTAGTCCCTAATATAACAAAAACAAAAATAGTTCCTTTTTTGAGGAAGACAAAGATATGTAAATTATAACTGAACCTTAGCAGGACAACCGCTGGAAATAGTGAAGGAATACACCTATCTAGGGTGTATTTTTTCTCAAACTTAAAAAAATTATTCTCATCTGCATCACTTGGCCAACAAAGCTGACGTTCATATTGGGGCGCTTCAACAATTGTATTCCTCTACCGGGCACAGGCACTTTTCATGCCTTTCACAGGTTTTTAGTATCAAATTCCACCTGTTCTTTCATACGCTCTTGAACACATTCCTATAATCAATGGCAACCAATACAACTCAAAGAAAGCCAGATTCTTCAGAAATTAACCAAAGTGCCTCAAGCTGTACTAGTGCAAGCCCTTCGTCTCGAGTTCTCTCTAACTAGTATATATGCCAGAGGAACCACGAGCATTATTCCATGGACTCATAACATCTTACACACGGAACAAGGTATTCTAAGAGCTCTATTAAGAACTGAAACCTTTGACCAAGGATCCTCAAAATACGTTTTTTATCGATACATAGCGTTTTCACTGAAGTTGTCAGGATGCACAGTTGATCCGCTGAAATCCTGGACCCCGGAACATTTGAAACTCTTTCTAAAACATTTGACTCCAAGGATAAGCTACGATCTTGACTTCCAGCATTGTACAACACTGCAATGTTATAAGGTATATGCTGAGTCAATTAAATTTAAACAAAGGCAACAATATCTTACTTTTACTTTAAGACATGGCGCCCGGCGATGCATTATTTTACTTCAGTTTGGGATCCTCCCTTTCAAATCTCTTACTTGTAAATGGCCCAAACACAATCATGCATGTAGTTTATGTGGCATCTGTAAAGGAGGAATTCAAGACCTGATGCACGTTTTGTTTGTCTGTCCTAATTCCACAGCAGTTGCGTTTTTTTAAACCCAATTCAAACAAAGTGTAATTCTATAATGTGTACAGAGTTTGATTTGTCTTCTTAAGTCACCTCCCAATGAATTTGTATGTTATAATCTGGTTACATTTTTAATTAAATTTTTTTTATGAATTTGTATTAGAATGAACGTTCAAAATTTTTATAACTATAAATGTAATCTTGTCGTTTTTTATCATCTTATTTGTTGTTCTCAATAGAGAACTAAATCAAATAAATACATTTTTTTTCAATAATTTGAATTTTGAGTAAAGTGTGACCTAACCAATCACTTATCATCATAATTCATTCTTAAAAGAAGATATACCAGAGCACCAAGCTCATGACTCATATCTGGCAGAGCAAAAGATGCTTAACCTAAAGAGATGCAAGGTGCCTCAGGAAGAAAGAGCACAGAATCAGAGAAGATAGCACTGCCGCCTAGTTCCCACTTAAATTGGCATACACTAGAGCAGTAAGCTCATGGCCAAATAACAAACAGAGCATTGGAAACCCCGAAATGATACAAAGTGCCACATGAAGAAAAAGCACCAAATCACATGAGCGAGCATAGTCAGGCAGACAGGCCTAAACACTTTGCATGCCGAAAGAGTTGGCTGGCATAGCAGCCCTGTTAGATTTGTCCCATCTGTGATAGCTGCAGCATTTGCTTTTTAACCACGAACCCTAAACCTGATGTGCAACTGCTGACTTAGAATGATGTTTTATGATCCTTTTGTAACATGTTTTGCACTGGTTTTAATTAACTATGCGTAATACACGTTACCTTACCTTACCTTGCTGATTTAGAATACAGCTAGTAATCTGATGAAACCAAGAGTGGGAGCAAAAAAAAAAAATGTGTCTACTTCCATGCATCACAGAACTGAAGATGCAATAAGCACAGCTGTCACTAAAAAGTGGGGTCTCCCAAACGACTGGGCAAACAACCCTTCGATCCCCTTCCCATGTGGGCTTGACCAGGAGTACTAACATCATTATCCATCCTAGTCGATGGATAAATGTATTTGCTGCATCGTTGCTGCTTCAGGAGGACACTGCAGAAGTACATAGAACAGAGGGGACCATAGTTCTGTTGTCAGGCATGTGCCAAGACCAGCACCATTGCATCGAACCCTGTACACAAATGCTCAGAGCAGTGACTAATGAGTCCCAAAATATCCATCACATGTATAGATTCTGTGTATAATCCTCACATTTGATAACACCAAGGACAAAGTCTGCATATAAGCACTCACAAGCTTATTGCCAGTCTCAGGAGCAAGTTCTGTGTATTCACCATTACAAGCTCACTGTTAGCCTCAGGCACAAGTTCTGCGTGTTGGCTCTCACATTCTCAGTGCAAATCTAACACATAACTTCTGAACGCTAGCCGTCATATGCTCACCACTAGTCTCAGGAAACTGTTGTATTCGAAGAAATGAATGTTTGCACATCTAGCAGATAGCCTTTGATAAGGTCATTCATGTGATGATGCCGTCCCGTCCAAAGCAGAAGCCCCTGCTACAGGGCTGAAGGCCTTCCTCCTAAATGTACGATCCCTGCCTAAACATCAGCATGAGGTATGGGACCTGGTTAACTCTATCCAACCAGACATATGTTTCATCACTGAAAATTGGATGAAGCCCCACACCATCACAGCTGTAACAATGGGGATCCCAATCGGATACAAACTGAAACATCTAGATAGAGAAGGGAAGACAGGCGGTGGCCTAGCAATCATACACAAGGATGATTTAAAGGTCACCATATTTTCACAATACCAAAGTCTACAACTAGAAATAATGTTTTTTAAAAATGTCCTCACTAGCCACACTTTCTGGAAAGGAGCCCTTCTTTACCGCCCACCAGGACCAAACCCTGATTTCCCCCTCCTTCTCCAAGAATTGCTAGCTCCCCAACTCAAATCCAACGAAGACTTTATTCTTCTAGGAGATTTTAATATTCATGTAGACATACCAACCTTACCTGAATCCTATTCCCTAATCACTGACCTGTTAAACGTAGGTCTAGAGATACAAAACACTGGACCCACGCACAATGGTGGCCACACGCTAGACCTTGTTCTCTCCAACTGTTCCAAGGTCATTTGTCTTCCTGCTAGAGAGATTCTATGGACAGACCACTTCCTTCTAGAAATTATACTCTCAGCTCCCAAAAGACCGATAAATAAAGGACCCTCCCTTCCTACTTGGCGCCGTCAATGGCACAAAATTTCCCTAAGCAATTTACAGGAAATTTGGGTACAACCCATCATATTAGCAGAAGATACAGTAGATGTAGCACTGGCAAAGCTGACAGGATCAATCAAGCTAGCCATTGACACTTTGGCCCCCCTAAAACTATACAAAGAGTATCCCGCCTCCAAACAAGAAAGTTGGTATACTCAGGAGTTAAGGGAGGAAAAACAAAAATGGAGGCAAGTCGGAAAAAAATGGAGGAAACATAAGACCGAGGAAACAAGAGCGGTCTTCCATCATGCTCAATCTCAATACTATAAAAACATCAGACAGGCTAGAAAAAACCGTCTTCTGCAACAACTAGAAGAAGCCACTAACTGTCCTAAGGAGCTTTTTAAAATCCTCCAAAACTTTGTCAAACCCGCCGCATGTGAAAGCTCGGAGGAGTTCTCACAGACCCTATGCGACGAGATATCGTCCTTTTTTGAGAGTAAAATTAATACTATATACGAAAAAATAGTGGCTGCCAATAATAGTACGAATGGCACTAACAGGATCACACCTCTAAACCCGCCTAAAGACTGCCAGCACTGCAGAAGGTCATGATGCTGAATACCAAAGATGCGTAGTCTAGATTTCTCTTCATGCATCTTTAATCCATCACCAGACACTCGATGCCCCTCTAGTTTACTTCTGCACGTCATTTGTTGTCTCTATTTTCTCTCTTTGTCACTTTCTTCCGTTATTCTCTTCCTCCTTTTTTCTCCCTTTTGTGTTTTATCTCTTTTGTTCTGGGTCAAACTGTGAAGAAGGAAAATAATTGGTGGAGCTCAATAAAAGTGCTGGTGTGCCCCACCTGAAACCACCTCCTCAAATTAAGCACTGGACTCGATACACAGGCTCACGAGCCAGACCCCCAGATGACCTAGACCTCAATAGTTCTTGACGTAGCCACCTAATCGGAGCCACGCTGTTCCTCCAGGCAGCAATCTATTACATTTTCTATGCCTCTTTTTCCAGGGAGGACTATTAGCCCAAACAGCATTCCAGAACACATATGGCCCTCTTCCCTGCATTCTCAACATGGGGCACATGCATCAACGTATTTTGTGATCACAAACAGTGCGTATCTCAAAAAATTGCAGTTTGCGATTGCAAAATTGCCATAAGCAGTGCATCAACCACAATCGCAGACTTCCACTTGTATTCACAAAATATAGCGATTACCAAATTAGCAAATGCCAAAATTGCGAATCCGTATTAGCGAATCGCTATTTGGTAGTCGAAAACCTATGCATGAACATTTTCTAATTGCGAATTGGCCAGAAATCGCAATTTTGCATTCGTAAAATAGCACAAATCCAAATCAGATGTTAACCATGTGAAAAGTATCTAATCAGGCAGGAACCATTCTCAAAGTATTTAAACAGTCCCAGAAGGCCTCAGAATGTTTCAAATGGCAGCGCTCTACGTCATGGCGAGGATGATGAGGCTACAAGCAGCAGCACAGAGAAGGAGGAGAATACAGGAGCGCATTTTTAGAGTGCATGTTACAGTGATGGGTCAGACAGAGGAAGAAATATATGACAAATATAGGTTGAATGCATACATGATCTATGATCTGATAACTGAATTATATCCCCAACTACAGGGTCAGACCCCTACGACACATGCCATTCCTACTCATGAGCAGGTCCTATGTTCACTGCACCTCCTAGCGTCAGGTAGCTTCCAGGGTGTAATAGCTGTAGCTGGAGGGGTTTCACAAAGTGCACTATCACCTTTTTCAACTCATTCCTAGATGCCATGTTGCAGAGGATACACCACCACATAAGGTTACCTACAACATCACATGAAATGCAGCAAACAAAATTTGATTTCTACCTGATAGCCCAATATCCACATGTAATTGGTTGCATTGATGGGACTCATGTAGCCATTTGTCCCCCCTTAGTGAATGAGTACATTTACAGGAACAGGAAATCATACCATTCATTGAACATACAAGTCATCTGAAATTCCAAACACATTATCACAGACAAAGTGTCTAGTTTTTGTGGCAGTACAAATGATTCATACATCTTCAGACACAGTGGCATACACACTTGTCTCCTTGGGGGTGAATTTGACAAAGGATACCTGCTTGGTAAACATCTGTAAACATGTCTTGCAGACCCTTTGATCATGGTGATACATAGCAGTGTGTAATTGTTGCTCCCTGAACTCCTTCATACTGACGCCATACTTGAACCCAAGTACCCCAAGTGAGCAGCAATACAATGCAGTGCATATTTCCACCGGCAGTGTGATTGAGTGGTCCTTTGGCTTACTTAAAAGGAGGTTCCGCTGCCTCCACATGACTGGTGGGGCATTGCAGTACAGGCCAGAAACCTTCTGCAAAATTGTGGCCACTTGTACCACGTTGCACAACATTGGAACTTATAGAGGCATACCCCTGGAGCTATAACCAAAAGGGGGAACAGGGGTTGGACAATTTTTAACGGGGTCCAATGTACATGTCCTATAACGTAGAAAACAACAAGAATTGTACAGAGTTCCCCAGATTTTCCCCCTTTTTGTTATAATACCCCTGGAGCTCTCAGACAGCGAGCCTGTGGTAGACAATCAGCCAGGACAACCAACACCAGCAGCCTACGGGCTGAGGGCAGCAGAGGGGAGACAGAGACAAGCAGAAATTACACAGCATTTTTTTAAGGTGGGTAATGATGAGAATTGACGCTATATGCTTTAATTCTTAGTGATATTTATTTTTTAGTAAATGTGGTAGTGGAAATGCACACATATCCTGTGCAAAAGTTGCATTGTCACAGTGAAAACTTAGACAACATGACACTGCCATGGTACTTAAATGTCAGCCCAGACAAATGGCATGAAACTAGTTACCTCACCAGATTGGAATTTGTCAAAAGGCCACACTATTTGGCCACACAACCCGTGGGCCATTGTGTGGGCTCTGCCAAATCCATTGTGGAGCCGTCTGATGCAGAGGTGCTCCTGGTACTGTGCCTCCTGCACGTGGTCACTGGTGCCAAGAGACTACTAAAGCTAGAGGCCTCCTCACTCTCCCCTCCACCCAGCACATTGTTGCCCACAACTGATGCAGTTTGAAATTGCTCCACGGCATTGGTGACCGTTATGATTCCCCTGGCCACATCCCCACAGCAATGGGTCATCTCCACCTGCATGCCCACAGCAGGACAGGACAGCTGAGCTGTAGTTGTGCGCAGGCAGATGATGGCCCAAGTGTACCCATCTAAGCGCCCTACCAAATGATGATGACTTTTGCGTGGTGACACATGGTCTTACTGCATCACCTTGCACAATACATGGATGGCTTGGCTGACATTTGTTATTCATGTCCCTCTGTCCTTCCACCACTGCTGTGGTGAGCTCCTTCATGCTGTCCCTGATCCCTGCCATGTTTGTAGCCAAAAGAACCAAGTTGTGGCTGCATTAATCGCATATGTTTGCTTGCACTACACCTTCAACATTTGGCTCTCCAGCCCACCCCGGATGACAGAAGGATCCTCCTCAGCAGCTCCCATGTGATCCCTTCCCCTGCACCTCCGGTTGTGGATGTTGATGCGCTGCATCTGTACTTGGGGTCTTGTTGTGGGGGTATGCCCAGCCTGTGATGTTTGAGGGTCTGGTTGGCTCTCATCCTCTGTTTCAAAGGGAGGTCGTGGTGCCACTGTGGTCCTGCGTCTTGTGGGTGCAGTTATTATGTTTGCTGGGGCCACTTGTGTCTCCCCTCCTGCTGGGCCCGAGTCTCCTGGGTGTAATGGCCTTCACCTTCGTCAGACTCCTGAGTAGCTGCGTCAGGTGATGTTAAACAGTGCAAGTTCAGTATTATATTTTGAACATGTATGTTACATTGAGCAGGGTATTGTTCAGTAAAGTTTATAGCTGACATACAGTGTTTTGTTTTTAACTTACTTGTTGTACTTGAAAGCACAAATGCAGTTTTAATGCCTCCTTGCCTTTACTAATGGGGTTTGCTGTCTGCTGACCCCATAAGGCATTTGTGTGCAGCAAGTAAAATGTGGACTGGAGTAGGACTTGCGACACTAATCCTTATCTAATTTGAGAGGTATTTTTTAGATTTAGCATTGGATGGTAATAAGCATGCATCTTACCTTGTGAAGTATTCGGCTGTGCAGAGGTGTTGATCTGGGTGACTCCAACTCCAGCTTCAGGCTGAAGTGTTTTCTCCACCAGGTCCTCCAGAGGTGTATTTGCAGTTTGGATCGATGGTCCCCCTCCAGTTTCCTTGGCATCCGCAAGCCTGGCGGCAACCTTCTCCTTAGCATGGCTCCACAGGTCATACCAGCGCTTGTGCAGGTCTTCTATGGAGCGCTGTATGGACCCCACTGCATAGATTCTGGATTATATTCCAAGCCAGATTTTGCGTTTCCCCAACTCAGGGACATGAAGTGACTGCTTCCCAAAGAGTTTGTCATGGCTCTGTACAACTTCCTCGGTGAGGACTTCAAGCTCCTTCTCGCTGAACTTCAGCTTCCTCTTCCGATATGCTGCCTTGTTCTCACTTGTTCCAGAAGCAATGCTGATGTCCTTACACAGGTTATTCTGGTCTCCAAAATTGCTTCCTTCTGCTGTGCTCTAGCTGTCTGCTTCATCCTCTGTCTCTCTCAGTACACAGGTGGCAGCATATCCTGCATCACTTCCTGGTTGTGATCTCATCATGCTGCATCAAAAACAGAATCGCTACGGAAATTGCGACTCGCTTTTTGTGATTCGGTATTTGGCAATCGCAAGTAGCGTTTGTGATTTTTGCAGATTCACACATTTTTGGCGAGTTTAAGGATGCATGGGCATTTTCGATTACCAAATAGTGAGTCCTTAAAAATCACTATTTGGTAATCGCAAATTGGAACTTTGATGCATGTGCCCCAATATGCTGGTTCTACAAGAATTCCAGTCGAAATTTCCCCCTCGGGCTCTGGTTACTTTTGTGTCTTGATGATGGTCCTGATATCTTCAATAAGATCAAAACAATGTCAACTACCAAAGTAGAACCACTTTTTTTTATTAATTTATTTGTGTATTGTGGGTTATTTTGTTGGCTTTGTGATACTAGTGTATTGTATATCTCACAGTGGTGTCACTCCTTCCTTGAGCCCCAAGCACATTTGATCACCTCACAGCATGGTTTTTCTGTATTGATGTTTATATTTTATTGATTTATATGACATATCACTAAATGTATATAATTTTATTCAGAATACATGTTTTTCTAATTTCTATTAGGGCCCACTGTCTGTATTTATGTAACCCATCATGAATCCATATGTACATGTGCACAACCAATAATTTGAATTGAAATTAACAGGAAGATTACTGGCTACACTATAAACATCTTGCTAGTTTATGAAAAATACTCTGGTGCCCCAAAACACTCTCGATGCTACTGTGGAATTTTGAAATAATGACTATTAGGTGTAATGTTTCACTGGTAATTTCCGAAGACTCATGAATGGTTTTTAAATATTACAATCATTTCTTCCAGAAATGTTAATTCTAGATCTGCCATCCATACAATGTTTGAGAGAACTGTACATGTCTTTGTACTAATATAGAACTACCAACACACTTGCCACACCCCCTATGTAAATGTAAATGTGGGTGTACTTGTAAAGCACACTGTGACTCCAAGGAGTATCCTGGCTCTGAAGACCGCTGGGGAACCTGTCCTGGTTTTCCCTGTGAGATGGTCCCTTTCTGGGTATCTCCAAGGTGAAACCAGGCATCCCCGGCGTCTGTGGGAGCCGTTGTAGAGATGAGGCAAGCTTAATGCCCAGAGGTGCCAAGTGTGTTCCCTGGTTAGAGTAGGCACCGAGGCGAGAATTATCGAGTCCGTTTGACCCTGGTCCACGACCCTGCCCCGTCGGGAATTGAACCCTGGTCCCGGGCCGTTCTATGCTTACGGGTCTGCTGCCTCTAACCAGTGAGCCACACCACTCCACTCCTATGGCTCAATCACTTCCCATCACTTAGGATTCTTAGATCCTTTCTCATCAACGACCCACTCCATGAATAAGACCTACTATGTGATCGATTCCTGACTCATCACCAGAGCTCTTCTTAATGAAAACCTTGCTTAGTCATAATGCTCCACCCCATCATGAAGCCTTCCCCCAGGAATACAAGGGAAATAGGAGGGGGTCCTGCATTAGCCTTAAAAAAATACAACAAGTATTGAAGTCTATGCAATGACTGACTCTGGATCCTAACAAGTAAGATGTTTGCCCACATATATCTGCTCTTCTTTATTGCTTCTGACATTCAGACCACATCTGCAAAGTAGAAGCTTCCAGGGTTCATTGATTTATACAATGACAGAGACTATCCTAAATCACATCAACTATGTATCCTTGGAGACATGAATATTTGGTATGATAGCAAAGGGTAAGAGTAATCAACACATCCTCACAAACTTCAAACCTCTCTCCATGGCAGAATTTAATGAACTTACCAAAGCAAGTAACCTAACTGGATCCCAAACGGGCCCTGCCGCAGTCAAAACCTTCAAAAGCATTCTACTAAATATCTGTGTTGGATGCCGGTGAGGGCTATAGTAAACAACCCTTGATCTAGGCTCTTTGCCATCTGAATACCCAAAATCACATTTATTAAACAACAGAACACTGCAGAGCATCAATCAAAGTGACTGCATTGTGATCCATTGCTCAAGGGAGAGAGAATATCACTGGTCATTATCTACAAAGATATGGCTATTCTAATCTCTGCCCCAACCCTGGAGCACAACTTGTCTGATTAGCCCCACACATACCTATGCGCCATGGTTCAAAGGTGGATGCATCATGTCTACCATAGGTTTTGTACAGAAAGGATACCCATCCAGTACAAAATCCTATGCTTGGACTAATTTTAAAACTTTTCATATATTAGAAGTGTGCTATAAAGTGAGATACTTTGCAAAAATGTAGGTGTAATTAAACATTTTTTCCTTGTCAACGCCAGCCTCAAGGAGGTATTTTTTTGGGTATAAAGCCTTGTCTACTAATTTTAGTAGGTAGAGCTTTTCATCAAAAACAGTGGGTGCTAAGGTGGGAACGCTCATGAACCACCCATCGGATACCTTCTTGAAGAAGCTCAAACCACTATTTGTGTTACTTTTAGGACAAGTTTCCAACACAAAAAATGTTTTACACTGAAAGGTAAATAGTTTGTCAAGACTTTACACTGCTTTATGTCACTTTGTGTAATTTTGCAATGACTCAACATCTTGATAAATCTGCACCGCAGTTCATTAGATCTCTCCTCAAGAAAAAGAACTGTAACTCTTCAAACTTTTTTCACTATAGGCTGGTCTCTAATGGGTCCTTTTTTGGAAAACTAGTAAAAAGAGCAGTGTTCTACCAGTCATTCTCCTTTGTGGAGGAGGATAATTCACTCTTATATCAACAGTTGGTTCCAGCTAGGCAGATGCAGGTAGACAGCACTGGTAGGCATCTGCCATGGCCAGTAGCTGACAGACAACAAGAATGGAGTGGCGGTGTTGTTTCTCCTGGATCTAGCCACAGCCTTCAATGCCATTTATCGTCAGACACTCCCACTGAAAATAGAATAGCATGTCATACAAGAAAATAAACTGGAATGCATCTCTTCCCATTACAAAGACAGACAAAGCCTGGTAACAATGCTGCATTTCACCTCTTGTCACCAGATCCATCACTGGGTGTTCCACAAGGCTTGATCATCTCTACTCTTTTGTTTAACCTCTACCTCACTACCATCATATCATGCATTCTTACATGATACAACTTCGCTGATAACACACATATCATAGTAAAACTGGAAAACTGCATAGAGATAAATATGTCTAGTTTCGACAAGTGTCTCCTCACCATTGATGAATGGATGATGACTAAAAACTGAGATCATGACCTACAGACAATGTCAAGTCAAGTCAAAAAGATCTTTATTTCGGCGGTGAGCCATAAAAGAGAACAGTGATTTAGTAAAAAAACAGTACAATGGAACAATAGATGGCAATATGAGTTTGTTGTATAAATAACAGTTTCAGAAAAATTTGGCAACATAAGCTGCTATTCAAATTTCATAATTGTTGGCCACAGTTAAGATTACTAAAACTATAAATAATTTCATAAGACAGTTTAAAAACATATAAAAAGGACCGTATGCCACGGGCTAAAAGTGCAGGCTTAGGTACGTTCAATTAATAGCCTTCGCTTAAACCACATAGCAGCCAGAAATTTTGAAACAGCAAATACTATAGGTCCAGTTGCGTCAGTTTTCAGTATTCTAAATGCCATGCATGTATCTTCGAAAGCCTACGTTTTTGCATAGGGGAACAAGCCAGTGATTCCTGGCCTGGAGATAGCCTGGGCAAAAAAACAACACATGCAGCTCATTTTCAGTATCATGTTTACAAGCTGGACAATTGGTCGAGGGTGACCACTTGCAGGTGACAGCTCGCAGAGGTAGAACACCATGCCTCCACTCAACATATATTTTTTTTACCAAAAAATATAGATGTCATCTAGGTATTGCTCAAATAGATAGCGATCTTTGACCAAGAGGAAGGAGGCTGTTATGGAGCCGATTAGTGGATTACATTGAGCAGCAATAAGTCTATCTGCACAAAATGCATTCGTAAGCTAGGAGCGTGAGACTTTTTTGCACCCTCGTTCTGGATCGGACCAAAACTCAGGAAGTTCTAGGTTTCCAGATTCTTTCCTTATATAGGCAATCCAGGGAAGTTTCCTGGAGCCAGGAAAGGACAGAATCTCCTTGAGCTCTTCTCTATATTGTAGCAGCTCCGGGGTTATCCAGAGTCGGCGCCAGAATCTCAAAGGTTTGAGTGCTAGTTCTTCATTGATTGGTCTGATGCCCAGGTCAAGCCTTAGTGGAAAAAGTGGTGTGCTAGACGGTAATGCTATTAGTCCTCTTAGAAATTTATTTTCAGTCCTAATAATTTCAGGCCTGGGAGAGTAACCCCACAGTTCACCCCCATACATAATGGCTCCCCTAGCTTTAGCTTTATAGACCTCAATAGGCGGTCTCAAAGGTTTGATTGTTGATTTATTAGATAGCTTAAGGATGCCACCCGACACTTGGGCCAATTTTAACTCAGACTTTATTTGGTGTGGGCCCCACATAAAATTTTCATTTATTGTTACCCCGAGATAATCAAAAGTGTCAGGTACTTTACTTACCGACCAACCCTATGCGACCATCTCCAGAGCCAGGGGTTAGAGAGTGGGTCCGGTCCGGACCTCTCCGGCTTCAAACGGGCTTAAACGGGCCCGCCCTTGGTCCGGGCATTGCCCGGCGCACGCCCGTGCGATCCCACGTAGCGGTGGGCGTCTCCAAACATGTAGCTCGTCAGAGTAAAGGGAGGAGCGCCGTGCTGCTGCCGGCGGCGGAGACACCTGGGCCTGGGAGTCCCGCTGGCTCCCACTCATCCTGGTAGGCAGAGGAACTTGTGGCTGGTCTCAGCGCTGAGAGCGGCAATGAGGTGGCGGCTGCTGGGGGAGGAGCATGGTGCTGCTGCCGGTGGCGGAGACTCCTGGTCCTGGGAGTCCCGCTGGCTCCCACTCACCCCGGTAGGCAGAGGGACTTATGGCTGGTCTCACCGCTGTGAGCGGCCCCCGCGAAGTGGGGGCTGCGAGCAGTAATGAGGCGGCGGCTGCTGGGGGAGAAGCGCGATGCTGCTGCCAGCGGCGGAGACTCCTGGTCCAGGAAATGCCCGCTGGCTCCCACTCACCCCGGTAGGCAGAGGAACTTGTGGCTGGTCTCACCGCTGCGAGCAGACAATGACCAACCAACAATCTATCTCAATATTCCCAAAGAATTGGGTGATCCAACAATATCATTAAAGGAAGTGAGAAACCTTGGAGTGATAATGGACTCAAACCTTTCTTTAAATGCACATGTTAATGGACTTATGAAATGCACTTTCTACAACATGTGAACAATAAAGCAGATCTACTCTTGTCCAGGATATTATCTGAAACTACATGGCAATTTTACCCATGTCATATCAAAGTTTGACAACGTCAACAACTTACACATTGGTGCCCATGTTTCCTACTACAGCATTTACAAAGGAGCAAAAACAGTGCAGCAATCTACTACTTAACAACTAACCTAGAAACGATGTAACACCAGTACTTCAAACTCTACACTGGCTCCTTACAGTACCTGTTGCTGCTTTTAATTGAATCATATGCATTATCCCCAAACATTTAAAGGAAAAGGCCCAAGTTACTTACTACTACTGTTCCAATTATATACTCAAAGCAAGTAAATACAGTCAAGATTAGCACATCGACATGTCATTTCTCTCTGTAAGAAAAGGTCCATCAGAGGATCCTCTCTCAGTATGTAGGTTAGACCGATGAAATCTAAAATTCAGAAAGGAGGTGAAAACTTGGCTGTTCCTGATATACAAATCCTTAAAACTTGACCTTCTGATGCCGATTCGGAATATTTGTCCTGGTCACTACTAAATACTCTGCCGAAAAGTGACCAGAATACCAGGAAAACATTAGATCAGTCAAAAACAATAGAGAATACCAAAAGGCCCGGATAACCATGACAAGGTCCTGTTACGGCTATCTGTAATCAGTGCAAGCCCGACAACAGTGGCACACAAACTACAAAGGAATTATCACCACTAAACTTTCCATAAGCTGACTTTATTCACAGGGGAATACCAGGACGGGTTCCCTAAGCAAGCGCGGAGATGCCCCAGGGTAAGTCATGCGCTATATAAGCTTCATACATTTACATTTACATTTACATTTAGCACAGGCTACTTAAGATTTAAATGCTCTGACAGCTCTAAGAAAGCACCCTTAACTGATTAAACCTCTTTAGGGACAGGCCTTATGTCAGGAACCTGGGTCAGAAAGTTGCAGGCCAGATAGGAAATTCTGGGCGAAAAGTGTACTGTGGAGCCCCTAACTGGGAGCAAAGTCCACCTTCTTGACATTTAACTGACATGGTAGTGAGGCAGAGCAGTCCAAAGCTTACTTGGGTAGGTGCTATGGGCTATAGACACAGTACTCTTAAATGCAACACAGAGCACAATAAATTGATGACCAGTCAGAGCTTTTTCTTAGATAAAGGAAAATATTTTTATTGTGCACACTGCTAAATACTTTGCACAAATGTAAAATTAGGGCCTGATTATGAGTCAGGCATAGCAATATCCTCGAGTAGGGTTGTCCAGAGTTCTCGAACCAGTAAAACCACATGAGACCCTCCAAGTTCCTGCCAATCTTTTTCTTTGGAACGACGGAATCATGCAATGCTCCCCACTCCCACACTATTCTTTCCTTTCCATTCCATTTACCACCTGCTCAAAGCAAGTGGTACAGGGGAGTATTATAAAAGCATTAAACCCCTTGGAATAGGGGAGATCAAGTGGAATTCTGCACAGTAAATCCATTTCTGCACAGTTATTTCCCATTCTGAGAAGTATAATTCATAATAATTGGAATTTATTTCATAAATACTACCCCATACCATAAATCCTGGCTGCTGAAAATTTCTGGATGGAATTCCATCTAACTCATAGTGAGGTCAATAGATAGAGAATGGCTTCTGGATATGCCTATGAGGTATTGCACCGTTACAACGCAACTTTTACAACGCACTACCATTACATCGCAACTTTTACAACGCAAATACCATTACAATGCATGCCATAACAACGCATGTCATTACATAGCAGATACTATTACAACGCATGCCATTACATCGTAAGTATAGGTAAGTATATTATTTTTATTTGATTTTATTTTACATTATTTTATTAATTTAATTAATATTAAAAATAAAATAAAATATTAATATATTAATTTAAGTAATTTTGGGGTATTTTTAGGTTTTAAGGGCTAGGTTTGGTTTTTGGGGTACAGGGGTATTTTTAGGTTTTAGGGCTGGGTTTGGTTTTTGGGGTACAGGGGTATTTTTAGGTTTTAGGGCTGGGTTTGGTTTTTGGGGTACAGGGTTTTTTTAGGTTTTAGGGCTGGGTTTGGTTTTTGGGGTACAGGGGTATTTTTAGGTTTTAGGGCTGAGTTTGGTTTTTGGGGTACAGGGGTATTTTTAGGTTTTAGGGCTGGGTTTGGTTTTTGGGGTACAGGGGTATTTTTAGGTTTTAGGGCTGGGTTTGGTTTTTGGGGTACAGGGGTATTTTTAGGTTTTAGGGTTGGGTTTGGTTTTTAGGGTACAGGGGTATTTTTAGGTTTTATGGCTGGGTTTGGTTTTTGGGGTACAGGGGTATTTTTAGGTTTTAGGGCTGGGTTTGATTTTTGGGGTACAGGGGTATTATGACTTAAAATAGATTAAATTAATTAAATTAATTTAATTATATGTAATTAAATTAATTACAATATTTACAATTAAAAAATTAATTGAATTACATTACTTAAATTACATTATATTAATTACTTTTTTATTTATTTTATTTATTATAATTAAATAATATTATTTACAAATTTTAAATTAATTAAATTTCTTTAATTATATTAAATTAAATTATATTAAGTATTATTTTAATTTTATTTAAATTATATTTTTTGTAATAAATTACATTATATTATTTACTATTTATAAATTTATTATATTTCATTAATTATATTATATTAAATATATTAAATTAATTACAATTTTAACATTAATTAAATTACTATAATTAAATTATATTACATTAATTACTGTTTTTAAAATTTTTAAATTATATTTATTATTTTAAATTAATTAAATTAACTTTATTACATTTTTAAAAAAAAGATATACTTACCTATACTTACGATGTAATGGCATGCGTTGTAATAGTATCTGCTATGTAATGACATGCTTTGTAATGGCATGCATTGTAATGGTACCTGCGTTGTAAAAACTGCGTTGTAACGGTCTGCGTTGTAAAATAACGCGTTGTAACGTCATAGATCCGCCTATGATGATACACACAGCCTCATGCCAAGGCACACTTGAGGATTTGTACTTGAGGCACACCCTTCAAGTACAAATTCCTATGCTTAGACAAGCGCAGAAGGGTCAGACACATTGGAAGTGTGCTGTGCGCTGTTTCTTACACACAATATGCCACTTTCTGGAGGAAATAAAACTATTTCAGAAAATGTGTGCCTTCTTTTACTAGGCATCAGTTTTTGACACAAAGACAGTTCAGCCTTTCTTGGGTTATCAGGCATTGCAACAAACCAATGGGTATTTTTACTGATCCACCCCAGTAAGGATTCCTTGCAGCAAAGTAGTGCAAAGTAGATTTGGTACTGTGAAAAGAGCACCTTTCCAGCACAATACACTTTTTGCACTAGAAAGTAGACCACAGCTGTGCATTACACCTCGTTGCATCAACCTAGTTCCAACTGAGAGCCTTGGTAAATCTGTAAAAGTCAGCAAGGAGAAGGTACCTACAGAAAATAATAAAAATTAACATCAACTTGTACAAGGAAATGCCCATATTCCTACTGTGGGATCAGATCCTAGGTATCACCACAGCAGTAGCACGTTACCCGAGGTATGTATTGATTCAAAGGACAAGTAGCCAAAAGAGAAATAGAAACCTACCACTCTTCCTTCCTACTACCCTTGGTCTTTCTCCTTCCTTCCCCACTTCTTGAAACCCCATGCCCAAATGCTTGCGTTTTTTAACTGTAATAACAGTGTAATAGTTTATTGTAATACACACAATACATTGAAGTGATGTTTTAACAGTAGGACCAACTCGTTCGGCAACACCTTTTTAAGATGTAACAGGTACTGGGCACACGTATGGTTAACAATTTATAAACGCAAGCCGACACGTGTTTCATCAACAGGGTAAAACCTGTGACTCATCAGGGCTGCAAGCGGCGAGGTACGAGATGTGGTATCGGTGTTCGTAACAAGGTGGAGGTATGGAGTAATAAAAGGTATGGAAACAAAAAGGTCCAAGCGCGTGGCAGTCGGGTATGACTTACGGAAGGTAACCTGGGGTGACAGGTTACCGCCGAGCTCTGATAGAGTGTCGGCTGGCGTTTGTAAAATCAGAAAAAAAGAACTATATAAGGCATCACATACTGGCTCTACCAAACTACCGGTGTCAATCGTACTTGTCTCTAACTACTGTATGATCAGAATTGTTAACCATACGTGTGCCCAGTACCTGTTGTATTTTGCATGGTGTCAAGGCATCCTACGCCTGAACCCCCTTTTGGAGGTTTTAGGGTTCTCCTCTACAGTGGTAGCACCGTTTAATCTAATTTTTCTTGTCCATCACCACTTACTACAAAAGCACTGTTTGAGAGCCCCTGTCCCGTATACCCCAAACCCACAGCAGATTGCATACCTTTTTAAGATGTGTTCAAGTCTTGCTGACATTTTGATAATCAGAATAAAGTCATATAACCATAAGACTTTTTACATTACTCTTTGATTAAGAGTTATGTTTTCTGCTCAGGCACATATAAATTATATCATCAAGGTAAGTAGAGGAGGTTTTAGAACCATAAGTTCACACCTCATTATGTTAACCTTTTTTGGCCATTTATCTGTAGTCGCCATTGTGGAGTTGATATTAGCGCAGGTGCATATTTTTAGTCACTATTTTGACATGCATCTGTGTGAGACCATCAATTAAATAAATAAAACTTGATTATTAATGAAGTTTGAGAATCAGGTAATTATCCCGTGGCCTGGAAAAAGAGTATGTATCAGGCCAATTATCGAAACACCGACTCTGGACCCTACTGAACCTAAGAACTACCGCCCAATTGCTGGCTTGCCAATAGTAGCCAAAATTCTGGAGAAGTCAATTAATAAGGTGCTGACTAACTATCTAAATGCTAACAACCTGCTTGACTCTACACAGCATTGTTTTCGGTCCGTCACTCCACCAAGTCTGCCCTGATTACTGCAACTGAAGAGATCCGGAGAATAGTGGATGGAGGGTGCAGAGTGGGCCTCGTCCTCCTAGACCTATCAGCAGCATTTGATACAGTCAATCACACTATGTGAGTGTAGGGGTTGAAGGACGTTGGAATCGAGGACACAGCTCTGCCCTCCTTGTCTCTTTTTTGGAGGCAAGGGAGCAGAGTCTGAACTGGGAGGGTCTACAATCTGACAGCTTCCATCTACCATGCAGCGTCCCACAGGGATCGGCCCTGTTCCCAATGATGTTCAACATCTATGTTACTCCGTTGGCCAGACTCATCAAGATGCATGGTTTTGCCCTGGTCTCCTACGCTGATGACTCTCAGCTTGTGATCTCTATATCTAACCAGCCTGAGACCACATCGTCAGTTTTCATGCTTGTCTCACTGAGATCATGATCTGGATGAACCATAGTTTCCCGAAAATTAACACCGATAAAACAGAGGTTGTAGAGTTTGGCAAGGGCCGATCCCTGTGGAATGACTCCTGGTGGCCGGTTGAGGCTGGGGAGTGCACCTGCCCCTAAGGCCAGGAACCTCAGAGTCATCTTCGACGACCAGCTGAATTTTTCTGCCCAGGTCAACAGTCTCATTTCCTCCTGCTTCTTTTTATTAAAAACTACCAAAAAATGTCTCCTTTTATATCACAAGAACTGCAAAAGACGATGGTGGTGGCTCTCTTCCTGTCCAAACTGGACTATTGCAACACCCTCTTCCTGGGCATTGACAAGACCCAGATAAGGAAACTACAGTCTCTACAGAAAGCTGCAGCACGACTACTTCTAAACATACCCAAAGGACATTCTACCTCGGCACGGATCAAGTCCCTGCACTGGCTTCCCATTCAGCCCCGCGTGGAATATAAGGCCCTATGGCTGGTGCATAAGGCACTTTACGGTGGTGGTTCCGAGGACATCCAAAAAATGTTCTTACCTTACACCCCTTCTTGAGCTCTTAGGTCTGCAAATCTGGGTCTTATCCAGACTCCTAAAATCAGGCTGTCAAGATGGGGTGGTAGGCTTTAGGGTAAAAGATAAAATCCTAAACACCGCATTTTCTAAAAGAACTTTCAATGTAGAGGGGGTGAATAATTTCAGGATTTTTGGTGGCATGTCGGCTATATCTGCTCACAGACGCAAAGACTTTGTGAAGCTCATAGACTCCTTTAAGAGCAAGGGAGCCCAAGCCTTGATAGTGCAGCAATCGAAACTCAAAGTTTTGGCTAAAGGAAAATTCTTTATATTCACGGCCCTACATGAAGCCCAGACACTCCTTGACGGCCTCGGGGCATAACAAATCAAGTTGATGAATTTTGCTGAATCTACCACTAATGCACTGCGGATACTTGTTGGAAACAGGAAGCACACAAGGATGCAATGAGATGGCATCCAAAAAGAAAGGACAACAGAGAAGGACGGAAGTGGGACACTGGGGTCTCCGTCCACTCAAGGGGGGAGGGAAGGGGGGTGAAGGGGGGTGTCGCAAGGGGGAAAAAAGAGAGTTCAAATGCAATATGTTTTTCCACACTTTCATGATTACGGTATGAGCAAGGTTATTCATCTATTTTTCTTTTTTTCTTTTTATCCTGCACAAATAATATCTCGCACATGTCACTTTTGCTCATTTGGATAATGATAAGTTGACAAGACCCTATAAGTATATCTGCCTATTTTGCACTAGGAGGTGTTCTAAACTTTCAAGTCCGGCTGCTATTTTTGTACTATTTGGCTGCTTATTTGCATATTTGCACAGACAATGGTATTCTATTTTTATCTGATGATAGTATATATCTATACTGTTTATTTTTACATACAAGATAAGATTTTATAATGCATCATCTATCTCCATGTCTTGCACAATGAATGATATGTCTCCTCAAATATCACTTTACACTTTTGCTGCTCGCTTGCATATTTGCACATTGAAATTTAGATTTTTCATGAAAATCTCTATGAATATCTGCTGCTATTGCTCTTCATTGTCATATATTTATATTATTTATCAGTTATTTATGTTGCTGCTGCTTGTACATTTGCTCATTTTGCACACTTGCACTTCAGCTGAGGGCTACGTCCAATATCTTGAACATCAAATGACATGGTGAAATTTATTTCTCTAAATGTTAATGGCCTGAATAACGTTCGCAAAAGGAACGCTATTGAGTGCTGGTTAAAAAACCTGGTACCTGACGTCATCTATTTGCAAGAAACCCATCACAAAGATCAGGCAGAGTCAGCTAAACTCTTTAAAAGCTGGGCGGGCTATAACATATCTGCTCCTGCCGGGATTGCCCAGAGAGGAGTTTCCATTCTAATAGGGAGACATGTAGGTTTTAACCTTGAAGGGACGTGCATAGACCCTAGAGGCAGATGGGCAGTCGCACACGGTAAATTTAACAATGTTAATGTTATCCTTGCCACAATCTACGCACCAATTTTGGACGACCCACAAGCTATTTTACAGGTTAAGCAGGCATTAACCGGTCTCTCTGGGCCAATAACTTGGGGGGGGGGGTGATTTTAACCTACTACAAAACCCTCGATTGGACTCTTCCAAGATAGACCGCCGACAGAATAAACCCCAAGTTTCCTTAGCTGTTCAAAGTTGTAAAATAGACCTTGATGTTACTGACCATTGGCGTAATTTAAATCCTACCAAGCGCGAGTATACATGCCATTCAGCAAAATATAATTCTGCGTCAAGGCTAGATTTTTTTTTATCTTCCCATGACCTAGAATTATACAACTACGCTCACCTACCCAACGCTTTTTCGGATCACGCGGCTCTTTGCATGGAGGTCAATTTGGGGAATTATGAAGCAAGATCTACAAGTAGATGGTTTTTTTACAAACTTAACCTCCTTGACCAACAATGGTGCACTGATATTAATGAAAAGATTGAGCAATTATTTACACAGAATAGAGGTACAGCCCCATCAAACATAATCTGGGATGCATTTAAAGCCACTTTACGTGGAATAATTACATCTAAAGAGATTCCCAAGCTTAAGGCAAGAAGGGAGGAGAAAATCAAACTCCAAACTGAATTGTCGCAGGCTACCCAAGAGCATTATAGGGTCAGATCTAAGATCTCTGGTCACAAACTTCATGAGGCGAAGTGCAAGATGAAGGATTTTTATTATGATTCAGGCGAGACAAATAGTAATTTACAAGCACAAAAAATGTATGAGGAGAGTGAGTATACAATCTAAAGAAAACAGGTTCGTAATAGAATAGATCAGTTAACAGACCCCATCACTAAAACACAAGTTAAGACCACCACTTCTATCGACGAGCTGTTTTTAAAACACTATAAGGGGATATATCAAGCAACTGTGGGGGCTACACCTGACTCTATCATGGATTTTCTTCAGCCATTAAAATAGAATGCTGAGGGTAAGAACTACCTCACACAGGATTTTACATTATCAGAATTAGATGAAGTGATAGAGTCCTTCCCCAATGGCAAGGCCAACGGTGAGGACGGCCTACCCATTGAATTCTTTAAAAAACTTGGGGGAACATTGCGTAAGGAACTCTTGGGATTAATTAACAATTTACCTCAAGGTGGTCCCCCACCGGACTCCTTTAACACAGTGGTGGTGGTCAGTATTTTAAAAAAGGAAAGGACCAGGAAAACATAAATTCATACCGACCGATTAGCCTTCTGAATACAGACTACAAAATTTTTACAAAACTTTTAGCAAACCGATTAAATAAAATAGTGGATCTCTGGTAGGTCATGATCAGTGCGGTTTTATTGCAGGCAGGCATCTCCATTCCAATACTACATTTTTACTGGAGGCACTAGATTATTTTAAAACCAACAAGGTGAAGGCTCAAATTTGGTTCTTAGATGCGGAGAAAGCCTTCGATCTAGTGTCCTGGGATTGTCTGTTTGAAATTTTACATAGTTTTAATTTCCCGAATGTTTTTATCTCTCTTTTACGACATTTGTATATGAATTCTAGGGCACAAATTATCATCAATAATACTAATATTGGGTCCTGTGAGGTCACTAGAGGCAAGCAACAAGGATGCCCCTTGTCCCCAATTTTATTCGCATTCTTTATTGAACCTCTAGCGATCGCCATCAGGAATACCAAATCGGACACCGCCCCAATTGTAGGAATGACAAATATAAAACTATATGCGGATGATATTGCCCTTTTTTTAGACTCTAAACCCTCAAGTCAATTGAAGATTCTAAAAATCTTCTCTGACTTTCAAAAGCTAGGGGGTTATAAAATAATGTAAACAAAACGGAAATTATTCTACTCAACTGCACTACAGACACTTTAGCCCCAGAATTCAGGCAGACATACAATACGGATCCAAAGAGATATCTTGGTATATTTATATCGGATAGCCTAGACGACCTTTTCTTACTAAATGTTTTACCTTTACTAAAAAAGGTGAGTTCACTTTTAGATCGTTGGAATTTACTACCTCTGTCTCTTATAGGGCGGGCATCGCTAATTCGAATGTCGGTGTTACCCCTTTTTAAATTCCTTTTTAGTGCGATTCCCTGCGCAATCCAGGACTCTTATTTTAAAAAAATAGAAGCTCTGATTTCCTCTTTCTTGTGGGCAAAAAAACCACTAGACTTGCACTGAGCACTTTATATTTATCGTCTACACAAGGAGGGTTGTCCCTCCCAAATATCAAAGAATATTACTTTGCGTCTTTTGCACATTATAGCCACAGGTTTTTTTTTTTAGATTCTCATGAGACAGATAATTTTTTTATGAAAAAGATGTTGTTGGAATTGAAAATCTATGATCCGGTTAGAACCACGAAAGACCCAAAAAAAGTACGATATAAATCTCTGCAGTGGATTTTTAAGGTGAAAACTCAGTTTTTTAAATTTTATGACTTACCCATTTTAAGTAATAAGACAAATTTAATTAATTTTAGCTTGGGAGAAGCTGGCTGTATGGACAAAAATATAATAACTCTTTGGAAGGACAATGGTTTTGAGAAAATTTAAGACTTCCTGCTGGGAAATAGGTGGAAATCCTGGGATGAAATTTATAGCCAGTTAATCCACTCGCACTTAATGCTGAACTGGTCCTTTATTAGGATAAATCCAAAACTTAGAGAACTCAATATAGGAAATCTATTCAACAAAGAAAATATTTTCACTATCCTTAATAACAAAATACAAAAGAAAATGAGTATCTGGATTAAAATATTAAAAGAAAGTAAGGACCAGGACTTCTACAGCAAGATTACTGAAAGATGGAAAAAAGGGAAGATATTATAATTAATCAACAGGTATGGGACAAAATAAATAAATTCAACAAAACCATATTTCGAGGAACAAACTTTAAACGTATGCAATTCTACAACAAATGGGTAATATATAGAACCCCGTCCTTTTTACATAATATTTTCCCCCAAGTAGCCGATAAATGCTTTCGATGTGAAGAAAAAGGCACTTGGAAACACATTGTCTGAGAGTGTCCAAAAATCCAGGTATTATGGAAGGAAATAGAAAAATATCTTTCAATCGTCCTTAAAACAAATATTATATTCGACGACCTAATTCCCCTCCTAGGCTGCTCTCCGATCCACACCCAACATGACGAGCCCCTTTTTGTAGCTTCTTTAATAGCTAAATCACTCATATTACAGTCCTGGAGAACAGATTTCGTTCCATCCTTCCAGGCATGGAAGGCAAAATTACTGCGAATCCAGGGTAGGGAGAGAAAATATGCCCTTAGATCAGGGGCTCTCAAAAAATATGATAAATATTGGAGTGTGTTTGATGTTTAAATTCGCCTTGCTATTACTTAATCTGATTTAAACTTTACTGAAAATATTTATTCGTCTATTATGACAGTCTTGACTTCGCACGTTGCACTTTACAATTCAGCTTTGGAATATTAACTGAGAAGACGCTTATTATATTTGTATGCTACGAACTTTTTTAATTCTAACAAAATCTTTTGTTTATCTGTGACAGCCTATTAACCCCTTGTCTGCTGATGACGGAACCGCTCCTTCATCAGCTGCGGTGGCGCTGTGCTGATGACGGAGCGGTTCCGTCATGGCCCGCTCGATGCTCATGCGCGGCGCGAATTCCGTGCCTGCGCTGAGCGTTCTATTGAGCGGGGCGGGCCGTGACGGAACCGCTCCGTCATAAGCACAGCGCCACCGACGCTGGTGACGGAGCGGTTCTGTCACCAGCATGCGGCCGCCGCGCGGCTGCCCCGCCCCCTTAGCACTGCGGCGGAATAGCCGCCGCAGTGAAGGGGTTAATTGTTTGTTCTTACACAACCTTGCACTTTAAAATGTAAATGTTAAAATGACAAATTGCATGAATGTTTTTCAGTATTCTCCTTCCTCGTACTGTATTAATTGGATTTCAATTGTATTGTATTGCTATATTTGAACTCTCAATAAAAAATAAAAAAAAGATGGGGTGGTAGGACTTTATTGAACTGTGCAGCAAAGTTGTGGAACAAAATGTCAATGGCCATGAGATTTCAATCCAATCGGCAGCTTTTTAGGAAGGCTGTGAAAACATGGCTGTTTACCTCCACCTAGTTCTCCTGGTAGTTTAGGCTGTACTCCCTTTCATATACACTAGTGCCAAGACGCCGTGGCAATTGAGCGCTTTACAAGCATATATCCTATCCTATCCTAATTAAGCAACGTGCATTGTTGCGCCACAAATGAATCCACACAATGAACATAATGGCAAAACAAATTGGTCCACACACTGAACATAAAAGCAAAAAATCTGGCCCTGCGAAAATGGAATTTAGCAATACCAAACTCTTCTGTTTAGTTAAAAGTTAGAACTGATTCAAAGAAACGACGTGTACTTGCATTTAGTTCATAAGAGGTTGATGTATGAACAGCTAATAACATTTTATGTCCTAAAAAATAAGATTTGCTATCTTGGCGCTGGGTAAAATGGCAACGTTTGACAGAAAGCAAAAATGAAACTGTCACAGTCCAGTGCAGAGTATAGTTTCTGTAATTGAGTTTAAATGCACTTATGTTCTCAAGGCCATATTCATTTTTACTATAACGAAATGGATGTTACTCATAAGTTTGAAACTAGTGAATAAAGTACTCTAAATGCTAATCCTCATAGGACGTTCACACTCCAAAAAACATTAAAACAAGAAGAGAAAATATAGTTGTGCTGCTAAGTTCAAAACGAAACCAGCAAAGTTATTGTATATCAAACTCAAGACTTATTACAAGTGGCCTGTTATTCTCCATTGACTACTGGTCTTTGGCAGCCGCACCGCCAGTGGGAGTACCTGCAGGGCAGTGACGTGGGGAGGGGGAGGGGCAGGGTGGGGGGTAGTAATGTATGGATTACGGAGTTTTACAGGTAAGTAAACATTTAAATAAATAAAACACATTTCGTGATCGCATTTGGTGATGCAGTGCACTCAACGAAATTTGTTTTGATTATTTAAATGTTTACTTACCTAGGAAGCTACGAAATCCATACATTACTACCCCCCACACTGCCCCTCCCCCTCTCCACGTCACCGCCCTGCAGGTACTCCTACTGCTGTCCGCGGCTTGTCTTTAGGTGATCAACTTGTGTTCCCTACCAATAATACCAGGACCTGGTATTAACAACCCCTGCTACTGGTAACGCTGGGTCCAGTATTAACAGTGCTTCATTTTATGCCGCTTTTAGTGAGGGACTAGCTGAGTAAATGTTGCCAATAAACACACCAACACAGGCACACCACCGCTCTTCTACTGTCAAGTAGACTCATGGCTAAGTCACGCAGTGCAGCGCAGCAAGTCACCTTGTTCACATGCTGCGCTGGACTGCATGACAGGGAAAGGGCTTGAAAGGCCGTATTAAAGCGAATACGTTGCATGTCTGCTTTTTTCCATGTGCAGGCACCCTTTTGGCTGCTTAGTGCCAATGAAGGCACCTTTGCACCATGGTGCATGGGTGCCTGTGTTGTTGGAGGGCTGTTTGGTGCAGGAAGGAGCTCCTTCTTGCCCAAAAACAATCCCCTGAGACTTTTTCCTTTATGTGTGCTGCAGAATAATGCAATGCAGTGATTTACGCCGCATTGCACGATTTATTGCGTGATTTATGAAGCCACTCAGGGCCAGGCAAGGTGGCCTTCGGTGGACTCATTATTCCAATTTTCAATTTGCGTCACCTTTGCACCATGTTGCGTGGTGCAAGAGCGATACAAAGGGGCTTGAAAAATATGCCCCCAAGTGTCACAGAAGAGTACATTTTAAACCTCAGGTCAAAGTGTACAAGGGCCTGGACTTTAATAAGAGAGAGGTCACACCTTGATGGTTGCACATATACTGTATAGAAGCATGTGTGTGATGGGCATGTTTCAGCAAACAAAATACACTTTCAGCACATTATCTGGAGTACAGCAAGACCTGTCCTTAAAATTGCGAGTGCAAGCAAATAAGGCCTAGTTTTTGATTTTTGTTTGGTAAAGATACAACTTGCAGTTATACTTTATAAGCTTTGATCGGTGGCCAAAATATCTTGGCTTGGGACTGTTCATTTGTAATCATCATGAATATATGCATACAGGAATAAATACAAATGTACTGCCTTCCAGCAATCTGCCCACCTACCTCTACACATTATACTACGCTGACAGCTCCCAGTTCTCACAGGCAACTTGGGACCAGGGTAACGGATACAATAGCCAAGGGTACTTTGAGCTCACGGTAAAGGTTGCTGAGGGTTTATTGCCATTATTAGCGAGCACATAAAAGCAAATAACAAAGCCAAGGCCAATATACGTGCCTTTCATTTTCAGTTGTAAGCTATACCTATTAACTTTACCAGAGCTGCTAGGTGTATCTATTCTGCATTTTAGCAGCAGCCTGGTAGCAGGAGCAGAAGAGTTACTCCGCTTGTCGAATTTTTTTGACTGCATTGTGGCTGAATGTGGTTGCTGTGAACCTCAAAGGGCCATTCCTTTAATGGAAATCAATATAGGAACTAACCTTTAGTGTGCCCATCAATTGTTTTGTTTTGGCATACAGTGAAGCAATGTGTCTCATAATGAAAAAAATTAAAAAGGATGCCTTTTTGTATGATATGTGATAAATAATTGGTTGTGAAAAAGAGCAATGGCTGAGTGCACTATTCAGGTGTAAAATAATTTCTTAAGTATTGTAATGGAACTACTTCCTAGAATGTGGATTGAGATACCAAACAGCCAATAGCTTGATGGGAGAAATATATGCTCCTCTGGGATACTCTAAGATGTGATTGCTGCCGCCTCAAATGAATGGCAGAAGTGGGCTGACACAATCAATCTAGTGATTAAAGAGGGTTGTCACAAATGCCACTCTAGCTATATTGTAAACATGTCCTGTGGATAACTTTGCTGTCAAGTTAGACATAACAAAGTCTAAAGAGGAAGGGAAAACCACAAATAAAACTTGTCAATCAGGCATGGCTGCTAAGATGCTTAGCAAGATCTCTTATAGAAAACATGACTCAAAAAGCCCTGCCTTCATTGACAGTACCCAAATACATGAACACCCACTAAACATGTAAAAGTCATGAACACAGGATTAAAATAATTCCTTATAGTAGCAATTGAATCTAAATGCTAAAATGATTCCTGAGTCAGGATAATCTAGCACCCAATCCCTTGCAGCAAACAGCAACACCACTATTCGGTTAGCTTGGAATGGACCAAAGCCTAGGCAGAGAGTACAAAACTTTACTCTCGTATGGGTCAGTATGAGGTAAAAACTGGTGTGGCTAGAGAGGTTGGTAGAATGTCAAGAAAGAGGGTTCACATCATTTGCTTTTATTTACAGACATATTCAGTAATCTTACAGATAATACAATTAACCCAAAGTATGGACGGACCATTTGTTTCTGCTTTCAGTAAAATGTTTATGCACCAAAAGGCAAGAAATGAGAAGGAGAAACTGGCCTGTGTTTTCTTTCCCGCTGATACTCTGGAGCATTTGAGATTTCTTGCTGAAAAATTTCAAAATCCCAACTGTGACTGGGACTTCTTTCTAGAGGTGTGGTGATCTCTGTGCAACACAAAGCTGATTTGGTTTTGTCAAACTGCAGAATGAATTTATTTAAGAGGTGGGTCCCTCGTAAGCTCTGGAGAAAAAGTTTCTAAAAATTCCACACTTTCTTTTGGTGCCCTAACAACCATAGGAGTATACTTCCACGGCCCTCAAGGCCTCAGGGGAAGGCATATAGAGACTCTTAGGGTGTCAGCAGAGGCCAACAGTAAACTCTAGCCCAGGTCAAGTTGCCACTATCCAGCTTGAGACTTCAGCAAAAAGTCCTCTTGCAGCTTGTTGTAGCCATGTAGTCACACAGGAGTTCAGCTAACTGGCTTTTGATCTACAGCAGGTGCAGAAAGTGTTCTTACGATGGTGCCATGGGGTGTCCCTTTTGTGGTTGGCAGTAGCTGTAGGGTGGGGGTGACTACCGCGCACTCTCTAGCCAATGAGATTGAGTTTCCAAGTTTCCTGGCCTATCTTCTTTTTCAATATTTCTCGTTTGCCTTAGTGCAGACAGGTCCAAAATCCAATGTGTCATGTTAATTTCAAGATGCTCATAGTTCTTCAGCAACACTAAACTTGGGCTTTGAAGGTTGGGGGTTTGTAGGGGAGTGCACTCTGGAAGATTTGGAGATCTCTGTACGGCATGTGCACTATGGAATTTACTATTGCCCTCCCACAGAGGTTGTATGATGTTACAATGCATGATTTTACCCCACATACCGTTACAACGCAATTTTTTACTCTGACTTGCTGTCGGGGATGCGCTGGAGTTTGGAATAGTATGATTTACTATTCCAACTCCAGTCTGTGCAAAAGTAGGGACAGTGTTGGAGTTAAATCCAACACCTTATACCCCAACAGCAAGCCATTTTCATTGTAATAGAATGTGAGGTAAAAGCATGCATTTTAATGCATTTGTTGTAACGGTTGTTTCCCTTCCACAGCTAACACTAACATCCAGTTAGAAGCAAGCCCTTGACTCACAATGGAAAAATCAGACAGAAGACTGGTAAGACAAAGTAGGGTCCTTCAGAATCCAGGCATGGAATATATACAAATTGTGATCTGGACCTGTTTGATCCCTATCAAAGGTACAAAGGTTGAACTGACACTGGTGTGCAAACAGGAGGGGCAGCAGCCACTACCTGAATGCCAAGCTGAGCTTAGAGGAGTCATCCCTGCCAATTCAGATTGATCTGTCAATCAAAGTTGTCTGGTGTGGCTCCAGGAAGTATTTTCATACCTCGTTAAAGGCTATATACTAGCTGGCAGCTGATGGAGAGCTAATGCAAATTGGCCTTTAGGACAATCAGAAGGGTAAAGGTAACTTTCTAAAAGTTACTTTTCCTTATTAGGTACTAATAATTCGACTTCCCCATTGGATTGGATTTTATTAAAAATAGCGATTTCATTGCTTTTCTAACTGGTCCCAAACCCAAGATAGCAATATTTATATTCACATAGAGAAAAGAGCTTTTTGGACCTGATCTCTGCAGGGCCGTGGTATATTAATTTTCTACATGTCCTACTTTTAAATACCAGGCACCCTACCTTGTGGGCCGCAAACCCTATGTAACAGTGACTTTTCAATATTCGAAAGTGAAGACTTTGCCTGTAAAAAAGGGTTATTTTGACAGGTTGCACTGCATGTTTCATACTGTAGAAGTCAGGCTACAATTCCAGGCTTAAAGCCATGATTTGTAGGCCTACTCTGTGGATGGCACAATAGGTGCTGCCATACACAGGTGGCATTTAACTTACAGGCCCTGGTGGCATTTTTTATTTCATATACTAGGGACTTATGGGCAAGATAAATATGTCGATGAGGAATAAGCCAATTTAGCCTTGTTTAAAGGGGAAGCACAGACACTTTACTTCTGGTTAGCAGGGTTCTTAAGCCAGAAAAAATAAGGACCAGAAAAAGGGAAAACATCCAGGTGACCCTGCAGAAATGGTGGAATTCTTACAGTGGGACAGAGAGCACACATGACAAGAATAGTGAATCAGCCATAGGCAGCAGATCAGAGATCAGGCTGGTGCTTTGCTACACACCGATTGCAGCAGTAGATGAGGGATTCTACCAAGTCCCTTCTTCAGACAGGAAGGATCGAACAATTCTACAGTGAAATATTGAGCAAGACCGTATTGGTGCACAGTTGGCACTGGAATTGCAGGTTTAGCACTGGAGACTTCAGCTTTTGGAAACAGAGAGTAAAGTCTTGAAAGATGCTTGCACTATTTTCACACTATCAAAGTGCAATAGAGAGTGGAAAACATTCAGCCAGCACGGGACTTCTGAAACCCTATGAGCAGATGTAAAAATGAAAAGCCACACCATTTCAGAGACATTTGGACAATAAAAAGATATAAATCCTTGGTGCGGTCCACTCTAGAAGGATCTGTGTCTGATGATGGGACTCATTTTTCAGGAAGAGTTTGAAACTGTGATAGAAGAGAAAAAGATGTCAGAAACTACTGTCAGGCCAGATCAGGCTTGTCGAAATCATGTAGATCCCTAAATTTAAATGGAGTGATATAATATTGAATAGAGTAATATGTTTCGTCCTTCTTTCTAATGAATGCTTTCTCGCATTTGGTAACACTGTAAGGATTAAAAAGCTCACTTCATGAGGGTAAAAGTGCAGCAAACGGTTTCCCTGACAATCTCTCTCTCTAATGAATACACCTCAAGTTCTGAGAAGAAGCTGCATGTTGTTTTCATAATGTATATTTGAGGACTAAGAAAGGGCTCACCTCTGCTTAATACACACTGGACTGAGAAACAAAACTGTTACATTCATATTTTCATGTGCCATTTGCAATTATATTTAGCAAAAGCAATGCTCTTTGTTTGATTGATTTATTGTTGCCAACCTTGGCACAAATAAAGCATACAAACAATCTGTAGATTTTTAATAGTTATTATTCAATAAGATTTTCTGCTACTTTACCCTCAGGTTCAATTTCCGAGTTCATCTTAATATCCCCAGCATACTGCCTATCCAATCATTAAATACATACACATCACATTGCTAGTATCACACGATTCGCACCTTTTACCATCCCTCTTATGTTACCCTCTCTTTTCTGACCGTGTAACCTACATGGATGCACAGCCTGCCCTGGAACACCTGAAACATTATGGTGCACTCAGAATGTCTCTAATGAGTCCCACATATTTCACAGGCTGGTATAACGCTGGGCCAATGTAATGTATGTGTCAGAGGTTTCTTCTTATTATTCAAGGTCTTCTAACCAGTCTAGTACTATGGGGGACGAGCCCCCCAGCCCCCATCAGAACATTATAACTCTCCCAGAAAAGACCCATGGCAATTAACTTTCATAAGCCTGGAGTGATATCCTGCACACAGCCCAACAGAAGTAATATCTGACAAGGACAACCTTGGTTGATACAATTTATCCACACTATAGGTTTTGATCTTAAATTGCCAGTATCTTAGAACAGCCTTCTTTTCTGGTTCTTGGATCTTTGATAGCAGTCGTGGAGAACATTCATTATTCGGATTTGGCCAAAAGGGTGTAGTCCATATGTGCATAGGTTTATGCTCTACATATGACTTTGACAATGAGTGCACAGCCTTCAGTAGGACTAATATCCCCCAGGTCCAATGTGGTAAGTGTGAGTAGCTCTTTGATGGAGTTGATTGGTTCTGCATTAGCACACCCCAGTCCTGTATTCTGTTCAAATATTTCAATGAGGTACATTAAATCTTTAGAATACTGACATGCAAAACATATGTGCAGAACCCGTACCATTCCTTCATTCAGTTCCACATATACTTTGAAATGGTATCGTTCTGTAGTAGCAGTGATACTCAAAGTATGGCCCTGGGGCCACATGCCCCTTTACACGTGGTCCACACTTCTCAGTGGAGAAGTGTGGCTCACCGGTTAGAGGAGGCAGACCCGGACGCAGAGGTCAGACCCGGGACCAGGGTTCAATCCCCGAGGCGGCAGGGTCTTGAGCTCAAAATGTCCACGGACTCGATAATTCTCGCCTCGGTGCCTACTCGAATCATGCGTTCACACTCTGCAACTCTGGGCAATAGCTTAACTTATGATTTACGACTTATTTAGCAGCAGCACTGGACTCGACTGAGCACGAACATTTAAAAAAAGTCAAAGAAATAGGCAAGCATTTATTTAAAGGTTATTTTAAGTTAAAGAAAGGAGTAACTATGGTGTCCTGCACTGCTTAAATTTAGAAACGCCTACATTTTTAAAAACATCTTCAGCAAAAGAGTAAAAGTATGATAAAGTCTGTTCAAAATTGAAAAGTTGATATTATTAACCCTCAGAACTGTTTCACCGTACGTCAGAATATATCAGTGAATTGAGAAGCATTTTTTTCAAGCGACAGTTTCAAACATGATTTTAGAAACTCTTATGTGTCCACTGCCCCTCCCACCATGACAAAAATGACAATAGAAGTAAGTCAGTTATTATGTGCTCTCTATGGGTAACCTGGGTTTATATTATAAATGAACAGAATTATGGTTGTTGGACCTGGCCCTTTTTGGCAGGTTCACCCCGAAACTTTTTGCTTTTGCCTAGCCTGTTTCTGTAACCTGGTGTTGGTGATTTTAGGTCTCTGCGCACTTTTTCACTGTGGTCCAGTGTAAAGTGTGTGCGCTCTGTGTGTGTGTGGTGAGAGTGACCTGCCCTCCCATAGGAATGCATGGGGAATATATGTGACCATAGTAGTTCCGAATGTGTGGGGAGTGCAGGGTCAAGTTTGGTATGTGCGAACTCGTGAGATTGAATGCTGTGCAATGATGTATGCAGCATGATTGTGTCTAGTGTGGAAGTGCCACTTCTAGAAGTTGGCTTGTTAGTGAAATTTGTGTCTGGCGTGTGATTGGCTGGAGCTGGCTGGTGAGCCTGGCTCCAGGAGTCAGGATGGGTCTGCCCCGGTGGTGAATGGAGAGATTAGCATGCTGATGTGAGGGAGGGGTACACCTGGGACCTGAATAGGGCTGGTCCTTCCCTCCACAATGCTGGCTCCACCCCCTGTGGTGCGTCTGATGTCCCTAGCCTGGCCAGTGAAAGGGAGTTCCCCATAACCAGTTGTAGCTGGTTCTTCCTTGCCTGCACCTTTTACAACAAAGGATTTTGCTGTATAAAAAGGGGGCTGTGACCCCATGAAGTTGTTCTTGTTTCTGACTGGAATCAACCAGGGGCGTGTTGCTGCTGGGACCCAGGGGAAGGCTTGCCTCCCTGGGTCCTGCCCAGCCCCTGGACTGCTGATGGACCTAGATGCCTGGAGGATTTTTTTGCTTGGGGTCCCCTTTGCTCCACTTTGCCCCAGGACCTTTTTCTTTATATCCTGAGTTGCTGGGACCCTTCTTGATGCAGGGGTCATCTCTGGGGACTTGTGGTGCTGGCTGAACCCCCAGCGCCTTGAGAGCGCTTTATCTTTTTATCCCTAGGCAGAGCGCTGTCATTTTCCCTCAGAGGGAAGCGCTCCTGCCCTTTGTGTGCCCCGAGTGCTTCATGCGCATTTTTATGCTGACTTACGGCTGCCCCCCTCCGTTTATGTGCCCCTAGGATTGTTTTATAATCGAGGGTGCCTACCCCTCATATTGCCCCCGAGAAGCGTCACTGTCCATGGCCCGCCTGGTTGTGGGCGGGGTCGCCGAACGGAACAGGAAGTGACGCCGTGGCAAGCCGGAGGAAGTGTGGTGGAGAGAGGAGGTCGGTAGCCTACCCCGCCTCCTCGTGGGCTGTGAGTGGTGCTACGGGGCTCCCATGCCGAGGGGAGAGCCCCGCCGCGGCAGGAACGAAAGCAGGAAGCGGCAGCCAAGAGCCCCGCCGGCTCCATTTAGGAGTCCCGGGGTGAGGCGAAGAGGCGGTAGCAGGCACCACCCCAGAGCCCCCGGAGACAGAGTGCTGCAGCCTACCGAGAAGAGCAGCGGTGTGGCGGGGCTCCTGTGTCCTGGAGGGAGCCCCGGCAGAGAAGTCCCGCACTGCCTGCCCAGAGGAGCCCCGCCGAAGGACAGCAGCCCGGTGAGTTGAAACGGGCTGGGGGCTCCAGGCGGGTGTCAGGGAAGAAGCAGGCACAGTGCAAGGGCGGCCCCGGATGGCAGTGGGCCCCCCCCCCCACCGTTTCCCACAGCCTCAGTGGCTTCCACATGTGCACTAGTGACTGAAGGCCCGTGTTCCCCCCAGTTGTTTCTAGAGCCAGTACGCTCCGGGGCCAGATTGTTTTAATTAAGAAGCCAGTGTTCTCCTGGGGCCCCATCAAGAACGGTGATGGATCAAGCACTGATCTTTGGACTGGGTAGGAGTGGTATGCTTAATTCAGACACTCTGTCCATCACCACCCCCTTTTCTGAATCGTTTTGTCCACCATAAGCGTGGAAGGGTATGCTCAGACATGAGTCCCTTGCTCACTGCACCATCAGGATTCAAGCAAGCCGGGCCGAAGACGGCTGTAATGCCAGAAACCGGTCCCCGGAAGCTTGTTTCCTTTCCAGTATAAGAATTGGCTTGGTAGTTTGGTCTGCCTTGTTCCCATGATGCACTGGGCCAGCGACAGACTAATTTGCATGTAGCCAGGTTCTGAGCTGGGATGGTGCAGTGAGCTAAAAAACGGTGATGGATCAAGCCCTGATCTTTGCACTGGGTAGGAGTGGTCTGCTTAATTCAGACACTCTGTCCATCACCACCCCCTTTTCTGAATCATTTTGTCCACCATAAGCGTGGAAGGGTATGCTCAGACATGAGTCCCTTGCTCACTGCACCATCAGGATTCAAGCAAGCCGGGCCGAAGACGGCTGTAATGCCAGAAACCAGTCCCCGGAAGCTTGCTTCCTTTCCAGTATAAGAATTGGCTTGGTAGTTTGGTCTGCCCTGTTCCCATAATGCACTTGGCCAGGGACAGACTAATTTGCATGTAGCCAGGTTCTGAGCTGGGATGGTGCAGTGAGCTAAAAAACGGTGAGGAATCAAGCCCTGATCTTTGGACTGGGTAGGAGTGGTCTGCTTAATTCAGACACTCTGTCCATCACCACCCCCTTTTCTGAATCGTTTTGTCCACCATAAGCATGGAAGGGTATGCTCAGACATGAGTCCCTTGCTCACTGCACCATCAGGATTCAAGCAAGCCAGGCCGAAGAAGGCTGTAATGCCAGAAACCGGTCCCTGGAAGCTTGTTTCCTTTCCAGTATAAGAATTGGCTTGGTAGTTTGGTCTGCCCTGTTCCCATGATGCACTGGGCCAGGGACAGACTTATTTGCATGTAGCCAGGTTCTGAGCTGGGATGGTGCAGTGAGCTAAAAAACGGTGATGGATCAAGCCCTGATCTTTGGACTGGGTAGGAGTGGTCGGCTTAATTCAGACACTCTGTCCATCACCACCCCCTTTTCTGAATCGTTTTGTCCACCATAAGCGTGGAAGGGTATGCTCAGACATGAGTCCCTTGCTCACTGCACCATCAGGATTCAAGCAAGCCGGGCCGAAGACGGCTGTAATGCCAGAAACCGGTCCCTGGAAGCTTGTTTCCTTTCCAGTATAAGAAGTGGCTTGGTAGTTTGGTCTGCCCTGTTCCCATGATGCACTAGGCCAGGGACAGACTAATTTGCATGTAGCCAGGTTCTGAGCTGGGATGGTGCAGTGAGCTAAAAAACAGTGATGGATCAAGCCCTGATCTTTGGACTGGGTAGGAGTGGTCTGCTTAATTCAGACACTCTGTCCATCACCACCCCCTTTTCCGAATCGTTTTGTCCACCATAAACGTGGAAGGGCATGCTCAGACATGAGTCCCTTGCTCACTGCACCATCAGGATTCAAGCAAGCCGGGCCGAAGACGGCTGTAATTCCAGAAACCGGTCCCCGGAAGCTTGTTTCCTTTCCAGTATAAGAATTGGCTTGGTAGTTTGGTCTGCCCTGTTTCCATGATGCACTGGGCCAGGGACAGACTAATTTGCATGTAGCCAGGTTCTGAGCTGGGATGGTGCAGTGAGCTAAAAAACGGTGATGGATCAAGCCCTGATCTTTGGACTGGGTAGGAGTGGTCTGCTTAATTCAGACACTCTGTCCATCACCACCCCCTTTTCTGAATCGTTTTGTCCACCATAAGCGTGGAAGGGTATGCTCAGACATGAGTCCCTTGCTCACTGCACCATCAGGATTCAAGCAAGCCGGGCGGAAGACGGCTGTGATGCCAGAAACCGGTCCCCGGAAGCTTGTTTCTGTTCCAGTATAAGAATTGGCTTGGTAGTTTGGTCTGCCCTGTTCCCATGATGCACTGGGCCAGGGACAGACAAATTTGCATGTAGCCAGGTTCTGAGCTGGGATGGTGCAGTGAGCTGAAAAACGGTGATGGATCAAGCCCTGATCTTTGGACTGGGTAGGAGTGGTCTGCTTAATTCAGACACTCTGTCCATCACCACCCCCTTTTCTGAATCGTTTTGTCCACCATAAGCGTGGAAGGGTATGCTCAGACATGAGTCCCTTGCTCACTGCACCATCAGGATTCAAGCAAGCCGGGCCGAAGACGGCTGTAATGCCAGATACCGGTCCCCGGAAGCTTGTTTCCTTTCCAGTATAAGAATTGGCTTGGTAGTTGGGTCTGCCCTGTTCCAATGATGCACTGGGCCAGGGACAGACTAATTTGCATGTAGCCAGGTTCTGAGCTGGGATGGTGCAGTGAGTTAAAGAACGGTGATGGATAAAGCACTGATCTTTGGACTGGGTAGGAGTGGTCTGCTTAATTCAGACTCTCTGTCCATCACCACCCCTTTTTCTGAATCGTTTTGTCCACCATAAGCGTGGAAGGGTATGCTCAGACATGAGTCCCTTGCTCACTGCAACATCAGGATTCAAGCAAGCCGGGCCGAAGACGGCTGTAATGCCAGAAACCGGTCCCCGGAAGCTTGTTTCCTTTCCAGTATAAGAATTGGCTTGGTAGTTGGTCTGCCCTGTTCCCATGATGCACTGGGCCAGGGACAGACTAATTTGCATGTAGCCAGGTTCAGAGCTGGGATGGTGCAGTGAGCTAAAGAACGGTGATGGATCAAGCACTGATCTTTGGACTGGGTAGGAGTGGTCTGCTTAATTCAGACACTCTGTCCATCACCACCCCCTTTTCTGAATCGTTTTGTCCACCATAAGCGTGGAAGGGTATGCTCAGACATGAGTCCCTTGCTCACTGCACCATCAGGATTCAAGCAAGCCGGGCCGAAGACGGCTGTAATGCCAGAAACCGGTCCCCGGAAGCTTGTTTCCTTTCCAGTATAAGAATTGGCTTGGTAGTTTGGTCTGCCCTGTTCCCATGATGCACTGGGCCAGCGACAGACTAATTTGCATGTAGCCAGGTTCTGAGCTGGGATGGTGCAGTGAGCTAAAAAACGGTGATGGATCAAGCCCTGATCTTTGCACTGGGTAGGAGTGGTCTGCTTAATTCAGACACTCTGTCCATCACCACCCCCTTTTCTGAATCATTTTGTCCACCATAAGCGTGGAAGGGTATGCTCAGACATGAGTCCCTTGCTCACTGCACCATCAGGATTCAAGCAAGCCGAGCCGAAGACGGCTGTAATGCCAGAAACCGGTCCCCGGAAGCTTGTTTCCTTTCCAGTATAAGAATTGGCTTGGTAGTTTGGTCTGCCCTGTTCCCATGATGCACTGGGCCAGGGACAGACTAATTTGCATGTAGCCAGGTTCTGAGCTGGGATGGTGCAGTGAGCTAAAAAACGGTGATGGATCAAGCCCTGATTTTTGGACTGGGTAGGAGTGGTCTGCTCAATTCAGACACTCTGTCCATCACCACCCCCTTTTCTGAATCGTTTTGTCCACCATAAGCGTGGAAGGGTATGCTCAGACATGAGTCCCTTGCTCACTGCACCATCAGGATTCAAGCAAGCCGGGCGGAAGACGGCTGTAATGCCAGAAACCAGTCCCCGGAAGCTTGTTTCCTTTCCAGTATAAGAATTGGCTTGGTAGTTTGGTCTGCCCTATTCCCATGATGCACTTGGCCAGGGACAGACTAATTTGCATGTAGCCAGGTTCTGAGCTGGGATGGTGCAGTGAGCTAAAAAACGGTGAGGAATCAAGCCCTGATCTTTGGACTGGGTAGGAGTGGTCTGCTTAATTCAGACACTCTGTCCATCACCACCCCCTTTTCTGAATCGTTTTGTCCACCATAAGCATGGAAGGGTATGCTCAGACATGAGTCCCTTGCTCACTGCACCATCAGGATTCAAGCAAGCCAGGCCGAAGAAGGCTGTAATGCCAGAAACCGGTCCCTGGAAGCTTGTTTCCTTTCCAGTATAAGAATTGGCTTGGTAGTTTGGTCTGCCCTGTTCCCATGATGCACTGGGCCAGGGACAGACCTATTTGCATGTAGCCAGGTTCTGAGCTGGGATGGTGCAGTGAGCTAAAAAACGGTGATGGATCAAGCCCTGATCTTTGGACTGGGTAGGAGTGGTCGGCTTAATTCAGACACTCTGTCCATCACCACCCCCTTTTCTGAATCGTTTTGTCCACCATAAGCGTGGAAGGGTATGCTCAGACATGAGTCCCTTGCTCACTGCACCATCAGGATTCAAGCAAGCCTGGCCGAAGACGGCTGTAATGCCAGAAACCGGTCCCTGGAAGCTTGTTTCCTTTCCAGTATAAGAATTGGCTTGGTAGTTTGGTCTGCCCTGTTCCCATGATGCACTAGGCCAGGGACAGACTAATTTGCATGTAGCCAGGTTCTGAGCTGGGATGGTGCAGTGAGCTAAAAAACAGTGAAGGATCAAGCCCTGATCTTTGGACTGGGTAGGAGTGGTCTGCTTAATTCAGACACTCTGTCCATCACCACCCCCTTTTCTGAATCGTTTTGTCCACCATAAGCGTGGAAGGGCATGCTCAGACATGAGTCCCTTGCTCACTGCACCATCAGGATTCAAGCAAGCCGGGCCGAAGACGGCTGTCATGCCAGAAACCGGTCCCCGGAAGCTTGTTTCCTTTCCAGTATAAGAATTGGCTTGGTAGTTTGGTCTGGCCTGTTTCCATGATGCACTGGGCCAGGGACAGACTAATTTGCATGTAGCCAGGTTCTGAGCTGGGATGGTGCAGTGAGCTAAAAAACGGTGATGGATCAAGCCCTGATCTTTGGACTGGGTAGGAGTGGTGTGCTTAATTCAGACACTCTGTCCATCACCACCCCCTTTTCTGAATCGTTTTGTCCACCATAAGCGTGGAAGGGTATGCTCAGACATGAGTCCCTTGCTCACTGCACCATCAGGATTCAAGCAAGCCGGGCGGAAGACGGCTGTGATGCCAGAAACCGGTCCCCGGAAGCTTGTTTCCGTTCCAGTATAAGAATTGGCTTGGTAGTTTGGTCTGCCCTGTTCCCATGATGCACTGGGCCAGGGACAGACAAATTTGCATGTAGCCAGGTTCTGAGCTGGGATGGTGCAGTGAGCTAAAAAACGGTGATGGATCAAGCCCTGATCTTTGGACTGGGTAGGAGTGGTCTGCTTAATTCAGACACTCTGTCCATCACCACCCCCTTTTCTGAATCGTTTTGTCCACCATAAGCGTGGAAGGGTATGCTCAGACATGAGTCCCTTGCTCACTGCACCATCAGGATTCAAGCAAGCCGGGCCGAAGACGGCTGTAATGCCAGATACCGGTCCCCGGAAGCTTGTTTCCTTTCCAGTATAAGAATTGGCTTGGTAGTTGGGTCTGCCCTGTTCCCATGATGCACTGGGCCAGGGACAGACTAATTTGCATGTAGCCAGGTTCTGAGCTGGGATGGTGCAGTGAGCTAAAGAACGGTGATGGATCAAGCACTGATCTTTGGACTGGGTAGGAGTGGTCTGCTTAATTCAGACACTCTGTCCATCACCACCCCTTTTTCTGAATCGTTTTGTCCACCATAAGCGTGGAAGGGTATGCTCAGACATGAGTCCCTTGCTCACTGCACCATCAGGATTCAAGCAAGCCGGGCCGAAGACGGCTGTAATGCCAGAAACCGGTCCCCGGAAGCTTGTTTCCTTTCCAGTATAAGAATTGGCTTGGTAGTTTGGTCTGCCCTGTTCCCATGATGCACTGGGCCAGGGACAGACTAATTTGCATGTAGCCAGGTTCTGAGCTGGGATGGTGCAGTGAGCTAAAAAACGGTGATGGATCAAGCCCTGATCTTTGCACTGGGTAGGAGTGGTCTGCTTAATTCGGACACTCTGTCCATCACCACCCCCTTTTCTGAATCATTTTGTCCACCATAAGCGTGGAAGGGTATGCTCAGACATGAGTCCCTTGCTCACTGCACCATCAGGATTCAAGCAAGCCGGGCCGAAGACGGCTGTAATGCCAGAAACCGGTCCCCGGAAGCTTGTTTCCTTTCCAGTATAAGAATTGGCTTGGTAGTTTGGTCTGCCCTGTTCCCATGATGCACTGGGCCAGGGACAGACTAATTTGCATGTAGCCAGGTTCTGAGCTGGGATGGTGCAGTGAGCTAAAAAACGGTGATGGATCAAGCCCTGATCTTTGGACTGGGTAGGAGTGGTCTGCTTAATTCAGACACTCTGTCCATCACCACCCCCTTTTCTGAATCGTTTTGTCCACCATAAACGTGGAAGGGCATGCTCAGACATGAGTCCCTTGCTCACTGCACCATCAGGATTCAAGCAAGCCGGGCCGAAGACGGCTGTAATTCCAGAAACCGGTCCCCGGAAGCTCTAATTTGCATGTAGCCAGGTTCTGAGCTGGGATGGTGCAGTGAGCTAAAAAACGGTGATGGATCAAGCCCTGATTTTTGGACTGGGTAGGAGTGGTCTGCTCAATTCAGACACTCTGTCCATCACCACCCCCTTTTCTGAATCGTTTTGTCCACCATAAGCGTGGAAGGGTATGCTCAGACATGAGTCCCTTGCTCACTGCACCATCAGGATTCAAGCAAGCCGGGCGGAAGACGGCTGTAATGCCAGAAACCAGTCCCCGGAAGCTTGTTTCCTTTCCAGTATAAGAATTGGCTTGGTAGTTTGGTCTGCCCTATTCCCATGATGCACTTGGCCAGGGACAGACTAATTTGCATGTAGCCAGGTTCTGAGCTGGGATGGTGCAGTGAGCTAAAAAACGGTGAGGAATCAAGCCCTGATCTTTGGACTGGGTAGGAGTGGTCTGCTTAATTCAGACACTCTGTCCATCACCACCCCCTTTTCTGAATCGTTTTGTCCACCATAAGCATGGAAGGGTATGCTCAGACATGAGTCCCTTGCTCACTGCACCATCAGGATTCAAGCAAGCCAGGCCGAAGAAGGCTGTAATGCCAGAAACCGGTCCCTGGAAGCTTGTTTCCTTTCCAGTATAAGAATTGGCTTGGTAGTTTGGTCTGCCCTGTTCCCATGATGCACTGGGCCAGGGACAGACCTATTTGCATGTAGCCAGGTTCTGAGCTGGGATGGTGCAGTGAGCTAAAAAACGGTGATGGATCAAGCCCTGATCTTTGGACTGGGTAGGAGTGGTCTGCTTAATTCAGACACTCTGTCCATCACCACCCCCTTTTCTGAATCGTTTTGTCCACCATAAGCGTGGAAGGGCATGCTCAGACATGAGTCCCTTGCTCACTGCACCATCAGGATTCAAGCAAGCCGGGCCGAAGACGGCTGTCATGCCAGAAACCGGTCCCCGGAAGCTTGTTTCCTTTCCAGTATAAGAATTGGCTTGGTAGTTTGGTCTGGCCTGTTTCCATGATGCACTGGGCCAGGGACAGACTAATTTGCATGTAGCCAGGTTCTGAGCTGGGATGGTGCAGTGAGATAAAAAACGGTGATGGATCAAGCCCTGATCTTTGGACTGGGTAGGAGTGGTCTGCTTAATTCAGACACTCTGTCCATCACCACCCCCTTTTCTGAATCGTTTTGTCCACCATAAGCGTGGAAGGGTATGCTCAGACATGAGTTCCTTGCTCACTGCACCATCAGGATTCAAGCAAGCCGGGCGGAAGACGGCTGTGATGCCAGAAACCGGTCCCCGGAAGCTTGTTTCCGTTCCAGTATAAGAATTGGCTTGGTAGTTTGGTCTGCCCTGTTCCCATGATGCACTGGGCCAGGGACAGACAAATTTGCATGTAGCCAGGTTCTGAGCTGGGATGGTGCAGTGAGCTAAAAAACGGTGATGGATCAAGCCCTGATCTTTGGACTGGGTAGGAGTGGTCTGCTTAATTCAGACACTCTGTCCATCACCACCCCCTTTTCTGAATCGTTTTGTCCACCATAAGCGTGGAAGGGTATGCTCAGACATGAGTCCCTTGCTCACTGCACCATCAGGATTCAAGCAAGCCGGGCCGAAGACGGCTGTAATGCCAGATACCGGTCCCCGGAAGCTTGTTTCCTTTCCAGTATAAGAATTGGCTTGGTAGTTGGGTCTGCCCTGTTCCCATGATGCACTGGGCCAGGGACAGACTAATTTGCATGTAGCCAGGTTCTGAGCTGGGATGGTGCAGTGAGCTAAAGAATGGTGATGGATCAAGCACTGATCTTTGGACTGGGTAGGAGTGGTCTGCTTAATTCAGACACTCTGTCCATCACCACCCCTTTTTCTGAATCGTTTTGTCCACCATAAGCGTGGAAGGGTATGCTCAGACATGAGTCCCTTGCTCACTGCACCATCAGGATTCAAGCAAGCCGGGCCGAAGACGGCTGTAATGCCAGAAACCGGTCCCCGGAAGCTTGTTTCCTTTCCAGTATAAGAATTGGCTTGGTAGTTTGGTCTGCCCTGTTCCCATGATGCACTGGGCCAGGGACAGACTAATTTGCATGTAGCCAGGTTCTGAGCTGGGATGGTGCAGTGAGCTAAAAAACGGTGATGGATCAAGCCCTGATCTTTGCACTGGGTAGGAGTGGTCTGCTTAATTCGGACACTCTGTCCATCACCACCCCCTTTTCTGAATCATTTTGTCCACCATAAGCGTGGAAGGGTATGCTCAGACATGAGTCCCTTGCTCACTGCACCATCAGGATTCAAGCAAGCCGGGCCGAAGACGGCTGTAATGCCAGAAACCGGTCCCCGGAAGCTTGTTTCCTTTCCAGTATAAGAATTGGCTTGGTAGTTTGGTCTGCCCTGTTCCCATGATGCACTGGGCCAGGGACAGACTAATTTGCATGTAGCCAGGTTCTGAGCTGGGATGGTGCAGTGAGCTAAAAAACGGTGATGGATCAAGCCCTGATTTTTGGACTGGGTAGGAGTGGTCTGCTCAGTTCAGACACTCTGTCCATCACCACCCCCTTTTCTGAATCGTTTTGTCCACCATAAGCGTGGAAGGGCATGCTCAGACATGAGTCCCTTGCTCACTGCACCATCAGGATTCAAGCAAGCCGGGCGGAAGACGGCTGTAATGCCAGAAACCGGTCCCCGGAAGCTTGTTTCCTTTCCAGTATAAGAATTGGCTTGGTAGTTTGGTCTGCCCTGTTCCCATGATGCACTTGGCCAGGGACAGACTAATTTGCATGTAGCCAGGTTCTGAACTGGGATGGTGCAGTGAGCTAAAAAACGGTGAGGAATCAAGCCCTGATCTTTGGACTGGGTAGGAGTGGTCTGCTTAATTCAGACACTCTGTCCATCACCACCCCCTTTTCTGAATCGTTTTGTCCACCATAAGCATGGAAGGGTATGCTCAGACATGAGTCCCTTGCTCACTGCACCATCAGGATTCAAGCAAGCCAGGCCGAAGACGGCTGTAATGCCAGAAACCGGTCCCTGGAAGCTTGTTTCCATTCCAGTATAAGAATTGGCTTGGTAGTTTGGTCTGCCCTGTTCCCATGATGCACTGGGCCAGGGACAAACTTATTTGCATGTAGCCAGGTTCTGAGCTGGGATGGTGCAGTGAGCTAAAAAACGGTGATGGATCAAGCCCTGATCTTTGGACTGGGTAGGAGTGGTCGGCTTAATTCAGACACTCTGTCCATCACCACCCCCTTTTCTGAATCGTTTTGTCCACCATAAGCGTGGAAGGGTATGCTCAGACATGAGTCCCTTGCTCACTGCACCATCAGGATTCAAGCAAGCCGGGCCGAAGACGGCTGTAATGCCAGAAACCGGTCCCCGGAAGCTTGTTTCCTTTCCAGTATAAGAATTGGCTTGGTAGTTTGGTCTGCCCTGTTCCCATGATGCACTGGGCCAGGGACAGACTAATTTGCATGTAGCCAGGTTCTGAGCTGGGATTGTCCAGTGAGCTAAAAAACGGTGATGGATCAAGCCCTGATCTTTGAACTGGGTAGGAGTGGTCTGCTTAATTCAGACACTCTGTCCATCACCACCCCCTTTTCTGAATCGTTTTGTCCACCATAAGCGTGGAAGGGTATGCTCAGACATGAGTCCCTTGCTCACTGCACCATCAGGATTCAAGCAAGCCGGGCCGAAGACAGCTGTAATGCCAGAAACCGGTCCCCGGAAGCTTGTTTCCTTTCCAGTATAAGAATTGGCTTGGTAGTTTGGTCTGCCCTGTTTCCATGATGCACTGGGCCAGGGACAGACTAATTTGCATGTAGCCAGGTTCTGAGCTGGGATGGTGCAGTGAGCTAAAAAACGGTGATGGATCAAGCCCTGATCTTTGGACTGGGTAGGAGTGGTCTGCTTAATTCAGACACTCTGTCCATCACCACCCCCTTTTCTGAATCGTTTTGTCCACCATAAGCGTGGAAGGGTATGCTCAGACATGAGTCCCTTGCTCACTGCACCATCAGGATTCAAGCAAGCCGGGCGGAAGACGGCTGTGATGCCAGAAACCGGTCCCCGGAAGCTTGTTTCCGTTCCAGTATAAGAATTGGCTTGGTAGTTTGGTCTGCCCTGTTCCCATGATGCACTGGGCCAGGGACAGACTAATTTGCATGTAGCCAGGTTCTGAGCTGGGATGGTGCAGTGAGCTAAAAAACGGTGATGGATCAAGCCCTGATCTTTGGACTGGGTAGGAGTGGTCTGCTTAATTCAGACACTCTGTCCATCACCACCCCCTTTTCTGAATCGTTTTGTCCACCATAAGCGTGGAAGGGTATGCTCAGACATGAGTCCCTTGCTCACTGCACCATCAGGATTCAAGCAAGCCGGGCCGAAGACGGCTGTAATGCCAGATACCGGTCCCTGTAAGCTTGTTTCCTTTCCAGTATAAGAATTGGCTTGGTAGTTGGGTCTGCCAGGTTCCCATGATGCACTGGGCCAGGGACAGACTAATTTGCATGTAGCCAGGTTCTGAGCTGGGATGGTGCAGTGAGCTAAAGAACGGTGATGGATCAAGCACTGATCTTTGGACTGGGTAGGAGTAGTCTGCTTAATTCAGACACTCTGTCCATCACCACCCCCTTTTCTGAATCGTTTTGTCCACCATAAGCGTGGAAGGGTATGCTCAGACATGAGTCCCTTGCTCACTGCACCATCAGGATTCAAGCAAGCCAGGCCGAAGACGGCTGTAATGCCAGAAACCGGTCCCCGGAAGCTTGTTTCCTTTCCAGTATAAGAATTGGCTTGGTAGTTTGGTCTGCCCTGTTCCCATGATGCACTGGGCCAGGGACAGACTAATTTGCATGTAGCCAGGTTCTGAGCTGGGATGGTGCAGTGAGCTAAAAAACGGTGATGGATCAAGCCCTGATCTTTGCACTGGGTAGGAATGGTCTGCTTAATTCAGACACTCTGTCCATCACCACCCCCTTTTCTGAATCATTTTGTCCACCATAAGCGTGGAAGGGTATGCTCAGACATGAGTCCCTTGCTCACTGCACCATCAGGATTCAAGCAAGCCGGGCCGAAGACGGCTGTAATGCCAGAAACCGGTCCCCGGAAGCTTGTTTCCTTTCCAGTATAAGAATTGGCTTGGTAGTTTGGTCTGCCCTGTTCCCATGATGCACTGGGCCAGGGACAGACTAATTTGCATGTAGCCAGGTTCTGAGCTGGGATGGTCCAGTGAGCTAAAAAACGGTGATGGATCAAGCCCTGATCTTTGAACTGGGTAGGAGTGGTCTGCTTAATTCAGACACTCTGTCCATCACCACCCCCTTTTCTGAATCGTTTTGTCCACCATAAGCGTGGAAGGGTATGCTCAGACATGAGTCCCTTGCTCACTGCACCATCAAGATTAAAGCAAGCCGGGCCTAAGACGGCTGTAATGCCAGAAACCGGTCCCCGGAAGCTTGTTTTCTTTCCAGTATAATAATTGGCTTGGTAGTTTGGTCTGCCCTGTTCCCATGATGCACTGGGCCAGGGACAGACTAATTTGCATGTAGCCAGGTTCTGAGCTGGGATGGTGCAGTGAGCTAAAAAACAGTGATGGATCAAGCCCTGATCTTTGGACTGGGTAGGAGTGGTCTGCTTAATTCAGACACTCTTTCCATCACCACCCCCTTTTCTGAATCGTTTTGTCCACCATAAGCGTGGAAGGGTATGCTCAGACATGAGTCCCTTGCTCAATGCACCATCAGGATTCAAGCAAGCCGGGCCGAAGATGGCTGTAATGCCAGAAACCGGTCCCCGGAAGCTTGTTTCCTTTCCAGTATAAGAATTGGCTTGGTAGTTTGGTCTGCCCTGTTCCCATGATGCACTGGGCCAGGGACAGACTCATTTGCATGTAGCCAGGTTCTGAGCTGGGATGGTGCAGTGAGCTAAAAACCGGTGATGGATCAAGCCCTGATCTTTGGACTGGGTAGGAGTGGTCTGCTCAATTCAGACACTCTGTCCATCACCACCCCCTTTTCTGAATCGTTTTGTCCACCATAAGCGTGGAAGGGTATGCTCAGACATGAGTCCCTTGCTCACTGCACCATCAGGATTCAAGCAAGCCGGGCGGAAGACGGCTGTAATGCCAGAAACCAGTCCCCGGAAGCTTGTTTCCTTTCCAGTATAAGAATTGGCTTGGTAGTTTGGTCTGCCCTATTCCCATGATGCACTTGGCCAGGGACAGACTAATTTGCATGTAGCCAGGTTCTGAGCTGGGATGGTGCAGTGAGCTAAAAAACGGTGAGGAATCAAGCCCTGATCTTTGGACTGGGTAGGAGTGGTCTGCTTAATTCAGACACTCTGTCCATCACCACCCCCTTTTCTGAATCGTTTTGTCCACCATAAGCATGGAAGGGTATGCTCAGACATGAGTCCCTTGCTCACTGCACCATCAGGATTCAAGCAAGCCAGGCCGAAGAAGGCTGTAATGCCAGAAACCGGTCCCTGGAAGCTTGTTTCCTTTCCAGTATAAGAATTGGCTTGGTAGTTTGGTCTGCCCTGTTCCCATGATGCACTGGGCCAGGGACAGACCTATTTGCATGTAGCCAGGTTCTGAGCTGGGATGGTGCAGTGAGCTAAAAAACGGTGATGGATCAAGCCCTGATCTTTGGACTGGGTAGGAGTGGTCGGCTTAATTCAGACACTCTGTCCATAACCACCCCCTTTTCTGAATCGTTTTGTCCACCATAAGCGTGGAAGGGTATGCTCAGACATGAGTCCCTTGCTCACTGCACCATCAGGATTCAAGCAAGCCTGGCCGAAGACGGCTGTAATGCCAGAAACCGGTCCCTGGAAGCTTGTTTCCTTTCCAGTATAAGAATTGGCTTGGTAGTTTGGTCTGCCCTGTTCCCATGATGCACTAGGCCAGGGACAGACTAATTTGCATGTAGCCAGGTTCTGAGCTGGGATGGTGCAGTGAGCTAAAAAACAGTGAAGGATCAAGCCCTGATCTTTGGACTGGGTAGGAGTGGTCTGCTTAATTCAGACACTCTGTCCATCACCACCCCCTTTTCTGAATCGTTTTGTCCACCATAAGCGTGGAAGGGCATGCTCAGACATGAGTCCCTTGCTCACTGCACCATCAGGATTCAAGCAAGCCGGGCCGAAGACGGCTGTCATGCCAGAAACCGGTCCCCGGAAGCTTGTTTCCTTTCCAGTATAAGAATTGGCTTGGTAGTTTGGTCTGGCCTGTTTCCATGATGCACTGGGCCAGGGACAGACTAATTTGCATGTAGCCAGGTTCTGAGCTGGGATGGTGCAGTGAGCTAAAAAACGGTGATGGATCAAGCCCTGATCTTTGGACTGGGTAGGAGTGGTCTGCTTAATTCAGACACTCTGTCCATCACCACCCCCTTTTCTGAATCGTTTTGTCCACCATAAGCGTGGAAGGGTATGCTCAGACATGAGTCCCTTGCTCACTGCACCATCAGGATTCAAGCAAGCCGGGCGGAAGACGGCTGTGATGCCAGAAACCGGTCCCCGGAAGCTTGTTTCCGTTCCAGTATAAGAATTGGCTTGGTAGTTTGGTCTGCCCTGTTCCCATGATGCACTGGGCCAGGGACAGACAAATTTGCATGTAGCCAGGTTCTGAGCTGGGATGGTGCAGTGAGCTAAAAAACGGTGATGGATCAAGCCCTGATCTTTGGACTGGGTAGGAGTGGTCTGCTTAATTCAGACACTCTGTCCATCACCACCCCCTTTTCTGAATCGTTTTGTCCACCATAAGCGTGGAAGGGTATGCTCAGACATGAGTCCCTTGCTCACTGCACCATCAGGATTCAAGCAAGCCGGGCCGAAGACGGCTGTAATGCCAGATACCGGTCCCCGGAAGCTTGTTTCCTTTCCAGTATAAGAATTGGCTTGGTAGTTGGGTCTGCCCTGTTCCCATGATGCACTGGGCCAGGGACAGACTAATTTGCATGTAGCCAGGTTCTGAGCTGGGATGGTGCAGTGAGCTAAAGAACGGTGATGGATCAAGCACTGATCTTTGGACTGGGTAGGAGTGGTCTGCTTAATTCAGACACTCTGTCCATCACCACCCCTTTTTCTGAATCGTTTTGTCCACCATAAGCGTGGAAGGGTATGCTCAGACATGAGTCCCTTGCTCACTGCACCATCAGGATTCAAGCAAGCCGGGCCGAAGACGGCTGTAATGCCAGAAACCGGTCCCCGGAAGCTTGTTTCCTTTCCAGTATAAGAATTGGCTTGGTAGTTTGGTCTGCCCTGTTCCCATGATGCACTGGGCCAGGGACAGACTAATTTGCATGTAGCCAGGTTCTGAGCTGGGATGGTGCAGTGAGCTAAAAAACGGTGATGGATCAAGCCCTGATCTTTGCACTGGGTAGGAGTGGTCTGCTTAATTCGGACACTCTGTCCATCACCACCCCCTTTTCTGAATCATTTTGTCCACCTTAAGCGTGGAAGGGTATGCTCAGACATGAGTCCCTTGCTCACTGCACCATCAGGATTCAAGCAAGCCGGGCCGAAGACGGCTGTAATGCCAGAAACCGGTCCCCGGAAGCTTGTTTCCTTTCCAGTATAAGAATTGGCTTGGTAGTTTGGTCTGCCCTGTTCCCATGATGCACTGGGCCAGGGACAGACTAATTTGCATGTAGCCAGGTTCTGAGCTGGGATGGTGCAGTGAGCTAAAAAACGGTGATGGATCAAGCCCTGATCTTTGGACTGGGTAGGAGTGGTCTGCTTAATTCAGACACTCTGTCCATCACCACCCCTTTTCTGAATCGTTTTGTCCACCATAAACGTGGAAGGGCATGCTCAGACATGAGTCCCTTGCTCACTGCACCATCAGGATTCAAGCAAGCCGGGCCGAAGACGGCTGTAATTCCAGAAACCGGTCCCCGGAAGCTTGTTTCCTTTCCAGTATAAGAATTGGCTTGGTAGTTTGGTCTGCCCTGTTTCCATGATGCACTGGGCCAGGGACAGACTAATTTGCATGTAGCCAGGTTCTGAGCTGGGATGGTGCAGTGAGCTAAAAAACGGTGATGGATCAAGCCCTGATCTTTGGACTGGGTAGGAGTGGTCTGCTTAATTCAGACACTCTGTCCATCACCACCCCCTTTTCTGAATCGTTTTGTCCACCATAAGCGTGGAAGGGTATGCTCAGACATGAGTCCCTTGCTCACTGCACCATCAGGATTCAAGCAAGCCGGGCGGAAGACGGCTGTGATGCCAGAAACCGGTCCCCGGAAGCTTGTTTCCGTTCCAGTATAAGAATTGGCTTGGTAGTTTGGTCTGCCCTGTTCCCATGATGCACTGGGCCAGGGACAGACAAATTTGCATGTAGCCAGGTTCTGAGCTGGGATGGTGCAGTGAGCTGAAAAACGGTGATGGATCAAGCCCTGATCTTTGGACTGGGTAGGAGTGGTCTGCTTAATTCAGACACTCTGTCCATCACCACCCCCTTTTCTGAATCGTTTTGTCCACCATAAGCGTGGAAGGGTATGCTCAGACATGAGTCCCTTGCTCACTGCACCATCAGGATTCAAGCAAGCCGGGCCGAAGACGGCTGTAATGCCAGATACCGGTCCCCGGAAGCTTGTTTCCTTTCCAGTATAAGAATTGGCTTGGTAGTTGGGTCTGCCCTGTTCCAATGATGCACTGGGCCAGGGACAGACTAATTTGCATGTAGCCAGGTTCTGAGCTGGGATGGTGCAGTGAGTTAAAGAACGGTGATGGATAAAGCACTGATCTTTGGACTGGGTAGGAGTGGTCTGCTTAATTCAGACTCTCTGTCCATCACCACCCCTTTTTCTGAATCGTTTTGTCCACCATAAGCGTGGAAGGGTATGCTCAGACATGAGTCCCTTGCTCACTGCACCATCAGGATTCAAGCAAGCCGGGCCGAAGACGGCTGTAATGCCAGAAACCGGTCCCCGGAAGCTTGTTTCCTTTCCAGTATAAGAATTGGCTTGGTAGTTGGGTCTGCCCTGTTCCCATGATGCACTGGGCCAGGGACAGACTAATTTGCATGTAGCCAGGTTCTGAGCTGGGATGGTGCAGTGAGCTAAAGAACGGTGATGGATCAAGCACTGATCTTTGGACTGGGTAGGAGTGGTCTGCTTAATTCAGACACTCTGTCCATCACCACCCCCTTTTCTGAATCGTTTTGTCCACCATAAGCGTGGAAGGGTATGCTCAGACATGAGTCCCTTGCTCACTGCACCATCAGGATTCAAGCAAGCCGGGCCGAAGACGGCTGTAATGCCAGAAACCGGTCCCCGGAAGCTTGTTTCCTTTCCAGTATAAGAATTGGCTTGGTAGTTTGGTCTGCCCTGTTCCCATGATGCACTGGGCCAGCGACAGACTAATTTGCATGTAGCCAGGTTCTGAGCTGGGATGGTGCAGTGAGCTAAAAAACGGTGATGGATCAAGCCCTGATCTTTGCACTGGGTAGGAGTGGTCTGCTTAATTCAGACACTCTGTCCATCACCACCCCCTTTTCTGAATCATTTTGTCCACCATAAGCGTGGAAGGGTATGCTCAGACATGAGTCCCTTGCTCACTGCACCATCAGGATTCAAGCAAGCCGAGCCGAAGACGGCTGTAATGCCAGAAACCGGTCCCCGGAAGCTTGTTTCCTTTCCAGTATAAGAATTGGCTTGGTAGTTTGGTCTGCCCTGTTCCCATGATGCACTGGGCCAGGGACAGACTAATTTGCATGTAGCCAGGTTCTGAGCTGGGATGGTGCAGTGAGCTAAAAAACGGTGATGGATCAAGCCCTGATTTTTGGACTGGGTAGGAGTGGTCTGCTCAATTCAGACACTCTGTCCATCACCACCCCCTTTTCTGAATCGTTTTGTCCACCATAAGCGTGGAAGGGTATGCTCAGACATGAGTCCCTTGCTCACTGCACCATCAGGATTCAAGCAAGCCGGGCGGAAGACGGCTGTAATGCCAGAAACCAGTCCCCGGAAGCTTGTTTCCTTTCCAGTATAAGAATTGGCTTGGTAGTTTGGTCTGCCCTATTCCCATGATGCACTTGGCCAGGGACAGACTAATTTGCATGTAGCCAGGTTCTGAGCTGGGATGGTGCAGTGAGCTAAAAAACGGTGAGGAATCAAGCCCTGATCTTTGGACTGGGTAGGAGTGGTCTGCTTAATTCAGACACTCTGTCCATCACCACCCCCTTTTCTGAATCGTTTTGTCCACCATAAGCATGGAAGGGTATGCTCAGACATGAGTCCCTTGCTCACTGCACCATCAGGATTCAAGCAAGCCAGGCCGAAGAAGGCTGTAATGCCAGAAACCGGTCCCTGGAAGCTTGTTTCCTTTCCAGTATAAGAATTGGCTTGGTAGTTTGGTCTGCCCTGTTCCCATGATGCACTGGGCCAGGGACAGACCTATTTGCATGTAGCCAGGTTCTGAGCTGGGATGGTGCAGTGAGCTAAAAAACGGTGATGGATCAAGCCCTGATCTTTGGACTGGGTAGGAGTGGTCTGCTTAATTCAGACACTCTGTCCATCACCACCCCCTTTTCTGAATCGTTTTGTCCACCATAAGCGTGGAAGGGCATGCTCAGACATGAGTCCCTTGCTCACTGCACCATCAGGATTCAAGCAAGCCGGGCCGAAGACGGCTGTCATGCCAGAAACCGGTCCCCGGAAGCTTGTTTCCTTTCCAGTATAAGAATTGGCTTGGTAGTTTGGTCTGGCCTGTTTCCATGATGCACTGGGCCAGGGACAGACTAATTTGCATGTAGCCAGGTTCTGAGCTGGGATGGTGCAGTGAGATAAAAAACGGTGATGGATCAAGCCCTGATCTTTGGACTGGGTAGGAGTGGTCTGCTTAATTCAGACACTCTGTCCATCACCACCCCCTTTTCTGAATCGTTTTGTCCACCATAAGCGTGGAAGGGTATGCTCAGACATGAGTCCCTTGCTCACTGCACCATCAGGATTCAAGCAAGCCGGGCGGAAGACGGCTGTGATGCCAGAAACCGGTCCCCGGAAGCTTGTTTCCGTTCCAGTATAAGAATTGGCTTGGTAGTTTGGTCTGCCCTGTTCCCATGATGCACTGGGCCAGGGACAGACAAATTTGCATGTAGCCAGGTTCTGAGCTGGGATGGTGCAGTGAGCTAAAAAACGGTGATGGATCAAGCCCTGATCTTTGGACTGGGTAGGAGTGGTCTGCTTAATTCAGACACTCTGTCCATCACCACCCCCTTTTCTGAATCGTTTTGTCCACCATAAGCGTGGAAGGGTATGCTCAGACATGAGTCCCTTGCTCACTGCACCATCAGGATTCAAGCAATCCGGGCCGAAGACGGCTGTAATGCCAGATACCGGTCCCCGGAAGCTTGTTTCCTTTCCAGTATAAGAATTGGCTTGGTAGTTGGGTCTGCCCTGTTCCCATGATGCACTGGGCCAGGGACAGACTAATTTGCATGTAGCCAGGTTCTGAGCTGGGATGGTGCAGTGAGCTAAAGAACGGTGATGGATCAAGCACTGATCTTTGGACTGGGTAGGAGTGGTCTGCTTAATTCAGACACTCTGTCCATCACCACCCCTTTTTCTGAATCGTTTTGTCCACCATAAGCGTGGAAGGGTATGCTCAGACATGAGTCCCTTGCTCACTGCACCATCAGGATTCAAGCAAGCCGGGCCGAAGACGGCTGTAATGCCAGAAACCGGTCCCCGGAAGCTTGTTTCCTTTCCAGTATAAGAATTGGCTTGGTAGTTTGGTCTGCCCTGTTCCCATGATGCACTGGGCCAGGGACAGACTAATTTGCATGTAGCCAGGTTCTGAGCTGGGATGGTGCAGTGAGCTAAAAAACGGTGATGGATCAAGCCCTGATCTTTGCACTGGGTAGGAGTGGTCTGCTTAATTCGGACACTCTGTCCATCACCACCCCCTTTTCTGAATCATTTTGTCCACCATAAGCGTGGAAGGGTATGCTCAGACATGAGTCCCTTGCTCACTGCACCATCAGGATTCAAGCAAGCCGGGCCGAAGACGGCTGTAATGCCAGAAACCGGTCCCCGGAAGCTTGTTTCCTTTCCAGTATAAGAATTGGCTTGGTAGTTTGGTCTGCCCTGTTCCCATGATGCACTGGGCCAGGGACAGACTAATTTGCATGTAGCCAGGTTCTGAGCTGGGATGGTGCAGTGAGCTAAAAAACGGTGATGGATCAAGCCCTGATTTTTGGACTGGGTAGGAGTGGTCTGCTCAGTTCAGACACTCTGTCCATCACCACCCCCTTTTCTGAATCGTTTTGTCCACCATAAGCGTGGAAGGGCATGCTCAGACATGAGTCCCTTGCTCACTGCACCATCAGGATTCAAGCAAGCCGGGCGGAAGACGGCTGTAATGCCAGAAACCGGTCCCCGGAAGCTTGTTTCCTTTCCAGTATAAGAATTGGCTTGGTAGTTTGGTCTGCCCTGTTCCCATGATGCACTTGGCCAGGGACAGACTAATTTGCATGTAGCCAGGTTCTGAACTGGGATGGTGCAGTGAGCTAAAAAACGGTGAGGAATCAAGCCCTGATCTTTGGACTGGGTAGGAGTGGTCTGCTTAATTCAGACACTCTGTCCATCACCACCCCCTTTTCTGAATCGTTTTGTCCACCATAAGCATGGAAGGGTATGCTCAGACATGAGTCCCTTGCTCACTGCACCATCAGGATTCAAGCAAGCCAGGCCGAAGACGGCTGTAATGCCAGAAACGGGTCCCTGGAAGCTTGTTTCCATTCCAGTATAAGAATTGGCTTGGTAGTTTGGTCTGCCCTGTTCCCATGATGCACTGGGCCAGGGACAGACTTATTTGCATTTAGCCAGGTTCTGAGCTGGGATGCTGCAGTGAGCTAAAAAACGGTGATGGATCAAGCCCTGATCTTTGGACTGGGTAGGAGTGGTCGGCTTAATTCAGACACTCTGTCCATCACCACCCCCTTTTCTGAATCGTTTTGTCCACCATAAGCGTGGAAGGGTATGCTCAGACATGAGTCCCTTGCTCACTGCACCATCAGGATTCAAGCAAGCCGGGCCGAAGACGGCTGTAATGCCAGAAACCGGTCCCCGGAAGCTTGTTTCCTTTCCAGTATAAGAATTGGCTTGGTAGTTTGGTCTGCCCTGTTCCCATGATGCACTGGGCCAGGGACAGACTAATTTGCATGTAGCCAGGTTCTGAGCTGGGATGGTCCAGTGAGCTAAAAAACGGTGATGGATCAAGCCCTGATCTTTGAACTGGGTAGGAGTGGTCTGCTTAATTCAGACACTCTGTCCATCACCACCCCCTTTTCTGAATCGTTTTGTCCACCATAAGCGTGGAAGGGTATGCTCAGACATGAGTCCCTTGCTCACTGCACCATCAGGATTCAAGCAAGCCGGGCCGAAGACAGCTGTAATGCCAGAAACCGGTCCCCGGAAGCTTGTTTCCTTTCCAGTATAAGAATTGGCTTGGTAGTTTGGTCTGCCCTGTTTCCATGATGCACTGGGCCAGGGACAGACTAATTTGCATGTAGCCAGGTTCTGAGCTGGGATGGTGCAGTGAGCTAAAAAACGGTGATGGATCAAGCCCTGATCTTTGGACTGGGTAGGAGTGGTCTGCTTAATTCAGACACTCTGTCCATCACCACCCCCTTTTCTGAATCGTTTTGTCCACCATAAGCGTGGAAGGGTATGCTCAGACATGAGTCCCTTGCTCACTGCACCATCAGGATTCAAGCAAGCCGGGCGGAAGACGGCTGTGATGCCAGAAACCGGTCCCCGGAAGCTTGTTTCCGTTCCAGTATAAGAATTGGCTTGGTAGTTTGGTCTGCCCTGTTCCCATGATGCACTGGGCCAGGGACAGACTAATTTGCATGTAGCCAGGTTCTGAGCTGGGATGGTGCAGTGAGCTAAAAAACGGTGATGGATCAAGCCCTGATCTTTGGACTGGGTAGGAGTGGTCTGCTTAATTCAGACACTCTGTCCATCACCACCCCCTTTTCTGAATCGTTTTGTCCACCATAAGCGTGGAAGGGTATGCTCAGACATGAGTCCCTTGCTCACTGCACCATCAGGATTCAAGCAAGCCGGGCCGAAGACGGCTGTAATGCCAGATACCGGTCCCTGTAAGCTTGTTTCCTTTCCAGTATAAGAATTGGCTTGGTAGTTGGGTCTGCCAGGTTCCCATGATGCACTGGGCCAGGGACAGACTAATTTGCATGTAGCCAGGTTCTGAGCTGGGATGGTGCAGTGAGCTAAAGAACGGTGATGGATCAAGCACTGATCTTTGGACTGGGTAGGAGTAGTCTGCTTAATTCAGACACTCTGTCCATCACCACCCCCTTTTCTGAATCGTTTTGTCCACCATAAGCGTGGAAGGGTATGCTCAGACATGAGTCCCTTGCTCACTGCACCATCAGGATTCAAGCAAGCCAGGCCGAAGACGGCTGTAATGCCAGAAACCGGTCCCCGGAAGCTTGTTTCCTTTCCAGTATAAGAATTGGCTTGGTAGTTTGGTCTGCCCTGTTCCCATGATGCACTGGGCCAGGGACAGACTAATTTGCATGTAGCCAGGTTCTGAGCTGGGATGGTGCAGTGAGCTAAAAAACGGTGATGGATCAAGCCCTGATCTTTGCACTGGGTAGGAATGGTCTGCTTAATTCAGACACTCTGTCCATCACCACCCCCTTTTCTGAATCATTTTGTCCACCATAAGCGTGGAAGGGTATGCTCAGACATGAGTCCCTTGCTCACTGCACCATCAGGATTCAAGCAAGCCGGGCCGAAGACGGCTGTAATGCCAGAAACCGGTCCCCGGAAGCTTGTTTCCTTTCCAGTATAAGAATTGGCTTGGTAGTTTGGTCTGCCCTGTTCCCATGATGCACTGGGCCAGGGACAGACTAATTTGCATGTAGCCAGGTTCTGAGCTGGGATGGTCCAGTGAGCTAAAAAACGGTGATGGATCAAGCCCTGATCTTTGAACTGGGTAGGAGTGGTCTGCTTAATTCAGACACTCTGTCCATCACCACCCCCTTTTCTGAATCGTTTTGTCCACCATAAGCGTGGAAGGGTATGCTCAGACATGAGTCCCTTGCTCACTGCACCATCAGGATTAAAGCAAGCCGGGCCTAAGACGGCTGTAATGCCAGAAACCGGTCCCCGGAAGCTTGTTTTCTTTCCAGTATAAGAATTGGCTTGGTAGTTTGGTCTGCCCTGTTCCCATGATGCACTGGGCCAGGGACAGACTAATTTGCATGTAGCCAGGTTCTGAGCTGGGATGGTGCAGTGAGCTAAAAAACAGTGATGGATCAAGCCCTGATCTTTGGACTGGGTAGGAGTGGTCTGCTTAATTCAGACACTCTTTCCATCACCACCCCCTTTTCTGAATCATTTTGTCCACCATAAGCGTGGAAGGGTATGCTCAGACATGAGTCCCTTGCTCAATGCACCATCAGGATTCAAGCAAGCCGGGCCGAAGATGGCTGTAATGCCAGAAACCGGTCCCCGGAAGCTTGTTTCCTTTCCAGTATAAGAATTGGCTTGGTAGTTTGGTCTGCCCTGTTCCCATGATGCACTGGGCCAGGGACAGACTCTTTTGCATGTAGCCAGGTTCTGAGCTGGGATGGTGCAGTGAGCTAAAAAACGGTGATGGATCAAGCCCTGATCTTTGGACTCGGTAGGAGTGGTCTACTTAATTCAGACACTCTGTCCATCACCACCCCCTTTTCTGAATCTTTTTGTCCACCATAAGCGTGGAAGGGTATGCTCAGACATGAGTCCCTTGCTCACTGCACCATCAGGATTCAAGCAAGCCGGGCGGAAGACGGCTGTAATGCCAGAAACCAGTCCCCGGAAGCTTGTTTCCTTTCCAGTATAAGAATTGGCTTGGTAGTTTGGTCTGCCCTGTTCCCATGATGCACTGGGCCAGGGACAGACTAATTTGCATGTAGCCAGGTTCTGAGCTGGGATGGTGCAGTGAGCTAAAAAACGGTGATGGATCAAGCCCTGATTTTTGGACTGGGTAGGAGTGGTCTGCTCAATTCAGACACTCTGTCCATCACCACCCCCTTTTCTGAATCGTTTTGTCCACCATAAGCGTGGAAGGGTATGCTCAGACATGAGTCCCTTGCTCACTGCACCATCAGGATTCAAGCAGGCCGGGCGGAAGACGGCTGTAATGCCAGAAACCGGTCCCCGGAAGCTTGTTTCCTTTCCAGTATAAGAATTGGCTTGGTAGTTTGGTCTGCCCTGTTCCCATGATGCACTTGGCCAGGGACAGACTAATTTGCATGTAGCCAGGTTCTGAGCTGGGATGGTGCAGTGAGCTAAAAAACGGTGAGGAATCAAGCCCTGATCTTTGGACTGGGTAGGAGTGGTCTGCTTAATTCAGACACTCTGTCCATCACCACCCCCTTTTCTGAATCGTTTTGTCCACCATAAGCATGGAAGGGTATGCTCAGACATGAGTCCCTTGCTCACTGCACCATCAGGATTCAAGCAAGCCAGGCCGAAGACGGCTGTAATGCCAGAAACCGGTCCCTGGAAGCTTGTTTCCTTTCCAGTATAAGAATTGGCTTGGTAGTTTGGTCTGCCCTGTTCCCATGATGCACTGGGCCAGGGACAGACTTATTTGCATGTAGCCAGGTTCTGAGCTGGGATGGTGCAGTGAGCTAAAAAACGGTGATGGATCAAGCCCTGATCTTTGGACTGGGTAGGAGTGGTCGGCTTAATTCAGACACTCTGTCCATCACCACCCCCTTTTCGAATCGTTTTGTCCACCATAAGCGTGGAAGGGTATGCTCAGACATGAGTCCCTTGCTCACTGCACCATCAGGATTCAAGCAAGCCGGGCCGAAGACAGCTGTAATCCCAGAAACCGGTCCCCGGAAGCTTGTTTCCTTTCCAGTATAAGAATTGGCTTGGTAGTTTGGTCTGCCCTGTTCCCATGATGCACTGGGCCAGGGACGGACTAATTTGCATGTAGCCAGGTTCTGAGCTGGGATGGTGCAGTGAGCTAAAAAACAGTGATGGATCAAGCCCTGATCTTTGGACTGGGTAGGAGTGGTCTGCTTAATTCAGACACTCTTTCCATCACCACCCCCTTTTCTGAATCGTTTTGTCCACCATATGCGTGGAAGGGTATGCTCAGACATGAGTCCCTTGCTCAATGCACCATCAGGATTCAAGCAAGCCGGGCCGAAGATGGCTGTAATGCCAGAAACCGGTCCCTGGAAGCTTGTTTCCTTTCCAGTATAAGAATTGGCTTGGTAGTTTGGTCTGCCCTGTTCCCATGATGCACTGGGCCAGGGACAGACTCATTTGCATGTAGCCAGGTTCTGAGCTGGGATGGTGCAGTGAGCTAAAAAACGGTGATGGATCAAGCCCTGATCTTTGGACTGGGTAGGAGTGGTCTGCCTAATTCAGACACTCTGTCCATCACCACCCCCTTTTCTGAATCGTTTTGTCCACCATAAGCGTGGAAGGGTATGCTCAGACATGAGTCCCTTGCTCACTGCACCATCAGGATTCAAGCAAGCCGGGCGGAAGACGGCTGTAATGCCAGAAACCAGTCCCCGGAAGCTTGTTTCCTTTCCAGTATAAGAATTGGCTTGGTAGTTTGGTCTGCCCTGTTCCCATGATGCACTGGGCCAGGGACAGACTAATTTGCATGTAGCCAGGTTCTGAGCTGGGATGGTGCAGTGAGCTAAAAAACGGTGATGGATCAAGCCCTGATTTTTGGACTGGGTAGGAGTGGTCTGCTCAATTCAGACACTCTGTCCATCACCACCCCCTTTTCTGAATCGTTTTGTCCACCATAAGCGTGGAAGGGTATGCTCAGACATGAGTCCCTTGCTCACTGCACCATCAGGATTCAAGCAAGCCGGGCGGAAGACGGCTGTAATGCCAGAAACCGGTCCCCGGAAGCTTGTTTCCTTTCCAGTATAAGAATTGGCTTGGTAGTTTGGTCTGCCCTGTTCCCATGATGCACTTGTCCAGGGACAGACTAATTTGCATGTAGCCAGGTTCTGAGCTGGGATGGTGCAGTGAGCTAAAAAAACGGTGAGGAATCAAGCCCTGATCTTTGGACTGGGTAGGAGTGGTCTGCTTAATTCAGACACTCTGTCCATCACCACCCCCTTTTCTGAATCGTTTTGTCCACCATAAGCATGGAAGGGTATGCTCAGACATGAGTCCCTTGCTCACTGCACCATCAGGATTCAAGCAAGCCAGGCCGAAGACGGCTGTAATGCCAGAAACCGGTCCCTGGAAGCTTGTTTCCTTTCCAGTATAAGAATTGGCTTGGTAGTTTGGTCTGCCCTGTTCCCATGATGCACTGGGCCAGGGACAGACTTATTTGCATGTAGCCAGGTTCTGAGCTGGGATGGTGCAGTGAGCTAAAAAACGGTGATGGATCAAGCCCTGATCTTTGGACTGGGTAGGAGTGGTCGGCTTAATTCAGACACTCTGTCCATCACCACCCCCTTTTCGAATCGTTTTGTCCACCATAAGCGTGGAAGGGTATGCTCAGACATGAGTCCCTTGCTCACTGCACCATCAGGATTCAAGCAAGCCGGGCCGAAGACAGCTGTAATCCCAGAAACCGGTCCCCGGAAGCTTGTTTCCTTTCCAGTATAAGAATTGGCTTGGTAGTTTGGTCTGCCCTGTTTCCATGATGCACTGGGCCAGGGACAGACTAATTTGCATGTAGCCAGGTTCTGAGCTGGGATGGTGCAGTGAGCTAAAAAACGGTGATGGATCAAGCCCTGATCTTTGGACTGGGTAGGAGTGGTCTGCTTAATTCAGACACTCTGTCCATCACCACCCCCTTTTCTGAATCGTTTTGTCCACCATAAGCGTGGAAGGGTATGCTCAGACATGAGTCCCTTGCTCACTGCACCATCAGGATTCAAGCAAGCCGGGCGGAAGACGGCTGTGATGCCAGAAACCGGTCCCCGGAAGCTTGTTTCCGTTCCAGTATAAGAATTGGCTTGGTAGTTTGGTCTGCCCTGTTCCCATGATGCACTGGGCCAGGGACAGACTAATTTGCATGTAGCCAGGTTCTGAGCTGGGATGGTGCAGTGAGCTAAAAAACGGTGATGGATCAAGCCCTGATCTTTGGACTGGGTAGGAGTGGTCTGCTTAATTCAGACACTCTGTCCATCACCACCCCCTTTTCTTAATCGTTTTGTCCACCATAAGCGTGGAAGGGTATGCTCAGACATGAGTCCCTTGCTCACTGCACCATCAGGATTCAAGCAAGCCGGGCCGAAGACGGCTGTAATGCCAGATACCGGTCCCCGGAAGCTTGTTTCCTTTCCAGTATAAGAATTGGCTTGGTAGTTGGGTCTGCCAGGTTCCCATGATGCACTGGGCCAGGGACAGACTAATTTGCATGTAGCCAGGTTCTGAGCTGGGATGGTGCAGTAAGCTAAAGAACAGTGATGGATCAAGCACTGATCTTTGGACTGGGTAGGAGTGGTCTGCTTAATTCAGACACTCTGTCCATCACCACCCCCTTTTCTGAATCGTTTTGTCCACCATAAGCGTGGAAGGGTATGCTCAGACATGAGTCCCTTGCTCACTGCACCATCAGGATTCAAGCAAGCCGGGCCGAAGACGGCTGTAATGCCAGAAACCGGTCCCCGGAAGCTTGTTTCCTTTCCAGTATAAGAATTGGCTTGGTAGTTTGGTCTGCCCTGTTCCCATGATGCACTGGGCCAGGGACAGACTAGTTTGCATGTAGCCAGGTTCTGAGCTGGGATGGTGCAGTGAGCTAAAAAACTGTGATGGATCAAGCCCTGATCTTTGCACTGGGTAGGAATGGTCTGCTTAATTCAGACACTCTGTCCATCACCACCCCCTTTTCTGAATCATTTTGTCCACCATAAGCGCGGAAGGATATGCTCAGACATGAGTCCCTTGCTCACTGCACCATCAGGATTCAAGCAAGCCGGGCCGAAGACGGCTGTAATGCCAGAAACCGGTCCCCGGAAGCTTGTTTCCTTTCCAGTATAAGAATTGGCTTGGTAGTTTGGTCTGCCCTGTTCCCATGATGCACTGGGCCAGGGACAGACTAATTTGCATGTAGCCAGGTTCTGAGCTGGGATGGTCCAGTGAGCTAAAAAACGGTGATGGATCAAGCCCTGATCTTTGAACTGGGTAGGAGTGGTCTGCTTAATTCAGACACTCTGTCCATCACCACCCCCTTTTCTGAATCGTTTTGTCCACCATAAGCGTGGAAGGGTATGCTCAGACATGAGTCCCTTGCTCACTGCACCATCAGGATTAAAGCAAGCCGGGCCTAAGACGGCTGTAATGCCAGAAACCGGTCCCCGGAAGCTTATTTTCTTTCCAGTATAATAATTGGCTTGGTAGTTTGGTCTGCCCTGTTCCCATGATGCACTGGGCCAGGGACAGACTAATTTGCATGTAGCCAGGTTCTGAGCTGGGATGGTGCAGTGAGCTAAAAAACAGTGATGGATCAAGCCCTGATCTTTGGACTGGGTAGGAGTGGTCTGCTTAATTCAGACACTCTTTCCATCACCACCCCCTTTTCTGAATCGTTTTGTCCACCATAAGCGTGGAAGGGTATGCTCAGACATGAGTCCCTTGCTCAATGCACCATCAGGATTCAAGCAAGCCGGGCCGAAGATGGCTGTAATGCCAGAAACCGGTCCCCGGAAGCTTGTTTCCTTTCCAGTATAAGAATTGGCTTGGTAGTTTGGTCTGCCCTGTTCCCATGATGCACTGGGCCAGGGACAGACTCATTTGCATGTAGCCAGGTTCTGAGCTGGGATGGTGCAGTGAGCTAAAAAACGGTGATGGATCAAGCCCTGATCTTTGGACTGGGTAGGAGTGGTCTGCTTAATTCAGACACTCTGTCCATCACCACCCCATTTTCTGAATCGTTTTGTCCACCATAAGCGTGGAAGGGTATGCTCAGACATGAGTCCCTTGCTCACTGCACCATCAGGATTCAAGCAAGCCGGGCGGAAGACGGCTGTAATGCCAGAAACCAGTCCCCGGAAGCTTGTTTCCTTTCCAGTATAAGAATTGGCTTGGTAGTTTGGTCTGCCCTGTTCCCATGATGCACTGGGCCAGGGACAGACTAATTTGCATGTAGCCAGGTTCTGAGCTGGGATGGTGCAGTGAGCTAAAAAACGGTGATGGATCAAGCCCTGATCTTTGGACTGGGTAGGAGTGGTCTGCTCAATTCAGACACTCTGTCCATCACCACCCCCTTTTCTGAATCGTTTTGTCCACCATAAGCGTGGAAGGGTATGCTCAGACATGAGTCCCTTGCTCACTGCACCATCAGGATTCAAGCAAGCCGGGCGGAAGACGGCTGTAATGCCAGAAACCGGTCCCCGGAAGCTTGTTTCCTTTCCAGTATAAGAATTGGCTTCGTAGTTTGGTCTGCCCTGTTCCCATGATGCACTTGGCCAGGGACAGACTAATTTGCATGTAGCCAGGTTCTGAGCTGGGATGGTGCAGTGAGCTAAAAAACGGTGAGGAATCAAGCCCTGATCTTTGGACTGGGTAGGAGTGGTCTGCTTAATTCAGACACTCTGTCCATCACCACCCCCTTTTCTGAATCGTTTTGTCCACCATAAGCATGGAAGGGTATGCTCAGACATGAGTCCCTTGCTCACTGCACCATCAGGATTCAAGCAAGCCAGGCCGAAGACGGCTGTAATGCCAGAAACCGGTCCCTGGAAGCTTGTTTCCTTTCCAGTATAAGAATTGGCTTGGTAGTTTGGTCTGCCCTGTTCCCATGATGCACTGGGCCAGGGACAGACTTATTTGCATGTAGCCAGGTTCTGAGCTGGGATGGTGCAGTGAGCTAAAAAACGGTGATGGATCAAGCCCTGATCTTTGGACTGGGTAGGAGTGGTCGGCTTAATTCAGACACTCTGTCCATCACCACCCCCTTTTCGAATCGTTTTGTCCACCATAAGCGTGGAAGGGTATGCTCAGACATGAGTCCCTTGCTCACTGCACCATCAGGATTCAAGCAAGCCGGGCCGAAGACAGCTGTAATCCCAGAAACCGGTCCCCGGAAGCTTGTTTCCTTTCCAGTATAAGAATTGGCTTGGTAGTTTGGTCTGCCCAGTTCCCATGATGCACTGGGCCAGGGACAGACTAATTTGCATGTAGCCAGGTTCTGAGCTGGGATGGTGCAGTGAGCTAAAAAACAGTGATGGATCAAGCCCTGATCTTTGGACTGGGTAGGAGTGGTCTGCTTAATTCAGACACTCTTTCCATCACCACCCCCTTTTCTGAATCGTTTTGTCCACCATAAGCGTGGAAGGGTATGCTCAAACATGAGTCCCTTGCTCAATGCACCATCAGGATTCAAGCAAGCCGGGCCGAAGATGGCTGTAATGCCAGAAACCGGTCCCCGGAAGCTTGTTTCCTTTCCAGTATAAGAATTGGCTTGGTAGTTTGGTCTGCCCTGTTCCCATGATGCACTGGGCCAGGGACAGACTCATTTGCATGTAGCCAGGTTCTGAGCTGGGATGGTGCAGTGAGCTAAAAAACGGTGATGGATCAAGCCCTGATCTTTGGACTGGGTAGGAGTGGTCTGCTTAATTCAGACACTCTGTCCATCACCACCCCCTTTTCTGAATCGTTTTGTCCACCATAAGCGTGGAAGGGTATGCTCAGACATGAGTCCCTTGCTCACTGCACCATCAGGATTCAAGCAAGCCGGGCGGAAGACGGCTGTAATGCCAGAAACCAGTCCCCGGAAGCTTGTTTCCTTTCCAGTATAAGAATTGGCTTGGTAGTTTGGTCTGCCCTGTTCCCATGATGCACTGGGCCAGGGACAGACTAATTTGCATGTAGCCAGGTTCTGAGCTGGGATGGTGCAGTGAGCTAAAAAACGGTGATGGATCAAGCCCTGATTTTTGGACTGGGTAGGAGTGGTCTGCTCAATTCAGACACTCTGTCCATCACCACCCCCTTTTCTGAATCGTTTTGTCCACCATAAGCGTGGAAGGGTATGCTCAGACATGAGTCCCTTGCTCACTGCACCATCAGGATTCAAGCAAGCCGGGCGGAAGACGGCTGTAATGCCAGAAACAGGTCCCCGGAAGCTTGTTTCCTTTCCAGTATAAGAATTGGCTTGGTAGTTTGGTCTGCCCTGTTCCCATGATGCACTTGGCCAGGGACAGACTAATTTGCATGTAGCCAGGTTCTGAGCTGGGATGGTGCAGTGAGCTAAAAAACGGTGAGGAATCAAGCCCTGATCTTTGGACTGGGTAGGAGTGGTCTGCTTAATTCAGACACTCTGTCCATCACCACCCCCTTTTCTGAATCGTTTTGTCCACCATAAGCGTGGAAGGGTATGCTCAGACATGAGTCCCTTGCTCACTGCACCATCAGGATTCAAGCAAGCCGGGCCGAAGACAGCTGTAATCCCAGAAACCGGTCCCCGGAAGCTTGTTTCCTTTCCAGTATAAGAATTGGCTTGGTAGTTTGGTCTGCCCTGTTTCCATGATGCACTGGGCCAGGGACAGACTAATTTGCATGTAGCCAGGTTCTGAGCTGGGATGGTGCAGTGAGCTAAAAAACGGTGATGGATCAAGCCCTGATCTTTGGACTGGGTAGGAGTGGTCTGCTTAATTCAGACACTCTGTCCATCACCACCCCCTTTTCTGAATCGTTTTGTCCACCATAAGCGTGGAAGGGTATGCTCAGACATGAGTCCCTTGCTCACTGCAGCATCAGGATTCAAGCAAGCCGGGCGGAAGACGGCTGTGATGCCAGAAACCGGTCCCCGGAAGCTTGTTTCCGTTCCAGTATAAGAATTGGCTTGGTAGTTTGGTCTGCCCTGTTCCCATGATGCACTGGGCCAGGGACAGACTAATTTGCATGTAGCCAGGTTCTGAGCTGGGATGGTGCAGTGAGCTAAAAAACGGTGATGGATCAAGCCCTGATCTTTGGACTGGGTAGGAGTGGTCTGCTTAATTCAGACACTCTGTCCATCACCACCCCCTTTTCTGAATCGTTTTGTCCACCATAAGCGTGGAAGGGTATGCTCAGACATGAGTCCCTTGCTCACTGCACCATCAGGATTCAAGCAAGCCGGGCCGAAGACGGCTGTAATGCCAGATACCGGTCCCCGGAAGCTTGTTTCCTTTCCAGTATAAGAATTGGCTTGGTAGTTGGGTCTGCCAGGTTCCCATGATGCACTGGGCCAGGGACAGACTAATTTGCATGTAGCCAGGTTCTGAGCTGGGATGGTGCAGTAAGCTAAAGAACAGTGATGGATCAAGCACTGATCTTTGGACTGGGTAGGAGTGGTCTGCTTAATTCAGACACTCTGTCCATCACCACCCCCTTTTCTGAATCGTTTTGTCCACCATAAGCGTGGAAGGGTATGCTCAGACATGAGTCCCTTGCTCACTGCACCATCAGGATTCAAGCAAGCCGGGCCGAAGACGGCTGTAATGCCAGAAACCGGTCCCCGGAAGCTTGTTTCCTTTCCAGTATAAGAATTGGCTTGGTAGTTTGGTCTGCCCTGTTCCCATGATGCACTGGGCCAGGGACAGACTAATTTGCATGTAGCCAGGTTCTGAGCTGGGATGGTGCAGTGAGCTAAAAAACTGTGATGGATCAAGCCCTGATCTTTGCACTGGGTAGGAATGGTCTGCTTAATTCAGACACTCTGTCCATCACCACCCCCTTTTCTGAATCATTTTGTCCACCATAAGCGTGGAAGGATATGCTCAGACATGAGTCCCTTGCTCACTGCACCATCAGGATTCAAGCAAGCCGGGCCGAAGACGGCTGTAATGCCAGAAACCGGTCCCCGGAAGCTTGTTTCCTTTCCAGTATAAGAATTGGCTTGGTAGTTTGGTCTTCCCTGTTTCCATGATGCACTGGGCCAGGGACAGACTAATTTGCATGTAGCCAGGTTCTGAGCTGGGATGGTGCAGTGAGCTAAAAAACGGTGATGGATCAAGCCCTGATTTTTGGACTGGGTAGGAGTGGTCTGCTCAATTCAGACACTCTGTCCATCACCACCCCCTTTTCTGAATCGTTTTGTCCACCATAAGCGTGGAAGGGTATGCTCAGACATGAGTCCCTTGCTCACTGCACCATCAGGATTCAAGCAATCCGGGCGGAAGACGGCTGTAATGCCAGAAACCGGTCCCCGGAAGCTTGTTTCCTTTCCAGTATAAGAATTGGCTTGGTAGTTTGGTCTGCCCTGTTCCCATGATGCACTTGGCCAGGGACAGACTAATTTGCATGTAGCAAGGTTCTGAGCTGGGATGGTGCAGTGAGCTAAAAACGGTGAGGAATCAAGCCCTGATCTTTGGACTGGGTAGGAGTGGTCTGCTTAATTCAGACACTCTGTCCATCACCACCCCCTTTTCTGAATCGTTTTGTCCACCATAAGCATGGAAGGGTATGCTCAGACATGAGTCCCTTGCTCACTGCACCATCAGGATTCAAGCAAGCGAGGCCGAAGACGGCTGTAATGCCAGAAACCGGTCCCTGGAAGCTTGTTTCCTTTCCAGTATAAGAATTGGCTTGGTAGTTTGGTCTGCCCTGTTCCCATGATGCACTGGGCCAGGGACAGACTTATTTGCATGTAGCCACTAGCCAGGTTCTGAGCTGGGATGGTGCAGTGAGCTAAAAAACGGTGATGGATCAAGCCCTGATCTTTGGACTGGGTAGGAGTGGTCGGCTTAATTCAGACACTCTGTCCATCACCACCCCCTTTTCTGAATCGTTTTGTCCACCATAAGCGTGGAAGGGTATGCTCAGACATGAGTCCCTTGCTCACTGCACCATCAGGATTCAAGCAAGCCGGGCCGAAGACGGCTGTAATGCCAGAAACTGGTCCCCGGAAGCTTGTTTCCTTTCCAGTATAAGAATTGGCTTGGTAGTTTGGTCTGCCCTGTTCCCATGATGCACTGGGCCAGGGACAGACTAATTTGCATGTAGCCAGGTTCTGAGCTGGGATGGTACAGTGAGCTAAAAAACGGTAATGGATCAAGCCCTGATCTTTGAACTGGGTAGGAGTGGTCTGCTTAATTCAGACACTCTGTCCATCACCACCCCCTTTTCTGAATCGTTTTGTCCACCATAAGCGTGGAAGGGTATGCTCAGACATGAGTCCCTTGCTCACTGCACCATCAGGATTCAAGCAGGCCGGGCCGAAGACGGCTGTAATGCCAGAAACCGGTCCCCGGAAGCTTGTTTTCTTTCCAGTATAAGAATTGGCTTGGTAGTTTGGTCTGCCCTGTTCCCATGATGCACTGGGCCAGGGACAGACTAATTTGCATGTAGCCAGGTTCTGAGCTGGGATGGTGCAGTGAGCTAAAAAACAGTGATGGATCAAGCCCTGATCTTTGGACTGGGTAGGAGTGGTCTGCTTAATTCAGACACTCTTTCCATCACCACCCCCTTTTCTGAATCGTTTTGTCCACCATAAGCGTGGAAGGGTATGCTCAGACATGAGTCCCTTGCTCAATGCACCATCAGGATTCAAGCAAGCCGGGCCGAAGATGGCTGTAATGCCAGAAACCGGTCCCTGGAAGCTTGTTTCCTTTCCAGTATAAGAATTGGCTTGGTAGTTTGGTCTGCCCTGTTCCCATGATGCACTGGGCCAGGGACAGACTCATTTGCATGTAGCCAGGTTCTGAGCTGGGATGGTGCAGTGAGCTAAAAAACGGTGATGGATCAAGCCCTGATCTTTGGACTGGGTAGGAGTGGTCTGCTTAATTCAGACACTCTGTCCATCACCACCCCCTTTTCTGAATCGTTTTGTCCACCATAAGCGTGGAAGGGTATGCTCAGACATGAGTCCCTTGCTCACTGCACCATCAGGATTCAAGCAAGCCGGGCGGAAGACGGCTGTAATGCCAGAAACCAGTCCCCGGAAGCTTGTTTCCTTTCCAGTATAAGAATTGGCTTGGTAGTTTGGTCTGCCCTGTTCCCATGATGCACTGGGCCAGGGACAGACTAATTTGCATGTAGCCAGGTTCTGAGCTGGGATGGTGCAGTGAGCTAAAAAACGGTGATGGATCAAGCCCTGATTTTTGGACTGGGTAGGAGTGGTCTGCTTAATTCAGACACTCTGTCCATCACCACCCCCTTTTCTGAATCGTTTTGTCCACCATAAGCATGGAAGGGTATGCTCAGACATGAGTCCCTTGCTCACTGCACCATCAGGATTCAAGCAAGCCAGGCCGAAGACGGCTGTAATGCCAGAAACCGGTCCCTGGAAGCTTGTTTCCTTTCCAGTATAAGAATTGGCTTGGTAGTTTGGTCTGCCCTGTTCCCATGATGCACTTGGCCAGGGACAGACTAATTTGCATGTAGCCAGGTTCTGAGCTGGGATGGTGCAGTGAGCTAAAAAAACAGTGAGGAATCAAGCCCTGATCTTTGGACTGGGTAGGAGTGGTCTGCTTAATTCAGACACTCTGTCCATCACCACCCCCTTTTCTGAATCGTTTTGTCCACCATAAGCATGGAAGGGTATGCTCAGACATGAGTCCCTTGCTCACTGCACCATCAGGATTCAAGCAAGCCAGGCCGAAGACGGCTGTAATGCCAGAAACCGGTCCCTGGAAGCTTGTTTCCTTTCCAGTATAAGAATTGGCTTGGTAGTTTGGTCTGCCCTGTTCCCATGATGCACTGGGCCAGGGACAGACTTATTTGCATGTAGCCAGGTTCTGAGCTGGGATGGTGCAGTGAGCTAAAAAACGGTGATGGATCAAGCCCTGATCTTTGGACTGGGTAGGAGTGGTCGGCTTAATTCAGACACTCTGTCCATCACCACCCCCTTTTCGAATCGTTTTGTCCACCATAAGCGTGGAAGGGTATGCTCAGACATGAGTCCCTTGCTCACTGCACCATCAGGATTCAAGCAAGCCGGGCCGAAGACAGCTGTAATCCCAGAAACCGGTCCCCGGAAGCTTGTTTCCTTTCCAGTATAAGAATTGGCTTGGTAGTTTGGTCTGCCCTGTTTCCATGATGCACTGGGCCAGGGACAGACTAATTTGCATGTAGCCAGGTTCTGAGCTGGGATGGTGCAGTGAGCTAAAAAACGGTGATGGATCAAGCCCTGATCTTTGGACTGGGTAGGAGTGGTCTGCTTAATTCAGACACTCTGTCCATCACCACCCCCTTTTCTGAATCGTTTTGTCCACCATAAGCGTGGAAGGGTATGCTCAGACATGAGTCCCTTGCTCACTGCACCATCAGGATTCAAGCAAGCCGGGCGGAAGACGGCTGTGATGCCAGAAACCGGTCCCCGGAAGCTTGTTTCCGTTCCAGTATAAGAATTGGCTTGGTAGTTTGGTCTGCCCTGTTCCCATGATGCACTGGGCCAGGGACAGACTAATTTGCATGTAGCCAGGTTCTGAGCTGGGATGGTGCAGTGAGCTAAAAAACGGTGATGGATCAAGCCCTGATCTTTGGACTGGGTAGGAGTGGTCTGCTTAATTCAGACACTCTGTCCATCACCACCCCCTTTTCTGAATCGTTTTGTCCACCATAAGCGTGGAAGGGTATGCTCAGACATGAGTCCCTTGCTCACTGCACCATCAGGATTCAAGCAAGCCGGGCCGAAGACGGCTGTAATGCCAGATACCGGTCCCCGGAAGCTTGTTTCCTTTCCAGTATAAGAATTGGCTTGGTAGTTGGGTCTGCCAGGTTCCCATGATGCACTGGGCCAGGGACAGACTAATTTGCATGTAGCCAGGTTCTGAGCTGGGATGGTGCAGTAAGCTAAAGAACAGTGATGGATCAAGCACTGATCTTTGGACTGGGTAGGAGTGGTCTGCTTAATTCAGACACTCTGTCCATCACCACCCCCTTTTCTGAATCGTTTTGTCCACCATAAGCGTGGAAGGGTATGCTCAGACATGAGTCCCTTGCTCACTGCACCATCAGGATTCAAGCAAGCCGGGCGGAAGACGGCTGTAATGCCAGAAACCAGTCCCCGGAAGCTTGTTTCCTTTCCAGTATAAGAATTGGCTTGGTAGTTTGGTCTGCCCTGTTCCCATGATGCACTGGGCCAGGGACAGACTAATTTGCATGTAGCCAGGTTCTGAGCTGGGATGGTGCAGTGAGCTAAAAAACGGTGATGGATCAAGCCCTGATTTTTGGACTGGGTAGGAGTGGTCTGCTTAATTCAGACACTCTGTCCATCACCACCCCCTTTTCTGAATCGTTTTGTCCACCATAAGCATGGAAGGGTATGCTCAGACATGAGTCCCTTGCTCACTGCACCATCAGGATTCAAGCAAGCCAGGCCGAAGACGGCTGTAATGCCAGAAACCGGTCCCTGGAAGCTTGTTTCCTTTCCAGTATAAGAATTGGCTTGGTAGTTTGGTCTGCCCTGTTCCCATGATGCACTTGGCCAGGGACAGACTAATTTGCATGTAGCCAGGTTCTGAGCTGGGATGGTGCAGTGAGCTAAAAAAACAGTGAGGAATCAAGCCCTGATCTTTGGACTGGGTAGGAGTGGTCTGCTTAATTCAGACACTCTGTCCATCACCACCCCCTTTTCTGAATCGTTTTGTCCACCATAAGCATGGAAGGGTATGCTCAGACATGAGTCCCTTGCTCACTGCACCATCAGGATTCAAGCAAGCCAGGCCGAAGACGGCTGTAATGCCAGAAACCGGTCCCTGGAAGCTTGTTTCCTTTCCAGTATAAGAATTGGCTTGGTAGTTTGGTCTGCCCTGTTCCCATGATGCACTGGGCCAGGGACAGACTTATTTGCATGTAGCCAGGTTCTGAGCTGGGATGGTGCAGTGAGCTAAAAAACGGTGATGGATCAAGCCCTGATCTTTGGACTGGGTAGGAGTGGTCGGCTTAATTCAGACACTCTGTCCATCACCACCCCCTTTTCGAATCGTTTTGTCCACCATAAGCGTGGAAGGGTATGCTCAGACATGAGTCCCTTGCTCACTGCACCATCAGGATTCAAGCAAGCCGGGCCGAAGACAGCTGTAATCCCAGAAACCGGTCCCCGGAAGCTTGTTTCCTTTCCAGTATAAGAATTGGCTTGGTAGTTTGGTCTGCCCTGTTTCCATGATGCACTGGGCCAGGGACAGACTAATTTGCATGTAGCCAGGTTCTGAGCTGGGATGGTGCAGTGAGCTAAAAAACGGTGATGGATCAAGCCCTGATCTTTGGACTGGGTAGGAGTGGTCTGCTTAATTCAGACACTCTGTCCATCACCACCCCCTTTTCTGAATCGTTTTGTCCACCATAAGCGTGGAAGGGTATGCTCAGACATGAGTCCCTTGCTCACTGCACCATCAGGATTCAAGCAAGCCGGGCGGAAGACGGCTGTGATGCCAGAAACCGGTCCCCGGAAGCTTGTTTCCGTTCCAGTATAAGAATTGGCTTGGTAGTTTGGTCTGCCCTGTTCCCATGATGCACTGGGCCAGGGACAGACTAATTTGCATGTAGCCAGGTTCTGAGCTGGGATGGTGCAGTGAGCTAAAAAACGGTGATGGATCAAGCCCTGATCTTTGGACTGGGTAGGAGTGGTCTGCTTAATTCAGACACTCTGTCCATCACCACCCCCTTTTCTGAATCGTTTTGTCCACCATAAGCGTGGAAGGGTATGCTCAGACATGAGTCCCTTGCTCACTGCACCATCAGGATTCAAGCAAGCCGGGCCGAAGACGGCTGTAATGCCAGATACCGGTCCCCGGAAGCTTGTTTCCTTTCCAGTATAAGAATTGGCTTGGTAGTTGGGTCTGCCAGGTTCCCATGATGCACTGGGCCAGGGACAGACTAATTTGCATGTAGCCAGGTTCTGAGCTGGGATGGTGCAGTAAGCTAAAGAACAGTGATGGATCAAGCACTGATCTTTGGACTGGGTAGGAGTGGTCTGCTTAATTCAGACACTCTGTCCATCACCACCCCCTTTTCTGAATCGTTTTGTCCACCATAAGCGTGGAAGGGTATGCTCAGACATGAGTCCCTTGCTCACTGCACCATCAGGATTCAAGCAAGCCGGGCCGAAGACGGCTGTAATGCCAGAAACCGGTCCCCGGAAGCTTGTTTCCTTTCCAGTATAAGAATTGGCTTGGTAGTTTGGTCTGCCCTGTTCCCATGATGCACTGGGCCAGGGACAGACTAGTTTGCATGTAGCCAGGTTCTGAGCTGGGATGGTGCAGTGAGCTAAAAAACTGTGATGGATCAAGCTCTGATCTTTGCACTGGGTAGGAATGGTCTGCTTAATTCAGACACTCTGTCCATCACCACCCCCTTTTCTGAATCATTTTGTCCACCATAAGCGCGGAAGGATATGCTCAGACATGAGTCCCTTGCTCACTGCACCATCAGGATTCAAGCAAGCCGGGCCGAAGACGGCTGTAATGCCAGAAACCGGTCCCCGGAAGCTTGTTTCCTTTCCAGTATAAGAATTGGCTTGGTAGTTTGGTCTGCCCTGTTCCCATGATGCACTGGGCCAGGGACAGACTAATTTGCATGTAGCCAGGTTCTGAGCTGGGATGGTCCAGTGAGCTAAAAAACGGTGATGGATCAAGCCCTGATCTTTGAACTGGGTAGGAGTGGTCTGCTTAATTCAGACACTCTGTCCATCACCACCCCCTTTTCTGAATCGTTTTGTCCACCATAAGCGTGGAAGGGTATGCTCAGACATGAGTCCCTTGCTCACTGCACCATCAGGATTAAAGCAAGCCGGGCCTAAGACGGCTGTAATGCCAGAAACCGGTCCCCGGAAGCTTGTTTTCTTTCCAGTATAATAATTGGCTTGGTAGTTTGGTCTGCCCTGTTCCCATGATGCACTGGGCCAGGGACAGACTAATTTGCATGTAGCCAGGTTCTGAGCTGGGATGGTGCAGTGAGCTAAAAAACAGTGATGGATCAAGCCCTGATCTTTGGACTGGGTAGGAGTGGTCTGCTTAATTCAGACACTCTTTCCATCACCACCCCCTTTTCTGAATCGTTTTGTCCACCATAAGCGTGGAAGGGTATGCTCAGACATGAGTCCCTTGCTCAATGCACCATCAGGATTCAAGCAAGCCGGGCCGAAGATGGCTGTAATGCCAGAAACCGGTCCCCGGAAGCTTGTTTCCTTTCCAGTATAAGAATTGGCTTGGTAGTTTGGTCTGCCCTGTTCCCATGATGCACTGGGCCAGGGACAGACTCATTTGCATGTAGCCAGGTTCTGAGCTGGGATGGTGCAGTGAGCTAAAAAACGGTGATGGATCAAGCCCTGATCTTTGGACTGGGTAGGAGTGGTCTGCTTAATTCAGACAATCTGTCCATCACCACCCCATTTTCTGAATCGTTTTGTCCACCATAAGCGTGGAAGGGTATGCTCAGACATGAGTCCCTTGCTCACTGCACCATCAGGATTCAAGCAAGCCGGGCGGAAGACGGCTGTAATGCCAGAAACCAGTCCCCGGAAGCTTGTTTCCTTTCCAGTATAAGAATTGGCTTGGTAGTTTGGTCTGCCCTGTTCCCATGATGCACTGGGCCAGGGACAGACTAATTTGCATGTAGCCAGGTTCTGAGCTGGGATGGTGCAGTGAGCTAAAAAACGGTGATGGATCAAGCCCTGATTTTTGGACTGGGTAGGAGTGGTCTGCTCAATTCAGACACTCTGTCCATCACCACCCCCTTTTCTGAATCGTTTTGTCCACCATAAGCGTGGAAGGGTATGCTCAGACATGAGTCCCTTGCTCACTGCACCATCAGGATTCAAGCAAGCCGGGCGGAAGACGGCTGTAATGCCAGAAACCGGTCCCCGGAAGCTTGATTCCTTTCCAGTATAAGAATTGGCTTGGTAGTTTGGTCTGCCCTGTTCCCATGATGCACTTGGCCAGGGACAGACTAATTTGCATGTAGCCAGGTTCTGAGCTGGGATGGTGCAGTGAGCTAAAAAACGGTGAGGAATCAAGCCCTGATCTTTGGACTGGGTAGGAGTGGTCTGCTTAATTCAGACACTCTGTCCATCACCACCCCCTTTTCTGAATCGTTTTGTCCACCATAAGCATGGAAGGGTATGCTCAGACATGAGTCCCTTGCTCACTGCACCATCGGGATTCAAGCAAGCCAGGCCGAAGACGGCTGTAATGCCAGAAACCGGTCCCTGGAAGCTTGTTTCCTTTCCAGTATAAGAATTGGCTTGGTAGTTTGGTCTGCCCTGTTCCCATGATGCACTGGGCCAGGGACAGACTTATTTGCATGTAGCCAGGTTCTGAGCTGGGATGGTGCAGTGAGCTAAAAAACGGTGATGGATCAAGCCCTGATCTTTGGACTGGGTAGGAGTGGTCAGCTTAATTCAGACACTCTGTCCATCACCACCCCCTTTTCGAATCGTTTTGTCCACCATAAGCGTGGAAGGGTATGCTCAGACATGAGTCCCTTGCTCACTGCACCATCAGGATTCAAGCAAGCCGGGCCGAAGACAGCTGTAATCCCAGAAACCGGTCCCCGGAAGCTTGTTTCCTTTCCAGTATAAGAATTGGCTTGGTAGTTTGGTCTGCCCTGTTCCCATGATGCACTGGGCCAGGGACAGACTAATTTGCATGTAGCCAGGTTCTGAGCTGGGATGGTGCAGTGAGCTAAAAAACAGTGATGGATCAAGCCCTGATCTTTGGACTGGGTAGGAGTGGTCTGCTTAATTCAGACACTCTTTCCATCACCACCCCCTTTTCTGAATCGTTTTGTCCACCATAAGCGTGGAAGGGTATGCTCAGACATGAGTCCCTTGCTCAATGCACCATCAGGATTCAAGCAAGCCGGGCCGAAGATGGCTGTAATGCCAGAAACCGGTCCCCGGAAGCTTGTTTTCTTTCCAGTATAAGAATTGGCTTGGTAGTTTGGTCTGCCCTGTTCCCATGATGCACTGGGCCAGGGACAGACTCATTTGCATGTAGCCAGGTTCTGAGCTGGGATGGTGCAGTGAGCTAAAAAACGGTGATGGATCAAGCCCTGATCTTTGGACTGGGTAGGAGTGGTCTGCTTAATTCAGACACTCTGTCCATCACCACCCCCTTTTCTGAATCGTTTTGTCCACCATAAGCGTGGAAGGGTATGCTCAGACATGAGTCCCTTGCTCACTGCACCATCAGGATTCAAGCAAGCCGGGCGGAAGACGGCTGTAATGCCAGAAACCAGTCCCCGGAAGCTTGTTTCCTTTCCAGTATAAGAATTGGCTTGGTAGTTTGGTCTGCCCTGTTCCCATGATGCACTGGGCCAGGGACAGACTAATTTGCATGTAGCCAGGTTCTGAGCTGGGATGGTGCAGTGAGCTAAAAAACGGTGATGGATCAAGCCCTGATTTTTGGACTGGGTAGGAGTGGTCTGCTCAATTCAGACACTCTGTCCATCACCACCCCCTTTTCTGAATCGTTTTGTCCACCATAAGCGTGGAAGGGTATGCTCAGACATGAGTCCCTTGCTCACTGCACCATCAGGATTCAAGCAAGCCGGGCGGAAGACGGCTGTAATGCCAGAAACCGGTCCCCGGAAGCTTGTTTCCTTTCCAGTATAAGAATTGGCTTGGTAGTTTGGTCTGCCCTGTTCCCATGATGCACTTGGCCAGGGACAGACTAATTTGCATGTAGCCAGGTTCTGAGCTGGGATGGTGCAGTGAGCTAAAAAACGGTGAGGAATCAAGCCCTGATCTTTGGACTGGGTAGGAGTGGTCTGCTTAATTCAGACACTCTGTCCATCACCACCCCCTTTTCTGAATCGTTTTGTCCACCATAAGCATGGAAGGGTATGCTCAGACATGAGTCCCTTGCTCACTGCACCATCAGGATTCAAGCAAGCCAGGCCGAAGACGGCTGTAATGCCAGAAACCGGTCCCTGGAAGCTTGTTTCCTTTCCAGTATAAGAATTGGCTTGGTAGTTTGGTCTGCCCTGTTCCCATGATGCACTGGGCCAGGGACAGACTTATTTGCATGTAGCCAGGTTCTGAGCTGGGATGGTGCAGTGAGCTAAAAAACGGTGATGGATCAAGCCCTGATCTTTGGACTGGGTAGGAGTGGTCGGCTTAATTCAGACACTCTGTCCATCACCACCCCCTTTTCGAATCGTTTTGTCCACCATAAGCGTGGAAGGGTATGCTCAGACATGAGTCCCTTGCTCACTGCACCATCAGGATTCAAGCAAGCCGGGCCGAAGACAGCTGTAATCCCAGAAACCGGTCCCCGGAAGCTTGTTTCCTTTCCAGTATAAGAATTGGCTTGGTAGTTTGGTCTGCCCTGTTCCCATGATGCACTGGGCCAGGGACAGACTAATTTGCATGTAGCCAGGTTCTGAGCTGGGATGGTGCAGTGAGCTAAAAAACAGTGATGGATCAAGCCCTGATCTTTGGACTGGGTAGGAGTGGTCTGCTTAATTCAGACACTCTTTCCATCACCACCCCCTTTTCTGAATCGTTTTGTCCACCATAAGCGTGGAAGGGTATGCTCAGACATGAGTCCCTTGCTCAATGCACCATCAGGATTCAAGCAAGCCGGGCCGAAGATGGCTGTAATGCCAGAAACCGGTCCCCGGAAGCTTGTTTCCTTTCCAGTATAAGAATTGGCTTGGTAGTTTGGTCTGCCCTGTTCCCATGATGCACTGGGCCAGGGACAGACTCATTTGCATGTAGCCAGGTTCTGAGCTGGGATGGTGCAGTGAGCTAAAAAACGGTGATGGATCAAGCCCTGATCTTTGGACTGGGTAGGAGTGGTCTGCTTAATTCAGACACTCTGTCCATCACCACCCCCTTTTCTGAATCGTTTTGTCCACCATAAGCGTGGAAGGGTATGCTCAGACATGAGTCCCTTGCTCACTGCACCATCAGGATTCAAGCAAGCTGGGCGGAAGACGGCTGTAATGCCAGAAACCAGTCCCCGGAAGCTTGTTTCCTTTCCAGTATAAGAATTGGCTTGGTAGTTTGGTCTGCCCTGTTCCCATGATGCACTGGGCCAGGGACAGACTAATTTGCATGTAGCCAGGTTCTGAGCTGGGATGGTGCAGTGAGCTAAAAAACGGTGATGGATCAAGCCCTGATTTTTGGACTGGGTAGGAGTGGTCTGCTCAATTCAGACACTCTGTCCATCACCACCCCCTTTTCTGAATCGTTTTGTCCACCATAAGCGTGGAAGGGTATGCTCAGACATGAGTCCCTTGCTCACTGCACCATCAGGATTCAAGCAAGCCGGGCGGAAGACGGCTGTAATGCCAGAAACAGGTCCCCGGAAGCTTGTTTCCTTTCCAGTATAAGAATTGGCTTGGTAGTTTGGTCTGCCCTGTTCCCATGATGCACTTGGCCAGGGACAGACTAATTTGCATGTAGCCAGGTTCTGAGCTGGGATGGTGCAGTGAGCTAAAAAACGGTGAGGAATCAAGCCCTGATCTTTGGACTGGGTAGGAGTGGTCTGCTTAATTCAGACACTCTGTCCATCACCACCCCCTTTTCTGAATCGTTTTGTCCACCATAAGCATGGAAGGGTATGCTCAGACATGAGTCCCTTGCTCACTGCACCATCAGGATTCAAGCAAGCCAGGCCGAAGACGGCTGTAATGCCAGAAACCGGTCCCTGGAAGCTTGTTTCCTTTCCAGTATAAGAATTGGCTTGGTAGTTTGGTCTGCCCTGTTCCCATGATGCACTGGGCCAGGGACAGACTTATTTGCATGTAGCCAGGTTCTGAGCTGGGATGGTGCAGTGAGCTAAAAAACGGTGATGGATCAAACCCTGATCTTTGGACTGGGTAGGAGTGGTCGGCTTAATTCAGACACTCTGTCCATCACCACCCACTTTTCGAATCGTTTTGTCCACCATAAGCGTGGAAGGGTATGCTCAGACATGAGTCCCTTGCTCACTGCACCATCAGGATTCAAGCAAGCCGGGCCGAAGACAGCTGTAATCCCAGAAACCGGTCCCCGGAAGCTTGTTTCCTTTCCAGTATAAGAATTGGCTTGGTAGTTTGGTCTGCCCTGTTTCCATGATGCACTGGGCCAGGGACAGACTAATTTGCATGTAGCCAGGTTCTGAGCTGGGATGGTGCAGTGAGCTAAAAAACGGTGATGGATCAAGCCCTGATCTTTGGACTGGGTAGGAGTGGTCTGCTTAATTCAGACACTCTGTCCATCACCACCCCCTTTTCTGAATCGTTTTGTCCACCATAAGCGTGGAAGGGTATGCTCAGACATGAGTCCCTTGCTCACTGCAGCATCAGGATTCAAGCAAGCCGGGCGGAAGACGGCTGTGATGCCAGAAACCGGTCCCCGGAAGCTTGTTTCCGTTCCAGTATAAGAATTGGCTTGGTAGTTTGGTCTGCCCTGTTCCCATGATGCACTGGGCCAGGAACAGACTAATTTGCATGTAGCCAGGTTCTGAGCTGGGATGGTGCAGTGAGCTAAAAAACAGTGATGGATCAAGCCCTGATCTTTGGACTGGGTAGGAGTGGTCTGCTTAATTCAGACACTCTGTCCATCACCACCCCCTTTTCTGAATCGTTTTGTCCACCATAAGCGTGGAAGGGTATGCTCAGACATGAGTCCCTTGCTCACTGCACCATCAGGATTCAAGCAAGCCGGGCCGAAGACGGCTGTAATGCCAGATACCGGTCCCCGGAAGCTTGTTTCCTTTCCAGTATAAGAATTGGCTTGGTAGTTGGGTCTGCCAGGTTCCCATGATGCACTGGGCCAGGGACAGACTAATTTGCATGTAGCCAGGTTCTGAGCTGGGATGGTGCAGTAAGCTAAAGAACAGTGATGGATCAAGCACTGATCTTTGGACTGGGTAGGAGTGGTCTGCTTAATTCAGACACTCTGTCCATCACCACCCCCTTTTCTGAATCGTTTTGTCCACCATAAGCGTGGAAGGGTATGCTCAGACATGAGTCCCTTGCTCACTGCACCATCAGGATTCAAGCAAGCCGGGCCGAAGACGGCTGTAATGCCAGAAACCGGTCCCCGGAAGCTTGTTTCCTTTCCAGTATAAGAATTGGCTTGGTAGTTTGGTCTGCCCTGTTCCCATGATGCACTGGGCCAGGGACAGACTAATTTGCATGTAGCCAGGTTCTGAGCTGGGATGGTGCAGTGAGCTAAAAAACTGTGATGGATCAAGCCCTGATCTTTGCATTGGGTAGGAATGGTCTGCTTAATTCAGACACTCTGTCCATCACCACCCCCTTTTCTGAATCATTTTGTCCACCATAAGCGTGGAAGGATATGCTCAGACATGAGTCCCTTGCTCACTGCACCATCAGGATTCAAGCAAGCCGGGCCGAAGACGGCTGTAATGCCAGAAACCGGTCCCCGGAAGCTTGTTTCCTTTCCAGTATAAGAATTGGCTTGGTAGTTTGGTCTTCCCTGTTCCCATGATGCACTGGGCCAGGGACAGACTAATTTGCATGTAGCCAGGTTCTGAGCTGGGATGGTGCAGTGAGCTAAAAAACGGTGATGGATCAAGCCCTGATTTTTGGACTGGGTAGGAGTGGTCTGCTCAATTCAGACACTCTGTCCATCACCACCCCCTTTTCTGAATCGTTTTGTCCACCATAAGCGTGGAAGGGTATGCTCAGACATGAGTCCCTTGCTCACTGCACCATCAGGATTCAAGCAATCCGGGCGGAAGACGGCTGTAATGCCAGAAACCGGTCCCCGGAAGCTTGTTTCCTTTCCAGTATAAGAATTGGCTTGGTAGTTTGGTCTGCCCTGTTCCCATGATGCACTTGGCCAGGGACAGACTAATTTGCATGTAGCAAGGTTCTGAGCTGGGATGGTGCAGTGAGCTAAAAACGGTGAGGAATCAAGCCCTGATCTTTGGACTGGGTAGGAGTGGTCTGCTTAATTCAGACACTCTGTCCATCACCACCCCCTTTTCTGAATCGTTTTGTCCACCATAAGCATGGAAGGGTATGCTCAGACATGAGTCCCTTGCTCACTGCACCATCAGGATTCAAGCAAGCGAGGCCGAAGACGGCTGTAATGCCAGAAACCGGTCCCTGGAAGCTTGTTTCCTTTCCAGTATAAGAATTGGCTTGGTAGTTTGGTCTGCCCCGTTCCCATGATGCACTGGGCCAGGGACAGACTTATTTGCATGTAGCCACTAGCCAGGTTCTGAGCTGGGATGGTGCAGTGAGCTAAAAAACGGTGATGGATCAAGCCCTGATCTTTGGACTGGGTAGGAGTGGTCGGCTTAATTCAGACACTCTGTCCATCACCACCCCCTTTTCTGAATCGTTTTGTCCACCATAAGCGTGGAAGGGTATGCTCAGACATGAGTCCCTTGCTCACTGCACCATCAGGATTCAAGCAAGCCAGGCCGAATACGGCTGTAATGCCAGAAACCGGTCCCTGGAAGCTTGTTTCCTTTCCAGTATAAGAATTGGCTTGGTAGTTTAGTCTGCCCTGTTCCCATGATGCACTGGGCCAGGGACAGACTTATTTGCATGTAGCCAGGTTCTGAGCTGGGATGGTGCAGTGAGCTAAAAAACGGTGATGGATCAAGCCCTGATCTTTGGACTGGGTAGGAGTGGTCGGCTTAATTCAGACACTCTGTCCATCACCACCCCCTTTTCTGAATCGTTTTGTCCACCATAAGCGTGGAAGGGTATGCTCAGACATGAGTCCCTTGCTCACTGCACCATCAGGATTCAAGCAAGCCGGGCCGAAGACGGCTGTAATGCCAGAAACTGGTCCCCGGAAGCTTGTTTCCTTTCCAGTATAAGAATTGGCTTGGTAGTTTGGTCTGCCCTGTTCCCATGATGCACTGGACCAGGGACAGACTAATTTGCATGTAGCCAGGTTCTGAGCTGGGATGGTACAGTGAGCTAAAAAACGGTAATGGATCAAGCCCTGATCTTTGAACTGGGTAGGAGTGGTCTGCTTAATTCAGACACTCTGTCCATCACCACCCCCTTTTCTGAATCGTTTTGTCCACCATAAGCGTGGAAGGGTATGCTCAGACATGAGTCCCTTGCTCACTGCACCATCAGGATTCAAGCAGGCCGGGCCGAAGACGGCTGTAATGCCAGAAACCGGTCCCCGGAAGCTTGTTTTCTTTCCAGTATAAGAATTGGCTTGGTAGTTTGGTCTGCCCTGTTCCCATGATGCACTGGGCCAGGGATAGACTAATTTGCATGTAGCCAGGTTCTGAGCTGGGATGGTGCAGTGAGCTAAAAAACGGTGATGGATCAAGCCCTGATCTTTGGACTGGGTAGGAGTGGTCTGCTTAATTCAGACACTCTTTCCATCACCACCCCCTTTTTTTGAATCGTTTTGTCCACCATAAGCGTGGAAGGGTATGCTCAGACATGAGTCCCTTGCTCAATGCACCATCAGGATTCAAGCAAGCCGGGCCGAAGACGGCTGTAATGCCAGAAACCGGTCCCCGGAAGCTTGTTTCCTTTCCAGTATAAGAATTGGCTTGGTAGTTTGGTCTGCCCTGTTCCCATGATGCACTGGGCCAGGGACAGACTAATTTGCATGTAGCCAGGTTCTGAGCTGGGATGGTGCAGTGAGCTAAAAAACGGTGATGGATCAAGCCCTGATCTTTGGACTGGGTAGGAATGGTCTGCCTAATTCAGACACTCTGTCTATCACCACCCCCTTTTCTGAATCGTTTTTTCCACCATAAGCGTGGAAGGGTATGCTCAGACATGAGTCCCTTGCTCTCTGCACCATCAGGATTCAAGCAGGCCGGGCCGAAGACGGCTGTAATGCCAGAAACCGGTCCCTGGAAGCTTGTTTCCTTTCCAGTATAAGAATTGGCTTGGTAGTTTGGTCTGCCCTGTTCCCATGATGCACTGGGCCAGGGACAGACTAATTTGCATGTAGCCAGGTTCTGAGCTGGGATGGTGCAGTGAGCTAAAAAACGGTGATGGATCAAGCCCTGATCTTTGGACTGGGTTGGAGTGGTCTGCTTAATTCAGACACTCGGTCCATCACCACCCCCTTTTCTGAATCAGAAATTAGTGGGCAGCTGCACCGTTTAGGCGCCATTTGAGTGAAAGCCCTTGTGAGGGACAGAGATGGCACAGAGGTGCCAGGCCATCCACAGCTGCGCAGCACTTAGTGCCAGCTGCAGCGTTTAGGCCCTTGTGATTGTCCTCAGCTGCCCAGCAAGTAGTGGGCAGCTGCAACGTTTAGGTTTGCGCTGGTGGCGCACCCCGGACTGGCGCTGCATTGGCAGCGTGCCCTGACATTCTGGACACAGGGCATTTGAGCCCCTTCTTGAGATGGCCAGTTGGCCAGGGGGCTGGTTTGTGGGTAGGGCGCAAGGCCCTAATGTGATTTTTGCGCAATGTGATGTTAATATGTTTATGTTGGTAATTGCCTAATGTGATTTATATGCTAAGTGATGTGGTGCTAGGAAATGTAATGCATTTAGTATGTTTTACGCACCCTGTGCTTTATGCCTCTAAACTTTGGTTTATGATTATGAGGTTATTTTACCTATGTAGGTTTATGCTAATGAGATGTTTTCACTCTATGAGTTACGCCCCTAAATGTGAGTTATGCTCAGGGGGTAGGGTCTAATGTGTTTAGACTAGTGAACAGATGGCCTACTGTATTTTTACTGGTTAGGCCTAAATGTGAGTTAGGCGTAATGTGCAATGCCATTATGCCTGTGATACCTCTAACTGTGTTTTCATGTTTAGGAGGTTGTTTTGCCTAGTATAGTTTATACTAGAGAGGTTATGTGTCCATGCGTGATCTATGCCTATGGTTATTAGTATTGCTTAGTGTGTACCTACCTGTTACCAGTGGTTACTGGTTGTGATCTATATTTGTTATTTGGTGTGAAAGTTATTCTAAGTGCTAGTTCTACTAAGTGCTGATTCTGACAGTGGCCCACATGGCCCTGTCCTGGTGTAAAGAATCCCTTGTGAATATTGCCTGTGCCAGTTGGCACAATGTATATTGTGTGATTACTATCTGATGTGTTTTGACAATACATTTATTTTTATATAACCTTGTGTGGAGTTCCTTTTGTGGTGTGCCTAGGATGTTGTTGCTGTTGTGTGCGTGCGCAAATGCTTTACACATTGCCTCCGGGATAAGCCTGTCTGCTCGTGCCAAGCTACCAAGAGGGTGAGCAGGGGTTATCTTGGCGTGTGACTTCCTTGCCCTGACTAGAATGGACGATTTCTGCCTGGCTTTGGGGTAAGCCTTAGCCAACCAGAAATCCCAGTTCTAACAATGGTTTAGTAAATCAAACACAGGACATGGTTTTCTACAACACTCATCCTGCAGTCATGTATTTCAAGATCCTCACTTGTAATAATGAAAAAGGGGGGTAAGTGTAATAAAACAATTGCCTAGGATCCTACAATTTTATTAAGTAGGGAAGCCAGGATTAATCCCAAGTTTTTGATTTCACATTGCCCAATTCAGACACTAGATGTGTATGCTTTATTTCCCCTACCTCCACCTTACTGCCAAACCCCAAAAACCTGACCGCCACCCTGCTGGCATCAATGTGTCCCTCCATCATATCACAGACCAGATTTTATGGCCCCCAGGAAAATGTTTGCGAGTACCCATGTACTATAGCAATATGTGTCAGAGGTGCAAAAATTGCTGTATGGCCTGGCACTAGGACAGTGGCAATGCCTTAGGGTCATGTAACATAGATATGCTCTTGAATCTTGTCTCCGATCTTCATCAAAATAAATATACTTTTCTTAAAAGGAATTTGGACTATTTTCAAATGGAGTTTATCAGTGGTACCGCTGAGTAAAATTAGGTTTGTGCTAGGAGATGCATGTGCACACACAACCCAAGATAGTTGGCATGCTGTGAGCTCCATCCCCACCTGAAATAACAACAACTTTTAATTGTCTACTTGAGGCAATTTGGCTTCTTTTGCTGAGGTTTTCATTGATGTGAAACCCGGCCATGCAGATTGCTGGTGTTTTCTTCAGTTTCCATATCTGGGGGTAGAGTATTGGCCAATTGATCACCTTTTTTATTTTGTGATGTGTAATATCTCTCCCTACTGCCATAACTGTCAAGCGCCGGGATGTTTGTAATTAAGCAGCAGTTGCGCTTTACAAATTCTTCATTCATGTATTAATTGTCGACTGAAGTTGATGTCAGGTGATTGCAAGAGAGAAGAGCTAGCCCAAGGAGAGAAGGTGGACTTCGCAACTTCTAGAACTTTTCTTTAAAATACTGCCTTTTATATTCTTTTGTTGTCCTTAAAGGCATCTTAAGCTATTTCTTACTCTCGTAAGCAAAATTAAACTCTTTTTCATTTATGTTTTCAGTCACTTGACTCTGCTCTTTGTGCCTAATATGACAGTCAGCTTTGAAGGAGCCTTGGTTTTTATAACAATTTTGCTCGTTTTTGTGGTCTTACATGATGGCTCAATTATGTCCAATTCAGAAGTGAAGGCTATGCAGCACCTTTCTAATAAAAGGAAGTAAACTAATTAATCACCACCTGGTAAATTTAGAATTTTTGAGTCACTAGAAGAGTCAGTGGCAAAAAGTTTGGAAAAAGTTCAGGCAATTCGTAATAACACTGTTGCCATGTGCTCACATATTAAACATATTCAGTGAGACTTAGCATGTTGGACAATGAATGCCACTGATAATAAGATTGAGCTATTGTGAGAAAGTGCCATCATTATAGCATGGTATGCCCCCACTTTTTGCTGAATGGCTGATGTACTTTGACTGAGTGTGCCCTGGGCTCCTGCCAACCAGGTACCCAGGGCCTGTGTTCCTTCCCTAAAACTCTGCTGAAATCTAAACCCAATTAGCCTCTCTGGCCACAGGTGAGCCCCTGGTAAATGGTACCCTAGGTACCCAGGGCACTGTGACCAGAGAGGACCCCTAAGGGCTGCAGCACTTATTGTGCCATCCTTTTTGGCCCTGTACCTTGACAAACAAACACTGCCTTTGCAGGCTGAGTGATTTGGTGCAGAACTAAACAGAAAGTCGACATGGCACACATCCCTGTGTGCCATGCCCACAAACCCACTGCCCTGTCATAACTAAGTCACCCCTCTAGCTGGGTTCACTATGCCAGTGGTGTGGGCACAGGTGCATCAGCCCTGTCCCACTACAGTACCCATGGCCATTCCTGGGCACTGTAAGTGCAGTGATGCCATTAAGAGTATTTGGTGCTGGGAGAATGTCATTATGAACTCCACAGCACCATAATAGCTACACTGAAGACTGACAAGTTTGATATCAAACTTCTCAGCACATTAAACCCACACTGATGCCAGTGTGGGATTTAATGTAAAATGCACTACAGAGGGCATCTTAGAGATGCCCCCTGAAACCTAACCTACAATCCACGTCTTGGCTGAGAGGCTGCCTAGGCTCCAACACAGCAGATATGTTGCTGGACTCCTGGGTAGAGAGCCCTCGGACTCCTGGGTAGAGAGCCCTCCGCTCTCCTGGGCCTGCAACAATGCACATCCTGGGCGCGGTGCTAGGTCTCCTCCCCCAGGATGGGCAGGGGAAAGCTTCATAGGCATGCCACCTTTGTGAGCTTATCCAGGCCACTTGATGTACTCAGCAACTGGCCCCCACCGGTTCTGACCCCCACTCTGGTGCGAAGACTGGCGGGACACCCTACATGAGGAAAGGGGGTGTGCCAGCCTGTGCCAACACCACTCCTCAGGTGGGAGAGGCAAGGTGAAGCACAACCCTGGGCTCCTGCCATCTTGAGGATGGGGAGCCCTGCCCAATCAGAGATAGGCTCCTGCCCCCTCCCACAGGAGAAGAGCAGGATAGGTGGTATACTCACCCCAGGACCGGGACCCATTGGTCCCTGCCCTTACCCTACCTGTAACACCCCTAAATGTAGTATTTAGGGGCACCCTGAACCTTCCTTCTTCAGATCCTGATTTGAAAACAAGAAAGAAGGTCAAGAAGAAAAAGGGACCTGCCCTGCAGCTGCTAACAAGAGGACAACACCCACTGACTTGGCCCTAGCCCTACAGGCCTGTTGATCCTTGAACCTGCTCCTGCTAAATCCCAGCATCTCCGGCGGGCAGCAACCTTGAAACTCCCGGAGAACCTGCCTGCCTTGAACATCTTAAAGACTCGGACTCCCATGAGCAGTGGTTCTGCTCAAGCAACAATACCCCTGGTGCCAGCCAGGAACTGTGAATCCATCGCACTCTGCACCTGCCGAGCCCGGCCTGTCTCCGAGTGGACAAAGACTCTGAGAATGTCCCCCAGCGATTGTGGCCTGAAATCCAGTGCCCAAGGACCCTCTTCGATGACCCAGGCGATGCCTGCAGTCTCACAACAGGAGACCCCTCCAACCGCGACCAGCAGAGGGTAAGATTTCCCGACCTCAAAAGACAGTCAAGCACCCCCCACCCCCCGGACCCCTGTGCCCAACTCATGCATGTATACCTATCCGCCAAGATCCCAACTTACCCCTCAAAGTGTTGGTCGCTCCTGAAGAATTTCCATCCCTGAACCTGCAGCCTTTGTTCACCTTCCAAGATCTCCATTGATTAACATTGAGCACCCGACGACTCAAAAGCACCCTGCACCCAGCTGCCTGAGTGTCCCTGGCAGTGAAACCTTTGTCCTAATCTACTTCCCCATTTGCTCTGAACAAGTGACCAGGAGCCCAGCTCCCACCGCCGCATGGCCTGTTAGCCAGCAGCCACCAACCACAGGCCCCCTGCCACTCATTGGATAACATTGGGCCTAACTACCTCTGCACCCAGCTGCCCCTGTGACGCTGAGGAAGTACCAATTGTACTTACGTGACCCTGGGAGACCACTAAGTCTACGCCAAGAAGCTTAACTCTGTCAGTCGATAACTCACTTTTATTCCATAGGGTAACATTGACTGGTTACACATGGAAGTGTGGAGTTTTGAAACTCTAAAATATTCATCTAAAAACAGCTGAACAACAAATTCCGATTTACTCACCTGTTTTCAGGAGAGAACCCAGTGCTGCATCTTTTAGCCCAGCACTGATCCCGAAAAGTAATTTTAACCGTACTTACCAGCTACTTGTATTTCCTTCCGTAGGAATCCATTGTCTGGTTTTCACCAGAAAAGTTTCTGTGTCGATTTTCACAAACTACAAATATTCCTTTAAAATCGCTTGTATGACTTAAACGCATTCTTTCAACTGTTTATAGGAGAGGCACCAGTGTTGGATCTAGGATCCACCAATGAGTAAGAAAAAGTAACAATAACACTACTTACCTGCTAAGAGAATTTTCCTCCCGTAGGATAACATTGGTGATTCTATGTGAAAAAGTTTTCAAGTGTCAGCTTTTAAAATACAATAATATTCCTTAAAAATCACTACTGTAACCAAAATGCGTTTACTCAACTGTTTACAGGAGATGTCCCAGGACTAAATCTAGGATCCAGTCCTGTGGTTAGAAAAGTAATCCATAAAGTAACTAATTGCATTTAACTAGAAATTCCCATTGAAGTCAATGTTGCATTGTGTTTGAAATTGTGTTGCCCATTTCAACAACTGTAACTACTGTACTTAAAAGTCTATTGCCTATTTGCAAAGTATTTAAACTAAAGTAATTCATTCTGAGAAAGTATATTTTGATACCTTATTGGTTCTAAAATAAAACCACTATATTTTTTTATACAAAAATATTTGGCCTAGAGTTCAGTTCTTGAGTGTGTGAGACCATTTTCTGACTGAGTGTGTACAACACATTTTTACACTGTTCTCTGATACTGCTTACTGCTCAACCAAACTACCACTTTAGAGAGTAAGGTTATATCAAACTTTGGTCTCTGCCAAACCTCTGGGGACTATGGACTCCGTACACACTGTACCTTACTTTGGACCAGTATATACAGGGCCACATTCTTACAGATATGTGATAATAAAGCTGCAATTGATCACTTGACATCTCGGCCGAAGCACGTCAATGCTTGGTGAGATTAATCGAACCAAGCTACTACAAAAAAACTAAATTTAAAATTATGCTAACGGCGTTTCAAATCTGGAAGCAATTCAAAAAGAGGTTTCGTTGCTGTGAAAATTTTAATTATTATACACCTCTATTTAACAATCCAATGTTGCCTGTAATTTTCAAAGACTCTATTATGCAGAGATGGCAAAGCTCCATGCTGTGTCAATTAGGAGATCTTTATCAGGATGAACAACTTGTTTCATGTACGTATCTGCAGGAAAGATATAATTTTTCTAGAGGAGATTTCTTTAAATACCTCCAAATACGTAGTTTTCTTGAGTCTAAAAATCTACTAAACACCAGTAAGATGACTCAATTTGATGTGTTGGAATGCTGCAAGAAAAGGAATAGAATTGGTTTGATCTATCAGACAATGTTAAATCGAATTGAAGATAATTTAGAAGTTTATACAGATAAATGGCAGAAATGTCTAGGAATAAGGAATGTAGATTTGCCTAGCTCGTTAGAAATGGCCAGAGCTGTTTAATTTTACGGATCGCTAAAAAGCCATTATTTTATGTGTATTTTCGATTTATATTATACCCCGGCAAAGCTGGCAAAATGGAAAGCTAATAGGGGTGTTAAATGTAGCCGATGTGGACATTTTGGTGCGGATTCAATTCACATGTTTTTCTATTGTTCTAGATTAGCTCAATTCATTAATGAAGTACAATCTTTTTTAAATAACATTCTAGATACATCAATTGTACTATCTGCTAAATTGGTAATATTTGGAATCCAATCTGGTCAGAGGGGGACTATAACAGAAGCAGAAGAAGGTTTTCTGTTTATCTCTATGTCTATATTTAGATATTGTATAACCTCCCGCTGGCTAGATACTGACCCACCGATGTTTCGTCACTAGCAATCCAAACTTCTGAGTAGTTATCAATTGGAGAAAGCAATATATAATCTAAAGGGGAAGAGAAAAAAGCTTTTTGGTCAAAAACTCTGGGCTCCTATTTGTAATTGGATTTAATGTGTTTTATAATGTTTATATTTCTTTCTATTCTTTTCTTTTTTTCCCTGCAATGTACTGTTCTATATAATTATTGCTCTGCTGGACATGTTTTTTTGTAGTATCTTAAAAGAGATTGTGTATAATTACTCGCTGCCATAAAAACTCAATAAAATTAAAAAATGTTTTAAAAAAAATCACTTGACATCTCACGTTAGTCATATTTTGCCTATGAAAAGGATGCTGTTGGGTTCGGAAAACTGAAATCGCCAATATAACTTGTGCATCTTTAACCTGCCTCAAACTATTGAGGGTCATATTCCCAGAGCATTTTTGTAAAATCTATTACCTTCACTATTAAAATTAAAACTGTCTGAGAAGTTTGAAAAGGATGAAGCTCATTGCAAACCTTCACGGTGTAAACCTAACAAATCTAAACTGCAACAACTAATATTGCAAGTGTTGCACCACCTCCTCATATTGATTCATAAAGCTGTCAGGGAAATTCCATCCTTGATGGTGGAAGGACACAAAATGTATACTCACCAATTCTATGCAAAGAAAACTCTTGCATCATTAGAATATGGAAAAATTATATATCGTTCTCTTCACCTGTGGATTTGGTTGCTTATTTGGATCTTCATGTTGCAATTGTGATAGATTCTCGGTGCTCTATGATTGGCACATGATCTTTCCTTTTATTGGTACATGATGTTTTCAGCCATGTCAGTTTTAGCAGGTACCGTGGTGCTCTATCTCCATCTTGGATTATACCTTTGTTGCCTCAAAGTTTCAATTAGTGTGTTTTCCTTTAGGGATATATCTGTTTTGTCTGTCTTGTATATTTTGTTTGTTATTTTAAATGGACTACTTACTCTATTAATTTCTTATATTTAGTTAAAATCTTATAACTTCTTTTCTATAACATTCTAATTCTCTTCCCGATGGGAAATAGAAATACTTTAAACATTGCCTCTTTTAATGTTAAATGTCTTCATCCTCCAATAAAAAGGATAATATTTTATTATTTACATAAGTGCAAAGTGGCTATATGTTTTTACAACAAACTCACATGGATGACAATATTTGGGCCTATATGGCAAAAATGTGGGTCGGTAAAACAGTTTCATGACCTGCACAAGGGTGTAGAAATGGTATGGCTGTATTTTTCGCTTGTTTGTGTTTCTTGCCCTGAACTGTGCCCTCAGGGTAGCAGTGGGTGTGGTGCACACTGGAAGGTCAAATTTGATATTCTAACTCAAGTCCTATAATATTTGGAGAAAGAGCAACTCTTTCCCAAATATTCAAGGAGGGCTATTTACTATTCTAATTCCAGTCCCGGAATATTTGGGAAAGTTAAAAAAAACTATTATAGGAAGGATTGAAAAGTAGAAATTTTTAATGGGAGAAAGCACTGGCCTGTTGACGCAGCCCAGGGCAAAATACTAGGAATACCATATTTTTCTCTCATATGTTACAAGTTTAAATTGTATCTCTTGGCTGATATGTTCAAATATTAATTGCAAATAGCCCCTTCATTTCTTTAATATTTATGCTTTTACACAAGATGAGCAGAAACCCTTTGAAACTAATTTCATCAGAAATTCCGAATGGTGTAAATGTACCTACTATTCTAGTAAGAGACTTTAATATGATTTCTTACCTACATTTAGATAGCACAGTCATATGTCATTCCACAAAGTCACGTCATATTTAAAGCATTAGCTGACAAAAGTTAAATGATCATTGGAGACTCACATATCCTACTGATAAGGATTTTACTTGTTACCCTGATGCTTATTCTACAAGTTCCCAAATTGACTGTTTACTTTCTTCCAGGAACGTATGCCTTTCAGTTTCAAATTCTAAAATAGAATCAATATCTATTTCTGACTAAGTCTTAATTTCCTATTCTTTAACTCCTGGTGATATTCCCAAACATATCACTAGATTGAGAATTAATGTATCTGATTCAAATAAAAAATAATTACAATCTGCCATTTCATAATACTTATGGAATAATCAACCAGATAACACTTCTAATATTACTCATTAGGATGCCTTTAAGCTTATTTTAGAGTTGTTGCTGTCTCTATCATGGCACACGAGACTAAAATATTTGACTCAAATCACAATATTTTAGAACAGCAATTTTCCAAAACTGAAAACTGTTCTTTTTATCTTCAGAAATACAAATCAAAACACAATTTTTTTAATTTGAGTATAATACTCCACTTAGTAAACAAGTAGGTTTTTTTATTTCCCAAAAACTTTCAATTTTCAATTTAATGCAAACAAATCATTCAACTCTTTTGCTAATTATTTACGAATCAAGAAAGATAAAACTGAAAAACATGCTATAGTCTGGATGGCCATTTACATCTCTCTGTATGTATATAGCTAAATAATATCAGGAATTGTATTTAGACCTTTCTAGTGAACCTGAAGATGCTCAAGATACCATATTAGATACATTTCGACTTACTTGTAGCTTACCATTCTTATCAAATTCTGACTAATGTATTCTGGATGCTCCTTTTTCTATGGAAGGGCTTTGCAATGCAATTAAGTTCCTAAATGCAAACAAAATCCCCAGGTCCCTATTGTATCCCAGTAGTATTTTATAAAACTTGTATCTCCTAAATTTCCCTTCTCCTACTTTCATGGTTTCAGGAATTTCTGAATAATGCTTCTGTGGAAGGATCTTTAAAAAAATATATATATTGTTCTTCCTAAAACAGATAAAGATCCTATATTCATCTATAATTTTTGCCCCATCTCACTTAAAAAGCAAGACTGCAACAGATAGCGGTCAAAAGCCTCCAAGCACCATATTAAGTAGGGCTGAATGTTGTATGTGACTAAGGTGAGTTGGTGCTGTATTACAAGTTTTTTATTCATTTCCACACCTAGTCTCAGGGATTCGACATGATACCAGCACAACTGCTTCAGGTCTTTTCTAGAGATCTTAAGCAATGAGTCAGGTTGATGGTAGAACTCTGGTCTTCCTAGATCCCTGGTAAATTTAAGAATATACATCAGCCAAGGTATCTTGCTGGCCTTGTTCAAGCTCATGCAGTCCTCAATAATATCTCTATTTAGCAAAAGTTCAGGGGTAGTCCAAATTCGGTGCCAAAGCAAAACAGGTTGCATACTAATCAGGTCAATAATGTATCGAATCCCCAACTCAGCATGACAATTGAATACATGGGAGCTTGCAGGGATGGCCAGGATAAATCTTAAAAACACATTCTCTACCTTTTGTATTTCATTGCACTTTTCGATACCCCAAATACCTGCTCCATATATTGCTGTGCTGATGCACTTGGCCTGGTAAATTTTAAGCAAAATTTCTGGAGGTCTCTTTCCCATCTTTTTAGAAAATGACATAAGTGCCGCAGTAGCTCTCTTAAACATCAAGGTCCTATTTCTGATGGCAGACCCCCAAGACCCAGTTTCTTCGAGTGCGATGCCCAAGTAAGAAAAAGATTTGGTGGTTGCAATTTTTTCTTTCCCGGCAAACAAACGACTATCTTTATTCCCAAATCTACCACACGTCATTACAAATGTTTTGGATACGTTAAGTTTTACTCCCCTACTGTTCATAAAATTTAGGTAAGTGTCCAAGGCCGCTTGTAATCCTATTTTAGTCTGTGACATAATCACGGCGTCGTCCGCATATAGGAGGGACGCAAATTGTTGGTGGTTAACCTGGGGGGAGTCGCGTACTTTAGCCACTAATTCTTTTTCTAAGTCATTTGTGTACAGATTAAAAAGAAATGGGGCGAGTACGCACCCTTGCCTCACTCCCCTCTTTACAAGGAAAGGCTTTGTACATTCTCCTTTTGTGCCGAACCTCACTTTAGCCCTTGCCCCAGCGTAGAGTTGTCTTAAAAAGGAAATTAGCACTTCTTCCACCTTCAAATCCCTCAGGATCTCCCATAAGCGGTCATGTATGACACAATCGAACGCCGCGCTTAAATCGACGAACCCGGCATAAAGCTTGCCCTCCTTAGCTTGAGTGTATTTTCCTAGGAGCATAGAGAAATTTAATACCTGCTCTATGGTACCACGACTCTCCCTAAACCCATATTGGACAGGGGATAAGCTTTTTGCGTCATCCGCCCATTGTTGTAAACGATTTAAAACTACCCTCCCGGTAACTTTCATGAAAGAGTCCAGGAGGGATATTGGGCGATAGCAGGCGGGATTTTCCCGGTCACCTTTTTTAAATATAGGAATAATTATAGATTCCGCCCAGGTATCAATAAATCCCAATTCACAGCTAGCATCAAGAACTCGCTTAAGTAACGGGGCCCATAACTCGGGCTGATGTTTAAATAAGTCAATGGGGATACCTTCAGCACCCGGTGCTTTATTACCCCTGCTGTGGGCAATGACATCATGGATTTCAGTTACGGATACCAGCTCGCCGCCTTCCTCGAAGCCAACAAATCACTCGACCCCTCACAATCTGGCTTCCGAGCCAAACACAGCACTGAGACCGCCCTCATCGCAGCAACAGACGACATTCGAACTCTACTGGACAATGGAGACACAGTCGCCCTCATCCTCCTCGACCTCTCTGCAGCCTTCGACACAGTCTGCCACAGCACCCTTTTACAACGCCTCAGAAACATCGGAATCCAAGGAAAGGCACTGGAATGGATCACCTCGTTCCTCACCGGAAGAACCCAGAGAGTCCGCCTCCCACCATTCAAGTCCGAGGCCTCTGAAATCATCTGCGGCGTACCACAAGGATCCTCACTCAGTCCCACCCTCTTCAACGTATACATGAGCCCCCTCGCGGCCATCGCCCGCCAACACAACCTCAACATTATCTCTTACGCAGATGACACTCAACTGATCCTATCTCTCACCAAGGACTCCAGCACCGCCAAAACTAACCTACACGAAGGAATGAAAGAAGTCGCCGAATGGATGAAACAAAGCCGTCTGAAACTGAACTCAGACAAAACAGAAGTCCTCATCTTAGGTAAATCCCCCTCTGCATGGGACGACTCCTGGTGGCCGGAAGCCCTCGGAAATGCACCTATCCCGACAGACCACGCACGGAACCTTGGCGTCATCCTGGATTCTTCACTCTCAATGAACAGACAAGTCAGCGCCGTATCCTCTTCCTGCTTTAACATTCTTCGCATGCTCAGAAAAACATTTCGCTGGATCCCCTCCGAAACAAGGAAAACAGTCACCCACGCTCTAGTCACGAGCCGACTGGACTACGGAAACACCCTCTACGCAGGTACCACCGCTAAACTCCAGAAGAAACTACAACGAATCCAAAACGCCTCAGCCAGGCTCATATTAGACATCCCACGCAACGAACACATCTCTGGTCACCTTAAAGACCTCCACTGGCTACCCGTCAATAAGAGGATTACTTTCCGACTGCTTACCCACGCACACAAATCACTCTACGACATCTGACCAGATTGCCTCAACTCTCGACTGTCCTTCTACACCCCCTCCCGCCAACTTCGCTCTTCCAGCCAAGCCTTCGCCACTGTACCTCGCATCAACAAGACCACCATGGGAGGCAGATCCTTCTCATACCTGGCTGCCAAAACATGGAACTCACTCCCCGCTTACCTTCGCCTCACCCAGAATTATCTAGCGTTCAGAAAGCAGCTTAAAACGTGGATATTTGACAAATAATCCTCCTCCCCTTCCTAAGCGCCTTGAAACCCTCTGGGTATGTAGTGCGCTATATAAATGTTATGACTTGACTTGACTTGACTACAAACCTGACCTCTCCAAGCCCCATTGATTTTTCCCCAATAACCGCCAATTTATGCACTCCACCCAGATTATAAACCTCTGCAAAAAAGTCTATCCAGGAATCTTCAGCTATTGCCACTTCTAATCTTGCATTGTCTCCTGGGTTAAAGAACGGGGCCTTGACTGCTGCCCAAAAGGCACTACTATCCCTTTTCAAAGAAGCCTCATGTAGATTTTCCCACGCTTCGTTCTTTGTGTTACGTTTCCGGGCTTTTCTTGCCTGATTATAATCGCGCCTGCACTGGGTTATTTCTGACTGGTTTCTTGGATTTTTACTCAATGCTCTCTTGAGTTGTACGTGAGTTTTCGAGCATGTTGAGTCAAACCACCCATTTGTAGCCGGTTTCCTGTTTCTAGTTGGGCGTATAAGGTTCATTTTAATAATTCTAGTAATATCAGAAAAGCAATCCAAAACCTCTGTGTGTAAGACCTCATCCTGAAGACATCTGGTGATAGGTACAAGTGCTTGTTTAATTATTTTACTGTTTGTTACCTCTGGATTAGTCGATGACCACCTAAGGGCATACCCGTTCTGTCTATTTAGAATTCAATTATTCGTCCAGGCCAATCTTTCAATCATGAAACAATCTTTGTTTACAGGGAGCTGTAATCCAAAGCAAAGTGGAAGATGATCTCTCAGGCCTATATTTATTTATCTATTTATTTATTTATGAAGCTTGTAGAGCGCACGGCTACCCCCAACGGGGGTGTCCCGGCGCTAAGACTGTCAGCTAGAAAAGGGAGCCATACCTATGCAAATGAGAATAGCCACGTCTTGAGACGGCTACGAAAGAGTGCTTCAGAGGGAGCAAATCTGAGATCTAAAGGTAGGCTGTTCCAAAGTTTTGCCGTGATGACTGAAAAGGCTCTGCCGCCCATTCTAGAGCGGCGGAACCGCGGGACAACAATGAGACGAAGATTGTTGGATCGTAAGGATCTGACTGAGTGAGATAGTACTAATCTCTTTCTTAGATATTCCGGTCCTGTTCCATTCAGGGCCCGAAAGGCAAGAGTTAGCATCTTGAACTTGATGCGGCTGGCTATTGGGAGCCAGTGAAGCTCTTTGCGATAAGCTGATACCGGATGCCGGAAGGGGATATTGCCAATCAGCCTCGCCGCCGCGTTCTGAACGATTTGTAAGCGTTCAATTTGGTATTGGGGGGCCCCTGCGTAGAGGCTGTTGGCATAATCCAAGTGTGAAGTAATTAAGGCCTGTGTGACCGTTCTGCGAGCATCCAAAGGCAAAAAAGGAAAGATCTTTCTCATCATCCGCAGTTTCCCAAAACAGGCTGCAGTAACCTTATTAATTTGAGGGCCACAGGAAAGAGCATCGTCAAATTGGAAACCCAGGTTGCGAGCAGTGTGAACAGGAATGGGGGGGGGGATTGAGTACAGTTGGCCACCACAAGGTGGAGGGTATAGTAATTTTTTGATTAAAAAACAAGACCTCCGTCTTGTCCGTGTTGAGTCGGAGATGGTTAGAAGCCATCCAGGAGCATATTTCGCCCAGACAGTGACGAAAGCTGGCGAGGCTGGAGTCAGAGTGATCTCTAAAAGAAAACATCAGCTGTGTATCATCAGCATAAGAGATCACTCTGACCCCACATAATTCAACCACCTTGGCCAAAGGGGCCAGATAAACATTGAAAAACAATGGGCTCAAAGCGGAGCCTTGTGGAACTCCACAGATAAGTGGTTTGCATTCAGATTGGAATGGTCTAAGAAGAACCCTCTGCGTTCGTCCTTGGAGAAAGGAGCTAATCCACGACAGGGCAGAGCCGCCCAGTCCAGTCTGCTCCAATCGATCTAAAAGTCTCTTGTGGGACACCGTATCGAAAGCAGCGGATAGGTCGAGGAGGACCAACACGGCCTCCTCTCCCCTATCCACACACTCTCGAATGGTCTCAGAGACTTCCAAAAGTGCTGTTTCCGTACTGAAACCAGTGCGGAAACCTGATTGGGAATCATGGAGTAAGAAGTTAGTCTCCAGATATTCCGCGAGCTGTAGTTGAACGGCCTTTTCCAAGACTTTCGCTGGTTTAGGAAGGAGGGAGATGGGACGGTAATTGCAAAATTGCGTAGGGTCCGCATCTGACTTCTTCAAGATGGGAACTAACATGGCTTCTTTCCAAGCAGTAGGAAATTGGCCTAGATGTAATGAGGCATTCCATGTAGAAGTAAGTGGCTCTATCAAAAGAGAAGCAAGGTCACTCATAACCTTAGGGGGGGCCGGATCTAGTGGGGAACCTGATTTGCACTGTAAAAGCAATTTAAGTGCAAAATCTGAAGTAAGGTCCTTGAAAGCTACCATAGATGTAACAGTATCATTCCTGTTTGAGACAGGGGAAAGGGATTGTTCAGGTGCAACGACTGATGGAAAAGAGGAGGAAATTTTCTCTATTTTTTCTTGAAAAAAATCTGATAGACCATTACAAAGAGACTGACTGGAGAGGTTATTAGGTGTCATGGCGGGAGGTTTGACAAAGTCTTTAACAATATTAAACAATGTTTTTGCCGAGTTATCTGCGTTTTTAATTTGAGAGGCAAAAAATTCTCTCATTGCAGACTTTTTTAGTTTAATAAATTTCTTTAAGGCCATTCTATAAATGCTTTTAGCCTCTGGGTCATAAGCTAGTCGCCAGCTGCGTTCTAATTTCTTGCAGCGGCTTTTTTCTTCACGCAGGGCTACAGAGAACCATGGGGCTGAGGGACGGGATCTTGCAGACGAGACTGGTAGGGATGGAGCAATACCGTCAATGGCAGACAGTAAGGTCTCGTTAAACTTAGTAACGCAGCTATCAATGTCTTCAATGTGAGGTTCTAGGGAGCACCGAAAAACAGGCTCTAAGGCAGTGCAAGTAACTTTATGCCATTTTCTCCTATGGTCCGGTCCCAGTTCCACCGGGTTGGGTGCTGGAGGCAACAGGATATCGACCGAAAGAAGATAATGGTCGGACCAGGTGAGGGGAAGGGGAGAGTGGGTAGTAGTACCCGGGAGATTTGAGAATATTAGGTCCAGGGTATGGCCCGCAGAGTGCGTCGGGCCTTGGATTAATTGCGTCAGACTAAGGCTCTGTAGGGAATCTAAAAATCGAATAGCCTGAGCACATGTAGGATCTTCGGCATGCAGGTTGAAATCACCAGTACTATGAAGTGCGGGTGCTTGAGTGATAAGTCCGCTATGAGATGGACCAGCTGCGTTAATGAAGAGGGTGATGCCCTCGGTGGGTTATACACTAGAATGCCAGTTAAGAAGACCGCAGCGGAGTCTGCAATAGAAAAATACATGGCTTCAATCAGCCCAATATTTGTGAGTTTTTTAATGGTCAGTCGGAGGTGAGTTTTAAAAATTATGGCAAGTCCACCCCCTGTTTTGCCTTCTCGGTTGATACCCATGAAGCGATAGTCAGGGGGGGTAGCTAAATAGATATCCGGGTTTGAGGTATACTTTATCCAAGATTCAGTGAGGAATAATATGTCCCAATCGTGAGAGGTCAGTATAGACCAGATTTCACTCGCATGACGGGGAAGAGATCGGCAATTAACCAAACCAGCCTTTAATATTCGTGGAGTGCTCAAGGAGATAGTAAGTGGTAAAGTACGTTCACTCCAGGGAGGGATGGTCAGGTTACAGTGTATACAATGAAAGGGGTGTCTGTCTAAGTTACTTGGTGGACAGCGGGCAGAAGCTGCACAAGAACCAGATCCTAATTGTATAAACTGTTCTCTGGTCCAGCTAATACGGTCATTATTAGTCAAATGGGCAGGGGGACTGGCCCTAGGCCCGGGCCAGGCTCGGACGGGCGCAGACGGGCTTGCCTTAGGCGCGCCTTCGGCGCGCCATCGGCGCGCCCGCTGCGCCCGCCCGCTGCGCGGACGGGTAATCCGTTTATTTTTATACATAACGAGGAGGGTGGGAATCGTCCAGGAGCTGGACCGCTACCCTGCCTTCCCCAATATGGCGGCGGTTATTCCGCGACTACCGGCGTCAGCAGCTCAATTCGGCTGCGCCGCTAAGCTCAAGTAATGGATAAGACCCTGGAAGCGAAGTGACTCTCACCTTCTGGGTCACGTTGCCAGGAAGAATAAAATAGCGGCCAATAAAATATTTACACTTTTTAAAACTAATGTCCTGTAGCAATATTGCACACAAAGTATTTAATTCTACAGAGTGAGGTAAAGAGAGAACGCCCCCGGCTTCCGCCTCAGGGGAAAGACGCTGTAGTCTGCAGGCAGGGCGAAAATCAGCCCTTAAGTAAAGCGGGAGGGCGGGAATCGTCCAGGAGCTGGACCGCTACCCTGCCTTCCCCAATATGGCGGCGGTTATTCCGCGACTACCGGCGTCAGCAGCTCAATTCGGCTGCGCCGGTAAGCTCAAGTAATGGATAAGACCCTGGAGGCGAAGTGACTCTCACCTTCTGGGTCGCGTTGCCAGGAAGAATAAAATAGCGGCCAATAAAATATTTACACTTTTTAAAACTAATGTCCTGTAGCAATATTGCACACAAAGTATTTAATTCTACAGAGTGAGGTAAAGAGAGAACGCCCCTGGCTTCCGCCTCAGGGGAAAGACGCTGTAGTCTGTAGTGTATGTATAGAAGTCAGTTAGACAATTAGAGTGGGAATTGGTAATAGTCACAAAATCTATCAGTGTACTGTGCCCTCTCCCCACATATGTGGGGCTAAATTCTACCGGGGGGCTACATAGCAAGTTGACAAAACCCAAATCATATGAAGCCATCATGTCATTAAAGGAATCTCCCCCATTATTGTGCTCAAAATGGGGTTGGTTCTCCAACTTATACATTTCATGGTCCCCACATCCACTCTGATACTGCTTGCAAAGATGGTGGTTAAAGTCACCTCCCCATATCAAGATAGAATCCCTCACTGTGTTGTCCATCAGCATTCTAATTTCCTTATTAAGGGTGTTTATCATATTATTTACCAGCCCCTTTTCGATATTATTGTACATGTTGATGATTATTACCTCTACCTTATCGGTCACCTGTATTACAACAATTTGATACTCACTAGATGAGCCCACTGATTTCAAAGAAGATGCCTTTAACAGGTTTGAAACATAGACAATCAATCCACCTTTCCACCTCCCGTGTCTAGAAGGGCTTGCTGGTGCATAGAATGTTTTAAAGCCGTTGATGTGAATTGCTTCACGAGAACAGGTCTCCTGGAGGCAGAGAATGTCTATGTCCTTGATAAAATCAGACCAGTTAGGATTGTCTATCTTCGAGCGGAGTCCTGCAATGTTCCAGAAGGCAACCCGAGTTCCTTTCTGTGGGAATACTCCCGGTGGATCTTTAGGCAGATTTTCTGTTATACAGTCGTCCTCGCTATTTATCACTAGATGTTCTATCCTTGTCTGAAGAGGAGCCTCCAAATGCTCCATCATGTGTTTTTCCCTATATAGTTTGCACTCACTCTGTACCTCGTCTCGTACTACCACTGTTTCTAAACCCATTCTTGAAACCTCCCTGTCTACAGCGGTTCGTCGTCAGTCGACTCCCTCTAGTCCCCTCAAAGCCGAGTAGCGATTAACCCCTTCAAAGCTGGGGTGTTGCCCATCTACTCCTCTACGTTGTTGATGTGAATAGAATTTAGGATATTCCCATTCCTGTCTGGTTGATTTTTGCGCGTACCTGTTATAACTCTGATTATTTCCTCTACTAGAATTGGATCTGTTCAGCTCCCTATAAAAATATTCTAGTGGGAGGATCTCAATGCCCCTCCTTTGTGACTTAGCATTGAACAGCACCTCACTCAGCATACGTTTGACAGGGTCAGGACTTTTTAAATTCAGGACAATACAGTCCCCTGCTTTATTCTTTTTAGTTCTCCCTATCCAGGAAACTCTACGGACCATAATAATATCCTGCCAGATATTATTGCCCTCTGATGTATTGTTAGTAATCCAGTGAACCAAAGTTCTCCCTCGTGCCCTCATTCAAAACAGGGAAGTTCACTAGCACCAGAACCAAGGGTGCCGATTCTGGCGGAAGATTAATTACTGGCAAGGAAGCCGTAACTCTTGTATTTGGTTCGGTTGTTTCCTTCCCCCTGTCCTTATTCTTACCCATATCTGATGATTGAGTGGTAGGTGAGTTAAGTTCTTGAAGTTTGCTTGCTGGTGGGAGCAGACTTTGGGCAGTGTTTCTTTTGTGACCTGGGCGTGTCTTATTTATGGAACTTAATGAAGATGCTTTGGGGTCTAAGTTAGTACTAGACATATTCCCCTTATCAGGAACAGACTTAGGTAGTGTTAGTGTATCAAGCCTGCGTGTGTTGTCATTTGCTAGTTCACTCAGGGCACCAATCTTCCTATTAATAGTTTTCAACCACTCAATCAGGGGTATAGTAAATGAACGCAACAAGTGTGTCAAGTTGTTAAAGGATAACACTGGCTCTTCCTCCTCCTTGGAGTCTGTAATTGTATTTTCCGTCTGTTTAGTGTAGGCACTAGGGACTAGGGGGATTTTGGTGGATTTTTTCGTTTTTTGGGATGTATTACTAGGTTTCTTTAAAGAAGTTATACTCTGACAGCTGGAAATTCTTGAAACCTTGGGTTTTCTGCCCACTTGACGTCCCCCTCTCCTCTTCCTTTTCCCATTTAGCTTTGAACATGATGAGACATTTTCCGAAACCGATGGAGTATCTGGTGGCTGAAGGCTTTTCCTTGGTTCAATACGATAGAACCCCTCTGACGAAACATTACTACTAGAAGAAACATTCAAGGAAGGAGCAGCTTCGCCCCCTGAGAGGTAATCAAATTGTAAATCAAGTTTTTCCAAGTCAATGGGGCTACACGAGAGTAGGGTAGTAGGTGCGATGTTGGCTGGTGAGACGGCGTTTATCAAACCACCTATAGAGGAGCGTTTGGCACTCAAAAGTTCAATAGACAAACGCTTTTCTGTCAAAGCAATTTCTCTACCCACAACTCCGGCTGCTCTAGTAAAAAAATCATCAAGGGTCCCAGTTGGTCTGCCCCCTGGAGGAGCAGGTGTTAGGCAACGCCGACCCTCCATGGCCACAGAGTGTATCAAGAGCTAACAAGGACAGAATAGGCAGAACGTAGAAGGGCTTACCCGAGAGCGTAGAGGTTAGAGAGCTGGCCCAGCCCAGCCTTGTCCGGCCCTGGACGGCCGTAGACGGCCCGCCCTTTGCCCGGGCTTCGCCTGGCATCCCGTGAGATGGGGCAGTCCCTGTAGTTATGCGCCTCCTAGCGCGGTGATGAGCATGCGCGGCAGCAGGCCGCCCGGGATTCTGGGTAATGTAGTCCCGCATGCCACTCGGCGGCCGCACCGTAAGATCTTGAAGGTGCGGCGGCGGGCGGCGGGAATACAACGGGTGTTCGTCCAACAGCTCCCCTTAGGTCCTGGCACTATCAGCAGTGACTGTTTCCCCCGGCAAGGCTCCCACGAAATGAGTTGCTATTATTTTTTTAAAAACACAACTCAAGCAATCCTTGGGAAAGTCACTGTAGATTCACATGGCAGATGGGCAATTGCCAGGGCAAAAATCAATAGCTCCTGGTTTACCTTTGTGGGCTACTATGGTCCTAATGTGGATGGCCCGTCCCAGTTACAATCATTATTCTAACAACTAGTAGACGTAAATGATCCCATTATAATGGGAGGGGACTTTAATGCAGTTCTAGATCCCATACACAACTCTACGTCTAAAAGAGATACAGGGGCTACGCAACACACAGAAAAAGTTCTGAAACAATTAATGTCAGATATAGGACTTCTAGACATATGGGGGGTAAAGAGATCCAACTCTGGGATATTGGGGGGAAATGTTACTTTCCACAACAAAAAATGTGGTCATCGATCCAGGATTGACTTCTTCCTAGTAGATCATACCACTAGTAAGGCCACGACTAATGTTACTCATCTTCCAGAACACTTATCCGATTTTTCGGCTGGCCTCTTGGGGATTGTTTTACCTAAGAGTCTCTCCCTGAGCAGATGGACACTAAATCGTACAATACTTCTTGAACCATTAGTCATTGATAGGTTAAAAAAAGAAACAAATAAATCACTGGTGGAGCCATCACAGAGGACACAGAGATTGAGGAGGCTTTTGCTCGTTTTTTTCTAAATCTCTACTCGGAAGATCTAACCCTGAGTGAAGAGCATATTGAAGCTTTTCTATCGGGCTTACAACTCCCCACATTATCTGACTCTGACAGAGATAACCTGAGTAACCCAATTACCCTAGAAGAAATTTTATAGACCATTAAAAATCTGAAGAAAGGAAAAGATGCGGGTCCCGAATCCATCCCTAACGAAATATATAATATTCTTAAAGAAGAACTACCACCATTTATGCGCCAATTATTCAATTCAGCTTTTACATCTCCTTTGGAACTCCCCTCGTCCTGGAAAAAAAGCCACTATTACCATCATTTTAAAACCAAACAAAGATCCTTGGGGTTGTGAATCATACAGGCCTATTTCCCTTCTGAATTGTGACCATAAAATGTATACTCAGATTCTAACTAAAAGGTTAGACAAAGTAGCTGGGTCTATAATTCATCCAGATCAGAAGGGCTTCATGAAGGGGAGGAACCTGCATGAATAACGCATGATCTTATAGGAGAAATCGACCTGGCAAATTTATATCAGTTCCCACTAGCAATTATGACTTCAATAGGGTCAGCTGGCCCTTCTTAATTAAGGTGATTCAGCATTTCAATCTAGGAGAAACCTATGTAGCAGCAGTGAGGGCCCTGTACAAAAGTCCATCTGCCAGGGTGCTTGTCAACGGCAACTTAACAGAACAAATTAGGATCTCATGAGGGACCCGTCAGGGTTATCCCCTTTCGGCCCTTTTGTTCAACATGTATATCGAACCTCTAGCATGCAAATTAAGTTCTTGCCAGGCCATTTCCCCCTTTAGGTGTAAAGGCTGGGAAAAGGAAATAGGTCTATAAGCTGATGACCTCTTGATTTTGATGGGGAAACTGGAGCACTCACTCCCCAAAATATGGGAGCACTTGGAGAACTTCGGGAAAGTGTCCGGTTACTCAACTAACCAGCAGAAAACAGATCTAATGACCTGGAAAACCTCTTACAAGAGTGACCTATTAGAACATCAAATAAGATACCTTGGGGTCCAAATAGTTGAAAATTTAGATAAGATAGCGCAGGTGAATTTCGATGAAACAACTATTAGCGTGAGACAGCAGCTACAGGCATGGGAGACCCTCCCACTCTCCATACTGAGTAGGTCTAACCTGTTAAAAATGTCAATCCTACCTAAATTCACTTTTCTATTTGATTCTATCCCTTTAGAATTCTCCAAAGTTCAGTTTAGAAAAGTACAGGGGCTATTTTCCTCTTTTATCTGGGGCAAGAGAAATCCAAGAATCTCTCAGAAGAAGCTTAGGAGAAAAAGAGCCCATGGTGGCATAGCCACCCCGGACTTATATATATATTACTGCGTCTTCCTTTTGGAAAATTCACGCCAACTATTAAAAAACAGCTCAGCCTTCTCACCACTCTCTAAGGTATTAACAACTACTCACAGGACCCAAGCTGACTTCTTCCTCTCAAAGTTTGGCCACCCCAAATTCTTTAAGAAGTTTAGGTTAAAGATTCTCCTAGCCGCAATCAGAGTTTGGTCTCAGGTGAGGTCACTGCTGCGCATACCCTATTACAATGATGAAGCACCTATAAGGGACTCCCCAGGTACCCCGGTATGCCTATTGGATGCACTTTCACTCCCCCTATGGAACTCCAGGATAATTAAGTGGGGGCAGTTAATTGTGGATAATGATCTGATCTCATGGCAGTGCTCATATGAACTATCAAACAACTCGGTTTCAAAATGTAAGTATTATCAGATCTCTAGGTGGTTAAAATCGTTAGGGAAGAAGACAGTAGGGAACCGTGATCTGGTGAATGAGATCTGAACAATATCCACAAAGTGGAAAGAGGTGGCAGCATGGTACTGGCTGATGAATGAGACCGGGGAGGAAAGAACAAATCCATTCTCGGAGAGCTGAAAGAAGGACCTGCCAGGCGAGGACCTCGAAACTTTAGGGCAAGTATCTATGTCTATCCTGTGGTCATATGTGAAAACTGCAACTTTAAGAGAAACCATCTCTTTACAGTCCACAAGGCCTACTGGATGCTGCAGGAACTATCAAAGATGGGGAACGGAGTGACAAAGAAATGCCCGAAGTGTTACGAGAATAACGTGAATGAGGTCCACATGTTCTGGCAGTGCCCTTCAATTCAGCTATTCTGGAATCATGTGATGAAGATCTTTTCCAATATTATGGGCAGAGAGATCTGGTTGACTGAAACTTCAGTTATTTTTGGGGTGTTTCCAAGTGGGACGGAAAACGTAATATTTAGAAACCAGAAGGTGCTATTTTTTGTTTTGATACTTCTGGCGCGAAGGGAGATATGTTTAAAATGGATTTTCCCTTTGCCCCCCACAAAAATTGAATGGATTGGCTCAGTACAGCAAATCTCACAACTGGATCGAGTAAATAAACGAGTTAAAAAAACTAAATTTTGGGATTTGTGGGACACCTGGTTTATTGCATATGTCTCTAGCTTTTCTTAATAATTTAATGTATACAATCTCTTTTTTCAGTGGGTATAATACTCAGATTTGTTCTGTCTCTTGCTTCATCCTTTCTATGCGAGTTTTGTCTTTTCCGTTTCTTTTCCTGTAAGAATCACAATTTATGCACTTATGCACTTATCGGTCCAATGATTACGAAATTTCTCTGCAGGCCGATATGACGGGTGCCAAGATAAGTTTATCAACACTGGCCTGTAGAAGAATAGGGGCCATGGTCAACCAAGGCAGGTCATTTTGATAATAGACCCCGGGGGTATAATTTAATGTATCCATCCTTCGGTACGGAGTGCCCGGGTGTCCTTTGGCCCTTTACTGGTTTGACCTGTGGAGAAGTGTGGAGAAGTGTGGCTCACTGGTTAGAGGAGGCAGACCTGGAAGCAGAGGTCAGCCCGGGACCAGGGTTCAATTCCCGGCTCGGCGGGGTCTTGAGTTCTAAAATGTCCATGGACTCGACAATTCTTGCTCCGGTGCCTACTCGATTCACGGGTTCACACTCTGCGACTCTGGGCAACAGCTTGCTTAATCTCCACAACGGCCCCTCGCGGCGGGATGCCTGGCTTTCACCTTGCGGATACTCTGCTGGGGTTATCTCACAGGGGAATACCAGGACGGGTTCCCTAAGCAAGCGCTTAGAAACCGCTCGGTGATTTGCGCTATATAAATTCCTGTACATTTACATTTGCATTTACATTTACCTGTCCCCTCTTCTTGAACCCAGAGCATCCTTTCGATGAATGAGGACTAATAAAAAAAAAAGACTGCAAAATGTATGCTAATATTCTAGCATCTAGACTTTCATCAATTCTAAACCATATTATTTTTCCTGATCAATCTGGATTAATGAAAGGTAGATTATCCCCACACAATAATAGGCTACTATTTCACACTATAACCTCCCTGATGCAATTTTAATGTCCCATCGGTTTATTAGCTTTGGATTTCTAAAAAGCTTTCACTAAAGTCAATGGAAATGTTTAATAAGCACTATGTAAACATTCTGTTTCCGTGATGCATTTATTTAAATTATTACAGAATTATATTGTTCACTCTCAGCAACCAATTTGGTAGTGGAATTAATTCTGATGCCCTTTATCCCCCTAACTTTTTAATATTAGCTATTGAACTACTATTAGTTCTTATCCTTACTTCTATAGCTAATACAGGTATTACCATTTAATAATACAGTTCTTAAAGTTTCTGCTTAAGCAGATGATGTTTTGTTATATGTTACGGATTCTGAGCATTCTATACCAGTGATATTAGATATTATCGATTGTTATGCACTAGTATCTGATATAGTTTAAATATCAGTAAAACTGTTTTTTTTCCCCTTGAAAAGTGTTTTTACTGCAATTATCTTACATTAACTCCTTCCGTGCTGGGCGAATTTTCGCGCTGTGCGGGGGTTTTAATTAGTGGCCAGAATTCGTCGTCAGCACACACCCAACGTGACGTCGGACGGCCGGGGCCCAACCGAAGCCGAAGGGGTTAAGTACTATTGACCTCAAGAAAGTTGGTAGTTATTTTTTTAATTCAATACAAAATACAGTTAATTTACATTTTTAAAACAATTGCCTAAAACTGCTGAAAAAATGGACAGCTAATCCTACCCTAATTATCATGGTGGGAGAAAATTGAAGCAATGGAAATGGTGATAGCTCCACACAAATGTACTATCATTGTTACCGGATACATTTCCTGTATCTTTCTTTAACAACATTAACTCCTTGCTAAATTAATTTGGAATAATAAGGCTTCATGGATTAAATATAAAATTTTACAAACATCAAAACTAGATGGAGGACTAGGTATTACAGATTTTTAAAAATGTCATGTTTCCTTTTTAACTACACAAAGGGGCCTATTATGAGTCCGACCTCCAGAGTCATGGTGGTGTTCTTGTGACAGCCCCACTACGACTCTAGTGGTCATCCCGCCTTGGGACCGCCAACTCTGGAACGGAACCGCCGTTCCCTGGTGGTGGTGTGGCGGTCCAGAGGCACCTATATGCTTGTTGAGCCGCCGCGGTCCCACCAAGCACATTACAACTTTCATTACCACCACTATTTTCATGGCGGGCTTTCCTCCATGAAAACAGTGGCAGTAAGGGTAGAAAGGAAAGGAGGCACATTCCTCAGTCCATGCTCATTTATTTTGTCACAGAGGACCTTTTCAAATGACAGGAGGCTGGACCCCAACGTGTTAAATTGGCTCTCATGCACCACTAGCTGTTGCTTTTTTCAGACTAAATTTAGTGTACAGTGCCTTCATCTGAAACCTCACCTTTGTATTACATTTTGCACAGCAATATTTGTTTTGTATATGTTACATCTAAGTGCTGAATTCATAGTAGAACTCTGCATGTCCGTCTGACCTCGCGCAGTGCGAAGTGAAGACAAAGGGTCTGTGGAGGGTTGGGCCATGTCTACTGGGAGGAGTCACCATATTCTTTGGCAATCAACAAAAGGAAACTAGCAAGACCTTCATTCTGTCCAATCGTTGACAATATAAAGAAAATACACCGCATCCATTGATATCGACCAAACCAAAAAAAGTTCTTCCATAGTCTGATTGCAAGAACAAGCTGCACCTGTTGGCTCATCAGCACATTTTACACTTTCTCTCCCACACTTTGAGACCCACATGTGCCTTTGGAGAGCATTTTATCTCCTACTCTGTTCAATTTACTGCCATGATCCTGCTGATTGAGCCCACCGGATACAGCATTTAACAGCAGGTATGGATATATTTTGGGGCATGTCAAATGGGAAGAAATGCCGCTGGCCGCGCGACACGAAGGGGAGATAACGCGAGACAGCGTCTTAGTTCCACATGCTGCGCGAGCAGAACAATAGCGTGCCGGCCCCTTTGCAACAGCCAATGAGTGGCGAGAATTGCGAGCGGGAGGCGGGCTCACGGGACGACCTATATCTAGCAGGGCTAGCATTGCACGGTCTTTTCCGGTCACGTTTCCTGGGCTGCTCTGCGCTGTTCTGTTTGCGGCACCGTTCCCTGTCTCGGCCGCAGTGTGGCCGTCCTGCGCCTGCCTGCCTCGCTGGTCTAGCGTCGGGTCTGCCTCGATGGGTTTGCGGTGAGTGCTGGTTTTCGGGGTCCCGCTGGCGGGGGTCGTTTGTTGTCCCCGATGCAGAGCGGCGGTTTGTGTGGCCAGGGGGCCGAGGGAAAGCGTGACGGGCAGTGTTGTTCTTTCGGCGGTTCGGAGGATGGGAGTGTCCATGCCGCCTCGTTGTTTGTAGTGTAGTGGATGAGTGATGGCGTCGAGGTGTTTCTAGGCGCGGGCTGCGGATGCATGTGACACTAAGTGAGTTGCAGTCCTTTACCTTAATGAAATGGTTTCGCGAGATGACGCTGAGAGCTTCTAATGGATAGCGTTTCTTGATGTAATGAAATTGAGTTCCTTTGGCGTTTAATATAAGGTGCAGTTATTATTTACTGGGGTTTCCTGGGCGCTGCGGCCCGGAGCAGGGCCGGTAGGGTAATGAGTTGATGGCACATACTGCGGGGTTAGCGGGGATAGTTGGCGGGAAGTGGTGGCCTAAAACAGGGAGGGAGTGTGATACATTGCGGTGGGCCGCTGCGGTGGATAGGGTATCTGCCAACGACCGCAGTGAATAAGCCTCGACTTGTTTTCCGAGGGTTCATTTATTCCGGAATGCATTTTAGACACGGTCGCAATTTATTAGTCAAGTCAAGTCAGAGAATTTATATAGCGCACTACATACCCAGAGGGTCTCAAGGCGCTTAGAAAGGGGAGGAGGGTTACTTGTCAAATATCCACGTTTTAAGTTGCTTTCTGAATGCTAGGTGGTTCTGGGTAATGCGAAGGTAAGCGGGGAGTGAGTTCCATGTTTTAGCAGCCAGGTAAAAGAAGGATCTGCCTCCCATGGTGGTCTTGTTGATGCGAGGTACAGTGGCTAGGGCTTGGCTGGAGGAACGTAGTTGGCGGGGGGGGTGTAGAAGGACAGTCGTGAGTTGAGGCATTCTGGTCCGATGTCGTAGAGTGATTTGTGTGCGTGGGTTAGCAGACGGAAAGTGATCCTCTTGTTGACGGGTAGCCAGTGGAGGTCTTTAAGGTGACCAGAGATGTGTTCGTTGCGTGGGATGTCTAATATGATCCTGGCTGGGGCGTTTTGGATTCGTTGGAGTTTCTTCTGGAGTTTAGCGGTAGTGCCTGCGTAGAGGGTGTTTCCGTAGTCCAGTCGGCTCGTGACCAGAGCATGGGTGACTGTTTTCCTTGTTTCGGTGGGGATCCAGCGAAATGTTTTTCTGAGCATGCGAAGAATGTTGAAGCAGGAAGAGGATACGGCGCTGACTTGTCTGTTCATTGAGAGTGAAGAATCCAGGATGACGCCTAGGTTCCGTGCGTGGTCTGTCGGGATGGGTGCTTTTCCGAGGGCTTCCGGCCACCAGGAGTCGTCCCATGCAGAGGGGGATGTACCTAAGATGAGGACTTCTGTTTTGTCAGAGTTCAGTTTCAGACGGCTTTGTTTCATCCATTCGGCAACTTCTTTCATTCCTTCGTGTAGGTTAGTTTTGGCGGTGCTGGGGTCATTGGTGAGAGAAAGGATTAGTTGAGTGTCATCCGCGTAAGAGATGATGTTGAGGTTGTGTTGGCGGGCGATGGCCGCGAGGGGGCTCATGTATACGTTGAAGAGGGTGGGACTGAGTGAGGATCCTTGTGGTACGCCACAGATGACTCCAGTGGCCTCGGACTTGAATGGTGGGAGGCGGACTCTCTGGGTTCTTCCGGTGAGGAACGAGGTGATCCATTCAAGTGCTTTTCCTTGGATTCCGATGTTATTGAGGCGTTGTAGAAGGGTGCTGTGGCAGACTGTGTCGAACGCTGCAGAGAGGTCGAGGAGGATGAGGGCGACTGTGTCTCCATTGTCCAGTAGAGTTTGAATGTCATCTGTTGCTGCAATGAGGGCGGTCTCAGTGCTGTGTTTTGCTCGGAAGCCAGATTGTGAGGAGTCGAGGGATTTGTTGGCTTCGAGGAAGGCGGCGAGCTGGTTGTTGACCGCTTTCTCGATGACTTTGGCCGGGAATGGAAGGAGCGAGATGGGGCGGTAATTTTTTAGTTCGGTGGGGTCCGCTGTGGGTTTTTTCAGAAGGGCGGTGAGTTCAGCGTGTTTCCAGCTTTTCGGGAAGGTGGCGGAGTTGAAGGAGCAGTTGATGACGTCTCGGAGGTGCGGTGCTATGACGGAGTCTGCTTTGTTGAAGATGTGGTGAGGACATGGGTCTGTGGGGGATCCTGAGTGGATGGAATTCATCAGGCGGATTGTGTCCTCAGTGGAGATTGAGTTCCAGTCGATTAGGGTGTTCACGGGGGGAGAATGTTCAGCAAATGGTAGGGTGGGTTGGTTTCCGGGTTGGTTGTCGAAGCTGTTGTGGATGTCCGCAATTTTGTTGTGGAAGAATGAGGCTAGGGAGTCGCAGAGGGCTTGAGAGGGGGTGATGTCGTTGGAGTTGGCCGAGGGGTTGGAAAATTCCTTGACGATGTTGAAAAGTTCCTTGCTGTTGTGGGCGTTGTTGTCAAGTCGATCCTTGAATGCTGTTTTCTTGGCCTTTCGGATTAGTTGGTGGTGAGTGCGGGTGGCGTTTTTGAAGGCGTCCTTGGTGCTAGTGGTTGGGTCTTTTTTCCAGGCCTTTTCAAGGGAGCGGCAGAGTTTCTTGGACTTCTTAAGATCATCGTTGAACCATGAGGCCTTTTTGCTGCCAGGTTTGCTTTGACGTTTCTTCAGTGGTGCTAAGGTGTCGGCGGTGTAGGATAACCATAGGGTGAGGTTGGCGGCGGCTTCGTTTGCGTTAGAAGAGTGGGCTGGGGTGTTTAGAAGGAGCGAAGCGGAGATCTGGTCCGTGGTGATTTTGTTCCAGTTTCTTTGCAGAGTTGGTTGGAGGTGGATGGTGGGTTTTGGTTTGTTGTAGGTGAAGTGAACGCAGCTGTGGTCAGTCCAGAGGAGATCCGTAGTGTGGCTGAAGGAGACATGATTGCTGGAGGTGAAGATGGGGTCGAGTGTGTGACCTGCGATGTGGGTGGGGGAAGTGACCAGTTGTTTAAGTCCGAGGTTGGCGAGATTGTCCAAGAGGGTGGTGGTGTTGCGGTCGTTGATCTTTTCAAGGTGAAAGTTGAGGTCTCCCAGAAGGATGTAGTCTTTGGAGGGGAGCGCGTGAGGAGTGATGAAGTCCGTGATGTCTTCACTGAATTTTGCGCGGGGTCCTGGTGGTCTGTAGAGGAGGGTGCCTCTGAGTGTGGTCTTGGGGTCGATGTGGATCTGGAAGTGAAGGTGTTCGGAGTTAACGAGGTTGGCGTCAGAGCTGGTTGAGATGCGGATTGATTTCTTATGGACGATAGCGATTCCTCCTCCTGTGTGGTCGGTGCGGTCCTTGCGTGTGATCTTATAGTCTTCAGGGATGGCAATGGTGATGTCTGGGGCGGAGGTAGCGTTCATCCATGTTTCTGTTAGGAAGGTCACGTCTGGAGAGATGGTGTCTAGTAGGTTCCAGAGGTCAATGGCGTGCCTGTGGACCGAGCGGGTGTTGAGAAGGATGCACTGTAGGTGGTTGGGGTCAGGGATCTGTGGTGTGGTCGTAGCGGAGATGTTGTCGGTGCCGATGAATTTGCAGGAGTAGCAGGAGAAAGGTCCATGGGTGTGTCCAGGAGCAGCTTGGACGCAGTTGGGGGCGCGACCGGGGTTAAGGGCTAGGAGAGTGGCGGCGTCGTAGGTAATGCGGGGGGGCTGGGAGGGACGGGGGGCAGGGGGTCTGGCGCTGGGCGCGGTCCAGGGGCGGACGGGCGTAGACGGGCTTACCTTTGGCGCACCTTCGGCGCGGATTGGGCGCGAACGCTGCGCGTAAACGCTGCGCGCGGGAACTCCTGTCATATATGGATAGTGGAGGGGGAGGGGCGAGGGCGTCTCAGCTGGGAGGCGGGTCGGGCACACGAGGACGGCAACAAACAAGCAAAATGGAGGCGGGGGAGGAGCAGAGCGGAGCGCTATTGACAAATGCGCAATCAATGTCAGCATACAAGCAGAATTGAATAGTTACAGCGCTATTTAGGCAAAGCGCTATACAGGCACACAGCAGGCGAAAATAAATGCAATTTTGAAAGAGCTTCTGAAACGGAGCAGCGCTACGATACCAGGTGTCTGCCAGGGAGCGACCACTCAGACCGTGAGGAGGAGCGAGGCAGGTTCAACAGCAAAGCACAACTTATTCCGAGGGAAAGGCCGGCGCATGGCTGATGCTTCCCAGCCTCCACGTGTGTAACAAGCCTGTATGTGCACGGAGTGCGCTCATCATCGAATGCAACCCACAGGGTCGATACATCAGTCGCTGTCTGTTCTCAACGGCTTCCTGCGAGCGAGAGTAATTGTGGGGTAGAACCGACTGGTATGTTTGGTAGATGCGGTCGTTAGTTACCTGTTGCCCAGAGAGAGACGTTATTTAAAGAGGCTTTTCAGTGCTCGCCTACGGAAAGTCTCGCTGTGCAGGCATTTTAGGTGTGTTAATAAGGTACGAACGGATGCGCTCAAGACCCAGGGTAACTTCGAGGTGGTCAGGCCTTCTTTGGGATAGGTTCTTGCATGAGGAGACTGGTGGTATTACCGCACTTGGGAAATGTAAAAAATGAAAAAATATGACAAAATTCATGGCCAGCACGTTCCTCTATCCAGCCAGCCGGGGCAGGGAGCTCGGGCTATGATGACTAGATTCCCTGTATGGTATGGACATAGAAATATGTAGTTCTTGTACTTTCTATATAGTACACCGATTTTCTCCGACAAAGCTCCGGCACAGAGGTATAGCAGTAAAAGGGTTAATAAATCCGATGAAGGGCATCTTATTGGCCTGTATTTTGTTCATTCCGAGAAATATGGTGTGTGCTCGTTTGCTTTGCGGTGAGTGCCTTTGATTCCGCGCAAGTGATTAATTGATCCGATTTATCAAAGGACAGTGGTAAAGTTATTTTGAAACGTGCGGATTAACACACAGAACGACCTACGGAATCCATTGTTCTTTCTTCCGACGACATAAAGGTACTACTTGTGGAAGATGGTGTCCTTCCCGGTCGGTGGGTCCCCCCCCCCCTCGAACCTCACTGTATCTAGGAGTCAATCTTTGCTAGTGGCCTCAAGACTCCTTTAGAAAGTCTCGGTGCAGATTTCTAGTCATGCTCACCTGCTTGAAAGTACCATTACCACCATTTACGTATCCCTGTTTAATGCTTTTGGGTCGTTTGGGGAAGGGGGTGCATTATGGCCACATATATATCCCCGACATGGCCGGAAGGTGGTAGGGCGTCCATGTCGATAATTTTGTGCGGAATAAAGATCATGAGGGATGAGGTCACTGACCCCTATGTGACTATGAGACATGAAATTATTTCACTGGCATAATGTTACTGTACTTCAAAATAATTCTCCCGTTGAGCTAAAGTATAACAAATGGGTGATAATCCAATTTCCAGTCCCACATAGGGAAAATGGAGATGATTGCATTTCATTTTTATCAAAGAACAACAAAATGGACAATTTTAGGGCATTTGCCTCAAAGACATGCATAACTCGAATAGAGGGCGCATATTTATTGGTTACTGGATGTGTTGTATAAAATGGAAAGCATTTCTTGTGATAATAATCTCACATTTATATAATTCTATGAACAATGAGGCTATTTAGACTATGGCGTGGAAGGGAGCATAGTGTAAAATGAAAAATGAAGAGCGAAAAATTCATCTGAAATAGTATGTAAATGTATCGCTGATAACTTATGGGGATAATTTAAATGAATAAGTTGAAAATAAGTATGCTAATGCTTACGAAGGGATGAATTTATAACCTTTCGGATGTAAAACTTCTGCTTTATTGTCCTTTTTCTATTTTCTCCCTATTCGCACGAGCTCTATTCTTTGCACTTGCATTTTATTGTTAGAGGAGAGAGTTCGATTATTGCTTTGATCCAATGACATAGCATTACGGGGATTGTACTCAGAGTACATTTTGAGGGTCTCTCCCTAGGAGAACATGTCGACAAGATATCCACTGCAAGGGCTATAATGTAATCCAATTACGTAATTCACTTGAAACTTATTTATTTCATTCCTACGTTTATTATTGTATCCTGCTCCATTGAGGTTACTCTTTATTTGATTTTATTTCGTTTTGTGCTATTAATAATTTTAAGTTGGAGGAACCATTTCTTTCCTTTCCATGTCTGTGACATGGTTGCCATGACAATAAAAAATATTTCTTTAATGGCGCCGAGCTATGTGAGCAAGGTGGTTTGACCACCGAAACGCGTCAGGAGCTTTCTGTTCAAAAAATCTTTAAAACTTTCACCCAGTCTGTCGTGCCTATTTTGAAGTCAAAGTGAAGCGGGATTGGAGTGGATGCATGCACCGAGCTAGCTACAGGGTGACATGCTGCAATCCCGCTATACTCCCTCCTGCCTGGAACCCACAAGGCCGCGGAATGCAAAGCTGGTTGCAGAGGGTGGCAAGGGAGTCATGATCTGCCTATCGTCTAGTAACCTCCCAACTCTGCTAGCCGCTTAATTCGTGATTTGCAGCCAAGCAGGGTGGGCGTTCTCCTTTGGCTGCCAGCGATATATTATATGATTTATTACCGAAAATAGATACATTAATGGTGGTGAGGATAGCACCGTGTTCCTCGAGTGATAAAGCGCGAAGGTCTCAATGCGCTTTAGTTTGATAAGGACACATTTATTTTGTTAGAGGCAGGAGATTGTGTAAGAAAGAGGACACGGTTGTTTCCTTGAAAGGAAAAGTACTCTAATTGTATGCTCTTTCCACATGTGTGAAGTATTTTCTATACTCGTTACAAGCAACGCATTGGCATTGCATGTATGTACAAGATGCAAGTGCATCAACAACAAATACTAAGAATGTGTAATGTTTTGTTTTCAGTGGGATGAGACGGCAGCACTTGCATTCAAGTGGCCATTAAGTTTCAAGCGTCGTCGTGTTCTTTATTAACGCCGAAGCCCTTCCCTGCCAGACATTATGGAAACTGAGCAACCTGGGCTTCTTCTTAAGCCCTGTCTCACTTCTGCAAAGCTTTTGCTGCAGAACTTTGCCTTACAGAATAATCATTACCTGCGATGCAAACACCAATGTTTCCATAGAAACCCATGTCGACTATTGAAAATACTGGAGCAAATTCTGAACGATTTGTATCTCTGTTACGGGGATTATAGCGTACCACTAACTCGACTGTGCGACAAGAGTTTTACACGGGAATCATGTTTTATGCGCTCCAATTAACTGTGGTATGTGTCTGTCTGTTGCTCTCGTTGTTTGGGTGACGCGGTTCGCGAGAGTCCATGACGGCAGATGTGGTTGGCGGCGGGATAGTGGCGGCATGGAGCTGGTTTAAGTTGCACTGCTGGGGAGAACTAATGACGCAGTTTGTATCTCGTAGTTAGCACCGGGGGTTGGGTTTTCAGTCGGCGGGATTAGTTGCAGGGCTGCAAGTGCATCTTCTTTTTGTCTAGGCTTGTCGCCCTCACTTCTTTGTTTCTTTATACGGATACACCCATCCACGCTTTCAGTGCAGGAAGAGGTATCCTCTTCTTAGTTAGAGACAATTCCCGCCATTGTTTTAGGGCGGATGCATTTGTCATCCCTATTAGCAAGGAAGATCGTATTTACCCTTCTTTCGAGCGCAAAGAATTGAATGTTTTGGGATGTGTGAAGGTTCCGAGTTTACCCATAAGTCTTAAGAATTATGATAGCCACAAAAAGTGCTCATATGTTCGTGCATTTTATTTGCCCGGAAAAGCGGAGCAAGGGACACTTTTGAGTACAACTTGCGCATAATGAATTAGCACAGCAGGGTTTCAAAGTACTTACAAGGAAAAACTAAGCAAGAAATGCACTCGCGTAATTCAGCCTTCCTTTGAATCACGATGCATTACTTATTCCACTTGAGGTAACTTTCCACCAGTTAATCCAAACAGATTCCCTTTTAGCAGAATATTGCCTTTCATTTAGCAGGAACATCTCATACGATGCGGGTTTGTACATTAATTTACTTAATGCGAATTTATATAGCGCAAACATCAGCCAAGGGGTCAAAGCGCTTTACAAAAGAACCAGTTGCAATACTATGCTCCCTCCTCGCTTCTTTTGCTAAGAGTTCGCGAATTCTGCAGTGTGTTTCAATGGGGTTAACTAAGGTCCCCTACGCGCTTCTTTGGTTAGCATGAATTAAAATTGCCATCTCAGTAGCTGTGAAAGGAAAGGAGCCCCATGCTGTTTGAAGCAATTCACGCCTTACGTCGCCGCTTGTTCATTCCCAGCTATTGCTTTCACCTGACAAACGCAGGTATTCAGAACGGAACGCCAGTACCGTTTGGTAATCATTATTTTACAGTACCTACGTATAACTTGGTTTACTTTACCACAAAAGGGGTCATTTGTACTACTAGATAGGCAAAACTGTGCGCTCTATTCAGTTCTTGGTCTTCTAACATGCATCGGTAACAGTGCTAGACATAAGACATTTATATGTCACACGTAAAAACACCGAATATATGGCTATGTCACACATACCTAGCTCAAACTTCGACAGCTATGTATAGGTACGCTATTCCTTGAACATACCAGGGGTTTCGCAGTTAGAATGTATATTATGTATGTGTCAGGGCATATTTAACTTACATATAGGGCTCTAGTCGATGGTTCAAAGGTGTAACATGGGCACCGCACATTAGGTGTTTACATTATGTAGGAGCGTGACCAGGCAGCACCCACAACAGGCCCAGCAATGGCAAGAAGCGTTGAACTTCACAAGTACGACACGAGGTCGTAATTCGAAATTAAGAGTACCCCCAAAGTAACCATAATTTACCAAACGGGGTTTGTAAGTGGCCTTGGGTAATCCCCTCAGCCAAGGGACTGGCATCATCGTTTATAATGCCACGCATGTTTGCCACGGGGATTAAAAATCTTTCCCTGGCTTGTAAGCTGAGCTACACATCTGTGATACGGCACTCATCGGTAAGAGTGAGAGTGAAATCATGACATTGAACTATCGCAGCATTTAACACTTGCCTTCCAATACATTCTATCTGTTGTGAAGCACAACTATGTGAAGTAACTTCAGGCAATAAAACTTAACAGATCTGGTGGGTAGGACACGTGAAAAGATATGTTAAAGGGGGATTAATTCTGCAAGCATAAATCCAAATGTGTCTAACTTACATATGTAATCCAAAAAGGCACTGCAGCATCAGGAAGTAAACAACATCACTTCAGGATTGTCCATTTCGGGTTTTGACATATTAATACAATATCGTCAGCTAAACGTGACAGCATTCGGAAATAGCACACTATCCCTAAAGTATATTTTGCCCTTAATTTAGTCCGGGTCCAATGCCGCTGACAGCATCACAACATCCACCAGGTAACCCATTTTGGCGCAAAGGTGTCTGCATGTTTCAAAGCGAAGTGTATATGACAATTCAGGCTAGCTGATGTGTCTCCCTTACTGACTACGCCACTCATTTGCTGTAGTTTTAATTCAACAGCTCCATCGTTAGGTCGGAGCAAGTTTATGTATACATTGAGAAATGCATCCATTTGTAGGAGTGAGCTCTGGTAGCTCACTGTCGCCACCTTCTGGGCACAGCCTCTTTCCCTGGCTCTCAATATAAAAATAAATTATGCAATGTAGGGTCGACAAGTACGCCATCCTGAATGAGGCGGTCCTTCAGGTGCTCGAGGTCAACTTTGTTCATTTAATTCATTTATGCGTTCTTTATATAGCACGGACGTTACCCGAAGGCGGATCTCTTCACAATAAGTACAAGAAATGACGGGGGACAATGGTACAAAAGAAGACGTTAGTTACGGGTGGTAAAGTGACAATTGTGTAGCAAACTAAATAAATGAGGTAGCAATCAGTGCATTGTAGAAGGGATAAGTGATGAGTTGCAGGTGGCAAGGGATACGAAGTACAATGGAAGGTACAATACTGCAATATGTGCTAGACACCCAGGCCTAGAACGAACGTAAGGTAGGCGATGGTGGCACGGTTGCAAGGGAAATACTGTATAATTAGAGGTGAAACACTGCAATACAACAGAGAACTGTGAATGACATCCGCTGGGCTCACAGTCACAGCGGACCGGCAGCCGTGAGGGCAACGGATTTCCCCGCTATTTGCCACGCCGTGAGGGAAACGGCCAGACCAACGCGAACTACCCTTCCCAGGTGCCCCAGGGAGGCGAGCAGCATTCGCGTCACCAGCGCGCCCGGAGGCGCTTAAGTAAACGGAGCGTCCCGAGCTCCAGGGGGCTCACAGTCACAGCGGACCGGCAGCCGTGAGGGCAACGGATTTCCCCGCTATTTGCCTCGCCGTGAGGGAAACGGCCAGACCAACGCGAACTACCCTTCCCAGGTGCCCCAGGGAGGCGAGCAGCATTCGCGTCACCAGCGCGCCCGGAGGCGCTTAAGTAAATGGAGCGTCCCGAGCTCCAGGGGGCTCACAGTCACAGCGGACCGGCAGCCGTGAGGGCAACGGATTTCCCCGCTATTTGCCACGCCGTGAGGGAAACGGCCAGACCAACGCGAACTACCCTTCCCAGGTGCCCCAGGGAGGCGAGCAGCATTCGCGTCACCAGCGCGCCCGGAGGCGCTTAAGTAAACGGAACGCCTCTCGCCCCGCGAGTCGCGCGCGGGAGCCGGCCGGGAGAAGCCCGGGCAAAGGGCGGGCCCTCAGAGACCGCAGGAGACCGGACCGGGCCACCCCCCTGACATTTACCATTCCCGGCTTTCCTAAGGTATTCAACCCCTCTTTTGTGAACATATACAGTAAATATTGGGTAACAGGCCCGATGGAGGTCAAAAGTAAAAGTAGGGTGGCGGTCAAAAAAACACCTATGCACACTCGCTCAACTACAAGAAAACAAACTTTGGCGCCAACCCCTTTACCCACCCTAACTGCAATTGATAGGATGCTGCAACAAACAATTGGTGTTGTTGTTAACGCTATTGAAAGTACTGAAAGAAGATTATCATTACCAGCGAGTATGTGTTTAATAAATCAAACGTCACAAACTATTAACACACATGTTAGCGTTCCAAATGAAACAACAATATCACATGATTCACTTCTATTGGAATCGTTTGCAGGTTTGCCAAGGTATGACATAATTCAACCTGATGTACCACAGCTTTTAGGACCCACTGTTCCTTGTACTAGAGAGTGTAGATTGTCTATAACACCTGACCTGTCAGCCAGCATATCACCACAGCCCCTAATGCCTAGTGTTGTGACTGTAACTAATGGGGATTTGGATGGCTGTGCTACTAATCCTGTCATTCCAACCGTACAAATCAGTGAAATTAGTCTGTTAAGTAGCGAAACTGACTGTGAGCCTGTACCCTTTAAAAGGAAACTAACCCAAAGTCGAAAAAGGTTAATAATAAATAAACAGACTAAAATACATAGAAGAAAAAAGAAGAGGGCCATACAAACTCTTGAAACCAATGAAAGTGAAGGTGAGATACAGCAGAACAGTGGAGGGAGACATGCAAAAGATATAAAATTACTGGAAATGCAAACTTTAAACAAAGCCGAGGCAGTCAAAGAATGTCTCGAGAAAATGGTAAAAACCTACATCACACCAGTGATGGAATCTTTAGAAATCCTAAGTAAAAAAATAGAAAACCTAGAGAAACTGGGAATAGCTAACTTGGATGTCCTAGAACAACTGGGTTCACAAATTAGACCTCATTCAAATAATGTAAATTCTGGGACCCAGAGTAATAGTAAATCAAGTGCAGTAAATCGCACTCCTAGTGTGCCCATTGTGAAGGGAAACCCGGTACCCTCTACAAGTGGAAGGCAGAGGCCAATAACCATCACTCCCAAGGTAGTACATGGGCAAAAAGTAGATGGGGGCCAAAGAAACATCAATGAACCTGCCACCACCTATAAGAGCCTACCTGTACCGAGGCCCCATATTAATAATGTCATCCCAGCCACTATTAATCTGCCACCTGATTGCAGACCATTTGTAGCGATACTCGCGAATGTCCCCAAGCTGCTGCCTAACCAATTTGAAAATCAAGAAACCTTGAAAAATAAGACCCTGTATTGGTTGGTGAAAAATTGTGGGTTCCCAATGCGAGGCGCGGATGAGATTATAACTACACAGAGGGTAGGTTGGGTAGGGCCAAATAAAAAGGAGATAGACGGGGACTGCATAATTATAAATTTCAGGACTACAGAATGGGCGAGAGATTCGATTTTACATGCACCTATGCCATCGAATCATGAATATAACATCACACTGTTCCCACTGGATTATTTTTATAGGAACCAGGCAGTAAGACAAATCACTACACATAACTTCCAGCATCCAAGAGCGGCTTTTATCAAATACCCTAATGTTGTACCTATTTGTCCCCCCCTACTGCCTAACCTGTATGACAACTTCTTGGTCCCAACCTCTAATAGATTCCAGTTGCTCAGCTCACTTGAGGAGAATGACTGACTGTGCGATCCATGCTTGACCCCGAGTTCTGGAAGTTCTGTAACAGGTGATGCATTAACCTTAGAGAAAGAGCGGGGTGATGAAAGCTGTGCAAATAATATAACTGAGTCACAATTAATTTCATCAAATACTGTGCTATGTATAGGCAATGTTATAGACAATGAACCAACTGTAACAAATGATAATGCTATTGTTACCCCGATCGCAAGCTTTGAAGCTTCACTCTTGACTAATCACTCTGAAAGTATAGGAACTAGTAATGCTGATTCTCTTGTATTTAACAGCTGGAATATAGCCGGAATTGCCTCTAAATTATGTACCCCATTTTGGGATGACTTTATCATATGTGGTTATGACATTATTTGTTTACAAGAGACATGGCATACAGGACTAATAGAAGTTGAAGGTTACACCTCCTACAAAGTGGCAGCAGTAGCTTCCAAAGCTGGTAGAGCTAAGGGAGGCCTACTGACTTTGGTTTCAACTAAATTAACAGAATTTATTCTTGGGGAACACTCTATAGCTTGTCAGCATGCGTCTTTATTGCGCCTAAAACATAGTCATGGTAGGGATCTAATTATTGTAAATTTTTATAATAATATTGTGGGCCCTAAACGTGATATGATTGTTCCCGATGTTGAACGTGCTATTGAAGCTGCAATCACTCTCTCCAAGAACAATTTTGTAATTCTGTGGGCAGGTGACTTTAACATCCAAGCCTGCAGATATGCCCGGAAGGGGATATGTGGTCACCGCGAGGATTATGTAGGGGGTGACAGTGTTTATGTTAATCATTTCCCACACAGTAATTATGGCAGCGCACTGAACAATTTAATAGCCAAGTTCAACTTGGAATTGCTTGATTGTACAAAAAACAAAAATAATGAAATTTGTCCAACTTTTAGGGGGAGAGATGCCCATTCCAATATTGACCATATTTTGGTGTCCAGCGGCTCAATTTTTACTAATGTTTGGGTAATAGAGCAGCCTGTGAGCGATCACAACAGCATCTCTGTGGAGTTAATGGGCTGGGGTCAAAAAACGGTTGTGAACGGTAAAGCTGTCCATGGGATCTCCGCTGAGAGACCTAATGGCACGAGAATTAAATGGATTAAAATTGACCCTAACAAACTAACAAAGGATATTATTTGTAAATGTACCAGAGAGGTTGAATACTGCCTTGCACCTAATGTGATAGCGCCCGATGTCCTCTCCAATTTTATGAAAATTACATGCACAGTTGAAAATTCCCTGTTAAAAAGAAACAGAAGGGTTAAAAGAAACAAAACTGTGTGGTTTGACAAACATTGTGCCGAGACTCTGAAAAGATTAAAAAGTGTACTTAATGCTAAACCTAGAAATAAAGAAAGAGTCAGAGAAGAACGTATTAATTATAAACTGGCCCTGTCAACCAGGAAAATGGAGCTACAGGACGAGGCCTGGAATAAACTTGATATGGCCGCTGTAACTAAAAACCATAAACTCTTTTGGGAAACGATAAATGGCCCATTCTTAAAGAATGAAAACATTCCTGAGGTCAGTTCGCATGTCAGCAGTCTTGCATGGATTGCACATTTCTCTGAGATTTTTAATTCTGATCTTAAATCTGATGGGTCTATTTTATGTTTTAATTGGAAGAAAATGCAGTTGTTTTTAACTTTAAATGAAGTGACAGACGCAATCATAAATAGTAAGGGTGGTAAAGCACCCGGGCCCGATGGGGTACCCATGGACTTTTATAAACATGAAATAACATTATGGGCCCCAATCCTAACTCGTTACTTTAATGCTGCGGTGGAAGATAATTTACCACTGACATGGGGCCAATCAATTATTATACCCCTTTATAAAAAAGGATCCAGGTCAGAGGCAAGGAATTATCGTCCAATCTCTCTTTTGGACTCGACAGTTAAAATCCTTAGTCGAGTCCTATTAGTGAGATTGGAAGCCTGGGCCGAGGAGAATAACATTCTGTCCCCAGTGCAGTATGGGTTTCGTAGGGGATTAGGAACAATGGAGCAGTGCGTGAACCTGGAACTCATAGTTGGCAAGTATACCAAAGCTAAATCTGGTAATCTTTATTTATGCTTTGCCGACTTGAGTTCCGCGTTCGACCTGGTGGAACACGCACTGCTCTGGCCCATACTACTAGCAATGGGCGCCCCCACTGAAATTATCCATCTGCTAGCTCGCTTGTATAGTAATTTATCAAGCAAAGTAAGGTTTGGAATAGATGGAGAGTGTACCCCTTTCTTTGAAGTTAAGCGGGCATCCGTCAAGGATGCGTACTTGCCCCTTTACTATTTTCACTTTTTATTAACCATGTGGATACATTTCTGAAATTGATTAATGCAGATGCTCCAACTATAAATGGTAACCCCGTCCCAGTCCTCTTATATGCGGACGACGCGGTCCTCCTCTCTAGGACACATAATGGACTGCAACAACTAATTGATCAATTCCATATTTTTATTAAGAGTAGGAATTTGAAAATTAATAAAGGGAAAACGGTTACCATGGTTTGTGGTAAGAAACCTAGAAAACACAAACCCTTTTTTTTAGAAGGAGAGAAACTAGAACCTGTTAATAGCTTCTGCTATTTAGGCATCACCTTTTCGGGAAATGGGAAATGGATTAATGAACAAAACAGTGTCCTTTTCAAAATGGCCCGGAATACAAACTGTATATTTAGATTTGCCGCTAAACTAGGGGATCGCAGAATTCGTGAAATGCTATCCCTTTTTAATGCAAGATGCATTTCCTCAGCTATATATGGAGCTGGAGTATGGGGGTATGATGTACAGTGTGCCAAATCTATCCAGGTGAGGGAGAATGTGTTTTTAAAAAGATTAATTAGTGTTCCAGTCATGGCTTCAACGGAGCTAATACATAAGGAACTTGATATGTACTATATCAATGATCTAATTGCCCTTCGTCCTCTATCCTTATGGCGCTCAATATGGGCAAAGGAGGAAACCAAGTTTACGCAGGACGTAATAACAGATTGTATCAAACTTGATCGCCGATCAAACATCCCCTGGCTGAAGCATATACATCATTGGTACAAAACATTATATGGACTGGACATTTATAATGAACTAATAATGGACCCTATTTTATCAAAGCGGGAGCTGAAAGTCTCGTTTATGAAATTTACAGAAGAGACTAGGATGGAAAAATATACCAAAAAGAGTACATTCAATCTTTACCAACAACATAATATTAATGTAGGCTTCCAACCTTATTTTGTAATAGTTAGTATTCCCTCCCATCGATTTGTTTTAACCCGCCTCCGCCTAGGAATTGTACATCACCTTGTGGCTTTCCCTGTGCCTAAAAAACCTGGAACTTGTGTATGCCCGTGTGATGGCAAATCAAAACAGAGCACGTGTCACTTTATGTTGACTTGTACTTTTTATACTTTTTTAAGGAAATATTATTTGAAACCCATCTTTTTAAAATACAATACGCATCATCTACAAACAGCAATGACACTAGTGTTTAACCTAGAGTCCCCAGATGTATGCTTTTATGTGGCTACTTATATTTTAAAATGTATCTCTGCAAGAAAATCAATTATTATATGAATTTCTTCAGCTGCTAAATGTATTATGCACTTTAAATTGATGCTGCTGTATTATGTATTTGTATTTTGCACACATATGTTTGTTGGACTAATTGCTGCTACTGTATTAGATTTATCGTAGGATTGGCTTATCACTTGCACTTTGTTTCATTTATCATTGTTTTTAATTAATAGACAGTCTAGGTGCTGCTAATTGCATATGCACTTTAGAATTGCCAATTTGCATATATACTAATATAGTGACAATATTTAGCACTTTAAATTGCATATTTGCACATAATTATAGGTCGCAGGATTGTTAAAATCTTAGCCAAACTTGAATGACCTAATGACTATGCACTATTGATACTGTTAAATGTTTCTACTATGAGCGCTACTGTGTAAGATTGTTTTTGTGATAGCTTAATTTAGTATTGTGTTAAATTTTATGTGTATGTTGCTATATGGTTGTATTTCTTTACAAACCGAATAAAGCACCTTTTTCATTTGACGGCTACGGGCATCTGCTAGTGCGTGCTCTAACCAATCTCAGATAACGATCTTGCAGTGAGTTGCCAGGACATCCACGGTCAGGATTATTCAGCATTGGAGATGTCTTTCACAAGCCCACCGCTTTGCTTGGCCGCATATCACTGGTTTGCCATTACCAGCAGACACAGTAATGCAAATAGTCACCGGGCGATCCCCCGTATAATATGTTCGGACAAAAACAACTAGCCGCCAAGTAATCTCCGTAAGAGGTGGGGCGGTTGTAACTAGGGCGTGGCCTGTGAACCGTATTTCAGCAATCCCCATCAGAGGTGCGGCTTCTGTAACTAAGGGCGTGTCCTGAGAACCGTTCTAAGAAATCTCCATAGTGGTGTGGTGAAGGGTACTATGATAGAGGTGCACCGAAAGGCTTAGTAAAGGGGAGAGATTAAATCAATCACCCAAAATGCAATGGTCACTATCAGGCTGAAGTTCCGAATATGGGCTTAAATTAAGGGGTTACAACGGCAATGGTGGGTTCAAGGTGCATGGTGTCGAGCAAGGCAGGAAGAGGGTCAACAGGGCCACGCAAGAATTCATAGAGGAGAGGGGCCTGGGTTTCATTAGGCATGCGCTGATACAAGAAAGGACTGTGGGTTACTACGAAAGCGATGGGGTTCACCTGGCTGGGATTGGTATGGATGTCTTTCTTCTGACTTACAGGAAGCCCCGGGGGCAGCAGGGTGCCAGTGATCTTGAGGGCACTAGGGAGCAACGGAAAGTAGCTAGGTGGTGGGGGGGCTCTGTCATCGACGGGGGGCCTCCTCCAGAGCTGTGGCGGAGTACAGGGCGATCTGGAAGCAGATGGACAGTAAGGGTACCTCTGCGGCAGAAGGATACAGTCAATACCTCTGCCTGGCACAGTAGGGGTGCCTGAGCCAAGAACCTGGAGCCGAGGGGGTTCCAGGAAACAGCGTCGGCGCCCCGTTAGTCCTTTGGGCGGTCGGGGGGCCTGAACCGACCGGGGGTGTGCCTCATCGCTCCGCCCTGACAGGGGGGGCGGGAGTAGAACGAAATAAAGTATTAACGTATTGCACCGTCAAGAGCATCGACTTACCGTGCAAAATGGCTAATTAGGCATGCGGGTCAGCGAGGGGCTGCCGCATTGGATCGCCTGTAAGATGACCCACCTTATCTGCTACTTGTTATGCAAAATAAACCTGCACCACCGTTTTCCACACTTATGTCTCATGAGTCTCCTTGGTATGAAAGTGGTATGGGGCTCAAGGTGGAGCGAGCGCTGGCAGTGTGGGCACTATCAGGTTCTAAACTGAACTGTGATAAACACAAAGAGAAACATTCCAATATTGTCGCAGAAGCCCTGCAGCTGCCATCGTTTCAATGTAGATCACAAAATCCGCATGTTTTAATTATGCTCACATATTTCAAAACTCGCACATTACCCATTCTTGTAAATCTCCCTTGAAAATAAATACATAAGCTATAATGCGTACATGTTTTAAATTCCAACAGCATTCATTTATTAAAAAGCCCCATTAATCAACGCTGAGACTCAAATAACATCATTAGTCGGCTGTTTTAAAAAGATTTGTGCTGTTTGCCATTATTTCACTGAACTAAACGGCAGCCTGTGCAATTAAACACTTACGCCGCTCCCGGCTGCAAACAGGCAGCGGCACCCACGCTAAACTCTCACGGCTTATACAAAATGTTCATTTTTCAGAGCATCCTTCACATCGGCTGCGCTCATGAAAATAATTTGTTTTAGGCGATTTAATGATATCTGGTGGGAATACTTTGCAGAAGATGTAAATTCCCCCCAGGGGACTTCATCAGTGTTAGCCTGCTCTTTTTTTCTGACATGTTGCTTGTTTCATTCAGCGCAGCCTGTCAGCTTGCTCGGCGGAGTGAAAGAAAGGCGCACTTGACTCCTCTGAAAAGGCAGGCGAAAAGAAAATCCCAGCAGCCAATATCATTATCTAGCTGGGAACACAATCTGGTAACCATAAAACCAGACTAAGATGAGAGTTTTACAAAAATCCGGCAGTGCTTCTGTTTTAATTGCAGGCACTGGCGCGGTGATCCCTGGGACATGCTCTGGGGTTTGTAAAGTCAGCTCTCGAGGCCTGCGTTCCACAACTCGCTTGTTAGCATTCACGCCCCATTTGGAAGCGCCAATTGACAGATGTATAACGGCCTGCGTCTGAAGTTCAAGTCCACTGAATCAGATTTAGGGGCGCCCCGAGGCAGAGGTCGCTCCACATTGTTCGTGCACACAGGAATGCGCATTTCTTCCTGCCATTATAGAGTCAGGCTTGATAAACGATCGTGGCTGGGATGCCATTTGGCAAATAGCTGCCATTGTATGAGGAGTTCAAATGGACTTCGTCCCTTTTCTCTGTCTAGACGCACCAAGTCCCTGGCAATGACCCTTATTCATTCGGTATGTCCTTCCCATACATAACGTTGTGTATTCAGCTGCATGGCCGCGCACTGAAAAGCGCGCTATTTTCCCATTGTGCGCTGCGCGCAGAACAATTCACCAAAGACGTGTTAAGTTTCGAACAATATGGATACTGGGTGACAGCTGGCGAGATTGTAAAAGTTAACAGCCGTGCCAAATGATGCAGCTTGATGGCGCGCTCCAGCTTTTCACCGCAGGCGATTCAAGTACGAAGCAGTGGGGTTGACCTTGCTGCACGTTTTCAAGGGCGCGGAAAGAACAGCACTTTCATTTGACGCACAGTGTTCTGGCGACCGTGTCGTGTTTGAGCTGGAAGAGTACAAAACACCTTGGTCTGGATCAAGCAGGACCTTCACAGTCTTGGATACCATGTTGGTTAAAAGCTCCTGCACTTTGCACAATAAGTGGAACTCTAGCTGCTGAAGAATCATCCGCTTCTTATCGACAGTCCTTAATGTGTTCAAAAAAATAAAATAACCACAGGGATCCAAATATTTATCACGAGTATGCTAGGTGGGGTGGTGGGTGGGGAGCGTAGGGGGTGAGTAACAGGTCAATCAATGGATGCGGGCCTAAGACTTCGGACAATTAGGCGGAGCTATCCTAGAGCGATTACAAAAATACAGATAAATTGTGCATTATACACAAATGTCAGACCCGAAAAGCCAGACATGTTTTATGCATTTCACAATGTTTATAGGCTACTGGCATCTTTTAGTGGATTAGACAGTGTGTAATGGGCTAGTGAGAAAGACCTTTAAATGTCGAATGAGTGATTTGACAACTAAAAATCAGCTTCTACAGATTTTAATGTCGCCTAGCTGGCAGACTCGCCCCATTGGGGGGTTTGTTCCCCACTCGTCTCCTCATTGGCCGTGTGGGTTGGCGCCTTCCTTGCGGCTGTCGCGGGGGGCACAGGAGCTTCTCCCACTTCTGAGCACCCCCACGCGCCAAGAACCAGTTTTTTTCCGGGGCTCAGCTTCGGTTATGGCGCCGGCCTTCTAGCCCCCGTTGGGGGCGGCCTCTGCCATAACCCCCGCACTGTGCCCACTCCAGAGTACATGCTATATTTCCCCACTGTATTCCTTAGAATGAACAAGCCAACAAGCATTTGTTTTTGTTGTGGTCATTTGTTGGCCGCAGTTTTATTAGGAATACATGGATACACTTTGGCATTATTTGCATGCCCTGGACATAAATCATCGTCATAGAACTGCCATATTTGCATCATAAATCATATGCATTTGTCATCCGTAATATCTGTCATAAATCATATGTACATCACCAATTAGCAAATTGGACTGACAGTTCGTTGGTTAGCTCATTTGGATGATTGTATTGTTTCTTGTCCCGTCTGGGTCATCTCTTTGTACGGTTGGATTTGTGCTTTCTTTGCGCGGGGGTAGCTTCTGTCCCCGGAGTTAGGCCACGCCTCCCTACCTTGTTGGACTCTTTTGTGCCCTACCATCCGGCAGGGGCTGGGCTGCGAGCGCCGTCTCCGTTTGCTACCCCCTTTTTGTAGGCCAACTCGCCCAGCCGTGAGGCATCCCAAAGTGAGCGGTCCTACACACCGCCCTTAGGCCAAGGCACCCAGCCGTGAGGCATCTGAAGGTTAGTGGTCCTATTCCGGCACACCTCCCTTCGGTGTGCCTCCGTACCAACCATTATCCCTGTAGCTCTCCGCCACGCCGTCAGGGAGGCTTACGTCTTCCTGCAGCTCCCCCTCGTTCCTCTTGTCTTTTATCTGCAACCTGCTCGAGCCATGGCACCCCACAGGTTGCTCCAGGATCCTGCCTGCCATCCTGCCCACAGGCCAGTGGTTTCAAGATCACTGGCCTTCTCTTATCTGTTGACCGGACCCCTGTCCTGGTCGCTCTTACTCCCCCCAGATCATGGGGGGGGGGCAGGGTATCTTAACCTGGCCTCGCACGACGCCAGTGACGGACGGTCCAGTCTGATGCCTGGGGAATATTCTAAGGTCAGGAGTCTATCACTAACTCATGTCTCTTACGGGTTTATCGTTAGATGAGTAGGCACTTGTGCCTTACATGGAAACTTGAATGCACTAGTGCTCTGTCCCCTGTGTCACCTCCCCGAAATGGTGACAGTGCACCTAAAATGGCACAAGACTTTTCGGATCCAGTTTGATGCCTGGGGAATGTTCTACTGTAAGGAATCCATCACTAACTAATGTCTCTTACCACTCCAACGTTACACCAGTAGGCACTTGTGCATCACTTGGAAACTAGGCTGTACTAGTTTTCCGTTCACTATGACACCTCTCCCAAATGGTGACGGTGGACCTGAAATGGCCGTATATCTATGGGGCTCCCTACCACACACTTGTGGCCCCTAATGTCCCTTTAGGCTAGCCCATTCACCCCAATATCCCCAGGGGGGCCAACTCAGTCAGGTTGGCTGCCCCCCCCAACCCATTGCGGGCATTAGTTGTCGCATGACATGCACTGGTGCACACCTGAGATGTGTGGCCACAGTAGGATGTTTTTATAAGATTATCTTACTAACAGTAGTCCTGTCAAGAGGCATTCCACTCCCCATCAGGTGGTTGACAACCAGGTCGCGCCTACTCATTTTGCCCGACTTATCTTTCGAGACCTGTCAACTCCGGCGCACAGCCAACGTGCATGTTTTTATGCTCAGGAATGCACGTGATTTGGCAAGAAATATATATAGTCCCTAAGGTTTGGTACCAGTCCTCACTCCTGCGCCGGGTTTTACATGTTCATACCAGGGGCTATTCAGTTTAATGAGCGATGGGGGGGGGGGGGGGGGGGGGGAGGTCTGAAATATCATCCCCAACTGCTTATATTGATTTGTCGACCCGTTCTAATGCTAGTTTTTTTTTTTTGATTTAGGGTGCGCCAAGAGGCTACCAGCAGCACCTTGGTGTACCGAAATTACGTTTATTATTATAGTAGCCTTAAGTCAAACTGTGGCTGCTGTAGCAACGTCTGGTGTCTGGTATAGCTACAATTGTGATCGGAATACATAGCCAGATCACATGCCGTGCAGCTGCATGTTACATCATGTAACTTTAGTTTTTTGTGGGGGTTGGCTTAGTGAGTTGAACCCTCCCTGATGAAACTTGTATCGCTTTCTTGGTCATGCAGTTGAACCTGGATATTGATTCAGTTCTCCAGCCCTTCCATGGTCTGTAAATTGACTACAGTGAACTTGGGTGACTGTGGTACGCAGGGCACAAGTTGGGGTGCACGCAGGTGCACCGAGTCCCTTACTAATCTTCGAGGAGGAGCTCCCCTTCCTTGGCCTGAGAGGTATGACATTTAGGGGCTCATTAGGATTGCGGTTTTTCCGCATCCTCGGGGCCTGCGGAAGCCACCGCCGGCCCAGAGGATGCGGAAAAACCGCAGCGGACTGACCAAAGACCCACCGCCACATTAGGATGGCTGGTGGGTCCTGGTTTCCGTCCGCAGCTTTCCCGCCGCGATTGGCTTACAACCGCGGCGGAAAAGCTCTAATCTGGTGACGGTGTCTCTCAGACACCGTCAGGCAGATTAGGATGGGATGTAAAACATGCTTTTCCACGGCGGCTTTTCCGCCGTGGAAAAGCAAGTGTAACTTCACTGCGGGGGCCCGTTGCGGGCCCCCTAGATGAAGGGGGGGTGGGGGGTGCACATGGGGGGTACCTATGGTACCCCCCTGCATTTGTATGCAGAAAGCGGCAGGCACCGCAAGGTGCCTGCCTCTTTTTGCATGCAAATGCAATGACTGCACTTTTAACATTGCCGCAAGTGCAGCTTTAAGCCGCACCCGCCGCAATGTTAAAAATAGAGGATGTGACCGCCAGGGTGGCGGTCACATCCTAATCGCACAGGAGGGGACTCCGCAGCCCATGCGGACGTCCCCTCCTCCTAAGTCCGTCCGCGATCATAATCGGCCTCTTATTGTGAGGCAGTACACATGAGCTGCTACTGTGTTACCGTATTGAAACTACCAGTTGCCATCCCTGGATCTTAGATATAAACACCTTTATGGATTGGACGATTGCGCCGAAAGCACAGTCAGTGCCTAAAGCGGCATGGAGGAGCTGAAATGATATCATACTCAACGCTGTTCTGAACAAGCCCCCCCCCCCCCCCCCCAATCTGTGTTTGGTCCAGGCCTCCCAAATTCTTCGATGTCCCTGTTTCCTGCTGCCCCACTACCTAACCACAGGCGTGGTGGGCTCTGCATTTAGGGTGGGGTCCTAGCACCCCCATACTTCTTTTACCCTTCTGCCTGACATAGCAGCATGTATAACCTTGGCTTTGATGTCTTAGGCGTGTCTCTTGTGTGGCCCTTGGCACTACCCTGGCACTAGGCTTCTATGTCTCAGGCGTGTTTCTTGTGCGGCCCTTGGCACTGGGCTGCAAGCCCCTGCAGTCTGCACTTTAGCTTGGCTCCCTTCCCCACGTGCCTGATAAACTTTGACTTGTTGCTAGACTCATTCACGTTTTGTGACAGAGAGAGGATACCTTTTTGTTCAACAAATAAACATCCGGTGCCGGACTAGTTTTTTGGGAGCAATGAATGGAGTCTGTTTTCCTTAACATTTTCTAATGTTTTCACCAAATTACCCGTCTTTTTACACCAGAATCATTGCTTTCTCTTACTGCATATTTATACCGCCAAACCCGACGGCATTGGGGCGCTTTGCGCGAGCCCCTTGTCTTCATTACACCTTTTGGCATGGGGAGATTTAAGTGGGTTGCCCAGCATCCCATAAGGTGGCCGCAAACCCGGGCTTGACACCCTGGTTACCGCACCCAAAGTCGGCAGTCAAGCCGACGGCTCCTCGATTTACTTACGCACCCGCTTGCATGATCTGCCATGAGGCAATTAGGTGGTTGCATTCGATTCCAGCATCCCTAACTGACATTGAATTGAGGGACCAATTAAATGCATAACAGCCTTACTCAAGCTGTGTGAGGAACAAACCATTTGCCCCTATCCGGCTCAACTTTAAACTCGCCACAATAAAAACGCAGGTGTTTTATTAATGTCTGTAAGGGGCACAGCCCAGCTGAAAACCATACATTTAATAAACCCTATTGCAAATGCAAAGCATCCTTCCTCGAACATTAACTCTTGGCCTATACGGGGATCGAACTTGTGTCTGACATTAATAGCACCGACCTCTAACCAACTGAGCTAAGAGGCCATTTCTAAATTCATATTGCTTCAAGCTTTGTCCGGTACCATCTCGTACCCAGAATGTTGAAAGGCTGAGCCGCACTGCAGGCTTCAGCGGACTAACCCAGGAACAGACAATTTCCTCACGATGGAGCATGTGACAATCACTTGCCTCTTCCCACCTACACTAGCTTGCCTCCACCATCACGCATAGCCACCCTCCCCCCGTGGGGGATGAAAGGTTGAGCTGCAGGGACACCTGTGACACACAAGCAGATGCGCGCAACGTGCCCCCCTGCCCCCCAAAACGCGTAATACTATAATTACACTGGTGGGACCCTAAAGGATGAAAGGCTGGGCTGCGCCATCACCCTGAGCGTTCGACTCGAGCGGAGCCTATGCCCCCACCTGGTAGTATGAAGGAGACTCCTGCCACCAAACCCGCAGACCTAACTCGCTTTATATTGCAGGGTACTGCCCACCCTCCAGAAACTGATCACTCTGGCGGGTGTGCTCCTCCTAGGACATGACTCAGATTCTGCCACTTGCTCCCTGGGGGGGCGGGGACGGGTTACCACCTTTCGCTCGGCCTTTAAATGTCGAATGAGTGATTTGACAACTAAAAATCAGCTTCTACAGATTTTAATGTAACACACCTTTAGAATGTTTCGCAAACTTGTTTCAAAACCACAACCCTTTACGCCAGTTCTCCCTACAATTATTCTGTGAGGTGACCATGAGATTGTGACCTATTTCTAGTTCCATCTTCAGAAAGTCGCTGTTGGCTGAGTGTTGACCAATGGCATGCTTTCAGTCTATCGGTAAACAGGGGGTATGTGCAGTTCCTCAGGATCCAGATAAATGAGGTATCGTAGTGTTCCAGTTTAGGGCGAGAGCTCCAATAGGAGCAAGGGCCCACCAATCCGAAAGGGTGTCATGCTTCATCACTGGGCTAGCTCCTCATCAGGCCGACGCTGCAATGCCCAACTGGCACCCATGAGGGAGCTCTTTGCCGGAGATCTTTTTATAGCCTCATGATGAAGTGGGGATGTGTTGGGTTTTGTAGTGTGTCTTAGGTGGTGATACAGATGTGAGTTAAAATAAGTCTAGTGATGTTCAGTAACAGATTACTTTATTGATTGAGCCCACTAACCTAATGAAAATATGTGGTGCTCATTCAGGGTACAATGGTCCTAATAATCAAGGAAAGTGTTCGTTTTGAGAAAGGAGGTCAACAGCTTTCTCACCTGTAACTTTCCAAACGCGTCAATTGGCGATTATTCAGTTCCTAACAAAAATAAACTACACTGCATCATGAATAGGTTCAATAATAAGTGCACTGTGCTATAGTAATCAGTCATACATCAGGTCAAAAGGGAGGTTTGAGTCTACTCATTGTGATGTGGCAACATGTGAAGGTCTCAGAACATTTAGCTGAGGGTGTTTTATGCACCTGATTTTGTCATGTGTGCCTGTAGAGCGATGGCCTTGATTTCTAATGCATCTTCCATTCCTTCTGTGATTTAAAAAGTGAATACCAATGGGTCGGCAATATTACTTACTGCCTGTTAATTACTCTGCCATGAATCATTGCTATCTTAAATAGTAATTGTATCCCATGTTGAGCAGTTCTCATACAACTGAGTATATCTTTGTAAGAAACGACCAGGCCTCAAGAGATGGAAAAAAAAGTAGTTGCCTTGAAATAGCTTTTCAAGCAATGGCATTCTTGCATGAAAAGAATACAAGTATTCATTCTGGGCAAGCATGCTGTCTTAACAATACGCACCATTACGACACAGGACCCCAATGGCCTGGCCCCACCTATGTGACTGTCCCCGACTCGATGGCCAGGGGAGAGGCTTAAGACTCCTTCCAGGGTCATGGATGGCGTGGCCTAACACGTCACTTCTGCTTGCGCCGGGCGAAGGGTTGGGGGCCTATTTAGGGTGTGACGGCCAGGACCCCTACCTTTTTCATTGTTGCAGCGGTGGAAAGCTGGCACATATACAGCACAGGGGGAATCACATGTTTCACCGGAATGGTGTCCACCTGTCAGACATGGCCACAGATTTGTTCATCAACAGAATCTGGGCCTTCGTACAGGACTTGTTTTTTTGGTGGGGTGGGCAAAGGACCGGTTGGCCTTGGTCTCCGTTGTCGCGGTAAGGTGAACACTTAGATCGCTGTACAACAGCAAGGGAAGTCCTCCAACACACTCCCTAAGGCAGCACTGAGGGGGGAGATGGCAAGCTGACACCAAAGAGAATATTTACACCGGCTTGGGGCAAGGGCGCTCAGTTACACATTCTAGGGCATAGTGATGCTGCCTCTGGTTATACCCTACGAGCTTCATGGATGGCCTGGTGTTTGGCGGGGTGGGTCCCTAGGGTTGTGGACAAGAATCAGATGGTTGGGGACCACCTCTCAAGGATGCAGGTGGGAAATACCTGCGTGGTTCTCCCTGGGATGGGGGATGACTGGTCCCTTAGTCCTGGACAGGCTAGGTTTCCCTCAAAAGCCTAATGGAACTGTCTTCTGTAATTTCCACTAATAACTAATCATGTTTTACCTAAATTGTTTTGTGACTGAAAAGATAATGATTGTAAATAAGTTTTGTGAAATCTTATAGGATACCGATTCCATGTTGTTATGATTTCGAGGATTAAACCATAATGTCATGTTTTGTTGTGCTTTATGTTACAAACATGGACTCTTTTTCTCCCAAAAACACGTTTATCAGTCATTGACATGTGGGGTTTTGTGAGTGGGGACAGGCATGACTTGGGGGGATCCCGGTTCTAGGAGCAAGCATCGTTCTTTGGGGGTGGGGAAGACACGACTTGGGGGATACAGGTTCTAAATCTCAAGAACACATAGAATGTTTGGCTGAGGGAGAATGTCCTTGTTAGAAATTGGATCCCTGGCTGGCCAGGGCTTGCGCCAAAGTCAGTCAAAGACCACCATTCCTAAGTCAGGGCAAGGGAGTTACACGCCAAGATAACCCCTGCTCACCCACTAGGTAACGTGACGCGAGCAGCAAGCCTAATCTTGGAGGCTATGTAGTTTAAGTGTATGCGCGTGTACCCAGCAACAACACCCAAGGCCCACCACAAAGGAAACTCGACACAATGTTATATAAAAATGGCCTTTGTATTATACCAAAACACATTAGATAAAAACACACACTTTACAATGTGCCAACAGGCATGGGCAGAATTTACAGGGGATATGTACAAGACAGGGCCACCTGGACCACTGTCAGGAATATGCACTTTAGACCTGTGTCCCAAAGTCAGAGGCCTAAATGTAGCAGCTGCCCACTAAGTGCTGGGCAGCTGGTGTAACAATGAGGGGGCCAACGTGGGAGCCCCTCCCAGGGGACTCAAAATCAAATAAATGTCCCCAAGAGCCTTGTGGGCTCTAACCAAACAAACTGTGCCCGGGAGCCTCTCTGGGCTGGCAAACAAATATGCCCTGTCTGAGCCTCGCAGGCTCTGAAGAACAAATGCCCCCTGAGCTTCTTTGGAGTCCCTCATGGACTCGAGACAAAATGCGGCAATCAAGAGCCTCCGGGTGGGGGGGAGCGGCCCGCTGCCAGCTGGGGCTGTTTGACCCTCCCCTGTGCCTGCAGATCGTTGGGGTCCCTCGTGGGGGACCCGAAAGACAGAGAAGACCCTAGAGTCCTTGTGGCTCTAAAACAAATATGGCCCGTCGTTGGAGTCCCCCTCCTGGGGACTCAAAGCAACTATGCCCCCCAAGAGCCTCTCAGGGCTCTTCACAATGAAATCCCGCCTTTTGGAGCCTCTGGGCTCTAAGACCAACTTGCCCCGTCGTTGGAGCCTCTCTTAGGCTCGAGAGAACCAATGCCCCCGGCATTGGAATCCCTCGTGGGGGACTCGACATACACCAATGAGCCCTGAGCCTCTTGTGGGCTCGAAATAATGATATTGCCTGGAGCCTCTTGGGCTCTAAACCAAATATGCCCAGGGGCCTCTCAGGGCTCGTAATGACCAATGCCCTCGTCACTGGTGTCCCCCCTCTCTGGGGAACTTTAAAACAATCGCCCCGGCTCCCCTCACCGGTGTCGGGCGGGGGTGGGAAACATGGCCGGTGTCCCTCTTCCGGCAACGCGGGGCTCTACTGCAACACTGGAGCCCCGCCTGCATGTTCAGCTGCTTAGTGGGGCCGCTCTGGTGAGATGCACCGGCGTGGTGCGTGACCTCACTCTACCCCTCCCAGCCGGCTTTTCACTCGCCGGCTTCCTTCGGTGGGGACTCCTCTCTACTGCGCTACTTCTGCTGGTGCCCGCCGGGGTACTTCCTCTCGGCTCCTCCGGTCGCGCTGGTTCTGCTCCTGGGGCAGGGACGTCCTGGGAGGCGGGGTGGGCTCCCGACCTCCCTCGGCACTAAGGACGCCTCCGCTCACCTCCTTGCACCGGAGCGTGGGGTGGGCTCCCGTTGACTTCCAGTTTCGGGCCCAATTACTTCCAGGTCGCCGCGGGCAGCGTGGCGGCCCTCCCCCAGCACTCGCAGGCAGCGCTTCGGCCTAATGAGGGATGGGCACCCTCGAAGCAAAAATCCCGCAGGGTCAATGCCAGGCGGGCACCGGCTTTAAAGATAATTAGAGCGCTCCCAAAGCGCTGTAAGTAGAAATAGGGCGCTTGGGTGCTAGCAGCACGGGAAGTGCTCCCAAGCGCTATAGGGGATAAAGGAAGCGCTCCTAAGAGCTAGAAGCATAAATAAAGTGCTTCCAAGCACTGTGGCTTCAGGAAGACCCCCAAGAAGCGCTCCCAGCGCTAGGGCAACAAAGGTCCTGCAAAAAGTCCTTGTAGAGGTGCAGCAAGAGAGAGGGGGCAAGGCTGGGCCTAGAGCCAGCTCACTGGGCCTCCAGGCAGGGAGGCAGTCCAAGTGGCGGTCCTCCTGGCGCCCAGCAACAGCAACAGCCCCCCTCAGACAGGATCCTGGAAGAGAACATTTTCATGGGGTCACAGCCCCTCTTTTATACACCTTTTCCCTTTGTCTGGCTCCAGGGTGAGGGGAAAAACCAGTCGCAGCTGGATTGTGAGCACTCTTGATGTGCTCAGCCCCTCACTCTATTCACTGGCAGGGCTAGGGTCATCAGTCGCACCACAGGGGGCGGAGCCAGCATTGTATGGGGAAAGCCCAGCCCTATCCAGGACCCAGGTGCACTCCTCCCCAGCCATCAGCATGCTAATCTCCACACTCACCACCGGGCAGACCCATCCAGACTCCTGGAGCCAGGCTCACCAGCCAGCTCCAGCCAATCACGTGCCAGCACACTCACTGCACACGCACACCCATGTCTAGAAGTGGCACTTCCACACTAGACACATACACCTTGCACATATCATTGCGCAGCATTCAATCACACGAGTCCGCACATACCAAATTCGAGCCTGCACACCTCATGCATCAGGAACTACCAGGGACACAGACATGCTCCATGCATTCCTATGGGAGGGCAGGCCAACCTTACTCCTTGCACTCAGAATGCGCACGCACTTTCCACCGGGACTCAGTGAAAGTGTGCAGAAACCAAAAATCTCTACCACCAATTCACATTTAAAAATCAAAAAGTTTAGGGGTAAACCTGCCAGAAGGGCCAAGTCCAACACAACCCCCTTCCAGCCAAAACGCAGGGTAGACCAATCACCACCATGATGGACTTCCCTGCTTGGGGCGATAGAACACGGACGCGGGCCCGCAACTGCAGGGACACCCTCCTGTTCTACGCCAAGGTCAACCCCTGGGGTTCCTTCTAAATCTACTGTAGGGACTAACTGGGCTACCCCACTGGTACTCCCCAGCTGTCCTTGGCCACGACCAGTCCCTAGGCCACCCAGATGCCACCAGTCCTTGCCTATTCGCAGAGTGGGGGGTAGGAACCCCTGGCATATAGTAGCCATTTGCCAATCTTCCTGTCTGCAAGACAGGACTAGACTGCCACTGGGTCTCCAGCCTAGGGTCTACAACCTCAGGTGGACCAGGAGTCTCAGGGAAGGCTCTCCTCCCCCTACCTCTTCTCCTAGGGTTCCTACGCCTCCTGCGATGTGTACCCTTAGAACACCATTCACCCAACCTAGGGTTTAACCCCTCAGGTTGCACCGGGGTCAGAGGTGGGCTTTCCCATCCTCTGCACCCCCTTCCAGAGGTCTGCACCCTCCCAACTGGAGGGGTTCCCCTGGAAGGTGAACCGGTCAGGACCCTGCTTTTAGACGTCCTACCCTTCAGGTAAGGCGGATCCTGAACCTGGCCTTCCAACCTCGGGTCTAGAACCTTTGGTGAAATAATTGCCTGGCACTCCAGGACTTCTGGGGATTTACACACCATCCCCCTGAGGCTAACAAATGACACATATGTTGTGTGACTGTCTGTCTGGCGCAGATCTCCTGTCCCCTGTCCACCTGACAGTGCACGAAGATCCCCCAGACCAGAAGTGGTGTCACCATGGTCACTGCATGGGATCCTAGCCCAACTGGGTAGTCCCTGACCTACTGGTTCTTCCACTGGGGAACTCATCCCCCAATCACTCCTCACGCTGGACTCCTGTACCCTCCCTACCGGAGCGGTACTGCCAGACTCTAGAACCACAGGAGCCCTGTTTACAGGTGCTCCAGGTCCTCTACTCACTAGGAGATCTTCCTCAAGTGGAGTAACAGGACAGCCTAGGTCCCCAACCCGGTGTTCCCTACAGAAACCATCCAAGTGCTCAGGCAGGGCTTTGTGCGTCTGGGGACCCTCGGTCACCCACTCACTCCTGCTCCACTGAGCCAGGCAGTGAGCCCCTACACCCTCCTCGCTATCCTGGGACCTAGCTGGGCTACACTGAGCCTCCTCCACCACGCTGGGCTGGAGGATACCTGAACCACTACTTTTGGAATCACTCCCTAATGACTCTTGAGAACCTCTGGCACTTTCCAATCTGTCTGCTTCCCTGGCAAGCTCCCAAGGATCAAAGGTCTCCAACCTCAACAGGTGTTGCCGCAACTCCGGCCAACAACGACTGAGCACCTGTTCCTTGAGAATAAGATCAAACAGTTTGTCAAAATCAGGTCCCGTGGGAACCTCTAACCACTCAATCAGTGCACACTGACAGTCCCCTGCAAACTCCTCTCAAGACTGGTGCAACAGTTTCCGACTGTCCCTGAACTTCAACCTATACTCCTCTTCTAGGGAAACAGGTACCAGACTGTGGGAACTGGGGGTGGGACTTCTTGCACTGGGCTCTATATAGCTGCCACCACTGGACTCAACCCGCCCTGGGGAGTCCAGAAAACTACAACTGCGCGCGGGGGATAGTCTACCCTCCAGAGCTAACTTCTCTCCGGTGAAGGCCCTCTCAGCCTCCTCTATCCTCTCCTGCGCTAAGACCTTCTCGGTCTCTAACCTTTATTGCTCAAGGGCCAACGTCCTAAGACTCAACTCATGAGCCCATAATGCTATTTTCTCCTTTAAGGCTAACCTCCTATTCACCTCCGGGGACAGGGGAAGGGATGAGGCGCTGCCTCCTACGCTGGACCCAGCAAGGGACTCCCTATCACTGGGGTCTTCTCTATCTGCTGGTGCCCATTCACTGTCATCTTCTCCCTCCTCACTGCGCTCAAGAGCCCATTGATCCTTTTGCCATCTGACCATCTAAGGTCGTAATAGTTTGACTCACCCCTCCCTAGGTCTCTCTCTTCACAGAACCTTACCAGCTCCCCCTTACTGTAGGTATCCAGATCATTGAAACCAAAAGCAGACTCCATTTTGGCGGACGTCTAGAGACAAGATTACACAGGGAACCTAGGGGTCTGAGCTTAACACAGGAGTACACAATTCACAAAGGTATTCAGTGAGCTCCCTATCCCAGAGAACTCACCTTCACTTGCCTAGTGCCACACACCATTCATCCACACACAGTCCCCCCTCGGACTGGTAAGGCAGTTTCTACCACCCCTGATTCCTCAACCTGACCACACGTGACACAGGTACCAAACTCTGGGAGCGGGGCGGGGAACAAATGTACTGGACACAATTACACAGTGATACCTTTAGGGGAAGAAAATATGGAACTTCAAAAAACAATAATCCCCAAAATGTGGTCATCTGAAATGCAGAGTTTTGTAGTGCGGCCAGCTGCCACTGCGGTACAACGCAAACACAAATCCGGATCCTTTCCGCTGCCCCCAATGTTAGAAATGGTATCCCTGGCTGGCCAGGGCTTGCGCCAAAGTCAGTCAGAGACCACCATTCCTAAGTCAGGGCAAGGGAGTTACACGCCAAGATAACCCCTGCTCACCCTCTAGGTAATGTGACGCGAGCAGCAAGGCTAATCTTGGAGGCTATGTCGGTTAAGTGTTTGCGTGCGCACCCAGCAACAACACCCAAGGCCCACCACAAAGGAAACTCCACACAAGGTTATATAAAAATAGCCTTTGTATTATACCAAAACACATTAGATAAAAACACACACTTTACAATGTGCCAACAGGCATGGGCAGAATTTACAGGGGATATGTACAAGACAGGGCCACTTGGACCACTGTCAGGAATATGCTAAGCATGGGCGAAATTTGCGAATTCGCGTTCCGCGAATTTGCGGATTTCCCCGCAAAATCGCAAAAAAATCAGCGAATTTGTGAATTTGCTTGCGAAATCGCTTATTTGTTTGCGATTTGCCCTGGAGTACTTTCTACTGGCTAATCCAGTAAGTGCTCCCTCATTGGGTAAATGTATAGTGCCTTTACTACACTGCAGCTGCGTAAAGGGCCCGAAGATGTGACTCCAGTGACCATGTGTGCCTGTAACACAGGCACAGGCACACATGGTCACTAGAGACACATCTTCTGGCCCTTTCCGCAGCTACAGTGTAGTAAAAGCACTATGGGGCAGGTTTGCAAGCCGCTTGCGCCTCTTTTGCGCCGCAGTTGCGTCACTTTTGTGACGCAGCGGCAGCACGAAAGATGCGCCATGGTGCTGGGTATTAACAACGTGACGCATCTGAGAGCTGCGTCATGTTGTAAAGCCCTGCGCCATCAGGAGGCGTTCCGGCGCAGGGGAGGACGTTCCTGTGCAGGAACGCCTCCTAAAAGTGACTGAGTGAAATCTACAAGATTTCACTCAGTCACTTTTAGTCCAATGCTGCGTCAAAACCCTGCGGCCAGTGCTTGAAGCAGGCGCAAGGCTTGACGCCGCATTGGGGAGATAGGGCCCCCCAGAGCATTGCTGGAGCTGCGTCGCAAGCGCGACGCAGCTCCAGCAATGCGCTGCTTTTACGGCACAGATGTGTGACGCATCCGTGCCATTTTTTGCCACATGGTGCGCCGCATTGTAAATGCGGCGCACCATGGGTGGCGGAGCTGCGGCGCACAATAACTGGTGCATCCCTGGGGATGCGCCAGTGATTGTAAATCTGCCCCTATACATTTAGCCAACGAGGGAGCACTTACTGATTAGACAGTAGATAGTACTCCAGTTGAATAGAGGTATTGCACAAAAAGGTGGCATCTTCGTGGACAAACAGGCAGGGCGGGATTCATTCTGCCCCCTGTTAAACTCGTTTTTTTTGCCCTTCTGCCCATTGTTAGACTTGTTTTTCCCTTGTTTTTCTGCCCTTCTGCCCTCTCTGTTAGTCTCGTTTTTTCCTTGTTTTTCTGCTCTTCTGCCCCCTATTAGACTCGTTTTTTGTGCCCTTCTGCCCTCTGTTAGACTAATTTTTCCCTTGTTTTTCTTCCCTTCTGCCCCCTGTTAGACTCTTTTTTTGTGCCCTTCTGCCCTCTGTTAGACTCGTTTTTGTGCCTTCTGCCCCCTGTTAGACTCGTTTTTTGTGCCCTTCTGCCCTCTGTTAGACTTGTTTTTCCCTTGTTTTTCTGCCCTTCTGTCCTCTGTTAGACTGGTTTGTTGCCCTTCTGCCCTTTGTTAGACTCGTTTATCCCTTGTTTTTTTGCCCTTCTGACCTTTGTTACACTGCTTTTTGTGCTTTTCTGCCCTTTTCTGCCCTCTGCATCACCACATCATCACTCAGCGCTACTCCAGCATCACTCAGCACCACCACATTATCACTCAGCACCACCACATTATCACTCAGCACCACCACAGCACCACTCAGCACCACCACAGCATCACTCAGCACTACCACAGCATCACTCAGCACCAGCACAGCACCACTCAGCACCACCACAGCATCACTCTGCACCACCACAGCATCACTCAGCACCACCACAGCATCACTCAGCACCACCGCAGCACCACTCAGCACCACCACAGCACCACTCAGCACCACCACAGCATCACTCAGCGCCACCACAGCATCACTCAGCGCCACCACAGCATCACTCAGCACCACCACATTATCACTCAGCACCACCACAGCACCACTCAGCACCACCACAGCACCACTCAGCACCACCACAGCATCACTCAGCACCACCACAGCCCCAATCAGCACCACCACAGCACCACTCAGCACCACCACAGCATCACTCAGCACCTCCACAGCATGACTCAGCACCACCACATTATCACTCAGCAGCACCACTCAGCACCACCACAGCATCACTCAGCACCACCACAGCATCACTCAGCACCACAACAGCACCACTCAGCATCACCCCAGCATCACTCAGCACCATCCCAGTATCACTCAGCACCACCACAGCAACACTCAGCATCACCACAGCACCACTCAGCACCACTCAGCGCCACCCCAGCATTAATCTGCGCAACCATTCAACAACAACTGGTTCAAATATGTTCTCTCAATGTTTCAAGCTTTATTACAAATGTCACAAAAAGATGTTAATATTTCACTTCTGTTCTTGGATTTTCATCACAATAAAATACACTGAACATAATCTTCACAAAAGTTATTTACAAAAGTTTAAGCTATTGCCTTTATCAATTTAAATCACTTTTATTTAAGTATTAATTATTTAAAATAATTAAAAGCCATTGTAATTTGTAATATCAATACATCTAAGTCACGTAAATACAAAACATGTTGCATAACAAATGCTATAGGTGTCACATTTGCGAAAGTTATAACTATTGGCATTGTAAATGACAAAGCTATTAATCTAGCTATTTTCAAAACCAGCACATAAATAAAAAAAATTGTCATTTACAAGACCAATAGCTCAAACGTTCTTAATGCGAGACCTATTGCATTGCAAATGCTTGTTTTTATATCTGTCAGTGCTTCCTGTTGAGGTTTAATTTTCGTGACAGGCGCCTCATTGCCTACTTGTAACTATTCTCTGACCCTGCTTCAAGGGTCAGAGCAGGGTCAGAGAATAGTTGCAAGTAGGCAACGAGGTGCCAGGAAGCACTTACAGGCTTACAGCAGCAGGTGCCCAAGTTGAAGTTAATTTCTTTGTAACCCTTTTGTAAAAGGTTACAAAAAATTAGCTTAAAATTTTGCACCTGCTGCTGTAACCCTGTAAGTGCTTGGCTGAAAATTCGTCCCCACTGATTCGCAGATTTTACAGCGATTTCGCGAGATTTGCGGATTGCGAAATCACGGAAAATCCGCAAATTCCGCGAGCGGAACGAATTTTCAGCCCATGCTTAGAATATGCACTTTTAGACTTTGTACTTGGTAGAATTAGCACTTGTAGGAATATAGAACATAGAATGTAAAATCACCGTAGCACACATTAGCACACAACAAGTAACTACTGGTAACAGGTAAGTACCACTTACGCAACCCTAACCACCTTAGGAAAAATTCACGCAGGGAACCAGGACCTCACTAGCAACACCTGTACTAGGAGAAAAACAACCACCTAAGTATAACAATACCTGTAGGGGTATAAGCACATTACACATGATGCATCACAACACATTCAGAGGTGTAGGGAAGGAACACAATTGCGCAAAACTCACATGAGCCACCACCTGTGGCAGTCCCTAGGCCAACTGGCCTCTTTAGGACTTGGACGCCCTGTGTCCCAAAGTCAGGGGCCTAAACGTAGCAGCTGCCCACTAAGTGCTGGCCAGCTGGTGCAACAATGAGGGGACCAACATGGGAGCCCCTCCCAGGGGCTCTAACCAAACAAACGGTGCCCGGGAGCCTCTCTGGGCTGGCAAACAAATATGCCCGGTCTGAGCCTCGCAGGCTCTGAAGAACAAATGCCCCCTGAGCTTCTTTGGAGTCCCTCGTGGACTCGAGACAAAATGCGGCAATCAAGAGCCTCCGGGTGGGGAGCGGCCCGCTGCCAGCTGGGGCTGCTCGACCCTGCCCTGTGCCTGCAGATCATTGGGGTCCCTTGTGGGGGACTCGGAAGACAGAGGAGACCCTAGAGCCCTCGTGGCTCTAAAACAAATATGGCCCGTCATTGGAGTCCCCCTCCTGGGGACTCGAAGCAACTATGCCCCCCAAAAGCCTCTCAGGGCTCTTCCCAATGAAATCCTACCTTTTGGATGCCCCGTCATTGGAGCCTCTCTTAGGCTCAAGAGAACCAATGCCCCGGCGTTGGAATCCCTCGTGGGGGGACTCGACATACACCAATGAGCCCTGAGCCTCTTGTAGGCTTGAAATAATGATATCGCCTGGAGCCTCTCAGGCTCTAAACCAAATATGCCCAGGGGCCTCTAAGGGCTCGTAATGACCAATGCCCTTGTCACTGGTGTCCCCCCTCTCTGGGGAACCTGAAAAGAATCGCCCCGGCTCCATTCACCGGTGTCGGGCGGGGGCGGGAAACACGGCTGGTGTCCCTCCTCCGGCAGCTTCAACACTGGAGCCCCGTCTGCATGTTCAGCTGCTTATTAGGGCCGCTCTGGGGAGATGCACCGGTGGGGTGCGTGGCCTCACTCTACCCCCCCAGCCGGCTTTTCACTCACCGGCTTCCTTCGGTGGGGGCTCCTCTACACTGCGCTGCTACTGCTGGTGCCGGCCGCGGTACTCCCTCTCGGCTCCTCTGTTCGCGCTGGTTTTGATCCTGAGGCAGGGATGTCCTGGGAGGCGGGGTGGGCTCCCGTCTCCCTCGGCACTAAGGACGCCTCTGCTCACCTCCTTGCACCGGAACGCGGGGTGGGCTCCTGTTGACTTCCGGTTTCCGGCCCAATTACTTCTGGGTCGCCGCAGGCACCGAGGCGGCCCTCCCCCAGCACTCGCAGGCAGCGCTTCGGCCTAATGAGTAGTGGGCACCCTCAAGGCAACAATCCCGCAGGGGCAATGCCAGGTGGGCACCGGCTTTAAATATAAATAGAACGCTCCCAAAGCGCTGTAAGTGGAAAAAGGGCGCTTGGGCGCTAGCAGCACGGGAAGCGCTCACAAGCGCTATAGGGGATAAAGAAAGCGCTCCTAAGCGCTAGAAGTATAAATAAAGTGCTTCCAAGCGCTGTGGCGTCAGGAAGACCCCCCAAGAAGCGCTCCCAGCGCTAGGGCAACGAAGGTCCTGCAAAAAGTCCTTGTAGAGGTGTAGCAAGAGGGGGGGCAAGGCTGGGCCTGGAGCCAGCTCACTGGGCCTCCAGGCAGGGAGGTAGTCCAAGTGGCGGTCCTCCTGGCGCCCAGCAATAGCAACAGCCCCCCTCAGACAGGATCCTGGAAGAGAACATTTTCATGGGGTCACAGCCCCTCTTTTATACACCTTTTCCCTTTGTCTGGCTCCAGGGTGAGGGGAAAAAACAGTCGCAGCTGGTTTGTGAGCACTCTTGATGTGCTCAGCCCCTCACTCTATTCACTGGCAGGGCTAGGGTCATCAGTCGCACCACAGGGGGCGGAGCCAGCATTGTGTGGGGAAATCCCAGCCCTATTCAGGACCCAGGTGTACTCCTCCCCAGCCTTCAGCATGCTAATCTCCACACTCACCACCGGGCAGACCCATCCAGACTCCTGGAGCCAGGCTCACCAGCCAGCTCCAGCCAATCACGTGCCAGCACACTCACTGCACACGCACAGCCATGTCTAGAAGTGGCACTTCCACACTAGACACATACACACCGCACATATCATTGCGCAGCATTCAATCACACGAGTCCGCACATACCAAACTCGAGCCTGCACACCTCACGCATCAGGAACTACCAGGGACACAGACATTCTCCATGCATTCCTATCGGAGGGCAGGCCAACCTTACTCCACGCACTCAGAGTGCGCTCGCACTTTCCACTGGGACACGGTGAAAGTGCACAGAAACCAAAAATCACTACCACCAATTGACATTTAAAAAGCAAAAAGTTTAGGGGTGAACCTGCCAGAAGGGCCAAGTCCAACAGTCCTGCAAAATGGTCACTCAAACAAAACAGAAATCATGTCTCTTAATAAAATTTTAATAACAGAAATCATGCTTTAATTCTTTCCTGTATTCCTGGGCACATAATGAGCCAAATCCACTAAAATATCAACGTTATTAAATCCTGCAGGGACAATGTACATTATACTAACATTTGTAAAAACTTTCTTTAAATTTACCTTGAGAAGATTTTACATATTCTCTATAATGGTTATTCCTAAATGTCTATACTAATTATAGCAATTAGTCTGACCTGAGGGGAAACTTCCATTACAACGCAGGCATTACATCATAATGCCTGTACTACCCAACTTTTACTATGCAGGTGATATTACAATGCATTGTAAGGTGAGTAATGGAGATAAGTGAGGTAAGTTTTTATTTTGTATTATTTTTTATATTTTTGTATTAATATATATCAAAAAAATTAATTAAAAGGGCGGGACATCCATTTACAGGGATGGAATGCTTGGGAAACTGAGTGTGTTATAATACTCAGGTATTAAATGTAATTTGTGTGAATTAATTAATATTTAGTTTACAAGTTTATAGTTTAAAAAAAAGTATATATTAAAAGTAATTAATAAAAAGGGATTGGTTTTGGGTAAGGTAGTGTATTAGTACACAGGCTTTATTTTTAAAACTTGAGTATTATTACAAATTTAGATTAACTTATTGTTTTTAAATAAATAAAATACAGCAAAAATATATAATATTAATAAAAACTAAATTAAATGTTCTTTGCACTTATTCCCTGAGACTGGATGTTTGGGAAAAGGGAGTTTTGGGTAGGGGAATGTATTGATACTCAGGAATTCATTTTAATGCTTGAGAATTAATTGATATTTAGTTTTAGTGATAGAACATTATAAAAATATTTTTAATACATTTATAAAAAAGGTTTCCCCACCTATCCCCACCACCTAATAATGCAAAAAAGGCTTTTGCTCCTTTCCTCTTGGATGGGTTGCATGGAAAACATGGGTTTTGGGTGGGGGGTGTATTAATACTTGGGTATTAACTGTAATGCTTGATAATTAATTGATATTTAGTTTTATTGATAGATAGTTAAAAAAATTATAATTAGGAACAAAGGTTTTGGCACCTATACTCTGGGACGTGATGCATGGGAAACAGGGGTTTTGGGTGGAGAGTGTATTAATACGCAGGTATTAATTTTATTACTTGAGAATTAATTTATATTAATTTTTACTGCTAGATAATTTCTAAAATAATTGTTATCTAAAATTAATAAAAAAAGGCTTTGGCACCTATCCTTTGGGATGGGATGCATGTAAAATAGGACTTTTGGGTGGGGACTGTATTAATACTCAGGTATTATTTGTAATACTTGAGCATTAATTATTTATTCATTTTTAATTACTTTTAATATACAATTATTACATTCATTTTTAATATTTAAATAAATGAAAGTGAAATGCAGACAAACACAGGGTGTTTCTGGGTAGGGGGAGATTTGATATCAAGTTTTAATTATAAGCTATTATAAAAAAATTTAAAATATTTTTATTAAACATTAAAAAGTATATTATTTTGTTTAGAAATAAAAAAGCATACATGTACAACATGAATTTGCTTAAATATACATTGATAAAGTAAAATAACATACATTTAAGTAACAAATAATGTAATAGTTAACAAAACAATCAATTGACACATTAATAGTATTGTAGGCAATTTTACTAAATGAAAAATATATATAATGCAGTTATAAAAAATAACCCAGAATTTTTAAAAAAAACTTTAATAGTTGTATTTTTTTTTAAATAGACATAATTTTAAACTGTATTGCAACATATATTTTTTATTTTATTTGTAGGTTTTACCACTGTTTCCCACTGAAGTGAATGAGAGAAATTGTCCTTTATTCCTTTTTATGGAAAAAGATGACGTTGCCGCTTGTACGTGAGTTTAGTCATTGCTACGATCATTGCGGTCTGGATCAGAAGTGAGGAAGAGATGCGTCCAGGTAAGGCAAATTTAAGTTATTAAAAATGAATTATGGGTGGCATAGGTTATTGCAAGGAGAGAGGAGGGAGATTGTAAGAACTAGGGTAGTTGCATTTTTATGTATTTGAAACTTTTTGATGGAGACTATGGGGCATATTATCAAGGGGGTTTTTCTCCGCTTTTTTGGTTTTAAAAGCCAAGAAAGCGGAGATAAAATTATCTCCCTATTACCAAGCTGTCGCTAACACCAGTTAGCGACAGCTAGTAGGAGATAGCGACCATCTTGGGCCCCACTTTGCATGTCAGTGATATTTATCACTAATGAGATGCAAAGTGGGCGTGCCAAGATGTTAGAGACTGAAAACAGTCGCTAACATCGCTATCTCCTATTACCAACTTTTGGAGATATTCGCGCTAAGCGGGAATATCTCCAAAAGCTAACACCTGCCCTGAGCAGTTCTTAGCCATGTTATCCAATGGGAGGTGGATAACATGGCTAAGAGCATTTGCTCGATAATGCATGAATATCGCTGACTTTTCAGCGATATTCATGCATTTCGGCCGTTTTTTATCGCATTTGCGATAAACCTTGTTAATAGCAAGGTTTATCTTCGATAAAAATCGCCGATGTGCGGCGATAATTTTTGTCTCTAAACAAGTTAGAGACAAAAATTATCGCTAGTTGTTGGTAATATGCCCCTATATTTATATTATCACTGAGCCCCAACTAAGAGCCTTGGAGAAATCAATGCAGAAGGACAAGGAATCCACACCAACTCTTGGAAAAGCCCTGAAAAAGAAGAAAAAAAGCCAGAATCCTGTCAGATATAACTAAATATGAAATTTGCCAAACTACAGTCAGCAACACCAGCACAACCTGCAGATACTGTCAATCTTGCCCTCCAATAAAAAGATGCTCTTGAGGCAAACGATCATCCAAACAGGGTTATAGTATCAAGGGAGAGGTTACAAAATGACCAAATACAAACAGAACTGTCCCAAATTACTTTCACACAATATATAACACTGCACATTTGACAAATACGGTTGAAAACACCAAAAGTTATAGGATTTCTGGAAACAACACAGCAAATTTTAGACTACAGGCCAATTGCTCAATCACACCAAAATCCTTCCTTACTGCCTAATACCTTGCTGAATCTGAATGACAGTAGATGCAAGTAACTGAAATGTAAAACATTTGAACTAATGCAAACTGGGGAGGGTAAGCAAAACAGAAAATAATGAGTTCTCTGCAAAACATGTTCCTAGTTTTTTCAACCACCAACACAACCTGCTCAACACAACCTTCCTCTGGCTTTCCTCAAATCGCCTGGCTTACCTCAGTGCGAGCAGAGTGTCCATTATGTTAGTGTTTCTTTGTTTACCTTAGTTTTATGTCATGGACTGTGTTCTCCAGAAGTTGACCATGTGAATTGTGTCATATGTATTGTTTGATAGCTAATGTATTTGTTTTGGTCTGTTTTAGGTACATTCACCAGGGCATCTTCATTTGGACATTTCAGAGTTGTGACATTAGCAGGCATATGATTCTGCTTGGATGTACGAAGTGGAAATGGATTGTTACTGGGAATGTCTGTCCCAAACTTTGGGTGTACAAAACCTGTACTAAGACAACTTACACAGCTATAGGATGGAAGTTAGGAGGAATCCATAGTACTTGTTACCTGTCATTTTGTGGTCCTAATGCAATATGTGTGCCATCATATGGGCCCAAATCATGCTGGTCTCCCTTCACATTGGCTAAATCCTCCTTGTGTATAAACTGTATGCAGCTGCTGATGTGTCTCCTCATTGTTGGTCAAAGTGCTTGTGGCACATCACTGATATTTGTATGTGACATTCTACCAGATGCAGCAACACTGGATTGGAATGACCCTCTGATCAAACACTGTGGTACTGCCATGTATCTGTTTATTGGTTTAAATGATGTGGGATTCCTTTTGTGAGGTAAGCGATATGGCGCGAGCTGAAGATATAGACAAATGTTATTTTTTCCTATTCTATTGAAAATTGACCAATGTATTCCCTCCTTCCTTGTTGCTATGGTCTGCACCTGAAAATGTGTTCACTGATGCAGAATATTTGAGTCATGTATGATTTGCAATGTTTAGGACATCATGATAGTCTATGATTGGAGCAATGGAATAAAGATTTTATAAGACAAGACACTTGTATGTATGTGCCCATGTGACATGGTTGTGATCTTGAGCTAAACATTGTGTACATGCAACATGCCCATGCTTACACAAGTAGCTTGTTTTGCCAATGTAAAGTTCACATGGGAGTTCATACATACATTGCCAGATGTGAGATTTACTACAGCAGACAATGAGTTTGTGACTTGCATATTTCCTAAAGTAGTAAAGGTAAAGAGATATATTGTGCAAAAACAAACATAAAAAAGCAAAGTAGTCGAGTCAAGTCAATAAAAACTTTATTTGGCCAAGTTCTGGCCATAAAGGTACATTTTACATAAAAACACATACATTTTAGATTAAAATACACAAGATTTAAATAATTTAATGATAATAGACATGTTCTAACAACCCAGGTCATAATTATTAGCCTCCCCATATTGTTTCTTTTACAAATTGCCCCTTATAAGAAACGTGCAACCCCATAACAAACAATTGGGGAGGAAAGCATTTGTAAGTAAATCAATGCTGGCCTAACTTGTGTAAATTGGTAATCTCTTAAAAGTGGTAGGATATATTTAACTCGCAGCTCGGTAAAAAAAACACAAAGAAACATAAAGTGCAATAGGTCTTGTTCAGAAAAGTTGTCACATGCACATGGTTGCAAGGAACCTAACTTAGAAAAACCTTTAGGCACAGTTAGGAGCCAATTATTACAATTACACCTACATCTAGATAAAATAAAACTATGATGCAGATTATTAACAAAAGACCAGAACGGTTGAGATAAAATATCAGGACTTAAAATCATAAAATGTCTACAGGTAGGTTTCATAAGTTCATTACCTTCTCTATCCAACTGTCTCCTCTGTAAAAGCTGAGTTTTAAAAAATGTTCACAGTTTCTACATGCAGATTTCTGGGTTGATTAAAAAGCTCTGGTTGCCCAAGAGCTGAAACTGTCGTGAAATATAATTTAACCAAGGAATGTCTACAGCTTTATCCAAACTCATGCAGTCAGCTAAAATAATCTTAATTAAATTTGGCTTTTCTCTTGACCACATTTTTACCCACCATATCAGGGGTGCTGCAGTGATATTATCTGATATGTAACCCTGCCTTAGTTTCTCATGTGTAATAAAAGCTGGAATGTTGGAGGGGGCAGCTAGGCGTTTCCGTAAATGTTTATTTTCTACCCCTTGAAGCTCGCTACAATCCTTGTATCCCCAAACCACATTACCATACACTGTCATAGTGACATATTTCTCATTGTAGATTTTCAACAGTGATTGAATGGGTTTACTCCCAAGTCTTCTAGTGAAATCCAATGATGTCTCAGCTGCTCTTGCCAAAGTATTTTTCTTTAGAGCACGCTTTGCTACCCAAGTGCCCCTATCATCAAATAATACACCCAAATATGGGTAGATGGGCACACTAGTTAGCACTCCTCCTTTACAAGGAAGGCATATGCCCTTATTGTTTGTCTCGACCGAAGATGTAGCTATGTAGCTATGGTCAAATAACTGTATAACCTTTGTAACAATGCAACCTGCAACTATGGTCTGATACTCATGTAAAGCGCTCTGATAACCCTGGGTCTAGCCAGCGCTATTTAAAACCTTTCAAATAAAATAGGGATTTATTCACCCCTTTTGGGTAACCAATTAAAATTATGTGGGATTTATTAAAATTGACCGCAAGGTCAAGAGCTACCATAAAATCAATAAAAGCATTAACTAGAGATTTCAACGCATTTGGGGTCCTGACAATTAAAACTATGTTACTAAGCTAAAAAGATCTCCGGCACAATTTTCTTCCATCTTATTTTTTTATCCTGGGCCATAGACCGAAAATCCCCATTTGCCAAGATTTTTAACTCCGCTCCCTGAAAGACCAAAAAAACTTTAGTTTCCTCTGTGATGGGATTATGGTTGCTAAAAGCAGTTTGAACCACCCTGACCTCCCACATATGTTGATGTAAGGGGGCTGAAATTACAACATACTCGAACGTGCCTGCCTGATTGTGCGCTACTTTTCATGCAAATTTTAATGTTGTGCAACCCTTGTGCCTGAAAGCTGCATTTGGTCACTGTTGGGATCGTGTTTATTCACTTACGCTCCAAGTTTCCTCTTACTCGATCTGCTTGCGTGTTGTTATTTCCGCCGCCATTTGCTGTGTTGTTGTTGTTGCCCTAAGACCGCCCCCTCCACCACGCAACCGCCTCCCATCGGATCCTCCCTCCCACTTTGCATTTAGGCTCTCCCCTGCTCGCCATAGCGCTGTGACCGCCTCGACCTGGTTGAGAACGGTCGCTCCCTCCTGCCCTCGCTGACCCAGAGCTGCCTGGTATCGTTATCACTGCGCTGCTGAGCCTTCTAACGCTGCTCTCCTCACTTCCACATTCACCTGACATAGCGCTGCTGCCCTCGCTTAGCGCTCGAACGTGCCTGCCTGATTGTGCGCTACTTTTCATGCAAATTTTAATGTTGTGCAACCCTTGTGCCAAGTTTCCTCTTACTCGATCTGCTTGCATGTTGTTATTTCCGCCGCCATTTGCTGTGTTGTTGTTGTTGCCCTGAGACCGCCCCCTCCACCACGCAACTGCCTCCCATCGGATCCTCCCTCGCCCCTCCCCTTCCCACTATCCATATATGGCAGATGCATTCCCGCACAGCGGTCACGCGCAGCGATCGCGCCCAACCCGCGCCAAAGGTGCGCCAAAGGTAAGCCCGTCTACGCCCGTCCGCGCCTGGACCGCGCCCAGCGCCAGAGCCCCTGGTCCTCGCAATGTCCACCCCTCCCGCATTACTTACGATGCCACCACCCTCCTAGCCCTTAACCCCAGCCGTTCCCCCAACTGCGTCCAAGCCGCTCCTGGACACACCCATGGATCCTTCTCCTGCAACTCCTGCAAGTTCGACGGCACCAAGAACAACTCTTCATCTACGAACACACACCAGATATCCGACCCCAACCACCTACAATGCATCCTGCTCAACACCCGCTCGGTCCACAGGCACGCCATTGACCTCTGGAATCTACTAGACACCATCTCTCCGGACGTCGCCTTCCTAACAGAAACATGGAAGAACGCCACATCAGCCCCAGACATCACCATTGCCATCCCGGAAGCCTATAAGATCATCCGAAAGGACCGTACCGGCCACACAGGAGGAGGCATCGCTATCGTCCATAAGAAATCCATCCGCATCTCAACCAGCTCTGACGTCAATCTCGCCAACTCTGAACACCTTCACTTCCAGATCCACACCGACCCCAAAACCACACTCAGAGGCACCCTCCTTTACAGGCCACCAGGACCCCGCGCACAATTTAATGAAGACATCACGGACTTCATCACTCCACACGCGCTCCCCTCCGAGGATTACATCCTTCTGGGAGACCTCAACTTTCACCTTGAAAAGAACAACGACCGCAACACCACCTCCCTTCTGGACAACCTCGCCAACCTCGGACTTAAACAACTTGTCACTTCCCCCACCCACATCGCAGGTCACACACTCGACCCTATCTTCACGTCCAGCAAACATGTCTCCTTCAGCCACACCACAGCTCTCCTTTGGACTGACCACAGCTGCGTTCACTTTACCTACAACAAACCCACACCCAACAACCACCCCCAACCCACTCTGCAAAGAAACTGGAACAAAATCACCATCGACCAGATCTCCTCATCGCTTCTTCAAAACCCCCCAGCCCACTCCTCAAACCCAGACCAAGCAGCCACCAGCCTCACCCAATGGTTATCCAACAGCGCCGACATCCTAGCACCACTGAAAAAATGACAAATCAAACCAGGCAGCAAGAAGGCCTCCTGGTTCAACGATGATCTTAAGAAATCCAAGAAACTCTGTCGCTCCCTGGAGAAGGCCTGGAAAAAAGACCCAACCACCAGCACCAAGGACGCCTTCAAAAACGCCACCCGCATACACCACCGACTGATCCGGAATGCCAAGAAAGCCGCCTTCAAGGACCGACTAGATAACAACGCCCACAACAGCAAGGAACTATTCAACATCGTCAAGGAATTCACCAACCCCTCAGCCAACTCCAACGACATCACCCCCTCTCAAGCCCTCTGCGACTCCCTAGCCTCATTCTTCCACAACAAAATTGCTGACATCCACAACAGCTTCGACAACCGACCCGAAGACCAACCCACCCAACCCCCTGCAGGACCCCCACCCCCCCTGAACATCCTCAATGACTGGAAGCCAATCTCCACTGAGGACACCATCCGTCTGATGAACTCTATCCACTCAGGATCCCCCACAGACCCATGCCCTCACCACATCTTTAACAAAGCAGACTCCATTATAGCACCGCACCTCCGAGACGTCATCAACTGCTCCCTCAACTCTGCAACCTTCCCGGAAAGCTGGAAACATGCCGAAATCAGCGCCCTCCTGAAGAAACCCACAGCTGACCCCACCGAACTCAAAAACTACCGCCCTATCTCACTCCTTCCATTCCCGGCCAAAGTCATCGAGAAAGCGGTCAACAACCAGCTCGCCGCATTCCTCGAAACCAACAAATCCCTTGACTCCTCACAATCCGGCTTCCGAGCCAAGCACAGCACTGAAACCGCCCTCATCGCAGCAACAGACGACATTCGAACTCTACTGGACAATGGAGACACAGTCGCCCTCATCCTCCTCGACCTCTCCGCAGCCTTCGACACGGTCTGTCATAACACCCTTTTACAACGCATCAGAAACGCCGGAATCCAAGGAAAAGCACTGGAATGGATCACCTCGTTCCTCACCGGAAGATCCCAGAGAGTCCGCCTTCCACCATTCAAGTCAGAGGCCACTGAAGTCATCTGCGGCGTACCACAAGGATCCTCACTCAGCCCCACCCTCTTCAACGTATACATGAGCCCCCTCGCGGTCATCGCACGCCAACATAACCTCAACATCATCTCCTACGCTGATGACACTCAACTGATCCTCTCACTCACCAAAGACCCTAACACCGCCAAAACCAACCTGCATGAAGGAATGAAAGAAGTAGCCGAATGGATGAAGCACAGCCGTCTGAAACTGAACTCAGACAAAACAGAAGTCCTCATCCTAGGCACCTCCCCCTCCGCCTGGGATGACTCTTGGTCGCCAGAGGCCCTTGGAAAAGCACCCATCCCGACGGACCACGCACGGAACCTGGGCGTCATCCTGGATTCCTCACTCTCGATGAACAGGCAAGTCAACGCCGTTTCTTCATCTTGCTTCAACATTCTTCGCATGCTCAAAAGAACATTTCGCTGTATCCCCACCGAAACTAGAAAAACAGTCACCCACGCTCTGGTCACGAGCCGTTTGGACTACGGAAACACCCTCTACGCCGGTACCACCGCAAAACTCCAGAAAAAACTCCAACGCATCCGGAACGCTTCAGCCAGGCTCATACTTGACATCCCGCGTAAAGATCACATCTCTGGACACCTGAAAAACCTCCACTGGCTCCCCGTCAATAAGAGGATTACTTTCCGGCTCCTAACCCACGCACACAAAGCGCTCTACGAAATCGGACCCGAATGCCTCAACACAAGACTGTCCTTCTACACCCCCCCCCCGCCAGCTACGATCCGCCAACCTAGCCCTTGCCACTGTACCTCGCATCAACAAAACCACCATGGGAGGTAGATCCTTCTCTTACCTGGCAGCTAAAACTTGGAACTCACTTCCCACTCACCTTCGCCTTACTCAGAACCACCTAGCATTCAGAAAGCAACTTAAAACTTGGATATTTGACAAGTAATTCCCCACCCTTCTCCAAGCGCCTTGAGACCCTCTGGGTATGTAGCGCGCTATATAAATTTATTGACTTGACTTGACTTGACTTGACTAAAAGATGAGGAGTATTGCTAGGAAGACTTTTGATGATACACGATAGTTGGAGCGAAGTAGTCAGTTATGGTGACTGAAACAATAGTTTTAGATGCAAAATTGTCTGAACTCCAAAGTCCAAAATACATCTCCCATCAGAAAGACAAAAGTGTACAGAAAAAGTGCACAGAGTGAAAGTGTTACACACACAGGAGGAAAATAAGGTCTAGGGTTCTTGCTGGCGAAGGTGGGTGTCTTGCCATCCACACCTCATGGATGTTTGCATGACCGTCCCTGCTTGAGAACACGGGGGATCCACTGCTGCAGTGACAGTGGTGTCTGCAGGTATGTCTTCCTCTGGCAGGGCCTCCCTTCCTGTGGCTGCTGCAGATGTACATTGCCCAGATGTAATTGGACCACATAAGAGGTAGATGGTGGTAGAAACGCCTTGCACAGAATTGCATTGATGTACTGCAGCACCCCAATGTAACCCATTTTGGTGTTGTGGGAGGCCTGATCCTTGTGTATGTACCTTTGTAGCCATTTCATCTCCCAAATTTCCATCAATACCTTGCCCATCTTGTCTTGGGACTCATGATGGACTCCCAAGACTTGGTTGATGGTGGCCTGGGTGTGAGTGGCCCCAGTGGCCTCACTCAGCGGGCACACAGTACCCTTTCTATGATACCCCTACAAACTTGTGCCCTTAGCCCGGGGTGTCCTCTCCCACTCGGTCCTGGTTCCTCTGTGACTGGGCTAGTAATTCACATCTCAGACACCAGGACTGGTGGGGCACAAAATGGTAGTAACTGTGCTAGGTATACAGGTTTGCGAGTCTGGGGTTGACTGAGGTGTTGCAGCTGGGGTAGGAGTTGTTAGTATGGGCACAGTGAGACACACTGTTGCTGTCTTCCCAGACTGACCAGACAGGCCAGGACTGTAATCCACATCCACATGTCCAGGAGTGTTGTCATCACTGAGGGCTTCAGCCGGGGGTGAAGTTGGAGTATTTTTGGTGGCCAAGCTCTCCCCAGGTGCTGTGCCAGGTCGACCGGTTGAAAATTGTTATTGGTGAAAGTGTGTAATCTGCATCCAAATGTTTTGTGCAACAGTAAGTAGAGAACTAGGAAGAACTAAACAGGTAGAGATTATTATTGTGATATATTTCCTGTGGTATTGAACCTGTTAACAAGACATTTGAAGACATTCAATAAATGTACTAGAACTGAGTATCTCTTTACATGTGCTGACATGTTGCATTCTGATTAAGAAATGAACACGACATCTCATTAACATTTTTAAGCAAACACAGTGGAGAAGTAACATGTGTATTTAACCATTCCAAGGCCTAGTTGTGTACAATACTGGAAAATACACAACTTGGATGTATATTTGGCATTAGTCATCATGTAAGCAGTGCAGAGTCAATGGGTCATTTGCCATTGCTAACCAGCTGACTTACCTTAATGCCTTACAGATATTTGAGGTACACACTTTGTATGGTGTCACGCATGCCATCGATAGGTTCAGTTGAGGAGACCAGGATAACATCAAGCTAAGTAGGCTGACATGTGTCTCAGTAGATCAAATTCTTTAAATTGCCCAGTCCATGAGAAATGAACACCAGTTCTAACATGACAGACCAGTAAGAATGGGCAACATTGCTATTGCATCTTGCTTTCTGTTACAGAAACCAACATGGCCTCATAGTAGTTGTAGTTATTTCAATCTCTACTTCCCAATACTTGACAAACGGTTAGCACCAAGTGAACATCAGTTGTAACATGGCAGACAAGTGAGAAGGGGTAAAATATCTATTGCATCTTGTTTACTGCTACAGAAATGGCCTCATGTTAGTTGTAGTCATTTCAATCTCTACTTCCAAAACTTGACAAATGGTAGTTTTACATACCTTTTGCCAAAATAAAGTTGGGCTAGCCCAGACATTTACATATTGACACATATTATGGGTGCAGGGATGTCAGTTTAATAGTAATACACTTACCAGCCCTTTTCCAACCATGTGGCATGTAATAGAGACTGATACATATGATTGTATATGCAACAATACACATTGAAACTAAAAATCAAACATCGTTGATACTTTGAGTGTTGCATATTAGGAAAGTAGATAGACAACACAATAGCAAATGATGAGATGAGAGCATACCGGACATTGAAGTGTTATGACAGTTAGTGAAATGTAACTTGCCTGACTCCACTCCGTCATCTATTCCTGTCAAGCCATCAGAATGCAGAATGGCCAAGACCTTCTCCTCGCCGGGAAACAGTTGCAATGGGGTGCCAGGAGGACCACCGCCAGTCTTCTGGGTCTCTGGGTGGTGCTTGGAGACTAAGAAATCCACCTTCCTCGGAGGTCATTCCACCTCTTCATAATTTCCTCCTTTGTGTGCAGGGTGATACCTACAGCATTCACTCTATCGAATATCCTGTCCCACATTTCTCTTTTCCTACTAGGAGGAGTACGTTCGACTTGGACTTCAAACTATTGTGGCTCTACTCTTATGATTTCATCCACCATAACTGACAACTCAGCTTCTGAAAAACGAGGATTTTTTATGTAACACAACTCTAAATTAAAGTGAGTGACAATGACTTAAAAAATATACCAAGGGATATTAGTAAACAAAATGCAACAAAAGTGTGTGGAGAATGTTAAATGGGAGGTGGAAAAAAAGGCTACCTTATCTCACCAAAAAGGTGTGACCTCTGTCTTGCTGTGCTGGAGTGAAGAGGCAAAGGATCATGGTCCGGGATGGGGTATGTTTTATAGTGTAATTTGCATGTCTGTCCACTTGGCCAATGGATATCAGCAGCGTTATTTTTCAATCAATTCAATGGGCACTGTTCTGGAGCTTTGCTGAGAGGATACCGTGATGGCCTACCGCCGTCGGGGAACTGCCACCAGGAGAATGCCAGTACAGCAGTGTTTTTGTAAGCGACTTGGCGGTAAGCCGCTGCCCTAACAGCGACAGATTTGCCAACATTGCAGTCTACTGTGGCGCAGGAGGGACACACTCCAGCAACCCACCCGGCACTTCAAGCTGCCTGCATCTTAATACGTTAGGTAGAAGACCATCAGCTCAGCAGTGGTAGTGAGCCTGCCAAAGTCGTAATCGAGCCTTAAGTCTGAACATAGAAATCTTAAATGAGCGAAGCAGCCAAAACTATCCAGGTGATAAAAGGACTTTCTTGGGAGTGAATTTTAACTTTTCCCACTTGGAGCTCCTGCAATCCAAACCACTTGCCTCAGTGGAACCTTATCAAACAGCTATCCATCTTTAAGAGGACTTCTTTGGATACAACCTTTAACCCTGTCACAAAAGGAAACAGAAGACATGTCTTGTTCCAGTTAAGTATTCCCATGCACTCTCACATCATGTTTTTATACAAATCATGTGAGCAAGAATTATCATCATAATTACAAACAATTCAGCACATAGAAATAAACAAAGTATAAATGCACTCATCTTCATCACCCATTCCGGACCTGTTAGTGTAATTCCCTAAAAATACTATATAAGCTTTTTCACAACTTGACATGAATGCTTAGCATAACATTTTGTCAGTCATGTAATGACTCCCACATACAAGTGTGCCAGCTGGCTTCAAATCTGGAACCAGATTTTCAGCATCTTTATCAGCACACTGTCAGTTTGCTTGTCCTACCCCAATTGTTAGGGTCATATGTACCCTTTTCATGCATTAAAGCGTATGTCTTCCGGATCTTGCATTCATTGCACAAGAGAGAAAGCAATGTCTGTGTTTAAAGGAAGCATATGGAAGCGATTGTATTGTATGCTTTTATGTATGCACCAAATTGGCTCACGGTCAACCTGCAAGCAGAGATTTATCTACCTTACAGGACTGAATAGGAACATTTTGCACTGGCTTTCGTAACTCGAGTAGCAAAAAAGTGCTACTGTAATATACGATAGTTTAGCAAATAATAATCATCACATTTCAACTGAGAACCAAAAAACAGACTTCAGATAAACAGACATGCAATATCTTGAAGTATAATGTTGAACAGTGGTTGGGGATGTTCTGGAGGCTGGAACCAGGAACATTCCTTCATGTACAATTGCGGGGCACCATATTTTAAAGATTGTTCCTTCATGAGCGTAGGCACGTATACTCATGAGGTTCTTGAGGAAGGTAGGGTTAAAAGGTTGGAGAATGGAAGATGGGGAGGTGGAAAGGAAATCGCAAGGGATGACATTTGGGAGTGAAAATGAAAAAACGTTTTTCTCTGAGTGCAGAATTTATGGAAAGACAATCATTAAACACGAAAGTCACATATCACCAAGCAATCAGAATCCTAACGAATCTGGGCTGGGTTTAAACAAGCTTACTATTCCTCAACCTCAGCCACTCATAGTGGTGTCATTCACCTTCTAGCTCGGAACCTTTCTGGCTCAGAATTAAAACCGCAAACAATGAGAGTGGGCACTGGATGGGTATGGTGAACTAATATAAAATAGCTTGTTTTATCATTGTTTCATACTATGATCCTGTGATTCTTTGTGTTTTATCAAGTACCTTAGTGACAGTTCCAGAGACCATCATCGTAGGAGGAGACTTCAATTTACTTCAATCTATTTAACTCTAGGTATCTCAAATCTTTGTTTAACTCACGGAATACCTGGATTCGCTAAAGCAATTAACAATACCAAAATGGAATCCCTGAGTTCCAGAATATCTAAGAGACCACAAACTAAGCAACACACTAATTTTTCAAAATGCCATGAATCTACCCCCAGAAAGGACCACATCACAACATCTCCATCATTAACTCAAGCTGAAATTGTTTTTTTATGACAAACAGTTTTTCAGATTTCACAGTCTGAAGCATCAGTATAAAAGTATTATATAATGAGAGGGTTCCTTGCGATTGATTTATGGACAAAGGTTTGCTATTTGATTCACGATTTCTTAGGAAATATTAAATAAATGGATCATTCTGTTCTTCCAGGATAACAAGGGCTATCCCCGCCCCCCTCCACAATTAGTATGCGATGTTTTCCAGTGATGTAACAAAACTTGAGGCCCCCCTGCAAAATGCAGTGAGGGGGGGGCTTCCCCAACCCACTACTTACAACTTTTGCTGAGGGAGCACCCTGGAGCCCAAGTTATGCCATTGATGCTTTCAAGGTAAACAAAAACCTTAAGAGGACAAACACTTCTATACCAAATCCAAATAAGTAAAACCAGAAATCATCAACAACTAAAATGTTTATATTCAGAAGCTCCCTAGATCTAGATCCAATGTTCAATTTTGGGAAGAGTCTAAAGATATTATCAGACTGTATTTATTGGAAAATCAAGTGCTAAATTACAAATCAGTCAGTCAGCTAGCAGTTTTATCGGGAAAGGGAATAAGTAGGCAAAATAATTTTTTGGTGAACTAGAACTTCTAATATTCCAAACTCAATTAAATCTATCTAAGATCCCAAACAGCCTGCAGAACTTCAACATTTAAAGAGATATGTTGAATTTTATATGAACATTTTGAGAATATTCGCCAAACCCAAAACACTTTTTCAAGAGAAACATTAAGCAAGATCCTGAAAATTAGATCTCCATAGTGTAATCCAGGATGAGTCAAATACAATAAATTTGAGAACGGTCTATAGCCAAGTGGAAAAAGCCGAAAATGCAAAACAATGTATAAACAAGACATTAGTAGAAATTATGATAATAAAGACGCCCAATAGTACAAAGACTAACAACCCAGAGTTATAAATCAATTATTCAATTTATTAATTATAAATTGTGTATATCCTATATATCTTATTTGTAGACACTGTCTTTTCTTATTTTCTGTTTTTATAAAGATAATGTGCAATTCATATACAAAAATTCTTAAAATCACATAGTAAATAATCAATAAGCATAAGACAAGGCAGATGATGGAGGCAATGCGGTAGGGTAATTACTACGCGCGTTTCGGATAGGCACCCTTCCTCAGGTGACCGTCTATTGCACTACAATGATAAAAACAATTTGGGTGAGAGTCATGCAAACATATTATGTACAATGGGCGGAAATGGAACAGCATTCTATATACAATATACAATAAAAGTACTGCATCTTAAATCATAGTAGTATATGTTTAATCAAGTAATCAAACCTAAGTCATATTGCATTCAATTCATTGCTAATCAGTGAAAAAACAATAATCAAATCTGGATTGGAAAATATCACGTTTGAAAAGATTTAGTGGCCGGCATTACTACAAAGATCCATGTCTAAATAGAATACATTCATTCACATTTCAGTGGATGTGCTAATGTCGTGAATGGATCAGTGTTGGGAAACTAGGTTTTAATTTTATACATAGGAACATCATCCATGTATTGAAAAACACTTTAGCAGTAAGACTGTTCACTTGCTAACTCCAATCATATTGCAATAAACAAGAAAGCCCAGGTGGGTGGGATAGAATTATACTTACAGAAAAGAGTCCAGGCGATATGAGAAAAAAGGAATGAACGTCATCAATCATGAAAACACTCACTGTCTTGGTTAAGCTGATAAGATAGAAAGATAGGGACAGCTATTGGTAAATGATCTCATGATAGAAGTGTAAAAGATAAGAGCATAAACTCAAGATGTTATTGAGTTGCGGGTGATAATAATGACATGTATGCAAAATGCATACTGGCAATTAATATAAAAAGGGGATACATAGCGTACTGAGTGCAATAAAGCAAGGATGTTTGATAGTACTGAAAAAGTATACGAATATGCACAGGGTACTAACGTGAATATGGTTCCCAACTAAAAAACTATAAAAAACGTACCTAATAATGGGTGAACATGGGTATACTAGGCAAAACCCCAACGTCGGGTACTGGTGATGATGAAACCTAATGGATGGTAAGAGCCAGACTGATTATAATGTCGAGGATTTCACGATGTGCAAGCACTAAGTCAGGAAAATATATATACTTCAGAGGAAACTTGTGTACAGAGGATATATAGCCACATGCAACGTCGGGTACTGGAGATGATGAAACCTAATGGATGGTAAGAGCCAGACTGATTATAATGTCGAGGATTTCATGATGTGCAAGCACTAAGTCAAGAAAATATATATACCTCAGAGGAAACTTGTTATAGAGAAGATATACAGCCAGATACAATTTTGAAGGGCACGAAACTAGTTGCATAAAATGATAATTATGATGATGATACCTTGGACAACAGAAGGGTCCTCTGGTCTAAAAAAGAAGAACGATACTACCATGACCAACACCGAAATTGTAAAGCGAAGGTGTGAAGCATGAGGGTAGGAAAGTTAATGATGTTACTTAAATGTAATAACTTGTGTGCGGCCGAGAGCCGGAGGTAGGATGATAACTCATGATGAGTTGTTTCTGAAAAAAGGGCAAACAAGGAGGAATGCTGTTATCTCGTTTGTGGGTGTATGAGAGGGTTCTTTATACACGCTAAGTTCTGACATAAATAGTCGTGATAACCTTGAAAACATCATAGATAATGAACTATATCTCAGACAGAAGTGATGTAAAACAAACATTACTTCAGCTGATATAGGTAGCAAATAGTTTATATTGTATCAAAAAAAAAAGAAAAAACTTAAATGAAAGCAAATTTAGACCATAACAGTGGATTCTGCCTCATGTATGTCCTGGGAATTTACATAAACAGGAAATGTTATGGGTTCTAATAGGCTCAGGGCATTAACTGATTATAAGTTATTTCGTGCCAAGTGCCCCAGAAAAAAGCTTGATTATAAACGGTTTAAATCACGATAACTGATTATAAATACATCAATGGCTGTAGTACAAGCAGAGCCTAAACTAGTAGCGATAGCTTCAGCCTAATAATTACAAAAAAAGCTAGCATGAGCTAAAAGGTGGAAGGCTGTAGGCATCAACTTACCCTAGATATAAAAACCGGTCTGAAAATACGGCTCTCGGTGGAAACAGGACACCACAACGATATCGGTGTCTGATGGGTACCTGGTTTAGAACAACTGCGAAATGCTGGTCACCATCTTTATATAGAATTATTTCACATTGATGTTACAGAAACTGATGAGGGGCTACTAGTTCCTGCACGTAAACAGCCAGACATAGAAGCAGGACTAGCGCTAATCATGGATATCTAAAAGGACGGAAATATGTGGTTGCTCGAGACCGATCTAGGACTACACATTGTGTCCCAACCGTCAAAGAGAAGACGAAAGAGGACTGATACAGAGCCTCGAAGACTGCATATAAGAAATACCTATGTAGTGTAGAATAGTACTGACCGAAACTGGTAAAGGACTGCAGGTACCTGCACGCTAACAAATGAACATAAAGACGGGACTAGTGCTAATCGCGTGTGTGGAGGAGGATGTGGCAATTACTAAATAGAAAATGAATATTTGACACCATATTGTTAAACGAAAATAGAAAAAACAGAGAAAGAGGACCAATACGAGAACCTCAAAAAACTACATGTGAAAATAACCAATGTAGTATGGGATAATAGTAGCCTTAAAATTAAATAAAGGTTATACCCGACGTATAATTCAATCTAATCCAAGTAGAGCGATTTGTATCGTAAATGAGAGGTCGCGCCAAAAGACAAGGAACGCGTGAGATGTCTGAAAACAGGCTCATATAAATGAAAGCACAAGCTTCACATATCAACATAATTTTTATTTAGATGTTAGACAGTAAGGAGCTGTCCATATTCAGATAACCTCGATGAAATAAGATATTGCAATCCAATTGAGGTTTTGCCATTGGACAACCATAATGCAAGGAATAGTCTTGTATACTTATGATCATTAAGAATAGATGATCATGCATAGAAAGTGACAGGCGATGTTCCTATGTTTACAAACTGGTGAGAAATGGAATAAAAAAGTGAATTAAAATATTTTCTACAAACATAGTTTCTTGATGTAAACAAAAAGGGCATAACAAGATTTCTTCACAACTGGTATAACAAATGTAAACAAATTATTATTCATGAAATAGACACATATCGCAGATGTATATTCACAATACTCAGTATAACATCCTGAATACAATTTCTAAGACATGAAATCATTAAATGATCGCTTGGTCCCATGGGATTTCTGAGTTTCAACAGGACATAACAAGATTTCTTCACAACTGGTATAACAAATGTAAACGAATCATTATTCATGAAATAGACACATATCACAGATGTATATTCACAATACTCAGTATAACATCCTGAATACAATTTCTAAGACATGAAATCATTAAATGATCGCTTGGTCCCATGGGATTTCTGGGTTTAATCCACTATTGACAGTATTGATTATAAAGATGTAGTGGACCTCACGCTTTATTCTCACCTTAGCACAGCACAGCACAGCCCTGCTGTGGGTATGATCTATTCTAATATAAACCAGCGTATATCATCTGGAGAATGATTGTTTTCCAAAAAATGAGATACTATCTGCGCAGTCAGTTTTTGTGTGCGATTAGCAGATCTATGTTCTGTTAATCGAACATTCATCGATCGAGAAGTTTCTCCAACGTAGGCTTTAAGGCACAGGCATAACAGTAACTACACTAAGTTTTTTGATTTACAATTAGTGATGCTTTTACTTTCTACAGTTATACCATTATGGCATATGGATTTTCTTTCGATACATTGAGGGCATGACTTACAAACACCACATTTGAAATTTCCAAGAACAGGAAGAGAGTCAGCTATGCTGTGTTGTGTCATTTGATTAGGCAGGGGCATACGTGACCTAACCACCAAGTCCTTAATATTCTTATATTTGCGATAGGCAAACATAAGTTTCTGTATGGCATCTGTTTGTGACTTGTGTATGTTCAACAAGTACCAATGTGAGCATATTATTTGCCGGATTTGTTCATTAAGAACAGAATGTCTAGAAACAAAAAACAAGTTGTTATCTGTGGAATTGGTATGGCTTGATAGGAGATGTTGACGATCGAAGAATCGTGCCCGCTTGTATGCGTCACGGATTACACGATGAGGGTATCCGCGATTTTTAAATTTGATTTTCATTTAGTTGGCACGACGATCATAATCCGCGAGTTTGGTACAGTTACGACGAAGTCATAAAAATTGACCAAACGGGATAGCATTTTTTTGCTTCAGAGGATGGAAGCTGGTGTGGTGTAGGATGGTGTTTTGAGCTGTGGGTTTGATATATAGGTCAACATAGAGGGAACTGTTTTCATGTTTTACCATAATATCAAGAAATTCAATTTCAACGTTACTGTGATGAGAAGTGAAATGAAGATTAGCACCACATAGGTTGAGCCATTGGATAAATTCAGACAACGTGTCCTGGTCATCGTCCCATATGAAGATAATATCATCGATGTAACGTGACCATTTAAGGACAGTCTCAAAGAAAGGGGCCTCTTCTTTAAAAATGAATTGGTGCTCAAAGTGTGCAACATAGATATTTGCTATTGTTGGGGCACAAGATGTGCCCATGCTGACGCCTTTTGTTTGTTTATACAGCGTACCGTGAAACTCGAAGAAGTTTTCTTTCAAAATGATAGTTAGGCAGTCAATAATAAATTTACTGTTGCAGTCTACTTGGTATGTTTCGATAAACCATGCCACCGCTTTGAAGGCTCCTTCTCATGGTATATTTGAGTAGAGGCTTTCTACATCTAGAGTCACCTGCCATTGTCTTTCTTGATTGTAGGGGGTCATTCAAAGGTATTAATCACTTGGCAGGTGTCTTTTATGTAACCTGGTGTGTCTTGAATGTATGGACGAAGAATAGCATCCAGGTATTTGGATATAGGCTCAGTTACTGAGCCCATTGTACTGACAATGGGTCTAAGAGGAGGATTTACAGAATCTTTATGCATTTTAGGAGTTTCGTAGATACAAGCTAGTTTGGGAGTTTCTACGTTGAGGTAGTCATATTCTATTTGGCAAATGATGTCGTTATTAAATGCCTGAGTGGTAAGGCATAGTATTTTGGATTGAAAGATGTTAGTGGTGTTTTTAGTGATCCTAGAGTAAAGTCTAGTATCGTCAAGCATAGTCTCAATTTTCATAATGTAATTTTGCGTAAACATGAGAGCTATGCCTCCGCACTTGTCACAGCTTTTAATTGTAATTTCTGTGGAGTTTTTGAGGTTGGTAAGTGCCTGATGTTCTTCAAGAGAAATATTGAATGGAGTTCCTGGGATGTAATTGGTAGCTAAGAGGAATTTATTATAAACTACCTTTTCAAAGATACCAACTTCAGGTGCTACTTGATCCAACGTCGGTGTAACGTTGGATTCAGGTGCTAATCCTGATTTTTTAACCCCTTGGTGGTCAGAAGTATTTGCAGCAAAGAAGAACTTGAGTCGGACTTTGCGTAAGAATGCCATGAGATCTGAAAACAATTCAAACTTGTTTAGGCCAGAGTGAGGAACAAAAGATAGACCTTTAGATAATAAGGACAGGGTGGGTAGATTGAAACTAGTTTTGCTCAAACTAAAGATTGGGATGGTGTCTATTGCCTCTAGTAACGAGCATTCCTGGTCCCTAGGAACTGGTTGGGATCCATAATTGGAGGTCCCTGGTATTGATGGGGGTATGGAGCCTGTGGTTGGTATTGAATTGGTTGCTAAAATTGCTGCTGTTGTTGATTGTATCTCTGATATCTCGGTCTCCAATTGCCCCTGTAGGGGTTGCGCCGGCCTAAAAAAGGCTGTCTACCTTGATTATATCTTGGTATATATCCTTGTCCTCTTTGATCTGATGAGAAAGAACCCCCATCACTGTCTGAATCTGATGAATTTGAAAACGTAGTGACTTTTCTAGTGTAGGGTCTATTGGATTGATTTGAAGTTATATCAAAAGTAGTGTCATCAGATTGGGTGTAAAATCCATCAGCTTAGTATGGATAAATTCTTTCCTTGCTGAAGTATCTGATGCCTTTCTGTAGTTTTTCGGTCTTACGTTTAGTCAGATAATCATTATACGAACTAAGTTCTGTATCAATATCATCAAGGGCTTTTTTTGCATCCGCTAATGCTGGAGATGACTTAATTTTACCTTCTAGCTCCTCTACCTCTTTTAATAGTTGTAAATTGAGATCTTTTGCTGTTTCGACAATGAGCATCATAAGATCTCTTGAACAGCGATTTGCTATTTGTGACCATTTATCTAGGAATGCTTTTATATGGGCGAAAAGCCCAGGTATGTTTTTAATTTGTAGGCCTTGTGGAATTATTCCGGCTCTAGGATATTTTAACATGAATTCTCCATGTAATTCAATTTGTTTAGTCTTCTTTCTGAGGGCTAAAAGTTTCGTAAGTTCAGCATTATTTCCTACATCATTGGGTGTTCTATTATCAAAGGATGCAGATGTGCCTACAATGGACATAAAATCTGCATCACTGACCTCAAACGTTTGAAAAGAGGCCATAGTTATCACTGCTAAAGGATCTAGGAGGGTTGGATAATTATTTCAACAAATGCAAATTATTGGTAATATTTATGGCAATACTTACTTAAATTGTCTAGATTATAAGATCACTATAAAGCACAAATTTGTGTAAAGATGGATAAATCCTAATAAATCCTTATAAATCAATGCCTATCAAGATTGAACATTAAGCCAGCCATAACATACCATGAAACATGTAACATAAAACATACAGGATGAGGTGTGCAGTACATACGTGAGCTTTATTATCATAATTTCTACTAATGTCTGGTTTATATATTGTTTTGCATTTTCGGCTTTTTCCACTTGGCTATAGACCATTCTCAAATGTACTATATTTCCCTATGTATAGCAAGTGTATTACTAGTATATAGGGGTCCCCTTCTTCCTAAACTGAGTCATATACAATATCCATTCCATTCAATATAGAAGACTTTATAGCAATGAAGCTTTTTAGGCTTTGTGTGGCCTTGGCTTGGCTTGACCCTTTACCCCCAACATTTCAGAAACGGAAAGGATGCTTTCTACATGTTTACAATCTAGAAAACGCACTCTATGGCTCTTGCATGACCGATGTTATTTGGGAACTGGAAGACCAGGAGAACAGGCAGCGTCTAAACAACCTCTGTCTGCTTAGAATTCCTAAAGGAGTAGAAAGAGAAGATCCCTGCCGATACATAGTGAAGTTTCTGAAAGGTGCCTTCCCCAATCAATCAGATTGGAACTGGGGGAACAAGAGATAGAGAGGGCTCACCGTTTCCCCTTCACCCTGAAGAAACAACACGCTAATGGTGGAGAGAAACCCAGAGATTCTTTGGTGTTTTGGGCAATTTGTTACTCAGGCAATTGGTCTATGAACATGCTCGGCCGAACACACTGAAAGTGTTTGAGGGGGTGTCTTTCTATGCTAAGCCTTTTTTTGGTCATGCTACGGTTGATCGCAGGTGGCGATTATTCACCCCTTTCAGCAGTTGGGTGGACAAGTTTTTCTTATGAACCCTGCTAAGCTTAAAGTTAATATAAATGATTCTTCCCACAGCTATATATCGGAAATTATGGCCCAAGAATACCTCAATGAAATCAAGACTAGGAAGGGGCATAGCTAAAGAATGTTCTGATATAATGTGGGACTGTCTCAGACTCTTCCAATCCCTTTCCTCTCATAGGAAGTTTCTAAACAGTGGTTCTTAAGAGGGCATAGAGGAGGTAGGAGAGCGGGCCCCGTCTTTAGAAGGGACCAATGTGGGATGGGTTTCTGGGTTTTCTTTCTTCTTTTTTGCTGTTTCTTTTTCTGGGCTAAAATGGTCAAAATCTCTGTTAGATTATGCGGCAGGGTCGGGTGGCGTGGACCTACTATAGATGTCCATCATTCAGATTTTTCCTGATTGCTCTGTTTTTTGGGAGGGGTGGGGGCGAGGGGGTCCTTGAGGCAAGGGAGGGATAAGGGGGATAGGGTGGGTTGTGCTTTGTTGGGGCCTTCACATTTCTGTCTAGGTGCTATTGGGAGAACGTGCTACTGTCTTGACGATGCAGAAAGTGCAAGAATTTGCAGCTGTTGTGTTTATAGACTTATGGTCTCCTGTTGCTGGGTGGGTTCCTTCTTTGGTATTCTCTTACTTTATTTATTTTATTTGTGCTTCCCCATTGATGGAATTGGTATGGAGCAAGTATGTCGAACTTAATGCACTTTAGCATTGCTTCTCTGAATGTCTGTGGTCTAAATGATGCACGAGAGAGGCAGAAGTTCTCGCAGGGCTTACACCTGCTGAGGGTGGACTTAGTCCACTTCCAAGAAACACACATTAAAGGATCACAGACAAATTTCCTAAATACAATGGGATATACCCTGATTGGAGAGACATCACAGGGTGCATGCGTTAGAGGGTAGCCATTTTGACCTGGTGTAACAGCCTGTGTCAGACCACGCAATCAAAAACTGATCCTCTTGGGAGATGAGTCTGGCATTATGTAGGTTATCATCTAAGCCCTCTTTCACCCTATGTTCAATTTATGGGAGTACAGTAGACAACCCCGGAGTAATTAATTGGCTTTCCAGAGAGCTAGCTTATTGGCCTCTCCCTGTTCTAATATGTGGGGACCTTAACATCAACTTACCCTGTGACTGGGACATGGATAGTCAATTGTATTACCCAGGTCAAAAAACAAATGTTTTTCAGGCCCTGAGGAACCTATTTCACACACATGAGCTGGTTGAGTCCTGGTCACATTTAAAACCAAATCAACTGGGGTACACCTACTATTCTGAGCCCGATCAATCACATGCCCCATTTGATTATATTTTAGTTTCCTCTTCTTTGATTCAGGATATTAGCATTGATATTATTCCACAATTCATGTCAGATCATAACCCTTGTATTCTATGTGTTAAGGAAATATATTTTTGCAAGGAAGTTCCGACCTGGAGTTTTGAGAGGGCATTGTTGTTTAATAAATATTATCAAAATCATATGAAAAACTGGATACAGGACTTTTTCGACAGAAACATTGGCTCCGCTCCAATCGGGGTGGTCTGGGACACCCTGAAGGCGTGTTTTCGGGGGGAGACTCTACAGTTTTCTCTTAGAAAGAACAACCGGAGAAACTGCTGATCTTGGAGCTTCAAAAAAAACTAGCAAGGGCTGAGGAAAAACTTATCTGGGGTGTCCAGAAGTGGGAGAAAATTAAGCCAGTTAAACTAGGAGCTGCAGCAGTAAAAGCAGAAATCAGCACAATTTTGGCGAGAAAGCTGCCGCTAAGTGGGCTGCTGTGCAAAAAATGTATGAATTTCATAAGCAAATCGCCCACCAGTTAGCTTTGTGGATACCCGAAGGCGATTCTTCAACAAGTGGTGACGAAATGTACTCTTAAACCCTGTAGAGAATTATTACAACCGGTAAGAAAATCTGAATAATCCAGAATGGCGGTGGTATCAAGATATTCCACCAAGAGTTATCAATACAAGCGATCTATCAGAACACACTGGCCATTATTGGCATGCAAACCGGACTTTAAAGGCATTTTCTCCAATGAACCCATGTTTGCCTATACTAGGAGTAGAAACATTCTGGAAATCTTATAACCAAAAGACCGACCACACTCGGTATTCCATAATATTATCAAGGGCAACACTATCATGCATCCAATGAGAGGAACACCGATCAAGTTACATGTGACAGCCACCTGTGATACTGCCAACATAATTTATCTCTTGAAATGCCCTTGTGGCCTTCTTTATGTTGGAAAAACCAATAGAAAAATAAAGAATCAGATTCTTCAACACAAGAGTAACATTTGGACGAAGAACATTAAGTCAACTGTAGCTACCCACTTCAAAGCGCGCCATCATAATATTGCACAGCTAAAATTCACCATCTTGGAAGTTGTGGGAAAAATTGAAGGAAAAGACAATAACAATTTCCTCTTACAGAGGGAGAATTATTAGGTTTATCGGTTGCATTCAATAAAACCCAAGGGACTCAATGATCACTTGGAATTTGTTTGTTATCTATGACCACTTTAATTAAACCATGAACCTGTTATTTTCGCATTCACTGTCTACTCGTTCACCCTTGATTATTTTTTTCTGTTTTATACCACTCCTATCCCTTATTGTTCCCCTCCTTTTTTTTGCCATCCACTTTCTTCATTGACTTTATCTTTTAAAGTACTGCATAATTCACAGGCACTCATTGTTATTATTTTCTTTCACTTGCGACACTAACCCACCACAACATGGCGCCTATTCTTCTTTGATATCCGCAAGCAGTTTAGTGCTTTCACCGCAAGTCCTTTTTCACTATCCATGACTTATAATTAACAATGATATCGGCTTCACAGCTCAACTCAACATTGAACACCAGGAACACGCCGTTAAGACACGGTAACCAACCGGAAGGTAAGACTCCGGGGCTCAAGCGGGGAATTTTTGAAATCTTTAGTTACACTCCATCTTCGTTTACCTGCATGGCACAACTTCTGCTCATACGGCTATGCTTACTGACAATACGTGCACTGTTGTTCTTCACTTTTTTCAAACACTTGACATTTCTAAAGGAGCCACAGAGCCGGACTAACAAACATTCATGTACATGCATATTAATTCTCACTGGCGTCAATGTTTTTAAACCACTGCTCACATTCACAAGTGACACTTGCTGCTATGATATCTGTGTTTTTTTTTCCAATCTTGATTTTTCACTACCGTTTATTCAGCCAATCACATAACGTATAAGATCTTCAACTTAAGACATGTGACTAATGGCATGGTTGAAAACACTAACAATGTGTATGGCACGTTGTACTTGCTCTGGAACTGATGCACATATAAATACTGTGTTAGTATTATTAAGAATTAGGTGTATTATTTAGGACGTGGTCCCTAATTTAGTCAATTGTTTTGTTTCTATTTAGATTTCCCCTGACGAAGGGCCTGTATATGCCTGAAATGCATTGGGAATCGAGAAAAAATAATCTGATAGTTATCAGAAGATGATTCAAACTTTGTGTAAACACAAGGATATACTTTCATGAATAAAATCAATATTCAACATTGAACTTACTTGTTTCAAAATTTGGACACACGATTTGAACTTTAAAAATCGCACATGCTATCAATACCGCTGCGCCCAGAGGGTTTCCCTCTAAGGTTAGAGGACGCATGAATGGTCAGCTTTGAGAACTAGGCATCATCTCACTAACAACAACATACATTCCATTGGGGTCCCATCTGGTGGGAATACCAGCGAGCCAAACAAAATTCCAACAGTCTTCCACCAGTTCTATCAAGACCTGCGTACTGAGGAAGATGCCGGCTCTCAAGCTGCCAGACATAAAGCTAGAGACAACTTCCTAGACCCGATCTTGATATCACGCATCAGCTTGGAGGATCGCAAACATCTAGAGGATCCCCCTTCTTGGGAGGAGATTGCCACAGCAATGTCTAGTGTGCCTGATGGCAAGGCGGCAGGCACTGATTGCATATCAGTAACATTTTATAAAGTTTTTTCTAGCCAGATTAAAGACATTTCTAAAGCCCTTTTGGTCGAAGTTTTTAATGGCACAGCCCCACCTTCATCTTGGTCAAAAAAATTATCAACTTTCCCAAGAAGGATAAATCTCTCTTACCACCCTCTAACGACCATCAATGGAAATTCCAAAATCTACTCCAAGATAGTTGCCTCCCGGCAACCTGCTATTATAGAAAACCTTGCCTCCAAATGGCAACACAGGTTTTATTCCTAAAAAAAGCACTACCGATCACATCCAGAGGACCTTTACTCTGTTTGACGTGGCACAGTCTACAGGAGACCCGATCGCACTAATACTCCTTGATGCTGAAAAAGCTTTTGATCGGGTCTCCTGGTTATTTTTTTGGATCGCCATGCAGAGAATGGGTTTCGGGCCGGGGTTATCCAGGCTGTTAAGGCTCTATATATAAAACCCATGGCTAGGGTTTTGACCAATGGGCTATTGACATAGCAATTTGCAATAACACGGTAGCACACCAGGGCTCTCCCTGCTCCCCATTTATTAAAAGTCGTGTAAACAACCAAGGGATCCCAGCCATATATAGACACAGCTTTGAAACCAAAATCATGGCCTATGTGGACGACCTAGCCTTTGTGACCTTGGACCCTGGCAAGGCTATAGAAGCTGTAGAACTAGAGGCACAGAATTCGGTGAGGTCTCTGGGTACGCACTAAATAAAGGAAATACCCAGATAATTGCGATGGATAAGATCAATTTGATAGATAATAATGTATTTATTAAAGCAAGGTATCTTGGGGTGAACATCTTGGCTGAAAGGGATCTGATAGTCTGAGAAAATCTAGTCCCGTTAGCTACAGAGACAAAGAAGGCATTGAATCGACTTAATAACTTACATCTGTCATTAGTTGGCTGGTGCATTGTCCTCAAAATTATTTTTTTCCCTAAAATTCTATATTGCTTTAGAGCTATCCCCCTCGAATTTACCAACACAATGCTAAGAAATTCGATGGTCTTTTCTCACAGCTTATCTGGGCTTAGTTGAAGCCAAGGAGGTATTTTAAGTATCTGTCTCTTCCCCGTGAGAGAGGCGTCTGGGCACTTCCAAATCTGAAAATATATTACTGGGCCACTATCTTGCAGATATGCTCGGTATTGTTACAAGACCGGCCTTCAGTATTAACAACAGAACTCCCCTCTCCATTTAAACTGCTACTTGGGTCAGACGCTAGGGGGTGCTTATGGTGCTAGCTTGAACATGGGTATTATAAGAAGGTAAGGTTCAAGACCCTTATGGGTATCTAAAAAGCCTTTACCACAGTACGTAAGTTATTGGGGATTGGCAGATTGAACCATTACACGCCCACTAGTAGCAACAAGAACCTGCCAGATATATTTGGGGGCTCTTACTTTTTGACTTGGCTTAACTCCGGCATTAAGAAACTGGGGGTCTTTAATTGCCTGAAGGAGTCCTGGAATTGAGGATCTTAAATTTCAATTTGGTTTAAGTTATAAAGAGGCCTTCAAATATCTAGCTATCAGGATTTTTTTTATCAGGCAAGGCAGGAGGGCCCTCTGGGTTCACTAATTGCAAACTTATTGAAAGACTATTAAATCCCATTTCCCCCTGAGCCGGGACCATCAATGGCATTCTTAACAGCTTAATGCCGGACAATTTAGTTAAAATCTCTGGGAAATGGCAACGGAAATAAGATCTCACCAATAACGAATTCCAGACAGCTCTTCAATCTGCTCAAAGTGATTTACTTTCAGCCAATTTACAAACCCAACTTGACAAAACATGTTTTTTTTTATTATACCCCGAGTAAAATCACGAAATGGGGAACTGGGAGAGGCATTAATTCCCCTGGTACTCTGAATGGAGTGCAGACTCCATTCATATGTTTGCCACTTGTGAGAAACTTGGCCACTTGCTAGCTGAGATCCAAGGCTTTCTCAGGGCAATTCTATCTCAAGATATCCTGCTTACTCCCACCACAGTTTTACTGGGAGTGCAAGACACCATAGACAGGAAAAGTAGAGGGGCCCTAATCTTTATTGCTGTGGCAATTTATAGGTTATGCATTACATTGGCCTGGCTGGATCCCAATCCCCCTTTATTTCAGCAGTGGTTGGCACAGCTATATTCAATACACAACGTTGAAAAAGCTATTTATGCTTAGAAGGGTACATGGGCTAAATGGAAGGGTTTGTTAATTTGGGAACTTCTGTCCAGCTGGCTTGGTCATACAAATACGAACTTGAACCTTGCTGCTATGCTTTTTCTCGTTTGTTTGTATATTTAATGTGATAATAAATAAAAAGACAACAAAATATAAAGAATCAATTGAAATAAAAAATAAAATAAAAATTAATTTTACCCAACCCCCAATGCCGACCTTAATAAAGGCACTTAGTTGAAATGAAGAACATATTTTAAAAAAGCAACACAATTTCTTGATATAATAGTCATATATTGCTGATTTTAGATGTCCCAATTTTGAATGATATATGTTAATTTATTCAGGTGAATATTTTAAAATTCAGGTGTACAATTATTATTGTTGCTGAACCTTTTGATTAATTAAATGTGTTAATTCACCTTGCTTGACTAGTTACTTTTTGGTATGGTTTGACATTTTGATTTTCTAGTAATTCTTCCTAAGCAGGGATTCATACAATCTGATATCTTTATTTTTTCAGTTATTGTGTTTAAACAGTACATAATGTTTCACATAATATAAGTAGCTGAAAGACTATAAGGGTATTTTTATTGAGTATTTCTTTTTTAAAATATTTAACAATGTTCCCAGCGGGCATATAAACTGCAATGAAGCATTGTTAGATAGAGAGAAACCTCGAGAAGCAGCTGCAAACACCTTTGTCAAAGGCTGCATTAAATTACATTTAATTGAAAACACATTTACCTGAAGCTAGACAGTAACTTTTAAAACGATCAATTCTGATTCTAAACCTTAATTAAAGTAAATATATTTTACTATGAATGTATTTAGTTTAAATTAATTCATTTGCCCTTTTCTATAATTAATTATGAGTAAAGTTAGTTAAATTAATCTGAAAAAGAATCCTTCCTACATATGAATCTTTTGTATTTTATTTATTTTTAATTAATTGGCTTTAATTCAAATTAATTAACCTTAACTATTAATTATTTTTATAGTAAATTAAGTCAACGTAAATAAGTATGCCTAACTTTTAATTTTTAAATTAGGTTGTTTTGAATTATATTAAACAAGTAACTCAAACCCTTTTTACATTTAAATTGAAATACATTCAAGTGCCTTGACTTTACTTATTACACTTACAGAAATGTATGTGTTGACAGTCAAAGTAGTGCCCACACCCAGGCTGTGCCTTAATGTAGAGGAGGAAGTTCCTGTCATTTTAATTTATAGTGCACATCCACGATATGAAATACTGAGCTGTTCTGATTATATATTTGTTTGCAAATTACAAAGGACACTTTAATATTGTTCAGTAATACTCCAAGTCACAGTATGGTTGATTCTCGTTCCATAATATGTGCCAGTATAGCAGTAGATACACGTTATATTAAAATATTTCCTCTCACAAAGACTGCAAATAAATAACACGTGAACACAGAGCGACATGTGTTTGCTGTTCTGCTGTGCCACTCTGAATTAGCATTACACAGAACTACATATTCACTGGCTTTCCCATCCATGTTCATACAGACGTTGCAATACATATTATATTTGGACCACAATAACAGCCTCTTCTATGAAATTCAGCACATAAAGCGAGCAGCTTTTATAAACATTTTCCAAACATGAACTCAGGGTCTGGCTGGAAACCAAAAGCAGCCCTTGCAAAGATATTCAAATCATCTCCTCAGTTCAAGAAGCCGTGGATAGACTGGGGCGTTGGGGGCACAGTTGGATCATGGCAGTCCATCCTGCTCTGAAACCAACCCCCTAACCGGTAGTCAACCTGGAAAATGCCAGATCCGACAAACTTTGGAAGAGGACATCACTTGTAAAGCTTCAGTGGAGATGGCTTGAGCACAGGTGTGGCTGTAGGACATATTTATGTCTGTAAAAGCAAAATGTGAATATTGCCATGAATAAGATACCACGGAGGCCGTACGTAAAGGAAGACCGAATGCACCATTATTGTGGTTCACGGTTTCTTTAGTTATTTATTTAACAAGATGTTTATCACGGAGGCATCGAAGAGCTTTACATGAAACAACAACAGAAATACATCAAAACATTTCAAACAAAATCAGTTCGGAAAGAAATATTGAATAGATTCATAATTAAAAATGGAGCAGAGTAAGCTATTTAATTGTAAAAAAAAAATGCCTTGGAAAGTACGGTTATGATTGCTTTCCTAAACATCACTAGTGTTGAGAAGATTTTGAGCTAGATTTCCTCACAGTACATCAAGGGCAGCGGCGGCCCCTCCATTAGATTGGAAGAACGCCGCCCCCCTTTTTATTTGAGGGTGCCACCACCCTCAAATAAAACGTTTGTAAAACAGGTTTTAAACCTGTTTTACAATCGTTTTATTTGAATTCACCTGGAACAACCCCTAGGACTATGACGAGTCTTGGTGGCAGGTCCTGGGGATAACACCGTGGTGGGGGAGTGGTAGTGCACTCCCTTTACTGCACATGATAGTTTGGCCGTCTGTCTCACGTTGGCCAAACCAGCATGCAGAGTGAAGATCTCTTCAGCCCTAGCTACATTGCTGGGGCTGGAGAGCAGCCACAGGCTCCCAGTGGGAGAGTTCAAAGTCCCAGTACTCAGGCCAATCCAGACGCTGCTTTCATGCAACACCAGGATTGGACACCAGAGTACATTCTGGAAGCCTGGTGGAGCGCGATGCAGCGGGCGAGGGGTGATGATCAGGTCGCTTGAATGCCGTGAGGGAACGGCTCACCTTGCCTTCAGTTGATGCTGCCAGACACCGTGAGGGAAACGGCACTGTCCCGGTTTTTCGCGCCGGGAGGGGAATGGCAAACTGCTAAACCACAACTCCCAGCAGCCCTCAGGAGCCAGTCACGCAGCTGTGACGCGGGTATCTGGGCCGCTGGCGCCACTTAAGCCCTGAGCACCCCCCCTAGTGTGGGTCCCGCAAACGTAGTAAGGGAAACGGCTCACCTTGCCTTCAGTTGATGCTGCCAGATGCCGTGAGGGAAATGGCACTGTTCCAGTTTTTCGCGCCTTGAGTGGAACAGCAAACTGCTAAACCACAACTCCCAGCAGCCCTCAGGAGCCAGTCCTGTTGCTGTGACGCGGGTATCTGCGCCCGCTGGTGCCACTTAAGCCCTAAGCGCCCCCCTCAGCGCGGGCCCGACTGAGACCGGACCGGACCAACTTTCTTCCATCGGGACACCATCATGGGTAAACAAAAGTACCTATGTTCCGCAGTTTCTACCAAATCTAAGGCAAAGATACCACACAACTGTGACTCCATTATCTCTTATTTGACTACAGCTGTTGGGGCCATAACTAACGAGATTCAGGACGTGGAGGTTCAGCTGGGGATGGGGACTGATGAAACAGCTGTTATTGCCACCGAGAATGCTTTATGTCCAGATCCCGTCCCCAGCCAAATAACAGACGTGGCTGCAAATAATAGTATTACAGACAATGACACTGCTTCTATGTCTTTCCCCAAAGGTCAACTGGAGGATAAGGGGAGCACGGATCTACCAAGAGACAGGACCGTAGCCTCTGGAAACAAAAATGGAGGAAAAAATGTTTAAAAACAGGCCCGCCACAAAGAAGTTATCAACACGGAAGGGGTCTGCTGATCAAAGGCCGTCAGAGGAACTGACATCCTTTAATTTGACTAATGTGAACGTGGACCCGGTTCTTTCACACATTGACATGCTCATTGGTTCACTAAAAGAGGACTTATTTAAGTTTGTTACATCAGTTTTAGATAGTGTGATGGATATGCTAACTAAAATAGAGTCCGAACTTGATGACTTCAGTGCGGGATGGAGTCAGGCTAACAAAGTAAATATCTTGGTAACAGATCAGGTAAAGATGAGGATGGCAGGAGTTTACAAACACTTCGTATCACTATCCCCGATGCCGACAGGGCACCGACTTCAATGCCCTTGGGGCCTTTTAATATAAATGATGATGGTAATGGCCCAACGGGGGGTAGCGCCAAGAGAGCTGTGAGCACTACCCAGCGGGAATCTAATATGCCATGTTTGACAGGGTCAAATCTAACATCCTCAGGAGCACCTACCAAACAAGTAGGGCTGAATCTGCCACGGAGGCTACTCCTCTAGTGGTGGTTTTAGTAGGGGTACCCCCTCTTAAAAGTAATAGCACTGAGACACTGAGGAGCTCATTCGTAAAGTTATGTTCTGGTGCAGTAGGGCTTCTGAGGGGGGTTTAAGAGCATCTACACATATTATAACGGCCAGTCGGGTAGGCTGGGTGGGAAGTTGCCCTAAAACGAAAGACAGCGATTGCATAGTGATCAATTTCGATTGGACAGATGTGGCAGGTTGGCTCCTCCATGGGAGCTCTAATCAGGCCTGGGGAGGGATAACAGCCTTACCCCTGGGCTTTTTTTAACCCCCAGACATGGGTGCTTGGGGCAGAGACTGCAAGGGGCCACAAAGACACATGGTAGGAAAAGGGCAGTCTAGATTCATTGCTCAAACTATGTACAATGCTGTTCAGTCCCCTAGGATAAATACTGTTGACCAAACCAGAGGCCATCTTCAAGGGTCAACTATTGCGGACAACAGAACTAAAGAGAGGTTTGTGACACCAAATAGATTTGCCCTATTAAGCCAGCTGGATAATAATGACTGACTAGACCTGTTCGGAAGGGCCTAACAGAGTTGGAGTTAATAACATGACCTGTTTGAGTAAACCTACCCAGGGGGTAAAAAATAATCTGGGACAGTGTGCTAAGATATTAAGCTGGAACATAGCAGGACTTGAAAATAAGTCAGATGACGCTAGGTGGAAAGACTTCCTAAGTGGGGTTGATATGATTGGGCTACAGGAAACCTGGGAAACTGAGAATAATTTCTGGATGGATGGTTATACCGCCTATTCAGAACCAGCTAAAGCATCTGTAACAGGCAGGGCAAAGGGTGGTCTATTGACCTTGATTTCTTCGAAAGTTGCGGGTAATCACTGCAAATTGGACTCAGGTTCACTGAACTGTTTGGCGGTACAAATCATTTTTACTAATGCAACAAATTTGACTATTGTTAATTTTCATAATTCATTTGATAAAATGACCACAAATTAACATTTGGTTAATCTGAACTTGTTTTCTTGAATTGTACAGTGGGAAACAAACTACTCCTTATTCGGTTATTATTTTAGGTGATTTTAATGTACATCATTGTTATTTAAATTGTAACGTCTCGGACAGCTTAGGCCCTGCTAATCATTTAGAGATGCATTTTGAACATTCATTGCAGGGCGTTTTTTTGGATAGCACCTTGGCGGATTATGGTCTATTTTATCCTAATATGACGCATAATGGTGATGACGTCCCCACCTTTAAAGGCAGAGGAATGCATTCCACCATCGATTATATTCTTATTAGTGTAGTTCTGACCTCTCGGGTGATAGGTAAGTATGGACGGAAAATCAGTTCGGCTCGCAGAATTTGCGGTTTTTCCGCAATTTCGCGATCTGCAAAATCAGCGAATCCACGAGCGGATGAATTTTGCTCAGGAAGCACTTACAGGGTTACAGCAGGTCCCCAAGTTGAAGCTAATTTCTTTGTAACTATTTACAAAATGGTTACAAAGAAATTAACTTCAACTTGGGCACCTGCTGTAACCCTGTAAGTGCTTCTGGCGCCTCGTTGCCTACTTGCAACTATTCTCTGACCCTGCTCTGACCCTCGAAGATGGGTTAGAGAATAGTTAAAATTAGGCAACGAGGCTCCTGTCACAAAAATTAAACCTCAGCAGGAAGCCCTTACAGATATAAATCGGGTGCCCGAGTTCAAGCTCAAATTCAGTAACGCATTATAACCAGCCCAAAAATCTAGTGAGCACGGTCGATGCTAGGCAGGTGTGGTTTCTCCCCAAATAGCTGTAATCCATGAAGGAGGTCTAGGCATCCACGGGTTTCTCGAGCGCAATCCCCCTGTACTTCCAGTGACCAGGAGGCTGTTTTCTCCTCATCTGACCTTTATAAACAAGAGGCATGTGAACTCACACAGAAGCCCAGCCCCACACACACTAGGCCATGCAACCTCTTCCCGCTCTTTCCCCCACTGTGATGGACAGCTCACTCGAGGGACTTCGGCGCCTATGGGCGCGGTGGCAAAGTTACAGACACACGGGGTCACTGGAGACAACTCTTCTGGGCCTTTACACAGCTGTAGTGCAGGAAAAGCATGATACATTTACCCAACGAGGAAGCACTTACTGATTAGCCAGTAGAAAGTACTCCAGTTGAGTATAGTGTGCAATTGCAACAAAATCCGCGATTTCACGGGGGAATCCGTGAATTCGCTGATTTTTTCGCGAATTTGCGCGAATTTGCAAAAATTCACCAATACTTAGTGATAGGTTACACCACTAGGTGGTCTCAGTATAGTGACCGTAATCCCATAAGCTTGATACTGGCGGGAGGTCTCAACAAAACCCGAAAACCTAATAGTTTTGCTTGTACCTTTAATATACGACCCAAAGACCAGGCCCGTAGACTCAATTGGTGCTTGGTAGTGCCGGGGGATTTCCAGGAAAATTTGTCGCATACTGTTGGATTGGAGATGAACCTCTGTCTAGATGACAACTCGAGGGACAAAGAGGTCCTTATTGAATATATTAAAATTTGTACCCATGTGGCCTCTGATCTTAAACGCCCTTTTAGGGAACATCAAAAGAAAGGGGAGAGGTGGTTTGATCGCAATTGTTCAGCTGACAATCAAAAGTTGCTAGCGACCCTAAAACTTAAACCACAAAATAAATGTTCCATAGCAGCTATAAGGAAAACATATAAATTGGAAAGGAATAAACGCAAAAACAAGATTAAACACGAGGCATGGAGCAATCTGTTGTCTATTTATGTTACTAAAAAGAGTGCCAAGTTTTGTAAAATTGTTAACAAACCCTTTTTTGAAGAATCTTTGGCTTCTCCCCTTGAATGTAACATACAGGAGCAGGATTGGCATAACCATTTAAAATCTATATATGGCAATCAGGATAATCGAGGACCCTCAGGTACTACATTTGAAGTTGAGGCATGCACCTTGACGTTTACAGAGTCAGAAGGAGCGGAGGCCATAACCCAAATGACTAGCAACAAAGCCTCTGGACCAGATGGCGCTCCTGCCAATCTTTTTAAATTTGATATAATGCTTTGAACTTAAATATTGGCCCACGTTTATAACAAGGCTTGTAAAGTAGGTCTACCTAGATCATGGTCAGAGTCAGTGATTGTCCCGATCTTTAAAAAAGGCAATAGAGGGGACCCAAGCTGATACAGACCAATATTGCTCATCGAATCTGCTGTGAAGGTGCTTGGAAGGGTGGTACTTAGTAAACTCACAGCCTGGTTAATTGAATCTAATACTCTTTCAGATCTTCAATACGGCTTCAGGAAAGGAAGAGGCACTACCGATCAGTGCCTTAATCTGATCCTATTAATTGGGAAGTACACCATTGCCAAGAAGGGAACACTCTATCTGGCATTCATGGACCTTTCCTCTGCTTTTGACAGAGTGAATAGGTCCAAACTATGGGTTATACTTCTCAAGCTAGGTGTGGATAGAAATATTGTTCATTTCCTTGCCGACTTGCATAGGGATCTGACAGCCACAGCGAAGTATGATCAAAGGGGGAATTGCACCTAGGGAATTTGCATCGCAAATGGTGTTAGGCAGGGGTGTATTCTGGCCCCCTTACTCTTCCCCCTTTATATTAATAACTTGGATCAAGTTCTAGGGGTAGCCAGCAAAGATATTCCGCATGTGGGGGAGCGATTGATCACAGCACTCCTATACGCGGATGATGCTGCCCTTTTAGCGAGAGCGGTGGTTGGCTTACAACTCCTTTTAACTTCCTTTGCTGCTTTTATGACATCCTTGGATTTAAGTGTCAATTTCTCATAATTTCATACAATGATAATTGGCTAAAGGCCTAAAAGGGTTAAAACTCTCCACTGTGGGGGTAATGGGATTACTAGGGTCACCACTTTCCCTTACCTAGGCGTCTTATTTGATGACCGAGGCACATGGATCCCGCAATTACATGCAAATAGAAATGTATTGCCTAGATCCACATCTGCAGTTTTGGGCTTTGCACGTAGGTTAGGGGCCAAACTAACACTTGCTTCAAACAAGGGTTCCCTGTACACACAATTGAATCTTACCCCTAGGTCAGGGAAATTACACAATGAAAAAAACAACCTAGGCGGAAGTCTTAGGTTTCCTTCGCAATGGTTACAGGACAAAAAACTGGGAAAGTGTGGGGGGGGAAGGGAAGTAACAGTTTCCAATAAAAGATTATAATACTTATATATACTAAATAGATTTTATTTTTAAACAAAGACAAAATAAAAATGCATATATTTCAATACAAAGTAAGATTACAGTTCATAAACAAGAAAACGTAATAAAAAACACATATAGATTTCTTTTGCAGATTCCAGAAAGGTGGTGTATCAAGTTGAATGTCAACGCGTTTCGGCGTCCAGCGCCTTTATCAAGACTTAAAACACTCCCTAAAGATAAAAACATGTTTTAGTATATGAATGAGGCTAAAATTATTTCCTATTACATTTATTAAATCATTACATCCTATATAGTACAATTAAAAACTATGGAAACTGTGCGGAATATAAGGAAGTTTTTGTCCTGTTGTTTCAAGCAAAAATAAATAAACGCCCTTAAGATGAGAGCCAGGTTTGATAGTAGCCTCTACTGTAGCACTCGAACATAATAGTCCGCAAGCAGATGATAAAGAGACGTATGCAAGGTACATGATTTACGAACATAATGTTGGTATATGTTACGTTACATCTGAATTGATAAGATGATGAGCAGAAGCATGGGAGCTACATAATTTGCTTTAAACATACTGCTGTTGCTTATTCAAACAGATCTAAGTAAGGGTACATGATGTTATATAGGAACAAAGATACACTTTTCAATAAACGTCCCCTGCATTCTATCCTCTGTTTATGAATTCTAAGTATATACTGATGACATGAACAAATTACACATTTCCAATAGGCATCTTCAGCTTTCTATCTTTTAGTTGTGAACATTTTAGAGTGTGTAGAGAGCATAAATGATATGCCATATGGTAAAGGAAGTGAAATGAGAGTTTGACTAGCAAGTGGACTTGCTCCAAAGTAGGGAAAGAAATAGGTGAAAATGTGAGAGTTGATAGAGGAAAAGATATGTCTGGTAGAACTGCCTGAAGCATTTGAGTTTTGAACGATATCTCTGTTATTCATTTTGTTATTCGGCTTTTAATTTTTTCTCAACAAAAAGATATAATATCCGATCTTTTTCATCATGTATTCTGCTTACCTATGGCTGAAAGCAACTCAAAATTGACTTGCGAAGTTGGTATTTTCTAAAAGGTTCAGTTAAATTGTTGAGGGAAATCTGTATTTATAGATGAAAAGAAATTTAAATGAAAAAGACTATTAATAATCTGATTAAATTTGAAGCAATGGGGGAAAGAAAAATTTATTTGTATTTTAAACCAAAATTTCTAAATACCTACTTTCTATTTAGTTTTCATCTGTCATGCAGCATTGGTCTATTTGTTCTTTATTTTTGATGCAGCACTTAGATTCAAGCTTAATTATTCGATAAACCTTGAAAGATATATAGAGAAATAGGAGGGATGTTTTTTATAGTTAAACAAGCTGTTACATTTCTTCATTTCTCTGCTTTGTATTGATTTAGTTAGTTATTAAACTAGTTTACCTGATAAGTAAAAACAATATAACGCCGCCTCCACGGGATAAAGTGATTCAAAATGGGTTAAAAAAGGCGTCCCTCGGTTGCACCTATATTGGAATTATATTTGAAAGGTACGCTTTAATATTTAGATTTATGAAAGATTACAGCGTTTACAAAACATGCTACTTCTAAATATGTGTCGTACTATTCTTACCTAAAATATTTAGTTTCACGTTTACTGCTGGCGACGGAAGGAATGCTTTTCGAGTTGTTTATTTTAAATCCGATAGCAGCGTTGTTCTGCTTATGATCCAAAACACGGGGCAGTGCTAGATTGAACACAGAAATAAATGAAGTTTAATTAAAATCTCTATTAGCATTGCGGTTTTGCCGTCTAAACACTTATCCTGAAATCTAGGACGCGTGTGCGTACCTCATGAGCAGAAACGCTTCTGATGCGCCGTCTTGATATTGACAGACGCTGTGCCGGCTGAAAGTGTTCTCGCTTTATCTTGCAGTTAGTAAACACTGCGGCGTGGGTCTTCGGATTCTTTCTGCGACCCAACGGTGAAAAAAAAGGGGAATTAATTAAATAGAGACTAGGTTTTATACGGCAAGGCAGTATCTCTGTCTATCGGTCACTTTCACTTACCGATGCTTTCACGGATAGTAGCGCGTGGAGGCGGTGATCTCTGTGGAACGGGTCTCCGAGGTGCAATAGATTAACTGATGGTTCCCGCGCCTTTTTATGGCCGGTGCAGCCAATTAGCATAGATTTACCAGGGTGGTTAGGCGCAAGGAAAGACTATGAAAGTCGGAGTTTGTGATTAAAGCGGCAAAACATATCTTGAATTAATAATGCAGACTGACTTAAATGTGAGGCTGAATTGTTTTTTCACGTGAGTGAAAAGATTATCTGAATTAAAAATAGGACGGAAAAAATTAATTAAAAAACGAATCGATTGTTATTTTCCCCCAAAAGCAGCTATGTATACAGCATTGGGAATGCAGTTGTTAATTCAAACAATTGCATTCTCCCACGGTATTTCGCTGTTTAATCCTTCACGGAAGGTATTCAATGAGAAAATCCAAAAGGCCTCACGTTTCTTTCTGATGGCTTCACCTCCTTTGTCATCAGGTACATTTATCTTCTCTAGTATGCGCCATGTGAAGTCATTCGGACCATGTGTATGATCTAGGAAATGTTTTACAAGTGGCGCTGCTAGTTTCTTTGTTCTCACTGCAGAACGATGTTCAGACAATCTTGTCTGGATTGCTCGTGATGTCTCACCAACATATCCAAGTTGGCATGGGCATTTTAAGAAATATATCACATTTGCAGTTTTACAGTTGGACATATTTCTGGCAGTTGCTGTATAGCCATTGTGAGTAAAAGACGCTCCTTTATTAATACTGTCACAGGACTTACAGCTGGAGCAGGGAAAGGTGCCTATAAGTGGATGGTCTCCAGTCAAGGTTTTCTGTAGAAAGGTATTTGGATCTAATGGATTCTTTATTCTGGAGCGCACAATGTAATCTTTTATATTTTTGTTACGCTTGTGCGCGAAGACTGGTTTATCTAATTTCTCTGTGCCATTGCTGTTCAAAATATGCCAGGATGAGTTGATCACTTGTTTTATTTTTGCATCAACCGTCGAATGACGCGTGATGCACACCAATTTGTTAGTGTTTTCTTTTGGCTTGCCTCTTAAGAGAGCGTCTCTGTCATAGTAACGTGCTCTCTTATAAGATTCCCTCACTAGCCTGTGCGGGTAACCTCTTTCCAAAAATTTCTTTTTCATTTCAGCAGCTTGAGTATCGAAATCTTGAAGATTTGTACAGTTCCTTCTCACTCGTAGGAATTGGGAGAACGGTATACTTTGTTTTTGGTTCCTAGGGTGGAAACTGCGAAAATGGAGCAGCGTATTCCTCGCTGTAGGTTTCACATATAGATCCACCTTCAGTTTACCTTCCTCATGGAAAATCCATATATCCAAGAATTCCAGTTTGTTGGAACTTGTATGTGAAGAAAATTTTAAGTTATGGTCACATGCATTGAGCCAAGCAAGAAATTCCTCCAAAGTCTGCCTCCCATCGGTCCAGACAAAAAAGATGTTGTCTATGTATCTAGACCAATGGGAGACAGACTCGTAGAAGGGCGCTATTTCGTTGTAAATATGGCGAGCTTCAAAGGCGGCCATATAGATGTTAGCCACAGAGGGTGCTACTGAAGCCCCCATGCTGACGCCTTTAATTTGGCGGAAAAGTTTCTGTCCAAATTCAAAAACATTTTCTGTTAGTACCATTTGAGGGCATTGCAGTAGGAAGATTTTAGGACATGGTAAATCATACAGATCAATGAACCATTCAACAGCTTTTATTGCCTCATTTAAAGGGATATTGCTCTCCGCCTTTGAAGCTCGCCATATTTACAACGAAATAGCGCCCTTCTACGAGTCTGTCTCCCATTGGTCTAGATACATAGACGACATCTTTTTTGTCTGGACCGATGGGAGGCAGACTTTGGAGGAATTTCTGACTTGGCTCAATGCATGTGACCATAACTTAAAATTTTCTTCACATACAAGTTCCAACAAACTGGAATTATTGGATATATGGATTTTCCATGAGGAAGGTAAACTGAAGGTGGATCTATATGTGAAACCTACAGCGAGGAATACGCTGCTCCATTTTCGCAGTTTCCACCCTAGGAACCAAAAACAAAGTATACCGTTCTCCCAATTCCTACGAGTGAGAAGGAACTGTACAAATCTTCAAGATTTCGATACTCAAGCTGCTGAAATGAAAAAGAAATTTTTGGAAAGAGGTTACCCGCACAGGCTAGTGAGGGAATCTTATAAGAGAGCACGTTACTATGACAGAGACGCTCTCTTAAGAGGCAAGCCAAAAGAAAACACTAACAAATTGGTGTGCATCACGCGTCATTCGACGGTTGATGCAAAAATAAAACAAGTGATCAACTCATCCTGGCATATTTTGAACAGCAATGGCACAGAGAAATTAGATAAACCAGTCTTCGCGCACAAGCGTAACAAAAATATAAAAGATTACATTGTGCTCTCCAGAATAAAGAATCCATTAGATCCAAATACCTTTCTACAGAAAACCTTGACTGGAGACCATCCACTTATAGGCACCTTTCCCTGCTCCAGCTGTAAGTCCTGTGACAGTATTAATAAAGGAGCGTCTTTTACTCACAAAGGCTATACAGCAACTGCCAGAAATATGTCCAACTGTAAAACTGCAAATGTGATATATTTCTTAAAATGCCCATGCCAACTTGGATATGTTGGTGAGACATCACGAGCAATCCAGACAAGATTGTCTGAACATCGTTCTGCAGTGAGAACAAAGAAACTAGCAGCGCCACTTGTAAAACATTTCCTAGATCATACACATGGTCCGAATGACTTCACATGGCGCATACTAGAGAAGATAAATGTACCTGATTACAAAGGAGGTGAAGCCATCAGAAAGAAACGTGAGGTCTTTTGGATTTTCTCATTGAATACCTTCCGTGAAGGATTAAACAGCGAAATACCGTGGGAGAATGCAATTGTTTGAATTAACAACTGCATTCCCAATGCTGTATACATAGCTGCTTTTGGGGGAAAATAACAATCAATTCGTTTTTTAATAAATTTTTTCCGTCCTATTTTTAATTCAGATAATCTTTTCACTCACGTGAAAAAACAATTCAGCCTCACATTTAATTCAGTCTGCATTATTAATTCAAGATATGTTTTGCCGCTTTAATCACAAACTCCGACTTTCATAGTCTTTCCTTGCGCCTAACCACCCTGGTAAATCTATGCTAATTGGCTGCACCGGCCATAAAAAGGCGCGGGAACCATCAGTTAATCTATTGCACCTCGGAGACCCGTTCCACAGAGATCACCGCCTCCACGCGCTCCTATCCGTGAAAGCATCGGTAAGTGAAAGTGACCGATAGACAGAGATACTGCCTTGCCGTATAAAACCTAGTCTCTATTTAATTAATTCCCCTTTTTTTTCACCGTTGGGTCGCAGAAAGAATCCGAAGACCCACGCCGCAGTGTTTACTAACTGCAAGATAAAGCGAGAACACTTTCAGCCGGCACAGCGTCTGTCAATATCAAGACGGCGCATCAGAAGCATTTCTGCTCATGAGGTACGCACACGCGTCCTAGATTTCAGGATAAGTGTTTAGACGGCAAAACCGCAATGCTAATAGAGATTTTAATTAAACTTCATTTATTTCTGTGTTCAATCTAGCACTGCCCCGTGTTTTGGATCATAAGCAGAACAACGCTGCTATCGGATTTAAAATAAACAACTCGAAAAGCATTCCTTCCCTCGCCAGCAGTAAACGTGAAACTAAATATTTTAGGTAAGAATAGTACGACACATATTTAGAAGTAGCATGTTTTGTAAACGCTGTAATCTTTCATAAATCTAAATATTAAAGCGTACCTTTCAAATATAATTCCAATATAGGTGCAACCGAGGGACGCCTTTTTTAACCCATTTTGAATCACTTTATCCCGTGGAGGCGGCGTTATATTGTTTTTACTTATCAGGTAAACTAGTTTAATAACTAACTAAATCAATACAAAGCAGAGAAATGAAGAAATGTAACAGCTTGTTTAACTATAAAAAACATCCCTCCTATTTCTCTATATATCTTTCAAGGTTTATCGAATAATTAAGCTTGAATCTAAGTGCTGCATTAAAAATAAAGAACAAATAGACCAATGCTGCATGACAGATGAAAACTAAATAGAAAGTAGGTATTTAGAAATTTTGGTTTAAAATACAAATAAATTTTTCTTTCCCCCATTGCTTCAAATTTAATCAGAATATTAATAGTCTTTTTCATTTAAATTTCTTTTCATCTATAAATACAGATTTCCCTCAACAATTTAACTGAACCTTTTAGAAAATACCAACTTCGCAAGTCAATTTTGAGTTGCTTTCAGCCATAGGTAAGCAGAATACATGATGAAAAAGATCGGATATTATATCTTTTTGTTGAGAAAAAATTAAAAGCCGAATAACAAAATGAATAACAGAGATATCGTTCAAAACTCAAATGCTTCAGGCAGTTCTACCAGACTTATATCTTTTCCTCTATCAACTCTCACATTTTCACCTATTTCTTTCCCTACTTTGGAGCAAGTCCACTTGCTAGTCAAACTCTCATTTCACTTCCTTTACCATATGGCATATCATTTATGCTCTCTACACACTCTAAAATGTTCACAACTAAAAGATAGAAAGCTGAAGATGCCTATTGGAAATGTGTAATTTGTTCATGTCATCAGTATATACTTAGAATTCATAAACAGAGGATAGAATGCAGGGGACGTTTATTGAAAAGTGTATCTTTGTTCCTATATAACATCATGTACCCTTACTTAGATCTGTTTGAATAAGCAACAGCAGTATGTTTAAAGCAAATTATGTAGCTCCCATGCTTCTGCTCATCATCTTATCAATTCAGATGTAACGTAACATATACCAACATTATGTTTGTAAATCATGTACCTTGCATACGTCTCTTTATCATCTGCTTGCGGACTATTATGTTCGAGTGCTACAGTAGAGGCTACTATCAAACCTGGCTCTCATCTTAAGGGCGTTTATTTATTTTTGCTTGAAACAACAGGACAAAAACTTCCTTATATTCCGCACAGTTTCCATAGTTTTTAATTGTACTATATAGGATGTAATGATTTAATAAATGTAATAGGAAATAATTTTAGCCTCATTCATATACTAAAACATGTTTTTATCTTTAGGGAGTGTTTTAAGTCTTGATAAAGGCGCTGGACGCCGAAACGCGTTGACATTCAACTTGATACACCACCTTTCTGGAATCTGCAAAAGAAATCTATATGTGTTTTTTATTACGTTTTCTTGTTTATGAACTGTAATCTTACTTTGTATTGAAATATATGCATTTTTATATTGTCTTTGTTTAAAAATAAAATCTATTTAGTATATATAAGTATTATAATCTTTTATTGGAAACTGTTACTTCCCTTCCCCCCCCACACTTTCCCAGTTTTTTGTCCTGTAACCATTGCGAAGGAAATCTAAGACTTCCGCCTAGGTTGTTTTTTTTTCATTGTAGGGGCCAAACTAATGCATGCTTTGCTGAAAATATATTGAGCAAAATGCACCTCCATTGCAACTTATGGACCGGATATATGAGGTTTCAGAGAGGCAAGTGAAATTCAGGTAGCCGAGAATACATTTTTTAGAAAGGTGTTATCGGTCCCACAATCTACGCCAACATATATAATCCATCAAGAGACTAGGATTGGCTTTGTGGAGGATCTAATTGTAATTGCACCTCTTCTGAAATGGATTTCAATCTGGTTAAACCCCGTACTAGAACTAAATCGTGACTTTATGAGAGGTTGTTTGGCTCTAGATCAAGTCAGTCGTATCCCCTGGCTGAGTCATGTCAAAAGGCTGGCAGTGAAACTGGGACGGCCAGAGCTATTTAATTCACCAGAAAAACTAGTAAAGCGTGACATGCAATGGGTGAAGAAATCTAATTTATATATGGCCTCTATGGAAAGAGAAGAAAGGGAGTTGGTAAAATCAACTATACGCGCCCACCAATTGTTAAAAACGTCTCGTGCAATTGAACCCTATCTGAATGTGGTATCTAATCCAAACCACTGCTTTCTCCTGGTAAGATTCAGGTTGAACCAGCTACATTTTATTCTTGCTGACCCTCCCGTATAGAGAAGAGTGGAGGACTTGGGTGTATGTTCATGCGATAATTTTTCCACCCAGGACACATTGCATTTTATTTTATTTTGTTAGCTTTTTTTGCACAGTCGGAAGCATTTTCTCCTCCCAATTCTAAAAGACGAAGGCTTTCTACAAGTAAAACCAGCACTTATGTATTTTGCAGCTGCTGTCCAATGTCTGGGAGATTTTTAGTATAGCAAGCTTTCTTACCGCAACAGTTAGGAGAGTGATTTTTATGATCTAGCTTATATTAACAAATTGAGGTTTTTTATAATGTCACATTTTAGATTGTCTGTCCATGATCATTCAATGTTTATAATTAGTGTAATATGTTTGCTTCTTATTAATGTTATATTGATTAAAAGTTGGTGTATAGAATGCTTTTATGTTTTTAATTAACCAAATAAAGTACTTTTGACTGACTGGTACCGTTTTATTTTAGTATTCTTCTTATTTTGTCCCCCTCACCAGCGCCCTCCTTCGGCCTGCAAACCACTTTGGCAGGGGATGGGCCACTACTGATGAAGGGGGCCCCTATGGTCCGGACCCATTCAATAGCTCTAAGGTCCGCCCATGCACAGTGCTGGAGGGGAGCCCCTGGAGCTTGGGGCCCGCCTGACCACAGGGGCTGCGGTGGCTATTGTTGCCACTGGTACAATTCCGTATTTGAAGAATGTGTCAATAAATGCTGCTTCTTCGTGGAAATGCTCCACAATACTGAACCTTTACTGTACCCTACGGATTCTACATGTACAAAAGCACAAGGTGTGTAGTCTTAAAAAGCCTTTATTTAAATACAAATGCCTTTTAATGACTTGGAAAATTATTTTCACGATCTTTTCTGAATTGCAAATAGGAGGAGGCGTGCCAGAACCGCCACTTTCCTCTTTGCAATTCGAAAAGGAATTTATCCGAGCTGGGGAGGTAACTGATTCACACAGGGGTCCCCACAGGGGTTCCCTTAAAAGAGGGAACACGTGTTAGAATTTTGGAAAAAGCTTGAACGTATATGGAGTAACTGACCTAGATAACTATGTCCTGTGTGAATCTGAGGAGTGACCTTAGAAAGAGTATGAAAGAACATTTGCTGTATGGACCATGAATTTAGATGCGATTATCCCATGGGGTTTGGGGTATAGAGTAAAACCATAAAATCATAACCATAAACATTACGTTTTATAAAATAAAAATATGAGATCAACAAAACAAAAAAGACAATGCTATAAATTTTATTGTTTGATTCTTTTGTTCTTGCTATTGAAATGTAGGGCAACAGGAGATCAGATAGAAAATAAATTGAAAAAATCAAGCACAAAAACGTTCCCAGAAGTCCCAATTTTCGTGGCTGCCCTGAGTTTCTTTTGTCATTGCACCGTTTAAATGCAGTTTAAGTGCTGCAAACATTTGCAGCTGTTTATGTCCATTTTTTATCATTTATTTGATACATTTCACTGCCACTTAATTGCTGGCAGTAAATAGGATTGCACAATTGTAACAAGGTGATGCTAGTTGCAGTCACCTCATAATGAGTGCTATAGTAATAGGGACTCTAAAACTGCTCCTACTGCACTCTCTACCCCTCCCTACAACAGGTAGACTGCTGTAAACTATTAGGGCCTCAGTACGATGTTGGTTGGAAAGCATTCCAACCAACTCTTTGCCGGAATCCTTTCTGGCAGACTCAGATTTGGGGAGTCTGGCCAACTGAGCGATTATGATGGTTCCGAACACTGTTCGGCCGGACTCCCATTGACTTCAATGGGAGCTTGTGTTTCGACCGACAACACAGGCTCCCATTGAAGAAAGGGGTGGTTGTGGAAAACCTTGCACAGTGTGGCAAGCACCATGGGTACCCCCACATGCCCTAACCAGAGGCCTCGGGGTGAAGGAGGGCCTGCTACAGGAAAGGCTGTCCAAATCCAACATCATAATACGTCGGTCGGAAACATGGTCCGTAGACCTGTACGATTCAGCTCCAACCGACTCGGAGTTTCCGAATGCCAGTCGCAACAGAGTCAGACAGACCGAACGATTACCTACCATCGCAATCGGTCGGTCAGAAATGTTTCTGAGTCGGTCGGAAACATGGGTTCCAACTCGGATTGGGAAAATCTAAATGCCGTTCAGAGCCTTTACAACTGACATTGTAATGAGGCCCTTAAAATGAGTCTTAAGTAATCAGAAATCGCGTAGTTAGGGTTGGCACATGATGTGGTAATATGCCCTCTTGAGCCCAGAAATCAATCTGCTGCTATCCACTGCTTTTACTGACAACACATGTTTTCCAAAATATGGAAGAGGCTTCTTCTCCATATAAATTAAATATTGATAATCCTCAAAAAGTATTAAACATATCTCTAGAAGGGGAAAATCTTTAAATTCTCACATTTAGTGCACATGCAAGATGGATTCTTAGGGATAGAGATTGGCCAATATGGCACTATCTTACCATCATCTTCTGTACTGGAAAACAAGCCACAAGCCTTGGGTATTCTGACAGTCTTATTGCCTCATAAGGATAAAAACCCTGGATTATCCAGCTTTTGCAAGGCTGTGTGGAGTCTTGTGCGTGCCGCCTGGTGGGGGCTGTAGGGTAAATCATGCAAATCAGCATTGTACTGAATCATATTTATTAATCCAGAGCACTTCTGCCAGCATGGTCGCCCCATGTGCTAATGACAGCACTAGTTGAGTTCCCGGGTTCATAAAGAGTACATGAACATCAATAACACAGCAAACAACTAAGCTTAAAAAGTTAAAGGAGAACTGACAGCCTGTTTACATTAGGTGGTTGGGTCAGGTAGGCTGGTGATGTCATCAGAAATCTATGCGAGGCCTAGAGGAGAATTCTACAAGATGGGAGGCTGGAGAAGGAACCTAAGTAATTTACATGGTTCTCAAGTGAATATTGATAAACATGCCTCAGAAGAGGGACTGAATGCATGCCAGCAAGCCCTGGGACAAAAACTAACCTAAGGCCTGGCATGAGGATGTTCTGTAACGTTTACACTGCATGCCAGTCAGAGAACACAACATCAGAGCTATTGCTATTTTAAGAGGAGCAAGGCATAACATGGGATCACTGTGAGCAGCTCATCAATTTCATCCATATTTTGAGGTTGGAATTCTAGAGAGGATGCTGCGTCGTCTGGTGCATCTTTCACATGCCTGTGCCCCTGGATCTAGTGACACTGACATTGAGTGATTCTTTGCTTTCTGGATTCCCTGAACACAGTATTTCCTGCAAACCTAGCATTGGTCTACTGCAACAAACCAAGTAAGACTTTATCATTACCTCTCTGTTGCAAGCAAAAGTAATGTAGAAAACTGTCATTTAGAAACCAGGTGGTCAGAGGGGGGAGGGGGGGGGGGGGAGTGTAAAAGTTAAGTTAAGGTGAGGCATGTCCCAAAAATATCATATGCTCTATTTGCCAAGTTTCATTTCTGTTGCTCCATTTAGAGGTGGGAGGACCACTAGGATTCCAAAGGAGAACTTCAACTGGCTCTGCTGACCCCATGGTATGTCCACCAAGGGACAGATGGGCTACAGTGTCAATCGTCCTGCCCTAGTAAGTGGGGAGCAACTATCATTGGATTTTCTTTCCCAGACCCAAGCAGAGAAAAAGAAAATGGCCCAAATGCACAGGCAGAAATCTATCGGTATATCAAGATCATTGTTTTTTGTTTTTCTGAAATAAATTCGACCTTTGTGAAATTATGTTCCACCTTCAGTGTATCGTCTGTCCTGGCAGATGCACTGAAGGCGTAGAAATATCCTCCAGCCAGGGCTGTGACCTCTTACTATGGTAGGTGGATTTTAATGATTGGAAAGATCTGATTTGACCTGGTGGTCTATAACTATAACTGCTCTCCATCCGTCACACGACTTCTGTGCCAGCAAGTGGCAATCAGATCTCTCAGTAGTTCATCTGTATTTATTGAGTAGCTAGACTCGACTTATGCTTGTTGGCTATATTGCATACAAGTATGTCTACCAACCATCATCCTTCATATTTTATCCTAGCTTTTACCCATACAAACATTGGCACGTCGACTACTCCTTCACTAGTTTACCATTTGAATAATTTCAGCAACTGCTCCATACTTCACCACATGGCACCAAAATATGTGTAAAGCTGAAAATCACTAAGATAAAAGTCTCAGAGTAGCCCTTATATAGTTGTGTTGTTTACCTCTGTCCTTTAATAATGTGCTAATTTCCTTTTTAGGAAGAATAAACCATGCTTAACAGTTTATCTTTTGTGCCTTTTGTTTTTGTATGTAAAGAGCATATTGGGAAAGGTTTAGACACATCATACATTGTCTACTTCCCAGTATCACTATTACTTCTCTACATGTACCTACTTGGTTTCTGCTTCAACCAAGAGGAAGGTGGGCAGGTACTTTTCCAATTTTCTCAATGACCTGAAATATTCATGTCTCTTTCAATGAGCAAAACACAATGCAGACCACACTTTGGATCTATGCTACGCATTGTTCTTCCTCTTCTTACTATCTAGTACACCCATTACCTCCTCGGACCACGGTCTCATTTCCATCCAAAGTAGTCTTTCTTCACTGCAAGCTCAAACTCCCGTTGCTATTCTATAAAAGTAGCTAATCCCATAGCAATAATTTTCTCACATGTATTCGAAAAAACATTTGAAGTTTGCTGTCATACTAACTTCTCTTGCTGTTCCTACAAGCAACCAACTCTGCAATCTCTTAGTTCATGTATTACAGGCCCCACATATCAGAATAACTAGATCAGGAAGCCTCCAATTGTGGCAGTGGTTTTCAGATATTTAGTGCCCCTGTGGCAAACAGGCAGCTCCACTACACCATCCTTCTAAGGCAATTTCAGGCCAAGGGAGTAAAGGGATGAACAATAGTGTTGTTAGTGGAATCTGTAATGGCCATCCTGCTCATATATGTTCAACACGTGAGGTTAATGGGCATCACTGACCAAAATGATGATTCTTCAGAGAGAGGTAGAAACTGAGACCAAATGAATGACTAAGCACCTGAGGAAGAATTTAAAAAACGTGCTCACTGTTTGATTGTGAAAAAGCATACAGATCACGGCGTTCCTGACAAACAAATTGGCACACTTCATGTCCGGAACAAACACACAATCTTCAATTGTGTGAAGGCAAAGATTAGTGCAAATGCCCAGAACGAAGTAAATAAGCAAGCTAGTCATGGTTTTCGGCATACTCAGTTTACTCACCAGGAGTGGGCTTTTGTTGCATCTCGTACAATGAAAGATTTGGGTGAATACTCTGGTGTGGAATGTCATGTGCCGTAGTTGCAGGAAGACTCCTTCCGGGTCACTTGCAGCTTAATAAAGTGCTTACCTTGAATCTCCAGCGTGCTCACTATCTCTTGACTGACCCACATCGCGCGAGTGACAAACTAATTTGCCTGCTGCGATATTAATTAACTATAATTGTATCTGCCTGCTTGCACATTTAGAGGTGCCTCTGCCCACGCTTATAATATCATTCCCCACTTGTGCCGATCTATTGGTGCTTCGCGCTGTGTTTTTGCGGCCATTTTCTTTGTTGTTGTGCCTGCCAGCCCGCCCCCCACCCCGATCACACCTCCCTGCGGCCCCTCCCACGCCCCTCCCCCTCCACCATCCACATATGACAGATGCTTTCGCGCGCACGTTCACGCGCAGCAATCGCGCCCCATGCGCGCCGAAGGTGCGCCAAAGGTTCGCCCGTCTACGCCCGTCCGCGCCTGGACCGCGCCCAGCGCCAGACCCCCTGGCCCCCGTACCACCCATCCCACCTGCATTACATACGACGCCTCCACCCTCTTAGCCCTATACCCCGGCCGACTCCCCAACTGGGCCCAAGCCGCTCCTGGACACACCCATGGACCCTTCACATGCAACTCCTGCAAGTATGACGGCACCAAGACCAACTCCTCATCCACTAACACCAAACAGAGACCTGACACCAACCACCTAAAATGCATTCTGCTCAACACCCGCTCGGTCCACAGACACGCCATCGACCTTTGGAACCTACTAGACACCATCTCTCCGGACGTCGCCTTCCTAACAGAAACATGGATGAACGCCTCCTCAGCCCCAGACATCACCATTGCCATCCCGGAAGGATACAAGATCATCCAAAAAGACCGCACCTACCAAACAGGAGGAGGCATCACTATCGTCCATAAGAATTCCATCCGCATCTCAACCAGCTCAGACGTCAACCTCGCTAGCGCCGAACACCTTCACTTCCAGATCCACACCGACCCGAAGACCACACTCAGAGGCACCCTCCTCTACAGGCCACCAGGACCCCATGCACAATTCAGTGAAGACATCACTGACTTTATCACCCCACACGCCCTCCCCTCCGAGGACTACATTCTATTGGGAGACCTCAATTTTCACCTGGAAAAGAGCAACAACAGCAACGCCACCACCCTTCTGGACAACCTCGCCAACCTCGGACTCAAACAACTTGTTAATACCCCCACTCACTACGCAGGTCACACACTCGACCCTATCTTCACCTCCAGCAAACATATCTCCTTCAGCCACACCACAGCTCTCCATTGGACGGACCACAGCTGCGTTCACTTTGTCTACAAAAAGACCACAACCCACAACCATCCTCAACCTACTCTGCGAAGAAACTGGAACAAAATCACCATCGACCAGATCTCCTCATCACTTCTTCAAAACCCCCCTGCCCACTCTTCGAACCCCAACCAAGCAGCCATTAACCTCACTCAATGGCCAACCAACAGCGCCGACAACCTAGCACCTTTGAAAAAACGTCAAATCAAACTAGGCAGCAAAAACGCCTCCTGGTTCAACAATGACCTTAAGAAATCCAAGAAACTCTGTCGCTCCTTTGAAAAGGCCTGGAAAAAAGACCCAAACACCAGCACCAGGAACGCCTTCAAAAACGCCACCCGCATACACCACCAACTGATCCGGACTGCCAAGAAAGCCACACTCAAAGACCGACTAGACAACACCGCCCACAACAGCAAGGAATTATTCAACATCGTCAAAGAGTTTACTAACCCCTCTGCCAACTCCAACGACATCACTCCCTCTCAAACCCTTTGCGACTCCCTAGCTTCATTCTTCCACGACAAAATCGCAGACATCCACAACAGCTTTGACAACCAACACGGAGACCAACCCACCCATCATTCTGCAGCTCCTTCATCCCCCTTGAACATCCTTAATGACTGGAACCCAATCTCCACTGAGGACACCATCCGCCTGATGAACTCCATCCACTCAGGATCCCCCACAGACCCTTGCCCTCACCACATCTTCAACAAAGTGGACTCCATCATAGCACCACACCTCCGAGACGTCATCAACTGCTCCCTCAACTCCGCCACCTTCCCGGAAAGCTGGAAACACGCCGAACTCAGCGCCCTTCTGAAAAAACCCACAGCTGACCCCACCGAACTCAAAAACTACCGCCCCATCTCGCTCCTTCCATTCCCGGCCAAAGTCATCGAGAAAGCAGTCAACAACCAGCTCGCCGCCTTCCTCGAAACCAACAAATCCCTCGACTCCTCACAGTCCGGCTACCGAGCCAAACACAGCACTGAGACCGCACTCATCGCAGCAACAGACAACATTCGAACTCTACTGGACAATGGAGACACAGTCGCCCTCATCCTCCTCGACCTCTCCGCAGCCTTCGACACAGTCTGTCATAGCACCCTGTTACAATGCCTCAGGAACATCGGAATCCAAGGAAAAGCACTGGAATGGATCACCTCGTTCCTTGCCGGAAGAACTCAGAGAGTCCGCCTCCCACCATTCAAGTCAAAGGCCACTGAAGTCATTTGCGGCGTGCCACAAGGATCTTCACTCAGCCCCACCCTCTTCAACGTATACATGAGCCCCCTCGCGGCCATCGCACGCCAACACAACCTCAACATCATCTCCTACGCTGATGACACTCAACTGATCCTCTCACTCACCAAAGACCCTAACACCGCCAAAACCAACCTACATGAAGGAATGAAAGAAGTAGCCGAGTGGATGAAGCACAGCCGTCTGAAACTGAACTCGGACAAAACAGAAGTCCTTATCTTAGGTACCTCCCCCCTCCGCCAGGGACGACTCTTGGTGGCCAGAGGCCCTTGGAAAAGCACCCATCCCGACGGACCACGCACGGAATCTGGGCGTCATCCTGGACTCATCACTCTCGATGACCAGACAAGTCAACGCCGTTTCATCATATTGTTTCAACATTCTTCGCATGCTCAAAAAAACGTTTCGCTGGATCCCCACCGAAACTAGAAAAACGGTCACCCACGCACTGGTTACAAGCCGCCTGGACTACGGAAATACCCTATACGCCGGCACCACCGCAAAACTTCAGAAAAAACTCCAACGCATCCAGAAGGCATCAGCCAGACTCATACTAGACATCCCGCGTAAAGACCACATTTCTGGTCACCTGAAAAACCTCCACTGGCTCCCCGTCAATAAGAGGATAACATTCCGCCTCCTAACCCATGCACACAAATCACTTGACGAACTTGGACCCAAATGCCTCAACACACGAATTTCCTTCTACACCCCCTCCCGCCAGCTACGCTCTTCCAACCAAGCCCTTGCTGCTGTACCTCGCATCAACAAAACCACCATGGGAGGAAGATCCTTCTCCTACCTGGCGGCTAAAACCTGGAACTCACTTCCCACTCACCTTCGCCTCACTCAGAACCACCTAGCTTTCAGAAAGCAACTTAAAACCTGGATATTTGAAAAGTAATTCCCCACCCTTCTTCAAGCGCCTTGAGACCCTCTGGGTATGTAGCGCCCTATATAAATTAATTGACTTGACTTGACTTGACCTGCTGCAACCTCCAGGAGAGCCGTTGGAAGATACAGCACTTGGTTAGGCAGGATCGCAACCGGAGAGTTTTAGGGCTAGATGTAGGTAAATCTAATTTACCGATTCATAAATACCGAAGTTCATCGATTCGGTATTTATGAATCAGTAAATTAGAAGGAGGCAGATGTAGGTAATTTTTTTAACACAATTACCGAATCTGTAAGATTCGGTATTTACCGATTCGGTAAATACCGAATCGGTATTGCCCATTGATTCCTATGGGCCTTGAAGCCCATAGGAATCAATGGGAAATACCGATTCGATATTTACCGAATCGGTAAATACCGAATCCAGCAAGGGTGCAGGGGGTGTCACTTTGACACCCTCTAGCAACCCAAGTACAGGCTTGTGTGACATGTGGCCCACTTACATGCCCTAAGGGCATGTGTGTGTGTCACATGGCACAGGTGTGCATGCACAGATTGCATGCACACCTGAATTCGGTATTTTACCACACAATAGGATTGTGTGGTAAAATAAAGACTCTTAAGGGCCTGTGACACTCTTAGGAGTGCCAGCTACATATGGATTTACCGATTCGGTAAATATACCGATTCGGAATTTTACAGAAACGGTATTTTTACAGTATCGGTAAAATTACCGAATAGGCCCCCTACATCTCAAAAGCCAAATACCAGTCGGTAACGGCCGAAATCGGCCGTTACCGACCGGTATTAGGGCTCCTACATCTGGCCCTTAGTTCTCATTTACACTAGCTGTGTCTGGCCCCTATTCTGGGGTCAACAAGAGGCTTGACTGAGCAACAGGAGTCCAGGCATGATGTTCTCACCATTTGTGGGGAGTGTGGCTGCATTAGAGTAATTTTGAGGAAGGCAGTTGATGCGCTAACTTGCTGCTCGACTTCTTTGCGAGCAAGCTCCCACGCACTGAGGCATCAGCTAAGATCAAGAGATGACATGTGAGCACTTCCAAAGGCTACACAACATGCTGAACTTGTGATACACCGCTGTAGCCTACCTACACGTGATCAAAGTGGCAGCATGCTGTTTGTTATGTATGTCTAAATCTCTGCAGCTGAAGTGCACTGTAGTGGGTGTTGAATACGGAACTTTAGAAATGTCTTTGCACACATGCTGCAGGAAAGGTAATCAGTAGTCCACTTTTAAACATGCATTGGTTATGCTCAATGCCAGGCCACTGACCACTTTTGGTGAATACAATGCAAGTTCAGGTACAAGGGTGTCTGAGTTATTGCCTTTCTCCTGTTGAAGAGTCTTGTGATCTTGGATTTACTTGGTATTCATTGAAGGTCCCTTAGCATCTAAGTTTTTTTTTTACATGTTCTAGGTAGCCTATGGCACCCTGGGAGGACTGAGGAGATGTGGTTATGAAGTGTATGTTTTAGTGGAGGATGGTGATATTTTTACTGACGTCAGGATCTGGCCATGCTCAAGCACTGTCACGGAGCTCAAGGTAGGTGTATACTTAAATATATTCCATCTCTTATAGAGGAGTCGGAACAGGATTAGATGAAATGATGAGAGAACAGTTATTTCTGAAAGTGAAGAACAAAAAGGGGCAAGAAAAAGTTTTGAACACAGAAGGGTTGACTTTACAAATTGCCATTGATGTGCTGAAAAGTGTGGAAATAACAGACAAAGGTTTAAAAGAGTTATCATCAAGTGAGAAGGTGGACTCGATCCATCAATTGGTCCAACAAGATGTTCTGAAGATAAAAGGAGCTGAGGCTGCCGTCAGATCCAATAACTTTGGGACAGACATCACTTAACTTGCTTTAAGTGTGGGATGAAAGGTCATATGTCAAAAGACAATTCATATCTTAGGGTGGGCAAAACTTGCAGGAAGTACACATTTAAAGGGTATTTTGCCAAAGTGTGTCAGGTAAAGATGATCAGAATGATTAAAGTCAAAGGTTCTGTCAATTCTGTGGCAAAGTGTGAGGATAAACAAGAGAGAGTCATCAAGCGAATCTATAAGTACAACATGTAGGAAATATAATTGAGGCTAGTCCATTTTGCAATGTTAAAATTGTTGGTGAAAGTGTACCCTTTGGTGTTCAAAAGTGAGATGGGTGTTGTGAGTGGAATCATGCACACCTGAATTGAAGGAGGGGGCAATCTGTAAAGCTCATAAGCCCCATGAAATCCCCATTGTTAAGAGAGAACCCTTACATCAGAAATTGCAGAGATTGTGTGATGAGGGTGTTTTGAGGAAAGGGAGACATCTGAATAGTTGGACCCAGTAGTAATAGCTAGGAAGAGTAGTGGTGCATTGCACCTCTGTGTGGATTTGCATGATATCAATGTTACCATCTATGTAGATAGTCATCCCCTTCCAAATATAGTGCTAATGTTAACTACACTTAATGGTGCAAGGGTATTTTTCACACTAGATTTATCTACAGCATATCACCAGATTGTGCTACATTCTGATTTCCAACCATTAACGTCTTTTGTCACGCAAAAGGGCACATACAGATACAAGCAATTGTCTTTTGGTCTGGAAACGTCGTCAGGGGTGTTCCAAAGAGCCATGCATCATTTGTTTAATAGTTTAGGACAGGTCACCTACTTCCAGGATGAGATTCTAGTGTTTGCTGCTGATCAGGTGGAACATGACCAAGCAAAAATGCTGTTGGGGATTTTGGCGAAAAGTGGTTTAACCATTAAGAAAGAGAAGTGCAAGATCAGAGTGAGTTGAGTGGAATATCTAGGGCATTGGATTGATAAAAGAGGAATTTCCCTCAAAATTAAACTGGTTTCTACAGTAGAAAAAGTGCCGTCCCTGGTAAATAAAATTGAGCTCAGGTTCATTCTAGGTCTTGCTGAGTACTATTTAGGGTTCATGCCCATGTTTGCTGAAAATACCAGGTGCATAAGGAAACTCATATGCACGAATGAATGTTTTGAATGATGTGATGAGTGTGAAAGAACATGTAATGAACAGAAGAGAAACATTGGGTCAGCACCTGCACTTTAACCATTTGACGCAACTGATAGAACCATTATCAACACTGATGCGAGCCCTGTAGGATTGGGTGCAATAGTCTTGCAAAATAGGAATGGTAAGGATGTCACCATCGCCTATGCATCATGCCTTTGTGGGATGCAGAGAAGAACTACTCCACTATTGAAAGAGAGGCACTACCGTGGTGGTGGGGTATTAGTAATTTTAGGAAATATGTGCAGGGTACAGAGTTTGTAGTTTGCACTGATCATCAGCCGCTGGTGGATATTGTTCCCACAAAGGCGGCAGGAAGAGCAACTTCCAAATAGCACACTGGGTAATGAGGATGTTGGAATATAACTATAAAAAGGAGTATGTTCTTGGGAAGAAAAATATGTTGACTGATTGTCTGTTGAGGTTACTGGCTGAGAAGGATGCAGGAGTGGAAAATTACCTAGAAGAGATAGTGGCAGCAATGGTGAACAAGGTTATTGAAGGTAGATTATCTCATGTAGAGTGGGAGGATGCTGTTTGAAATGAGGAGATATTGCAAGAGGTTAAGACAAATCTTCAAGAAGGCAGGCCTATGAAGGGTAATGTTTCTGTGGATGCAGAGGGCTTGCATCAGGTGAGTATGGAACTGTCTGCCTTTGCAGATGTGATGCTGAAAGGATAGTTGTTGGTGGTACTGTTGGATTTGAGAGAGAGTGTTTGGAATCTGGTTTACATGGGCCATTTTGGAATAAATGCCACAAAAATATGCATTAGAGCAGAGTACTGGTGCCCAGGAGTTGGCCATGATGTGGAGCACTATATCAGAGAATGTGTACCATGCGCAAGGAGTGACAAATCCGATGGTCCCTGGAAGAAAATTGCCATTGACATCATGGGACCATTTTATGTGTTGATTAAGTCTCCCAGGTGTGCTATTGTGATAATAGAATATTTCTCAAGTTGGCCTGAGGTGAATCTTACTGAATAAATTACCACAGAGACTGTATTGGATTTCCTTATGAACTGTTTGCGGTGAAAGAGTGCCTGGGGTCAATGTTTCTGATAATGGTGTACAATTTGTTTTTGAAATCATGATGGAATGTTTGAGAAGGTATGGGATTGAGCATATCAGAACATGTTTCTATTACCCTCAAAGCAATGCTTTGGTGTAGAGGTGGAACAGGACACTTATGTATGGTTTGAAATTGGCTTTGGGCAGTGAAGTTGGGTGGTGAAGGGCTGTGAAGGCTTTAATGTTATTGTATCGCACCACACCACAGAGAGGTCACCTTTTGAAGTGATGAGATCCCATAAATCCCAGGTATTGTTGTCAAAAGGGGTGGAGAAGAAGGAAGGTGTGATGAAGGAAATGGCTATGGTGGCCAGGGAATTGGTGACTGGGTGCAAGTTTTGAGTAGCACAGGGTCAACATGTGTGAGTCCAAGTTCTCCTAGCTGCTACAAATTAGAAAGGTAAACAAGTACACAGTGTTGCTCAGTGACATAAATACTCAGAACTGCAAGAAAGCGGTGAGGATGCCAAGTTGTATTTAGCAAGGAAAACCTGATTTTAGGGAGCAGGGTTCAAATCTCATGGTCAAGTTTCCCAGAAATTTGGAGGACTTTGAATTGTATTAGTTTCTTGGCAATCATGTTTATGCTTTCTCAACTGATGGCTGAAAAATGTATATTTTGACTGTGTTCTTTTACTTGGAAAATGTTTGCTTTTGATTTTTCGCCTATTGTTCATTGAACTTTGACTCCTTTAGTTCAGAGAATAAGTTTTACTTAGTTAAGTATTTAAGGAAGGGAGAAGTGTTGCATCTCATTCAATGGAAGGTTGGGGGTTAATACTCTAGTGTGAAATGTGCAGCAGTTGCAGGAAGACTTTCTCCCAGTCACTTTTAGCTTAAAGTAGTGCTTAGCTGCAACGCCCTGCATGCTCGTTATCTTTTCGAATTTCTTTTCCAAATTTTGGAAACATTGACAATCTCGGTTGGGACATGTAAGAACGCACAGTACCCCTAAGCTGTGAGATGGTCCAACACAGGTGATAGTTAAGGGCTAACAGCATTGATTGGAAATATGGACAAATATGAGGTATAAGGAAAACAGTCTTGCCCCAACTTGAAAAGTTAACACATCCAGTATGAGCTAAGGGCCTCCGATTTTGCAAATGGCAGCTAAGGCAAAATCAATATAGTTGTAATAAATGATTTGAGGTGTCTACCCAGCAGCTCAAAAAGGACTGAAATACATTGATGAGCTGAAATAGGAGGGACCTTTCCTGCCTTGTTCTGAAGAAGGTCAAAGCTGACTGGGCATGCTGGAGCTGTGGTCCTGCTGAACAGCTCAGAGGCCACTCTACTTGTCATAGGAGTAGGTAACTCATTGAAAAGATTCTAAGACATATTCTGAATGTTTCTGATGAAGTCAGGAAAGGGTGATATATTGTGGTTTTAAGATCCTGTCAGGTGCTCTCTTGCAGCAGAAGGAAGGCAGAATTACCTGACTTGTCTGCTAGGTAGCAGGAGTGGACATCTGCAGCAGTGATGCAATGGAAGTGAATGCTGACGGGACACTGTGTGGTGGAAAATGAGTCTCCTTCATGTGTCCAACACACAGGGTCATAGTTACATAGAAAAATATCCCACGCCAAGAGGTGGCAAATCTCGGACAGCCCAGTCCACTGCACATGATGGGGTTTAGCCAAATCATGCAGACACAGCAGCAGCTCTCGAATGGCTCTGACACCAATTACAAATGCAGGGCTCAGGGGTGTAACACAGGCCCCCGCAGCCCACGCGTTGCGGGGGCGACCCTAAGCTCCAGGGGCCCCCTCGGGCCCCTAAGCTCCAAGGGCCCCCTCCGTGGCTGCTCAACCAGCACTTACATTACGCTCGCGGACGCGGTCTATACCTTGCTGCGGCCTCTTTAATAAATCAAATGGTGCATGGCACGCACTTGTCTCAATGTCTCTGCGTCTGCGCAGGAGTAACTATTGTAATGCGTGATTGCGCGCAAAGAAAAAGTGCGCAGGAGTAGGTGAGGCATCCCCGAGAGATGACAGAGCGGCCGCCGGGCATAATTTAAATATTGCTAGCCTTGCCCCGTCGCACCTGCAACAGAAGCTGGAGGCCAGGCATGACTTCAGGTAAGTGTCGGAGGAGCAAGCGAGGAGTCCTAAGTCTTGGAGCGTTACTCATAGGCTACAGCTCAAAATCTTTAGTCACTTGAAGTGTTTGCTCGGATAAATCTGCGAGACTGCGACCTTTTAACTTCCACAACTGGTCTCAGTGATTGGTGAAATGCGGTTAATGACTCAGAGTGGCATGAGTGCTCCGATTATTTTGGTTTCATGTTTTACGTTTGCCTTGTTTGTGCTGTTTTTTTCCCCTTGGAAAGTGTCCAGTACCCTTGGCCCTTGCATGTATCTGTTCTGGGTTGAATGCTCTCGGTAAAGGCCTACCACGGCTTCCACTACCAAACGTTTATTACTGTAAATCTTGGTTCTTTTCCTCTTGTTTTGCTTAAGTTTTTACTTTGTACTGAGCATGTGTTAAATGAAACCGCATTATTTTAATTCTCATTACTAAACAATGCTGTAATTGGTACCTGTTCTTTAAGTGGCCGTGCGGCGAGAAGGAATAGCTTGGACAGTGGCGTAACGAAACTTGAGGGGGCCCCCCTGCAAAGCACATGGAGGGGGCCCCACCTACCACTTTGCCCCACCACCCAAAAATCTGGTATATTTTGATTTGAAACCTCCAACATTTAATGAAATGCTACTATATTGTCTTGACAAAGTTCTAATGAGAAAGTGGGAAACCCTCTTAACATATAAGGTAAGCCATTTGTAACAACACTGTCAAGAGCAGATTATTTAACTGAGGCAGCAATCAGAACAATGCCAAGAAGCGGTCCTATTGTCTCAGGAACTGCAACAATCAGAACAATGCCAAGGAGTGATCCTATTGTCTCAGGAACTGCCTGAAGAACAAAGGATAACTATGAAGGATCTGAATTTGAATTGACATTGATGGACAATAACTTGAAACTTTGAAAGACAAACCCAAACATGCTATTTCATACACTCGGCTGACATACATGAGAATTACACAAGATATAACTCAGTTTCTTTCAAATTCTAAAAGAAATAGACTAGTGAACTACCAAAATGCCACACCCTAGCGACTGTTTAGGTATGTGCATGATAATAACGTGAACTGAGGAAGCAATTTCAATTTCTACCATCATGTCTTTATTAGTAAGCAGGACAAAACAGGCAGGCAAACGAGGCTGAGGATGAAAACTGTTTGGATGCTTCAGAACATTGAAGCAGATGTTTGTCTGTTTGAATTTATAATTTCTGTAGTACAAACAATGCTAAATACAAGATTTAGACTAATAATTCCCTTTTGGAAGGCTCAAATATTTCAAATTGACTGGCAAAACAGTAACAAGTACAGCAGGAAGCAGCATACAAAAATCAAACCACTTTAGTCAACAAATGCCCTTTTGGTTTGTGCACGAAGGTGCAAATATTTTTAAGTGACTGGTAAATCAATAACAAGTACAGCAAGCAGCAGCCTGCAAACCTTTTTAGTAAAACTAATACACCATTTGTTTGTGCATGAAGGCATACATATTTCAAAGTGCCTTGTGCATAAAGGTGCCGGAGCCCATTTTGTCCATGCCGTATAACATATCTGGATGGCATCTGCCTTTAATAGATTCAACAATCTCCCATCCAGCAATGGCAGCCTATGAGGCAGCAATTTTGACCTGGGGAAAGTAAAGGAGGCCCTGGCAAGAGGTGATCCCAAGGATAAGGCTAGACAAACATGATACGTGGCAGAGCACTTAGAATCAGGCCTGGGCCCTGGCATGGAACAGGAGCTGAGAATTTACTGCTTGTGAAAGGAAGTGAGAGGGTAGATAGCAGCCCATCCCGAAATGGTGGGCAAGTAACAGGGTGGCCAGAGACAGTCCCGCAGGCAAAGGGGCACCAAATCCCATGCACCTAAATCATTTGAAAAGATGTCTTTCAGCCCCTCGCGTTGTTTCGCAACTTGGAAAAGCAAAGGCATGTACTTTTTAGTTAGAAGCATCCAAAGCTGCTGAAGCGGGAAATGATTTCAAACAATTTCAAACAAATAGTAGTTAGTTGTAAGCTTACTTTTAAAATATGTGCACACATCTTTTTTTCCAATACACTCCATTCCTATATAACAGCTCTCTGTCTGAGCAAGTCTATATTGAAGTGTTTTAGGGTGTTCAGAGTAAAGCTGGATATGATAACATGGTTAGTTGTTAAAGGGAAAAAGTAAGATTCCATTCACCTTCCTTTCTCTTTTGCCTTTGAATGCAGTAGAATTTTAGAAGAGAGTAAAGCATACTATATTAAGGGGTTGGTTATGCATAGTGATGGACACATCCTTTTTTCCACAGAGGTTGTTGTGAAGATGTATCCCTGATCTTCAAAAATGGAGATGTATTTTGCACATTCAGTGACAATTAACATCAATACTGGGAGGAGTAAGAGACGTATGTGCCCTCACATTATAAACTCTGTTGTCTACAAAAAATATAAATTTTCGAACAATTTGTTATTTTCAACATTGTTGCTGTGATCTGCATGGGACACGTTCTTTGTAGCAGGCACATTAACCCTCTGTGCTTTGTAGGTGGCAGGCGTGCCCATGTGAGTGCATGATGAGCGATGCAACAGTGTGAGAGTAGGGTAAGAGGCGTGACAGCAGGGTGAGTGAGGTGACCATATGAATTAGGGTGCGGATGTAAGTGCAGAGTGGGAAAAAAGAATGCATGGTTAGTGATGGGATTGTTTGAGTTGAGTGAGATTGCAAACTGAGCAGTGAGGGGGTAGGTGAGTGAAGGATGAGTAGTGCGCTTGTGTGACTGCAGGGAGAGTTACAGGGTGAACAGCGCAAGTGCATTTTGAGTGCAGAGTGATAACTGAGTGCAGGGTGAGAGAGTGAAAGGTGCGAGTACATGGTGATCAGTGTGAGTGCATTATGATCGCTGTGAGTGCAGGGTGAGCGTGAAAGTGAAGGGGGAGAATGAGGAGTGAGTTATCTAAATGCAGAGTGCATTCCCAGACAATTGAAGTAACACAGCAGGTTATTGACGGCGGGGTAGGGTTTCAGATGTAAGTTAAACTATTGCTACCAAAGGCATTAATAGGGATCGAGGGTGTAGGAAATAAATAATGTGCTAATTCTGCAAAAAAAACTTCTAGTTTTATGATTAGGGTTGCCAGCTCATTATTTTGATGTCCCAGACTGACTTATCAGTGCATACTTCGTACAGCAAATATTAATAGAAAGCACTTTTAATTGTTTTCTAAGGCTGCCTGAATGATCCAGGACTGATAATTAAAAAGAACAAAGACAGAAAAGTCACACTGGAAATGAAAACATACTTTATTTATAACCAAAGCACAACTCCTAAAAAAGGAAGTGGGGGGACTCACCCAGTTAATCACTATGCAAGTGACATCATGGCGTGTGACATCACGGACTGTGACAACACAGGAAGTGGCATCATAATAAGTGACATCAGTTTTTAAGCCCTCACATTTAACATGTTTATCATGAGTGCATTAAAGCACATTTCCAGTATTATTATTATTATTATTATTATAAACTAACATTTGTAGAGCACCTGGCTACACTTAGGCATCCCGCGCTATTTGACACAAGTAGGTGCCCACATAAGAACAACCTTATTGAGGCAGGCTCTGGGAGAGCCACGTTTTCAACTGTTTTTTTAAGGATAGGTGGTTAACAGTTGCAAGCAGTTACTCCGGAAGGGAGTTCCATAGCTTAGCTGCATTGAAAGAGAACATAGAGCCCCCTGATCGTGCTCTTTTTATTTTAAGGATTGACGCCATAACTGGTTAGCTGACCGGAGACATCTTGATGGCTGGTAGAATTTTATAACAGGCTGATTTTTCTTGGGGCTTGTCTCCCTGGGAGTTGTGTGTGCTATGCATAAAGCTTTAAATTTAATCCGTTCTGCAGTTGGCAGCCAGTGAAGTTTCCTCAGCGTAGGTTTCACAGGGTGGCGGTAGGGGGTGTGGTGGAGCAGCCTAGCTGCACAATTCTGCACCAACTGCAACTTCCTTATAGTTGCCTCTGTGGTTCCGAAGTATAGGGCGTTTCCATAATCTAATCTTGAAAGCACCAGTGCCTGTACAATAACCCTTGGATTCCTTCACGACTGCCAACAGTGCTGTTACTGGCCCATGGTTAGGTCTGAATCCTGTCATATTTCTCAAGAATTTTGCTGTTCCCTAGAAGCAAAGAGACAGGCCGGTAGTTACTCCAAATCTCCCGGTCCAGATTGGGCTTTTTTAGAAGGGCCCTTACCATGGCATGTTTCCAAGGCCGGGGTAACAACCCGCTAGATAACGAGGAATTTAATACCTCTAGCAGAGCTGGAAGGACAATTTTTTCTACTTTACGGAGTTTTGACAATGGTGCCGGGTCTAGCGGAGAGCCCGACTTGACCTGCGCAAAGATTTGTGACAGTGTGGCCAAGTCCAGAGTAGGGAAGTTTTCTAGACGTGGAGTCATGTTATGTGTGGAGTCAACTTCCTGCTCTCCATTATTTACGCTTGTGTTATGGGGGACCAAGTGAAAGATATCTAGAATTTTTTAGTTAAAAAATTCTGCAAATTCATCGCACCTAGTCTGGGCCGATGCTAGCGGCAAATCCGGCTCCATACACTTAGAGAGTGTTTTTGTAATTTGGAAAATTTCCCTAGGTGTGTTTGCCGCTGCTGTTATTTTTTCCTCATAAAAACGGGCTTGAGGTTTTTTTTATTTCTAATTGATATGTTTTAATAGCTTCTCTATATTTTTGCTTTTACCCATCTTCATAGCCTTTTCTCCATGCTCTCTCTAATTTCTTGCAGGGGAATCCGTCCTGATTTAGTCAGTAGATTTGCACTTTTGTAAGCTACACATAAAACAGTGTTGTCTTTAGTCAGCGTAAATGTATTCTACCCATAGTGCTTTACAAGAATATATAGTGACATTTAAATTATTACAACGCCTCCTCAGGAATAGTAAGCACTATATAAGCACTATCCCACAGTTTAAACAAATGCACTCATAACATTTTAAATTGTGTATCTATGCCCCTCAAACACAAAAGATCCCATTACATTGATTGGAAAGCCACGTTGCCTATGTGTAGAAGTGGGTTATGCAGTGGAAAGTTTTTTAATTGGCAGGGTACAGTAGATGTACTATTCAGTGGGCTTTCCGAACATATACAAATGTTTTGAAGGTTTCCATACTCATTTTAACTATTATATGTGTGTTGCTTGCTTCTTTTGCTCTTAGCAGTAGGGCATTTTCTATTTGTCCTTAATGTTCAATATATGTAAACAACGCACCACAGTAGACGAAGGAAGTGCCCACAATGTATGGTAATGGTTTGTTGTCTGCTTTTGATCGCAATAATGTGCAGACCGGGACGAGGTTCTTTAGTTCAGACTGCTACTGGGCCCATAACATTGGTCCAATCTGAGGGGTCATCGGACCCCCTTTTGTTGAAGTCTCCTGGCTGGCAGCAGTCAGGAGCCTCACACCTAGAGACAAATTCAGCAGAGGGGAAACAAAGGCTCACACCTTGTTAGCTCTTCAAACATACTTAAAAGAGGCAGCTTTTCACTCTGTTCAGGCTCTGTTTAGGAGATACCCATGCACTATAAGAATGTCAGACGTGTTGGTCTTTCCCAGTATTTACTTAAAATAAATAGCATTTATATAGTGCTTACTATTCCTGAGGAGGCGTTGTAATAATTTAAATGTCACTATTTATTCTTGTAAAGCACTATGGGTAGAATACGTTTACGCTGACTAAAGGCAACACTGTTTTATGAGTAGCTTACAAAAGTGCAAATCTACTGCCTAAATCAGGACAGATTTCCCTGGAAGAAATTAGATAGCATGGAGAAAAGGCTAAATTGGCAGATTTCTTTAAACAAATTGAGAATTTTTTTGGTGCCGTGGTAAAGTCTAAAGTAACGGCTGAGATGGTATTAATTGGGTTAGAGGCAGGAGTGTCAAGACCTAAACCTTTAACATGTTTTCTTTTTATTTGTATGGTGGTAGCTCGAGCATGTATTACTAGGGAATATATTAATTTAGACCCCCCTTCTTTTTTTAGTTGGAGGGAAAGATTATTATATATGTATAATATCGAATTTGCTATATATAAACTCAAGGGGGTCAAAAGAAGAGCTCTGGGCGAAAAAATATGGGAGTTTATAACTGAATGGATTTAGACACTATTTGATGCTGCTTATAATAGAAGTGATATGCTCTTGTGATTCATCTTTTTTGTTTACTGCTTTATGCTTCCCATTTATCCTTGTATTTTTCTTTTTTCTTTTGTGTAATATGTGATTGACCATTTCTGTATATCCTTGCATAAAACAATAAAATGGGGGAAAAAAAAGAAATAAAAAACCTCAAGCCCATTTTTATGAGGAAAAAATAACAGTAGCAGCAAACACACCTAGGGAAATTTTCCAAATTACAAAATCACTCTCTAAGTGTATAGAGCCGGATTTGCCGCTAGCATCGGCCCAGACTAGGTGCGATGAATTTGCAGAATTTTTTAACAAAAAAATTCTAGATATCTTTCACTTGTTCCCCCATAACTCAAGCCTAAATAATGGAGAGCAGGAAGTTGACTCCACACATAACATGACTCCACGTCTAGAAAACTTCCTTACCCTGGACTTGGCCACACTATCACAAACCTTAGCGCAGGTCAAGTCGGGCTCTCCGCTAGACCCGGCACCATTGTCAAAACTCCGCAAAGTAGAAGAAATTGTCCTTCCGGCTCTGCTAGAGGTATTAAATTCCTCGTTATCTAGCGGGTTGTTACCCCGGCCTTGGAAACATGCCATGGTAAGGGCCCTTCTATAAAAGCCCAATCTGGACCCGGAGATTTGGAGTAACGACCGGCCTGTCTCTTTGCTTCTAGGGAACAGCAAAATTCTTGAGAAATATGTAAACAAACTTCTCTCAGAATTCCTAGAGAATCATGCCTTTTTGCACACCAGTCAGACACGATTCAGACCTAACCATGGGCCAGAGACAGCACTGTTGGCAGTCGTGAAGGAATCCAAGGGTTATTGTACAGGCACTGCTGCTTTCAAGATTAGATTATGGTAAAGCCCTATACTTCGGAACCACAGAGGCAACTATAAGGAAGTTGCAGGTGGTGCAGAATTGTGCTGCTAGGCTGCTCCACCACACCCCCTACCGCCACCATGTGAAATCTACGCTTCACTGGCTGCCAACTGCAGAACGGATTAAATGTAAAGCTTTATGCATAGCACACAAAACCCTCTGGGAGACAGGCCCCAAGATAAATCAGCCTCTTATAAAATTCTACCAGCCATCAAGATGTCTCCGGTCAGCTAAACAGTTGCGGCGTCAATCCCTAAAATAAAGAGAGCACGATCAGGGGGCCGTATGTTCTCTTTTCAATGCAGCTAAGCTATGGCACTCCCTTCCGGAGCAACTGCGTGCAACTGTTAACCACCTATCCTTCCAAAAACAGTTGAAAACATGGCTCTTCCAGAGCCTGCCTCAATAAGGTCGTTCTTATGTGGGTACCTACTTGTGTCAAATAGCGCGGGATGCCTAAGTGTAGCCAGGTGCTCTACAAATGTTAGTTTATAATAATAGTAATAATGCTGGAAATGTGCTTTAATGCACTCATGATAGACATGTGAAACATGTATGTGAGGGCTTAAAAACTGATGTCACTTATTATGATGCCACTTCCTGTGTTGTCACGGTCCGTGATGTCACACGCCATGATGTCACTTGCATAGTGATTAACTGGCTGAGTCCCCCCCACTTCTTTTTTTTGGAGTTGTGCTTTGGTTATAAATAAAGTATGTTTTCATTTCTAGTGTGACTTTTCTGTCTTTGTTCCCTTTAATTATCAGTCCTGGATCATTCAGGCAGCCTTAGACAACAATTAAAAGTGCTTTCTATTTATATTTGCTGTACGAAGTATGCACTGATAAGTCAGTCTGGGACATCAAAATAATGAGCTGGCAACCCTAATCATAAAACTAGAAGTTTTTTTGCAGAATCAGCACATTATTTATTTCCCACACCCTCGATCCCTAATAATGCCTTGGTAGCAATAGTTTAACTTACATCTGAAACCCTACCCCGCCGTCAATAACCTGCTGCGTTACTTCAATTGTCTGGGAATGCACTCTGCATTTAGATAACTCACTCCTCATTCTCCCACTTCACTTTCACGCTCACCCTGCACTCACAGCGATCATAAGGCACTCACACAGATCACCAAGTACTCGCACCATTCACTTGCTTACCCTGCACTCAGTTATCACTCTGCACTCACAATGCACTTGCGCTGTTCACCCTGTAACTCTCCCTGCAGTCACACAAGTGCACTCCTCACCCTTCACTCACCTACCCCCTCACAGCTCAATTTGCAATCTCACTCAACTCAAACAATCCCATTACTAACCAGGCATTCTTTTGTCCCACTCTGCACTTACATCCGCACCCTAATTCATATGGTCACCTCACTCACCCTGCTGTCACGCCTCTTACCCTACTCTCACACTGTTGCATCGCTCATCATGCACTCACATGGGCACGCCTGCCACCTACAAAGCACAGAGGGTTAATGTGCCTGCTACAAAGAACGTGTCCCATGCAGATCACAGCAACAATGTTGAAAATAACAAATTGTTCGAAAATGTATATTTTTTGTAGACAACAGAGTTTATAATGTGAGGGCACATACGTCTCTTACTCCTCCCAGTATTGATGTTAATTGTCACTGAATGTGCAATATACATCTCCATTTTTGAAGATCAGGGATACGTCTTCACAATAACCTCTGTGGAAAAAAGGATGTGTCCATCACTATGCATAACCGACCCCTTAATAGAGTATGCTTTACTCTCTTCTAAAATTCTATTGCATTCACCTGCAAAAGAGAAAGGAAGGTGATCGGAATCTTACTTTTCCCTTTAACAACTAACCATGTTATCATTTCCAGCTTTACTGTGAACATCCGAAAACACTTCAATATAGACTTGCTCAGACAGAGAGCTGTTATATAGGAATGGAGTGTATTGAAAAAAAGATGTGTGCACATATTTTAAAAGTAAGCTTACAACTAACTACCATTTGTTTGAAATCGTTTGAAATCATTTCCCACTTCAGCAGATTTGGATGCTTCTAACTAAAATGTACATGCCTTTGCTTTTCCAAGTTGCGAACCAACGCGAGGGAGGGGCTGAAAGACATATTTTCAAATTATTTAGGTGCATGGGTTTTTTGCCCCTTTGCATGTGGGACTGTCTCTAGCCACCCTGTTACTTGCCCACCATTTCGTGATGGGCTGCTATCTTCCCTCACACTTCCTTTCACAAGCAGTAAATTTTCAGCTCCTGTTCCATGCCAGGGCCCAGGCCTGATTCTAAGTGCTCTGCCACATATCATGTTTGTTTAGCCTTATCCTTGGGATCACCTCTTGCCAGGGCCTCCTTTACTTTCCCCAGGTCAAAATTGCTGCCTCATAGGCTGCCATTGCTGGATGGGAGATTGTTGCAACTATTAAAGGCAGATGCCATCCAGATATGTTTTACGGCATGGACAAAATGGGCTCCGGCACCTTTATGCACAAGGCACTTTGAAATATGTATGCGTTCATGCACAAAAAAATGGTGTATTCGTTTTACTAAAAAGGTTTGCAGGCTGCTGCTTGTTGTACTTGTTATTGATTTACCAGTCACTTTGAAATATTTGCACCTTTGTGCTCAAACTAAAAGGGCATTTGTTGACTAAAGTGGTTTGATTTTTTTATGCTGCTTCCTGCTGTACTTGTTACTGTTTTGCCAGTCAATTTGAAATATTTGAGCCTTCAAAAAGGGAATTATTATTCTAAATCTTGTATTTAGCATTGTTTATACTACAGATATTATACATTCAAACAGACAAACATCTGCTTCAATGTTCTGAAGCATCCAAACAGTTTTCATCCTCAGCCTCGTTTGCCTGCCTGTTTTGTCCTGCTTACTAATAAAGACATGATGGTAGAAATTGAAATTGCTTCCTCAGTTCACGTTATTAACATGCACATACCTAAACAGTCGCTAGGGTGTGGCATTTTGATAGTTCACTAGTCTATTTCTCTTAGAATTTGAAAGAAACTGAGTTATATCTTGTGTAATTCTCATGTATGTCAGCCGAGTGTATGAAATAGCATGTTTGAGTTTGTCTTTCAAAGTTTCAAGTTATTGTCCATCAATGTCAATTCAAATTCATATCCTTCATAGTTGTCCTTTGTTCTTCAGGCAGTTCCTGAGACAATAGGATCACTCCTTGGCATTGTTCTGATTGTTGCAGTTCCTGAGACAATAGGACCGCTTCTTATCATTGTTCTGATTGCTGCCTCAGTTAAATAATCTGCTCTTGACAGTGTTGTTACAAATGGCTTACCTTATATGTTAAGAGGGTTTCCCGCATTCTCATTAGAACTTTGTCAAGACAATATAGAAGCATTTCATTAAATGTTGGAGGTTTCAAATCAAAATATACCAGATTTTTGGGTGGTGGGGCAAAGTGGTAGGTGGTGGGCCCATCCGCCATAGTGGGGCCCCCTCCATGTTCTTTGCAGGGGGGCCCCCTCAAGTTTCGTTACGCCACTGGCAGGGCTGCATGGCCCTCATATACCTTCCTTTCCCCAGTGAGGTTGCTCAGCAGGAACTGCTTCTCTTAGAGAAAGGCAAACTTTTTAATCCGGGGGATCTACTTCCTCCTTTTCAGAAGAATTGTGTAACATCAGTGCCCACTCAACTGTAAAGTGGTGTTGTGTTCTTTGCCCTGGAAGAATTCTTAGATTATTATACCAACTGGAACTAAAGGTAAATACAGAAGAGCAGCCAGTTGTTCTGTCCATGTAATACCTAGCAGTTCTTTGGCTTTGCTCAAAGCCAGGGCATTTCTGTTTCTATCAATCTTCTACGGAACTCTCCTGCAGCTGTGTGAGGTCCGGTGTATGTGGATCATGACTGGAGTAGTACTGGAGGTCATGGCCTGTTCTGTAATACAGTGGGCAGTCTCATCTGTTTCTTCTAAAATATGACTTTGCTACAGGTAAAAGGAATCAAGAGTTATCGAGTGTCAATGGTGCTGGTCCCGTTTGCTTTTATGAAGCCAGAGTATAAAGAGAACTCAGTCCTCAGCAAAGGAGGCATCAATAGATGCCATTAATAATGCAGGCTCCTTTTGAGCCTCTAAGCTCACTTTGTAAGGATCCGCTTTGTCATGAATGTTGTGTATAGAGCCATCTTTACTGCCAATTAGTGATACTCCCAAGAGGTCCTCTACTTAAAATATAATATTTTCTGGGAAGAGAGCAAATGGACATATCAAAAACTTTAACTTATTGCCCTTAATTACTAATCCCTTCCAAGTCATTTGACTTGGCTCAAACATGTATATGAATGCTAGAAATGACAATGCAGCAATAAACCAAATACATTTTAAGGTGTTCACAGATTTTAAACAATCACTTGTAGGTTTCCATTCTAATAAGAATGGTGTATGAAAACTCAAAATAACGCCTAGCCCAAAAACAAAACAACATCAAAACTTCTGCACCAGCCAATATACAACTCCGTTATGTTTTTCTCATGACTGCTGTTTAACAGGCAAACACAGAAATATCGGAAAATCATCAGAGCATACTGAGTAGGCTTCCACATTCCACAGCTGAACAATGAATTGGCTAATCTCAACTCAAACATATTTCATTCACCATAGCAGCAGTCAGACCAATCGGAATGACAAAAAGGTTTGCTTAAATATAATAAAGACTGAGATCCTCACATTAGGATCACCTAATTCCATCACAAACCTTACTTAAAGCAGGTGATCTTTGAGTGTAACCACTTCTCAAAGATGACTAATAGGCTTGGTGTCATACCTGACCCAACCCTCTTATTTGAGACCTACATGAAGAGCCTCATTTATGAGTTGGGAGTAATGAGACATCTCAAAATTGACAGGTAACCATACTGCTCTGTTCGGTGTTCTTCTCCCTGATTCAGAGTTCTGAGAAAATTGATATTTCCATTATGGGATCTGCCTTTAACTAGTCCAGTGGAGACATAAACTATACACTATTAGTGGCAGAGAGAATGGCATCAGAGGGGCCACTTGCTTGTGGGCAGTCATGCTGAAGCATTGCTGCCAAAGTCCTTTTTAGGGATGCCATATAAACAATGTTTGTTGAGGGCATAAAATCTTTAAATATACCTCACAAAACAGAAAACGATTGTCAGCACTTAAAGGAACTATGTGCTTCCTGGAAATTTACCCCAATTTGAAAGCCCATATTGAGGAATTACATAAGTGACAGCAGGTCTGCTATGTCACCATTGCATGATAGACCCCTCTCTCAGATTATAATTGCCCTGGTTGGCTTCTGATATGCACGCTGGAGACATGTGGGGAGAAGAATTGCCAGCAAAATCGAGGACAAATTTAAAATGAGTGGTGTCAGTTCTGCCAGCATGGTGTAGGCACAGCCTCAGTTACAACAGTGCTACTTTGGCCAGACTGCCTACTCCTAAATAAGCCCCTAAATCTGAAATCTCCTTTGGCAATGTTAAAATCAAGTGCATTCATAATATGAAACATCTTCCCTCTACAGTCCAATGATATCAGGACAGTAGCACAATCCATAATCCTCAAAAACATGATACGTACAGCTACCTTGTGCAACCCAACATTTTTACTTCCTCAAAGAGTGAATCTCCTCCACAACTCGGTAGCACTACTCATTTTCCTGAGAAATCGCCAAGCCCGCATGAGGTCTTTCATCAAAGTAACACTGTCTTACTAGTTGAAGAAAGATGCCAATTTCAAAGTGTTGGACCTTATCAATAAATATCGAGATAAGAGCATTACATTTCACAAGCATGATTTAGCCTCCTCTGCCTGCAGAGTACTCACATGCTACAAAAATAACATAAAAAGGCATGTCTGTACTCATCTGGTTTGATCCTTGTGAAATTGACTTAAGTGGATTGAAATGTTCTGCAACAAAAATAATTGATGTGTCGAAACTTGCACCCATTAATAATTAACACACTTCAAAGAATTACATGTAACTCCTTGCATTCCTCAATGTATTTTACCATTGTGCTAGTCTTTTTACCATGTTGACAGCCTTCATTATGTCAACCTCTTCCATCCATTCTCCTCTGACTACTTTCTGGGTCTCCTTTATGAAGTGTCAATATACAACTCGCTCGTTCTTCATGACATGATAACCTTCGGTCTCAGTCAGATCTCATCTGGATCAGCCCTAGCTCCATCAGCACAGGCTGGCCCAAAATATTAAGTTTGCTTCTCCACAGCCACTCAATTCACATGCCTGGACCTAGATCTATGACACCAACGCACTTTCACCACTGTTTCAATCTTAGGGAGCCCATTCAGACAGAGAAGTCTCCACTTCAATAGTAACTGCTGATGGCTTTGTCAGAGAAAGTGCAGTACAGTCTGTGGCCTTTACTAGGAAGTACTTGTCGATGCCAAATGGTTTAGAGCAAGGGTCTCCAACCTTTTTGGAGATGTGTTGTAATAGTGAGCACATCAGCCATGATACGGTTAGTAGTGGCCCCAATATGCAAGATTACCAGCAGTGGTCACCTCAGTGCATTAGTCTTGGTTGCCAACAGTAATGTAAAAAATGCTCTATCAATGTGGAATATTTCCCCATAGATTATTAATGAATACATTTATAGAGCACACAGCTCCTCCTGAGAATGTCAAGGCACTGTAATGTATAACAGTCATAACTGCAATGCCCAACACCAAGTTTATTATATAAGTATAAATTCTACCTAATGCCACACGATTTATCACTCAACTATATCAGCTTTATATATATTTTGGAAATTCAGCCATTTTTTTCCAAACATCAGGTCATGAGTTCCTAAAATATGCACATTTTTTGTCTCAAATACACAATTTTGATTTTTGTAGTACATATATAATAGTACATTATAAATGGTTTAGAGAAAGTCTCAGAGATAGAACTTTTTGCCATGTCCTTTAACACACCCCAGGTCCTTGGCACCCCTCTTCTTCTTTGTTCTCACCCATCTCATCCTAAGCAAACATCACCTGCTCATTAATCATTGATTTCCGCGAGGATAAAGGGAATTGCCTTTTCATTTTTTCTCTGTTGCTTTGACAAGTTTCTTATTTACTACTGTTGTAAAAACAGTAGCTGTTTGGGATCCCAACTCATCAAGAGCTTCAGATGGCAGCGTGGTAAGTCTCCGTCTTGTGTCTGTGAATTTGGATTGGGATCAAAAATCGGCCCTGGCAGACCAAAAAAGTGGCCCACATTTGCATATTGCCTTACCGCTAAACACTCCTTCAGCGAAGTTGTATGAAAAGTAAAGGGGTGGGGGAGCATGTTTTATTAACTTCACTTAGATTTTTTTTTAATGCACTGATTAGTTCACACTGCTGATCCACACATGAATGCAAGTGAGACCACTTCTGCTCAGGCCCCCTGCCCCCACCCATTCAGCATGCATTAATGGACCGGCCTAGCGAGAGAAAGGCAGTGATACCTCCTCCCATCTGCTTCTAGAAAGGCCACTCAGGCACCCACTGGGCCACTGGCGGCATCCTAACAGCACAGATAGACCCAAAGCTGCCAAAAAAAGCAGCCAACAGCTGGAACTCGGCTACCGCCCCTTCGGCCATTTCCCGAGTGCCGCGTTACCAATCTGACCCTGGTCTGTAATATATATATGCATGCCCCAGCATGTACTTTTCAGTACATAATATACCGAAAATATGTGCTGAGAAAAATGCATTGGCAACAGTTAATGATGCCACTAATACCCCTCGTGAAGAGAAGTGTAATCAATATGAAAAGTATGAGGAGTAATCATTTTGAGGGTTCACTTGTTAAAATCTAAAAATGACACGTGATTAGGAGTATGGTTCTGTACCTTTTTTAGCAATGCCATCGAGTGCAGTAGCGTAACAATATTTTTGTTTGGTAAGCAATATAATTAGTAAAACTTATGTAGGTCAAATGAAAGTTTTTTTGGCAGATTGTCTCCTGAAGTTATTTGACACAATTCATAATGACTAATAACTTGTTACTAAATGTGTGCTCTTCTTCATTTATCTTCTGCAAAGATGGAAAAACAGATCGATAGCACAATTTGTAATCTAAACATCACCGCATATGCCTGCCCAGTTTTTCCTTGTCATTACAAAACAATCTCTTACTTTGCTGCTTCTCAGTTTATACAGGCACAGGAAACACACTGCCACACATTTGTAGATACCTCTCTTTGAGCAATAAACCTAACAACATTAAAACTAACTTATCTTCCAGTTGCCTTCTTGTTTTCCAACTGTTACAGCTCCTTTTTTCATTCAAACGTTTTCCTATGATAACTTTTGCTGGTAGTCACTTTCATTCAGTATCCTTTCCATGCATAGACAGTATTTACCATTACTCTCTGTCTCCTCTAATCTGATATTCTATTTGGGTGATTATTTCCCCCAACCCATAGATGGAGTTTTCTAACAATAGAGTTTGAGATCATGATATTGTATGCATGCTGCAAGCGTTATAAACTATTATATAAGAACTTTATTTAAATATTATTAGTTTGCCACAATATGTATTGTATTGGTATTAATTATGTAGTGAGCCCTCTTGTAGTGAGGATAGTCCTGTGGCCTGAGTTTTTATTCCTTAATAGTTTTCATTCATTGTGCGTATGAAACCAGACCAAACTGCTCTTATATAAATAAAACAGAAAAAAAGTTATTTTTCAAACAAAATGAAAAAAAAACATTTTTTATGAGACTGAGGGCCACATCTATCAAAAAACGCATTTTGCGATTACCAAATTGCGATTTATACTGAAGCTAGTTGGTTATCATAAAATACTATGTATGTAAGGGATCGGCAAGGATTTTGCAATTTCCTAATATTACCTAATAGTGAATCGGTAAATAGTGAATCACTATTAGGTAATATTTCTCCAGCAGTTCCTATGTGCCAAAAGGTCATTAACTAATTTGTGATTACCAAATTGGTAATTGCAAATTAGGTAATGCACAGCCAAGGGTGCCCGGGATCCTAAGTCTCCCCTGGAGCACCCCAGAAAAATAAATGTTCAAGTGTAAAACACACATATGCTCAATGGGCATATGTGTGCTACATGGCACTTTGAAAAATACAGTTTTGCGCATTTTTCTAAGTTTGCACATAGTGCTATCTATCGACTTGAAGTAAATGGTATTTGCATTTTACTAAACGCACAGTTTGCATTTGTAAAATACTTCATACATCTGCTAAGGGAATTGCAATTTGAGATTCCCTATGTGTAGTCGCAATTTGGGGTAGTCGCAATTTTTGCAATTTCAAAGTTTGCACATTGTGCTATCCATCGACTTCAAGTAAATGGTAATTGCATTTTACTAAATGCACAGTTTGCATTTGTAAAATACTCCATACATCTGCTAAGGGAATGGCAATTTGGGATTCCCTATGTGTAGTCGCAATTTTGGGTAGTTGCAATTTTTGTGATGACCTAAAATGGAGACTATAAAGCCTTTCAAACATCATGAAAGTCTATTTTGCATTTGGAAATGGAACATTTTACCAAATCAGACCATTTACAAATGTAAAAGGTTTTGTACATGTGACCCACTGTCTTTTTGTAAATCGCTGTTACCCATTCAGGTCTAATCTGTGCTATGTAAAACTGCTAAATAATGATTAAAACAACAACACAAGAGCAGCAACACTTCAACGGTATAATTCCCTTGATCCTTTCAGAGGTGCAAGCCAACATCTTCTTGACTTACCCTCTCAAAGCATGGGCCAAGCTCATGACTCATTTGTAGGAGTAGTAATTAAGAGCAAAGACTGAGACTGCAGAAACATCTTTTGCAAAAACATGAACAGCAATTATACATGATATGGCATATTTGTAGGGAGATGTTTATATAAGAATAAGATTTAGGGCATGTTCAGAGTATATGTTTTGCTAAATATGTTTTTCCACTTTCTTTTTCACATTGAGCCTTGGTAGGGGGGTACTTGGCAGTTTAAGGATGGCCAATCCAAAAAGCAATTCAGTTAAAAGAATACAAAAATGTAATGTCCAAACTAATTTACGAAAAATACTGAAAATGTATTGAAAAAAATTGCTACAAATCTGGAAATAAGCAAAAATGAGCTGAGAAAAATTTATTTTGGACAATTTTAAATAGAAGTCAAGAGGGCCAATTTATTTCACAAACGTCAGATGTGATCTATGTTATCCTAAGGGAAATGATGGATTAGCATAAACATCTTCCACGCATTGATAGGAGTCTTTTAATGATAACTGGAGTAACATGTTAGGCCAGTTTTTGAGTAGACACAGTCACACTTTGATAGTGCTTTCGTCTGATTGAAAAATGTGACCTTGACACTTAGACATTTTCTATGGGCTCAATGCACTTCAGTGCCGATAGTCTCAAGGCTGATTTTCGCAAAATGCAATGCAAGTGGATGAGGTGAAGCAGTTGTCATGGTGAAGAGTCTTTGTTAGACTATAAAGCTCAACAAAGTGAAAATGTAACACTTCAAAATGCAGAGGGTATTTAATCCAGTGGTCCACATTGAGCAGGTATCGAGGGTCCACAAGCAAGTAATCTTCTCTGTGATCAGCTTGTAATATAAGGGATAAAGTTTCCCCTGACAGTACATTGTAAGGTTATTACAAGTCACTAAGGCGTTCCATAGGCATATAGAGAAATAAGGCCGAAGGCCACGTTCCTTTTATGGTTATGGAACTCCTAGGTGACTTGCAATATCCTTATAATGTACACCAGGGAGTACGTTATCCCATATAAAATGCCAGCGTTTGTAGAGCGCATAGCTACCTCCAACAGAAGTGTCCCGGCGCTGTCCGTATACCGCTTAGGAACCCTTCCTGGCTTATCCCTGTGAAATGTCCACTCCTGGGCACCCCCAAGGTGAAGCCAGGCATCCCAGCGCTGTTGGGGCCGTTGTGGAGATTAAGCAAGATAATGCCCAGAGTTGCAGAGTGGGACCCATGATTAGAATAGGCACCGAGGCGCGAATTATCAGGTCCGAGGAAATTGACCCCAAGACCCACCGAGGCAGGTATGGAACTCTGGTCCCGGGCCAGACCTCTGCATCAGGGTCTGCCGCTCTAACCATTGAGCCACACTTCTCCATATAACACATGGTCGCATCATCACCTATCCCACAAGCCACTTAAGAATTTGGTGTGCAGCTCTTTCATATGAAAGAGGAAACATGTTTGCAATCATGAAAACACAAAAATAAAACATCCAGTGCAAAATTAAACATATCAAAAGCCAGTTAAATGTTTATTGCAAACAGATACTAGAAACAGTTCAAAACAAGTCAGTTTAAATTTTAAAAAAACTACAGTAGCTCAGAATTGTAGAAATATACAGAACATTTCTAGCTTTTCTCTATCTAAGGAGTGCGAAAAATAAACATATTCTCTTTGCTTGGCATTGTAAGCTATTAAATAGGAGATGGCTCCGTCAACAGGCATTATGATGTCAGAACTCAACTGTAATAACGTTATAATAGTTGAATTTTGATGTTTTTTTCTTTATAATCAGCTATTTGATGCGTCAAAAGTTGCTGATTATAAATAAATTAGTGCCTGCTGTTTATACAGGTATTACAGATGTCCATGCATTATAGTGTTCTAGTTATCTAGTATAATATTTTGGGTATTGTCTGTGAGTGTCTCAAAACCCCTTTCACTCTTAAAGCACTAAGCAAAGCCCAAGCTTTGAGTTGATACGTTTTAGCTTAAAGGGGCTACATCTACAAATGAATATGGTTCCATCTATCCTCTTAAGGTTCAAAACTATCAGCACACCTATCGCCTTCCCACTTGGGATCACCAACACCAAGTAGGAAAATCACAATCAATCTGTAGAGTACCTCGATGTCCCTGGGGTTAAATCAGGCAGTTGGCTTGAGCTTATTCAGGAGTGTTTAGTCAAGGAAGGCATTAGTTTGTTGCTCATAGAGTCAGGGGTTAATTCTTCTACAAATCAGCTGCATGGTTTGTGGGCATTGGTGGTTCCTCCGCTAAGGGGGAGGAGCGTCGCCCCACTGGCTTTCTTACCAGTATAGAATAAAAATGATAATAACTCAGTTATTATCATTTCATTTTTTCCTTTTTGGTGCATGTCAGATTTGCGCTGAGAGGTAGGGCAGAGCTGACAGAGCAGCCGAGGAGTGGTTTGCCCCCACTCTCAAGTGTGCTTTGACTGTTTGGCTCGCCCTCTCGGGCCACCCAAACCAATCATGCGCACTCTCCATCTTCTCCACACAGGCTGTATTACAGCCTGGGTGGAGAACATGCCCAGGACCCCATGCCCTGTGTGAGCACAGAGTCACAGACCTCAAACCAATCACAATGCTGCATTGCAGTGTTGTGATTGGCTCAGGGGAGCCTGGGTGCCTCCAGGCTGCTTCCTGTTACTGCTGGCAGGAGGAGAAGAGATGTGACCAGGATGAGCGGTAAGGAGAATGCGACAAGCATTTAAGTTAAATCATTTTTTTATTCAACCTCCCTCTACCCCCATTCCCCACGCCGTTCCCCCCACAACACCTCCCCTGCTGCCCCTCCACCCCAATTGGTGCCGGCCGCTGCTATTTGTGGATACTGCTGGCATTATTATACAGGCATGTCGTAATGCTAGTGTTGCATATCCCAACCCTCTGAAATACAAACAATATTCTTTCCTCAAGGTAGTCTACAACTGTTTTTTTTAGCAGTGTGACACTCCCAAAAACTCAAGGAATTCCATTGGGGCTGTTGGCTCACATACCACATTTCATGGGAAATTATAAAATGTTCTAAAGTTTAGATCATGTCAAGTTACTATTTTTCCTGATCTGCTACAGGGGGTTTGTAAACCTTTAAATCATTTGAAGGGGAAGAATCAACCCAATGGACTGGAAGTCAGTGTTTCAGTTTCTATTTCTCTGAGACCAATTGACGCTATTATTGGAGTTATTCACACTTAACCAAACATTTTTGCCATCTGCCCTATCCAGATACTTCGGGAGAGCTTAATTAGCTTAGCATACATGCAATGTCTGACCCTTCTATAGGTGGTAAATGCATAGGACTTTGTATTGGAAGGGTATGCTTCCAGTACAAATCCTAGGCTGGACAGTGGCACCATGGCCCAAGACTTTGCATTGTGCAAGGAAGTCTGTCTGCATGCTGACACAGGGGATTATGCAAGCATAATGTCTATAGTAGCTATGGCTCTGTGCTGGGTTCTTGCCTTTGAAATGAGATGAAATAAAAATGTATAATAAACGCGCTCTACTACCCTGAGGTGTCTAGGCGTGCAAGCTAGCAAAACTGGGCTTTGCCAGGTATGAGGCCAAGGGATATAGGCTCCTAGAGATTAAAACGCAATGTTTTTAGTTTTGTGCAACACATTGCAGTAAATGTGAATGCTAGGCTGGGTTGCATGTAAATATGGGACAGCATTTATTTTTTAGGTCTGATCTAAGACACAGTTGGCTGTTTTGTCAATCTTATGTTTTATGTAAAATTCAAATAAAAATACATAGATATGGATGGGCTTTAAGTCACCCATCTCCATCCATTAGACTGCTGACATGTCACTCTAGTTACATGTCACTCTAGTTATTCTCCTTTCCAGCACAGCACACACTTTAGGACAACTGGGTTAGTCCACGTCAACCATTGGATGTCTTCACTTTGCCTGTGCACATGCCACCCCAAATTACTCCCTCAAGATTAGAAATTATAAGGCACATTTATTTTCCAGTGACTTCTAGTACCTATGTATAGAATTGTGTAATCGTCTACCTTGATACCAATCAAGACACATATTAAAAGTGCAATATCAACTAATCTTCATACACCCGCATTGTATTTGAGCCTATATGAGCATTGGCATATGTATTTAACCTTTTGAAACAAAGTAAAAAAAATCAGAGTAGCAAAAGCATATATGTACATTTTTATGTTGAAGGCACACCCTCCTCACATTTGTGAAGGAAATTTGAACCAGCTTCATCTAACCTGCAAAGGGGATCTAGTTCCAACTTAAGATATTGTAGCTTTGCGAAGACTTCATATAAATCTGACTTGAGAGGGATATCTAGTAACCACTTGAAGTACTGCATCTTTGTGAAAGAATGTTAAGGCTATTGCATCTGATTAGTAATGACTTCCCATACTGTTGGTTTGTGAAAATCTTCCCAACCTAAACAAAAATTCATCGTAGAACACACACACACACACACACACACGCGCACACACGCACACAGACACACACACGCACCCATACACACGCACACTAGCCCTGGGCAAAGTGTAAACTACAGTGCATAAATCACATAATTTTGGGACTTTGCATCATGCATGTGACACAAAATTCCCGAAAGTATAGCATCATGCCACTTTACGTAATTATGTGCCAATCACAGTAAATATTTGCAGAGAAAAGTGCCATTCATGATACAAAAATACACGGGGACAGTAGAGCTTAAGCAGCTGTTATTTGTGTAATGCATCCTAAATCCACAAAGAGAAGCAAGGACACATTTCACACTAAAATATAATGTTAAATGACAAATTTGCATTTCACATAATTTTTTTAAAGTTTGTGTGATTACACAAAAGCAAATTATTTAAATTCCACAAACCCCTAACACACAAACACACACACTTTAGAAATAAAAGAGCCTTTGTCACATATCTTATTCAATTGGTTTCCTCATCTGATATTGACATTTTGCTTCTTCCTACAACAGCAAACAGCAAAGGATCAAGGTATTTAATATAAGCAACTTTGAGATACTGGCATGCATGTGCAGAGCCATTAAAACAGTTTGCTAAGAATAAGGTTGAAGGCCCTCAATTTATCAGTGACGTATAGTATGTATGTATATTAGATTGCCATCACAAAGTGTTCTATAGTAATGAAGACATTTAGTGAAAGTTGCAATATCAACTCTTCATCACACACCCTTTTTTGCATATTAGTTATTGCATAGAATGCAAGCAAAATTCAATAGAATAGAAAAAGTGCACATCTACTATTTATGTTGAGGACACACCAACCTCAACTTTGTAAAGGTCAATTGAAGCAGTTGCATCTGATTGGAGAAGGGCATCCAATGAAGACTTGAGGTGCTGTAGCTTTGTGAAGACTCCAAACAGATGGATCGGGCTCAAGAGTGTGTCATCTTGTGAGACTTCAGCCTTTTAAAAGGATTTTTAAGCAATCACTTTTGACTCAAGAAGGATATCTGCTAACAACTTTAGTTAGTGAAGCTTTCTGGAAGAATGTTTAAGCAGTTGCTTTTGTAGCAATAGGGATACCTTGTAAATCCTAGAAGGATGGCCATCTTGATCAAGACTGCAAGCTGTTGCTTCTGACTGCAGGGGGATATTTAGTAATGGCGTGGGGTACTGGAGCAATGCAAAAGCTAGAACTACTGGCTTTGCTAATGCTTGTTCTTGAATCGATAACTCTGTCATGCTGCCTAAAATTTGTGTAACTTTGTCTAACTGTTGGATTACTTTGAGGAAAACATATAGAACACAAGAACTCCTAGACCTTTTAAGTGCACGGCCTTTCTAATATTTCCCTCTTGTCTCTTGCTTGCCTACTGTTCCCTTTCCTAAGTCCATGAACCTCCACATGACTTAGTGAATCATCACACTCACTGTCACTCAGATTCTTTTCTATAGTTTATCAAATGTTTACACATGCACACATGCCTCCTCATTTGAATTGCTTTAGCAGATCTTAAATCAGAATTTGAGTTGGTCACAAATTGGATGTTTGCAGAGCAACTACTTGGAGGGATTTACATGGGGAAAACATGTGGGAAAAGTGAAAACATGGAATTTTGACTGCTTGATAAGATGGAAACTGCATTTTATCCCTCTATCTGACCCCTGGTAAAACCACAAGGTAGAAGAAATGCCACAAATTGAAAAAGTGAGATCTGCCCTCAGGCACTTTTACTGACTGCAGTTCCCAGCATCCAAAGTATAAGGGCCTTATTCAGCTATTTATCCTATTGTGTATATTGGTATAAAAAATGATACATATTCCTAGATCATACTTAATTTGCACAATTAGGTATCGCTTTGTTTCATTCACACAGTACCTAATTTATTTCGCAAAGCTTGTCTCTGAAATACTAGTACTCTGTTTACCGTTGCCAAAGACTTTGCAGAAATTCCAAGCTGGAAACATGCATTACCATTCAGAGAGACATACTGAAATAAATTTGTCTGCTATGCCTGACAGAACGTTTCCCTGATAAAAACTTGATGCCACTAGCAGTGTTCAATTTTTAAAAGAATACATGCTGTAGCCCAAGGTTTTGCTCAAAAGCTATTAACTGGTGCTGTCCAATGTCAGGGGTGACGAATACCAAGGCTGCGTAGTCTGGTAACCTTTGACCTTTTCTCCACTAAGTGCAGGTCAGGTCCAGTAAATTTCACCAGGGTGAGTGACAGCCTGGGGGTCAGCAAAACAAAGATGTGAGATGTGTACGTTTTTAGGTCTTGTGTGCATGGCAGGGCAGAGCTCTGCTCCGCCTCTGCAAGAGATCTTGTAAATACAAGACTTGTAAAAAGCACTCAAAGCCCTGCCCCTCTTTTCCATTGGGTTAGCGTCAGCGTTTATAGTAAATGCTGGCTTCCCAATGGAAAAGGTGTGTTTTTGGGTGCCACCCTGTCCGTTTTTCAGACAGCCGCTCCATACACAATGGCCTGGTTTGCGGCTGTCGTAACTAACTTTCTTATCAGTGGAGGAGTGTTTTATTACTTTGTTCACTGCTCCAGCCAGGCACGCAGCTCACAGGTGCAGGGGGTCATGAGGAGGGCAGACGGATTCCGGCAGAATCTGTAGTCTTAAGAGAAGCGGAATTCCCTCCCTCCCCTCGCTACTCTACCTCTACCCCACTCTCTCTGCTGTTCCTCCCCCTCCCTCGAGTAGTCTGTGGAGCGTGCTTGCATCTCAGACAGGTTTTATGGGAAACTGAATTTAACGTGTGCTTGGGCGCTATGGTGCCAAGCATGTAGAGGTGCAATAATGTGTTTTCAGGTGAGCCAAGAATTAATGCTGCGCAAAAATATCTTGACACCTGCTGTTGGAGTTTCGCCCTACCCCCAAGGATGAACCACTGGTTCCAGTTAAAAAAGTGTGCAACCTTGGGGTTATGATAGATGATAAACTCCAGATGGAGTCATAAGCAAACAAAACAGTCAGTGTCTGCTACTCCCTGATCAGAGCATTTTGACAGATTCTTCCACTTTTGCCCAGTGACTCCAGTTCTCTGGTAGTGAGGAGCACCATTCTGAGTAGACTAGACTACTGCAACTCCCTGTATTTGGGAGCACCACAATCTGTATTGCGGAAATTGCAGAGAGTCCAGTCTATAGCAGCAAAATTAATGCTGAACAGGCAGCGTTGATCTTTTACGACACTGGCTCCAAGGGACCTTCATTGGCTCCCTCTTAAGGAGAGAATTCAATTCAAGTCTCTATGCGTGGTATTCAGAGCAGTCCATGGCTTGGGTCCAGTACCTCTGCAGGAAAAACTTAATTGGTACAACCCCAGGAGAAATCTTCACTCGTCCAATGCAAATCTGGTAACGGTTACCAGATTTAAGAAAACCAGGATGAGAGGTAGAACATTTGGAGTAGCAGCCTCACACCTCTGGAATAGCCTGCCCCAGAGTATCAGACAATCTAGGCCTAGATGTAGGTAATTTTATTTTACCACTTCTTAAATACCGAATTTTACCGATTCGGTATTTTAGAAGTGGTAAAATAGAGGGGGGGATGTAGGTATTACAGAATCGGTAAATACCGAATCGTTAGGATTCAGTATTTACCGATTCTGTAAATACCAATTCGGTAATGCCCATTGATTCCTATGGGCATTGAAGCCCATAGGAATCAATGGGCATTACCGAATCGGTATTTACCGATTCGGTAAATACCAATTCCAGAAAGGGTGCAGGGGTGTCACTTTGACACCCTGTAGCACCCCAAATACAGGTATGTGTGCCATGTGGCACAAAGACATGCCCTACAGGCATGTCTGTGTGTCACATTGCACAGGTGTGCATGCACAGATGTGCATGCACACCTGAATTCGGTATTTTACCACACAATAGGATTGTGTGGTAAAATACCGACTCTTAAGGGCCTGTGGTACTCTCAGGAGTGTCACCTACATATGGATTTACCCATTCGGTAAATATACCGATTCGGTATTTTACAGAATCGGTATATTTACCGAATCGGTAAAATTACCGATTTTTAAAATAACATGCCCCTACATCTGAAAATCCTAATACCGGTCGGAAACGGCCGAAATTGTCCGTTTCCGACCGGTATTAGGGCTCCTACATCTGGCCCCTAATTCCCTATTGAGATTCCGAAAGAGCCTAAAGACCTGGCTCTTGCCAAGGAAGGAGTAAGATGAGCTTCTTATTTGGCAATAGAACTACTGCTTGTTGGTGCCATCTGATAAGTCCAAGCGCCTGGATAGCCGTAGGGTGACAGTATGCACTACACAATATAATACAATACAATGTTATGTTATGTTAATTTCGAATTATATAGCGCCAAATCACCGACAGGTCTCTTAGCGCTTGCTTTGGGAACCCGTCCTGGCTTTCCCTGCGAGATAGCCCCTACTGGGCATCCCCAAGGTGAAGACCAGGCATCCCATCGCGGTGGGGCCATAGTGGAGATTAAGCAAGCTATTGCCCAGAGTTGCAGAGTGTGAACCCATGGTTCGAGTAGGCACCGAAGCGAGAATTATCAAGTCTGTGGACATTTTGAGCTCAAGACCCTGCCGCGTCGGGAATTGAACCCTGGTCCCGGGTCTGACCTTTGCATCAGGGTCTGCCTCCTCTAACCAGTGAAATTATAAAAAACAACAAGGGCACCAAATCGAGTCAGCACAGGACCTCGGGGAACATATGAGTAAAGACAACAGCGGTCCTATGCAAGGAGGGATATAGTCAAAAGGTAAATATAGACACAATGGAAACTATATTGTAAATTGACTTGCCCAGCCGGGCAGAGGTCTAATATTTAATTTAGAACCACAACATTAGGAGATACCTTCAACAATTTCTTGGAGATGGGCACAAGCCTGTGCCCAGACGTTTACAAATTGTCATGGTTAGCGGAATGGATAGAAGGTAGAGAAAGGTTTTTAGGCAAAAGCTATTTTTTTCTGTGCATATAGCAATAACAGAATTCACATTTACACCATTACTTGAAATATAGTAACAGATACACAACAGAGTATATGGTGTAGAAGTTGTTGACGGCGTTTGGATCCCATTACATAGTTACAGGGATTATCATCAGGACTGAGTAAAGCCTAATCATTCCTAGCCATGATAGCCGCATTGGGCGAGGCGCACACAGTGGGTGCCGGCTGGTGGCAGGGAGTAGGGGGCAGTCGTTATCCGCGGAGGAACCGGATAGTCCCAATTTAAACGGGCAGCACTTGCAGTCGTCTGTTAAGGCACCTGAGGAATCAGCCCATTGTTGGCGCCTCAACCACTCCACGGGGAGATTGATCTCCGTGGCATACCTGCCTGAAACCCAACCCTGCCAGAAACGTAATCACCGTTTTAAGCTGCCCGTTTAAATTGGGACTATCCGGTTCCTCCGCGGATAACGACTGCCCCCTACTCCCTGCCACCGGCCGGCACCCACTGTGTGCGCCTCGCCCAATGCGGCTATCATGGCTAGGAATGATTAGGCTTTACTCAGTCCTGATGTCCTGATGATGATCCCTGTAACTATGTAATGGGATCGAAACGCCGTCGACAACTTCTACACCATATACTCTGTTGTGCATCTGTTACTATATTTCAAGTAATGGTGTAAATGTGAATTCTGTTATTGCTATATGCACAAAAACAATAGCTTTTGCCTAAAAACCTTTCCCTACCTTCTATCCACTCCGCTAACCATGACAATTTGTAAACGTCTGGGCACAGGCTTGTGCCCATCTCCAAGAAATTGTTGAAGGTATCTCCTAATATTGTGGTTCAAAATTAAATATTAGACCTCTGCCCGGCTGGGCAAGTCAATTTACAATATAGTTTCCATTGTGTCTATATTTACCTTTTGACTATATACCTCCTTGCATAGGACCGCTGTTGTCTTTACTCCTCTAACCAGTGAGACACACTTCTCCACAGTACAATACGAAAAGTGTGTGTTGAAGGCGCACTGCGTATTGAGGCGCACAACACTTCCCTTAAGACAGAGGTCTTCAATATGTGGGGCGTGACCCCCAGGGGGGTCGTGGAGTCCTTGGAAGGGGGTCGCAGATTCTGTCAGAGTGCAGTTCCTGGCTTGGGCTGATCAAGGGTGCTCACGGTGGAGGCCTAATTCACACCTCGGTGTGAAAAACATCAAAGCCTCATTAACAAGTAAAAGGTCTTCTAAAGACCTGTCAAGTACTCGGGTGTGGCTGTGTGTGTGTGTCCCTGAAGCCATTTCGAGCTGGGGGAGGAGGGGAAGTGGGGGGGGCAGAGGGGGGCTGGGGGAGCAGGCTGTAGTGTAGCCCTTTGAGGTCAATGGATATTGCGCGCCTGGAGCTGTGGGTCCCGTGACACGTCCCCCGCCCCCAGCAGGGAGGCACAGAGATGCCCTCCCATGATCGGGAAAGAAGGAAGAAGACGCAGAGAGATACTGACCCCCCTCCACCCAATGAGAGAGGCACAGAAAAGGTGGGTGGATGAGTGATGGATGGATGGATGGATGTAAGGATGAAGGATGGATGTGTGAAAAGGTGGGTGGATGAATGATGAATGGATGGATGAAAGGGTGGATGGATGGATGAAAGGATGGATGGATGAAAGGGTGGATGGATGAAAGGGTGGATGGATGGAAGGATGAAAGGGTAGATGGATGAAGATTGTATGGATGGATAAAAGGTTGCATGGATGAATGATAGATGGATGGATGTGTGAAAAGATGGGTGGATGAATGATGGGTGAATAGATGGCTGAAAGGGTGGATGGATGAAGGATGGATGAAAGGATGAAAGGGTGAATGGGTGAAAGATAGATGGATGAAGGATAAATGTATGGATGTAAGGATGAAAGGGTGGACGGATGAAGGATGGATGGATGGATGAAAGTGTGGATGGATGGAAGGATGAAAGGGTGGACGGATGAAGGACAGATGGATGTATGGATGGATAAAAGGTTGCTTGGATGAATGATGCATGGATGGATGTGTGAAAAGGTGGGGGGATGAATGATGGGTGGATGGGGGGATGAAAGGGTGGGTGGGTGGATGGATGTATGCATGAAAGGGTGGATGGATGAAGGATGGATGTATGGATGGGCGGATGGAAGGATGAAAGGGTGGATGGATGGATGGATGGATGGATGGATGGATAAAAGGTTGCATGGTTGAATGATGGATGGATGTGTGAAAAAGTGGGTGGATGAATGATGGGTGGATGGATGGAAGGGTGGATGGGTAAAGGATGGATGTATGGATGGAAAGATGAAAGGGTGGGTGGATGAATGATGTATGGATGGATGGGAGGATGAAAGGATGGATGGATGTGTAAATGTGTGGGTGGATGAATGATGGATGGAATTGATGAGGTCTAACAGGCACATTTATGGTTGTCAAACGATGATGATGAGGACTACCAGTTTCTAGAAACTTTTGTCGGAATGGGGGTCCTTACCTCTAAAATGGTTTTACAAGGGGGTCTGGGCATCAAAAAGTTTGAAGAACTCTGCCTTAAGGCTTTGCCTGGTGCGACCAGGCCGGTGCCCAGGGCGGTATTGCCTCCTCCTTGCAGAGTCAGTCTGCACAGTGGGGTGAGGGCAGAGCCGGAAGCTGCCGCCTGTGCTGTGCTGTGACGCGTGTTAATTTTTGTATACATCATTTAACGTTAAGCCGCATTCTACCGTGCTTACTTCCCCCAGCTTCTTTGTTGGCTTCATATTCCATATTCTGCAAGCAAACAGTCAAACCGCGTACATTGCACATTTAGCAGGCACAGAGCTGAAAGGTGCAAGGGGCTATACGGAGGACAGGGGGATTCTAGCAGACTGTGTGGTTTCTTGGAGCAGCGTGTTAACTTTTGTGTCCATCAGTTAAAGTTAAACCGCATGCTATCATGCTTACTCTCCCAGCTTCTTTGCTGTGCTTCATATGCCATATTCCCGGTGCTCTGCAAGCAAACAGCTAAACTGCATACGCAAATTCTATCATAAACAGCGTGCATCATAGTGACAAACACACAACACAATCGCCACAGTAAAATGCATAGTTTAGTTATCCTTTTTTTTTTAAATAACATGGGCGTTTTTTACTTGTGCACAGGTATAGAAGCCCCAAAAACACCACTCAAATGCTTGGTAAGGTGTAAGTTACGTTTATTGCCCGGAGCGCCGAGAACCACTTCAGCCTTCATTCGCGGTCGGCGCTAATAACACAAAAATGGCCGCCTTTCGCTTCCCGTCCAGGCCCTTCCGTTTCCGGGTGACTGAACACTAGACCGTCACCACATATCTCCCCCCTTTATGCTATAACAAAATTAAATTCTAGTCCTTACTTTCAGTTCATTTCAAAGTCCTTGAACTTCTCTGGTACCTTTACAATTCTCCCAGCTCTCGTCTTTGTCACTCCAGCTCCTCCTTCACTTCTCTGTTCCGTTCTGTCACTCCTCCTTCCTGTGCCTTCCTTGTCATTATTCATCATGTCCTTATCCAATACTCCCTTGCCCCAGGCCATCGCTCTTCCGTCCACTCCTTCTTCTCCGTTCTCTTCAACGTTCCTCTCTTCCACTTGCTGCGTACCTTCTTCTACCTTCTCCCTTTTCCTTTTGCCACTTTCTTCTTCTCCATCTTCTACATACTCTGCTCCTTCCTCTGTCTCATCTCCCCACCTCAGGATCTTGCTGCATTTCGCAATTCTATCATGTGACCACACCTTTCCATCACTGAGTAGGGCCGACCTGGCGTAAGGCTCTAGTACTTGTAGGGGTGGCGAGAACTTGCTTGCCCCTTTCCTTTTTAGGATAGCAAACTTCACCCTTACCCAGTCGCCCTTCTGTAGTTCCACTCCTCGTACACTATGTCTCTTGTTAAAGTGTTCGGTGTACACTTCCTGTGCTTTCTCCAGGTTCCTCCTGACCACCGTCGGTGACCATTTACTTTGCACCACCATTTTCCTCCACGCCATGTTGTCCTTTGTAAAAGCATCTCTCCCCCTCAGCACTTTGAAGGGACTGTACCCCGTGCTGCCCGGGGTGATCCGGTAGGCCCATATCATCTTCAGTAACTCTTTCTCCCAGTCCAGTCCATCATTGATGGCCGCTTGAATGGTGCCCATAATCACTCGGTTGAAGCGATCCACTTGTCCGTTTCCCGATGGGTGATATATGGGGGTATGTTTAACTTCTATCCCATTCCTGGATGTAAACGCTTCCCACTTCGCTGAAGTGAACTGGGGCCATTGTCACACGTGATGATTTTTGGAATTCCTTCCCTGACAAATATGGTGCGCAAGAAGTTCACCACTACGTCGGTATCCACGTTCTCCTTCACTTCTACCTCAGGCCATTTGGAATACTTGTCAATAAGGATGAGGGCATACTTCTGTATTCCTTCTTTGTTGAGAATGGATCTCATAATATCGACTGACACCATTTCCCACGGTCCATTGGGTACTGGGAACTTTCCCAAGGGTGGTCTCAACATGCTCTGTAAGCATGGGCGAATTTTGCGAATCTCGCGTTCGCAAATTTTGCGGATTTGCGAACTCGCAATCCGCAAAATCTGCGAATTCTCGCAAATTTGCGGATTTTTTTTTGTGTTCGCGCGGGTTTCTGCCAGTTCGCGAGGGTTTTGTACAATTTCGCAAACGCGAACTTACCTGTCGGGTCGCAAGTTTTGCGAACTTGTTGTTTCTACGTGTCCAGCCTGTTTGGGACACTCTTCTTCATCACTGCCACTCTCTGTCACCACTGCCACTCTCTGACTACTCATGCCACCCTCTGGCCCACCCATGCCACCCTCTGTTTCATCACAGCACCCTCTGGTTGTCCACTCAGTGTACATTATTGTGGCAAAGCAAAGCACACCTTCCCTGCCTCAAGTGACCTGAATTAATTTGGGGCTGATTAATGTGTCACAGAATATTTTTTTAGCTGGCACCTGCTTCCTTAGTGCTTCCTGATTAGTGATCTTTTGCACTTGCTAAGTGCTTTCATTGTTGCAAAATTAGTTACAACACCTGCCCTGCCCCAACTGACAATAATGAATTAGGGGCTGATTAATGGATTTGAACTTCCAGCCTGGCTCCTGCTTGTCTCCCTTAGCTGTAATTCAGGACCTTTGTGGCATATGTGTAACTATTCTGAGGTTCAGAGCAGGGTCACATAATAGTTGCAACTGGCAACTGAACTCTGGAGGGGTCCCTCAGGAAGCACTACAGGAAATGGCTACTAATGATGAGCCTGAACTTTTGAACCTGGTAAGTAGTTTCAGTTTTGCTAAGATCGTATTTCTGCAATTTAGCGCTTATTCGCGGGGCGCGAAGTTGTACTGGGAAGCCGCGAACTCACGCGAACAGTGCGAGCAAGCCATAAAATCCGCTGCTCGCGGATTTTGCGGGAGATTCGCGAATCTCGCGGATTGCGAATTTACCGAAAATCCGCAAAATCCGCGAGCGAAACTGATTTTCCGCCCATGCTTAATGCTCTGGGATTTGTCCGCCTTGGTGCATGACTCACATAATCTCACATGTCGTTCTATTTGGGCATTGATGGCCGGCCACCAGTACGCTTGCCGGGCCAGAGCTTTGGTTTTTGTGATTCCCTGGTGCCCTTCGTATAGTAGGACCAGCAAGTGATCGATTATGCAGTGCGGTGGAATCACTTTGTCCCCTCTTAGGAGGAATGTTGGATTCTCTGCCAGTGACAGTCCGTCTCTCACCTCCCAGTATCGTCTTAGTGCTTCCTTGAGGTGTCTCTTTTCTGGCCACCCATGGACCACGTATCCTTTAATGGCTTCCATGTCTTCATCTGTTTTGTAGGCGTCTTCCCATTCTTGTGCACTGATCACCTTTTCCATGTCCTGAATGGTAGCCACAACATATCCTTCCCACCTTGGGCGTTCTTGCTTGTCTGCCTCCTCCATGGCCGCCGCACGACTCAAAAAATCATCCACCTTGTTCTGGGGCCCAGGTATGTGCTCATCGAATTTGCTATAAAATTCCGCCATCCCTAGGAATGATCTGACGTCTTCCTTCTTGCCTGGGGTAGGTGCATCCAGGATGGCTTTCATGTTAGTTCTTTTTGGCTCGATACCTTTCCCGCTCACCTCGTGTCCAAGATACGTGACGGATTGCACCCCAAATCTGCATTTAGACCACTCTGCTGTCAATCCGTTTTCCTGTAATGTGCGTAATACTGTGTGCAGCTTCTCATTGTGTTCTAGTTTTGTCTCTCCCATGACCAGGATGTCCTCCTGGAAGAACTGAACTTCCTGTACTTTCCGGAAGAGTCCGTGCATAAGCTTCTAAAATACCGCGGCCGCTGAAGCTAGGCCAAACGGCATCCTTACGAACTCGTAACAGCCAAAAGGTGTGATAAACGACGTAAGGTGACTGCATGATGGTTGTAGTTTGACTTGGTGGTAGGCTGACGACAAGCCTATCGTGGAGAACCACTTTATGCCTTTAGTTTTTGCCAGCATCTCACTGATGCGGGGTAGGGGAAACTTGTCGACCAGGATGCTTTTGTTGAGTTCTCTGAGGTCGACACACAGTCTCACCTTCCCATTAGGCTTTTGTGCTACCACTAAGGGCGAAAGTCACTCCGCGCTCTCGATTGTTCTTATCACACCTTCTCCTTCTAGTCTGTCGAGTTCTGCCTGCACCGCTTCCCTGCACCGGAAGGGGATGTTCCTTACCTTGTGGACGACTGGTTTCGCTCGCTCTCTCAGTTTAATGAGGTGTTTGTACCTACTTAGTTCGCCTATTTGTCCACTGAACACCTTGGGGTATGCCTTTTGCCAGGCTTCACCGTTGTCCTTTTCCTCTACATCCATAAGCATGATTTTCTCTATGCCACATTTTTTTTCAACTGTATTCCTAGGGCCCCATGGTCCCTCCAGCTGAGCACTGACGGGACCTTTTCAGCAATGTACAATTTACAGTGAGCTTGACGGCCCCTGAATTCAAACAGCAAGGGGCGGTACCCTAACATCGGTATCCTTTGCCCCGTATACGTAACTGGTCGTAAGTCCATCGGGCGCAACTCCTCTTCTATCTTTGACACAAATTTCTCTTCCCTAATGTTTCTCTGAATTATGGTAATGGGCGCTCCACTGTCTGCGATCATCTCTATGGGCACACCTCCTATGTGCATGTTAAGTTTTGGTTTTTCAGACTCTGCGCCTCCCATTTCCAATATCTGTACGCCGATGTATAGGATCCCCTCCAGGTCCTCTTCCTCCTCAGGGCTCCCCGCCTCTTCTCGTTGTTCTTGGTCTACGTATCTGACCACGGCCCCCTTGGGTTTCCGGCGGGACACTTTTTCATAGTGCCCAAACACATTGCAGAAGGAGCATTTCGCTCTGAATGCCGGGCACGCCTCGTCGTTACCTAAATGCGACATGCTCCCACACCTGTAGCAGCTCGGGCGTCCGCCTCTTCCTGCCCTTTGGTCTGTGTGGCTGGTTTGGGAAGTCCGTTTATTGTCATGGCCCCTTTTTGGTCTCTCTGCTGTGTTCTTTCGCCCTTCACCGGCGTCATGATCTTGCAGACCGTCTGCGTTCCTCCTGCCTCCTTTCTGGCAGCTTGTGCGCATCATTTAGACATTTCCGCCTTCTTCACCAAGGCCCAGACTTCCTTCAGGGGGGCATCTCCGTTGACCCACAGTTTCTCCTGGACATGGGTGCTGGACGTGTGCATAATGATCTGGTCTCTTATTAAGTCGTCATGCAGCGTGCCAAACTTACACGTGAGGGCTAACCTCTGTAGGGCCACCACATATTTGTCCACAGACTCTCCACTCTTCTGCTTCCTCTGGAAGAAGATGTGTCTGTCGATCGCCACGCACACTACTGGCCTGTAGTGCGCATCGAGGTCTGCGATGGAATGGCCGAACACATCCGTGTCTGCTGCGTCTCTTGTGCCCTTGACGATGGTGTCATACACTCTAATCCCTTCTGGACCTAAATTGTGTAGTAGTATTTTCTTTCTCCTCGCGCTCGAGAATGGTGCCTCGCCTTCTTCCTCCAAGGATTCCAGGTAGTTGAGGAAATACCGTTTCCAGTCTTCCCATTGCATTTCTGGCTCACCATTCTTTGACAGAAATGGTACCATTTGAGTGAGGGAGGTGGACTGAGTGGCCATCTTGTTGATACCTCTGGAGCCCGCTTGATTAGGTATGCGCTTGCCAGGTGGGCTCACCGGTGACAGTTGCATGTCCATGTCCTCGTCACTGTGCTCACTGTCTGTTGCTCCGCCTTTCCCTGCTCCCTCAATGATTGGGAGTGCCTGGTGACTGTCCCTTTGCTCTGTGTCCGTGGTGCTTGACCCTTCCCCGCGTCTGTGCTGCGCCGCCAGCGTGCTGAGCCGGGCCTCTGCTTAGAGGGAAGTATGCTGCTTCGTGGGCAGGGCTCCCAATGTATCAGTGCCCTTTTTCTGCTTTTTTGCGCCAGCCCCTCGACTGCGGTGCCCCCATGGTGATAATTTCCAGGTCGGCGTACCTCTGTAGCTGTATAGACCCCTGTAGCCTGGGGCGCGCTGTTGCCTGTGATCGGGACTGCCTTGTGTCCACTGCCACGCTCCGGGTGTGCTACAGGCTCCGTTCGGTTTTGTTTGCTTTTTCTGACTTTGGTGGGGCAGGTTCTCAGATCCCAATCCTCGTCGCCATTATAGAAGCCCCAAAAACACCTCTCAAAAGCCTGGTAAGGTGTAAGTTACGTTTATTGCCGGAGCGCCGGGAACCACTTCAGCCTTCATCTGCGGTCGGCGCCAATAACACAAAATGGCCACCTTCCGCTTCCCGTCCCGGCCCTTCCGTTTCTGGGTGACTGAACGCTAGACTCTCACCACAACAGGCACAGCCCTGCCAATGCTGATGCTTGGCCCTCGCCCGCAGCTTCTCTCTAGGTAGAAAAGCATACCTACTACAATGTAATACATGTAATACAAACACCGTACAATGCCTACAAAACAAACATACCATTCCTCTGGCCACACTACCCACCCCTCTCACTCTGTCAGCCGTCTACTCACAGTACCTACCCTTCATCACTTTATGGCAACCTCTCTACTTATAATGCAAACCACTCTCACTACGCTATTCTTCTGATGATATTATTAACCCTTATTCACTCTGCTATTTTTCTGCGCCCAATACCAACCCTTCACTGTAAACTATCACTTAAAGTTAAACCGCATGCTACCGTGCTTATTTCCCCCAGCTTCTTTGTTGTGCTTCATATGCCATATTCCATGTGCTCTGCAAGCAAACAGCCAAACCGCGCACACTGCACATTCTTAAAAAATGCACATATCTACGCTGCAGCTTGTCGTCTCACAAAGCACTTAACATATCACAAGGTACGCGTGCAAACAAGCAAACGTGTTGCATACAATATACATAAACAACCTGCAGCCACTCACTTATTAATCAATAAACACCGCAATACGTCGCTGGTACACAAAAATTACACTAGTTTGTCCTACTAAGTGTATAACATATTAAGGAATCCATGAAAACAGCATTGCCAATGCTGTTACTCTGTTCCTACCCCCAGTTGCTTTGCAGGTACAGGGGCCCACTCGCATATATAGTACACAGCAGACTAGAGGCAGGCTGTTTAGGTAGATGCTAAACGGCGATGAGTCCGAGTCCTGAAGCCCATCTAACATGTGATATTTACTACAATTGTGTCTGCAGTCTCAGCAGAGAGGCCAAAGATTGAATGGGCATAGAGAACGATTAGCAAACCTTCCTGTGGGATTCAGGGAGGTGACAACGTATATGGCCTGTTCCAGGGCAAGGTGGAGGTATTTCGGTTTGATTGTACTTGGGCTCTCTTTCTTCTGGGAAGTGACACTACTCTATAAGTCAAAGTATTGCACCTCAGCTGACAAGTGCAGGTTCTCTCCCTCTCAAAATGAAGACGTGCAGGTACAGTACCAGGCCGGACCATTTAAAACACTCTTGGTCTAGGGCTGTACCATCCGAGGACTCCGTAGGTTAGATCATACCAATGACGTTGGTGTGTGTTTTGAGGTCCAAGTCCTGAGATAGGAAGTACTTCTTGAGGTCAGACTAGAGGCAGGCGGTATAGGTAGATGCTAAACGGCAATGAGTCCGAGTCCTGAAGCCCATCTAACATGCGATATTTACAACAGTTGTGTCTGCAGTCTCCGCAGAGAGGCCAAAGATTGAATGGGCAGACAAAACGATAGGAAAACCTTCCTGTGGTATTCAGGAAGGTGACAACGTATCTGGCCTGTTCCAGGAAAGGTGGAGGTATTTTGATTTGGTTGTACTTGGGCTCTCTTTCTTCTGAAAAGTGAAGCTACTCTACAAGTCAAAGTATTGCACCTCTGATGACAAGTGCAGATTCTCTCCCTCTCAAACTGAATACGTGCAGGTACAGTACCGGGCCTATCTATTTAAAACACTCTGGCTCTAGGGCTGTATCATCCGAGGGGTACGTAGGTCAGATTGTACCAATGACGCTTGCGTATGTTCTAGGGTCCAAGTCCTGAGACAGGAAGTACTTCTTGAGGTCAGACTAGAGGCAGGCGGTTTAGGTAGATGCTAAACACAGAAGAGTCTGAGTCCTAAAGCCCATCTAACGTGATATTTACGACAGTTGTGTCTGCAGTCTCTGCAGAGAGGCCGAAGAATGAATGGGCATAGAAAACGATTAGCAAACCTTCCTGTGGGATTCAGGAAGGTGACAATGTATCTGGCCTGTTCTAGGGCAAGGTGGAGGTATTTTGATTTGGTTGTACTTGGGCTCGCTTTCTTCTGAGAAGTGATGCTACTCTACAAGTGAAAGTATTGCACCTCTGCTGACAAGTGCAGGTTCTCTCCCTCTCAAAATAAAGACGTGCAGGTACAGGACCGGGCTGGTCCATTTGAAACACTCTGTCTCCAGGCCTGTACTATCCAAGGGTTCTGTCTTTCAGATCATACCAATGACGCCGGTGTGTGTTCTGGGGTCCAAGTCCTGAGTAAGGAAGTACTTTTTTTGGGCAGACTAGAGGCAGGCGGTTTAGGTAGATGCTAAACGTCGATGAGTCGGAGTCCTAAAGCCCATCTAACATGTGATATTTACGACAGTTGTGTCTGCTGTCTCTGCAGAGAGGCCAAAGCTTGAATGGGCACAGAAAACGATTAGCAAACCTTCCTGTTGGATTCAGGGAGGTGACAACATATCTGGCATGTTCCAGGGCAAGGTGGAGGTATGATGGAATGGTTGTACTTCGGCTCTCTTTCTTCTGTGAAGTGACGCTACTCTACAAGTCAAAGTATTGCACCTCTGCTGACAAGTGCAGCTTCTCTCCCTCTCAAAATGAAGACGTGCAGGTACAGTATCAGGCTGGTCCATTTGAAACACTTCGGCTCCAGGGCTGTACCATCCAAGGGCTTTGTCTTTCAGATCGTATCAATGGCGCAGGTGTGTGTCCTGGGTCCAAGTCCTGCAGTGCTTAATTTATAAAATATGAAGTGCAGGTGCTCATAGTCTTCAACGAGGCCATGCCTACTTCCCAAGCTCCGCCCATTCCCTCCAGTGGTCCCAACTACCTCTCTTTATTGGCTCCACCCAAATCCACAAGCCTCAACACTTCTGAGTCACCTCCTCCCTTATTGAGTTCCGCAAGCAGATGAAGGGCTGGCTCTTCACAAAAGCAACTCAGGCCCCTCACACCTACACACCTGCCCAAATGCCTGGATACCGTCCTGGGTGATTAGTGCACTATACAAATCTATATTAAATAATATAACATATTGGAAGCCTATGACAAAAACTTAAAAGTGAACTCAAATTAGAGAAAGGTCATTTGAGGACTTGAGGCAGCTTTGCAAACAAAAGAGCATGTGCTTGCACTGTGCTGTTTAAAAGAAAGAAGCGAACGAAGGAAGGAATGCATTAAAGAAGGCGGTAACAAATGCAGGCACGAAGAGGAGCACTGGAATAAGGAAATACATAAGTAAAGGAGGAAATAGGATAAGAATGTGAAAGGAAGAAATGAAGGGATAGAGGGAGAAACACACCATGTATGTTTGTAAAGCACATATTCACTAGAGGGGACCTTGACACCAAATTAAAAATGTTGTTATACAGCTCAATTGCACTCCTTTTATCTAAAGATGAAAGACTGAGTGGCCACACCAAGTTTTCAATTAATGACCCTGAGTTAGAACACAGATTCCTGGAGTAGATATAAACATATGTGCAAGAAGGAAAAAGGAGGAGTGAGGGAGGAGGAGAGGTCTAAAGGCAAAGATAGATGCAGTAGACAATGTGAAGAGAAATGTGGAAAGCAGAGTTTGGGATTGCAAGATTGGAGTGGAACGTGATGAGAAGGAAAAGTGAAAATAGGAGAAAGGCAAGTGAAGAAAAGCAAATAGTGGGGAACATGTGAGAGTAGAGTGGAAGGGAAAGATGGAAAGGTGAACAATGAAAAGCATTTAATGAGGGGAGGTGGCGATTAATAGAAAACAGATGTAGGGCAGAAAGTGAAGTAAGATTGGAGAAAAGTGAAGGAGTGAGGTGTGAAGGGGAGGAAGAAAAGCAGATACCAATGTTTCTTTCTTGGCCTGTGTCATCAATACACAGCAGTGTTGTCCAAGACACACAATAGCGATTCTTTAACTGTGTTAAGTTTTATGCCATAAAAAGATGTTTTGTTATGTCACAATAGGTATTCCTGATAAAACATAATAAAGTGTCAGTTATATCATTGGGATTATGCTTTGATGGAGAACCACACTCTCATGCTTCAAACAAATAGTTCTATTACATGATCAGACTATAAGTCGCAAAATCCCACTGCCACCTATTTTCAAATGTAGTCAGACATTCAACTCGATTCAGACAGGTTTCCACACATACTTTTTAACTAACTAATAGCACAAAATTCAACTGAGTCTGCTGCCTGTGCTATATTAGGATTGTAATGTATGATCAGCGAGTATCAAAAGGACATCTGTGACAAAAAACAGAAACCCACTGAGCTATCCACATAATATAGTTCTGTCATCTGCATGGTACATGTTCCACATTACCCCTCTGTGCTACAGTCAAAACTTCAACTAGACTAAACTCTAATCTCTCTCTCAACATGGACATAAGGCTGTAAGTATGCGGCAGGGGTTTACGGGACATGGGTCTTTGGAGGTGAAGAGAAGGTGTGGGGCGATAGATCTCAGCAGGCTTGTGGGGGTGGAGGGAGGTACAGAGCGCCCAACACAGCCTAGCCCATCTGATAGCATGTTTTGAATCAATGCGATTTTTCTCAAGGTCAAAGCTGAGAAATTCCCTGTGTATCCTCTCTCTGGTTTGGGGGTGATTGGGAAAGCCTCCTGGTTCAAGTGGTCCAGACTGAGAAGGGCTTCGTGGTCTCACGTGCAAACTCAAAGTATGGATATTCAGGGCCCAATGCATACTTTAATACAAAGCGATGGTAGGGAGGGGTGCTCTGAGAGTGAGGGAGGGAGCCAAGGTGTACTATAACAGGAGTGAGCGAATGTTGTTGCAGGGAGGGGCATTGTGACAAAGAGGGGAAGGGGACTAAAAGCAGAGGGGCACTGAGATACAGGTGAGAAAGGCACTGTGGAGAGAGCGACACTGGGATAGTGGGAGAAAGCCACTGTGGAGAGAAGGGCACTGTGAGAGGTAGCAGTGGGGCACAGTCACAGTGGCAGAGATGGGAGGTGTTTTTCAAGGTGCTTGTGGCTGCAAAGGTGCCCATTGCAGAAGCGAGAGGACGGGCCTGATAGAGAAGAGATGGTACTGGGACAGGTAGGAGCATGGTACTAATACACTGACTGGCAGGAAGAAATGTTTTCACTTTCAGACCACCCTCAGCTGCTTCCTGTATTTTGTTACTACGCTGCAAGGCCTTGTCTAGGCTCCTGAGGCAGGCAGCTACTGGGCAGTTTCCTGCGGGTGCCACTGTGCAGGAATTTATCGATGGTGTCCCACGGACAAGCACTAGTATTTTGTCACCTGTAGGATAACAGTTGTGTGTAAAATAACGCACACACAACTCACCTAACTTTGCAGCTTTGGCTACATTGGAAAGAGCAGACTGTTGGGTAGCACAGCTGAAATTATGCTCCCAGTTCATTGTTTGTGCAGTTTATACTGCGCATGACACAACACACCTGCCCTTCTCCCACTCTGAGGACCAGGCACTGGTGTGCGCCAAAGCAAGCACACTAGCAGCATGCACCAAATCTGAACGTACTGCTGCACAAGCCTCGCTCGAGGCTGGGGATGTTTAATGGCCTGTGCACAGTGTTGGCTGTGCATGGGAGAAAAATTCAATAGACAGAAAATAGAGAAATAGGCGCCGGTGCTCAGCACCTGAAAGCACCTGCACAAAATAAGCACTGCAGACAGGAAGTACTTCTTGAGGTCAGACTAGAGGCAGGCGGTTAAGGTAGATGCTAAACGCCGATGAGTCCGAGTCCTAAAGCTCATCTAACATGTGATATTTACGACAGTTGTGTCTGCAGTCTCTGCAGAGATGCCAAAGATTGAATGGGCATAGAAAACGATTAACAAACCTTCCTGTGGGATTCAGGAAGGTGACAACATATCTGGCCTGTTCCAGGGCAAGGTGGAGGTATGATGGAATGGTTGTACTTGGGCTCTCTTTCTTCTGGGAAGTGACGCTACTCTACAAGTCAAAGTATTGCACCTCTGCTGACAAGTGCAGGTTCTCTCCCTTTCAAAATGAAGACGTGCAGGAGGTGCTGGACACTGGAGGCAGGGTGATGATAGTTATGTTAGACTTGTCGGCGGCTTTTGACACTGTTCCCCATGAGGATCTCCTCACAAGACTACATGACATCGGTCTAGGGGGGACGGTGCTCAACTGGTTTTGTTCCTTCTTAGCCAACCGCCGACAAACAGTCTGGGCCTCTCCTGGATCTGCCGAAATGCCGCCATTGGGAGTTGGAGTACCCCAGGGCTCAGTATTGAGCCCTACTCTCTTTAACATCCTTATGACCCCTCTGGCGACATTGGTGGAGTCCTACGGGACCCAGATCGTCTCATATGCTGACGACACCAAGCTTCTTTTCACCTGTCGCAAGAGTAAAGATTTCGATGGGGAAAGTATCCGAGAGTGCCTTGGGGCTGTTTTTAACTGGTTCCAACGGAACAGCCTCAAGTGTAACTCGGATAAATCCGAGATACTTTTTTTCGGATGCCCATCGGAACCGGACTGGCATGGTTGGTGGCCTGCTGACATATTCCGTCCAGCCCAGTCCTCTAAATGGGCTAAGAACCTGGGAATTAAAATTGACAACGGGCTTACGCTCAAATCCCAGGTGTCCACCCTCACAGGGACGTGTTTCGGCATCCTCAGGATGCTTCGAAAGTTTTTTCCTGTGCTTTCTGAGGAACATCGGAGAATAACTGTACAGGCCCTCGTCGGATCCAGATTTGATTATGCTAACATTCTGTATCTGGGTCTTCCAGAATATCTCTTACAGCGAATGCAGGTGACCCAGAATGCTGCAGCTCGAGCTATTTTTGGTCTGCATCGTCGAGCCAGTGCTTCAAACCTGCTGCAGTCTCTCCATTGGCTCCCAATACGGAAGAGGATAATGTTTAAGGCTTTGACATAAGCCCACAAAGCCCTCCACGCCACTGGTGCAAAATACCTTCAGAAGAGGCTGGATTTTTACCGGCCGACACGATCTTTAAGATCAGAGTCATTGGCACTTGCTGTAGTTCCCCGTATCAAGAAGGCCCGTGTTGGCGGTCGGTCCTTCAGATTCCTGGCCCCTCAGTTGTGGAATTCTCTACCGCTGTCTTTACGGTCCACATCCAATCTGCTTGCCTTTAGGAAGGGTCTAAAGACTTGGCTATTCTCTGGTTAGAGCACCTCTATCCTTATTCTCTGTTTCCTTTGTTATGTTTTTCAGTCTCCTTTCTGGGTCTGGAGCTCAAAGCGCCGGGACACTCCTTTGGAGTAGCCGTTGCGCTATATAAGACCCATAAATAACAATAACAATAACAATAACAATAACAGGTACAGTACCGAGCCGGTCCATTTAAAACACTCTGGCTCTAGGGTTATATCATCCGAGGGCTCCGTAGGTCAGATTGTACCAATGATGCTTGTTAATGTTCCGGGGTCCAAGTCCTGAGACAAGAAGTACTTCTTGAGGTCAGACTAGAGGCAGGCAGTTTAGGTAGATGCTAAACGCCGATGAGACCGCGTCCTAAAGCCCATCTAACATGTGATATTTATGACAGTTGTGTCTGCAGTCTCTGCAGAGATGCCAAAGATTGAATGGGCATAGAAAACGATTAACAAACCTTCCTGTGGGATTCAGGAAGGTGACAACGTATCTGGCCTGTTCCAGGGCAAGGTGGAGGTATGATGGAATGGTTGTACTTGGGCTCTCTTTCTTCTGGGAAGTGACGCTACTCGACAAGTCAAAGTATTGCACCTCTGCTGACAAGTGTAGGTTCTCTCCCTCTCAAAATGAAGATATGCAGGTACAGTACCAGGCCGGTCCATTTAAAACACTCTGGCTCTAGGGCTGTATCATCCAAGGGCTCCGTAGGTCAGATTTGTACCAATGACGCTAGTGTGTGTTCTGGGGTCCAAGTCCTGAGACAGGAAGTACTTCTTGAGGTCAGACTAGAGGCAGGCGGTTTAGGTAGATGCTAAACGGAGTGAGTCCGAGTCCTGATGCCCATCTAACATGTATTATTTACAACAGTTGTGTCTGCAGTCCCCGCAGAGAGGCCAAAGATTGAATGTGCATTGAAAACGATTTGCAAACCTTCCTGTGGGATTCAGGGAGGTGACAACGTATCTGGCCTGTTCCAGGGTAAGGTGGAGGTACGATGGAATGGTTGTACTTGGGCTCTCTTTCTTCTGAGAAGTGACACTACTCTACAAGTCAAAGTATTGCACCTCTGCTGACAAGTGTAGGTTCTCTCCCTCTCAAAATGAAGATGTGCAGGTACAGTACCAGGCCGGTCCATTTAAAACACTCTGACTCTGGGGCTGTACCATCCAAGGAATTCCTAGGTCAGATCGTACCAATGACGCTGGTGTATGTTCTGGGGTCAAAGCCCTGAGACAGGAAGTACTTCTAGAGCTAAGACTAGAGGCAGGCAGTTTAGGTAGATGCTAAACGGCAATGAGACCGAGTCCTGAAGCCTATCTAACGTGATATTTACGACAGTTGTGCCTGCAGTCTCTGCTGAGAGGCCAAAGATTGAATGGGCATAGAAAACGATTATCAAACCTTCCTGTGGGATTCAGGGCCCTGCTTGCGCTAGTCATATCTAGGCTTGACTATGCCAATGCACTTCATGTAGGCATTCCTGCTTACCAACTCAGGAGGCTTCAGTTGATCCAGAACCAGGCTGCCCGCCTGATCCATTTTCAACCAAGAGATCAACATGTCCGCCCTCTCTTAAAAAGTCTCCACTGGCTTCCGGTAGCTGCCCGCTGTAAATTTAAGCTTGGCTGCATCATCTCCAAATCCCTCGCTGGTCATGGTCCCCTCTTCATTTCTTCCCTCCTCCACCCGTATGTTCCTTCTCGTACTCTTCGGTCATCCCAATCAGCCTTGTTATCAGTCCCTAGATACAAGAAGAAGAAACACGGTGGCCTCAAGTTCTCTTTTTTGGCCCCCACCTTCTGGAACTCCCTCCCCCTCCCTCTTAGGTTGTCCTCTCCTTATCCCAGGTTCAGATCCTCCCTCAAAACTTTTCTTTTCACCGAATCCTATAAATAACTGTTTCTTCTGCTTCCTCATCTGCTCTCTCCATTACAGCGCCAAGAAACCTAACGGTGTTAGTTGCGCTCTAGAAATGTATTTAACATAACATAACATAACAGGGAGGTGACAACGTATCTGGCCTGTTCCAGGGCAAGGTGGAGGTATTATGGATTGGATGTACTTGAGCTCGCTTTCTTCTGAGAAGTGACAGTGCTCTAAAAGTGAAAGTATTGCACCTCTGCTGACAAGTGCAGGTCCTCTCCCTCTCAAAATGAAGATGTGCAGGTACAGTACAGGGCCGGTCCATTTAAAACACTCTGGCTCTAGGGATGTACCATCCGAGGGATCAGTCTTTCAGATCGTACCAATGACGCTGGTGTGTGTTCTTGGGTCCAAGTCTTGAGACAGGAAGTAATTCTTGAGGTCAGACTAGAGGCAGGCAGTTTAGGTAGATGCTAAACGGCGATGAGTCCGAGTTCTGATGCCCATCTAACATGTGATATTTCTGACAGTCTATCTGACATCTATGCTCTCAAAATGAAGACGTGCAGGTACAGTACCGGGCCGGTCCTTTTGAAACACTCTGGCTCTAGGGCTGTACCATCCCAGGGCTCCGTATCAAAAGGCAGTCAAAATGAATGTCAGGCTTCAGCCATGTATGAAATGGGTCATTCAGACCCAAAGCATCAGTGTGCCTGTGACTCAGTGTGCCTGCGTGTGTGATCACGTGCTTCGGTGCGCCCGTGTTCCTCTATGTATTAGTGTGTCTGTCTCACGGGGTGCGTGTGTTTCTTAGCGGGTGCATGCATGAGTGCCCGTTTGTAGTGAGGTTTCCATGAATGTCTGTTTGCGGGGGTCAACCGGGTGTAAAAGACATTGTCATTTACAACGCCATTACTTTATTAATGCTTCACGAAGGGAAAAAAAACCAATACACTTTTCAATGCCAATAGCTCAAAACAATGTCATTGCGAGACCTATTGCATTGTAAATGCTTGTTCATAGGGAGAGGTCGTGCGTGGTGCCCCCTGACCCTTTCCTCTCTCAGCCGGGGGACCCCATCCTCTCGGGTGCACTCATTCCGAGGGGTTCGGGACCCCATCCCGACCCCCACATGCTGAAAAGTGATGGAGGAGCGCCATCAAACTCTCCCTGCCGTGGGCAGACCACCTTGATCCACTGTTTTAGTGAGGAGCTGGGGGCAGGCAGGGACTCCAGCGCCTGCGGGCAGAGAGACCTTGCCGGCTCCCGCACAGCACTGGGGAGTGCTGTCTGTACAAATGCAAGTGAGGGCAGCCAGGTGCAGGCTCCCTGGGCCGCCCCCAAACATGAACAATGTGCTGGGTGCCTGGGTGGGACCAGGCACCCCTAAAAACAAAGAAAAGAAACCAGAACTACAGTTTTCCCACTCACAGTGGGAGAGCCGATAATATAATATTCACTGCTCCCAAGGGAGTGCCCCATGATGCCATGCAGGGCCTGGCTCTTTCCACCCTCACCGTGTCTGTTTCTCCCCTGGTGGTGGCACCAGGACAAAGGGGTTACCATCAATGAGTTCAGAAATGCGTAGCCTTTCCCTAGGACAACATTGAGGAGGCAACACACTAAGGTGGGGGGACTCCAAAACATTCACCCTCCTAGGTTTTTCTTCAGATTTCCAAGCACTCCCAAGGCTGAAGATTTTGCTCTAGGTCTGGGAGTGTTTCGTTCTCAGGGGCTATGCATATGGCCACATTCATTATGGTCTGGAAGGCCTAAATGTGGTTAAAGGCGATGCATGTATTGAAACACTCACTAGAGGCTATGTGCTTGGCTGCAATACAGTATCAATACAATGTGACACTTGGTGCTACATGTTTGGAAGTGCTGTTTGATGGTGAAAAATGTATAAAAAGTACACAGACACAGCTTTAATTAATTGTAAATGCTTTATTGGTTCAACATACATAATGATATCAATGATATCTGCTCATAGTATACATGTTTCAGGATTATTAATAGGTGCATTCATACTGGAGTATTATTTTTTTTAATTGCTTTTAATGAAATACACAATGATGTTTTTAACATGTGGTTTGTTACTCTTAAACCATGACAAAACCAATGGTCTCACTTGATATGGTTGGAGTAACCCCTTTAGGAGGTCACAGGTGATTACTCAATGTTTTATATGGTATTTTCCAAATTCCAGTAGGTAATATTACCTACTGGCTATCGCCAGTAGGTATATATAGTTAGAATTTTTTCTCTATGGGACTTTTGAAAATTCTATGTCTAATAACTTTGGCGTTTGTGGACGGAATCGGCTGAAATTTTCAGGAAAATGGCACATTTTGTTTCTGAGCAGCCCCTGAAAATTTGGTGGGGTTTCGTCAAGGGGGGGCTGAGAAAAAAGGGGGGTCCCAAAACGCGTTTTTTGCATTGAGTTTTCCATAGGGCGGTTGGACTCACTTTTAGCTCGAACGGCTGAATGGATTTGCACGAAACTTGGCAAAATTGTAGGGACTGTTAGCCCGATGTGCCTTTGCTAGGTCTCAATATATGTGCTCCAGTAGTTTTTGAGAAATTAACGTTCAAACCAAGATATATATCTGTAACAGCGCTCTGGGCAGCGATCCGGTCCGCTTACTTTTCGCTTATCGGAACTTTGCGCGCAGAAAGCTGATTGGCTCTCCGGTGTCTGTCAACATTCTAAACAGTCCGGAGCGGACGCCATCTTGTCTCTCGGTAGGATCGAGAGAGAAGAAGAGGTGGAAAACGAAGGGGGAATTTAATGAAAGGGGGCAAGGTAGACCCCTCTTGACCCCCTAGGAATGTTGTTGGGGTTATTAAAGGGTCCCGTGGGGAAAATAAAAAAAAAATGATTTTTCACGGTAGAAGCGCGGCCGCGAACTGGTAGCGAAACGGGAATTCGCCATTTTGTGCTTCGTAAATTAAATTACTAGTTATAAGTGGGTGCGGGAGACGTATCCTAATCCCCTATGTTTCCTGAGGGTGGGTGAGGAGGCTGATATATGTTGATACATCTCTTCCAGCGGCTGTGCGTGAGCTTTTTTTTTTTTTTTTGCTGCGTGACAGTCCGGAGCGGCCGCCATCTTGTCTCTCGGTAGGATCGAGAGAGAAGAAAAGGTGAAAAAAGCGGAGCTGTCTTGCAGCCCTCATGGTGTGGAGCTCAGTTCATCTCACTATTTTCGTATTTCTCAAGAAGGGTTGTTCCTAATATTTCTATTTTAGCGAGGTCAAAAAGAGATCCAATTAGTGGCCTACTGATTTTGCTCGATTACTTTTATTTTTTTACACGATTTTTCACTATCTGCAAAGACTAAACAGAGTATTGCGACTTTGTGCTTGTTTGTAAATAGAGAATGATCCAAAGAGAACCAATTCTAAAACAGTAAATGCTTGGACAACAATCAATCAAATGGAGAGACAAGGAGGCACGACGGATTACAACGGGGGTAAAGGCCTGCGTTAACTACCCTTCAGTATCTGCAAAGAGAGAGTACTACTAAGGCAAAAGAGGGGAGGGGGGGGGTGCAGCGTTCAAAGCACATCAGCGTGCATAAATACGAAAATGTTTTTATCTATCACATACTTGACATTTTAAAGCTTTTCATATTTGCTATTAAAAAACCAATGAAATTCACAGAAAAAAACATAGGTTATAGTGGATATATAGTTAGGAATTTGCATTTACAAAACCTTGAAAATTCAATGAAAAAACCATAGGTTATAGGCCATATATAGTTAGGAATTAGCATTTACAAAACCTTATTTTACTCGCATAAAACCATTGAAATTCCATATATAGTTAGAAGCGCTAACTATATATCGCGCACCCGCAATCCACTGCTGATGATGTCACATATTACATCATTCATGACATGGTCAGTGACATCACTGATGACATCACTGATGACATCTCAAATGACATCACTGATGACAACTCAAATGATATCAATGATGACATCTCAAATGACATCACTGATGACATCACTGATGACAACTCAAATGACATCACTGATGACATCTCATTTGTCATCACTGATCACATCACTCATGTGATAATACAATGAACCTCTTCAGACTCTAATATAACCTTACATACACTCAGTATAAACAGACACTCACAGACTGTCACTCATCCATGGAGTTACTCACACACCTAGTCAGTCATGCAAAGAATCAATCACACCTCCATTTCCTCAACTATACAGTTATACACATCTTACTTATTCAAACATATAATAACACATATTTACTCTCTTATATAATCCCTGATACAAGCTCACAGTGATCGATACAGCCACTCACACATTCACTGGCTCTTATGTTCAGTTATTTATATATCTCAACTCTCACATGTATTGTGTTTTACATACGTACTTACTTGCACATGTAGCAATGAGAAATCCATTCACTCACCAACACACCCATGCACAGTCAACCGCCCATATAGCTGTTTCCACATGCACTCTTGAACTCATACTCCTAGTGAATCAACTGCTTACACATCTATGCACAGAGTCACGCACCTCCCAGCCACCCACACACACACTCAGCCTCCCATTCAAATACTTGGGCAACCAATCAATAACCCATATGGCCACTCTTATAGCTACTGATCAACACATGCAGCAGCTTACACAACAACAAACATACTGATGCACGAATTAAGACAGTTTAGTCACTAACCCATGTACTCAGTGAGACACATTTAATCACTCACTCATACAGTCAGTCATGCACCTACTAAATTCTTCATCCAGACACTTATACATCCACTCATTCTTCAATATGTGAAACATATTTAAACTTTACAGACACATACAATCACTGGATGTTGTGATCAGTGATGTCATCAGTGATGTCATTTGAGATGTCATCAGTGATGTCATCAGTGATGTCACTGACCATGTCATGAATGATGTAATATGTGACATCATCAGCAGTGGATTGCGAGTGCGCGATATATAGTTAGCGCTTCTAACTATATATGGAATTTCAATGGTTTTATGCGAGTAAAATAAGGTTTTGTAAATGCTAATTCCTAACTATATATGGCCTATAACCTATGGTTTTTTCATTGAATTTTCAAGGTTTTGTAAATGCAAATTCCTAACTATATATCCACTATAACCTATGGTTTTTTCTGTGAATATATATATATATATATATTCACTGAAAAAACCATAGGTTTCACACCAGTTATAGTTAGCTGGAAATTTTACTGACATAAAACCATTGAAATTCCCATGTTATAGTTAGTTGGACTAACTATAACTTGCGCGCCTGCAATGCACTGCTGATGACGTCACATATTACATCACTCATGACATGGTCAGTGACATCACTTATGACATCACTGATGACACCATCCAGTGAATGTGTGTCTTTCTGAAAAATAAATATGTTTTATTTATGTATATGTAAAGGTCGATGGAAGAATAAATGTTTAAATAAGGGTCTAAATGGATTTAAAAGAAAAGTGGATTGGTTAACTGGCTTATTAAGTGTATCTTAGTGAATACATATATGAGCGAGTAACTTTTAAATATTGAAATATATGTATCAGTGTTTCACTTTGTGTATAAGTGGCTGCATGGGTTGGTGAGTAGCTACATGTGTGTGTATATGGGTTATTAGATGTTTTTATTAGTATCAGTATGAGTGTCTGTATGGTTTAGTGGGGGTATTACTTAGCACATAGATGCATCAATGATTGACTCACTGTTTGTATATGTTTTGAAGACAGCATATGTGCAGGACTGTATGGGTGGATGGATGTGTATATGTGTGTCTTAGTGAGTGAATGACTGTCTCACTAATGTCTTTATCAGTAACGACATATGTTTTAATCTAGTACATGTGAGTATTGATGTATATAAGTGAGTATATGTGAGAGTGAGAGATTGTAAGAGTTCCTGTTTGAATAAGTATGTATTTCTATAACTAAGGTGGTAGTGTGTGTATAGCTGTATATGCAAATAAATGGATGTTCAATAGTTTATTTGCATGTGTGAGTATGTATGTGAGTAACTTTTGGATGACTGTCGGTGTGTAACAGGATGTACAGGTGTATCACTACATATGATGAGTGAGTATATGTATGAGTGACTATATAGAACTGTTAATGAATGAGTGGATGTGAATATAGATGGTGGAATTACTGAATTGGTTGTTGTAACTGGTATGGGTATCTCCATTTTTTTGAAAATGTTAGTTTCTATTTTTGAATATGTGTTTCAAGGGTTACATTACACTGAAAGGAGATCTGTCACTCTGTCACAAGGATGGTGTCATCAGTGATGTCATGAGTGATGTCACTGACCATGTCATGAGTGATGTAATATGTGACGTCATCAGCAGTGCATTGCAGGCGCGCAAGTTATAGTGAGTCCAACTAACTATAACATGGGGATTTCAATGGTTTTATGTCATTAAAATTTCCAGCTAACTATAACTGGTGTGAAACCTATGGTTTTTTCAGTGAATTTCAAAGGTTTTTTAAAAGCTAATTTCTTTCTATATCGAGTTTCTAACCTACGATTTTTTATAAATTTGCTGTTTTGTGTAAGTATTAATTATTATTTTTTATTTTTTATAATATATATATTTTTTTCCTGGGGCGCTCTGGGTGCGCGCACCGGTAAGCTCTCCGGAAAGCGCACCCAGAGCACTACTTGCATTTGTGAAAAAAAAATATAAATGAAAAGTAAATAATAACACAAGACATTTAGTACCATACATATAAAAGCAGTTTTTTTGAATAAGGAAATGAAAATGATTTTGCATTTCCGAACATTCAGCCTGCATTTAACAAAGGCGTCCTTAAATGCAGATACTGTGATCAGCTACTTTGTTATGGGAAGCAAAGTGTTCTGCTCATGCTTCGATCATTGGAGAACCATCGCTGCCGTTCTCAGCCCTAATTATTATTATTATTTTGCTCCTGTTGAGCAGTTTCCATTCTCTGTTTTTGTTTTTGTTCTAAAAAAAGAAAAAAGAAGAAAAAAAAGTTCTTTTCAGAACTACCTCCAATTCTCATCAAAGAGCTATATTCTTAAAAAAATGAAAAAGAGTAAGTGAAGTGGAGTGCATTGATAAATAAAAAGGAAAATGAGTAAGAAAGAACAGAAAGGTATGAGAGGGGAAAGGAAGTGAAGTAGGGGGACTGAAAGAAGGTGAGTGTTGGGAAGGAAAGTAAGGAGAAGAAGAGTGAACATGGGGAATGTGGATATTCAAAGAAAATGTAGAAAAGGAACAGGGGTGTGGAAGGGTAAGAAAAGATGCATTGCTGGAGTTGCATCATTTTTGTGACGCACTGCAGCAATGCATCACTTTTGCGCTTACAGATACATCTGAAATACTGACGTATCTGTAAGTACTTGCGACATAATGCGTCATATATTTAATATGACGCATGAGTAGAAGACTGAAGGCTTCATTTATGAGGCCATGCGTCACTTTTACGCCACCGGTACGTCACTGTTTGTGACGCACCAGTGCTGAAAAAAATGCACCTTATTAAGTCATATTTACAAAGTGACGCATCTAGGTAGATGTGTCACTTTGTAAACCCCTGTGCCACATTATACCTACGTCAGGTGTAATGTATGCAAAAGGGACGTATTGACGCAAGATGTGATGCAGTGAAATCTATGAGATATCACTGCGTCACTTTTATGACGCTGTTGCGTCAAAATCTTGCGCCTGTTTCACAGCAGGCGTAAGACTGATGCAGGCCCTTTCACATGGGCCTGGCCCCATGTGAAAGGATGCATTGCTGGAGTTGCATCATTTTTGTGACACACTCCAATGTATGCAAAAGGGGAGTATTGACGCAAGAAAGGGTCGTAGAGATGACGCAGTGAATAAACTGGGTTTTCCCCATGCTACGTTCCCCGGTCCGCTCCCTGGTGCGCGTACCGGGCGCTCCCCCCGCGCAAATCGTTTTTTTTTTTCCCGCGGGCCCTTTTATAGCCCCCACATCAAACCTAGGGAGTCAGGGGGGGTCTACTCTGCCCCCTTATGGTCATTTCCCCCTTTGTTTTTGCCATCTCTTGTGTCTCGATCTTACCGAGACACAAGATGGCGGCTGCTCCGGACTGTTTCGAATGTTTACAGACACCCGAGAGCCAATCAGCTTTCCGCTCGCAAGCCGCGTAGCGCGCCCGGTGCGCTCCCCGGTGCGCGTACCGAGGCGCGCCTATAGATATATATATTTTTTTGCACCTAAATTACTCAAAATCCTCTGGAGCACATTTATTGAGACCTAGCAAAGGCACATCGGGCTACCAGTCCCTACAATTTTGCCAAGTTTGGTGGAAATCCATTCAGCCGTATGGGCTAAAAGTGAGGTCGACCGCCCTATGGAAATTAACATGGGGAAAACACGTTTTGGGACCCCCCTTTTATCTCGGCCCCCGCTTGACAAATCCCCCCCAAACTTTCAGGGAAGGACCGGAGTGCCGTGAGGCAAATTTGAGGAATTTTTCAGGCAGATTCCTCAACCGGCGCCAAAGGTATTCACAATAGAATGTTGAGATTTTGCATTTAAAAAAATCCTAACTATAACTACCTACTGGCGACCGCCATTAGGTAATATATATATTTAACGTCAAAACCAGCATTTATGCATTATATACACAGGTCAATATCATCATGCACTCACAGCACTTTTTCCTTTTTCCCTCTAACTGTACTGTTGCACAGAATACAATTTACTCCATGAATTGCAGACTGTGATTCAATGAAAAAATGTGTTATTTGCACTTCCACTTTTTCCCGCTTCCCCGTTGTTTACAGGCCTCTAATTTGCACATAATACAATATTTGCACAGGGATTTATCCCAAAATAACTACATAAGAAACTTTACAAATGTATATGTTTTTTTTAATAGAAATGTCTATTTATTATTATAAGTTATTCTTGTGATGTTAATGTAACTTATATAGTACATCTATTGTAGCTGGTCATCTATATTGTAGAGTCTTTTCTCTACCTCTATGCTCACATGACCTGATTGAAAATTGGCGGGGAGGCGGGCTTCACTGCATTATAAAAACAAAATGAATCCATTAAGTCATTGCATGTGAACAAGGGCTTTATAAGCCCGAAACGCGTCTTGCCCTCTTACTTTCCAACCTTCTTGCAATAAAGACCTGTGAATCCTGATTGTGGTCCGTCTCCTGCTTGCCTCGTGGGTCCTGGGTCATACTAGGATCAGAAGTGGCGTTCTTGGGAGTTTGCGCAGATATATATATATATATATTCCGTATACCTCCTCAAGGGTGGCCTTTCCTCTTTCTTTGAAGGAGCTTGTTCGTGATACATATCCCCGCTGTCACCAGCGACGCGAATGAAAGGCTTCCGCTTTTTCAAGAGGCTCTGTTTCTGCTGGACACTGCTCGCAGTTATTTCTACTCCGGGATACCAGAATTTACAGAGCTCACCACAAATCATTGGAAGAATTACGACGGTGATGATGCCATTGTGCAGCACGTCGGACCTGGTATCTACCGGGTGCCCGCCAGAAAGGATTCCGATGACAAGTAGTTAAAGTGGTTTGGGGACTTAAGGAAGCGCCACTGCCAAGGTGTGTTTTGAACTTTGTGGGGGCTATTCACGGACATTGCAGCTTCATTTGACTTCCCTACTTCGTGTGCGGTACTGACCAGAACTCTGCTGCTGCATTCTGGTACCTGTAGGCGCTGGGGCTCTAGCTGACCACAGGAAGTATATGCACGTGACATTTTCGAGGTGGGAGTGGTTGCAGTCCGCGAATGAGGGGAAGGCTGGACATTTAAACCTTCACTCAATCCCCTCCTTCAGAACACTTTTCCACCCGGCGCTGAAGAGGCAGACATCGCCGAAATGCATCCGCCACTACGGGTGTCAGAATTTCCTCTGTGTGCGCAGTTCATTAAAGCACTTCCGTCAACCTCCTCAAGGGTGGCCTTTCCTCTTTCATGTATATATACCAGCAGCCTGTCCCGACGTTGTCCGGGTATGAATTGCTGCGGCCAGTAGTATATTGTTTTGTAGGATTTCGTTTTGATAGTATTTCTTATCTGTGAGAGGCCTGTGAAACCCTTGGATTCACAGTGCACTGCTGATGCACTTAAGAGTGCGAGTTCAGTAGTGTGTGAACTCGAGTTTCCCTACTTTATTTTCCCTGCAATATTATATAGCGTGAACTCAACAACATAGCATAAGCACAATTTACATTACAGAAGAACACATTCATTTGTGGTAGGCACAGGGAGACAAAGCGATTTGCCTGGAATCACAGGATGTTGAGCTGATGCCGAGATTCGAACGTAGCTCCCCAGCTCTAAAGTTCGCAATTCTAGATCTTGTGGAGGGAGGTGTGTCTAAAAGTGTATGTCGGTGCTGGCCATCAATGAGAGAGACTTGTGCATTTTTCAAATGGGTGGTGAAAAAATATGAGTATGTTGCTGGAGATGTTGGCCACCGTGCCACCAATGCACTTACCGGGGGAGGGTAAACACCCATTATTTCACAACTTTCTTTCTGCATACCATCACTCCGCATACTTTCATTACGAAAGTACCATGACTCCGCAATGCCATTATAATGCATGGCATTACATTTTATATGCTTTTACCACGCATACATTAACAACGAAATTCGTTGTAAATGCATGAATGGTAAAAGCATGTTTTTTTTATGTTTGGATAAAAGTATGGGTATAGGGGTATATGTTTTGGGGTACTGAGGTATATGTTTTGGGGTGTTTGGGTATTTTAAGGGTTCAGATATAGTTTTGGGTTATGGGGTACAGGGGGAGTTTTAGGGTTTAGGGATAGGTATGGGTTTTGGGGTACAGGGGTATTTTTAGGGTTCAGGGCTAGGTTTGGGTTTTGGGGTATAGGGGTATTTTTAGGGTTCAGGGGCAGGTTTGGGTTTTGGGGTACAGGGGTACAGGGGTATTTTAAGGGTTCAGGGCTAGGTTTGGGTTTTGGGGTGCAGGGGTATTTTTAGGGTTCAGGGCTAGGAATGCTGAGACTCTTTCCTCTTGAGGCGAAAAGCCCGGAGGTAAAGAGCACGTTTTGTTTTTTAAAAAGTGTGTTTGGCTGACTGTCGATTTAGGACCGTAAGCCTTTTAAAATATTGTGAATTTTAACTACCTGTGCACGAGTTGACTCCCGGTGCCCACAGACCTCTGCTGGTCCCCCGCAGCCAATTCACGGGCTGACACGGGGCCGATACAGAAGGAACACACGCCTTCTTGGGGGTGGTGGAAGGGGAGCGTTCCAGCTGCGTGGCCCCTCCCTCCCTCTGGCGAGCATATAAAATCACCATCTACTGTGCGCAGCGCTGAATGCTGAGACTATTTCCTCTTGAGGCGAAAAGCCGGGAGGTAAAGAGCACGTTTGTTTTTTAAAAAGTGTGTTTGGCTGACTGTCGATTTAGGACCGTAAGCCTTTTAAAATATTGTGAATTTTAACTACCTGTGCACGAGTTGACTCCCGGTGCCCACAGACTTCTGCTGGTCCCCCGCAGCCCATTCACGAGCTGACACGGGGCCGATACAGAAGGAACACACGCCATCTTGGGGGTGGTGGAAGGGGAGCGTTCCAGCTGCCTGGCCCCTCCCTCCATCTGACGAGCATATAAAATCACCATCTACTGTGCGCAGCGCTGAATGCTGAGACTCTTTCCTCTTGAGGCAAAAAGCCGGGAGGTAAAGAGCACGTTTGTTTTAAAAAAAAGTGTGTTTGGCTAACTGTCGATTTAGGACCGGAAGCCTTTTAAAATATTGTGAATTCTAACTACCTGTGCACGAGTTGACTCCCGGTGCCCACAGACCTCTGCTGGTCCCCCGCAGCCGATTCACGGGCTGACACGGGGACGATACAGAAGGAACACACGCCATCTTGGGGGTGGTGGAAGGGGAGCGTTTCAGCTGCCTGGCCCCTCCCTCCCTCTTCCACTTCCGCTACAAATGCCTGACCTCCACCGGAGGCGCAGCGGACGGGCGCAGCGGGCGCGCCGGAAGCGCGGCGAAGGCGCGTCAAAGGCAAGCCCGTCTGTGCCCGTCCGTGACCGACTGGGGCCAGGGGCAGGAACCCCTGAGAGTCTCAAGTTTCGGAAGTACTATAGTTCCCTTGAACTCAGAAACCTTTGTCCCCCGATTGACAGTATTTGCCGGCACAGTATAATTATTAAGAATGGAGACAAAAAGTGCGCACACTGTCCTTTCACTGTCAATAGACAACTGGGGTCTAGGCACAAGGGTAAAATATTAAATATTGCCCTGCTAAACTGCCGTTCCTTGGGGAAACATAAGCTGGAAATATATGAATACCTGACGGATCATCAGGTGGACGCACTATTCCTCACGGAGACATGGCTAAACTCCACGTCAGCACCAGATGTACTGGCTGCTCTCCCACCGGGATATGATATCAAGCGAGTTGACAGGAAGAAGGGGAAGGGGGGGGATTGCGATGATACATAAACAAGAGCTGGTATGCACTTTAGAAGAGAGGGACACTGGAAAGAGTGAGACTGGTTTCTTTTCCCTAGCAGTGCTGCTTGGATACTGTCTCAAGGGATTTTTATTATATCACCCACCGGGACCTGGAGCCAGTTTTCCCACACAACTGATGGACACTCTCACGCTCTCTGCCCTCACACATGAGAGACTCCTCCTCCTAGGGGACTTAAACTACCACTTTGACGACTCCCTGAACACTGAAGCTCAGGAAATCAGACAGGAGCTAGCAGGCATACAGATGCTGTTAAAATCAAAAAAGCCCACTCACTGCCAGGGTCATCTTTTGGATCCTATCTACGCTAATTGGGATACTCTGACCGTAGCACCCCCAACTCCTGTGATTTGTTCTGGCCATTTTTTAGTCGCATTTCGGGTAGCGGTCCCGGATAGTTGACTTCAGAATGGGACAACCACTTCTAACAAACGCAGGAAATGGGCTAAGTTTTGCCCAGAGGAATTTAACAAAATAATAGAATCTGAAGGCCCTCTCGAGGGCGAGGAAATTGAATCTGCCTGCAAAACACTAGACCTACGAATCCAAAAGGCGCTAGATTCCACAGCACCATGGACTCCGAATGCGCCAGCAAGGAAATCCAAATCTGCCCCCTGGTTCAATACTGAACTACGAGGACAAAAAGCCACATGTAAACATTTAGAGAGAAAATGGCGGAGGTTTTATTCGGAGACAGACAGAGCCGAATATAAGAAAGGCATAAAAGACTATCATGTCCTGATCCGGAGAATGAAGAGAACATACTATTGCACCAGAATTAAGAATGCGAACAACTCCATGAAGGAAATGTTCCTAGTATATAGGGAACTATCTGACCTCGCCCCACTGACAGCCCCGATAGCTGGGTCAGTCAGAGCCTGTAATCAAATAGCAGAGTTCTTTGCCAGTAAAGTAGACAAAATCTATGCGGCTTTTCCGGAGGCAGCTAGAGTAGGGGATGGGAGGGTAGAAACTCCCCCAACTTCACACAACAGCAACTGCCTCACGGCATTTCTAGTGCCATCACGGGAAACAATATGCCATATAGCAGGCAGCATTAAATCAGGATCACCGAATGACCCAGCCCCCCCCAAAAAAACTATATGGCAGCTTAACCACTCTGGAGCCATACATCAGTCACTTACTCGCTCTCTCATTTGCATCAGAACAAGTACCTGTTGCATGGAAGAAAGCAATAGTTCTCCCATTGAGGAAAAAGCCTAACATTAGCCTTGCAAATCTGGAAAACCTGCAACCTATTTCCCTCCTCCCCTATTCTGCCAAAATCGTGGAGAAAGCAGTCAATAAACAACTTTCTGCATTCGCTGAGACCAACGGACTGCTCCACCCCTCTCAGTCGGGATTCCGTGCTCTACACTGTACGGAGTCGGCCCTGCTGTCCTCAACGGAAGCCCTACGGATATATGCGGATGAAGGCCCGACAGCGGCACTGATCCTTTTGGATCTTAGTGCCGCTTTCAACACTGTAGCGCATCACACACTACTGCAGTGTCTTAAAAAGGGAGGAGTGAGAGGCAAAGCATGGGAGTGGTTGGAATCATTCCTTACAGGCCGCAGTTTCCAGATCGCACAAGGACAGTTCAGGTCCAATGAAATAAAACTCAAGCAGGGAGTCCCACAAGGCTCCAATCTCAGCCCCACTTTATTTAATTTGTATGTGGCCCCTGTTGGAGCGATCACAGACAAATTTGGGGTTGAGACAGTGTCGTATGCAGACGACACGCAATTGATTGTGACGCTGACGCACCCAGAAGAGCAATGTGTGGCTAATTTCATGAGCTGCATGCAGGAACTGGCCAAGTGGATGGCGGACAACTGCCTCCATCTTAACGTAAATAAGACAAAGGTACTGATCGTAGGCAAATCTCCATCAGTGTGGACCTCAGCGTGATGGCCGGAAGAGCTGGGTGAACTGCCCACAACCAGCAATCTAGTGAAAAACCTAGGAGTTTGGTTGGATACAAACTTATCCTTCGACCACCAGACCAAACAAGTGGCAGGCACTTGTTTTGGTACACTACCGGTCCTTAGGAAAACACTGGACCTTATGCCCATGCCGGTACGCCAGACCCTAGTCCATGCACTGATAACATCCAGGCTGGACTACGGAAACTTACTATATCTAGGGGCCAGCGAAAAATGTGTCTCTAGACTGCAACGTATACAAAATGCGGCGGCCCGCCTGATCCTTCAACTACCCAGAATGGCATCATCTCAAAAAGCTCTGAGATCACTTCACTGGCTCCCTATTAGGGAACGGGTGACGTTTAAGGCTTTCTGTATAGGACATCGGATCCTTCATGGGAGAGGCCCTAGGTACCTGCATAACTATCTTAAGCGGTATGAGCCAATCCGCCAATTAAGATCTTATGGCACGGGCAGGTGAAGGTCCTAAAGGTAAAAAGAGCAAGAATGGGTGGAAAACCTTTTAGAACCTTGACTGCTAGGCTATGGAATAAGCTGCCAGAAAAGCTGCGCTTGGAAAACTCGGAGCTTATATTCCGTAGAGAGCTCAAAACAAACCTGTTCCCCATACCTCAGTGCTCCAAATAGGTCCTCTCTTCACAATCAGAATCAAACGCTAATGGAAATAACAGCAGCTACTAGCGCGGGGACACACCTGCTGGTGTAACCAAGCGCTTTATAAAATATATAATAATAATAATAATAGGTTTGGGTTTTGGGGTACAGGGGTATTTTAGGGTTCAGGGGTAGGTTTGGGTTTTGAGGTACAGGGTTATTTTTAGGGTTCAGGGGTAGGTTTGGGTTTTGGGGTACAGGGGTATTTTTAGGGTTCAGGGGTAGGTTTGGGTTTTGAGGAACAGGGGTATTTATAGGGTTCAGGGCTAGGTTTGGGGGTACAGGGGTATTTTTAGGGTTTAGGGATAGGTTTGGGTTTTGGGGTACAGGGTATATTTATAGGGTTAAGATGGGTTAGTGTTTAAATGTGTTGGGGTGTTTTAAGGAGTAAGGGTGGGTTATGATTATGGGGTGCAGGTGTATTAAAAGGGAGCAGGGTGGGATTAGCACACAATATGAGACATGGCATGAAGGGCGTAACGTACCACACGGAAAGTACCCACTATTCAGCCCTGCCATCGCCCGGTTCCATCTGATTAGGTTCTCTCAAAAAGCGCCAGGATACCCGTAGGGTGGCAGTTGCGCTATACAAAAACTATATACAATACAATACAATACGCCCCCAGCGTTTGTCACGCCCACAGCACAACGCAGACACGCCCACAAGGGACTACTTTGCTGGCGCGGTTCTTATACCTTTTAAATGTATATGGTGGGCGTCTGCATAGCCTATGTTCTTCTGCTGCAACTGCCCCTTCCAACGCTGTATTGGGTGGTGCGATTGGTGTTGTGGTTCCTGAGTTTACCCGCCTCAAAGGTTTGGGCTCTCTCTTTATTATATTAGTATGGATATATATATATATATATAGGGATTGCCATAATGGGTAGTGTTTCGCCCAAATTTACAAGCGTGGCACGAGCTGCACTTAAAAAAACCCTTTTTGGTGAGCCAGTCACTGCCACTTCCTAGCTCTGGGCTAGATCTGACTAATTCACTGTGCATGCTGTATGCTCGTTTGAAGGTGACCACCGGTTTATCAGAGACTCTAGAATTCAAAACACCATCAGTTTTTAAAATAGGCCAATGCCTATTGATGATCGCCTTGATTTGTCTCTGTTGGCGGCTGTACGAAATGATGAGTCTTGGCGTTAGATCACTGTTATCAATCTCAACGGGTTTGGGTGATGAAGGGACACTCTAGATCTTTCTTTTGCTTTGGTTAGAGCTCTTGAAAGGGTTGATTCCTTATAGCCCCTGGCCCTCAATCTTTCCAACATCGTTTTCGCTCCTTCATTGAACTTTTCTTCACTGTTACAAATTCGCTTAAGTCTAAGGAGTTCCCCTAGGGGGATACTCTCAATTACATGCCTAGGATGACCACTGCTGGCGTGTAAAATACTGTTGCCAGCAGTGGGTTTTCGGTGTAATGAAGTTACTATGTTATCCCCCTTAATGTCAACCTGGACATCCAAAAATTGAGCTGATTCTTTGCTAATGCTGGAAGTGAATATATATATATATTACCTACTGGCGATAGCGATATATAGGTATATATAGTTAGGATTTTTTCTCTATGGGACTTTTGAAAATTCTATGTCTAATAACTTTGGCGTTTGTGGACGGAATCGGCTTAAATTTTCAGGAAAATGGCACATTTTGTTTCTGAGCAGCCCCTTTGGGGGGGTTTTGTCAAGGGGGGGCCGAAAAAAAAGGGGGGTCCCAAAACGCGTTTTCCCCATTTATTTTCCATAGGGCGTTAGGCCTCACTTTTAGCTCGAACGGCTGAATGGATTTTCACGAAACTTGGCAAAATTGTAGGGACTGTTAGCCCGATGTGCCTTTGCTAGGTCTCAAGATATGTGCTCCAGTGGATTTTGAGAAATTAACGTTTTAAAAAACAGATATATCTGTGACAGCGTCCCGGGTAGCGCTCCGGTTCGCGAACTTTTCGCGTTACGGAACTTTGCGAAGCGAAGCTGATTGGCTCTCCAGTGTCTGTCAACATTCTAAACAGTCCGGAACGGCCGCCATCTTGTCTCTCGGTAGGATCAAGAGACAAGAGGAGGAGAAAAACGAAGGAGGAATTTAATGAAAGGGGGCAAGGTAGACCCTTCTTGACCCCCTAGGAATGATGTTGGGGTTATTAAAGGGTCCCGTGGGGCAAATAAAACAAATTTGATTTTTTGCGGTAGAAGCGCTTCCCGGTTCGCGAACCGGGTAGCGAAACGGGAATTCGCCATTTTGTGTTTCGTTTTAATTAAATTACAAGATGGAGGAAAAACAATGTGAGAAGTGGGGATAAGGGGGTACGGGAGACGTATCCTGACCCCCTATGTTTTCTGAGGATGCTCATATATGTTGATACTTGTCTTCCAGCGGCTGCGCGTGAGCGTTTTTTTTTTTTTGCTGCGTGACGTCTGTTAACGTTCGATTCGAAGGAAATCAGGAAGTGTTGACCGCCATTTTGACACTGCGAGTAAATATATTGTTAAAAATAATTGTTATAAATTAATCTGTATTGATAAACATTGTCTGCGCCATCTTGCTTTTTTTCCAATGCCACACTTTTGTCGTGCACTGCAGCCATTTTAGATGCCTTGACCAGACCCACTCTCTGCACGCCGCCGATCCTCAGCATGGCTCCCCACCCTCGCAAGCATCTCCCCCATGCACTGGTCATCCCCGCTCTCTCTCTCATGCATGGGTCATAAACCTCCCCCCATCTGGGCTGTTTTTCCCTGAGAATCACACCCCGTGCCCGCCTGACACCTCCCTTTCACCTTATTCACTACCGCACCCTCTGACACTCCTCTTCCTCTGTGTCCGATTGTCCAGGCCGGTCCCAGGCTATCACCTAGCCCTGCGGAAGTAGTTTATGGCCCCAATTGTAAAGAATCACCCCTCTTCAAAGGAGTTACAGTAGATCAAGGCCCCCCCCCCATGAGATCCGTCACACCACACGCGTTCCTACTATCTGATAACGATCCTGTATTGTGATTGGGGAGGGGATTCTCACTGTGAGGGTGTGTGGGACTGAGCCTGAAGCGGAAGATTCCAGGGATGCCTGTTTGTACATCAAAGTCTTCACAATTACGTGTCACATTAAAAATATATAGCACTCCAACAAAGTAGTAGGATTATAACACTTTAATAACTTATAAATATATACAACGCTCCAACAAATTAAACATGTTAAAAAAAAAATTAAAACAAAGCAACAATGGTCTTCTGTGAGGTGGCGTCAGTAGCGGTCAGGTGGATGCTCCTCTGCTGCAATGGGGCACCCCTTTAGCGTTTCATTTGCCATTCAGCGGTTTTCCGCCCGCTTTTGCTGAACTGTGCCTCGTCAGTAGCGGTCTGTTGTGCGAATAGTCCGAAGGCAGCACAATGTGCTGAGATCTGGACGGCACCCAGGTGATGTCCTTTACTTGCCGCACTGGTCTTGGCATCCTACAATGCTGCGCCGAAAAACGGAGTGGGGCGCCCCGGGGGGGGGGGGGGGGGGGGGGGAGGCGTCGTGAACGGGCCTCTCCAGGTGGAGGCTCCTCTGCTGCAATGGGGCGCCCCTTTAGCATTTCAGTTGCCATTCAGCGGCTTTCCGCCCGCTTTTGCTGCACTGTGCCTCATCCGCCATTCAGTTGTTTATTGCCCGCTCTTGCGGCTACAGCGTCTCGCCCACCATCTAGTTGAATTGCGCCCACTCTTGCGGTGCAGCGATAGGTGGCTGCCACAGGACTCTTAAAATGGCAGCCGGCTCTTCGGATTTGGGCCTGGTCCACTAAAATGGCCCTGGGACACCTTGGAACTCGAACGCTTGCCTGCTAGGGCTTGGGCCCCATTCTCGAAAGCGTCCCCTCAGCCTTGAAGATTCTACAAAAGTCATGGGGGCCCCCGACTCCCGCAGGCTTCCGGTGGGGAGCGGCTGCCATGATTGCTTGCGGAATGGCCACGACGGAGCTACGAGATGGTGGTGCTCTCATGCTGACGCCAGCTTCAGTCTGAAACATCCAGAAACACTGTAGACTATCAATTCGATGACTTCTGGTGGAGCCTCAACGTGACCTGGTAGGGAAGAACTTGCCCTCCCCTCTTTTGATTGATTGTTCTTGTTGCCTGTCCCCTCTGTTGTCATCTAATGGAACCTTTTTGGATTGCCGAGTGAGAAAAAAAAAGGTGGGGCTTTCATCGTTTGGGAAAAAAAAATGTTTTAATCCAATGAAAAGTGTTATTTTTAGGTCATATGATCAAGCATTTCATCATTAGGAAACCAAAAGTAAAATGAACCAATGAAAAGTTTTATAAAGAAGTCACATGACCTGTTATGCGGCTTTGGGCTATAAAAAGCCTCCAAAATCCGTTGGCCTGTGAGGCGGCGTCAGTAGCAGACCGATGTGCGAATAGGCCGAAGGCAGCACAACGCACCGAGATCCGGATGGCACCGAGGTGGTGTCCAGCAAGTTGCCGCACTGGTGTTGCCATCCTACAATGCTGCGCCGAAAGATGGCGTGGGGTGCCCGGGGGGGGGGGGGCGCGAACTGGCCTCTCTCGCCTCCCCAGGTGGAGGCACCTGATGTGCAGTGCAGCGCCCCTTACTGTTTCACTCGCCGTCCTGCAGAGTTGCGCCCGCACTTGCTGCTACAGTAGCCCGAAGGCAGCACAATGCACCGAGATCCGGATGGCACCGAGGTGGTGTCCAGCAAGTTTCACTGGTGTGGCCATCCTACAATGCTGCGCCGAAAGACGGTGTGGGGTGCCCTGGGGGGGGGGAGAGGCGGCGTAAACGGACCTCTCCCGCCTCCCTAGGTGAAGACACCTCATCTGCAATGGGGCGCCTCTTAGCGTTTCACTCGCCTTCCAGCTGAGTTCTGTCCGCTCTTGCGGCACAGTGCCTCACACTCCATCCAGCTGAGTTCCGCCCGCTCTTGCGGTACAGCGTCTCGCCCGCCATCCAGCTGAGTTTCGCCCGCTCTTGCGGTACAGTGACTCGAACGCGCCGAGATCCGGATGGCACCGAGGTGGTGTCCAGCAAGTTTCACTGGTGTGGCCATCCTACAATGCTGCGCCAAAAGACGGCGTGGGGTGCCCGGAGGGGGGGGGAGGCAGCGTAAACGGGCCTCTCCCTCCTCCCCAGGTGGAGGCACCTCATCTGCAGTGGGGCGCCTCTTAGCGTTTCACTCGCCTTCCAGCTGAGTTCCGCCCGCTCTTGCGGTACAGTGACTCGCCCGCCATCTAGCTGAATTGCGGCTACTCTTGTGGTGCAGCGATAGCCGGCTGCAACAGGACTCCCAAAATGGTGGCCAGCTCTTTGGATTTGGGCCTGGTCCACTAAAATGGCCCTGGGACACCTTGGAACTCGGACGCTTGCCTGCTAGGGCATGGGCCCCATTCACGAAAGCGTCCCCTCTTTTGACTGATTGTTCTTGTGCCTATTTCTTCTGTTGTCATTTAACGGAACCTTTTTGGACTGCCGAAAGGGGTTCTGGTCCGACCGCTGGTTGGTGGAGACATTTTGACTATATCCTGGACCTGCCCGGCCTCGCCCAAAATGGCGCCGGTATACATGGGACTCGTAACTCCCTGTTGTGTACTGGTTGCCCAACCTTGATATCACGAGATATGTATGCAGTTTTGAAGCACATGGCAGGCGGGGATGAGAATTGATTGAACATTTGCACATCCCTATTGATATTAAGTTCTGATGTGTTATTGATTACTGTACTATTGAAAGTTCGAATTAACGTCACCCATGGTACTTGCCCGCAAATGTATATCTAGATAATTTTATTGTAACTGGCCCTGTCGTACTTTAATTATAAAATGTACGCCCACCGATTCCGCAAATGTTAGACACCTTAGTTCTTGCAACCTAATGGGTCGTCTGTTACGTTCTTCTACAGTGTAAATGTCCCCTCATCATATACGATTCCAGTTTGTTCCGTGGCCGGCCCACGTGGTTATAGGCCCGTATTTGTATACTGACATTTTCACAATAAAGGTTTTTAAAACAAAACATGGTAGTAGTACCTACATTGGTAACGTTTTGAATAATATCCACTGTTTTCGAATCAGTAAAAGGCAAGTAAAATAAAGCAGTGCAATTACATGACGGTTAAAAGATATAATACGCAGGAACGCAGTAAGGATAAATGGTCAAGGGCTGTTGTGTTTTCCACTCCTGCAACATAAAGTGATCGATAAGAATCCGATATTCATGCCTATCAGTGACTAAGACAGCAGGCCGAGCCTCTTTTGTTCAACGGCTCCCTCATGGGACGAAGAAACGCCCTTTTTCTCGAAATAGGAATATTTTACTTGCAGGACAGTTGTAAATTTCCCGGGATAATACATTAGCCTGGAACATTGTTAGTGATAAACTGTAAATGCATCTGGGTCCTTTGCTTTACAAGTAAGAGTGAGAAAAAAAAAGGTGGGGCTTTCATCATTTGGGAAAAAAAAATATTCGAAAGCAATGAAAAGTTATTTTTAGGTCACATGACCAAGCCTTTCATCATTAGAATAACAAAAGTAAAATGAACCAATGAAAAGTTTTATTAACAAGTCACATGACCTGTTATGCTTACGTTACGCGCTGCGCGCCGCACTCTGGAACGTTTCCGGGAAGCTGCGCCTCGCGCACCGGACCACTTCCGGGTGCGCTAGCGCGGCGCGTCATATGACGCATTACGCGACAACGCAGGTCCAGAATATAGTCAAAATGTATCCACCAACCAGCGGTCGGAACACAACCCCTTTCAGCAGTCCAAAAAGTTCTGTTAAATGACAAGAGAAGGGACAGGCAACAAGAACCATCAATCAAACTGCACCCCACACCGTCTCCTGGCGCAGGTATATGTGATGGTCGGACCAGGGCATCGCAGGACGTGTCTTCAGGTCAAACAGATTGTGGGACAAGGTGTGGAGCAGGCGCAATTATCTCGGGGGCCTCCGTCAAGCGGTTCAGGAAGGTTCCGCATCACATTGTTTTCCAATGCAGTCGGGTCCACAAACAGCCCCCACTTACTTTGAGAATAGTGAAGCTGCAGCAGGTGCAAATAAGCTTCAGACAGTGTTACAAGCGCTGCTCCGAACCCTCAACTATGGCACCCAACATCCAGAACTTATGCCATTTGTGCAAGGCAGTGACATCGAGTATTCTGTTTAATTCAGAAACTCTGTCCATCACCATCCCTTGTTTTTAAATATTTTGTCCACCCTAAGCGTGGAAGGGTATACTCAGATGTGAGTCCCTTGCTCATTGCACCATGGAACAGGAACAGACTAATTTGCATATAGCCAGGTTCTGAGCTGTGATGGTGCAGTGAGCTAAAAAATGGTGTTGGATCTAGCCCTGATCTCTTGACTGGGTGAGAGTATTCTGTTTAATTCAGAAACTCTGTCCATCACCACCCCCTGTTGTTAAATATTTTGTCCACCCTAAGCGTGGAAGGGTATACTCAGATGTGAGTCCCTTGCTCATTGCACCATCAGGATTCAAGCAAACCGGGCCGACGACGGCTGAAATGCCAGAAACCGGTCCCCGGGAGCTTGTTTCCTTCCCAGTGTAAGAATTGGCTTGGTAGTTTGGTTTGCCCTGTTCCCATCATGCACTGGGACAGGAACAGACTAATTTGCATATAGCCAGGTTCTGAGCTGGGATGGTGCAGTGAGCTAAAAACCGGTGTTGGATCTAGCCCTGATCTCTTGACTGGGTGAGAGTATTCTGTTTAATTCAGAAACTCTGTCCATCACCACCCCTTGTTGTTAAATATTTTGTCCACCCTAAGCGTGGAAGGGTATACTCAGATGTGAGTCCCTTGCTCATTGCACCATCAGGATTCAAGCAAACCGGGCCGACGACGGCTGAAATGCCAGAAACCGGTCCCCGGGAGCTTGTTTCCTTCCCAGTGTAAGAATTGGCTTGGTAGTTTGGTTTGCCCTGTTCCCATCATGCACTGGGACAGGAACAGACTAATTTGCATATAGCCAGGTTCTGAGCTGGGATGGTGCAGTGAGCTAAAAAACGGTGTTGGATCTAGCCCTGATCTCTTGACTGGGTGAGAGTATTCTCTTTAATTCAGAAACTCTGTCCATCACCACCCCTTGTTGTTGAATATTTTTTCCACCCTAAGCGTGGAAGGGTATACTCAGATGTGAGTCCCTTGCTCATTGCACCATCAGGATTCAAGCAAACCGGGCCGACGACGGCTGAAATGCCAGAAACCGGTCCTCGGGAGCTTGTTTCCTTCCTAGTGTAAGAATTGGCTTGGTAGTTTGGTTTGCCCTGTTCCCATCATGCACTGGGACAGGAACAGACTAATTTGCATATAGCCAGGTTCTGAGCTGGGATGGTGCAGTGAGCTAAAAAACGGTGTTGGATCTAGCCCTGATCTCTTGACTGGGTGAGAGTATTCTGTTTAATCCAGAAACTCTGTCCATCACCACCCCTTGTTGTTAAATATTTTGTCCACCCTAAGCGTGGAAGGGTATACTCAGATGTGAGTCCCTTGCTCATTGCACCATCAGGATTCAAGCAAACCGGGCTGACGACGGCTGAAATGCCAGAAACCGGTCCCCGGGAGCTTGTTTCCTTCCCAGTGTAAGAATTGGCTTGGTAGTTTGGTTTGCCCTGTTCCCATCATGCACTGGGACAGGAACAGACTAATTTGCATATAGCCAGGTTCTGAGCTGGGATGATGCAGTGAGCTAAAAAACGGTGCTGGATCTAGCCCTGATCTCTTGAGTGGGTGAGAGTATTCTGTTTAATTCAGAAACTCTGTCCATCACCACCCTTTGTTGTTAAATATTTTGTCCACCCTAAGCGTGGAAGGGTATAATCAGATGAGAGTCCCTTGCTCATTGCACCATCAGAATTCAAAGAAACCGGGCCGACGACGGCTGAAATGCCAGAAACCGGTCCCCGGGAGCTTGTTTCCTTCCCAATGTAAGAATTTGCTTGGTAGTTTGGTTTGCCCTGTTCCCATCATGCACTGGGACAGGAACAGACTAATTTGCATATAGCCAGGTTTTGAGCTGGGATGGTGCAGTGAGCTAAAAAACGGCGTTGGATCTAGCCCTGATCTCTTGACTGGGTGAGAGTATTCTGTTTAATTCAGAAACGCTGTCCATCACCACCCCTTGTTGTTAAATATTTTGTCCGCCCTAAGCGTGGAAGGGTATACTCAGATGTGAGTCCCTTGCTCATTGCACCATCAGGATTCAAGCAAACCGGGCCGACGACGGCTGAAATGCCAGAAACCGGTCCCCGGGAGCTTGTTTCCTTCCCAGTGTAAGAATTGGCTTGGTAGTTTGGTTTGCCCTGTTCCCATCATGCACTGGGACAGGAACAGACTAATTTGCATATAGCCAGGTTCTGAGCTGGGATGGTGGAGTGAGCTAAAAAACGGTGTTGGATCTAGCCCTGATCTCTTGACTGGGTGAGAGTATTCTCTTTAATTCAGAAACTCTGTCCATCACCACCCCTTGTTGTTAAATATTTTGTCCACCCTAAGCGTGGAAGGGTATACTCAGATGTGAGTCCCTTGCTCATTGCACCATCAGGATTCAAGCAAACCGGGCCGACGACGGCTGAAATGCCAGAAACCGGTCCCCGGGAGCTTGTTTCCTTCCTAGTGTAAGAATTGGCTTGGTAGTTTGGTTTGCCCTGTTCCCATCATGCACTGGGACAGGAACAGACTAATTTGCATATAGCCAGGTTCTGAGCTGGGATGGTGCAGTGAGCTAAAAAACGGTGTTGGATCTAGCCCTGATCTCTTGACTGGGTGAGAGTATTCTGTTTAATTCAGAAACTCTGTCCATCACCACCCCTTGTTGTTAAATATTTTGTCCACCCTAAGCGTGGAAGGGTATACTCAGATGTGAGTCCCTTGCTCATTGCACCATCAGGATTCAAGCAAACCGGGCCGGCGACGGCTGAAATGCCAGAAACCGGTCCCCGGGAGCTTGTTTCCTTCCCAGTGTAAGAATTGGCTTGGTAGTTTGGTTTGCCCTGTTCCCATCATGCACTGGGACAGGAACAGACTAATTTGCATATAGCCAGGTTCTGAGCTGGGATGGTGCAGTGAGCTAAAAAACGGTGTTGGATCTAGCCCTGATCTCTTGACTGGGTGAGAGTATTCTGTTTAATTCAGAAACTCTATCCATCACCACCCCTTGTTGTTAAACATTTTGTCCGCCCTAAGCGTGGAAGGGTATACTCAGATGTGAGTCCCTTGCTCATTGCACCATCAGGATTCAAGCAAACCGGGCCGACGACGGCTGAAATGCCAGAAACCGGTCCCCGGGAGCTTGTTTCCTTCCCAGTGTAAGAATTGGCTTGGTAGTTTGGTTTGCCCTGTTCCCATCATGCACTGGGACAGGAACAGACTAATTTGCATATAGCCAGGTTCTGAGCTGGGATGGTGCAGTGAGCTAAAAAACGGTGTTGGATCTAGCCCTGATCTCTTGACTGGGTGAGAGTATTCTGTTTAATTCAGAAACTCTGTCCATCACCACCCCTTGTTGTTAAATATTTTGTCCACCCTAAGCGTGGAAGGGTATACTCAGATGTGAGTCCCTTGCTCATTGCACCATCAGGATTCAACCAAACCGGGCCGACGACGGCTGAAATGCCAGAAACCGGTCCCCGGGAGCTTGTTTCCTTCCCAGTGTAAGAATTGGCTTGGTAGTTTGGTTTGCCCTGTTCCCATCATGCACTGGGACAGGAACAGACTAATTTGCATATAGCCAGGTTCTGAGCTGGGATGGTGCAGTGAGCTAAAAAACGGTGTTGGATCTAGCCCTGATCTCTTGACTGGGTGAGAGTATTCTGTTTAATTCAGAAACTCTGTCCATCACCACCCCTTGTTGTTAAATATTTTGTCCACCCTAAGCGTGGAAGGGTATACTCAGATGTGAGTCCCTTGCTCATTGCACCATCAGGATTCAAGCAAACCGGGCCGACGACGGCTGAAATGCCAGAAACCGGTCCCCGGGAGCTTGTTTCCTTCCCAGTGTAAGAATTGGCTTGGTAGTTTGGTTTGCCCTGTTCCCATCATGCACTGGGACAGGAACAGACTAATTTGCATATAGCCAGGTTCTGAGCTGGGATGGTGCAGTGAGCTAAAAAATGGTGTTGGATCTAGCCCTGATCTCTTGACTGGGTGAGAGTATTCTGTTTAATTCAGAAACTCTGTCCATCACCACCCCTTGTTGTTAAATATTTTGTCCACCCTAAGCGTGGAAGGGTATACTCAGATGTGAGTCCCTTGCTCATTGCACCATCAGGATTCAAGCAAACCGGGCCGACGACGGCTGAAATGCCAGAAACCGGTCCCCGGGAGCTTGTTTCCTTCCCAGTGTAAGAATTGGCTTGGTAGTTTGGTTTGCCCTGTTCCCATCATGCACTGGGACAGGAACAGACTAATTTGCATATAGCCAGGTTCTGAGCTGGGATGGTGCAGTGAGCTAAAAAATGGTGTTGGATCTAGCCCTGATCTCTTGACTGGGTGAGAGTATTCTGTTTAATTCAGAAACTCTGTCCATCACCACCCCTTGTTGTTAAATAGGCAGTGACATCGAAGCATCTCAGGGACCAAGCAACATACCATATCCAGAGTCCTTCCCACAACCTCTGCCTTCCTTCTTACCTAGTTATTGTTCTTTCACTCCCACTCCAGGCTTTTAGTCTGTGGATGGAAAACCATGAACCTACACTCACCTATAAAAATCTTTCTCTATTGATTGTTTTTTTTGAGCCCAAAATACAAAGGCTTGTTTGGATCGATGTTGCAGCAGGCTGCCATGTAAATAGTTATTTAATAAAAGGTTTTACCCTGTTACTTTGCTGGTGTGTTGTATATATTTATAATATTTGCATACTGTTTGTCGTTATTATGGGTGGGGTGGGCGGCGGAGCCGAGCTGTCTTGCAGCCATCATGGTGTCGAGCTCAGTTCCTCTCTCTAGTTTCGTATTTGTCATGAGGGGTTGTTCATAATGTTTCTATTTTAGCGAGGTCAAAACGAGATCCCATTAGTGACCTACTGATTTTGCTTGATTCCTTTTTATTTTTTAACGATTTTTCACTATCTGCAAAGACCAAACAGAGTATTGCGACTCTGTGCTTGTTTGTAAATAGAGAATGAACCAAAGAGAACCAATTCCAAAACAATAAATGCTAGGATAACAATCAATCAAATGGAGAGGGAAGCAGGCACGACGGATTACAACGGGGGCAAAGGCCTGTGTTACCTACCCTTCACTATCTGCAAAGAGAGAATACTCCTAAAAGAAAAGAGGAGGGGGTGGCAGCGTTCAAAGCACATCAGCGTGCATAAATACGAAAATGTTTTTACCTACCACGTACTTGACATTTTACAGCTTTTGATATTTGCTATTAAAAAACCATTGAAATTCACTGAAAAAACCATAGGTTATAGACCATATATAGTTAGGAATTAGCATTTACAAAACCTTGAAAATTCACTGAAAAAACCATAGGTTATAGACCATATATAGTTATGGATTAGCATTTACAAAACCTTAATTTACTCGCACAAAACCATTGAAATTCGCATATATAGTTAGTTGCACTAACTATATATCGCGCACCCGCAATCCACTGCTGATGATGTCACATATTACAGCATTCATGACATGGTCAGTGACATCACTGATGACATCTCAAATGACATCACTGATGACATCACTGATGACATCTCAAATGACATCACTGATGACATCACTGATGACATCACTGATGACATCTCATTTGACATTACTGATCACATCACTGATGATATCATTCATGTGATAATACGATGAACCTCTTCCGACTATAATATAACCTTAGATACAATCAGTGTAAACAGACACTCACAGACTGTCACTTATCCATGGAGTTACTCACACACCTAGTCAGTCATGCAAAGAATCAATCACACCTCCATTTTCTCAACTATACAGTTATACACACATTACTTATTCAAACATATACTAACACATATTTACTCTCTTATACAATCCCTGATACATGTTCACAATGATCCATACAGCCACTCACACATTCACTGGCTCTTATGCACAGTTATTTATATATGTCAACTCTCACATGTACTGTGTTTTACATATGTACTTACTTTGACATGTAGCACTGAGAAATCCATTCACTCACCAATACACTCATGCAGACAGTCAACCGCCCATACAGCTGTTTCCACATGCACTTTTGAACTAACCCTGGGCGTAGTGGGCGTAGTGGGGCTTCGCGGAGCTACACGGAGTGGGAGAGAAACTACGCCCACCCCGGCACTCCGCGTAGCCCCACTACGCACCTCCCTCCCGCGCTCCCCTACATACATTATTTAAGCAAAAGAGCATTAAAACAGCAAGTTTAAAGCACTTACTGTGTCCGGGGCTCGTCCCGGGCTCCCTCTTGGAATCGCGTCCGTCATGGGTACCAATGCACATGCGTGGGCGCTCGCGCATGCGCATTTCCCCCGAGAAATGCGCATGCGCGGGTGGCCGCGCATGCGCATTGGTATCTAAGATGGGACGCTATTCCAAGAAGGAGCCCCGGACGAGCTCCGGACATGGTAAGTGCCTTAAACTTGCTGTTTTAAATCTCATTTGCTTAAATAATGTATGTAGGGCAGGGCGGGAGGGAGGCGGGTGGCGGCCGACTCGGCTACGCTCACGGAGTGGGCGTAGTGTGGCCGGCTACGCTGTCTACGCAAAATGCGTAGGAGGCAACACTACGCCTACTCCGTGAGCGTAGCCGATTCGGGCGCCCAGGGTTATTTTGAACCCATACATATAGTGAATCAACTACTCACACATCTATGCACAGAGTCACACACCTCCCAGCCACCCACACACACACTCATTCTCCCATACAAATACTTGGGCAACCAATCAATAACCCATATAGTTACTCATATAGCTACTGATCAACACATGCAGCAGTTTACAGAACAACAGACATAATGATGCACAAATTAAGCCAGTTTAGTCACTAACCCATGCACTCATTTTCATTTCAACATTCTTTATTTCGGCTTGATGCCATAAAAGAACAATGCATGCATTACAGTTCAGTAAATAAAACATGAACATTCCACTTAAGATATTAAAATCATTAGTTAGAACAGTGCAATTCATGTTGGAATACAATTGGAGCGCAACAATACAATCATAAAATCATAGGATGGACCACCACTCTAGTTCCAGAAAACAAATCAATTCAAGAAAACTCAATTACAGTTGATGCCCCATTTTATTCCTTTGGAAGAAAATAGAAAGTAAAATCTGCTGACACTAAATGTTATCTGTTGCGATGTATTTGTTGTTAGAATTCTCAGAGCCTGTGAACATGACCTCAGGCCTAACAATAGACATATTGGTTTAATCCATCTTTTTCTGGCCTGAGCGTGCAAGGGGCAGAAAAGGAGGATATGTTGCTCGTTTTCTATCTGGTTATGTTCACACATAGAACAAATGTCGTCCATTGCTGAGGACGATGGATCGCAATTCCTAGCCCAGCGTGCCAAGGTTGTTTTTATTGAAAGGTTTCCATATCTAAGTTTTAAAAATAATGTTTTGGCAAGTGGGGGCTCTATTTCATCCATAAAGGTCTCATAAAGTGGTTCATCCATAAAGTTTAAGAATTTTGAAACTAAAGTCCCACTAGTTGTGATGCTTGCAGTCCTATTTGCTATAAAGGTACAAAAGGCCCTTTTTAAAATTAATTTGGGGTTTGGGGGTAGCTGCTCGGGGTTCTCCCAGAAATGTTTCAGACCTATATTGCTGAACCAAGCTTTAACGTGCCTAAGCCATGGGATAGCTTTCTGGCTGTCAAGTGCCATGATTTCTTTTAACCCGTCTTGGAGTTCGGGAACATGCCATAGTCTAACCCATAGCATTAAAGGTCGGATCAGGACTTGATGATCAGTTCTTTTGAATTTTAGGTCCAATTGCAAAGGTACTAGTGGGGTGCCTCTCGGGACCCTTACCAGACTTCGCATGAAATTATTATCTAGGACACTGAAAGTATCCTTGGACCCAGGCCCCCATATTTCTGCGCCATAAAGGACTGATGGTTGGACTTTAAATTTAAATAGTTCCATCACTGGAGACACCGCTTTACTAGTGCTCAGGCTTTGCTCCCTGAGAATTGGTTTTACATTCTGGGCAAATATCAGTTTGCTTTTTTCCATTTGGGCTTTCCAAGTGAAGTTGGAATCTAGTGCCACCCCTAAATATGAGAAATGGGGCACCGATTCCAACTTTACTCCTTTCAATGTTAAGCAGCCCTTATCTGGTTTAGTCGGATTTAGGGCCATACATTTTGTCTTTTTCCCATTAATCTCCAACCCCTTTTGGCTACAATAATCACTGAAAGTGTTCAATAGTGTCTGTAGGCCATTTTTTTGTTGGGAAATCAAGATAGTGTCGTCAGCAAATAATAGGGATGTTACCCTTTCGCCGTTCAGTTTAGGGGAGTCGTTATTACATCCCTCTAGGTATGAGGGGATGTCTTTCAAAAAAAGGGAAAAGAGCGTAGGGGCCAGAACGCAACCTTGGCGAACTCCACGTTTGATTGGAGTTTTTTGGGTTAATTCGCCATTTGGGCCCCATCTAATTCTCGCAAAGTTCCCTTCATGTAACTCTTTGATCCGAACTACTAGATTATTTGGCAGACCTGCTGCACTCAGGGTTTTCCATAAAAGATTGCGTGGCACTAGATCAAATGCTGCCCTTAAATCAACAAAAGCAACATATAAATGGCCCCTTTTGATCTTTACGTACTTCCAGTAAAGGCAGCAAAATCTAAAAATCTGATCTATTGTGCTGACTTTTGATCTGAACCCAGCTTGGAATTTGGTTAGAATTGTATTTTCCTCCAACCAGTCACTCACACGTAATAAAATGTGTCGTGAGTAGATTTTCTGGAGGATATCCATTAAGCTGATTGGCCGATAGTTACAGGGGTCCATCCTATCTCCTTTTTTAAAAATTAAAACAATTTCAGCTCCCTTCCAACTTTCAGGAAATTCTAAGGTGCGGGATAGTTTATTGCACAAAAAATTGATATATGGTGCCCATACTTTTAAATCGTGCTTGTATAAGTCTCCCGGAATCATGTCAAGACCTGGGGCTTTGCCGGATTTTATTTGGCTTATTGCCAACTCTGTTTCCCCTAGAGTAAAGACAAGGTAATCTGCTGGTGTTTCGTAGCTTACCGCATTCGTATCCATATGGGGATCATCATATTTTTTATATAAATTTGTGAAATGGGTAACCCAAGTTTGCTTGTCCAGAAAAACATCCTTAACCACCCTGCCTACATAGTTCCCATTTGCTAATAGCCTCCAGAAGGCCACATTATCACGTGATCTGGCGGCTAGCAGCAGTTCAGCCCATTTGTCTTCCTCCCATGCTATTTTTGAGGCCCTTTGAACAGACTTATAATTATTCCTTGCTTTTTGAATATCTAAGGGAGACTTAGACTTGATCGCAATTAATAGTTCCCTCTTTGACTCTCTACAGGATCTCTCATAAAATGGCTTACTATGGGACAGATTCTGGATCTTTTGCTGTTTTTTTCTGGGCATTTTGGTAACTAGTAATTTTAGGTCAGCAAAAAATTTCTGATGTATTATCAAAAAGGAGGTTTTGGTTTCCTCCTCGGATGTTAGACCTAAGTAGGGTCCAAAGGTCCCAGCAAAAAGTGAATATATTTCACTGAGGATGTCACTGTGATCCAATATAAAAGGCCATTTAAGTGATCTCCTATTATTACTAATATGGATCTCGATATTATCACCACCGCTTTCCTCAAGTGGGAATGGTTGAACTAAATTGTTAAACAGTGAAGCATCTAATGTCAAGTTTAAGGGAAAATGATCGCTTTCGATCCTCTCCATTACTTCGAGGTCCAAGAGATGCGACCAAAGGGGTATGGAAGCGATCACGAAATCTAAGTTGCTTTTATAGTTGTTCCTACGGAAGGTTGGTTTCTTCGAGCTGTCGGATGGTAGCCGTCCGTTGCAAGCCCTAAGAAAATACTCCGTGCATAATTTAGTCAGCTGGAGAACTAAGGTTGAACATTTAACCGATTTAATGTTCTCCAAAATAGGGATTTTATTTGCCTGGTCTTCCTCATCAAAGATTTCACTAAGGCCCAAAACTGGCTCAAAATTACAATTTAAATCACCAGCCAGGATAACAAAATCCTCCCTGAGGTCCAATCCACTCAGGAAACAATCTAGTTTAGAGAGGGTTGGTGATTCTTTTGAAGAGGGTGAAGGCCTATTGTAGATGTTTATTTAAAATAATTTCTTCCCATTGCAAATTGTAACTTTTAATGCTAATATATCTACGGAGTTTGTATCTACCACCTCAATATTTACCCTTAGTTTTATTTTCACCCAAATCAAGAGTCCCCCCGGCGGCCTTCCGCTTCTGGAGGGGATCGCGCCAATTCCATAAGTCTTGTAACCTACCCTGTGTGGTGTATCCACTGCCCAGGTTTCCTGTAACAAACAGAAATCAAAAGATTCTATAAAGCTAGCCCACTCCGAGTCCCTCAGGTTTTTTGCAATTCCAGCTATGTTCCAGCAAACCAATTTTACCGGCACCCCAAGTGCAGATGGCATCTCGGGGAAAACTCTTGGTATCTCTTCACAACTAATGGGAACCACAGATTGTGTTACCAAGGATGCTTCCTCTAGAGATGGCATTTTGCTCAAAATGCTTGTGGGTACTACCAATTCTTTTTGTTTAATGCTGCACTCTCCTGGGGTGTTTATATCATAAGTTACAGTTTTGTCCAATAAAGAAGGCTCAGGATTCACCAATACATCAGATTCGTTAACAACACCCACAGCCGTAGGACTCCTTGATTCTCTTCCATCACCCCCCCAGCTCAAGAAACATCAGTTGCAGTCATCTAGACCGCTAAAAATATCGAATCTATTTGAAGTTTCTAGAGGTGTGAAGGGTTTTAGGTGATCCATCCTTCTGTTCTGGGAGTTATGTGTTCTAACTGGTGCGTAGTTCCATCCCATGGAATCTGGTGCTGTCACAGGGCAGGGAACATATTGCAAATTCTTTGTGTTCTGTAAAATCAGAGGGTACAGAGCATATTGGTTGCTCCCAACATTCTGAGCAATGGAATGGTTAATTGGCTGGGTTTGGGTTATATACTGTGGTGGGTGGTGCTGGGGTGGAAACACCACTGACCTTGGGTAAAAATACATTAATGGTCTAGGGATTATGGTGTTATTAGAGCTACCTGTCTGCTAGTTTAGTATAAATTGGACAGCATTAGGGTCCCTAAAGTTCACGACCACCACGTTGCCATCGATGTCTTTGGGTCTACCCCCCAACCATTGGAGACGTGGAACATGGACAATTTCACCATTAATATGATTTGCAATTGGCCTGTATAGACTCAGCCAATGCATAATCTTGTTCTTTAATTGGGCGAAACCCTCCCTCTTGTTTTGCTCCAGCACAGGCACCCCTGTTAGGACGACCACATAGGGTACTGCCTCTGGCGGGGGTTCAGGCAAAGGAGTCCTTCTAGGTTTCCCCCAAGTATGCCTGGTGTCCCCCACCTCCCTTGTCGGTTTCCCCAAGAGTGTATTAGCCGTGTTATCAGTGGTTTTATTTGCAGCATTAGCCGACGGTTGGTCTCGAGTTTTTTGTTGGGGCGGTTTAGGGGGTGGATTGTGTTGGGCAATCACTGTCACTGTGTTCCCCGTGGGCTTAGAGGTAGATGCTTTTGAAGAAGGAATAGAAATAGGGATAGTTAAGGGTGGTTGAGATGGTATTAATGTATTTTGTGATGCATTATTTGGTACTAAGCTAGTTGCATTATTTAAGCCAGTGTTAGTTACAACATCCTTACTTCCCAACGCATACTCAATTTTACACAGTCTACATTCTACTTCCATCAACCTCTCCAGAATAGATGCTGAGTAAGATTTGATTAGACTCTCTATGTTAAGTAATGTGACAAGACCCTTATCCTCAATGGGCACATTAACAACCACACTAGTGTCCATACTGTCCTCTTTGTCTGCGGGCAAATTTGGTAAGGATGAAGATAAGGTATGGGTCCCCTCTATGTCTGCTTGTAAAGTACTGGGTTTTTAACAGTAGTGTTAACCTTTTTCCCGAAATCAGAGCAACTCAACTTGGGTTGTAGCGAATCCCCCCTTTTCCGCTGTTTTTTATTCGGCGGTGGTACGTAGTTTTTTGACAAGGGTATCGTTTTTTTTGCCCTATTGCGGGGTATTTTCACTAAAGGCAGAGCATTTCCCTTCAATATACTTGGAGTACTTGTATGAGTAGTTGCGGATAAACCATTCGTGTTCGTCTTTGGGGAGGTATTTAGTGTGAGCGCAATCTCAGTCACTTCCAAAGGCTGGCTATCCAATATTTTTACCGACTCATTAGCTATTAAATCAGTGTCAGTGTCGGTAGTACTAATGACGGGAAGCGATGCCAGTGAAACTGACCTATTCCTCATACTTTCCACGGACCGGCGGCGTTCCGCCCGCCGCTCTGCCAAGACAGTTTCCTTTGAGATATCAGGGGAGGATTTTGTAAAGTAGTTATCGAGAGTTCTATTTAACAGTACACCCTGTTTGTCAGGCACAGGCTGTTCTGTGTTTGTAGAAGACATTTGTAAAAGATAGTCCAACAAAGCAAACAATTTAGACCTGACAATAGACGATTTCAGAGGCGATCAATACCTGTAGGTCAAAGGGATGTGCCCAGTCCAGCCTCTTCCGTTCTCTGAGGGTCTCAGAGGGTCCGCCCTTAGTCCGGGCTTTGTCCCGGGATATGTCCCGCACACGCGTCCCGCTCACGCGTTGTAGCACCAGGTCTTATACGGGAAGATGGATAAGGGGAGGCCGTGAGGCGTTATCAAGGGCGGTGACAGAGGGGAGGAGTCATGGGAAGAGGCGGCAGGTGTGCCAGGTGTTCCGCGCACAGCCTGGTGGGCCTCGCAGTCCCGTCCTCAAGGTCTGCAGCTTTTCCCCCAGCGCAGCTTCACCTCTCTTGCGGGAGCTTCCCAGCAGGGTCCAAACAATCAGGGATTCCAAAAACTCCTCTGCGAGCGGCACCCATGCACTCAGTGAGACACATTAAATCACTCACTCATACAGTGAGTCATGCACCTAATAAATCCTTCATCCAGACACTAATACATCCACTCATTCTTCAATATGTAAGACATATTCTAACTTTACAGAAACATACAGTCACTGGATAATGTCATCAGTGATGTCATGAGTGATGTCACTGACCATGTCATGAATGATGCAATATGTGACATCATCAGCAGTGGATTGCGGGTGCGCGATATATAGTTAGTGCAACTAACTATATATGCGAATTTCAATGGTTTTGTGCGAGTAAATTAAGGTTTTGTAAATGCTAATCCCTAACTATATATGGTCTATAACCTATGGTTTTTTCAGTGAATTTTCAAGGTTTTGTAAATGCTAATTCCTAACTATATATGGTCGATAACCTATGGTTTTTTCAGTAAATATATATATATATATATTACCTACTGGCGGTCGCCAGTAGGTATATATAGTTAGGATTTTTTCCCTATGGGATTTTTGAAAATTCTATGCCTAATAACTTTGGCGTTTGTTGACGGAATTGGCTGAAATTTTCAGGAAAATGGCACATTTTGTTTCTGAGCAGCTCCTGGAAATTTGGGGGGGTCGTCAAGGGGGGGCCGAGAAAAAAGGGGGGTCCCAAAACGCGTTTTTCCCATGTTAATTTCCGTAGGGCGGTTGGACTCACTTTTAGCCCGAACGGCTGAATGGATTTTCACGAAACTTGGCAAAATTGTAGGGACTGTTAGCCCGATGTGCCTTTGCTAGGTCTCAATATATGTGCTTCAGTGGATTTTGAGAAATTAACGTTTAAATCAAGATATATATCTGTAACAGGGCTCCGGGCAGCGATCCGGTTAGCGAACTTTTCGCGTATCGGAACTTTGCGATGCGAAGCTGATTGGCCCTCCGGTGTCTGTCAACATTCTAAACAGTCCGGAGCGGCCGCCATCTTGTCTCTCGGTAGGATCGAGAGACAAGAGGAGGCCAAAACAAAGGGGGAAATTACCATAAGGGGGCATAGTAGATCCTCGTTGACCCCCTAGGTTTTATGTGGAGGTTTTAAAAGGGCCTAGGAGGGTCCAAAAAAAAAATATATTTTTTTTTGCGTGGTAAGCGCCAAGTTCGCGAACCGGAAAGCGTTCTGGGCAGCGTACTTTAAGGATAAAAGAATGATAGACTTTTCTAATTCTATATGTTAATTATTTGTTGTTTTTGTTCGTTTTTTTTAATTTATTTTTTTATTTTGATTTAAAAAAAATTATTTATTATTTTCATAGTTCATTAAAACTTCCAGCATTATATCATCTGGTATCTCATCAAACATGGATGTTTCTGTCTCTTGTAAGCTTTGAATAAATTGTTCATCAAAAGATTCATCCATGAAATCTTCATCCACATTTTCTTCAGTTAAAATGTCTTCGGATGTAATGTCGAAGGAAACATTAGTTTTTTCTTGCTCCCCTTCCATTTTTTTGCTGTAAATTGCATAAAAAAATAATTATATTAGAAGAGTTAGGGCACTGTTGGGTTTAAGTTCAGACATGTAGTTCTGTTTTTTTAACAGTGAAGTTAAAGTAAGTAAATTCATAATTATAGCAGAGAAGTGTAAGTCAATCAATAAATGTAACAGAGGAGGTTATCTGTATCTATAACTATAGCAGGGGGACAGTAAATAATTATCAATAAACGTTTTTACAAATTAATTTAAAGTGCCACTTACAAATTATCAAATAACTTTACAGGGAGGTGAAAAGGCTCTTGAAATGTAGTTCAGGAAGTAGCAGTGAAAATGGCTGTGTTTCCTTCTCTTCCTTTATATATATTCAGGTATATAACCAATCAAATGTCAGGTAATAAAAATTGTAAATGAAAGTAAAGTTTTCATTGGTTGTCAATTCCAATATTTTAGATGTGTTTTGTGAAGTAATTTACCTCAGGGTATTTAGATAGGTCTACAGGCTAAATGGCTAAATGAAATTTCAATCAAATTTGTGAGAATGAAAGGGATTGTTATGTAGTATGAGCTAATCTATATTTGGTGAGAGTGTCTCTAGTCGTTTTTCTGCTAATTACTTTCCCACCTTTTTTTAGGACCGCTTTCTGGAAAGCGGCCCGGTTAGCGAACCTTAAGCGTCACGGGAGTCCACCATTTTGTGTTTCGGTCGCATTAAGATACAAGATGGAGGGCAAATAATGTCCAGAATGTGTAGAAGGGGGCACGGCAGACTTATCTTGACCCCCTAGGTTTTCTGAGGGTGGCTGAGGAGGCTTAAATGTGCGGAAAAAAAGCATTTTTTAAAAAAATTCCGCGAGGTTAGCTTTCGGTTAGCGAACCGGGGAGCGTATTTTGTGGAAAATTAGTGAAAAAAGTTAGAAAAAAATAATAATTGTGAGTGATTAGATGAAGGGTAGCTCTGAGAAGAGCTTTTGGGTTTATGGTACATTTAGGTACTTATAAGTAGGTACCAATGCACATTCTTAAATTCAGAATGAAAATTCTGTTGCCCTCATCTGAGAAGTGAACTCCATCTCCTCTGTAGATATCTTGCATGTAGTAACGCAAGTTATTGTTGTACAGGGAGCCCATTCCATGGTCTCTCATGAAAGCTGAAACAGATTTGTTTACATGCTTCCTCGACTTCTCAATTTGTGGACAAAATTGGTTGGACCACCTCCATTTCTGTCTTTGGCATATATTGGAATATACCAAGGCAGTTTGAGGAAAAAGTGCCATTAATTGCTCAAAGGTGTCCTTTAAAAGCATTTCCAGACCTACCCCTGTCAAAGTGCCCAAATAATTACCTCCACAGTGCACTATTAACAGGTCAGGTTTTGGCAAATGCATAAAGGTTTTCACCAATGGTATCAATTGGTGACATTTTAATCCTCTTTGGCCCAACCACTTAATTTCCACATCTTGTAAATTGAGGTTGGGTAAATTTCTGCTCTCAGCATACCTTTGAGCCCAGTGGATGTAACTATGTCCAACAATCCAGACGTTAAACATGGTGGGAGAAGGTTGTGCTGCAGTCAGATGAAGTGTGGTAATGAAAGGGCAGTTGAAACAGTAGGAGTTTGTAAAGAAAAAAAACTGTGGAGTTCCAATGCTAATGATTCATTAGCAGTGATTGGTGTATTTCCATTTCTGAAAACAGAAAGTTAGGGTGCATGGATGTGTTCTTTGAAAGATGTAATTTGAATGGTCAAGGAAGAAACTTTTAATGAAAGATTGCACTGGATACGCAGGTGCACTGAGAGTTCAGAGTTCAATTGAAACATTGTTGTGTGAATTTGCAAACATCAATAAACATCTAAAATATATTTTGGGTTTTAAAGTAGAATACATTTTACAGCTACAGATGTTAGCTTTTAAAAAACCAATGAAATTCACAGAAAAAACCATAGGTTATAGTCCATATATAGTTAGGAATTTGCATTTACAAAACCTTGAAAATTCAATGAAAAAACCATTGGTTATAGAACATATATAGTTAGGAATTTGCATTTACAAAACCTTATTTTACTCGCATAAAACCATTGAAATTCCATATATAGTTAGATGCGCTAACTATATATCGCGCACCCGCAATCCACTGCTGATGATGTCACATATTACATCATTCATGACATGGTCAGTGACATCACTGATGACATCACTGATGACATCTCAAATGACATCACTGATGACATCACTGGTGACATCTCAAATGACATCACTGATAACATCTCAAATGACATCACTGATGACATCACTGATGACATCTCAAATGACATCACTGATGACATCACTGATGATATCATTCATGTGACAATACAATGCATCTCCTCACACTTTAATATAACCTCTGTTACATCCAGTGTAAAATACTGAATATAATTTTTTAAACCATTGACACACCAATACTAGTTACTACATACACACTCACTGATTCCAATGTCTACACACAGATTCACTCATTCACCCATACAATCATTCATACATACAATCACTCATCTTTACAACACTATCATATGCACTCATACACCTATACAGACACTCACACTCTGCCATTCATCCATGGAGTTACTCACACACCTAGTCAGTCCTGTAAAGAATCAATCACACTTCCATTTTCTAATCAATACAGTTAAACATAGAGTACCTTACATTTTCAAACATATACTAACACATACTTACTCTCTTATACAATCATTGATACAAGAACACATTGATCTCCACAGAGTCATACATCTCCCAGCCAGCCACACACACACTCAGTCTCCCATACAAATACTTCGACAATCAATCAATAACCCATATAGTTACTCATATAGCTACTGATCAACACAGGCAGCAGTTTACAGAACAACAGACATAATGATGCACAAATTAAGACAGTTTAGTCACTAACCCATGCACTTAGTGAGACACATTTGATCACTCACTCATACAGTCAGTCACGCACCTACTAAATCCTTCATCCAGACACTTATACATCCACTCATTCTTCAATATGTAAGACATATTTTAACTTTACAGAAACATACAGTCACTGGATGTTGTCATCAGTGATGTCATCAGTGATGTCATTTGAGATGTCATCAGTGATGTCACTGACCATGTCATGAATGATGTAATATGTGATATCATCAGCAGTGGATTGCGGGTGCGCGATATATAGTTAGCGCATCTAACTATATATGGAATTTCAATGGTTTTATGCGAGTAAAATAAGGTTTTGTAAATGCAAATTCCTAACTATATATGTTCTATAACCAATGGTTTTTTCATTGAATTTTCAAGGTTTTGTAAATGCAAATTCCTAACTATATATGGACTATAACCTATGGTTTTTTCTTTGAATATATATATATATATATATATTATTTTATATATATTCACTGAAAAAAACATCGTTTTTTTGGGGATAAACAACTTTATTGTTTTACAAAGTACAAGCACCAACTGCACGACCATGAAAATCACCTACAGTGACATAGTACCATGAATTGGACTTAAGTAACGCTTTTTTTGTCCCACCCTCCAGCGGTAGATACGAACGTTTCATATAAATAATATGTCACCCCATGGCTCCCAGCCACTTGCCCCAAACCCTCCTGCATGTCTTCGGACACCCTAGTGCCTCGTACATAGGATTTTCTTGTGCCGCACACCAATCCACCCCCCTTCTCCATTTCTCTGAGCCCAGCGGTGTGGGAAATTTCCAGGAGGCTGCAATGTCCCTCGTAGCCACAACCATGGCCGTGTTGTAGAATTGCTTCTCATTCCTAGTCCCGTCCAGTCCGTCTGTGATCCAGAGAAGGGAATGAAGTGGGTCATGGGGAATCTCCCACCCCGGGACCTCGGATAATTCACTTTCAATCTCTCCCCAGAACAGAGCCAGTCGGGGGCACGCCCACACCATGTGGTAGAAATCGGCTGGGTCTTGACCGCATCTCGTACATGCGGCAGATGGGGAAAATCTGGCACTGTGTAGACACTGCGGGGTTAGGTAAGCCGTGTGTATGTAGTATAATTGGATCACGTGGAGCTTAGCGGACATGTTGACCAACTAAGGCGACATGAGGGCACCACACCAGTCCTTCTCATCCAGAGGACCCACCCACTCCTCCCATTCGCCCCTGAGTCGGTCTAGTGAGGTCGGGTGTTGTTGACTAGCGTCTTGTAGATGCGAGAGATGCCCCCCTTCCCCAAGTCGCCCAGCATGGGCCGAGCCTCAGGGGGACTGTATTCAGGGATCCTGGTGCTGTCTTGTATATGTACGTGAAGGGCGTGTCGTAATTGTAAGAATTTGTAAAATTGCGATGGGTGCAAGGAGTATCTGGACTGGAGGTCTTTAAAGGAGCGCATGTGGCCACTCGCCCACACATCGCCAAGTTAAGAGATCCCAATAAGATCGCATGATCTGAACCCCCGTAGTTCGCCGACCTCCCCGAGCCACGCCTTGTTCCATTGAGGTGCGTGTTGAGTGAGCTTGTGTGTCCATTTGGTATGTCGGAGGGCCGCCCGCCAGGCTAGGAGTACCGAGCGCGAGACTTAGGGCAGGGTGAACGGAAGAGACATTAGGGATTGGATCTTGGGTAGACCAAGCACACTGAGCTCCAGCCTATAGGCAGGGTCGGCCCAAACCCCGTTGAACCAGTCGTGTATACTCAGTAGATGGGTTGCCAAGTAGTAGAGGTATAAATGTGTCATCTCCATGCCCCCGTCGAATGATGGAATCTGACAGGTCTTGAGCGCCAGCCAGGCCCTTCCTCCCCCCTCAGGAATTTAGTAGCCACAGTGTTCAACTCCCGGAACCATTCCAGTGGAAAGCAGAAGGGGGTATTTTGGAGAACATAGAGGAATCTGGGAAGGATCATCATTTTAAATAAGGCGACCCTCTTCAAAGAGTTCAAGGGCAGTGTCTGCCATCTGTGGAGATCCTCCTTAGCTTTCTTTACGAGCAAGGCAACATTAAGGGACCAACCCAATTCCGGGAGGAGAGCCATCCAGATCCCAAGATACTTAAAGGACTGACGCCGAAGCTGTATCGTGGACTGCCAGTCATAACATTCTCTAGATAGGTGGAGTGGGACCGAGACCGACTTGTTCGGGTTCATTTGGAGGCCAGAGACCTGTCCGAAGGAACTCATGATATGGAGACAACAGTGACCTGACTGGGCAGGATCCATTAGGAAGAGCAGGATATTGTCTGCATAAAGAGCGATATTGTCCATTTCAGAATTGGGCCATTCCCATCCCCGCGGTTCACGGACCGGATCAGAGTAGCTAGGGGCTCCATCGCCTAGGCGAAGAGAAGGGGCAAGAGGGGGCATCCCTGTCTCGTTCCCCTTTGAATTGCCACGTCATCTAAGTACGTCCAGTCCACAGAATCGAACACCTTCTCAAAGTTCATCAGAAGGGGCGCCAAGTACGGGGAGAGCACCTGGCGGTGAGCCAGGGCCAGGTGAAGCCACCGGAGACAATTTCTGGTGCCTCGCTAGGGCATGAAACTGCACTGGTCCTGGTGGACCAATATTGTAAGATGGGGCTTCAGCCATTGAGTGAGAATTGCTTAATGTCCATGTTAATAAGAGAGATGGGACGATAGTCTGCACAGTGAGGAGATGGCAGTTGTGACTTCGGGAACACCACAATGGTAGCCATGTCCGTTTCAGGTGGAAAGGATCCTTTCTCTAAGGCCTCGGCATACAGCTCTGCCAAGTGAGGCACACGGGCTTCGCGGTATGCTGCGTAATATTCCTGGGGAAGGCCGTCTGGGCCAGGAGTCTTACCCAAGGAGGTGTGGGCAATAGCCTCATTGATCTTGTTGTGTGAGATTGGGTGGTCAAGGTCGGCCAGGGCAGTAGAGTCCAGTTGAGGGAGGTGGGCACCTGCCGATCCCAGCAGCCCATGGAGAGATAGCGTTGGGGTCCACTTGGCATAGGGCTGACGGTAGAAGGCAGCGAATGTGCCGGCCATAGCCACCAGGGATCGTTGTGTCGACCCCTCTTCGTCCAGGAACTCTGGAATAATATGGTTCACTCTGAAATACGTGGTGAGCCTATGTAGGATTATTCTGTTCTTGTCCCCTCAACCATAGACTCTGGCCACAGGCGATCTCCACAAGAGTTTGGCGGCCTCCAGGGAGAGATGCTTGATTTCATTCCGAATATGCATGAGGCGCCACTCGTGATCAGCATCGTCCTCCGCAGAGGGGGAGTGCTCGAGACGTAGAGCCTGCGCCTCCAATGAGGTGATCTGTGATTGCTGGGCCCGCTGTTGCCATTGGCTGTGGCCTTTGGGCCTTTGGCATATCCACGAATGGTGGCTTTACCTGCCTCCCACAGGGTACCCGAAGAGGGGACCAACCCCACATTGGCGTCAAAGTAGTACTGCAGCTCCTGTCCCACCGCCTTCTTGAAGCCTTTGTCTTGGAGAAACCAGGCATTCAGCCGCCACATTGAGCGTGAGTAGGGGGGGAGCCCCCATACTAAGGAGCAGTGGAGAATGGTCAGAGATGTCTCTCGGGAGTATGCAGACATCTTGAATTGAGGAGCAGTCTGTGGACGGAAGAAAAACGGCATCTATATGTGCCTGCATGTGGTGAGTGGTGGAGGTGTGTGTGAAGTGTTTAGTGTGTGGGGGCCAGATTCGCCATGCATCGCAAAGGCCAAGGGATTCAGGCCAGCTCGTCAACTGTTTCACTTGTGCCAGCCTGGAGGTGGAGTGCCTGTCCTGTCGAGGAGTGGGGTGGAGACCGTGTTAAAGTCACCCCCAATAACAGTGGTTTCCAGAGAGAGGGCAGACAACAGGGCAGTGGACTGTGTTAAGATCATGGCGAGCATCGAGAGGGGTGAGTACAAGGACACCAGGTTAAGAGGAGTGCCCCCATGTGTACCGCAAATGATTACGAACGTGCCTTGTGGGTCATGAATTGCTTGTGTAAGCACAAAGGGACGGGTGCGTTTCAGTAGTACAGCTACACCACGAGAGCCTGGGGCACAGCCCGAGTGCCAAACACTATCATAGCCGTAACAGGCAATAAAGGGGCAGTGGTTGCATAGCAGGTGCATCTCCTGAAGCAGAAGTATTTCTTCATTGAGGTGTTGTGCATAGCGCAGTACAGCTGTTCATTTGTGGCGGTCTAATAGGCCATTAACGTTCCAGGATGAAATATGGAGGGCAGCTTTTGGAGTTGGAGCATCAATCATGAGGGCTGAAAGTCACTATTCAAGCCCATTGGACTATGGAGAGTCGACGGCAGATGCGGGGCCCGGAGCAAACATGACAGTGCGCTGGTGGGAAGGACCATGTGTATTGGGCCCCCAGAGAGGTGGGTCCGAGTGTCGTGTGCATGGTGGTGCAACAAAATCATAATGAACCATAGTAAACCTCAGGAGCAAACAACCTTGGCCCCCAGCGAACAAATAAAAAAAAAGAAAACCCCATTCCCAAACCCACCCCCCTCCCCTAGCCCCACCCTATACTTCGAGAACGGTAGCATCTGTTGACCCCCCCATTTAACTGAACCAAACTAAAACGCTCGGGTTGGTTTCGGGGAGGACCCCTCCAGAAGAACGGATATGCATGTATCGGCGTTGAACAGTGTGAATGAACAAGTGAACATACCAAAAGTCAGACCCCCCCCTCCCGGTGAAGCGCTCTTCCCCCCAGGTGATGGACATACTTCAGAGTCTGACTACATTATCTTTAAAGGGTGGGGGTGCGGGAGAGATCCGAGTCCACCTGGGCTAATGGTAGGGACAAGCCCGCCAAGTTCTCAACAGAGTGGTGCCTTTGGGGTGGTGGGGACTCTGATTGGCTGGAAGAGTCATTGGGATCTGGAGCAGCTGCACTTAAGGACCTGGGTGCTGTTGCCTGCAGTTGGCGCCCCTTGTGCGACTGTGTGCGGTACTGTCACCGGTGTCCCGGTGACCTCCGCCCCCAGGCTGTGACTCCGTTTGATCCAGGGACATCTCACGCGGCTGGCAGAGGGGGCGCTCCTCTGTCAGCTATGTCCAGGTCACCTGGGGTGATTCAAAGAATTGTGTCTTGTTTTGAAAAATGACCCGAAGGCGTGCTGGGAATTGGAGCTGGTATTGTAGGCCCATGGCATGGAGCTTCTTCTTTATTTTAGTGTAGGAGCGCCAGAGGTCTTGGACCTCCCTGGTGTAGTCCAGGAATATCATCATAATGTGGTTCAGAAACTTGAGGGGACCAGCCGCCCGGGCCGCCCGCCGGATGGTGTCGCGGTCCTTGAAGATGAGAACTTTTAGGATAATGGGGCGGGGTGCGGCACCGGGAGGAGGTCTGGGTGCCAGGGATCTGTGGGCCCTCTCCACCACAAACCACGTCGACGAGGCATCACCAGACATCCATGACTTTTATTTATTTATTTATACAGGATTTGTAATTCACATGGCTGCCTCAGCGACGAGGCCTCCCAGCGCAACCAGAAACCGGCGGAGAGAGACAGGGAGACTTACAAGCACCAAATATTATAGAGTGGGGAACAACCATATTTTTAGCAATTTCCAAAATTCCAGAGGATTGGGGGTGGCTCGATTGCTAGCTGGGAGGGAATTCCAAAGTTTGGCTACCAAGAAGCCAAATGAGCGACCGCCAGCCCTTGCTTTCCTCACTCGAGGGACACAGACCAAACCATGGTGTGCGGAACGCAGAGCGCGCCTGGGCAAATAGGGCTTTAACAGGCCTGATAGCCCAATGGGGACTTGATGACTTAGGATTTTGTGTGCAATGCGCAGCACCTAAAACTGAATACAGGCTTCAATTGGCAGCCAGTGCAATTTCAAAAGCACTCATGCAACTGATTAAGGTCTTGGGAGTGCCACTAGCATGCGCGCAGCCGCGTTTTGGACCCTCTGCAGGCATTTGATACTTGCCTTATTAGCACCTAGATATAAAGCATTGCCATAGTCAAGCCTCGCAAGAATGGAGGCTTGCACAATGGTTTGGCGTACTCTAGGCGGAAAGAGACCAAACAGAGGCCTCAATCCTCTCAGGATCCCAAAACAGACAGCAGAAACAGCTCTTGTCTGCTTCTCAAATGTTAATCCGGAATCAAACCAGACACCCAAGTTCTTTACCGACTCCTTCGGTAACGGGCAGGTTTCAGATGTTCAGGCCACCACTGCTCAGACCAGAGCTCCTGGGCCATATAGTAGAATCTCGGACTTGCTGGCATTTAGTTGAAGGCAATTAGCCTTCATCCAGTCTGAGATAATAGAGAGATCCTCTTTGAAAGTCTCCAGGTTGGCGCGACATTTTTTTGAAAAAGCAATCACCAGCTGGGTGTCGTCTGCATACGACACCAGGGACAGCCCCCTGCCTCTGGCCACCTCTGCTAAGGGTCCCACATACAGGTTGAATAAAAGTGGGCTCAGGATAGAGACTTGAGGTACCCCCTTACACAGGGCATAATCCTGGAAATGGAAGGATGACACAGATACTTGGAACGATCGACCAGTCAGGATGGATCGAATCCATTGAATCCAGTCCAAGGCCTCATCTCTGACTCCAACTGTCCAAAGACGTTGGAGAAGGATTGCATGGGACACCATGTCGAAAGCGGCACTTAGATCCAACAGGACCAAGGCCGCGGAGTCACCTTCATCCAACCGACTTCGGATAGTTTCCATAACAGCGAGGAGAGCTGATTCAGTGCTGTGCCAGGGGCGAAACCCATGTTGGGAAGGGTCAAAGATATTATGCTTGTCGATGTATCTAGACAGGATGGAATTTACATGAGCCTCCACCACCTTCGCCATAAAAGAAAGCTGGGATATGGGGCGGTAATTACCAGGATTGTCCGGGTCAAGTGAGGGCTTCTTTAGTAGTGGAATGGTTTTAGCATGCTTCCACGCCCTTGGAACAGAGGCTGATTTTAATGAAAGATTGACCAGTTTGAGAGCCACGGGGGCAATAAGTGGTTGGAGTTGGGGAAAATAAGTCGCCGCCATTGGATCAGCTGGCAAACCCAACTTGATTTTTGCACTTAAAATCTCGAAACTCCTGGGGCAACAGCAGATGTCAGGCCCTTATTCATCCTAGTATCTGACCCTGCCAGCACAACATCCTCACTAGGGGGTTTCCCTATAGAGAGGCCCTGATAGATCAACTCCACTTTCTTCACAAAGTGGAGTGTTAAACCTCACAGTGATTATTTGAAGCTACGGGGGAAATGTTAGTTGTACCTTCACTCTTCATGTTTTTAAGCTGCAAGAAGATGGTCTTGGTCGGGTTGGAGCTAGTCAAGATTTTATTAGCAACGAACTCTGCACGTGTTTTGCGGATGAGCTTGTGGCAATCCTTAACTGCCTCTCGATATACTGCTTTGGCAGACGGCTCATAGGAGTGGCGCCTGCTTGCACCCCTTCTTTGCCTGCGTTAGTAGATCTGTGAACCAAGGATTAGATGGCCCACGTCTCTTACCTCCCCGCTTTGCTGGAATGCAACTATCCAGGCCAGCTACTAGCCAGTCATGAAAGCACTCTTGTGCCTCCTCGATATCCGCAGGGAGCTGAGGTCAGAACTCTGCTAACCGGGTGGTGAGCAACTCCTGATCTAACTTATGCCAGGGCCGTTTGGCCACAACTACAGGATGAACCACTTCAGCTCTACCCTGCCACAACAGAGAGCAGAGAGGAATCACTGAGTGGTCAGTCCAAGTCAGCGGAACCGGGGAAAGAGTTTTTAAGCACTCAAGGTTGGAAAAAATGGGATCAAGTAGGTGCCCAGCCACATGTGTGCCCGCCAAGACCAGTTGTGGCAGCTGAAAAGCTTCTAGGTCCGCTAAGAAGTTAGAAATCTCAGCCTTTTCTTCAAGCTCGAGTTGGAGATTAGGATCTCCCAAGACAGTAAAGTTAGCTACTTTTCTAGCTATTGGTCCGATTTTGTTCACTAGGTCCTCACGGAAATTCCCGGAAGGCCCAGGAGGTCTATAAATTAAAAGGCCGAACATAGTCAGATTGCAACTAAGCTTTATTCTAAATAGAGCACTCTCCCAGCCCGCTATTTCCTCCTTCAACAGGTTGACAGCAAACGCCACTTTAGCTATTACTGCAATGCCGCTCCCTCTTCCCCCCTCTCTATTGATGTTATGTAAAATATAACCGTCCTGGAGGGCAAGCCCTGGCTCCCCCACTGTATCACGGGTCAGCCAAGTTTCTGTGAGAAAGAGGGCATCAGGGGCCTCAGCCATAAGAAGGTTGAATACTTCTGCATAGTGACTCACCAAAGAGTGGCAATTTAAACTGAGAAACTTGTATACAGTGTGACTAGATGGACAAAAAGACTGCTCCGCCAAGTTAACCTTAAAGGCGCAGAGTTTGCACACAAAATTCGGCTCTTGAAAGGCCCACGGTACAGCTGGGCACTCAAAGGCCAGCCCCAAAAGTTCTTCATGAGAGTATCTGAGAGCGTCATCTATAGAAAGTGCAGGGGTCCTGGCGTCTGGCGTAGACCCGGCACGGATGGGCGCAGACGGGCTTGCCTTTGGCGCGCCTTCGCACGTATCCGCTGCGTGGGCACCTAAGCGAGGTCATTTATAGCAACCCAGGAGGTGGTTAGGCAGGCGAGTCAGCAAACACTAGTCTGCAACCTCGTCAATCCTCCCCCAAGATGGTGCACAACCTCCCTTGCCCCAAACAGTGAATCCCCAAAGGTGGCAGAAATGCAGTGAGTTTAAAATACGGCGAAAATGACAATGCGAATGAAGATAAAAGTTCCCCCCAAACAATGAGTACAATTTGTAAAAAAACACCAATTTACATAGATCGCGCTATGAAAGCTCCCGGCTAACGCCTCATGAGTCTGGAAAACCGGGCTTCAACGAAGGTGGCGGCTTGGCCCGCCTCCATCCCTTCGGGGAACCCCACCAGGCTGAGGTTGCTGCGACGGGCCCAGTTTTCTGCGTCCTCCCCACGCCTGTAGAGCTCCTTGGTGCGAGTGCTGAGATGAGCCACCTGTTCTTTAAGTTGTGTAATGGCGTCCTCGGCCATGGATATATGGGATTCGTCTTCTGATAGCCACGTGGTGGCGTTGCGAAGATCTTGCCTGAGGAGAGATCCATCTATCTTAATTTCTCCAATCTTCCCCTCCACGGATGCCTGGGAGGCTATGATAGCCTGGAGGATGGTGTTGCTGTCTTTGTCTTGAGGGGGGAGGTGGCCCCACCGCAGCCCCCCGAGGGTCTCCTGCTCAAGAAGGTGAACTGATCAATTTTGGTTTGCATGGAGGCTGGTGTGGGCGTAGGGCCCCTGTCTCTCCCCATAGCCGGTCGTAGCTCTTGGTGTCACTGTAGCAGTAGGGAACCCGGGGGGGCGGGAGGCAGCATGGGCCCATGGACCCACAGAGGCGAAGGCCACCCCCGAGCCAGACAGAAGCCACCCAATCTGAACCAGCCGATCACTCTCAGGGGCGCCCCAAGAGGAGATCAATCCTTCCGTGACCAGCTTGCAGGGAACGCCCTCCGCCAATAGAGAAGATGACCAACGTTGTCCAGTGAAGTCAGGCCTACCCTGCCCCTCCGATTGCTGTCAGTTCCCAAGGGAGCTAGACTCTCCAAAGCAGAGATGAGTGAGCTCCGCAGAAGTCCCAAAGAAGAAATGCAGAGGAGTGATGGGGGGCCACAACCCAACAGTGCAGCCAATCTTCTCCTCAGAAGCTGAAAGCGGGTATAAACGCCTCCAGTCACCACTGCAGGGGCTCCCAGGCAGCAGGGGGGTTCTGCTCCCCCACACCCACAGATCCGACCTCAAGGACAGCACAGTCAGGCCCCTGATTTGGTCCTCTGATTTATAGCAGGGGTGCAGAGGGCCCCGCCGGGCACACGCTCTACAAACAGCCAGAGGATGCCAAGTTCCACAGCGCCACCCGATATGGTGGCCAAAAATTCCCCAAGCCTAGGGCCTGACCATCCGCTGATCAAACGAGAGCACTGGCCGGATGGGGACCGAGCACGCCCAAAGGTCTAGTAGATAGGGGGGGCCACCCCGTCAAGGCCCTCCTGCAAGGGAGCGTCCGTCGCCACTCGGTAAGATGGCCAAATATGCCCAGCACGGGATGGACCCCGCCACCACCACAGCTCCCCATGCAGGCCCACGCTGGTGCGGAGTAAACAGTGCCAGCACAGGAGGGGGGCACGGTTCTGCAGCCAGATAAATGTGGGAGAAGCGGGCCCCACTTGTCGCTGCTCAATAATGCAGGCGATCCCCACCTCCGAGGTGGAAAGAGGAAGATGAGTAAGAAATACAACCAGGCGGCAGGCCTGACCCGGGGTCGCCGCCCTGGTGTGGGCCCAAACTGCCAGCCCCACCGCCTCAGGCACGCTGATCCGATCTGGGGCCAGCCCTCAAGTCAAGGTACAGAGTGAGTGGGGGCGCAGCAAGAGGCGGGAGAGATGGAGGGCTATCAGCACTGTTGCCTGAATTGACAGCCAGACCCCCCACTCACTGCAAGGTCCGCCACCGGTCCCACTGCTGGAGGCCCGACCGACCGACCTCGTGTAGCATAGGTCTCCGTCGCCGCTACCACCTCATCAGCCGACGTACTGGCCGATTAAATGACAGAGGCCGCTGGATGCATCCGGGTCAGCCATCCCCTGGAGCGCTGGCTGCGTGCCGACTCAAAGCCGCTGGAGCTGCCCACCCCTTGAGCGTCCCAGAGCTCCCGGCCCGCACCCGTATCACCGCTCATTGGGTGCCCCAGTCTCGCCGACAAAGGGAGGAGCACCGCCGGTTGAAGAACAGACTGCGGTCAGGTTGGATTACGGATGGTCGCCAATGTTCGTGGGATCCAAGGCGGATGACGGAGGGGCACGGAGCACTCTTAGAGTGCGACCGCCATCTTGATGCCTTTGGCCACGCCACCTCAAAACCATAGATTTTAGGGGTGTTATAGTTAGCTGAACATTTCACTCGTACAAACCATTGAAATTTCTCCAATATAACTTGCGTGCCCGCAATCCACTGCTGATGTTGTCACATATTACATCGTTCATGACATGGTCAGCGACATCACTGATGATATCACTGATGACATCTCAAATGACATTACTGATGACATCACTGATGACATCATCCAGTGAATGTGGTTTGGTTTGATATTTAAATAATATTATATATATAGCAATCTGCGTCGAAGACTGAGTTGATGTATAAGTGTCTGGATGGAGGATTTAGTAGCAGTATGATTGACTGTCTAAGTAACTAATTTAAAGTGTCTCACTAAATATAGGGGATAGTGATTAAACTGTGTGAATATCTGTATCACTCTCTTGTTGTGTAAACTACTACATAAGTTTGTTACTAGCTATGTGAAAGTCTATATTAGTTATTATTTAGTTAAGTGAATATTTATATGGGATAGTGAATGTGTGTTTGATTGGGTGGGAGGTGTGTGACTGTCCAAAGATGTGTAAATAGTTGATTTAGTAGGTATATGAGGTTAAGACTTTCTGTGGTAACAGTTCTTTGGGTGAGTGAATCTCTTTATGAGTGTGGTGATGAGTAAATATATTTATCAACGATAAATGTCCAACAAAGTAGAAATATAAAAGGCAGTGTATGTGACAGTTGTTGTATATAAATAAGTATACATAAGACTCAGTGAGTGTATGAGTGACTGTATCGAAAACTGTATACTTATAGTAGTGATTTTATAACACACTAAGTATGAGTTACTATCTATATGAATAAATAAAGTGGTGTTTGTATAAGTGTGTAGCTTAGTAAATGTAAGTATGATCAATTGTTTGCATAAGTGAGTAGGATGACTGCATAAGTGAATAGGATGTGTGCTGGTGTGTAATGTTGATGTAGGTGTATAAGTATATTTAATAGTGTTCTATTGATCTATGTTAGCATGTTTGATGAATCTGTAGGTAAGTCCTTAGATGTGTGTGTAGATGTAGGAATCACTGAGTGGGTTTTTAGAAACTTTTATTGGTGTGCCAATGCATTTAAATATAGTACTCCATATTTTATAATAAGTGTTGAAAGTTTATACTAGTGTATGATGAGATATATCAGATTGTCACAAGTGGATGATGTCATCAGTGATGTGATCAGTGATGTCATTTGAGATGTCATCAGTGTTGTCACGGACCATGTCATGAATGATGTAATATGTGACATCATCAACAGTGGATTTCGGGCGCGCGAGTTATAGTTAGTACAACTAACTATAACAGAGGAATTTCAATGGTTTTGTACGAGTGAAATGTTCAGCTAATTATAACACCCCGAAAACCTATGGTTTTTTCAGAGAATTTCAAAGGTTTTTTAAATGCTTATTCCTAACTATAACATGTCTGCAACCTATGGTTTTTTCAGTGAATTTCAAAGCTTTTGTAAATGACAATTTCTATTTATTTTTTATACTAATTTACTACATTTTTTGAACTATTTATTTTTTTGATATTTTATTTTTTAAATCCCATTACATATTTTCAATATAAATTGAAAAAAGAAATGTTTTGAAAAATATCGAAGTTCTAATATTGTTTTTTTATTTTATATATTTATATATTTTTTATATAGCAGGCAATGATATCCTACGGAAGGAAATTCAATTTACTGGTAAGTACTGTAAGAATTATTTTTCAGGGTCAGTATTGGACTCAACGATACAGCACTGAGGTCTCTCCTGATAACGGGTGAGTAAATAGGAATTCGTAGTTCAGCTGATTTGAGAGGAATATTTTAAAGTTCCAAAACTCCACACTTAGAAACTTTTTCAGCAAAAACCAGGCAATGATATCCTATGGAAGGAAATTTAAGTTACTGCTAAGTACAGTTAGAATTACTTTTCAGGATCAGTACTGGGCTCAAAGATGCAGCAGTGAGGTCTCCCCTGATAACAGGTGAGTAAATCAGAATTCGTAGTTCGGCTGATTTTAGAGGAACAATTTAAAGTTTCAAAACTCCACGCACAGAAGAATTTCCAAGTGAAACCAGTCACTGTTAGCTTATGGAAGGAAATTCAAGTTACTGGTAAGTACGGTTAGAATTACTTTTCAGGATCAGTACTGGGCTCAAAGATGCAGCACTGAGGTCTCTCCTGAGAACAGGTGAGTAAATCGGAATTCATAGTTTGGCTGATTTTACTTCGGTCCAGTATATATAGAGACACTTTCCTACACCATCCCCTCCCTTCACCACTGTGCAAACGCACCCTGTGACGCGTTTTAAGTTGGGGAAATAATTCCCCTTCAATCCTGAGGGTCCCTAGGGTCCAACTAGCCCACTAGGTACATCCAGTAAGCACCACAGAGCTACGTAGCAGAGAGATGTAAAAAGGGGCACAGCCTAGTCCACCTCTCTGCAACGCAGCGCAGTGGTGCTTACTGGAAGCACCTGGTGGGCAAGTTGGCCCCCAGGGTCTCTCAGGATTGAAGGGGAATTATTTCCCCAACTTAAAATGCGCCACAGGGCATGTTTGCATACGTCACCTCAGGCCCTGTCCCCTCCCTTCACCCCTATTTAAACGCACCCTGTGGCCGTTCTTAGTTGAGAGATTAAGTCCCCTTGAATCCTAAGGGTCCCTAGGGTCAAACTAGCCCACTAGGTACCTCCAGTAAGCGCCACAGAGCTGCATTCCAGACAGGTGTAGAAAGGGGTGTGGCCTCTGAACAGCTTTCTGCAATACAGCTCCCTGGCTCATACTGGAGGTACCTGGTGGGCTATCTGGCCCCTAGGGACCCTCAGGATTAATGAGGAATTAATTCCCCAGCTTAAACTGTGCCACAGGATGTGTTTGCACCTATGTGAACATAGGCCCCGCCCCCTCCCTTGACCATTGTGCAAACGCAGCCCGTGGTGCGTTTTAAGTTGGGAGATTAACTTCCCTTGAATCCTGTGGGTCCCTAGGGTGCAACTAGCCCACCAGCAACCTCCACTAAGCGCCACAGAGCTCCGTTTCAGAGAAATGTAAAAAGGGGCATGGCCTCAGGACATCTCTCTGCAACACAGCCCCCTGGCGCATACTGACGTTTCCTGGTGGGCTAGTTGGCCCCCCAGGGACCCCCGGTATTCAAGGCAAATTCATTTCCCATCTGCAAACGCGCAAGGGGGCGAGTTTGCAGAGTGATGAATGGAGGGGGAGTGGCCTCCGGTGCATTGAAGGTCTTTTTTTCCCCTTTTTTTAAGAAGGGTGGTTGTGTAGTCCCTCCTTATTTTTCTATTTTTTTGGCCCTGGGGACCCCATCCCCCAGGGCCTGCCCCCTAATTTTTTTATGTTAATTTAAAAAATGTGGAAGAGGGCCGCATGGCCCCCCTCCTGAGGCCTTAATCAGCCCCAGGGACCCCATCCCCTGGGGCATGGTCTTTTCCTTTTTAATTTTTTTATTTTTAAATCTGTTGGGTAGGGAGGTCACATGGCCCCCCCTCCAGGGCCACTTATGGCCCCTGGGCCACCCTTTCTATTTTAAAAAAAAGTTTTATTAACTTTTGGGGAGGGGGGCCACTTGTAGCCCTGGGGACCCCATCCCCTGGGGCTGGCGCTCTCCGTTGGGGACTGTGGGGGTCCCCAATCCCCCCAAGGTCCCAGCTGCCTCCCTGCATCCTGCGGGAGCCGGCATAGCTTTTCCACTTGGGGAGCAGCTAACATGCTGCTCCCGATGTGGAAAAGTAAACTGCTTTGCTTCATTGAAGCAAGAGCAGGTTTCCCTGCTCTCGCTTCAATGGCTTCAATGAAGCAAAGCAGTTTGCAATGACAGGGTGGGAGCCGCAAGGCACTGAAGAATACGTTTGTGTACCTGGCGTTTTGTACTCCCTATAAATTTCAAGCCACGTGGGCATGTTAGTACATATACTGCGTATTCTGTTTTGTGATCTTGTATTTTCTTTGGCAGAAAGGGGTAGTATAAGATACCGTATTGACACAGTGAATGCAGGCTTTACATGTTTTGCAACAAATTAAACCCTTATGTCTCTGGATTAGTGGTAACAAGACAGTCTTTCATGGAGGGAGCTTTGCTATGGATGATGGACACCCTCTGTGGGAGCAGGGGTCCTACCACCAGGTCATTCACAACTAGTGGCCAACTAGATTGTATGATCTTGTTGATTTCTTTGTGCTGTCTACTGTATCCCATAATGAGGCAGAATTCCTGCATGGCCTTGGGGTTTGTATCTGATCTGGCTGTGATAGGTGTATTGACCACCTGCTTGTCTCTGAGAAGATCAATCCTGTCAAGCATCCCAGTTTTAGCTATTGCCTGACCTAGAACTTTAGGCGAATAACCCCTTTCTAGAAATCTCTGCCGGCTCAATTCCTGTGCACTCTTGAGATCTTCCTCTATACTGCTAATCCTTTTAAGCCGAAGCATCTCGCCATAAGGGATGCTATTAACTAGGTTTCGTGGGTGTGAGCCAGTCGCATGCAGAGTGGAATTTCCGTCCGTTTCTTTACAATACAGCCAGGGTTTCAAGTTTATTATTCTGCACAAACAACTGTGTGCCAAGAAAATGAACACTAGTCTCACTAATCGTGGCTGTGAAATGCAAGTTGAGGGAATTGCAGGTAATGTTTCAACAAATTGTACTGCCTGTTGTTTGGTCCTATGCCACACTAAAAACAAGTCATCAATGAAGCGGAGCAAGATTTTGACATTGTGATCCATAATGTAAGTGTACTCCACCTTGAGGACCAGCTTCTCCCACCAGCCCATATGAAGACAGGCATAGCTGGGGGAGAAGCCGGCCCCCATAGCAACCCTCCAAGTTTGTTGATAAAGGAGGTTGTTAAACATAAAGATGTTGTTGTGAAGACAGAAGTCGATCAAAGAGATTAGCATCTCATTGTGGGGCCTATAGAGTGTGGGTCTTTGGGAACAATAAAATTGAATTGCATTGATGCCACCATTGAGTTGGATACCCGTGTAGAGAGCAGATAAAACAAGTGCAATTAACAGATAATCATTACACCAATCAACATTTTAGATCTTTCTAATAAAATCTTTGGTATCGCGCACGTATGAAGGTAATGCTTTCCCAAAATCTTGCAAAAAGAAATCCACATAAATAGAAGTGTTTTCTAGAAGGCCATCCCTTGCTGTGATAATGGGACGACCTGGTGGTTTAGTACCATTTTTGTGGACCTTCGGAATAAAATAAATGAAAGAAGTAGTTGGTTTATATTTCTTTAAACATTTGTACTCATCTTCACAAATAAGGTCCACTTTCCACCACATTGTAAGTTTGTAGTGAAATGTCTGATATGTTGATTTAAGATTTGATGTGTTCGTGGGGGTATAGCACTTACAATTGTTTAGTTGACCAAAAGCCTCTGTTTTGTAGTCCCGCTGGGACCACAGGACTATGTTGCCCCCTTTGTCGCTGTTGCGAATAACCAAATCAATTTTGGTTTAAAAAAAATTGATTTTGGTGGTCACTATCTCATGGAACGCATCGATGGAGTCATGTAATGCGATAGGCTGAAGCTGGATTTGGGTTTAAAGTTGGTAAATTTACTCTTTTCTGAAAGTGAGCCAGTCATGCTTGTGTCAAGAGTAGGCATGGGTTCTTGACTTGGCTTGTCATTCCAAAGGTCCTCTAACTCCCAAATGAGGGAGGAGTCCACCATGGGGACCTCCGACTAGTTTGATGCATCCACACTGATATTGTTGTAGTTTTGCTTATATTGTACATTCTTGAGGATATGGTATTTTTTAGCTTGAGCTTACGTACTCCCTTGTAAATATCCATCCTGGTATTAGCATAGTCAAAATTGTTTGCAGGACAGAATGAGACTCCCAGGCTTAATGTCTTTGTTTCTTTTGCTGTCAAGGTGACTGTAGACTGATTAATGACTTGTTATTTACCTTTTCTTGTGTTGACTGCCCATAGTACTAGCTGCATTTTTTTACCTCAAATTCCTTAGTGCGTCATACATTCTGGCAAAAGTGAAGATCTGCCCAAGTTCATAATTATTTTTGTTTCTAAGAAACTTGTGGGCTTTCCCTTCTTTGATTTTGTCTTCCTCTTTTTTCAAAGTACTGAGAATTTCGGTCCGTAGTTTTGTTGTTCCTCTGTCAAGTTCCTCATTAATGGCGTCTATTTCTGTTAATAGACGTGCCTGGTCAATTTCATCATATTTGATAAGAATCAGAGTGAGTTTTCGTGAAGAGTCTAAGTTGCACTCTGCCCATGCATGCATGAGGTTGGGGTTCGTTCCTCAAATGTTGGGGCAGTTAAAATGCGCAAGCCACGTGGGATTCGACCCACCTCAATATAGCATTGTAATGAGCGTGATTCCCACCATTTACTCTGCTCCATTTTCATTTTCTTTTCCAATATCTTAAATTTATGTTTGGCCGAGTCCGTTTCTGTAGCAGCTGTTGCTTTGTTGTGTCTATCACTGCGGATGGCCGGGGGGTTCCGGAGAACATCTCCGTGGCAGCCGCCTCTTTCTCTCATACCATGTCAGACGACATCTAGGATGAATATGTTTTTCTCCGTATGGTTCTTGGCTTGTGTTTGTCACAGCTGGCCGTTCTGAGAACCAAGGCACACGCCTCTACCCCAGAATTCAAAATTTGCTAACATTCGTGACAAGAATTTTCAATTCTATTAAGGACTAGGAGGCGAGGATTATGCTTAGTCTCATTTCTTTACTGACACATAGCAGCCAATCACATTACAGTAAAGAAAAAACAGAAAATACGTCACCCATGAACCCAGGGAAACCATAGAGTACACCCATAGTATATAAACAGTCTCAGAGGTAACCACTTCCTCTTTCTTTGTCCAAATCCAGTAGGAAGAACCAATTAAACATCAGAAACCACGGAGAACATCATTCGAAAGGACCAAAATCCGAACGAGGAGGAGGAGGAACTTCCAAAAGCCACAGGAACAGAAGCAGGCCAACGAGGAGTAGAAACTCGCAGCAGAACTTCCACAAGGGCGGAGCCGGAGGAACCTCACTTGGGATCAAAGCCTGAAAAGAGACACAAAGCCGTAATACACATCCTGTGTAATCAGGAGCAAACAAAGGGTGGGTAGAGAAAAATCAAAGCATTCAGTACATTTCATCAGGAAAGATCTATGAAGCATTGCATAGTAACAATATAATAGATACATACATATACAACGGGTGGGATAATCCTCGCCTCCTAGTCCTTAATAGAATTGAAAATTCTTGTCACGAATGTTAGCAAATTTTGAATTCTATTTCAGGACAGGAGGCTCCGATTATGCTTGTTTAAAGCTCATCCACCACAACAGAAGCAACAGTAGGAACAGGCTTGAAATAAAATGTCTTAAACACTGAATCTGAGGACCAATCAGCAGCTTTCATAATGTCACATAAAGAGACCCCCAATGAAAAAGCCTTAGAGGCCATGGCTCCCCGAGCCGAGTGAGCACCAAAAACAGAAACATCAATGCCCGCTTCCTCCATAAGCCATCTTACCCAACGGGCCAAAGTGGCTGGAGCAACGGGACGAAAGGGTTTTTGCAAAGCAATCAACAATTGACCCTGCATATCAGATCGATGAAGAGAAGTACTCACCTCATACTCCTTAAGGCATTGAACTACACAAAGGTTAGGTCGAGCCGGAAAAGAAGGATACGAAATGACCTCCGTGTTAGTTTTTGTGCGCCGGGAAAGGCGAAAGGAAACACCCTCAGGCGTGAAACTACGACCCGCTAGATCTAGAGCGCGGACGTCAGAAATGCGTTTGCAGGAAAGCAAACACAGTAACATAGTAAGCTTGGCTGAAAGTTGCTTACGAGATAATAAGGAATTAACCGGCCAAGCCTCCAGAAAACGTAGTACCACAGAAACGTCCCATAGGGAAACATATCTAGGCTTAGGAGGAGTAGCCATACGAATACCTTTCAGAATTTTGGCTACGAGAGGATGTACCCCAACTGGCTTGCCATTGATAGGAAGATGACCCGCCGAAATGGCGGAACGGAAATTGTTGACTGTGCAATAAGCCAAACCCGAAGAGGAGGACAGAGAGGACAAAAAATTGCATATCAAAGAGATATCAGCCGATGTGGGATCAACTTGCCGTTGAGCACACCAATCACTCCAACGCTTCCAGGAACTTCTGTAGCGCTTGTGAGTGTTAGGGGCCCAGGCATTGCTGAGGAATCTGGCAGCGTCCTCAGAAAGGCCTGGCACCGTCCAACGTTCCCCGAAATTCGCCACGCCAGGAGAAGGAGGGAGCCGGACTGAACCAGGGGATGCGGATTCTGCAATGGATCTAGAAGGAGATTCGCCCTCTGAGGAAGAAGAAAGGGCAGGTCGCATGCCATCTCCAGAAGAACAGGGAACAATGGCTGAGCCCTCCAGAGAGGGGCAATCAGAATCAATTCCGCCTGAAAGCGCGTCACGTAGGCCAGAACCCTCGGGAGCATCATAAATGGGGGAAACGCATAACAGAGGGATGTCGGCCACGTCTGGAGGAAAGCATCGGTGGCTAGAGCCTCCGGATCCGGTCGCCAGCTGAAGAACTGGGGAAGTTGGGCGTTGAGCCGGGACGCAAAGAGGTCGATCAGACACGGACCCCAGTTGCGAAGCAGTTGGCGAAACACCCTGGGGTGGAGTCTCCAGTCGCTGAAGTCCCTCAGATGTCTGGAGTTCCAGTCCGCCACTAGATTGCGAGACCCGGGAAGGTACTCTGCAATAACAGTGATCTTGTGTTGGAGGCAATAATGCCAGAACTCCTTGGCAATCTCTGCCAACAATCGCGACCGAGTTCCCCCCAGCTTGTTGATGTAACGCACTGCGGAGACATTGTCCATCCGGAGAAGGATGCAGCAGTGGGATTGAAGAGGCGACAGGCATTTGATCGCAAATGACCCCGCCAGCAACTCCAAACAGTTGATGTGGAGTGAAAGTTCCCGCGGAGACCACCATCCCCCCGTCGAGACCGGACCGCAACGGGCTCCCCATCCCCAACGACTGGCATCCGATTCGATCACAATCTCCGGAGAGCCGAAGAGGGCCCTGCCGTTCCAGGCCTCCATGTGATCCAACCACCATTGCATCTCCAGTCTGGCCTCCTCCGAGAGAGGAATCAAATCGGAATACCGGAGGCCACGCTGAAGATGCTGAATCTTCAGACGTTGAAGGGCCCGATAATGTAGCGGTGCCGGAAATATTGCCTGCAGGGAAGACGCCAAAAGCCCGACTACTCGTGCTAACAACCTCAATGACACAGTCGGACTCGAGATAATGGAATTCAATTCCTTCTTGATATAGCGAATCTTCTGCTGGGGCAGCAGCAGCTGACAAGTGATGGAGTTGACTCTGAACCCCAAGAAATCGATGACCTGAGAAGGATGAAGAACAGATTTGGGAACATTCACCAGAAATCCGAGGGACTGGAGAAGGTCTATGGTCCAGTCCAGATGAGTCATTAGTCGGACCGGACAATCCGCCAGAAGGAGGATGTCGTCCAAATAAATGATCAAACGAACCCCACGACTGCGGAGCGATTCCACTACAGGACGTAACAGTTTCGTGAAGCACCACGGTGCCGACGAAAGGCCGAAGGGAAGGACTTGGTATTGATACCAAGTCCCCTGCCACTGAAACTGCAGAAAACGGCGATGGGGATGGAAGATCGGGACCGAAAGGTAAGCATCTTTGAGGTCCAGACGAACCATCCAATCCCGTTCCCTCAAGAGGTCTCTCAACAGATGGATACCCTCCATCTTGAAGTGTCTGTAAACTACCCCCGCATTGAAGTCCTTCAGATTGAGGACCAACCGTGAACCTCCTCCCTTCTTGTCCACCAGAAAAATCGAGCTGGCAAATCCCTGCGGATGGCGGACTGTCGGCACAATGGCCCCCTTCAATACCAGGGACTTGAGTTCCTCTGTGATGAACTCCTGACTTTCCTTTGAGAAGTGAAGAGGGAAGGGAGGACGAGATTGGTGAATGGGATGATAGAATTCTATTTTGAATCCCTGAACCGTTTCCAGCACCCAAGCATCGCCTGAGATTGCGCGCCAATTGGCTAGAAAATGGCGAATCCTGCCCCCCAGAACAACACTGCATGCAGGAAGAAGTCTCACCTGAAGCGGCGGAATCTTGACGTCCGCCGGAGTAGCCACCTGAACCTCCTTTCTTGAACTGCCCACGTCCTTTCCTGGAAGGGTAGAAGTTAGACCGCTGGGCATAACTGGAATCCTGTTGGCCTCCCTTATGGGACTGGTACCCACGTTGAGTGGATTGGTATTGACCACGGCCGGACGAGCGTCCCCAGTTTCGTCCGGCCTTGTTAAAAACCGGACGCATGGCCCGTTTTAAAGTGGCCTGTGCCTTATCAATACTACTAAAAGTGCTGACAAAATGGGTGAGCTCCTTCAAAAAGGATTGACCAAAAAGAAGACCCTGAGCAGCAGCCCCTGCCTCCGAGGAAGAAAGTTCAGACAATTTCGGGTCCAGTTTCAGAAGAATAGAACGCCGACGTTCACTTGAGAGGGCACAGTTGGCGTTCCCTAAAAAGCAGACGGCTCGCTGTGCCCACTGAATGAGCTCGTCAGGATCGACAGTGGAAGACGCTTCTTTGGCACGGAAGCCTAGATCCAACATTTTTGTGATAGGACCTAAGAGGTCCAAAACTTTATCCTGACAAGCCCGCCAGGAACGGTCCCGACCCTTTTTGGGGTCCTTTGAAAATTTTGTCATGTACGTTAAAATGGTAGGGTCGACCTCCGGCGTGTCCGCCAGGTTGTCCGCCAAATCTGGCCGCGGACACTCTGAGCGAAGACGCGCTCGTACATCTTTATCAAAAGGGTGCCTGATATACTGCTGAACATACTCAGCCACAGCCGGGGAAGGAAGCCAGGCGGAAGAATTCGGGTGCACAATATCCTCGGGCTCAAAAGTTAAAACAGGAGGCCGAGAGGAGGCGTCCACAAAATGTTCTTTGCATTTACGTTTTTTGGGAGGAGGAGGCAAAACCTCCGACGAGGAGGAGGAAGCATCATGGTCATCGCTCTCTACCAGAACAGGGACAGCCTTGGATTTAGAGGACAATGACTGAGCCAACTTCCGAAAGTCCGAAGAATGGGGATTACCAGGAGATGAGGACTTCATGGAGGGAAGCCAACCTTGCTGTTGCGCATATTGCGTCAAATGGCGCTTCAGAGGTGTAATGGCGCGAGCCATTGCCCTGTTCATAGAGAGTTGTACCCCTTTGTCCAGTGCCTCAACCAGGTCCTGCTCAAAAAAGTCAGACCCCTCCTCCTCAAAGTCACCTTCCTCCTCGAAATGATAGGAGCCACTCATGATACACTGGTAGTGTGGTAAATCAGCCCACCAGGTGACAAGGAATCTGGTATGTCAGTGACACAGTCTGAGGGAGTGAAAAACCTCACAGTCAGCAAGTTAAGCAGGAAAAACTGCGTAGAACACAAGATATAGAGCGTGGAGGGAGGCTTGCCGACCAAAAAATAACCACTCTAGGCAAAGCCTATGCAAATTCACAACCGGGACCTTTTTCCAAGCTCCGGCGTCGAAACGGGACTAGCTGACAGGCAGTGGGCGTATACGTCAACAGACGCGTTCAAGAGCCGGCGCTGTGTTGACAGAAAACACAGCTGCGCGAGGAAAAGCCCTTAGGGACAAAGGTCGCGCATGCGCAGACACACGGCTCGCCCGACAGCCAAGGAGCCTGCTCGCGCTGAACGTGCGCGAGGCAGGACAGTCCCCAACTCCCTCCACCAAAATACGGGACAAACGGCAGCAAGTGCCCGACCCCGGGAGGTGACACACGCTCCCACCGACGCGCCGGCCGAGGAAATGTTAGACGACCAAGACGGCAGCAAGAGCGCGAAATAAGCGCCAAAGCAATAGCACACAGCGCGCACAAAGCGGTATGAATTTAAACATACAATACAATATAAGCAGTAATAGAATAACAAGTTTGCACTTAACTGGCTGCGGAGCAGCAAAGCAAGAGGAAGTGGTTACCTCTGAGACTGTTTATATACTATGGGTGTACTCTATGGTTGCCCTGGGTTCATGGGTGACGTATTTTCTGTTTTTTCTTTACTGTAATGTGATTGGCTGCTATGTGTCAGTAAAGAAATGAGACTAAGCATAATCGGAGCCTCCTGTCCTGAAATAGAATACCCTGGCGGTCCTACCTGGCGCTGTCTGAAAGAAATGCCTTGTCCTCTGACTCGGTTTGACTTCGGACAGATATCGGGATCTGGCAGCTGTTCAGGTTCTGGGGGTTTAGGCGTCCGCTTCCTTCACGGATTGAGATGCTTCCAGTTTGGCCCGGAAGTGATGTTCCACTGTGGACGCCAAATGTAGTTAGAAGGAGGGATCCGTGAAAGACAGAGTGGAATCCAGCAGTCTTCAACATTACGAAGTTCCAGCCTGAATCAAAATCTCCAGATTTAAAAACAGTGTAAACGGACCCAGATTCGTGCTCAGGTATTTTTATTTCCTAATGTCAAGATGCGTTTCAGCTCACACGAGCCTTGTTCACTCGACATTGCAAGATAATTTTTCAGTGCTTTTAATGTGACAGTGCAACAGAAATTAAATGGCCACGTGACCGGCAATGCAATAGAACTGGAGAAAATCCTCGCAAAGCTAAGTACCATACAAGATATTTTATGTAAAGCCTCCAAACATTATAAGTTCATAAAATATGTTAACATAAGGTTATCAATGCAAATATCTACAATAAAATGTTGAGGCCGATTAAAATTGTACAAGGTGGTAACTAAATGACAGTAAAATACATCATACTGCTTTGTATGTGCTTTACATCGTAATTTCCTTTGAGCCTCCTGTCACATGATAAAATACAGAAACCAAAATATCTTGTTCCTGTTAGGTAAAACAGGGTCATGCCATTAAGTCACGTGGTCAAAATTCAGTGAATGAGTGTTAACGTGCAAAGTGCAAAATAAATATACGATTTCATAAATAACAGCTGTTACATTGTGGACTGTGAACCTCACCAAAATGGCACCAAACTAAGCGTAAATATTCATAACTCTGTTTTATATCAAAAGTATGTTTTATGTCAAAACATGGTTTAATTGATTAAACTCCTCTCTCTCTCTATAGATATAGATATATAGACATATATATATGCCATACATTATCAAGGTATTAATAGTGAGGGTAATGATATTAAAAAACCGTTGGGGTCAGGAGTGCTCACCCTGCCCCCTTATATATTTTTGTAATTCACTTTCAGGATGCAAGGACCACGTATTGCTCAGGTTATGGCCAGCCACTCAGGATATACTAGACCCCTTTCGAGGTGGCCAGTCAGGGCATATCTGGACACCAACAATCCAGATATGCTTATTTTTTTGCCCCTCCATGTCCATCCTGAGCACCTCTGTAAACTTAATTTTCTTGAAAACAGCTTCATGACCCTCCAGTAGCATCTTAGTGGTGGGGGTGAGGGGGGCACGGTTGGCTGGACACAACATGTTAGGGCTGCAATTTCAGGACTCTGGGTCATGGCCCTATTTGCAATACATGTAGTGATTGGCAGATTTTGAGGGTTACAAAGAGGAGCACATAGAAAGTGTGATAACAGATTTTAGTCACAAAATAAATCATTTGTTGGTGATATGTTACTAATTTTAGCAATTTCGGGTGTGTTTTAAGGTGAGTTTACTCAGTAAAAAGTATTGATCCTCTGCTGGTCTTTGATAAATCATGTTTGAGAGAAAACCTTTTTTCTCTCATGATTTTGTCATAGAGATTATGGAAGGTCCACCGGAAGGTAAAACGAGAGCGCACTTTCTATAAATTCATTCTATCCTATTCGGCCATGTGAGAAAAAATTCTGAAATTCTGAGTAAGAAGTACTTCTCACAACAGAAGAAGCTTCTCAGTCGATTCCCCAGTGTTCTACTTCAGCATCCAACGGGGTTCTAATGAGCAATTGGAGCGCTAATATTCTTTATTTACAACAGCAGTGTGGCGCACTTGAAGGTAAATTGATGAATTTAAAGCTTTAACACAGTATTTCATTTTTGAAAATCAACAAAATGGGTGTTTGTTTTGTCATAGAAATGATCGTTATTGTACAAGAAAGTTATAGTGAGGACACATTTTCTTCCTTTTAAAAAAAAAATGTTTTTATTGGTATTTACAGGTTACATGTAACAGATATAACAGACGTTTTGAATGTTATTCGCCGACATTTGTGCAAAACAAAAAGTAGACATACAAACATAAAACATAAACCCAGAGTGGGGGCGGTTTGTTGGACAGGAATAGGGCCGTTACCGGTCAGGGGTCAGTGGGCCTGTGTTGGAGGGAAAGGTGTGGCTATGGCGGTTTGAATGTGACCATGTGTTTGTCTAGTTTGGTCCACATTGCTCGGTCGTGGTGTCTCCCTGGTGTGTTTCTAAGGGTAGTGGTGTCCCCTCCCCTTAGGAAGATCACCCAGTTGAGCCAGCCTTTGAAGGTGGTCTTGGCTGTATCTTTCCAGTTTGTGAGTATCATTTTTGTTGCTGTGGTGAGTAGAAAATCAAGGAGGTTCTTGTCTTCTTGCATATTGACTTCTTGTGAGATCTGTGCTGTGGCTAGAGAGGCAAACGTGGGCTTGATGTTGCTACTTAGTGTGTCGTTGGTGAAAGCTAAAACCCGTGTCCAGGGGTTTTTGACTTTAGTGCAGTTGAGGATGATATGTTCTAGGTCCCCCTTTTCTAGGCCGCAGTTCCAACATCTATCATTGTCTAATAGTCCTATTGATGCTAGCCGTGCTGGTGTCCAATAGGCTTGGTGTAACAGCCAGAATTTTGTTTGCGCCAGTACTGGGGATATCATGCTCTTAGATGGGGAAGCCCACAGGGTGTGTAGCTCTTGTTGTGACAGTTTTGCCTTAGTTTGGATTTCCCAGTAGGCCGTTTTTTTGTCGTTGAGTTTGGACATGGACGGTCGGAGTAGTTTATACAGAAGCGAGACCTGGCGGCCTGTCTTGTTTATGTTCTCCATTAGTTGGAAGATAGAGGGGGTCTGTCTGTGCATCTTTACCTTCATCAGGGCTGTTTTAATAGCTAGAAAGTTGTAGAGTTCTATGTCTGGTAGATTGTGTTTTTTTTCAGGTTGTTGAAAGTGTAAGGTGCTCCTTCCAGTTCTAGTTGTATTGGGAATTGGATCCCCCAGCTTTTCCAAGCACTAATATCTAAGGTTTTACCTCTGTATTTAATCTTGTGGTTCCCCCAAAGTGTTTCCCACCATGAATTTCTGATGCTGACCTCTAGTTTACGGTCTATTATCAGTAGAGCCTGTTTTGTGAGCTTTAGGATCGGGTTGTTTTTGAGTGCATTCTTATTCGCTGTTAATAGAGTGAGTGGGGCAGAGCTGTTTAGCATCGCTCTCTCTATGGTTAGCCAGGTTGGTTTGTATTTTTAGGTGGGTAGCAACCAGTGCATTCCTTGTCTGGCTATGAATGCTAGTTGGAACGTTTTAGGGTCCGCTATGTTGAACCCGCCTAGTTTTTTTTGCTAATCTAAGCTTGCGTAGGCCTATCCTCGCTTTTTTGCCCTGCCATATAAATTTGTTGATCATTAAGTCTAATTTTTTGTGGAAGTCTTCTGTCAAGGGCAGTGGGAGCATGTCTGCAAGATAGTTAATTATTGGCGTGACCATCATTTTGATTGTTTCTATGCGGCCCCACCAGATGATAAACTTGGGTGACCATGAGTCTAGCAGGGTTTTAACTTTGGTCAGCGTAACTGTCTCGTTCAGTTCTAGGGTGCTTCTTAGATTCATTTTGAATTGGATGCCTAGGAATTTTTATGGCCTTTGGTTGCCATGCTAGCCCTATATTTCCTATTACTTCTCTGGTGGTGTGCACGTTGAGTGGTATGCAATCAAATTTGTCCTTGTTGAATTTGTAGCCTGAATGTTTGGCATATATTTCTATTGTGTACATGAGTGCTGGTATGGATTTGGCGGGGTCGTTTGTCAAGATTAAAAGATCGTCTGCGAAGGCAGCGATTTTGGCTGTTGTGTTGTTTATCGATATTCCTGCTATTTGTCTGTTCGCTAGGATATCCGTGATCAGGGGTTCCAGCGCCAGTAGGAATAGTAGCCGGGATAGAGGGCAACCCTGTCTCTTTCAAGTTCAAACGGTGCAGAGGATCCTCCGTTTAAGGCAATATTTTCTATGGGTTTTTTATATAGCGCCATTACTTTCTTTGTGTATTCATTTCCTACGTTGTATTGTTGCAGGCACTTCTCAAAGAAGTGCCAAGAGACTCTGTCGAACGCTTTTTCGGCGTCTAGTGTGATAGCTACGGCCGTGTGTATGGAGTTTGAGGCGTGTTCGATCATCTGACATAGCAGTCTGGTATTGTCATGCGACATATGGGATTTCATGTACCCTACTTGCGTGTTTCCGATTAGCTGGGGTAGGAATTTGTTGAGTCTGGTGGCTAGTACTTTTGCGAATAGCTTGCAATCTAGGTTGATGAGAGATATGGGGCAGTAGATTTTGGGCCATTGTGAGTCCTTGCCTTCTTTAGGGATGACTATGAAGTCAGCTTGTGACATGGTTTCTGTTGTTGTGCCCTCTGTCACACATTGATTGAATACTTTTGTCAGGACTGATGCGAGGAGATCATTGAACTTTTTGTAGAAAGGTGCTGTGTAGCTGTCTGGCCCTGGTGCCTTATTGTCTTTTAGTGAATATATGGCAGTTACTATTTCGGATTGTTTGAAATCTTGGCCTAATGCTCTATCTTCCTCATCCAGTAGTTTGGGCAGGTTGAGTTTTTTTAAGTAGTCTATGGTTCCTGGTTCATCTATGTTGTTGTCTTTGGTGTAAAGCTCTTTGTAGAACTCTCTGAAGGTCTGTAAGATTCCCGTATGGCTTGTGTGTGTTGTGTTTTGCTTGCCAGTAATATTTGAGATAGAGTGTTGTCTCTGTTTGCGTTTGAGGTATGAAGCTAATATCTTCCCTGCTTTGTTGGTTTTGCATAGGTTGATCTGTTTGTACTTCTTGATCCATAAACCTGCCCTCTCGCTTAGGATTCTGTTATATTCATATTTCTTACTTGTGAGGGTGAGGAGGAGGTCTGAGTTTGACATATCATCTATGTGTTTTGCTTCTAGTTGCTTGATGTCACTATCCAGTTTATTTAGCTGCGCTTTTGCTTCTCTGTCTCTCCTGGCTTTGATTTCTATGAGGTTGACTCTTATAGTCGCCTTCAGGGCTTCCCACAGGCATTTTGGGTTGGTGCCCTCTGTTTCGTTTTCTCTAATGTAGTTTTTGATCACTGTTTCTACTGTTTCCTTATCCTCTTGCCTAGCTAGGGTTATGTTGTTGAATCGCCATTTTCTGGTGGTGTGGTCGTTGTGTCTGCCCGTTAGATGTAGACTTATGCAGGAGTGGTCTGAGATCATCCTAGTTGCTATATCTGTGTGTTCAATCAGGTGCGTGTGTGATTTAGAGATAAGAATGTAGTCAATTCTGCTATAGGTATTGTACGGGTTGGAGTAGAACGTGTGGTGTTGGGTGTCTGGGTGCTGTAATCTCCATGGGTCTTGTAACTGAAATGTATAGCAGATATTTTTCAGGATGTTGTGGGAGGCTGCTGGTTTGGTCTTTGCGTGTGATTGCCTGTCTAAGGTGTGGTCTAGGACTAGATTGAAGTCACCTGCTACAATGTTTAGGTCGTTCGTGTGGTGTCTTCCTAATACCTTGTTTACTTTCTCCCAGAAAAGTGGATTTTTAGTGTTTGGCGTGTATATGTTTGTTACCGATATTGTTTCTTCTCCTCTTTTAAGTTGTGTGTGCAGAATTCTTCCTTCCTCATCATGTTCTACACTTTCGATTGTAATTTTGGACCTGGAGCTCACCAGGGTGACCACTCCTCTCCTTTTTCCTACTGCTGGGGAGCATGCTAGGTGGCCTATCCATCACGCTTTGAGCTTATTCATATATTCTGCTGATAGTTTAGTTTCCTGCAGAAGGATGATATCTCCCTTAGTTTTCGCTAGGTAGTCTTGGATCTTTTTCCTTTTGACCAGATGGTTCGACCCCTTAACGTTCAATGATAGCACCTTGAGATCCGATTGTAGCGTGTCCCTCCTACTCATTGTGTCTCAGGTCTGGTCGCTGTGTCTTTGGTTTCTGAGCATCTGGGAGGTGTTCTCTGCAGTCTCTCTTGGTGGGTGTCATGGTGCTCTTGGTGTATAGATTTGGGCCTGATTTCAGTCTGGAATTGTGCATTGGCTATGTTGTTGACTTACAGGACTGACATGACATACGTGTCTAGTACTACAAAACATATATGACAAACAAAGATGCTCCCCCCTCTCCCCCTCTGCCCTTCCCTCCCTTCCCTCCCCCCATCATCTTCGTCGTGCTGGAAGCGTGCAACAGAATTGTCCTCTGCTCCCCACTTTCCCAGGGCTTTGCTAGGGTTGGTGATCTTGTTGCAAATCGTCTCTAGTGCACCCTCCCATTTCCCTTTGGCTCTACTGTGATTGTTTTGGTCTGAACATTGAACCCAGCCCATATTTTAGAAAGGATATGTGTCGCTTTACTCTTCATGTTTGTTCTTAGTTTCTGATGTTCTTCCTTGGTTGTTCGCGTTATCTATTTTTCTGAGGTATGCACGTTGCTTTTGTTGAGGTAGATACGTTGCTTGGCTTGCTCAGTGCTAGTGTTTCAATTCTTTTGTTTGAAAGAGGTAGATACGGTTGATTGAACATGAGTGAGGTATATATGGATACTGTTGCTTGCATGGCACCCTTGGAGAATTGTTCTTAGGTGAGAATTTTGTCGAGAAGGTTATGCTGTTCTATGGTATTCACCTTTATTAGTCTTCGGCGTCGTCTTGCGATGCTCTTCTTTTCGCCAATGTCATTGCGAGTTCCATTGCTTGTGGTGTGGTTCCCCTTAGGTGCCATGACAGTTCATTTGGATTATCGAAAGTTAGGGTTGCTCCATTGTTAGTTATTCTGAATTTTGTGGGTCCGACAAAGGAGTATGTGATGTTTTTCCTCCTTAGATTTTCTCTCTGCGTGAGGAAGCCCTTTCTGATATCTACTGTTGGCTTGGAGAAGTCTTGCATAAGTATGTTCTCGTTGCCACACCATTGTAGGTTTGCATTTTTTCTTGCTACTCCGAATATCGCCTCTGTGTGATGTGAACGTAGGGGTTTGCATATTATTTGCCACGCAGTTTGTCTGTTGCCTTGGTTCTGTGCCGGGATCCTGTATGCCATGTCTAGTTCAAAGGGCTTTCGAACTTTAGATTTGTTAGTTTCGGGATGAGGTCATGTAGCAAGGCTACGCATGAACACGCTTTGTCTTCTTCTCCTTCTCGGATGCCAAGGATTCTTATGTTCCCTTCCCTCTGCCAGTCTTCAAAGTCAGCTGCCTGTCTTTGTAGCTCTGTTGTCGCTTTGGCGATGTGACCCATAGTCTTGTTTGTCAGGTGCGATTTGTCCTCGATGTCGCTGACTCTATGCTCGACTAAGTTAATCCTATTGTTGGCAGTGTGGATGTCCGCCCTGCATGCAGCGAGTTCTAACTTGATGGCATCCGTGTCTTTTTTAGTAGATTTTGCTAGTTCGTGGACATCGGCCAATTTTTTGAGGATGACATCCAGTGTGGCATTGATGTCTGATTTCTATTTGAGTGGTGATTCTGGTGTGGCGTCTGCTTTCGGCTTCTTTTGTTGTTGGGACAACTTTCCATCGCTTCCCGCCATACTGCTCAGCCCTCTTTTGGTCTGTAGGATCGCAAATCTCTTTTCGTCTCCCGCTGTAGGTTTCCTGTCTTGTTCGTTTGTTTTCGTAGGTTTTAGTGCAGGGGCTGGTTTTATTTTTGGGTGAGTGTCTCTTGTCGCACTTCTGTTTTATTGGCTTGGGTGTACATGTTGTTGCTACTTTTGAAGCTCTTTTGCTGTGAACGTGCAGAGCCGCACTGTCTATAGGCACTCTTTTGTGGTGGTTGTCACTGCTGGTTGTGTTGGTACCACTTTCGCTTTTGTTCTCGCTTTTTCCTAGCGCTGACCACCATGGATTATTGTTTGTTCATCAGTGTGGCAGTGTGGCAGACGTATGATCACTTTTGATGCCTCCCCTCTAAGACGCTGTAGGAGTGCTTGTGGTTGTGGATGGTGTTGCCCCGTAAAGATGGCCTGCACTGTTTTACTAAGACAGGTGTTTGACCGTCACTTTGAGGTAGTTCCCAGCACAATATGGCCGCCTCGTTGTTTTTGCCTGTTTGTGTGCGCTCTGATAATCGCTTTCCTTGTTTGGTGCGGTAACGCTGTCTCACAACGTAGGGCGGTAACGCTGTCTCCTCTCGTTGTTATCTTGGGGGGTCGGTGGCACTCTTCGTTCCTTTAGTCGTAATTCGATGTGACCGCCGCTTGGTGGTGGTGTCCCCTTACAATATGGCCACTGGATTGTGATTTGCCTGTTGTACGCAGTTAAATGCTGGCTTTCCCCCTCAAGATGGCCGCTGCGTTGTGATTTGTCTGTTGTACGCTTCCTTGTTTGTTTTTTTGCCTGATCCTCTCTCTTCCTTGTCTGGGGTAGGCGTGGGCGGAAAATCCGTTCCGCTCGCGGATTTTGCGGATTTTCGGGAAATCCGCAATCCGCGAGATTTGCGAATTTCCCGCAAAATCCGCAAATCCGCGAGCAGCGGATTTTGCTCGCACTGCTCGCACTGTTCGCGTGAGTTCGCGCCCCGCGAATAAGTGCAAAATTGCAGAAATACGATCTTAGCAAAACTGAAAGTAACTACTTACCAGGTTCAAAAGTTCAGGCTCATCATTAGTAGCCATTTCCTGGAGTGCTTCCTGAGGGGCCCCTCCAGAGTTCAGTTGCCAGTTGAAACTATTATGTGACCCTGCTCTGAACCTCAGAATAGTTACACATATGCCACAAAGGTCCTGAATTACAGCTAAGGGAGACAAGCAGGAGCCAGGCTGGAAGTTAAAATCCATTAATCAGCCCCTAATTCATTATTGTCAGTTGGGGCAGGGCAGGTGTTGTAACTAATTTTGCAACAATGAAAGCACTTAGCAAGTGCAAAAGATCACTAATCAGGGCGCACTAAGGAAGCAGGTGCCAGCTAAAAAAATATTCTGTGACACATGAATCAGCCCCAAATTAATTCAGGTCACTTGAGGCAGGGAAGGTGTGCTTTGCTTTGCCGAAAATAATGTACACTGGACAACCAGAGGGTGTGGTGATGAAACAGAGGGTGGCATGGGTGGGCCAGAGGGTGGCATGAGTAGTCAGAGAGTGGCAGTGGTGACAGAGAGTGGCAGTGATGAAGAAGAGTGTCCCAAACAGGCTGGACACGTAGAAACAACAAGTTCGCGAAACTTGCGACCCGACAGGTAAGTTCGCAATTTGCGAAAGTGTACAAAACCCTCGCGAACTGGCAGAAACACGGGCGAACACAAAAAAAAAAAAATCCGCAAATTCGCGGGAATTCGCGGATTTTGCGGATTGCGAATCCGCAAATCCGCAAAATTCGCGAACGCGAGATCCGCAAAATTCGCTCATGCTTAGTCTGGGGCCGTTGGGCGGTAAGGCGGTAATCCTGACTCTGCTCGTTGTTTTCTTGGGGGGTCGGTAGCACTCTTCATGCCTTTAGTCGTGATTCGATGTGGCCGCCGCTTGGTGGTGGTATTCCCCCTCAAGATGGCCCCGCGTTATGATTTATCTGTTGTACACGGTTAATTGCTCGTTTCCCCCTCAAGATGGCCGCTGAGTTGTGATTTGCCTGTTGTACGCTTCCTTGTTTGTTTCTGCCTGATCGTGTGCGCTCTGATACTCGCTTCTTTGTTTGGGGCTGTAAGGCGGTAATCCTGACTCTGCTTGTTGTTATGTTGGGGTGGTCGGTAGCGCTCTCAGTGCCTTTAGTCTTAATTCGAAGTGACCGCCGCTTGGTGGTGGTATCCCCCTCAAGATGGCCGCCGCGTAGTGGTTTGCCCGTTGTACGCCGTTAAATGCGCGCTTTCGTAGGCCGGTGTTGGGTGGGGTGGTGGGCGGTGACGCTATCCCTGCTCGTTGCTATCTTGTGTACTTGGCAACGGTGACTCCTGTTCTGGGCGTTTTGTGGTGGCCAGAGCAGCGGCGTCTATAGTTGTGTTTTAAAGATGGCCGCTCCATGTAGCACTGTTGGGGTCATTTTCGTTATTGCGTGCCCCATGCTCGCTGTCGTGTTGCTGCCTCGGTAATGGTTAGGGGGTGGTGCTGTGAGGGCTATTTTTTGTTTGTGGTCGCGCTGCGCTAACCTTGGGGTCTTAGTCGGTTATCCAACGGAGTACGCGCTGCTTTCGTTTCTCCTCCGCTATAGCGCTGCCCCCGCCATCTTGTCCGATTGCGCTCTGCTCTGCTCACTCGATTGCTTCCCTCTTATTTTCGGGCTGCTAGGTCGTTTGCTCAGCTCAGTTTTTCCTGCTGTGTCATGCATGGTGGGTTCCGGTTGTTGTATAGCTAGCTTGGATTCTTTCGTTTTGACCGTTTTGCACTGATTTTACTCTTAAAGGTCCCGGGGTGCTGAGGAGCTCTGGACCTACTCGACTCCTCTCATTGCTGTCTAACGTGAGGACACATTTTCAAAGAGTTCTCAACTGTATATTTCACCCATGTCAGTAAAGCACTTTGACATGTAGATTGAAACATGCATTTTCAAAACTGGCAAACTGTCAGTTACCTCCCCAGGGTTCTACTGCAGCTTCCTCCAGTGTTCTAATGCACAGAGCACTAAAATTCTGTATTTATGTGGCATAAATGAAGCCATCTTGATGAATTAAAAGCTGGAAAACATAAAACATTTCCTTTAGAAATGAACAAAATTACCAGGTCTGATTAGTTAAAGAAATTAGGGTTAGCGCTCCAGCAATATAAATTGAGGTCACATTTTCTGTGAGTTCTCAATGTATTTCTTACTCATGAGGAAAACATTCTGAAGTGCAGACTGAAACATGTACTTTCAAAACCAGTGGCAGTCTGTACGGTAACTCCCCCTTGTGTTAATGCAGCTTCCCATAGTACTGTAGTACACAACTAGACCGTTAACATTTTGCATTCATGACATTAGTGGGCACACCTGGTGCTATCTTGATCGAATCAAAGTTGGAAAACTTAAAGTATTTCCTTTAGAAATTAACAACATGAGGGGATTGGTTCTGTTAGTGCCCTAGAAAACTAAAATGAGGACAAACAGTTGGTAGTGGGAGTGGCATCACAACAGACAGCGGCGGGCAGGAGAGAGAGTACAGTGAAATGCACATGGACATCAGAGAGCAATGGGGAGGGGAAGCATGTTGACTAGAAAAGCCATGCAGCAGGGGCAGTAGCTGCACAACAGACCATATAGCAAAGGAGGAAGGGACAAGGGCATGCACATGGATATTTGAGGGCAGGGGGGATAGGGCAGGGTCTGGGGCATTAATTGGACCAGATAGGCCAGGTGATATGGGCAATGGGTATGCACTCGACAATGGAGGGTAGATGGAGAGGAGCAGGGACAGTTAGATTATCAGGTAGAGCTGGCAGCAGGGGCAATAACAGAACAACAGACTGGAAAGGGCTGGAGGCAGGGGGCAGATTCATGTACACAGACAACAGAAGGCAGTGGGAAGAGTGCATCGGTAACAACATGGTCAGGCCAGGCAGGCAGCAGAGGCAGTGGCAGCACAATAGATCATGGAGGGCAGGAGGGAGGCGAGAGGACAACAGAGGGCAGGGGCATCAAGCTGACCTGTCAGGATAAGTAGCAAGGGGAAAGACAGCGCAATGGACTGCAGAGCACAGGAGAGAGGGAGCAGGGACATGTACATTAACATTGAAGGCAGAGATGGGTCATGGGGCTGAGGCAGCAAGCCAACCAGGCATTGCTGTCTGCAGGTGTAGTGGCAGCACAACAGACCATGGAGGGCAGGGGGAGTGGGCAGGTGTATGAATATAGAAAATGGAGGGCAAGAGGGAAGCGAGTACATGCAGCAGAGGCAGTAGTAGCACAAAGGATAGTGGAGGGTTGGATGTGGTGAAGGGGCATGTGATTAACAATAGAATGCAGGAGTGAGGGGGCAGACGTAGCAAGCTGGCGAGGCAGGGCAGGCAGCAGCTATAGAGGCAGCACAACAGACCACTGAGGGCAGGGGGAGAAGGGATGGGCATGGATACAGAAAATAAAGGACATGAGGAAGAGAGAGGAGGTGGCAGGCAGTAGAAGCACAACAAACAGTGGAGGGTAGGAGGCAGGGAGCAGGGGCATTCATACAGACAAAGTATTGCAGGAGGAGGGCAGGGGCAGCAAGTTTCCGAGGTAGGGCAGGAGGTAGGGACAGTGGCATCACAATGAACCATAGACAAGAGGAGGAGGAGGGGAGAGGCATGGAGAAAGGACAAGAGGTCAGGGGGTAGCAAGCTGAGAAGGCAGGGCAGGTGGCCGGGTAGTGTTAGCACACTGGACCATGGAGGGCAATAAGGAGAGTTCAGGAGCATGCACATAGACAATGGATTGCAGGTTGGAGCTCGCAGAGGCAGAAAGATAAGAGGTAGGGAAGACAGTAGGAGCACAACAGACAGCGGAAGGCAAGAGGGAGGGGCACATACGCAGAAAATGGAGGGCAGGGGGGAGGAGGCCTACCAGGCAGGGCAAGCAGGTGGAGCAATGGCAGCAAAAGCACAACGGACTGCAGAGGGCAGGCAGAAGAAGGCAGAGATACACACACCCAGAACAGAAGGCAAATGGAGAGGGCAGAGACAGCATGCTGACAATGTAGGTTAGGCTGGCATGGGTAGGGGCTGAAAGCTGACCTTGGAGGGCAGGCCATAATAGGCATTGGCAATGCAATGGACCACATATGGCAGTGGGGAGGTGGGCAAGTTCCGGAACAGCAAGCTGACCATGGAGTCGAGACCAGCATGGGCAGGACCAGCCAGCTGACCATGAAGAACAGATAGGAGGAGTGAGGGGCACCAGACAGTGAATAGAGAGCAGGTGACAGGGCATTGGCAGCACGTTGACTATGGAGGGCAGACCGACATGGGCAGCACAGCAGACCAAAGAGGGCTGGAGGGATGAGGCAGGTTCACACACATGGAGGATGGCAGGCATGGGGGCACGGACAGCAAGCTGACCACTGAGGGAATCCCAATGTCAGCAAAAGGCAGCACGCTGACCATAGAGAGTAAGCAGCATTGTGCAGGGGCATGCAATAGGAAAACAGAGGGCAGGTCGGAGCGAGCGTGGGCAATCGCAACAAGCTGACCTATAATGACTCAGTGAGGGGGCAGCATGCTCTCCTCCCATTATAAATTGCAGCCAGGGGGGAGTGGACTTCTCTGGGACCTATAATGGCCACGTGCTCCCTCCCCTTTTGAAATGTGGCCATGAGGGGGGACTCCCCAGGACCTATAATGGCTGGGGGAGGGAACTGTGCCATTTTGTTTTGTTTTTCTTTAGGATCCCACAGGAGTCCCACAGGATCGCAGCAAAAATTGCAGTTAATTTGTTAAAATTTTAGCCTCTGGGGGTTCCCAATTGGTCCCTCCCAACAGGGCCTAGGGGCTTTGGGTATCCCTACCCTGCCCCTTATATCTTTATTTGTATCAATCTTCAGAACAGGGGGCAAAGTCCCCAGATCTTGTGATGGTTGCCAGCAACGTTTTTCTGATATTGTTGGCAGTCAATCCGAACGTTCGCTCCCTACAGGAGTCTTACTTTTGCTGGAGTGAATTGCCCCAAGGGGAATAAACCTCTCTGGGCAATCAGAATGCTCTGTTTTTGAATTGGCACTTCTGTGAGAGTCTCTTGAGCCTTTCGCGAACTGAACAGTCCAACTATACAAATATCTTTGACTCTTAATTTCTAAAGGACTACTGAACTGATTTACACCTAATCACAAAAAGCACAATCTGCAGACTAAGAGTTATCTTCCTGCCAAATATTGTGTAATTTCATTCAGCATTTTTTGCTGTAGCCCTCCTTAAAGAAGTCTATAGAAAAGGCATAGGGATTTTGCATTTTGAGACCACCCTTTTTTCTTGGCCACACTTGTCAGATAATCCTGAAACTTTCGATGCACAAACTAGTCAAAAGTAGCACCTTTTTGGAAAGTGTGGCAGAGAATCATCATACGGGGCTAAAGTCATTAGCAACGCGAAAAACGATTTCCCAATGGAACAGCTGATCTCACTATATAACTACCCAGTGGCAATAAAAAATGATCGTTCAAAATGTATGTATATATAGGGATGCAGATCCTCCCTGGATCCAACAGATCTAAAGATAAGATCTGATTCGCTGCCCCCCCAGGCCTGGTGGGTGGGATCCCAGAAACCCTTGGGCAAAAAACTTTATTTTATCCTAAATTTGGAGGCTCTGCGCTAAACTTCAATTTAATAAAAATGGTGGGCTCCTGCCATTTTAAAAATAAAACCCCCTGGGATGAGCCAGGGCCCAGGGGATTGACTCAATCTTTTTTTGGGGGGAGGGGGCTTGTGGCCCCACTCATCAAGGCTTCTGGAGTCCCCAAGGGCCCTATCCCCCAGTTCAGTACCTTAAGTTTGAAAGGCCCAGGGACCCCATTCCTGCTCTTATATATAGAAGAGGGGGTGTGCCACCCCATCCCAAACTGTTTTGAGGCCCTGGGGGTCATCCGCCGGGCCCCTAACTGTCTATGGTAAATGAATTAGAATTAAAAAGAAAACAAACTGCAGCCTAGCACTAAAAAGGGTGCAAGCAGCCCAGCACTACTTCACAGCGGCTAGGCCCTTGTTAAAAAAATTCATAAAAAATACAAGTGGGGAAAAGCAAAAAACACAGGCACTCGGTGATGCTGAGAGTGCAAGGTAAGTAGTTTTATTTCTTATTTTATTTTAATTCTTCCTGTCGTATGTCGGGCTTCCCAAACCCCACCCCATCCTGCAAGAAGGCGCCACTTCCTGTGGAAAAACAATCCAGTATGGAGCCCGGGCACCATTGCACCATGGTGCAAGGGTACCTGTGTTGGCGCTAGGTAGCCAAAAGGGCACCCACACAGGGGAAAGGACAGCAGTGTGCCATATTCCCTTAAAGACAACGCATTCCTACAATTTCTCTGTCATGCAGTGCAACACAGCAAGGTGACTTGCTACACTGCACTGCATGACTTTCTCATAAATGAGCCCCTAAAACTAGATATGGGTACCACATCGCTGCCTAGGTGTGCCTAAAGGTATTTTTCGACAAGTGCAGTAGTACGAAGCACCCCTCGTCACTATGGTGCGACTGCTTATGGCAATGAGTTAACAACAGGCACTGTGTCTAAAAACAGGCTTAGTGTCATACTATTCAATATTTATTTATTTTTGCAGTTTTATATAAAGCAAACTAGAACCCAAGGTATTGGAGTGCTTTACTAGAGCACCCGTTACATTACACAAGGTCATATTAATTATTTAGGCACGGGGAGATTAAGGGGCATATTATCAAGGGCTGGCGATAACATTATCGCCGCTTTAGCGTCCGTTTCCCGTCAAAAAGCGGCGATAATATTATCGCTTTATTAACAAGCACACGCTAGCGCGTATTTCCTTGCCTTAGCACCCGTTGTCAGCACGCCTCACATTGCATCGTTAATGAGATGCAAAGGAGGCGTGCCTGACAAAACTCCATGGGAAAATATCGCTAACCCAGCTTCGCGATATTATCAACGAGGTTTAGCGATATTTGAAATCGCGCTAACTATGCGGTAACGCAGGAATTTAACGTCTGTTAAATTCCTGACTAAGGCATACCTGTAATGGGAGGTGGATTGTGGAGCTAAGACCACAGGGCCCTATCATCAACCATATCGCCGTTTTCCACGGAACATCGCTGGAAAACCAGCGTTTCTCCATGGAAAACTGCAATATCCCCTTTATCACTGAAATTTTTATCGCCTCAGTGATACACGTTGTTAATAATGTGCTAACCAGGTGATAAATTCCAGCGATTTACGGCAATAAATAAGAAAGCACTAAGCGCGCTTTGCGAAATTTATTGCTGTCTATTGCTAATATGCCCCTGAGTGATTTTCCCACATCACAAGTTGTGAAGTCGATGCTGAGACGCGAAACCTGCTACCCCAGTTCCAACATCTGCCGCAGTGGCCCCAAAGCCACACCTTCTCCCATCCACCTGCGACACCACATTGATAGAGCTCGAGCGGCAATACCATAATACAACCCTCTCCTCCCCAGCCGCACAGATACCGACAGCCAGGTGATTCAAACCAACCCCCACTAGATCATTGTATCAGTTTCATTTTAAAAGCAGGGCTCTGTGTGTTACACTCTGCCCTACATTACTTTGATTTATATAATGGAAGCGGATGTATGACGTTACAACGCATACCATTACAACTACCTACCATTACAACGCGACCATTACAACGCATACCATTACAACGCATAGCGCTTAGAGGTGCTGGATAGTGGTAAGTATAATTTACTATTCCAACTCCAGTCCCCGTGGACACTAGGGAAGGTGTTGGATAGTAAATTAAACTTATTCCCTATCCTAGAGCGCCCCCCAGTGCAATGCGTTGTAATGGTATGCATTGTAAAAGTTGCGTTGTAATGGTAGGTAGTTGTAAAAGTTGCGTTGTAACAGGTGTATACCATCAGAAACACCAAATGAATTTATCAAGGTAAAAAATAAACCTCATATGAATGTGTAGCATTTTCTTTTTCTTTTCATTTTGTGAAATCCCAAACCGCAATTATTTTATTTTAAAGTAAGAATTCGTAAGTAAGTAAATTAGGTTAATTAGTGTACTCCGGGCGCCATGTTTTTCGTCCAGCGCTTCCATTTAAGAAATCCGTGTACTGTGGCAATTTTAGTCTTGTTTTCTTCTTCAATAAATCTATGTATTTGATATCAATCATTTATACAGGGCAATAGTTGACCTAGAGGGGGCAGTGTGGCACACTTAGCTGCATTATACTTAGCATCATGCAAATGAAGGCATTGGATTGCAATGCTACATTAGATATGAGTATAGCAAGGAGGCAAACAATAGAATAGACATGAACTGAGTACTGCATGTTTATGGGCAGTTGATCGTTTCAGAGAGGGCAGTGATTGAATTGTCATAGTGACTGGTGCATTAAGGACAGACTAAAGAATTGATTATCCTAAAAGGAGGCCAATCCTGTCTAGTCATTTACTTTAACATTTTTATCTCAAATTTGATTTTCTCATCTGAGGGTCTAAAGATTAAGTGGACATGAAACCTGTCCATTCTCTGACTATTGTCATACCACGGTCAAGAGGTGTTGGAGATTGCGACAAATGATCAAGCCCTTCCAGGACAGAAAAATGCAGGCATACTTGATATATCCAGCGCAGCTCAAAATAATTAATGAAGGGCGGACACAATATTTTGCATCAGAAATCAAGGCACAGGAATATCTGGATTCTTTGGGCAGCTTATTTCGTTTGAGTTGCTTCTTTCTCATGCCTTTTTCTTGTTGTCCTGTTAGTGGATGCCCTCAGTACTATATAGTACTATATAGTATAACCCGCGAGGTAGAAGTACGGCTGATTGCCTTAAATAGAATGTTATAAGGGATAACAAGGTTTCCTATTGATGTAGTCACTAAGATAGTCCTCACTGCTTTACTGCAATCCATTACGTGCACAGACTTTGTCTGAGTGCTTCACGAGGGAGGGTGCAGGGCTCAGGGGGGTTCAGGGGGATAGGGGGGTGGGAGCTCAGAAGGAGGAAGGGGTAGGCGAGGGCAAGGAGTCGGGTGGTGGGGGGGAGGGAGTGCAAAAAAGAGAATTTATGACCCAAATGTAAACGTAAATATTATCAGGCAGTTGAAACGAGTTCCAAATACCAAATATGTTCCCAGTATGATAATCAGGTTGGTGGAAGAGAAGGTAAAATGTAGACAAAAGTATGTCTAAACTTAGGATTTGTTCTTTGAATATAGGGAGCCTCAACGATTGGAAAAAAGAGGAAGATTTGAGCAATTCGTAAAATCCATCCAGGTAGATATCTTGTGTTTACAAGAAACTCACTTGCCATGGGGAAAAAAACATTGGTTAAATCTAAGGCGCTATGAGATCCTCTCTTGTTCCTCTCAAACTTCAACTATCAGAGAGGTGGCTATCATAGGAAAGGTTGGTCTGGGAGGGGCCAAACGGTCTAAGGCAGGTACTATGGGCAGATGGAAAATATGTGAGATGAATATAGGGGTATACACCTGTTACAACGCAACTTTTACAACTACCTACCATTACAACGCAACTTTTACAACGCATACCATTACAACGCATTGTGCTGGGGGGCGCTCTAGGATAGGGAATAAGTTTAATTTACTATCCAACACCTTCCCTAGTGTCCACGGGGACTGGAGTTGGAATAGTAAATTATACTTACCACTATCCAGCACCTCTAAGCGCTATGCGTTGTAATGGTATGCGTTGTAATGGTCGCGTTGTAATGGTAGGTAGTTGTAATGGTATGCGTTGTAACGTCATACATCCTAATATAGGTGTCACCATCTGTGGGATTTATGTGGGTCAAATTGCGATGATCCTGAAATCTTTGATTGTATGGAAAAGGAGTTGACGGGGTAGCCAGCCCCCATAGTGGTTTGCGGGGACCTGAATATTGCAGCAGATTTTGTGGGGGGAACTGTATATTCCGGACGCAAACCCAAGGACTTACGTGCAGTCTTTTCAATGATGAAATCGCATGGTTTAAGGGATGTCTGGGGGAACAGCAAACCGGGAAACCCTGGGTTTACCTATTTCTCACACCCATTTCAGAAATACTCCAAATTGGATTACTTCATGATCTCTGCTGCAGAGCTGAGCAGGGTTAAAATTTGTAAACTGCCAATGATAATATTGGATCATAATCCGCTGATACTAATGATGAATATCAATAGGCCGGTTAAAAAAACAGGCCCTGGACTTTTGACAGAAAGTTATTAACCACTTCGCTGCTGTGGTTATTTTTACCCTGTGCTGGAAACTGCTATTTGGCTTTATTCATGACGAGCTCAGCTCGTCATCAGCACAGCTCAACTGTGCCTCATGACGAGCTCAGCTCGTCACGAGCATGGAAGTGGTTAACAGATAGACCCTGTGTGGAACACATTAAGAATTGGTCACAGGCTTTCTTTGATGCAAATAGATACAGCGCATCAAGAAATACTGTTTGGGATAGTTATAAAGCAGCCCCAAGGGGAGAAACCATCAGCTATACTGCACAAATTTGGAAAAAGATCAGTAAAGAAAGGGAACAATTAATGAATAACCTGAAGGAGGCTGAGGAACAGCCTGGGAAAGGCATCTCCCAGGGAAGTTGGGGGACAGAGAGCCTAATAAGAGTAAGATCTATTAAAGCAGAGATACAGAATCAATTGGCAAAAAAAGCAGCCTCTGAATATCAAGTGCAGAGAGGTAGGCTATATGAAACAGGGGAGCAAGCAGGTAGGGCACTTGCACTCCGTATCAGACAGGTTGCCTCCAAAAATGTTGTAGCTCATATTGAGGAACAGGGCCGGAGTTATGAGGAGCCGATGGAAATCTTGAATGTTTTTAAAAGGTATTATCAAGCACTCTATCAGGAGGAATCAATGGCAGAGATTCCAAGGGCAGAGCAGGAGCAGCTGGGAATCAAATTGGTGAAGAGGGACAGAGAAACCCTCGAAAAAGATATCACTCCGGATGAGCTATCATAGGCCCTACAAGATCTAGCAGCTGGGAAGGCGGCGGGCCCCGATGGCATACCTCTGGAGGTATATAAAAAGGTATCAGTGAAAATACCCTCACTGCTCTTCGATTTATTCAATGGGATTATAAACACAGGCAAAATCCCGGAATCATGGAGGAGCACCAATATAGTGGTGTTTCATAAAAAGGGGAAGCCTAAAGAAAATCCAGGCTCATATAGACCCATATCCCTTATAAATATGGATAATAAACTATATGCCAAGATATTAGCAATCCGGTTGGGGAGGATCATTGGGACTCTCGTTTCCCCCTGGCAGCATGGTTTCATCCCGGGCAAGGGTACCATGGATCATATTAGACGGGCAATTACGCTGTTCGACATCTATGCCGCTGGGGAGGGGGGATTGCAATGATCTTCCTCGATGGGGAGAAAGCGTTTGACCGCATCAGGTGGGACTTTCTGTGGAAAGTGCCTAAGGATCGAGGATTTGGACCAAGACTCCGGAAGGCTATTCAGGCAATGTATCGAAGCCCTGTTGCCAAGATCCAAATGATGGGTGAAAGCTCCCATGAGATTTATATTACACGTGGGACGAGGCAGGGGTGCCCGTGTTCACCCATCTTATTCATGTTTTACATAGATCCCTTAATACATCAGATAAGGGATAACCCTGTAATCAAACCTGTAGTCACTAAGGGATTGGAAACCAACGTTTTGGCTTATGCTGATGATTTGGCGGTTATCTCTACAGAACCCGATGCAGCTTTACGAGAAGTGGTTAATATCACTAAGTTATTTGGGAGATATTCAGGATGTCGCTTAAATGAGGGAAAGACCCAGGTGCTTTGTTCTAAGAACATAGTTAAATCAGATGCTAGGTTTGTCGACTCTGTGGTGTATGTAGGGGTAAAGATTAACGCTCAGCCGGAGTACATCATTAGAGATAATTTCACCCCTCTAATGAAATCAATGGAGGCAGATTTAAAAAGGATGGATACACTACATATTTCAATAATAGGGCGCGCCAACGTTATTAAAATGACTATGTTTCCTAAGGTTTTATATAAATTCCGGGCTATCCCCTTTCTGATAGAGGAAAAACTTATCAAAGCAATAGAAGCTATATTTATGAATTTTCTGTGGCAATACGGTAAGGTTTGAAGATCCATAAAATATATGTCCCTGCCACCGGAAAGAGGAGGTTTGGGGATACCCAATCTTAGGTACTACCACTGGTCTTGTCTTCTGACACATATGGCTATTTTATTCGGGCCTTTGGTAAATTAATCGAATAATCTCAATGGGCAGGATGCTCTTCCCTCAATTTTTGAGTTGATATTAGGTAGGGAGGCAACCAGTGTTTTACTAAGGAGGACGGCGAGACGGTACTATGAAAAAGCGAGGTATAAGACAATGGAAAGTATATGGGGGTCTGGATGGCTGTGCAGAAATTCCTGGGAATCCCAAGATTTAATCCACACACTCCCCACTGGAATTCGGGCTTATTCCCTAAATTGTGCAGTGATGGTAGTTGGAAATTCTGGGAGCGACAGGGTATTCTGACACTGGGGGATATTATGGCCAGGGAGGAGATTAGGTCCCTAGAAGATCTTAAACAGAGGTATTCCCTCCTCGGCAATCAAGACTATAAGTACGCCCAAGTGGTTAATATAATTAAATCAAAGAGGCCACACATTATCCTAGGTAGAAGGTGTAGTATACTGGATTATCTGAAGGGGGAGGGCGAAGAATTAAAGGAATATATAGAATATATATGGAGGAAACTCAGGACGATATGGAAAACACTGAGGTGGCATGGGCCTCTAAACTGGAAGATCCTGATGTTGACCTGGACAGAGCACTACTGATGGATAAAAGATTCTTACGCTCCTCTAATTTGAAAGCGCAACATTTTAAAACGCTTTCTAATTCATACTACACCCCTTCTAAGCTATTTGATTGGGGCAAAAGGCAGGATAACAGTTGTCCCAGATGTTTAAAGGGTCTGGCTGATCTTTTACATATGTTTTTTTCAGTGTGAAAAACTAAAAATGATTATAAAAGAGATCGAGGCATTCTGAGAGGCGCTGCTAGATGTTACAAATAAATCTATCCCCAACATTGATGATGGTAGGATGCAAAAGTAAACTTTATCTTAACGCCTAGACTGAAGCTCTGGTATTCATCTCAACAGCAGTACTCCGTATTCTAATCTCAGCTGCTTGGAAAGATACGGGGGCTCCAACATTCCAAATGTGGCTGTCCAGATTTCTAGGTGTGCACAATGTAGAGGCGGCCCCGTATGAGCTTAAGGGTAAAAAAATACGAGATATTGGTTTAAAGGTTTGGGCTCCCGTGACCGCTTGGAGGGCCACCAGGATCTACGTGATGGACAGGGATCACTGAAATATTATCGACGGTCAAATTATCGACTAGAAAAAATATCGTTGATAAATGATCGACGACAAAAATATCAACTTTCTATACTTATTAAACAAACTACAAAAATATCGAGTAAAATATATTGAGTCTTTAAAATATTGAGTACATAAATATCGACCTACTATATATCGACTACAAATATATCGTTTTTCATCAAATTACACCTAACACTACAAAAATATCAACAACAAAAATATAGAGTACAAAAATATTGTCTACTGAAAAATATCGAGTTTGATTTATTACCCTTTCATGTCTAAAATACCATATTATTAGTCTAAAAAATGCATGCCGCTATAGTAAATACATATTACATATAATACTAGTTACTTTTATTACATCCCTCTTTATCTACATTTTCCATACATTATATGACATGCGTGCTATTATTTTATTAATATTCATTACATTTAACAAATATTTATATTCTTTATTTTCACTTAGACATCTAATTTCTTTAACAATTAACCTGCTTTAATGCAGAAATCAGCACATATCACCATTCCCACATCAACAAACACACCAATTAACTTAAAAAAATTTCAAACTAGCCTATACAATGCTTCTTTTCTTCCTACACCCAATCAAATCAAAGCACACAAAATACACATACTATAAAAGGAATACATGCATACTACCATTTGTTGCTGCTAACTCTATAGAAAGAAGATGCCAACACTCAGAGGATCTTGTTCCTGAACAAACATCTTAAATAATCCAGCTTACTACCAAATTATTCAAGTAAGTTACAGTTAATTATTTAGAAATCAGAAGTTGTAGTCTACTATTTTTCATATATCTCCTAACTCTTTCACTCATTTTTTTTAATCTCCTCCTACATTTCTGATAGAGACTACTCCTAAAAAATTCTAAATACCTGCTCCTTTTTGTTCACCCGGAATTTCTGATTGTAAGTATATGGTAATGCTCTGTTATACACAAACTGCAGTTCTTAAACACTATTTTACAAGATGCATTCTTTATTTTCAATATTTTCTTAACAGATAGTCAGAGAATTTCCTAATTCAACTCTACAAATGTCTAAAACTACACAAATTAAACATGTAAGTATATATGTATTTATTATTAAACACCGAAAATTCATTACGCTATTTTCTTAACACCATATCTTGCATATTACATCTTCCCTACAGATCCTGTAAAAACATCCTACATCGACTATACCAGAAGACAAGACTACCCTTGTTAAAAATGTAAGTATACTTGTAATTTTTCTAAAAGTCCCGAAAAATACTAAAACTATGTTCTAAAACTATTTTATATGTCCTCTACAGATAATCTGAATACATCATACATCTACTCTACCTACAGCAAACAAAACTACATTTTTACAAGTAAGTATTTATTTTTATTTTCCAATTTCCCAACCATTAATAATATTTGTACTAATAATTTACATTTATTTATTCTATCTTCTCTACAGATCTCAACTTTACAACCTTGATGTACTCCACCAAATACTAAAACTCAACTGTTTAAACAAGTAAGTATGTCTAATGTTTAGATCAAATATACTACTAAGCTAAATAGAAAACAGCTTTATCCTAGGAAAAACGTTTATTATGTGTAAACATTTACTTATCATTTCTATATTTTCATACCAACAGTAATTAAAGAAGAAAATACAAGATTATCTTTGAAAACACAGTTCAGCATTTTTGGAAACAACTTTTAGTAACTGTAAGTATAAATGCATCAAAAATTATGTATGCACCACAAACTGAAATATCTCTTTTTTAAATATGTTTCTTTCTACTCTTTCCTAGAACAAGTAAAACAAAATGACAGAAGGTGCAGAATGTGTTATGTCACAGAAAAATAAATTACTGTTATGTTATATGGGGTATGTTTATAATCAGGAAAGACAAAGTGGCAGAAAAGTATTCTGGAAATGTACCAAATATTACTCAAACAAATGATATGGGAGGGCTACTACTGAAGAAACAAATGTGTTATTTACCAGGGAACACAATCACCCCCCCCAATGTCACCAAAATAGAAATAAGAGATGCATTGGAAAGTATAAAAACTGCTAGCACACAAAGTGATAAACCAACAACACAATTCCTTAAAGAAGAACTGTTAAAAATTCCAGCCCATGCTTCAGGTCAACTACCCTATATTGACTCCCTTAAACGCACAATAGCACGCACTAAAAGACTAACTACCACAACACAACCTAACCCTACTACATTTGAGGAAATTATAATTTCCCCAGAAATGAGCATAACACACAATAATGACAAATTTATCCTTTTTGACAATGAAAGCAGTACAAACCGAGTAATAATGTTTGCAACTGCAAGTAATTTAAGAAAAATCCAACAATGTGACCAATGGATGATGGATGGAACTTTTAAACGATGTCCAAAACCTTTTTATCAACTATATTCCATCCATGGTTTATACCATCACAATAACATCCCTTTCGTTTACTGTTTGTTACCTAACAAACAGCAAAACACATATACAGAAATATTAAATGTTATCAAAAATGAAATCAATAATTATTTTCCACAAAAAATAATTATTGATTTCGAGCTAGCTATGATTAATAACATTTTGAAAACATTTCCCCACACAGCAATCCAGGGTTGCTACTATCATTTCAATCAGAGTATATGGAGACATCTCCAGAAATCCACCTTAAGTATTCTATACTCAACAGATAGCACCTTTGCCTATCAAATTAAAAAAATGATAGCACTAGCCTATGTTCCTGTTACAGATGTAGCGGAACACTATAATTTATTAATTGACAGCACATATTACAAAAAGAATAAAGATAAACTGACCCCATTACTGGACTATTTCGAAGATACTTGGGTGGGAAGGTTACACAGATCTGGACACCGACGCCAACCCAAATTCCACATACCTTGGTGGACTGCATATCTAAGTACATTAAACAAAGAGGCAAAAGCTAACAACAGTGTAGAAGGGTGGCATAATGCATTCCAAGCTACCACTAGCAGAGCCAAACCCACATTCCCTAACCTACTAGAAGCTTTAAAAAAAAGAACAAAGCTACCAAGAACTAAGAATCGAACAATCTGTGACCCAAATTGGTCCAAAACTAACTAAACAAACGAAACAAATGTTCAGACTCCTGCAAAGTCAAGTCACACCATATCCTACAACCAGAGGATTAGAATACCTGTCACTAATAGCTAAAAGCCTACTATAAATAATTAACCCTAAAATACAAATGTCTTCTTACAGTAATGGTAAATATAAAAAACATACACATTTCCAAACAATTATAAATAATACATATTTGTTTTACATATTAAGAACATTTTGGGACATTATTTCTGAACAAATATGCAATATTTATAATAACATCACACATACACATTACATAAAATTCAAGATTTCCCACCCAAATAAAATTACGTTAAAATACTTACAATTTATGTAGCAGAGAAAGACGTAATCCAGCCAAATAAAATCCATACAATCCCTTACAATCCAGGACAATTCCAATATCGGAAACCCTCAAAAACCCGAAAGTTATGTAAAAATAAAATAAACGCTCCAGGAAATCCCGAAAACACAAGTGTGGACACTTCAGTATTTAAAGTGATATATACACACACCTTAAAAAAACGGTAACGCATATTAGTTTATCAATCCAATACGAGCCCCTCCAAAAACCCGAAAAATAGAATAAATATTTAAAAAACGCTCCAGGCAATCACGAAAAATAGGAGATAGATGTAAAAATATAACCATAATAAGTCATACAGTACTTTCTCCCCCCAAAAAACGCTTCCTTCCATGCACTTCTCATGCGAGGAACCGGAACCTGTAAAAAAGCATACATAAAGAAACCCACCCACAAATACCCCATAACATTTGTAAATACACTCACAATTAACATTAAACATCTAAGAAGACATTTCCTAACCCTTAAAAGAACACTAGAACTGAAATATACACGACGCAGCCATAACTACGACATTTCACCTAAAAGATACCTAAACAATTAATACATACACACAAAAACACTACACAGTTCGAATATACCCTCAAACAGTACCAATCAGTTAAAAATTATATGTAAAAATAACCTTACCTCTCTCCACGCGAAGCAACTCCCAACCGCGAGCTTCTCCAGTCCTGAATGAAGCTCAATAACCTTACGCGGTAAAAAAGTAGTCCCCTTAAACCATATTTGAAAACGAATCATAGCAAATACAATGTTATAATACAAAATATAATACATACCCATACTTATTATATACAAATAATAGACTAGACTCATGATAATTTAATGTGTTTAAATAAATATTTTTTTTAATATTAATTAATATATAGTAAATATAATATATTATTAATATTAAAAAAATATTAATAAAAGGAAATAATATATGTTAATATTTTATAATCATGTACATTTATTGGAATAACTTTTTCCTTTATTTTATGAACTACGCATTATTATTTTTTATGCAAATTATTAATAATAATAAATAATATAATTTATTTATTGTTATTAATATAAAATCAATATAACCATTTGAAATATAAACAATGACCTAAACAAATGTATTTTGTATTTGCTGAATTTATGTTTTTGAGAAAATAAGTTAGAAATAATTATATTTAGTAATTAATAATAATAATAAATATATATTTGTAATTATTAATATTAATTACAACAAAATGTTTTGTAATAATTACTAAGTATTATAAATGAAGATAATTGCCAAAATCATCATTTTACAATACCACATATTATTATTAGACATATTTTACCCTTATACTGTTATAAACTTTACTACATATTATATGTATATGTATTATTTAATATGAACATTGTATTTAATATGTACCAAATAAATGTCTTACTTTGTATTTACATATATTGAACAAATATAATACATTTGCTGTTACTTTATAAAAATGTATAATCTAAATATATATTTAATAATATTAATATATAAAATATTAACATTATTAAATATAAATGAAAGAAGCTGATAAAGAAGTGAATTATTATTTTTTGAAATATAATTACTTGTTACCCCAACATAAAGAATAAAAATATTATTTTTTCTGAATAAATATTGTGAAATATTTCTTTGTGACAATGTGACATGTGACAATTGTGACATGATAATGTGTTATTCTGCTAATATTACTTTGCAAACTACTTTAATGATCATTTTGATTTTCATTGTATTGTACTGTACATAAATAAATAAAAAAAATCAGAATAAACTTTTGTGTAAACATCCATGTTGCATTATTTTCTAAGATAATGACACAGTAATGTAAAATTTTATGCAAATGTGCTGGACACTGACCAATTACAATGTACTATTCCTACTCCAGTAAAGCTAATATCAAGAAAGGTGCAGGACAATGACCAATTATAATTTTCTATTCCAACTCCAGTGAAGCAAAGATTAGAGCAGGTGCTGGACACTGGCCAAGTATTATTTAGTATTCCAACTCCAGTCAGGCAAATATCAGGGAAGGTGCTGGACACTGACCAATAATAATTTACTATTCCAACTCTAGTGAAGCTTATATCAGGGAAGGTGCTGGACACTGACCTATAAAAAATTACTATTCCAACTCCAGTCATGCTAATACCTTGGCAAGTGCGGGACACTGACCAAGTATAATTTACTATTCCTACTCCAGTCAAGCTAATATCAGGGAAGGTGCTGGACACTGACCAAAAAAAATTTATTATTCCAACTCCAATCATGCTAATATCATGGAAGGTGCTGGACACTAGCCAATTAGAATTTACTATTCCAACTCCAGTCAAGCAAATATCTTGGAAAGTGCTGGACACTGACCAAGTAGATTTTACTATTCCTACTTTAGTCAAGCTATTATCAGGGAAGATGCTGGACACTGACCAAAAAAAATTACTATTCCAACTCCAATCATGCTAATATTAGGGAAGATGCTGGACACTGGCCAAATATAATTTACTATTCCTACTCCAGTCAGACAATTATCAGGGAAGGTGCTGGACACTTACCAATTTTAATTTAATATTCCTACTCCAGTCAGGCAAAAGTCAAGGAAGGTGCTGGACACTGACCAATAATAATTAACTATTCAAACTCCAGTCAAGCTGATATTAGGGAAGGTGCTGGACACTGTACAATTATACATTTATATTCCAACTCCACTCAGGCAAATGTCAAGGAAGGTACTGGACACTGACCAATAAAAATTAACTATTCCAACTCCAGTCAAGCTAATATCAGGGAAGGTGCTGGACACTGACCAATTATTAATTACTATTCTAACTCCAGTCATGCAAATATCAGGGAAAGTGCTGGACACTGACCAAGTATAATTTACTATTCCTACTCCAGTTTAGCTAATATCAGGGAAGGTGCTGTACACATACCAATTATAAATTACTAATCATACTCCAGTGAAGCTAATATTAGAGAAGGTGCTGGACACTGACCAATTACAAATTACTATTCTAACTCCAGTCATGCTAATATCAGGGAAAGTGCTGGACACTGACCAATTATAATTTACTATTCCTACTCCAGTCTAGCTAATATCAGGGAAGGTGCTGGACCCAGACCAATTAAAAATTACTATTCATACTCCAGTCTAGCTAATATCAGGGAAGGTACTTGACACAGACCAATTAAAAATTACTATTCCTACTCCAGTCTAGCTAATATCAGGGAAGGTGCTGGACACAGACCAAATAAACATTTCTATTTCTACTCCAGTCTAGCTAATATCAGGGAAGGTGCTGGACACAGACCAATTAAAAATTACTATTCCTACTCCAGTCTAGCTAATATCAGGGAAGGTGCTGGACACAGACCAAATAAAATTACTATTCCTACTCCAGTCTAGCTAATATCAGGGAAGGTGCTGGACACAGACCAAATAAAAATTCCTATTCCTACTCCTGTCTAGCTAATATCAGGGAAGGTGCTGGACACAGACCAAATAAAAATTACTATTCCTACTCCAGTCAAGCTAATATCAGAGAAGGTGCTGGACACTGACTATTTTCAAATTACTAATCTAACTCCAGTCATGCAAATATCAGGGAATGTGCTGAACACTGACCATGTATAATTTAGTATTCCTACTCCAGTCAAGCTAATATCAGGGAAGGTGCAGGACACTGTCCAATTTTAAATTAGTATTCCAAATCCAGAGTACCAATTTTTGTAAAATGTCCTGTACACTAACCTATCCAAATGTCCTAACCCTACACCGGTAACTGTAATATTAAAGCATACCTTTTTTATAATATCATGTTAATAAATATTATCTCTTAAAAGTTTCTAAGGATATTAAAAGGTTTTATATTATATAATTATGTACAAAATATACTGTCTTAAAAATGGTTAATTATGAAAAAATATTTGAAAATAATATTAAATGTATAAAGTAAATAATTAATCATTATTTATTAATAGTTATTTCTTTATGTTAAATAATGTATAGTTTATTACATTATTATATGATGAAATTAACAATATTAATAATATTTCTTATTTTCTTATTTGTAATCAATTTTAGAATTAATTTTTTTTAAATTGTTTAATTTTTTTACATTTTTTTTGCAATCTTATTTTATAAAATGATGAGAAAAAATTATATTCCTTTGACAAATATAATGTAAATAATGTATTTATAAATTATTTCCAGACTAGTGGTAAATGTTTTATTTTACAGAAAAATTTGCAACATTTTGTAATACATTTTTTTTTCTTTTTCTTTTTTAATTAAATATTATTTTGCAAACATTATATTCCTTAGACAAATATAATGTACACAATTTATTTTTAAATTATTTGCAGACTAGTGATAAATTTATTAATTTGCAACTTTTTATTTGCTAAACATTTTTTGCTATATATAATTCGATCCCTTTTACAAAATTTCCATTTTTTAATTATTTATACAAATTTTAAATGTTTTTAATCAATTTTTTGAAATTACTCCCCACCCTTATCCCCTATTAACCCTACATCCCGCTCCTAAAAATTTACACTATATTTATAAAATTTTAATAACTAATATTTTTACAAATATTTTGTATATATGCTAACTTATTTTTGGGGAAAATCTACCATATATTATATATATATATTTTTTTTAAATTGCTCCCCACCCTTATCCCCTATTAACCCAACATCCTGCTCCTAATAATTAACATTCATTTATATATTTATATTAGTTTTATTATTTAAGTTTTTTAATATTTTATCCTTTTATCTACATAATGTCAATATTTTTTACTTTTACTATGTAACGATAGTTTGTGTAGTCGATATTTTTGTGTCGATATTTTTGTACTCGATATTTTATTAACATTAATTTTTTCGATATTTTGGCCAACGATATTTATTTTATCGATATTTTATTACTATCGATATTTTTGACACAATATTTTATCCATTCGATATTATGGAGTCGATATTATGCCTAGCTACCGATAGAATTTGTGGCCAAACTGTGTTAGATTGTACTATAATGTATATATTGGTGGTTTTTTATATTCATCTCTGAAATGTAAAATATCAAGTTCTATCCTGATGTCTACTCGGTGTTACGGCCCCTCGTCAATCTGTCAATTAATTAATCAGATTTCAATGCTTCTTTCTATTTTTTTAATATTGCCGGATGAAATGTATTTATTATTCTCTGTAAATGAGCTTAATGCTTTTACGCTTTGTCGATTAATTCTCTCTCTCAAAAAAAAAAAGAAACCTGTCCATTCTCTCTGTCCCTTAGTTCCCCTCACCCTTAATGTGGGTCTGATTCTGTACTCTCTGACTACATATTTGTTGTGGTATCTGTGTGTGCATGCAGGTTTGTTTTCGTTGTGAGTTAGCCAAAACATGTTGTCTTGTGGGCAGGGGCACCTATCTCTGTCTAGTTTACCCTGAAATCTCTGACACTCTTAACTCTGTCAGGCCTTGAATACTCACAAGGTTGGCCACGACAACACCATGATTTATACTTATTTCCATATCCTGCTCACTATTACCCTTAGTTGCACCTCACCTTAATGATTCACTATGCCTTGTCCACCAGCACATAAGATTGGTGACTGACTGCTATAAATTTGAGGAAGATCATTAAATTTATAAGACTCATTACTTATTCTCTAGTTCTTTCTTACTCCTTTCCTCTCTCCGGTCACAGGTGGTACCTTTGTGTAGCTTTAGAGACGAAAGAATAGTATACGATAACCAACTTAATTTAACACATATTTTAGTGTGTGTAGATGGGCTTCGCATGTCAGGAATCGTGGATGGATCTGTGTGCATAGGTGTTGCTGGTTTGCGGGTGGTTGTACATTTGTTGGTGTGTGTGCATGGATGTCTGTAGATATGCTGCCGTGTCTGCATATTTGCATACTTGTGTCATCTATATCAATGTTTACATGGATATTGCTTATTAATGTGTATCTGTGAATGAGTTGTGCAAAAGTCAACTCATTGGCTATGTTAATGCTTGTTTTTGAGGATTCATTCCAAAAGATTCCACTCAGAGTGCAACTGCTTAAGAATCTTACATGTTCCATAAGTGAATGAATGCATGCCACCAGAGGTCACTTCAATATCTAAAGTTATATCCAGCAGGATCATATAACAATCACTGACAAGTGCCTAGAAACAATTAATTGTGTAGAAGAAAAAAAAGGAGTATAATCAGTATTAGTGTTACTGGTACTCTAGTTATGTAAACTCAAGAAACCACAAGTAAAAGTCCATTCGGTCAGTTTAACTCCTGCTTTGACACAATATCTTTCTCTTTTGAATGTGTTTTCTTTCAAGTCCAGGTATGTTTGGTGAATGTTTCTAGAGAAAGCAGGTTCAGGGAGAGACGAGAAATATAATCTGTCATTAAATCTGTGCACAAAATAAATATACTTGGGCTTTTGAAGGCAGAACCTTCAGAACTACTGCAGATGAGCAGGAATGATTGCAGCTGAGCCCACACCACAGGGAGAAATAGGAGGTGTGAAAATAAAAATTGGTTTCACATGTGTGAGGAATGCCCAACACAGGTTAACAGCTGGAAATGGGTGAAAATGGGTGGCATGTGCCCACACAATTGTAATTATTTTCTGTCATGACCTTTCTGGGTGTCTTTCCTATAATCATGACACATAGTTCTTTTCATGTGCATGGAACAATATTTGTTTATATCAGATCTGGGATTCATAAAGCACAACATTTCAATCCAAAAAGACAAGAATCATAGCAGAATTAAATGTACAGGGCTTATATTATCTTGGTCTCTAATAATAGTGTAGCTCAAGGAGGCTTCTTTAAAGCTGAAATAAAAATGAATTTATAAAACTGTGAAGTCCATGCCCATGCTTCTTAAAATTAGATAAATAAAAGTTGATAATATCATCATATCAGTACAATAGCCTACAACAAAATCATTTTTCATAGCTTCTATTTCAATATGTTTCGGTGAAATAACAGTATTTTCAGTGTCATGTTTTTGACAGAAAAATATTGGAAGCGCACCCCCATCATCTCTTTTGAACTGTCTCTTAATCCACACCATCACACCGATAAGGTACATTCAAAGGAAATAAAATAAAGAATATGTCAAAAAATAAAGTACAATTTTAGTAGAAGATGGCATGTCTATTCCGGGAAGCCGCACTTGCACCGTGTGTCTGGCAAGAAATGTTCTAAAGGGAGACATGGAGTTTATTAACTTTTAATAAATAATAAACCCTTCGATTCTCTTGGAAAACTCTGTGCCCTCACAGGACGAATCTATTTCCAATGTGAAGGTCTTTCCTGAAAATAAGTACTGATCTACAGAAATGTATTCCGGTATTGGGAAAATGCAATCCCAACGAACTTAATTTTAATTCAGTTTAATTGTAGTTAAAACGAGTTTCAGAATCCACATTTCATGCAACAAAAATAAAATGCGCTTAAAAATGTAAATGAGCAAATTAAAAACTACGGACCTTTTTATGAGGCCCTTATGCTGATTTTGCGTCACTTTTTTTGATGCTGCAGAGGCATAAAACATGTACCACACTGCACCATATTTACAAATTGATGCATCAAGGCAGAGTGTCACTTTGCAAACTCCTGCACTACAGTATACCTGCAACAGGTATATTGTTTACAGGGTGGGCATTCCGGCGCAGAAAAGGCTTGTAGAAGTGTTGCAGTGAAATCTATGAGATTTCACTGTGCCCCTTTAAATGCCTCTCTACGTCAAATAATTAAGCCTGCTTGAATCAGGCGGAAGGGCTGACGAATCGCTTTGAAAAATGGGGGCTGCCCCATGTGAAATGACACATTGCTGGAGTTATGTCTATTTCTAGACTCACTTCAGCAATGCCCCATTTTTTGCGCCAACAGATATGTCAGGATTCCTGACGTATCTGTCAATCCTTGTGACATGGAGTGCTGTACAGTAAATATGGCGCATCCATGGTGTCGCAAGGAGGGCGCACTGAAGAGTATTGCATTGCTGTTTTACTGCAATGATGAGACCCTTTCTATAAATGAGGCCCAAAATATTTTACAGACGCAAGATGTCTGGGATCGATAATTTAAAAAAAATAAGCATTAGCAAAGCTAGTGGGTAATGTAAGTATTTTTCATGCCTATATTTTCATCCTTTAACTAATTAAAGAGCAGGTGCTATTGCAGGTGGTTTTGATCATAATGGTGGTAATGGTGGTAGTACTGTTGGTATGACTAATATTGGTAATGAATGCCTCTTTGTGAGGCCAGGTTTTACACCTATCGCCTTTAGATCCTAGGATGATAAATAGCAATAAAGAATTGGTTACAAACTAAATCCACTTTGAAGAAGGTTAGAAAGTTGGAAAAGATACCTCATGACAATTGATAAACTAGGTATCGATTATTAAATCTCTACTAATTGGATGAAAGAAGAAGACATTGTTTTAATCCAAGAAATGTGAGGAAAAATTAATACATTTAATCTTTCTGTGCTATGGGCTGCTAACTTTTGCAAATGCAATTTTACTCTAAGTTCCTCCGACCGGCACCGTGGCAAAAAGGGACTGACCGCCTAGTTAAGCTGTGACCACACATGCTGCGGTCACATTCTCTCATTTCTCTATGGGAATTTGTGTTATGGCAGCAAACTGTCCATAACAGAGGCTCCCATTGAGAAATGAGACATTGTGTTAATCCCTAAACCCTGTGGTAGGCACCTGAAGGTTCCTGCCACAAGGTGCAGGATTAACACCCCCAAACAGAGGCTGCAAGGGAAAGGGGCCCTGCTAGTTGCCCCCAAACACGCCTCCCGACAGGCTTTCCATGTTGGAAAGCCCAGCATGGGAAGCCTGCTGGAAACCGTGCATCGTAATCCAGACTGCGTAAAATGCCGTCCATATGGAATACGGGCCATTTCCAGCTGGCAGACGGGCTCCTGCCAGCCGGATTGATGGTTTACATTCCGACCAGCTGAATTGTTATCAGCTGGTCAGAATTGCCTCCAATTAAGGTCGGAGGCTTAACATCCGACAACTTAATAGGCACCTTAGTGGTTAATTTATCGACTGTAACAGTTTTTAGATGAGATTAACCCAGGCTATCCTAATTACTGAATTAGGTGTGAATCTACAGACACCGGATACCGGTCCCACATTATCTGACAGTGTGCTAAATTAGATAATTTCTGGCCTAACATTTTTAAGAATTTAGGAATTCAGCTACAGATTCTAATTCCTTTTAACCCCACTCTCGCTTCGCTAAATTATCAGCCAAGGCAGGATATTTCATTATGTCCCAACAATTTTTTTTTTCCAGATATTCTTGGTAAAATCAATACTGTTACAAAGCTGGAAGACAAAACTAATTCCCTCTTTTTCAGAATGGATTAGGAAAATGGATTATGATTATGGAGAATTTGTCCGCTGGTCACATTGGCAATTACTGCTAAATTTAGTAAAGTGTGTGAGTAGTTTGCGTTCAGTGTCAAATAAAGTGGCATCTATGTTGAGCAATATATGTATTAGGAAGTTAATGTTTATTGTGCAATCATTAAGGCATGTAGGAATATGGAATGTGTGTAATACTTACATTTTTTAGTTTTTAAAGATTTCCATGTTTATGAATTGAGTTGTATCTGAATTAATTTCATTCAATAGTGTTATACATATATGTCTGTGAGATCATGTTCATTTAGAAGTTTCGAAAGCTATAGGAATATGGAATTTGTGCAATTTCAGTATTTGTACTCGGATTTTTATATGCTCATTAATATTGTAACTGATTGTCTTTGTAAATAGTGTTAATTGTTCTGCCTTAATTGTATCTCAAGATAAAAAAATCTAAATAAAAAGAATGCATGTATGAGGTAAAGATTTTAATGTGTGATGAGTGTATGTTTTGATGTAAAATAGTCCATCCTGCCATTGCTTGAAAGCGCTCCATAAGAATTATTCATTGAACAGCCAGTAGTTTATCACAATAGAGTAATACTTACAGTGAGTCAACTGTATGAATATAATACTAAGAATGAGTAACAAACAGGGGCATAGCTTCCATTGGTACAGTTAGAGCAGTGGCACAGGGGCCAGAGACCCGAGGGGGTCACTGAAACCTGGTTATTGTGGTATTTTACAGTTACAAAAGTGGCTAAGGGCCTATTTCTCTCCTTGCACTAGGTCTCATGACAAACTAGCTAATCATCTGGTAACAAAACGTTTGTCCAACAACCAGCTTCATGCATCTGTCGTCGGATCCCCCAAAAATGCTTATAGTCATAGGTAAAAAAAAAAATACATTTTTGTGGTAACATTACTGTTTGATAAGTGTTCAAGAAGCCGTGATGGTTACTTGATGAGAGAAAAAACTATCTCATAGAGGTAGGATGTGTTGTGCTAAAGGATATGGTCCACACAGGCTGCAAGTCCCCCAGGATATCCTCGTTTGTGTGCATGACTTTCAACTTAAGGAGAGGATCTTGAGGCGGGCGCGCGACCTCGTTCCCCTCCAATTTCGCGACCACCATCCTGTGTTCTTCCAGGACTTAGCAGCCTCTACTCTACTCAAGTGGAGAGACTTTAAGCCCGTCACTAATTACCTGAGGGAGCAGGGGGTCCCCTACTCATGGGGGCACCCGTTTAGGCTTATATTCAAATGGAAGTCCAAATTATTTCAGGTTCGGTCATTGGATGCGGCACGCTCCATTCTGGGTTTGGAGAGGCCGGCAGCTCCCCTGATAGATGCTGACAACGCTCCGCGGAATGGCAGAAGGTTGGCAGGCAGACGCCAGCTTTGAAACCGGACCGGTCGTTAAGCTTGAAGGAGAGAGGGGATGCGGTGGCCTTGGTGGCCTTGGTGACGGACGCTCCCGGAGACGCCTGAGGCTTCAAACCTATAGTGGGGCCTTTCAGGGGTTTGCCTGGCGCCGGAGGGGTCCGGATGGGCGCCTCCTGATTAACTTGTAAGTGTCCGTGCTGAAGGGAATGTCCTGTATCAGGAACTGGGTACCGGGTTGGTGGCTGCCATGTTCCCTTGCCATTGGGGCCTTTTCAACGGACTGTTGTTTATTCCTAACTCTTGTGCTGTTATGTGTTTCAGCTTTGTGGTTTTCTTTCTGTTTGGAGGGTGGGGGGAGGGGCCTTAGGTGGGTTTGGGGTGGGTGGAGGGAGCTCCGCATCAGCTAATGGGGGTTGCATTGGCGAGGGAAGAGGTTTGGTCCTACTGCACGAGAGCGGAGGGAGTAGCGATGGCTGGTTGGTCGTCCCTTTGTTGTATTTTGTTAACCTCAGTGACCTGTGGGGTAGTGTCCGTGCTCATCACCCTCAGGTGGGGTGGATCGAGACCTGGTGACGAGAAGCCCATAGCCTGGCGGCGGTGTGAACAGCCACTGAAAGTTTGTGTGCCCTCGATCGGGCATACTGGGCCGGGACACCGCATGCGTTTTAGCTGGGACTTTTTTAAGACATGAACTGCAATGACTAGAGAACTGAGAGTGGTGAGCCTGAATGTTCGTGGATTAAATAGTCTGGTGAAGTGGGCTGCGATTCTGTCCCTTTTGGAGAATTCTGAGGGTGATGTGTGCCTTCTGCAAATAACCTAAAGATGTCCGGCGCATGCAGGACAATCGTTTCCCCTTGCAGCTCTGGTCCTCAGGCCCGAACAAGAAGAATGGGGTGGCGTTACTGTTCAGTAGTCGTATGCATGGTAAAGTGATTTCTCAGGTGGTGGACATTAGGGGGATGCTCTTGGCAGTCCGGGCCCAATGGGGCGCGACGACCATCACAATAGGGTCCATATATGCTCCAAATTCTCAGCATGAATCCTTCTTGCATGCTGCTCTTGCACAGGTCCTGGCGTCCCCGGATGCACTGATTTTGGTGGGAGGGGATTTTAATCTTGTGATGGAGGGAGAGATGGATAGATCAAGACAGCGTTCGCATCAAGGCGGTGCCTGGTCACCGGAAGGGAAACAGTGGTTGGCCGAGGGAGGACTGCATGATGTGTGGTGCGCTCAACACCCTCAGGAACGAGATTTCACTTACTATTCTGCGGCACACAAGATGTACGTGCGTCTCGACCACTTCTTAGCCACATCAGCCTTCCTACCTCACTTATCTGACGCGGACATTGCACCTCGCTCTATTTCTGACCATGCGCTCATATCAGTAAAGGTCTCGCTCGGCGGTACCAGACCGCCGTCGGCTGGATGGTGGCTTAGGGACTCTATGTTACACTCGGAGGACGTGGTGACAAAGATCCGGGACACTATCACTCACTACTTTGCTGAAAATCAAGTGGGGGACACATCCTTGGCGTCAACCTGGGAGGCCCTGACGTTGGTGCTAAGGGGGTATTTCATTGCGCTTGCGGCCACCTATGCTAAGCTGCGCAGGGAGAAGCACAAAGAGCTGGAGGGAGATGTACGAGGCTTGGAGGCAATCCACAAAAGGACAGGGGCCCCAAGGGTGTGGAGAGAATTGGAAACAAAGAGGCGCATGCTTAAACACCTCGATCTTGACAGAGCGTCATACACGTTGCTGCGTCTGCATCATAAATTTTACATCTGTGGAGACAAAGGGGGTAGGATGCTGCTGGCACATAGGCTGCGAGCGCGGGTACAGACTCATGCCATCACGGAAATCAAAGACCCCCAGGCGAAACCACACAACACTGACGCTGCCATTCTCAACACCTTCCGCCACTTTTACCAAGCTCTATACACAAGGGAGGGCTCAACGCAGGAGACCATATCGAAATACATAACGTCCTCTCACATCACTCCCTTCCACTCCAATTCAGTTGAAGCGCTAGACTCGGAGATCCGTATTGAGGAGGTTATATCGGCTATTTCCCGACTCAAGCTGGCTAAGTTGCCTGGGCCAGACGGGTTCTCAGCTATATTCTACAAAACATTTTGTAGGGAGCTGGCTCTTTTTTGACCCATCTCTTTAACTCCTTCCTTGACACTGGAGTGGTCACTCCCTCCATGACTGAGGCAGCCATAACGATTATTCTCAAGCCTGGGAAGAAACCGACCGAATGCGGCTTTTATAGGCCGATATCGCTTCTCAACATTGATGCTAAGTTGTTTGCGGGAGAGCTGGCAGCGAGGCTTAGCCCCTTAATGGATGGAGTGATTGAACCCGACCAGGCGGGGTTTATACCGACTAGACAGGGGGGAGATAATACTAAGAGGCTGCTCCACTTACTGGACCTGGTCCACCGCTCCAAGGCCCAGGCTTTTCTATTGTCTATAGATGCGGAGAAAGCCTTTGACCGGGTGGACTGGGAATACATGTTTGAGGTATTAAAAGCCTTCAGCATTGGCAACAACTTTTTACGCTGAATTCAATGCCTATACGCAGCGCCCAGGGCGGTGGTGAGAGTAAACGGCTGTATGTCTGCCCCTTTTTTCATCGCTAGGGGAACACGGCAGGGGTGCCTGCTCTTGCCGCTGCTTTTCGCGCTCTACATGGAGCCCTTTGCCCAGCACGTTCGTACCCACGCTAACATCTCGGGTATCCGCTTTGGGGCTGAAATCCATAAAATCAGTCTATATGCCGATGACGTCAGTTTGACGCTGACCGACCCCCACACTTCCCTACGGTGCTTGTCCACTGAGCTTCTGGCCTTCCACGCAGCGGCGGGGTTTAAGGTTAATTTTGCTAAGTCGCAAATTCTTAACATCTCTATTCCGGACTCCGAGGTAGTAGACCTGCAGAGTGATTTTGCCTTCCAGTGGGTGCATTCGGCTATCACTTATTTGGGTGTACCATTAGCCCCAACTCTAGCAAAAACCCTTACCCTAAACTATTCTATGCTGGCTGAACGGGTTGCTAAATCCCTGGCCGAGTGGTCACATCTTAAGCTGGCTTGGTTTGGTTGGCTCGCCGTGATTAAAATGACGGTGCTTCCTCGTATACTTTATCTCTTTCAGATGCTACCCCTTACACCACCGTCGGGCATGTTAAGACGGTTACAAAATCTCCTTAACAAATTCTCGTGGGATAACAAAAGACCTCGCTTTGCGTTCGCGGTAACCACCTCCCCGAAGGCGTCTGGCGGCCTGGGTTTCCCTCTGCTTTCCGCATATTTCCAGGCAGCCTGTCTTAGATACGTGGTGGAATGGAATAGACCCATGTCCAGTAAACATTGGTTATTTATGGACCAGATGGTAGCCGGCTGTAACATCTGGAGAGAGCTCTGGCTCCCGCGTAAATGCAGAGCGTGGGGGCTGTACTCCTCTCCGGTGACGTCCCCGACGCTCAAAGCATGGGATCAACTGGCTCTTCGTAAAGGTTGGACCTCCTTCCCCTCCCCAATGACACCAATAGTAGATAATCCTGACTTCCCTCCTGGTTGTTCATCGCCAGTTTTCATTGATGGCGGGAGAAGGGTTGCAAGCGAGTGGGCATGCTTTTCGACCTAGAGAGCTTGATCCCATTTCCGACCCTACGAGTGGACTACTTCCCGCTGGGGCCAGACGATGCGTTCTATCATGCGCAAGTGGCGCATTGGGTAACCCGTCTGGCTAATGTAGCCCTTATGTCTAGGCCGCTCACGACCTTTGAGCGCTGGCAGGTTTGTAAAAAGGATGACAGCAGACCTATTTCAGAACTCTACGCAATGATTGTGCGCGGTCCCCGGAAGCAGCGCACGAAGGTGCAGGTGCGGTGGGAGACGGAATTAGGATGTTCCCTGTCTCCCAAAGAATGGGAGCATGTGTTCTACTGGGCGCATCGCACGACCTCTAACACCACAGGGACTGAATCGGCCTATAAAACAGCAACCTGGGAACCTATTTCATCTACTATGGCGCTGCCTGAAGCTGGAACGCTATTGGGCAACAGTCCTTGACGAACTGGATGCTGCTTTTCAGATTACACAGCCCAGATTGCCCGAGCATACTTTACTGGGGCTTCCCCACCCTAAATCTTTCCCTTTGCGTTCCCTCAGGGGTAAACAGATAGCGTTGGCTCTACTGGCGGCGCGACAAGTCCTTCTAGTGCAATGGGGCTCCCCGGCTATACCTGACAAGGCTATGGCACACCCTTGCTATGGAGCGCTGTCTTTGGGTGTAGATGGGAAAGGTGCCGAATATGCTGACCTCTGGGCGTCGTTTGTGCAGCTCTTGTCTAAAGACCTTTGGGAAGTGACATGCCCGAAATACTTGCAAATACTACAGATTATTCCTCTGGAACCTGTCGGGGCCTCGACGCATGCCTGCAGATAGCCTAGTTGTAACTATGCAGGGCGAGACTGAGCCATGGGTGTATGGTGATGTTTGGATGAGCAGATGCGGCGGGGTGGGTGTGGGAGGGAGGGGGGCATGGGGTGGGTGGGGGGAAGGGTGGGTAGGGGGGTCTTGTTTTGATGTTCTTTTGATTTCTCTCCCCTAAAAGCGGTCACTATGCTTCCGGTGAGGTGGTGGTGATTCCTCAATTGCGCGGGGTCGGCCTCAGGGATGTAGACCCAGACGCTGTGTTTAACCACTGTGTGAATCGGCCCTGCCGGCGAGTCGATGTAGGCAGCTGGGCTGTGTTCTACGATGTTCTAACCGCATGATAAAAATGTTTGATCCTAAAGTAATACTGATGCTGCAAACAAGATCCCATTTGCATGCACGTTTATCCAAGTGATACCTTATCCCAATGCACGAGCAGGGATTATCTGCATATTCATAACTAGTGTTTAATCAGATTATTGAATTCAATCTATACATGTTCCAAACGTGTAATATATTCACCAGTTTCACTTCCAAAGTAAAAACGATCACATTAGCTTTAGGGTTACAGTAGAGCATAAGGAACATTTGGTGACTGTACAAGCTTTATCAGGCAACTTTCCATCTATAATTGATGTTATAGTTTGTTATGTTGTTGTCATTCTTTAGCACACTTTCTGCATTTGGTATGGCTTCTTATCACTTGAGCCTGGTCACTTTCCATATAGTTCGTAAGATTCCATTGTAAACTGGAGGTCTAATTCAACACTTGTTATTGTGTTATGGGTATTGTATTTTGGTCTTCTGACGGGTAAGTAGTTATGTCTTATTTATTGATCTACCTGTTAGTGATTTACATGCTCTAACCCTGGAAAGCGTTATCATTTTCAAGCACTTTCTTGTTAGGTAGACATTTTTATTGCTCACCAGACGTTAGAAATAAAATAGAAGTTGAGGCTCTGAAGAATAACTGTTAAGTATATATAATGACTTATCTTGCAGATCACAATTACTTAGAGGACCTGGCCGATTTTTCTCCATAAACGATGCAAAGTGCGGGTCATCATTTCGTTAGATTAAAAACAGACATTATTTTGTTTGCAATTGTGGGTTTTACAAACAACAAGGTGAGAGGCTTTTACAGCTTAAGGTTTTCACCTAGGAAGCTTCTCAAACGTAACCTAGGCCATAAAGTTGCAATGTTCAATCTACATAATTTTCAAGTTATACACCAGAGATTATTTTCAAAGATCTGTCCAAGGCATGCATTTAGGCAGACACACATAATAATAGTAGAGTATTTACAAGTGGGAGCTACCAAAGATCACAAAGTGAGTTAAATGTAAAAAAGAACATGATTAGGAAGCCCAGGTCAGGGTAACACAGACATAAACAGGCCCTTAAGAGGTCATGAAACATAAAGAGGAACAATGACCCACTCTGTGCAAGGAAAAGATAAAACAGGAACTGAAGGGATGGGCAGTTAAATCACATACGTGTTGTGGACAAGTGAAAATCAACGGGTTTCTATGCAGTATAGCAATAGACATCATATATGGCAGGAACAATCTTGTAGAGCTGACAGCTTCGGTCTCATAACAAAATTCACATAGACCAAGAAAAAACATCTATACTTGGACCTCCACTCACTCACTAGTGATCACACAGGAACTTAGAAGGCCGTTAAAGCAAAGAGTAATGAACTTAAAACACAGTCACGCTGTGTTAAATCAATTTGATATACTTTTTTTAACTGGAAACAAGGGAACACATAGGCAAACATTCATCTAAAAGCAACCAAACATAACCCACAAAGCAGCTTAATCTAAGTAACCAGGAATAAGAGAAAAGGACTATGCGAAGAAAACTGACAACAATCTCAAGAAGCAGGTGTGCTTGCTAAATACAACCCCTTTTATTCCAGCAATTGTGTAATTATCTGAGGTCATCAATTGCTATTGCATATTTGACCATATTCATATGTCGTTTTATTGCTATATCTGAAAAGTATTTCTCTCATTTATTATGTCTATTACAGCTTTCATCACAATTGGGTAGGCAATTTGAGGCATTGATGTGCCCTGGGTACAACATCATTAAAAGGTGAGGTAGAGGAACTACTGTTCTCCCCCAGGGAAACTTCATTATTAGTCATATGCACTGAATTGTCCCATCAATGTTCAGGATGCTGGAACACTTTTTCCAAAATAATATGTATCCTACGCTTTTCTTTTGAACATCTAATATTTAAAAAACAAACACTGTATGTTTAAGAGCCAATAAAAACACTATATTGGCCAACTTCCTCCTATTTTATTAAGAAAAGAAATCAATTTTAAATGCAAAAAAGAGTCACTTTTAACAACATAATGACTAGAAAACTCTTTCAGAATCCTTTAGTAAAGGATGCGTGACAAAAAGTAGAATTATTGTATTCTAATAGGCTGAATCCTAAATGGTTGGCTAAACTGCTGCTGGTTTATGGAATAACATAGCACCAGCATTCCATCATTATCTGTCAGATGAAGCTCCCTGGCGGTTGCAGCGGTTGCGGTGGTCCCGGAGTGGCCCAATCACCATAGTCGTGATAGGGCAGTCAGTAGACCACCACCTTAAATCTGGCCGTCCATGGACTGTCAGACTCCTAATAAGGTCCTAAATGTATTCCCATTGCAGCCTACAGTAGTTATGTTTGGGGATATGTACATTTTTCCACATTGCAAGTAGTTGAAAACGTTTCTGAAATGACTGTTATCACTTTGTCATAGTACAGACTAATTTGTCATCAATTAGAAACTGAGGCTAAGGCTCTATACTGACATTCTGCAGCTGCAACCTTTGACCTTATGGCTCTCAGTTTGGCGGCCTGGGTTTCCCTCTGCTTTCCGCATATTTCCAGGCAGCCTGTCTTAGATACGTGGTGGAATGGAATAGACCCATGTCCAGTAAACATTGGTTATTTATGGACAAGGCGGTAGCCGGCTGTAACATCTGGAGAGAGCTCTGGCTCCAGGGTAAATGCAGAGCGTGGGGGCTGTACTCCTCTCCGGTGACGTCCCCGACGCTCAAAGCATGGGATCAACTGGCTCTTCGTAAAGGTTGGACCTCCTTCCCCTCCCCAATGACACCAATAGTAGATAATCCTGACTTCCCTCCTGGTTGTTCATCGCCAGTTTTCATTGATGGCGGGAGAAGGGTTGCAAGCTAGTGGGCATGCTTTTGGACCTAGAGAGCTTGATCCCATTTCCGACCCTACGAGTGGACTACTTCCAGCTGGGGCCAGACGATGCGTTCTATCATGCGCAAGTGGCGCATTGGGTAACCTGTCCGGCTAATGTACCCCTTATGTCTAGACCGCTCACGACCTTTGAGCGCTGGCAGGTTTGTAAAAAGGATGATCGCAGACTTATTTCAGAACTCTACGCAATGATTGTGCGCGGTCCCCGGAAGCAGCGCACGAAGGCGCAGTTGCGGTGGGAGACGGAATTGGGACCTTCCCTGTCTCCCAAAGAATGGGAGCATGTGTTCTACCGGGCGCATCGCACGACCTCTAACACCACAGGGACTGAATCGGCCTATAAAACAGCAACCTATTGGTATTATACCCCAGCGCGCGTGCAGGCTTGAGACAAAGCAAAGTCGGGCCTCTGCTGGAGGGGTTGCAGGATGTCTGGGAACCTAATTCATCTACTATGGCGCTGCCTGAAGCTGGAACGCTATTGGGCAACAGTCCTTGACGAACTGGATGCTGCTTTTCAGATTACACAGCCCAGATTGCCCGAGCATACTTTACTGGGGCTTCCCCACCCTAAATCTTTCCCTTTGCGTTCCCTCAGGGGTAAACAGATAGCGTTGGCTCTACTGGCGGCGCAACAAGTCCTTCTAGCGCAATGGGGCTCCCCGGCTATACCTGACAAGGCTATGGCGCACCCTTGCTATGGAGCGCTGTCTTTGGGTGTAGATGGGAAAGGTGCCGAATATGCTGACCTCTGGGCGTCATTTGTGCAGCTCTTGTCTAAAGACCTTCGGGAAGTGACATGCCAGAAATACTTGCAAATACTACAGATTATTCCTCTGGAACCTGTCGGGGCCTCGACGCATGCCTGCAGATAGGCTAGTTGTAACTATGCAGGGAGAGACTGAGCCATGGGTGTATGGTGATGTTTGGATGAGCTTTTTTGATGTTCTTTTGATTTCTCTCCCCTAAAAGCGGCCACTATGCTTCCGGTGAGGTGGTGGTGATTCCTCAATTGCGCGGGGTCGGCCTCAGGGATGTAGACCCAGACGCTGTGTTTAACTACTGTGTGAATCGGCCCTGCCGGTGAGTCGATGTAGGCAGCTAGGCTGTGTTCTACGATGTTCTAACCGCATAATAAAAATGTTTTATCCTAAAGTAATACTGATGCTGCAAACAAGATCCCATTTGTATGCACGTTTATCCAAGTGTTACCTTATCCCAATGCACGAGCAGGGATTATCTGCATATTCATAACTAGTTTTTAATCAGATTATTGAATTCAATCTATACATGTTCCAAACGTGTAATATATTCACCAGTTTCACTTCCAAAGTTAAAACGATCACATTGGCTTTAGGGTTACAGTAGAGCATAAGGAACATTTGGTGACTGTACAAGCTGTATCAGGCAACTTTCCATCTATAATTGATGTTATAGTTTGTTATGTTGTTGTCGTTTTTTAGCACACTTTCTGCATTTGGTATGGCTTCTTATCACTTGAGCCTGGTCACTTTCCATATAGTTCGTAAGATTCCATTGTAAACTGGAGGTCTAATTCAACACTTGTTATTGTGTTATGGGTATTGTATTTTGGTCTTCTGACGGGTAAGTAGTTATGTCTTATTTATTGATCTACCTGATAGTGATTTACATGCTCTAACCCTGGAAAGTGTTATCATTTCAAGCACTTTCTTGTTAGGTAGACATTTTTATTGCTCACCAGAGGGAGACTCATGAGTTCATCGAACGTGATCAAGGATAATAATAGTTAGTGTTTCACTTACAGGCGTTAGAAATAAAATAGAAGTTGAGGCTCTGAAGAATAACTGTTAAGTATATATAATGACTTATCTTGCAGATCACAATTACTTAGAGGACCTGACCGATTTTTCTCCATAAACGATACAAAGTGCGGGTCATCATTTCGTTAGATTAATAACAGACACTATTTTGTTTGCAATTGTGGGTTTTACAAACAACAAGGTGAGAGGCTTTTACAGCTTAAGGTTTTCACCTACGAAGCTTCTCAAACGTAACCTAGGCCATAAAGTTACAATGTTCAATCTACATAATTTTCAAGTTATACACCAGAGATTATTTTCAAAGATCTGTCCATGGCATGCAATTAGACAGACACACATAATAATAGTAGAGTATTTACAAGTGGGAGCTACCAAAGATCACAAAGTGAGTTAAATGTAAAAAAAAGACCATGATTAGGAAGCCCAGGCCAGGGTAACACAGACATAAACAGGCCCTCAAGAGGCCATGAAACATAAAGAGGAACAATGACCCACTCTGTGCAAAGAAAAGATAAAACATGAACTGAAGGGATGGGCAGTTAAAGCACATACGTGTTGTGGACAAGTGAAAATCAACGGGTTTCTATGCAGTATAGCAATAGACATGATATATGGCAGAAACAATCTTGTGGAGCTGACAGCTTCGGTATCATAACAAAATTCATATAGACAAAAAAAAACATCTATGCTTGGACCTCCACTCACTCACTACTGATCACACAGGAACTTTGAAGATGGTTAAAGCAAAGAGTAATGAACTTAAAACACAGTCACGCCGTGTTCAATCAATTCGATATACTTTTTTAACTGGAAACAAGGGAACACACAGGCAAACATTAAGCTAAAAGCAACCAAACATAACCCAGGAAGCAGCCTAATCTAAGTAACCAGGAATAAGATAGAAGGACTGTGAGAAGAAAACTGACAACAATCTCATGAAGCAGGTTTGGATTGCTAAATACAACCCCTTTTCTTCCAGCAATTGTGTAATTATCTTGGTCATCAATTGCTCTTGCATATTTTACCATATTCTTATGTCGTTGTATTGCTTTATCTGAAAAGTATTTCTCTCATTTATTATGTCTATTACAGCTTTCATCACAATTGGGTAGGCAGTTTGAGGCATTGAGGTGCCCTGGGTACAACATCATTAAAAGGTGAGATAGAGGAACTACAGTTCTCCACCAGGGAAACGTCATTATTAGTCATAAGCACTGAATTGTCCTACCAATGTGCAGGATGCTGGAACACTTTTTCCAAAACAATATGTATCCTACGCTTTTCTTTTGAACATCCAATATTTAAAAAACAAATACTGTATTTTTAAAGAGCCAATGAATACACTATATTGGCCAACTTTCTCCTATTTTATCAAAAAAGAAATCAATTTTAAATGCAAAAAAGAGTCACTTTTAATAACATAATGACTAGAAAAGTCTTTCAAAATCCTTTAATAAAGGATGAGTGACAAAAAGTAGAATTATTGTATTCTAATAGGCTGAATCCTAAATGGTTGGCTAAACTCCTGCTGGTTTAAGGAATACCATAGCACCAGTATTCCATCATTATCTGTCAGATGAAGCTCCCTGGCGGTTGCAGCGGTTGCGGTGGTCCCAGAGTTGCCCAATCACCGTAGTCGTAATAGGGCAGTCAGGAGACCACCACCTTAAATCTGGCCGTCCATGGACCGTCAGACTCATATAAGGCCCTAAATGTATTCCCACTGCAGCCTACAGTAGTTATGTTTGGGGATATGTACATTTTTCCACATTGCAAGTAGTTAAAAACGTTTCTGAAATGATTGTTATCACTTTGTCAGAGTACAGACTCATTTGTCATCAATTAGAAACTGAGGCTAGGGTACTACACTGACATTCTGCAGCTGCAACTTTTGCCCTTATGGCTCTCAGTTTGGTTGAACCCTGAAACTGATCTCAACATATTCATCATTAAAGATTCTTTGAGTCTTTATTATGCTTCGAGAATACTCTGAACTTTGTATAATATTGTTGCACCCTCCCTGTTGACTGGTCAGACCACCATCTCATACTTTTTCATATCAATCAAAAGCCACATTGACTGCCTAGCACAAATGATTACTTTCCCTGGATGAGAAACCTGACAAAGATCCCCCTCGAGGTACTAGAAGAAATGCTAAGTACACAACCCCTATCCACCGCAGGCAACAGGTCCACAACAGAACTCACCTCACAGTCAATGCGTCACTGACCTCCATGCTGGACCAAATAGCCCCACTGAAACTGAAAAAAAAAAACCCTCCCATCGAGATCGTGGTTCAACACTGACCTAAAGCTGGAAAGAAGACAACTAAGAGCTGCAGAAAGTCTTTGATGCAATATCCATTCGACAACCCACCTTGAGCAACTCAAAAAGGAACGTAGGAGCTATAAAAAGCACATCATGAATGAAAAATCCACCTTCTTCTGCGATGCACTCAATAATGCTAAAAATCGCCCCAAAGAACTCTTCAACATCATGAAACAACAAACATCCAAGCCATCACCTTCTACAATTCCGCCTCCAAAGACCTATGTAATAAATTTGACAATTTCTTCAATGAAATAATATCAAAGATTGAGCTCTCACTTAAGGATCACCTCCATCCTCCCAATGAAGGCCTGCTACTCTACAAAGAACACATGAACCCACTCAGGCATCCCACAAACAACTGGATAACATTCGAACCTGTCACTGAAACTGAAGTTATTGAACTGACTACCGGATCCAAGCCTTCATCACACATTGAGGACCCACTCCTCACTCAACTGGCTAAAAATCTCAAACTCTCTCTAGCCCCAAGCTGCTCGGAGATTATAAATAGCTCCCTGGAAACAGGAATCATACCTGACTGCCTAAAAATCGGTCAGGTAACACCATTAAAGAAAAAAGCAGGTGCTGACCCTAACAACCTCAACAACTTCAGGCCTGTCTCCAATCTCCCATTCCTAGCAAAACTACTAGAAAAATGTGTTCTCAGTCAACTCACCCTCACATGGACAACAGCGATCTCCTTGACCCTCACCAATCGGGCTTTAGAAAAGGATACAGCACTGAGACTGCCATCCTAAATGTCACTGATGACATCCACAAATCACTGGACATGGACCGCTGCTGTCTACTTATACTCCTGGACCTTTCACGGCCTTTGACACGGTTGACCACAAACTACTCATCAACTTTCTCTGAGAAAGGGTAGGAGCAGAAGGGTGGCTTACAATGGTTTACCTCCTTCCTGCAAAACCGCTCTCAAAGAATAAAAATCTTAAAATTCAAAGTGTCAGTTCTCTCACCTGCACTGTTCAACATTTACATGGACCCACTCACCATCATCCTAAAAAAAAGCCAACATTCCATTCCACCTCTATGCTGACGACACCCAGATCTACCTCAAAACCTCCACCATAGCAGACATGCAAAGACTCAATATTACCCTAATAGAAGTCCAAAAATGGCTGTCTCAAAACCATCTGAAACTCAACCAAGATAAAACGGAAATCCTCCTCATAGCCAACAAAGAGCATACCCCCCCCCCCCCCGAATCACGGAATGGTTAATGTCTATTGATGCTTTGAACTGCACTCTCATCCCAGCAGACTCTGTGAAGTCACTGGGAATAACTTTAGACCCCAAACTTGACATGCTCAAACACATTAGGAACACCGTAAGATGTGCCTTCTTCAATTTAAAACTACTAAACAAAATCAAACCCTTCATCCCTCCAAAAGACCTTAAGTAAGTCACACAATCCCTTATGCTATCCAGATTAGACTACCGGAACGCCACCCTCACAGTCACGGCTAAGCTACACCTTGCTCCTCTTAGATCTACCCTAAATGCAGCAGCCAGAATGGTGACTGGTGTGAAGAAATATGAACACATCTCCCCCGCTCTCAAAGAGCTCACTGCCTCCCAATAGAATTGCGTGCCAACTTCAGGAACTGCCTGTCTCACCCACAAAGCTCTGCACACTGGCAAACTCACCTATCTAGCAAAGCAGGACAGACAAGAAATCTCAGGAGCACCAACAGTATGCTACTCATCCCCCAGAAAACCCATAAACAAAAGACCCTATCTCTGTCTTTCTCTGGAAATGCACCCAAAATGTGGAATGCCATTCCCATACATGTCAGGACGAACCCTTCCTTCAAAGAATTCAAAAGCCAGCTCAAAGTGCCCTTCTTTAATTGAGCTGTCACGAAATGACAAAGGTCCTACAATTGCTGATCCGCCATCAACTGAGGATCCAGTTACTACGATAAGAACAACTCCTTACAGCATCTTTCTCTTGCCCGCACATTACTCTCCCTGACTATTACCACCTCCACTACTACTTTGCATTCGATTGCTACATGACTTATACTGATCAATGACTCATCTTTGAACAATGTGTTTACTGTTCTACTCTTTGTTTACTCAACTGTTATTCTACAAATGTTGTAAAGCACTCCAATACATTAGGGTCTAGCTAGCGCTATAAAAAACTCCAAAATAAAATAAAAAACATATTGTTTTAAAAAACTGGGGTGACCAGACATTTTTGACAATCCTGAGTAAATCGTTAGGGCGGATGTAGCTTGGAGTAAAAAGGCATTTTGTGTTGGAAACAGGATGAGAGGAAGTCGTACGCTTTACTAAAACCTACTCTTAGACCGTATGTGCTGCTTAAATATAATCTATTGGTTGAGCTTTATGTATTGTAAAATATGCCCAACCATCACCGTTTCTTATTCACCCATTTTAGACTTAATTTGTTTCATTACTCACTAACTGTTCCCAAAGATTGGTAAAAGAACATTGATCTTGCATCTCGTAAATGTAATTCGATCTCTAGAGAGAATGCCCTACATTTTATCTTGTTTTGTCCATTTTACAAACTATTGCTCTTGACTTTTTTTATATCCATTGCTGCTTTGGAGGAATTTGAAACAGTTTAGACCTGCACTGCTATATTTACACATGTTAAATGATATTGCATATACTTTTATGCTGCTTGTTTTTTATAGGGTATTGCCAGGTTGAGGAAATCTTTGGATTCTATAATGATGTGCTGTTTTTACTGTTATTTTTGTCGTTTACGGTTTTATCTTCTTGAAATTAAATAAAAGAGAACTGACTTACTGACATGAACATTTTGAAAGGAGCATGACAGTCAGCCACCAGAACCGATTGCCTATTTATAAACAAACCCTCTTATACGGAATTTCCCACTACAAAGAAGTTCATTTCTGGGTGGATTTTGTTATTTATTTTGTTTTACAAGTATAGCACCAAGTAGTCCTTTTCTGGTAGGCACCTAGCACATTCAACAAGAAGTAGGGCTACTACAGCAGCATTATTAAGAAATATAAACATGGCTGATATATTTAAAGTAGTTACCTGGAACTGTGTCAACACAAATTCCAGAGCAGATACCCAAGTGGGCCATGTTTCTCTCTGGAATGTATGTGGTTATTGTAGTGTTGGCACTTTCTCCTTGCATCTTTGTCTGTTTTGCTATAAAGAGGCTTGATATTCTAATCCTTGTTTGTGTTTTATGATTTTGGGATTGCTATTGGACATGTTTATGGATTGGGTTAGGATCTAATACATGCAAAAGTGCCCACTGTTTGGCTGGACTCCGCCCTCAGTCACCTCACACACATTAACCTTTCAACTGGCATTGAAATTTCAATGGGCAAATTGAGCGCAATATTGAATCAATACGTGACTAAGATCTATAAAAGAGTCTTTCACATACCAAAATCTGCTTCTGCTGCACAGATACGATTGGAACTGGGCCTTTTAAATTATGAAATCATAAGCGCAGGTGTTTATTTAAAATTGTGCCATAAGTTAATGCAGGCTGTAGCTGAGTCTCTTGAGTCATTGTTGTGGTCCGATATTATCCTTAGTAACCCAGGAGGGTCCTATAGTCAGTTCTTCCATGAACCGTACAGCAATTATCTGCAAGTGATCTTTGGAATCTTAATCCTAGTGACATAGTCTTTAAAACAAGTATTAAGAAGCGCATCCGTATGTGGTCTTATAATACAGAAAAAGTTATTTTTGCCAAACGCAAGCATGTATGGGCAGTAATCAACTCTTACCAGCTGGCTTCTCTTCCATCCTTCTCTTGCTATATGGTTTTAAAATACGCAGTCCTATCATATTTTGGTCATTTTAAAATCTAATTTTTGTAAACGTATGGTATGTATGTTCTGCTTTTATGATTATAATTTTAATCAAATAAAGTTCTTCTATTCTAAAAAAAAAATCCTTTCAACTCCAAAGCAACGAGAAAGGTATGGTGGCATTATCAATTGTTCAGCCACTCCCAGGAACTAAAAGCATTTTCTCTCAAGCAAAGAAAAAATAGGATTTGAATGGGGATCAAGGTGTCCTGCAACACGTTGCGCCTCTCAATGATCTCTAACCATCATTTGAATTTGAGCTACCCTGCATGCACAGGTGGGGGGAGTTAGCTCCTGATCTTGCCCCATAAGGAATCTGAAATGAGAGAAAATATTACCTCAAATGAAAATTAAAAATCGAGTGGGAACTGGATCATGCTGATGCAAGGTGTGTCTCTCTCTGCCCTCTACCTACCATCTGTAATTCAGGTCTACGGAGGCATCAGGTTTAGGGACTTCCCATCCTACCAGTACATAAAAGGACCTGGGACCCATAACCACGGCAAATCTTTTATTCTGATAGAAAGGGGAATTCAAATGCACAGTCAACTTGGCACAGAGCCTTTGTGCTCCCTCTAAAAGTTCTCCTAAACTTCACTCTGTCAAAATGAGACCATATGTGGATGGACACACTGGAGACTAGAGGAAAGTGCAGGAGTGGCTCGTGCAGGTAAGAATGGTGAGGTGATGGGGCGGTGTGGAGGGAGCTCGAGAACCGACAACGAGGGAAAATTAAATAAATAAATAATATTCCCTCGTTGTCGTCTGTTGAGCCCCCCCACTCCTTACCCACCGCTCTTACCTGCAAGAGCCACTCCTGGGGAAGTCTTGTTTTCAGAAATGTGGCTGTACTGTGTGCTACTGAGATTTGACAAGTGGTATCCCTGGTGGAGTTTGGGTCTGAGTTAATCTGCACTCAGGAAGACCTGGCAACTGCAAGCATTTTTGGAATGTAGAGAAGTGAAACAGGAAAATCCAACATGGTGTGAATTGTGTGTAGTGTAAATGCTCTTCTTACTGATAATTTCCTACCGACTTCAAATATTAGTAAAACATAGACATTCTTCACATGAAACCAAGGAGCATTGGAATTCACTGCCAATTGCAAATATGCTTTCATCATGAATTCACTCAATGATGTCAAATAAAATTCTCAACATTATATTCTGATCACTAACCAGTGCAAAGTTATCACTGGTGATTTTACCACATTCATTGACATTCTTGGTGCTGTGAAAACAGAGATCAGCATAAACAGAACTTAAAGATGCAATCAAGGCTGGTGATTGCAAAATAGCCTGTTACACTTGGCATCCTTGTTGGGGTTTCCTCTGACTTTTTGCCCTCTGAATTCATGTGTTGCACATTTCATTTTTGCTGGCTTTAGGACTCTGGGCACTTTACCACTGCCAACAAATGCTAAAGTGCATGCACTTTTACATTTTGCATGTCTCGGGAATGAAAACGGTTACATTTATTTTCACTACGCAGGGCCTATCTATCCCATGGATTAACATTTGGATTACCTTATTACATTTTATAAGTGTCATTTCCAATCGGGAAAAAATTTACATTTCACTTTTGGGTCTTTGGACTTACAATTTAAAATCAAATTTTAAGGTAAAAGTGGATTTTAAGTTGCAAGCATGAAAATGCCACCTTTACAAAGTTGGTATTTTGGTACTTTAATCATTCTATGCCTTCTGCCTGTCTCTGAATCAACGTCTGGATTTGTGGACAAAAAATTATTGTGTATGCGTCATTCGAATGCACAACAACAACAAAATGCTAGTAGTTGTTGTTCACTGTGCTTTTGTTTTTGCACTTGTTTTAGAGCAAAATGTATTCCTATGTCAAAAATTGACACACAGATAGGTTTTGCACTAAAACATAGTGCAAAATGATAGATTTACATTTCATAAAATTATGCATAATTCTACTCAATCTAGATGAAATTAAACATAATTAGGCAAAAGCAAATTTTGAAAATTCCGCACCCCCTTACATGACATGACAACACAATACCTTAAAATCCAGCATGGCACGTCTGATACAATAATTGCAACACCCCAGCCCTAAATTTACTTCATCAAGTTTGAAGATCCCTGTGCCTTGAAACACTGCAGGTCACATTGTTGCATATTCAGGTATTACATTGTCTGGATTAGGGACACATCACCTGCCTAGGACTCAGTGTTCATTAAACAGGCTTCTCTTGATCTCATTCTTGCTTTGCTGATATACTTTCAACTTCAATGCAAGGCTTATTTAAACATTCCTTGTCTCAAACTGCACAAATAGAGCATGGCAGATAAAGCAGATCAAACCAATATATACACACCCTTATGTGTGCCGTAAAGACTTTGATATTATAGATGGTGCCATCCGTACAATGGAATGAGTGGACCAAGATTCTCCATTTTAAGAAGGGAGCTTCATCTTTCACATTGGGTTTCTCAATTCAAAGGAGGAATTCCCAGTTTCCTGGCCCTTTTTCTATTTCAGTTAGACACTGCAATAGGGGGTCGATGTGCCAGTGAGGACAGGTACATGTGCTGAAAGGGAAAGTAGACCATTCTTCCTCAGCAATATCAAGTTGTAACTGAAGAGTCTAACGGAAGAGAACTTCAATATATCCATTGACCATGCAGTTAAGAGGAATTTCACTGCACCGTTTCTTGGATCGGGCGTTAATAGCCTTGCACACAATACTTCAATTCAGTGAAACCATTCACCCAGTTGTTAAGAAGGACTCTATAATTCTAATTAGCTTGCAATCTCAAATAAAGAAAATCAACAGCCTAATAAACTAAAGCTTCATTGATACACCAAGACCCCACTTGTTCGCACCTCCCGTTGTGGGAGTTCCTAAATGATATGTACAGGAATTGTGCTTCTGTGTGGACTACCAAACCCATCCACTATGAGCAAGATACACCAGGGACCTCTCATTAATGATAAAATAACCTTCCTGGATGTTCTAACTGGATCCTTACAAGAAATATCACCCTTTGGAACTAGACGTCAGTCAAATTCCCAAAAATGATTTGAGATAACTGTGCTATTCAGCTCAACGCTGCTCAACTTTGGTATCTCGGCAGTTAGCAGATATTTTAGAAACCATCAGGAGCAAAAGCAGTCCTGTAAATAAATGCTTCAGCTAAAGTTATGATATGCACATGTTTTCAATAAAAGTAGTTTAATAGGCTCATGCAATCAAGAAAAGATGCAAATATATCTGTTTGCCTTATTTCTGCTCAATTCAGGGAATTATGAGTTAAACAAACACAAACTAAAATTATTTGATCTCATCTTCTTGTAAAGTGGCATGAGACTAACATGTTAAAAAGTACAGATTCTTTGAAACATGGCAGCTGAAAAGTAACGCTGCTGCTGTAGCCTCCAGCCAAAATCATAGTGCTTGTCAATTATAAAGATTACTCCCAACATGTGTCCCAGCCAAACTCCCTAAATAAAAGTCTCTATTAGATTCTCAGACTATCTAGTAATGCTACAGGACTCCACAGATTGTGTTCATCAGAGTAAATCTTTGGATTATCCCAGAAGATTTGATTCCTGCAAGTGTACAGTAAGCTTCTAATAGAGTACAGATCATAGCAAAGAAAGACTCTGAAGCAGGAAATAATATAGAAGAGTTTGCTGACCAACAAGAATTGTTTGGTAAACTTTAAAATGAGCTTGGCCTACTCAGTCCAAGCATAAAAACTTCAAAAGCAAACTGATGAGTGTCAACAAGGTCAAGGGACACGTGGTCTTTGATGGATCCAGCCAAATATACATCACCAGAAACATCACAATCCCAAATGTTTCACGAGGAAGGCATGCAAGCACAGGCCTTTCCAAAGGTTACAGAGACCAGTTAATCTATTGAGCAATGCTTCATGTGTCACAGGTCATCAAAAACACCAAATCCGAAGCTATCCAGGCTGATAAAGGCTGATAGCCAGAAACCGGTCTCGCTATGTATATAGAGCCGCTGGCACAGAAAGTCAGGGATAACCCTCGGATTAAAGGCATTGAGTTCGGACGCGAGCCCCATGCCATCAGTCTCTACGCAGACGACGTGATTGTTACACTAGACCAGCCCCTCTCCTCTATACCCGCCTTTATGGAGGAGATTGCCTCATTCGGAACTGTTTCGGGATTCCGCATCAACATAGATAAATCCCTGATTTTGCCCCTGGGCGGCAATGTGGGGCTGCGGAACCCCGCCATGGGCCAGGGGACTGGTCTTCAGCTGGCCACCCAGGTGCCGTACTTGGGGATCACTCTCACTCACTCAACAGACCTCACGGTCCCCACTAACTATACCACCCTCACGGCCCAGATTCGAGCAGACTTGGCGAGAGGGTCCAAGCAGCCTCTCTCCCTGCTCGGGAGGGTGGTGGCGGTGAAAATGTCGGTCCTGCCACGGATCCTATACTTGTTCCAAACTATCCCGGTGATGCCCTCGGCGGGAGCCCTGACGGCCCTACAGGACGCCCTGAATGCCTTTGTCTGGGGGGGAAAGCGGGCACGAATCAACAAGTTACTGGCGTATAGGATCCTGGACGAGGGCGGCCTGGGTGTCCCGAACCTCATGAGGTATTTCCATGCCTCTCAACTTCGATACCTGGTCGAATGGTACCGCCCTGAGTCTGAGAAGAGATGGCTCTTCCAAGATAGAGCCATGGCACAGACACCTCTATGGAGGGTTCCGTTCCTCGCTAAACAGCATAGACCGAAATACATGCTACGGTCGCCTATCACGCACACGACTCTGCGGGTGTGGGATAAGGTGGCACGCAAACACGAGCTGACCTCCTTCCCCTCCCTATTCACTCCCATTTTTGATAATCCCGATTTCCCTCCGGGCGTAGGTGCGAACACATTCTCCCAGTGGCGTGGCACGGCGTGCCGGGCCGCTGGTGTCCTCTTTGACCTGCCGGGATTTCTCCCCCTCGCGGATATTAGACAAGGGTATGGTGTGGAGAGGCCTCATTTATTCCAATGCCTCCAACTTCGTCACTGGCTCACTCACCCCGATGTAGCTGCCCTGGTAGGTCGCCCCATGACGACTTTCGAAAAATGGCTGCTAACTAAGGACACGGATAAGCACCTCATCTCTGACCTATACCAAATGCTCACACAGCAGCGCGCCCCGGCCAAGACGCCGAGCCAGCGGCGCTGGGAGGCTGAACTGGGTAGGGCCCTGACACCTAAGGAATGGGGACACGTCTATTACAGAGCCTCACACACCACTCGCAACACCACAGCAAGAGAATCGGCAGTGAAATTAGCAATGTACTGGCACCTCACCCCAGCTCGGTTGCACAGGGGTAACCCAGCGCGGAGCGAGCTCTGCTGGAGAGGGTGCAGGGAGCGGGGCACTCTGACCCACATACTTTGGGAATGCACGGGTCTCGGGGACTTCTGGAAAGTCGTCTTGGATGATATTGACACTACGTTCGAGACTGAGGTCCCGAGATTTCCTGCATACACTCTGCTGGGGCTGCCTAACGCATTGACCTTCCCATTGCGGTCGCTGCGAGGCCGGCAAATGGGCATCGCCATGCAAGCGGCTACGCAACACATTTTGTCACTGTGGGGATCCCCAACTACACCTACGCACACAGGCTGGCTACATAAACTCTGGTTCACCCTCGGGATGGAGCGCATCCATGCTACACTCACTAATTCTACCGAAGCCTTTCGGAAGACGTGGCTTCCTATACTGAACCTCCTCTCCAAAGAGTTCAATGAAATTGCGTGCCCTAGGTATCTTCGAATCCTACGTCTCACTGACACCACGGATAACCCTTGGTGAACTACCGGACGGCCGTGCGGTTCGTCCCTGGTGCACCGATGATTCTACTACCTTCTCGGGGCACACTGGTCGGGGTGGGGGGAATGGGTCTGGGGGAGGGGGCGGGGAGTTCCTGGTTGTTGTTGTTCTTCTTATGTTATTTGACTGCCTCACAGTTTCATGGCACTTAAGATATCACATTGCTCCCTCGGCATACGTCTATTGCATTATCATTCATGATAGGGAAGACATGCTTGTCTGTCCCGACCGATGTGTATGCCACTTGCCTGGACTTATGATAGAGATGTCTTGTTATATGCTTGCTGATGCTTTCAATAAAAATACATTTGAAACTAAAAACACCAAATCCTCAGCAGCTCGTGTAGCAGATGTCACATTTCTCAAGGGAAAAGGGGGGAGAGATGTCATGTCTAAATACGAATAACACTACTAAGAGGTAGGTCACTCGCTTGAGAAGTAGGGAAAAAGAAGAGGAACAGGGAAGCAGACTCCCACCTGGCAAGACAAATGAAAGTGCTCTGGGTAGCCTTTAGACAAAGTAACGCTAAGCTAATGAAGTAAAATAGGAAGCATTATCATCTATCTCCTAAGTCTTGTGGCCATGCAGGCAGGAAGAGATGTGGCTACGGTGATGTGGCTATCACTATTCTCCAATACCATGACTGCACAAAATATGCTACCACCTTGCCAATTGGGCTTTTCCCTCCGCACTAGTTTCACTCACCCCCTTCACCCCACTGAATCCTTCTCAATAAGCAGGAGGCACTTTCTCAAAGCTACAACTCTCCTTATTTACTCTATTCAGGTCTTAAGTTAAGCAGGTGGAACTTCCACTCTATGGGACGTATTCTCCAAAGAAGGAAGGAAGTAATATCAGTCCCATGTTGTGGTGGATGTAGAATATGGCGAAAATGTTAAAAACTCTAAGAAATCACCAGTGGAATTTCCTCCACCTTACTATCTGAATCGTGGAGGAAATTCCACTTTACATTTTTCGCCCGGAATGTATTTTTCCTTGAGAAATTGAAAATATTTGTTCATTAACAGCCGCACATGGGTTGGGTATAACTACTGATTTTTGTTTAGGAGATGTGAGACGTTATGGAGATTAAAGCAGGGCTTAATTTAAGTCAAATTCCTACTGCACTTTCATGCAGTGCTGATTTAGCGGTTCCCTTCCTTGTTTTCTTCACTGTTGTGAAAGCATTCTTTGGAACTAGTTTATATTCAAATATATTTAGCATTTCCTGATGCCGTTATGACTCAAAGAAAATGTATTGAAATTGTAAATTGCGCAGATAAAGATGTCTTTTGTCGAGGACGCTTTAGTTCGCGGAGTAAAACCAAGCTTCAGAGAAACGTTTCTTGTTTACTTCTTGGCATATATTGATGTATTTCTCTCAGGCAAGATCCCTCGGTGTTGCCTCTTAAAGAGTGACATTATTGAGTGCCACTTGCCTTAAAATTGAAGTTCAATTGGGCGCAGTGAAAGCTATAACACAATGATCTATCCAGGCCCGCTCTGCAACTGAAACAAGTGAATTTTGCAGACCGGCTGCAGAAACAATGTTACATATAAATAGAACCTGTCTTGTGTGAGGGCCCAGGGGGGTCTGATAATTGCCTTTGTTTTGCCAGGATCGCCTCTAGAAATCATGTTTATCCAAATATGATGTGACAGTGGGTCGGATTCCAATGTTGTGTGACTGCCCGAAGATAAGGAAGTCGACAATCAGGCAAACCGGAAGTAACAACGAATTGGTTTATAACGAATCTTCTTATTCTCTTCTTCCGCCCGGTCGTGTTAGTTCGTTCACATTTTCACACAATCCCCAGTCCTTTTCTACTGTATATTGGTAGGATTTTTTTTGAGTTTTTAATGAACAGCCCACGCCTTTTATTATTAAAAGAACGCTCCTTTACAAGAATGTAGACTACATCGCTGCTGGTCTATTTTGGATCCAAAATATTGTTCAAGTGCGACCAGTATTTTTGTGACTAATGAGATTTGAACACTCTGAAGTAGACAAACTACTACCCTGATTAGTAGCGTGCGCCCAGTGTGCCAACATATGTTGCAGATGCAGAAAACAGACCATGGGGGCCTATGCACAGAGGTAAATGTGGTTGTAAATAAACCATCTCAGGTATATGCCATTAAACGCGGGCCTGGCACAGCCTGTCAGGATTCCCTTTGGGAATGTTTGTGAAAAAGAAATATGTAGGAAAACTGCATCAGGCAGAGGCGGGAATCTCTGACTTGTTTTTCATACTTTGTTTGTGAAGTGTATTCATGGGTTCCCGCAGCTAGTCCACACAGAAGAATACAAAGTTCCCCGGGGAGGGTATTAATGTGTGGAGAAGAGAGTGATTAGAAGTCAAGGAGTTGGAAGGGTTCCCTTATCGGAACTAGAGAGCCTCACACACCCAGAGCGTTAGGTGTGAAACACACCCTGACTGAAGGATGTCCAGTGTCATCATCGGCTCACTGCCCCTCGTCAGACCGGCGCTGCAATGTCTGACGGAGTGCCCAAAGGCACTCTTTTGGCGGAGTTCTTTTGTTCCTTGCCGATGGTGAGTGTGAGTGAGGATGAAAGAGAGTGTAGTCGGTGCGAAAGTGAGTGAGGATTAAAAAGGGTAGTCAGTCCACACTGAGTTTTATTAATGTGGCTGATTCCCTGGTTAAAAGGGGTGGGAGGGGAGCTAGAAGTTGTGAGGGTGTACAGCAAACTAACTCAACCCCCTGGTGTGGTCAACATGTTTCTCACCAAACGGCGATTCATCAGGACCTAAACAAGGTACTACACAGAAAGAAAAAAGTCTAAATGCTCATTCAAATCATAAAAAGCAAATACAACCTCTCTGGGTCGGGTACAAAGAGGGCCAAGGGGTCCTGCTCTAATTAGGCGACCTAGAGGTACAGGAGAAAAAAGGGGTTAAAAGAGAGAAAGTCACGTCATGTCTTATTTATTTGACTGTGTAATCAGGAGATGAAGAGTGACTTCTGTGAATGCTCTCCACACTGTGGGGGGTGAAGGGGGGGGTGTGTAGGGAAACCGGTCATACCAAACACTGGGTGAGATTTCCCTTCATAATCGGTCTCGCAATGGCGCGATTATTATCTCTTGATAGAGAAGCAAAAGTACCAACAAAACATTAGTCTGAATGTTGAAGCCGAATTCTTTCAAAGTAACACCCATTCCTAGGAAAAAAACAGGCAGGTTCTTACCCTAGGGGAGAGTAACTCAGGCCTCGCAGCATGCTCCCGTGAGGCCAGCGCTGTCGGTGAATGCACCTGTAAGGTTTTCAAAGTAGGGATTGGTTTATGTATTGAAACCCAGAGAGAAGGGGGGGGGGGTTATGTGGTGGTGGGGGCGGGGCAAGGAAGGTTGTGTCGTTTCTAAGTAGATGGCTGGTGGTGGAAGTTAGTTGTATGAGTCCTACTAGGGTTGAAAATAATGCCCATAAAAACAATCATTAACTGGGATGCGGGAAAGCCGCTCTGTCCTCATAGTGTAGAAGCAGGACGGAGGGGCTCCAAGACTGTGCCCAGTATAGTAAGATGGACCTACCCATGACACTCCATGTAAATAGCTCTGGGGTATTTCTGGTGAAGGCGCCGAGGAGTTACAGGGCCCCACGTTAATCAAAGCTGGCAGGAAATAGACTCAATGAAGTGAGTTAGTTAGAGGGGTAGGCAGGACTTCCCTGCGCTCCGCTTAATTCATGGCCGCACTCTTGAGAGGTAGCGCCGGTGAAAGGGTGGGGATGGGAGCAGACTACATTTCGGGACAACCCCTCGGGATAAAGGTATGTTAAAATGCACCAGATTGAGATGGCAATGTGCCGGAGGGGCGCGCGCCCAGCGTTTGGAGTCTGGGAGTAAATACCGTCATTAAGTCTGGGCTGTACACATATAAAAAAAAAAAAAAAAAAAAATTCCCGCAGCTAGTCCTCAGATTTTATTTTTATGAGGTCCTCATATCAGCTTGTGAACCACTCGGTGTGTGCTGCTCCAGCATACATCACCAGACAGTCTGTTGATCTCAAGGTTTCAGCCTAATCCTCAAGCTCCAAGTGCAAACTGGGCACCTTTGGAGATGGGCATAAGGTGTTCAAGCCTAATCCTCAAGCTCTAAGTGCAAACTGGGCACCTTTGGAGATGGGCATAAGGTGTTCAACAGTTCACTGATGTGAGACATGGCTAGGTTGAATCGAATAGATGGTTCTTCTTCAATGTTTCCTGTGCTGTTTGGGTTGTTTATGACATTATCACTTATGTGATGATTATGTCGGACTTTTATCAGAATGGGTAACAGTTCACCATTTGTGATGTGTTAGCGTTATTAAGGGATATGTGTAATCACAATGACAATGGATACTGAATTTATGTTTGAATTGTATAAATGACTTGATGGTGCCATATTGGGAACGATAATTCGTTTATTTCCTTGTTTCCTTGTTTCTTTATCACAAGTGCAGGAATTTTGAAGCAATGGTTCTCAATAAAAATCCTGTATCAAAAAAATCATGAAAATGTAACCAAGGCAGCCAACACGTGTTTCGTCTCGGGAAGATTCACCTAACGACTTCATCAGGGCTACAATAACAAGAAAAGCACATCATTGTACTAAGCATAAATACCACAATTAAATCAAGTCAGACTTAATGGGTGGTCTTTCAATTGGAGACTGTAGAAAAGTAAGATGAAAAGATTAAGCCAAAGGAGACCACCACAGATTCACCCAGTGAAAAAACGAAAAAGCACAGGTGTTAAGATTAGAAAATCCAAAGAAAAGCAGAAAGAAAGAGCAGAAGGTTGCCAAAAGAGAATCATATTATCAAACTGACTAATGCTCTGAATACGAGGTTTTATAAGTCCATGCTACAAAGTACCAGGACTATGTATTCGTTGTCCTATCATAAGCCTGGATATCATAAAAAAAGGAGGAAGAGAGACCCATTTCCAAGTTTATATACCGAAGAGTCATCACACCAAGATTGTGTGCAGAACTCACCATTAACGTATTCTTTAGAAAATATCGTCACCACATTCCAGGTAGAACCTGTGTGTGGTCCCATATAAAATGGGTCTAGAATAAAAAAGAAAGGAAATAAATACGGGGAAGGAAGCAACAACAATCAGAACGACACAGCAAGAATAAAGTTAAATTATTGATGAGAACTTTCATACATGGAGGCTTATTTGGACTGATGATATAACTGATCTATATAACTAGGATCTGGTTGCTCCGGGACAATACTTTGTTTGCAGTGCTTACAATCCACCACCCTTCACCACTGTATGTAAGTCAGCCAGTGACCTATTAGACAGCAAGGATTCCTCCAGACCAGCCAGCCTGCTCTGGAGAAACACCCTGTAGGTGACTGGCGGGAGAGACCACAACGCAAAAGTTGGTGATGTTACGGCTCTCCCCCTTCTGCTCAGGAGCAGCTGTTCCAGCCTAAATAACGATCGAAGTATCAGCCTATACAAGGACCAACAATACGGTCAGTCCTTTAAAAAAAACTTTTTGGAGTCCAGTGCTTTTTAGCGTTAGCACTGAAAATGCATCACACGTGGTGACATTTTTACAATCACTTTTCACTTTATTGAGAGGTCCTGACGAAAGCACATTTTTTATTGAGGGTTGAAACATGTTGACCATCATTGGATAAAACATACAGTTACACATAGTGCTGCCTATCCACTCTCTAGTTTTAATATACCCAGGATCGCCACAAATTAATTTAGCATGTGTAATCCGGAGGTATTTTTAACATTCACATTTCATTTCATCACACCCACGTACACCTCAAAACCTGCTCCACTGTATTCAGGTGTCGCAGTACAGCTGAGTAGCATTCGGCTACTCAGCTGGGATCCGATGATGAAGCATGACACCAACCAAGTTGGTGTGTGAGGGTTATAATAAAAAACCTTAGAGGTGCCAGACATTTCGGTTATACACACTCTCTTCTGTACACGGCCGTCTAAGTTGGTTTATCATTTATTGTCGGGACGTGGGCGGCTGTCCATTGGTCCTAGCTCTCCCTTTTGTTTTTGAATATGTATTACTTGCCATTAGCCAGGTGCAGAAAGGCACAGATTTGATGATGTGGCCAGGCATTCTTGCTTAGTTATGTACATCTTGCCAAACAAAAATATATGTGTCACTCATAAAGGGCTTCAGTTAACCATTAGGCCATGTAAAATTGAAAATCCTGGTTGTCTAACAGACAAACATAGGCAGGAATGTGATGTATGTAATGTTGGCCAAAGTGTGGCATGTTTGTTTACGAACAAATTGTGTCTAAATGTAGTACCTTTTCAATAACCCCAGCTGTGCCTCCTATCTGTAGCCAATTAATACTGATGCCTTGTACCCTTGATGAATTTGCAGCTGACATCAGTAAGCAAGCCTCAAATAGTCATGCACCACCAACATCAAAGAACGGGAGAAGAAGGATATCTAAATACTCAGCAACTGCCACTAGTTTATTTACTCCAGCTACTACCATTGCCGCTACCAGCGTCGGCAGCATCACATTTTCAAACACTGTTGCAACAAGAGTAAACACTGTTACCTTTGCATGAGTGTAAGGAAATGGCCACATGTTTGTACCGATGCTAAATAGACCTCAGTGCCAGTGCTTTGACCTTAAAAGGAATATGTCTGCTTAGTTCGCCAAAAATTAGAATGTCAATTCTTATAACCCCTTAGTACATGGTACCATGAGTACCCAGTGCCTTTAAGTTAAAGTTTCTCTCTTGGACTGCAGCACCTATTGTGCCACCATGATGTGACAAAAGAAAGTGTGACTCTCAGCCCGCCATTGCTGGCAGACTCAACTGTTTTCAAGTTACTAATCTCACTTTTCCATTTAAAGTAATGTCAAATCCCAAACCTTCCTTTTTAATGTTTATAAGTCAGCCCTAAGGCAGGAATACTGAGCCCTAAAGGCAGGGTAAATTATATTAAAAAGTTGGACACATAGTTTTTTAATCCTGCAAGACCTGACAGTAAAACCCCCACATTGTTATTTTTACTGTGTAAGGCTAGTAGCCCCATTGGTGAGTACAGAATTACACACTGACAACTCAGCAGTGCTAACTTCTGATTGGGACTCCTAAATATGATACTCCAAGTTCTCAAAATGAATTGTTGCATTAAACCTAACCTCATGGTCAAATCGAATTTAACGTAATGTATGCCCTTATGCAACTATAGTAAGTAGCCACTTTATTGCCCAAAGTTCTCCAGTGACCATTTACGGTTGTTGCCCACCAGAGAGCCTCCTGCTCTCTTGGGGAAAGTTATGAATGACTATCTGGAAGAAACACATAGGGCCTACTGTTGAAAAAAGCGTGACCTCACCCTGACAGAAAGGTGAACAGGGTGTGAACCCAAACATTCAGCTTCAAAGGGGATTCCTCCTTTAAAGGGAAAATGCTGGACACACACGACATGGGCCCCTCTTTTGTTCTTGCAAACAGATTGTCATTGGGAATAGAGAGCAGAACACAGTAGCTACATTGTTTTTTTCCATGGGTGTGTACCTCTGGGGTCGGCTAGGAAACTCCACACACCAGGAGAGGGGTTCTATCACCTTATGAGTGGGCAGAATAGTGCATTTTCTTCTAGCCAGATGCCACACTTCACAGGAAGTCATCACTAGGTGGGAGGGAATACGTTAGTCCTTTGACTAGTAGCTGCCACAACCCCTGAATAAACAAAATGGGCATAAAAGGGGCAACCCTGGCACCCAAACCTCAGATTATGTGTGTACTGAAAAGTGGAATGAAGAAAGCCTGCCCTGCTATTTCCTGGACCCATGAAAAAGAGGCTGTTCCAAGACTGGATGCACCTGCTGCTACTTGCGCTAGCAAGGAGAGCACAGTGCCTTTCATCCCATGCTCGAGGAAAACCTGTCCTCAAGCCTCAGACAGTAGTGGTCACTTCAAGAGTCAGTTGCCTGACTTCTTGTTACAGCTACATGGCCACAAAAGCCGAAGGATCCTCCTTGTGTGAGTTGATAGCCACGAATGCTTGATGAACTCTAACTGCAAACATGCAGCCTGGGAGACCATGATCTGACCTTCAGAAGTTATACCTTAGTCTTTAGAGAATCATCAGAGTGCAGTTGGGTCACACAAGTTATCATCAGTTAAAATAAACCACTGGTTTCACTGTAAACAGAGACCAGTAGGCCAGTGAAACTGTTTTTTGGCTGGACTTCAAGCGAATGAGACCCCTGTCACTGGATCAGCATCCTTAGCATCTTCAGGATCCTGTATCCCTTGCATAAGAATTACTTCAGCATAGTCTATGGTGGTTTGTCTATAGAGGCTGCTACTGGACTAGAGACTGCTTTGGATGTGAGGTAAGTGTCCTACCAAGCTTCATTTCCCTCTGTGACCTGCTTCCTGATGGAGTTGGTTGCCCATTGTGAACTGGAATAGTAGTTTACAACTCTATCAACAATTTCCATAGTTTCCAAAGTAAACAGCTAAGTGGGTAATTTCCAATGTTTGATTGAGCTTAGAAGGAAAAGCTCAATGCGTTAATAATTTATATCTCCAGGACCCTCAGGTGGATTTTTGTCATTGACATGTCATTTTAAAGAAAAAAACACAAATCGTTCTTATGAATTTATGTCTTTTGATTGAGGCTTTTTCTTTGTTGTACTTCTTAATGCCTTAAACTTGTTTCTTTGGTAAAGCCTGACTCTTCAGAGCGACACCTACACAGAGTTGAGCTAAGTTTTTCAACTGAATCTAACTGAGCCCAGTACAGGAATTGAGTTTATCACATGGTGAGGTCTCAAAACCACATCATATAATAAACCACGTTCCTCACAATGAGCAACAGGCACCACCGCATAGACTTCTGAAACTGTCAGTTCTTCCTCTGGGCCACAGACATCCACACCTGTTTCCAGAGCCACGGCTTCTGAGCGGACCGTACCATATCTGGAAAGGGCAATAAAGCAGACAGTGATTGCAGCAGTTAAGAAGAGCAAGAAGAAAAACACAAGTGTGAGAAGCTGGCCTGGTATATGTTGTTCACCGATCAAGCCCTGTTCTTTGGACTGGGTAAGAGTGGTCTGCTTAATTCAGACACTCTGTTCATCAACACCCCCTTCTCTGAATCATTTTGTCCACCATAAGCTTGGAAGGGTATACTCAGATGTGAGTCCCTTGCTCACTGCACCATCAGGATTCAAGCAAGCCGGGCCGAAGACGGCTGAAATGCCAGAAACCGGTCCCCGGAAGCTTGTTTCCTTCCCAGTATAAGAATTGGCTTGGTAGTTCGGTCTGCCCTGTTCCCATGATGCACTGGGCCAGGGTCAGACTAATTTGCATGTAGCCAGGTTCTGAGCTGGGATGGTGCAGTGAGCTAAAAAACGGTGATGGAACAAGCCCTGATCTTTGGACTGGGTAAGAGTGGTCTGCTAAATTCAGACACTCTGTTCATCACACCCCCTTTTCTGAATCACCAATGTAAGTGGGCACCCTGCACCAGTCCAGACAACCCTATGGTGATTTAAGAGATCTTAGACAACCTTAGAAAAGCTCTATAAGTCAACTCAATTCAATAGAGACTTTATTTCGGTTATATTTCAAACCATAAAAGTACATATATAAAATACATTGAACATTTCATATTTAAAATCACAATTACAAAAGGACATATTATACGTATTTCATTAATGAGTAAGTAGGCGAAATCAACAATAAAGTGCGATTAATACTGGGTTTACAACATGATATAAGGTCTTTCAGTAAATAAGCTCATCATCTTTCAGAGGTGTAGAATCACTGGTCCAGGCACTTTCTCAGTTTGACAGTTAATTTTAAAAATTCTATAACATGAAGAACACTGTCACTGTGCAAAAGCTGTAGTTCTGACACCTTCTCCGACAAGTTTTGATAGGCAATAAGGACCTGCTTGGGATCTCCCCCCTTGTATGTACAGTTATTAAAATCCTCAGTGCATTTGTCCGCAATATTTTTGTAAAGACGATCTGGGGTAACCATTGACCATTTAAGTCGCCGCCTCCCATCTGTTGTTCACAGCCTGCCTGAGCTACAGTTCGGATTTCCCTTGTTAACCCAAGGTCACTTCAGACGAATTATTAGAGGGTTATGGTCACTGAATTTACTTTGCTCAATACTGAACGAATCCAGAAAAGTCTCCATCGTCAGTGAAACTAGCATATGGTCAATAAAAGTGCCCCTGCCATGCCCTTTGAAAGTCGGAATATCAAAGCATTTTAACGGGTCCCTGAGTGTCGTAGCCAGTGAGAGGTCAAAGTTGTTCATTAGATCATTACAAAGTTCCCCATCCACTGTATGCTCCATGTGTATACCTCCCAGGGGCTCACAACACAAGTCTGTTAAGCATTTTTTCAGTGGATCTCCGCAAGGATGCACATTAAAATCTCCCATGATCATAAGATTATGACCAAAATCTTTCATAGAAGTAGTGATAAAAGAGTTCATTACCAATATTTGATTGAAGCCTGCACTATCATTAGTTGCATTATAAAAATTCACCAAACCACCCCGACAGTTTTCTCCATCTAAAATTAAGCCCATCACTCCAGAATACTGTGATTCAATTCTGCGCATTTTACAAGGGACTAAGATAGAAACAAAAATCACAAGTCCCCCCTTTGGTCTACCCCTTACAGATGGAGTGGCTGGCACATAGAAGGCCTTGTACCCTTCCAGGAAAAGATCACACTCAACCGGCCAAGTTTCTTGTAGACAGATGACCTTAAATTGCTTGATATAATTAACTCAGTTTTCGTTAGCCATTTTGGCAACCAAACCCACAATATTCCATGAAACAACAAAACATCCAGATATTATGTCCAGTGAGTTCTCTAAGGGTATAGGTTCACCTGAAGCCACAGTGCCCTGAGCCGCAGGTACCTCCCGTCAATCACACATCTCAAGTCCAGACAAAGCATCATACCTGTTCTGTGTGTAGATATTAGACCCATGGTGGTAGCGTCCAGCGCTAGTAATCCTGTTGTAGGTTTCATCCATGTTTCCAGGCCCACATGGATTAGTAATGTTATATATAAATTGTGTATCCATGGCTGTGGTCTGAGGTTCAAACACCCGCCTAATTATCCTTTGTTGGGGGGTGGGTTTGCACAGGTGTGCGTAGAAGTACCCCAGCGGGCGCACACAAACACTGTTCTCATTATATACTAGTGAGCATGCTCTTAAGAGAACAGTTGCCACATATTGTGGATGTTTAATATTTACAACTATGCAACCCCCACTTCCCAGCTTTTTGGATGGGCCTAAACAGTTCACCCTCCTTACTGCCATTATCTGATCTGAATAAGAGGTAGGAAAGCCACAATTTTTGTTGAGGCAAGCTACTGTCTTATTTTTCAATGATGCATGAGATTCATCATATGGTGAGGCGGGATGAGTACCACATGGTGGAACGTTAGTCAATACCGCCACAAACGGTGCACAGTCAGGTGGTAAATTCAAATATTGATTGTTCCTGGGGGGCCTTGGAGCTGGTCCACTTCGTGGGGCTAAATTGGGTTGTGTCAACAAGGCAGGTGCTACTGGGACGACTGATGTACTTAGTGCATCATTCACAGTAGTAACTACTGCAACAGTGTTGCGGGTGTTCTGATGGTCTTTAGCACTCATCACCTCCTGCCCTCTTCCCCCAGCCTTAGCCCTACCACTGGTTGGTGCAGCCTGGTGTACAGACACCAGGTCGCCCAGCCTAGCCACTTCCGAGAGCAGGCTCTCTATTTGAATGGTCAGTGGTTTAATCATCTCATCTAATTTCGCTACAAATTTTGCTTCTAGATTTCTAATAAGAGAAGCAAACTGTTCAGCATTTAAGTTAAGACCACTATCATTATTTCCAGTGAACACAAAGGGGTTTATGACAGGGCTATTTGTTTCATTTCCATCCAGATCCCTTCTTTTAGTGCTATGTTTCCCCCCCGTTTTTGATGTGCTATCCTGCAGGTTCGCATCGGCCTAATGACAGGCGGAGCTTTGCCTGTTTCCTCGCTTGACAGGGCATGTTGGTCTAAATGTACCTCAACACTCACCATAGTGGGCGACTGCGGATCTACTCTAACGACTCCGCTGTATTTGCCTCAGCCTCTGTGATCACCCTTTGCAGAGACAACTCTGGTAAATCCAGTGTCGGAGTCCCCTTCCCTAGTGAAGCACGTCTTTAATTATTAATCTGACTTACTTTCTTCACCATATAGTTGTCAATGGTGCCGGGGCCTATAGCAGGTTTATCATTTTTAGTTTTAGACATCTTATATAAATATAAAGCAATATGTAAGGTCGTATAAGGGCCACTACTCACTCATATGAAACACACCAAGATAAAAAATAAAGTCTCACGTGGATAGTACACAATAAAAGTCCGGATTAAAAGGTGTAGGGTCCCTGGCCCAGCCCAGTTTCCGCAGGCCTCTGAGGGCCACAGAGGGCCCGCCCTTTGCCCGGGCTTAGCCCGGCGCTGCCCGCGTGCGTCCCGTGGGACGAGGGCGTTGCCTTTATGCGCCTCCTGGCGCTGTTGAGGGCGTCACTGGTGGTGGGAGGGGCCCGGCGGAGCCAAGCCCGGCCTGGAAACAGGCGGAGCAAGGCCCGGCCCTTTGCTGCTGATGCTGCGGCGGAGCTGTGCCCCGCCGTGAAGAATGCAGGAACCGTTGAAAATCACCCCCACAGGACTCGGCCCTGGTGCTGCCTTTATGCGCCTCCTGGCGCTGTTGAGGGCGTCACTGGTGGTGGGAGGGGCCCGGCAGAGCCAAGCCCGGCCGGGAAACAGGCGGAGTAAGTCCCGGCCCTTTGCTGCTGGTGCTGCGGCGCTGCGGCGGAGCTGTGCTCGGCCGTGAAGAATGCAGGAACCATTGAAAATCACTCTCTGAGTCATAGCTGTGGAGAGCAGCCTTCAGGCTTAGTTCAGAAGGAGTGTAAAGCAGCTTGTTTTACCAGAATGCAAACTAGTAGTATGGATTAAGTGAAAAAGAACCACACCAGGTATTTATAAAAATATGTATTTATTATATAATACTCTCTAACATGTTTAGAAATCTCCTACAATGACATAAACACAATGAATACAATGCTTTGGATAAAAATACAGTAAATAGAACAGAACAAAATACATATAGGGCACCAGGGGAGACCAAACCATATACTAAAAAGTGGTATAAGAACCACAACTCGGGTCAAGACAATGTTGAGAGGACATAGAAGTGCTGGGGGCCCAAGGAATCACCCAAGGTGAGTGACTAGGAACCTCACAGAGAATATGTGCAGTGTGGGAACACAACTGTGTGCTCCGTACAAAGCAACGTGTAAGTTGTGGTAGGAATGTTAAAGATTAATGACCCTTCCCAGTGGAACCTGAAGAAACCCTACAGAAGACAGAAGGTTGGAGAGCACCCCACCAGTGGATGCCCAGGTACCCAAGTCGCCTACATCAGGGAAGCTGGGTGCATAGGTGTGTAGTGGTGTAGGAAACCACCATTGAACCCAATAGAGGACTTCAGGAAAGTGCCACTGCTGAAGAAGGAGAAAGTGTCTGGTGGAATCTGAAGGTGGATTCTAGTTGAGAGGTACCTGTAAGCAGAGGGGAAGGAGGTTATGTAACTCAGGAGTTACCAGGGGATCGGGAAGATGAATGCCCACCAATCACAATAGGTTTGCAGTTCATTAATGCGGATAAAACAATCAAGAGGTGGGAGGAAGGAGAACGTCAGGTTAGGAACTCCTACAAGAGAGCTATGAACAACCCTTGTGAATCACTACTTCAGGTGACCCCCAAAGAGCATACTGACGTCTTGATTTGTGTCACTCCTTTGCCCCAATTCCACATGTATCAAAGGGATCATTAACAAACACTGGGGCATAGTGAACACAAGAGACCTAAACCTACCCAACCCCAGGTTTGCCTTTAGACGTAGACGAAATCTGAAGGATATTCTAATCCACACCAGACCCAAGGCAGAGAAACTAGCTGTCCAAAGAACACTGTGGGATCTCCCTCCTGTGACAGGGCAATATCCCTGTGGTACATGTTCAGTCTGCAAACAAACTAAAACCACTAAAGAAATTGCAGACACCTTCACTTGAAGGTTAAAACAACGCGCCAATTGCAATACATCCCAGTGTATACACATGGTGACATGTCCTTGTAATAATAAATACATAGGGATGACAATGAGTGCTGTCAAGACACACATCACTGAACATAAGAGCAACATCAGGTGCATGAGAGTAACCACCAAGATGTACACCCACTATAAAGACCTGAAACACTCTGCAGAATCCCTTGAGTGGGTGGTCCTCGACACACATCCCAAAATCACACAGCAGGCTCTTTTCAAAATTAGAACAAACATGAGTGCACCGCCTGTCTACCAATCATCTTGGTCTTAACAATGACATACCTTAGGCACCTTTAACTGAGAGATGATTCCACTAATGACAGGGTCTCATACAGTAATCTTGCAGCAGACACTTTGTGGTAAATAAATGGGATCCTTGCCCTTATACACCTTGCAACTGATCAAATCACGCTGGTACACTAGCCATAGGAATAACATAGTGCATGGGATTCATAAATCACAGAATTGCACGTTGTACCACACAATAGCATGATTGTTCATGCTAAGCATATTCATATTGTGTTGACAATATTCCCTCCACTAATGCATTACTGGCCCATGATTGAGGTACCACCCTACTTAGATCAAACTGTGCGCAGCACTTTTGCCACCTTTTTCTAGACAGGACCCCATCATACACATGCACTGGGCTCGTTCCGAACATACAACAAGATGGCCGCCATTGATAAAGACAATGCCCCCTTCCAAACTGTGTGCAGCGCTTTTGCCGCCCTTTTGTAGACAGGACCCCAGCAAACACACGCACTGGGTTCCATACTACAGGATGGGAGCCACTGTTACAGACATTGTCCCCTTCCATAATACACTAATTGCTTTGGACACTGACTGATGCGCAGTCACAATTTATATCAGGCAAAATGCAGCATCATTGCAACCTTTTCCTGGACGTGACCCCAGTACAAACAACTATTGGGACTCTCTCCAAACAGATTACAAGATGGCTGCCACTGTTTTAACCATCACCTGAGCAACGGCCACGTGACAAGCAAGTCGTCCATGACGCGGTTGGAGGGCCCCCCACCCGACCTGCCCTGCACGAGAAATGGAGAGCACTTGAGTGCCACCTCCATGGCTGCTCTTGTGCTTTCCGGTTTCAGCGAGGTGGGGTAGGTGTATCTGTACCATCCTAAAGAGGATTCGTGAGTAATGGGGGCCTTGGGGAGCCGTACGACACAACGTGAGTACGATGAGCTGAGTGGGGCTTTGATGGGTTGTGTTTAAGGCTTACTATCTGCACCAGACCACTTGTGACTGATAGCGGGTTGGGGGTCACCTTTTGTGGACACGTAGCACGTACATGCATGCTGGGATCAGGTAAACAGCACTTCTTTGTCAGAGGGGGTTTTTCCTGATAGAGCAGCCACTGCATGTTCGCACTGGGCACATTTTTGCCCTATTTTACTATTGTGACAAGGGCAGGATGTAGATTTCAGTACCTGCCACCTCCCTACACATTAACACTCTGGCCATGTGACTTTTTGTGCATCAGATATCCAACCATAGCGCACTGATATGCTCCCTTGCCTCCTATGTTTCGAGGACACCACGAAGTTGGTGTCTAGAGTTCAAGCGGAACACCGAATGGAGTGACACTCTCTTTATAGATAGGTGAGTGACTAGAAAAGAATTGTCCCTACGGACTCTGTTGAGGTCGCTAGCGCAATCCTATTCTACCTACTCATAGCCACTTTTAACTCAGTCTTCTTTGGAATTATTTTTAAATTAATTCAACCTTTTGTTTACCCTTGGAGTGAGAGGATTCACTCAAATCCACTAGCAGTGCGGATAACAATAGAGAGGATGTTGAATCCACAGTGACCTGTTTACAATGCTGTTGTTATCTAATTCCTTAACCCTGTGACACCACACTTTCTCTCTCATACTATCTCTTTCAGAGGTCACCAGTTGAATCTGCGGGACACTGTTCTCGCATTCAATATACTTGGTAGGTAGGAATTTTACCAACCACTCCATGTAGATAGTGCACCCACTAGGTCCTGAAGAAATGCCACGGATCATATTCGACCATTGTGCATGAAATATGTCTACAATGAGAGTAAAGCCTAGCTCTACTTGGACAATAAAGTCAGAGAGCGGCCACCCTAAATTGCTTTTAAGAAGGTGAATAGCCAGCCTGAGTAAAGTATTATTTGGACCATCCAACCTTTTTTAATACCAGTCACTTTCACCGCATCTGCACCACCTAGACCCCTCACGCCCACAGCACCATACGGCAAGGAACAAAAGATCGGTCAGCGCCCCCACCGGCAAACTGCTAAAAGCAACGTTGGGTCCTGCCTGCTTGTGACCCTTTTCCGACGTGAATGGAAACAACGTGGGAGTCTACTTGCCGTTTCCCGCCTGCATTGCTGACCACGGCTCGCCGCTCCCGCTGCGCGGGAGCCGCTTCGCCATTGTGAAGACCAGCTGTCCTGCCAACACTGACTGCACCAGCCGGTTTCTGAGGGAGACCAACACCAGAGGAGGCTGCAGGGGTAAGCGCGCAGGGACTCACTATCCCAGGAGTCCCTGCATGACCACGTGACATCGGTCAGCGCCCCCCTGCGTGCCCGCCCCCCACCGGCAAACTGCTAAAAGCAACGTTGGGTCCTGCCTGCTTGTGACCCTTTTCTGACGTGATTGAAAACAACGTGGGAGTCTACTTGCCGTTTCCCGCCTGCATTGCTGACCACAGCTCGCCGGTCCCGCTGCGCGGGAGCCGCTTCGCCATTGTGAGGACCAGCTGTCCTGCCGTTTCCCGCCTGCATTGCTGACCACAGCTCGCCGCTCCCGCTGCGCGGGAGCCGCTTCGCCATTGTGAGGACCAGCTGTCCTGCCAACGCTGACTGCACCAGCCGGTTTCTGAGGGAGACCAACACCAGAGGAGGCTGCAGGGGTAAGCGCGCAGGGACTCACTATCCCAGGAGTCCCTGCATGACCACGTGACATCGGTCAGCGCCCCCCTGCGTGCCCGCCCCCACCGCCATCCTATAACGTCAAAGGAGAGTCCGTCTTGCGGGACGCAAGCGGGACGCCGGGCTAAGCCCGGGCAAAGGGCGGGCCCTCTGTGGCCCTCAGTGGCCGAGGTAGGCTGGGCTGGGCCCTGCTATTTACATTTTATTTTTCATATGTTATTCTATTTGGTCCGGATGAAGTAAATACTTGAGTTGAGAGGGATTGTGCCTTTCCATCTTCTATAGTACCTGAATGCTGGCTGTTATGATTTAATCACACAACTTATTATCGTGTTTATACAACTTTTAACTGTTCTCATACTGGAATATTACTATTTCACAAACGACGTAGTGTGGGAAGCTTGCTGTAAAAGATGACTAAAAAACTTCGCTCTGGGAGAATGGTGGGAGGAAGAACTTGTGCCAAAACAAAATCAAATCCCTTGCGAAATAAATCCGTGAATAACCAGCTGCTAAAGGGTCAATGCCAGCTCTTTGAACTATGGGAAAAACCGGTGGATAAACCCCTAATGGCTGCTGGAAAGGATATTATAGCCCCAGACATCCAAGAGAACTATACTCAAGTTGTAGATACCAACGCTCTTCCTGTGATTTCTGAGCCACCGCAAGTGATAATCATTGACACTCCCTGCACTGTGCATTCTGAGGAGGGTGGGGTTAATAATTCTCTTGCACTTTCTCTTAATGACATTCCAGTCAATAACTCCATTCCACTTTTGGAGTCACCCTTGAACAGCATGGATGGTCAAGCCTCACCACCGCTTTCCATTGACCTTGAACTTTGTGGCCGCTATGTGAAGCCTGTCAGCCCGGTTGTTCCGGAAACTAATAAACCTTTAGGGGGGGCGACTCCATCCGGGCTTCTACTTTATAGTAGTACCCCCTCTGTGAATAGGCAAGGTATGTCTGACTTATTAAGTACTTCCAGGAGTCCGATTCTCAATCTCTCCGGCAGTTGTCCTACAGTCGGGGCAGGAGATAAACCTTTATCGGAATCCCTGATAGCATTGGAACATCTGTTAGCCTCTATATTGTTTCTACTGGGGAAATTTGTAGGCAGCTCGGACTGTATCTTGGACTCTGTTACACAAATCTTGGAAAACCTAGTACAAAAAGCACCGGAAATGAGGAATACCCCCCTCTTCTCGCATGTTACTAAACTGAACAAGGGGGAAACTGAGGTGTGAACAGAAAACTCCAAGATAAAGGTCCCTGAACCAGTACTAGTTGCAGTACACGACAACATTGCCAAGGGTTCGTCTGCAACTGCTGCACCCAATTGTATCATGAATGTGGATCTGGAGATAGTGGAAGAAATTATGCCTAGCCCTGACTGCCAAGTACCACAAGAACTGTTTCCTATTTACTGCTCGGAAAATAAAAAAGCAATTTCCGAGGTCAACCAAGAAGTAAAGGAAAAAAATGGAAAACACAAAAAATATAAAGGAAATAAAAGGAAACCGGTGCGTAAGCATAAGAAGAAAAGACAGAGGCGGATAATTTTCCAAGACTCTTTATTCCTAAGTGATAAGGAAGATAAAGCCACTGAACCTATCCCATCGACCGCAAGGGTGGTTTTGGAAGCCAGTCCTCCCTATCGTGCCTCAGAGACTCCTGGAAACTCTCTACCCACGATTAGGGAAGATCTAACACAAAAGGACGGTTTGGGCTTAAAATCTTCCCCAGGATCGGACATAAGGAGTGCAAACCCAGTTAAATCTGAGTTACTTAACCCACTGGCCTCTCCTTTTACTTTTACAGCTGGGGCAGGGGAGCCGTCACTTCCCATTCTTGAGCGAAAAGAGGTTACATCTTATGTGGACACTTATGTGTTGGATTTTTTTCCGCTATTTGATGCTGACTTACCACTAAATAGATCATGGCTACTCAAACGCTTTAGTGAAATGGATAAGCTACATCTTATTCAATCAAGTGATATTGAGCTAGTCTCTTTGTTAGGGGGAAATAGTGTTTCGAGTATAAGGGTCAAATTTTATTCTAAAATAATTGTAAATTTGGTTCTGCAACAGGCAGAGAGTTTCCAATGCACAGGTATTGATGTCTTACCGATATTGAATTTTGGATATAAAGACGCTTCTCATAGGATGTCCCAAAAGGATGATAGACAAACTGGGGTTGCTTCACCACTTAAAGATCTAAAGATTTGGGTTGCAAAAGGGAAACGTTTAGTTTCCCAGGTAAAACCACCTCCACTGATTCAGAATTCCTCTCAAATAGAGGACTCTAATCGGTGGAATTGGCTGCATAATGCCCTATCATCCAAATCCACAGATAATCCCAAATTGTTTCAGCACCTTTAACAACCAACTAAAAATCATCTCATGGAATGCAGCCGGGATACACAGTAGTCCAGAGAAATTCGAGTTCCTATTCACGTTGGAAGCAAACGTGATTTGTATTCAAGAAACTTGGTGTACTAATAAAATTGATGTTAGAAATGACTACTTTGTGTTGGAAGTTCCGGCTGTCGCTTCCAAGAAAGGGCATGCTAAAGGGGGAATCGCGTGCCTGTTATCAAATAAATTGAACTGGAAATTCTCTCAGTATACTGACCCTAGTAACCTTTTCCAAGCCATAACCATAGCAAATCTTCCCACACTCCCAAAGATGTCGTCTGTTGTAATTATCAATGTTTAAATCCCTCCAGAAGAGTGTTTTAATGGTGTATTGAAGCAGGTTGTCCAATATATTGGCCAGATTAAAAACATATCACCTTCTCCAGAAGTCATACTAGTGGGTGATTTAAACTGCAAAATATCTAACTCCAGTATGAACCTTTTTAGAAATAAAGCCAAAGAAGAGGCGCATTTTATTCCACAATCCCTCTTCCCCGATAAAATAGTAACTAGTAAAAGAGGGAAGATTCTTCTTGAGGAACTATCGGCAGTCGAGGGGCTTATCTTAAATGGGAGATTCCCCTCTGACGTACCTGCGAAATTCACGCATAAATCTCATTGTAAGCCCTCTATAATTGATTATGCGATCTCGGATTATGACATGTTCCCGCGCATCCTGGACCTTATGATAGTTCCCACGACATTGAGTGACCACAATATAATCCTCCTGACTATTTCCTTAAAACCTCCTAGTACGGCATCATGGTCTATTAATAGTAAAGATACAGCTTTCCATGCATCCTGTGGTAGATGTTTTTGGAACCCATCTGCAATTTCTGGGGTGCATACTATTCTATGTAAAACTATAGTAGATCTGAATGCTTGGTATGGTTCGGAAATTGTTAGTTTTGAAAACTTCATGCGGAACATTATCCTGGATGTAAAAAAGGCTAGTTGTCCCCCGAAGCGGGTATTCATGCCCAGTGCCTTGTGCACACTGAACAAAGAAATAAATAAATTAGTCCGAGCCCAATTTTTAAGTAGATCTGGGGAACGGGAAAAAGAAGTATCGAGGTTAAAAAGAAAGAGAGTTAGATTAAAAGCGAAACTAAAAAAGGAGAAGGAAGACTTAGTATGGATTAACCTAAGGGAAGCAGTAGCGCATGGCAAGATCCGTGAATTTTGGTCCATAATCGGGAAGGGATGTGGCAATAGATTAACCCCTTGTCCAATTCCTATTGCCGAAGATGTTTGGTCTGCCTACATTTGGGAGCTTTATGGGGGGAATGGCACTATAGTGGATACTAGCCTCCCTGATTTAACTTCTGAAGGAGAAATTAAGTATCCATCAGAGGAAACAATAGTAGCGGCCATAAAGAATATGTGCTCGTCTGGCGCAATGGGCCCGGACGAACTCCCCATGACGGTCCTGAAGCAGGAGCCCCTCCTTTGGAGTAAAATTCTTTATCCTCTGTTTAAATCCTGTTTTGATTCGAAAAAGGTACCAGCATCTTGGAGGGGTAGTATCTTGGTCCCCATCTTTAAGAAGGGTGCAAGGGATATCCCTAGTAACTATCGCCTGATTGCTCTCCTCGACTCAGTCGGTAAGATTTTTGCGAAATGTCTTTTAAATCTACTTTCCGACTGGGTTGATGAGAACAATATTTTACCACTTGAACAAACGGGATTCCGTAGGGAGCACGGCACTCTAGATAATTTAACCGCCCTTCATGTGATATCGGACAAGTATACGCAAGTGAGAGGGGGATTTGTTTATGCAGCCTTCATTGACTTCTCCACAGCGTTCGATAGAGTGGATCGTAGAACGCTGTGGAGAAAATTAACATCCCTTGGAGTACCCCCGTACTTGCTAGACCTTGTTCGTACATTACATACGGAAACCTGGTGTAGGGTGCTGCAGGGGGGTGAAAGGGGTCTCTCCGATCGCATTCCCTCTCTAAACGGCCTAAAACAGGGCTGTCTTTTGGCGCCTCTTTTGTTCTCCCTATATACGCAGGATTTACCTGCAGCCGTGTCTGTCTGTGAGGGTATCGCTCCAGTGATAGGGGGGGCCTCTATCTCCTGTCTGATGTACGCCGACGATATTCTTATTTTAGATTTAACACCTAAAAGTTTGGCAAATAGGTTGCAAGCACTCCATGCTTTTGCAGTTTCCCACTCTATGAAGATTAATATATCTAAAAGTAAAATCATGTGCATAGGGGGGAAAAAGAAGTGCAGCTCGGAAAATTTTGGGTGGAACATTGGCGGCCAAAAGCTGGAGGTAGTCAAAACTTACACCTTTTTGAGAAAAATCATCACGGCTAACCTGAGCGAGAGGCCTCATATTGAACATTGCTCTCGAAAGGCCCTCGCACATGGTAAAGGCTTAAATTCGCTATACTCAGCGACCGGTAAAAGACACTTTGCCTGTATGCTTGAGGTATATAGGGCTAAGATCCCCGCTACCCTTCTTTATGGTATCGAACTTGTTGAGTTAAGACTCTGGGATTTCTGCCATAAAATTGAAGGGAAACTTTTAAGATCCTTGTCCTCCCTAAACACTAATTGCTCTTTGGCAGCTTGCAGACTCGAGTTTGGGCTAAGGAGCAGTTGGGTGCAGGGATTATGTGCCCTGATACGATGGGTGGCCTCTCTTGCCAGAGCAGAACCGGGGACGATGAGAGCCCTACTCAAAAGTGAATTATTAGGCAACTTTAAAGAGTTTTCACAACTTGTAAAGAATTTTAGAAGAGCTGTGACTCATCTGAAGTTAGATGAAAGTACTTTGTTCCTGCATTCTCAATTGCAACTAAAAACCCTGCTAAAACAGGCATCGTGGGAACTATGCTTTCTAACAGATAAGAATGTAATACAAGGAAAAGGGGGTTGTGATCTTCTCCTTAACTCATATGTTGCCAAGAAAGCCCAAGCCTATGTTTTATGGAATATACCCCATGGCATTAGAAGATTATGGTTCCTTCTTCGTTATGACCTATTACCATTAAATGTACTCCGATCTAAATAGTATGGATCATCTAAAATGTGCAATTTTTGTAATTCAAGTACACAGGATCGCATGCACGTTCTGCTGATTTGCCCTGCACTCCGCACTTTGCGCCTTAAATGGCTAAAACCAATTTGCCTCCGTTTAGCAACGGCGCTCGCTGACCAAAAGAGTGCTGCCTGCGCTTAAAATTTACAGCGCTAAAATCAGCTCAGCGATATTATATGGGGCAGATATTTGGGGTTGTGTGGATCTGTGTGTCCTGGATAGGATACAGAATAAATTTCTCCGCAACCTAGTTAGTCTCCCCCCATCAACACCAGTCCTTCCACTTTTGATGGACATGGGCATGCATACCATTAAACATCAGGCACAGTACAGGATGGTGGCTCTATGGAGACGCATATGGTCAACCCCTGAACTGGCCATGTTTGCCCGTGAACTTCAAGATGTGAGATTGCAACAGGGGGCTGGCAGTATACCATGGCTAAAGCAAATTAAGAACACTCTCATTGAAATGGGCCTACCTTTGCTATGGTCAGAACCGGGTTCTCATACCTTTCCTACTAAGGATGAATTTAAAACTCTTTTCTGGTCCATGGTAAAAACGGAACATGTTGCACTTTCTGAGAAAGTGAACCTGACAGGCCAGTTTTTGCTCCACAAAGTAATTCCTAATAAAGAAACATACTGGGATGTTATTCTAAAAACACTTGATAGGAAACTATATCACCAGTTTCGTGTGGGCACGCTGCCAGTGAGGGCCTTTACCAGCGGCTGGCAGAGGCTTGAGTCAAGCCTCTGTCCTTGTTGTGCTGTTTGTGAAGAAACAGTAGGCCATTTCTTATTTGTCTGTACTGCCTATTGTAAACCTCGTAATAAGTGGTTGAAACCTGTATGTATTAGACTAAATACCAGAGTGAGCAGTGAAGCATTGCACATCCTGAAAATGAATACTTCCGAATGGCTAACCATAGGACTGGCGAAATTCCTTGGGTGGGCTTGGCTGATAAGATCTAGGTCAATTAGCTCATAAATCAAGATCTAAGCAAACTGTATTCCACGTTTTCTGATTGTTTTATGGTCTATGAATTTGATAGTATTGATGATCTGCTAATTTTAAACCTGTCTAAATGATTTTACTAGTTCTTTGGACGTCTTTACACGTAGGTTTAATTGCGATCTTACCCTTATATGTTCTTCTTTTAATGATTTAGTTTTGTTCTTCATTTTTTCTGATTTGGTCCTTTATGTATTTAAATATCTTTAATATTATTGTTATGACTTTTTTTGTATCAATTGTAGATAATGTATTTTTTGTTTTGTATATATGTGTCTTTTATGATGAATAATCGAAATAAAGACGTTAAAAACTGAAAACTGTATATCTAATGTAAATATCTTGGTACAATCTTTATATTGGCCTCCAAATGAAATGTTCTGCTTCTACATTTTAAATTTTTTTAAAGGATTTTTAGATATTTATTAATACGTCATTTGATTAATTTGTGCCAGCTTTTGTTGTACTCTGGTTAATGGACGATTCATGGACTTGAATAACATATATATATGGAACATTATGATTGAATTTGTACTTGTTTTGAATTTGCTGTATGTCTTTTTATGTGGCCCTCGACGAGAGCCAAAGCATAATAAACTTTGAAATTTTTGAAATTTTTTGAACAAAAGATCTCTGCTAAAGAACCCCTTTATGGGTGCTCTTTGGGTATTGCGATTCAGAAAAGGGGGGTAGGGTATACTCAGATGTGAGTCCCTTGCTCACTGCACCATCAGGATTCAAGCAGCCGGGCCGAAGACGGCTGAAATGCCAGAAACCAGTCCCCGGAAGCTTGTGTCCTTCCCAGTATAAGAATTGGCTTGGTAGTTTGGTCTGCCCTGTTCCCCTGATGCACTGGGCCAGGGACAGACTAATTTGCATATAGCCGGGTTCTGAGCTGGGATGGTGCAGTGAGCTAAAAAACGGTGATGGATCAAGCCCTGATCTTTGGACTGGGTAGGAGTGTTCTGCTTAATTCAGATACTCTGTCCATCACCACCCCCTTTTCTGAATCTTTGGGTATTGCAGCGCTGACCCGACGAGGAGCAGGTCCATATGATGAAGCATGACACCTAGCTTGCTGGATGTGTGAGGACTCTAGTTCCGACAAGGAGGATCCCCTTCCTCCCACCTCTTGATTGTTTTATCCAACTTGCGGAACTGCATACCTATTGTGACTAGAGTTTGACAGGGCATGTATGCTGGACCTCCCTAAATAGCCCCTGAAGTCCCTTCTCTTGCTAAGTGAATGCCCACCAATGTCAGGAGTTGCAGGAGAGTTGACAAGGACCTTGACTCTGCATCTGTGAGGACCAGCCAATGCTGAGGAAGACCAAGAGCCATGCATCAGCTGTCCCACATTGGATGTCGTGTGGCGAAGGGTCGGTGTCCAGTGGGAGGACCAACAAGCCTTGGCACAGACAACCAATGGCGAAGTCCAAAAAGCTGCAATGTCTGGACCAGCAAGGTCGAGAGGACTCATCACAACAAGAAGGGGAGTCAAGGCAGGCCCCGAGTAATCAGGGGAGCCCAAAAGAAGCAAATATGACCCTCAACAGGACCCACAGGCCGGAGACACTGGAGTCGCAAGAGGACCTCGAGCAGCTCACCAAAAGACCCAGCCAGCGGTGCAAGCAATGTAGTGTGGACAAATATTCTGGTCGTTGGAAGTGCTTGAAGTTGGAGCTACTTAGAGCCCAAAGATTTTGGTGGTAGAAAGCCAACAAGCCTTTGCAACTGCAAGTTGACACACTTCTCAGGGGTTCAGTTATTGTAGTCCCCAGGAGGGATACTGGCCGCAAACTTGGTGAGAGGGCAGGGCAGGCCTCAGGAGCTGTGGGTAACCACCACCTGTGTTTCAGCACCTTTGGGAGTCTAGAAGAGCTCAGGATCAGCAGACCAGACCAGGTGCCTGTGAATACAGGGAAGTGACTCCTTCACTTCAAGGGAGGTCCCTTCAGGTGTCTTTAATGCCCACAGGCTTTGGAAGGTTCCTGTATGGTACAAAGGCACAGATGTTGCAGCAGACTGGAAGGGAGACAAATTTGAGTCCCAAACGAAGTCCAGAGTGCCCAGACGGTAGAAGAAGAAATGGTGTCTGATCTGAATCTTGTCCCATGACAAATTTAGGGATCTACACCCAGGTAATCCCTTAAGTACCCTTAGGAAAGGGTTGGCATGATTCAGGATACGCTCCCAGCGGAGGGTCTGGACAAGACGGAGGTTACTCCAATGTCCCTTGTCCAGTTTCGCGCCAGACCTGGTTTGAACTGGACTATGCATGAGGACACCAAATGTGACCCTCATGCAGACTGAGTGGGGCTGGCAAGTGCACACACCTGGCCCAATACACTAAATCCTGTCTGGGAGATGGTCATTCCCCCCTGTTACAGGATGCCTATTGTTCTGTGTTCCCCTGTTTGAGCTTGGCTCAGTAGCCGAAGGGCAGAATCGTGTTTCTGGTCTTCTTCAGTAACCATTTTGTGCTGTCCGGGTATAGAAGACTGCTACCGGGAGTACTGAGAGCCTAACGGAGGGCTCTTCCAGTGTTTGGAATCATACCTCCCACACTGTTTATGGTGTGGGGGTATGATTACAATATGTTTGATACCAAACATGATAGGATTTGTTGCAGCCAGTTTCGAAATGGTCTTCGCGTAAATACGCGGTGCCCCCCCATATAGTATATGGCTGCTTCACTTACAACCCTGGAGAATTGAATCCGCAGGCTGTAGTGGTGTCCTGCTCATGCAAGGGCACCTCACACTTAGAACCAAGCACCCTGAAATCAGGATCGATAAGGCCTTCTATAGGGGTGACTTATAGGTTTTATGTGCAGTGACCCTAAATATAGGAGCCCTATTTCTTTAGTAAGTGGTGCTAGCACCAGATTACACAGGCTGCAATGACAGGCCTGTAGTTCCATTTTGAATGGTCTCCCATGGGTGGCATAATGCATGCTTCAGCCCATGGGGGACCTCTGGGGTACCTATGCCCTGGGTTCCTTAGTACCATATACTAGGGGCTGATAAGGGTACCCCAGTATCCAATCTGGGATGTACCTAAGTACAGGACATAACCATTTAAGGGAGAAAGCAGAGAGACTCGGGTCCTGATTAACAGTATCCCAGTCAGACTAGTCAAAAACAGCATAGCACCAGGCAAAAAGTGGGGGTAACCATGCAGAAGGATCCTACCTTCATACATAAGTTTCCAATGGACATGGTTGGTGCTGACTTTGAGGCCTAGCCTTATATGGTTTTTGTCATTTTGAAACATAAAAAAAAATGTCACAGTCAAATAATGTACGCCTACATTGAATGAGAGAGACAATGTGATATTAAGTCATGTTACCCATTTTTTTTAAAATGCATCTTATTTTTTTCACCACCGCAGATTGTGTTAAAGGTCGCCATGATTATTTTGCATGTTTATATCATTTTATGATTAATTTATATCGGAATAGCCTCCTGGTGATACTTGTACTACCGGCTCTGAGCAATAAGAACATTTAGGTTGTATTTTGCCCTGTAATTATGTATTTTCAATAACTACTAATAGTGGGAAACACATTTCCTGTATGCAATTTATCCATGGTATTTCACACATATTTCCCATGACTTAAATCTGCATGCAGAATACGGTGCAAAACTGCATAATTTCTACCACTTGAGAAAAAATCTGTAGTCTGGCTGAACTCAATTAACGCATTCAACCTTGTGGTAATTTGGCTCTGCTCGATTTATAATCGGGTTTTAAGAGGCTCCTATGCTCTCAACATATTCCCATATAGCCATATCTTTTTTGGCTATGCTGTTTTATTGATATTGAGCGTGTACCTTTCCAATCTTTCTATAGCCTTTGGCTACAGAATGGTATGCTAACAGATTTCACCTTCTAGCAATCATACATCATGACCCGCCTCTGACTAAGAATACTAGATACAGTTTTTGATATGATACATCGAGTTTGGATGGACCTATCATTGCCACTAATAGCTGAAACAACATCTTCATCTCAGCTTTATTTTCCAGAAAGAAACAATGATTGTCCAAAAAGGAGCCCCTATGGGCGATTGAGGGAACGCATGACAATGATTTGAATTTAAGTCCTTGGGCTGGCATCGCGGGCAGGATTGATAAATAGACGAAGTTCAAAGTTGTTGATGCTGCAGCAAGTTTAAAAAACGTGATTTTAGCCCAGTTCCACTTGTGAAATTAAAACTTTTAAGATCGAGTGGTAATTCTTTTGCTTTATCTTTTATTTTGGTTGCTGATATAGAGAAGCTGCTGTAATGTGGTCTGTGCTTAAAGTTAAGGCCCATATGTATCATTTTTCCCCACAGCGCAATGCAGCAAGCCGGCTTGCTCTGCTGCACTGCGTGAAAGGGCAGGAATGCACTGTGTTTAATATTATACAGCACATTCCTTTCCTTTCTTAGTGCTGGCGCACTTTTGGCTGCCTAGTGTCAACGCAGGCACCATTGCAAAATGGTGCAACAGTGCCTGCTTTGTACGCAGGATTGTTTGCAGGAAGGGAGACCTTCCTGCACAAACACAATCTTAAGATGCATTGTCCTCTTTCTATGTGTATTGCAGAATGCAGCATATGTCAAAGAGGAAAAACATGGAGAAATAAAGATATTTCTCCTTGTTACGTCTCACCTGGGGCGGTGTAGTTTTTTGACGCATTTCCAGGTCTACCACTAATGGCAAATCCGGAAAGGCACCAAAATCCATGGGTGGACATGTGAGAACACTCACGCTCCACCCGTGGAACGCTGCTCTGGGGCAGAGGAACAGAAGGCAGGGAATTGCGCAGTCATATGTTAGTCCAGATGTAGCAAACCATACAGAGCTACGCAAGGTGGCTTTGCGTGTCTTGATAAATCTCATTTAGGTTTTGCATAGTCCTTGCTCCCCGTCGTGTGGTACAAGGCTGATGCTAAGCCTTGATAAATCTGCCCCTAAGTAACCTAACCCAACTAATATAGACAAAGCACAGTGTACATTCTGCAGCTATTCAAGCCATGTGATTTGATATCATCTGGTCCACTGCTTTTGCATAGTTCTTATTATAATTAAAAAATATATTGCAGGTTTTATATTTTCCATGTGCTTTATTTTTTTACTGAGGTTATACTGAGTTTGCAACAGTTTTTATTTGAAACAAACATTCATCCTGTAATGACAGTTCTTGTTAGTTTATCCAGAGAAGGTTCTACGTCTCTGGTCAATTGCACGGGGTGTGCCAGAAAGGACACTGTTGCTGGTTAGCTAGTAGAACTATATCCAAACAGAATATGAGCATGTAGCTAACTGGTGTGAAGCGATACGATAATAAAAGTGGAGTTGCACAGAATAATTAACTTAACCCCATTTTAATTACCGGTGCCATTAAGTCTAGTGATCCTTTTACAGCTAAAAAGCTGTATTTAAGCAAAATAGTGTTCAATTCATTGCATATTTTAACTTGTCAAGGATTTAAGTGTACTTTTATAGAAGTTTCTGTCTAAATCCAACGCCCACCTGCCAAATGTACAAGCATGTATTTTTAGTGCACCTACAAGCGCTGTTTGCGCATAACTATTTATTTTGCAAACATTTTCTTTGAATTTACAAAACTTTATATTTTGTACAAGACTTATGTACTTGACAAAACATACAGAAAATCCATTGCAGTGGCATTATCGATGGGCAAACAGAGAGTGGCCATAAATTGCGATATGGGGCCTCCCCTTCAACGAAAGAGTCGTTCAAAGACCTAACCCAATGTAAAACACAGGGTAAGGTATTCTCCATGCTACTACCAAATTCAGACCCAACAATATTTGGGGAGCTGCTCAGGTGATATCTGACAGAAGAGTCTGAAATGACACCAGGGTGGGAGTGCGGGTCAGAAAGTACTTCAAATATGGAAGATTCTGGGCTGAGAATGAGGATACCATCAGCTATGGTCGGTGCAGGTAACTGATGTGGGGCGGTGGGGTCGGGTAACGGGGGATATCGGGGGACAATGCAGAGGGATAAATATATAAATAATTATTTTCCCTCTGCATTGTCCCTGGAAATCCCCCCTTACCCGGCCCCATTGCCTCACCCCTGCTACCTGTACAGAACGCGGCTGGATACCATACTTTATTCAAATATGCTTACGGACAATTGTCGGTGGTAGTGTGAGTATGAGCTATAGCATGCTGGGATATTAAGTGTTAGTTATATTATGTTTGTCAAAATCATAAATAAAGTTAATAAAGGTACTTTATAACATCCCTTCCACTGGTGTTTGCAAATAATTCAGAACTACAATGTGATGATAGTACGGTCCACTGACAGTGGGTGGGTTGCAGGGTGAATATACGTAGATAACTCTCTTCAAAATGAATCCAAGCAGAACATAATGAGCAGTGAGTAATAGTCCATCAACAGAGTTCGACTTTGTTTCAGTTGGCTTACTGATATAGGTAAAAAAGAGATAATATACCCATAGGTATACTATAAGTTCTACCTGTAGGACTAAATCAACTCAAAAAGTGTTGAATTGGAGCCATGTTGAGGGACTATTACACACTGCTTATTGGATTAGGAGCTCTGTCTCTGTGGTGTTTGATCAGAATATCGGAGGAAAAATATCATGTGACAGGAATACTATTACAGAAATACAGAGGACAAAAATATTGTGAAGATAAGTCTCTATGAGTAAGCAAAGTTTTACTTCACCTAGCGACACATATATGTACTTTGGTGATATATATCCAATGTACACAGATGTGAAGTTAAGATTAGTAAATCTCTACTTACCTATTTGCACTTACCTTTTTGATATTTTGGTCCTCAGTTTTACAACATTTGTGCCTCACATAAGCTTGACACAGTACGGTGGACTACCGTCCGTGTTTTTGGGATTGCACTCGTCAGTCAACCGCCGACTTTGAGCAAGGAGCGAGGAGCTGGGCTTTGCTCCCCATCGCTTTTTCGAGGCAGACTTCATCCTGATGAGCCCCCCCTGAGCCCCCTGAGGAGTTTGTAAAGCCTGCAGGATTCTCTGTGACCCCTTGCTGCCCCCTGCCCCGCCCCCTGCCTCACTCCAGCAGTTGGTTTCACCGGTGCAGCTCGAGGCGAAGCAGGTGAGGGAGAGAGGTGCACAGCTGTGTGTGTTGTGCAGCAGCAGTGAGAGCGAGCCATGGAGCCAAGTAGTATGAGTGAGAGGGGTGTCCTCATCAGAAAAATTGTTTGCACTAGTCCATCCTGTACCGGCTCCTTTACTAACCTCCTTGACTGCACAGGACAACTGCACTACCTAGTTACCTGTGCACACTCAGAAGGGTCACAGCAAGCACCAGTGACGGATGGTCACCAGCAAGCGAGACTGCCTCTAGTGCGGCGACTGCAGAGAGTGTGGTCCCTGTAGGCAGCCTGATTAGGTCAGGTGCAACCTGCGATTCCGCTTCGACGCACCAGGGGACTTTAATCCCACAACTATGGTTGGCGCTACTGTTTGTTCCTGATGGAGGGACGCCAGGCTGTTCTCTACGCCCCCGCTGACATCAAGCCCACTAACTTGATACCCTAGTGAGACTCGCTGTCCCTGGGTACATCATGCCTTACTTCCCGCATTGTTTGCAGCAGCTGGGGAGGCGTGGTGATCACGCGGTGATTGCGCTATAATGCGCTGCCTCATACCCGCGGCCGGGCCACCCCGTTTGGTTATGGTTTTCGGTTTTTTGTAGCTGCGGGACTTAACTGTGGTATTGGTCTGGGACTTTGACTTTGACCTCCCTGTGGCTGCCCTCTTGGAGAAATTTATAGAAGTTTATAGGCATAGCATTACATAGCATAGCATTTACATTGTGGGGGCAGTACAATTATGTATACAGGCTCCCATATGCTCTCTCTGTTGAATAGTATGACCGTGTAACAGTTTTTCAGGTTGTTACTGTTTCTTTTCTTTTAACCAGTGAACTAGGTGCTGTGTTGATGTGTTGATACTGATGTCTCTATTTTTGGGGGTTCATTTGGGTATTGCAAAATGGGGAGGTCGGAAGACTGAAGCTAGTCTAGAAGAGTCTAAACCTGTAACTAGGGCTAATGTTACTACTATGGATGCTTTTTTGAACAAGAGCTGCCTCAGTTATAGATAAAGAGATCGAATTAGTGAGCAGGTGACTCACTAGATCTCCTTTACATGGCCTAACTTCCAGTATGGTTGGTTCTATCAGCCCCCTTAGGGAAGCTGTTAAGGAAACTCCTAGTTTACCCTTGCCTCTTGTGTTAAGTAGTGACTCACAGCCCAATGAAGCTTCATCTCCCTTGCAAGGAACTCCTGGGGTGATCCCACATAGGCCACTTTCCCCTGTTATCACTATTGTTGATAAGGAGAATGGTGCTTCTATACATATGATAGGGATTGGTGGCATTAACCATAAGTCACAAGAAGTTCAAACAATTGTTGGCCCCCCACAACAATCTAGAGGGGTCCAAATGTCATTTGGGAGTACAAAAAGAAAATCGAAGCCCTTGGGCAGTCAAGCTAAAAAAAAACATATCCTCTAAGCAAGCATCTAAAATCTTGGTATCTGCTCCGCAGTAGCAAATACAGTCCAACCGGGAATGATGGAAGACTTTATAGCAACCATGAGTTGTATGTTGGATACAAAGTTGAGTCCCATCCTGGATAGGCTAAACTCAATAGAGAAAGCTCTAGCAGACTACAAAAAGTCTGCGCCACCCGCCCAAAGAACTCAATCCTTGGTTTCAGAGATGACTAGTGACAACATGGCTCCTGGTCCCACGTGTGTGCCTGGGCCTGTTCTATCACCCTGGCCGGCCAGTGGAGTCCAGCCCTGTGGCAAAAATGTGGCCTCTAAAGTCCCAGGGGGGCGGGTTGATGTTTCAAGAGAAAGACAGGTCCCTAATGTGCCTACTTCTATTCATCCCCAGAGTTCGGTTTCCCAAAGTTAAGGAATTCCATCTGAAGAGGGACAGGTTCATCCAACAAATGCCGCACAGAATTTAGAGGTTATTAATCGTCCACCCCAATCCACACCCCTTGTATTAATTCTGGGTAATGCTCCTCCACTCTCACCAGGGTCGAATGAGAACTTCAATCAACTTAAAAACAAGGTTACAAGGTTACTCACTGGCTGTCGAATAACACATCTGTGGGCCCAATGGTGGAACGTAATATTATCATGGTGTGTCGTATGGGTTGGATAGGGAGTTCGAGGAAATCAGGAGGGGGTGATTGTATCATTGTGAACTTTAATAGCCCTTCCCTGGTGGATTGAAATTTTCAGGAGGCTCACCATACCCATACACGACGTGCTTCTGTTATTCAGGTTCTCCAACTGGGCTTTTTCTATAAGGCTAATTATACAAGATGCTTAAATACAAGCAATCCATGTGATAGGTGGTTCCAAAAACCCTGTGAGGGTATGGGTGGGAGTCACGTATTATCTCAGGGGGGTTGTCCCAGATCGATTGGGTACCAGCCGGTCACTCGGGTAGAGCTATCCAACAGATTTTCAGCTCTATCGAGGCTGGACGAGTGCGACTGACTAACCACAAATCCAGAGTCCGCTGATGAGCTATCATATCAACAGATGTCCCCTTGCTTTCCCATGGGAGACGCTGTGCCCAGTGCCATGGAGAGCTCTGCGAAGCCCAGCTCTCAGCATCAGTCACTTTTACCAGTTCTAGACCAAGGGAAGATTGCAAAGGCAGATTTGTATAATGTTCTATCATGGAACATAGCAAGACAGACAGGAACATTTCAGGAGCCTATTTGGATGCAGTTCATCAGACAATCCCCTGTGATTTGTCTCCAGGAGACTTGTCTGGTGAACTGTTACCTGTTCTTGGAGGACAACACAGCCTTCTTTGTTCCCGCGTCCCCATCCCCATGTGGTAGATCTGGGGGGGGCTGGCGATCTATATAACGTTGGCTGTACCCTGTAGGATACAGCAACTCCCTACTGATAACAAGGATTTTCAAGTAATTGTCCTAAGGAAAGGAAACAACTGTACAGGCATTATTAATTTTTATAATGCAATAAGAATGCAAGATTGCCCAGCTGGGTTGTTTTTTAAGACAGACCTGTGGCTCTGTTGCTCATAAGTTTATGGTTGGGGGTGGATTTTAATATTCACCCCTGCGGAGATCCTAAATCCAGAAGTATGGCTGAGTTGGGATGTGCCAGGATACGGGGATTCCATTTTGAGCATTCTGTCAAGGGGATGTATTAAACAACTTGCTTAACAAGTTTGATTTGCACTTCCCAATGTCCTTAACTGCCCCCCCTAGCAAACAGCCCATCCCTTCTTTTAAAGGATGTAGTAGCGGTTCTTTTATAGATCATATTCTGATCTCCACTGGTCTTCAGTCCAGTTTTTGTGGGTTCACAATTATGGACAGTATTTTTAGTGACCATAATCCTGTCTTTATACACTTGGAAGTAAGGCTTCTGTCAACATTACCTAGGGTGACAGCCCCAGGCATGTTGAGACCCGTAGAGGGAGGTTGCCGCTTAAAATGGTCGCACATATCTCCAGACTGACTTTACGGCAAAGTTCAAGGGTCTTGTGCATCAGAATTAGCCTATTGTGTGTCATCTGATTCCCATCCGGGAGGAGTCCTCAAGACTTTTAATGGCATTATCACCAAGGTAGGGTCTCTCCTATGCGTTCCTTCTAACAGGACGGTGTCATCGGACCCTAGATGGTTCAATTCACTATGCTCTAGGGCAGCGAGACAATTAAAAGATGCCCTAAGGCAAGATGGTGTCGGTGTGAGTAGTCGCTGAGCATCGCTCCGTGGGTCCCGACCTGTGTGCCAGACATATGCCTTGCATAGGCCTTCCCTACCCCGCTGGACATGAGAGGCTGGATTGAACGGAGGATCGGAGGATCAAGTAAGCAGCATTTGGTGACTCAGGGATCAGTAGTTGGGAGTGCAGTGGCAGTGAGCAGCGGCATAAGAGAGAGGAGAGAGGGTGAGACGCGCAGTCAAGCGCGTGATACAAGCTTAAAATCCTCCCAGAAATCGTCGTCAAACCCTGCTGTGGCCTGCTAACGGTAACTCTATCCAAGACTGTTACAAGACCATTTAGAGTATTTAAGACTATTAAACTACCTGCCCTGCCCTAGTGTTGTACAATAATCAAAAGGCGGATTAAGGTGTATTAAGGCTGGACAAAGACTAATGAAGGTAGCGGGTGCGGTCGCGTATAGTCACTCCTGTGAAAAGGCCGGGAGCTAATGTTGATACCGATACCAGCTTATTTACTCGTACGTCCTTTCTAGCCTTCTAACCATTTAATCGTCAATCATTATCAAGCTATACTAAATTTGTGCTGGGACTGTGTTACAGTGTTACAGATCGTTACAGACTACCACGCTTAGATCATATTTTCTCTGTCATCTCCATCGTCCTTTGCCATTTCATCTTTGACTAAGGCTGGCTCGCTGGCTGGCAAAGGGGGGTGCAGTTGCGAAGCAAAGCTAACAAGCAGGCCCGGAAGCTACGGGGCTCGGTGGTTGGCAATCTACAGTCAATCTACAATCAACATAGCCCTGCTGTGCACACACACACTGCTGCAACATCTTGCCAGGTAAATCCGAACCAGTAGCAGTCAACAATTGCCAATGGGGTGAAACACGGAGCTGTTCTCCACATCGGCCTCAGCATCAGCACCCCGTAGATGCCCCGTAGCTGCCCGCTCTCACTAACCTGCGAACCCGCCTGCATCTGCATCTGCTGCGATTGCTCATAATCTCTGCTAACAATCTTTCAACCTGTTGCTCAGCCACTCGGTCGTCCTCCACAACCCCCCGCAGCCCCGATCACACGACTCATGCTGTCGTCAAGGCAACCTAGAGATCTAGAGACCAGAGATCAGAACAGAAGCAGAACAGAGGCTGCAGGCGTGCACACGGGGGAGCTGGGGGCTGGAAGCTGGAAGTTGGAAGCTGGGGGCACTGGCAAGGAGCCTGGCAAGGTGCCTGGCAAGGAGCCTGTCAGGAGCAGCAGTAAAAGCAGCAGTGAAAACAGCAGTGAAAGTTCACGTGTCCCTCCAGGCTTTGATAACCTGGGGAAGTGTTAAAACAGCGCAAGAAATGCAGATTGAAATGATATGTGTATAGTCTTCAGGGACACCGGGGGTCTCAAGATCAGGGGGAAGAATCCCTAAAACCCATAACCCCAACATCAGTGGGTCCAGACCAACACGCCATAATAAGCCGTATGATGGAATCAGGGGTGGCGGAGTCATGTGAACAGAACTCACAACATCCCCCACAACCCCTACAAGAAGCATCACAAGAGGCGCCTGAATTACAAGATGCACAAGAAATACAGAACACTCCGAGCACAGGGAGCGCTCAGAAAACCAGGGGTGCTCAAAGAAGACCTGAAACTAGGGGGCCAAAGTAAAGGAAAGTAAAATACCAAGACAAAGAAAGTTAAAAAGAAAAGGATAAAAAAGACAAAGAAAAAGATAAAAACAAAGATAAGAAAGACAAAAACAACGAGAAAAACAATGAAAAGGAGCAAGCGAAACAAGGGAAGCAAGGGAAAGAAAAGGGGAAAGGGAAGGATACAGAAGATAATGACAATGACAATCTAGAATTGATGGCTAAAAAGGCAAAACGACTACAAGCAATTAAGAACTTGAAAGCATCCGCCAAAATCACTGGGCAATCATTAGAGTCTCAACCAAGGATCTCTAATATCTTTAGCCCTCTACCTAAGGAAGGGATAAGTCATTTGCTCAAAGTTGAAAACAAAAGGGCTATACCAGACGACCAAGGCATCCAAATTTGTGAGACCACCGGGTCGAATTGGGCAGACCTCGTAGTGACTGGAGCTGCACCTGGAGCCAAAACGAACAGGGCAACAAGACTGGCGCCTGATCCAGGAATCCTACCACCAGACCCCGCTCAGGGAAAAGAAATGGCGAGCAAAACAAAAATTCTACCCGAGATAGGGGAGCCCATGCCTAAGCCTCCAATCACAAAGCTAATATCCAATCACCCTTCACCCCCAACAAAAACTACAATACTACATTCTGAAACCCAAGCTATTACCGAGGAATCAGACTCAGATATTTATAAAACCAGCATCTCTACGTCTAGCGAAGCAAGTGACACAGATGATGAGCAAAGACTTGATCCATCAACTCCATCAACTCCAGAGCTCTCAGAAGTATCAGATTCCCCTAATTCAAACATAAGGAAAGTGAACGAATCAGGACAAGACAACACCCCAAGGAAAAGCTCGAAAAAAAGAGAATTAGACAAAAAAGACACAATAAAATATTATATGAAGAAACTACAGATCAAGGGAGCAACACAGAGCAAACCAACTACACAAGAAAATCTTAACTCCTAAACCCACAACAGAATTAGACCATCAGCAAACCACCTTGAATGGGACCAAAGTGAGTGGCCAAAAATTGTACGAATGTACAAATCTCACTGGAAAACATGCAGAACCCTCTCTGAGCGAAGTACTAAATTCAATCAAAAGCTTCCACAAAGATGTTAAAATTGACAACAGGAGGAATCACGCCACCATCCAAAAGCTACAAGGAGCAATCAAAAAAGTGGGTCAAACATGCTCAGAAATTTCAGACAGAAAGGCCTCCGTAGAATCACGTACCGAAAATCTGGAAAAAGACGTTGTTAATCTCCAAACGCAAGAAAAAGAACAAGACGTAATTATAAAAGATCTGATGCTAAAGGTCGAAGATCAAGAAAATAGAACTAGACGAAACAACCTGCGCTTCCTCGGTATCCCGGAAGGAGTAGAAGGAAAAGACCCAAGGTGCTTCATGATCACCCTCCTTAAAACAGCCTTCCCTGAACTACAGTCCTGGGAAATGGAAAGGGAGGTACACTGTGCCCATCGCTTCCCCCTAACTCTCCCAAAGCAAACTCACAATCCACAACAATATCCAAGAGCTGTACTGGTACACTTCGGGAACTTTCTTCTGCGTGAAGCTATCTAGGATTTTGCTCGGCCTAACAGCAAGAGGGAATGCAAGGGGTTCATGTTTTTCGCTCGACGAGACTATGCTCATGCCACGGTGGAACGGAGGTGGAGGTTGAGGCAACTAATTACACCATTTGAGCAAATAGGCACAACTGCCTTTCTGCAAAACCCAGCTCGTCTAAAAATAATTATTAATGGAACAACACGAAACTTCACGAGTGAAATTCTGCCTCAGGCTTATTTTAAAGAAATTTCAGACTCAAGGAACCCTAAAATAGAGAGACAACAAAAACCAGCGGGAAGACAAGATGTAGAAAGCAAGTAAAGGATTGGGCTCAATTCTTCTGAAGAAAAGGGGGAGTGAAAAGAAAAGACTGATAATCAAAAATATGATGTAATATATGGTCATCCACTAAGACATTGAGAAATTTTATTTAGATCACACTCCTAATCGTATTATATGTCTGGCACACGGGGTGCGGGAAGCAGGGCGGGCTGGGGCACACTGATTAGACTGACGCCCACACCTGGATTCCCCGGGATTCAGGATGCCTCAAGGGGTGGTAAGGGGGGGAGAGAAAGGGTGGGGGGGAGGGAAGAAAACATGAGCAAAACACAACACGGGTAATCATAGTCAGATCAAGATTTAAACTAAAAAAGAAAATTACACAATCATGCTATACATTTACAAACAGAAAGGAAGAACATAAGACAAAATTTGGTGTAAGGATGAATCAGAAATATGCAAAAAATGGCTAAGTTAAGGATTTTAATGATCAATATCTTTGGCCTTAATGACGGGAAAAAAAGACAAAGGGTGGCAATCGGCCTCAAGGCAATGGGTCCTAATATTATATGCATGCAGGAGACACACGTGGAAGGGTCGCAGCAACAACTGCTAAAAAACATGGGATACAGACTGATCATATCAACAACGCAGTCAACAAAGACAAGGGGGGTAGCCATCCTGGCAAGTGGAGGGGAGCTTCAGTTCATCAGGTCATACGCCAATAAATTAGGGCGCTGGGCAATAACAGAATGCCAATATGGCAAGGGAAAGAAAGCAATGGTATGTTCCATATATGGGACACTAAAAGATGACCCAGACTTATTGAGATTTGTTTAAACGAATTAGCTCACTGGTCACCCCCAATTATCATGTGTGGCGATTTTAACTTGAATCTACCCTCGGAATGGCAATCAAGGCCAGACTTCACATATAAAGGAAAGAAACCCAGAGTATTTAGTATACTCCAAGATCTATGCACCACACAAGGCCTAGGGGACTGCTGGCAAGCAAAACACCCTAGCGATCCGGGTTATACATTTTTTTCCCACCCACATACTAAACTGGCCAGGTTAGATTATATATTCATCTCCCATACAATCTTATCAAAATGCATAATAGAGAAACTTCCCCGAGTGTTATCTGACCCCAATCCTCTTATGCTCAGCATGGATGTCGAAGGGCCAGACCAAAGTGAGAATTTATGGACTTTCGAGAGGGCCATACTTCTAAATGAAAAGTACTGTCAATGCTTAAACAAATGGATCCCAGGGTTCCTAGGGGATAACATTGGGAGCGCACCAATCAAAATTGTCTGGGATACCTTAACAGCAGGAATTAGAGGAGGGACCTTAAGATTTTCCTTTTATCTTAATTGTGCAGCAAAACAGGAAATGAAAACATTACAGGGGAGATTAGTAATTGCTGCGGAAGACCTTATGAGGGGCACATCATCGAAGAAACACTGGGCACTGTGGCGATCGCAAGAAACAATGTGGCAGATATATTTACTAAAAAGGCAGTCGATAAAGCTATAGTGAATGAATAAAGAAAGAATATATGAACTTTGCAAACAAGTAGGGCATCACTTGGCGGTACGAACAAGACAAGAAAATATGGCCAATACAATAAAAGAAATTAACGACCCCAAAATGGTCTTATACAAAACCCAATAGGGATAAGAAGGGCGTTTCAAGATTACTATCAAGATCTATACAAGGAAACTGATAAAAATCAAAGAAAATAGAAGTGTATATAGAGCAGTCTATTATACCCCGACTATTGGAGGAAGATCAGGAAAGCTTGGCAATAATTCCAGAATGGGGTGAAATTTTGCTATCAATTAATAGTCTAGCTCCCGGGAAAGCAGCCGGGCTGGACGGGATCCCCGTGGAATTTTATGCTAAATTTCAAAAACCGTTGAAGGGGATTATAACAACATAAATGACACATATTTTCTTGGGGGGACAGCCACCAGGCTCATGGGCTAGGGCAAAAATTATAGTATTCCCGAAAAAAAACAAAGATCCTACACAATTGGGATCTTATCGCCCTATCACATTAATTACTTGTGATTCTAAAATCTATTCGAAACTACTGGCAACCAGATTGGCGCAACATATACATAAAATTACTTTGCCACGCCAACATGATTTCATTCCGGGTCGTTCCACCACTGACCATGTCCAAAGGGTCATCCGACTTTTCGATATATCAGAAGTGGCAGGAGACCCTATGGCCTTGATACTTCTAGACGCCGAGAAGGCCTTTGATAGGGTCTCCTGGAAGTATCTTTGGACAGCAATGTCGAAGAGTGGTATTGGTGACCGATTCATTAGAGCTACACGGATGTTATATACGAATCCAGAAGCGGTGGTCATGATAAACGGGGAGATGTCGGGGAATATTAGAGTAACCAGAGGGACGAGACGGGGGTGTCCGTGATCTCCACTATTATTCGCAATCTTTATTAACCCTTTTATTCTTAGACTAGAATCAAATCTGACAATACCATCAATCAAAACCATCAACGGTAATACTAAGTCCCTAGCCTATGCAGACGACATAGCAATAGTCGCATGAGATCCCAGCGAAGCAGTGAAAGCGATGGAAGAAGAAGCCAGACAATTTGGGGAGGTGTCAGGATACAAGCTTAACTAGGGCAAAACCCAGATAGTTGTTAATAGCAAGATCACATATCAGGAAGACCGGGTAGTTACCAACGCCATGTACCTAGGAGTGAACATAACATCAGACCTAGATAATCTGGTCAAAATTAACTTGGAACCTCTTATAAAACAAACAGGAAAAAACCTCCGTAGAATTGACAATCTCCATTTGACCCTAGTGGGACGGTGTAATACCATAAAAATTTTATATTTTCCTAAATTTGTATACTTTTTTAGGACCATATGATTAGATTTCACCCCACAAATATATAAGGACATAGATAACCTATTCTCTCAGTTTATATGGAATTACAAAAAAACGCGCAGAGCACTCAAATACATTACACTCCCAAAAGACAGAGGCGGCCTCGCACTACCCAATCTCAAAGTGTATTGGTGGGCCTCAATAATAAAGTATAGAAATATATTGCTCACCCCAAAAAAGACCACAGAACACGAGGGAGCGATCCCAACACCACGGGAAGTAATTTTAGGCAATAAAGCTAAAGAACATCTCTGGCGACTAACCTACAATTGCTACTTTATAAAAGTACAATTTAAAACCCTTAGGGGGGTTTATTCGGCATGGAACAATGTTCGAAAACTCTTGGGCATTGGGAGATTCTCCTATTATACAACTCTAGTGGGAAATACCAAACTCTCAGAAACATTTAGGGACGCTTGCATGATAAGGTGGCAAAGGGCAGGGATTACCCAGTGTGGCAATTTTTACTCCAATACAGGATTCAAGTCATTCGAGGAACTAAAACTAGAATTTGGGCTAAACCAAAGGGATTTTTTAAAATTTTGACAAATTAGAGACTTCCTAGTGAAAAAAGGGGGAGGCCCATCCACGTTTGGGAAAAAACATATAATTGAAACAATAAATCTAATTACCACTGTAAAGATTGGTGTAATATACAATAACCTAACATCCGCACTATCAAAAGACATTGAAAAATCTATAGCAAATTGGCATGATAAATTGGATGTGGCGCAAGAAACTTGTGAGAAACCACTTAAGGCATCCCAACTATGGCTAATGTCGGCTAATCTCCAAGCCCAATATTATAAAACTTATTTCCAGTTATACTATACCCCAAACAGTATCGCTAAATGGGGGACAGGTAGAGGCACAAAATGCCCACGCTGTATGCAGTATGAGGCAGACATTGTACACATATTTGCTACATGTGTTATTTTGGGCACAGTCTGTAGGGAAATTTCGACCTTTCTGTCCAAACTTCTTAATACAAAAATCGAAATCACTACGGCAGAATTAATACTTGGTCTAGATGGAGATACTCGTCCAAAAGAAATTCAAGGGCTCATATTTATCGCCATGGCAGTATTTAGAATATGCCTGGCCACAGCCTGGTTAGACCCCAATCCTCCTACTTTTCAACAATGGCGGGTGAGACTCTTTGGCCACATATAATTTAGAAACTGCTATATACCGGAGGAAGGGTAGAAAGAGACAAAGAATGGGGCTAGAAATTTGGGACCCACTGACATGTTGGATACAGAATCTGGTTTGATAATATAACTTACTTAAGTCAAAGGGACTTTCTTTTTTTTTTTTTGTAAATGTATACAGGAAATGTATATAATGATTGTCACAATATGAATTCAAAAATGTCATTTATCATTTACTGTGTTTTATGTTGTATATACCCATGCCTGGGGGGAGGGGATTGGAGTTTATATTTGCTCTGTGTTTTTTTTCTCGGGATTTTATATAAAACTAAGAGTGAAAAAACATAAAATGTATCAATAAAGATTAAAAAAGAAAAAAGAAAAAAGATGCCCTAAAAACCACTCCGAGAAATCAACCCTTGATTAAGCACCCGTCATCTCGAGTACAAACGGGCATTGGCCACCTGTAAGGGTGAATTGAAGGAGGAAAGGTGAAGAGATCTTCTGGAGGCAAGCAACTTGTGGAATAGTGTAAGGTTTTGGGGCATTATTAACCGACCTCCATTTGAAAGAGTGGTGGACGGAGAAGTAGGCACTAATATAAATGAGGACGAATGGGTATCTCACTTTCAGTCCATCTTCGCCTGCCCCAGGGTTCACCACCAACTCCTCGGTAGGGCCAATATCAACGATCCAGTAACATTCGAACAGAAAGAGGTGGAGAAGGGTATTCTAGGGCTGACATGCAACAAGGGCCCAGGCACGGATGGTATCCCCTGGATCTTTTCAAATCAAACCCACTCCTATGGGCTCCGGTCCTTATGGCGGTGCTTAATGCTGCAGCCAGGATCTGTTGCCCGGGCTCTTGGGGCATCTCGACCATTGTGCCGGTCTTCAAGAAGGGCAATCGCAACAGCACTTTGTGTTATCGTCCGATCTCCCTTCTTGAATCTGTGGTTAAGGTTGTGGGCGGGATGTTATTAGAAAGATTATCCTCCTGGGCGGCAGAGAATAAGATCATCTCCAACATACAATATGGGTTTCGCCCAGGGCGGTCTACCCTGGTCCAATGCCTCAACCTGTTTATGATCCTGGGGAAGTATACAATTGCTCGCCAAGATACAATCTACATGGCCTTCATGGATCTTTCCTCCGCTTTTGACTGTGTCAATCGGGGAAATTGTGGCAATCTATAAGGGCCATGGGGGTGGAGGATAACTTGGTTGACTTCCTGGAGGATTCAAATAGGGACACCAAGGCCAATATTAGATTTGCCAAGGATCTTCGTGTATCCAGGGATTTCAAAATAGAGAGGGGGGTTAGGCAGGGATGTATCCTGGCCCCCTTCTTATTCAATCTATATATTAACGACCTGGAAAACACCCTGGTAAAAACAGGGGTCGATTTCCCTTACGTGTGGCAACGGGGTCTGCCCGTCCTGCTAAACACGGACGACGCAGTCCTCAATGCTAGGACGGCAAGGGGACTTCAGACCCTGCTTGATACATTCCAAAGCTTTATGGAAGATCGTGACCTTGCAATTAACAACTCTAAATCTTATATCATGCAGGTCGGGACTCGCCCGAATAAACAGTACCCTTTTAAAGTGGGTAACGAGAACGTTGCGGGGACCACAATATTTTCTTACCTGGGTGTCTTGATAGATGATCGGTTATAATGGGGGGCTATGATCAAGAGGAAAAAAGGGGAGGTTATAAGGGCAAATGCCGCAATCTTTAACTTTGCCGCGAAGATGGGTAAGTGCCCAATCTCGGCAATGTTGAAGATATGTCAGGCAAAACGTGTTGCCATTGTTAGCTATGGAGTGAAATTTAGGGCTATGCAGCAACTAATACTTTGCAGGAGGCAGAGAATAACTTTTTAAAACGCATTTTTGGAGTGCCCAGTGGAACATCAAACTTGGTAGTTCATGAGGAACTGGGGTTTCCTTATATAGGTGATACACTGGCTATGCACCCCTTGTTGTTCTGGCTTAATTGCTGGTTAAACAAAGATCTAGCTCTTAACCATCAGATTTTAAGAGAGAACATGACGCTTGATCATATGACACACATTCCATGGTTAAACTATATTAAGGGAAGCTGTGAAGAGCTGGGACGGCCGGACCTGTTTTTAAAGCCTGAATCAATTACTCCGAAGAACTTGGAATTTGTAAAGAAAACTTTTACTACCTTAAAAAAGTTTTGTAGAAATGACTAAGACATTGGAAAAACTAGTGTCCGCAAACATATGATGCTCAAAACATCGCCATTCACTGAGCCCTATCTCTTGTGGCCACTTTCATCTCATGAGCAGTTTTTATTGATCAGATTTCATTTAGATTAATTTCACTTGATGCTTGCCGTCCCAAAAGTGAGCTGCAGAGGTCAGGTGTAAGCATCCTGTGGCTGCAACGGAGTGTCTCCTCAGGATTTGTTATACTTCATGTTTTTATGTAAATTTTATGAAGTACCTCGCAGATACCTTTTAATACCTCTTTTGAAGAAGTTGAATTTTACCCAGGTACGCTCAGCCCTTTTTTATCTACAATTGTTGAAACCAGAATGTGTAACTTTTATAGTAGGTTTTTTGAAATCGTCATTGCGATCAAGGATTTGTACAGAGAGCTAGTAAACCCCTATCATTGGTAGGCACTCCTTTTTTTGTGTTCTCCGTCTGACCAGTCTTTTGTACCAGTTGTATTTATTGCTGTTTTTTTGGGATTTTTATTCATTTTTATCATTATTCAATGTATGTTTTAACTGTTTTATGGATCTACGTATCTTTTATGGTTTTAACTCTAAAGCCGAATAAAGTATATTTGATTTGATTTGATTTGTCTCACAATATTTTCTCCTCAATATTCTGTCATACACTGACTGCATATTTTTTCAGATTCACATCACAGTAAGAGCTCTGCGCCATCAGCAATCTCTAATATTAAAGTAATTGTAACCTCAAATGGAAGTGTTTGTATAAAATAAAAATAAAGATTGTAACATACCTACATTCCAGAAATCTAATACAAACTTGATTTAGATTCCCTTTGTTGTCCCCCACTGTCGCTTTTTTTAGTGTTTATAAGCATATGTTTGAAATTATGTGATTATAATAAAAGATAAAAGTTGTGTCTCTTTACTAGTGTTCTGGAATGTATAGTGTGGTTATAACACAGTCCATTTTTGGCTTGCAGTTCTTGTATTCCCTCCATGAGAAAATCCTTGTGTTGTAAATTGGCAGCGATCAGGTTAGCGTTAGCAAAAGCCATCCTGTATTTAGAGGCTATCTTGCCCGTTTTGTGGAATCCATTTTATATTTCTGTCAAGCCATTTTGTATGCCATGTGTTACCTCGTGTTCACCATGTGCTCTGTCCTACCTTTCTGTTAACTGCTCTTGAAATCTTCCTAGAGACAAGATATATTTAGCATCTTCCACCTTCGCACATGCTCAGTTGATCTTGCAGCTGTCTCTGTAGCTGCCACTAGAATGTAACTGTCAGGATGTGTTTGCCAAAAACAGCCACTGTTAGCTCCTCCCACTTGTTGACTGTGCATTTTCTGTATGACCATATATGTACCTAAAACCAGCATTTTGTACTTGTACCACCTTCATTTGAGCCCCTGTGTGGGAATAAAAGGACCAAGCTCCTTCCATTCAGTGTGCTACTTCATGTATTACCGAAGGGTGCTGTGTGAATGGAGTTCCACCTCATGAGGTTTAATAAATCTTTGTTTTCTATTCCAGTTTCTGTGCCAACTTCTATCCTATTGGTCTGAGGACTCTGTGCAGAGAAGGGCGAACCCCTTGCACTGGTAGGCCTTGCTGAGGCTCACTACTACAAATTGGCGCCCCACGTGGGGCTCATCTGTGACTCGGATGCCCGAAGGACTGGTCGAAATGAAAGATTGGAATCTCGCTTTGGACGCGATCGCTGCCTGAGGAGACCCGAGTCTTGGCAACCACAGCGTTTTTCCTTTCTTTCTGATCTGACCATCCAGGTGGTGCCGGTCCTCGACTGAGATCTCTTCTGTTGATTCACTGTGTAGTGACCATTTGGTCGATTTGAGAACTTGGCAATTGGAACCTGGACACCATTTGATTGGTAAGAGTCGTTCTGCGGCACTTGCTCTTGGTTTTTGATGCCTTGGATTGGTAAGGTCGTTTAGTAAAACTTACTGTGGCTTTTGATTTGAAGGATTGGCCAATATATGTATTTGTTTGTAAGGTATATATAAATTGCAATTTATATAGGCAAGTAATGAGGAGGTTTTTCTCTATTTGAATTTGCTTGATCGGTGCAACGTACGAAGAGTACCTTAAGCGCTACTTTGATTATAATACTCATATTTTGCTCTATTTTTGGCATGCCTGTTTCCAGCACACTTCGTAGGATGTGTTGCCTTTGTAGAGGTACCAGTTTGAGACTCGATGAAGCACAGCCGGCCCTCCTTATGTTGGCTCAGGCTTATGGTGCGCCTTCTAGAGGTAGTGATAGAGGTGGACGACGTGGATCTTATGGTTTGTCCTTTCCTTCCTATACTCGTTCGAATTTGTCTGTTGACCAGTGTGCGTACTGCAAGAAATTTGGACATTGGATTTCTGATTGTCCAGTGCTACGTGCTCAGCAGTATCCACGTGGTCGGGGAAAATGAGAAGTCGTTCAGGATATTCAGGGCCTAGAGGAAGCAAGAATGATCGCACTAGGTTTGATGCTAATACACATGGGCAGGATGGGTTTAACACTTTTGATAGAAGGAACCAATATCAAATGTCCGACTATGTGCCGTCTGATTTTCAAGATTCTGCTTATGCATAGGATTGCCTAGGATGGGGTAAGGAATCAGTTAAAGTTCCAGTAGATCAAAGGGGTCCCTATGTTACAGCACATGTTTTGGGTTCTACTGATCAGTGTCTGGTTGATACAGGAGCTACTTGTAGTGCCTTATCTAAACAATTGGCTCCAAGAGCTCCCCTGTCTGGCTCAACCATTACATCGATAGGGTTCGAAGGAACACCTTCCCTTAGCCCATTGTCACAACCACTTGCATTCTATGTTGATAAGTCTACTGCTCCATGTCCATTTTTGCTTTCTCCGAACACACCAGACAATATTGTGGGTCTTGTTATGCTCAAGTATTTCACGGCTACAATACGATGTTCTCCTGAAGGAGTATGTGTTATTTTGAATGACAACTACCCCACAATTGAGAGATATTGTTTTGTTAAAGAGGATACTGCATTAACTTCACTCCCTAGTACTTTGTGGGCTACTTCAGACACAGATGTAGGACAGATGGTTATCCCACCAGTGCATATTAGTGTCACGGAGGGCGCTTCATTGCCACAATTGCCTCAATATAACATTTCTCAGGAAGGCGAAGAAGCACTTATACGCATTGTTCTTGATTTAATTAAAGTGGGGGTTGTGGAGGAAGTCCCTTACAATGTTTGTAACAGTCCTATTCTGCTCATTTTGAAAAAAGATACTGACACTAGGATTTACAGATTCATTATTGATTTGCCAGAAGTTAACAAGATTGTAGTACCACAATATCCTGTGGGTTCTGACATAACAACACTACTTACTTTGGTTCCTCTGACAGCAACTACATTCTCCGTGACAGACTTGAAAAACACTTTCTTTTCGATTTCTATTCATCCTGATAGCCGATATATGTACGGTTTGACTTTGAATAATCGATCATATTTATTTTGTAGAGTAACTCAAGCGTACACTGAGAGTCCTAGTATCTATAGCCAAGCACTGAAAAGACAACTTGATTCTTTCGTCTTACCCAAAGGAGTGGCTCTCATTCAATATGTCGATGACATCTTGTTGGCAGCTGATACGCCTGAACTGTGTGAAGAGTATACTTTGACTTTGCTTTCTTTTCTTGCTACACACCATCATAAAGTGTCACAAAAGAAATTGTAATATTGTAGACCGAAGGTAACCTACTTAGTTCACCTTCTGTCTAAGGAGGGCCGTGCACTTACATCAGATTGCAGTCAAGCAATTTTAGATACACCAGTACCTTCCACTCAGAAAGATGTACGTGCATTCATTGGTCTGACCTCGTTTTGTAGGCAATGGATACTAGGGTTTTCTCACATTGTCAAACCCTTGCTAGCACTTTTGACAAAAGATACTCCAATGCCCCTTTCATGAACAACTGAATATGAGAATGCTTTTTGACAGTTACGTCAAGCTCTTTGTTCTGCACCAGTGTTAGGCACTCCAGATTACATGAAGAATTGTACACTCTATGTACATGAGAAAGATGGATGTGCATTGTCAGTTCTAGTACAGACACACAGTGACAAGCAGCGTCCCTGGGCATATTTTTCAGCCGTCCTTGATCCTGTTGCTCGTGCATTGCCTGGGTGTTTTCGTTCAGTTGCAGCGACAGCTTTGTCCATACGTCAGAGTGAAGGGATAGTTTTGTCACACAAACTGTTGGTGCTAGTACCCCATACAGTAGATGCCCTTTTGAATCAGACCAAGACACAACACTTAACTAGTGCCCGTTTGACAGGATACAAATTGATACTCTTAGCACCTCATATTATCTTGAAGAGATGCGCGACACTGAACCCAGCCACTTTGTTGCCATATCCTGCGACTCAGTCTCAGTCAAAGGAGCCCCACGATTGTATATTCCTTACTGAGGAACAGACAAAGGGTTGCATCGATTTGCAAGATACGCCCCTTCCAGATGTAGATGGGGAACTGTGGGTTGATGGGTCCTGTTTGAAGTTGCCATATGGTACGACCTCAGCTGCATATGCAATTACGATACTTCAGACAGTAGTGGAAACAGCTTGCATACCACAGAAGTCAGCTTAAGCAGCTGAACTAATAGCTCTGACACGAGCGTGTGAACTTAGCACTGACTTGCGTGTGAACATCTATACAGACAGCCGCTATGCTTTTGGAGTGGCCCATGATTTTGGCCCGCTTTGGAAGGAATGAGTCTTTCTTACATCCCACGGGATGAAGATAATGCATGGAGAATTAATGCATGACCTTTTGACTGCACTGACATATCCGAAGAAGATAGCGATTGTGAAGTGTAGCACACACAAGAAAGTGACTGACAAGATCGGACAAGGTAATGCTTTTGCTGATCGCGTAGCTCTTGAGACTGCAATGTAACGAAGCACTACTTCTATGTACGTAGTGAAGTCTCAAGCTGAGCGATGGCATTATGTTAGAGAAGAAGTACTAGATGTACAGAGATCAGCTTCTGTGGCAAAACTTGAGCAATGGTCTAAAGAAGGAATATTGGACGATGAGGGCTGGTGACGCAACAAAGACATGGATATATGGAAATTGCCTGCAGCATATTTACAACCTATGGTTCAAATGGCACATGGGCTGGCACATGTTGGAGCTCTAGCGATAACGACATTGCATACGCAAGTTTGTGAGCATCCTGAAATTGCCAGCACAGCTAAAAGAGTAGTACAGTCTTGTTTGATCTGTTGGCAGTATAATCCTGGAAAAGGGACACAAACTCCTATAGGAGGGTTTGCTACACCGACTGCACCTTTTGAAGTATTGCAGATGGACTACATCCAACTTGAACGCTGCAATAATCTGAAATACGTCCTAGTGGTGGTATGTGCCTTCAGTAAATGGATAGAAGCATACCCTACAAAGGATAATACAGCTCTCACTACAGCGAAGGTGCTTCTTAAGGAGTTTTTCCCTAGATACAGTGTTTGTAAACTTTTGTGGAGTGACAACGGACCTCATTTTATTGGGCAAGTTGTTGAGCATGTCCTGAAAGGAATAGGGATCAAGCAGAAATTCCATGCAGTCTTCCACCCTAAATCAGAAGGATTAGTGGAGAGGTACAACGCCACTTTGAAACTAAAGTTGGCGAAAATACTGGCTTCCACGTCTTTGAAGTGGCCGGATGCACTACCCTTGGCATTGTTGTCCATAAGACCAGTGCCACATTCACAGTCCATTCTTACGTCGATTTTAACTTAGGATTGTTCTTCTTTGTGGGTGCTGCATTGAACAGCAGAAAGATAAGGTGATTGACTCGTGTTGTGGAAGCTGTTACCAATCAGACAACTATGGCACTTTGAAACATTACAGAGGAGCTACAAGTTGCAAGGATTGTGGCACTCCAGAATCGCATGTTATTAGATGTGATTCTGGCTGATCGAGGTGGTGCATGCCGCATCATTGACAGCAGCTGTTGTGGCTTCATTCCGTGTAGGTTCTCCAAATGGACAGCCTAGGTAAGCCTTATTATAGTCAAGGATTATTTTGAGACAATGGAGAACATCAGTTTGGTGATGCATGGGAAGACAGAGAGTCAGTGTTTTTATTGTTGCTGCAGACAGTGCTTTAAATGGGCCGGTACTCACCGGTACTTAGTACCGGCACTTCTACATTTTCTACGTTTGAGTACCAGAACTTCTCCTTGCCCAAAGAGAGTACCGGTACTCATGGGGCAGCAAGTCAAACTGTGACATTTGTCATTTAAAAAAAGAAGCTCGACTGAGAAGCAGTGTCAGCCGTTTTGTTTAAGCACTCTGATAATTGAGTGCCTTTCAAGGCGCTAATTGAGCAGCCGCCAGTTTGCATTTATTCAGGGCTGGCAGAGAGTTTGGGAGGGGCCGGAGTCACGCTGCCATTATTGACACAGCGTCCACCCAGGCTCCTTGGAATCAATAGCACAGTAGGTGTGTGAGCAGGGCTTTCTAACAGCCATATCTCATGACAGGGCATCAAAGAAGGTTTCCTGCTGGCATAGCAGAGTAGGGCAGCACTTGTTGGAGCCAGGCTGAGGACGAAGGAGAGATAGTGACACAGAAGCAGAGTCACTGCTGGTGTGTCTTGCATGAGTGCTGTTGTCTGCAGGGTGCAGCACCAGATATATATCTGCAAGCCTTGAATTACCCCACTCTTCCAATAAAGAACACGTGAAAGGGTCTGCATGTCGCAAGTGCTAGGCCACTTTCTCTCTAGTGCAGATCTGCTTTCTCCGTAGTTTCAGCACAACTGTATTTTGAACCAAACCAAAAATTCTGGCTTTGCCTTAAAAGCCTGGGCATAAGTGGAGCCTTGACAACATTCCCACTGAAATAAAAGTGTGTTTTTTTATCCCATGGAAGCATTTCACATTGGTTCATAAGCTTAAATCACAGCATTGAGAGGAGTTTTTGCTCTCACGGTTACAACACTGCCATTAGTGAACCAGGAAGCAAGGTGATTTTGATGTGTACATTATGTATGGCCTATTTTCTTTTCATGAATGAAGCAGCAATATTGTATATTAAATCTAACACAAGAATTTATTGTACAGCACACATCTGGAACTTGTGCATTTGAATATACTATCTATCATATGTGTTATCGAAGAAAATGGAGGCTTAGTGAGATAATATATTTGTCTGGGATCACACAGTTTGGTTAGTGGGGAAGCCGGGATTGTTCCCAGAATGTCTGCTTTCACTTTGTGCAATTCCGCATCTAGGAGGCTGCATCTTTCTATCGCTGCTGTATTACAATAAAGTTCACTATTTTGTCTTTATAGTTTACACATGAGATTAGAGTTTGGTTGACAGGCAGATGCAACATCAACGTTAAGTTCATTTTCGGCTTGAGGGTGAAAGAGGACCTGGAACTGAGCCAGAGCCGGGCATCCTAGCACAATTTTTCAGCAGCTTGCCCACCTCCAGAAAGAGAGATTCACACTTTAGAACATGTAAGGAGTTTTGAGGCAAAGCTATGCCATCTAGGGGGGCTGGATGATGTCTGCTAGGTGGCAATGAGACAAGAGGGTTAACCATATATACATATTTCCCAACATTTTTTAAGAAAAATACATTGTGCAAGTCATATGTGATTTAGGTGTTGCACCATGAGAAGCCCACTTTAATATTAAATGCACCTTTTTGTACTTATAAGGGGAAAGGAATATTCAAGAGATACCGGAAATGCTAAAGTATCATTATACACATCTGCACACCAATTAAATATCAGTTAAATTAAATGTGTGCCCCTGGCTGGTGTCCCATAAAACTGCCTCTAGCCCCGCCCCTGTAGCCCCACCCCCAAACCCCAGCCCCTAGTCCATATCTTAATTTGGTGAGTACCTGCACTAATTTTTTTTCCATTTAAAGCACTAGCTGCAGATGATGCTGTTTGATTACGTAAATGTATATCTTAACTGTTAGTATACAAAGTGTACACTTCTCTCCTCCTCATTGCAGAACATTATAGTTTAGTGTATGGTTAGTGTTTTCTACTTATGTAAACGAGACACCCTTCCTATATTTCAGAAAGTAAAGGCTTTTTAACACATCATAGAGGTCACAGTGCCCCTCAAATACTGTGGTAGAGTGGGGCATGGCCACAAAGACAATGCCCTTCTACACACAAAGGATCGACTACCTGAACATGGCTCATGTCAAGTCATGCTATTGGCCACTGTACTCGTCACAGCATTACTAGATAACTAACAAAGGCATTTATAACTAACATATGCATTTTTCACGCATTTAATCAGGAACCATCTCTTTTTGAATAACCTAATTTCTATATTGTTTAATTTATCAGGTTCATTTCAACAAGCTGTTTTCAGGACAAATATCATGGTAAATGGGTTTGACTGGAATATATATTTATTCATTCTCTGCAACAGTTGATTTATTTTCTAGTTAGTTAACCAATGGATTGGGAGGAAAATCAATCACGCCCTCTTTGCACATTAAATCAGTCATCACTATATTTTGCTGACTGGCTACTGCATAAACTACATTTTCATGTATGGAAGGTGTACCCTGTTGTTTGCCCCCTTTTTATAGGTCCTTTAGCCACGTACGACTCTTCCTAAAGTTTTTACTGTTCTGACAACTATTCGAGGAATGGCTCACTGCCTTCTATTCTGACTTTTTGGAGGCCAACATTTAATCAGTCTTTTTTCTTTTAACCAGTTGTACCAAGAGGTGGATTACTGGAAACATTACATGCTGCATGTTACGTGGATCAAATGAATGGCATGTATGTATATCTCCTATACATGAGCGCTATGCAAAGTAATAAGCCTGATGCAAGCAACAAATATGAATGAATATAAAAATGACATATTTGAAGATGGTTTTGAAGTAATTATTAATCACTTGACACTGCTTGAAGGGGAGAGGATCTTACATGACATTGTATTGTAATGATTAATTTCCAGGAACTGCATTATGTGTACTGGAAACCTATGCTGAAAGTAGTCACTCGCCTCATGGTACTCAATAGTTGACATAAACAATCTACTAAACGCAGTGCATTGGAAAAGAAAAAGAAGAAAGGAAATGTTGCTAAGAGCTGTCCTTTGTGGCTATCTGTCATTAATTATTTGCATTATTAATTTATTTTGGTAAAATATGCACATGAAATCCTCCTTGTAGGTATGTGACATATTTCAGAGGGATAACAATTCTGCTCAAGCGTTTGTTTATATACTCATTATTCAAGACAACGTTTGAAGTTTACCATGACGAAATTCCCCACAGTGCATGTTCCAGGAAACAGTGGCTGGCACACTGTCGTCCTTCATTGACAGACTATTTTTAATCAGGTGTACAGAGAATCATAAAAGGTTAATTAGCAATGTGGTTATGTGGACCAACAGCAACATGCATAATGTAAATGTCAGGAGATCATTAGCATACACGCAGTTCCGATCTCATTGCGCATGGCATAGCAAAGTACAGCATCAACATAAATTCAAACCCTACGGTGCACAAATTGGAAGCTGTACAGAACTTCTGTTCATTTCTCTTATCTGAGCCGAGTTGCTAGTTATACTTTTTTCATAATTTTCAAATAGTGTGATTATTGTGCATTTCTTTCATTAGTAAATGACTTGTCCAGTTAAGATATGTTCAAATGTTCTGGAGCAGCGTAATTTTGGCTATGCCCTCATTATTATTGAATCGGCCACATTTATGTTTATTAAGGGCCTTATGTACTCGTGTGATATAATGTGACTAATGTAGTGAAGTGCACTTAAAGTAACCCTGGGAGTAGTTTGCATAGTAGCGCTCCGCGTAGCTACGCGAAGTGCACTTCGCACTACGCATGCTATGCGTAGCTACACGAACTGCGATGTACTGTAGGGAAAATGATTGCACAGTGCCGGATGCTTGTCCGCACTGTGCAATCATTGCAAGCAGCATCTTACACAGTGCAAGCAGTAGTTTTCTGCCGCCCGAGTAGATTTGTACTCGAGCGGCAGCTTTCTCAGCGCCGACTGATAGTTTCTCATCGCGAGCATACGGGACCACTCGCAATGAGAAACCTGACATCCCAGTGTTGAGAATCTCGCCGGGAGGTTTATTTTCCACGCTCGCGATCGGCAACTTGATGAACGAGGAAAAAATCTCGCCGGGATGTTGAATTTGCTCGCTCGCGGCCGCCAACTTGATGTTGAGGACCGGGAACAAGCAAAAAATGCCCGCTATGCGTTTTTGCACTATGCTACGCGCGATTCGAGTAGTGCGTAGCAGCGAAAACTACGCACGCTCCGCGAGCGTAGCGTAGTAATACGCCTACGGTTAATTTGAAGCCATATAGAAAGTGAATTTATCATGTAACCTCAACATTTATAAACGTGCGTACGCTAATGCTTATTTTACAGTTACATAAAATTGCAGTCCTCACTTATAATTACACGTGTTTGTTTTCATAACATTTATTAATCTTTCTGTATTCACATATTTGCTTAAAAGTATCATGCATTTACTGTATAATGGAACATGTATCTATCGGAATTGCATTTTACACTTATAATGTGACTGTCTATGTATCTGTATTCACACAGTTACAACGTGCATTGAAATCGCAGCTTTGCTAACTTGGCCAAAGGCCTTAAGCGTTTGGGTTTCACAATGTTTAATCTTCAAAGTGAATGCTTTCTTTGGGTGCTGTGTTTTTCTTTGCTCTGCAGGTGCCTGGAATATGACCTAATTAATGGAGAAAGGCACATTGTGTGAACAAGATAGAGAAGCATAAGGGGAGTTGAGGGTGATTAAAAATGAAGAAGCAGAAGGGAGGACTACTCTCTGTGCGAACTGAGGAGATGGAATCTAAGGTTACTTCAAATATGTGGATCAAAGAAGAATTACCAGTATGACGGACAAAAGAGTACTGTTTGAAGGTGGTCACTAATTGGACCTTTGATATGGTTCTAGTATGGTCTTTTGTGTGTATAACAAGGGAATACTCTTTAGCTTTCTTCAAATTCCTTTCAGACTAGGAGAGGTAACCTCTATGTGTTATTCTTGTTGCGTGGCTTCATGCTACAGGATACTTTGCTTTAGGGAACTTATACAGAAGTTCCCTATGATGGCTCCTTTCTATTTTAATGGATCTAATCAGGGTTTTATTTAGCATTTATTAGTTTAGGTTTGCTGGAGAAATTAGAATTCTTCATGCACTATAGGCAGGATGACCACAACTTCCAATCTCACCATCAGATTGTCTTTCTTTGCACTATTGATAATGACGTTCTCATTTATTATTTGCTATTGAGGATAAACTTGGTACACCATTTTGGCTTTCCTTTGATAGTCTTGTACTACTATGCTATGTTTCCAAGACTAATTTATATTACTCTGGCCTACATTTTTAATACATTCATGGTTAACACTACTTTTTGACTCTGAGCGTTACTGTGTGGCCAAATTGGTTGCACTGAAATGGAGGTCAGTTGCGAGTGTTAGGAAAGGGGGGCCAATTCCTCTGCATTAGGAGTTTAAATTTGCTTTTTAATTTTCATAAGTAGGGTAACTGTCATTATTGCTTTGAAAGAAGAGTGTAGTGTAGTTCCTATATTCCCAAAAGTCCCTGCGCATTGGAATAACATAATCGATAGCTTAGACGTAGGACTGAGGTCGACTAGGTCTCTATTGAATATGTTAGACTTAATTGTGTGTGCCAGCTAGCTCAGAGGTCACTAGAAACTTTCTCGAGTAAACAAGAAGGCATTTAGCTTTCCTGAATAGACAAGAAGGGATTAGCTTCTGACAACCATATCACATGACAACTTTGTTCCCCTTGCAATAAGGAATATATCTCTAGAGTTGCGGAAACAATAGATAGCTATTTTACTCAGTCAATCGTGCATGCTTCGTTTCACCAGAAATGCAGAGAAATAGAGAGACAGGCATTTTCAATAAAAGGGTTAATTATTGAGCAGTCTTCTTTCTCATGCAAGAGAAATGAATTGCCACAATTGCAATACTTGTCATAAAGTAAAGTGCGTACAGTAAAAGGAGTATTATGAAATAATACTGTAAAAGCATTTATATGGTTTCTAAGCCATAAGATACTTAAAATGGAAAAAATACATACAATGATGAAATAATGACTAAACGTACTCAACTGGTGTTTCTAAGATACGCCTACTCCAGTGTACCTAACCTAAGCCTAGTACAGGGAAGGAGTAGATGAGTTACAGTTTTTGCCAAGAATCTGAATCAAGAATTCTCTATGGGTCTAATCAGTTCCGTACCTTGGGTATAGCATGAAGGAGGTCTTGAATCTCTCTCTCAGGACTTGATCTCCCAGAAACCCACGAGGGTGCTAGGGAAACACTTGAGCTGGATTTTCTCGGCAAAAATTAAAGACAGCATCTCTCTCAGTGCGTCAGCAGGGAGGGTCGACTTCCTTGGGCACTCGCATCAGCTGGGGGTCGGGCAAGTAGATGGCCGATCTGCTCCAAACCACTGTGTGTTTGCTGAAGACAGATGCTGGTATATTTATACCTGGAAGGTGCAGAGTTTGACGTAAGGTTGGACATAAGACGTCACTAAGAACTGGCAGTTCTTTCAGGACTCTCAGGAGTTCTAGGACAAATCAAAACAGAAGCAGGGGAAATTACAGGGCTGCTGAAGGCTTGGTTTGTTTAAGAATGCGTTGTACTTTCTAGGAGTCTATGGGAGTAGCCTTGCCGTATTTGGACTGCATTGGCCATGACTTAATATGGATATGATTCTTATGCCTTTATAAGGATATGATTTATTATAACCACACAAGGGCATAAATCGGGAATATCTAATTAGGGTCCTACATACATTCACAACACCCACTCCACGTATAATGTCCATCATTACTAAATACTAAGCAATACTAAACATATAACGATGCATGTGTTTTTCAGCCCACCCCAAAATACATAGTTTGCATTTGAAATGGTGTATACACGAAAAATACTGTACGTTTTCAAGCAGTGGTATCATTCAGATTTTTTTTATTTTATTAAGAATTCATGAAACACAATGAAAAACAATTTACATAATTAGAGGAAAAAAGACAAAATACAAAATATATAATCAACCATCGTTATAAGGGCAGAAGTAATGCAGAGATCGATTTGGCAGCATACATAAATTAATATCTGAATAAATTGATTCCTTTAAATGTTAATAAACCAGTTACATGCGATATCATATATTTATAGAACATTCTGATGACCGAATTAGCTCGCTACACTCTGTTTGCCCGCCAAGCAGTCACTGGTGCCCAAATCTTCAGGCCCAATTCTTTTGTTTTTTTACCCTTAAGTTCGTACAGGGCCGCCTCAACATTATGTATTCCTAAGAATCTAGACATCCACATTTGGAAGGTTAGGGCCTCAGTGTCTTTCCAGGCAGCTGAGATTAATATATGAAGTACGGCTGTGGAGATAAAGACTAAAGCTTCAGTCTCGATATTTAAATTCAGTTTACTTTCACATCCTATGATCATAAGTGTTGGGGAGAGGGTTATTTTAACATCTAACAACCCCTCCCAGATAATGCATATTTTGTTCATTTAGAATGTTGACTGAATGAATCACAACATTTACATTTATGAAATGGCTCTTAATACAGAAGAGAAGTTCGAGACCATTTCAACACATATTTATACAAGACTGTACATGTGCTATAGGCTAAATCAAAATAATGTCTCTAGGTATTTTAAAAATAGAAATCTTGTTCTCTAAGAATAGTTCTACTTTAAGCAGAGTATCATGTGCCAAAAAAAAAGTAAATGTTTGGTAACTGGGGAAAAATAATTTCGCTTTCGGGAAGAAAAACAGTCCCAATGTTTTTTAGAAGTTCTGTTTATCAAAACTGAAGGCCGAATTCAAAGTCAGGGAACGTTGTGTGCTTGCTATTTCAAATATTATCCCCGTTGTTAGGAGAGAACATTACCTCAGATAGGCCGGCATAAAAATTTGTCTACCACAGTAGGTGAAAGTTGGGCCAAATCCGAGAAAGTGGAAATAGTGCATATGTGCGATGCATTGCCATCATCGGTGTTTAGATCAGCAATGGTCACAGAAGGTTGTACCTGTGTGCCGCTTTCATCTCGTACCTCACCGCTACCTAATCGTAATGGTGAGGTCTCAACGAATGCCGTCATCAGAATGGGTAGCCGCTGGGGACAACACGTTGCATGAGCCATTACCGAACCAAGCAAAGTATCGACATCCATAGGTACTGCTGATGGAAGTGTGAGACAGACGTCTAACAAGCATTCTTCTCCGCAAAGCAAGCATCTTAGAACAGGTAGGATGCAATCTTGCCAGGTTGGTCTGAATGAAAGAACCAGGTAGTATTCAGATCTCTTAGCCGAGCCAAGCCGAGGACTTTAGTGATCCGCTCTCGGTATTGTACTGCTAGGATCGTGTCTTCCATTGTAGCCTGAGTTTTGTCTTGCCATATCGGAGCAGAAGGAACAAAAATCAGATTCCTGCTATGAGTCCCAAGAACAGAGGCAGGCCGTTGAACACAGAATGCACAAAATTCTGGAAGATGCCAAGAACTGCTTCGAAGGGTGTTAGCAGTCCCGAAAAAATTGTCTTACATACATGTGCGATGCCACTGGTATCAGACATGTTTAAGATTTGACTTAACATTTCTACGAAATGTACGGGGCAATTTGCTGATAATAATGCATGTATCTCTGCTGCTGTCCTTGCAACTTGCAGATCATACGTTTCTCTAGATGAGGTTAAAGGCACAGTTGTTTGTAAAAGAATAGGCTTCATTCTGCTTAAAGTATCAATTCGAATAGAAGAGATATTCAAAGAAGGCCATATTGCCGCCTCCATGTCTGGTTTGCTGATTGGATACAATACTTGCATACAACAAGTGACCATGGAAGTAACGCTCACGAGGTAGGCTTTTCCTGGCACCATGCCACAACAGCTGTGCTGTGTGATTCTGGGTATAGAATGAAGGAGGTCTTGAATCTCTTTCTCAGGACTCGATCTCCCAGAAACCTGTGAGGGTGTTAGGGAAACACTTGAGCTGGATTCTCTCGGCAAGAATTAAAGACAGCATCTCTCTCAGTGAGTCAGCAGGGAGGGTCGACTTCCTTGGGCACTCGCATCAGCTGGGGGTCGGGCAAGTAGATAGCCGATCTGCTCCAAACCACTGTGTGTTTGCTGAAGGCAGATGCTGGTATTATTATACCTGGAAGGTGCAGAGTTTGACGTAAGGTTGGACATAAGACGCCACTAAGAACTGGCAGTTCTTTCAGGACTCTCAGGAGTTCTAGGACAAATCAAAACAGAAGCAGGGGAAATTCCCGGGTTGCTGAAGGCTTGGTTTGTTTAAGAATGCGTTGTACTTTCTAGGAGTCTATGGGAGTAGCCTTGCCGTATTTGGACTGCATTGGCAATGACTTAATATGGATATGATTCTTATGCCTTTATAAGGATATGATTTATTATAACCACACAAGGGCATAAATCGGGAATATCTAATTAGGGTCCTAGATACATTCACAACACCCACTCCACGTATAATGTCCATCATTACTAAATACTAAGCAATACTAAACATATAACGATGCATGTGTTTTTCAGCGCACCCCAAAATACATAGTTTGCATTTGAAATGGTGTATACACGAAAAATACTGTGCGTTTTCAAGCAGTGGTATCGTTCACTTGTTGTATGCAAGTATTGTATCCAATCAGCAAACCAGACATGGAGGCGGCAATATGGCCTTCTTTGAATATCTCTTCTATTCGAATTGATACTTTAAGCAGAATGAAGCCTATTCTTTTACAAACAACTGTGCCTTTAACCTCATCTAGAGAAACGTATGATCTGCAAGTTGCAAGGACAGCAGCAGAGATACATGCATTATTATCAGCAAATTGCCCCGTACATTTCGTAGAAATGTTAGGTCAAATCTTAAACATGTCTGATACCAGCGGCATCGCACATGTATGTAAGACAATTTTTTCGGGACTGCTAACACCCTTCGAAGCAGTTCTTGGCATCTTCCAGAATTTTGTGCATTCTGTGGTCAACGGCCTGCCTCTGTTCTTGGGACTCGTAGCAGGAATCTGTGACCATGGAAGTAACGCTCACGAGGTAGGCTTTTCCTGGCACCATGCCACAACAGCTGTGGTCACTTATTATAACGCAGCTGCCGTTGGAAAGCTGTCTGAAAAAAGGCTCTATCTGTGTAGCAGGGGTGCCTTTCTGGTGACATGAAAGGTTATTTGAAGAACCTTCGCAGGCTCCATGCAAGTTAATCCCTTGACACAGAAGTGTACCGCTTAGTGACCTTTTACAGTTGTTACCACTAAGAAATACTTCTTTCATGCCCCCACTCCAACATATATGTTTATAAGGTAAATATAAGGTAAATATAAATATAAGGTAACTGTAAATATAAGGTAAATATAAGGTAAATTCCAGGTTGACTTGATGTATCCTTTACCCAACCTTTCATACAGGCCTGCTGGTATATACTTTTGGCAGTATTGAAACTGAAAAGTTGTTATTGGGATTGTAATGGTGCCATTCAATGACCGGTCATTCTGACATTGTCAATGGTAATTTTTCTAGTTTTTCAATGCTCAGCACCGTATAGTCTGCCCCTCTTTGTGCCAAAGAGATTTGTTTATCAGTAAGGTTAAAAATAGAAAATAATGACGTTGTGTTGATTAGACGCCATGGCACGTTGCCTGAACAAACATTTTGTAACGTCCAGCCTAAGTGTACAATAGAACGTAATTGGGACTGGCCATGTTGTAACATTAGCATATCCTGTTCTATTATATCAATAGCAGAAGATACAATGCTGTCCAGTGAATAAATTCTGGAGGACAGAGTCGTTAACCCATTGTCCACTACAGAAAGTGTTTTTTCCAAAATAATACGATCAATTTCTTGTATTTTTTCTGCAGTTTCAATTTGTGTTATTTTCCAAGCTTCATTGTAAGCTGCATATATACCGGCGTATATGAAACGTTTTTGACGCTGTTTGCGAGGTCCCAGTAAGAAATCTCGCAAGTCAGCACCTTCTTTAAGTAAAGTTAAGTGTTGCATAATTTTGGGAAGTGTGGATCTCTGTAGCCATTCGAGGCATAGTTTTCCTACACTGTATGTTGTAACTATCCCTGGATGTTGTCTCTGGGAATATCTTGGGTCTGGCCTATTCTGTTTTAACCCCTGTATTTTGTTCAGAAATCCATCTTGACAGTTATTAGTGTCTGTGGGCCAGATCAACCATTTGTTCCAATTAGGATTTGTTCTGTTTTGTTTTAAAATATGGGACACGTCTAACCCCTCACCTGTAGTGTTGTTTCTATCAGGCATAGGCTTTGGTATAGACGGGTTGTTTAAATCTTTTATCTTGGCTAGACCAAGATAGGTTGTTTGTTGAATGGTGTCATTCAGGAACATTATTTGTTCTGGGATCATGCAGGCTCTGAATAATGATTCTAAACCTTGTACCTGCCATTCTTTTGTACCCCAGACAGTTTTTGTCTCAATGTTGTTTTTCCAAAATTCAAATCCAAATTTAGACATTTTTTCATAAAATGTTTCAGAATAAATAAGTTTAGTGTTTGTCAACATGTTTTTCATTCCTGTGTTATTCATAATTTTAAAATAAAACGTTTCTGGATTAGTGACATTAAACCCTGAGAAGTATGGGAATTTTTCATAAAATGTTTTCGAACTACCTTTTGGCGGAGTTGGACAATGTTCCCATTGATTATGACTGAACACATTTCTAGGATTAGGAGATTTATGCAAATAATGATGTCCAAAATGATTGAAGCAATAAATTTCTTCATAATTCAATGACCCCTGTAAATAATCATGTTCTGTAAATTTAGCTGACATTTCTAAATCTGACATCATATTGTTAATATTTTTAAAGTCCCAATCATCAGAGAAAGTAGTAGGTGATACAAAGTCACTTAAAGAAATCTTGAACTGATGTGGATATTTCAAGAGTTCAACCGGGCCATAGATTTCGTAATCAGTATTGTCCTATGCTACACCACCAGGTATAGGGATGGCTGTGATGTTCACTGATGATAGTTCTCTTTTTTCAACGTGAGAGGATCTGTGAGGTTTTAGAACCAAGTTGATGTTCTGACTTGCTGTGTCCATTGTACTGTATTTTCCATCAATCATTCTTCCCAAGCCTAAAACTAAGAGGAGCCAGAGCAGGAGGAAAAGTACACTTAACACAATCCACAGTTCAATCCAGGGTGAAATCAGATATGTTTCTCCAAGTTGATGAAAGAGTTCTGTAATTTTGTCTTTGAAAGTTTTGTTTGCTGGCTTGTCTCCATGTTCACTTGGATCATCGGAAAAGTCATCGAAATTGATAAAGTAGCCAGATGCAGTTCTGTCAATTGTTTGGATGGGATCAGGATTGTTATTATTCTTTGCAGTTGCTTCTTCCTTTTTCATATTAGAATAGTCCCAGGCTACATCATTGTAGACAGGTGTTTCTTGACGAACTGTTGCCATTTGGGTTTCAAGAGGCACAAGTTCCATGGCTTTATTGCATAGTACTTTTTTATTCACTGCAGGTTTATCAAATGTGATTAGTCTCTCAGTTTGAACCTCTTGGATTGTAGCAAGGTTTGGTCTTCTTCTACTTCTTGGGAGTCCACTGGGCCTAATTCTTATTATTTGCCACATGGTTGCGGTTTTACAAGGTCGATTGATACAACTCGGTTCTCCTTTTTACCAGCAAGGGGCGGTAGTACTACTGATCTTGTTCCGCTGATAGCTAAGATAGGTACTGCTTTTCTGTAAGAATGCCCAATTTCCTTCTTCACCGCAATTTTTTCTCTGACCAGATCCCCAATCTTTAGAATCCAGACAGGTCTTGCTGGGACTGGTGGTTTCTCTTCAGTGGTTGTTGGCTTTAGTTTTGTGTTACTTAGACTTCTTCTTGTTTCATTCAAGTTCTGTAAAACAGCTAAACGATCTTTGATATCAAAAGTTTTTTCTTCTACCACTGAAGTCTGACTATCGAGGCCTTCGATAATCATTCTTGTACCAAACAAAAGTTCATACGGAGTGATTCCACCCAGAGAATTTCTTGGCAGATTGTTAAGACTACGTTGGACACTTATTAGATGTTTGACCCACCCATCACCCTAACCTAATACCCTCGCTGTTATAGATCGTTATATGTATTGGTTTTTTCCCTTCACTATCGTTCTACCCTCAGGCTGGAAGTGGATTAGAGTACCGCAACGCAATGCCCATGCTGGCCATTGCCTCCTCGTAAGCTCGAGAGCTAAACACAGGACCCTGGTCAGAATATAGCAAGCCAATTACGTATATGCCATAATAGAGTCGCAGATCATTTGATACCAGTTCTTGTGTCAGCCGAGTGCTGGGGTCACATCTAATTGAATCTTGTCCTAGTAGTTGTGGGACCGCAGACGTCTGTTGGGATGCATGCGTGTAGACAGTCTAATGCTGTCTAACAGAGGTGTCTGGGCTGGACTGACTGTGCTATTGTCAGTCTCCTAGTTCGGTTCATGACTGCGATCTCTATTGCAGTCCTGACAATCCATTGCAAAGTTGTAAATTTGCACGCTCATTCCCGGCCACCAGTATCTTGATTGCAATTCTATTAGACATTTCAGGATCTCTTGGTGCCTCAGACCCAATCCCATGTGTGCTTCTTGAATCTAGAAGACTCTCCGGTTCATGTTTGGAATTACACTATCCCCCACTCCAGGGATTTGAGCAAACGGAACGGAGTTCTCATCAATTATGTATGTATTTCCGAGTGGATAGTTTAGAGGTAACGCCGCATAATTGCCTTCCATGGAGGCTTTTACTGCAAGCAGCGTTTCACCATCTATTTGTTTTTTAGAAAGCTTTTTTGTAGCTACGGAAGCCGAGTGACCAGCTGCCACTGTGGCTTTATTAGCCAAAGAATTCCCTGCAACGTGAACGCCATCACGTTGAAGACTCTGCATATGTATCACGTGAGTCTTTTTGTAGTTCTTTCTGTAAAAGAACTACTTGTTCCCATAGTTTTTATGTTTTATTGTTCCACCTCTTTCATCTTTGTAACCATTTTTAATCCAGGTCTGCATGGAATTATTATAAGATTCGACTCAGTAATGTGAGTCGCACACTATTAGTGTGGGGAATTTGTGATCTGCATTTTCAAGCGCCATCTTTAAAGTTCATAGTTCAGCTCGCTGAGCTGTACAGTTTCCAATTGATTCAGTTTTAGTGACCATTGGTCTGAATTTACCTAAGCGCCAGCGACCTTTAACAATCGCACACGCTGAATTGTAAACCTTTTTATCCACAACGTAATGTTGTGCAAATCTATCTGCGTATATTACACAGGTGTACTGTTCCAGAGGTAGAATTTCGATCGACAGAGGACATTCTTTTTCGTATTCTAGATGTTCTAGCTATTTCATTCTGGGTTCAAATTTGTATACTACGTCTAGTGCAGCAAGACAATTAACCCATTGTATCCAACTTGGATGTAATGCTTTACCATTTGGAATGCTTGCTCTTGTTACTGCTTCTAAAGCAGGTACAGGTGTAACGATTATTATACGTTTACCTTGTGCGAGGGCTCTTTCTTTTGCTACAGTAGTTTGTACTGCTGTTAGAATTTTTTCAGTAGAACTGAATTTCATTTCAGCTTGTGTGTACAAGTGTGATTTGTAAGCTATTGGTACTGTTTCTCCCTCATTAGAGGTCAAGTATGTAAATCCACATCTTTCTGGGATGACTCGGATTAAAAGGTTGCGTTCATTTGCGAGTGTTTGCAGTTTTGTTTTAGTTAACATGTCTATTTGTAATGATCTTAAAATTTCTGTGTGTTTCTGAGTCCAATTAGATGGTTTAAAATCAGGTTTTATTAATTCGTAGAGTGGTTTAACTCTCTCTGCATAATTTAGAATGTAAGTTCTTCCGAAGTTCAGGAAACCTAGAATTGATTGTAAGTTTTTCAGCGTTTTTGAAGCTTGGAGTACTGCACACTTCTCTAGGAAGTAGTCTGCTAGGCTTTTGCCTTCACTTGATAATTAATATTCTAAAAATAGAACTGTCTGGTGGGCAATTCGTGATTTTTTAAAGTTAAATTTGTACCCTTCAGATGCGAACCCAAGTATGATGGTGTTCACTCTTTTCAAGTGTGTCTCCAGGTCATTGTCTGTAAGATAGATGTCATCGACATAAGATAATGCCTCATCATCATATATTTGTAGTAACTCTGTTACCTTAGCTGAAAATAATCCTGGGCTGTTCTTGAATCCTTGTGGAAGACGACAAAACTGCTTTTGGGCCCCCATGCTGGATAAAGCGGTCAAATACCTGCTTTCTTGTGCAATGTTTTGACAGAAAAAAACATTTGAAATATCTAATGTTGTTTTATATTTTTTGCGCACGATATTATTCATTAGTGCTGCACTGTGTGAGTTTTGCACTGCAAACGTTTTACAACAAGAGTTTAGGTGTCTGTAGTCCAAAACTAGACGATATGAATCGTCTGGCTTGGAGACAGGAAATAAAGGATTGTTCATTTGTGAGGTGCATATTTCAATCACCCCCTGATATTCAAGTTGATCTAAGATCTCCCTGACTTGTTTTTTAGCTTCTTGCTTAACAGGATACTGCCTCTGAGAAGTTGGTTGATTTTTTAACTGGATTTTATGGTGAGGAGAATCCTCATCCCATCCTACATGATTTTTATATAATGCAGGAGATTGGGCCACTGCCCATTTTCTTGCATATGTGTATTTTTTATGTATTGGAATCTGATTTGAGAAGGCAGGCATAATCATTTCTTTGCCATGTGGGCACTCCTTGACAAACTCTGGTGGCTAGTCTTTTTCTGCTAGAGGGATATCATAGCCTTTAGATAGGTTTTTCCAGAAGAGACCTTTTATTTTCCTAGTTTTATCTCCCTCTATACGTAATGTTATTTCATATAGTTTATGGGGCACGCTAACTCTGGTGTCTGCAGTTTCCACTTGAATGTATTCATTCGTGTCCACTGTCTCCAGAAGATTCATCAGGATCTTGCGAGCTATTGTCACTTCTGCTGCGCTGTCTAGCATTGTTTGGGCCCACTCTCCGTTCTTGAGTTGTGCCCTCAGGATCCTCGGCATGTTTTATTTAATACAGGCTACCTTCTTTTTGGGAAATTGTAATTTTTTACTTTGATGAGCAGCTTCTTTGTCTTTGGACTTGACACACTCTTCTTTATGTTCTGACCGTCCTCTTCTTTTCCGATTTCTGTGAGGAAGTCTGAAAAGATCGAGAGGGACGTGTATCAATATCTTGATATCTGTCAGGTTTTCTAAAATTTTCCCTATTTCTAAGGTTATATCTTTTTTCAGAGGGCTCCCGTTGTGGAGACTTGCGCCCCCCTTCTGGAGATCTCTCTCTTCGTTGGGGAGAATTTCCTCTGGTCTGAAAATGTTTTTCTCTGGGCTTTGTTTGCTTATTACCCTCCCACTTCTTCTTTTGAGAATTGAGATTATTTTTAATGAAAGTCTTTTCAGGATTTTCAGTTAGTTGTGATTTTAGTTCTTTCCCACCCAAACTGTCTCTACCTAATTCTTCATAGGATTTTTCAATTATTCTGGCAAGTTCAAAAGGTTGGTCTGCTATATCTGTTTCTTTTAGTTTTTGGCGGTAGGTTGCACCGTCAATTGTCAATTGAACTAGTTGCCTATATGCATTTGTTAATTCTTTTATTCAAACTAAAAGTTCTTTGTCTGACATTCCTTCAATGTCAGGATGTGGTGTATAGCTGGCTAGAACTGGCCATGTGGCTCCTGGTCTACCTAGTGGACCGAGCCTGGTAATGTGATTTTGATGTTTTAGGGCACCATTGAACCAGAGCTCATGCTCTTGGTAAGTTATTGGAATTTCAATTTCCTCAAAAGGAGTGTATTCCGCTGGAGGTTCCCCTACTTTATAGTAGTGGAACTCGTGTGTTGCAGCATTTGCTGCTGGAAAATTTATCCATGAATAGAATACCTCTGTCTGCCGATATTCATGTGCCTCGACAACAAATATTACTGTACCACCTCTTGATGATACTCTGTTTCCTATAAGTTTTATAGTTAATGTTTTTCTTACATTTACCGGGATGAGTATTGCATCCGGTTCATCTTGTTGGAGACTTGTGTCTTCCGTCAAAAGTTGAGCTGCTAGTCTAGCTCTCTCCCTTTCGTCGTCACTCTCTGTCATTTGCTGACAGAAAGTTTGCAGAGCAAGTTTCAAGGAAACAAAGATTAGGTGCTCAATATTTTGGAACACTGTATCCTTCAACGTTGACTAAACCAAAAACTAATACATAGGAATCTCTTCCTTCTAAGTTTTGGCGGATATTAGCCTTTTACCCACTCCAGACATCTATTGGAGTTTTTACAGGAAAAAGGGGTCTGTGTGAAAAGCACAACTGAGTTACTCCAGTATCTAGCGTTAAATTATCGCCTTACCAAACGTTGGCCGCCATGTAGTGTAGTTCCTATATTCCCAATAGTCTCTGCGCATTGGAATAACATAAACGATAGCTTAAACGTAGGACTGAGGTCGACCAGGTCTCTAATAAATATGTTAGACTTAATTTTGTGTGTCAGCTAGCTCAGAGGTCACTAGAAACATTCTCGAGTAAACAAGAAGGCGTTTGGCTTTCCTGAATAGACAAGAAGGGATTAGCTTCTGACAACCATATCACATGACAACTTTGTTCCGCCAGCAATAAGGAATATATCTCTAGAGTCGCGGAAACAATAGATAGCTATTTTACTCACTCAATCGTGCATGCTTCGTTTCACCAGAAATGCAGAGAAATAGAGACGGGCGTTTTCAATAAAAGGGTTATTTATTGAGCAGTCTTCTTTCTCATGCAAGAGAAATGAATTTCCACAATTGCAATACTTGTCATAAAGTAAAGTGCGTACAGTAAAAGGAGTATTATGAAAGAATACTGTAAAAGCATTTATATGGTTTCTAAGCCATAAGATACTTAAAATGGATAAAATACATACAATGATAAAATAATGACTAAACATACTCTTGGAGATGGGGGAAAAGTGGCTTTGGCAGAGGAGACGGAGGAGCACAGTCCCCTGGCACAGCAAATTCCATCGAGTTGTGTCGGGAAGCCTGTGCTAGACGGACCTAGGGCTGTAGATATTGAATGCATAGGAGGGGGACACGGGCTGGACACGCAAGAGTCAGAGTGTGAGATACAAATGGGGCCCCATGAGGGATTAGAGCAGAGTGGTGAGGCACTGAGAATGATTTCTTGGAAAGAGCAGGTCTGGCAGGTAAATTCAATAATAAAGAGTGGCTTGATTATATTAGGAAATTCCATGTAATCAGCCTGCAGGAGACATGGGCAACGGAGAATAACTTTCACTTGCAGGGGTATAAGTGTTTCTTTGTACCCGCGCAAAAATCAAGATCAGGGAGAGCCATGGGAGGATTATCCATTTATATAGATTTAGACCTTCCGGGCAGCTGGTCTTCCCCAGACTGGAATTCCCATAGGATTCAGGCAGTTCGGTTCTCCGGGAAGGGGCTAAGATTCGTAGCTTTTAATATCTATAACAACGAGATAGCGGGAACCCATACCTCTCTTGCAGCTGAATTGGATTACAGGTTGGGTCAGGAAACAACAGTCCAAAAAAAGGGGCAGTCATATGCGCTGTTGGTGATGGGAGACTATAATTGCCACCTGTGCCCGGCATTGGTCCAAACAAATACAGACTGGTCCCAATGTCCCATGGAGAAGGGGCCGCATTTTCCCATACACCGACAGGGTCAGCTTTCAGTATGCTCCGGCTCAAGTATGATCTCGAGCATACTATTAACATGATAGGCACGCAAAAGGATGGTACACTCCCACCCACATTTAAAGGCAGAGGATGCTCATCCTTCATAGACTACATCCTGGTCTCAAGATCTCTGATAAATAAGATAACTAGTGTAGGGATTGAATGGAGTAGTTTCAGCGACCACAACCCACTTGTCTTGGAGCTGATGTATAGGGTGGGCTCAAGAAATAGAGACCATCACACAATCATGGAGAGGGTAACAGATCAAGGCAGGAGATTAAAGTGGTCCAAAATAGATGGGGAAAAGTTTTATAAGGCCTTGGTGGATGCCGGCAAATTTGCCATCAATGACTGTTTAGATACAGAAGTCCATGGATCGAGGCTATTGGAAGCATTCGATCAGATTGCTAACCTGATTGATGGCTTACTAAAGACTAGTGTGCCCTTAAGGAACCACGGTAACCCTCGATGGTTCGACAAAGATTGCTCCAAAGCTCTGAGGGAGCTGAAAAGCTGCCTTAAATCTAAACCAAGGGACCCCCAAAAAATCAAGGCGTGTAGGGAAAAATATAAAAAAGAGATTAAGAGGAGGAAACTTGCTTTGCAGGCAGAAGCGTGGGCAGACTTAAGAGAAGCAGGGGAAAGAAAGGATTTAGCGGGTTTCTGGAGAATCATTAATAATCCAACTTTCCAGGAAAATGACATCCCAGAGATAGGGGCTAATATCCTCCCAGAACAGTGGGTCACCCATTATAGGGGTCTGTATAACCATGAGCCCGGCACTATTGTAGAGTTACCTGTTCCCCCAACTGAGGCTTCAACGGTTGTATTTACTATCAAGGAGATCACTGCTGGGATAGAGGGTCTGACTAAAAACAAAGCCCCGGGCCCTGACGGAATTCCCCCCGACCTGTTTCTGAGCAGCATAGAACTCTGGGCCCCTTTAATGACTAGGGTCATAAACACTGCCATCACCTGTGGTCTGCCACCGTCCTGGTCCAAAGCGATAATTGTGCCAATTTTCAAGAAGGGCAATAGGGACGATCCCAAGTGTTATCGCCCTATTTCCCTGATTGACGTATCGGCTAAACTCCTGGGTAGGGCGATCCTTAACAGACTGTCCGAGTGGACCGAAGAAAATAACATCTTCTCGGACACTCAATATGGATTTAGGACAGGGAGGTCCACTAGTGATCAATGCCTGAACCTTTACATGCTGACTGCCAAATATACCATGGGCAGCGATGAATCGATCTACATGGGATTCATGGATTTGGCAGCGGCATTTGATCACGTCAACAGGGAGAAACTGTGGGACATGATGTCTAGTATGGGGATAGAGAGTGGCCTAATTAATATACTGAGGGAACTACATAGCGACACCACGGCTAAGGTTCGATTCAGCAGGGAGGGGGGACTGACCGACTCTTTTCCCTGTATGAGTGGAGTCCGGCAAGGCTGCATTCTCGCCCCTTTTTTGTTCTCCCTTTATATTAACAATTTGGAGCAGTTTATGTTAGGTTTAAAGGCAGATTGCCCAAGGGCGGGGTTGCGCCATATTCCTGTTCTGCTTTACGCAGATGATGCGGTGCTGATTGCACGCACACCCAGGAGCTTACAAATCTTGATCGACGGATTTGTTAAGTTCATGGGTGCCCTAGATCTCTTTGTTAACCTGGATAAATCCTATGTGCTCCTGGCTGGCAAAAAAAACTTCCTCCAAATTCACTTACACAATAGGAAGCCACATAGTAGAAGAGGTCAAAATGTTTCCTTATCTTGGTGTAACTTTTGATGGTGCCTTACAGTTTAATTCCTTGGTGGAGGAGCGCTGTGGTAAAATGATCGCCTCTAACGGGGCAATAGCTAGCTACGGCAGGAGGCTAGGAAGATGGTGCCCGGAACAGGTGATGAACTTGTACAGCTCTGTATCATGCTCCAAAGTAATCTATGGGGCAGAAGTATGGGGCTTTGCTAATACCACAAGAATCCAACGGGAAGAAAACAAATATCTGAAATCTATCCTGAGGGCACCACAAAGTACTGCTGGATTTGTAGCACATAGGGAGTTAGGGAGGCCATACCTAGAAGACCTGGTAAAACTTAGGCCAATTGTGGCCTCGTTAAAAATATGGGTTAATCCTGATGCGTCTCCTAGCAGAGAAATCTTATCGGACTGTTTAGAGAGGGACAAATGTATGCGCATTCCCTGGCTCCATTATGTAAAGAATACCCTAGAGGAACTAGGGTTTGGGAACCTCTTCACGAACCCCGCAACAATTGTAGCCCAGCATAAGATGCAAGTAGGGAAAACTTTCCTAGAGCGGAAAAACCTATGCAGAGCTGAGGCTGAAGGGTGAAAAAAGACAGTGAGGGCCCATAACCTGGTGAAGAGCGTGGAGGGTATGGAGCCATACTTGTACCTCATGCATAACGCACAGGATAGATTCTTGATGTGCCGTTTTAGACTGAACTTACTCCCATTTATGTTGGCATCACCAGCAGGATTTGTAACACCAATTGAACAGAAGGGACCCTGCGGCTGCGACAATAGGTCTCCGCAGGACTCCCTTCACTTTGTTTTACTTTGTCCTTTTTTCTCAATGCCCAGGCGCAGATTTCTTGTAAATCTCTTAAAAAAAGCCAAACTGGAACACGCTAGGGAGGCACTAGTCTTTTTACAAAAAGCTTCGGACCCCTTAACACTGTGTTGTATTATGAACTTCATTAAGGTAGCGGTCCGTTTAAGGCTAACTAGGGGAGATGAATGAAATGCTTCTGATTTTATCCTTTTAAAGTGTTATATATTTTTTACTGCCTGTGTTTCACGTTAACACTAACACTTAGTACAAAGGACCTTGAAAATGTTTAATGACTTTTCATTTATGTAAATATGTGTGTGCTTTTATGGTGTTTTTTAATCACCGAATAAAGATTCTTTGAATTGAATTGACTAAACATACTCAACTGGTGTTTTTAAGATACGCCTACCCCAGTGTACCTAACCTAAGCCTAGTACAGGGAAGGAGTAGATGAGTTACAGTTTTTGCCAAGAATCTGAATAAAGAATTCTCTATGGGTCTAATCAGTTCAGTACCTTGGGTATAGAATGAAGGAGGTCTTGTATCTCTCTCTCAGGACTCGATCTCCCAGAAACCCGCAAGGGTGTTAGGGAAACACTGGAGCTGGATTTTCTCAGCAGGAGAAAAGACAGCGTCTCTCTCAGTGCGTCAGCAGGGAGTGTCGGGTTCCTTCGGCACTCGCATCAGCTGGGCATCGGGCAAGTAGATAGCCGATCTGCTCCAAATCACTGTGTGCTTGCTTAAGACAGATGCTGGTATATTTATACCTGGAAGGTGCCGAGTTTGACGTAAGGTTGGACATAAGATGTCCCTAAGAACTGGCAGTTCCTTCAGGACTCTCAGAAGTTCTAGGACAAATCAAAACAGAAGCAGGGGAAATTCCCGGGCTGCTGAAGGCTTGGTTTGTTAGAACGCGTTGTACTTTCTAGGAGTCTATGGGAGTAGCCTTGCCGTATTTGGACTGCATTGGCTATGACTTAATATGGATATGATTCCTATGCCTTTATAAGGGGATGATTTATTATAACCACACAAGGGCATAAATCGGGAATATCTAATTAGGGTCCTAGATACATTCTCAACAAGAGGTTATCCTTAGGAATAGCTTTGTAAATTATTTTTCTTTTTGATTGAATGCACTGTATTTAGGTATTCCAGCTCTACCAGAATATCACGAACTGCTCGACAATTTTGTACAGATGTCACGGAAGTGATACCACATCATACAAACTTTGCCCTCAATGACATCATGTAGTTGACCCTTTGTCTGTGCCTTCACCTCTAATAAGCTTGCTATTTCCTGCTGTAGGACTCGCAGATGGAACAGGATTGGAAACTACAAATTAAGGGCTGTTTAGTTGTAGTTTCTTGGGGATGCCTCTACGGCTCCCGAGACCAGTGTTACATAGTAAGGGTAGTAACAGGGGTAACAAAGGACATGCCAAAGTTAAGAGCTGCTACTTCTGGCTACTCCATATTGACATTGGAGAAATTGTTCAAAAATATTTTGATCTCTAAAATGTTTGAGCATATTTATTACTAAGATTTGGATAAAACATACGCTGGAAGTTAAAATGCCAGTGCATAATAATGACTAACATTTTTAACAGAAACCCATGATTAGCGATCAGCATTTAGACAAAAATGTTAGCTAAATGGGGGGGAGGAGCCAAGATGGCGGACAGGACGGACGTGTAGGCTCCCGGCTCCGCAAGCCTTCCACTCCCGCATCGATATCCTGACTTCTATCCTGTGCCTACGTCGCGGTGAAAAAGGTGATTTCAACGCGCTGTTGCCAATCGCGATCTTCTGAGGTCTCTGCCTGCTGTTTTGATGGAGTATTCGCCGCGTTAGCCGACCTCCGTGGCTGCCCCTGGAACCTGTGCTGATCGCCGCCGCTGGACGCTGCTGGAGCGGAGTCGGCAGGACGAGCTGGGGAGGTGCCGGAGCTTAAGGGAGCGCTGCTGGCTGCAGAGGGAGACGGTTTCGATCCTTTCCGTTGTGGCGAGATTCCCAACTGGGATGGAGCGTGCACTGGCGAGGCGGGAGCCCTTCTCGCACCGCTTCTCTTTGTTAACGCTGCTGGCGGGCTGAGCCGACCCCATTTTGAAGCACCTTATCGGCCGTGGGCCACCCTCTTCAGCTGGAGGCAAAGGGGCTCTTACTGTGCGCCGCTCCCTGACTATGAGCCGTGCTCCTACCGGCGACCCGAACTGCAGTTTCCCGATGTTGATGTCGCCCCCCTCCCTCCATTGTGGTCTCACTGGCGGGGTGGTAATGGCGCCTGCCTTCCAGGACGTGGAGATGGGTGCTTCCTTGCCCCCAGGATGTGCTGTCCTGCCTGGCCCTGTGCTGGATGTTGGTCCGACGGCATCGCCTTGCAGAGCGGACCGACTGGAATTGCAGCAGGTCCTGACTTGCGGCGCCATCCTGGCAGCTCTTGCCGACTTAAGGGCTGCATGGCTGCAAGGCACCCGAGAGCTGGGTCGGAAGCTTGAAGATGCTGCATCTACACTGGGGCGACCGCGGCTGACTGGCTCCCTGCTGCCTCCAATTACTCCTGAAGCGGCTACTATGTTGCAGCAAGTGTGTACAGAGAAGCGGACTATCCCTGGCTACACTGGTTTGTGTTTCTCTACAGACGGAGCTGCAGTCACAATGTCTGCCTCCACTCCGAAGACTGAGACTCTGCCTATGCAATCGCTATTATTGCTTCTTTTTTCGACTTCCCAGTTGTTGGCCCCCTTTGCTGCCTTTGCCTCCGGAGCCTCTTTCCTACTAAGTGTGGCAGGGTATACTCAGACATGAGTCCCTTGCTCACTGCACCACCAGGATTTAAGCAAGCCGGGCCGACGACGGCTGAAATGCCAGGAACCGGTCCCCGGAAGCTTGTCTCCTTTCCGGTGAAGAATTGGCTTGGTAGTTTGGTCTCCCCTGTTCCCATGAGGCACTGGGTCAGACTAATTTGCATATAGCCAGGTTCTGAACTGGGGTGATGCAGTGAGCTAAATAACGGTGATGGATCAAGCCCTGATCTCTTGACTGGGTAAGAGTGGTCTTCAGACACTCTGTTCATCACCACCCCCTTTTCTGAATAGCATATCAGAGCAGCCCACCCCCACACCTTTAACTATAGGGCCCTCATCTAGGAGGTTTTAAGGTCTTAACGATCTGGATGATGTTAGAGAAGTTCATAGGGAAATACTCGGAAGGCTGAACATTTTAGAGGGGCATTTTAATAACACAGAAGTGGGCCTGTTGTGGCTGGTGTGTTGACAACAGTTAGGGAAGGAGTAGTTGGTAATATATTTCTTTTTTGGGTGATATGGATTTCAAGAAAAGGGTGGACTTGTGGGTGGGAAAATTTGGGGAGGGTAGAAAAAAAGATCAATGTTTTTTTGAGCGTAGGGAGCGGGTTTGGCCTGTTGTGGGTGGAGTGGCTAGGTGCCTTTATTATCAAATATATAAAAGAAAAACTTTTTTGTTCAGCTTATGGGCTGCTATAATTAATTGCATTATAATGGACAATTTGCTCTTTGTGTTACCATTTGAAATAGCATCCCTGTTAACTAAAAGAGAGGATTCCCCATGTACCTACCATCAGAATTTAAGCCCTGTACCAGCACACAACAATGAAAATATTCCTATTATCTGCCTCTATAGTCCTTTCACTAGTGTTTCTATGTTTGACTTGTGCTCCCTGACCAAGCTACCCCATGAGCTGCCTCTATTCAACTCTAGTGCAATCAGTGTTTTGAAAAATGACTATGTATAACCATTGTCATCCTCTTCATAGCTTTGTCAAGTGAGCACCCATTATCCTCTGCAGCGGCAGCAGGGACTACTTACCACCCATGGAATAGAGATGTTACATTATGCATACTGCCAAATCCAATACCAAATGAAACAGCTCCTTTCTTCCAGTTGTTGATTGAGCAGTTATGTATTCGCCCCCCACCTGCACAAAACCTGTCAGAAAGTGTTGATTCTGGAGTTTTGTCAAAGGTAGAAGTACTGGTGGCCCACCAGGCAAAATCAGGGAAGACATCACAGGAAAATCAGGGTCCTTGTATATTGAATGGAGCAGGTGAGTAGACATTCCAAGATAGAGACAAGCATAAATGTATACAGTGAACAGAGTCTTTCACTGAAGTAAAGCTAATGAACATTAACGTCTCTAGAGGAGGTCACTTCTGCAGAATTGTCAGGTACAATTTTTCACTTTATGGCATAGATTGTGGAAAAATTTCCACACATTATCCTTGGCCTTCCTTTGTTAAATTTTATTTTCTGCACTATGATGTCCCTTTCTTGTAGGGTTATGGGTATGATGTGAGGAAACTTGCAACATTATATCTGCACTCTGTAAAGGTTTATTGTTGAATGCACCACCACATCAGGGAATGATAACTAGTGACCTCATCTTCTACACAAAGAGAGGTACTCAATACTCCGTGCTCCGGCTCACCAACTACAGGAAAACACATCATGGTCTTTGACTATTGGTAGCTCGCTCGGCTTCCTGTAGAGCAGACACCATCATATCTCGCTATAACAATGGGATCATTGTAATTCAAGCTTTGGCTGACCATCTAATAATACTGGAAGGAATCTTTCCTCGCATCAAAAAGGTTGTGAACAATAAGAACTCATCGATCAACCAATATCACCCTAGTTCCCATTACATTGCTCTGGTACCCCTAGCAATACCCAACACTAGCCCTTGTTTCCTCACCTTTCACCCACCACTCCTACTCTAGATTCTACACCTCCTGCATGGTCCTTGGCTTACCCTTCGAATCACTGAACCAGACCACATGCACTCTGCTCCTCCTTATCAGCATTTTTTAGAAAGACAAAGGTCCTAAACTTTTTCAATGCAATTATGAGCAATAAACACTGACTTAGATAAGAACTATGTCCCTTTTTCTCCAATGTCCAGCCGGACAGAGGGATATTTATTTATTGCTCATAATTGCATTGAAAAAGTTTAGGATCTTTGTCTTTCTAAAAAATCTTTAATTACCCGAGGTCCTCAGCTACCTAGACAGGTCCCCTTGTTGACTACACTGCCTCCTTATCAGCAAGCAGAGAATCCCTCATGCCAGGACCTATTTCCTCCACCAAGATCTTACCCCCATCTCCCGAACTCTAACTTGGGGGTCCTTCCTGTACTTCCACATCACCCCCCTGTGCCCAACCGTCATCTATATCAGAAGCCATATCCCCTAACAGGACTAATCGCATGTATCTTAGATCTCTTATGCAGCACACAATCGCCCCCCTCCCCTCCCATCTACTTCTGCTCTCACACAGACTTTCCCGAGGCTGACCTAGAATCCTCTCATTGCACAACACATGGCTTCCCCTCTCAACCTTGCCTCATCTATCAACCCATGACCTCCTGTCTCCATGACTCTTTGGAATTGTGCCTTGATGAGATTTCATTTAACTTGAGTCATCTCAAGGATGAACTACAGAGACTTACATCCATCACTTCAGAGTTGTTGCTCAATCAAAGGTCCAACCATTCCCCAATGAGTCAGATTGGTTTCCAAATCATCACATGACCTGACCACATCCATCACTCTCCTCATCTTAGTTGGAAAACCATACCGACCCCTAATGCCCCCACTTAATCAAGGAGTCTGATTGAGCATCTAACTGACAGTGACATCCATGCCCTCCTCCTCACTTACATTCCCACTAAAGATACCAACGAGGTTTGTCTGGGCCAAATTCAAACCATTTCGATGAATTCTTACAGAGAACCTAGTCTTAACCCCAGAGTAGTAAACAATGCCAATCTCAAGTGTGTTAATCTTACACTGACTGCCACTGTCAACACCAATATCCAATCCAAAAAAGAAGAGACGGGCCTTCCTTACACCAAAGGGACACAGCACCAAAATGACTATAAGTCAAATAACAAAATTTCCTTTTGGGTTCCTTTACATTGAAAGAGTCTTTCACACTTTGTACCATTCATCTATTAAAATATCAAACTCATATCACCAAGATGTAATCTCCAAGTCATATGTGTAAAGAGATATTTACTTTTATTTCTTTAAAAGACTTTACACTTTTTGTAAAAAGAAATATGTGAAAAAACATATGATCAAATTTCTGGGAATGAAAAACAAACACATCTTAAAAGACCCACCGGTCACATAGTATATAACTCAACAAAACATAAAACATTCACTAAAACCATTAAAAACATTTATATAGAAAAAGTAGAGTATATTAGACAGTTGACTTTGTCATTATGAGGTCACTAATCAGAAGGAAAATCATTGATTAAACAACATTTGCTTAAGAAGAGTTTTTATTCTTTCACCGTTTAAATCAATGTTGGGTCGATTTAGTGAGATAATGTTGTTGCTCAATCAAAGGTCCAACAGTTCCCCAATGAGTCTGATTGGTTCCCAAATCGTCATACAACGTGACCACATCCATCACTCTCCTGAACTTAGTTGGAAAACCATACCCGCCACTAATGCCCCCACTCAATCCAGGAGTCTGATCAAGCATCTAACTGACAGTGACATCTACGCCCTCCTTCTCACTTACATTCCCGCTAAAGATACCAACAAGGTTTATCTGGGCCAAAATCAAACCATTCTGGCAAATTCTTACAGACAACCTATTCTCAACCCCAGAGTGGTAAACAATGTCACTCTTTAGTATATTAATCTCACACGGTTTGCCATTGTCAACGCCAATACCCACTTGAAATGCATGCTCCTCAATTTCAAATATGCTGCTAGCCATGTGCCTGATATTTTTGACCTCATCCTCACACATCAGTTTGATCTTGTTATACTTACAGAAAACTGTCTAAATGATTCTTCTGTCCCTATTCTAGATCTAGTAGTTCCCCCTAGAGACATCATCCTTAGAGTAGATAGAACTAACACCCCGTGGGGGAGTATCTTACATCTAACGTGACACCGCTCTATGAAGCAGTTTGAAACCACTGATGTCTCTACCAGCAAATATCTTTGCATCAATATTGCTAGCAGCAAAAGAATAATTTGCAAACTTCACGCGATCTACCACCCTCCGGGAGACAATCTCCCTTTCATTGAACAAGTCATGGAAGTCATCTCAACCAATGCTGGTCATCAAGTTACCCAAGTTTTCCCTGGGGACTACTACCATCACTGGAATTACTTGAATGACCAGGCAGTAAATAGCTTTAAATCCTTTCTATCAGACCTTGAGTTGATGCAAATTTCTGATCGCCCTGTGCACAACAAGGGTGAGACCTTAGACTTAATTATTGCAAAAATGGACAGCATTAAACTGGAATTTATTGTCCCCTGTGACTGGACAGTCCTCCACCGCAGAATCTAGAAATAAAGTTGGTGGAACATAATCTTAAAAACTCTCTGCATTATGTAGCAACCCCCTGACTCCCCTCGCGGACATTGTAGATGTTCATGACCTCAAGTTCAAGTTCAAGTTCAAGAAGTCTTTATTCGATTAATTCATCATAAAAGACATAAATACAAAATACACAATAACATATATAAAATCAGTATTAAATCATTGACATCGAATAACTTCATGCAGAAATATATAAAAGTTTAAAAGAGTTACAAATACCGGATACCACAATAATACAAGATAAAACAGTCTCTGCTAATTTAGTTTGATGAACCTGCTTCTGATAACCCAGGCCCAGCCAAGGAACTTTGCAACCCGACAACAATGAGCGGATCCAGATTAGTTTTTAACAATCTCAGGGCCTCAGCAGACGAGCGAGTGCCCAGTTGACTACAAACTGGTTTGAGCCACTTAGATCTGGGAGCAGAGTATAGGGGGCACACAAACAGAAAATGAGATATACTTTCCCCACAACCTTGACAGTTTGCACAAAGCCCCAGACTAGCTTTTCCCCATTTATTGGTGAAGTCCCCAATAGGGAGTGTGCCACATCTGAATTGAAAAAAAAGTTTACGGTCCAGAGGTTTGGTAATGGTTTCCCAGAATTTTTCTAACCTGGGTAGATCTTTGTGTACCAAAAATAAACCTGAAAGACTACTTGGGCTTGTTTTTGAAAAAGTATTGAGCAACACCCAGGCCCAATAACATTTTTTCAGCTCATTTTTAGATGGAAATGTGGCTGTCTCAGGCGACAACCACAACTCAGTGAGGCCCAAAGATTGAAGAGTAGCCTTGAGATCTCTGAACCATCCGATTTTTAAGGCTCCCGGAGAGTTTTTTAACTCCAGACAGGCTTCAGCATAGTGGTGTAGGTCTGGGGTTGTCCACAGGCGTCGCCAGAATGAGATCGGTCGATATCTAGCACAATCGACCACCGAATGACACTCCAGATCGTATAGAAGGGGGATTAAAGGTGTCGATTGTGGCAGACCAGTTGCCATCCTTAGGAACTTGTTTTGGGCATGCTTCAAGGAATCCAAGTTGCTTCCACCCCATAGCTCTGCACCATATAGCACCGCTGATAGAACCTTCCCACCATAGATCTTCATCAGCGGTGACATGGGTTTGGTAAATGAGCTTTTATGTTCCTTGATCAAAGCTCCACCCAACTGTTGGTGATTCAGGGTCAGGAGCTCGATCTGGTGGGACCAGTTTAGTGTGTCGCTAAATGAAACACCCAAATAGGTAAAATGCTTGGTCTGCTCTAAGGGGGAATTCCCCATAGTGACCCTAGCCTTAACCTGTTTGTGTCCCCTCATGACCATAAATTTGGTCTTGGCAACGTTCACCTCCAGCTCATGCTCACTACAGAAACTCTCAAACCTCGACAGTGCTAGCTGTAATCCCTGTCTGGTTCTCGAGATCAGGAGAGTGTCGTCAGCGAACATGAGCAGAGGGATCTTCATGCCAGCCAAACTAGGAGCATCAGTGGGACAGCCCTCAAAGTACTTGGTGACTCTATTTATGTATAGGGAGAACAGGGTTGGTGCCAAAACACATCCCTGTCTGACACCTTTCAACACAGGAAACTTATTAGTCACCTCACCAGGTTTGCCCCATCTTACAAAGGCGTAGGTCTCAGCATGAAGGTTAACAATGATACGAACCAAAGAGGGAGGCATACCCATTTCCAGAAGGCAGTTCCAGAGCCCAACCCTCGGAACAAGATCAAACGCAGACCGAAGGTCTACGAAAGCCGCAAAGAGGTTACCTTTGCCCAGAGTGACCGTCTTCCAGTGTAGTAACATAAACCGAAAAGCCTGATCCAGGGTACTTACATGGGGTCTAAACCCTGCTTGGAGAGGGGTAAGAATATTATATTCCTCAATCCAGGCCTGGACCCTGGATAGGACAAGTCGTGCCACTATCTTTTGGACAGCATCAATAAGGCTGATCGGCCGGTAGTTAGAAGGAACCGACCGATCACCCTTCTTGAAGATGGGCAAAATCTCGGCACCCGCCCACGAAACAGGCACCTTTGCTCCCCTGGCCAACGTGTTAGCCAGGTGCAGTAGATAGGGTACCCATAGGTCTTGATCCTGTTGAAAAATATCCGCAGGAATACAATCCGGGCCGGGCGCTTTGCCCCTGGGGATGGTATTCAGGACGTTTTCAACCTCTTTGGCCGAGAACACAAGGGTGTCAAAGGACAGCGGCCAGCCAATGGGTGTTTCCCCTTCCCTGAGGCACCTGAACTGTTCCTCGAAATGGGATACCCATTTTTGTTGGTCGACAGAAGCAGGGCTAGGTCGATCATCCAGGGACTTACCCCATTTAAGGAGGTGCCAAAAGTGCGTGAGATTCCTAGAGCCACAGGCCTCAACAAGGAGAGCCCAGCGATCTTCATCCCAGGCGGCTTTCGCCCGCCTCTTAGCTAAATTGTAGGCCTTCCTGGAAGATTTAATTAGGGCTGGGTTCCTAGATTTTAGAGCTTTGAACAGGTTTGAATGAGATGTGCCACACATCATCAAACCAGTTCGCGGGCTTCCTCGGCTTTCCTGTGCCCTTTTTTGCAACTATTTTAATAAATAAGGTCTTAAGGGATGTGAACAAGCTAGCATGGATGTCGGAAATTTTGAGAGATATTTGGTTCGAGTCATCACATTGCTGAAATAAACTTAGGGAGTCAGAAACCAGGGATCTTATTTTAGTGCGTGCATTCACGTCCACGGCAACCATAGGCCACCGAACCCTCCTCATATCATTTGTTAATACCATGGCCTCTTGTACAACATTGGAGGGGTGCACAGAGGGCCCGGCAAAACTGAAATCCTTCAGTTCTGCTAGGAGAGGTTCGTGATCACTTTCGGGCCGAGGTCTAATTAACATATCCGAGACTAGGGGCCACATAGTTACATCGACTAAAATGTAGTCGATGCGACTAATAAACCTTCCATTAAAGAATGTTGGGTTGCCCAATCTGTCAGATGTAGTACGACCGTTTAGGGCACGCAGTCCCCAATTCAGACATAGGCCTTTGATGAAAGTGGCACTTTGGGACCATTTAGTGATCGGAGATAGCTCTAGTTGGGGAATTCCCCATGTCGAGTCCTCGGCCTCCGTTAACATCCCATCCTCCCCGCTTAGTGGTTCGAAACAAGTATTGAAATCTCCCGTAACCACCACATGACCCTCTAGCTGTGAGGAGCCAAGAAATTCATCTAAGAGTGTTAGGGTAGTTGATACACGACCACCCGGTGTTCCTCTGGCATACACATTAAACAACAAAATAACCAACCCACTATTGAGCTTCAGGCTAACAATGAGGATATCAGGACAATCAATATAAATTTCTTTAACAGAGACTCCAACTGATTGGCGCACCCAAACAGTAAGACCCCCCATGGCCCTGCCTCTTTGACCTCTGACTGCGGGTTTGTTAAAACTCAGATAACCTGGGAGATACACCGGAAGAGTTGACCATGTCTCCTGAAAGGACCAGACGTCACCTTGTCTGATGAAGTCAGCCCATTCAGGTATACATATGCAGGAATCTATACCCGCCACATTCCAACAACCCAGCGTGGTACCCTTAAGTGGGACTTGTGCACCCGGGACAATGACATCTACAAGAGAGGATTCACCGGATTGTTGGAGACTTACTATGGATGGGGAAACCTCAGCAGGAACCCCTTCAATTGGCATCCTACAAACCCCAACCTGTAATGCCTGTACTGGAAGTGAGCCTGTAGCAGAAGCAACAGAAGGGGGCAGAATGTCATGAGACGGAGGAGAAGTGACCCACCCAGTTGGGTGAACAGGGTTACCTTCCTCACAACCCACGACTGGAACTTTTACACTTACAGCATTGCGAGGGCAAATACACGGAACCACTCCCACATGAGAATTAAACTGGGCGTCGTTGCTTTCCTGTCTAGTTTGTCAATCATTAGACGACAGCCCTGAAAGAGGATCGTATAAGTTTCTCAGTGGGATGTTCCACAAATCTTTAGGATGGGGGGGCCTGTTGGGATTAGAAAAGGCTGGAAATAAGCTGGGGGGCTGCAGTGCCTGTGTAAAAACTGGTGTAGGGGGGATCAAGGGGTACGGGGGATTATTAAAAAAAGGCATTCCCAGGGATGTCGGAGGACCAGAAGGCTGGATATAAGGCTTAGCCCAGCCCGGCGTTTGAGGAGGACAGTTATAGGTGGATTGGATATACGAGCGATATAGAGCTTCGGGGTTGAAGTGGGGAACATGGAAGCTTGATGTGAAGTTGGACCATTTGGGGGGGTATTTGGATTTAATAGAACCACCAGGCTGACTTTTGAGTGGGTTAGTCAAGGTTTCGGGGTAGAAGTAACCTAGATTCCTTGTGGAAATCCCACCCTCATTGTTCCCCACATACCAGTCAGTGAGGTGGGATACAACCCTATGATCTCTAAAATTAATAATGACAATATCCCCCTCAATATCCTTAGGACGCACCCCAACCCACTGACATCTTCTAACCGTGACGATGTCACCATTAAGGTTCGGAGGAAGGGGTCTGTTTGTTTTTAACCAGAAGATGACTTTATTTTTTAGACTATCGTCATTTTCCCTGTCCCCTTCCTGTAGTGGTGGCGCACCTGTCATGACAATAACATAGTTTAGAGAATCGGGCGGCAGGTCTACATTTGTTTTTGAAGGTAAAAGTTTCTTCTGTTTACAATTTGCATCAGCAGATTTGCCCATCCCATTCTTTTTTGCTGGTACTGCCCTCTTGGCCAATGGTTTAGTAGATGCCACACTGGGGGTAGCTGCCACAGGGGGTTGTAATGTTAAGGATTTCGCAACCACTAACGGTGCTTTGCTTGATATGGAAACAGATTTGGTGGAATTGGAAGTGAGTGTTTTGGTGGAAGTGGAGGAAGAATGACTAGTGGCTTTGGTTAATGCACCTGCAGCATTAGGTAAGCTTGCAGGGTTACTGGGGGGGCCTTTGATCTTATCTAAGCCTGAGGTATGAGACGATTCAAGGGACGCCACAAGGCGATCCAATTTTTCGCCCATAACCCTTACACGTTCCAGCAGAGGAAGCATATAAGATTTGATAAGTTTCCCCATGATGTCAAGAGTCGCTTCATTAACCCCTAGGGACACAGACTCAGAAGTTACTACGTCGGGGACTGCATGCTCACCAGCGACAGTGGTGCGGGACTCTGCTGTAGGGGGTGGGCCCAACACACTATTTGTGGTGGGTTTTGGTGGAGGTGGGATGTGGCGACTACGTCCTTTCCTTTTTACCCCCCCTTTACGCCTCTTCTTCCTTGGAGGGGAGTGAACCACCCCTAGAGCTATGTTGGACGAGCGACCTGGCAATAGGCCAATCGCCTCCGGCATAGTCTCTCCTGGGACTATACAACCCAGAGACAAAATGGGCCGCATAGGGGAAGTATCTGCTTCCCTACTATGAGACTCAGGGATATTTATTTCTATAATACTAGAGTGGTTAATAGGGGGACAGATCAGCTGGCCTCCACTAGTAGCACTACTACAAGGCGGGGAGATAGCAGGGAACCTAAATATGCTAGGGGTGAGATTGAGATCAGTCGTGTCAGCGTCGATAACGCTCAAACCTTGGGCTGGGAGGTCCTTAGTAAGATTAAGGACTGGCAGTGGAATACTCTTTAGCTGCTCAATTGAGCGTCTACGCTCAGCTCTCCTTTCAGCCAAAAGCAGGTCCATATCGACCTCCTTGGCAGTTTTCTTGAAGAATTTATCAAGGGGACCCAAGACGGAGACGCTAACACCTGGAGGAGCAGAATGGCTCATGTTAACAGGAAAAACGGAATATGGGGATTGGATTAACGACTCAAATACAATGCTAACAATCCCAAATGTCAAAGAGCAAAGTCACTGCTTACTGCAGGTAAGGTGAAAATATCCTGGCCCAGCCCGGCCTCCTTTGGCCCCGGACGGCCACAGACGGTCCCGCCCTTGTCCCGGGCTTCTCCTGGCGCCCTCCCGCGCGCTCCCGCGCAGCGGTAGCCGGTGTAGGGATTATATGCGTGGTGACGCGCTGGGGGCGGGGCTTGCAGGGAGAGCGGGCCAGGTGTAGACTATTGGCCGTGCAGGGACTCCTGGTAGTTGGAGTCCCTGCCTGCTCGCAGCCCTGCAGCTCTTCCCCTTTGCTCCTCACCAGCACCCAAGGCAGACACCCGTTGTGCCCAGCGCTCCTTGCTGCGAAGCGGGACCCGCGCAGCGGGTCCGGCGAGGAATAGCGTCCAAGTCAGGCACAGCAGCAGGCTCTCAGCACGGGAATCCTCAGTTCACACAGGATGAAGGGCAGTGCAGATCCGGTAAGCGTCCCACCGATGCAGGAAACAGGTAGGATTTTGAAGGTCCGTTCGCTGAGCACTACAATACTTCCATCATGACTCAACTGCCCCACTCCAACCAAAACATATCCACCAAAGTCTTTAAACCTTAGTTCAATGACAGCCCTAATACTGAAAGATGCAATTTGAGATGAGCGAAAAGAGCCTGGAGATCCTCGTTTTCCATGGAGCACCTAAATTGCTTAAGATCTGAGAGGAAGACACACTACAAATGAGTCAGAGGTTCAAAAGCTAGATTCTTTAGAAACCAGATAGACCAAGCTAGAAATCGACCCCAAAAACATTTTGATCTTGTCAAACAACAATTCAATAAGCAATCTAACCCTCCATGTTCTTGGTAGAACAAGCTCCCAAACTGCAAGAACTTTCCTTCCTTCTTCTTTGGGAAAAACAGAAAATATTGAAAATGACTTGCAGGCAGCAAGGGAGCTCCTAACAATTACTCCACACAACATTCCGCATCCTTCCTATACTCTGACACTGATGATCTCCATTGGCATTCACCCAAAAACAATGCCTCTTGGCATACATTCACACCCATCAATGAAAGCGACTCATGACATGGTTATAGTGTTGAAACCCTCAAATCAATCAATCAATCAATTCAAACTTTACTTTGCATTTGATCAAATGCATAAAAGTACATAAATAGAACAATTTATGTAACGCAGGCTGTGGTCCACAAGATACAATTATAGTGCAGATCAGAAAAAAATGTACCTAAGAAAACCTAAAAAACTCCTCCCCATAAGACTTTATGTCCCTCAACACAAATCTACAGAATACTCTGTACTGGCTACCTCACAACCATCTCAAACTAAATGCTGTAAAAACAGAATTCCTCCTCATTTCTCCACCTAACTACAATCCCAAGGTTGACCTATAGATGGAGCATCTAACTCCTCTCAACTGCTCACCTCTCATCATAGATTTGTCATGGTCTTTTGGATTTACGCTCGACAAACACCCGAACATGCAGAATCACATCAGAACCACCACCAAAGGAGCAAATCATCAGATGAGCATTTTAAGCAAATTAAAACCCTTCCTCCTCAGTAAAACCTTAAATCGGTGGTCCAAGCTCTAGTCATTCCTAGGCTTGATTACAGAAATGCTATACTATGTGGCCTGCCTGGATCCAAGCTGGCCCCTCTATGGGCCTCTCTTAATGCTACTGCCAGACTCATCACCAGAACAAAATGAAACAAGCACATCCCTCCTGATCTAAAAACATTGAACTGGCTCCCTAGCTCATAAAGCCATACATTTCAATACCAGTAGGTATTTGGCACAAAAGCTGCAACTCTCCGGCGGATGAAGAACTTCGTGAGTCACCAGCACCCTGCTGCTGAAACCGCAGATGTTCTACAAAAGGATATCTAGCAACAGAGCTTTCTCCGGTATCCCCCAACATTTTTGGAATGTTCTGCCTCTGGGAATCTGTCTCATCCCATCTACCGCCAACTTCAAAAAAGAAGCGAAAACTATTCTGAAAAACAAATATTTGCCTAGATCACACCTTTGTCTCTTGATCTCTCTCTTGATTATTTGTCGTTCGTTGATTATGACTACTATATTGATGATTTCCTCTTGAAGTTTAGTTCCTCAGCTTGTTAATGTTCTCCAGTTGTACCTCTTTTGTATATGCAACTTTTCTCTTGTCTCATACTTGTATGTTACTTTGCTCACCTGTATTGCACTGTGATATCCTAAAGGGTCATGTTCGCACTATATGAAACTATACAAATAAAAATGAATCTGATTAACCTAACAAATGTGAAGCTGTTAATGGTGGAAATAGATAATAGCACAATGGAGCTCATACAATGAGGATCTGTCTTAGGGTCTCTTACCCCTAGAGACCCTTACCACTCTTGTAGACTCCATCTCCCATCTTCCTAAGTGCCAGGAGGCAAAGCTGTAAACTGCAGGAGAAGGAGTTGGAGCCTCCAGCATCGCACTAGAAAGCGACTCTGCAATCCGACAGCACGTGATAGAACGAGAAGTAGTCTTGGGGTTTCATACCCCTAGAGACACTTCCCATCCTTGTAAGAAGGCCGTGGAAGGATTTGAGCAATGAGAATGGGAGGGGGGGGTCACAATACTCAGATCCTGCCAAAAGTACCACATTGGGGGGTGGCGAATGAGTTGGAAACCAATCGAGCAATAACAATTGAAGTCAAAACCTTTTACTACATACCACTGACCGCCTCTCCAGGAATACATACCAATCTCCTCAGATTCCCTCTAAATGCCCGCTTTATCAAAATACCAACCCTAGGTATATGGGACACCAGCCTGGTTTCCCTGGGGTAGGACCCCAAAGGAGAGAGTCAAGAGAAGTAGAGTGGAGACAAAGAGCCATGCGCTTGGGTGGCACTTCCTTGGACACATTCCTCATGGCACAACCTAGATGAATGGTACACAATGGTTTTATATTCCTAGTCAGCCAGAGTATCATTAGGCCACAATCTACCTTACCCAGATCCCCAAGTTGACAATGGGTGCCAGGTGAAGACCATGCATTACTTACCATCAAAGTCACAGACTGATTCCGAAAAGTCAGCCTTTGCTATTACATAATAAGAAGCAACATAGTGGGTGTAGAAAAGCTCTCTAGTCCTGATAACCAATATGACATGGTGAAGGTTTGGTTCTCTCTTAAGAGTATAGTTGATGGTCTCATAGTCATAGATTCACGATCCATCCCCCAAGCTGATACCCACATCATGATTGAATATTGTGCCCCATCAGCTGATGTCAGTCTAGACATAGGTGGTGCTGCTCAAGCTGTGGGGGTCGCAAATAGCGGGACCCATAGGCTCTTCCCTGACTGAATTTAGATGCCCAGGAATTTTAAGTAAGAGAAGAGAAACTGATTGATGATGTTTGGTCCAATCAGGATTTCAATCCCCTCCTACTAAATATTTACACTGAAGCTAGGGGATCTTCCAATCCGATATATGACCCAGTCAAGGTCTCCTGGGTCACCTCTTGTGAGTAGTAGGAAGGATCTTCATGCAAACAAAATCTGGGTGGTGAAGCAATGACTGGAAAAGCACGCTCCGTAATTTTGTCCCAGCTGCCATCACCCACAATACTGTTGTGGAAAGTAGCAGAAATTTCTAAACTGCTCCCTGAGGTGGAATGGAACAAATTCATGGATTCCCATGATATTTGCCTCTTTCAAGAGACATAGACCCTGTCCCCCTTTGATAGGAGTGGGTTCACTTCCAATTGTAATAATGCTGTAGAGAGTGGCAGGGATAGACCCTCTGGGGGCTGGGAATTTGGGTCAAAACAGCCCTTCAGTGTAAAATCAGGGACATCTCCATTGACTCCCTGCACATTATGGCAGTTGGGTTTGAGCTCCCTTCAGGGCTGTCCTTAAATGTCTTTAATGTTTATGATAGTGTAGGTACTAGCACTGTAGAGACTAGAGTATTAAAGGTGCTAGAGCAATCCCTTTCTGAGGTCATTGGGAATGGCATCCTGCATGTGGCATGGAGATTTTAACACCACATTTGATCCCATAACAGGCACTCCTTCCAATCTAGCAGAGGATTGGGACAATCAGTGGGGCATTCCACATTTATATTTGCCATGTGTGAGATGAACCCCTAAAGCAGGCCATGCATTGGCACTAATGTTCAATATTGATTTATGAGCTACAAATGGCAGGACCCCCTCAGACCGACAAGGTAGCGTGACATTCAATAGGCCCGGCCACCTTAGTACTATTGATTATTTCTTGGTTGATGTGAAACTGTGGGCAGCAGTTTAAACACGGTTGTAATGGGCAGATCAGACAGTGACCCTCATGTGCTAACTGAAACTTTTAGCTAATTCAGATATTAAACTAATATTAAGGCTCAACACAGACATGTGGCATTTCCCCAACAAACAATAGGAAGTCTATTTGGTGGAAATGGGTGGTAAAAAAATCCTCCAGTACCATAGGCAGTCAAGGCCAGAGTGGAGAAAGAGGTATATTTCCTCTCCCAACTCCCTGTAGAGAATAGGAAGGTAGTGTTGAGCTCTAATCATGATTCCCTGTTTGTCAAGTCATGCAATTTAAAGATTCACAAGAAAAACATCAACAAACTATTGAGGCAACTACACCGAGAAGGCCCGAACAAAGAAGTCCAAAAGGAACTGCAAAAACAAAAATCCATCAAGAAGAAATTAATCTGGAACCTGAAAAGGGAGGCAGAGGATGACCTATGGGCAAAGCTGCTCCATGATGCAAAAGGAACAAACACCAGTGGAAGATTCTGGAAGACAGTGAAAGACCTCCAGGATACCAGAAAACCCAGCATAAACTCACACATCACCGAAGAAGCCTGGTCTGAATTTCTATGGCTTCATTTCAATACAACAACAAATAACTCCGCCAAGAAGACATTAGAACTCAATAGAAAAAACTCAGACTGCATACAACAAACAGAGTCAACTTTAAAGTGCTTCTCAGAAAAACAAATCATAAGCAGGATAGCAAAAGGGAAGACAGAGGGGGCGCCAGGCCCCAACGGAATTCCTCCCATTTTGTACAAACGAAAACCGGAATATTGGGCAGCAGCCCTACTGCCACTATTCAAACAGATTTCTGAAACGGGAACGATTCCCGACTCATGGAAAGGCTCAATAATAGCTCCCATTCATAAGAAAGGCAGCAAAAATGATCCAAAAAATTACAGACTCGTTGCTCTAATTGACAATGAGGCCAAATACTATGCTGGCCTATTACTAGAGGAGCTCACAGAATGGGCAAATGAAAATGCAGTAATCCCCATCACCCAAACAGGCTTTCGGAAAAAACTAGGAACAATGCCAAACATTATGGCCCTAACTCTGCTAATTGAATCCGCCAAACTCGCCAGTTCACCCCTCTATATATGCTTCATCGACTTCACCTCCGCTTTCGATAACATCAGCAGAAATTTACTATGGGAGAAGCTTGCCAACAGGAAAATGCCGACAACTTTACTATCACAACTGGTGCTATTACACACGGACACATGGGTACAAATCAAGCTAGGCTCAGGAGACTGCCTGTCAAGAAAAGTACAGACGACCAAGGGCCTCAAACAAGGGTGCGTTCTAGCCCCGACCCTCTTCAATATTTTTATGTCGGATCTTTCTCCAATGCTAGACGAATGCAATCCTCACGCCCCAAAACTAGGAGGACTTACAGTCTCAAACTTGATGTACGCCGATGATATCGTGCTCATTAGCCGGACGCCGATAGGGCTACAACACCTAATCAACACAACATACACCCACGCAGCCACGAACGGCCTCAGCATAAACCTCTCCAAAACAAAAGCCATGAGAGTAAATGGGAAGCCGGCCACATCTAAATTTCTCTGGCAAATGGGAGGCCTAACAGTGGAAAGCGTGGACGAGTACAAATACCTGGGTGTAATTGTTGACAGTAAAGGGACATTCCTCCCTCAGAAGGAAGCAATATCAAGGAGAGGTACCACAATATCAGCTGCACTGAGAAACCTTAAAAAGAAAGTATCTGGCCGCAGTTTCACTCCACTCCTACAAATAATCCAAGCAAAACTAACACCGGCTATTACCTATGGAAGTGAATGTCTCCGAGGAAGGGACGCACAGATACTGAACAAAACAACAGCCAGGGCAATGCGAATGTTATTCAATCTGCCCAAATACACTTCACAAGCACAGATAAGACTCGAATTTGGCCTGAGAAACCAAGTAACAGAAAGAATGGGGGTCTATGCCAAAAGTTGGCACAAAATACGAGGAGCCGATGCCTCATCCATGGATTATCATCTCTGGAACGAGCTATCAGGGAGAAACACGAGCGCTGCCGCAAATTACCTAAAGCACTCCATAGAAACTTTGGAGCTACAAGAAGCCTGGAAGAGCAACATCTCCCATAATTTGTTCAAACCACTAGCAAATAAATCTGTAAGGACCAAGTCTCTAATAGAGGACAAAGCTGCACTAACGAAAAGGGCACACGGCTGGATCGTCATCCAAAACTACACCAGCAGCTCATGCCAAAGCTACTTAGGAGCCGGTTTCACACGGTCTACAAAGGAGAAATTCATACAACTAAGGCTGGGCATCCTCCCATCTCAAATCCATCTTCCCCTGTGGAAACGGCCACAAATGCCACCAAGTTGCCGATTATGTGGGGACACAAAAGAGGATATCCTTCACTTAATATGCATCTGTAAAGGTCTGGACAAAGAGCGCCAACAACATCTAAAGCCAACCCTAAAGAAACTGGGAATAAGGACATGCCGGCAGGCAGTCAAAGCATGCTTTGATGGAAAAAACATCCAACTAGCAAGTCATCTGGTAAAATTCCTGGAAAAAGCTGGTAAGAAGCAGAATGACAGAAGGGAGAGCCCGGAAGACACTAATCAACACAAAATCTAACTCCGACTACCGTCCCATCAAGCCGCCACCACAAACTCAAGCCACAATTACCACGGATGGATTACGAACCCCAAAGAATCTGTAAAGGCTTCAGGGAGTCTGCGAGCTTGCCTTTTATTCTTTATTCTTTATTCTCTTCCAGTTTACAAAATGACTTAGTATTTAGATAACCGAAAGCCTAATCGTTTTCCAACATATATTTTTTGCTCAAGTAAGCTCTTAGAACATTTTTAAAATTAATCTAACTGAAATGTTTGATAGTCATATTTTACTAGACAAAAGTTTTATTTTAAGTTCATTCACATGTAAATATGCTGATTGCAATGGTTTTAATTAACTGAGCAATAAAATTATTCTATTCTAAAAAAAAAAAGAAAAAAAAAAGTCATGGAATTGCTAGGCAAAACCTCAAAAGGGGGGAAGCAGGGGCCTAAGTCCGCTCCTGTTACAACTGCAAATGTAGGTTAGCTAAAAGTGATCTCCTAACTGCAGCAAAGAGTAAATTCAGCATAGACATAATGAGGTGTAGAGCCAGGTACAGGGACGTTCTGCCAAAAAGGAGTAGGAGAATTCCCTGTGATCTTCTCTACACAAAGCTGTGGTTTTAAAAGATAATACATCATTTTGGAGGACTGCAGCAGTCTGCCTTAATGGCCCCAAAACTGGGTTAGATTTTTGTGTTCAGCCACACGTGTGGATGGCCCATTTTAGTAAAGGCATATTGTACACAAAAAGGAATAATGGCAAGGAGGGTGATAGAATCTCTTTATATGAGGGTGTCTTAGATGATTCAAGCTCCCTTGCATTATCATAAAATGAGACCTTGACTGCGATCGATTATTGTATACCTGCACCTGCCCCAGGTCCGGACAGGACCCCAATGACCTGTACAAAGTGTACCCAGAAGTGTGGGGCCCATGCATAAATATCTTATCCAATGCCATCCATTAGGGATTAGATATTCCCTCTTCATGGAAATTAGCAGAGTTCCTTCCTATTTTTAAGAAGGGAAACCAGGCAAACCCCAGGAACTATAGACCTATTAGTCTGATCGTCTCCATCCATAAAAGCTGTTGCAAGCAAGTGCTGGCACATCTGCAGAATTGGATCTCAGAATAGGGTGTCCTGCCTAATTTGCAGGTGGGCTTTAGAGCCAACGTTAGCACTCTTGGTCAGGTTTTTAGGTTTTCTTGTATATATTGGAGGGAGGTGTTAATAAACAAGGGCAAGTTATGTTTTGCCTTTGTTGATTTACGCACAGCTTTGGATCTCAAGGTAGTTCCTGGAGTCAACAAGGAATGTGCCCTCACCCCCACACTGGTCTCCCTCTATAGTAATGCAGTAATAGAGCAGTCAAGTGTATTGGGCCCTTCTGTAAGATCTGGAAACCAGGAGGTATTTAGACACTGTTAGAATATTGCTAATCAACACATAGTGCTTGTGTTTGCTTAGGCAAGATATCTAATGGCACTATGGTTAAGGTGCACTAAGTGTCAAGTTAGTGAGATAGGCAATTGAGCTCCTGTTTTGTGCCTGTGAGCAACATCTTTATGTTTTTTTATAGTATCAAAATGCTCCCAAACAGCCGCATATGCACCAAGCCCCAACTTAGGGCCTCATTATGATGTTGGGCGGAAAGCCTCCTCCTGACAGTCGGAATCTCCTCAACCGTGTCGGAACCCATCCATACGACCTGGTTAGTTTACAATCGGCCCGACGGATTTTGAAAGTAAACCACGCGGTACTTCCAAATTGGTTCAGATTGGCTCTTGGATTATTCATGTTGGTCGGACATTGTGCACCTTTATGGACAGCGTTTCAGACCTCGCAATTATGATGGCAATTTCCAACAGCCTTTCCGAGTCGGCCTGTCCGACACAAAAAGGCTGTCGGAAAGTGACTTTGGGGGCCCATGGTTAGGCCTCCTTGGCACCACAGCCTACGGTTGATGGCCGAGGCGGTACCCAAGGGACCCCCCTGTAAAACCCTGCACTGTTTAGCAAGCAGAGTTGGGTGCCTGCAACAGGGTGCAAACACCCAGTTCCCCACAAGAGCCTATGTTACGGGTGATTGTCAGGCGGAACACATAAGGAACAATGAGACTACGACTGAACAGTGTTGTGTTGTAAACGGTCCGGCGAACCGCTGATCGCGAGTCGATTGGTCCTAATTCCGAGGCGGTGTCGGACGGAGGTTTTCCGCCTGTTATCGTAATGAGGCCTTTACTTTTAACTCTTTTCTGTGCTACGGATCGATTTTAGTGTCGTATTTAGTGTTTCCAATTTTAACTATTTTGGGAATCAAGAATATATGTCTTAATATTGTTCTTAACAGTAGAAAAATTGGCACTCCACTGGTCACCTTACTTTATACATGAATTGAATTGTGATCTGTTGCCTATATACAATTAGGAAGGTATGAGGCTTTGCTAAGAAGCTTCGTATTCTGTGTAGTGATGTCTCATGTTGCTGTATGCCCTGTTTTCTATGACATGCAAACTGCGATTTTTTATTCTGTGTTGTTTTATATTTTTTTTTACCTGCTTGATTGTTTGGAAAAAAATAATATGCATGCTTTTAGATCGCAGTACTTTGTGATTGAGAATAAAGTTACAAATATTCAAAGTATATGTATTTCAGATCTCATAACATAGTGGGAGAGGGTTAGAAAATGAGTGTTAGATGTGAATGGGGAATTAAGTAAAGGTAGAGAGATAGGCAAATACAGCAGTCAGCAACTCCATGAAATCAGCAGGTCTGCCATGGCAAGATGTTGACAGTTAAGTTGCACCATTTAAACACTCTTTAGTAGCCCAAAGTTCATCCTCAGGTGAAATGAAAAATAGGGAGAACACTCAGTTCAAAAATATTTATAATGAAAGAAAAGAAAATTATACTGTATAAAAATTGGCATTGTCCATCTTGGGAAAAGGGTTGAACCACAGAGCAGGGGCACCTTGGGGGTTCCTTGCAAATGAGAAAGCCTATGGAAAGAGAACAGAAAAGGACAATATTTGAGAGTCAAAAGAAGCCTGGTGCTCAAGAAGTCAGAGTATGAAGCATAATGTACAATGCAGATTTTCCCCAACCTTGATGGTCAGAAAAAAATGAATTTTACCAAAGACATGGGGGCTAATATTATTGCAATCGTCTTTATTTAGCTCACCACTGCCACTTTAAAGAACTTTATAACGTTTAAACAATAGAAATTTCAACCTGATAGAAGGCCAGAACACTCATAACTCTTCCTTTTTTTTACACTTTCCTTAAAATGTGAGTAAAACATAACCATTAAAATATAATTGAAACAAGAACATAGGAGTGTCCAAATAAATTTGAATCCCCTTCAGAGGAGGGGAACATTGTCAACATCAAGAGTCTTATTATAGAAGCATATTCAAAAGATATAGCCTTTTCTTTATTGTTGGGCACTACCTAGAAGAGAAATAAAAGAGAGGTGAGAAATCATGGGTTGGGTTTAGGGAGGGAATAATATTAGCCCCCGTGTTTTTTATAAAGTTCAGATTTTCTGACTATCAAGGTTGGGGAAAATCTACATTTTATGTCAAGACCAGAGGCTAATCTTATTGCAAGTTTAAAGCATTTTTAATAGACATGAAGCAGCATTTTCAACAGTTCTAAAATAAAACTTGCCAAAAACCATGTCATTCGACAAGTGAACAAATCTCAAGCTATCATTCAAGGATCCACCTTGCATAAGGGCTTGAGAAGCAGATGCTCCACAAACAGAATGTGCCCCAAAGAAACACAGATCCACACCAGACATTCTCATCACCTCTTTCACCCATCTTGCCAGGTTTGCAGATGTTACACCCTTGTGAGGTTTTCGGAAAGAAATTAGCAGCTGTTTTATATTAGGCCTTATCTCACACATTTTCCTTTCGTATTCTTTGACACAACGGACAACACATAAATTAACATAATCATTAAAGTAAGGATAGAAAATTGTTTGTGAATTCATTTTTGTTCTATCATTTAGATAGACACATATACCCTCAGGAGAAAAAATTATATTTATAATTTGTAATGCTCTTACATTAGCTACTCTTCTAAAAGAAACTAAACACAGAAGGGTTGTTAACTTGTAGGATAGTAATTTGAGAGTTAATGAATCATTTGTACCCAAATTATCTAAGTACCTCAAAACTTTTGAAACGTCCCAAAGAGAGTTGTACCTAAATATCAGTGGTTTTGAAATCCTTATGCTTCTTATTAATCTCTTAATCAACATATTTTGACCTACTGAGTATCCATTAACTAGGGTATGACCAGCAGCAATTGCTGAATGATGTACATTGATAGTCCTATAAGACAAACCTTTTGAGAACAACTCTGACAAATAGTTGGCTATTTCTACTATATCCACTGAAATGGGATCAAAACTCCTCCCTCGCACCAGCCAGCCCATTTTTTCCAAGCCAATATATACATTTTACGTGTTCCTCATGCCCAAGATTCCTTGATAAGATTTGATGCTTCTTCTGAAAGTCCTGGCACCTTCCATAATTTCCTGAAATGTTCCATGCCATCATTCTCAACCCCCTTTCCATCACCAGATTGCGTAACTCTCCTGTTGGACCTAGCAACATTTTCGGGAATACGTAACAAAACTGGGTAATCTACCAACATTTCTAACAGCATAGGGTACCACACTTGAGACTTCCAAAGTGGAGTCACAAGAACCATAGAAAACTTCCATTTGTGAACCATTGCAGCTACTCCAGTAATCATTGAAAAAAGAGGAAAGGCATATCCTTTCAGACACCTCCAATCTTTTCTGAAAGCATCTACGCCTGCAGATTCTGGATCTGGACGCCAACTGTTAGAAATCTCTAATTGGGTATTGAGTCTGTCCGCAAACAATTCTACCGGAAAAGGACCCAAAGATCCATGAATTTCAGTAAAATTTCCCTGTTCAGAATCCAATTGCTTAAATCTCTGTGATTCCTTGAAAACCAATCTGCCTCCACATTGTTCATGCAAGGAATATGTTACGCCTGAACTACAATATTCTGTTTCATTCAATAATCCCAAAATACTTTTGCCAAATCTGCCAAATCTTTCGATTAAGGACCCCCTAATCTGTTTACATACCTCACCGCTGACACATTGTCTATTCTCAAAAGAATTCAGCACTTTGCATTATCCTTGGTAAAACGCTTATCGCAAAGGAGAAGGTAATACCTAAGATCCCTCTGAGTCAAAGTCAGAAGAACAGCTTAGTTTAACCTCATTGCTCCCTGAGGAGTCAGGTCTAACCTTGTTAGCCAATCTCCCGGTTGCAGCGCATCCCTTATTAGGTGCAGACCTTCCATTTAAAAGGGTGATATTCTACTCAATCATTCAGACTCCTTGAATTTATAACTGGTCTCTTACCTTTCTCTTTTTTCTGGTCCAGAAAGATATTGTCACAAACCCTTTTCAAATCCCTCTTGATTCTGTGATGGCACCTTTCTCTTTTAGGTCCTGAACCTCTTTGTTCACTAATTCTGGTAGCTCCTCGTCAAACCTTATCATCTCTGAAATATGATCTTGTACAGGTTACCCCACAAACTCAATGCGGTATCCCATACCAGTTTCTAGTACCCACGGATCCCTTGCTATTTTTAACCAATTGTTTGAAAACTAAGTCAGTTTCCCACCTATCTTTATAGGGAGAGCAGAAAGTTCTTGACTTACCTGATTCTCGTGAACGACATTCACCTTGTGATCCTCTTCCTTTCTAAGCCTGTCTTTGGGGGTAGAATCCTCCGTATTGGTATTGAGTTTGGTAGAGGTTAGGTTTAAATCCTCTATAAAATGAGGTCCTGGAACTTCCTTGGCCTCGACCGGGGAAACAAACTCTTGTTTGCCTGGCCCCACCAAATCACTTTTGTCGAAAACTTTCTTAATCTCTCTTTGAGATTTTTGTAAGGAACTGAATGCTCCTACATATTTTGACAACTAATAAAATCATCGCAAAAAAGTAGGCCATTTGTCTCTTGTCGTTCTTCATTATTGGCTAACTCCAACAGCTTAGGATCTATTTTCAAAAGGATACTTTTCCTTCTCTCCACTGAAATGGCAGTATTAGCGTTACCTAGAAGGCACACAGCTCGTTGGATCCATTATCTTAATTTCTCTATATTGAGGCTTGATTTTCCCACAAAGACCTCTTCTGTCATGTAAGAAATTCTTGTTAAAGGACCAGATAGGTCTAAAAGACTGTTCTGAAACATGTGTATACCCTTATGCAGGCCTTTCCTGTGGTCTTGTCCTCCTTTTCCAATAAAAGCTATCATTTTAGCATCTAAGTCAGGGGTTTGAGTCACTTTATTGGCCAATAGGGGTCTAGGGCATTCCGACCGGAGACGTAATCTCACATCCTTGGGGATTTGTCTCCTAATCCAAAACTGCCAATAATCAGCTACATGTGCAGCTGGGGACCATTCAGGTGAAAAATTATGTTTTAACAGAGTGGGGTCAAACATAAGGCCCCAAGTGGATCAGTTAGTGGCCCAAATTGTTCATCCTCTATTACTGTTGTATCAGTCGTTTTTATGGTATTATCTCAGTGTATTCTGAGTCAAAGTTCGATGAACATCTTAATTCAACTTCAGCACTCCCTGAGGATTCGTCACAATGCACAACCTTATGTTTGTGTGCTTTAATAAGTTCTGATCCTTTAATTGGCCCCTTGCCACAGTCCCCTTGTGTGACCTCGACACCAACAATTTTCATATGCACTGAAATCTTATTATAATCAGAACATGTCCCTCTTTTAATGTTCTGCACAGAGGGTACTACATCTTTTTGTTTTCTATTAGCCTTACCTCCTCTTTATTGAGGGGGCTTCTCCAGCCGACCAGAACCTTTCCTCATCTAATAGAGTATTTTTATCAAAAATAATCGTTTCAAGTTTCTATCCATTTTTTTCTCAAGCTCTTCTGAAAATTTCTCTAACATCCTTTTTAATATATCCTCTAGGGATTCCTCCAATGTGCTAGGGATGCTTTCTTTAGTCATGTCCAATAATTCATGACAAATCAACTTTAAGGTAAAGCCAATCAAGTAACCTCTTTTTTTTAACTGTATTTATAATCAATGTTGAAGCAATTAAGATCAATGTTGGAGCAATTAATGGGTTGAATGCAGTGAGGCACCTGTCAGAACAGCTGAGGAGATCTAAACCGTATAACTGACAGAAGACTGTTCAGATTGTCATCGGAATACCGTGTAATTGCCTAATTTTATGGCAAAACATCCCAAAGATTTTAGATTGTTGCGTGTTTATCTAGGTTCCTGATCGATACTGCGACCTTATGCCCCTATTCGGCTATAAATCCATTTATTCCCTATATTGGCATAACCGTTCAAGTGCGATTTTCAGAAAAGTCATCTCTGGCCTCACACGAACAGAGCCACATTCCAGCATAGTTCTCTGCCACTTCCTTTGCAACCAATTAGTGAAATGACAGAGCAGAAGTCACTATCTGATATTCCTAGATTAACACTCCGAGTTCTTCAACAAGATAAAAACTCAGCAAACCTGGAAATCCCCGCTTGCTGTGTTTTGATTAGTAATGGAACTCTAATGAGCAACTGATAACTATCACTTCCTAGTGACATCTTTAATTGACGTCTTATGTCCAGCAAACTTGCGTCAAACCCGGCACCTGTCAGGTATAAATATTACCAACGTTGCCTTAAGCAATGTGAGCTGTGAGCTGAAAGCTGTCGTGCTGTCGTAAGCTGCCGTGCACCCTGTTGTGCATCCCATTGCTGCTGCAGGCAGTACACTGCTGCTGTTGTCCCTTGGTGGTGAAGCTACTGATACCATTATTGCTGCTAAAGCGCGAAAGATGGTGCAGTACGCTTAGGAGCTGAACAGCCGTCCCTCTGCGAAAGAAGCCCAGCAGATTCCAGCTGCCGCGGACGCTGTCCCCCGCCTCCTCCTCACGACGCGCTGAAGAAGAGCCGCTGCCTTTCTCCTGCAGAGAAATCCAGCTCCAGCGTTTCCGGTCTGCCCTCGCGGGTGACTGGGATATTGAGTGCCCCCTGAAGGAAATACCAGACTTCCATCATTCTATTCAGAGGTATGGTGTTGACTAAACCCTTAGATGAGAATTCTTGAAGCAAACCTTGGCAAAACCAACTTACCTTAAAGCTACTTACTTACTCCCCTTCCACGTGTTAGGCTTAGGTCAGGCACACTGGGGTAGGCTTAGTTAGAAGCACCAGTTGAGTATTTTAGCCTAATGTATATATGACTGTATATATGTTTTATTACTTTTAAACCATTGTATGGCTAAGAAACCATATCAATGCTTTTACAGTTCTATTTCGCAATCCTTATCTTACTGTACGTACTTTTTATCATAACAAGTCTTGCAATTGTGGCAATACATTTCTCTTGTACGAGAAGAAAGACTGTTCAATAAATGTTAACCCTTTATTGACAAACGCCTGTCTCTCTATTCTCTACATCTCGTGAAAGTAAACTGCACTAAACTGACTGAGTGAAATACATATCTATTGTTTCACACGACCCTAGAGATTGACTCTTGATCTGAGGAGCAAAGTTGTCATGTTGCACGGTTGTTGGAAAACTGAATCCCTTCTTATCTGTGCCAGGGAAGCTGATCACTTCCCATGCAGAGAAGAAAGTTTCCAGTGACCTCTGAGCTAGTTGGTAACACACCCAATTAAGTTTAGCATAGTCAGTGGAGGCCTGGAATATCCGCAGTTCCACGTCGATACTACTGTTTATGTTATTCCAATGCGCAGGGCCTAGTGGGAAACTAGGAACTACACTACATGGCACCCAAACGTTTGGTAAGGCGATAAACTAACGCAAGACGGTAGAGTAACTCAGTCGTGCATATTTCACACAGACCCCTTTCTCCCGTGAATACTCCAATAGACGTCTGGAGTGGGTGAAAGGTTAAAATCCGCCCGACCTTAGTAGGAAGAGATTCCTATGTAAAGCTCTGGTTTATTCAACGTTGAAGGATACAGTGTTCCAAAATATTGTGCACCTTATCTTTGTTACCTTGGAGACCTACTCTGCAAACCTTGCATTTTAACAATGCCAGGAGAAAACGGAACCACTGGGGCCGCAGCAGATGCGACTCAGCAAGGTCCCGAATACACAGACCCGGATGCTATTATCATCCCGGTCCACTTAAGAAGATCTATAACGTTAAAACTTATAGAAAACGGACTGACACCACAAGGTGGTACAGTAATTTTCGTAATAGAGGCTCACGAATATCGGCAGACAGAGGTATTCTATTCATGGATAAACTTTCCAGCGGTAAACGCTATAACAAAAGAGTTTCACTATTACAAAATAGAGAAACTCCCGCAAGAGTACGCTCCTTTCGAGGAGATTGAAATTCCACTTAAATTTCAAGAGCACCTGCTCTGGTTTAATGGCGCCCTAAAACACAATTATCACATTACCAGGCTCGGTCCACTAGGTAGACCAGGAGCAACGTGGCCGGTTCTAGCCAGCTACACACCACATCCGGACATTGTAAAAATGTCAAAAGAAGAACTCTTAGTTAACATAGGAGAGTTAACAAAAGCATATAGAGAGTTAGTAAAATTATTTATTAAAAATAATTCAAACACTCCTAAAAAGAGCTGGGATGGAAATAAACAATCCACTCCCAAGGAAAAAGTTTTCCAGTCCAGAGGAAGGTCTCCTCGACGGAGGGAAAGAACTCCGACTCGAGAACGCCAGTCTCCCCAGAGGGAGCCCTCTGAGAAAAGATATAACCTTAGAAATAGGGATAATCTGAAAAAACCTGATAGATATCAAAGTATTGATACACGTCCCTCTCGATCTTTTCCACAGAATTCGGAAAGAAGAGGACGGTCAGACCCAGGAGAGCACACCAAGTCCAAAGATAAGGAACCTGCTCAAAATAAGAAATCTCAATTTCAGAAAAAGAAGGTAGCCAGTATTAGAGTAATCAACTATGCCGAGGATACTGAGGACACAGTTGAAAAACGGGGAGTGGGCCTTGACAATGTTGGACAGTGCAGCAGAAATCAGTATAGCGCGCAAGATCTTGATGAGTCATCTGGAGACAGTGGACACGAATGAATACATTCAGGTTGAAACTGCAGACACCAGACTTAGCGAGCCCCATAAAATATACGAAATAACATTGCGTATAGAGGGTGATAAGACTAGGAAAATAAGAGGTCTATTTTGGGATAAGCTCTCAAAAGGCTATGGTATTCTGTTAGCTGAAAAAGATTGGCCCCCGGAGTTTGTCAGGGAGTGCCCTCGTGGCGAAGAAGTGATTATGCCTGCCTTCTCGAATCACATTCCGATTCACAAAAAATATACATATGCAAGGAAATGGGCAGTGGCCCAGGCACCTGCATTATATAAAAATCATGTAGGATGGGATGAGGACTCTCCTCCTCACAAAATCCAATTAAAAAGTGAACCGACTGCCCAACGGCAGTATCCCATAAAGCAAGAAGCTAAAAAACAAGTCAGGAAGATCTTAGATCAACTTGAGTACCAGGGGGTGATTGAAACATGCACCTCTCAAATGAACAATCCTTTGTTTCCTGTCTCCAAGCCAGACAATTCATATCGTCTAGTTTTGGACTACAGACATCTTAATACATGTTGCAAAACTTTTGCAGTACAAAACTCGCATAGTGCAGCCCTAATGAATAACATAGTTAGGAAAAAATATAAAACGACACTAGATATATCTAATGGTTTCTTTTGTCAAAACATTGCACCAGAAAGCAGATATTTGACCGCTTTCTCTGCATTTGGGTCACAGAAAAAATTCTGTCGACTCCCACAGGGGTTCAAGAACAGTCCAGGACTATTCTCAGCTAGGGTAACAGAGTTACTACAAATATATGATGATGAGGCATTGTCTTACGTAGATGATATTTATCTCACAGACGACGACTTGGATACTCACTTGAAAAGAGTGAACACCATTATACTTGGGTTCGCAGCAGAGGGTTACAAATTCAACTTTAAAAAGTCCCGAATTGCCCATCTGACAGTACTATTTTTAGGGTACGAATTATCAAGTGAAGGGAAAAGCCTAGAGGACAACTTCTTAGAGAAGTGCGCTGTACTCCAAGCTCCAAAAACGCTGAAGAATTTACAATCCATTCTAGGTTTTCTGAATTTCGGAAGAACTTACATTATAAATTATGCAGAGAGGGTTAAACCTCTCTACGAACTAATTAAACCTGATTTTAAACAAATCAATTGGACTCAAAAACACACAGAAATTTTGAGATCACTGCAAACAGACATGTTAGCAAAAACAAAATTAGATACACGTGACAACACACGTGATCTTGTAATCCGAGTCATCCCAGGAAGATGCGGATTCCCGTACCTGACCTCTAATGAGGGAGAAAAGTTACCAATTTCAATTAAATCTCACTTGTACACACAAGCAGAAAAAACATTCAGTCACACAGAAAGAACTGTGAAAGCAGTGCAAATCGCATTAGCAAATGAACGAGAACTAGCACACGGCAAACGGATTAATATCCTTACAGCGGAATCCGCCTTCGAAGTGCTATTCAGCCCAGTAAACCTGCCTACAGTGTCTCTAGATCCAAAATGGATACAGTGTATAGATTCTCTAGGAGCGGAAGACGTAAAATACTATTTCGCCCCGCAATTTGAAGAACTGAATGATTTAGAATATGAAGAAGAATATCCTCTGCCAATCGAAATTCTGCCTCTCCCACAATACGCCTGTATAATCTACACAGATAGTTTTGTACAGCATTTCAATGTAGAGAGCAAATCCTACAATGCAGCATGTGCGATCATTAAAGGTCGTTGGCTGTGCGGTAAATTCAGACCGAAAGTAACAAAAACTGAATCTGTAAGAAACTGTTTGGTTCAGAGAACTGAAATCAGATCTTTAAAGATGGCGCTCGAAAATGCAGAACGTGAATTCCCGACACTTATCGTGTGCGATTCTCATTTTTGCGTCAACTCTTACAATAACAAACTGCAGAGTTGTGACGTAAATATATAATTTACTCTCTTAATTTCTATGCAAGTAAGTACTTCATCAATAATAACTCAAATCGGAAAGAAAGAACCAGAGTCCGTGGTGTTAGAGTTCTTAGGGGTTTTATTCCTCAAAAAGGAATGGTCAGGACCATAATATCATGTTCTTCCCACCGCAGGGGTGGAAGAAGGGATAGAGCGCTACATTTTATTGACAGTACATAGCTTATATACTTAATTCATGTCATAGGAAACAGTATAGTAGGCGTAACAGCTGAGAGAAGACAAGATAACAGTATACACGTGTTACTAGTACGTAATCAGAAGGCGTGGACTAGGCGTGAACTGGAGGTGTGTGCTAGAAACGTCACAGATGGGTGTCACAAAGGGGTGGCACTAACAGAAATGTTACAATGTCAGCAGAAATCGGAAGCTTGGATGCGCGCGCAGCTGCATGACGTGTGATAGACGTGAAACTGGAGGGGTGCAGGGGACTTGACATTTACACTGACGGAAAGAGACAGAAGTCTGGCATGTCAGATCAACTTGTACTTCTATCATATCTGATATCTGATGTTTGGGAACCATATTATCTGGACGGAAAGGTCTCTAGGGCAGAAGCTATTCTATACTAACTGTGGATGCGTGTATAAGCGCCTAAGTGTCTGCATGAGAAGCGTGGGGGCACGGGGCCTTCCATAGAAGCATGGTAACAGAAGCTATGAATTACTTGCACTGAGACAGATCGGCCCTTTGGCTCTGCAGCTGGGGAGGATGTTTACTGAAGCTAGTAGGCAGGAATGCATTTTCGAGGAGCGGAACAGATAACTCGAAGGTTGTAGTCAGTCTTGGCAGGCAGCAGGCTGAGCTGAGCGCGAGGGGCCGCGCTGGAAGTAAGTCAGAGTTCACGGGTACAGAGGCAGCCTGGGCCGAGGCTGTCTGAGTCAGAAGCCAGAAAAGAGGCTCGATGGCAGAAATTCAGGGCCTACTTTGCCAGAGCAGGAAAACATGTAAAGTACACTACAAAAAGATGGTGGCATAGCATACTTAGGAACGGGTTATTTAATCCATTCAGGGTGGATCTGAAAGAGGACAAGTTAACGTTGGACGCAAATGTATTTGCGTCTTCATAACTGACACAGGAGGGAAGTTACATGCACTTTAAGCTGGTACATGGAGACGGTGGGGTACGCGCTAGGGAACACAACTTGACCATAAAATTTATATTTCCTCATTCCCTCCTTGTTCCCTACGGACCCTTCATGATATATCGATCCTCATGAATCGATCAGTTTGTTCTTGTAACATCATTTGTTCTTCTTTCTTTCCTTTACGTTTTGAGAGAAAACTGGAATGTTCAATACAAGAGGTGGCACACAGTCCACAAATCGCTGGCCCGCACTGCAGGCACAGGCAGCAACTGAATACTAGGACTAGGCCAATGCCTAGGAAGGATAGGATCTTCCATCCCCAAGCGGTTAACGTTGTCCAGAACCAACCGGACCAAGTCCAGGTGCCTGGATTCTGATGTATCTGATTTGCAATTTTATGAAGACGTGTAATAGCTTGATATACAGATGGTGCGTTTTGTGGTATGAAAACACAGCAACTTGACCCGATGACCTTACAAGCTCCACCTCTATCTGCCAAGATGACGTCAATAACAAGACGATTCTGAAGGACAACAACCCGCATGGCGGACTGCTCTTCTGTTAAGTTACCTAGGGCGGAGGCAGTTTCATTCACTACTGCTTCAAGTGTTCTAGTTAATCTGCGTATTAATTTACTATTTTGGACAGGTCCTAAAAAGAAAAAGAATCCTTTATTAAAATCGGTGTACTGTTCCCATGCCGTTTCTGTGTAGTCGACAAGTGGGATATCTCTTCTGGGTCTATTCTTTACTAGATTTGTATTTCTGTGGTAATCAGGAGGAGCTAGGAAAACAGGTGGCAGAAGGAATGCAATATAACAGGTACCATCCCAGTCTGGAGGTAGGCGTATGTATGCGGTATGACCACAAACAAAATAAGAATGACGAGTAGCTTTAAAAGACGATTTACCATGATCACTGAATTCGACCACAGTAGTGCATTTACTATGACCTAAGTGTACTGAACCTTTCTTCCTGATGCATAATTCACCGGTGACGGGTAATACTGACATAACGGGCAGAACTGGTGCAGCTTCGGCTTCAACAGTGAGAATCATAAGGCTAATTGTATAATTACCTAATCCATACACTTCATTTTCTAGATCAGTTCCTATTCTAGTGGGGAGTCCCTCCTTATCAGGGTAACAGACGTCAAGCAGGACCAAGTTCAGGTTTCCCCAAACCCAGCCCCCGTCGAAAACAGCAATATCAGGATCTAAGGAATTAATTATTTTAAACCATGCACCACAGGAGCCATTGTGAGTGAACGGGTACGGAAAAAGGGGCAGAGCTCCCTTGTAATTCTGGTAGGGAGGGAGTCGGCCACATATCCAGCAGTCTGTAGCATTATTAGTTTGATGGGAATGATGTAGCATACTAATGAATGTGTTGTTGCGCAGCGCAAGTCTGTAGGAGAGTTCGTGTGGAGGTAACTCGCTAAAAGTGTGTTCAGCAGAGACATTGTAAACAGATTGTTCACGCCTGAAAATAGGGTAGTAGATAGGGAGAAGTATACTGGCAACTATGATCAGAAGACTTAGAAAAAACATTATTAACAATGTCACTATACAGTGACTACGCAGTGATTTACAGTATGTACGTTTCTTGAATTCTCTCTCTCTATCTCGATCTAGGGGATACATGTCAGAAACTATTTAACCGATTCACCTAGGGGAGGACTTAAACAATTAAACTGTCTGACTTGCTAGATCGGAGTTTCGATCGGTACTCCTCTTGGGGAGTTTTTTCTCGTTCAGATACTGTAAAGTCTTTTGGCTCAACACAGTCTTTGGTCGGGGTGGACGAGTCTCGGTCTGGTTTCAGTTCATGGAATTTTTTCACATGACTCGTATGGACCCACCCCTTTCTCCCTTCGATCTTCACGGCGGTCCTCGTGGTGAGAAGGACGGTCTTCGGCGATTTCCAGCGGGGCTCCAACGGACTCTTTCTATCAAAATTTCGCACCAATACTAGGTCCCCAGGACGGACATCATGTGGCTTTACATCAGTGTTGTCAGGGAAGGCTGCGGCAACCTGTGAACGACATGATTGGAGTGCAGACATCAAGGAGGCAAGGTAATCTGTCAACATATTGCAATCAACATCAGTAATTTTTTTCGGAATGGGCGTCCCCCACATATTCGGTGGTCTACCAAAAACCACCTCGTACGGGGATAGCCCTGATCTCGAATGGGCAACCATTCTCATATAGAATAGTGCCACTGGCAGGGCGACTATCCAGTCGACCCCTTTCTCTTTACATATTTTAGCAAGTCGTGTTTTTAATGTCTGATTATGCCTCTCTACAAGGCCTGCGGCTTCGGGGTGTCGGAAACAATGGAATTTCCACTGGTATCCTAGCAATAAAGAAACTTCTTTCATTAATGCGGATGAGAATGGCTGGCCGTTATCTGAGTACACGACACGAGGCAAGCCGTACCATGGGAAGAATTCACGAACCAACTGCCTGGCAGTGGTCGGAGCAGTGTAATCTGGGACTGGGTATGCTTCGGTCCAGCGGGACAGAGCACAAACAACTACGAGAACATATTTAAATCCTCGACAACGGTCCATCTGGATATAATCCATCTGGAGGACTTCAAAAGGGTGATCGGGAGGATGAAATCCACCTTGCTCTACAGGGACGCTTTTACCTGGATTGAACTGACAACAGATCATGCAAGTACGCACTTTCTGTTTCGCTGCTGCTCGTAAGTGTTTATTGTTCCAAAGATTTTGTAAACTGTCTAACATCGCTTTCTCTCCTAGATGTGCTGGACTATGTGCTGTATTAATCATGACTTGAACCATAGAGTCAGGGAGAAACCATGTAGATTTTCCCTTCGTCATCCAACCTTGATCTGTCTGGATCCCTCCTAGTTCAATCCATTTCTTTATTTCTTCTGTGGTAGCATGTGTCTGAATATCAATAACATCTAGTGTGGGATCTCTGACTGTCATACAATGTGTCGGTCCTGTTGTCTTTGTCATGTCAGTTTGTGAGTCAATGCTGTATGTTTTGCTGTCTGGTCTGCCAGGTCGTTACCCTGGGAAACAGAATCTGTGACTTTAGTATGTGCTTTACACTTCATGACAGATATTCCTGAAGGCAGATGTATTGCTTCTAACAGTGCTTGAATGAGGGGACCATGTTGAATCTTGGCACCGTGAGAGGTCAGAAAACCTCGTTCTTGCCATAACATGCCGAAGTCGTGTACAACTCCGAACGCATAACGGGAATCAGTGTATATGTTGACATTTCTGTTCTTGGCTAGAATACAGGCTCGGGTCAGAGCAATAAGCTCTGCCGCTTGAGCGGACAGTGTGTCAATACGATGTGTTTCTTTAACTTCGGTTTCAGTGGTCACTGCATACGCGGCCACTAATTCTCCTGTACTTGTTCTCATACATGAACCATCCACATAAAGTGTCAGGTCTGGATTTGTCAATGGAACATCTGTTAAGTCTCGTCTGGGCTTTGTTACTGCATTAATGATCTCTATGCAATCATGCGGGGCTGGATCTGTCATAATTGTAGGTAACAGTGTTGCGGGGTTCAGAATGCTGCAGCGTCTGATTTCTATGTGTGGCTGGAATAGCGTCAATTCGTAACCTGTCAGTCGTGCTATGGTCAAGTGTTGAGTCTGGGTTCTATTTAAAAGAACCTCTACAGAGTGTGGAACTTGTACTGTTAACTGATGGCCTAAAACAATTGAATCGCTTTGTCTTATTGCTAACGCTGTTGCTGCTACTGACTTTAAGCATGCAGGGAGTGCCTGGGCTACTGAATCCAATGTACTTGAAAAATAAGCGCAAGGCTTATGTGAACCTTCTTGATCTTGAGTGAGGACAGACAATGCTGTACCATCACGTTCTGTAACAAAAAGTGTAAACGGTTTACTGTAACATGGTGTCGCTAAAACTGGTGCTTGGCATAATGCTTTCTTTAATTCCTCAAAGGCTTGTGTATGTTCCTGAGTCCAAGGGAGGACAGTCGAGGTTGCTGCCTCCTGCCTCGTTAACTGGATGAGTGGTTTAGCTAGAAATGCATATTGAGGAATCCATTGTCTGCAGTACGAGGTGAGGCCTATGAAGGCCCGCACTTCCTTTTGTGTCTGGGGTCGTGGCATATTTACAATTAACTGAATGCGATCGGGAGTGAGCTGTCTCCCCACTTTGGACAGCAAGTGACCCTAGTACACAACTTGCTGAACACAGAATTGTAACTTCGAAGGGGACACCTTGTGTCCCTTGTCTGCCAGGAAATGTAGAACTGTCAGTGATGCTTGTTCACATTCGGGCTCACTTCGTGCGGTGATCAACAGATCATCGACGTATTGCAGTAAAGCTGTGTTAACTGGCATTTGAATACAATCTAGTTGCCTTTTCAGTGCTTGACTATAGATGCTGGGGCTTTCTGTGAATCCTTGAGGTACGCGGGAAAATTTGAAACTTCGTCCATTTAAACTGAATCCGAAGAGATATTGGCTCTCCGGATCAATAGGTACACTGAAGAAAGCGTTCTTGAAATCAATTACAGTAAAGAACGTTGCTTCTGAATCAATAGCTGTCAATAGGGAAGAGATATCGGGGACCACAGGGTACTGTGGTACAATACATTTATTCAGCTCTCGAAGATCAATCACCAGCCGATATACTGGCGGTGCATTGGGGTCAGTACGTTTAAGAATTGGGATGATAGGTGAGTTACAGATATTGGAGTCAGTCTCGACGACCACTCCTTGTGCTATAAGCTCTTCAATGATTTCCAGTAGAGCCACTACAGCATCGGGTGGTAACTTGTATTGTCTGATTCGTGGTAGAACAACTCCTGTCTTGAGTGTAACACGGTATGGTGTGATATGCATACAACCCACATCAGTTGGGCCTTTTGCCCATAGGTGATCTGGTACATTTTTCAATCTGACATCGAATTCTCGCAACACATAGTGACCCTTGAAATCCCGTAGAAAGAGTCTAACTCCCTCCGGGGAACAGCAGATTATAGCTCCTAGAGCCTTCAATGTTTTAATTCCTAACAGATTTTCTGGGCATGAGTTCGTAAGTAACAAATCTGTAACTCGTGATAATGGACCCACAGCCAAGGGTACTGGTTCCGATACTTCATTTACAATAGGCTGTCCTGAAAAACCAAGGGAAACATTCTGTGAGCCTGAGAGGGGTGCCCCTGGGACTTCATTATGGCTGATTGTGGTGCGGCTTGCCCCTGTGTCAATTAAAAACTTTCTGTCTTTTCCCAATACGTGACTGTGTACATAAGGACCTTCTTGATCTACAGGAATTTCAATAAGAGGCAAGCCACCTTCCCTCTCTAGGCTGATTCATGTATATCGGGGGTAATCTGGATATGCAGATTGGGCATACTGGTACATCTGTTGTGAAACTTGCTGAGTCGCGGCAATGGGCTGTGGTACTGCTACTGTCTGTGCTGTATGAGATGGGGCATGCATAGGCTGTGTATTCTGCATGGGCTGTACATTTTGTGAGGTCTGTTGCTGGACCTGATCTTGTCTAGGCGGATGCGGTCTTTCTTTAGTTTTCCCTGTTGCTATGTTATGTTTCAGAACTGGACATTCATGTACGTAGTGACCTGGCTGCTTGCAATAATTGCACGTTCCTTTAACGGGAGCTGTAGTGTGACTTGTCTGGGTCCCACCCTTTCTTTGACCGTCGGCTGGGACCGTCTGAGCTACTAACATTTTCATCTTTGTGTCTTTCATGCGCTTCTGTTCTTGATCCTGTTCTTCTCTAATTCTATTCTGATGGTATTGTAACATTTGTAACATCTGGGATGGCGTATTTGCCTGCCAAGTACTTTCAACTTTGTACACTCGGTTTTTAACTAATGGTAGGGAGTTCTCGACTAGTTTTGATACAAAAAGGTGTGGATATGACTCGCTACTTGGTTTTAGGCCACTATTAATAATGAAACATTTCTCGAATCTTGAATAGAAGTCACTAGTATCTTCATCATGTTTCTGTTTACAGGACGAGATGGCGTCCCAATCTTCCTTTCTAGTTGTCAATAATCTTGGCAGGACCTGTACTATTAAACCGGGTAATGCTTTAGTCTTATCCCCAAGGCCTACCCCTGGGACACGTTTGCTTTCTTCGTCTTCTATCTCTGCCCATACAATCTTCTTCTCTCCCACCTCCCATTCCTTTTCCTTTAGTTTCTCGTAGATGCCCGTGGGCAGCAGTACCTTTAACATTTTCATGATATCCTCATACGTGTAATCCCCCATCAGTAACATGTCTTTAAGCTCTCTGTGAAAACCTGCAGGGTCTTTATCATGACACGGGACTAGTTTCTTCATTTCTAACAGTTCTAACTTAGTCAGTGGCGTGTGTACATATACACGTTTCAAGAGGTGATCCGCACCCATAACTGGGTGTACTTCTCGTAAGGGGTTCTGGCTTTCAATGCCACTCCCGCATTGCATGTGGTACATCTTCCTTTCTGGAGGCGGGGCGGGAACATATTCAGAGCTTACGAAAGTGTTATATTTATGTCGTTGTTCTAGAATTATTTGTATTAACTTGGTACTGAAACCTCTCCATCTATCCATGAGTAGTGCTTCTAATGTTTCGTGTAAGGGACCTGGATCGGAATGTTGGTTTCTGTATTTCGTGAGGAGGTGCTGAATCATGTATACACCTGCTAATTTCTGTTCGTCTGGGGAAAGGTTCAGAAACGTCTGTGCTAAGGTGTCATCATTATATATGTCTGGATTTTCGGCCCATAATATGGCTGACCGGGCTAGTTCTTGTTCATCCATCGAATTGAGTATGTGGTACCCCATTCTTTCTCGTAGTCTTTTATCAGTCTCCTGGAACTGATGTTCAGAAGAATTCGGGTTTGTTAAAGCAGAGAGAAAAACTCTCTTGCTTTCTGGACGGATACTTTTCCTAAGGTAAGTTCCCTTACCTACATACGCTATAGTATCTGTAGTCCTTTCTGGTACTTCAAGTTCTTCTTCCTCCTCGGAGGAAGCTTTCTCTTTCTCTTTTTGGTGTACTGCTATCACTGCTTTTCTAATTTTCTTGTACATACTGGCTATGCAAGTCCCCTTGTCATGTTTTCCTTCAGCTATATTTTGACCCCACTTGTTCAGTGCATCTAATTCACTCTGATCTGTTCCAGGCCTGTCTCATTCTCTTATTAGACAATTTATGAAAAATCGTAGTATCTGTGCTTGAACGTCAACTTTCTGTTTCTCCATGGCATCCTTGATACTGTCAGGGTCTTTCCCTGTCTGAACAAACTCATATATTCTATCTAGACGGTCCTTCATTCCTACATAGCATAGCAAGATATCAGTAGCAGATCTTAACCGTAGTGATGCCAATATCATTAGATCGTCTTTTCCGGGTACTGGATCATATCTGCAAACTGAAAGGTTTTCTTTTAATGCGTCAAGGCGGGGTGACCTGAACGTGAGAGGACTCTGCATATCCCTGAGATTGAATCTGTGTGTTAATGGCGGGGTCCGAAGACCCGCGGTCGCACCTCCTGAAGCGGATGCTTGGGCATTATCTCCCTGTGGAGTCTGTATCTGAACTTGAATTTGTCGTTTAGTAGGATCAGGTAGACGTGGTTTTGGTAGGTCAATTTTGGGTGCGGGAAGTGGCGGGGCTGGCGGAACGGGGGAGGTCTGTCGCGGTACCGGCGGGACATGATCTGGGGGCGGGGTGCCACCCCCGTCCCTGTCAGTAGGCAAGGCACGAACAGGCAGATTGGTGTAAGCCGGTGCTACGTCCTCTAGATAAGAATTTAGGAATATGTCTTTAGTAGTCTTATGCATTACTTTAGTTGGAACTAATGGCGGCGGTAAGTTTTTCGGTATTTCTGATAGGGCCTCAGGTGTACCCTCGGCCGCGAGATACATACCGTTTACGAGATTGTTTCGGGCACGGTCTATTTGTTCTGTTTTTACTCGGATCCCTTCAGTAACTAATTCGTTTTCTTGGGCTTTTTCTGATTCTTTAAGTCTGTCTTCTCTACGGAGTGCTTTCTCAGCACGCTTATGTGATTCCTTACGCCAAAATTCTATGGCGTCTTTCTGAGATTGTCTAGCTTTCTTTTTCCATAATGCTTCTTCTACCTTCATGATGCACTCGGCATCCCATGTTCCGGTAACAGGCCATCTGTGTCTTTCGTCTAGATGCTTGGTATAGTCGGCCCATAACTCTAGATACAATATGGCATCTATGCCATGTTTGTGATACATAAAGTTACCTGGAGTGTCCCTAGGGGGAATAGGAATTTCTTCCTCCAGTATCCCTTTCCTAGTACCTATCTGCTTTAACTTATTGAAAAACGGCATCTTGTTTACTTATTACTGAATACTCAATCCTTACCACTTAATACTGGGTACAGCTAGTTTATACAAGAAACACAATAATGCACATAAAAACGGTCACATTCATACAACGACATTAATCACATGAAAAGACATTTGAGACATAGATGACTACCCCCTATACTGGATGTACTGCTAAACAGTACAGATACACTGGTGTAACAGTGCAGAAATTCAGAAATTCGGAATACTAGATATACTGCTAAACAGTACAGATACACTGCCTAGAAACAGTGCAGACCGGACTTGTGTACCCAAACCCGTCTAGATACGTCCCAGCAATGGTACTCACCGGGAAGCACGGAAACAGAAGGCCTCGGAAAACTCGACTGGACTCGACTCGACACTTCGGAAAACTTCGGAAAACTTTGGAAACCTGGTGGGCCTCTTGACACCTCGGACCTTGCTTCTTTCGGCTAGGCTCTGGTCGGGATCCTCCGCACTCCTCACCGCCTCGTCTGGGCACTGATCGCAGTCTTCGTCACCTCCGTGGGTCAGAGGGAGATGCAGGAAATCCTGCCGGTACGCGTAGTTTCCATCTAACTGATGGCAGGGGACAGAGCTTGCAACGCACCAACCGGCGCGTGAGGTGGGGGAGGGGTCCCTATTCGGGCGCCAAAATGACGTAAATATATAATTTACTCTCTTAATTTCTATGCAAGTAAGTACTTCATCAATAATAACTCAAATCGGAAAGAAAGAACCAGAGTCCGTGGTGTTAGAGTTCTTAGGGGTTTTTTTCCTCAAAAAGGAATGGTCAGGACCATAATATCATGTTCTTCCCACCGCAGGGGTGGAAGAAGGGATAGAGCGCTACATTTTATTGACAGTACATAGCTTATATACTTAATTCATGTCATAGGAAACAGTATAGTAGGCGTAACAGCTGAGAGAAGACAAGATAACAGTATACACGTGTTACTAGTACGTAATCAGAAGGCGTGGACTAGGCGTGAACTGGAGGTGTGTGCTAGAAACGTCACAGATGGGTGTCACAAAGGGGTGGCACTAACAGAAATGTTGCAATGTCAGCAGAAATCGGAAGCTTGGATGCGCGCGCAGCTGCATGACGTGTGATAGACGTGAAACTGGAGGGGTGCAGGGGACTTGACATTTACACTGACGGAAAGAGACAGAAGTCTGGCATGTCAGATCAACTTGTACTTCTATCATATCTGATATCTGATGTTTGGGAACCATATTATCTGGACGGAAAGGTCTCTAGGGCAGAAGCTATTCTATACTAACTGTGGATGCGTGTATAAGCGCCTAAGTGTCTGCATGAGAAGCGTGGGGGCACGGGGCCTTCCATAGAAGCATGGTAACAGAAGCTATGAATTACTTGCACTGAGACAGATCGGCCCTTTGGCTCTGCAGCTGGGGAGGATGTTTACTGAAGCTAGTAGGCAGGAATGCATTTTCGAGGAGTGGAACAGATAACTCGAAGGTTGTAGTCAGTCTTGGCAGGCAGCAGGCTGAGCTGAGCGCGAGGGGCCGCGCTGGAAGTAAGTCAGAGTTCACGGGTACAGAGGCAGCCTGGGCCGAGGCTGTCTGAGTCAGAAGCCAGAAAAGAGGCTCGATGGCAGAAATTCAGGGCCTACTTTGCCAGAGCAGGAAAACATGTAAAGTACACTACAAAAAGACGGTGGCATAGCATACTTAGGAACAGGTTATTTAATCCATTCAGGGTGGATCTGAAAGAGGACAAGTTAACGTTGGACGCAAATGTATTTGCGTCTTCATGACTGACACAGGAGGGAAGTTACATGCACTTTAAGCTGGTACATGGAGACGGTGGGGTACGCGCTAGGGAACACAACTTGACCATAAAATTTATATTTCCTCAGTTGGATCGAAAACGACTACAAAGATGACACAGGTGCCACAATCAAGCATAAATTGCTCTGGGAACAGGTAGCTCTTTTACACAAAGAACTACAAAAGATTCACGTGATTCACGCACAGAGTCTTCAACGTGATGGCGTTCACGTTGCAGGGAATTCATTGGCTAATACAGCCACAGCGGAAGCAACTAAACCGGCTTCCGTAGCCACAAAAAAGCGTACAGATAAATACATAGACGGGGAAACCATGCTGGCAGTAAAAACGACCGTAAAAGGCGACTGTGCAGCACTACCCGTGAACTATCCACTCAATTATGCATACGTAATCGATGCAAACTCCGTTCCTTTTGCTCGAATCCCTGGAGTGGGGGACAGAGTAATTCCAAACAGGAGCAGGAGGGGCTTCCTCTTACTGGAAGAACACATGGGGTTGGGTCTGAGACACCAAACAATCAAGGTTTCTCTGAAGGAATTACAATCAGAGTACTGGTGGCCAGGAATGAGCATAGATATTCAATGTTTTGCTCAAAATTGTGAAAACTGCAACAGAGATCGCAGTAATGAACAGGCCAGTGTAGTTTCAGGATCCCTGCTAGACAGCATAAGGCAGTCTATCTGCGCAATCAAAGAAGAGAAGCGCGTCCCATTGTACACAGTTAAGGCTAAACACACTTAAAAAATGAGGCCTCCAGCGCTCGGCTGACGCTAGAACGGTTATAAAAGATTTGCGAGTCTTTATCGGCACATACTCAATTACCACGTTCCATTCTGACCAGGGTACTGCTTTCAGCTCTCGAGCTTATAAGGAGGCCATGGCTAGCATGGGAATTGGGTTGCGGTATTCTTGTCCGTCGCACCCCGAAGGGAACAGTGTGGAAGAAAGAAAAAACCGTGACATAAAGCAATCTATAACAGCGAAGGTATTAGGTTCAGGCGCTGGGTGGGTCAAACATTTAATAAGTGTCCAAACTAGTCTTAACAACATGCCAAGAAATTCTCTAAAAGGTTTCAGCCCATACGAACTATTGTTCGGAATTAGAATGCGTATTCAGGACCTCGATAGTCAGATGTCAGTGGTACAAGAAGAAACAACGCACTTTGATGTAAAGGATCGTTTGGCTGTTTTACAGGAACTGAATGAAACCAGAAAATCCTTAAGCAACATAAAGTTAAAGCAACAGCCAAATACCACTGACGAGGCACCACCAGCAACAGCCCCAGCAAGGCCTGTCTGGATTCCAAAGATTGGGGATCTAGTCAGAGAAAAGATCGTGGTTAAGAAGGAATTTGGGCCTTCTTACAGAAAAGCAGTACCTGTCTTGGCAGTCACCGGAACAAGATCAGTTGTGCTACCGCCCCTTGCTGGTAAAAAGGAGAACAGAGTCGTGTCCATCGACCTGGTAAAACCACAAGCATGTGGCCTATAATCAACAGTAGGCCCAGTGGACTCCCAAGAAACAACAGAATACCCAAACTTGTAACAATCCAAGAGGTTCAAACTGAAAGACTAATCACATTCGATCAGCCTGCAGTGCACAATGAAGGACTATGCAATAATGCCATGGAACTCGTGCCTCTTGAGACACAGATTGAAACAGTTCGTCAAGAAACAACACCAGTCTACAATAATGTGGCATCAGAAAGTGCTACCGAGAGACAGATTGAAAGAACAATCCCAACAATTGACAGAACTGCCTCTGGTTATTTCATCAACTTCGACAACTTCTCTGAAGATCAAAACGACCCCGAAGTGATGCCAGAAACAAAAAAGACTTTTAAAGAAAAAGCAATGGAACTCTTTCATCAACTGAAGGAAATCTACCTTATTTCCCCTTGGCTAGAGTTCTGGTTCGGTCTAGGTGTATTTTTCCTCCTGCTTTGGCTCATCATGGTACTGTGTTTGGGAAAATTCATTGAAGGAAAATATATCACAATGGACACAGCAAGTCAGAACATCAACCTAGTCCTGAAACCACACAGATCATCCCACGTGAAGAAAAGAGAACTGTCAACAGTAAATGTCACAGCAATTCCAATACCTGGTGGGGTAGTATGGGAGAAAACAGACTATGAGATATATGGTCCGGTCGAAATCCGGAAGTATCCTCATCAACTAAAGGTTTCCTTAAGTGACTTTGTAAAACACAGTACATTCTCTGATGATTGGGACTTTAACAGTATTAATGACATGATGTCTGATTTAGTAATGTCAGGTAGATTCACAGATCATGATTATTTACAAGGTTCATCTAGTTATGAGCAGTTATTCTGTTACACCCACTATGGGGATCATTACCTGCATAAATCTGCACAGCCTAGAAATGTTTTTATTTATAATCAATGGGAACATTGTTCTACACCACCTAAAAGCAGTTCTAAAGCATTTTTTGAGAAATTCAAATACTTCTCAGGGTTTAACACCAGTGATGCAGAAACGTTTTATTACAAACTGTTAGATAAAACAGGAATGAAAACAATGCTGACAAATTCTAAATTGATATATTCAGAAGCATTTTATGACAAAATGATGACATTTGGTTTTGATTATTGGAAAAATAATATTGAAACGAAAACAATTTGGGGTACAAAAGATTGGCAGGTGCAAGGCATTGAAGCACTATTTAGAACCTGCATGATACCAGAACAAATGTTGTTTTTAAATGACACAATACACCAAACATCTTGTCTTGGCCTGGCTAAGATCAAAGACCTTAAAACACCGTCTATACCAAAGCCAATACCTGAAAATGCAACTACAGATATTGAGTTAGACGTGTCACAAATTTTACATTTCAACAGAACACATCCTGATTGGAAAAAGTGGCTAATCTGGCCTACTGACACAAACAGCTGTCAAGATAGATTCCTGAATAAAACACAGGGGTTAAAAATGACCAGACTAGACCCGAGATATTCCCAGAGACAACATCCAGGGATTATAACAACATACAGTGTAGGGAAACTCTGCCTTGAATGGCTAACAACATCCACACTGGCTGAAATTAAGCAACACTTGTCTTTACTAAAAGATGGTGCTGATTTGCGCGATTTCATTCTTGGACCACGCAAACAGCGTCAAAAGCGTTTCATAGCGACCAGTATCTATGCTGCTTACAACGAGGCTTGGAAAGTCAAACAAATTGAAACTGCTGAAAAAATACGAGAAATTAATCGTATTAATTTGGAGAAATCACTTTCTGTAGTAGACAATGGGTTAATGACTCTGTCTTCCAGAATATATTCGTTGGACAATATTGTATCCTCTGCCTTTGATGTGATAGACAGAGACTTGCTAATGTTACAACATGGCCAGTCGCAATTACGTTCTATTATAGAATTAGGCTGGACGCTGCAAAATCTTCGTTCAGGCTATGTGCCTTAGCGTTTAATCAACACAACGGCATTATTTTCCATTTTTAACCTTACTGATAAACAGATCAGTTTGGCACAGAAAGGAGCAGACTATACAATCCTGAGCATCGAAAAACTTGAGAGATTACCATTGACAATGTCAGAGAGTCCTGTCATTGAATGGATAATACACGGGATTATCACAATTCCAATAACAACTTTCCGATTTAAAAACTGCCTTGAGTACATACCTGCTGGCCAGTATGAACAATTGGGTAAAGGATATGTAAAATCTGAATGGAAATGACCATACACACATTCTTGCTACAGTGACAGCGACAAAAATGTATTTCTTAGTGGTGACAACTGTAAACATTCACTAAGCGGTATACTTTTGTGTCAGAGTATTAATTTACACGGAGCATGTGATGGAAATTCAAACAACCTTTCATGCCACCAGCTAGTCACACCTGCAACTCAGATAGAGCCCTTCTTTATGCAACTCGCAAACGGGAGTTACATTCTTAGAACGGATCACAGATGTTGTGGCCTTGTGCCAGGGAAAAGTTATCTAGTAAGAGTAACATCCATGGTCAAATGCTGTATGCAAGCATTGTTTCCAAGTGGGCCTGCAGATACAGTGACTCCCATCTGGCCTCGTCTGAATCTCTATTCTATACGAATTGATACATTAAGCAAAATGAAATCTGTACTTTTACAGACAACAGTGCCTATAACGTCATCAAAAGAGACGTATGATCTTCTAGTTGCAAGGACAGCTACTGAAGTTCATGACCTTTTATCAACAAATTGCCCCGTGCATTTCGTAGAAATGTTCAGCCAACTCCTTAACATGTCTAGTGCAACAAGCATCCCAGGCATATTTAAGACAGTCTTTACGGGACTTCTAACACCCTTCCAGGCAATTTTGGGAATCGTTCCTAATTTTGTACACTCTGTTTTTGGCGGCATACCATTATTTTTGGGACTCGTCGCAGGGATTTTATTTTTGACCCTCCTGCTTCGTTATGGCAAGCCTCGGCTCAGACATAGCTCCCATGGGAATGGAAGAGACAATCCTAGCAATGCGCTACCGGGACAGGATAACTAACGTCCTTGGATTGGCCAGGCTGAGAGATCTAAACATGACCTGGTTCCTTTCATTCAGACCTATATGGCAGACCTGTATCTTACCGGTACTAAGATGTATGCTTTGCGGCGATGAATGCGTGTTGGACATCTGTCTTTCACTTCCATCAGCAGTACCAATGGACGTCGATACTTTGCTCAGTCCAATAACGGCTCACGCATTGTGTTGTCCCCAGCGGCTACCAATCCTGATGACGGCATTCGTGGAGACTCCTGTACTACAACCAAGTGGTAACAGTGGAGCGAGTGACAAAAGCAACATCACACAGGTACGACCATCTGTGAGCATTGCTGGTCCCGACTATGATGGCAGCAATCATTCTCACACCTGCCAAGTTACAACGCTATCTAATTTGGTTGAACTGTCACCTGAATTTGTAGACCAATTCTTTGAGAGCCTGTCTGATACGATGTTCTCACCCATACTGAAACAATAACTTTGGAGAAGCTTTCCGACACACAGCGTTCCCATGAACTCTGAATTGGTCTTCAGTTTTGAACAACAAAAACTGCTAAAAGCGTTGGAACTCTATTTTTTCCCCGTTCAAGCAATAATTCTTTTGAATTGAACATTTTTTAATATTGACCCTTTTTTGGCACGAACAAATTCTTTGCTTAAGGTAAAATCTATTCTTAAAGAACAGAAGTTCAAACTTCTATTTCTACACACATCTAGAGATATAATAACTTACATCAGCCTCTAGCACATGTTATTACAATGCATTTTTATGTGATGATTTATCTCGCCCTTCTTCTGTCAGAGATACTTCATGTGTAATTCTTTTCGCATATTCGTTCATTGATTTCATATGCAATAATTTTTGAATGATTTCTATGCTTCAAAAACGTACAGTACCTAAATTTCACGTATTACAATATACGCCTATTTCGAATCCATTTATGTATTTTGGGGTGGGCAATGTTACACATGCATCTAATTGCTCTAGTTTTAGTAATTTGATGGACATGAAAACGTGGAGTGGATGTTGCGTGTTTATCTAGGTTCCTGATCGATACTGCGACCTTATGCCCCTATTCGGCTATAAATCCATTTATTCCCTATATTGGCATAACCGTTCAAGTGCGATTTTCAGAAAAGTCATCTCTGGCCTCACACGAACAGAGCCACATTCCAGCATAGTTCTCTGCCACTTCCTTTGCAACCAATTAGTGCAATGACAGAGCAGAAGTCACTATCTGATATTCCTAGATTAACACTCCGAGTTCTTCAACAAGATGAAAACTCAGCAAACCTGGAAATCCCCGCTTGCTGTGTTTTGATTAGTAATGGAACTCTAATGAGCAACTGATAACTATCACTTCCTAGTGACATCTTTAATTGACGTCTTATGTCCAGCAAACTTGCGTCAAACCCGGCACCTGTCAGGTATAAATATTACCAACGTTGCCTTAAGCAATGTGAGCTGTGAGCTGAAAGCTGTCGTGCTATCGTAAGCTGCCGTGCACCCTGTTGTGCATCCCATTGCTGCTGCAGGCAGTACGCTGCTGCTGTTGTCCCTTGGTGGTGAAGCTACTGATACCATTATCGCTGCTAAAGCGCGAACGATGGTGCAGTACGCTTAGGAGCTGAACAGCCGTCCCTCTGCGAAAGAAGCCCAGCAGATTTCAGCTGCCGCGGACGCTGTCCCCCGCCTCCTCCTCACGACGCGCTGAAGAAGAGCCGCTGCCTTTCTCCTGCAGAGAAATCCAGCTCCAGCGTTTCCGGTCTGCCCTCGCGGGTGACTGGGATATTGAGTGCCCCCTGAAGGAAATACCAGACTTCCATCATTCTATTCAGAGGTATGGTGCTGACTAAACCCTTAGATGAGAATTCTTGAAGCAAACCTTGGCAAAACCAACTTAACTTAAAGCTACTTACTTACTCCCCTTCCACGTGTTAGGCTTAGGTCAGGCACACTGGGGTAGGCTTAGTTAGAAGCACCAGTTGAGTATTTTAGCTTAATGTATATATGACTGTATATATGTTTTATTACTTTTAAACCATTGTATGGCTAAGAATCCATATCAATGCTTTTACAGTTCTATTTCGCAATCCTTATCTTACTGTACGTACTTTTTATCATAACAAGTCTTGCAATTGTGGCAATACATTTCTCTTGTACGAGAAGAAAGACTGTTCAATAAATGTTAACCCTTTATTGACAAACGCCCGTCTCTCTATTCTCTACATCTCGTGAAAGTAAACTGCACTAAACTGACTAAGTGAAATACATGTCTATTGTTTCACACGACCCTAGAGATTGACTCTTGATCTGAGGAGCAAAGTTGTCATGTTGCACGGTTGTTGGAAAACTGAATCCCTTCTTATCTGTGCCAGGGAAGCTGATCACTTCCCATGCAGAGAAGAAAGTTTCCAGTGACCTCTGAGCTAGTTGGTAACACACCCAATTAAGTTTAGCATAGTCAGTGGAGGCCTGGAATATCCGCAGTTCCACGTCGATACTTCTGTTTATGTTATTCCAATGCGCAGGGCCTAGTGGGAAACTAGGAACTACACTACAAGATGGCCGCCGAGACAACGTGCTGATGTAGCTCAGCAACTGCGTGTGTCCTACTTCTATTTCCTGGAATCGAGGGTGACCTATATCTAATTTCCGGGAATCAAGCTGAGGCCGAGTCGGAACACGGTCAGGTTTGAGGAATCCTAAGTGCGCTGGGTCCTGACCTCAGATTTGAGACCCCAGTACACCGAGCGTTCATTCCAAAATGGCAACGGAGCATACAAACTTTCAGCCTGCAATCAGATCATTATTGGAGCTTCTAGCAATGTGTCTGACACACGCTTCCAGCAAATTAAGTGATTGCCATGGCGCGCAGCTCGTGCTCCCAACCGATCTATTGGTAAGTGGCACAACTTTAATAGTTTATAGGAAATACAGTACAAATGTATTAGTTCATAGGAAAGAGTAACTTGAGGTCCAATACCTCCCTAACCTACCATATACGTAGACGAACCCTTAGAATAATATATATTTTATCTATTGAGAAATTAATCAAGGATATTCATAAAGAGTAATTAAAAGGACTATGTAACAAATATAAGACAATTAATAGGAAACAACAGGTTAATTCAAGTTGTTAAAAGTGCGTCAAACATTCATTTGAAAGCATTAAATTGGCAATCATAACAGGAGAAACAATAAAATGATTATCTTCAATGTGACAGCCAAAAAAAGAAGGAAGAGTTATGAATGTTCTAGCTTTTTATTAGTTTGGATTTTTTGTTGTTTAATTGTTCTAAAGTTCTTTAAAGTGGCTGTGGTGAGCTAAATAAAGAAGATTGCAATAAGATTAGCCTCTTGTCTTGACATAAAATTAACGAATGGCCAGTCTAGTACCAATCACAGCTAGCTGCATGTACCCTGAGTTGTTGAAACAGTAACAGAATTTAGCCATGCTCATCATGTTCACAACCCCTTGGGATTTGCCATTTAAGACACCATTAGTCTATGTTATTCTAAAAAAATCATTTTTTGCAGTCCACAGAGGCATGCTTCTTTGAAGCCTGTTGAATGGGCATTGGCCCCTCTTCTGGATGTTATTCATATTTTCTTTCTTCAAAAAGAGACAGACCTGGTGAACAATACAATAAAAAAATTGTCTTAGTCTTATATATGTAAACTGAGAGGTCTCAGACGCACCAAGAGAAGTTGGAATTCATTAAACAAAAAGACAATTAAGTAACATTCCCAGCAACACGTTGAAGCTTAGTCCAGAATAATCACACAAACAATAAATACCTAGTTTACCTAAGCCTTTCCCATCCATCGTATCAATAGCATTTGTCATTCATTGATTCTAAACACCCGTTTCGAGTGAGGTATCTGTCTACCTAATAATGTGTATCTTTTCCTGTGGTAGCAACATACATAAGAAGTGTGGTTTTTGAATTTTCACAGGCAACTGAACATGGCAATGAGGCCAAGGAGGCAAGCATCTTGTTTTTTAAGGAAATTAGAGAGGCTGTTGCAGACTTAGCTATCATTGCTCATTGCAAAGTCAATGTTGATGCTAAGGTTGAATTCGCTTTTTTCTTTTACAGTAGACATTTCCTTTTTACAGATGGCCCTGCAGCATATGCAGCAATTGGATGGTATGGCTCATGGGACTTGCTGAAATCACATGTCAAAATCTCAAAAAGTAATAGCATTTGTCTCAGGTACTCTACTAGCACATGTAAAAGGTAGAGTTCCAACGTGTTGAGACCCCCTATATGAGAGATTTGTAAAGAACTCTATTAGCATGCTGAATTATCCTACTGGGCTTTGAGGGAATGGCTGAAAAGAGATCAAATCCCATGACAGGTGACCAGTATGTTGCTGGCTATTTATTTTCGTAGAATGTCCTCCACAATTAGATTGATGCAATGTGATGAAAGCAGTACTTTAAAGAATCCTCCGTCAGTTATGACTTTGGCAATATCGCTACAATAGACAAAGGAAGAAATACAAAGCTAATGCCTCTCTATTGAAACCATTTATATACTTTTGAACTAAAATATTTTAAAAAATTGGCAGCCGTATGTCATTTTCCTATGGAGAACATTGAAAGCATTGCATGCCAAAAAAAGCCTTGAAAAGCATCAGCAAAGTTGAGACCAAAGGCTAGCCTTTGCTTAACACCCTTGAAGGAAACTCAGGCCCAGACTTGCCAACACACACTGCACTGAGTTTGCATCACAAAAGTAGCACAACCCCAGTACAAAATATTGATGTGGGATTTACTTTCCAACGCAAATCATGATTTGTACTGTACGATTACCTAAAGTACTTCAAAGTAGTGCTCTGCAATACTTTAAACCACTTTGCTGTGGGGCCGTATCATGGTTGGTAAATGGGTCTTCCCTTGCACCCATTCATGGTTTTTAATGCAAACTCTACCTACTAACATTTTTATACTGTCCTCGAGACAGGTATAACAGTGGAGCAACATAAAAAGTCTCCACATTTCTCCAGCTTTGGTTTTGTGCTGCACTGCACAGCACATATGTAAAATGGAAAAAGTATTCAAGCTTATTTTTTCTACCGGAATGGCCCTTGTCCAGTACAAAACATAGCCTTTCAAAAAATCTTTATTTTTAATTTTTTCTTAAACAAGCAACAAAACGTATATATACTTATAGAACACAAAACGCCCTTGCAATGTAGTAAAAGAATGTGTGTAATGGCACATGGCAGCCGAAAGTGCAACACCACTGGAGGAGAGAAAAACAGTACCATACCTTAGTAGATAAGGCACAGTTTTTGCTCATCACTTGATGCAACACAGCACAGCAATTTTGATTGCTGCACTATGCTGCACCAAATCATAGTGTAAATGTGTTCCCCCGGGTGAAGTGATGCATATGGAGGGCCAGTGATACACATGGAGGGCCAGGTTTACAAAGCTCTTGCGTCGAGCATGCGTTGAGCAAGACAACACAATTCAATAAGTGATATTTACAGAGTGACTCAGTTGATATGTGTTACTTTTCAGTCCATGCATAGCGCAAGGTCTGTGCTGCATCACATTCTGTCAAAATACTTTTTAATGCATCCAAGGTGGGTGTTCCCACAAAAAACATTGCACCACCATTGCAATTAGATTGGCTAATTTAACGCAGATTCACTCACTATAACGCAAAGATCAAATGGCATGAAAAACCTACGCATGCTCCTAACAGGTGCAAAATCAGTGTGATTGCCACAATGTAAAAAGAAGCATTCCATAGTTCATCACACATTCACTTGTAGCCCATTAAAAGTGTAATTTGATAGTCAGTCATCATCTGCGACAGTGCAGTCTTCAAAGAAGGAGGAAGGAAAAGAATTTTCGACAGTGGACAGTGGCTCAGTCTCATTGAGCAAAGGAAGGAATATGTGATTAAATACTAGAAACTGAAGAACAATAACCTCATTGCTCTACAGTACAAAACTGGACACATTTAGCAACACAACATTGAACATTCACATGCAATACCACCACATGTGAAGCAATCTGTAAGTAGTCTATATGCTTACATCTGGGTCAATCCAAAGCACTTGTGCCGGGATGGCAGGTATTTCCCTGAGTTCTTTTTTTAAAACAAGTTTTCTAGATGCCATCATCACAGTTAATCCTCAGTTTTTTCATTTTCCTAATACTCTTGAAGAGCACATTCATACCAAGCAAGGATTTTATCAGCTAGCACAATTTTAGCATAATTGAGAATAAAAGACTGTATTCACACCCAATTAGGACCATTGCTTCTAGACTGGAGTATTGGGAAATCCTTTATTTATTGGTAAGATATGTTTTTTATATATAAGTTATAATTATTAATATATAAAAACTTTCCATTTATGATTTAGGAAAACTAGCATTTCTAAAAATGGAAAATAAGTAATAATAAAAGTTACAGGTCATAGTTATACAGATATTAACAAATTGAATACACTGAAGGTATTCCATTTTCATTTATACATGTATTTATATATATTTGACTGATTATATTTGATTGTCAGTAATGTAGTAACATACAACAGTGTGTTACAGGACAATGTGTCCCATCGTGATACACTAGACTCCAGTACAATTCAATAAGTGATATTTACAGAGTGGCTCAGTTGATATGTGTTACTTTTCAGTCCATGCATGGTGCAAGGTCTGTGCTGCATCACATTCTGTCAAAATACTTTTTAATGCATCCAAGGTGGGTGTTCCCACAAAAAAACATTGCACCACCAATGCAATTAGATTGGCTAATTTAACGCAGATTCACTCACTATAACGCAAAAAGCAAATGGCATGAAAAACCTACGCATGCTCCTAACAGGTGCAAAATCAGTGTGATTGCCACAATGTAAAAAGAAGCATTCCATAGTTCATCACACATTCACTTGCAGTCCATTAAAAGTGTAATTTGATAGTCAGTCATCATCTGCGACAGTGCAGTCTTCAAAGAAGGAGGAAGGAAAGGAATTTTCAACAGTGGACAGTGGCTCAGTCTCATTGAGCAAAGGAAGGAATATGTGATTAAATACTAGAAACTGAAGAACGATAACCTCATTGCTCTACAGTACAAAATTGGACACATTTAGCAACACAACATTGAACATTCACATGCAATACCACCACATGTGAAGCAATCTGTAAGTAGTCTATATGCTTACATCTGGGTCAATCCAAAGCACTTGTGCCAGGATGGCAGGTATTTCCCTGAGTTCTTTTTTTAAACAAGTTTTCTAGATGCCATCATCACAGTTAATCCTCAGTTTTTTAATTTTCCTAATACTCTTGAAGAGCACATTCATACCAAGCAAGGATTTTATCAGCTAGCACAATTTTAGCATAATTGAGAATAAAAGACTGTATTCACACCCAATTAGGACCTTTGCTTCTAGACTGGAGTATTGGGAAATCCTTTATTTATTGGTAAGATATGTTTTTTATATATTAGTTATAATTATTAATATATAAAAACTTTCCATTTATGATTTAGGAAAACTAGCATTTCTAAAAATGGAAAATAAGTAATAATAAAAGTTTCAGGACATAGTTATACAGATATTAACAAATTGAATACACTGAAGGTATTCCATTTTCATTTATACATGTATTTATATATATTTGACTGATTATATTTGATTGTCAGTAATGTAGTAACATACAACAGTGTGTTACAGGACAATGTGTCCCATCGTGATACACTAGACTCCACTACATTTGGGATACCTGATATACTTGTGGTCCTCTCTGTATCATGTGTGGAAATGACATTAAGGTGTTTAAACTTATTTTATATATATATGCTCCATGATGGCCGGTGCTGTATTTGATGATATATAATGTTTTCTAAATAAACCTTCACATTGAGCTGCACACAACCAAATTATTGAAAATAGTTTAGTGTGTCATGATGATTACATTTTATGTCATGTAACACCATACTTTACATGCTGTTGAGGGTTAGAATCATTAGCATAGAATTCTTATCAATGCGTTTACAGAGTGATACCATAAAACATTTGACACTATTTTGTAATACTATCTCACTATGGTTGATGTAGATGTGTACAATGTGTGCTGTATTGTTACAAAGGTCAGGGTTATCACTAAATTTTATAGAGGCAGAGTGTTTTTATCAAGACTGGATAACCAGATGTTACAAATATTTATGTAGTCCTGTGTGTAATGTTATTAAAAATTAAATGTTTCTGTTAATTATATATAATATTTCACATTTGTCTTTGTATTAAGTGATCAAGGCTATGCTCTCAAGCCTTGGTTAATGGAGTCAATATAGAATGCATAATAGGCCAAAAGAAATATAGATTGGCATTCAAAAAATGAAGACTTTCATTGAGCGGACATTTGAACTTTAGATGTTTGGCTCAATTTAGAGGTCAGTAGCTATACTCACTACAGAGGTGTGCAAATTGTGCTATTTGTAGTACTTGCCGCACTTTATAATATTGATGCCAGAGCTTGTGTTGCTTTGGAAGAAAGTATATCCAATGTTAGCAAAGATAAATCTGAAGCCAATAATTCAAAATGTAAATGGAGTCTCAGGAGGGATGGATGTGATGAAATGATTCAGATGCAAATTTCTGATGCGTAATACATCATTATTTTAGTGCCAATATTTATATATTTCCTCAGCACAATAATTAATTAAAAGTAATATGATTTATTCCTGATGAAAACATATTGTACATTATATAACTACTAAATTGTATTAAAGTACAATATAAATGCCCCTTGTTTCATTCTAATGTCTAATGACAAAAGCATAACTTACTGTTTTTAGTTCAACCTTACTGTCTTCATTTCTGTTAACCATTTTCATAATCATATTTTTGTGTTTTAAAATCAAAAGCATATATTTTTAGACAAAACAAATGTAATCTCTTCCTATGATGTACTACTAAACATAATAATGTAAGTTAAATGTAGAGTTAATACTGAGGCAGATTGTTTACTTCAAAAAAATGCATTAACAATAGTGTATATTTATATAATTACTAAATAATTAATTTTAAATATCCTGCCGTACTAAAACTCTATACAAATAAACTAAAATAATCTAACTTTACCTAAATTGAATGCAATCCACATACATCTAAAACATCACCTCTCCCAAGAAAAAAGTATCAAACGTCTTATGTCTAACAAATACAAACTAATTTAAATATATAATAGTAAGCTACATAGTTACTATTGCTTATATCTATAAACACTTAAATATTAATCCCTTCTCTGTATTCCACACATTTAAAAAAAACATTATTTATTAATTGTACATAACTATCTTAAAATACCCTGGTCCAAAAACTAAATACATTTGTACAAAAAATGAATACAGCAAAAAAAATCTTCTAATGATAAAACTATGAATCCAAAATTGGATAATTCAAGGTAGTTCATTATTATTATTTTGGACAATTTTATCCAGTGCTTCTTGACACCCAAATCAAATTCTCACTATTTGTCTCAACTGTCTGTTAATACCCCCATTGTACTGTTCCATATTACCAATTTGTTGAGAGTTTCTGTTTAGTATTCTATATAGTGCATAAATGGATCTGTGTCCTCATTGAGGGGTTGCAGGAGCTACAGCATAAATTGCTCATGGTGGCAGTGGTGGCTGGGGTATTGGTGTTTTGGATTGGATGTTCTTGCAGGAAAAGTTACTTTCTATTCCACTTTGGCTTCCCATAAATGGGTCCCAAACACCTCAGTCGTCGAGACACAGATTGAATTCTTTAATATTCAACCTGCTGAAGCCTTCTTTGGTGCCTTTAATCTGCATTCATATTGTCACAAAATAAGTATTGTACATTTAAAATCATCTGTTCAATTGCCTAACCAAATACAAATAGATTATTTTGATATATAATGTAAGTTAATTAGTAGTACAATATGTTATCCAATTGTTATAGGCAGCAAATATGTGTCTCTATAAGTATTCAAAGTTAAAGCTAGGGTTTGAGTGTACGTTTAAAAACATTTTACAAAATATTGCTATATTTTGTCTCATCTTTTAATATGTTCACCTTTTGCATAACCCACCAAAATGCTTACAATCTCTGACAATTGGGAATTATTTGGAGTTTTCACTTACTTTCATCTTTAGTAACATCTAAATAAATATAGTGTTTGAAACCCAAAATACCTCAACAATGTGATTTAGGTATGTTGTAAATAGCAACAGACTGATTGTTGGCCAGTGCAGGCGGTTGGATTGCTGTGCTAAGCAGACCGCCATCTATGTCTTTCTGTTTGATTAAAATAATTTATATTGTTTTTGCAACTCCTTTCCTTCTTCAGGTATAATGCATCATCATAACTAATAAGCAAAATATGTATACCTCAGAAACGTCTGGAAGATAGAAATAGGTCCCATGAAACAAGGTATACTGAACAGCAATGAAATATTTAAAAATCACAAAGGTCAAGTGATATACACGGAGACCCCGTAGCATTCCTCCATGAGGTGTATGTCAAAGTACAATGTTTACCAAGCATATTCTGTTACAAATAATATGTATTTATATAAACTAATTATTCTTATATGTATGTATATTTTTTAAGTTTTGAGTACTTTGTTCTGGATTAAGGATAGCTAAATGTAAATATTTATAATTATACATTTAGAAAGATTTGTTTTAGGTTTAAATCATGTTATTGTAGTTATTACAGCTGATAACACATCTACAAGCACTATGGGAAGCAGAGCCACTAACTTTAAGAAACTCTCTGCCCATTACAATGTCTGCAGCATTCGGAAACGTAAAGAACCATTGTGTGATGTTCTCTCTCCATAAAAGTGACTTAATAGTAACATTTCCCAACTCCCCCCCAACCCCCCCTCCCCAAACAAGCTACTCAAGGTGTGAACTCTAAGAGTGTTGATGACAGGGAGATGTCTCCAATAGATATATCTATACACAATAAAGGAATTTAATCCTTAACCGTGAGGCGTAGGATGCAGAGGTATTTTGGGCAGGTGACCTCCCTAAATCACTGGATAATAAATCAAGAAAAGGTCTCCAAACCTCACCTAAGGTGGACTTCGACTGCGTCGAGGTGGCAGTTATTTGTTCCATCCCTAATATATACCAGAGTCTATGCAGCCAACCTACATACGTGAGTGTGGTTTGTGTCCCACAGTGAGCCAGTATTTTCTGGAGTGTTGCGCCCAAAGCTAGTCCCGTTTGTCTACCTCTATGAGACTTCAGTAGAAAGGTCAATGGATTTGACAGTCCAAAGACAGTGTAAGCTGGAAACTGCGGGGTCTGAGTGTCCAATTGTGAGTCTATCTCATCTAAAACCCTTCCCCAATAAGGTGTTGAACTGGGGCAGTCCTAGAGCAAATGTAGCAGGGTCCCATCTGCCCTGCATCCTCTCCAACACGTGGGACTGCGGTCAGGAATCACTTTGTTAAGGCGTACCCGCATCAGGTACCAATGCGTGGCAATTTTAGTAGCTGTTTCAATGCTGGAAGTGTTGAGTGCTTCACCCTATTCTTTACTAGTCAGCTCTCTCCCTAATTCGATTGACCACCTCTTCTGACTAGTAGTGGGCTGCTTGGTGGCTTGCTGGCGTAGCATTGTGTATAAGTCAGATATAAATTTCCTGTCCGTATGTTTTGCAATCAGGCACTTCACGTATTTCGTTAAGTGCCGGCTAACTAGGGGAAAATTATTGGGGTGCTGCAGCCAGTGTCTTATCTATAGGTAACGAAGCCTCTCCATCTTCGGTAAGGCATATTGCTGCCATAGCTGTACAAAGGGAATAATCCCATCCACCTCAAACATGTGGCCTGCCACCCTGCATTGTGTATTATTCCATGCTGCAAACGCATTATCCTTTAGACCTGGGGAAAAGTCATTGTTCTCGAACAGGGGCATCATAGGTGAAGTAAATGAAGTAAGGTTTCTCCAAAGTGCCACTCCATCCCAAACGTCCATTACCGTCTTTGTAATGGGAGACTTTTGTAGGATCTGTGGTCTGTCAGCTTTCTTTAAAACAGGAACTTTCCAAAGAGAGAGCCTCGCAACTGCCCTGTCCTGGAACAACCAGTGTTTCTCTGACTCATCTCTATTCCATTCCACCATGTATCTTAGCTGGGCTGCTCTATAGTCATCGAACAGGTTAGGAATCCCTAGCCCTCCCACCTCTTACTTCAAAAAGCTCAGTTCTTGCCTCATCTGTGGTCGGGCTCCTGTTCAAACAAATTGGTGTATGTCAGTCCGCAACGAGGCAAGCAGGTCCCTGGGGGAGGGGCACTGGTAGTGTCTGAAATAGGTATAGGGCCTTGGGGAGAAGCAACATTTTAATTGCGGCTATCCGCTCGAATCACAATAGATTATGTTGTTTCCATGCAGTTAAATCTGGTCGGAATTGCAGAGACAGCTCAGCATAGTTTAGCGTTATGATACGCTCTTCCTTTGTGGCAAGGCGAAACCCGAAGTAACGAATATAGGGCCTGATTCACAGAACTAACTTAAGACAAAATCCTAAACTTACTACCATTTACTCATTTTGGTATTCACAGAACACACTTACTCATTTTGGTATTCACAGAAGGAACTTACTCATTGATGAATAAGTGCCTTCTGTGAATACCAAAATGAGTAAGTGCACTTACTCATTTTGGTATTCACAGAAGAAACTTACTCATCAATGGGTCAGTGCCTTCTGTGAATACCATAATAAGTAAGTGCCTTCTGGTCCAAAATGGGTAGTCTGGGCCACTGAAAGGTGGTCTCTCGTAGCCTCCTGGGGATCTCTCCTGCTAGATAAATATAGGGCCAGAGATTTACCTACATTAACTCGGAAGCCAGATGCTAAGCCAAACGTAGCTAGCTCCACCAAAAATACCGGGGTCAATACATTTGGTACCTCCAAAGAGGCCAATATTTCATCAACATAGAGACTAATTGAGTGTTTCTCCTCTTCAAACGGAATGCCCCTAATATCCGGGTTATCCCTAAGATGCTGGACTAGTGGTTCCACTTAGAGTGCAAATAGGAGGGGTGACAATGGGCCCCCTTGTCTGGTACCTCGCTGAATAGGGAAGAAGCATGACAAACACCCATGAACTCTAACTGTGGCTGAAGGGGTACTATAAAATCTTGCTACCCATGCTCGAAAACGAGCACCCACCCGAAAGTGAATCAGTGTTTTTTCCAGGTATGTCCAATTGACGTGATTGAACGCCTTCTCTGCGTCCACTGTCAACAGGAGGGCGTCCATATCTGTGTGGTGGGCCTAAACTATTAGGTGGAGAATTTGTTTAGTATTGTCGCTACTTTGACGATGTTGAATGAATCCTTCCTGGTCTGAGTCTATTATAGCCGGCATTAGTGGGCTCAATCTTGCAGCCAAAATGGTCGTAAAATGTTTGAGATCCACATTTAATAGGAAGATGGTACGGTAAGATCTAGGGAGTGTCCTATCTTTCCCGGGCTTGGGTAAAACAACTACAGATGCTGCTAGCATGTCTGCAGGTATTGTGCCAGCGGTACCAAAAGCATTGTATATTCGTGTTAGGATGGGAGCCAGAAGTTGGCAGAATGCTTTGTAAAACCCTGCCCCGTCTGGGGCTTAAGAAGGGATATAGCCGCCATAACCTCTTCGATTCTTAAGGGTGTGTCGAGGGAGTCAGCTTGATTGCAGTTTTTCCGAGAGGTGTGCTCTGCCCCCAGATAAGACGCTATGTGTTCCTCATCCAAGGCCTCTCAATTATATAGTTCAGCTTAAAAGTCCTGGAATTCCTGTGCTATGTGTACATCATCTGTCAGGAACTCCCCACCCCCACTGCTGAAAGGGATTGAATCTTTGTCTGCTGACAGCAGGCACGTAGCTTATTAGCTAATAGGTGTCTTTTGTGTCCCCCCTATTTAATATGACTGCTTTAGACATATTGCAGTGTATTCTGCCCTGTCCAGATACAATCCCGCTAGCTGGGCTCTAGCTGCCCACAACTGACGCTACACCCTAGGCGCACCTATCCGGCTATGGACCCTTTCAAGTTCCTTGAGCTGTGCTGTGAGTAATTCCCTCTTTTCCTTGCACGCTTTATTGTCTGCAGAAGAAATTGCTATTAGTTCCCCCTGACAACTGCATTCAGCGCCTCCCAAAGAGTAGAAATGGAATTATCTGGGGAGTCATTTAACTGCAGATAAGATTGTATTGTTTTCGTAGGTTGTTGCGCCACCATTGACCAAGACAACATGTTTTCTCGCAAATGCCAACTACCAGGATGTTTCGGTTTACAAATAATCCGTTCTTTTAATTGGAAGTCTGAGAGGTACGTCAGAATGTCTGACGGAGCAGCTGAGGAGCGTCCCTGCGGGCCCATCCTATGTGCGTAATCGATTTTGATTACCACCTCAGGGGGGGGGGGCATCCAATATGAATCGAAAGAGGCCCTGCAGATAGGATTGGATATCCGAGCTGTCCGCCTGTTATGGAACACCCTTTATGCGAATGTTGCTCCTTCGGAAACAGTTCTCAAGATCTCCCGCATGGACTTAGAGGTCGATCTGTTGAGAACGGAGGCAAATGACCTATTGTTGTAGCTTTTCTTTAGATCTTCCCTCAACATGGTGACCATCGCATCCAGAAAGGATCGGGTAACTGGTTCTTTCGATGATTCGGAATCCTGCGCTGTTTGAGTGATAGGCGAGGTCCGGTCTTCTCTCCCTGGGGCCGACGGTAGCTTAGTCAACATGTCTTTCAAGCACCTATCTTTCTTTCCTCACAGTGTAGACATCGTGGGACGCACCCAGTCAGAAGGGAGTCGGGACGCCTCTGCTATATATTTGTACCCTGTCAGAGGGTCTGCTAATGCGTCGCTTTTGGGTCTGCAGTCCAGCTCCTTCACCGCCCCACCGCAAGCCTGTGGCTATGGATGAAGCTTGTATCCAGGCCCCGCTAAACCCCTCAGGCCACCTCGAGGGCTGTTATATTGCAGGCCAGTCCTTCAAGTTTGCCTCAGATGGCCGCACCTTGCTGTCAGTGCCTGTCGCCAATGTTAACCTCCAGATATTCCACTTAGCTGGTTTGGTGACTATGGACCTCTGCTAGATCTGGGGGGGCCACCCAGTGTGCCGCTGTACTACACTGGTACCCTATGATGCTTCCTTGCTGCAGTGCTCCTTTGTACTGACCGCTCCTGTGTGGCAATGAATGCTGGGTGGACGCCAAATCAAGTTCCGCATTTAAAGCGCCGGTCCTACACTGTTCTCTGAGCGAGGAGGCCACACTAAACAGGCCAGGTCACGCAACTAAATGACCGCTGACTCCCCTCGCCGGTGTGCATCACCTCACCCCCGCAACTCCCCTGGTGTCCGTTCTATATACTCCTGCCCCCTCTGAGGGCTGCACTATGTCTCTTTGCCGCCTCTCACCTTCACAGCTTCAAAGCCAATCAATCAGGCCCACATGACTCTTCCACCACACTGGATTCAAAACAAAGATCTTGGCAAGGTGGCGGTCGCTGGCGTCACCCTGAAGTGCCGCTGGCCAAGTGCACTATCGCTGTGTCGTGGGGGGTGTATGCTTAGGTGATCGCCCCAACTTCGCTTGCCTCGATTTGTGCTCCATACAAGGGTCCACCTTATTCGCAGCACTCAGCCCGCGGCCAGCCTTGCGGTCGTCAGAGCCCCAATCATCCTTCTCCCCACGTGGCTGCCCAGACCCATGCCAGCTAAGTGGGTTGACTGATACGCTGCAGGCTAATGTGTCCGTGCCTCATCCCACTGTTCTCGCCTCCAACCACTGAGGTGCACTGCTTCAGGGATCGGCCTCAGAGGACGCCGCAGGTCCCAGCCGCCATTTCTTCTCGCAGGCCTTGCTCAATGTCACAGCTCCCATGCACCTACTATCAGGCTCCAGCACCAGGAATCCGGGCCTTCACTCACATGATCTGCACCAGGACACTTGCTGCTTGAAAAGCGTCTGTGTCTCACCACGTTGAAGTCACCTCAACCACTGGGAAGCACCGCTCCAGGAATCAGCCCCACAGGTCCCAGCCGTAACCAGCCACCGTCAACCTCACTCAGGGCCTCTCCGTGTTTCGGTCTGCACCTGCTCTCTGAGGGACCGAAGCACCGGGAATCTAGCACTTTTTGCATGTTCTTGGTTCCGGAACACTTTCTGCCATTGAACGGTAACACTCCAGGGGGCGTTTTCTCGATTTTCAAGCAGGAATGGGTAAACGAGAGCGGAGAGAAAAGAGAAATACATCTTACCCGTTCAACATCTTGGCCACGCCCCATAAATATTTTTTTTATTCCACTAGGGATCCCCGGTGACAAGACTTGGCGGGCCAGGCCGGCTACATCCAGCCACTCCCAGGCAGCATTAGGGGCATCGAAGAACCGTGTTTTCCTCTGGCTACAACCCTTAGTTGCACAGAGAAGAGAAGATGGTATTTCACATTGTGGGTGTGCAACTGACGCTTCACAGACATGAAAGAGCTTCTTTGTTTCTGCACTGTAATGGTGTATTCTGGAAACATCATTATCTTACCATTTTTCACAGTGATGTCTGGGATCAGTCTCGCTTCTCACAGTATGGAGTCTCTGCATAGTTAAACAACCGAGCCAGCAGGGGTCTCAGATTCGATCTGGGCAGTGAGGGGCATGCTCACACTCAATGGGCGCACTTGACGGAAAAAAGGTGCAAGAGCGCTTCAGATGGGATTAGCTCCCACATCCATCTCTCCACATAAGAGACAGAGTGTTGTCCATCCACCCCATCAGGCAGCCCCACCACACGGATGTTATTCTGCCTAGAACATCCTTCTGCGTCATCTGCTTTGTGCTACAATATGTTCATGTGATCAATTAATATCTGCACAGAAGAGTACAGCGCATGAGTCTTGGTAGCAAGGTCATTTAAGGAGTGCTCCATGGAGCGGGTTCTATTAGCCAATTTGTGGTGGTCTGCATGGAGCAAAGTGAGGTCAGCAACCACTTTATCAATCTTATGCTCCAGGGATGCTCTTATCTGATTCAAGGAGGTGCCAAGGTACTCTACTACCTCCAAGACGGCATTCAGTTTACTCCCAGTGGAAGTGGTGGGAGCGGAGCCAACAACTAATGTTGGCAGTTTCAGATTGCAAACAACCATGGAACTGGTGATTTAGAATGGAAAGCCCAGTGGGACACAACCAACTAGGCCACAGATGCCTTCTTGCTAGTGACCACTAGCATACCTAGGAAGAACCATCTGTGGTTCCAATAAACACCAAGAGTGTGCAGTAGCATTGTCAATCCAGCAGTGCACAGCAAAAGTGCAAATTGAAGTGGGGTGGCAGCACTCCTAGACACAGGAGAATATGCAGTGTACAGCTGGGTTAGGGCACCACTCGGGCATCATGTCAAGACTACGTGTCCCCTCACGCTCTGACCCACTGACTCCAGGGCCCAGCACACGAAGCACACGAAGCTCCGAGTGGGACCTCCACAAAAGATCAGGCTCCAATACAATGATTCAGCATGGGGAAGATGGGCTGCCCCCAATCCCCACCACACTCAAGATCCAGTAATGATGCAGCTCAGGGGACCCGAATCAGTGCAAGGCAGCCTCAAGATCTGAATGCCTCAGCTCGACAGGAACCGGGCCCCAACTCAATCACAGCAAGGAAGGATGCACAGTAACTTTAATGAGGGAGAGGAGGCCGGTGCGTGCATGTTGTTTGCAGTAATGTTGTACTGGTTCGGTGAAGAGCAATGGCTCCTGTCTCCACCACAGCCCCTCTGGTGACAGTTGGAGGCACTCATGGGAACAGTCTAGCCCGAACTGCCAAGCCATGTCTTTCCTGGACCGGAAACAAGCATCCTGGGACTGGTTTCAGGCTGACAACCCTCATCAGCCCGGCTAGCTTGAATCAAGTGGTAAAGTGAGCAAGGGACCCACATCTGGGCATACTCTGCCAACTTAGGGCAAACAAAGCAAACACAAGGAGATGATGGACAGACCGCTGAAACCTTTCAGACGTTCACCCTCAGTCACGGATTTGGGTTGAATCCATCATCGTTCTTTATCTCACTTTGCCAACTTGGTTCAGACCCAGCCATATGCAAATCATCCTTGACCCTGTGCCTCGTGGGAAAAGTCCAGACCAAACTGCCAAGCCATGTCTTTCCTAGTGATGACTGCCATATATTCCTAATGCATTTAGGGTCAGTCTAGCCCTTTGTCAGGGGGTGGTCCAAGGGTATACACCTGTTACAACGCATTCGTTACTCCGCACTACCATTACAACGCGACTTTTACAACGCATACCATTACAACGCATTGCGCTGGGGGGCGCTCTAGGATAGGGAATAAGTATAATTTACTATCCAACACCTTCCCTAGGGTCCACGGGGACTGGAGTTAGAATAGTAAATTATACTTACCACTATCCAGCACCTCAAAGCGCTATGCGTTGTAATGGTATGCGTTGTAATGGTCGCGTTGTAATAGTAGGTAGTTGTAACGGTATGCGTTGTAACATGGTACATCCGGTCCAAGCTTACCTGTTCTCCTGGTGCTTGTACGTTTTTCCGTGAATGTGAAGGAGGAGTCAAACATTTGCTGCATATGGTCTCTCCCCACCCCAGCAGAGCCTCCCAGAGAGCTGGAAATGAATAGGAAACTGGCTGAGGTGAAAGACAGACTGAATGTGACTGAATGTGCCGTACCTATGAAACAGCCATTCTTTGAGTTACTCTGTGAACAGTGTGACACTTCCATGTTTTTATTTATTTATTTATTTGAGGTTTTATAGAGAGCGAACGTGATCGTTTGGGTATCAGAGCACTTTACAGGGATGATACGCCATGTACAGGTTAGGCACAGGCAAACCACAAGGATGGGGATTAGGAATTGACTACATTAGAGTTATATACAATAATCAGTACAGTAGAATAATCAGCATAGCGACATGTCAGCGATAACATGGGAAACCAGCAATGGTATAAGAGGGGAGATATGATAGCAAAAGGCAGAGAAAACCAGCAGAACATTGAAGGAGTGTGAATTAGTACCCTTAAAGTGTCAAGCAGTACAGGAAATTATGCATAGAAACAAAAGTCATGACAAAAGGCGTTATGCGTGACAAAGGAGAGTTATTGGAGGAATTTGCCTATTAGGAAGGTTTTAGCTGCTTCCTTTTTGAAGATTGACAGAGAAGGTATTCTTCTGATGGAGGATGGTAGCGAATTCCAGATTCTTGGTGCAGCCCCAGAGAACGCTCGGTTAGATGTTTTTTCCTTGCAGAAGCGGGTGGCTGGAGCACACGGTCTCTGGCGGACTGGAAGTTTTTGAATCTCCCAGATACCGCGATTTTCTGAGCAAGATATGCCGGGGAGTTCCTATACAAGGCTTTGTGTGTGATGCAGGCCAGCTTGAGCTGGATTCTGGCTTCAAGAGGAAGCCAGTTCAAGGTCTTCAGATGTGGTGAAATGTGTTCAATTTTTTTTTACCAGATAAGAGTCTAGCTGCTGCTTTGAGGCAAGCTTTTAAGGGGGCCGTGGGTGTCTTTGGTAGGCCAGATAGGTAGAGCAACTGTTTTCAAATTATGCAGATAACTAATGCCTGAACTGCAGTTTTTAGGTCCGCAGTATCAAGCAAGGGTTTTTGTTTTCTTAAGTAGCTCAGGTGGAACCTGGCAGTTTTGGTTATCGAGTTGATGTGTTCATGCATATTCAGGTTGCTGTCCAAGGTTGGCCGAGAGATTTAGCAGAATCCACTATGGCGGGTGTGCAGTTAAGTGCTGTGATCGAGGTAATCCATTCCAGGATGACATTGAAGTTTTAAGGGGGGGAGATGAGAAGGAACTCAGTTTTTTGGGCATTCAGTTTGAGCTGGTTATTGGTGAGCCATTGAACAGTCAGTTTCAGGGCGTCATTCAAATGGGTAATCTCCTCTAGAGAAGAGATTTTGATGTAGATCTGAGTTTCATCGGCGTACATGTGGAAAGAGATGTTGGCCCAGCGAAGCATTTCAGCTAATGGTTCAAGGTAGAGATTGAAGAGGGTAGGGGACAGAGTAGAGCCTTGAGGGACACCAATTGATATCGGGGAAGCAGCAGATAGGTTGCTGTTGACTAAGAATCTCTGAGTGCGGTTCTGGAGGAAGCAACCAAACCATTTGATGATGGTACCTCCTAGACCCATCCTGTGCTCGAGGTATTCAAGAAGATTCTCATGGTTGACTGTGGTTGACTTGGAGAGCATCATCTACGATCTGGGGAATAGTAGTTTCAGTGCTATGCCACGCCTTGAACCCAGATTGGAATTTGTAAAGCAAGTTGAAATTAGCGATATGTTGGCTTAGTTGTAGTTGCACACATTTCTCCAGCCCTTCCCAAGAAGAGGAATATTGAAAATTGGACTGAAGTTGTCTGGAAATGCTGGATTCAGAGTGGGTTTTTTATGATGGGAATTACTTGCCCGGTTTTCAGGGAGTCAGGTATGGATCCTTGAAGAAGGGAAGCATTGATAAGTGTTGATGAATACATGGTTTCTAGCTCGGCTGCGATGCAAATATCACTGCCTGTGTGTCATGAACAATTCTTTTGTAGTAGACTAGCCAACATTTTTCAATTTAAAGTAAACCTGGTATATCATGAGCTTTCTCCTGCCACCACTCATATTTGATTATGTCACCATCTAAACTGGATCCTCCTTCCAAAGTGAAAGATGTGTTAACGGCATTTACCTCTTTTAAATCTAATCAGATGAAAAATATTATTTGCTCTATTAAATCTGGAGCCCCTTCTGATGATTGCCACACACCTTATGGAGTTTTTAATTAGTATTATAAGGACAGGGCAATTCACTGAACCTTGGAAAAAGACTTCTGTGCTGGTGTTAAGTAATCAAAAAACCACCCTACCATCCTATTTTCCGGAAGCCCTTGCCTGCTAAAGCACATCAGAAGGATATATATGAAAAACTCACTGTTTTTTTAGGCAAAAACTGTATATTGGATACATCTCAGTTTGGCTTTAGAGTTAGACATAGTACCAAATCAGCACTAGTTGTCGTGACTGACAAGATCAGACCAAAAGTGGATAGTGGTGGTAAGTTGACACTTTCTCTGATAGATATGTCAGCGACGTTCGATACCGTCAATCATGCTGTGTTGATTGGCCGTCTGGAGAAATTGGGGATCTAAGGAATTGCTCTGGTGTTGCTAAGTTCTTTTCTCTCAAACAATATGTTACTGTGAATAATTATGTTTCTAAGAACGTTTCCATTCCTTGTGGGGTTTAGCACGGTTGTTCCCTCAGCCTCAATTTGCTAAGCTTATTTTCTCTTTTAGATTTTCACTTGTACCTTATTCAGAAGATGCCCAAATCATTTTCTCTATCTCTAGTAATGGGCAGGAGGTAGAACATAATTTCCACAATTGTATGGTGGAAATTAGAAGATGGATGAAAAACAATTGCTTAAAATGTAATTGAACAGCCAGAGGTCCAGTTGTCCGGTAATAACATCTCCTTCTAAACACCTTCATGATTACCGCAGGATTTGGGCACTTTCCTGTCTCCTACCAGAAAGACAAGGTATCTGGGCGTTCTTTGACAATAAGCTTACCTTCTCAGATCAAATTATACAGGTTACCTCTTCCAGCTTCTATATTTTAAGAATGCTTAAGAAAATGTTTACCTGCATTCCACACCACTTACAGAAAATGGTTATAGATGGCTTGTTTTTTAGCGCAAATTGACTATTGCAATGTCTTGTGTGTGAGCCTCAACAACAAGAACTGACAAAACCACTAAATCTCCAAAATGCAATGACAAGCTTACTCCTTACTATACCAACATTTCAGTATGTTTTCCAGGCTTTACCTAAACTTCATTGGCTTCCCGTGGAAAAAATTATTTTTTTAAGGCTTTGTGCTCAGAACTTAAAACTTTACAGAATTCTGTGGCAGAGTATGTCAGTGTGGTGTTTTCCCCAGCCTAAGTACCTGCAAATGACTACACCATACACCAAGCTTAGTATTATATGCCTTTATTGTTCTGCGTGTAACTGCGAACTCAGCATTCTATATCAGCTTTCATTGCATTCGCTCTAACACCTAAATCATACCTCTAAAGAGTCCATCTAGTGCCAAAAGGGTTCTCTGGTAATAGACTTCCCAGGCACATTCCATTTACTATCTCAGGAACCAGCCAACGCTCCCACCCTAGGAGGGGAGAAAGTAATGACTCTGCTGTTAGCAGATGAAACCTAGTTGGTGTAAAAAACACTGGGGGGGCTTCAGTCACTCTTAAATCACTAAGTATTTTGCAACATGCAGGCCTAGAGATGAAAACACAAGAGTCAAAATACATGGCATTTAATCCTCACAAGACTTGGAGGGACATTGCTCGAGAAGGTTAGCACATTTGATTATTTAGGCATAAAATTCTCTGAGAACATGTCATGGAAATCGCATGTGGCCAAGATGACCCTAACATGTTGGGAAACGAAGCAAGTCATCCACAACAACCTTACTGTAGACCTCAAGTCTTTCACTAACTGCAACACCAGTGGAATGATTTATGCCATTCTATGCCCATGCGACCTGATGTACGTTGGGCAAACTAAACAAAAGGTGAAAAACCGAATATTCCAACACTGCAGCAGGATTCGCTGCTCGACAGCAGGGGCACCACTTGTCGATCATTTCAGGGACAAGAACCACACCCCGGAATCCATGAGATGGGTTGTACTTGAAAAGATCACCCTGGGTCCACGAGGAGGCAACTTGAACTCTATTCTTAACATTAGGGAGTGCAAATGGATGCACAAATTCAAGACTATCAACAGAGGGCTCAATGAACTAGATGCCAATTTTGCCCAAATGGCAGGGTTAGAACCAGAGTAAGCATTCTGCCCCGCAGACATGACTCTACATAGCACTGGGGCTCCAGTGTGGCCGGGACTCCGGTGGGTACCTTCCCTTTACCTCCCGAGTCCTAATACATGGGATATGCCAGCAATTGTACCAGATAGGTGTCATGTTGTATTTAACCATATTTGGTATGAGTTATGTCACCATTGGGTATTAGTCTCATTTCATGACTTGTTGCTATATATGCATAATGTTGCTCAATATCGATATTATAATTATACTGTGGAACTATTTTCGTAATCAGTTTATTCCTAACCACATCTACCATGTTCCATGCTAAGAGTGTATATCACTCACAACCTGCAATTTGCATGATTTGTTGTTATATGTGTAAAACACTACTCTATGTCTACATCTGCAATCTAGCTTATTGGTAAGCTCCTCCCCTATTAGTTTGCCGCATCACCACTGCCTAATCCAAGTTCATTCTAAGAGGATTCCATTTCTCTTCAGTTTACCGACCGAGATTTCCTCTCTCTCAAGGGTATTTCTACCGAACCCCTTACGGTAACAGACCATTCAGCCTCTTTCTAGACGCTCCCCAACCTACGCGTCCGGCGCTGACAGGGCGTTGTTTGCTACTTGCCGGTGATTGGTCCGGAGTAGCCGAGCCCTTTTGCACTTAGCATCCAGCAACGGCACCGCAAGCACCCTCAGATGCATCGAGGTAGCGACGTGTGCTGATGGCTGCGGCTTCACGCAGAACAGGTACAAAACCGTACGGCAGCCCAGCACCCCATCTAGGCTCTGTTAATGCCAACCGCCGCATCGGTATACCCGATCCCCATTTTGATCGAAAATAACCAAATCCGGCCTAACTGGTGTAGTCACTTGATGTTTTGAGTTTCCAGAATGCTTTTTTGTGAGCCTTCTGATCGACTGGCCCATTTTTTAACTCCCCAGAATGGTGCCCGCTGTGCACTGAACTCAAAGATTGGCCACGGAAACCACACGAGACATGGTGTTGTCAACTCTTCCATGAGGAATATTGTCAAAGTAAGTCTTCACCGGTTCATTCATATATGTTGACCTTAGCTCCACAGCCAACGACAGTCCTTTGAGACCTCTTCTCTTTAATTTGTATATTGTAGAAACTCAAGGAGCACGCCAAGGCCCACCTAACGACGGTACAGATGTCGACCGTCAATTGATGTAGGTAATCCCTGCACCCTCTCTTTTTCACTTTGAGACATTTCACCACACAGAAATCTAATTCTAGCGTTCATATTATCTCATAGGCTCTCTATCCACAGTCCTGACGAAGACCCCAACATGAGGCATGAATAATCCCTAAGCGTACATGGGGGTCGAAACGTAGACTACGCCAACCTAAACACAACATAGGATCTAGAGAAAAGAATATATTTAACCTATGTGTGATGTAATTTGGGAACTTCCATACTACCTTGATTGTAAAGGCGTTTCTGATTTTAACGCAATGTTCTTAATGTCACACCACCTTTACCCAGTCCCTCACAACTTTTGCACTTCCCTTCCCTTCCTCATTGAGAGCACTGTAAATGTAATGACTTCACAATTACATTGAAGTAACGTTGTTGAATATATGAGACACAATATGTTGAACAAACAACAGAAGTAAATGATTGCATAAATAAATGGAATGTGAATCTGAACATTGTATATCTCTTCTTTAGAATTTTTTATCTATATTCATTGAAATGAACATGTGGTGTTTGTCTGTATGGTGCAATACAGAATAAATCCTGTAAATTAATTGTTTTGTAACTCGGACCACCTCCTTTTAGTACTGATTTATGGACCCAGGTCCTCGAGTTCTAAGGGCCTACCCCTTTATAACTCACAAGATGACCCTAAAGCACAAACAGATAATAGCGGCCCTGGGGAACAAACATCGACTTCCTCAATCAAACCTTTTGCTGCTGCATTGCAAGTTTACGATCATAAAGCAGACAGCTCAGCACTATATGGGTCTGAATTGTGGGGATTCGAAGGAATGGAGGAACTGACCAATTCAGAGTATAAATTCTTAAGGAGTTTGGTGTTGCTGCCGCAGACAGTACCCCATTTCACCCAGTAAATCTGGGCATAGGTAGGAGATCCATTGATGATATAGCAAAGCATCATCCACTATTATTTTGAATTAGAATTAGGGCCATTCCTGAATTGTCTTTATATGCCAATGCCTTGGCAACGTTATTTGGGTGGACAAATCAAACAAAATCAATTGGCTTGGTAAGGTAAAGAGGCTCTTAGCTGACAATGGCCTTCAGGAATCTTGGGATAGTAACGATCCGTCTATGTTCCTCCAAAAAAGCTTAGTAGAAGCACGATACTGGGATTGGGTAGCTCAAGTAGATGTAAGTAGTACGTCCTGGGGAAAACTTACACTAGAATCTATAACCCACAAACAGGTCAGATCCCTGGAGTATTATTTTTAAATAATACAGCCAACAAAGGATAGGAAATTATATTTCCAGTTAAGGTTTGGCACCTGAGTTATCTATTAGGAAGATGGCACTGTGATAAACCAAATTCTCAGCGGTGCCCAGCCTGTAAAACTCCTGTGGAATCTGTGGCGTGTGTAATGTTTGCCTGTTCATCATGTGCTCTTCCCAGGGCTAATTGGCTAAGTCCAACTTGCAAACAACTGGGAACTCGCAATTATTTAGAAGCCTTGCAAATTCTAATATCAGATGCAAGACCGTTGCTTGCCTGTGCAGTTGCCAAATTTCTCGCCCACATGTGGGGCAATAGGAAAAGAGTTCAACGGGTGGGAATAGGCTAATTGCACTCATGTTTTTATTAAATATTTGTCAATGTCTAGCTTCTTATGTGAAGCTCTGGCATGGTCCTGACCTATGAGTTATTTGTCTCCGGATCCAAGCTGGTACTCAGCTGTAGTACAAACTCAGTGTCTGGGGAGGTGAATCAAATGCAAAGCTTTATTATAATAATACACCTTGTTTTGAGGATTTCATGAAATTGCATGTATTACAAATCACTTTTAGCTGGTTAGTTTTTCTACTAGTTCCTAGATCGAAATTAATTCATACAGAATTTTAACAGTCTATTTTTGACTGCGGATTTTTAATTGTGATTGTGTTATAATCATTGGGCACTTATTAATGTATGTAAATTTAAGATGAGAATCCTTTTATGGCAAATATGCCAAAATAAAGTATATTTATGATGGTGATGACTTTCCAGGGTTCTGGGCAGTCACCATGTGTCCTTTTGTAGACACTACTTGAAAAGGTTCTGCATCAAATGGAGCACCAGATTTTCTTTTCAGTATCTGGTGTGAGAACACTTAATCTCCTCACCTAAAAATAATAGTCTTCGCATGTCCAGTTTCCTCGGCAGGTGCTATCATCTTTTGTTTCTGAACCAAGTCATTCTCATGAATGCATTCTCATTTTTCTCTCTCTGACTGGTCCACTGATGCATCTTGGTTGTCATTGCTCTCCCGAACAACAATGTTGCAAGACTTTCACCTGTAGTCAAGTGAGGTGCGAAACAATAAGTTCTCAAGGTAGAATTCACCATTCTCTTTAAATCACAATTTTCAAGAGTAGCACTCTGCACTGCTTTCTTTAGCGCACCCATAAAACACTCAACTAGTATGTGGACACAGAGGTGGTCTCTTCTGAAGCTTTATACTCAGATGCTCAAAGAAATCTTTAAACTTACGGATATTAAATAGTGCAGCGTTGTCAGATTTCAACATGGCTGGAACACCCCATGTTGGAAAGAGGCCATCTAGTCTCCAATTACTCGGTCTTGAGTAGTAGATGAAAGATCCGCTATGAGTATTTATCCACAATCCCCATCAGATGATGTCCATTGTCAAGTGGACCGAAAAACGTAAAAGGCTACTCTTTGAGAGTACTGACATAGTTAAGGTGTGTTGAGTAAATTCAGTAGAAAGGCAGTTGCACAGATGACAGGCCTTTATTTCCTTCTTAATCCGCTGATCAAGATACAGAAACCAGACTGGTCTCGGAGAGCTCATTTTATGACAACTGTTCCTCGATGTCCTTTGTGGGTCACTTCAATCATCTTCTGCCTCAGAATCTCAAGAATAAGGATTCTCAACCATTGCAATATAACTCTTTCCTGAGTTATGGACAGCTCATCTCTTGATATTCTTGTATTTTTCACCATCACCGATGAGAAGTCAAAGGTGTTAGTTCCCTGACTGATGTGTGAATATATCTTTCAACTTTAACATGTCACTATAATTGCCTCTTGTCAATGATAATCTGGGCTAGCAAAATAGCAGCTGGTGTGTCTTATTTTACAATTAAATTGATATAGGCATCAGCTATTTTGGATGAGGTACAATTATATCGGAAAGGCACTCTGGAAAAGTAGTCAGCAGGGTTCTGGTCTTTCCCTGGATGATGCACATGGTTATAATTATACTATTTTAAATGTAGCCCCCATTGTTCAATGCAAGGAGGCATCTTGGCCTTTCAGTTGCCAAACATAGTTAATAAAGCTTGATGATCAGTACCGGCATGAAAGGCTTTTCGTTAAGGAATACATGGAAATCTTCACAAGCCCTCACCACAGCTAATCTTTCTTTCTAAGGTTGTGAATAAGCACGTTCTGTTTGGATTAAACACCTCACCTGAATATGCCTTAGTACATTTGGGTGTCCTCTGTGCTGTGCAAGAATGGGGCCTAACCCAGCTAGGTTAGCTTTCACAACAACCTCTTTGTTATGTCGATGCAGTATTATATTTGACTTAATCAATCAATCAATCAGTGACACTTATAGAGCGCGCTACATACCCGTAGGGTCTCAAGGCGCTGGGGGGTGGGGGGGGGGGGGTGCCGCTACTGCTCGAACAGCCAGGTCTTCAGCTTCTTCCTGAAGGAGAGGTGGTCTTGGGTCAGGCGCAGGTCGGTCGGGAGGGAGTTCCAGGTCTTGGCGGCCAGGTAGGAGAAGGACCTTCCTCCTGTAGTCGCTCTTCGGATGCGGGGGACGGCGGCGAGGGCGTGGTTGGCTGATCGGAGGTGGCGTTTGGGAGCGTAGAAGTTGATCCGGCTATTGAGGTAGCTCGGGCCTTGGTCGTGTAGGGCTTTGTGTGCGTGGGTGAGGAGGCGGAAGGTGATTCTTTTGTTGACGGGGAGCCAGTGAAGGTCTCTCAGATGTCGGTGATGTGGCTGGTTCGTGGGATGTCGAGGATGAGTCTGGCTGAGGCGTTCTGGATCCGCTGGAGTCTCTTCTGGAGCTTGGCGGTGGTACCGGCGTAGAGGGCGTTGCCGTAGTCCAGTCGGCTGGTGACGAGGGCCTGGGTGACGGTCTTCCTGGTCTCGGTGGTGATCCACCGGAAGATCTTCCGTAGCATGCGTAGGATGTTGAAGCACGCCGAGGAGACGTTGTTGACTTGCCTGGTCATGGAGAGGGAGGAGTCCAGGATGAAGCCCAGGTTGCGTGCATGGTCTGTCGGTTTGGGTGCGGTGCCCAGGGCGGGAGGCCACCAGGAGTCGTCCCAGGCGGAGGGGGAAGAGCCCAGGATGAGGACCTCGGTCTTGTCAGAGTTCAGTTTCAGGCGGCTGGTCGTCATCCACTCGGCTACCTCTTTCATCCCTTATGAACTACTGTGTAGGATTTCCGTTTGGAACGCGAAGTCTTGGTGGTGGCAGAAGGTCAGTTACAGCTGTGAGAAGGTTACAGACACATAGGTTATGCTGCACTCTTGTACCTGCCTGTTTACTCATGGAATGAAGATAGTCCGAAGTTAACCTTGTTTGGAGTAGTCCTTCATAGCAGAGAATGGGGAGAGCGGGATCTTTTTCTTCAAGGACCAATGAAGGACGAAAAAGGAACATCTTAATACAGACAGGCAGAGTTGACGCCGCTGCAGAGTGACACGTAGAAGGAGAAATGAAGCAAGCAGCGCACATCGGCAGCTACACACGTGAGCAGCTGTTTTTACAATTTGTTGCGGGCCCTTTTTCACATAGAAAAACTTTGGCCATACTGTTTCAACGTTGAAACTCTCTCACACTCCGTTCTTGCGAGAAGTTTAAATGGTGGTTGCCCAGCAATGTGCCCTTGTGCTCACAGCTCGCGACCCTGTGGTGTGTTCCTTTCGTGCACCCTCAGACTTCATTGCAATTTTGACGTGATGCGCAACGATATCACCTACGGCGGTCATTGTTCATTGGCGTCACTGCAATTTTGACATGGTGTACGACGACGTCACATACAGCAGCCATCTTTGATTGGGATCCGTTTGGAACAGTTCATTTACTTTTCTCCATTAAAAAAAACAAAAAGGAAGAAAAGCATCAACGATCCTCAAGCCTTGAGATCCAAGTTATGCAGCATTTATAATCGGAATTTGTGTCAAACAGCAATACAGTTGACCAGGTGATTTTAAACCATTTATCAATTGAAACACTCATTTCAGTCAGCACAAGTACACTGTGGAATTTGTGTCAAACAGCAATACAGTTGACCAGCTGATTTAAAACGATTTATCAATTGAAATACACATTTCAGTCAGCACAAGTACACTGTAGTGAAGAAAGGACAGTGTCAAAGCTCTTAATACACTGAACAATTCCACATTGCATGTTGATTCAACATTACTAGAAGGTCATTTAAGGAAAAATGAGCCAGAAAACCTTTACTTTAGGTCCTCTGCAAATATTTTGGCCTGGTTGATCTAAACCGGTTCTTAATTGGACAGAATGGAATTTTTTTTTTAAATTATATTGAAGCTGTGGATTCTGATGGGAAAATGTCTGCTCACAACAAGAAACACATTTTGTTACACTCCTTAGGTCCTCAGGGACTTAGAATGTAAAATCAAAGGAGCAAACCAGTGGTTGGTCGGGGTGATAGTAATGTTTTAACTGCAAAATCAAGTACTTTGCTCTGAAGGCGTGCATAGGCATCACACGCTATATGTTTTTTCAAAGGAAACAGCTTAAAGCAGAACCTATAGATGATTATGTGAACAGGTTGAAGAAGCTAGCCACTAATTGTGTGTTTGGGGGGTTATTGGAAGGTTTAGTTAGGGATCAGGTGGTTATGCATGCTTATCATCCTGCTATTCAAGAGCGTTTAAGAGATGCCTGTTTGGATGACATTCTTGCTATTGTTCATAAAGCTGAAACATCTAGCAGATGTGCCAATGCTTTGAAAACAGAGACAATGGTAAGTGATACTGTAGCCAAGATAAGAGTGAGCGCTAAACCACATTTTAGCAGTAAGCAAAGATATATGGGAGGAGTCATTACAGGTCAAACAGAGAACCACCTAAATGTTACAGATGTGGAAGTCTAGAGCATTTGGCTTTTGCAAAATCTTGTCCAGCAAGAATAGTCAAATGCAGTTCTTGTGATATTGTTGGACATTCCACAAAGGTATGCAGGAGAAGATCTAAGTCTGTGAAATGTGTTCAAGATGATATGGACTCAGCTGTACCTCTACCGTGTAAAAGAAGTCACTTTTGAACATTAGGGATGGATGTTTACTTATTGAGAACAAACCTGAATGTTGAATTTGCACTGGTGTAAGTGCATGTAAAACGTTTAAGTAGATTCCGGTACACCATATTCTATCGTGAATGAAGAGGTATGGAAAAAGAACTTTATAAGTTGGTACCAAACTGTTTCCATCTGATATTGAACTAGAAGGATATGGTGGATAGAAAATTGATATGGTAGGTTATAGCTGGTATAATTTTGAATGTAAGAATCGCCATTCTTATGGCAAATTGTATATTTCAAGAAAAGGCCCATCTGTTCTTGGGCGGAAGGAACAGAAAAACCTACATATCATTCTTGACCCAAATGCTGTGGAACACGTGTTGGTAATGGATGAAGTTACGAGGTCGGTGAAAAACCTTTGAAAAAGTTTCTGTCTGTTTTTCAGAAAAAGACAGGCAAGTTGAAGGCATTTGAGCACAGAATAATACTCAAAGATGGTGCTACACCAAAATTCGATGAAGTTAGGAATGTGCCAATCGCTTTAAGGAATGATGTGGCTTTGGAGCTTGACAGATTAGTTACCTCTCATATTATAGAGCCAGTAGAAGCATCTGCATGGGTTTCTCCCTTAGTGGTGGTTAAATTCAGTAATTGGAAATTGAGGCTATGTATGGATTTACGCCATTTAAATGACAACATCCCAGTTGGTCAATTTCCTTTGCCCAAAATAATTGAAATGTTGGCATTATTGGAGGGAGCCAAGTGGCTCTCTACTATTGGCTCATCTGCTACATACCATGAGATCCCTCTTTCTTGGAATAGCAAGAAATGTACAGCTTTTATTACACCGCGGGGTTGTTTTTGATATAAAAGGATGCCTTTTTGTCTGGCGTCGGCTGCAGCCATTTTCCAACGGTTAATGCACCAATTATTTGCCAATATCAAACACACAAAGAATTTTCAGGAAGATATACTCGTATTAGATAAAGACAAAATGGAACATGATAAATCTTCAGAGCATGTTTTAATCATTCTGGAATCAAATGGATTAACCATTGAATACTCAAAATGTACATATGTCAGTAATAATGTCACATATTTGGGAGACGTTATTGATAGTGATGGTATCAGACCAAAGCCTAACCTAATTGATGCTATTAAGTGTGCACCTGCTCCCAACTGCAAAGAAGATGTTAGAACTGTCATTGGTCTTGCTAAATTTTGCTCAAAGTATATTCCTAATTTTGCCTCTAGAACATATAATATTAGGCAAATATTAAAGAATAGAAACAAATTTGAGTGGTCATCAGAATGTGAACAGGTTTTTCGCAATATTAAGGACTGTGTTGCAAAAGTTGCTTCTTTGAAAACTTTTGATCCTGATGCCCATAGTGTAATAACAATGAATGCGAGTATCAAAGGTTTGGGTGCTGTTCTTGCTCAAGTGGATGTTGATGGTAATGAACATGTCATAGCGTATGATTCTAGATCTTTGTCACCCACTAAGGAAAAGTAATCGGTAATAGAGAAGGAGACATTGGCCTGTGTTTGGGCTGTCGATCATTTCCCCGCATTTGTGTGGGGTAAACGTTTTAGGTTATGTTGTGACCACAAACCTTTACTGAAAGTACTCACTATAGAAGGCACCATTAACACATCTGCAAGAGTGGCTAGATTATCCATCAGATTGCAGGATTATTGTTATAAAATGTGATTTGTACCTGGAAAGAAAAATTGAATGGCTGATTTTCTTTCTAGAGTGCCTAAACAACTTGACAAATATGAGGATGAAGTATGGAATTTATATCAAGTTTCTTATGTACAGGATTTTTGTGACAGTGGTATTCTTAAGGACAAATGGGAGGAGGAATACAAAAAAGATGAGGAATTGTGTAAAGTTAAATTGCACCTTAAACAGTCATGGCTAATGAGTATGGAGAAGGAGCACATTTTAAAATCATTTTGGAAAGTTAGATTTGATCTGTGTGTTCAGCATGAAAATATTTGGAGAGGTGAAAGAGTAATTCCCCCGAAGAGTATGCGTCTGTCCATAATTGCTTTATGTCAACAAGGACATTTTGGTATTGTCTGTTCTGAACAAACTGTAAAAACTTAATTTTGGTGGCCTGGCATAGATGGTCTTATAGAAGTAATTGTAGGCAATTGTGAGTTTTGTAAAGTGGCAGATAAATCATTAGTCACAATCAAATTACCTTTAGGTGAAATGACCAGATCCATGTCATCTTGGGAGTTTGTTGCTATTGACATCATGTGTCCCATTGGAAATGAGAAGAAAAACATTTTAGTACTAATGGACATGTTTTCAAGATCGCCCCTTGTCAAAGTGGAAGGTAGGATGGACACTGATACTGTTCTTCAACTTTTATATCAAGCACTCCAAATAGAAGGCATCCCTACCACTTTGTTAAGTGACAATGCTGTACAGTTTACGTCAAATAGAGAGTGAAGGAATATTTCAGTAAACTGGGAATCAAACATAGAACAACTTCACTGTACAATCCAAACAGCAATGGTATGGTGGAACGCTTTAATAGAGTTATAAAATACACTATCCAGATGACTGCTAAACAAGGTGATTGGGAAGCTCAAGTGCTAAAAATGGTCTGAGCCTACAGGGTATCAATGTGTGAAGCAACAGGTTATCCACCTTTTATTCTTATGTGTGGTAGGAATTCCAGGACAAAATGTTCACCTGGCTGGTTATTCAGGACTAGTATTGTGCACTGGTCAGAAGAGCCAGTAAGAGAAAGAGCGGATTCATTTCAAGCCAAAAGGAAAGAATCGTATGATACCAAACATGGTGTGAAGGAATCTGAAATAGCTGTGGCACAATGGACTAGGGTTAAAAATCATGGGAAGGTTCCTAAAGAGGAAAGTCATTTTTTTGAACCCATGTAGGTTGTGGAAGTTTTGAACAATGCTCTACGTCTCACTGATGGTAAGGTTTGGAACCTCAAGAGGATAGGTAAATGCTCTGCTCTTTCTTCTTTTACCAATTTGGTACCTAATATATGGTATGATTTTGATGATATGTTGATTGATGGGAATTCAGATGCACGCAATAATATAAGTTCTCCAGCAATTGTTGATGATAATATGTTGAAATGATTCACATGATCTGAGGTCACACAATTCAGCGTGTGAAGTGGAGAACTCTGTTGATTCTTGTCAAAAGAAGGTTGTCTCTGACTCTAAGCAATCTAAGAGAGAAAACAAACCCTGTATGGTTACAAGATTATGTTTCAGAGAATTTTCCATTGTAATGCAAAGCAACCCAAAGCACTGCTTTGGGTTACTTTGCTTAAAGGGAGAATTAAATGGGTGGCAAATGGGCATTCCCATGCAACCACCCATGCTTTTTGACGCTAAACCCTATCTACTTACATTTAGTGCCAAAAAATAACTCAGCTGAAAAGCAGGCAATAAAAGGAGAAATATTTTCATTTCTCCTTTTTATCCAACGTTGCATGTATGTTGCACTGTACAGCACACATACAGAGTAAAACAAGGTTTTCCACTTGTCTAGCCATAGTATTTTGTGCAGGAAGGGTACCATTTGTGTACAAAACCTAAGTCAGACATAGGCATACATGTTAGCCCTATGGCGCTACAATGTGTGTCTGCTGCAAGTCAGCAGAAATCAGCATTGGCGCTAGGGAGAGGGGAGGAGAGAGCCATATCTCTGTCGATATGGTGCTCTCCTGCTACCTCCATGTCACACATCACAGAGCAGCATTTTTCGCTGCTGTGCTCCTTTCCATGCCACCTTTGAGAATCTGGGCCACTGAGTCTCTCTCAGTATTTGTCACCAGAATTAATCTGATAAGCATCCATCAATAACTCTAAGATGTATAGCTTCTTCATCATTACATTTATTGAACCTACAGTGTTCAATGACTGTGTCGAATCTCACAACAAATTCAGCGATGGCTTCACCATCTTTCTGTCATTCTTTAACTGGAAATGTAACTTTTCTAATCTACATGAGGCATTGGATTGAATTTGGGATTCGAAGTGTCTTTAATCTGACTGTATGTGAATTCTTCATCAGTTCATGACATTTTCCTTATGACTTCTTTTACACCATCACTAGCAAGGTTTTTGAGGTATTTGGTAAAAAAATGTATCTGTCTCTTCAAGTGCATCAATACAATCTTCAAATGTCTCTATCCACACAATCCATCTATCTCCAATATTTAGAATTTTGGTGATATCGAAAAGTGGTAGTGGTTTCAGAAAGGCAACCGCATTTTAGACCAATGCGGAACTTATTGACAACGATTATGGATCACGGTGACATGGTATAGGCATGTCATCCGTGAGGCCTTGCGACCGGCTGGCCTCAGGATCCTCTTTCATGACAGCTGGAAGCATGACTTTCTTCGCTGGCATCTGAAAAATTTTGCTATTCCAAAATTTGGCCTTGGCAAGTTATTGTTCGAAGACCTGCAAAATTTATGAGCTCCTCTCAGCAGTTTTGGTTACTGGCCACTTTGGGTGTGGACGACTTGTTCGGCACAACTGTTGGCATGTCTCCTTGAGCCACTTCACTGGATGCAGCAGTACGATTACTCAAAGTCATTATCTTGGTAAGAGAATTATTTCTTCTTTTCTTAATGTCAATTTGCACTTTCTATCACCTAGTTGGTCTCTGTTTTGCAGCGATTCTGTTTGCAGCGTTATTTTGCAGTTTCCAATGATCAATGATTGCTCATGAACCTGGTTGTATCCGCCTACAGCGTAGACACTCCATATAATGTATGACTTTATATTGCGTAGCAGAGCAGTACCTTTATGTATGGCCTGACCAGCAGATTCACGGCCAACAATGTGTGGATTCTGCAATGCATTTGTTGTCTTCAACTGCTTCACTGCGGCTGGATTCATGCTTTGACTCCACATTCAACAAGCGTTGATTCCGTAGTAAGACGATGGGACACATGGCATGCTCGAGCACTTCGCTTGGATCATGGCAAACTCTCTGGGAGAGCACAGTCGAACTTTGCGTTACTTATCCTATCCTCTTCACCATTTGTAACGTCTTCCCTAGCCTGGGTACCCACAAATGACTACTCCACACACTGAGCTTATTATTACACGTCTTTATTCTTATGGTTGTAACTGCAAGCTCAACATTCTAAATCAGCATTAGTTGCATTCCACTAATGTCATAGCTCCATGGAGTTCATCAGGAGCCAAAAGGGTCCAATTAGTGTTAATTCACAAGAGACTGCATCCAGATCCAGATTTTAGTGGTATATTTCCAGTGGAAAGCTTCAGTTTTCATCTGTCGGACATTGTGTGGGCAGACGTTTCACTTTTGATACTGTGAAACTGTGGAATAGTCTTCCTTTGCATATTAAAACTAAGACAGACACATGCATTTCTGGAAAGCCCTTAAAACATGGCTTTTTTAAATGTAAGCGTCTGTATTTTTGTTTTCTCAGTCATTGCGGCTTCTAGCTCCAAGATGCCTATGGGCATAAGCTCATTTTGTAAATTCTCATTTCATTTCATTTCAATGAATAGCTTGGGCAGATTTTTTGGCCTGGAAGGAAATCCAGCTAGGATAGCACAAGTAATTTTTCCAGGGGCTTTCCAACCACAGTTGTGGGAGGATTCAAAATAACCACGCTGTTCTAAAATTTGTGTCTGCTGGCCCCACACTCATCCAGTAGAACAAATTAACCACTCTATTTTCAGATTGCCAGGAGAAACTCATTTAGTCCTGGACTCAAGGACTACTCCTTTGGTGTAAAGCTCTAGCTACATTTATTGTTTCATTGTGGAAAGAAGGATCCCAAAAACACTTCTGGAATCGATGTGCAGACTCTATAGGGCAGATTTTCATAGAAGTCATGCAACAGCCAAAAATGCTGCACTGTGTTGCCTGGCATGGAGGGAGCAGAAAAGAACCATATCTACAGAGATATGGCTCTCTCTCTTCTCCTCTCCCTAGTGCAGGCGCTGATTTCAGCTGCTGTGCGTCAGACACACACCTAAGCGCTATAGCACTAAGGTGTGTGTCCGAGTCTAGCATAGGTTTTGTACATGAAGGGTATCCTTCCTGTACAAAACACTATGCCTAGACAAGTTCAAACACTTTTTCCACTTTCTATGTGTGCTGTACAGTGCAGCACACATGCAAAGTAGGAAAAGGAAGGAGAAATGGAAAGATTTCTCCTCTTAATGCCTCCTTTCAGATGGCATTACCTTTTAGTGCTAAACCCTGTGTACAATTGTTCATAGATAGGGTTCAAAAGTTATGGGTGGTTGAATGGGAACACCCATGTACCACCCATGTAATGCCCCCTTGGCGCTAAGCAGCGTAAAGCAATGCTTTGCACTGCTTCCCGTGACTTGTAGGGTACTTTCCAATGCAAAACAAGTTTTGTGCTGGAAAGTAAATTGGTAAAATTACATTTTGTGCTGCTTAGCGTAATTTTGGGATGCTAACTCAGTGCAAAATGTTTGAAAATCGACCCATAGAAGCCTATTGAGGACACTGAGAAAGGACTAACTGCCAAAATGTAGACTTATTTGCAGTGCAAAATTCTCTGCTAGGAAGATGGATGAAGCATAGCAGAAGCTAAGGGATTTGTCCAGGGCTTCTCTTTTGGCTTATTGTGGTAGATGCTGCAACTTCATAACTGTACTATACTCTTCAGATAATGGTTTTTGCTGCTATGCTGGGTTGACTAAATGACTTAAGCACCAGAAACCCCAGATCATTTGGTCATCAGCCCTTCAGCTTTAAAAAAATGTGTGTATTGTCATTTCAAGTATCAAGACAGGATACATATCATGGCAATATTTTCCTCCAGGGCAGTAATTTAGACTCCAAAGCTGGCCTGTACACTGAACAAGGAGAGCGGCCGATAGGAGCCCACCTCTTGGGGTCTCTCCTGGGTTTCGGTATTAAAATGATAAGGGCTCTCTAATGGAGCCTGGGAGCAACCCTTATTTTTTCAGCGCTTCAGCATATACCAGCAGTAGTTTATCAACCAGGGTCGCAGAAAAGAGTTTATCAAATTCTGCCAGGAGCCCACCCTTCCCCCCCTGTCCGGGCGCCTAACCAGTTTTCAAAGAGTCCTCTGCTCCATGCAATTCCTGCCTGGACGGTGGGTACCCTAGTAGTTTGCGGTCCTGCAAGAAGAGTTGCGACAGCTCCGCCAGGTACTCCAGGAGAAACAGACCGCCGCATTGCATTTTGGAGTAGCATATATCTCACTCAGATGAGTTGCAAAGGCTTCATTGATTGCCTGTTAGTGTGCACATACACCCGCCAATCCTTGACTGCCAAGATCAGCTGTATTGAAGCCTCAGACCTAATCTGTTGTCCTACATGTACCATTGTCTCCATCCCATGTGACGCACATGATTTTCTAGTTGGTCCCACAGCTCACAAAACTTGTGAATCAGGCCATCACCTTAGTGAAACAACAAATCTAGTTCTTTACATGGTTGCCCTATAAACCCACCCTGCAGTTTCATGCGAGTGCAGCCTGGTTACCACTCCAGACCTCATTGAACCTAAAAGGCTTTTAGCTTAGAGGCGAACGTTTCGGGATTAGTACTAGTCCACTCTTGACCAATGGCTCACCTGTTTGTGGTGCGTTTTTTTACAGCAAATAATGTGAATACTGCAATATCTCCTTTTTTCGGTTATGCTGGGTGACAAGTTTCACAAAAGGAAATGTTCATACCTCAAGAAGAACTCAGAGAGGTTCGAAATCCATATAGTAGAAAAGTTTAATGCAAGTATTCTGGGTTTAAGTGATAATGGAGATTTAAAATCCTTTCAAATTGAAAACAGTTTTCAGGAATGTAACCAATGACTAAAGATTAAACGCTTACAAGAATGTATTGTTTGAAGATGTAGAACAAGTCAATGGTATGCTTGGTATGTAATGTTATGTCTCAAGGTTGCCTGAAGAAGTGGGTTAATACTCCATGCAGTCACCACCGAACAGTGAGTTTTTCATATTCTGTGCCAGTGAGTGTCTGCCCCATGCATTCTCATCTATGAATTAATGATCCCTTGAGCTCCACTAATGGGCCTGTAAAATGTGGGGACAAGTAGTGAGTGATCCATAATTTATTGTTTAAGTTTGGTGTGAGATCCATTAGTTAGTTTAAGCCAGTGGCAGCAGGTGAGACCCACTGTTATTGGACTTATTGTTCAACATCAGAGGTGATTCAGAACAAGAGATACCAAAGCAGGAAAGGGGAACAAGAAAATGGAAGAGAAAGGCAGGGAAACTAATTAAGAGAGAAAGTATGACAGGCGTGGCTTTCTGCGAATGAAAATGGTCGCAAGCTAGAGAAGCTCCGCCCGAGTGCTCTAAATAAACTCCCTACTATCCTAAAACAATCTGCTACAGCTGAGCTGAACACAACAGACAAGGGAACGGAAGACCACCTGGAATGGTCATTGGGAAAAAGCTCTAGATTGAGCGGTGATGGTGGCGTGTTGAGGCTGAGAACAGAGGGTATGAGAGCCATAGCTGAAATCAGTGGCAGCCAGGAGGTAACATGTCGCTTAGAAGGGAAGGGCTACTGGCAACGGGGCCAGGAGAAGTGCTGAAGCCCATGCTACCCGACACCAAGAACTGACGCGGAAAGTGAAACACCTGTCGCAGACCCCCTGGGATTAGAAGTGCAGACCGCGGAGCAATCAAAGAGTGTGACCCGGGCGGCCTGTGACACAGGAAGGGTGGGGCCGAGACTGGTGGGGCCGAGACTCCAGCACAAGAGACATTGCAGCAACCAGCAGAGGCCCAGGTACCCACACAGCAATAGAGGCACATGTAGGATACGCTGCGGCTGTGTGGAAGGCCCGGAGTGGTAACGGATCGAGTCCAACAACAGTAGGCCCCAAACAGTGGACTCAATTATGGCAGCATGAGGCGCACAGTATAGGCAGAAGGGTAGGGCCAGCCATGTTGGCGCTGAGGGGCAGACAGCAACCCTGTCCTGTAACTGGGATTTGGCCCATGAATAATGGAGTGCGACCACCAGACAATCCACCAGGGGAACGGTGTGAGCCCTGCAAGGCCTTAAGTGGAGGAAAGGGGTGTCCAAGGTGTGTGGGTGAGAAACCCAATTGCTAAAGTTGAGAGAACCGCTCATGAAGCTGCACGCGGACCAGAAACGGCCTGCAGGGGCTCTATGACCAGTGCCAACTGGAAGAAGTGGCATATGACTGGGAGGCAAGGTACTCCTTGGGTTGGGAAAAATCAGGGAATTGCACCAGAAAAGGAGACCATACCTACCCGCTAATAAAGACCATATAGGAAAGGGCTACTCCATACTGCAGTGCAAGAGCTGAAGGGAGTATAGGGGATGGACACAATCCGCGAAAGAGGGCCGGTACCCTACCAGAAAGACCAACAGGCCGACAGGAACCATGCTCATTCTGGGGCAGGCGGCGGTGAGAACTGAGGGGACCCTACACAATCCTTGATCTTCCTTGATCCCCCTCCACTTCTCACAACCACATAGGGGACACACCTAAGCAGCTGCACAATAAAAAATGCTCTGGAGATATGACGGGTGAGAACGTCTTCTGTGGTGCTCAGCAAACGAAACTAGACAAGTATGCACTACCAAGAGACCAAACGAATATCGCAGAGACACACCCATGCAATACCACAACCTCCACCATAGAGGCGACAGGACCAACCCTACAAGATTTCATGACAGCGCTCCAGGGGGTGCGAGCGGACCTAGCAGCCGAAATAGACACAGTGACCATGGACATTTCTCTGACAAGAGCAGACCTGCACAACATGGGTTCTAAGGTGAAAGAGATTGAAAATGTGATTAACACTGTGGTGGTGGAGCCAATAGCACTCCAGAAGCGGGTACAGGACCTCACTACCCCAACAAACGCAATAGAGACATAACTGGAGGATCAGGAAGGTCGCTCCTGCCGCAACAACTTCCGTATCATTGGAGTACTGGAACGGGCAGAGTGACCCTCCTTAAACCTATAGGTGGAAGACCTTGAGGTGAAAATGCCCCAACCTAGGGGCCTATCCAAATATTTCTCAGTGGAAAGGGTGCACAGAATCCTGGGTACAAGGCCAAAACCGGGAGCTCCAATGTTCCCTATTATCACCCACATCTTTAACTATCGAGAAGGGACGTGATCCTCCAGGTAGCCCGAAGTGGCCTACCGCACAAAATAGAAAATGCAACCATATCCTTTTACCCTGACTTTACTACAAAAGTGCAACAGGCAAGGCAATCATTCCTTGGGGTAAAGATAGCAATGCGGGCAAAGGACATTAAATACTCGATTGCTCTTTCTGTCCACTCTCCAGGTGACTGTAGAGGCCAAGATGTGGAGATTTTCCACCCTGAAAGAAGCATGGGAATGGCTTGGTGGATGTTGAATAGCAGGAAGGTCACGATGCAGGAACAGCACCGCAGGCACTTCTGCAGGCTATGAGACGGAGACACACAGGCCCGTTCGGAGGACTGAGACAGTTGGTGGAATGATGCTTAACATGGGGGCCAGATTAGACCCTAGAGTGGAAAAAAGACAGAGACTGCAATCTGAATATGGGTAGGAGGGACTGCGTGGAAGTACTGAGATTACAAAAAACATTGCACACCAAGTGGTACCTTATTTCGGAACGCAGATCATACGTACTGTTAAAATGACAAGTCCCTAAGAAATATAAGAAGTGTAGCAGCTCTAAGAAGGGGGATGAAGATCAAATCCGGTGGGCAAGAATTTGGCTAAAGCGCGCCTGAAGTTTGAAGGTTCAGTTATGGGGGGACAGGGGCTCTGTAAATTGAGGGGATGGGTAGTTCATAGCCCTCTGTGCAGGATAGCAAAGAGGGCGATATTTATAGGTTGGGGTTTCCAGTTTGCATGTTAATAGTACAGTAAATCAAAAGCATAGATGCAACACTCATGGGGAAAGGGGGAAGGAAGCTGGATGGAGTGAGTAAAATACCCGTATTCCCACCTGTGCTGCAACATATATACAGACACAGACCAGGACCCCGCATAAAGGTAGCGATGGCACTGGGAACCCCTGATAGACAGCCTCAAGTAACACCGGTGGAACACACCCCCACCGGGCATGACTTAACTATCATGACCTGGAATGTGAACGGCCTAGGTAACAAAATTAAGTGAATAATGGTGATGCAATATATCCGATGACACACACCAGATGTAGTCCTAATGTAGGAAACACATCTAATGGGCAACACATGCAGGGCCTTAAACAGATTTGGTTACAAACTACTGGCTCACACTGGGTTTACGTCCGGATCCAGGGGTGTGATAATCCTAGCTAGAACAAAGCTGCCCTTGGTGCCCAAATGGATATGGTAAGAGAAGCTGGACAGATATGTTGCACTCTCCGGGGTATGGAAGGGCCAAGTCATTAACCTGTGCTCGGTGTATGTACCGCCCAAGAAGCACTCAAACACATTACCTGAGCTGCTGCTAAAATTTCCAAAAGAGATGCTGGCAATGGGTGGAGACCTGAACGCAGTGATGGATCCAGTTATAGACAGAGTATCAAGCACAAAGAGCAAAGGGGGGAGACACCCTAAAGGCGTTTGTAGAGGCAATTGGGCTGCTTTACATTTGGCGTGCACACAACCCCTTGTCCAAACAATACACATACTTCTCAGCACCACATAGCGGATACTCTCAACTAGACTATATCCTGACGCACTGCTTCGTGGCAGGCAGCTTCAGTGGGGCATGAGGTCTATTCGACCATTCGCCCGTGGAGGTGAGATTAGTAGGCCCCACAGAACTAATATCCTGCCTCCCCGCATAGACCTCTGGCTCCTTAAAAATAAACAGGTACAAGATAAGATACGCAAACACACAGAGCAATACTTCCACGACAATCTGAGGTCAAAGTATTCACCAGTTGTGATCTGTGAGGCTTACAAAGTGGTAGTAAGGGTACAGGTGCATGTACTGACAGGGAGGAAAGAAAGAAAGAAAACTCCAAAATGAAACTCTTGAAAAGGAACTAGTGCAGCTAGAGAGGAAACTTCCAAAAGTGACAGAACCAGATACACCGATTGACCACTTAATTCGGCTAAAACATCAGGAGTTGTGAGATATGGTGGAAGGGAAGGCCCAGGAATACGCTACAGCAAACCCAGAGGAAAATATATGAAATAAGGGACAAAGCCACAAAATTAATGGGGTGGCTCAAAAAAAGGGACAGGGAACAGAACTGGGTACTGGAGGTTCAGAACCTGAAGGGAGACTCCTGCATGACGGGAGAGACTATAGCGGAGGCATTCACATCCTACTATGAGCAGCTATACAGATCCTCGAAGACCCACACAAAGGTGGACTGTATAGAACTTCTAACTGATATATGTCATCCCACTCTTACACAGGTAAACGGGGAAGAACTAGAAAGAGACATCTCGGAAGAGGATATTTGTGGGGCCATATGTTTGTTACAATCAGGCAAGGTGGTATGCCCAAACGGTATACCTATTGAGTTATATAAGGGAGTGACAATTCTGGTGGCACCACATATGTTGCCTTTGTTTGAAGAATCTCTGCAACAAGGTAGCTTGATGTAGGACCAGCGAACAGCCACCATTGTATTAATTCCTGTTAGATCTGGGGGTCTTTAGTTGGCAGTGGTATTCACTTTTGTCCAAGTAGGGACCCTTACTTCTAAATCAGGATAGGGGGATTATACTCCTTAATAACCCCTGCTCACCCCCTTGGTAGCTTGGCACGAGCAGACAGGCTTATCTCAGAGGCATTGTGTTAAGCATTTGTGAATATACACAGTAATACAGTGAAAACACTACAGATGGACACAACACAGGTTTTATAAAAAAATAAGTATTCTTTATATAGACTTAAACACAAGACCACAAACGACCAAAATCCCCAATACTATATTTAAGATTGACTTAAAGATGGAAAAAGTTTTTTAGTTCAAGTTGATGATAAATGTGACAAAGTTCTCAACAAAGTACCTGGATGCATAACGCAAAGTAAACAAAAGGCTCGCAGAAGGGGAGATGCGTTGGTTCCGTGATCCGGGGAAAATGATGGATTTTGCCTCAATGCTTGCGCAGAGTAGGGGATGCGTCGTGATCCTTACCAGTGCGGAGGTGATGCGTAGATTCTCGGCCTGCGGGCCCGTTGTGGTGCGCAAGATGGCGCCTTGATGCGGTGCAATGATCCGGTTGCGATGCGAGAAGATGGCACCCTTGATGCGACGATGCGATGATGCTGCGATGACGATGCTTAGGCGCCCTGGCAGCCTTGCGACGACTCTGTACTGTGGAGCCGCGACTGGCCCTGCGACACGCTTCTCCGGTGATGCAACGGTGACTCTCTTGATGGCGTCACGCTTCTCCGGTGATGGAGGCAGCTTTGATGTACACACGCTTCCAGGGAAATGCGGTACAAAAGGGGGTGGTGATGGACGGAGCATCTGAATCAATCAAACACTCACACCCAGTCAAAAGATCTGGCTGTAATCCATCACCGTTCTTTAGCCCACTCTGCCACCCCAGTTCAGACATGACTATATGCAAATCAGTCTGACCCTGTGCCTCATGGGAACAGTCCAGCCCGAACTGCCAAGCCATGTCTTCCCTGGACCGGAAACAAGCTTCTGAGGACCGGTTTCTGGCATTCCAGCCGTCTTCAGCCCGGCTTGCTTGAATCCAGTGGCAAAGTGAGCAAGGGACTCACATCTGAGCATACCCTGCCACACTTATGGCAGCCAAAAGTGGTACAAAAGGGGGTGGTGATGGACGGAGCATCTGAATCAATCAAACACTCACACCCAGTCAAAAGATCTGGGTGTAATCCATCACCGTTCTTTAGCACACTCTGCCACCCCAGTTCAGACAAAAGATGTATTTTATCATTCTGAGTTCAGGCATACTAAATTCGAATTTCTACCATGTTCCCTGAGTCAGTTAGGATTATATGTAATAATCTAACTGCCCATTCTAGCCTATGGAGAACAGGTAGCCTTGCAATAGTGAAAAACGAAAATGGCTGTAATTCAGTATAGGGACATTCTACACACACCAGAGCATGTCCTACCTTATACTTACAATGGACCCTGCCCTTGGGCCTACCATAGGGGTGTCTAATATGAAGCAAAGGGAAGGTTTAGGGACTGGCAAGTGGGTGCACTTGCCAAGTCGACATGGCAGTCACAGACTGCACACAGGCTTTGCAATGGCAAGCCCACCAGCAGCATTTGATTTACAAGCCCTAGGCACACATGGTCCACTGTACTAGGGGCTGACAGGTAAATCAAATAACCCAACCATGGAATCACCAATTACAACATCAATTTAACATAGGGGGCACTTGCACTATGGCACTGAATAGCAGTGGCACAGTGCCCAAAGCATATAACCAGCAAAAACATATCAAAACAGAGGAGGTAATCTGCCAAAATGGAAGGGAGACTGGCGCCAATTATGCCAGGTCTAATAATTCCAAAACAGGGTAAACCTTTGGAGGATCTCCAAGATCATAGCAACTAGACTCACCAAAGTAATACATGGATTGATCAATGCAGACCAATCAGGCTTTATGCCTAAAAGAAGCACTAGATTAAACCGAAGTCACCTATACGGTGAACTACACGTAACTATGATCCGTCCGGAAGAGAGTGCCGTACTGCTGTTGCTTGATGCCCAAATGGCATTTGACAGCATAGAATGGTAATATTTATTTGCGATACTGGAACGCTTTGACCCTAAATTTTGAGCTTGGATACAGCTGCTATATACAGACCCCCTGGCTAGAGTAAGGGTCAACAGTACAGTATCTAGACAAGTGAAGTTGCACAAGGTACGAGGCATAGATGCTCGCTCTTGCCCATGCGGTTTGAAATGGCATTAGAGCCATTGGCGGTATGGTTTAGGACAGGCGTGTTGATAAGAGGTATACCGGTTAAAGGCGAATGGCGAGACAGAATTTTGCTTTATGCGGACGGCATACTCCTATACACCACTAGGCCTCGCACCACAATACAACATACACTCAATATACTCAAATTATTTGGCATTTACTCCAGGCATCAAATAACCTGGGGCAAATCGTTAATATTTGTGCTGGCAGGAGAAGTACCTATCCTGATGACCATATGGAGGGCCTTGTTGATCAAAACTAAATTTAAATATATGGGAATGTGATCTCACAAACAGAAAATGAATTTAGGGAAGACAATTTGACGTGGCCACTTCCAAAAACTGCAACTTTCACTGATGGGACGGGCCGCCATCTTTAAAATGATGGAGCTACCACGCCTAATATATGTTTTAAAAAACACCCCATAAAAGATACCAATGGGATACTTTCAAAAGATATATTCGGAGATACGACAATTGTTATGGGACACAGGGAGCCCAGATAGCACTAAATAAGCTACAGAGAGGTCCATACGACGGTGGGATAGCGATCCCAGACATACATATACTATTGGGCAACCCAACTGGTTATGCTTAATGATTGGGTCTTTGCCAGAGGAGATGAATTGGTATTTCGAGTAGATCACTGGTTGATGGGATGAAGAGGGTATCTGGAAGCTCTGTATAGTAAGAAAGAACCGGATAGACTACTGACACACCCACAAGCAACAGTGAGACTATGGAGAGAGGCAACCAAATTCCTGGGATGGGAAAGCAAGCTAATGGAGCTTACTCCCCTGTAGGATAGCGATCTACTGAGGGAGGTACTTCAACTAAAGGGATTTCGTGCATGGGCACTCCTGGGCATTGAACATCTGGGGGACATTTGGAAAGGTCAAAAGATGATAGACTTTTAGAAAATGCAGTGAGAATACCAAATGCCATTCACTGGCAAATTCCGATACATGCAATTGAAATATGCGCTAAAGACACACGTGAGCCTAAGAGAACAACTACCAGAAGCAACACGGCTTGAAGATAGAATATTGGTAGACTCGATACCAGACAAGGAAACCTCCTTATCTACAAAAAGATTATGAATAATACATCAAACCTATTACTGGTCCTTAGGGAGAAGTGGGAAACTGATGTCAGGATCCTAGAAGAAGGTGACTGGTTCAAAGTCATACAAAGCCCCAAAGAGGTAGCTATAGGGGCACGATTTAGATTGATACAAATTAGAATTATTCACAGATCCTACACAACCAGACTGAGACTCTGTCGAAGTTGCATATGCGACTCAAAGTGTACGAGGGCATGCGGGGAGGAAGGTTCCTTCCATGGAAATGCCACGGGCTACAGAGTTTCTGGAGGGCAATCACAACTGTAATTTCAAAGGTGATGGGAATGGCAGTCCCACTAGATGCCCAATGGCATTTACTGTGTGTTATGGGAGAAAAACATTGGTCTAAGTATAATAAATTGTGGTTGATACTGGCAGATGGTATACAACGTTTACAACGAAGTTTTTACCACGCACTACCACTACAACGCAGGCATTACCACGCATACCATTACAACGCATTGCGCTGGGGGGCGCTCTACGATAGGGAATAAGTATAATTTTATATCCAACACCTTCCCTAGTGTCCACGGGGACTGGAGTTGGAATATAAAATTATACTTACCACTATCCAGCACCTCTAAGCGCTATGCGTTGTAACAGTATGCGTTGTAAATACCGCGTTGTAATGGTATGCGTGGTAAAAGTATGCGTTGTAACGTCATATATCCCTGGCAGATATCGTTGCCAAAACAACCAATGCCAGAACATGGGGGAAGGCACAGCCACCGACAGTGAGGAAATGGGAATAAGACCTGGACTGGTGTTTAACAGCAGAGAAAGGAATCTACCAGAGCTGGGGATGCACTGGTAAATGGGACAACGTTTGGGGGAAGTGGGTAAAATACAGGGGACTGTGAATTACGGGTACTATGACAAGCTGCAAGTACAGGGGGATAGACAATGTCTGGGTGAGTGTAAAGGAAGATGGACTTTCAGCAGATCTGGAGTAGGGATATGCAAGCCTTGGGGGGAAACAGAAACCGTCTCCCTAAATTGGAGCATATTGAATAATAAATTGATCTGTGTTTGTGTTCTTGTACTATGCATCAATGTACTTAATAGAATAAACAGATTTTTTTTTTAAAGATAGAAAGAATGGGTAAAAAAGTACTCGCAACTCGCAAGAGTGAGATAAATGGGAAGGGAGTTTCGGCTGCCAGAGGAAAGGGGCATGAAATTGTCTTGGCATGTGGCAACATCGAACTTCTGCAATACCCACAGTGGGCTCCTGAGAAAAAAACTTTCGGTCCTGGCATTTATTCTTTCTCAAAGTAAGCACTCGGAGATCTAACCAGCCAGTTCCTTTTTATTAGGAAAGGGAGTGCAAAAACAATATACACCGCTCTCATTTAAGCAGGTAATGGTGTTTCTTCTAGCTCTATTTTTCCTTTCGCTTGCTACCTTTAGCTGCATACGAAAAAGCAAAAAAAACATCGAATATTCAGAGCTGGCTTAAAACCCAATTTCTAAACATGTTTAAGCTTGTCTACCTTTCACGAACACAAGAAATCGGGCCCTCGCGCAGCTTTAATGATTAAACAAAGATCAAACATCCAAATGTTTCTGCCAGTTGTGGGTACATTTCTAACTGAATTATATTGGCAATTTAATGTTGGCATGACTTTTACAACTGAAGTGGACGATCTGGAAATGCCACAGTGTGCGGCCTTTGTGAACGCTGATATCATTAGGCAGCTGGCATCTGTATATCGCTCACTTGACATCTGTGCTGCTCTGCTGATGTCAGAGATTACTCTCTGCGAGAATCTTGCTGCAGGATCCGTGACACCCATGACCTTTGAGGAAGTAATTGATGTGCCTAAATCGTGAGCGGTTCCAGCCTCAGCAAACTACACGCGCTCAGATCTGACATTATCAGTCACATCTGCTGCTCGGGAAAGGTCTTGCTTGATTATGAAATGTACATAAATGCGCAAGGGTTTACATCAGAGATGGATTGGTAAGCACTCTATTAACAGCGTTGGCAACAGTGAAAATCTGTAAAGGCCACAGGATGGAAAAAAAAAGTTTATTGAAATATTCAATATTCGGCAGTGTTTTTTACAAGGACAGAAATCCTTACACACCTCCAAGCAGCATTAGGAAAGTTCTCTATATAGTTTTGCATGGGGTGTGTGTTCAATGTTTACGCATACACAGGCATTTGAGTGTGAGTGTATACACCACGTGTATACACGCACTGTGCACGAGTGTGTGTGACTAATCCCTACTGAGGACTAGAGGCAGAACAAGTAGGATGTTTTCTATGTATCCAGTTAGGATGCTGTCACTTCAATTAAAATTACAAAATTGCTTTTGGGCCCATCCTCTACTTTTGGAGTTTTATGCCAGTGTACTGTTGGACACTTTGGGCCAGATATACTGGTGCAAAATCACTCAAAGCATTTTGCACTGGAAAGTTGCTCTTTTCTTGGCGCATTTTTAATTTTGTGCTACTTTACGTCGAGGAGGTGTTGCATTGGTGTGCCTTAAATGGATCAGTGCAAGTACCCTTAATTCTTGATGCAATGTCGATCTATTAAGATGGGCAGACCTGGTTTTGTGTAAAAAAAATAATACATTTCGAAAAAGGCGCTAACTTGGAAGAATGATTTAATTTCCCCAAATATTCCACACAACACATGTATGCTGCACTATATAGCACACATCAAATATGAAGAATGTTTTGGTATTTGCACTGAAAGGGTGTGCTTCATTACAATCCTGGATGAGACATCACACTCGCAAAAAATCACACACACACACAAAAAATCACACACCCTCACTCCACTATAGTGGAAAGGTTGTACATAGTGCTGGGCCTCCTGTTTGTGTGTCAGTGGAGCTGATGACAACATCAGGCCATTTTTAATAAATATTTCTCTGCACTGCTTTCTTCTTTTTGCACAATATAGCACAGCGACTTAGATTGCTGTACTGCGTTATGCAATATATATTTATAGTAGGTAGATGTAGTTACGACCATGTTTCCATGTGAAAAGCATTTTTTGACTTAGCTATAACTTTGGCGTCGTTTGACCAACCTTTTCTCCATAAACTGTCAAGGAGGGTTCTATTGTTATGGAAGGTTTGTGGGTAAATTGTGCAGTGGGGACCGAGAATTTGAGGCATGAAATAAGATTGCGTTTGTAATGTTAATTCCCTTAGGAACCTTTAGTCACACCTACAGCCCGAACCACCAAATGGACTTACACCAAATTTGGCAGGGAGGTAGATGCTGGTTCAAAGAAGTCCCCTTTGCTTATTTTGTGTAAATTCATTCCGTAGTTTTTAAGAAATGCAAGTTTAAAATTATAGTGATATCTCTGGTTGCGAAATCTTTGTGAACAAAGAGAGCCTGTGCAGGGAAATGCACTGCTCTGATTGGCTGCTAATACTTCAACCAGGAAGTGTTGGCATCCTTCTTGGGAGTCTCCTCCAGCAAACAAAGTGAAAGAAAAGGGGGCATGGTAAGAATACTCTGACCCCCAAACCATGATCTTGGGCTCCCCCTGGCTTGCCGCCACGGCATAAAAGCATTTTTTAAATAGAAATTTGCTGCAAATTCACAATATTAGTAAATTTGCTGCAATTTTTTTTATGAAAAGAAGCCTGGGTTCCTGTGCTTCTTTTAAAAAAACCCCTGGGAGGGCCAGGTCCTGGGGACATATCATGTATGTAGGAGGGGGGCACATGGGGCCCGCTCCTAAGGTAATTATTATTGCGGACGGACCTACTGGACCGGCCTACAGCCCGGGGACTGCCACCTCCCCGGGGCTAATATAAAGAATAAGTGGTGGCCTCGCAGACCACCACCTTCCCGGGGAACATGCATTAAAAAAAAAAGTAGGGGGTGGCCCTATGACCTCCACAGCCACCACCTCCCCGGGGCTAACTGCAATATTAATGTGTGGAGGGGCTTTGACCCCCTCATGCAGCCCTGGCAACTGACACCTTCCTGGGGCATACATACACTAACCAAGGGAATCCTCGGCCCCAGGGACCCCCACCTCCACAGGAGCTATATACAAGATGGAATGGATTTCCATGAAGCTGAGCAGAATTGCTTTTGGACAGAAAGAGCTGCATGTTTGCAGCTCACTTTGTCCAAAAGCAATGTCAGCACTCACAAGAGGCGAGGAGCCGGCAGGGACCGTGGTCCATGAGGCTCACTCAGCGATCCCCAACGAGTTGGCCATGCCCCGGGGATGGTGCCCCCGGGCAATATAGGCCTGGGGAGGGGGACTGCAGTGGCCCACTCCCACCCCACTGAAAAATGTTGAAGGCCTGCCAGGGGGATGGGGTACCCGGGGTGGAAATAGTGATGTCATTTGAGATGTTATCAGTGATGTCCTCACTGACGTCACTGACCATGTCATATGTGATGTAATATACGAGGTCATAAGCAGTGCACTGCGGAGGTGTGAGGAATAGTAAGCTCAGCTAACTATAACTGCTGAATTTCTCTGGTTTTGTATGAGTGAAATGTCACTGTAACCGTTGTTTTTTCAAGTAAAATTCGAAGTTTTTGATTATATTTATCGCGGACTCGCTGGTTTGATAATAAAGCACTATTGATTGGCACAAAGGTTTGGGTCCACTTCTCGTCATTTGCCCAGGAGAGGCCTCTACAAGCGACGATTGGATGTAAATATATATATATATACATATATATATATATATATATATATATATATATATATATATATATATATATATATATATATATATATATATATATATATATATATAATTTGCGTGTAATTTTCCAAAATTTTGGCCAGCTCCGCTCCTTCCCTGGAAGTTTCGGGGGGATTCGTGAAGTGGGGGCTGAGAAAAAAGGGGGTCCCAAAACGTGTTTTCCCCATGTTAATTTCCATAGGACGGTCTGATAAGTCTACAGCACGAACCGCTGAATGGAATTACGTCAAACTTGGCAAAATTGTAGGGACTGGTACGCAGATGTGCCTTTGCTATATTTGCTGAAAATTGCTCCAGTGGTTTTTTTGTAAATTAACTTCAAAAACACATATATATCTATATGCGCGCTTCGAGCGCTTACAGTTACGCGTACCGGGGAGCGCACCCGGCTCACTACGGGAGTGCGTGAGCGGAAAGCTGATTGGCTGTCGGGTGTCTGTCAACATTCTAAACAGTCCGGAGAGTCCGCCATCTTGTGTCTCGGTAGAATCGAGACACAAGAGGTGAAAAAAGAAAGAGGGATATAATTAAAAGGAGGCGGAGTAGACACCCCCTGACCCCCTAGGTTTTCTGAGGGGGGCCTAGAAGGACCCTGAAGGGCAAAAAAATGTTTGTTTTTTTAAATTTTCGCGGGGTAAGCGCTGGGTGCGTGCCCAGGTGCACGCTCCGGTACGCGCACCCTGAGCGCACCACTAGGAAAACAGAATTGTAAAATAGGTAAAGAATACAGCTTTTTTTTGAGAATTGTAGGTAGTTCTGAAAAGAACTTTTTTTCTTCTTTTTTTAAAATATTTTTTTATACTTTTTTATAACGATTTTATAATTTTTTTGTATTTTTTTTCAGGGGAAAAACAAAACCAGGGATTCCAAAACTGCTCAACAGGAGCAAAAAAAAGGTGAAAAATTAGGGACGGGGAGGGCAGCGGTGTTCCTCTCTCTTCCTAGCAATGAGTTCAACGCTCTACTCCCCATACCAGAGCAGTTCATCACATTCCACGTATAGAAATGTTATGCCTGCAAACACCGGCTGCACGTTAGGGATAATTCTTCCACGTGGTGTTCCCGAAGCTGTTGCTCCACCAGTGGAGGTGCTGCCGCCATCTCTTTGTGCATTCTCTGCCAGGTCTCTGACACTCTCCCTGGCAAAGTTATTTGGGTGTATTCTCAGGACATGCCTAATTAAGGTGGCATTTGCAAAGCTATATTTCCTATTAGGATTGCCTCTGGATAAATGAAGTGGTCCTTTGTTTTGTGGTGAGGAGGGTCCTCAGGCAAAAAAACATTAGAATCACTGCTGGTTGACTCTCTTTCAGCCATTGTTGTAGATCAGAAAACTTTGAGAAGCAGATATTGCACAGAACACCTCTTGCTCTCTCCAAGTACAAAGCAAAAGTGAGAGAAATGGGTGGGGTTCTCAATATTTGGAAAAAAAATGTTCTGAACCAATGAAAAGTGTTATTTTAAGGTCACATAGCTTGACGCGCCTACGCTACATGCCCCGGAGCAATTCCGGGGCGCTTACGCGGCACGTACGTGGGCGCTTCCTGGAGCGCTTCCGGGGGCGCTTCCGGGGGCACTTACGCAGCGCGTAGCAGTGACGTTTTGCTCGTTTTTCGGGAATGCGTTTAAAGTTCAAATACGGTTCTTAAATATTATAAATAGTTCAAATACGGTTCTTAAATATTATAAATAGTACTTTTATATATTATTATTTACTTTTAATACCAATTTTTTTTTTTTTTTTTTCGATCGCGATAGGGCGCTCTTGCTGCACGTACCGGCGCGCACCCTGGTACGCGTACCGTGAGCGCACCGGTGCACAAATAATTAAGAAAACATATATATGAAAAACATGTAAAAAATAGTTTTGAACAAATATAGAATTAGGAAATAATTTGAAAAAAATAAACAAAAATAATAGATATAATAATTACCTATCATTAAAAAACAATATTTCACTTAAAAATTGTAGTTTTCAAACTCGTTAAAGTTACGAATTAGCATTTTAAAAAAGTTGCAAATTTACTGAAAAAAACATAGGTTTCACACACGTTATAGTTAGGAATTAGCTTTCAAAAAACCTTTGTAATTCACAGAAAAAAAACATAGGTTTCACACATGATATAGTTAGGAATTAGCTTTTAAAAAACCATAGAAATTCACAGAAAAAAACCATAGGTTTCACAATCTTATATTTAGGAATTAGCATTTAAAAAACCTTAGAAATTCACTGAAAAAAACATAGGTTTCACACTCGTTATAGTTAGGAATTAGCATTTAAAAAACTTTTGAAATTCACTGAAAAAACCAAAGGTTTCACACTAGTTATAGTTAGCTGAACATTTTACTCACACAAAACCATTGAAATTCCCACGTTATGGTTAGTTGGACTCACTATAACTCGCGCGCCCGCAATCCACTACTGATGATGTCACATATTACATCATTCATGACATGGTCAGTGACATCACTGATGACATCTCAAATGACATCACTGATGACATCATCCATGTGATCATACGATGCACCTCCTCACACTCTAATCTAACCTTTGATACACCCAGTGATAAATACAAACTACCATTCCTGAAATTATTGACACACCAATACCAGTAACTACATACGCACTCACTGATTTCGAGGTCTACACACACATCCACTCATTCACCCATACAATCACTCATACATACAGTCACTCATCAATAGAACACTATCATATCCACTCATACACCTATACAGACACTCACACATTGACACTCATCCACGGAGTTACTCACACACCTAGTCAGTTATGCAAAGAATCAATCACACTCCCATTTCCTCATCTACACAGTTATACACACTAAACCTTATTTATTCAAACATATACTAACACATACTTACTCTCTTTTACAATCACTGATACAAGTACACATTGATCCATACAGCCACTTACGCAATCACAGGCTCCCATGTATAGTCATTTACATATGCCAACTCTCCCAAGCACTATGTTTTACATATGTACTTATTTGGACATGTAGCACTGAGATATCCATTCACTCACCAACGCACCCATGCACATAGTCAACCGCCCATACAGCTGTTTCCACATGCACTCTTTAACCCATACACCAAGTGAATCAACTGCTCACACATCTATGCACAGAGTCACACACCTCCCAGGCACTCACACACACACTCAGCCTTACATACAAATACTTAGGCAACCAATCAATAACCCATATAGCCACTCATATAGCTACTGATCAACACATGCAGCAGCTTACACAACAACAGACATAATGATGCACACATTCAGACAGTGTAGTCACTAACCCATGCATTCAGTAAGACACATTTAATCACTCACTCATACAGTCAGTCACGCACCTTCTAAATCCTTCATCCAGACACTTATACATCCACTCATTCTTCAATATGTAAAACATATTTAAACTTTACAGAAACACACAGACACTGTATCATGTCATCAGTGATGTCATTTGGGATGTCATCAGTGATGTCATTTGAGATGTCATCAGTGATGCCATCAGTGATGTCACTGACCATGTCATGAATGATGTAATATGTGACATCATCAGAAGTGGATTGTGGGCGCGCGAGTTATAGTGAGTGCAACTAACTATAACGTGGGAATTTCAATGGTTTTGTGTGAGTAAAATGTTCAGCTAACTATAACTGGTGTGAAACCTATGGTTTTTTCTGTGAATTGCAAAGGTTTTTTAAATGCTAATTCCTAACTATAACGAGTGTGAAAACGATGTTTTTTTCAGTGAATATATATATGTTCGAAAGGGTTTCCCCACCGATAACTGCAGGGAAATCACAAAAGACTCGCACTACAGGGTCCGTGTTAGAAACGTTTATTGGCGACGCGTTTCGACCAAGCAGTCTTCTTCGTTAGCCAACCAAACAAACATAACAATCACCATTTTAAAGTGCACCAAAAGGTAGTGAAAATAGACATAGGACCACATCCCAAAAGTAAACTACCAATACTGTAGGAACTACAATTGAGTAGAAGAAAGATTCTATGGTGCAATTATTACTCTGATTCTGTGCTTAAATAAATAAATAAATTCACATTTCATTATTCACATTGCATTGGAAGTCTATGTAAAGACTCAGTGAATTGAATTGATCAAATTAATTAAATACATAAATTAATTTAAATACATTAAATAAATTAACTTAGCAGTCTGGCCCAGTGGCCAATGTCATTAAATCAAAAGCACTGGATGTATTCTTCCATACATTTGCACATAAAGCGAGTCAAAACAGCATACATTTTGACCAAGTGGCCTCATATCACCTCTAGGCAGAAATGAAACACGTATAAAATTATTCACAATCCTCTGCGATAAAGAGGAAGAAAGACAGAATGATCGTCCCGGCCCAGTGGCCAATTGGTCTAAAAGTAGGGCATCCTCCCTAGCTAGGGGGCTAGTGCTGCAGAAAGCTTTCTATGTGAATGTTTATTTGTCTTACCAAGAGAGATAACTGCAGAGTTTTCTATGTGCAGGGAAGTGGGATTGGGTCAAGGGGCCTGAGGAGATCGGGGGGGGGGGGAATGGAGCCAATCCTCAGATATAGCTTTGATAAAATAAATAGTGCTAAAATGAGTCTTTTAGCACTGTGATTAGTGCAAGAAGTGAACCCTATACTATCTAAGGACAGCCTATTCAGATATATATATATATATATATATATCTTCAAAAAACCTGGCTAGGTTCCCACCATAGTTTCCACAGCACAGAGAGAATCCACAACGTTTTCTTCTTTCTTCAGGTACTTTTATTTCATTATATTACACCGTGTGCAAACAAAACAGGGAGGTCGACGTGTTTCGGCTGTTGCCTTCAACTGGTCGCCAGTAGGTAGTTATAGTTAGGACCTATTTTCCATAGAAAATCCGCAACATTTTATTTGGGATAACTTTGGCACCGGTTGACGAATCTTCGCAAAATTTTCAAAACTAATGGCCAGCTCCGGTCCGCTCCTATCCTAAAAGTCTCGGAGTGATTTATCAAGGGGGAGCCGAGAAAAAAGGGGGTCCCAAAACTTATTTTCCCCTTGCAACTTTCCATAGGAACCGTTGATCGCTGCTACAGCCCGAACTGCTGAAAGGAAATACACCAAATTTGGCAAAGAGGTAGTCCTTAGTTCAGACTCGTGCCCTTTGCTTAAATTGTGTAAATCCCTTAAGTAGTTTCTGAGAAAATCACAATTAAAAGTACATATATATCTATTGCAGCGGTGGGTCCGCGTATCCTGAGTGCACCCTAAACGCACCGTCCCGATCACGCGCTGAATGCTAATTGCCTGTCAAGTGGTTGTCAACATTCGAAACCAGGAGGTGTTGGTAGCCATTTTGTGCCTCGGTAGATGGGAGGCTGGAGAAGTCAGTGGAACAAGTGTGCAAAATGTATAAAGGGGGCAGGGTAGAAATACCTTGACCCTCTAGACCTGCTAAGGGGGGTCCCACAAGGGCTCCCAGGGCTAAGGCAAAGTGCAAACGGCAAATTGTGCGCAGGGTGCACGGTTCTTGCCATAAAAAAAGTAATACAACTGAGCTTCTTTAATAATTAGCCCCGGGGGCCAAATCCCGAGGGCAAAATTATTAAATTATATGGGGGGCCCAGAGGGCCCCCAGCCCCGGGGACCCCCACCCCTGGGCCACAAAATAAATGGTTAGGGGTTGCCATGGCCCCCCCAGTAAAATACGTTGGTGGGGGGCTAACAGCCCACCAAGCCCAGGGGACCACCACTCCCCTGTGAATTTCTGTATTGTGGGAGGGGGGCTGCATGGCACCCTGCCTGGAGCCGTCACTGCAGTGGCCCGGGGTGCCCAACCCCGGGACACTGCTGTTTGCTATGAGAGGGCTGGAGTCTCCCGACACCCACCCTCCCATAGCAAACTTGGTTTGGATTTTGAAAGAGAGAGCAGGGAAACCTGCTCTCTCTTTCGAAATCTAAACCAATTAGCTTTTCCACATGGGGAGCTGCATGCTAGCAGCTCCCCATGTGGAAAAGCAATGTCGGCTCCCGAAGGACGCGGGGAGCCAGATGGGACCGTGGGGGCATTGGAGGTTCCCCCACGGTCCCCAATGTTTTATATAAACCCCGGAGGATGGGGTCCCCGGAGATAATAGAAATTAGTGATAGGGGCTTTTTATTTTTTTATGGTAAAATTAGGAGTCATGCACCCAGCGCGGCGCTCAGTGCGGCCCCCTGGTGTGCACGCATTGGATGCACGACTCCTAACGTGTAGGGTGCACGACTCCAGCATGTTTGGTGCATGACTTCTACACGTTGGGTGCACGACTCTGACGCGTAGGATGCGCGACTCCAAGCAAAAAAAAGTAATATTTTTCAGATATACATTTTGGTACCTACCAATAAGTACCTATGCAGAGTCTACAGTTCAAGAGGAAGACTCTGTTAACCTCATCTGTAAAATGTACACCATCTCTCCTATAGATGCCATCCATATTGAAACACAGATTGTTGTGGTTAATGGACCCCATCCTATAATCTCAGAGAAAAGCAGAAACAGATTTATTGACATGTTTCCTAGCTTTCTCAATCTGTGGACAATATTGATTGGACCAGTTCCATTTCTGCCTTTGGCATATGTTTGAGTAGACAAAGGCAGTTTGAGGGAAAAGTGACATCAACTCTCCAAAGGTGTCCTTCATAAGCATTTCCAGACCTACTCCACTGACAACATTCTAGTCTGAAAGGTTGGCTGCATGTTTCTGTTTTATAAAAGCATGTTTCTTATTAGTTAAGAAAAAGTATTTGAAAGGAACATTATATAGGATAAGCTGATATTTTGAAAAGTCAAGCACACTTGCTGTTTGGATTAGCAACATTGTGTTGTGAGCTTGTGACCTGTGTGCTTAGTTGAGTGTTCCATGAACTGTTACTATAGAAACAGGCATTAGGCAGATTGGGGGTAGGGTTCAAACGTTTGTTAATCGGAAAGGGTTGAAATGCGTAACCAATAGAAATGTGTGTTAGCTTTTGAATGAATGTGAGAAGCAATGTGATTTGATATTTACATGTATAAGTGTGCAGAATGAGAGGGAAACTTTGCCATTTTTTGGTTTTGATAAGAGCAGTGCAGTCCAGAGATTCTGAATAGGAAAATCTGGTGTGTGACTGACATACTTCTTAATCTACAAATCAATTTAAAAGGTGAGTTAATAATAAGATTAATGCGTTTTTCCTGGTTAAGTCCAGGGAGTACTCTTGCTTGTCTAGAATCACACTGTGAGTCTGTGTACATTTGGGAACTATTGTGACAGAAGCATTTGGATACGTCATGTGCTTGCAGATACATAACTGTTTAAAAACCTATGCTGTTCTAAAGTTTTGGTAGAATTAGAAACCAGTCATTGCCTATGTATTTGCAAAATGAGCTAAAATTCCACACTAAACTACAGTTCTAAAATATGTGAAAGGTGTGTAGTCATCTTATCTCTTCCAGATTAGTAAATGATTTTTGGTAAAGTCCAAGAAATAGTGTTGCTTGTCTAGAATCATGAGTCTGTGTGCATTTGGGAACTATTATGATAGAAGCATGTGGGTTCTTCAAGATTTTGAAGACATAAAACTGCTTAAAAACCTATCCTGTTCTCAAGTTTTGGTAGAATTAGAAACCAGTAATTGCTTATGTATTTCCAAATGAGTGAGGCTTCCACACTAAACTACAGTTCTAAAATATGTGGAATGTGTGCAGTCATTTTACCTCTTCCAGATAATGAATTCACCCAGTGTCTCTCCTTATAGCACTGTAATCATTCAGTCAGTATGCATGTACTCGTGCAGTGATCCAGGCTTTAGGGCATGGAGTGCTTCAAACTCCTATGCACTATGCATGTAGTAGTCTAACCACCTTAACACTTGTGTTTCAGGCCTATAATTCCCCAGTCAGTATCCATACACTCCAGCAAACACCCTGTGACTGCTCTTGTAATCCCATAGTGTCTCTTTCAGTACCATGTACTAATCCATTCACTAAAGTAAAATTTAATCAATTATGAATTCACCCAGTGTCTCTCCTTATAGTACTGTAATCATTCAGTCAGTATGCATGTACTCATGCAGTGAGCTAGGCTTTAGGGCATGGTGTGCTTCATAGTCCTATGCAGTATGCATGTAGTGGTCTAACCACCTTCACACTTGTATTTCAGGCATACAATTCCCCAGTCGGTATCCATACACTCTAGCAAACACCATGTGTCTGCTCTTGCAATCCCATGGTGACTCTTTCAGTACCAGGTACTAATCCAGTCACTAAAGTAAAATGTGATCAATTATGAATTCACTCAGTGTCTCTCCTTTTAGTACTGTAATCATTCAGTCAGTATCCATGTACTCATGCAGTGAGCCAGGTTTTAGGGTATGGAGTGCTTCAAAGTCGTATGCAATATGCATGTAGTGCTCTAATCACCTTCACACTTATATTTAAGGTCTACAATTCCTCAGTCAGTATCTATATAGAATGTGTTTGTATAGTAAAAGAAAAGTATAATTTATAAAGTTATTAATATATATTTATGTATGTTTATTTTTTACAAATATTGTTTATCATCATTAAAATAAAGTTATCATGCCTGAAAAATCGAGAAAGAGAAAAAAGAGCTAAAGGACAGTTACTTGAAGAAAACTCAACAACAAGTATTGAATGACCAACATAATGTGTCTAAAAAGACAAAATCTTCTGGTAAGACCTTTAAGGAATTTATTAAAAATCTTTCTAGGCCCAGAAAGAATGTTCAGGATGTTACAACCACAGACAATGCTTCAACCAGAAAAAATAATCAAAATAATAGCAAAGGAAAAAAAGCAAATGTACAGTCAAAAGATACGACGTATAGTAAAAGAACACAAAATCAGTATAAAGAAATACGCAAAAAATTATTTTATAATAGAGTAGCGCATAATTTGCTGAAAGATATGAAGAAACAAAAAGAGAGCACTATTTTATAAAAAGAAGAAGCATATTGAATCATTGTTGAAAAGGCTTTTGAAGTAACTATTCATTTTAGTTTCAAACAGAATGCGATCACTAGATAAACCAATCCATTTAATGAAGGCCAAAAGTAAGAGGAAAAGAGTAATTACCGGAACTATTTTTTGTGATTTTTTGGGGGGAATGGAAACACAGTACAAGTTCAGAACCTTTCTTTAATGAAGAGAGTTATTTTCAGACCAATGTTTTGTTGCATGCTGTTGAAACCAGTGGTCGAGCTTATGAGGTTAGAAATGGTTGTCCAATTGAGAAAGAGAAAATGGTTCTCAGAAATGCAAAAGAAGTGATAGCTGATGACGTTCTAGGCATACGTCATAATGCCCAGTGTACACTTGGGATTGCAGTAGTATTTGTAGTGTACTACAAGAATCTATTGATCTTTTAAGCAATTTCTTACGAGCATATACTAAAAAAGTGTTAAACAAAAGATTAAGATGTTGCAAGGACTAGACCCTTGCAGAGTGAGAAAAAATACTGGTTTGCTAGGTCATTCTTTGCGTTGTCTTTCTAGAAGAGTATGTCAAAGTGTTTTTCACCATTTCAGGATGTTAGCAGAACATCATACTCAAATGCGTAAGTTAGTCAGAAGATTGTATTATGTAAAAAGTCCAGCACTAAAGTTAAATGAGTTGAACAATGCTCTTTTGCGTGGATCAGTATCAGATGTGAAGAAGATTTGTGATGAAATTGAGTTTTGTTACTTTGGTCCTCAACAAGAGAGTTCAGAAACTGATACATTAATAGAAGAAAATGTTGATGAGAATGTGGAACATATCTATTACAAAAAATGTTGATGATCAAATTACAAAGTTTAAGGTGATTTCAGGTGAAAGGCCACATTTTTCTTGTATTTGTTGTCTGCAAACTCACTATCAAAATCATACTAGGAGTGTTGATCTGTATTTAAGAAGTGAAAGACAAAATAATGATATGTGGAAGGAATTTGCAACTTATTTGTTGGTAGAAAATTGTTTTGATTTGGGTTCTGATCAGCGTATTTGCAAATATTGTTATAACAAACTAGATGATAATAAAATGCCCGCTAGAGCTGTCCATAATTTTCTAGAGTGGGTTGCTATTCCTCCAGAACTGATAGATTTAAATTTCCCATGAGTCTATTCTCATTCAATGTGTGCACCCGTTTCAGGCTATTGTTCGTATGGAGCCTAAAACTGGTAAATTGCCTCCTTCACATTTACAAAGAGGATTAAAAGGAAGAGTTGTATATTTACCATTAGATTTAAAGAAAAATATTGAAACTATTGGTGTAGAGAGTGTAGAAAATGAACCACTAGTTATTCTAGTTAATGGTGTTCCATTAAAGAACACCATTAAAGAAAATCTGGCAGGAGTTAGTGGATGCTAGGAAAGTGCAGAAGGCAACTTTGTATTTGATAAAAAAAAATAAGTACTATAAAAATGTTTATATGGGTGAAGAAGAAATACTTTTAGCAGAAGATACTGAAAAGTCAAGTGGACAAATTGAAAAAGTGGACATACCAAGAAGTGAAGAAATCTATGAACATTACAGTGTACATCCACTTCATTCAAAAGAAGTGATGGGGAATACTATTGAGTTATTCCAAATGAAAAAAAGCAGAGGGAAGTCCCATGAGTGTATCGGAAGAGAGCTTGGAAGCTCGTTATTTTCTGCAGTTGTTTCCAACAGGAAAAGGAGGATGATATGATGAACAACCTGTGCAGATTCCTGCATCATTTCCCTTATATATTTCATCTTTTGTTTGAAAGTGACTTGTCTGGACTTTCATATGCTGCCAATCACATATTGAAAACGGGAGTACATCTGCAAAATGTTTTTGCAAAGGATTTTATGGAGAAAGTGCACCAGAGGGATGATCATTTAGAATCTCAGTTGATCAATCTGATGGCATTTCAGCGTGGGACTAATGAATATTGTTACCGTTGTCATGGAGAACTTAAATGTATGCTAAGGAACTTATGAACTTCTCCATGGTTCCTTACCCTAAGCTGTGCTGAAAACGCTTGGGATGATGTAATATGTGACATAATCAGCACTGGATTGGAGGCGCGCGAGTTATACTTAGTACAACTAACTATAACGGAGGAATTTCAATGGTTTTGTACGAGTGAAATGTCCAGCTAACTATAACACCCCCAAAACCTATGTGTTTTTCTTTTTTTTTTTTCTTTTTTTTTAAAGTTTTAATATTTTATTGCAAGGAAATACAGCAAAGCATTATAATAAAAACACACAAAAAACTATAAAAAAAAGAAGAGCAGAGTGTCATCAAAAAAAGAAAATCAAATTATATGATAAAATTTTTAACAGAAAACAGTTTGGAATAACAACTATAGAGTACATAAGAATTAAATCAAATCCACTCGGCAGTTGGTGCCCATATTTTTTCCCCCATGATTCTTTTTTTTACCCCCTTGAGCTTATAGATAGCAGATTCCATATTAAACATAAATAATAATTTTTCCCTCCACATAAAGAACGTGGGGGGATCCTGACTAATCCATTCTTTGGTGATACAAGATCTAATTGCGGCCATACATAAAAATAGAAAATAAGAGATTGGTCTAGGCCGAGTAGTAGTGTGGTCTATACCAAGCAATACTAATTCATTAGTTAACTTTATATTACATTTCAAAATAATAGACAAAAAATTTTCAATTTGTTGAAACAGCAATGATAATTTAGGACAAAAAAAGAACATATGCAATTCATCGGCTGCGTACAATCCGCATCGGCTGCAATTCGTGCCTGCCGATGTACTCCATTTAACTACTTTTTTAGGAGTATAATAAAGGCTGTGGATACACATGAAGTGTTGGGATTTCATCATCCCGGTTATAAGACATTCTGCAGCCATTCTTATTGACAATAAAATATCCACATCTACTATGCCTAGACTGTTGGCCCATTTAATCTGGCATTGGCCTAAATCATCCCCAAATTCCTGCATTAGACTTAAATATATAGCACCTATTCGAGGTTTTCTTTGTAAAAGCTCTAATAAAGAATTTTTAATCGGTGGAATTGCGGGATGGCCCTGTAAGAAGCTACGAAGTTGTAGGTATTTAAAAAAATCATTTCTTCCCACGGAAAAATTGGTCAGTAAATCCTGAAACAAAATCATTTGCCCATTACAAAATAAATAACCCAGATGCTTTATTCCTTTCTGCTGCCACCTAAACATAATTAAATCATAAAAAATTTCCGGAAATAGCTCCATTGATATAAGAGGAGTATAGAAATTTAATTTCGCTAATTTAATATGTTTTCGAATTTTCTGCCAGACTCCAAAAGCTGATTTCAGAATCTTATATTTGGTTTTTTTGTGATAGCTGGGTTCTACTATTCTCAAAAAGCTACCCTTAACTTTCTCACCCAGAATCATTTGGTAAATTGATGGGGTCTGGCATTCTGCAAGTTCAATTCTTTCACCCAAAATTAGAGGGCCAATGTATTGTAAGACAGCAGAAAAGTAATAAAAAAAGAAAATACGGTACGTTCCATCCACCACATTCCTTGCTAAGAATCATTTTTTTAGCAGCTTTTCTATGGCGTTTATAGCCCCAAAGAAAGCGAAATGTGGTTCTTTCTAAATTTTTGAAAGAGTGTAGTTGGAAATCCAGAGGAATTGTGCGGAATAAGTATAAAACCTTTGGTAGAACCAGCATTTTTAAGATGTTGGTTCGGCCATAGAGGGACAACCGTAAATGATCAAGACGCTGTAATAAAGTGTTGATTTGGGTGATAATAGGGTTTAAGTTGCGCTCTGGTATTTTTTCTATAGGTAGCGAGATTTTAATTCCTAAATAAGTGACTTCTAAAGTAGTGGGGATATTAGCTGGTGGGTTTTCTCCGGAGCACAAAACTTGAGTCTTTTCCAAATTAAGTTTATAACCCGAGAAGAGCCCGAATTGTTTAGTAATCTGATCAATAATAGGTAAGGCTGTTTGGACATCTGCTGTAGTAATCACGATATCGTCGGCATAAGCAAGGACTCGGTAGTTAATATTGGCTAAATGTATGGGTTTGATATTAACTTCTGAAAAAAAACCGATTAATTAAGGGATCAATATAGAAAGCAAAAAGTAAAGGAGAACAGGGACATCCCTGACGGGTACCCCTGGAGATTGATAAAGGTGAAGATAATTGTCCATTGATTCGAATGTATGCTTTTGGGGTAATATACAAAGTTTTCAAAGCTTTAATGATCCCCTGACCTAATCCCTTCCTGAGCAAAATTTCCCAAAGATAATCCCAAGCAACCCGGTCAAAAGCTTTTTCAGCGTCTAAGAATACGAGTCCAATATTAGACCGAGTTGCTTGGGACCAATCCAAGAAGGAGATCACACGTCGAATGTGATCCGTGGTGTCTCTAGCTGGGATAAACCCATGTTGGTATTTAGAGACTAGAGGGGAAATAATATTAGAAAGTCTAACCGCTAAAATTTTAGAAAAAATTTTGCTATCAGTATTTATAAGTGAAATAGGACGAAAAGATGAGGGCAATAAAGGAGGTTTGCCTTTTTTAAGAAACACCGTAATAATAGAATCGTGCCATGATTGGGGGGAGTTACCTTGCTGTGCATTTAAACATAAATCCAATAATTCTGCTTTCAATACATTCTTAAAAAGTTTATAAAATTCTAACGGAATGGCGTCAGGTCCTGCAGCTTTTCCTGAAGCTAGGGACATTAGGGAGAGTTTGATCTCATCCCGGGTAAATGGCAGATCTAGTTTCTCCTTCTCTTCAGTAGATAGAATAGTATTCAATACTGGATGGATAAACTGATTGATCTGGTCTAAACAATCAGGACGATCATCATCCGTATATAATTGGGAATAGAAATTTCTGAAAACTCTCAGAATATCTTCCAATTTACTAACTGTTATCCCTAGATGGTTATCTATTTTATTGATACTAGCAAAAGCTGCTTTCTGCCTTGCCCTCTTTGCCAAAATTTTGCCCGAATTCTCTCCAACTTCATATAACTCTGTCCTAAATACAGAGACTTGTTGTGCAAGTTTCGTAGCATATCGTTGGTAAATCATATTTTTTAGAGCTGCTAATTTCTTTATAACAGTTTCCGTAGGTAATCCTCGCCTAAATGACTGCATAAGTTGAACCTCTAAAGATCTAAGATTTTTAAGTTCAGAAGTTACCTGGTTTCGGGTCTCTTTTTGTTTACTCAAAGAATAACTAAGTGTTTCACCCCGAACCCCGCATTTGAAAGCATCCCAAACTATTTCTGATAATGCAGTGCCTTTATTATTAAGAAAGAATTCCGGAATCCACACGTTCATACGATCAACATAAACTGGGTCAAACAGTAATTTGCGGTCAAAAGACCATGAGCGGGTAGTATTAACCATATTCAGTGCAAACTTGAGTATTAACGGATTATGGTCTGAGATAACTTTTGGAAGGACCTCAAATTCTATTTGAGCTAAATCATCATATAATCCCTTATATACAAAAAAATAATCTAATCTAAAAAATCTTTGGTGCGGTGCAGAAAAAAAAGTGTGTCCAAACATACCTCCTCGCTTCTCATGGCCTACATCAGTTAGTCTGTACTCTTCGATGATCCCTTTAAGTGCTGTAAATACCTTCTTTTTCCTACCCTTGTATGGAATCCTACTATGAATATCAAATGTTTCTTCCAAATGTAGATTAAAATCTCCACAAAAAATAATATTGGGTGACCATTGTGCCAGCTCTACACTTAAAAAATCAAGTGCACCAGAATCATCCAATATAGATCCATACAAGGAACATATAGTAACTACCAAACCTCCAACTTTAAGTTCTGCAATCACCCACCGTCCAGATAAATCCTCTTTAACTCTTTTAACTTCCCCCATTCCACGCCTCTTGAGTACTGCAACCCCACGTGTTGTGGCACCCTGACGAGAGCATCCTACCACTTACAACCCAAGATCTCTTAGGGTCCCTCTATTGGACCAAGCAATATGGGTCTCTTGAATGCAAACTACATCCACCCGCATAGTTGATAGCATCTGGGCCATTATACCTCTTTTTCTTTTATCATTCAAACCACATACATTGATAGAGTATATTGACAATTTAGCCATTATAAAATATTTTTGAGTGAACTAGACTAACCACACACAAATGAGCAACAACTGCCGAAATTCGATATCTACCAAGAATGAATCTTAAACAAAAGACAAGTACATGTTTCAGCTGTATGACCTTGCACCCCAAAAGAAAACATTCTTCCCACCCACCCACCCCTTGGTACCCCCCCACCCCTCCCTTCCCCCACCACCCCCCCCACCAGAAGCGTAAGGGCTATTGCCCTCATTGATGGAATGTGAGTATCAGCTGTGAGTTCCATCCGGGTCTGACCCTCCTGACAAAAATAGCAAAAAGAAAATACAGTGCATCTGGAGCTATAAAAAAAACAGCAAGTTAAGTATCAAGACATATTGCTAAGGGGGTCAGCCTATTCAAACTAACTGCAATGTTGAACGAAACTTCGTTCCTATAACATTTTACTACATAATCTCTAAGTATTGTTGCGCTTTTATCTCCGATACAAAAAATATGGTTCTTCCTTTATGCACAACTTTGAGTTTAGCAGGGTTAAGTAAGAAGGTTTGACCCCCCTTAGCTTGCATTGGTGCCATAAGCTGTTTTAGTCTCCAACGTTGTTGAACAGTTGCAGCACAGAAATCTGGTCTCACAAAAAATTCGTGCCCCAAGCCTTTTCTAGGTTTAGAAGGTCTTGCCAAATCATAAAGAATCTCACGGAGAAGATAGTTCTGCACACAGATGAGAATAGCTCTTGGATGTTTGTTCCTCCCTTCCTGGTCTGTTTTTTGGTTAAATGGGAACCGATGGGCTCTTATAATTTCCTTATCCCAGTCCCATCCAGTGAGATCCTGAAAAGCATCCGCAAACAAGTCTATTACAAAACGTTGAGTATCTTTCCCTTCTGATTTTTCTCCAACTCCCAAAATGCGCAGATTATTGCACCGAGCGAGGTTCTCTAAATCAGTTACCTTCCAGTCCACATTTTGCCTAGTACTGTCCAAGTCTTTAATTGAGTTCTTTTGTAGCATTAACTCATCCTCAACCGCTGATATACGTGTCTCAGTCTCTTGCACTCTAATATTAGTGTCCGTACTAGACTTGGCCAATCGTCGAACAACATTTTGAAGTTTGCGTACTGCTCCCTGAGTCCGAAGACCCTCTGCCTTGGTTTCTTCTCTGTGAGTTAGAATCATATGATACATTGAGGCCTGTAACTTGTATATGGACTTTAAAGTGATCTCCTCAGTCTCTTCTAATAGGTCAGGAATTTCAGAATTTTCATGATTGTGTTCATTATTTACATCAGCCCCATCCCATTGAGGTTGATTCATTGCTGTTAAATTCTCCTTAGCCCTTTCCTCTATGACCTTACGGACTGTATTTGAAGCTCCTTCATTAGTCAGACAGTCAGGGCCGAGCATATCTTCCTCTGTGATTTGATTACACTCCTCCGCCCAATCTTTTGCCTGAGGATGCTCCTCATTTAGGAGCTCCTCCTCAAGATCACCTTCTGATGTAACTGATAAATCAGACATTGAAAAGAATTGGCCCCCAGACTCTACAGATTCTGCATCATGTTGTTGTTGTAGGTCGTTTGGTCTAGGTGAAACTCTGACTCCCTCTACAGCAAGGCAAAGCTCAGATACTGCATCATTGTCGTTGACTTCCCCTCTTATACCAGCATCTTCATCAACAGGAGCTATAACAGCATCATTTTTAGCTAATTGGTTCGAGTTGATTTTATCGGGGTTAGAGCGTGCTGTAACCTTTGATGGGGTCAATTCAATTGTAGAGCCTTTATTAGGGATGTTTGTAGGCTTTTTCTTGAATAACTCAGGTATTGTGGGCTCTTTAGAAACTCCATTTGTTTGTAAATTGCGGTTTTCTGGGTCTGCTGTATTGCTAGTGTTAGTGTTTGGAGCATTTGCAGAATTCACAGCATTTGTGGAGTTGACTGAGTTAGAGGTATTTTTTTTGGTTACTCTGCCTTTGGGAGCCATGTTTAAGTGAATAGTGATATATCCCAAACAGTATGTCAAAAGAAAAAAGAATTGGAAGAATAGGAGGAGTCTTTCCTAATCTTTCCTAGTCACTTAAATCACCTCTGAGAGTTCTGAGAGTTCGATACTTTCTGACTTTGCTGGATATTCAATGAAAGTTTTCAAGCACCACAATGTTGCAAATTCAGAAAACAAAAGATATCTTTCTCCACTCACCAAGGTGTCTTTATCCGAGCGTTGTAGCAAAAAGAGGAAAACTGTTACAATTGTTTGTTCAAACACCGCTGACGATGCCTTTAATCGCGTCTTAAAACTTAAATTTAAACAATGTAACTGAAGCGCCGGCAGTATCCTTCAGGGTGGAATTGCAACAATATAGCACCGCCAGCCGGTTGTTCAAGCACCGCTGACGTCTTTCCTCGGATCTTTGAACTTAGCAATGTAGCAAAAAGCACCGGCAGAATCCTTCAGGGCGGGATTGTTACAATGTTCCACCGTCAGCACAGACGCCCACGCTGCCTCCTCCACCAGTCTCACAGCAATTCACTCGGCTTGCCTCGCCTTGCAGCAAACTGAAGTTTTGCGATAAGCTGTGACTGGGACGCCGTGATTTAAAGCAGATTAAAGCACCGCGGACGCTCAAACCGGGGAAAGGAATCGGCTTCAGTCCTGCAACTCGGACCAGCAGCCCGGATTCACACGAAAGCAACCAAAGAACAGAGCGACCTTTTCTCCTGCATAACCTCCAACACTCGGCTCACAGATGGGCGGCAGCCGGCGCCACGCTCCACGCTCACGCCAGGCTGGGTCAGATCCCCGGAGAGAACACGAGCAGCTCCTCACACGGCTGCAGTAGCGGCCGCCATCTTGCTTTCCCAACTGCACACTTTCCTAATGCCAAACCTATGTGTTTTTCAGTGAATATATATATATATATATATATATATATATATATATATATATATATATATATATATATATATATATATATATATTTGTATTCTCCTTTAAATACCCATTTCAGTGCATGTAAATCTGAAGTGCTCAGGCTTGGGAAGGTTGGAATTGAACTGTTTTCTTTTAGACTTTTTTTTACCTAGAGCTGAGTAATTAGAACCCAGAAAAAGAAGCTTGTTGATGTGTTGAATGGGGTTGCAAATGTTTAACTATGCATGACAACATTTTCTCCTTATGGGTAGTAGGCAACGTTTTTTCATTTTCCAGGCACTAGATAATTTGTAGTTAAAAGTTTGGCTCACCCTCATATTCATGATTTCCTTTGCCAGTATGTTTTGGGGTGATGAAATGAGAGATTGGCAGTCAGTGCTCACCCCTGCCTACAGGCATTTGCCAGGTAGGGTAGCATCAATGACAGCTCTGAGTGCTGAGAGGCATGAAGTGTATAAGTAATTGGTCCAGACAGTCTGGCAAACGTTTTGGATGAGTTGTTTATTGAATGATTTTTATTGTCCAGGAGTGTTTGTACGGGGAAGAAAGGGTCATGCATCTGTCGGTGGAATGGTGCTACTCGGGTCCAGGCCAGCCAGGTGCTGCTTGAGGCTCTGCTAGCTAGGAGTCTGTGGTCAAGAGTTGGAGGATCTGAAATTGGGGTGAAAGACTGCCAAACAGGGTAAACCCCTTAATGTTTTTAAGTAGACTGTTGGAGCAGCAGGAAAAGTCTCCTGCTACCTCTTGATTTTGTTGTAATTAAAGTGCTGAAGCCGCTACGGTTTTCGTGTACGTTATACTTGCTGCTCAGCCTGTGTGTCTGTAGAGTGGAATGTTGGTGTCACTCATTGATTAAAAAGTAAATTCACGGAATAAAGAACCAACACATTTTAGAACTTATCAAACATCTAAGACGTGCAGAAGTCCTTTATTCTACAACTTACTGAAACATTTTCAGTAAGTTGTAGAATAATTGACACTCTAAGGAGCATTAACAGAAATGGACACTATTTTTGAAGTTACAGTAATTTCTAAATGAGACAGTGAAGGCGAATCAGAAGGTACTCTTCTGTTAACATGAATGCATCTGTCAAAAAAGAAATAAAGGTAAGAAAGAATAAATGGAACAAAGAGGATTTTTCTAACAGTGATACACTGATTAGGTTTTTGCATACTGTGAAAAAGCATTTTGAGGTAGCTAAGAGTTCCTGTTTCGATACCTTGACCCGTTACCCTTGTGGTATTTACACAGGTGCTAATCTGGGAACCGTAGTGTCAGTTCGGAGTTTTATTTCAAGATTTTTCCACTCCTTTGTGTGCTTTTTGTACATTTACTCTAGACAAGCCTCTACAAAAATCTGATAAATTTTCCATCAGGATACAAAAAAAGATATTCTTAAACCACAAAGCTTAATACAAAATATATTTTTATCCTTAATTTTTTCTTCAGGCCTCCTGGAAAGCCAACTATGAGGTGTCCAAATAGAAGAAAATATTTTTACCCCACTTCATCGTAGCTGAGTAAACCTCAACTGAAAGAAAAGCTGCTTGGCTCAAGCTCTCTTTTTTTGCTAAGACACAAGGAGTAAATGAGAATTTTATAGTAAGGCTAGAGGCTCCGAACATGCTTCCAGTCTAGTGTTTTAAAGTAGCATCTCAGAAAAACAACAGATCTACCATACTCCAAAACCTGCAAAATCAAAACCCAAATAATAAAATGTAACAGTGCACCAATCTTGACTTTTCCACTCCCTTAAAACAATGACTGGAGCTAGCAGGTCCTCTTTCCCTGATGCTAGCAATAGTTAAGTACATTTTTATTTCTCTTGCATGTCCTATGTTGGGTTTGCATATGTCAGTAGTCGAATGTATCCCCATATACAATGTTTTTTTATTTATTCATATGAATTTTAGAAAAAGTACTTCTGCCCCAGACAGATTGTTCCTCTGAGCCATCCTCACCATTGTTTCCTTTTCACAAAAAGTCTCTTCTATCTTTCTTTTTGTAATGTCTAAGTACATTTGGGACACCCCTTATATGCCGTATTAGCTGGTATAAGGATGTACTTTATTTTTCCATTAGTGTAATTTGCCTCTTTAGAGAAATCTTTACCATAAGGTCAATTGATGTTTTGAAGTTCATTTTTACCATGTAGCTGACTCTTAATGGTTTTAATATAACCAGTCTTATTTCACTTGTGGGACCACTAGACTCCATAGATACCTCAGTGAGTATATCTTCTGTGACTTTATGCGTTCATTGGCCTTTTCATTTGGTCCAGTCCAATTTTATAGTTAGCCATTAGAATGTGTCAGACTTTCTTTTTCATTAAACCATGTGTTTCAGATGACAGCTTTCCTACTACCTGAGTGTTGGTTTGTATTTGGTATGTGGTCCTTAACCAAGATAACTGAGGTACCACTACGGACAGGGTATCTCTACCCTATCGATTTTCCCCTCTGATTCAGTACAAACCTAAACAATATCAGTTACCTCCCGGTTTTGACGGATTAGTGTCTATGTGCACTTTCTCACTGCAGTTCAGTGTTAAAGTGCAAGTGCTCCTATTGTAAATTAGATTATGGATTGCTATTTCCATGATTGGCATATTTGATTTACTGGTAAACCCTAGTAAAGTGCACTGTGTGTGCCCAGGGCCCATAAATCAAATGCTGCTAGAAGCCTGCAGAACAGACTGTGCCACCCACACGAGCAGCCTTCAAAGGGTTCTCTGACCTGCCACTGCAGCGTCTGTGTTAGAACCGGGGGTCGCTAGTTGGCAGAGGTAGGTATCTTATTCCAAATAGGGACACTTGCTTCCACATCAGGGAAATGAAGGACACCTTCTCAGACAGCCCCTGCTCACCCCCTCGGTAGCTTGGCACGAGCAGCCAGGCTTATCTTCAAGGCAAATGTGTAAAGTATTTGCAACCCCGCTCTCTGTAACCCAATGATGACACCACAAATGGACTCCACACAAGTTTCATAAAAAAACAAGTATATGTTTATATAAAAATATATACGATGAGACCGCACGATAAAAATCCAACATATGCTAATTTGTAATATTTCACGTGGCCGTTTATTAGCCAGCAAGCCCTTGTAAGTTCTTGCACTATTAATGAGCATTTCTAGATGATCCAATGCAGTCCTAATGCAATGCTATGCAGTTCGTAATGTTAGAATCAGGCCCTTCGTAATGTAGAAATAATGCAGTTTGTTATGCAACAATCAAGCAGTTTGCAATGCCAAAATAATGCAATTCAGAATGCAATAACTAGGCAGTTCGTCATGCAAAAATAATGCAATGCGTAGTGCAAAATCAGGTAGTTCGTTATGCAGAAATAATGCAATGCGTAATGCAACAATCAGGCAGTTCGTAATGCACAAATAATGCAATGAATAATGCAACAATCAGGAAGTTCGTAATACCAAAATGATGTAATGCGTAGTGCAACAATCAGGCAGTTCGTAATACCAAAATAATGTACTCTGGCACTGATCACGGTGCTCGGGATGGTCTCTATGCCACTCCTGATGACTCGCGGTCAGCTACTGCAAAAGTATGCCCCCAACACAGGTATGGTGTAAAACAAGGTGTAGCTCCACACTCCGGCACTGGTACAGCCACTCCTTGGCAAGTTCGGGCCGCAATACAGACTTCCGCAGAGGCTCCCGCTGCAAAGTGAGGAAATGTCATGGTAATGCAATCTACCTACCTAAATACTTAAGCCTTCTTGTTTCAACAATGTATCTAGCTACTGGAAGAATGCCCATAAGGTATGATTTATGATTTATTAGCTGTTCTGCACACAGAACTGATGTTGCCACAGTTGTTGAAATCATGCCTTATTTGGTGTTTGAAATGCCCTATTTGTTGAACCATTTTGTTTGTGCATTTAACTTTGTGGCGCCTGCCGGGACAGACACGTGGAGAGCGTGGCGCTCTTGGGCGAAGGGCCGGTGGAGCGAGAAGTTAACTGTCAAAAACACGTGCACACGTGTACAACGGTAAAGGATTCCTCACGCGGCATACGGGAGCGGTAGGATGGTATTTAAACCGCTCGCACATGCCGATTCTCGCTTGATCTCGTCACGAGTCAACTTACCTGGATTCTCAGCTTCTTCCAAGATCGGCGTTGGAGTGCTTAGTTTTCACTGCAGTGTCTCGACTGGCTCAGAGGCCTTTCCGGCTCCTGATTCATTTCGTCCTCTTTCCTTTCGGAGCGCCCTCTGTTGACTTTCCGCTTCTGGAATACCTCGCAAGAACTTGAAAAAACAAAGAGAAAAGAACAGCAGATAAGTCACGAAAGCAATTTAAGGGCGTATAGGCTTACAGAATTTAAAAGACTGGGGAGTTTATTCTTTTATTTAAATGCTGGAAATATTTCATGCCTTCAAAAGAACTTGATGAACAAAGCAATTTCATGACAAATGCTTACAGACATCGGAAAGAGTTAACAGAACATTAGTTAAATTATCACCAAGGATCTTTAAAAGAACTCTTAAAAGAATCCATGTTTGATGTAATCGTGGTAAGAATAATTACCATGTTTCAAAGGTAAACTGGGTAAAAGGAAAGGTTTTGATGGCAGATTGTTTATTTATTTACACATGCAATAGTATAATCTTTTTTCTTCTTTGACAGGACAAGAAAGATAAAGAGTATTTGAAGGTTTTTACATGTACCAGAAAACTGAGTTAAGTTTAGGTAATCATATTAATAAGGGACATGAGAATCTTGAATAGTTATTAATCTTTATAAACATATGTATATGTCTATTTTCATTGTATCTTTATTGTGCTATTTATTTAGATGCCTTGTGGTGCTCTCAAACTGAAAAAACCTACAATACAGAAAGGAAACCTGACGTGCACAGTGAAACACTTCATCAGTTCCACAACTGGTAAAAAGGCGTGTTTTTTCTCTTGTCTTTTGATTCCCTCCCCCCCCCACCCCCCCCCCCCAGGGGTCCTTCAGACTTCAGAGTAATTATAAATACTGAAGCTAAGGGGATGGTGGAACCTTCTTTACCAATGCACCTAACCAAAATAACCGAAGTAATAATTTACCCTTTATAATTTAGGAAGGGGTCTGTGTGCACACCGATAGTCACCCACCATCTGTTGCAGGGAGGTGCTCCTCTATTCGGAATCTCCTTGGATGCAGATAGGAAGAATCCACACTTCCTAGCTTTCAGATTCTACTTTTCAGTCTAAACCTCAGCCCCTTATCCGTCAAATCCTAGACAAGAATTTTGGTCTCCTTCAATAACTAAAGCGAGCACTTGAAATATGCATTAAGGCTGTATATAACACAGTCTTTATCGTCACGATTGTCCATCGGTACACGACCGGCCGAACTGCCCAAGAGAAAAAAAAAAATTTCAAGCCCAACTCGCCCTGAAGAAGTCCCTTTGGGGACGAAACGCGTCGGCTGTTCTCTCTTACAAATAGAATAATAAAGAAAAATCTTTTTTGAAAAAATTGGACATTACTTTCAGTATCTTTTGTGACAAACTTGTGACTTAATTTGTACAATTTCTATATGTGGTGCACCTGTGCTTTGAAATTCAATTATGATTATAAATACTGCTCTGCCGTTTGAGGGACAACTGAGAAGAGTTTGGGTTCGAGCATCATAAAAGAAGAATCAAGGAGAAACAGTTTAGAGGCTTGTCTGACAGGAAAGGCCGAGAGCGTTTATCTTGTAGCCCCCACCCTGCACCAGGCGTGGCACACGCACGCTCACTGAGCGTTACCTGGGGGGGTGCAATCTCACTCTCCTCTCCTCGTGACTTGGGCCTCAGATGCAACTTCGTTGATCTTGGGCAGTGGAACACAGCCCCCCCCCCGACGGGGATGGTTCGAGGTACCTCCTAGGCAAAGATAGGCTTGGACCAGTGGCACAGCTCCTCCGGGGATGCCTGTCTGGGCCGATGGTAATGATGAAGGTCTCAGGCTGCAACAGAGCACACACAGCATTGCTGATACTCACTTAAGCTCAGGAAGCCCACGATCACAGGGCAATCCTCACAAAGGTCTCAGGCTGCAAAAAACACACGCATACAGCGTTGCTAAGGCTCACTTGAGCTTCGGTGTGCACAATCACAGGGCAATCCTCACAAAGGTCTCAGGCTGCACAAACCACACACACAACGTCGCTGACACTCACTTGAGCTTCGGGTGTACACAATCACAGGGCAGTCATCGCGGAGGTCTCAGGCTGCACGAAGCACACACTTTCGCTGAGATTCACTTGGACTCCAGGTGCCCACGATCACAGGGCAATCCTCGCAAAGGTCTCAGGCTGCACAAAGCACACGCACACAGTGTCGCTGAGACTCACTTGGATTCTGGGTGCACTCGATCATGGGGCAGTTCTTACAAAGGTCTCAGGCTGCAAAAAGCACATACACACATTGTCGCTGAGACACCTCTGGAAACTTTTAGGTTCCTGAGTTTCCACAACAGGGAGCCAGCTCTCCTCGGGCCCTTGCGGACAAGTTACTTCAGGACACAGCACACAGCAAAGTCCTTTCTAGTAGGGGGACACAGCACACAGCAAAGTCCATTAGCCTCTCCTTGGTTAAATCAGCAAACTGCAGGCCAGCCCCAGAACACACAGTAAGGGTCAGTCCTTTCCTTCAGTCTCTTCAGCTGTTTCTTCCATGGCCGAGGTTCCACTTGATCACTAAATAGTTTTAATCCTTTTCAGTCTCGATCAATCCAAAATCCAGGGGTTTCAGCTCTCATAGTTATACCCCTAAATGTCTTTGAAGTCTTTGCGTTCAGGGGGGCACTGCACGCAAAGACTGACTCATGTCCAAACCAGTTCTGGGTGTCTCCCTGCCAGTGACACCTTCTTCCTTTGACTAGTGGGGGTCTGGATCCTCAATCACTCAGCAGGAGATGGATCCATTGTTTAATGGTGGCAGCCAAGGCCTCTTCACTTCCAGGGGCTACTCCTCCCCCTTACACTCCAGATGCAGGTTAGCCTGTTGCTGTCTCACCCCCTCCCCTGGGTCAAGACATTGCCCAGATCATATCACTATGAAATCGATACAGTCAATCCACAATCAGGCAGAGACAGACAGAAATGTTAGAACACAAAAACCCAGCCACTTCTAAAAGTGTGGTTTCTAAACACACAATGCAAAAACCACCTTCACGTAATGATGTGTTATTAAATTGTGAGTTCAGGTATACTAAACTTCACCTCTCCATCTTAAGCCTCTGGGAAGATAGGCTGGAAACATATTACACTGTCTCCCCATGCTCTCCTATGGGCAAGATGGCCTTTCAACAGTGACAAATGAAATGGAGAGTATTTCACTGTCAGGACATGGTACACACCTCAGTACATGGTCCACCTTTAACATACACTGCACCCTGCCCAGTGGGTACCTTGGACCTACCATAGGGGTGTCTGATGTGAATAGAAAAGAAAGGGTAAGGCCTGGCAAGTGGGTGCACTTGTCAGACAACATAGCTGTTTAACAAACTGATTGAAGGCACTGCAGTGGCAGGCCTAAGTACTCTCTTCAGGGCTACTTGTGGGGGTGGCACAATTACTGCTGCAGGCCCACTAGTAGCATTTGCATAACCAGCCTTGGCACACATAATGCACTTTACTAGGGACTTTACTAGCAAGGCAAACATACCAATCATGGACAACCAATTATCATTACACTTTACACAGGCAGTACTTACACTTTGACACTGATCAGCAGTGGCAAAGTGCCCAAAGCATCTAAGTTGGCAACACCATGTCAGAAAAAAGGTCTAGGGGAAAAGCAAAAAGTTTAGGGAACTTTAGCCAAAAAGGGTTAAGTCCAACAGTCTCCATGCAGTTTTTACTGCCATGTCGACTTGGCAAATGCACCCACTTGCCAAGCCCTAACCTTACCTTTTATTACATGTGAGTCTCCCCTAAGGTAGGCCCAAGGTACCCCTATTGGCAGGGTGCAGTGAATTTGAAAGGTAGGACATGTACTGGTGTGTGTGACATGTCCTGATAGTGGAATACGGTATATATTTTTTCTCACTGTTGAAAGGCTACCTGTCCCATTGGAAAGAATGGGGAATTCTTTGTAACATTTTCCGAGTATATCTTCCCATTGGGAAAAGACAGAGAAATAGGGGCTAGTACGCATGAACTCAGAATGCAGAAATGCATCTTTGAGTAAAGATGATTTTTATGTTCTGTGTTTGAAAATACTACTTTTAGAAAGTAGGTATAATCAGGCTTAGCCATCCTATTGCCTCTGCTGGGTTGTGGATAGACTGTCTGGTTTTGAAGTCACAGGGGCCGGATGTGTGCAGTCTCTTCAGACAGCCACTGGGAGGGGGAGTGTCCTGCCTTTCCTGGATGTGTCAGCACTGGGCTGAATAGACCTGGGCTGCATTTAGAGTAGTGGGAGGAGATTTCCTTGCACCTGAATGGGTCTGGTCTGCCATTAACAATGCTATTTCTACCTGCTTTACAATAACCCCCCAGGCGGGTCAGGTCCCGGGGGCATATAATGTGTGTGGAGGGGGCACATGAGGCCTTCACCTAGGGTAATTATTAATGCAGACAGGCCCACTGGGCCAGCCAATAGCACCGGGGACTGCCACCTCCGGGGGCTAATTTAAATGAATAAGGGGTGGCTTTGCGGACCACCACCTCCCAGGGACACATGCATTTAAAAATAAATAAATGGAGGAGGCCCCATTGCCTCCCCAGCCAAAACCTATCTCGGGCTAACTGCAATAATAATGTTTGGAGGGGCTCTGACCCCCCACGCAGCCCCGGGGAGCACCACATCCCCGGAGCATACATGCACTAATCGAGGGGGTCCGTTGTCGATCCACAGCCCTGGGGACCACCACCTCCCCGGGGCTATATACAAGATGGCAGTGCATTACGGAGGCACGAGTTATAGTTATCTCAGCTAACTATAAGTGCTGAATTTCTCTGGTTTTGTACTAGTGACTTGTCAGCCTAACTATAACGTCCCTGTAACTTTTGTTTTTTTCAGTGAATGCCTATGTTTTTTTAATTCCATTTCCTAACTATAACGTCCCTGTAACCTTTGTTTTTTTCAGTACATATATTTAATCTTCTCCTTTGAATACCAATTTCAGTACATGCAAATCTGAAGTGCTCGGGCTTGGTTAGGATGCAGTTGAACTGGATTTTATTTTAGATGTTTTCACCTAGAGCTGAGTAATTAGAGCCCAGAAAAAGAAGTTTGTTGATGTGTTGAATGGGGTGCAAATGTTTAACTATGCATGAGGACATTTTCTCCCTTTGGGAAGTAGGAAACCTTTTCTAATTTTCCAGGCACTAGTTAATTGATAGCTAAAAAGTTTGTCTCATCCTCATGTTCATGATTTCTATTGCCAGTATGTTTTGGGGTGACGAAATGAGAGATTGGCAGTCAGTACCCACCCCTGCCCACCGTCAAGTACCAGGTACGGTAGGATCCAATACAGTTAAGAGTGCTGAGAGACATGAAGTTTAAAAGTAATTGGTCTAGACAATCATGTAAATATTTTGGATGAGTTGAATAACGTCCCTGTAACTTTTGTTTTTTTCAGTGATTTTCTATGTTTTTTTTAAATTCCGTTTCCTAACTATAACGTCCCTGTAACCTTTGTTTTTTTTAGTGATTATATATATATATACTTATATTTAATCTTCTCCTTTGAATACCAATTTCAGTACATATAAATCTGAAGTGCTCAGGCTTGGGTAGGATGCGGTTGAACTGGAATTCTTTTAGAAGTTTTACCTAGAGCTGAGTAATTAGAGCCCAGAAAAAAAAGTTTGCTGATGTGTTGAATGGGGTTGCAAATGTTTAACTATGCATGACAACATTTTCTCCCTATGGGTAGTAGGCAACGTTTTTTCATTTTCCAGGCACTAGATAATTTGTAGTTAAAAGTTTGGCTCACCCTCATATTCATGATTTCCTTTGCCAGTATGTTTTGGGGTGATGAAATGAGAGATTGGCAGTCAGTGCCCACCCCTGCCCACCGGCATTTGCCAGGGAGGGTGGCATCTATGACAATTCTCAGTGCTGAGATGCATGAAGTGTATAAGTAATTGGTCCAGACAATCTGGTAAACATTTTGGATAAGTTGTTTATTATATGATTTTTATTGTCCAGGAGTGTTTGTATGGGGGATGAAAGGGTCATGCATCTGTTGGTGGAATGGTGCTACTCGGGACCAGGCCAATCATGTGGTATGTGATGCTCGAGGCTCTGCTAGCTAGGAGTCTGTGGTCAATGGTTGGAGGTATTGATAGCTATGTCCTGAAAAATCACCAAATTTCACATTATTCCACATTTTAAGCCTGAAATTGGAGGCAGGGCCCGATTGGAGAACAGAAAAATCCCTGCAAACATGTTCAACAGTCCTGTTTATTTCATCTCTCTGCACAATTCCTGTTTCCATCCATCCATTCTCCCTCTCTCTCTACTTCTCTCCTATCTCTTTCTTCTCCCTCTATGCCTTTGCAGTCTCTCCCTCTATTTTTAACTCTACCCTCCCATTCCCTTCCAGTCTTTCTCTGTCTCTTAAAGCCTCCCAATTCTTGCTACAATTATTCTTGGGTGGCAGGAGAAAGTGGCAGAGGCACCTCCTCTAAATAATAGCCTCCAGGGGCACCAGGCCACAGGAGAAATGCCCAGTGGAATAAAAGGCTTGAACTGCCCTGATTAAAGGCAATTATCATATCCAACACATTTTCATCATGGGGAATTGAATTTTACTGAGTGCAATAATAATCCCCAGCCCCATTTGGACACGCGTGATCAGCGACTTAGTGTTAGCCAGTAGTTTTGTTAATGTGTGCATGCACATTTTCTAACTCTGTAAGAGATACTTTAAGAGTCGCATGAATGTGGCCATGGTTTGAGACAGCGCCTACCCTTGTGGAAGCCCTATAGCTGATCCCTTTAGGGACCGACTCGCAGGGTGCAAATTCACATATCTTATTAATGAGAACCAGCTGCACTAAAAAGTGTTAGAAATGTGCACCTTGTCGTCCCTTTAGAAAATGGCCAAGGCATTGACATTGGATACATGTAGCCCTGGAGAACCTGGGTGCCCCTGCTCAAAGTATTCGTAAGGTGCTACACACATGCTTCTCTAATGGGATGCCAGTGAGGGGATGCCACAGCTGTCTGTCCAGGAACAGCATTCTGTGTAATGTTCCCACTAGGGTCTCTCTGAACCCCAGGAAAAAAACATCCCCATCTTTCCCCTTTTATTCATGTATAATTGTATGTTATTTCAAAATCATATGTTCCTGCTTTCAACTGTTACTCAGGGGCAGGGGTGTAATGCGGTAAAAACTGGCCTCCTGCTACCTCAACCAGCACTTACTTAACGATTCCTCCCCCTGCTCTCGAAGGTGTGTCTATTACCCTCCTTAGCAGAGAGAGGCACTCACAGAGGCCTGTCAGAGAAGCCTTGAATTTCCTGGGGATGTAGAAAACAGTGGGTAACAACTTTCGTTACCCACTGATGCTGTTTTATAGCAGCGAATAACCTGATTTAGAATACGGTGTTCATGCTAGTGGCTCTCAGTCAGACCCATACATAATGTTTAGAATATGTCTGATCCCCGATATCTGTGTTAAATGCTCTTTTTATTTTCCGTGGTATGTGAAACAAACAACTGTATTATGTCCACATATGGCATTTGAGGCACGCACTGTTTCTGCTTCACTCTAGAGGAACTGAAATATTGTGACACCAAAAGCAAATGTGAACAATACAGGCTTCCTTATGGTCCTTTCTGCCATCATATATCAGTGGCTGCCACTGTAGTTTAATTCCCCGGGAGGGCTGCCAGGAGGAATACTAAGGATTTCTTTTTCATGATGGGCGCTGTTTGATTTCAATATTTCGCAGCTGAAGCTAAATCCCACAGTGCTAAGAGCCCCGGCAAGGAGGCAAAGCATGCAAGTCTGAGTCATCAAAGATTGCATCCTAGCCCCATGGGGAGGAACAGCAGAGACTTTCTTTAGAGATTTGTCTCGTTCCACACACACGGGGAAATCAGTGTTGGCACTAGTATCCGATTTTTAAGGCACAGATTTAACACCATTTGTTTCATAATATACAAGGGACTCAGAGGTGGGATTGACATTGTAACACAGGCTATTCCCTTCTCAGTCTCTGAAAAATAAATTCAGTATATTAGCTATCGAAAACGTTTACAGCATAAAGGTATAAATAAATACAGTCCTTTTAGGAAAAACAACTGTAAATTTCTCTCTTAAACGTAGCACTTATCTGTGTTAAAGTGTATCCGTGCAAACAATAGCAAGAAAAAATGTCCACTATATAGGGGCAGTTCATAAAGTCACTTATGAGTAAGTATAGTAGAACAATATGTGCCAACATTTGGAAAAACGAAAGATTTTTACATTTTAGAAGGGAGACAGCTAAAATAAAGCTGTTTTGGAGTCTCCCGCATGAATAAAGGGTCTTAGCAATTAGATAGTAATTCATGGGCAGCTCCTCCGTTTGAGGGGAGGAGTGTCGCCCTACAGGCCAGAGATGAAAAATAAAATAGTAATCAAGTTTATTTATTACCATTTTTTTTTTCAACAACTGACCCATCTTGAACTGAGTGACAGGACGGGGCAGGGCCAGTGCTGCCGAGTGGCAGCAACTGGGAGCTGTATGCTTTAAAATGCACATGGCTCTATGGCTGGCCTTCTTGGGACGGCCAGCCAGACATGTGCATTTTAAAGTTCTCTAAACTAGCTTCTCTTAGACTGCTAGGATAGAGAAAGCACAGGCCTCCAGGGCTCTTCGCAGTGCTTAGGGAGGTCACTCCAACCAACCCGGATGCTGCTCTCGTGCTGCGAGAGCAGCACCAGGATTGGTTAGTGCAGTTTTCTGGGCCCCCGACTATGCCTGGAAGAGAGAGGACAGTGGAGGAGATTGTCACGTCACGCCTCCAGAGAATTTTTTTTTTTTTGCATTTCCCCTCTCGCCCCACCGCCCTCGAGTGATATTTCAATGATTCATGAAGGTATGGCAGAGATTTTTGCCTATAATTTTACGATACATTATGCATGGAATTCTCTGCCACAACGGTGGAGAATTCCACAGACCAAGTTATACATTTTACATTTTAGGCAACATGGATTAGTTAGGATAGAGGAATACCAAACAATAAGAGGGAGAAGAAAAAAGGAAGAGGTACAGGGGAGGGTCGTGCTAATACCAAACACACCCTCAGAATAATGTGTCCATTTCACTTCATATTTCAATATTATCCCCGTGCACACCGGTAACACACTCAATCTTTGATTTCCCACTTTCGTGTTGGCGCAACCTATGTCACACGGCGTCCTTCCGTGTCTTTATGAAACTCAAATAGTGTTGCAAGGAGGAAAACCTTCTCGTAAATAGGTGCGCTTTTTAATACATGAACCACAATTGGATTCTTCACTTGTATAAAACAAACAAGCTACTGCGTCTAGAGAGACACGAACAGAGACCTGCTGTTCCGGACACCCCTGACGAAGGGTCAGTTTGTTTGGATGACCCGAAATGCATTGGGTGTGGATAAGCTGATGATAAAATGGAAATATGATGATTAATTGACATGATTATGAGATGAAATAATCAATGAAAATTGGAATTAAAAGGAAATATATGATTAGGGATTACAAAGCGAATAAAAGTAATTATACAAGTGAAGAATCCAATTGTGGTTCATGTATTAAAAATCGCACCTATTTACGAGAAGGTTTTCCTCCTTGCAACACTATTTGAGTTCCATTTCACTTCATCTCATTTACACCATCATCCACTACAGTAGTACAACTATAGACTGAAATATACTCCATCCAAGACATGAAGTAATTCACACATAACACATGGTTATTCAGAGGTACTGAAAGACATTCACACTTGCAGGTAGGCTATAACACACCCAGAACGAAGGGTAATAATAATGAAAAGAAAGCCAAACACTGTCACATACATTATATATATATGCACACCTATAGAAGTAGCAACATATAAAAAAATAAAAGACAAGAATCACACACACACAAGCATGCAGCTTAGAATGTTCTTTAAACATAGATAGAAAGTATTCAATTCACACTTAGTGGACTATACACAGCTACACAAATACACTCCAATTGAACAAACGGAATCATCAATCATGACTCAGCCACACACATCATCAGATAAACCCCCCACCATATCAAATACCAGTCATATAGATTGGCCATACAACAAAACAATAGGAGCTACCATTTGAATCACCAGGAGCTTGGGGTAAACATCATGTATATAAACCACCATTTCTCCTAATATACTCAGACATATTTACCCTATTTTAGAACAGCTTGCATTATACATCACTATTAGACCTCTCATCATTAGGGTGTTCTTTCCTGAAACGTTTTGCCTGCTTTCCTTCTCTTTTTGCTGTATCTCTTTCTTGGCCTAGTACTCAGAGCACATTACCACTTCTGCCCAGTGCTAAAGTGCAAGTTCTTCTCTCCTAAACGTGGTGAAATTGGTGTATATGATTGGCATATTTAGTTTACTTGTAAGTGCCTTGCACAATTGTATACCATACACCCAGAGCCTGTAAATTAAATGCTACAAGAGGGCCTGCATCACTGATTGTGCCTCTCATTCCAGTCGCCTTTCAAACCGGTCTCTGGCCTGCCATTGCAGTGTCAGTGTGTGCAGTTCACTACCACTTCGACTTGGCATTTAAAACTACTTGCCGACCCTGAAACTCCCCTTTCATTACAACAATAATATAATAAGTCACTCCTAAGGTAGGCCTCAGGTAGCCCTTAGGGCAGGGTGCTGTGTAGGTAAAATGTGGTACATGTACTCTTATGAGTTGCATGTCTTGGTATTGACGAACACCCAAATTCACTTTCACTGTGGTGAGGCCTACTCCTCTCCTAGGCTAGCTTTGTGAGTTTCTTAATACACTTTTAAGCTATAGTTCCTTATTGCAAAGGAGTAACTGCATCATGTTCTATATCTTTGGAATGGTAATGATAAACCCTCTTCAATGGTAATGTTAACATTTGCATTACTATTTTAGAAATGCTTTTTTTAGAAAGCAAACTTTTCTCTGCTCTTACTGCTCTGTGTGCCGTGCAGCCTTTCTCCAATATGCGTCTTGGGTGGGTGATAGCGAAACTTTGCTCAATCCCCATAGACAGCCACAAACACAGGAAAGGTGAATGCAACAGAGAACTCATCTGCATTCTGATATATCTTCCCGGGTTAGGAGAGAGTGGGAAGCTGATAGTTACACCTGAGTAGGCAGTTTCCTGTTTCCAACACAAATGGCTGAATACCCCCTACTGAGGGTCTGGGAAGAAAAGGGGAACTTTGTACTTCAAGGGCCTGCTCTGAAGTCATCCCCACTTCAAATGCACAACTCGGCATAAGTACAGGGGCTCTGACCATCCTAGACAGTGCACTACTGTACCTGTGAAGAACCCTGCCAGGAGACCTAAATGCTACAAGGATTGTCACTCTGTTTGCCTGCTACTCAGGAATACTGTTTTTCTGCTTTGCTGTGCTGCCCTGATGCCTGCTGATCTCTACCCTGATAAGGACAAGAACTGGACCCATCTTACTTTAACCCAGAGTGACTCCAAGGGTGCGCTGGCTTGCATCTTGTCTTGTTCTGAAGTCTTAGGGCCATCAAAGACTTTCTTCAACCCTGAAGCAGCAGTTAGACTGCCATCTGTGAGTCCTGCCCTGCCAACTAGTGGCAATCCAGTCCTGGGGCCTTGAACTGAAGGACTGGGTTTTCTTAAGACCCAGCGGTGCCAGGGATAACACCTAAAACCTTCGTGGGTAACCTGTTCCGGCGTACAAATGACAGAGACACGGGACACTTCCTTCGGCGTCAAAGATTCGAGGTTTATTACTGCAGGGAACACAGAAGTCACAGGAAGTACAGCATGTGTAGGTTCGAGGAGTCTGATTCGACTTGCCTCTGTGGGTCGCTCCTTTTTATACAGTTCTAATGCATTGAACATCATGGTACACAAAAGTTTACAACTCGGTTCCCATCGTAAAAACCATAAGGGGTTACTTTCATGTATTCAAGGCCCGGAACATAAGTACAGAAACGTTTGGTGGTTCTCAACTGTAAAAACCCATCTTCCCTCCATTAGTACATTCCAATCAACAATAAACAGATCGAGGAAAGGACAGAAACAGGTGCAGAGGAAGACAGAAACAGTGGGGCGATCGGAAAGGGTGTAAAAGGGGTGGTATCGGGAAACACGAACTGCAGGCATCAAAGGGGACGTGCCTAATGAATGCACAACTAAGACAATAGACCGGCACAGCAAGATGAGCCTCGAGCGGGGCCATCTGCCTTACAGTGCCGCCCCCCTCATCATAAAGACACCTTCAAAGGAAACGTGTCTTCCGCAAGAGTTTGGGAATCCCAGGGTCGCGAAGCGGACAGCGTCCGTTCGCTGGCTACTTGAGGGCAAGAGACAAAATGGATGCCGCATCTAAGATGGAACCCGTGGGCTCGGATGTAGAAACCCACGAAACAAACGAACAGTTTAGGCTAGCACAGCGAAAACGCGTACACCCACTAAACTCGTCATTTGCGGTTCATAGATACCAGACTCGACCATATTCGTACGAGTCGAAAACACCACTTACGATTGTCACGGAACCTCAGACGCTCCTTTTGCCCTCATGTAGGCAAGCACTAGTCGGAATCATATTCGATAATCATCAGACCATCCAGATGTTGCTGCAACATAATTCTATCCATCTGAGCTCCTTTGGTAACAGGCGGCTGTCTTATACACGTCGTAGCACAGAGGCCACATAACCCAGGACCACACTGCACACAAAGGCAACACGTGAACAGAAATGCTACAACAACCCCAACGATCATCAGAATTTTCCAACCCCAAGTCGACATCAGGCCCCAAAACCACCCAAGTAACGTCCAATCCCCTACGTCCACGTGTATGGACTCAGAGATCTTATGCAACTTTCAGATGGCTTGATAGACAGTCGGAGCGTTATCTGGAATGAAAATACAGCAGCTCGAATGGATCACCTTACATACTCCACCTCGATCTGCTAAAACAACGTCTAAAACCATACGGTTTTGTAACGTCATGAGCCTATCCGCCTGAAGCTCTGCTGTGATGTTACCAAGGGCACTGGCAGTGATATTAGCTGTCGATTCCACCATTTGGGTCAACTGTCTCAGGTTCCTACTATTGACCATAGGTTCCCAAAACGGAAATAAACCCTTGAAAAAGTCTCCTGCCTCTTGACCGGCAGTGTCCTCTTCGCTAATCACGCCCCCTCACAATTCTAGTCTTGTGGTAATCGGAGGCGACTGTAAAAGTCGGAGGCAACAAATTTGCAATGTAACATGTGCCCGCAAAGTCAGAGGGCAACCACGTATACGCACGATCATGACAGACAAAGTATGTACCCTTGGCAGTCAGAAACACAGGGGAAGAGAGCATCGGTAAGACATACGTCTCGGAGCAAGCACTCTCTCCAAGATGAGCTCTCGGTCTTCGGCCACGACCTTTTAGACAGAAATTACCAAGGTGGGGTACGATCCATATTGGAGACGAGCTTCTAAGCTGTCTTTCACCCACAAGCGCACTATACTCAGCCTCACTCAGATCCCTATAGGCTCGCACCTCCTCCTCTGGGATGAGCGACGGCTCATAGATATCCCTATCTAAATCAGCGATCGCTATAGCCAAAGGCTTGTGGTACGGACCGGGACCAAAGTGGGGAGGACGTGGCTCTCGATTGGGGTAGGAATCTAGTGCACTTCGAAACATTGTTTGAAATGCTCGAGCTGAACCCTGGGAACTATAAGGAAGGACCAAGTACGGAATTCCCTTATCGGTGGTATGTGGCATCAACCCACACACCCAACAATTGGTAGTGTTAACCACCAACTGATGTTGATGAAGGAACTGAATAAAGGAATTATTCATGAATTCCGCACGTCTGGCCTGCTCGTGTTGGGGTAAGATGTGGAAGGAATGAGGAGAAACATTGGAGGTAGTTTTAGGTTCAGGAGAAGGGGTAGGTGAGGCAGAAGGCAAGAACGTCAATATCAAGTAATACACCCCACCCACCAATAGCGAAGAAACAGTTAAGAACAAGAGGAACACTTGAATCATGAAGCATTTCGTGCGAGTAATTTGCTGCAACTTGAATCTTTGGGCCTGAGCTTTTTCCAAATCCACCAGCTTAGAGAACAGCATCCTCTAAAACCGTCCGCAACGTTTCTTGACGCACTTCGATCTGTGTAGCCGTAGTCAATCCCCAGGAGTTCCCAGGAACCGACGGCCTTCGACCTAGTGTCAAGACCTACTAACCAGAAGGAAGTACACGCGCGGCCCTACGGTTCACCCGGATGTAAGGTATTTATTTACAAATATATACAAAATCTCCTAGCTGTGGAAGCAAAAACATATGTGGAAACAAACTCACAATATTTACAAGAACCAAAATTATACGAGTGTGTTCAGACTGAATGGTGTCAATGGGGCAATGTGGATGTCAAGGGGGAAAGCAAAAACTTTTTTTTATTTGTCCTTAGTATTGGATCTCAGGAAGTATCGGCTTCTCCCAGGACGTGTCTGTTCATCAAACAACTGATCCGATGGTGGGACAGAGTTCTGCTGGTCAGTCAATTGTTCAGATCTTGAGTTTTTAGGTGACAATTGTTCAACAATGTCGTCCTGCTGCGCTGAGGGTTCTCCAACAAGCTGAGCGTCGCTAAAAGGAATGAAAGTCTGTGCAGTTTCCGTTTCAGACGAAGCAATGCCCTTCCTCACCCACGAGTCTGCCGGTAAAGGTATAGGTACCTTTTTAGTATGGGTGGCGTGCACCCAGTGTTTACGACCTTCCAAACGAACAGCAGTCCTCGTGGCGAGAAGAACTTGGTAGGGTCCAGTAAAGCGGGGCTCAAGATTTCGTTTGCGCCTGAAGTTCCGCGTCACCACCCAATCTCCAGGCTGGAGCTGGTGGCCTGGACCCTCCGTCTGCGTCGGCAGTGCTTCAAAGACCTGTTGGTGAATTAACCTCAATTTAGCAGTCAGATCATGCAGATAATCGATCAACATTGGATACTCAAGATCAGAGAACACACTCGGTCTAGGGACCCCCCAAACATTCGCAGGGCGGCCGAACACAATCTCGTAGGGACTAAGCCCTATTCGGGAGTGTACAGTCGCCCTAGTAGACAGAAGGGCTAGAGGTAAAGCGTCAGGCCACGAGAGACCAGTCGTAGCCTGAACCTTCGCCAGCTTCAATTTAAGGGTACCATTATACCCTTTAACCAAACCTGCTGACTGGGGATGATTGGCGCTATGGAATTTCTGGGTAATTCCAAGGCCCTTACACACACTCTTCATCACACTCCCCACAAACTCACTTCCGTTATCAGACCATACAATTCGTGGCATTCCATACCGAGGAAAGTATTCCTTCAGCAGGATTTTCGCAGTGGACAGAGCAGTATTATCTTTGAGAGGGTAGGCCTCGATCCATCGGGAGAATGCGCAAACCACAACTAAAACGTATTTCAGGTTATTGCATCGCTCCATATGGATGAAGTCTAGCTGAATCACTTCAAAGGGACATGAAGGGGGAGCAAAATGGCCAGGAGGTGTAGGGGTTCCCTTTCCAGGATTGTACATCATACATATCATACAATTCTTCACCAATCTCTCAGCACACTTCGTGATACCATAATTCTTCCATACAGGGGACAACAACTTACAAATACCTTTCGCGCTAATATGTGCCAAGCCGTGTGCCATCGTCACAACAGCTAGTACATACGCATCTGGCAACATCCACCTCTTATTCTCCGACAGATCAATCCAACAACCATTCGCATCCAACTTTCCCGTACTCTCTTTCCACTTCGTCTTTTCAGTTTCGGTGGCCTCGTTCTGAATCATTTTCACGCTCTCAATGGTATCCTCACACATACTAGTCTCTGTAGGCCACCTAACCGAACTCGTCACATACATTCTGGTACTAAGATTCCGAGCAGTCTCCTTAGCAGTTTCATCAGCAAATGCATTGCCACGACCAACATCATCCGTCATCTTACGGTGTGCACTACATTTAATAATCGCCACCTGCTTAGGCAATGTAAGTGCATCCAAAAGATCATTCACGAGCTGTCCGTGTTGGATCTTCGTACCATGCGATGTCATAAAACCTCTCTCTCGCCACAAACGTCCAAAGCTATGTGCGACGCCAAAAGCGTATTGGCTGTCGGTAAACACATTCACCCGTTTCCCTTTCGACAACACACACGCTCTAGTCAAAGCAATCAGCTCTGCCGCCTGAGCAGAATTCTGATTCAATCTCGCAGTCTCCACAACAGTATTCAATGTCACCACAGCATACGCAGTCGTTACATCGCCATTCGGCAACTTAAAACATGAACCATCCACGTACAAGGTCCCATCGGGATCTTCTAATGGAGTATTTTTCAGGTCTACACGACCTTTCGTTTCCTCTTCCGTTCGCAAGTAGCAATCATGGGGTGCTACTTCATCTGACTCCATACTGATTGGCAACAAAGTCGCCGGGTTCAGGACGTTGCAACGTTTTATTTGAATGTGACTTGCCAAAAGCGTCAACTCATAACCAGACAACCTTGCACTTGTCAAGTGCTGAGTTTTCGTACGATTCAAGAGAGTGTCAACTGCATGCGGAACCATCAGCGTAAGCATATTATCCATGACCAATCCTGCAGATTGTCGGATGGACACCGCAGCTGCCGCTGTTGCTCTCAAACAACTCGGCAATGCTCTAGCTACTGGGTCCAAGGTCGAGGAAAAATATGCACATGGACGCTGCTTACCGCCAAATTGTTGCGTCAAAACACTCAACGCACAACCTTCTCTCTCGTGAACGTATAGTGTAAACGGCTTACTGTAGTCAGGGGTCCCTAACACAGGAGCCGAGCACAACGCGTCTCGCAGTTCAGAAAAACTTTTCTGACATTCATCCGTCCATGGTAAAGGAGTTGGAACATCCTTGCACGTAAGAGCTACCAATGGTTTCGCTAGCAATGAAAAATTTGGAATCCACTGCCTGCAGTATGACGTGATACCTAAAAAGGCACGCACATCTCTCTGAGTTGTTGGCACAGTCATTCGAGCAATCGCTGCAATTCTCTCTGGGGTCAACCTTCTGCCCTCCTTTGACAATAAGTGACCTAGATAGGTTACTTCTTGACAACAATATTGAAGTTTAGAAGGAGACACCTTGTGATGCAAGTCACAGAGATGCTGCAACAACGATACCGTAGCAAGTTTGCAAATGTCCTGAGTATCTGCAGCCACCAATATGTCGTCGACGTATTGGATCAAGGCCGCACCAGCCGGCAACACAAACGCATCAAGTTGGCCCTTCAAGGCTTGACTGTATATCGATGGACTCTCACAGTAGCCCTGAGGAGCACGTTTAAACCGGAAGCTGCGGCCACCAAGAGAGAAACCGAAAAGGTCTCTACTTTCCTCAGCAATCGGAATGCTGAAGAAAGCATTCTTCAGATCGATCACTGAGAACCAAGATGCAGAGGCTGGAATCAGAGGCCGTGATGTCAGGCACCACAGGGAACTGAGGAATCACAATTTTATTCACCTCCCGTAAATCGATAACAAAATGATAAACAGGTGGTTTTGATGGATCCGTGCGCTTCAAAATGGGCAGTACAGGGCTATTGCACACGTTTCCCAGAGTTTCCTCGATAACATCTTTTTCAATCAAATCGTAGATGATAGCTAACAATGCTCGCTCACCATCAAGGGAGATACGATACTGGGGAATACGTGGCAGTCGCACGTTAGATTTCAAGTGAACAACATAGGGGGAGATGTCAAGCAGGCCCACGTCATTGGGACCCGTTGCCCACAAAGATGCAGGAAGAGAACTCAATTCCGGTGGAAGCTTATCGATGGATAAGTACATAGGAGAGACAACTCTCTCACCTAACGTAAGCTTTACTCCCGCAGGGGAACAATACAAAGTCGCATACAGACGTTTTAGCAAATCCAGGCCCAAAAGATTTTCACCACAACCAGTGGTCAAAATCAACGGAGCTTTCAGCTCACGAGGCCCAATCGTAAGAGGCAAAGGGCACGAAACCGGATTGCTAACAGGGGCACCAGAGAATCCAACGGAAACATTTGTTAAGCCAGACAAAGGTGCGCCAGGGAGTTTCGAATGCATGATGGAACTTTTCGCTGCACCAGTGTCCAACAGAAAAGGCTCAACGACGCCCGAGGTGGCAACTGCGACGTAAGGCCCTCTCTGATCAACCGGAACTGATACTACTCCCTCTCCTTGTCTATGGCTGTCCTAGTAATTTCCGTCGTCAGCATCCTGATCGGCGTAATGATCATCCACATTGTACTGAGCAGATTGCCCCTGCGACGACCCGCGCTGATCAAAACAATTATTAGAGTCAGAAGTATTAGTGGAACGATCATTTTGAGCACCGCGGCCTCTACCACGTGATGTCTGCTGAGAACCACCACGACCTCCTCTAGACGAATTACCACTATTACGCTCATTCAGAACTGGACAATCAAATTTCAAATGACCCTCTCCCCTACAATAGGCACATTGATTGTACCCTAACGAAGATCTCTGCGAATAAGAATCATTTCGCGATTGTGACCTATTCGACTGAGATTGTGATCTGTTCCGTTGTTGCGAATCATTCTGATTTGAATGCGGAGGATACGCCTGCTGCAACAACACTTTAGTTTTGAGCTCTTTCGTCTTCTTGTCAGCACGATCATTCTCCTCTTTCTCCCTATTCTCATAATATTGGGCCGTGGCCAATATTTGAGCAGAAGTGGAAACAGCCCACGCACTTTCTGAATTACGCAATTTGTTGCTTAAGTCAGGCAGCAAATTTGAGACAAACTTATCCACAAACAATCGCTGACCTCCTTCAGTACTCATATCTTGACCACTATGGTCAATGAATGCCTCTTCGAATCTCGTAAAGAAGTCAGAGACACTCTCATCCTTCTTTTGCTTGCAAGCGGACAGTTTGTCCCAATTTACCTTCATAGCTGGCATAAGCGTTTTCATCAGAGCGATAATTCTCTGAGGCAAAGCCATAATTAATTGATCAGGCTTGGCCCCACCGACTTGCAAAGCGTCAGCAGCCCGCAATGCATTCCAATCACCACCTAGTTCTCCTGCATGATCTTCCTGACGAATCTTTGCCCATACCGGTTGCGGTACGACATTGCCAAACAGCATATCGATATCAGCAAGATTCATTATCGTAGCATCCACGAGCTGCGATAATTCTTTATAATACCCTGCAGGATTTTTGCGAGGGTCAGGCAAAGATTGCTTTACCTGCAAAACTTCCGATCGTTTCCATGGAAGATGTATCCACACTCTCTGAAAGTGCGGCAAGATCGGCGGAATTTGAGTAGCATCACCTGGCATCCACACTGGTGGAACTTCGCGCATGGGATACTGACCAGGCGCTGCAAACGGTCCTTCGATGTCCTCTACAAACAATGCCCGAGGCATTATAGAAGGACGGAAAGACAACAACTGCTCGACAGCACGTCGAACATTGGTGCCCACCAACATTCCCCTCGAAAACTGAAGCTGAAGATCAGTCAAGTCGTCAGATGCATCAGCCGATATTTGGTCACGTAGAGCTTTACATATTTCTTCAAAAACAAACCTTTGTGTCGGCATGTTGAATTGGCAAAACGTATCTAACACCACACGTGGAGGATTTCTAAGGGGGTGTTTCATCCAACCAATCGCCATATTATACAGAGCATCACGTTCCCGACTACCGGGAAGCTGACTACGTCTTTGAGGACCGTCCGAACCAGGGGACTCAAGAATAGGGCCAAGAGAATTGAAGAAGTTAGCAGCAACAGAGGGGGTACGACGTTGAACAGATGGAGAAGAAGAGTAACACAACGGGGTAACGAGAGAAGTATCAGAAGCAGAAGAGACAGCAGGAGTAACCAGAACAGCAGGAGCAGCGGGAGCAGGAGTATGGGGAAGTACAAGTGGAGGAGCAGTAGGGACGGAAGCAGGTAGAGGAGCAGGAGCGGGTTGAGGGACAGGTTGTGGAACAGGAGCAGGAGGAACAGGGGCAGGAGGAACCACAGGAACTACAGTACCCTGTGCGTACGGAGGTGGCGACTTCAAGAGATAGGACAACAAGGGGTCCTCTACTGATTCCTCCTTCTTATCCGTACCCGTTGGTAAAGCGGGATAACACTTGTCTACAGACATACGCTGCAATCTATTGAAGACTTCCTTTTCCTTTTCCTCCTTATCTCGCTGAAACTGCTCTGCATTTCTTACCGTGGTAACAACTCCTTCTCTCTTATTGCGTTTAATCTGTCTGATTTCTCTCTGTTTGGCTTCTTTACGCCACAACCGAAAGGAATCAAACATGGCCGGCCTTGATTTTTTTTTAAACAATTTGGCTTCTAGATTGTCTAAAATCGGGGTCTCAAAACTACCATGAGGTGGCCAACTAAGGACACCATCCTTCTTAGTATAGCGGATCCAACACTCATTGAAGGTAATCGGACCTAACCCGTGTTTGCTATATAGCTCATAAGTTGGAGTTCCAACCGGAGGTATCGGACACGAGTCCTCCAGTCGGGAATCCACACCACAACGTCTAAAACAACTGAACAAAGTACTACGGCCAGGCATCTTGCACACGAACCGAGTTTCACAAACTTCAAGGGTTATAGGATTAACAATGTCCCTGCAAAGAGCAAAAACCCTCGGTTTTTGGCGACTGCAGACGTCAAATATCACAACAAAGAACCAAGTACTAAGAACCACAAATGCAATGGAACCATGCAACAACCAAGCACCCACAACTAAGGACTCTGGGAGCGACCCACAAATACTTAACTCAAAGATCGATGGCGTCACCAGGAAGGCCCGTCAATCGTCTCGCTGTACCAAGGTCTACGCCAGGCGCCAAAACAGGTCTACAGTCAGGGCAGCAGTCTGTCGCAGCCGTCAGGAGGCGGGGATCTTCGCGGAAAAATCGTCGGGCCACTTGTTTCGACAACAGGATCGATGAAGCGGGGTGCACCTTCCCTCGGAGATTTCACACGAAGTTCCTCACGATCGTCGGGCTTGGACCGGTACCACTGTTGCAACCCCACGTTGGGCGCCAACTGAAGGACTGGGTTTTCTTAAGACCCAGCGGTGCCAGGGATAACACCTAAAACCTTCGTGGGTAACCTGTTCCGGCGTACAAATGACAGAGACACGGGACACTTCCTTCGGCGTCAAAGATTCGAGGTTTATTATTGCAGGGAACACAGAAGTCACAGGAAGTACAGCATGTGTAGGTTCGAGGAGTCTGATTCGACTTGCCTCTGTGGGTCGCTCCTTTTTATACAGTTCTAATGCATTGAACATCATGGTACACAAAAGTTTACAACTTGGTTCCCATCGTAAAAACCATAAGGGGTTACTTTCATGTATTCAAGGCCCGGAACATAAGTACAGAAACGTTTGGTGGTTCTCAACTGTAAAAACCCATCTTCCCACCATTAGTACATTCCAATCAACAATAAACAGATCGAGGAAGGGACAGAAACAGGTGCAGAGGAAGACAGAAACAGTGGGGAGATCGGAAAGGGTGTAAAAGGGGTGGTATCGGGAAACACGAACTGCAGGCATCAAAGGGGACGCGCCTAATGAATGCACAACTAAGACAATAGACCGGCACGGCAAGATGAGCCTCGAGCGGGGCCATCTGCCTTACAGTGCCGTCCCCCTCATCATAAAGACACCTTCAAAGGAAACGTGTCTTCCGCAAGAGTTTGGGAATCCCAGGGTCGCGAAGCGGACAGCGTCCGTTCGCTGGCTACTTGAGGGCAAGAGACAAAATGGATGCCGCATCTAAGATGGAACCCGTGGGCTCGGATGTAGAAACCCACGAAACAAACGAACGGTTTAGGCTAGCACAGCGAAAACGCGTACACCCACTAAACTCATCATTTGCGGTTCATAGATACCAGACTCGACCATATTCGTACGAGTCGAAAAAAACACCACTTACGATTGTCACAGAACCTCAGAACGATGACTTCTGCTGTACAGAAGTGTCAAAATCGAAGCATTTATGACTTTGCAACAATAGGAACCGACACATTGCCCTTCAACATCAGAACATATTGACAACACCTCTTCAACACCCTGCATGGTTCGACGATGATGCAATGCCTGCTTTGTAAAGGGTTTCATCGACAAAGACTTCCATGCCTGTACGATTGGAACCGATAAATGGAGTCTTCCACATCGCTGCTTGCTCCCTCCAAGGTACTTTTTCTGAGAAACCTGTGTGATTCCTGTAGCTGGCCTGCCCTCCATCATGGTCAGCCTGAAATTTGGATTTAACCCAGTCCAGCGCAACCTCAAGTAACCCCTAAGCGCTATTTTCTTCTATGCACTGCTACTTGATTTATTCATTAAAAATTCATTATTCTGGTTCCATTATTGGATTTTTGTCATTTTGGTCGTGTTTTACTCATAAAATATAATCTATTTTTCTAACTCTGTGTGAAGTATTTTTGTGGTGGTTTTATTGCGCTACTGTGTGTGTATTGCACAAATTCTTTACACACTGCCTCTTTCGATAAGCCTGACTGCTCCTTGCCAAGCTACCAGAGGGTGAGCACATGTTATCTTTTAATGTATATCTAGCGTACCCTGACTAAGACAATCAGAAACCCAATTTCTAACAGTCACAACCTGCGCATAGCAAGCGCTAACAGGAGATCATTCCCTATGCCTCCCACTACCAGTCCATTCACCCCTTGAAGTTATCTCTAAGCTCATGAAGTCCCAAGAATACGGGCAATGGGAAAGAGGTAGGGAGATAAAGAGGGCCTTGCTCCTACAGGTAGTTTCACAGAAAACCTAGCCTATAAGATAATGGCACAGTGTTTTTAGACCTTGTTTTTATTGAGTGTAAAGGCACATAACAGCATACAGTGTAGTTGGATTAAATCACTGTTATGTAGTTGAGCTTACCCCCTCCACGCTATATGCCCTCACTGCCTCTCATGCAGGCTAGTCTCCCATCTTGCATCCTGGTGATGCCTCCATCTCTACTCCATCTGAGGGGGATTATACTTTCAGGTTGACTCTTCATCGTTCCTGCAATCTCCTCCAAGGCATCAATTTCATAATATTCTCTCGATGGTCCCCACACTTGTTTGAATTTCTTTAGGGCATCCATGGCACAGCAATATTGACAAATATTTAAGGGTTAAAATTATCTCCACCTTGAGGGAGAAATCACAATTATTTGGTGGAAACACCAAAGTAATACACATACATTATCGCAGGGTTTATGTAATGACCCTGTACAGAGAGAGGGAAGGTGTAACTAGCTCCCCCAAACATGCTTCAATTCCCTCCATAGAGCCAAGAGAAGAGGCAATCACACTTCAGCATTGCTAAGGAGGGAGCCTGGTAGTAGCAGGCATACACAGGGTCAAAACATAGTCACCGGAAGTTAAGGGATTAGGGACATAGATGAACAAGAAGTGAGAAAAACAGCAAAGATGAAGTGAAGAGTAAGATGAATGTTAAAATCAGATTAAGCAAAGCAGTCATACCAAATGATATTGCCAGATAGATTATTCATCAATATGGCAGGTCTTTATACTAATCCGGCCTCTGTTGGCTAATGGGGCTACTTGTTGTGGCCAGTTCTAGTGATGTGGGTGCAGCACATCTGATCTGCTTCTCTTTGAAAGTTTTCAAACTTTCTAAGATGGCCTGTATTTTTCATTGCCCTGCTCTCCATCTTCTCGTAGTTTGACATTGTTGGGATCTTCTCTCGACTACCATTTTTTTAACCAGACAACGCCCCCCCAAAAGACTATGTTTCCTTTTGGGGGCGAGTTTGGGTCTGGACTTGGAATGGACTCAATGGAGCCGTTTATGAAAGGTAGACACCAACTGAGGAAAAGTAGCCTGACACGTCATTTCACATTAATGTATTCAGATATAGTAACTGTCCCCTATTCATCCTAGAGAATAGAAGACACTCTACTTCAGACTCTGGTATCCATTCACTAATGTAGGTTGTGGTGTTAAAGACGTATATGACATGGCCTGCTTAATATAAGGGACCCAGGGTGGTCTTATATCTGACTTGTGGAAATTCCACAATGCTAAGAGCAAACTTCTTTATTGTGCTGATATCTTAGCAAAAAATGGAATGAGGAAAATTCAAATGGCAAAAATCCCGGAGGCCAATTGTGGGGATGGAACCCGGAGGAACAATAAAGAGGGGAATAGCCTAAAAAGGTATACAATGTACTGTGGTATTAGAATACTGCTGTATGGATCGACAGAGTCTACTGATCTGGCTGAATCATAATGAAACTTTGCAAATGTTGTTTCAAATTGTAATTGAGGCTTCCTGTCTGTTCATCTGCCTGTGATAGCTGGAAGACAATTAGTGCATTACTCCTAACCTTTGCATCAAAGGCTTTCCATAACTTGTCTATGAACTGGGACCTCCTATGATGATTAATGGTAACTCGTGGAGTGTGAGCCCCACTTTTAAAATGTTTACTGCTATGATGGGATTTATGTTAAACTTCTCAAGGGAATAAAGTGTGCAATCTTAGTGAGAAAGTCTAGTACTACCAATAATACTGAGTTTACTTCAGTTGGTGGTAAATCTACAATGAAGTCCATGGATATTTGCAACCATGGTATTGTAGAGTAGGTAATGGTTGTATTACCCTTCTGGCTTCTTTAAAGGTATCTTAGCTTGAGCACTTATTGAAAATTTCTGTACCTATTGGTTTATATCCTTTGTTATGTGTGGCCTCCAGAACAGGTTTGTGATCATGTTTCTAGCCTTGCTCTTTCCAGGTTGTCACGTGATAGAGGAATCATGCCCCCCACTTCAGTATTTGCTTGTGTTATCATTTATTGGGATGAGCACCATTGTGCCATAAGTTTTCCTTATCATGTCTATGTTGTTGTAGACATTCAGCTATTCAATCTTTTCGAATGAATGCTTGATAACTCTGTTAGTTTCTGTAAGAAAAGTTTGCATGACGGAGGTACCTTCGTTCAGAGAGCTAAAATCGATAGTGGATAAATGATGGGCTGCTATTCTTTTTCTTTTTAATGATACTGGGGTCCTGCTTTACCATGTCTGTTTATGGGTCAATAAACTAATCTACTAATGGAACTTAGAGAAAAAGAGAGATAATGTGACATTTCTAAGATTCATACATTCAAAAGATGTCAGATATTCCAAGTTCCAATGATACAACCAAATGGTGACACAATGTTGAGGCCAATCCAAATATTTTCTCCTTTGTCCTAAAGCCTACTTAACTGCCTACAACTCTCTACCATAGTGGTGTAATTTATTTTCAAACAAGTCAGAGCTCTTGAATAATAGACACTGGGTTTCTGATTGTCAAAGATACGCACCCTGTCCAAGCAGAAGCTACAGTCCTAGTCAGGGTAAGCTAGATACACACTTAAAGATACCCTGTGCTCACCCTCTGGTAACTTGGCACAGAGCAGTCAGGCATATCTAAAGAGGTAATGTGTAAAAATGTGTGCAATACACACACACACACAGTAACACAATGAAAACACCATAAGAAATATTCTACGCATGGTTAGAAAAATAGATTATATTTTATGAGTAAAACAAGATCAAAATGACAAAAATCTAATAGTAACACTGGAGTTATGAATTTTGAAGAATACATCAAAAAGTAGTGCTTAGAAGCAAATAGCGCTTCGGAGTTAATTGAGACTGTGGTGGACTGGGGAAAATCCAAAGTTTAGGCAGACCGCGATGGAGGGCAGGCAAGCTACAGGACTCACGCAGGTCCTGCTGAAAAAGTACCTTGGATGGAGCAAGCGGTGATATCGAAGACTCAATGCGTTGGTTCCGATCTACGCAGGTGTGGAAGACTGTGCTAACGAAGCCCTTTACTATGCAGCTACTGCGTCATCATCGATCCTTGCTGTCCATCATTGTCGATCGACGTGTTAAGTGTATGTCCAACAAAAACACAAAGTAACACAATGAATACATCACCAAAAGACTCCACACAGGTTTACAAAAATAGGTTATTATATCATACACAAAATGACAAACATCCAATGTAAAGACGTTAAGATATTGAATTTTAAAAGAACAAATGCAGTAAACGTGCCTAAAAGTAAGTGGCACAAAAATGTTAGTATAGGTACTGCTGGACCAGGGGAAAATCAAAGTTTGAGCTGATTGTGATGGGGCACCGGTCGGATTCCAGGACCCACACAGGACCCGGTGAACAAAGTACCTTTCCTGGTCGCAAACAGTGAGATGTGTTGATCTTCTCCATGCACTGAAGGCAATGTGTCAGTTCCAAAGGCAGGTTCCGAAGTTGAGAGGTGTTGAGCAAAGCACCAGATTCTGCCACACAGTCGAACGGACATGTTAATCTCAACAAGCTTCAGCAGTGTTGATACGCTGTTTGAAGAGTCTATCTCTGGAAGCAAAGTTCTGGTTCTAATGTGATGCGCCGATTTTACTCCTGCAACCTGGTTGATGCACTAGCTCTGTTACACACAGACAAGAGATGCGTTAAAATCCATGTTGCAAGTATCAGTGAGCCAGGCACAGGGGCAGGGGTTTAGACTTTTATTTCCCCGAGTCTGAAGCAACTGGAGGCAAGCCAACAAGCCCTTAGAGATCACTTGCAGGGAAGGCAGAGTCCAGCTCTCCTTCAGCATTCTGATCAGGAATTACAGCTTAAAAGTGTATTAACCAATTCCCAATGCTAACCTATGAGAGTAGTAGTCCTCATAGTACTGAAAAACAAAATTGTCTGTTTACAACTACCAGGAAATGCAAAATACAGAAGTTCATGTCTTACCTTTAATTTACATAGCACACAGCCCTTAGGGCTACCTATGGCCTACCTTAGGAGTATCATATGTAATAAAATGGAAGTGTAAAGCTTGGCAAGTAGTTTTAAATGCCAAGCCAAAGTGGCAGTAAACTGCACACACAGGCACTGCAGTGGCAGGCCTGAGACAAGTTTAAAAGGTTACGTCTGTGGGTGGCACAATCCATGCTGCAGCCCACTAGTAGCATTTACCTTACAGGCCCTGGGTACATGGTATACCACCCTAAAAATGTAAGGAAGGCCTTGTCAGTCACAAGGGTAGCGAAAATATTACTGTGGTCAAGGGGAGCTTTCCAGCTGTCTCTGGTGTGGTCGGACTCCCAACAACAAGTGCGTCACAGTACAGTAGCAGGGAAGGAAATGGAGTCTTATGAATGCTGGGATCCTCAAATGCTCTGCGACTTTGGAGGAACCACCGGACATGTTGACATTGGCAGTTTCCCCGGTCCACTCTGCTGAACTTTATTTCCTCCTATGACTGGGGTAGAACTATGTCCCTCAGCCCCCCTTGCATCAGAGGCCAGAGGACTGCACAGCGCACGCTTAAGTGCCACAAAGATTCCCCAGCAGGGGTGCTGACGTTGGCGGTTTCCCCAGCCCGCATTGCCAAGCTTTGTTTCCTCACATGACTAGGGTGGGACTACGTCCTCCTGCCACCCTTTCAGCAGGCAGGGCCAGAGGGCTGCACAGTGTGCACATAAGCACAACAAAGATCATGCAGAGCAGTTGCTAACATTGGCATTTTCCCCGGTTCCCTTTGTTTCCTCCTGTGACTGAGGTGTGACTATGTCTCCCAGCCACACTTGCAGCAGGATAGGCCAGAGGGCTGCATAGCATGCTCAGGAGCACCACAAGGATCCTGCAGCATGGGACAGGCTCAGGTGTGCACCTGTGCTCACCTGGAAGAGGCTGGGCTTGGAACCCTTCCTTAGATTCCCCATCACAAAGGTACTGTTTGCATCTATTCATTTTATTCATCTTGAAATTATTTACAACTATCTGAATCTGTTACTTGGGCCAGCAAGAGCCAGGAATCAGAGAGCAATGGAGAGTAGATCTAAGACATAGTTGGGTTCTACCTTAAATGGGTTCCTCCAGAGAGCAGTGGGCTTTATCAGTAAGGAATTTGATTTAGTGGAATGCCAATTATCCTTATTGCCCCCTCTTCCTGCCTTCTTCTTGTGATCCTAGTCCACCGCCAATCACCGCATCTGGGACCTTGTCAGATGCTCCTGCACCCAGCCCAATCCGAGAACTGGGGCTTGCCCAATCATTTGTGCACCCATAGATAAGGAGGTAAAAGGAAAAGGGAAGCTGCTAACACCAAATCGAAGAGACTGTTTACCTCGGCCCACCTGGCGGTGGGTACTTTTGAAGACGAGGTAACAGAAAAGACTCATGAGGGATTTCATACTCATGTGACAAGTTTATCTCTCTTGTGTTAGACAAGCTGAAGCCCATCAATCAGTGTTTGGATGTGATAGATGGGCTTAAAATTTAGAAATTGAAGGACTCAGTAACATCCAAGCTCACATTGTTTGAACCCTGCCCATTTTCCACTGCCAAAAATGCCACTCCCCTACTTGTTCTCTACGGGAGGTGCGGCGTGCCAGCAGTTGCATCCTATAGTTGCAGCACCTGCCAGTAGAGATAGCCCTCCCCCCGGCGAGCACAGAGGAATGGAATGCTGCTGATTGGGACTACCTGCTGGGCCAGAGAGGATCGGTGGATGGGTGAGAGGGGTCCCACAGCCAAACAGGGAGTTGGCATAAGAGCATACATTAACTTCATTGAACTTGCTTCCAGATTCTTGCTCTTAAGTCACCATATTGTCCAAAGTGCCTAGTTTAGTAAATGGGTCAGAGGAATCCTTCTCAAAAACAAAAAACAAACCCGGCACTGGCTTTGCACCCATGCTGGCCTCCCCTACTTCGATGCCCAGATATATTGATGGTAAGGAGGGTAAACTGGGTAGGGCCCCGCCCAAATCCTATAGGGGCAATGTGTTACTGTAAATTTCAGGTACCCATCCATTGTCCTAACCTCCTTAACAGATGTATATACCAAAACCGGGCAGGATGTACTATCTCTTTCCTACCGATGGGCTTCTTCTTCCACCATCTGTAGGATAGGTCCTGGCCTGGCCCCCAGCCCTTACCAGCAGAGCCTCAATGTTGGTCCTTAGGAGCACGTATAGGTCAGTAGAGTACCCCTGATTCAGGAGAATTTCCCTCTTCACTAACAGAGGTTGGTTGACTTTTTACGAACCCAATGGGCCACATTAGCAGAGGGATTTTGTGTTCAGTTAGTACCAGTTATAATTCTATCTTAGACAAAAACATCCCTGTACCGCTGGTCCAAAAGCAAGGAACCACCCTCGGCACCCATGGCTTATATGCCAACCCAGGCCTGCACAATTCACCTTTGCCTTCCAACACAGTGGAACGTCCTGCGATGGGCATTATCGATATTCCCCTGCAGCATTCTTCTCCCCTTTCCCCACAGACATCACTGTTGGGTTGGAACATTGTAGGTATCAGGGGAAAAATAGGGAATCATGATTGGGGTACTTTTGCTGATCATCACAACATCTGTTTATTTCAGGTGTTATGGGCACTACACCAAGTGAGTAAGTGTGGCTACAAATGTTATCGCATCCCAGTCATTAAATCTTGCCCTGGGGGCCCCTTCTGGCAGATTACTCGCCCAGGTGCGATCCACCCTATACTACTCAGTCACAACTCCTGATGTCCGAGGGTTAATTTTTTCCTGTGCTAACTTACAAACTCTTATGATGATCAACATCTACAATGGGAGTACCAATTATGAATAGGAATCAAAAACTTTACAACTACTGGACAGAATACTAAGTGATTACTCAAGTACTCACCATGTATTAGTAGCAGAGGACTTTAACCTCATAATTAAGCTGGACAGCATGGCCTGTGATTTGCCTACAGAGGAAAACCTAACTAGGGGCATCCCAGACCATGTTCCTTACCCCAGGAGACACCTCTCTAGAGTTGCACCACTCCAGGTTGTGGACTTTTCCATCACACTTGGACTCCGAGCATGTAATGGGTAAACCCCTTCAGTCAAATTGCTTGGATGACATTCAGATGAGGTTTATACTATAGTGGAATTATTTATATCCTCCTGGATGTAAGATTATGGAGTAAGCTAGATGATATGGCAGTGGTAGAGTGAGAGGAGAGTGACCAAAATCCTCTGTTATTAATGTTAAAAGAATCAATAACTCTTCCACATCTAGTAGCCACAGAGTATGGCCACACACAGCTTTTAGCCACAAATAACAGGAGGAACGTGAACTGGAAAACAGGAGGTTCTTTACCTGAGGGAATTAGGGCCCTATATTTAATACTGGCTACTCGCATGGACAGTATATGGGCTAATTGGGATAATAATTACCTGATTTTAGCTGAGCATACCATGGAATTCTCTAAGTTAGGGAAACTTCTTGCCAAGGAGTCCAGGGGGCACCCTAAGACATTGCCCTCAAGGGGATGGTTTAACAGCCCGTGCAAAAAGGCAAAGGCAAACCTATTACAAGCCATAAAAGGAAAGGGGACACAAGTTTTAAAGGAACATACACAAGCTATAAGGGAACAACTGCCTACTGTGCTAGCCTAAGAGAAGCAAAAGCAGACTGGGAAGACGGAATTCTGTCTGACTTATTGGGCACCGCTGTACAAATGATTAGAAGAAATTCTGATCTCTGTTTAGCATGAGCGACGGGAGGCCAGGTAATCCCTCAGAAACATCTATTTTACACTGTGACTGGGTCGCCCATATTGTAAGCTTGTACTCCGCTCATTCTGACCCTGAAGTTGGCCATGGGGCTGGAGGTTCTCCTGGTGTAACAAACCTTACTTCCCCCCAGTAGTTTTCACCCTTGAGGAAATTGAGCAAGCTGTGGTCATGTTCAAGCCAGAGAAACCTCCGGGTCTTGACCAAATCCTTGCATATGATAAATCTTAGGGTGTGTGTTCCCCACATCAGTATGGTCTCAAATACCACCTCGATGGAAGGGGCAATTCTGCCATCACAGAAGGGGCAGATATCATGCGAGTCTTTAATTGTGGACCCCCAAATTCGGTCCAACTACCACCCTATCAGTTTGTTATATAATCTGCAAAAACAATTTTCAAGCAGGTGCTAGAGCAATTGTTAGATGGGTGTGAGGGAAATCAAATTCTTTCCGGACTGCAAGCAGGATTCAGGCACACGATCAGCGCCGTTGACCTAGCCTTCCTGCTCTTCTTGGTAACATAGAAGATGGTGGAACTGGCCAAAGGTGATCTTTATATAACATTTATCAATATTCATGCCAAATTTGACCTGATGCCTAGAGGGAAGTTGTGGGGGGTGTTTCTGGGGATGCCACCCCCCACCCCCAGCTCTTTTGCATTTGATCCAAATTCTACATGAGGGTAATTTCACCAAAGTTAGGTGTTGCATGAAAGGAGAACTAACCAAGGCTTTCCCAATAAACTAAGGTGTGCGCCAGGGTTGTGTCCTTACCCCAACCCTCTTCCTTCTATACATAAACAATTGTATTGCATACCTTCTGAATTGTGTCAATGATTCACCTACCCTGGCGGGAAAAAAATACATGCACTCCTCTTTGCGGACTACACACTGTTGCTATCCAAAACCAGGAGGGGCCTAAAAAATCTGAACGACATCTTCATTCAGTTTTGTGGAATTCAGTTTTTGAAATCAACACATCCAAGACCAAATACATAACTTAATCTAAGAGAGGCATGGTAAGAGGGGGTAATTCAGGTGGGACCTGAAACCTTGGAAAGAGTCAGGGAGTTCGATTATTTGGGCATCAGGCTAGACAATGCTGGATCCTGGAGCTCACAGAACCCAGAGAGCACTCTAATAATTGAGCATAAAGCTGGAGCCATACATACATTTTCCAAAAAAGCAGACTGTTCCCCTGTAGAACAGCAGTTGAAATTTACAAGGCCCAATTCAGGGGGTTGCTCTGTATTGGGCGGAACTATGATACCATTTGATCACCATACAGCTCTCTGAGCTCAGCAGAAAACAATTTCTTCAGAGGCCTCCTGGGTCTAGGGAAAGTCACACCATTAGTTTCACTCTTTTGCATCTTGGGATCCATGAAATATCTTCATTGGTAACGTCAAGACCCATTTGGAATACTTATGAATTGATCCACATTAGGGAGGTCTTGCACAGAGTCATCATAGCGAATGGGGCAGGGACAGGCAGATGGCTGAGTGATTACAAATGCCTGGACTGAACTGGGCCTAGGGAAATTTTGCAGTGAGCCCAAATCCATTTGTTGAGGAGGTGCTACCAAACTTAAAAAACTGGTTTGGGAGAAACCTATTAGTCACAGGGACCACTCAACCTCACTGGGCACTTGAACAAGTGCCTTTCTTTTCCACAAATCTGTAAGTAAGGCAGAGGAAATCTTGGATTTTATCTGGCCGGCATGGGCCTAGTCTCTGTACCTTCAATTCAGGTACGGGACTCTCCCAGAATCAGCCTTCACCAGCAACTGGGGGAAGAGAAACTAGGGATTTGACTATTGTTTTCACTGAACAATACTCACAAGAAAGCGAGGAGCATTTGTTGTTCTTTTGCCCCTCCATGCTAAGCCTAGAACCAAATGGATTGAGTCCTTGTGCAGATCCCTTAGCCTACAAACTTGATGAGAAACTTGTAGAATATGCAAAAGCGATTCCTCCTCGATTGTGGTGGTGACTGTTTCCAAATTCTTGTATATAGCTTGATCAATTAGACCTGAAGTTTTAGACACTGCACAAATGCCATGCCCCAGAAGATTCCTTGATCGGGCCTGCTTTTAATGTAATTACAACTGTTTGATGAATCGTCGTATGGATTTTATCGATGTCCCTTTTTGATGATAAAAGTATTTTATGAACTGCAATAAACGATACAATACGAAATATGTCAATCAGGTATATCAAAATTACACATATGTGTAGGGAAGAAGCATGTGCACTTTAGCACTTATTAGCAGAGATAAAGTGCTCTGAGTCCGAACGCCATCAAAAGAATTCAGCAAAACGTGGAGGCAAAAAGAAAAAAGATTGTGAGATATTCCTGTTTTAACATTGTTTGAGAGATAATGGCTCTGATAGCACATAAAATTGTTGCATAGTGAATGCATCTTTTAACCTTTTAAAGCCTGCATCCTTATAAACCCCCACATTGAAACTGAACACCTTTTGAGAAAATCTAGAGCTAAGGTGTACAATGTTGGAGAAGACTTAAATAAAATGATGATAAACATTGGAGAGTGCATTTAATCAATGAATTTCTACGATAGTACCTGGTACCGGCCAGCCCTGGTTTCTTTGGCTTTCTCCTGATCTATATGACCTTTATCAGAAATCCAGAATCCCAGTCAATCCACCTTAGGTACCTCAAAGATACATTTCTCCAGTTTTGAAGAGAGTAATCTCGTAAATGTATAAACATGAACAGATATTCACATGTTTCTGTGGTTCCCCTAGAGTTTCAGAAAAGACCAAGATATCATCAAGATATGTGTCTAGGATTTCCCTAAATATTTCATTTATTTTGCGCTGAAAGGAGGTTGGCACATTGCACAAACTGAAGGGCATCATTAGATCCTGAAAGTGTCCATATTTTGTGTTGAGGCCATTTCCCATTTGTCTCTCTGGAACATTCTTACTAAATCATAGGCCACTCTGAGAAATAATTTTGAAACTATCTTGGTTGACATACTCTGATCCAGCGACGTAGAGATGAATGGTTGAGGCTATGTGTTATAGATTGTGATTGCATTGAGCTCTTAATAGTCTATACAGCATCAAAATGTTCCTGGTTTCAGAATAAATAATATAGGCATGCCAGTTGGTGAGGTAGATTGACGAATGGAACATTTCTGGAGATATTTCATTAGCCAGTCTTCAAGAACTGCATCTAGTTGTATGGTTAATGGATAGATTGTTTCATGTGGAATTGTAGAATTTGGGACAAAATCAATAGGACAGTCAGATGGGTGATGAGGAGGTCATTGATCTGCCTCCTGTTTACTGAATACTTCCAGACAATCTTCATACGTTTCCAGCACCATCAACTGACTTGGAGCTGACTGAGTAGCACAGCAAGTGCACAGTTCTAGTCATCTCGAGGACAATGTTTTTTAGCACAACTGGGAGAGGCAAATCTGATGATCTGTTCTTTCTCTTAATTACAGGATTTTGCTTACAGATCCAAGAAGTTCCCAAGACTTCAGCAAATACAGATATCTCAACGAGATCTAATCTTATGGTTTTAAAATGCTCTTTCTTTAAAGCTATTCTCATACAAGTTGTTCCCCAGCATACTTCTTCCAGCACAGCGGTTAAAACCAATTACCACAATAGCTTTAGGACTTTTCTTTGTTCTTGATTTAGCTGATTAAGATGATTATGGGAACTTTGATACATAAAACAGCCAGAAGCCCCACAATTAGTTAAAGCCAGTATCCATAAGAGTCCTAGGGCTGTGATGGGTTTCACTTCAAGTAGTAGAAAATGTTGTTTTCCACATACTTCACAAGATGTGACAAACCTTTGGTTTGAAAGAGGACTTGACTGGGGATTACCTTATACTGTTGAATAAAGTATTTCCCACCAAGTGGGGCCCAATCTTACCCCCAAAAACAAAGGCACAACAGCCTTTTTTCTGATATTTTCCTTCTGAGTTGCATCGGTTCTTCTGGGGAACTCACATCTTCTTTGAATTATTAAGTATGTATCTTTGTGGGAGATCATTAAGGATGCTGCCTCCTTTCCGGATGTCACTCTTTCTTTTTTAGGGTCTTATTATGTCTACGGAGCTCCATGGGACTGACGTAGTCGTGGTGGCAGTCCAACCAACAGCACATTGCGGGACCGCCCGCAGTATTATAAGTGTGGCGATCAGACCACCACTGAGCCATTGGTACCACCAAAGATCAAGGATCCTGCAGTAGTCTGGCAGCAGTTCGAGGTCAGAATATACTGGCGGTGCCACAGCCGCACAACAGAGCATATTTTGAGTTACCTCACCACCACCCTCTTCATGGCGGAGTGCATGCAGGGGGGCACATATTTTACCCCCCCCAGTAGTTTTGCACCCCCAGTTCCTGCACAGGAAGGAATATATGACCTGGTGCATTCCTTCATGTGCAGGAAAGTGCACTGGCAGTCCTGTGGTGGTGCTGTTTAAGGCTCACAATATGCCTTTAAACAGCACAACAATGGGACCAGCATGCTATCAACCCACCCGCCAGACCACAAAAATTACTTGTAATATGGCGGGAGTGGGGGCAGGCTGCGGCGAGTTTCAGATGTCCTGGAACCGAGCAGTGGTGTGCCGCCCGTTCCAATATTGCCAAAACTCATATTAATTTTCCCATAGTTTTTAATCTGTAAGATTATATTTATCAGTTTAGTGGATGTGAGAGTGTGGCATGCTGAAGCTGGGCCTTTTGCTGATGTCATGGTACCATGGTTACTAGAGGTTCCATTTACTTGTTCTTCTGTGTTTGCTTCATCTTTGCGTGCCACCTCTGTGACACACACAAAATTACTCATTAAGAGCTATATTATAGAGGGTAATCTGCGTCCCCTACTCCTCTTGCCGCATCTGTGACACGCACACAATTGAAAGTGACATCTTATTAAAAAACAAAAGCACCACATGGATACACGAGCAAATTGGCGTTTAACCTTTCTTCCTTCATTCTGCGTGTCACTTCTGTATCCGCTCTGCATAACCTTAAATTTTATGTCTACCCTGTGTGCTTCTTATGTGACACGCACACATATGAGCTTCCATTTCATCACTTTGTGTGCTGCATATGTGGTACGCACACTCATACTGCTGTGAGCAATAAAGCTTTACTATACTCTGCGTGCCACTTCTGTGACATGCACTCATTTGAACTTTATCCTCTCTCCCTGTGTGCTGCATCTCTGACACGCACAGACAAAGTGTTTTGACTGAAACTGTTACTGGGTTTATCAATAGTATTTGTTCAATGTTTGTATTTCTTTAGAGAATACGTTTTTATCAACATTTACTATGTAGAATGTTACTTCCCCTCCTTTCTCATGGCACCTGGGGAGCCACCTATTAAGTGGCAGAAATGGAGAAGGTTGTTTGAGAGCTATGCAAAGGTTTGTGGAGTTAGTCTTAGCACTGTGCGCAGGTCTTCTCATCTACTTCACTGTTTAGGGTCGGAAGGCAAAATGTCTTTGCTCATCTTCCTGAGCTCAGTGATGAAGAAGGGAGAGATTTAAATGAATTTGAGATATGCTTGAAAAAGCTTGACAAACACTATCTGCCTAAAGTTAGCACTATATTAGAGAGATACCAATTCCCCAAAAGGTTGCAGAATGAAGGTGAAAGTGTTGAGGGATACATCACTCAACTTAGAAAGCTTGCTTCATCTTTCAAGTTTGTAGAATTGTTGGATGAGAGGATCAGAGACCAGTTCATGTTGGGTTGCAACATTGAAAGGATCCGTGAAGATCTTTTGTTGAGGGAGGAACCCTCATTAGACAAAGTAATTCAGGTGGCAAAGAGGGTTGAACACTCCATCAAGTGTATTTCCACTATAAAAAAGGATAAGCAAACAACTGTTCGGGTAGTTAAGGATGAAGTTAAAACCATGTCTAAACCTGATATTGTCGCTAAGACTAAAAATAAACCTATTTCATACAAATGCTATAGGTGTGACGAGTTGGACCCCTTAGCTAACGACAAAAGATGTCCTGCATGAAAATGTCATTTGTTCTAAGTGTACGAAGAAGGGGCATCTCTCTGTTGTTTGCAAAACCAAGGGTCCCTCTTCTAATGTCAAGTGCGTGGAAGCTGAGATCGCAGAGAAAGACTTCGTCTGTGGCCAGATTGTTGTCCAAGTAGATTCTGCCCTGCAACCTAAATCTTGCCCAGTGGATGACATCCAAGTAGAAGGTGAATTTACCAGGGTTCTGCTTGACTCTGGTGCCAAAATCAACATAGTTTCAAGGGTTTTTTACCAAAACAAATTGGCTCACAAAAAGTCTCTTCTGAGGTCAGATATACGTCACTTGGCATATAGTGGGGAACCCATTCCACTGCGTTGTTACTTCATTGGACTTATTGATTACAAGGACCGTTACACCTCTGGCAAGACATATGTGTCAGAAAACGGGGACAGTATAATTAGCTGATTCCACCAAGGGGATTTGGGTGTTATGCTTGATCCAGGTAGCAACTGTCCCATCAAATTGAAGGAGCATGTGAACACTATTGGTGAAGAACCTGATCTTGATATTGCAACTAAGATCAAACAAAGATTTCCTAATGTTTTTAGGGATGAACTTGGGTGCCTCAAGGATTTCAAACTTGATATACACCTTCGCGCTAACTCTAAACCCTCTAGCTGCAAGGTAAAAAGTGTTCCCTTATCCGTAAGGGACTAAATGAGAAAAGAGTTGGACAAACTCAAGCAGGGAGGAATAATTGAAGAAATTTAAGGATCTGATTGGTTGGCTCCTGTTATGGCAGCTCGCAAAGCCAATGGATCCCTCTGTCTGTGTGTAGACTTGAAGCAGCTAAACAAGTGTGTGGTCGTAGATTGTTATCTTCTCCCAAATATGTCAGAGCTTCTGGTTTTGCTAGGAGGTGCCAAGGTATTCAGCACCCTTGACCTGGCTTTGGCCTATCACCAAATTGAACTTGCTGAAGCGTCAAAAGGACTACACAGCCTTCATAACACCATTTGGGACATTCAGATTTGTGAGGATGCCGTTTGGCCTTGTGTCTGCGGCGTCCATCTTCCAGCGTGTAATGCAAAAGCTACTCAAGGATTGTAAAGGAGTTTGTGTCTATCAAGACAACACCCTTGTGTTTGGGAAGGATCATAGAGAACACTTGGATCGTCTGAATAGTGTTTTGGGTAGATTGAGTGAAGCGAACCTCACAATTAAAGCTGATAAATGTCAATTTAGTACATCCTTCATCCACTATTTAGGACACACTGTCTCAGGTGGGGGAATTGCTCCTAAGGCCAATTTGGTTGACACAATTACTTGCATGACTGCTCCTTCCTGTAGGGAGGAACTCATAATGTTCTTTGGAATGATTGAGAATTACAATAAATTCATTGAGAATTTTGCTTAACCCAGTTGTTGCATGAGAACTCTCTTGAGGAAGGGTGTAGATTTCAAGTGGAGTAAGGAGTGTGACTATGAGTCTGATTCCCTTACGAAAAAGCTCAGTGATTCCCCTAAGCTTAAAAGTTTTGACCCTTCCAAGATGTTCATTATTACAATGGCTGCTAGTCTCAAGGGTTTGGGAGCCGTCCTTCAACAGGAAGGTGAAGGGGGAATGGAAACTATCATGTTTCTCTCTTGTGGTCTCAAGGATGCCAAGTCTTGCTACTCCGTTATTGAACGGGATGCCTTGGCAGTATTTTGGGCCATCAAGAAGCATTTTGTAGGGAACCACGTTTGTGGTAAAGACTGATCATAAGCCTCTCTGTGAAATATTTCACACAAAAAGGGATAGACCTGGTCTCTTGCAGAATAACAAAATGGGTCATTGCTCTCCAGGTGTACGATTTCGATATTAGATTCAATCCTGGTGTGGAGAATGGTATAGCTGATACCCTTTCGAGGCTAGCGGGAGAGGTTGAAGGTGATGTCCAACATGAGGATTATGATGAAAACAATCTTACGTGTGTGTTGTTGGGGATGGGATCATTGATTAGCAGCAATGGCGTCTGGAGCTGTCTTCTGATCCTGTTCTTTCCGAACTGTTGTCTCTTATTCACAAAGGCTGGCACTCAAAGAAACAAGCATCACAAGTTTTGCCAAGTTTTGGGGTATTAAAGATGAGATGGCAGTTTGTGATAGTGTGCTTGTACATAGAACGAGACTTTTCCCACCACATAAACCTCATCAAACCTTAATGGATTCAGCCCACAGGTCGCATTCTAGTACGTCGAAAACCAAGGGGAGACTTGGGTCCTCTTATTGGTGGCCGGGCATGGACTTACATGTGGAGAGAGTTGTGAGGGATTTCATTGTGTGTGCCACGAGTGAGAAGTCAAAGATAACAAGGGTCCAGCCCATGGTGGTGAGGGAACTTCCTCGTGCTCCCTGGAAAGATGTGGCGTTGGACATAATAGGGCCAGTTCACTCAAATGGTCATCAAGTTTTAATTTTATTGCTAATAGATCTATTCTCCAGGTGGCCTGAAGTTGATTTTACTTCTAGTACAGAGACTGTGCATGTTTACATTTTTAGAATCTCCCATGGCCAAAGAGGGATACTCTGAAACCATCCTCATTGATAATGGTGTGAAATTAGTTTCATGAGAAATAGCATCATTCCTTAAAAGTCGTGGCAACAGGCACAAGAGATGTTCCCTTTACCACCCAGAGACCAATGGAATGGTGGAAAGGGTGTTGAAGGAAACCATCTCTTGGGCCAAGAGTGCTGGAGACAATTGGAAGGAGGAGGTTCTTAAAAAGGTTGAAAGTTATCGGGTGACACCACACAGCATGACAGGTAAGTCACCTTTTGAAAGGTAGGTCTCCCTGTACGTTAGTTGAGCCCTCTTGGGAAAGGCATCTTGAATAGTCTGCTTCTTCCTCTTCATCTGAGAAAGTCTCTCCTGACTGGTGCATAAGAGAAGAAGCCAGGTGCTTATCCAGGAAATTATACTTTGACTCTACGAAATCCACTAAAGAGACCATAGTCAAGGTTGGTGATTTAGTTGTCATCAGGCAACCTGGTTCCGAGATCAAAGTTCTCCAAACACATACAGGTCATAAAGGTGTTCACAAATGCAGTTAGAACTGAAGATCACAGGGTTTGGAAATTGAATAGGGTCTCAGTGTACAAAGGGGATGAGTGTTTTGAACAATCTGTAATTAAAAAAGATGCTGGTACTGCTACTGGTTGTTCTTCACGTTTGTCCTCTAGGAATGTTAAGAGGTGAAGCTATTTGAAAGACTTTGTACCTTGAAAACATATGCTTTGTTTATTTCTTCTTTTCTTCTCTTCTCTTTCATTTCCTCGTCTCTTTGATTTCTTTCTGTTAACGGGGAAGGTGTGTGGCATGCTGATGCTGGGTCTTCTGCTGATGTCATGATGCCATGGTTACTATAGGTTCCATGTTGACTCCTGGTATCCTAGGTGATATCATTGTATTGGTTCAAATGACTGAGCTGTTAGCTGTTACCTGTACTGACTTCTTACTCTGGAATAAACCTGTATTTCTGCACTTCAACCTGCTGTATTAAGGATCTTACAGAGAGTCTATCAAACACTGACCACGCCTCCTTTAACTCTTCACTAAGACCATGATAAAATACTGCTGCAGCTACCTCATCACTTCATATGGCTTTTACCACCAATTGTTGAAATAGACTGATTTACATAATTACATTTTATTTCCTTGAAGTGAAGTTAGTAACCCAGAATAAACAGCTAATTTGCTTCTTATCAAATATATCTGAGTGTTGTACAATATTAATACAATTGGAAATCCACAGGTTCTGATTTAAAATCAGCAGGGTGACCCAGGCTAGAGTGTCTTTGCTGAGATATGCTAACACAAAATTTACTCTGGCTTGATCAGCAGAGAATTGCTCAGGTTTAGCACAGAAATGTAAGTTACACTGAGCAGTTAATGACTTAATATTATGAGGATCTCCTGATTTGGGATTATATCTGTAGTAAAGGAAGGTGGGGCCAATGTAAAACCAAGCATGGAGCTACTGCCTCCAGAATCTAGTTGTGAAGATTAACTGGAAGGAGAAGTCGGAGAAACTCTGCTCTACTATCAACCAAATAATCTTATCAAGTGAAAAAAGAATGCTCTTGCTGTGTGATTTCAAAATCTCTCTGTATCTTAGTTATCATTTATGACATTAATTGCAGGGGATTGACCTTGGAATTCATTCTTTAATAATCTGGCAATATATCATGGCCTGAGCACATCCAACAAATGGAGGCAAATCCCTTTTCCTCTCTCTACGTATCATTCACCTCCTATAGTATTTCAAGGCTTTTAAAGAGGACCCGAAAATAACAATGAAAATGGATTGTGAGAGAGATAAAAAGAGATACACCTACTGGTTGGTTGATGGAAAACCCACACTCTCAGATGGTCGTTTTTGATGACTATACAATGGTCTACATCTTTTTCACCTTGGGAGAGTGAGTAGGGGGACCTCGAGAGTAATAACTATGTAGATTATCAAAGGGTTTAGGCAACAACATTCCCTGTTCAGAGTGCATGTGGACTGTAACTATCCCCTATATTGCCTGGGCCAAGGAAAGTTATGTTGAACAGCTGTAGAATGGTTGCTTCAATGTTGCAGTACAAAACCAAAGGGGATGATGCACTGAGTATTGAACATTGCAATCACTCAATCCCAGTCAACTGATCTGGGTTTAATCCATCATCATTCTTTTGCTCGCTCCGCCACCCCAGTTCAGACATGGCCATTTGCAAATCAGTCTGACCCTGTTCCTCATGGGAACATTCCAGCCCAAACTGCCAAGCCATGTCTTCCCTGGACCGGAAACAAGCATCCTGGGACTGATTTCTGGCTAATTGGCCATCATCTGCCAGGCTAGCTTGAATCCAGTGGCAAAGCGAGAAAGGGACCCACGTCTGGGCATACCTTGCCAACTTAGGGCGAACAGAGCAAAACCAAAGGGGATGTGTTAGGGCTTGTGCACAGCAAAGAGCATGTCCCCTCTCATTGCACAAGTGGTCTCTGTAATAGCTCTCTTTAAACATACTACTGAAAGCCTTTCTTGTTATCGCAGCCCCTCCCTAAGACTTCTGTGTATGTTGCTCAATGTATTCACAAGTTTGGACATTGATGTCTTGTTTGCACATTGGACCTTGCTTTTACCAAGGCTTATTTAGAAAACATTGGACCTTGCTTTTACCAAGGCTTATTTAGAACACTCCTCCCTAGGCCATGTGTGACTTCAACTCATTAGCATAATAACTGAAGCTCTGCACACCTACTTGTGAAAACCACATCCAGTTCTTCGAACCACACCCAGCTCTTCGAACCACACCCAGACCTGTCTATAAAAGGCAGCCCCTGAGCCTCACCCAGTGCTTGTGCTCGTCTACCTCCCACTTCCCTGAGAACAGATCCTTCGGGGCTGGCACTCCTACTCTTTCCAGACCTTCATTGACTTCAACAGGCGCGGCTTCTGGCTCTTCCTTCTTCTGGTTTCCGACTACTTCTTGCCTCAACCCCTCTTCTGTCCACAGCAATCGACCTGCAAAAGAGAAAAAGGTCAAGGTTAGACTGATCAGTATCCCCTTTCAGCAACAAGTAAGTGCAAAACCTTTTATTACCTGAAAGAACTTTATCGGCGATTTCTGGATTCATGTAAAGACAATTTGGAACAAGATATCTCCCACGAATTTTGTGGTTCAAACCCTTTGTTACAAGAATACTTTGTAGAACTTTGTGAAATAAACATTGTTTTACATGGAACTTTCTTAAGAATGGAACAGTGGAAACCATTGACAGCAAGGCAAACAGTAAATCAAGCACAAATTACCTCCTGTATTTTGATGTAAAAGTACAGTATTTGTTTTATAAAAATTATTGTTATCCTCCGAGCACTCAATGTTATCAAAGAAGAGTCTTTATATATTTTTTCGTCCTTTTATTTTCCAATCTTCATCCAAATCAAATTCCAAATTCCACATCAACTTCCCAGATTTCATCACACGATTGAATGCAGCCAACGCGCGTTTCGTCAAGTCCGTGTAGGACAATTTGACTTCCTCAGGGCATATAGTTGCGGGATTAATATTAATCCCGCAACTATATGCCCTGAGGAAGTCAAATTGTCCGAAAAAATATATAAAGACTCTTCTTTGATAACATTGAGTGCTCGGAGGATAACAATAATTGTTTGGACCTAGGTTTGCCTTGGAGGCTGTGGTAACCAGTCTCCCACCTCTTCCTGAGCACCAACCTGATATTTTGTTGAGAATTACATTTACCTTGACGTTGTGCTGTGCGCTCTTGTTAACCGTTACCACTTTTGTTAAATTGTTTTATAAAAAGTCTGGAAATGTGTGAAAAGTGAGTTTGCTATTAAGAATTTAGGCTTTAGTTATATTAAGGTGAATGTTAGACGTTGGTAATTCTGAAAATGATATTCGTTTGATTTTACAGAAGTTTTACAGTAATAGAAAGCACATCCCAGAACAGTAACACATTCCAAACCTGGAATCTTGAGACCAGGATCCAAGAGGTACTTTTAGAAGAGAATTCCTTTGATTATGTTTCATTAGGCACCAGTTTCTACAGACGTCAGAGAGGGCTGCAGATTTTAGCAGCTCTTCTACAGTGGAAACGCAAGAACTGTATTGTCTCTCTTTTTTTATTTTATCCACTTCCCCCCTTCCCTTGAGCTTCTGGTTCTTAGCGCACTGTTTTAAAACTAGTGTGCTGGAACAAGCAGTTTCAGGGTGGGGTCGGACTATCTTCAACCTCCATCAGAACTGAACAGAAACTCAGGTAAGCTGGGCTTTGACAGAAGCACAAGCCTTTAAAATATTCAGTTCTGTTGGATGAGTAATGCCGGGGAAGAAACAGAGGGCATTGACGCCACGGATATGGCGCAAGCCCTAAAAGAGGACTTGGCCCATAATGAATCAGTGTCTGGCATCTTGCAACATATGCAAGAGGAAATAGAGAAATTAAAGTTGGAAAACACCTTTTTAAAACATTATTTAAGCAGGTATAAACCTAGGGAATCTCAGTGGAACACAGCTTTTACGCCTTTGTTTAAAACCTCCTCAGAGACAGGGGCGCAAGCAAAACATGCAACTTCCCATCCGTTGAGGTTACTGTTAATGTTCCTAATGCTGTGCCTTTAGCAGCACCTGAACGTTTTCATGGAGATAGTAACAAATTCCATGTTTTTATCAGTCAATGTCAATTACACTTTGTTTGCAAACCACAACAGTTCCCTACTGATGCTACAAAAGTGGCATTCGTCTTGTCTTATTTGGGCGGTACAGCAGCCAATTGGTCAATTCCTTTCGTGGATAGAGATGATCCCATCCTCCATAATTGGAATCAATTTAAATGTACTATGACCAGCCTTTTTGCAAAACACACTTTTATGCAGGCAAGCGATAATGAGCTTTTAAATCTTACACAAGGTAACAAGGATTTATTGACCTATCTCACTAGTTTTAATCGTTTACTCACCGAGACACGTTGGCCAGAAGAAAAGCGTGTCTCCCTTTTTTATAAAGGTTTGAGAGACGAGTTAAAAGACCCGCTGGCTCATATCGTTGATTTGCCAGAAGACTATTCTGACTTTGTAGATTTAGTCGTGAAATTGGAACACAGACTAGGAGAAAGAAAGGGAGATAAATCCAAACTGGAATTGCGGTTAAGTTTTATTAGACACGAGAAGAAAGTCACAGATAATAAACTCCCTGAACCTGCGCCTATGCAAATAGGGACACTCAGAGGTCCACTCACGTCAGAGGAAAAAGAAAGAAGGAGAAAACTTGAATTATGTTTATATTGTGGCAAGGCAGGACATTTTGCCAGAGAATGTCCAGTAAAACCTAAAACTTCACGAAAGGGTACTGTTTCCTCTATCTACTCAACTGAGTCGGGAAACGATTAAGCTCGACAAGGGGGGAGGTTACTTGTTCGATAAAACATCTTAATCAAACCTCTAATTCTGCAGCCTTCATGGTACCGCACATACCTAGACATTTCATAATTCAGATCTTTTTAATTGTTACTACCCAAGTTAGACATTCTCTCCCTGTCCTACTGGACTCAGGAGCAACAGGAGATTTTGTGGATAATAAGTTAGCTAACACATTAGGTCTTCCTATTTGCCTAAAGCCTTGTCCAGAAGCAGTATGTGCAGTGGATGGGTCAGAATTGACCTCTGGATTAATCACAAAACAAACAAGTCCCCTTGTCATGGTCTGTCAAAACGGGCACACAGAGATGATTAGCTTTGATCTGATAGATACCCCTAATTTTGGCTTGATTCTCGGGGAACCCTGGTTAACAACTCATAACCCAGAAATTGATTGGGTGAACAGAACAGTTACTTTGGATTCCTCATTCTGTAGAACCAATTGCTATCAAAAAGCAGGTACAGAACCGAGCTCAGTAATACACTGTGCTAATGTTACACAATACGAACCAAGTCTCCCTCCTGAATATTCTGACTTTAAAGACGTTTTTGATCCAGTGAAGGCTAATGTGTAACCCCCACATCGGTCATATGTCTGCCGTATTGATCTCATCCCAGGGGCCCCTTTACCTAATAACAGACTATATGCTTTGACTGACGAAGAGACCAAATATTTAAGAACCTACCTAGACGACCTACTACAGTCTGGGTTCATCCGAGATTCCACATCTCCGGTGTCATCTCCACTTTTTTTTATCCCGAAGCCGGATACATCTATGCGCACGTGTATCGACTATAGAGGACTAAATAAGGCTACAATAAAAAATAAATATCCTCTTCCTCCAATACCTGTGTTGTTAGATCAATTAAGACATTCTACTGTATACACTAAACTAGATCTGCGGGGAGCTTACCACCTGGTCCGAATAAAAGAGGGAGATGAGTGGAAGACAGCTTTCAAGACAAAGTTTGGTCTATTTGAGTACACAGTAATGCCCTTTGGGTTGTGTATTGCCCCTGCGGCCTTTCAATTCTTTATAAATGAGGTCCTACACGAATTTCTGGACGTTTGTGTCATAGTATACATAGTATACATAGACGACATCCTCATTTACTCTAAGAACCCGGAAGAACATACCCAACATGTTCGTGCAGTATTATCAAAGTTAAATGAAAATCATCTCTTTGCTAAATTAAAAAAATGTACTTTTAATGTCAGCAAAGTGGGCTTTTTGGGATACTGCCTGTCACCTCAAGGAATAATTATGGATGAAAAGAAAATTAGTGCTATTACTGATTGGCCAGAACCATCATCTGTGAAGGATGTTCAGAAATTTCTGGGTTTCGACAATTTTTATAGGAGGTTTATTTCTCAGTCAGTCAAAATATTTAATTTGATTTCATTAAAATCATAAAAAGGTATAAAACATTTATGTACATATAAAAAATGTATATTACACTTGGGTTATAATCAGTACATTGGGTTATAATCAATTCATTGGGTCAAAAGTTAAGCTACATGAGGTATGCAATTAATAAAAACTTCTTACAATACACTCAGTGGTGCGTTACGTGATCTAATTCTAGACGCCGCCACTAGATAATTTGCCATGCAAAATATGATACGAGTGTTGCTCAATGACTGGAGGTAAAGTAGTGCCGGCCTCACTTGAAGGAAGCCTGCCTCCCTTAAAATAGGCAACAAATATTTTTTCCGTATCTCTGAGAACCACAAAACATAACAAAATGCATGGTGTCTTGGGTTGAAAAATTATCACAGATGCAAGGTGAGGCTATTTCTGGTTTGACCCATGGCTGATAACTGCCCAGGTAAAAATTAATCAAATTAAATCTAAACTTAATCAATAAAAACCTATGAAATGGCCTGGTAACAATGCTGAGGTAAGGCTCAAGCGAGGTGAAATTTAGTAACAGATAATGTGATCTGACTGTAGTTTTCTGCATTTCCCTTTCCTCGCGACCTAGTCTTGCCCTCATCATAAAGTGCTTTTTAGTCAAGTCTACGTCCTCTTTCCTGATGCACAATGGAGATGTGTAGCGTTCTGGATGACCCAATTGTTCGAAGGACTTCCTCAAATAATCCAGCCATGGAACATTTTTAGAATAATCTAGGGACATGACATCATTCATAATTGCATGATTAAGGGTTAATTTCTTGTTGAGCCACGTCTTTAGCCAAAATATTAAGGGTGCCAGATTGAGCTTATCCGTAACATAAACTGGACCCACCTCCGCATGGATTGAAAAAGTTGGGGTGGACTGGGGGACGGACAATAGGAAGCGTAGAAACCTATTTTCCGCCCTCAGGATTGGTTCGAGATGTGCATAACCCCATAGGGATGAACTATACATTGCTAGTGGAATGTATTTGGTATTAAAAAAATTCAGTAGGGCCTCCATCGGTCTAGCCCCCAACTTTTTTGAGAAACCCATGAGGGCCGCAGAAGACCTGGCCACAGATAGACTTTTTGCCCTAACCTTGGGACCCCACGAGCCCCTCTCGTCGAAGAGCACCCCCAGGTAGGGGAAAACTGCCACTCTAGAAACCACTTCGCCCTTACACTTGAAAGTTTTTGGTTAACCCTTGTTTCTATGGTATCCGCCCACCATCGTGTGTGATTTGTTCGCATTTACCTTTAATTCCAGTTGGTCCATAAAAGCTCTGAACGCATCCAACAGATGCTCGAGACCGATACCAGTACGGGCTATGAGGACTGGGTCATCCGCGTATAGGAGAGCAGGGATCTTTACGTCTCCTACACGCGGGACGTCCCCTTCCACCTCTTCCAAGTGCCTGCCCAGTCCGTTAATATAGATAGTGAAGAGGAGGGGGGCCAGAATATAGCCCTGCCGTATCCCTTGCATAGATTTCAATTGAGTCGTGCACCTTCCCTTGTTGGTAACTCTGACTGCAGCGAACAGCTCCTGGTGGAGAGACGCCATAAACTTGACCAGTGCCCCGTCTATCCCGATCTTTAAAAGGATGGCCCACAATTTTGCCATGTTCACAGGTCGAAAGCTGAGGAGAGGTTTATTTCTCATTTTGCAGACATTGCGGCCCCAATAACCACCTTTTTGCGGAAAGGGCAACAATTTATTTGGTCTGATGAGGCGGCTCACGCCTTTCAACTCCTGAAATAAAAGTTCACTTCAGCCCCAATTATGAAACATCCTGATCCTGACTTGCCATTTTTTGTCAAAGCGGATGCTTCACAAGTAGCTTTAGGAGGAGTTCTCTCTCAACGAGATGCACTAGATAGCCAATTACATCCTACAGCCTTCTATTCCAAAAAGTTATTACCAGCTGAACAAAATTTCACTGTGGCTGAAAGAGAACTATTAGCTATCAAAGTAGCCTTTTCTGAATAGAGGCACCATTTAATGGGAGCCAAGTACCCTGTTACCATCTTTTCTGACCATGAGGAACTACAGTTCTTTGGATCACTAAAAGCATTAACTCCACGTCAGATGCGCTGGTTACATTTTTTTAGTACATTTGACTTTGTTATAACCTATAGACCAGGTGCACAACAAATTCAATCTGATGTGTTATCTAGATACGGACATACCTCAGACATGAAACAAGATAAAATGGGAGAACCCATTATTCCTCCCCAAAAACTTTTGGCACCAGTACAACAGAAGGATTTCATCACAGATCTATATAATGCACACATGCAAATGGCACCTCAAGATTGGTTAAAGGATTCCCATAACTCAATAGAACGAGGTTTATTGTATCACAACAACATGCTGTTAGTGCCCACCACAGAATTACAAACACAGGTGATAATTTGGCTTCACGCCTCACCGTTGGCAGGTCAGCCTGGCTGGGTAAAAACCCTGGAAAATGTGCGAAAACACTTTTGGTGGGACAATATGAGTAAGGACATTAAGCAATTTGTCACTACCTGTCCAGTTTGTGCAAGACATAAATCTTCTCATAAGGCCCCTGACGGTTTGTGAATACCAATGCCATCACCCAAACAAGCTTGGCACACTGTGAGTGTAGACTTTATTGTAGGTTTACCACCAGTAAAATCCTTCACAACAGTATTAGTGATAGTGGATTTTTTGTCTAAAATGGCACATTTTGTACCATTACGGAAATTGCCAACTGCGGCAGAAATTGCCGATATTTTTATAAGAGTAATTGTGCGTTTACATGGTTTGCCAAGTAAAGTGGTGTCAGACCGAGGTAGCCAGTTCAACTCTAGATTTTGGAAAAAATTATGCGAAAAACTGAACATAGATGTGGCGTTATCCACTGCTTTCCATCCAGAAACAGATGGACAAACTGAACGACTAAACCAAACCTTACTTCAAACGTTACGTTGTTTATTGGCTGATTATTCTAGTGAATGGTTGAAAGCTCTCCCTGTAGCGGAGTTTGTTTATAGTAATACTGAGCATGCAGCTCTACTTTGCTCACCATTCTATTTCATGCAGGGGTATCATCCGAGAGCTATACCCATTTTATTAGAAGATTCCCTGTTGCCTACAGTAACAGATAGACTAACGAGATTAGGTGATATCCAAGACAAGGCCAGGAAACATTTATTAAAGTTCAAAGAAAGCATGAAAAGACAAGCAGACAAACACAGGTCTGAGGCCCCAATGTATAAAATCGGTGACAAAGTATGGCTCTCCACAAAGAACCTAAATATAGTGGGATCCCGAAAGCTGCAACCACGTTTCACTGGACCCTTTAGTATAACTGCCATAGTAAACCCGGTAACAGTAAAATTGGACTTACCAAAAGAATACCCAGTAGGGGGCGTGGCTTCGGCGCCAGCCAAGATGGCGGGGTAATTGTGGAGCTCCAGTGAAGACCTCCGTTCCTACATTCCTTTAATACTCGACCAGGCAGTATTTCGATTAGGAAATACTATTTCTTGCAGCCTAGCATGAGGTGACTGCAGCGCTACCTTTGTTTTTCACCTTCGGCGCGTTTTCAGTGCATTTTCTGAGGAACGTTGCTTCCGCCGCTCCGGCCGCCATTTCGCGACTTCAAGCGGCAGGCTCCGACTTCTACGACAGTGTGTTCGTGCCCCTGTGGAGCTCTCCCTGTGGCACCGGAATGGTTTTCTCCGCTTTCAATGCCAGGTGAGCCCCTGAACTCTGCAAAGCTTCTACTTTAAAGGCATTTCTTCAATAAATACGGGTCGCGGTCCCGTTTTTGCCACTCTGGCCGCCATTTCAACTTCTTTGTATTTATGCCCTCATGACGGAGAGCTCTTCAACATTACTTCCTGCACTTCCTCCTATTGTTTTGTGCTGCAGTCGGCCTCAATAACATGGCAATGTTTTTTCTCATGTACAGTTTCTTGCTTCACTGAGCGCTGCCAAACTGCCTATGTTTAAAAGCTGTTTCCAATTTTCACTTTGAAGCACTGCATGGACTTTGTGCTCTAGAGGGGGAATGTCTGCTTTTCACCTACGCTGGGTGTTCCTGGAGGTTCTCTCTTTGTCATTGTTTGCCTGCCACGACCGGATATCCTATATTTTGTGATGCTCTTGCTTTTCAATTTGCCTGATCTGCTGTTCTATCCTGGCTCCACCTTTCCCAGGCTTCAAGGAAGATATTATCTGCTATAAACTCTTTCTGTTGCTCGCTGGTTATTTGGACGGGCCCTGGATTTCCTCCTCGCTCTGTTCATCGGCCTCCTGTTTAATTGACTTTCCTCATCAATTTTGACCTTGAGCGCCCAACGCTTCCTTCCTCTTCAGATCTTTTCTTGCCCATATATGGGGAAGCTCCGCAACTTGAAGCTCACTGCTGTGACTAAAGGACTCACCAACTCAGACTCTGATTCTCCTTCCCAGGATATGGAGGAAGGAGCGATGTCTAAACCTGTTCCTCAATTGGGGGCCATTTCCAAATCTCACAATGGCAGCAAACATCCGACCACTCTGACCTCTTCTAAACGCCTTAAAAAAGATCCTCTTTCTCCGGATAGTGCTCCTTCGCCTTCTTCCTTGGATCTCATATTGGAAGAGTTATGAGCTCTACGACCTTTAATGGAGTCGATATCTCAAACGTTGCAAAGTATGCAGGATAAATGGACAACCCTAGACTCTCGTGTTTTACTTCTCGAGCAATCCACGGATTCTGTACAAAACACCTGTTCCCGAATTCCGTCTATGGAGGCTGAGATTCTTTTCCTTAAAAGGCAGACAGAGGATTTGGAAAATCAAAACCGCAGGAATAACCTTCGCCTTTATGGTCTCCCTGAACTTTCAGTGGGGTCAAACCCCACGGCCTTCTTCCAATCCTTCCTTCCGAAGATATTAGACGCTCCTGCCTTGTCTTCCATCAACATACAGGGAGCACATCGCTTGGGTCCTAGAATGTCCTCTAAACCTTGTGGCGTCATCATGTTGTTTTTACAATCAACAGATCTTCTGCAAGTTCTCTCTGCCGCCAAGGTCAAAAAACAAATTGTTTGGGAGGGCCATCATCTCTACCTAGCGCAAGATGTTGCTAAAGTCACTGCTGATCGCCGGAAGCGTTTCCTTGATATGCGCCCGCAACTGAGAGCTCTCAATGCTAGATATGGCCTCCCCATCCATGTCTTTTCAAGGTCACTTATAAAGAGAAGACCACCACTTTTGAAGATCCTGCTGCACTGCAAGAGTTTCTCCGTCGACATGGGGATAGCGATATGGACACTTCTAGAGCAACCTGATGGACTTAATTGTCTCTGACTGGTTTTTGTCCTGTGTTCTGTGTCACAATGTTGTGCTTTATCAACTTCCTATTGTTTCATCCTCTTTTCCTAACCTTTGTTTTATTCCCCCTTCCTATAGGTTCATGCCCAGGTATTGCCACCCTACTGTTTCCTTTGATAATTTCTTATACTGCCTCTCTTCTTTTTGTTGTTGTGCAGGTGGAGGTCCAGATGCAGTTGTTTTCACTGTTGTCATCGCTGTCTCTGGTGCTGTCACTCCCCGTTTTGAGTTTGTCTTGTAGGTATGTTTTTCAGTCATCTGCTTTGGACTTGTACTGTCTTCCTGTTTCTCATCTCTTTCCTTTTCTCTTTTTCCTCATCAATGCTATTCTTTTTCTCTCTTCTTTCCCTCCTTTTTCTTCTTTCTACCATCCTCACCTCTTCTTTTTTTCTATCATGAGATTTTCTTCCTTTTCTCCTTTTTTACTGGCTTAGTAAGCATGCTTCTGTTGTATTTATTCTTACTGTATTTCATTCTGTGTTACTACCTGGAATGTTAAGGGTTTGAATAACCCAATTAAGAGACAACGAGTACTGTCACATCTTGCCCGGCTTAAGACTGATGTTGCATTTATCCAGGAGTCTCACTTGTCAAAAGATGAAGCCTTGAAAGTTAAACGTTGTTGGGTAGGACATGTTTTCTTTTCTCCCATTGACACAAAAAAAAGTGGAGTTTTGATTCCATTTCATAAAAAGTTAAATGTCTCTGTAGTATCTCAGGAATGTGATTCGCAGGGTCGTTGGTTAATTGTTAAGTTGCTTATAGACAAAATACCAATTGTGTTCTTTAATGTTTATGCCCCTACGGGCGTTGATAAGCTATTTTGGCCCTCTATCTCTGAAAAACTCTCCACCCTCCCCGATGACTATATTATCTTTGGTGGCGATTGCAATCAGATCTTTGATCCCTTCCTTGACCGACATTCCAAAGTTAGGTTCTCCCCCTCAAGGATGCAGTCACAATTTGTCAAATCCACTCGAAACAACGCATTAGTAGACATCTGGAGACTATGTAATCCTGCACTTAGAGAATATAGTTTTTATTCCCCCGCACACAACTCCCAATCACAAATAGACTATCTCTTCCTTAGTAAATCCCTAACCCAACATGCTATTCATTCTGAAATTGGCTCTATTCTCATCTCTGATCATGCCCCTGTACTCGTTGATATCAACCTTCTTCCCTTTTCCCCTCACTCTGGCAGATGGAGATTTAATGATTCATTGCTCCTTGACACTGCCTTCTGTACAGAATTTTCTAAAGTTGCGTCTGAGTTCTTCTCACTCTACCAAACTCTTCTTTTGTCATGGTTTGGGACTCTTTTAAGGCAGCTTCTAGGGGTTTTATTATCAACTTTGTCTCCCGCAGGAAAAAAGCTAATGAGGCTAAATCATCTCTTTTACTTACTAAGATTAAGCAACTTGAACTTGCTTATCATTCCTCGAATTCTGAATCCTCCCTTAAAGATCTCATTGATGCAAAACTTTCTTTTAATAAATTCACCACAGACGCTGCTTCCAATTTGTTGCTGAAGTGTAATGCACGCTACTATGATGGTCAAAACAAAATGGGAAAGTTACTTGCCAATTATCTGAAAATTCAAAAACAACGTATGAGAATTGAACTGATTAAATCGTAAAATGGAGATTCTTTGTTTAAGGATAAAGACATTCCTAACAAATGTATGCTTTTTTACAGGAATCTATACACACCGGAACTAGTTCCCTCTTCGGCGGACGTCCTTTCTTATTTTCATTCTATTTCCCCCCCTCCCTCCTCTCACATACATTTAGGACCTTTAGATGCTGACATCTCCCTCTCTGAAATTTCACACGCTGTCTCCAAACTGGGTCATGGTAAAGCCCCTGGCCCTGGCGGATTTACAATTGAGTTCTATAGCCATTTCGCTTCATTTCTCCTACCAAAACTCTTACTTCTGTTTCACTCCTTCCAGGGCTCAGGTCTGTCGAGGTGGTCCTTCCAACAAGCTTTAATTTGTTTAATCCCTAAAGAGGACAAGGATCACTCTCTCTGTAAAAATTACCGACCCATCTCTTTAGTAAATACCGATTATAAGATTCTGGCTAAAATTCTGGCTCTCCGCTTAGATCCCATTTTGCCCAATTTAATTGGCCCTGAGCAATCTGGGTTCGTTAAGGGTCGCCTGTCCTCCGATAACTCTAGGGTATTTTTCAATATTATGAGTAAAGCTTCTTCCTTAGGAACTCCACTAGCTGCCATCTCTCTGGATGCAGAGAAAGCCTTCGATCGGATAGGTTGGGACTTCATGTTTCAGTCTCTCTCTTGGTCGGGTATTCCTCCCAAATTTATTTCTCTTGTTTCCCTGCTTTATTCTTGTCCCTAAGCGTCCATCTTCGTCAATGGTGCAACTTCAGATTATTTTAATCTCCAGAGAGGCGTAAGGCAGGGTTGCCCTCTCTCTCCTTTATTATTTGTGTTGGCCTTAGAACCCTTTCTTACCAAAATCCGGCAGGATGACTCTATTTCTGGCTACCCCTTTGCTTCCCAACAAGTTAAGCTCTCGGTCTATGCCGACGATATTCTCTTCTATTGTTCGGATCCAGTCTCTTCTCTCCCTTCATTCTTACAGCAGGTTTCCTCCTTCTCCGCTGTTTCAGGTTATCGTCTTAATGCCGATAAATGTGAGATTCTACCCTTAAATGTTTATATCAAAAGCATTTCTTTGAGATCTCTGGGTTTTCATGGCAACCGTCTAAAATTAAGTACTTAGGTGTTTGGTTCGCTCCCCTTTTTTCGGACACTTGGAAGTTCAATTTTGATTATATTTCTAAAAAACTAGAGTCTGCCATATCTCGTTGGAATCCTCTTTTCTTGTTCTGGTGGGGTTGTTTGAATTCGATCAAAATGATGCTTTCCCCACTTCTATTGTATACTATATCCATGATACCGATTTGCATTCCTGATTGTTATTTTAAAAAGACTGACTCTATTTTGGTAAAATTTTTATGGCAAGGTAAAAAACCTCGCATTGCGCTTGCTTCTCTGCGAAAGGACAAATCTCACTCGGGAGTTCGTTTCCCGGATTTCAAAGCTTATCACTGTGCTTTTTCGCTCAAGCAGTCGGCTCATTGGTTTTCTTCTGTTCTTCCTTTTTATCCCCCCCTTTGGTTAACAATTGAGGCTTCTTTCATTTCCCCTTTTGAATTTCGTGAGTTCTTGTCCTTCACTTCGCCTTTGACTAGTCTTTGCAACTCCTTCATATCTCACTCTCGCAAACTTTTCTCTCCCTACTTATCTTCTTCCTATCCCTCTATTTCCTCGACACATGAGCAGCCCATTTGGCATAATAAACAACTTTTACTTCGAAATCGCTCTTTCTTTTGGAATACCTGGCATTCTCGTGGTCTACGATGGATTTCTCAACTTTTGTCTCAGGGTTGGCCTATTTTTTTCTCTGATCTTCGCTCTCATTTCTCCTTGCCCGCTAGTGCACACTCACAATATGGCGCGTTACTTCCAGTTCTTCGATCTTATTTCATATCTTTGCCAGCCTCCAACTCCATCCTCCCTGCTTGTCATTCTATAGCTTCGGCAATAGATTCCTCTCCTTCTGCTTCCTTTCTTTACAATTCGGCTCAAATTTCTGTTGACAGATCCAAATCAAAAGTCGAGTTAGCCTGGGAGCGCGATTTCTCCCTTGATTGGTCGATTGTACTGTGGGAAAAGATTTGGTCTAAACTACATAAAACCTCTAGAGCTGCCAATACAACTCAGACTTTGTACTTCATTTACAATAGTACTTTACTAACTCCCTATGTTTTATCCTCTTTCTCAGAAAGTGTAGGATCAGTGGATCACTGGTCCCATCCTTGGGTGCACACTATAATTCCTCTATGATTCACAGAGGTTCCACACTTAGTTCATTGTTAATTGTTCGTATTTATTTTTTTCAAAAAGCATATTTTGTTAGAAGAATTTATTCCATTCTCAACATATTGACTTTATCCTTTGCGTCAATCCATCTATGAATCATAGAGGAATTATAGTGTGCACCCAAGGATGGGACCAGTGATCCACTGATCCTACACTTTCTGGTTATATTTTGACGTCGTGGGACACTAGACGTTACTTGCGTAGCACCTAAACTTTGATTAAATAAGTTTAAACTCACACAAACTCGCTGTGCATCTACCCAAACTACCTGATAGTTATCCTCTTTCTCCCCAGATACTCCTTCTATCTGTTGGTCTTGTCTTTGTTCATCTGCAGATCTAAACACATGCTATTTGATTGCCCACCTATCCAGCGTTTTTGGAACTTGGTTTGGCTACAACTCCACAAAATCTTTCATTTTCAGATTTCCCTCTCCCCTACACACATCTTTTTAGGTTCCCTGTCCTCAGCCTTGCCCCAATCACACCAACACTATCTCCTTCTTGATCTCCTCATTGCCATTGCTTTCCATCATATTACATCTAATTGGAAACAAGCCACTAATGTCTCCTTCACTTCATGGTGGAATGCGGTTTGCTTTCATCACAGGTTAGATACAAATTTTGTTTTCCCTGTTTCCCTAGCAATTAAGCGTGATCTCCTGTGGCTCCCTTTAGTGAATTACCTCTCCTCCTTTGCCCCTTCATCCGTCACTCATGATGCTCACTCTATTGAGGTACGCAAACCACCTTAAACCTTTGTTATTATTAATTGTTTATCTTTTGTAACTTTTATGCTTACTTTGTCATTATTGGATATATCTTTCTGATGTAATTTAATTTTTTATCTCCTTACATTGTTTATCACTTTTTGCCTTCCTCCTCTTGCTATTGTATATTTCGATGAATAAGCATTTGGCTGTTTCTTCTTCACTCAGTTTCTTTTATGTTTTCTTTGATGTTCAATAAATTCAAACTTAAAAAAAAAGAATACCCAGTACATGCTACATTCCATGTGTCCTTGCTTAAGCCGTACAACCCAAATACCCGACCCGAACCACCACCTCCACCCATACCAATTAAGGGAAATCTAGACTATGAAGTGAAAAGCATAAAAGACGCAAAAAGAATTCATGGACATCTGTTTTATTTAGTAGAATGGAAAGGATATGACGAAACTGAGAATTCATGGGAACCAGCGTCCTATGTACATGCCCCAAGGTTGATTAGACAGTTTTATCTAAAAAATCCAGGGAAACCCCGTCCATTAGGAGGGCCTTTGAGGGTGGCGACTGTTAGGGTTTGTGCACAGCAAAGAGCATGTCCCCTCTCATTGCACCAGTGGTCTCTGTAATAGCTCTCTTTATACATACTACTGAAAGCCTTTCTTGTTATCTCAGCCCCTCCCTAAGACTTCTGTGTGTGTTGCTCAATGTATTTACAAGTTTGGACATTGCTGTCTTGTTTGCACATTGGACCTTGCTTTTACCAAGGCTTATTTAGAACACTCCTCCCTAGGCCATGTGTTACTTCAACTCATTAGCATAATAACTGAAACTCTGCACACCTGCTTGTGAGAACCACACCCAGTTCTTCGAACCACACCCAGCTCTTCGAACCACACCCAGCCCAGTCTATAAAAGGCAGCCCCTGAGCCTCACCCAGTGCTTGTGCTCGTCTACCTCCCACTTACCTGAGAACAGATCCTTCGGTGCTGGCACTCCTGCTCTCTCCAGACTTTCATTGACTTCAACGGGCGCGGCTTCTGGCTCCTCCTTCTGCTGGTTTCCAGCTACTTCTTGCCTCAGCCCCTCTTCTGTCCACTGCAATCGACCTGCAAAAGAGAAAGAGGTCAAGGTTAGACTGATCAGTATTCCTTTTCAGTGACAAGTAAGTGCAAAACCTTTTATTACCTGAAAAAACTTTATCGGCGATTTCTGGATTCATGTAAAGACAATTTGGAACAAGATATCTCCCACGAACTTTGTTGTTCAAACCCTTTGTTACAAGAATACTTTGTGGAACGTTGTGAAATAAACATTTTTTTACATGGAACTTTCTTAAGAATCGAACAGAGGAAACCATTGACAGCAAGGCAAACAGTAAATCAAGGACTAGCACAAATTACCTGCTGTATTTTGATGTAAAAGTACAGTATTTGTTTTATAAAAAGTCTGGAAATGTGTGAAAAGTGAGTTTGCTATTAAGAATTTAGGCTTTAGTTATATTAAGGTGAATGTTAGACGTTGGTAATTCTGATAATGATATTCGTTTGATTTTACAGAAGTTTTACAGTAATAGAAAGCACATCCCAGAACAGTAACATATTCCAAACCTGGAAGCTTGAGACCAGGATCCAAGAGGTACTTTTAGAAGAGAATTTCTAATAAGATTAAGGTTTAGTCAGGAACACATTTAGGGATAGGTTGCACTTATCTGTTCTTTGTTTATGTTTCATTAGGCACCAGTTTCTACAGAAGTCAGAGAGGGCCGCAGATTTAAGCAGCTCTTCTACAGTGGAAACGCAAGAACGGTGTTGTCCCTCTTTTTTATTTTATCCACTTCCCCCCTTCCCTTGAGCTTCTGGTTCTTAGTGCACAGTTTTAAAACTAGTGTGCTGGAACAAGCTGTTTCCGGGTGGGGTCGGACTGTCTTCAACCTCCATCAGAACTGAACAGAAACTCAGGTGAGCTGGGCTTTGACAGAATGATGGACGGAGTGTTGACCTTTGCAATCACTCACCCCCGGTCAACTGATCTTGGTTTATTCCATTATCATTATTTAGCTCACTCTGCCACCCCAGTTCAGACATGGCCATATGCAAATCAGTCTGACCCTGTGCCTCATGCAAACAGTCCAGTTCGAACTGCTAAGCCATGTCTTCACTGGACCGGAAACAAGCACCCTAGGACCATTTGCTGGCTAATCAGCTGTCATCAGCTAGGCTACCTTAAATCCAATGGCAAAGTAAGCAAGGAACCCACGTCGAGGCATACCCTGCCAACTTAGGGTGAACAAAGCAAAACCAAAGGGGATGATGGACGGAGTGTTGGACATTGCAATCACTTACCCCCAGTCAACTGATCTGGGTTTAATCCATCAACATTCTTTAGCTCACTCCGCCAACCCCAGTTCAGACATGGCCATTTGCAAGTCAGTCTGACCCTGTGCCTCATGGGAACAGTCCAGCCCGAACTGCCAAGCCCTGTCTTCCCTGGACCGGAAACAAGCATCCTGGGACCGGTTTCTGGCTAATCACCATCATCAGCCAGACTAGCTTGAATCCAGTGGCAAAATGAGCAAGGTCTTGGCATACACTGTTGCAGTACAGTAATTATCCACTGTTGGTTTTATGAATAAGATGGTGCTCAATCTATGTGGGATTTTTGTAAGATAAAGAAAGCCTATGGATGTTTTTCTATGGGTGTGTATAAAATGTAAATCAGGAAATAAAGAGTTTATCTCATCTGGAAACAAGAGAAGCTAAATCAGTGTCACTACTTCAAATGATAATGATGGCATCAAGAAACCAGAGACAGATATGATGATAGAACAAAAACAGAATTCAAGCACAGAAAACAGTGACACAAACCCTTTATAAATAAAGGCCATAGATTGTATGGGGGCACATAGGACCAGATGTACGACCTGCCAAATGACGACTCGCAAATTACCTCGCTTTTCCGACTCGCAATTTGCGACTCACTATTTGGCATGTGCAACAGTGTCTTGGACAGGGTTTGCGATTCCCAATGGGCTTGCAAAATGTGAGGCTCATGAATATTAATCAGCCACTCGCATTTTCTGACCCCATTTAGAAGGAATTGCTGGCCCTCCCAGGGATGGTGGCCTGCTGGGCTCAGCAGACCACCATGTCTGGGACTGATTTTCAATAAAGCAGCTTCTTTTTAAATAATGCAGCCTGTTTTCCTTAAAGGAAAACGGGATGCATTTAAAAAAAAGATGAAATGTTCTTGTTTTATTTTTTAAGGGCAGGCAGTGGTCCCTGTGACCACTGCTGGCCATTAAAACATTATTTTGCATGCATTTGCAAAGGGGAAGTGGTTCCCTGGGTACCCCTTCCCATTCGTGAATGCATTACCACCTATTTGAAGTAGGTGGTAATTTGCGAGTGTTTTGCAACCACAATTGCGGTCGCAAAACATTCATACAAGGCTATGGAGTCGCTATTTGGAAGAGAACACCCCTTCCAAATACAGAGTCGCAAAACAGTATTTTGTGAGTAGCAATTTATTTGCGAGTTGCAAAATACTGTTTGTACATGGGCCCATGGTTTTTAGCGTGCACAAACGGGCTAAGACCCATTTGCTTATGTTAAAAACCGTTGTACATCTGCTTCATAGAGACCAAAGAGATACATGTGGTTCGAAAACCTCAAGCCACTATTTGTAGAACAGCTTTGGCACGGATGCACAAACCCAATGAAAGGGTTTAGTACTGGTTAGAACCTTAGTAAAAAAATCTGTAATGAAAGGCTTGGATTTGTAGGCTTGTGACAGTATATGGGAAATAAAATGAAATCTACAAATCAGCTTCAAGAGAAAAAGAGGCTGCCAAGGTTTTGGTGTAGTGCAGAAATATTTTCCATGTACTGTTATGAATGTATCCATATTCCATCATTTACGGCCTTCTTATTATGATTTTTGTAGGCTCAAACTCTTCTTGCACCTCGAAAAAAAAAAAGCAGCTATAAACTTAATTATGAACACAAAAGGCCCACAAATGATGGACAGAATGTAGAACAAGCCAAACATTTAGCTCCAGTCAAGATATCTGGGTTAAATCCATCATTCTTTTGCTCACCATGCCACCACAGTTTAGATACAGCCAAATGCAAATCAGTCCTGGCCCTGCTCTTCATGGGAACAGTCCAGCCCGAACTACCATGCTAGGTCCTCCCTGGACCAGAAACAAGCATCCTGGGATCGGTTTCGGGGCATCACCCCTCATCAGCCAGACTTGCTTGAATCTAGTGGCACAGTGAAACAGGGACCCACATCTGGGCATACCCGGTGCACTTAGGGTGAGAAGGTAAAAGACTCGCGAATGAGGGTTGGAATGCAGAACAAATCAAAGATTCAATGCCAGTCAACAGATGCGGGTTAAATCCATTCTTCTTTTGCTCACCATGCCACCTCAGTTGAGAATCAAGCACATAAAAATCAGTCTTGACCCTGCTGCTCATGGAAACATTCAAGCCATAACTGCCAAGCCAGGTCCTACCTGGACCAGAAAAAAGCATCCTGGGACCGGTTTGGGAGAAACCCCTCATCAGCCAGACTAGCTTGAATCCAGTGGCACAGTGATTCAGTGCTTCAGGATGCTTGTTTCCAGTCCACATTTGTTTTTCGGTTCAGCATCCCCTCAATCATCTGTTCTTTTTGGATAAACTTACATATGAGCACCTGCTGCTGCCAGTTTGAATCAAATGATATGATACATTTCGCATCTATTCCTTTCAGGCAAACTGTAGTATCATCCAGATATTTCAAACAAAAACAGTATTATCCACAAGATCTTTTAAAATGCACTTACTCTTAAAATCTAATTCCATTTTTTAATTATTCTTAATTTTCCTGACATACACATTCTTTGGCCAGTTGTCTAGTAACTCAAAGGCGGATAGGTATTGAAAATGAGAACGCTTAAGTAAGGACATTACACAGGCCACAAACTATCAACATGCTTAAATGAAGAAATAGATAGGCATGATCAAGCTATGAATATGGAACTTATTAGTGTAAATACAGAAACACATCAACTTTGTAAACACTGAAATTAGAGGTCATAAATATTGTTCATTTAACTTACTTAAAAACATAACACGCTTTTATGATGACACATTAAGGGGAATATTTGTGAGGGCTTTGTGTCATGCTTGCACCACGCAACGTGGTACATGCAAGACGCAAACTTCTAAGTCATAATAATGAAGCCATGCAAACCCACTTTGTGTGGCTTTGAATGGCTTAAAAAATATGGAGTAATGCAATACAGCACAAATCACTGTGTTGCATTACTCTGCGTAAGGGAGGCACTCCATATGCGTTGTCGGGGTGTTCCCACACAAATTCCATGTTTTTTTACGTATTCCCAAATTTACCACCCTGGGAATGTGCCAAAAAGATATGCCTCATTAGAAGAGATGTAATGAGAAGAATTATCTTAATTTCTCCTCGTTACGTCATCTTTCTATGTATGCTGTATTGTGCAGCACACATAGAAAGAGGAAAACATCTCTATGGATTGCTTTTGTGCTGGAAGGGGGCCTTTCTTACCCAAAAACTAACCTGCTTACAGCACACGCACCCTTGAACAATGGTACAAGCATGCCTGCATTGGCGCTAGGCTGCAGAATCTGCTTCATCACAAGGGGAAGGGACAGGAATGCGCCACATTAAGTGAATGCAGCGTATTCTTGCCCTTTCCCTGTGACATAGGGCAGTGCAGCCAGGTAACATGTTGCACTGCCCTGTCCCACAATCCCCTAAATATGTCCCTAAGTGAGTCATTTTACCTTAAAAGGGTTAATACTGTTTAGAGAAATATAATTGACAAAATAATATGTGCACGTTGGCAAGGTGAATTATGTATAGGCATTTATATAGCGCACTACTTACCCATAGGGTCCCAAGGCGCTTCGACCGCTGCGAAACCCTTCCTGGCTTCCCTGAGAGATGGTCCCTTAATGGGTATCTCCAGGGTGAGCCCAGGCATCCCCGGCGGTCTGGTGGGGCCGTTAGTGAAGATGAGGCAAGCTAATGCCCAGAGTTGCCGAGTGTGATCACTGATCAGAGTGGGCACCGAGGCGAGAGAATTATTGAGTCCGCTGACCCTGGTCCAGAAACCTGCCGCGCCGGGAATCGAACCCTGGTCCCGGGCCGTCCTCTGCTCTCGGGTCTGCCGCCTCTAACCAGTGAGCCACACTACTTCAATTACAATTACAGCGGCCGCTCTTTCGTTAAGGCTGAGGAGCATCAACCCCACTGTTCTTTCAGCAGTGAAGACATGAAAAATAAAATGATAATCACACTTTATTATCATTTTATTTTTCCTTGCTGAATGAAGTCAAGAGCAGGGCAGGGCTAGCCATCCGGATGGCCAACAGCAGAGGGAGGAGTGGTGGGCTGCTGTGGTTTTGGCCATCCTTCTTAGGTTGCTATACCGCCATGCATACTTAGATCTCTCTATCTAAGCTGTGCTGCACAGCCGTGTGGAGACCAAGCACAGGGTCCCAGGTCCTAACTGTGGGGCTGATGTTGGTCGGACATGCGTCCGACCAACATCGCAGTGGAAGTGGAACCGCTCAACTAGTAGTTGGCAGTTCCACTACCAATTTTCCAATGCGACTGCCAGTGCAGCGGTCGTAGATATGCCTTTTCAAATTGCAGCTTCTGCTACGGCCTGAAAAGGGGCAGCAACACAAGCTGCAATTGAAAAAGGCATGCTTTCCTCATCCATGCACCTTGTGCCAGGCACCACGTGGTGGTTGCACACTGCACATGGATGTATGAGGGGGCATCAAATGGGCCTCATAGCGGAGGCCCATGGGGGACTGGGGCCCTGCTAGGGGCCCCCAAAGTCCCTTTCCATCTGCCATTTCTTGTCATTTGAACCGTCATGAAAAGGCAGGGGGAAACAGGTATTGTAATCCCTACGGCAATGCCCCTATTAAAGGGATTACTATCAGTACTCTGCACCAACAGGCTCCTTGAGCCCGTCAGAAAAGCAGCTGTTGGTCCCTCCACCCAATGTTTTTGACCGCTGGTGAATTGGTACAAATAGAATTGGCAATGATTAATAGAACAAAATGGTTAAAAATCACTGATACAGTCAATCAGTCAAATATACTTTATTCGATTTGTTAAAATCATAAAAGGCATACAAATTACATAAATGCATAAAAACAAGCAATTCATATATTTACAAAATAGTGCAAAACCCACTGATACAAAGAAATGTAATTTAACAAGAAATGAAAGGAATATAATTTAAATGATTTGAATTGAATTGAAGGGCTCAAAGCAATAGTTTTGATTGGCTAGTAATAGCTCATAACAGGCTTGTAAAGGGTATTTTTATTTCATTTTTACAGCCTTGGGGAAGTATCGTAAGACTTGTAAAGGTGATGTTAACAGACATTGGACACCATGAATACATTTGAATGAACAAAGTACAGAGCGATGAGAGCTCGGATTTATATTCCAATCAGGAAAGTAAAGCTTGTAGATAACGCGCCTAACATTGATCATAAAGACAAGATATTGCATTAAGAGCCTTGCAAATCAAATAAATGGAATGAACTACATAAGCAGTGTTGGCAGATGCAGAAATTAGAAGATAATGAACTTGATTTTGTGAATATTATGAAAATGATTTAAACTAATGAAATGCATGTGCTTTAACAAATGGTATTAATATTATGAACATAATTACAAATAATTAAATGCGTGCATTTTACCAAAATAGCACAAGAGTAATGCAACTGAATTATTTTCAATGTTTTTAACTTTGCATAAGCCATCAAAAAAGAAAGCACGACACTTTATACCCATGTACATAGCATCACACTTACTAGAATATAGGATCTAAAGTGATGCAGCACCTCCCAAACGGTACATGAAGGAGAAGTTTTTATTCCTAGGTAGTGGTACTGGCACTAAAGGTAAGGTATACGAAAAAAGAAAAGCTGTTAAGAAATAAAATCAGGCCACAACTTAACAGTGCATTTGAAGCAGACAACTCACAAGGTCACAATAGTCACAACTTTACAGTTTTTCCTTTACAGTTTTTCCCCGATGAACTTCAGCAAGCCAAACCTGCTGAGGTATATCATGAGAAAAAACTCAGAAACAAAGGGCAAAATATGAGGAATTTGGTGTGCTAAAAAAAATGATGCAGCATGCCTGATTACACTAGGCCTGTTATTATGCTATCATTGTGCAAACACAAATAATGCGATGGACATTGCATCCGGTAATTATCTGGTGCAATAAAGATCACACCCTTCAGTACATTTTGATAGAATAACCTCACCAGAATTTAACATAGGGAAAATGTCCTGTGTTTAAAAGGCCAGGTGAATATTGCAATAAGCAGCAGAAGCAAAGTCAAAATCCAAGTCATTCCTCTCAAACTCAGAGATTGGAACAATTATTACAGCTGATAAATTTCGAATACCATCCAGTCAGATTTCTATCTGACGCATGAATTATCGAATAGAAAAGGGCCTACTTGGAAACAGGTCCTGCGTGTTATGCCTGATTTTCACACTAATAACTCAGAACAAGTGCTATCTATGCCGCCTGGAAATACCCCGTGGGGGGTAATAGTATTACGCAAATACCTCATCTTATTTTTCCCAATTTGTCATGAGGGCCTTACAAAACATTGCTCATTGATACCTACATTTTAGCAATAGATCTTCGAGACAACCCTGTACAAAAGGAAAGGTCTTCGACTTCCAGTCAAAAGTCCATTACATAATGAACGCTGTTGTCCTTGGGTTACCTTCAGTGGTGATTGCAATAAGTGAAATAGTGCAATCATGGGAGACTTCCTCAATGCCAAACCGATGACAAAATAAATTCTGCCCAACACTCATGCCAGGCTGCGAATCCCTTTTTAGCACTACAAGTCTAGTAAAAACCTGAAGCAGCCATGCCCCATTTGTCCATGTGGATCGTGTCAACATAAGGGCCAGTATTACAAAGGATCTTATTCATAAAAAGGGAAAGTACTTCACAGCCAACTGAGGTATATATGGAAATGTCTTCTGGGATTCAGGATTATGATCACTTTGCAAACACTGGCACATCTCTTTGGGGCACAGCACAAGACTGCAATAAAGTGGGAAGTTTGCAGTCTGACAACTGATCACTAAGAAGAAGTGTTAATTTCTCATTGATTTAGGAAAACCAGGGAAGTATAAAACTAAGTTCCATAGCTCTTGCACACACACGAAACCTATCTAGCAAGGAAGCCATCACGAGCTGATGGACCGAGGTACAGTAAATCTTTGTAAATTTTGATGTCTCCTTATTGCCACTCAACAACACAATGGATGCTAAAAAAACTAGTATGCCCGAATCAGAAGGTTCACCATGGAAATACACTCTTCCATATTCCCAATCCAAAGGCACCTTACCGGCTGAGTGGTAAATTAATAAGAAGGAACCCAAGACCAATGTTCTATCCACTCAGGAAGATATAGCTTCTCTGAGTCAAAACATTGCTTACAGGGCTCTTACCTTTGGAATTCACTCCCAACACGTGTCTGACTTGAAGCTGATTTTCTGAGATTTATAAAACCCCTGAAACTACATTTGGTTTGATGGTCTTTGAAAGGACAAAATGTGGAATGTGCTCAGAGAAGTAATCTGACTGATGTACACAAGGACACAAGAGGATGCAATAACGCCAGCTTGACATCTTGAAACCCTCTTTTCCTTTCCCTGAGAGAACTGGAGTCAGTGAGAGACACATAGAAAGAAGAGAGTGAGAGGAAGAGAAAAAAGGGTGAGAGAAAAAGACAAAGAGAGAGGGGAGAAAGAGAGAGAGACTGATCTTCTTACTTGAGTGTCATTCCTTTTGGCAAAGTGTTCTTTCCGGAGAGAGTGACACATATGCTATTTAATGAAATAATCATATTCATTTATTTCAATAAAAATCTTGCCTCTCTAATAATCCTCTAGACTTATTGTATAAGAATGCTGTTGGTATTTCACTCTTTAGAAAAATGATTCAAACATTCAGAAAATGTGTCTTAGGCATACGCCAGGCGTATAAGTGGAAAATGCATACTGTAGACATAAGTACAAAATGAATTAATCAAATATGCGTTCATGGCTTCTACAGAAGACATGTGTCATTACTCTCACACATCGGTCTTGATTTGAAAAAGTGCATGTCGCTTGAGTTCTGTCAGTAGTTTAGCCTGGGGAATGCACAAAAACATGTGTTCGCAAGCTATCAATTAGTAACTTTGAGCCATTCACATGCCAGCTTTGCACACACTGGCAACACTTATCTGAGAATATAATTACAAATCGAAGGGTTTCATTTTGGAGTAATAAACTCAATTCCCCAAAGAAAAAAGGTTATCATTCTCATGAAAAAAGGCATTTCATTTTTGGTAAATGCATGTTTGATGTCCCAACCTCAGTTAATTATTGTCCTCAGGTAGTTGCATTTACTACTGTGACACATGACCGATTCTGCCTTGCATGCCTATGTACAGCCGCGGTCGGTAGTGGGAGTACCTGCCAGGCGGTGACGTGGGGAGGGGGAGGGGCAGAGTTGGGGGGTAGTAAACTATGGATTACGGAGGTTTACAGGTAAGTAAACATATAAATACATTTTAAAAAATGTGTTGCATGCACTGCATCCCCAAATGCGATGCAGTGCGAGCAACGAAATCCATTTTATTTTTTATATGTTTACTTACCTGTAAACCTCCGTAATCCAGAGTTTACTAGCCCCACCCTGCCCCTCCCTCTCCCCACGTCACCGCCCGGCAAGTACTCCCACTACCGACCACGGCTGCCTATGTATCATCATTTCACTCCTTGACTGTCCACATTATGCCATAAAAGTACACTATTTATTATGGCAACATTATATCATGGGCCGGGGGTGTAATCGTACTATGGAGATTTACAATAGACCAAACATTCCTATGGGGTTTCGGGGCTTTTACTCATAAATGAAAAGGGCCAACCCACAGCGTCGGAAGGTGTAAGTCCCAACAGCTGCGGTTGGTAGTGGGAGTACCTGCCAGGCGGTGACGTGGGAAGGGGGAGGGGCAGGGTGGTGGGTAGTAAACTATGGATTACGGAGGCTTACTGGTAAGTAAACATATAAAAAATAAAACGAATTTCGTTGAGCGCACTGCATCGCATTTGGGGAAATTTGGGGAAATTCGTTTTAATTATTTATAGGTTTACTTACCTGTAAACTTCCCTAATCCAGAGTTTACTACCCCCCACCCTGCCCCTCCCCCTCCCCACGTCACCTCCCTGCAGGTACTCCCACTATCACGGGCGGCTGAGTCTCAAAGGACAGGGGCGCGTGAATAAAAAAAGAAAACCTTTGCAGGACACAATTCCAAGTCAGCCTCATTAAAGGTTTATTCAGAATTAAGTATCATTACAGAAGGCAGAAATAAGTTAATTAGTCCGGTTCAAATCAGCATCATTAACGGGTAAAAAATAACACCAATTGCAAGAAGTCACAGCATAATGGAATTATCTTTAACCATACATAGTTCAGTAATGAAAGTGCATAAATCTACTCACTTGGTAAGTCAAGTGGGAGTAATCAACAAAAGGGCCAACATGTAGTTTGCCTCCGAGGAAAGAGATACATTGTCAAAATATAAAGTCAGATAACAGTCTGACAGGGAGACTGGCGATTGTTTGTATGCAATGCAAAGAAGAGTCTCTAAGCATAAACGAAACAAAAATTGACTATGATAGAGAATGCCTTTGTAGAAACAAGCGAAAGGTCTCGAGAAAGTCTCTGGCAGGTCTAGCCAGGCTCATATTCTATAAAGGGCATATTTTATAGTTTCAGAGAAGTGAAAGACAAAACACTAGGCGTGGAGGAGTGGTATCATAGGGCTGTGCACAGAAAAATACATGACAAAAACCAATCAACATTGTAGAAATTGTACTACATAAACCAAGGGGCGTATTACCAAGCAATAGCGATAATTATCGCTATTGCTTGGTTAGCGTGAAAAATTTACCGCTGAGCTGCGGCGATTTTTACCGCAAATAAACCTTGGTATTACCAAGGTTTATCGCAAATGCGATAAAAATCGCCACAATGCATGAATATCGCTGAAAAGTCCGCGATATTCATGCATTACCGAGATAATGCTCTTAGCCATGTTATCCACCTCCCATTGGATAACATGGCTAAGAACTGCTCAGGGCAGGTGTTAGCTTTTGGAGATATTCGCGCTTAGCGCGAATATCTCCAAAAGTTGGTAATAGGAGATAGCGATGTTAGCGACTGTTTTCAGTCGCTAACATCTTGGCACGCCAACTTTGCATGTCATTAGTGATAAATATCACTTACATGCAAAGTGGGGCCCAAGATGGTCGCTATCTCCTACTAGCTGTCGCTAACTCGTGTTAGCGACAGCTAGGTAATAGGGAGATAATTTTATCTCCGCTTTCTTGGCTTTTAAAGCCAAAAAAGCAGAGATAAACCCCTTTGATAATATGCCCCTAAGTTATTTTAGGAAACGCCTAATTTGTGAATAAGTGCTGAATACCTTCACCCTATAAACAAGTGAAATAACACTGCACTATTGAATCACATTAAACAATAAGCCATTTTCAAACGAACGAAATAAAGTTGTGGCTTTTGCAATAGTAGCAGCCTTGAATGTTGCAATATATGAGAACATATTCCCATGGCTTCCTCCTAAGGCACTAAATACATTTTATTAAACACAAGCAAACAACACCATGAAATGAATCTTACATCAATTGTTTTATGAAAAGAAAAAACACAGAAGAGAAACATGATGTAACAAACTTCTTCGTGCAATTTTAAAAGCCACACTTTCTTCAGCAACTTTTAAATGGATATCAGTGTTAACAGGCAATGGCCCAGTAAATAAAATTTGCACTCTTGTTATGCTAGCTTAAACACATGTAAATGATCACAATTTTCTATTTATTAAAAACACTCTCTCAAGGGTGAGGGAGTGGGTATTTTGGTCTATTGTAAATCTCCTTGGCAAATTGCTACAGCCAACCTGTATTTCTCGCAATGTTTAAAACATTCTACATTAATCTCTTTTACTGAGACGATGGGAAACTTTGCTCCCTTTAATCATGTACATCAGAGGCTGCTCAGCTTTTGGTTAAAATATTTCCCTTTCTTTGACCACTATACCAACTGTGGTTCTATGTGAGTATTGCATGCCATAATTTTCAATCATTTGTAATTTGCTATCATGAATATGGAGCTCCATAATCTTCTCTAATTCCTTTTTGTCTCTTTTGTGTGTTAACAGCTCTTTGACTATACTATTTTCCACTCTGGCCTTCATCAAATTTAGCTTAGTCCTGATAACGATCCCCTCGCTGTAGAGAATCCAAAACGTCACAGGCTATTACTTACTAACCTTTTTATTGACCTAATCTATTTTTGCCTGATATGGTTGTATGGATAAAACACTATGGGCCAGATGTACCATCGTTATTTGCGGTCGCATGGGGATTTTGGACCGTTTGCTACGGCAAAATAGGTCAGCCCAATGTATTATCCCTATTTTGCGAGTCACTAGCCTATTAGAGACTCACAAAATAGGGTTAGCTACTCACTATTAGGAAGGAGCGTGCCCAGGGCGTCCCTTCCTAATAGCGAGATCTTACCCAAAGTATAATTGTTTTGCGACCGTAATTGCGGTCGCAAAACACTAACAGTTTACCACCTTTCTCAGAAGGGTTGTAAGGCACTCACAAACGGGAAGGAGTCCCCAGGGGACCCCTTCCCCTTTGTAAATGGGTGCGCACATATTTTTTAAGAGCAAGCAGTGGACCCAGAGACCACTGCCTGCCCTTCAAATATTTTACTGAAAAGTTTCTTTTTTCTTTTTTAAATGCATCCCATGTTCCTTTAAGGATAACGGGATACATAAAAAACTGCTTTTTGACAAAGCAGTACCAGACCTGGTGTTCTGCTGACCCCAGCAGGCCACCATCCCTGGGAGTGCCAGCCATTCCCAATGGGGTCGCAAATTGCGACAGCCTCATTAATATTCATGAGACATGCAATTTTCGACTCTACAGGGAATGGCAAACAGTGTCTGAGACACTGTTGTACATTTAATTTTGCGGCTTGCAATTTGTCACAATTTGTGAGTCGCAAAATTCAATGGTCGTACATCTGGCCCTATGGCCCATAATTACAAACCGTATTTGCATTACTTAACGCTCCGAATCATTATTGTTTCCTTCAACGTGACGACGCAGGACATCCAGAACCCTGGTGAACCTAAACGCCCGACCTCACTTCGACAGCTACTTGGCTCGAGGCGTTTCCAGAATTCCGATGTATCAAAACGCCCAACTTTACTTAGGTTAAGAATTGGCTCTAGGCGTTTCGAATAGAGAAAGCTACAAATAACTGAATATCCACAATACTGGTCAAGTGTCTAACATTAATCAGTCAGAAATCGCCTGAGACACATTCAATATACAAGCTTTGCACTCAGAACAACTTCACCCCTGGAATGTCATCTCGTCTTATAACCAATTTCTCACGAAGGGAATAAGAAAAACCAACAAGTGTTGTACATCTATGGACATGTCTCCAATACCTCTATAAGTGGAACTAACATCTTATGAATAACAATAATAACAAGAAGATTAGTAAGCGAGGTACAGAGAACGACCCTACCGAGATGACTGACCAGCAAGAGATTTTCTAAAATAAGTGTATACCCTTTGCCTTTTGTTATGTTTCTGTCCTAAAGCAAATGACGGACTCCTGAAGAAGGCAAATGCCGAAATGCGCGTAGAGTCTCCACCCACCGCTTTGCTTACTCCACTAGCCCTATTTATCATCAGAGTCATTTGTACTGTTTTTTTGTGTGTGTTTATTCCCCTGTTTCTTTCTTCCCGTGTTTTTGAGTATGTGTAGATAATTCTTTGAAATCACAAAATGTATGTCATTGATGTTTTAAATACCTATATGTACCTTTTATAAATGAGATTCTAATCAAAAAAATGAAGAAAATATTTAAATAAATCGCAAACTATTTTTGAATATAACTATTGGGTTTTGTTCTATCAATTTTGTTTACATGTCACTTTAATTATCTAATTAGCTTCTCTGTCTCCTTGGGTTTTTGGCTCAAATATTAAGCTCACTACTACATGTTCTTCTAAAAAAAACACCATCCCTGGGAGTGCCAGCCATTCCCAATGGGGTCGCAAATTGCGACAGCCTCATTAATATTCATGAGGCATGCAATTTTCGACTCTACAGGGAATGGCAAACAGTGTCTGTACATTTAATTTTGCGACTTGCGACTTGCAATTTGTCACAATTTGTGAGTCGCAAAATTCAATGGTCGTACATCTGGCCCTATGGCCCATAATTACAAACCGTATTTGCATTACTTAACGCTCCGAATCATTATTGCTGGCCATTAAGAAATGCAAAACTTACCTTTCCTTATGTATGAAAGGGGTATGTGGTGTCACGGAATACGATTTCTTACCACTAGAAATTGCATTTTGTGATTCACTTTTTAGGAAATCGCAAAGAGGGCTTTCCTATTTGCGATTTCCTAACAGTACATACATAGCATTTCCTAATTGCGAAATGGGCATTTAGGAAATACTATTATCATCAAATCGGATCTGATGGTAACCAGGTGTAAATTTAAGGAAACACAGGGATGGTGATCTGCTGTTCCTTGCATGCCACAATCCCTGTGTTTGTGGCCAATCACAAGAGATACAAAGAATGACATGCATAATAAATATTGATTAGGCAGGTTATCCTGTCCCAATACAATTTTTTCTCAAAACAAATGAAGGATCCCAGCGAACAGGCATTTTGGAGTTGGTATTTAACAGTATTTAAGGTAATCTTCTCTGAGCTGGGCGAACATTATGGTATTAGGCTTTCATCTGAAGGAAGGGGCACAACATTGATTTTCTAAGACTCAGGAAACCATATGTTTTACCTTCTGGAGGAACACCAGATTGGTCTCATTGACAGGACCACACCCTCTGTATTTAGTTGAAATGGGGTGTGATAAGGCAAAAATGATGTGCTTTGCTACTCTTTAAATAGCATGTTCAGCAACAATGTAAACAGATAAGTTCCTATAAAATATTTGTAATATCTTTTAAACCTTGGCATTCCATTAATCAAAAACACAGCTAGCAATAGCCACTAGGTATATCGGACGTCCTCTTTCAAATAAGGGCGCTAACCAGGTGAAAAATACATATACTAAAGTGATAGCAACTCACCTATGATGCGCACTACGATAGCAAATATAACAATGAATGATACCACTTTCAGCAAAGGCTACCAGATGACTCTATGGCACATATTTGTATGTTGAGCGATATCCCACTGGGAAATATCTATTTATCGATGTCCTAAATTGAGATTTCTTGATAACTAATGCAACTTTGTAAGAATCGCTATTAGGGAATCACAATTTATGTACATTTGAATTTGTGATTCCCATTTAGCAATTTCTTTGAATTTGCTATTTTGGAATAGAAAATGTGAAAATTTGTACATAAGGGCCTATGTGTTGCACACTGGCATAACCTTATCAAATGGTGTCTGATGTGCAGGCACCAAGCATCTTTTCACTTATCTTGCTGATACATGATTGAATTATATTTTCACTTGAACTTGCTTATGAAATTATCAAATGATAACTATGGAAGAAAGGGCCAGATATACATAGACTTCTGTTTATGACTTCCTAATAACCAATTTTTCCAATTTGCTATTAGTAAATCAAAACAAATATGTACAAGAGTGTGCTTCATACTATTTGTGATTCCCAGTGGGTCACAATTGCCCTACCTCCTTAATATTTATGAGGTAGGTCGCAATTTGCGACCCGTTGGGAATCACTAAAAACACAGGGATGGTGGTCTGCTGGGGAGAGCGGACCTCTATGTCTGTGTTTGCTTTTAAATAAAGGAACTTTTTTTTTCAATGCAGCCCGTTTCTCTTAAAGGCAAACGGGATGCATCGGAAAAAAAATTAAAAGTATTTTTTTTCTTCTTTAAGAGTAGGCAGTGGTCTGTGGGACCACTACCTGCTCTTAAATTTTTTTTCGCAACCATTCACAAAGGGGAAGGGGTCCCTTGGAGACCCCATCCCGTTTGCGGATGCGTTACCAGCTACTTGCAGTAGGCAATAAAATACAAATGTTTTGCGACAGTATTAGGAAGGGACGCCCTTAACATGTCCCTTCCTAATACCGAATCACAGACCCATTTTTTGATTCATTAATAGGTTACTGAATCCCCAAAAAGGTTTGATAGATAGAAAAGGGCTTTTTTCCGGTCACAAACAGCTCAAATTTGGGAATCGGGCTGTTTGTGACCTGGGAAAATCTATGTACATCTGTCTCAATATCAATTCTAAAGTTTCATTTTTTACATTAGGACAACCGTTAATTGCATGCTTTTGTATAGGGACCTCTGTTTCCTGTAACTATTTCCCATAATTGCCGGTATAGCCCTGCTACGAAGGTCTATAAGGCTATTAGAACATTCTGCCACTAGAGGGCAATGTGTTCTAACAAAATAAACAAAGGGTTCTCGAAGCTCGAGGGGATATAAATCCCCTCGAGCTTCGAGAAGCCTTTGTAGAACATTGGAATGTTGCTCTGCGGGCCTTTACCGGCCCGTAGAAGCAGGGAGCACTCCATTGTCTGCAATGGAGCTCCCAACATTCCAATGTTCTAATGTGTTCTAATTACATCCTCCATTAAATCATCAAATTTACAAAAAGTCTTATTTAGCGTGGGTACACTGTCCATTTCTTATTTTATTCTGAATTCCTGAAAGCTAAACTTTATGGCAGCCCTCACTGGCCAGAAAAGTGTTACAAGTAGCTATCGAAAGCATTTATTCGGACCTAATTACAATAGTACTTGACAGGCTTTGTAAATGCATTACTACTACTCTATTATGAATTCTAATCTACCTTACACTCTAATATGTTTATATAGCTTCACTGAATATAAATGATGTAAACAAACTAAATACTGATGTTTTCAAGACCTGGCAGATGGCTGTACTGTTCTGGCAGACTTTTGGATCAACATAATTCACAAACTGAATGATAAATTACAAGATTCACCAAACCCTTTTATAATATTACCACAGAATCATGGAGAAGATAATTCTTTATTCAATGTGAATGGCTCATTTACTTATTGCTAAGAAATGGAAAGGAGGCAAACCCTAAACTTTTCAACAATAATGGAAGGATGTCAAAACAACTTTTGAAATGAAACACCGGGTTGCTGTTATGAGAAGTACTGTACAAAAATTTACCTGTTGCTGAAAATTGTTCATTCGGAATTCAAATAGTTAGACTAATGAATTACATTTAAATGATGATTATCTGTTGCAAACTGAAAGAAAGAAAATTAATAAACTGTTTCTATCTGAAAAACAATTTAAATAAACATAAAAAACTCAACATTGTGACCAAGCCAGCTTTATACCGGAGGAGGGAACCATGAGCCCATCATATTCTAGTAATTACCACCAGTATGACAGGATTAACATTATAGCAGGGTTGGGAACAATAATGCTAGGGAGCATCTCAATTTTAAAGGAATTACCAACATTATAACAAGACCAGTAGTGTAGGGGGATTAGCACAATTTTGCAATCGATGCCCAATGTGCCACGAAATACCATATTTATGCAAGATTTAACATTTTAATTGGGATGGGCACAATCATGCCATGGATAACAACAATATTCTAAGAATTACCATAAATATGCCAGAGGCAACCCACTCACTTGCAAGCATATACATAAGCACTCTCACTGGCTTACACAGACATACATTCATACATGCATGATCACATACTTAGGAAGAGCATACAAGGCATTTGTCCACTCTTCCTCTGCCTGCCAATCTACTCAGGTCCTGGTCCTGCTGTTTCACCTCTCTCCTTGGTTCAGATTCTTCAATCCACTCCTTCGTGGTTGCATTTCTGTGACATGGCAGACCCAGCATTTACACTGTGAATACTATTACAGGACCTGATTAGTCCTGTGCTTTTAATTAGAGGTGAGCTAAATCGCACATTTTTTAGTTACATAAAATGTGGGTACAATTGCACTTTTAATATGAATTGTGGTTACTTCGCATCTCACCTGTCTTTTCTTTAATTCACAGGCACACTTTGGGTAAAAGTCCTGCGAGACATTTGTGGGAGACTGGGGCGAGCATAAAATGTTTCAACAAGATAGTTTTTACGCAATCAAGTCTCTTACATGAATAAATGTTACAGATTGTAAAAATCAAGTAATTTGGGGAGATTTGCGTAACGTGAAATTAATTAATCATGTCAATTTCTGCACTGTAATTCAAACTACCCCCATATCAAATCGTCATCACACTACCTGATACTGGGCCTGAAGTTGGTTAAGGAGCGAGGATATGCAGAGCTCTGGGTTGCATTAGCAGGTCGCCGCCTATCAAATGTGGCGCTGCTGTAAGGATTCTACATAGTCTATAACCACAGCACTGAGGTGCATTGATGGTACACTACATTGGTGTCACTACTTAGATGTGGCAAATGGCCAATATATCAACACCTTTATGTCATACAAATAAATGAAGAGTAAACACAATTATTACATAAATAGAACTTTTAAAGAGTTTATGGAGTATTTGTTCAATGTTAGTGACAGCCAACATGGCTCATGGGTGGAGTGGTGGGAGCAGGGTTCGCAAGGGGGGGGGGTTGCAGGGGAAGGGGTCACGGGTGGTGTCGGGCAGGGGGGGGGGGCTAAGATAATTTAAACAAAATCTAAACTTATCTCGAGGCTCGGTCTCGCTTCTTCTCTGCTCCTGCTCTCCTGCCTCTGACAGGAACAGGAAGCAGGCAGCCAAGCTCCCTCCCCATAGCCAATCAGCATTGTGATTGGTCTGAGCACCGTGACACAGCACTCAGCGAGGGGTTGAAGGGGTGGGTATGCTCTCCGTGCAGGCTGTGATGCAGCCTGCTTGGAGAACAAGGAAGTGCGCTTGACTGGTTTGGGCGGCCCAAGAGAGCCGACCAAACAGTCATTGCTCACTTTGGAGTGGGGCAAATCACTCCTACCCTGAACTGCTTGGAGAGCAGAGCAGCCCTGCCCACCCGGCCGCCCCAAAGCAGCAGGACACATCAGGAAGCATAAAATGATAATAACTTAAAGTTATTAGCATTTCATGTTTCTCTTCTGTACATTGCTTAAAAGCAGTGTGGCAACACTTCTCCGCCATAGTCGAGGAGCCTGCCCTGTTCAATGTAATTGAAATTACAATTTTAAGAAAGGAGCTACCGTTCTGTGCTTGAGCCCATGCCAAGCATAATATTCTGCCCTCACAATGCTATAAATTGTACTACAATTTCAAATATAAGTTCAATTTAGTAATATGCATTTTACAAGTTTATAAATACATTTTAATAACACATTTACTATTATACAATTTAAAACCTACAATTAACCAATGACCTTAACATAACATATTAAAAATGTTGAAATGCAAAACAAAATGTCTTTCTCTTTTTCCCTTCTTTTTATGGTACATCCGATTCTCTGCAAAGCTGCAACAAATCTGGCCACACATCCACATTAAAAACCATACCCTAAATCAGGAGGTTCAGTATCTCATCTTTCTGGACAGTTTCAAAGTTAAAGCCTATTCTGCTGAAGATAGAAGTGAACGTAATGAACATGATGAAGAAGAAAAATACTTACTATCTTCAAATAATTCTTCTAATGTTTGGAAATGTTTCTCTATTCCTTCATGATTAAAGAACGTTTTTCCAAAAAGTGTCCAACGCCATCTATGCAGCAAATTTTCTTTTTGAAGAGGTACTGTAAAGAAGTGTTCACATAGCCCATTCTCTGTTTAGATACAACTGAAAACCGTACATACAAGGATGATTATAGAGTGGGAGGTGGCGCGTCATCATCAGCAATTTGATCACATGTGGGACCTCTACCACTTACCGGCAGACTTACCATTCCGCTGTTTCACCAAAACTGCAAGACATGGTCACTCATTGTGCCAAACTCCATATGCCAGTTGAACTAAATATGTCATCTGTTGCCCAGTTTTTGGATTCTGTTGAGAAGCATGATTCCTAATATTATTTCACCTCATCCTTCAATCTTCTATTACTCTTTAAAAACATATATCTCAAAATGCAAATATAGAATACAGTTAACTTGAGATTACATACTATTAGATGACATACTATAAGCAAGTGAGTAGCTATATAAGTGGTTATGCCAAGGTGTAAGAGGCTGGCTAAGTGTCTGAGTGTGGGTATACAAATGAGTATATGAGTGGCTGTATGGGTGGGTGACTTGATGTGTGTGTTTATGAGTGGATACGTGAGTGAGTGTATCAGTGCCTCTGTGGGTGTGTCACTGGATGTGTAAGAAGCTGTGCTGGTGTGTGACTGGGTATGTTAGTGACTATATGTGTGTCTAAATGGGTATGTATGTGGCTGTATGGATTGGTAACTGACTGTGTTAGTGGGTGTGTGGGTATGTAACTGTGTGTGCAACTGGTTCTATATGCGATGGATACATAAGTCCTGTGTGAGTATGTAAATGTATGTGTAAATGGCTGTATGAGTGGGTGACTGAGTGTGTACCTGGTTGTATAGGTGTGTATGTGCATGTGCAATTGACTATCTGAGTGTTGAGTAAATGAATGGCTCTATAGGTGTGTGACAGTGGCTGTGAATGACTATGTAAGTGATGAATAGGTGAGTAAGTAGTTGTATAAATGGTTGTATTGGTGTGAGACTGAGGGTGTCAGTCACTGTCTGTCTATATGAGAGGTGGGCACATAAGTACTTTTGTGGAGTGTAGCTGGGTGTTCAAGTGCCTGCCTGACTATGTGAGTGAATGCAAATGATATATTATTAAATTACATACTTTAAGCAAGTGCCCACATCTAATTCCTAACATGTTCATACATACTGGCTTAATAAAATAACTATATTTTCAGTATAGAAATTCCTTTTCCTCCTTTGCTTCTCACCATATTTATAGTTACTGTTCTCATCTAAGCTCCCTTCAATTTTGCCTTTTACTGTAGTGTCTAGAAGCTACAGATTTTCTTTCAGCTAATATACACTCACAGTTTCTCTTTTAAGTGTACTTTTTTATACTGAAAACCTAATTAACATAACTGTAAAATATTTTTGCTGTTGCCCAACCTTTATTGTAATATCTGTTAACATCTGTTTTCCACTGCAAATCTCAAGTCAGAACTATGGCAATCCTCCTCCATTCTCAGTAGAAATCTACCTACAATGGCTCACCTTCCCTATGTGCTCTTACTCATACTCCTGTACTTAGCACATCACAGAGTTCCTTTCATCTTTTATTTTTGTTATTCCACCCTTAAATGGTCACTATTTCGTTACCCTTTCCTATGTTTCCTGTGAAGAGGTCCAATTTGGTAGATCCACCGTGGCGCTCAGCGCAGCTACACCATGTGATTTTGCAGCAGATCCACACAGAAGCCCTTAAAAGCATTCAACAATCTGCTTTTAATGTTTTTCATTTATGTTTTATGTTGTAAAATATTGTCAGTTACAAGACATTGACTCCTTAGGGAGCAATTTATGTACACCAGTCTGCTTTTCAGTTTTACATGGCAGCTCATTTTGCTACGTTTCCATCACACTTTTAGCTCAATTTCCACAGTAACCATGTTTTCAATATTCTCCTCCTACCAACAGGTAAAACGTTCAAGACACTTTCTCTAGGCAGCATACTAGCTTCACATTATCTGTAGCAGGTGTGGTTGAATGGTAGCAATTCCAAGCATATCCCAAACAACATAACTTTTTTTTATTTTCCCAAAGCTAATCACAGAGGTACTTACTTTTTTGATAAATTCACTACCAAGTTTTAGTTCCTCGCCCATCTACACCATCCAATCAAATATGTTCTTTTATATTTTACTTGCTGTCCTCCATTTTAGCTGACTTTTATCTTCAAAACTGCCTCATTCTGCTGCAGCATTTTCCAGTGTGCTACTCTTGCTTTTTCCCAAAATGGTCAGAGTCTGGATTAAGGGCCATAGTTTTGTGTTTTTGACCAGAGAGAGTGCTGGAAAGAGTTGTCTTGACAGGAATCTAGACTTATCTATTGTAGACATATTTCGTGTTGGATAGAGATGGTTAAAGTGACATCAGTAGTTGCCTTTGGTTGAATGCATTCCTGATTTCCAACATTCAGATCTCATGATTACGGAATGTGGTGGCAATGACCTAGGCACATTTACTGGCGTGGGACTAGAAATCCTAATGAAGGATACCTTTGGTAAATATTGTAAATTTTCCCACATACTGCATTTGTGTTCTCCAATATTTGCCAAAGATAGAAGTGGCAATGGTCAACTCAATGTTGCCCACAGTTAGAGAAAGCCAGGAAACATGTCAATAAAGCTGTTTTTGTATTTCTCTGACACAACAACATGGCTCTGTACACCATGATAATATACGCTTCGACATAAATGGAATATATTGAAAAGATGGATTTCATTTCACAAACACAGGCAACAGGATGTTCCTCAACAACCTAAAAGACTGCATCCTGTTCTTGTTCCATGTGTAGTTATCACTACATGCCATAAACACAAAAGCTCTTTTCAGAGCCAATCCTTTTCTGAAACACTGTTTTTTGTTTTCAAATCTTTTTTTACTCATTTGTCACTCGGATCATCTGATCTGCAATGGATCCCAGGCCAAATAAGGAATCTTCTGGCTGAACCCCTGAACTGTTCCCAATGAAAATGAAATTCAAAATAAAAAAACAACACTTTTAATACTCTGTGAGTGTGAGTGGGTGTGTGTGTGACTGTATATGTGTGTGAGTGGGTTTGTGAGGGGTTGTGTGAGTCTGTAAGTGAATGTGTGAGTGGGGTATGTGAGTGCCTGTGTGAGTCTGAAGTAGGTGGGTGAGTGGTTCTCTGAGTCTCTAAGTGGATGCATCAGTCACTGTATGGGTGTGGAAGTATCTGTTTGGATGTATCAGTGGGTGTGTGAGTGTCTGCCTGGGTGTGTTAGTGTTTTTTTGGGTCTCTGAGTGGGTCTGTGAGTGACTGTAAGGGTTTGTGAGTAGGTATGTGATTGTGTGGATGTGTAAATAGGCATGTAAATGTGTGATAGGTGGGTATATGTTTGGGTGTGTAAGTGGCTGTGTGGGTCTCTGAGTGGGACGTGTCTGGCAGTACAACCCCCTGGATTCAAAATGGCACAAGGCAGTACAAAGCGCTATTTGCACTGAAAAAAAAGGAAAACTTGTCCAGCGTGACAGTAACCTTTCAATACTTTGCATCACTTTGTACAACTGCCCCGTCGTGTTTTAACCTGAATATTATAAAAATAAGATGATCGAATATTTTTGTTGTCCTCCCCTCGCGACCGCTAGCTTTTTCCATTACACAGTCAAATACATTTATGCTCAGGTACTTTGATCAACTCTAGGTATGAATATGGAATTTTTGCCTATTATAATTATTTTAATTTCATCATCTTTTTAGCAATCTATTGATAAGTGATGCATGCTCATCAGTTTGAGGAGCAACACTCAACACACATCTTTTAACTTTGAAAAGGCCAGGTCTCTGTTTCCAAAGACAAGGGCAGTGCCAATCAAAAGGACAATCAATGGAGATTTCAGGACTAAATATGCAGAGCCAGTGTTTCCTTATGCATAGCATGCTTTCCCATCCTTGCGCTTCGTCTTTACATGCTTGAACAATCAAGCTGCATTTCTTTAATGTGCAATGTAATGATTTATTTATGCAAACCAAGAACAGGAAAAGGTTATGACAAGGTGCAAAAACGATCTGCTCATTCGGGTGACAGTGGAACCTTGTTCATTGAACCATTTTCTCCAATATTTATAAAAACCTAAAAATAAACTTCCTGTTCGGCTGCTTGGTAAACAGGCTTCCCGTCTTCTAAATCAATGCGTATGGACAAGCATTGGCAAAGCAAAGTTATTTTTTACTGCAAGCGCATTCCACAAAAATAAAAAGAAGGAAAAGTGCTGCTGCAGAAGTGTGGTGTCCATGTGTTTGCAATGACAATTGTTAATCGAAAAAAAACTAACGACGCATATACATTTAATGGAATGGCTGCATAGTAGGCATGTGTAGTTAGGTTTGGTACAGACAACTTTTTCACTTTTAAAAAGCGCATCACAGGAACATGGTACAAAGGAAATGTACTATTGCCTTTCAAGTACTATAACATGAAAGCATAGTTTAAAAACACAGAAATGAGTAAAAAAAATAAAAAGTGTGAAGAGAGAAAAGCTATTGGTCAAGTGAAAAACTTTTCGACATTATATTCAATGTATTTTAGGTATTTTATGGCACTGAAATGCCCTTTTCTTTAGTTGGATGTGCACTAGTGATCACAGCATGAGTACCATTGGCTGAAACGGGCCGACCAATTGACCCATGCTGTATGCTGGGATTAGTAGGACTAACGTTATTGGGAGTTGAAAAGGACTATGAATGCAGAGGGCTGTCCCAAAGCCCTTCTGTGTATGTCTCTATTTATGCATTTTTTGTATTTATGATTTTTTTTATTACATAAGGCTGTCCCTAGATCAGACCTTAAAATTGGTGGTTGATGTACCTACTCTAAAGCATTTCTTGAACGGCCATATTTGCCTCTATAAATCACCCCACTCTCATATCAGGTTTGCATTGTTAGGTCGAGCTTGGGCAGCGCATGCGCTGCTCTGCAAGACATGCTGTATTCGAGTATGGACTTGCCCTTCCCTATCTTCGTACACATTTGTCATTGGCTTGCGTCATTTTCCTTTGTAAATGCTGGCTTCTGATTCTTTAATAGGCTTGTTAGTTCCTCCTTAGTACCACCTTGTCTGCATTTGTAACTTCACATGAAGACTGGCCCTTTTACTTATGTTGTAACATGGTATGTCTTATTTAGTCTGTAAGCACTAGTTTCTTTAATGAGTTTCTCCAACTGCAGGCATGACATGCTTTCCTGCAACATTCACAGAACCCTGCGCGCTTTTACTTTTTGAGCAGCTCGGGACAAATGGAGGCCGCTTCGTTATGTCTCGCGTTCACAATAGTTTGAGCTACTGGCATTGTAAATGACAATGCCTTTTATTTATGTGTTAATTACTAAAACAGATAAATAAAAGGCATTGTCATTTACAATGCCAATAGCTTAAACTCGCAAATGCTTGTCTCTTTTAGTAATCAAGCCAGATTTTGTAGCTGTATTGCTCATTTTAGTTACTTTTGTAAAGAAAAATCAGACCCACCCCACAACATTTGAGAAGTCCGCCCCTGTGATTCCCAGCAACCAAAGAGAAACTGGCAAATATTATATAGGTCAACCCTATCAAAATCAATATATTTGATTTTAATGACACTAAGGTTGACAACTATATAATTCCTTGTTTTTGTCCTGGTTGTGTTAAAACTACTTAGGGAATAATTTTGGACCATTAACTTTGGGCAAACTAGTTAGGCTTTAAAGGTTGACTTGAGTGTGGTTTGTGGGCCTTTGTGGAACTCCAGAACCAATTGGAATATTTTAAAGCACATCGAGAAAGTTATACTGACTTACAAAACTGAAATTTGACTGTCCTGGGCAGGAGAGGTCAGATTTGTCAGAAATAGCTATTTATGCAGTAACAGGTAGGATTTGGTGAAATGTATTTCTTCAGTCCATGGTAAGCAGGGTGAATATGTTTCTATTGTGTGTTCTTCGCCTGTTTTAACATGTGCACACAAAAAACTTAACAGACAGTATTTTAAAGCAATACACGAAGAGCAGCAAAAATCTTTGCCAACAGGTGAATTAGGCACTGTTGGTGGCCCAAATATTCTGTGTGAATTCCAGAAAAGATTTAACACAGGGTCCAGTGCTAACTGGTTGAAAAGCTGGCCAATCAGATTTCTCAAAAAGCATGATATGCCAGCATTCTTATTGTTCACCATTTCAACTGATACAAATAGGTCTCTGGGGTAGGGCGTTTCCTAGTGACTGCTGGCTGCTAAGTATAGGAGGCATATTATCAAGGAAGGGCGATACATTATCGCCGCTTTTATAGGCAGGAAACTGCCGCTAAAGTGGCGATAATGGGCTTGATAATATGCCCTTGTGAATTCCCATAGAAGCCCAGGTTAACACCAGAACCTGGGCTTCTATGGGAATTCACAAGGGCATATTATCAAGCCCATTATCGCCGCTTTAGCGGCAGTTTCCTGCCGATGAAAGCGGCGATAATGTATCGCCCTTTCTCGATAATATGGCCCCAGGCTCGTTGTCTAGGATGATGCAATTAGCCCAAACACAGGCATTTTTCTGTGCTCTGGAACAAAATGTCCCCTCTTGTCTAGTTTTTCAAACATAAATGCAATCCTCAGGTAGGCCCCCAAAAATTAGAATATCACAGATTTGGCATTGCGACACAAATGGTTGCCCAACCCTAGTTAAAAAAAATAGTATTTCTCACATGCCCTGTAACAATCCCTACCCATTTGCATAGGCCTATTCTCTTTATATTCACTTTTTAATACTGTGCAAACCTACCTACAACGAGCAACAGTGCTCTCTCCATAAACCTTTTTGTTTGTAGTGGGAGCATCTGAAAAATGGGGCTCGGGACTGCTAAAGACCAAAACAGTGACATTATGATTAAGAATGTGAAAAATCATGATTTTCTGCTCAAAATAAAAAATGATGCACAATTACATGAACATTCCATGCCGGTATTGCGCGTAAAAAAAATGCTGGAAGTCTTGCACGCCTTTGTGAGCTTCATCTAACATTCTTATGGCCACGAGCATAAAAGGGGCCATGCACTGAACAAAAGCACGTGTTATTCTGGCTGGTGCTGAGGTGAAAGGAGATGGTGATTCCAGGTGTCTGAAACTCGTGTATTTTGCTTTTGCATAACCCCACAAAGTTTTGGGAAAATTAAACAAGATTAGTCCTAATTACGTGACATGCAAAGCCATCATTTAATGCTATAATTTAGTGCAAAATGCATCCTTGTCTCAATTTTCGACATCAAGATGCATCTCACAATGATAAAAATAGTGCAAAAAACACATTTGGTGTGAGTAACTGCAACTTGCGTTCTGGCTGTGCGCATTATTTCTGTGTGTTTGCAGTAAGGTTCTACAGCAAACGGTATGTAATTAAGTGATGATACATTTGGTGTAATTTCGGGAATTTGTTGTAAAAAGCATACGCGAAATTCACAAAATTACTGATAGTATGCTGACGTGATTTAAATTTCAACTTGGCTCAGTCAGGTTGTTGCTTCTGGTTGCAGCCTGCTAGAACTGAGGTTCTGCGGATTGAAGGCTTGCTAAGACTGAGGTTCTGCGGACTGAACTGGTAGGAGAATGTTACATTTTATTAAGAGGAAGGAGAGTTTTATAGTTATCTGTGGCTCTGACACAATTCCAAGGAATGTGAACTTTGTGAAAGAGCGGAAATATGACTAACTCCAAGAAGGACTATGCAAATTTTCTGGACTTACCTTCTGGGCTTTCCAAGGCCCTCAACAACTCTTTGGTTTCCCGCTTGCTGGCCGTGTGGGTTGTAGGAAGGTAGATACCTGACTATGGTTACCCCCAACTTTTTTTGCCTGGTGTTTTGCTGGTTTTCCGACTTAGTTGACCTGGGGCCCTGCCAATCAGGACCCCAGGCCTACTGCTCTCTCTCTAAAATGGATTCCATGTACCTTAGGTACATTTCCAATTGGTACTGGGCCACCTTATCAGACCCTGTAACTCAGGGCATAGGTGTACCCAGGGCCTACCAGGGGCTGAAGCATGTATTATGCCACCCCTGGATGGCTGTTAGGTAAGCGCCGTAATACTGAGGCTGCTGCTGAATATTTTTAATATTGCTGACCAGCGTGAGCACAGCGCTTTTTAATGCGGAATTAATTTTTAATTTAAATTGTTTCAGTGGGTCCCGTTTTTCGCTGGGGTTGTGTTAGGACATACTAGCACTCTAATTGGAGATTACACCGCTGTTGAGCGGGTCTTTAGCTGATTCCTTTGGGGCGGGAGCCATCTTGGGGGAGGAAGTGCCGGGTCGGGACGCCATTTTGGTTGACAGCCTAGTTGCTGCCTGACGACCTAGCACGCTCGAGGCTATTTAAATCTGCCCTCATGCAAGCGCGCAGCGTAGGCGCGCAGCGTTGGCGCGCCAGAGGCTCGCCAGAGGCAAGCCCATCTGTGCCCATCTGTGCCCATCAGTGACCAGACGGGACCCGGGGCCACGACCCCTGGTCCGCGCATTGTCTATACGAGAGGTGAGTTGGAGGCTCTTGATCACAGCAATACTGCTATTAGTCAAGGATGTGCTGCTCTTCTTGTGCAGGAGGGACTTTACATTGCCCCTAGTTCCCATTCAGGGCGGAAGGATATGTTTAAGGTCCAAAGCTTATGCTATGGTCTTCTGAATACACGCTCTCTGCAACGGCATAACCTAGAGGTCTTTACCCTTCTGGAAGAAGGAGAAATAGATTTTTTAGGAATCACCGAAACATGGTTAGAAGATTCCTCTCTGCCGGATCTCGTTGCCTCCCTGCCATCTGATTTTTCAGCACTCTTTTACAATAGACCGGGAGATAGGCGGGTGCGGAAGTGATGGGTGTCAAGCTGAAAGTTGGGACTGACTGCCTGATTATCTTGTTAGTTTATCGTCCCCCGTGGACTTCGCCTGAATTCCCTGACTTGTTTATAAGACTGGTCCAGGATATTCGCTCAAGATATGATAAGGTGATGATAATGGGCGATCTCAATTATCATTGGGAGCAGGTCCCGAAAGACGGGCAGGCGTTACAGATTGAGGAGGCGTTAACCTCACTAGGCCTGGCCCAACAAGTAAAGGGCCCAACTCATGCCAAGGGACATACTTTGGACCTGGTGTGGACGACTGTTCCTGTTCAGGGTACAGCTACGGCCCAGCCATGTGTATGGTCTGATCACCATTTGGTGAGGGGCAAGTTATTAGTGGATAGACAAAGAACAACAACTACAGAAGAGTGGAAGGCAGTTAGGAAGTGGAATAAAATTGATGGAGGCAAAATGGTACAGATACTTCGTTCCAACCCCCTTCCCAACAACCGGCCAGATAACCCAGATCTCCTTTGTGAGGAACTCATGGATAAACTCATGAAGGCTACAGACAGAGTAGCACCAATCTGTAGGATGAACTTAGTAGATAGAAGACGAGGGGCCCCATAGTACAATGAAGTCCTTAGAGCAAAGAAGCGTGGGTTACGCAAATTGGAAAGAGTATGGCGCAAAGATTATAGTCCTGACTCTCGGAACAGGTATATACTGGCGCTCGCTAGCTATAAGCAAGCGATTACAGCTAGGAAATCCGAGTTATATGAAGAGAGGATTACCACTGCTACGAATCCTCAGAAAGAAGTCTTCTGAGTCCTTACGGAGCTTAGGAAAAACAAAGATCAGTCTCCGGATTTTAGTCAGGAAGATTGTCAAAAGTTTCAGGACTTTTTCACCAATAAAATCGTAGATTTGGTCACTGAAATTGTAGCGACCTCGCAAATTGACTGCCCATCGGTGGCCATTCCTGCTAGAACGTCAGTTACAACCTCACTTTCCACCCTACCCTTGATTACAAAGGAGAGGTTGCTTTCTCTCATGGGGCGGGTCAAGTCGGGCTCTAGGTTGGATCCATGTCCACCGGAAGTGTTTAAAATTGCACTCCCGGGTATAGAGGAAGATGTGCTGAATCTTTTAAATCTTTCCCTACAGGTTGGACAAGTGCCTTCCTCTTTTAAAGAAGCTCGGCTGATCCCCCTGTTAAAAAAACTGGGGGCGGACGCGAAATGCCTGAAAAATTTCAGACCAATTTCCCAGTTACCTTTCTTGGCGAAAGTGCTGGAGCAGCACGTCCTCACCACTCTGTCAGACCATCTGGAAAACAACATGCTGCTAGAGCTGAATCAAGCAGGTTTCCGTGCTAACCATAGCACGGAGCTGGTTATGCTGTCAATCGTTGATGAGCTTAGGAACAGAGCAGACAAGAACATCCCGGGGGCCCTGGTGCTGTTGGACCTCTCCGCGGCATTTGATACCGTGTGTCATGAACAACTATTGTCGCGGATGAGGGAATTCGGCATTCAGGGCACAGCACTTGCATGGTTCACATCCTTTCTTCAGGGGAGGATGCAGAGAGTGTAATTAGGTGACATGCTTTCTACCGCAACCTCGATCACCTGCGGAGTGCCGCAAGGATCTGCTTTGTCACCCCTATTGTTTAATATATACCTGCAGCCTTTGATTCTAATACTTAATCAAATGGACTGTCAGGTATATAACTACGCGGATGATACCCAGATTATCATCCAATTGGATGATAGCCAGGATACTTTTGCCAGATTGCAAAACATCTTAAGAAATACAGTGAACTGGATGTCCGGGAACTCCCTAAAAATTAATCCAGACAAGACCGAGGTGTTGCCAATTACCATCGCTGGCAACCCTTGGAGTGATCGTTTCTGGCCTGGGGAGTTGGGCATGCCTCCAGAACCGGCGGTAGTGGTCAAGAGCCTGGGCATCCAGGTGGACAGTAAGTTGTCCATGAAAAAGCAAGTTATAGCGGTGGTGGGCAGCTGTGTCGGCCTTCTCCGTCAACTTAGAAAAATCTCCTCGCTGCTTTCTTTTTCTACTTTGAGGAGTGCGGTTTCTGCGATGATTTTAGCCAGGCTGGACTATGGCAATTCGTTGTACATAGGACTACCACAAAAACTTTTAAATAGAATGCAGACTGTCATGAATGACGCCGCCAGACTCATTTTTAAAAAGCCAAGGAATACCCACGCATCCCCCCTCCTGCGGGAACTACACTGGTTGCCAGTTAAACAGAGGCTAATGTTTAAGGGGCTCTGCATTGTTCACAAGGCCCTCTATGACAGGGCACCTACATATCTGAAATCACGCCTGACCCTCTACAAACCAGGGAGGGTGCTCAGATCTGCTGAATCCAGTTTCCTTGTTCAGCCACGCTGTAGATTGACTACAGTGGGTGGGCGTGCTTTTTCACGGACTTTGCCAGCTATGTGGAACAAATTGCCGCTGGAACTTCGGAATGAGTCTAATCTAATGTCCTTCCGTAAGAAATTAAAAACTGTGCTTTTCAAGCAAGCGTGGGGCGGCCTTTAATTGTACCCAGAAGTCTCCTTTGTATTGCCTAGCGGACCCTGACAAAGCGCTTAGAGACCTCTGGGTTATAGTGCGCTATATAAATCAAATAAATAATAAAGAATAATAATAATCTAAATCTGACACAACTGGCTGCACGACAGCTGGGGCAAGGTGGTGTAATCACCCTTTGCTTTAGATATAGTATACCTATATCTAACCCTAAAAATGGACACACAGATTCCTATCAGTCACTCCTATGGCAGGCCTTGACAATCCTGAAGGCAGAGTGCTTGGAATCGTGTGAAATGGTGCTCTGGCATGAGCTGAGCCCGTTTGCAGCTTGCGGAACCAAGTCCTAATAGCTGTTCCATGATAACGCATACCATATACTCTTAAGTGCATTATAATCCTCGCGGTTAAATGCTATCTCTGGTATCGCTTTATCAAAACATGTCGAGTAAGGTGTCATACGAATTGGAATACTAACCCCTCGCCAATTCTGGCGACGGGGTTAGCATTCCACCCTTCTAGAGGGACACGACATGTATGTAACTGTGAACCCCGGTTAAAGTTAACTAACGCCTCAGCTCCACAAAATGGATGCTGCCACCACAGACACGAGTCTGACCTCCTGCTGCAGGGAGTCCTTCCAGCGAGGAGAGCTTGGACAAAGGGTTTCCTGTCAGGGGCGGTGCTAGCACCATCCCAGACAGGGTTTTGTGTATCCTGGGTAGGCAGGGCTTTGCAGGAAGGTGACTGCAAGTGGCACCCCGGTGCTCACTACGCATCTGCCGGCTAGAACCAGTTCCAGGGGCACACCAGCCCCTGGCCTGGGGAAAGTCCGGCATGGGAGAGGGGTGTAACCACCCCCCTTCCTGGTCCCACCCCTAGGGCAGGACCTAGTCGCGTACCCACCCCTTTCTTTAGGATAAAGGCAGGAGCGGGGACCCTTCCAAATTAGATCATCTTTGAATCCTGAAACTAATTTCTACGAAAGGAACTCAAGACTTCTTCTCAAGATTTCTCCCTTGTGACTAAGGAGTAGTCACCCTGCATCCGCAGGCACCATCTAAGAACTCTGCGGTTTGCTGCACGTCCTTCCTCAGGAATCCGACCGACCAGCACGACAAGACCCTGCTTCCCTGGCACCTCTGACCTCTACCTACCTCTACAGCTAAGTTGAGAACCGTAGGTGCGACGAGACCTCGAGGGACCGGCCATCATCAGAACTGCACGACTTCTATCCAGCACGACCGCCGAGGGATCCTCTGGTGAGTACTTTGAAGTCCGAGAAGCCCCGACCCTGAGCAGCTCCAGCACCGAAGTCCAGCCTCCCAGCATCTCCACGATCTGCGTGGGGCCCTTCTGCTTTTTGCTGCTCACCGCGTTGTTTGGCTACTAGCCCGCTGGCTTGTGGCCTTCTTAACGACGCCCGACGACATCACTGCTGCTGGTCTGGTTGCTCCAGACTGGCCCTGGCTCCCTTCCAAAAGAGGAGCACCCCGGACCCTCCTGGTCCACACCAGACGCCATTTTAGGTCCACCGCGTGGGCTTGAATTTGCCAAGACTTGTTGCCCAATCCTGGGTCCAGCGACGTCGACAGCATCATCCATCGTGGGACAGCTCGCACCTCCATCCTGGTCGCTGACAACGCCTCAATGGTCCGTGAGACTAGAGAGCCCAGCGTCGCCCACTCACCTAGTCGAGGTGACTACCATCCGGTGCCCTCCTGGTGCTACCTGACTACTGGCTAGTAGTCACGAACTTGGTCCCCTCTGCTTTCAGGTGTCTTCCATCTTCGATCCAGGCTTGGATCACTCGAACTATCTCCACTGGACACCTCACGGTCTCCTTTCTCTTGATACAGAGTCAAGGTGAGGAAACCGGAATGATAATGATGACATCGCGCTCCCAAAACTAACAGGTACTATATGCCACTTCCAACACCAACCCACTTGTAAAAACCATGAGAAAGAGTAGAGACTAAAATATAATTTCTAACCCAACAGGTACCCAGGCTTGCCCTGAAGAAAAACCCGAGTATCCATACCGGGTTTGGAAACGCGTCGGCTTTTCCACTTGTGACTAATTTTCCACATCCACTATAAGGCATTAAACTGAAAAAGACGTCCTGCGCTGCTAGGACGTGCTTGAACTTTGCATAAAGTAGATGCCCATAGTGTGTCAGTCTTTCAAAAAATTTTCAAAACAAAATATGATCTAAGACTGATTGTTTAAAATTCTGGTGTACCGTTTTAATGATTGAAACTTATGATTTGGTATGTAATGGTCATGCAAACCACTGTTGTTTTGATTTTCTATGCACAATTGTTTTTTAATTTTGATTTATGTTTAAGAACTGCTTCAGGTTGTGTTATAACCTCTTACTGCAAATGTATAAGTAAGATAAACATTTACAAAAAAGATAAGTAACAATGAGCCTCTAAAACTACATAACAGAGCTCACACTTGCTGATAAATAAAAAAACAGCGACTGAACCGGAGTAATGAGCTGAGCAGGGCCGTCTATTACCGCCGCTGAGAACCCAAACAATACTGAGGAGGCATATGACCGCTTAGCAAAGACCCAAACTGCCTATATTACTAGGACCGAGAAGGCCTGCTGGGAGAGAGTGAGGTGAGCGTGGCCCACACACAATAGCCTGGGGCCGCAAGATATCAGAAGAGGAGTCTGCGGAGGAGAGCGCGAAGGAGACTCTCCCCTTGCGAATGGTGTCTGGCAGGCCTAAAGGAAGAATGGAGACTGTGCACCTGCACCTGATTGCCGAGCAGGGACACACTTGTGACCAGTGAGGCGTGCAGTGAGTAAGAAGGCCACAGGAGGCACCATGCCACCCGACGTAGAGCCACGGTATAGCGAGAGGCCCAGGGGCGATTAGTGATGACGCGGCACTGGTGGCAATGAATCATTCCTGACAGGAGCACACATCCGGCAAACATACACCATAGTTGTGAGTCAGGAGGCGGCGGTAGGGTGTGTCGCTGTTCCCCCCCTCACCCTCCTTGACTCGCATACTGAAAAATCAGGTAGACACATGATGGGAAGGTGATGATTGCGGTGCGGTGTGGGCGGCCTGCTTAGCGCATCAGCCCTGAACTGATCCACGGCAGCGCTCTGGTGGTACATAACCTCAAGGCCAGGCACTGAATTTTATCGAGGAGGGGGCCAAGTAAAATTGATGCAATGTAGTGCTCACAAATAACTTTCTAAGTTGGAATGTGCGTTGTTTACGAGACCCCTGTAAGCGCAGGCAGATCTTGGGATATTTAGAAAGGCACCAAATACAAGTAGCCATGCTCCAAGAAATTCACCTTGACCCCCAAAAAGGATTCATCATTTGGTAAATGCTGGACAGTTCATAGGTGCTTTTCGACGTACTCCACGTATGCTAGAGGGACGGCTATACTGGTAAAGGTCAGAGTTAGATATTACCCAATAGGGGAACTCCAGGATCCACAGGGCAGATATAGAGTAATGTGGGGTAGAATGATCGACCACACGTTCACCATGGTCTGTTGTTATGGACCAAACACTGATGATGCAGCATTTTTTTAGCAGAACATGGAGTCACATTCTAGAAATAGGCTCCACCTTCGTCATCTAGGGAGGTGACTTCAATGTAGCAATGGATCCTCTCATAGACAGATCGCAAATGCTAACGCCAACCCACACACAGGCAACTAAACAACTAACAGATATTATCACAGAACACCAGCTATTTGATGCATGGCGAACCCTACATCCATTACACAGAGAGGGTACCTTCCACTCAAGCGTATATTCTAGCTGATCTTGAATAGATTAATGGCTACTTTCTAAGGGCATGAACACATGACGCGCACTGCGAAATACCTACCACGAACATTCTCTGACCATTCCCCTGTGTTATTAACCTTGTCCACACCATGTAGCGAATCCCCTTATAGATCTTGGAGACTGCAGCCACATACTTTACTTGATAGCGCCTTCTGTGAAGAAGTGCGACAGCAGATAGAGGAATTCTTCCCCAGAAACGAGAATAGTTTTCCAACACTAGTGAGTGTTTGGGACAGCTTCAAAGTTACAATCTGAAGAATATGCATAGCCAAGAGTGGAGGAATACTGCGAGCCATCAGAGGGACTTTACAATCAATAGAAAAGCCATCAACCAAACGGAAGAAAGTATAACTAATGATCCCACCCGAGCTGAAAGCACAACTTAAAAAACTATTAATAGAATACACAGCTGAAGCGGAGCATGAATAGAAATTCATATCTAAATATGGCACGGCGCAAGCCTACAGGGAGGGTGAACCCCCTGGCAAGGCTGAAGCAACTGGGCACCCCAGATCCGCTAATCAGGTCCTGGAGATAGTGGATGATGAAGGCAAATGAAATATAGATTCACAGAAAATATTTGATACTTTCACAGATTTTTATGCAAAACTTTACCACATGCATAGGCGAACCCCTATAGATGCCACGGTCAACTGGGGGAACACTGCTTTGGTGTGGATTAATGACTCTCACAGAGAATTCCTATCTGCTGACATTGAAGAGGATGAGATACGGGCCGCTATAATGGGCCTGCGCTCTGGTAAGGCCCCCGGGCCGAATGGGCTCCCTGTGGACTTCTATAAGTGCTACATTGATCAGCTGACCCCATTCCTTAGGCTCCTATTTGAAGAGGCTAGGGACAGCTGGACTCTCCCTGCATCCATGATACAAGCCCTGATTATCTCTCTACTCAAGCCGGGTAAGGATGCACAAAAATGCAAAGCTCACAGACCCCTTTCATTGATAAATTGTGACACCAACATACTAGCAAAAATCATAGCCAATAGGCTCTCACTTCAGATGGAAGGACTGGTCCTTCCTGATCAATCAGGGTTTATACCTGTCAGGGCCACATCCCATAATTTGCCTGCAACGTTTGCGCTAATGCAAAATATAGACCCCGAAATATCAGCTGGCAGGTATTTTTTGGGATGCCACAAAGGCATTCGATTCCCTGGAATGGGATTACATGTATATGATATTGGGCAGGATGGGCCTTCCTCTGCCATTCATCGTATGGATTAAATTACTATATTCCCAACCTGAAGCCACTACTCAGATTGACGGTTTATATTCTGCCCCAATTCCAATTGCCGGAGGCACCCGAAAGGGGTGCCTCCTATCCCCCTTACTATTCTCCTGGGCCATAGAACCCCTAGCAGCTAGGCTTTGACAACACCACAGACAATATGCAATACAATACCCTACAAGACAGATATTGGTGTTATTATATGCCAATGACATCACACTATACTTAAGGGACCAACAGATCAGCCTCAACCCTATTCTGCGAGAGTTCATTAGGTTCGGGAATCACTCTGGGATAAGCATGAACTGGGGCAAATCACAAATATTCCCTCCTACTCCAAACACAACAATATTCCCTATGAAATTCCCATTGCAATGGTGTGAGTCAGAAATTAAATACTTGGGGGTGGTAATAACACGGAATAGAGAGAAAACACTTTGTGCCAACTATGGCACTGCAATGGAACCAATCACCGATTGGATATTGCGCTGGATCACTTTACCTCTCTAACTAGCTGGCAGAGAGGCCTTTAGTGTAGTTCCTATATTCCCAATAGGTTCTGCGCATTAGAATAATATATCCTATAGATTACACGTAGGACTGAGGTCGACTAGGTCTCTATCGAATATACTAAACTTAATAGTGAGTGCCAGCTAGCTCAGAGGTCACTAGAAACGTTCTCGAATTCACAAGAAGGGATTTGTTTCTGACAACCGCATAAACATGACAACTTTGTTTCCCAAGAATAAGAAATATATCTCTAGAGTCGCGGAAACAATAGATAAGTATTTCACTCAGTCAATCGTGCATGCTTCATTTCAACAGAGTTTGTAGAGAAATAGGGAGACAGGCGTTTTCAATAAAAAGGTTTATTGAACAGTCTTCTTTCTCATACAAGAGAAGTGAACTACTACAATCGCTAAGCAGACTGCAAAGTATAATGCGTACAGTGAGAATAGTATTATAAAAAAATACTGTAAAAGCATTGTATGGTTTCTAAGGCATATACAAATACATACATAAATAACATTGACTAAACATACTCAACTGGTGCTTCTAAATACGCCTACCCCAATGTACCTAACCTAAGTCTAGTACGTGGGAAGAAGTAAGTATTGTGTAGCATAGGTTTTGTTGTTTTTTTGCCAAGAATCTACCAAAGGTTTTTCTAGGTTCTATTCAGCTCCATACCTTGGTTTAGAATGAAGGAGGTCTGGTATCTCTGTCTCAGGACTCAATTTCCCAACACCCCGCAAGGGGAGCTTGGAAACACCGGAGCTGGATTCTCAGCAAGAGAAAGACAGCCTCTTGATCAGTGCGTCAGCTGGACGGTCGGCTTCCTTCGGCACTTGCTGTAGCGAGCTGCGTCAGGCAAGTAGATAGTTGAACTGCTCCGAACCACCGTAGTTTGCTACAGCAAGTGAAGGTATATTTATACCTTGAAGATGTTTAGGAATGCCATAGCTTGACGTAAAGTCGGGCATAATAATGGCAGGAAAGAACACCTAGGGAATAGTTGTTCTTTGCAAAGTACATGAGTTCTTGGACAAATCAATATTCAAGCAAGGGGAAGTTCCCTAACTGCTTAAGCCGATTTTCCAAGAAAGTGTTGTGACGTTTGGTACTGGTGGAAGTAGCCATGCCTGTATTTGGTCTACATGGGCTATGTCTAAATAAGGGATTGATTTCTATGCCTATATAAAGTCAATGTGAATTGTACCTATATAAGGGCATGAATCGGGAAAATTAACTTGGAGCTCTAAACACCACACAACAGGCCCTAATGAAAATGATTTATATTGCCCAAACTCTTATATCTCTTCAATAACATTCCCACCTATCTGGGATGCCCTTTTTTTCACACACTTCGCTCACTACTAATCAAACTGGCCTTTGGGTTGTTCAGCTACGTGTGAGTTGGCGAACCATGATGCAGCCATTCACTCACGGCGGATTTGAAGCTCCAGATGTGGAACTCTATTACCTTAGTTCCCAAGCACACTACACTGTGTATTGGCTCAACCCTCCACCATTCATGCTGCACCTTACCATAAAATAGGGTTACATGGTGCCCACACCTCTCAATGTATTCTTGGGAAAACGTGTGCCTGGTGAGGACGTCATGCATCACATGGTCATGTGCACAAATAGGGCCTGGGAATGCATAGCCAAAAGAGGAGGTAAACCTGTGCTATAATCCCCGCAGAGACCACTAGCGCATCTCCCAACTTTACCAGTCACTCAGGAGGCAGTGTGCCAGGAAATGCGCTACAAAAGAGGCCTAATGACTTGGGGAGACTTTTACCAAGAGGGAACATTTAAGGAAAAACAGACACTCCTGATGGGTGACACTACTACTCTGCTAGAGGTGTTCCTATTCTTGCACCTACGATATGAGGTCAAAACTAATATCCCCAAGTTTCCACTAGAACCTGCCATGATGGAGACGTTACACGCTCCATTGAGAATTAAAGGGCCAATACACGCCGTGTCCAGTATTTATCGCACAGTGCTACTTGGAACACAACAATTGCAGGTAGACAGCGAGGCATGGGACCGGGATCTAGCGACACGCCTCACTGTTAAGCAGTGTGTTTACTGTTGTGTGCAGACAGAAGTCATTACTATGAGCAACCGGGTAAGAATTATACATTTTAAATTTCTCCACAGAACTTACTACACACCTGTGTACCTCTGCAAATATACATTGAGGGAGGATGACCACTGTAAGTGTTGCCGTGCAGAGGGAGTGGTTTTTCTACACCTTACATGGCAGTGCGGTTTGGTCCACAAACACTGGCAAGAAGTGGGAACTACACTGACGGCCATGGCTGGTACACTCATCCCCACCTCCCCACTATTTGCCCTTCTAGGCTATACAGCTGACATACACACGCAGCATAAAAAACTCATAGCACTAGGATTCCTACTCGCTAAACGCAAAGTAGCGTGTAAATGGGGAGGGTACATGCCCCTAAATTCAAGGACTGGCTATCAGACCTCATTTTTTGTAAGGATCAACTGATTGCTTTGCCGAGTTTCTACCCTCCTCATCACCCCCCAGAGATATCTGGGAACCACAGCTGTAATACTTTAGAGAACAATCTGATAAAAAATCACCCTCTGGAAGAAGCAAGCTGGATGGGGCACTTGGGGGATCCGCCTGATGCTGGCTGAAATACGGAGCATGTCCATTTATGATTGAAACTGTCAATGTGACCCATCGAAACAATGAGATAGAAATGTAAAAGGTTTTGGCATGCGCTGTCCACCTTCCACGAGACCTGATGTATGAATCTTTGAGGGGGGGGGGTATAATAAGCAATATGCAATGGGACAAGTTTACCAGCTGCTTGTATAACATTCAGATGTGCAAAGACGTTGATGATTTACCGAGAAATGTAGCAGTAATATATGGAATGATGTTTGTAAGATGAAAAAGTTCATTAAAAAAAAGTAGGGATTATATTTTTGTATCTGTAGGCCTGATTCCATTTCTGGTGGGGTTTAGAACAGTATAGAGTATTTTTAGTGATCATAATCCAATCATGGCCGAGCTTGGTTGGTATGATTTTACGGGTAAGACTACTATCATATACAAAGACTCCCTTATAACTAAGGTGCAAGGAGGACATATCAGCTCGGGTAAGATCAATGAGGAACTTAGTATAAGTGTACAGCGATGATTTCGAGGCCTGTCTGAATTCTGATTCCCTTGATCAAGCTTTGTGGACTCATTCTCTAGTATCTGTAAAGAGGCTCAGTAAGCGCTTACTAGAAACAGTGTTGAGTTAAATAGTTCTAGCCCCAAATGGTTTAATCAGAGCTGCACAAGGGCTTTTACAGAATTAAAAGTGGCTCTTAAATAAAAGTCAAAGTTGACAGGAACAGTAAAAGAGGCTAGGAAGATGTATGGATTGGTGCGCAGGAATCGAAAGCGTACCTTGAAGATAGAAGAAAGGGAAGAGCTTAAGGATGTTTGCAGCTCCAGAGATAGCTCAGCCTTTTGTAAAGTCATGAATCAGCCATTATTTAATGAGGCAGCATTACCGGATTTGAGCCTAACTATTCATGCGCAGAAGTGGTTAACTCACTCTGGACAAATATATGTGTGCAACAGTGACTCCAATTCCATTGAACCTCCACCTGGAGAAACAAATGTACATTTTTAATTGGAGGAGGTGAAGGAAGGTATAATGGAACTCACACATTGGGAAGGCACCAAGTCTAGACAGGATACCTGGAGACCTTTTTTTAAATTATGTATAGACCTTTGGCCCCACTGATTACACAACACTTGAACGCGGTAGCACAAGGACACATTCCTTTCTCATTGAATCAATCAGTTATAGTTCAAATTGGTAAAAAAGGGAACCGAGGAGACTCATTGTGCTCTCATCCAATCTCTCTGATAGATGCAGAAGTATAAGTACTCGGTGGGGTCTTACTGAAGCGATTAACGGACTGGTCAAATAATAAGGACATTTTGTGAGAAATTCAATATGGCTTCAGACTAGGCTGAGGTACTATAGGACAAAATTGTAATTTATACCTCCTAGTTAACAAATACACAGTGGCTAAAAGGGAAAGTATATATCTAACCTACATGGACCTCAGCACCACATTTGACACAGTGGATAGATCGAAAGTGTGGACTGTGCTGAGGGACATGGGGGTGGAGGAAGCCCTTGTGGCTTTTTTGCATTATTTGCAAACGGGGCTTGAAGTCTCAGCTAGAAATTCACAATCCATTTTGATTCAGGTAGTGGGGTCCTGCATGAATGCACACTATCCCCCAATGCTTTTTATTCTATATATTAATCAATTAGATCAGTCTTTAGGAGAACATTTTATAGATGTACTGAAGGTAGGAAATAGGATGGTCACAGCTTTGCTGTACGCAGACGATTCTGTCCTCATTTTGCAAACAGCTAATGAATTACAGTTATTATTATGCCAATTTTTAGATTTTATTGACAATTTGGGCCTGAAAAGTAATTACACTCAATCGCACACTTTGATATTGGGATCTAACTATACTAAAACTAAAACTCATATAATTGAGGACCATCATATAGGAAAGATGGACAGGTTTTATTATTTAGGCATCTTGCTGGATCAAAAATTTACCTGGGATCCCTTATTTAGATCACATGCTCAATCCTTAAATAGGGTCGCGAACAGTATTGATGTCTTCTCTAGGTAGTTAAGCCATAGCCACATTAAGTCTTTACTATATCTTTATATTGTGAAATGTGTTCCAACTGTATCTTTTGGAGTGGAGATCTGGGAATATAAATCTTACCTTCCCATACAAGTGGCTGAAAACAAGTTCTTTAGAAGATTGTTGCAGATGCCTCAGAGTATGCCATCTGAGATAGTGCATGATGAGTTGGAAGCAGGGTTTATAGCAGATTATATATGATTGCCTCCTCATCTCTTATGGTACTCCATATGGATTAAAGGTGAGTTAGAATGTAATAGGATGATTCTGAAAATTGTCTGTTATTTTGAAAAACAATGGGTCCCCTTCATATGGGTAGCTTGGTTAGAGCAGGGAGAGAGCAACAAAGTTTAGAAGTGTATCTTGACAAAGAAAATGTACACTTAATTTATGAGCAAATAACAGTACACGGGTAACGTAATCCAAAAATACATTAACAATCAATATAATACAAACATAGTTGAGATCAGATTTATTTTATATTCAAAATAGCAAAAATATTTATTTGATATATAATTAAGACAATTGCTAAAATATCATAAGAAGACTTCCACTTACCTGTTCATAATCATCTTTTGTGGTAAATCTGACAGAATTTAATTTCATAGACATACAACAGAACAACATGATATAGATACAATGTAATGTTGCTATCCTCTGAACATATTCTCAATTAGGCATGGTATTCCCTATAGACATTGGTACAAATTAATTGATTTTCGTCAATAGGTGATACTAATATAACATATTGTGGAAGGCTTAAAAATTTCATTACTAAGCGTGTTTCTGCGAAATACCTTCATCAGGAAGCTGTCACATTAGTATCTGTAAAGGGACAGCAAATGAGGGAATAGTCTTAATTTGTAATGTGCCCGCAAAAGATTAATTAACATATCATAAAAGAAGATAAGCTTCATTTTAGAAACAGTCGACGTACTTAAAAACAAGTTAACCACCATGAAAAACGTGTTGTATAGCGGAAGAAAATTTTTGAATATAAGAGAAGGAAAGAGGAAAGTCAAAGTATTAGTACCCAGTACTTGAGAAATGGATTTGATCCACTGAAAAAATTAATGTAAATCACTCTCGTGAGCCTTCATGCCAAAAAAATGTTGAGCCCTTAGCATGCTATTCCATAAGTGGGGAGTACAAAAAACCCTAAAATGATGGGGGGATACCTGTAAGTAAACATTGGCCCGATTCATAGAATGAACTTACTACTTTTGGCATTCACAGAATGCACTTACTACTTTTGGTATTCACAGAATGAACTTACTCATTTCGGTATTCACAGAAGTTAGGACTACTAACTTTAGGACTCCTAAATGCCTTCTGTGAATACCGAAAGTCTTAAAATTTGGATTTTTCTCAATTTAGTAGTAGTAAAGTTAGGACTACTAACTTTAGGACGCCTAAATGCCTTCTGTGAATACCGAAAGTCTTAAAATTACGATTTTTCTCAATTTAGTAGTAGTAAAGTTAGGACTACTAACTTTAGGACGCCTAAATGCCTTCTGTGAATACCGAAAGTCTTAAAATTAGGATTTTTCTCAATTTAGTAGTAGTAAAGTTAGGACTCCTAACTTTACTACTACTAAATTGAGAAAAATCATAATTTTAAGACTTTCGGTATTTACAGAAAGCATTTAGGTGTCCTAAAGTTAGTAGTCCTAACTTTACTACTACTAAATTGAGAAAAATCCTAATTTCAGGACTTTCGGTATTCACAGAAGGCACTTAGGAGTCCTAAAGTTAGTAGTCCTAACTTCTGTGAATACCGAAATGAGTAAGTTCATTCTGTGAATACTAAAAGTAATAAGTGCATTCTGTGAATGCCAAAAGTAGTAAGTTCATTCTGTGAATCGGGCCCATTGTTTTTTACTCATGGTGGCCTGTTGCCACAGATGAGCCAGCCACAGATAAAACTTGAATATGGGTAGGGAAACGCCCACCATAAGAGAGATGACAAGAGGTATCGGAGGCACACTGTAAAATATGGTCAATAGGAAAATGGCTTTCTTCTTGAGTATAGGCAGCATAATGTACAGAATATTGTGGGGACTACCCCTTACTGAGCTTCTTACCGAAGTATAGTGATTTGCTCGCTTGTTTATATAGCAATGGAAGTGAAAAGGAGAATACAACAGTAGGGGTGGTTCCTAGAGCAAAATATAGTCAATATGAAACCATTAAACCGAATTGTTGTTGTTATCAATGCTCTGTGCAGTGCTCACTGTATTGCTTCACTTACTGGCTCCGTGTGTGGGGATAGGGGCTCCTTAGTCACTGGAGAACGTAGAGAAAAATACACCACAGCAAAAAGTTTCCTAAGGTTAATTTAAAATGATTTGTTTGTATCAAAGCTACACGCAATACTTACTAGTTTCATAAATAAATAAAAGAGTATCCTAAAATGTATCTGGCCTCAATTGAAGAGATTCTTAACAATGGTGACTCGCCACAGTCAGTGGTGCCCTTGTGGTGCGGTAGTCTGTAATAAAAAGTATTATTGAAATGTAAAGACTGACTGTATGGGGAGTGAAAAGCTTAAATACAGTCCCTACATGGCTTACCAGTAATCTGGCTGAAGCCAGGACAAACACAATGGATAGTCGGGGTGTGGCCGCAATCTCATTGAGCTCAGTTTGAGTGAAAGAAGGGGCTTCTTTATCAGAGGTGGACATGAGTGCCATAAAGGCGTTGCATTGGAGCAGGGATGCCGCTGAACCTAAATCTTATTTAACGCGTACTGCTCTAATACTGTCAAGAAATCTTATCAGTATAGTATTGTCAATTATTGAATATGGCGGTTCTCAAATATATAGCCAAATCACGACGCACAGGTTGTGATACGCACTGACCAGTCTTAATTGGCTTTTTTAATTCTACTTACGTTATCTTCATCGGTGGCTCCAACGAAAGCAAAATATAAAGATTATTTGACTAATACTAAGGTCATTCCTTTTTGTATACTATATGGATGAGATTTTCCACCTCTACCGAGTGACATAGAAAGCCTTGTTACTTTGAAATTTTATTTAGATTGTTTTTAGAAAACTCTGTCCTGAAGAAAGTGAAGAAGTTACTTCTCACCGAAACGCTGTGTCGACCTTTGTGTAGTTTTCTAGTGTTGTATGAATTGTATCTGTTAGAACAATATGTTTCTTTGAAAATAAGATGTTTTTAAACTTACATGTAATCATTTTGTCCTAATTTTAATAAATGTTTTTATTAACAAATCTGTCTGTATATTGCCTTCATGGATTTGTTTACCTTTTGTATTTAATTGATACCTACTGCATTCCAACTGTACTTTTTGTATTGTCTTTTAACACATGATCCATATATTAACTTGTGTATAGATTAGGGACTTTGTGTGTGTGTTATAACAACAAACTATTTATATGGCATTTCGGTTTGCTTTTCATCTAACTTAGCATGTATTAATAGGCAAGGCTATCTCTATTTACATATAGCTCTGTAATACTCTCTCGACTATCACCTAACAACGTGGGTATGTCTTTGATCGGTTTTCTTTCTGGAAAGAGGTGCTTCAGGTTAATTGTAATTTCAAGAGTGGTAACTGTGTGTGCAATTATCACAATAGAAAAATCATGTTTTACACTTAAATGTGCTCATTTTTCTGCTCCTATGAATGTGTCTATGGTCTGCTAACCTCCATCACATAAAAAAAGAAAACCTTGAAGCTAAGGACCCCTGCATGAAGGTCATCCTCTCAGTTGACTTGAGCCAGGATGCTTTCACCTGGAACCCAAACCTGCAAAATTTGGAAGGGTGTATGTTGAGCCTACCTGGGGTTCCTAGATTAAGAGTTTAACATCTATTTTCGTAGATGGTTGGAGCCTATGGTGGGGTTGGGTGGGGTATGAGGATGGAGAAGATTACATATTCAGATAACAGAGAAATGATGAAGGAATCTGTATCATCATACCTGTGCGAGTTGGTTTTGGAACAGTGAGCAACCAAGTGGGTGGTAGGGTAGGGGAGATGGAAGATGATTAGTTATTACGGTTCAGTTCCCATCATTTGTTAATATTAGCCCAATTTGAATGATGCTGCATCTCTCATCACAGAACTTTATACTGCAAAAAGCACACCATCCTTAGAAAATTAAAAAAAAATTAATCATAAAAAAATAAGAACACAATAAGAGTATTTTTTTTTTTTAAAGCATGCCTTGACTGTTCCAATTCACTACATCCTATGGGTGGAAGCTGAAACCAGAGGTTTATTTATTTTATTTATTTATCGCAATTTTTAAAGCGCATCAAATACCCATACGGGTGTCTCGGCGCTACTGTTACAGATCATCACTTCAGTAGGGGAAAAAATTAGGAGGTAAACAGCCAGGTTTTGAGACTTTTTCTGAATTTTAGCAGCGTGGGGGCAGTTTTAATGTGGAGTGGGAGAGTGTCCCATAGTTTGGCGGTTGCGATGGTAAAGCATCTGTCTCCCCAGTTGGTTTTTTTTGTCCGTGGGACTTTTAGTAGGTGGGCTGATGCCGATCGTAGTGTTCTCTGATGTTCCACTGGGCAGAGAGCTTTTTTTAGGAACAATGGTCCGGGATTGTTCAAGGTTTTATAGGTTATGCAGAGTGCCTTAAACTTTATTCGGCTCCTGATGGGGAGCCAGTGCAATTTTCTGATGTAAGGAGAGGTAGAGGTGAATTTGGGGATGGATAAAAGAATTCTGGCCGCGGCATTCTGCACCGTTTGGAGCTTATTGAGGTTGTTTACATTCAGTGGGCGGTGCAGTCATACCAGCCATTCAAATCCAGAAAAACAAGCAGCACTTTAAAGAGAATGTGCACGCTTCTCCGAGTTCCCCGGATATGGAGAGCTGGCCTGACATAAGGAGGGGCTGCCTGCTGATGGAATCGCTGGCCTTCTCATAGGTTGCATTTCAACATACAACGACAACACAAGGACAAATAGCGAAGGAGAAATATTGCATCTTTGGCAGAAAACTACCTCGGGAAAAGTGCAGTTGGGCTATGCAAAAGGTAATGCTGTTCAGATGCCTTTGTGTGCAACAGCAGCGGCAAACTCTACCATGGAGAATTGTTGATTGCTGCATCATCAAATATTATCTCATAGAAAAATAAAACAAAAAGAGGTCTCATTCCCGTAAATTTAAAGTCCCATAGTTTTGGAGATAAGACTTCCTTATACTTCATGGTTTCAACAAAATGTGATTCAAGGCTTGCCTGTTACTGCTCTACAAAAAAAAATTTCAAATGTAAATTAATAAAAATATTTGACTGGCTAAAAAGTACATAAATGCGAAACTCAAGATTTAACTATATGATGAAATGAAAAGTTGCCAAACCAATGATCTGGAAAGCCAATTGAGGCAACATTACTTTTAACAGGCCAGGGACATGGCAGGACTGAGAACACCTGTGGTCTTTAAATGTTTGGAGGTCCCTCATTTAACATTTGCCCTTACTTTTATTGCACTCCTCTATTCAAGCCTGATGCAATCAGGTCCAAGGCCAGATTTACAGGTTAGCCACTCCTCCACTATTTAAGAAATGTGACAGCTGCGGCAATACCACGTGTTGGTGAGATTTCATTCTTACCTTCGAAAGCGGGAAGGCCCCCCATACGATCTGCACTATCTCCTTCCCTTGGGGGGTGCAACTGGTCCAGTCAAGCAGAAAGGCACTCCGGTTAACATAAAAACCGAACCCCTGCTGTAGCCAATGGGCGCAGGCAAGCTCTTAGCCAATCAGAGGCTGTGCTGTGAGGGCACCTTTGATGGCAAAACCCGACCCTGCTGAATCTGATACTGATGCAATAATAGGTTGCTGTTTGCTATAAGTATTTGTGGAAGCCATCATAGAATGTAACACACATTTAATTCAAACATAGTTGTAAAGTCACATCAGAAAAGGCTTTATTACATTTAGAATAATAATAAATATGTATTTATGCCACCATTAGCGATAATATGGGTTTTAATATATTAACGGATAGTAAAAAATATTATCTTTGAATAGAGTGGTCGTTCAAAAGGGTACTATATAATGTATGCTTTTTATAACAATAAACAATTCATATGGCACTTCGGTTTTCTTTTCATCTTACTTAGCGTGTCTTAAGGCTACCTCTATTTATAAATAGCTCTGTAATACTCAACCTACTATCACCTAATGACTCTATTTACAAATAGCTCAGTAATACACTCCCAGGGGCGTGGGAGACACTAAAATTCTGGGGGGGACAGAGACAACCTTGTGGACTTCCCAGTGACCCTATACAAATCACCGTACGTTAAACAAATACAATTGTATACTTTCAAAGTGAAATATTGAGAAAAGCAGGCATGTCACAGTTTGCATGTAGGCTTTATTGTTATTTACAGTCATATAGTGATCAGACCAAATGTTAAAAAAACATGTATATGAATCTTGCATCTTCATGCACCAAGCAAACAAAGGTCGCTGACTTAGGGTGGGGGGGCGTCGTGTTTGCAAGCGCATTATGGTTTGAAAAGTACCTGCTGCTGCATTCCTGGTCTCCGGCAATTTTCAGGCAACAAAAAAAATGTGAAGATAACTTCGGTGATTAATGTTCTTTATTGAGAGAGATCAGAGGTTTGTCTAGTGGAAGTTTTAACTCCTGGTAAGGTAGCCACAGTGGGGTAATATGCCTGTACAAAGAACGTGTACCATGCAGATCACAAAATGCATATCATGTAAATAGGTCACTGAGTTACTGCTGTTGTTCAGAGCTTCACGTCCCCGATGGCTCAAGCAAGTGTGTCGCTATCTTCACCTTCTTGGTGCAATACCCTTTCCTGCTGTTTTAGGTATAAGATTCAGGCTATCCAAGCAGCATTTATTCCTCGCATTAGTACTATGGAGATACCTTTAGAATGTCATCTGCTGATCTAGTCCCAGCCTGGTCCATATTCAGCACAGTGGATCCATTGGTGTGTCATTAAAATTTGAAGGTTCTAAAATCAGGCTTAACTTCCGACCCCTGCCCAGCGAGGACACTGGCAGCAGTTGCCGAGGTTATCAACACTGAGGTTACTACCATTATCAATCTGTCTCTTCAGAAATGGGTGGTCCTGCAGGCTTAGAAGGAGGCCAGGATTCTTTCTTTTCTAAAAAAAAAGCAGTTGCTGGACCCCCCTCTGCCCAGGGAATTACCGGCCTATCTCCCTCCTCCCTGCTGTGGCGAAGGTGTGTGAGAAGGAGGTCAATAAGCTGTTGACAGGCTTTGTGGAAAGGGAGTTGCTTCTGCACCCTGCTCAATCAGGGTTCAGGGCATCCCACAGCACAGAAACTATGCTGGTGGAGGTGGCTGAAGCCATCTGGGAGTGCTTTGACGCCGGTGGGAGAGCAGCATTACTTTTGCTTGACCTCTCGGTGGCATTCGACACGGTCCCACACGTTCTTCTTCTCTCATGTCTGGCTAAGATCGGTCTGTCAGGCGTCGTGTGGGACTGGTTTAGGTCATTTCTGGATGGGCGTGCCGAGTAGATATGGATCCCACCATCCTCCTCCTCCTTACCTCAACCGGTAACAACCGGGGTTCCATAGGGTCCTCACTTAGCACCCTTCTTTTTAACATCTATGTGACCCCGCTGGTCTATTTGGCAGAGGAGTTGGGGGCTAAGGTGATGGCACATGCAGATGATACCCATCTGCTTTTTATCTGGGACAAAGAGGCGGGCACGGTATTACAGGTTCAACACTGTCTGTCCTCGATTTTTAAATGGCTGGCTGAGGGGCAGCTTAAATGTAATGTAGAAAAAACTGGAGGTTCTGCTCTTTGGCAAATTTCCCCTTAATTTTAGAGAGCAGCTCTGGGCTCCTGAGTTTTCTTCACCCACCTCATCATGGAATGCAGCAAAAAACTTGGGGGTTTGGTTTGATGAACGTCTTTCCTTCTTGACACACATCAACAAGCTGGCTGGATGTTGTTTTGGCCTGCTTAAAACCCTCAGAAGATTTTTCCCACTCCTCCCTCTAGCAGCGAGGAAAGCTGTTGCCTGTGCTGTGATTCTGTCTAGGTTGGACTATGCGAATGCCCTCTATGCTGGTGTTGCTGGGTACCTGCTGAAAAAACTTCAGGTGGTTCAAAATACAGCAGTAAGACTTTTGTTGGGCATTCCTGCTAGAAACAGTATCCGACAACAGCTATGCTCTCTTCACTAGCTCCCCATATTGGAGTGAGTCAAAGTTAAATCCTTGATTTGGCCCACCACGCCCTGCATGATTGTGGTCCTCTCTATTTACAGAGCCGCTTTTCTTTTTATGTTCCTGCACGTCCTTTGTGGTCCTGGTCCCTTTGCTATGCTCTGACCCCTCGCTTTAAGCTTCAGAGAATAGGGGGCAGTTCTTCTACGGTGAAGGCGGCGGCTGCCTCGAACGTCCTTCCTCTTGCTTTACGCACTATCCAGGACCCTGCTGTGTTTAGGAAGAAACTGAAAACTAATCTATTCTCCTGCTATACGCCATCTCCTCCCCCGCGAGGATCCGCCTCGGGATACTCATGAGTAGCTATGCGCGCTATAAATTTATGTAACATAACATAACATAACAGAGATTCTTTTGGTATTTGCAGTTTATAAGTTAAAATCCTAACATTGAACAGTGAGCTATTAACCGTCATCAAAGAACTGCATGAAAACTTCAAGGTATAGATTAGAACGTTATGATTTTTCCCCAGTCTTTCCTTATCCTAATGTTGGAAAATTGATTAATTAGGATAGAAATCAATTCTGGTTAATAAAGAGAACCCCCCAACCATGGTGTTATGTTTTAAATTATGAGTTTGTGCTTCTTTAGTGTTGCAAAGTCATCCTGTGCACTCCCCAAAGTTTTGCTGACTGGTACTGGTGGTACCTGACTGACTGACCCTGGCCTCTGCCTGAACAGGCACAGGGCCAGTGCTGTTCTGAAAGAGACACTTAAAGATATTGTGAAAACACCTACATACACTAGGGTGCACTATGGGTTAAGGTACCACCTTGATTGGCATGACCTCTCCTATAAGGCCTTAGTACATAATAGGGCAGGGAGATGAGAACTACCTTTAAGTCCCTAGAATATAATAGAGCATGGTAGTTTAGAGGCCAGCAGCCTTTTCTGCATTTGCATGTGTGCACTGCTGAAGCCAGAGGTCAGTTTAAAAGTAGCCCTGTGTTGTAGGACTGCTTTTAAAATGCAAATTGTGTCCAAACTCGACTTTTGGGTTTGGCATACTTACAAATTGATCAACTGCAATGCTTGAACAAAATTAAGTTAAGTAGAAAGATGTTTTCCACTTAACTATGTCTGTATCATATTTGCCACATAATACATCATCTGCTGCATAATCTAATGATTTTACCCAAAACAATGTTGTAGCTCAAACAGATCAAAAACTACTAAAAGAAATGTTGCTGTGAAGTGTAGGGCCCTTCGCAAATGTTGACTGGTCACCTTTCCCACTGCTGCATTTGTATGTTACACAGGTACTAATGATGCAAAAGCTTTGCAGAGGCTGTTAGTATGCATAAATATGTCAAAATAATAAAGTATCATAAAATGCACCACATTACGCTGCAGCCTTTTTATTGTTGCATAATTTAGTTAACACTGCAACATAATTTTGCCCTCCATTACTGCATAACTCCAGTGGCGCGAAAGCAGGCTGCACAAGTTAAAAGTGTTTGTGAATGAAGCAGAGGCCATGAAGTTTGCAAAATTAGGGGCTGATTACGATGGCAGGCGGACTTCAGTCTGTCCGCCATCAAATCGGGGAATGGAACCACTGGCCTTCAAGGTGGCGGCCCCACAATAGTAATTACAATGCGACCGCCACCATGGCGTTTGCAGTGCCTATCTTTTAAATTGCAGCAATTGCCCCTGGCTGCATCATCCGCTGCAATGTAAAAACTGACGTTACATATATCACTGCACTACGTGGCAGGCACCATGCTGTGCCTGCCACATGGTTCAGTGATATGTAGGGGGACATCTTAGATGCCCCCCGGGTCCCATGCCTGGGGGCTGGGGGGAAAGGGGCCTGCTACGAGCCCCCAATGTTCCTTTCCACCAACTTTTCCATGGCGGGTGAACCGCCATGGATAGGCTGGTGGGTAAGAGGTATCGTAATCCCTAGTGCGGTGCCTGGTAGGCACCACCAGCATTGAAGGAACCACAAGCCCCCCAGCCGCACTGGAGGGCCCGACTGCCAGGGAACCACCCACCATTGTAATATGGCTGGTGTTGATGCAGTCACCGATGGCGGTGGGGCCACCACTGACGGGGTGACATGGCGGTCCCACCTCCATTATAATCACCCCCTAAGTTTGGTGTGTATGCAAATCCTTCATTGCCATTTCCTGGTGAGTTGCACTACTACTGCTGAAAAAGGCCAATGGAGGTACCAATGGGTGCGATGGACTGGCCTCAAGGATCTTGTGACATCAGTGACAGTCACTGTCGATCTAGGGTGTGCTTCTTCGTATGCCTGCTCACAAGACTGGAGGTGAACTGCAGTATGGATTGTGGTGGACAGGCCTTCAAGGTTAACTCACACTTGCCACTGTTAGGGTCCACCTGTGGGTGCTAAGACACCAGGGCTTCTAAGGTCTATCGGTCCTTCTAAGGTGTAGCATCAGAATTAACTCTGTCAGGAGTGCGGTCTGGTGGACTGGTCATGAAGGCTGAAAATGGTGCGCTAGTTCCAAATTCAGCAGCTCTGGCTAGAGTGCCAGATCCTCTCCCACACTGAACACCATATTGCCCCACTGAGAGAAATTTGCACTGCCTTCAGCTACAACTCAATTGTGCTGCGACTAAATCCAAATTATGCACTAGACAACAGTAAAATGCTGCCTGAAAAAAATGAATCACACTCTGGAAAAAGCAAACACTCATATGGAATGCAAGAATAAGCAAAGCATGTGAAATGTATTCAGGAACAACATGGTTACCTTAACAGTTTTAAACTCATTATTCAGAAATCAGTAAGTGATTTTGACTGAAAAATTCAGGACATGACTTCAGGATTAGGAAGGGACCCGTTTCAATGTCCATTGCTTAAATCCTTTCAAAATGTAAGCAGTTTGGTTTAAAAAAGGCCACATCCTCGGACACAGAGCCGCAGTACACATTTTATAAGCTAAAATAATTAAAACAGTTGAAAACAATCATATTAAACATTTCCACTCCACTCATCAACCAGGTATTGCAGTCCCTTTAGGAATGGTGCACTTACCCACCCTGGAAAAACAATGTTGTTCAAAGAAAGAAGAAAAAAAAAGAAAGTAGCGCTTTCACTGGCAAACTCTGTAAAGTGGCGCTAAATAATATGTGTGGGTGTAAATAACAATCTGGCCTGCCTGCTGACCACTCTGTGGCGCTTTCTTTAGGTATTTAATAATTTTTTTCTCTCTTTCCAAGGTTTTTCTTTGGAATTATACAACAGTCAGCAAATGAGGACATTTCCAGCCAAAGTGTTCTGCTCGTTTTTGGATCCATTTCCCAGGGAGATAAATAAAGAAACATGAGAGGGTACTTAAGAGCTGTCTCTAGAAATCAGAACTGAAGGAGGAGTGAGACAGAGACAGAAAGAGATGGAGGAATAAAGAGAGGGAGCGGGCGGAGGTAAGCTGCCAGAGACAGATCAGGAAAAGTGGACACGGTCCTTGCCTTCTCTGGGCATGCCGGAAAAGAGACAGTTTTTTTTCCTTCTCTGCCTTTCCCAGACCGCAGAGCCTTCATGCAGCATAACAAAGGGCAGAGGGCGGGTGGCCTCTTTGACTCCAGGCAGGTCAAGTGCAGGGCCATTAGGTAGCGCTTTTGCGTGCTAATGGCCCTGTGAATAACTGAAGGCAGAGGGGGAAGTCTTTTGTCCCCACCCTTGTCCCCCGTGTCCCCCCCACTCCAAAATCTGGGGGGGTATATCCCCCGCGTCCCCCAGGCTTCCTACGCCCATGTACACTCCGACTATCACCTAACGACGTGGATATGTCTTTGATCGGTTTTCTTTCCAGAAAGACATGCTTCAGGCGGATCATAATTTCAAGAGTGGTAACTGGGTTGGAATCATTAGAATTGGCTGCTTCGAATGAGAAAAAAGGTAGTTGCATGTACTAAGAACAGGGCGCTTGTTAAAAAAACGAAGTAGTCGATAAATAAATTCCATGAAGACCTAAGGTGTAGGGAAACTGTAGTAGGCCGGTGCTCCTGGCTTACACACGGAAGTGATATGGAGGCAGGAAACAAAACCGACGGAGTTATAAACCAATGCAAGCAACAGCTGTACACTCTGTAGAGTGATTACAGCAGGTTGTGCAGGCAGCGCATGCACACTGATGCGCAACCTAATAATGTGCGAAAGTAAAGACTGCCTTGCATCCATGTTCGGAGAGAAGATACTCTGGGCATCATTTTTGAAAACTGTTGCATTGCTGCGTGAAAACCCTGATGCAACAGTTTTCACTGCTCCTTCCTTGCGATGCATGATGCATCTTGTCGCAAGGAACAACAGATACCTCAGTATTACTGATGTATCTGTCGACGCAATAGTGATGCATTGCTGGGGTGTGGCTGAAAACGGTCGTAACTCCAGCAATGTGTCCTTTCACATGGGGCAAGACCTATGCGAAAGGGCCTGCGTCAGTCTTATGCCTGCTGTGAGGCAGGCGTAAGATATTGTTGCAGTAGCGTCCTAGAAGTAGCGCTGTGAAATCTGATATATTTCACTGTGCCACTTCTTCAAGGCTCTTTGGCAAGGGAACACCCACCCTGCATACATTATACCTGATGCAGGTATAATGTAGCTCAGGGCTTTACAAAGTGATGCATCTGCTTAGATGCGTCACTTTCTAAATAGGGCGCAACATGGTGCATTTTTTATGCTGCCGGTGCGTCACAAAAAATGTGACACAAAAGCAGCGTAAAAGTGTCACACTGCCTCATAAATAAGGCCCTCTGTATCTCCTCCTGAAAGCGTGGACGCATACCTGTGGTGTCAAGCTGTCTGAGTTAATGAGGTCTGTTCGGCATGCGGGGACCTTTGCATCAGTAGACGTGAGGCATTACCACCTGTACAAGTCTAGGCTTTTTCTTTTACTTCATAGCAGAACTTGCAGTGCCTTAATTCAGTCTTCTCAAACTGGCTTTTCCTTTACTTTATAATGTGTGCTCTATGATCCATGACTAATGTGAAGTGGGACACGCGACAGTCATATCAGGTGAGTGAGGACATTTCCTGATAAGCAGTCAGCTCCCTCAACCCTTATTTGTACTTTGTATTGAAAACGGAATGGAAGTGAAGGTTTTCACAGCTATTTATTTATTTTTTAGGCGACTCACCAAGGCCTTGTATTATGTTTTTTTTTAGCAATTCAATAACGAGTTTGACGCGGGAAGCACAATTTTGTTGTTGATCGGGCGGGTGAATATTTTTGGCAAGCGTGCCAGTATTTAGTACTCTAGACTGTGTGCAATAATTGAAGAATATTTATGATACATTTTTTTGTAGACCGATCTGAAAGAGGTCTGTGCTTGGATTATTAATGGATCAGCAACGTATGTACAAGGATTCAAAAAGTGCTTTTCTAGAGATTTGTAGAACAGGGTTAATTAAGACCCTGAGATATCCCTGTATGTTACTTTTTTAAATGATTATTATTTTTAGGAACTTGAAAACTTCAGGCTACCTTTCAGGACATTGTTACATCAGGATGACTTGGTGAGTTATACCCTTGCATGATTTATCGTAAGAGAGGCACTTATCACTCTTGGCTCACATTGAGTTTTCATGTTTTATTGATAAACAACACGTATATTGTTTTAATCTAAAGAAAGACGTCTTTTGGATGTGTTGAGTGACACATATGTGTGGGCGGTGTCACTCAACACATCCAAATCTGATATATTTCACTGTGCCACTTCTACAAGGCTCTTTGGCAAGGGAACGCCCACCCTGCATACATTATACCTGATGCAGGTATAATGTAGCTCAGGGCTTTACAAAGTGATGCATCTGCTTAGATGCGTCACTTTCTAAATAGGGCGCAACATGGTGCATTTTTTATGCTGCCGGTGCGTCACAAAAAATGTGACACAAAATCAGCGTAAAAGTGTCACACTGCCTCATAAATAAGGCCCTCTGTATCTCCTCCTGAAAGCGTGGACGCATACCTGTGGTGTCAAGCTGTCTGGGTTAATGAGGTCTGTTTGGCATGCGGGACCTTTGCATCAGTAGACGTGAGGCATTACCACCTGTACAAGTCTAGGCTTTTTCTTTACTTCATAGCAGAACTTGCAGTGCCTTAATTCAGTCTTCTCAAACTGGCTTTTCCTTTACTTTATAATGTGTGCTCTATGATCCATGACTAATGTGAAGTGGGACACGCGACAGTCATATCAGGTGAGTGAGGACATTTCCTGATAAGCAGTCAGCTCCCTCAACCCTTATTTGTACTTTGTATTGAAAACGGAATGGAAGTGAAGGTTTTCACAGCTATTTATTTATTTTTTAGGCGACTCACCAAGGCCTTGTATTATGTTTTTTTTGTAGCAATTCAATAACGAGTTTGACGCTGGAAGCACAATTTTGTTGTTGATCGGGCGGGTGAATATTTTTGGCAAGCGTGCCAGTATTTAGTACTCTAGACTGTGCAGCGACGGCTCGTGGAGGGAGTTACGGTGGGGCAGGAGGGCGGGGAGGGGGAGGGGCAGGGTGGAGGTTGCTAAAAACCGGCATATGGATAATTGCAGGTAAGTAAACAATTTAATTAATAAAACGAATTTCGTAGTGCGCCTTGCATCGCAAAATGCAATCACGAGTCGTCGCTGAGACTGTGTGCAATAATTGAAGAATATTTATGATACATTTTTTTTTAGACCGATCTGAAAGAGGTCTGTGCTTGGATTATTAATGGATCAGCAACGTACGTACAAGGATTCAAAAAGTGCTTTTCTAGAGATTTGTAGAACAGGGTTAATTAAGACCCTGAGATATCCCTGTCAGCGACGGCTCGTGGAGGGAGTTACGGTGGGGCAGGAGGGCGGGGAGGGGGAGGGGCAGGGTGGAGGTTGCTAAAAACCGGCATATGGATAATTGCAGGTAAGTAAACAATTTAATTAATAAAACGAATTTCGTAGCTCGTACTGCATTGCATTTTGCGATGCGAGGCGCACTACGAAATTCGTTTTATTAATTAAATTGTTTACTTACCTGCAATTATCCATATGCCGGTTTTTAGCAACCTCCACCCTGCCCCTCCCCCTCCCCGCCCTCCTGCCCCACCGTAACTCCCTCCACGAGCCGTCGCTGATCCCTGTATGTTACTTTTTTAAATGATTATTATTTTTAGGAACTTGAAAAGTTCAGGCTACCTTTCAGGACATTGTTACATCAGGATGACTTGGTGAGTTATACCCTTGCATGATTTATCGTAAGAGAGGCACTTATCACTCTTGGCTCACATTGAGTTTTCATGTTTTATTGATAAACAACACGTATATTGTTTTAATCTAAAGAAAGACGTCTTTTGGATGTGTTGAGTGACACATATGTGTGGGCGGTGTCAAAACGCTGACCCTTTGAAAGATAAAGCTTGTACTGCCCATATCCGGTCTGGAAATTTCAAATGACAGTGAGCCAACAAACACAAGGTGGAAGCAATTAAAACGTTGCCAAGCTTTGAACATCTGACAAATTACTTTATATAGCACTTTGAAAGCATTGCACAAGCACTTTATATGTCCCCTTTTGCAAAAGAACACCCTGTTCTAACGCATATTTATTGCCACAGTGAATGTGAAGAACAACATATATATTATATACATTTTTTAAATGAATCATGAGCGATGTGTGATTTATTGATGAAAAATAATTTTTGGGAGCAGGGGATCATTATGCAACCTCTATTTTTGTAATTAATTGTGAAACATGTTTAAATAATTCATGCAGAACCACATGTGGTTATACTGGAGCTACTCCTCACATAATGAAAAAAAAACAATGCATACTCGCACTCTTCAACTACACTTTCCTTCCATAAAGTAAAATCCAAACTGCCACATATATAAACATTCCTAATGTGATTTGCCAGAAGAGCACGCAAATTAGATTAATTGAATTCAACAACCCAGCGAAAACAATATTCAAAACATTCCCCATCTGTAAAAGAGTTCCAGGTGCTGTCTTCTGACAGCACATCAGCACAAAGAGAAAGTTTCATCTGATGCCCTCATACTGTAACGTATACAAATTACCTCACACATGATTTACCAATTCTGTAGCTTTTGATGCAAAGTAGCATATAAGTATTGAATTGAGATTAAGAATCTAATTGACGATAGACAGTGAAAGAGAAAGAGAATTTTTCAAAGAATCTCAAGTGAAAGAACTGTGATTAATGGAAGGTGACAATTCCACTAGTAACAAGCAGAAAATAGAAAGCCATGACTTGCTAATGCTAATATCAAAGATTGCGATTTGCTAATGACAATACTGAAGATTTGTGTTGCATTACATCTGTAAGTTGTCAGGTAAACAGAATTGAAACGACTGTGATTCAAGAACAGCTTAGAAAGTTTGGAAAAGGCTTATTTGAAACTTATAACCTACATTTAGCCTACCACTGTCCTTTCAGGGAACTCCCATTTAAAATTAATCAATTAGAACAAGAATATGAGTTTGTGAGAACACTGTACCCTGATCAACCATCCATCTTGTTTCCAGAACTCCCTCCCTGTACTATCCTCTAGTCAATCCTTCCCCTTATTCAGCCACTCGGAGTTTCTGTTTTTGTACCAAGTCTGTATCAGAGCTGTTGGAAGATGGGCCCTGCTCTCCAGGTAATTGGCTTATGACAGATTGAATTAATTTCACAGTCTCGATCCCTCAATTAATCTGTTTGAAAGCTCATTTGGAGACCGGCTTATAGTCCCCGAGTGCAGATTCTTCTTCATCTCATAACTGGGTGGCATTTTCTTTAGGAGTCAGAGACCAATCAGGGTCCACATATCAGACAGGTCCAAAACCTTGGTGGTTGGGATCATATGTCTCTGGTGTCCTGCAGTCCATACTACTATGGCTCTGCCACTGTGCCAAGTACGCCCCTTCTGCACTTGATCATTGGTAGTTGGCACTTCATTTTGTCTAGAGGTGAGTCAGATGGTTGACAGAGTTCCCTATTTTAGAGTTGAATATACAAGAGGACTTGCTAACTGCTAGATGCATGTCAAATTCAATTGTTAACAGAAATTCAGGCATCAAATGATGTAATAAATAATTTTGACGAAAGAGAGGATACATTAGTCAGATGCTCTACTGTTTTGGACAGCATATCATTTTTTTCTGGTAAAGAATCCTCACACACATGATTCTGGATAAAAAAAACATTTTTAACGGGTTAAATTGAACATGTCAACATTTGAAAAGCTGTAATCATAAGCTGGAAGAGTTTACTGAATCTGGTTCTCATTTTGTTGATAGTTAAATCTTAAAGAGAGTGAAGTGAGAATATAAGAATATTAGAAGAGAAAAAATCGTTCACTATTTTTTTTCCAAATGGGATTTAAGGATCCACGTCACATGGGAATGGAAATCAAGCAATATTTTGGAAACTAGTAAGCACTTGTCAAAGTCACATTCTCTCCTCAGTCCCTTTTAGCTTCTTCGTTCTTCTCAACACAGAGACATGGAAGACATATATTTAAAATGCTTGAAAGGACTTGGAAAAAGAATCATCTCTCCTCACATAAAGCAATCTATAAGTCATCATAGAAATATCAGCACTCAGGCAGAACTTTTTTGTTTCGAGAATCAAGGAAGATTCTAAAGGCCCAAGAGACGGTTTCAAAATAGTTTCAACGTTTCTGACAACTCAAGTGTGTAATCGGGTAATCACTGCTTCTTGGAACTTCTCTGTATTTTCCATTATTAAATTGAAAGTCAGTAGGAACTCTTGGCCTATTATAATATTTCCAAATCCCCTCAAAGAATTGAGGGCCAGGCAATTTAGTACCATTTCACTAGAAGACTCTGCACACGTGCTACTTAATTGCCAGTTCGGTTCTCTGACTGACCTATGTCCCCTTCAGGTGCTGACTATGCAGATTGTTAATCCAAGACTTAACATGCTGTTTAATCAAGCCCTCTCCATTGCTACAATGCCCTAGTAGTTTTGCTATTTAAGAAATCTACAACAAATTCTAACATCTGGTACAAGTTAAGTCCCATTACGTTAATACCAGCTGCTTTGAGAGTGCTCGAAAAGATAACAAATTATCAATTACCACATTATGTGGAACTCCACAGGCTTCTTCATACAACTCAAACCTGTTTCTGATCTAATAACAGCACGGAATCTGCAACCCTTGAAGATTCTGAATTCATAACAACAAGCTTGGAACAATGTAATTCTCCTGCTTTAAGTGCTCCTGAAGTGTTTGATATAGTGTTGCATTGGATATTTTTAGAATGTTACGAAAATCTTGGTGTCTCTGGTATGGCACTGGTTTAGATAAAATCCTTTCTATTTATTTATTTTATTTATTCCATTTTTAAAGCGCACTGCAACCCTACGGGCATCCTGGCGCTATGAAAAAGTGCGACTAAGAACGGAGCATCAAGGGCAGGATGGGGGGATTGAACAGGTTACTCTTGGGGTAGTTAGGCTTTAGGGAAGAGCCAGGTTTTTACCTTTTTGCGGAAAGGCAGCAGTTCACTTGTTTTCCTAATTGCAATAGGAAGGCTGTTCCAGAGATGAGCTGCTGCTATGCTGAAGGCTCTGCCACCGTAAGTAGCCTTCCTGATTCTAGGTAGGCTAATGAGATTAGTGGATGATAACCGAAGGGTCCGTGTGGGCTCATACTATTTAAATTTGTTTTGTAAAGGTTTGGGACCCAGACCATGTGCTGCTTTGAAGACAGTGCATAGAGATTTAAAAAGAATCCTCTGATGCACGGGCAGCCAGTGTAACTCGGCTAAAGCTTGAGTGGTGGAGGATCGTCGTCCTCGAGAGAGTGCCATTTTGGCTGCTGCCGCCTGGATGCTCTGGAGTCTGGAAATCAAATATGCAGGAGATTCCAGTAACAGAGCATTGCAATAATCCAGGCGGCTAAGAATAGTGCTCCTGACTACGGTTGCTCTGGTCTGTGCTGGAAGGAGAGGTAGCAGCTTTCGGAGGCCCCGCATTAGGGACCAACACCGACGACACCCTGACAACCGCCGAACACCTGCACTTCCAGATCCACACGGACCCCAAAACCACCCTCAGAGGCACCCTGATCTACCGACCCCCGGGACCACGCACACAATTCAGCGAGGACATCGCCGACTTCATCAGCCCGCATGCCCTCCCCTCCGCCGACTACATCCTCCTGGGGGACATCAACTTCCACCTGGAGAACAACAACGACCGCAACACCATCACCTTGCTCAACAACCTCGCCACCCTCGGTCTCAAGCAGCTGGTGTCCACCCCCACCCACCTCGCCGGACACACTCTCGACGCAGTCTTCTCATCCTGCAAAGACATCGTCTTCAGCCACGCCACCGGACTCCACTGGACGGACCACAGCTGCGTCCACTTCACCTTCGAAAGAACGACGATACACCACCACCAGCAACAGGTTGCTCGAAGAAGCTGGAACAAGATCACAGCCGACCAGCTCGCCCCTTCCCTGAGCCAGCACCCTCCCGCCAGCTCAGCGAACCCCAGCCAGGCCGCTGACAACCTCACGAAGTGGATCAGCAACTGCGCGGATAAACTCGCCCCACTGAGGACCCCGCCCAGCAGACCCGGCAGCAAGAAGGCCCCATGGTTCACCGATGAACTCAAGAGCTCCAAGAAGAACTGGCGAGCCCTCGAGAAAGCCTGGAGAAGGGAACCAACACCGGACAACATGACCACCCTCAAGCTTGCCACCCGGAAGCACCACCAACTGATCCGCGCCACCAAGAAAACTGCATTCAAGGACCGGCTGGACAACAACGCACACAACTGCAAGGAACTCTTCAACATCGTGAAAGAGCTCTCCAACCCAAATGCCGGCAACAACGACATCACCCCATCGCAAGACCTCTGCAACTCCCTCGCCTCCTACTTCCACAACAAGATTGCGGACATACACAACAGCTTCAGCACTCAACCGACGCACGCCACGACCGAACCACCGCCCCCACCACCACCCTCCGCGCCTGGACTCCGATCAGCACCGAAGACACCGTCCGCATGATGAACTCCATCCACTCCGGATCTCCGACCGACCCCTGCCCTCACCACGTCTTCAACAAGGCCAACGCTGTCATCGCACCCCACCTGCGGGACATCATCAACACCTCCTTCGACACCGCCACCTTCCCGGAGAGCTGGAAGCATGCCGAACTCAGCGCCCTACTCAAGAAACCTACAGCGGACCCCACCGAACTCAAGAACTACCGCCCCATCTCGCTCCTCCCGTTTCCAGCCAAAGTCATCGAGAAGACCGTCAACAAGCAGCTGGCCGCCTTCCTCGAGACGAACGGATCCCTCGACCCCTCACAGTCTGGCTTCCGAGCCAACCACAGCACCGAGACCGCCCTCATCGCGGCCACCGATGACATCCGAGCCCTGATGGACAACGGAGAAACAGCGGCCCTCATCCTCCTAGACCTCTCCGCGGCCTTCGACACTGTCTGCCACCGCACCCTAGTGCAGCGCCTCAGCATCGTCGGAATCCAGGAGAGGGCACTGGAGTGGATCATCTCCTTCCTCGACGGAAGAACACAGAGAGTCAGACTACCACCGTACAAGTCAGAGGCCACCGAAGTCATCTGCGGCGTTCCTCAAGGATCCTCGCTGAGCCCCACCCTCTTCAACGTCTACATGAGCCCCCTCGCGGCCATCACACGCCAGCACAACCTCAACATCATATCCTACGCCGACGACACCCAGCTGATCCTCTCCCTGACCAACGACCCCGCCGCCGCCAGAGCCGACCTTCACGAAGGGATGAAACACGTAGCCGAGTGGATGACGACCAGCCGCCTGAAACTGAACTCAGACAAGACGGAGGTCCTCATCCTGGGCTCCTCCCCCTCCGCCTGGGACGACTCCTGGTGGCCCCCCGCCCTGGGCACCGCACCCAAACCGACAGACCACGCACGGAACCTGGGCGTCATCCTGGACTCCTCCCTCTCCATGACCAGACAAGTCAACGCCGTCTCCTCGTCGTGCTTCAACATCCTGCGCATGTTACGGAAGATCTTCCAGTGGATCCCCACCGAGACCAGGAAGACGGTCACCCAGGCCCTCGTCACCAGCCGACTGGACTACGGCAACGCCCTCTACGCCGGAACCACCGCCAAGCTCCAGAAGAGACTCCAGCGGATCCAGAACACCTCAGCCAGACTCATCCTCGACATCCCACGACACAGCCACATCTCCGGACATCCGAGAGACCTGCATTGGCTCCCCATCAACAAAAGAATCACCTTCCGTCTCCTCACCCACGCACACAAAGCCCTACACGATCAAGGCCGGAGCTACCTCAATAACCGCATCAACTTCTACGCTCCGAAACGCCATCTCCGATCAGCCAGTCACGCCCTCGCCGCCGTCCCCCGCATCCGAAGAACGACAACAGGAGGAAGGTCCTTCTCCTACCTGGCCGCCAAACCTGGAACTCCCTCCCGACCGACCTGCGCCTGACCCAAGACCACCTCTCCTTCAGGAAGAAGCTCAAGACCTGGCTGTTCGAGTAGTAGCAGCACCCCCCCCCCCCCAAGCGCCTTGAGACCCTCCGGGTAAGTAGTGCGCTCTATAAATGTCTTTGATTGATTGATTGATTGAAGCAGCTGCTCACCTGTTTGTTGACGTTGGTCTCCAGATTTAAGTTGTCATTAAAGCTGACCCCCAAATTCCGCACCCTCTTTACTGATGTCAGTGGTCCATCTGAGGCTAAAGGCCCGAAGTCAACAGGCAGGCTTCTGGCGATTCTTCCCACTTTGCATTGCATTATCTCAGTTTTACCGCTGTTAAATTGTAACAAGTTACTTTTTAGCCAAGTTGCCATTTCCCGCATGCAGGTGTGAAATGTCTCAAGTGATTCTGCGTGGGCACCATCAAGGGAAATCATCAGCTGCGTGTCATCCGCATAATTGATCACGCTAATGACGTGAGCCTTGATGATGCCCATCAGGGGTTGCATGTAAACATTAAAAAGGATTGGGCTGATCGCAGACCCCTGTGGGACCCCATGTGGAACTTTAGCAAACTCAGACTGGTATGGAGGGAGTGCCATTGACTGCCATCTATCTGTCAGGTATGAACGCAGCCAGTCGAGCACCGCTCCTTCTACTCCAAAGGTTTTCAGCCTTGTCAGTAGGATGTCATGACTCACCGTGTGGAACGCGGCGGACAGGTCCAGCAAAATTAAGATTGCTGATTCTCCCCTGTCCGCCCTCATTCGCAGGTTGTCCATGACCATCAGCAAAGCTGACTCGATCCGGTGGCCTGGTCTAAACCCAAATTGCTCCTCTTCAAGGATGTTATTTGTTTCCAGGAAGAGGGACAGTGACCTACTGACCAGCCGTTCCATGATCTTAATTGGATACGGCAGGAGCGAGATGGGTCGGTAATTCTTGTGGCAGCTGGGGTTTAAATTCGGTTTCTTTAGCAGGGGTGTGATAACTGCCTGTTTCTATTCCCTTGGTACAATTCTTGTGCCGAGGGATTGACCGCATAACTGGCGGAGTACGGGAAAGAATTCCGCCCCAAATTCCTTTACCACTTTATGGGGTAGAGGATCCAGTGGGGATCCAGATGAAATGTTAAGGGCTATTTGCGCAAACTCTATTTCTGCGGGAGTATCAAATTTGTCCAAGATGGCCTTTGGCATTAGGTGCCCATCCATTCCTTCTCTCTTCTTCCCGTTATCCATGCTGCTCTGGTGCTGTGCTAAGGAAGTGGGGGCATCCTCCATACTCTCTATTAATTTAGTAATTTTTTCCTGGAAGAAAGAGGCCAAACCGTCACATAATTCCTGCAAAGGTTTGATATTGCTATTGGCGCAATTAGGGTGGGACAGTTCTTTTACTATCTTGAAGATGTTGCGTGACTTATTGGAGCTCTTTAGAATAATGGCTGCAAAATGTTCTGCTTTGGCTGTGGCAATCTCTTTTTTGTACTTAGTTATTGTCAGCCTCCAGAGTAGTCTATTTTGTTCTGTGTAATCTTTTCTCCATTGCCTTTCCGCCTTTTTACAGATGATTTTCTGATTTTTCAGTGTTTCCGTATACCAGGGTGCAGAAGGATTGCCTCATTTCCTGATTACTTTCAGCGGTGCAATATGATCAAGCTTCCTGGTTACATGATCACAGAGCGCGCAATAGTTCACGGAAATATCATTCTCTGGATTAAACAGGGTCTGCAACTGAAAGAGGGCATTCTCCTTTTCCCCTTTTTTTACAAGTGCCTTCCAGTCACAGCTGATAAAGGTTCTGACCTGTGTGTTTGCAGGCCTTATATTAACCCGGGTGTGGATGTTAAATGTTATTAGAAAATGGTCTGACCATCCCACTGGTTGGATTTTTCCCATGGCTATAAGATCTTCTTCTGCGAAGATTAGGTCAAGAATGTTTCCTTCCCTGTGAGTGGGAGTGGTAACCCCTTGTTTTAACCCTAGGTTGGCACAGGATTGTATGATGTTGTGGAAGGCTGTGTCTAGTTTGCAGTTCGACCATAGGTTAAAATCTCCCAGCACTAGTAATCTGCTATGGGTAAGTGTCAATTTGTTAATGACAGCGATCAGTTCCTGCTGTTGCGTAACATTAATGGACCCTGGTGGCCTGTAACTGATCTGGGCAGTGAGGCAGTGACCCGAGTCATGTTTTATCGATATCCTAAGAAATTCAGCACAGGAGACTTTATCTATGTCCAACACAGCGATGTTCAGTTCTTCCCTGAAAATGATTCCTGTTCCTCCCCCTTGTTCCTTAGGCCTGGGGTTGTGAAGTATCTTATACCCCACTGGACATGCCGGACCGAGCTCTGACTCGAGTCCAGCTACCGTCCATGTTTCAGTTAGAAACAGGATATCCAGGTTGCTGGACTCGATCAGCAACTGTATCTGGGTGGCATGTTTGGGGAGGGATCTAACATTTAGTAACCCGCTTCTCAACTCTCCCTTAGGTCTGCTTCCTTGTTCTGGATGTGGCGTATTGTTTGGCAGGATGTGGCTGTTAAATGTGGCCAGGTCAAATCTTGATAATACATCGAGTGAGAGGGGGTTTATATACGGCAGACAAGTTAGACAGTTTGGGCAGGGTTTTTTATCCTTGGATGTTATATTGGGTGCTAGTCGTGGGCAGGTTGCATTACGGGCCAGTGGATCAAGCATTGTCAGTGTCTCCCTGCTATATCTATAAGTCACCCTGTCCGGAGTGAATCGGGCAGGGGGGGTGGCCCTGAGCCCGGGTCAAGCGCGGACGGGCGCAGACGGGCTTGCCTTCGGCGCGCCGCTGGCGCGCCCGCTGCGCCTGCCCGCTGCGCGGACGTGGCATGGTGTTTTTTTATGACAGCCGGAGGCTGCCGAAGACTAGAGCGCTATCCCCAAAATGGCCGCCAAACTCGGGCCACAGGCCCAATCAGTTACTGTTATAACTGGGGGTCTCTAGGTGGCAGAGGTGGGTACCTTTGACAAAATAGGGACCTTTGCTTCTATTCAGGGTAAGGGGGACACACACTGTAGATAACCCCTACTCACCCCCTTGGTAGCTTGGCACGAGCAGACAGGCTTATCCCCAATGCAATGTGTAAAGTATTTGCACCAATACCCACAGTGACACAGTGAAACACCACAAATGGACACCACATAGGTTGCTATAAAAAATAGATATTTCTTTATCTAATTTATGCAAGACCAAAACGACATAAATCCAACATACATAAATAGCTTATTCTTCTGGAATTGTCTTTGACACTGTTCAGGGTTAGAAAAAGGAAAGTAAGCTTGCAGGTATTGCAGGAATGAAACCACTGTTCCAGACGTGTGGAAAGTCACATGGAAAACAAGCTGCAGGCTTTGAATAGTGTGGTCCCTAATGTTGGCGCTTATCCCTAGTGTGCAGGATGCCTCACCCTCTTGGATTGGATGTAGGGAAAATACTGAGCCCCCGGTTGCGCAGTCAGTTGAAGAGCTGACTTCGTTGTCAGCGATTGCCACAAGAAATATGCCCCAAATACGCTTTAAGAATGGCCAGATTGTCTCTGTGCACGGACCCCGGTACTGCTGCTCCTCTAGGGGCCAGTACGGCCACTCACAATCCCCTGGCTTCAATTACCAAAGGTGAGAGGCCGAGAGCGCTCTCCCACAGACCCGCACCCCCGCCCCAGACCGTAACAACAACACGCTCCCTGGACTGTAACAAGCAGTTTCCTGGGAGGGCCCGGTCTCTCTCCTTTCTTTGCTGAATGGTTTCATGGGCCGGCAGCACACGCATCACTTTCGGGCTCATGGGCCGGCGGCGGTGAAATTGGCACACAACTTTCTTTGTAGAGCACAAAGAAAAGCCCAGCTAAGCAACATGGGCTCAATGTAGCACACCAGCTGGATACAAACGCATACAAAAAGCGCCTCTGGAATACTTGGAAACTTTTATGACCCTGTTTTTCAGTAACAGGAGGCCAGCTCTCCTGGGCCCTTGGATATTCTTGATGTTTGGACACAGAACACAGCAAAGTCCTCAGCAAGCAGGGGGGACACAGCAAAGTCCCTTATCCTCTCCTTAGTTGAATCAGCAAACTGCAGGCCAGCCCCAGAGCACACAACAAGGACAGTACTCTCCTCATCACAAAGTAGTCTAATTTTTATAGGGGTTACAGCTCTTACTTTTATACCCCAACAGTCTTTGTTCTTCATTATTGTTTTTATACCCATTTCTACCACTAACAGGAAGGAGGTTGAAAGCACAAAAAAATAGTAAAAATAGGCTATGTCCCAGTAAGATTCTAAAACTGTATAGAATGTTTTTTTTTACAAAGGTCTGCTTGTCTCTAAAAGCTGGGAAGATGGTGATTTCAGCACCACAAACCCTCTGTTTATACTGTTTTCAGTGGAAAAAAGACACTTTCTTCTGCAGCACTTTTTTTTCATTTTTCCCCTAAAAAGAAAAATATGTTGCTCTATTTTGGCAAATTTCTGGGTCCCCACCAGGGAATTCCACAAACCCTGGGTACCTTTAGAAACCTCAGGGTATTGGAAAAAAAGAACACACATTTGGCATGCATACCTTATGTGGACAAGAAGTTACAGGGACCCAAGCACAAACTACTGTATATTGCCATAAAAAGGCTTAGCACTGGGAGGGGGAAGGCCTAGCATTGAAAGGGTTAAATTGCAGTTCTGGAAAAGCCACTTTTAGAAAGTTGATTTTTTGGTGCCTTAGCCATTTGGTACCTGCAGCCTGTCTCTGGTCACATAAATGGATGTGGGTTACAGTTGGGCTTTTTGTATTCCTCCTAGACTGCCACACACAATGGAGAGCTTAGGTGTGACTAGATGAGCCATCACTAGCAGGATGGGAGGGAGGAGCTGGGCCTAGTCCCACTTTCATGTGCATAGACTTTGTCCTGTCTCCACACAAAGGGTTGCATAGCCCCTGAAGTTAGTCGTGAGCATGGAAAGGAAAGACAGGATGCCTAGGGACTTCAAAGGGAAACTTCTGGGAACTTCTCCCCCACTTTAAAGGCACGGCTGGATATATATACTGGACCTCAGACACCAAAATTCAGTACACTTCTAGGTTTGTGGCTACTCTGCCTGGAAGAAGGACTGCTGTGCTGCTGTAAAGACTGCTACCATGAGGCACCCACTGCCCTGCCGACCTGCTGACCTCTTGCCTGGGGATGAAGAACTGGACCTGCAACTTCATCTTGAACCCAGGACCCCAGAGTGACTCAAAGGCTAGTCTGCAGGCCCCCTGATCTGAGCCTCAGAGACATAGTATGCTCCTCAACCAGGTCCTGGACCCAGATTCAGCAAGTTTCTGAGAACCAAGTGGTACCTCTCAGGTCCTGGACCCTTGGTGTGGCTCACAGGCGTTTAAATCAAGCTTTTGTGATCTTTGAGAACCGTGAATGGGCTTTTTCTCACAGAGACTGCCCTGCTTGCACTGAAAATCAACATGAGTCACCCCACTTTTCACAGCAGCATCCACAGATCACAGGGGACCGCAACCGTGAAGCTCCAGCCCAACCATTTGCAACACCCAACCTGCTCTTTGCGCCATGCTAACAACTGATTGTGATGCTTTTCGTGACCCTCTCCAACTCGAATGAGACTCTTGGTACAAAAACTTGGGAAAGTAAAACTTCAGCTGGACTAATCTGGCACTGTATCTGACTCACGCTCCATCGCTGTTGGTCTGAACGTTTTGACTGTCAACCGGTCCAGCTCGACCAATTAGCCTCGGTTGGCACTTTCTGCACTTAGGCACAATTTTTTTACTTTATTTAAAAAAAATCATAACTCTAAATCTGCTTATTTTATCTTTGTTGTTTTGGTCTTGTTTTATTTATTACAGCAAGCTCCATTTTTTTAACCTGGTATAGGATCATTTTGTGTGGCGTTGTCACTATTTCCTTGTTTGAAGTGCACACATACTTCACTCATTGCCTCAAAATGAAGCCAAACTGTTTTGTGTCAATCTACCAAGGGATTGAGCTCAGTTTTATTTGGGGTTGCTTGTTTCTTACCCTGACAAGGATTGTGGTTGCTGCTTGACCAGGGTTCACACCCCAATCAACCAATAACCCAAATCCTTACACTGTTGGATTTGCGTTTATTGATTCATACCGATTCTTTGATTTGTGGCATTCCGGAAGATATATCTGCTCACATTTGCAAAATCTATATCATCACCCTATGTAAAGTTGTCTTCATATGCTTTGCCTATTGATCCAAAAGTATTGAATCTATTTTCTATTAAAATAATAAGAGATGCTATCAAATCATTAAGCCTGAGTGGAGCCGCACGCTCTGATATAATACCACCAATTGTTCTTAAGACAAAAATATAAATTGGTGGGCAGAAATGCTTACCCGTTTTTCAATGACTCATACAAACTGGGATCATTCTTATCTTATTTTATGGTGAGGGGCAGTGATTAAACTAAGAGCCTTATTACGAGTTTGGAGGTCTCAATGATTCACGTCACCTCAAGGTGAGTGAGGGTTCTTGTCCTTAAAGAGGTCTACCCTCTTTAACAGTGAGGACATTCAGTCCAATATTGTGACGGTGCCAAACTTGTAAAAAGTCTTTCCCATTCATTTTTTGAGACATATATATATTGAGTTTCACAGTAAGGTTGGTAGTAGTCCATTCTCCCATTCAGGGCTTCTCCCCTAGATCCGTAGTGTGTTTTTGATGCAAATTCTCACTCCCTCCTCTACTGTCACACACGTGCATTCATACCATCATTAAACACATACTGACCCACATAGTCCCAAACTCATGTATGTTCACTGTTTTGCTCATTTGATTATTGCCGTTGTCATCTTGATGATTTATGCGCTAATCTGAGTTTGCATCACCTCCATAAACAGTCTTTCCTGCGGCACTGGCTCTTCCTCTACTTGTCTATTAACAGCTTATTATGATGTAGTTAATGACAATGATTTAAAGGGAAAAAAAGAAGGTGAAGCACAGGAAACATATCACTCAATGAGCATTGATCTATGTGATGAAGTATCGGGTTCAGATCAGTAGAAAAGCACAAACTTGAGAGATTGTGAAATTATTGAAACTAGTTAGTGTGACTGCATAACCAGTGTAACACTCACCCACCATATTCTCTTGCTCATGATAGCTGTTTTAACCTGAAGTGCCTATCTTTAATTTGAGAAAGAAAGCGGCCATGACCTGTGATGCATGGGTTTTGATTTTTGCTTAACTGTGCACTGTTGTTGCATTCTGAAGGGCATTGGTATCTGCTTACATGAGACCACTCCACCATCTGCTTGTATCTTAGATATCTTAAAAAAATTCTAGATTCATGCAAACGTTTCTAGACTTCTGTTTTGTAGGGATGGAAAAGTGGTCTGGCTGCTCTCAATAATCTTGTCTCCACTACTAAAGCTGGGGCGGTCCCCTTATATTTTGACTCTGTGAGTGACAAACACTTTTGTAATGAACATTCTTTCAGACTCCGCCGAAACATAAAAGTAGAGTTTTCTTCCAGAATACCTACCAAACATTTCTACTATTCTGAAGAAAGCTGAATTTTGGATCTAGTATCACATGAACCTGGACTCCTGCTCTCAGCACCTTAGGGAATTACTTTAATAAAGTGGGTATGAATGTCCACAAGAAATATACAAACAATACGATAATGTTAACACCTCATACACATTGAGGCATATGTGTAAATGTTCTCAAGGTTGGATGTATATATACCTTGTAAACGCTCATTGGGCAACATGACCTATAAATGCCTGCACAATCAATTGTAATCCTCTAAGGGCCTAATTACGAGTCTGGTGGTCCTCAGACTGCCAGACTGTTGGTGAGGCAGCGGTCTTACAACCACCACATTACAACCCCAGTGGTTGTGCCGCTCTGGGACCACCAACTACGTCAGAGAAGTACCGTTCCCTGGCAGTTTCATGATGGTCTAGGGGATCAATGTGCTTGGTGGGACTGGTGTGGTCCTGCCAGGCATATTAATAGTTTCCTCTCTGCAGGGTTTTCATGGTGCTTTCTCCTCCGTGAAACCCTAGTGTGATGAAACAAAGGGGGCCCAACAGTGCTCCTTGTGTCCCATGCCCTGTGAATGCGCACAGAGGGGAATAACATATGCCCTCCTGTGTGCAAGGACAGTGGTTCCAGCATGACATGGACTTTTCAGTCCATGCCGGAATTATTTTTGATGTTCCCATTGCGGTGCCTATTTACAGGCACTGCTGTGGGAACGCCAAAGTAATCACCCGCCAATGAAAACAAAAATAATTATCCATAATGTTTTTGGGCTTATGCCTGTGATCTGGTGTACCTTTCTACACCTGTAAGCTCTATTGTAGTGATCAAATAAGTTGTGCCACTATTCATGTGGATCTTTGAATATCCACTGGAAGTTAATTGTGGAAGCTAAAATGAGCACAACAAGTCAAATTACTGTGAAACTTATTTGGCTCTACAAGAACAATAGAAAGGATGGATTTAGAACCATAAAGGTTTATTATCAGATTAGCAAAGTTACAAGCTTTAATAATTAGGCAAATCAATTTATCAAGTTGGCATATATATAAAAACAATTATTAAGACCCAGACTTATTTCAGGACGGAAGAACCACCATTCTTCCATGTTGATGGAATTATTTACTCACCCACATGGTTAGAGGCCACCCGGCCAATTTATAAATGACTGCCAAGCAGGCAGTCAATTATAAAAACAGTGACAGGAACTGCAATCATGGCAGTCCCTGGCATTGCATATTACTCTGTGCTACTGGGCTGTATCTGCTGTATGTAACCCTGAAGCATAGATTACTTGTTTTTTCTTTACAAAAAGAACATTTTGAAACAGGAATTTCTTTTTGTAAAGTAAAATTATAACGCTCCCCTGTTGGGATAAGCATTATAAAGATTTAACTGTTCCTTTTTTTGATAATCAAATTTTTTTGAAGTTTTTGGTACAAGAAATTTCATTGGTAACAAGTCACACATCACAGTTAAAACCCCCCGTCCCTCCCTGATGACAACACAATTCATATTAGTCTTTTCTGAATAAGGAAATAGTCCCCTCACATCACACTGACATATCGGGCAAGGGCCCATCAAGGTGGAAGCAGGCCAAACCATTTGCCCCACACTTTGCTGAACATCTCTGGGCATCCCCGGGCCTCAAAGTGGGATTCCTCCTGCACCCCGCACCAGTCCACACCCCTCCTCCACTTCTGCAGTACTCGTGCCTCAGCTTGGGACCATCTGGCCGCTATATCTCACTTCGCCACTGCTAACACTATTTCCAGGAAGCGCTTGTCTGCCCGGGAGACATCCAGGCCATCGAACTCTCCCAGTAGTAAGTGCCTCGGGTCGCGGGGAACCACCCATCCCAAGGTCCGTGTGAGCTAACGTTCAACCCCCCCCCCCCCCCCCCAGAACGGATCTAAGGCCGAACACAGCCATACCATTTGATAGAAGTCGGCTGGGGCACCAGCACAGCACGCGCAGGTCAGGGATGGTCTCAAGCCAGCTCGAAAGAGACGCGCTGGGGTGAGGTAAGCCGTGTGGAGATAGTAGAGCTGGACCAGGCATAGCTTTGAAGATGTGGTGAGGGTTTTGGGTGCCATAAGGACTGCACGCCAGTCTGCTTCGTTCAAGGGGCATACCAACCCCTCCCATCGCTCCCTAAGCTGGTCCAGGGATGTAGGACAGTGATTTATCAGAGCTCGGTATATACAGCCCCCCCCTCTCCCCAGGTTACTCATCATGACTTGGGCTTCTAGAGGACTAAACTCTGGGAGGGAGGTGGGTGTTGGGAGGTGTATATGCAAATATTTGTAGAGCTGGGAGTGTAGGAGAGCATGCCTGTGCTGCAGGTCAGAAAAGGAGCGCATGTGATCCCCTACCCACACGTCCCCAAGTTGTGATATCCCCACCAAGTCCCAACGACGGAAGTCCTCCAGGGATGAGACCTCTCTCAACCAGGTGCCATGCCAAAGGGGCGTCTGTCTAGTCAGCTTCTGGTCCCAGGTCACCAGGCGAAGGGCAGCGCGCCAGGTCATGAGCACCAACCTGTTGAGTGGGGGTAGGGTTTGTGGCACCGGGGAGCCGTATAGGTAGTCCTGAAGCTGCGCAAAGTCTAGGACAATAAGCTCTACCCGGTAAGCTGGGTCGGACCAGCCGCCCGCAAACCAATCATGGATCACAATGAGTCTTGTAGCTAAGTAATAAAAATGGAGGTTGGTGACACCCATAGCACCGTCAAAGGGGGGAATCCGACAATGGGACAGGGACATCTGCGATCGCCCGCCACCCCACAGAAACCGGGTAAGCGTGCCGTCCAGTTCCCTGAACCAGCTGCTCGAGAGGTGGACCGAGGTGTTCTGCAGAATGTAGAGAAAGCGGGAAAGGATCATCATTTTGAAAAGGGCACTCCTGCCCAGCGGGTTAAGGGGAAGGGACTGCCAGTTCCTAAGATCGGGTTCATCTGGGAGACCCATTCCAACTCCGGCAGGGGGGTCACCCACACTCCCAGATACTTGAATGATTGCCTCCGGAGGGGGATCACCGCCTGCCAGTTGAAGCACGCCTGGGTGAGGTGAAGAGGAACTAAGGTAAACTTCGTCGGGTTGAGACGAAGACCCGAGACCTGTTCAAACTCTGACAAGGCTGTTAAAGATCTAGGGTCGGAGTGTTCCGGGTCGGCCAAGTAGGGCAGAACATCATCTGCGTATAGGGCAATTTTATCCACTTGGCTCAGATCCCATACCCAACCCTGGATAAGGGAGTCTTGTTGAATTAGCGCCGCTAGGGACTCCATCGCCAGCGACCCGGTCAAATCTGTAGCGGGGATTAGAAAGTGGCACTGGGAGCCCAGAAGGTGCATCTCCTGGAGAAGCAGGGCATCAGGCATGTGTCGGCGGGCCGCTCGGAGCACTGCAGTACATTTAATGCGGTCCAGGAGGCCATTCACATTCCAGGAGAAGATGTGGAGTGGCTTGTTATTAGTGTTGGTCATGTGTGAAGGTGCGGTCTGGCGTGAAGCAAGTGGACACAAAGGACCCCTTACAGTCAGGGGGAAGGCTGCGGCCGGGTCTAGGGCACCGGGGCATAGTTGATGGAGACAGGGGTGTATGTGACAGCTGAAGAAGATAGTAGATCTAACTGTTCCCTACCTCAAGATTTTATCTGGTAGTAAGAAACAGTAAATACAGACTACATGTCCGTCCATCTAAATTGGGCAGGCGGACATGTAGCCATTTCTCCAACTGCCTTTACTGTCTAGGGCTGTCGAAGAAGTTTGGCCCCGGTGGAAACATAGTAGTTTCTGCCATGGTTAAACTTAAGACCCACCTGGCTATAAACAGGGCAGGTGGACCTCTAGGATGGCTGGGATTGAAATCCATCGCCACTTTGACGGAGTTCCCTTCCTGCCAACATGTAAATCATGCTCTAAGTCTGAAATTATATATTATATAGATGGCAATGCAAATCATGACAAGGTACAGACATCAGAACAAAATGTATATTTGTTCCTTAATGGAACTTCCTTAATCTAAGTAAAGCATCAACAAAGCAAGGGGAAACCCCAATAGGAAGGTATTAGCATTAAATGAACCAAATTAAGGATCAGGGGAAATTTAACATATGGGTTCAAGAGACATGCTCAAGAACCAAGAGTAGAGGAAACCAGGTGAGTTAGGGAAATATCTTCCCTCAGCAAAGTCGGGACAGGATCTGCTAATCTATATTCAAAACATACAATTAAAAGCACATTGCATTCTCTTTGTGCATCTTTACCCTGAAGCCACTTCAATGGAGCCAATCAGGTTTTGCCATCTTCTGGGAGCAGATAGACTCCCTAAGTTCCCATTGCCAAAAAAATAAAAATTCACACAGCTTCGCAGCCTTGAAGATAACAACAGTGCTGTGCGCTTGATACTGAATGCTATTCCCAATCCTAACACACCATGTACATCCTAGCAAGTATCCAATTAATTTCTAAGTTAGCATTTATAAAGAAAACAATGAACTTTTCTCCTAACAGTGTAGATTGTAAGAAACCTGCAACAAGAGGAAAGAAATGTGAATTCATTTTGGAATTGACATTGACTTAAATGAAAAACGATTGGATATCTGAGGCCTACCCATAGTTAGGCCAATGTTAGAAAGGCATTTGATTGATGTACCTACTGTATAAACTAATTACTTCACTATGAATATATAGAAACTGGATTCTTTATGTGTATATACTGCCATATGTTAACACACAAATTTATATTTCAACACATGTATTAACATATGGTTAGTAATGATTGCGGAGAACTAAATCTTTTCTACTACACCTATGTGATGGCTTAAAAAATCTAAGAGGGATATTTTTATGGCAGTCCAACCGCATCCGATGGCTCATCGGATATGGCCCGATCGCCATTTGCTGTTCCGGTCTGACCAATGCATTAATATGCGTTCTGGCAGAGGCAGCAAGCGGAGGGATAGTCCGATACTTTCCAATTGGCTCCTTGAGCTAGTCGGAGCATCCGAGAGTCAGTAACCCTTACAATAGGGGCAGTGCCTTCTCAGGCACCGCAATAGGGATTACAATGTATCTTTCTACCTGCGCTTTTATGGCAATTCACCCACCATGAAACGGCAGTCACAAATGGGAACTTGAGGGGCCCTAGCAGGCCCCCCTTCTCACTGGTCCTCTGCTATGGGGCCAAGGGGGCACCATAACATCCCTGCACGATGTGGCAGGCACCATATGGTGCCTGTCACATAGTGCAGCGATATATTCAAAGTGTATTTTTTCAATTGCGGCAAGCCACACTTACTTCACTATACTTCACTGCATTGTAAATAGGGTGGGGGACCGCCGACTCCTTCTTGGGCGGCCCCTCTTCCGCTACAGTGCCAGTCGGATGAGAGTCTGACCGGCATCACAACGATTCACAACGATGTCCAAAATGTTCATACAACATTTATTGAGATTATTTGTTCTCCTAAATATTTTGAGGGTACATCCCTCAGATATTAAACCTGAATACATCTGTGAAAATAGAGTAGGATTAATATGTTTGTGAGTGAAACAATGTGATGAAGATGAAATGAAGGACAGCAAATGCAGGCATCTATTTACCATGTGTAAAATACTTTAGTCCACAGATGTTTTTTTTTTACTTTTTAAAAATATATATTTTATTTATATCGTTTCTCATACAGCAACATAAATACATAATTGTACAGCGTGACATGGATATCAGAAGTGACAATAGGCAGTGACGTTGTTTCCATACCGTCCCTGTACATGTATTGTGTGCGGCATTTCATCCCTACATTTCTCGCCCATGTTATCAACAGACCTCCATTTATAGTATATCAGTACTAATAGCAGTATCCCGCCAGCACAGGGATATTAAAAAACATACCAGTTAAAATGACGGAGATGCTCAAGCCATCAGTGCAGTGCATCTTAGCAGCAAGGTTGACAAATATATGAGATAGTCTAACATATAGTTTACATAGGCAATATCCCGGCAGTAGGAAGCCACAAGGGTGCGAGAATGATCCACCCCCAGCATCAGTCAATTCCTCCTCCTGTATTAGGGATGAGTCAGACTCTCCCTCCTCCCTCTTCCACTCGCAATAGATATGTTTGTAACGGTCCCCACACATCTCTTGGTCTAGAGGCCATCGGGAATGTCCCTGCATAAACAGATGCTTGCTCCTGAAAATAAATAATATCCTGCAGCCATTCTTTAAATTTTGGAGCCCTCCCCCTACCCCATCGGGAAGCCAATGAATGCGAGCCGAGCTTTCCTCCCCATGCCGCTGTACCCATATGGTAGGATACATACCCAACACCAGGTGTTTACCATCAGGAGAACTTAGTATGAAATGCAAGGGAGCAAAAATTACTGGTTTACAGGGGAAGTCAGGAAGAGTCGCCCTCATTCCCTGCCTCAATCTCACATAGAAAAATCTCCAGTGGCGTGGGACGCACACCCTGGAACAGGTGTTCCACCGTGCGCAACATCCCCTCATGAAACAAACCCCCCCATGTGACAACACGTAGCCGTTTGCACATGGCTCGAAAGCCTGCTTCTTGTAGAATGACCATATTTGGGTGGTATGTGAGTGGGAGCCGCGGAGAATACAACAACTGCGATTCCAGGAGACATGCCATACATCTCCATGCATCCACCGTGCAAGTTACTGTTGTGAACGTTGTCTCTATAGCACTAAGAGGGCCATGTATGAGGCCGCTAAGAGGGAGAGGATGTGCCAGCCAATCCTCAGTGGCTATCTGTGGCATGTATGGTGTAGGCGACAACCAGTGATAGGCGTAATGAGCCTGCGCCCTGATATAGTAGGCCTCAAAGTCGGGAATATCGAATTAACCCCTATCATAGGTCTGCGTAAGGATCAACCTTTTAAGTCGAGGTTGTTTACCGCCTCACATTAGACGTATTAATTTAGTGCGCAGTGTATTGAAGAAAAATGCTCCAGGGTAATAAGGAATTTTAAGAAATAAATACAGAAATTGGGGGAGTACCACCATCTTTACAAGAGAGGCTCTTCCTGCCAGAGACAGTGGCAAAGATATCTAACGTGTGACGTTAGCCGTCAACTTCGTTATTGCTGTGCCGTAATTTAATTGTAGTGTTTCCTCCTTGTCCCTTGACACTTGTATGCCTAGATACCAAAGGTCAGACTCGCACCATTCAAGTCCAGTGATAATTTGGAGACCAAAGGGGTAAGTAGGAAAAATTGCGATTTCCCCCAAATAATGTTAACACTCAAGAGCTGTCCAAACACCAGGAATTCTCTCAATAAGGGGTTAAGATTTTGCTGTGGCTCCCTAATATATAAAGTGACATCGTCAGCGGATAGCAAAATCAAAATTTGTTGCTGAAAACACTGAAACGCCCTATCGCGATGTCTGATGTATTCTAGATGCCAACGGCTCAATCGCTATCGCAAAAAGTAACGGGACAACGGACACCCCTGTCGGGTGCCCAGCGAGGTGGAAGGGACAGTGGACAAATGACCATTTGTCAGCCCTCTAGCAGACAGCTGATAATACAGCAGCTGCACCCAGGATATAAATATTGGAGGGAAACCCATTCTCTGCAGGTCCCCAAACAAGTAACTCCATTCTACAGAGTCAAATGCTTTAGAGGCATCCAGGAATATGGCATCAACCGGAAACTCTGGCTCCACAGTCTGTATCAAAGAGAACAGAGTACGTAAATTGTGAGTAGTAGCCCTACCCGGGACGAACCCTGATTGGTCTGGGAGAATGATCTTATCCGTGAGAAGTGTCAGTCGCATTGCTAAGATCTTTGCTAATATTTTGGTGTCACAATTGATAAGCGACAAAGGTCTGAAAGAGCCACACGCCCTGGGAGGTTTACCTGGTTTTAGCAAGGACGTGATGACCACTTGGTGCATCGAGGGAGGGAGTATCCATATTTCCAAGGACTCTTCAAATATTTCATATAGAACTGGTGCCATAACATCGATAAAACACTTATAAAACTCAGCACACAAGCCATCAAGACCAGGTGCCTTCCCGTTCTTTAAGGACATGATGGCCTCCCTGATCTCATCAGTATCCAGAGGGGCGCTAAGTAATTGTCTATGAACATCGCTGAGCCAGCATAGTGCCACTTCCCCCATAAACTCTTCAAGCTCCACCTCACCGTGTCTCTGCGTGGTATATAAAGTAGCGTAATGTGGTGTGAAGGTTTCTAGGATGCCTACAGTATCTTGACAGACCACCCCCCGGTTTCTCTATCTCCAATATATTGTTGCTAAATCGTGGACAGCAGGTAATCTCAGATAATGCTCTCCCAGGATGCGCTCCTTCCCCATACCTCCGCGCCACCCAGTATCGGCTCCTGAACTTGACTTCCCTATCAGCCTCCTCCTCGTAGGCAGACAATTTGGTCCTAAAATCCTTCTGTACCTGACCGATTTCTCCCTCCACCATTTGGCCCTCTAGTCTCTTCAGATCCTGCTCTAAAGTCCTCAGTGTCCGCTCAAAAAATAAAAATATCGATATCTGAGCACCAAGGATGAGCACGAGCTTCATTTTGATTAGCTGCCAACACCAGGAAGTGTTGGCAGCCATCTTGTGACTCAGTAAAACCGAGTCAAAAGAAAAAGGGAAAAAAGTTAAAAATGAAGAAAAAGGGGCAGGGTAGAAACACTGGGACCCGCTAGGCATGCTCAGGGGGTCCCAGAGGTACCCCAGGCCCAAAAAAAGCAAATTAAAACAAAAACAAAATTTGGCCGGAGTCACCCTGGGCACACAAATTCGAAAGAAAAAAAAAGTGCAGTCTGCCTGGTCCCGAGGGGCAATATTTAATAATGGTATGGGGGCCCGTGGGGCCCCTGCAGCCCCGGGGACGGCCACCTCCCCGAGGCAAACCTTATTCAAATGTGGGGGGCTCTCGACCCCCCTGCAGCACCAGGGACTGCCACCTCACAAGGCTTTATTTTAAAACATTTAATGAAAAGTTTGGGAGGCTCTTGCCCCCCCAGGCAGCCCCAGGGACTGCCACCTCCCCGGGGCTTTAATTATTAGGTGCGGGGGCATCACAGCCCCCCGCAGCCCTGGGGACCGCCACCTCCCTGGGGCTTTTTTTTTATTAAAGGTGTGGCGAGGCTCCTGCCCCCCCACACTGCCCCGGGGACCACCACCTCCCCGGGGCTTTAAACAGTTGGGAGGGGATGGCCGTGCCGCCCTCCTCCTGGAGCCCTTGATGGCCCTGGGGGTTGCCACCCCCCAGGGCAGGCTCCTGCAATGCCCCAGGGTGCCCACCCCAGGGACATTGCCGTTTGCTATGGCAGGGCAGGAGAACGGCTCCCACCCTGTCATAGCAAACACAGCTTTGCTTCTTAGAAGCAAGAGCAGGAAGCCTGCTCTCTCTTCCAAGAAGCAAAGCAGAATTGCTTTTGGGCAAGGGGAGCTGCATGTTAGCAGCTCCCCTTGAACAAAAGCAATGAGCTGGCAGGGACAGTTGGGGCATTAGAACTACCAAAGAAACTCCTACAGGAAAGAGGAGCACTCAAGTCTATACCTTTAAAAAATTAAACAATCTTTGCACAAGGGTGCTACACTACTCAAGTGTGATGGCTACACACGAGATTCAATAACGTTATGGCATTAGAACTACCCCCATGGTCCCCAACTTGAGGGCCAGTCCCGGGAATGGGGTCCCCAGGGCCAAATGTTGCACAGAGAAGGAGAGCCAAGTGGCTCACCTCCCAAATTTAAAAAAAAGAAATTTAAAAAAAGAGGCAAGGCCCCTCTCACCATTTTGGCAATTATTAAAATTCACCACAACACAGTCTCTCCTTTTAAGCTTTTGTGTGTGAGGCCGACCCAATACTCTCTCCGTGCCACTATGATGGTATTAGCTAAGTCAACATACCTTTCTAAGCCCAAACCTCCATATTTATTCAGCCAATGAAGTGACATATCCTTTAATTGTTGTATAGATTCATTCAGGTCCTCTCTCAGTCCTGGAACATTTGCTAAAACCAGGGTCATGGGTAGGGCTGCAGGGGGAAGGTCTATCACGAAATGCAGGGGCCGGGCTTTATTAAGACTTGTATCATCCATCTGTGGCGTGACCATTACCCCATATGCTGGAACCCTCTCAGCCATAGGGGGAGTAAGGGAAAGTGCTCTCTCTAACTGTGTTAACCCCCTTTGTCCGATCAAGCGGTCTGCTTAACCATAGGAGCAGCAGGAATAGGCATGGCTGGAGGGGGCTGTTCTAAATCCTTACAGGTGTCACACTTTCCTGGTACTTCTACAGTTGTTGGACATTTTGGATTTCCTAAAATTGTTGGTGTTGATCCTCCACCTGTAGTAGCCATTGAACCAAGCAGGCCTATGTATTCTTCTATTTCAGTGAGCCTGTGTATTAATGGCTGTAAGAGGAGGGAGACAATGTTCTCCAATTTATTCCATCCCTCCTTGTTCATTGTTGCTGCGGTCGACTTAGAAGTTGGGAAGTGGGGCAAGCCCAGGGCTTCTTCATTCCTACACAAAACTTTTCTTGGTTTTGAGTTTTTAGGTGGGTTAGCTTTTAGTTTCTTCCCACAATTTTTTCTTTTAGCTGCCGGCTAACTATTGGGCTCTTCTATAAGAGGTGGATTAACTACTGCATCTAAGGCCCACAGGAAGTCATATCACGCAGTTCTGACCCAGACACAGTCACAGGGGAGGAAAGGAGCTAAAGGAGCGCAACCTCGTGTTTCTTTCAATGATAGTCTATGCTCTGTGAGCTCTATTTCGTGCAACAGGGCGCTTGCGGTACTCAATAAGAATGCATCAAGAGTATTCACAACGCCCCCCTGGGCCTCACTTGTTGCCTTCCTCTTACCCATTTATGGTTATGATGCTCCTATCATGATGTCCCTGTGATGGAAACCTCTCTGAAGCTGGTCGTTGGAGGGGTGGCCCAGCCCAGCCTCTTCCGGGCGTGGACAGGCCCACCCTTGGCCCGGGCGCATCCCACACCGTGGGCCGGCATCAATATTTAATGCGCTTCCAGGCACAAGGGAGGGCGGGTAATGCAGTCCTCCAGCAGTGCGGCTTCTACCAGTGACGGCAATGAGGAACAAACAGCCCAGCAAGTCCACAGGTGAAGCAGAGTGAAGCTACACTGCTGCGGGCCAGCATCAATGTTTAATGTGCTTCCAGGCACAAGATAGGACCGGTAATGCAGTCCCCCAGCAGAGCAGCTTCTACCAGTGACAGCTGCGAGGAACAAACAGCCCAGCAAGTCCAGAGGTGAAGCAGAGTGAAGCTACACTGGCCGCGGGCCGGCATCAATGTTTAATGCGCTTCCAGGTGCAAAGGAAGGGCGGTAATGCAGTCCCCCAGCAGCACAGCTTTTACCACTGACTGCAGCGAGGAACAAACAGCCCAGCAAGTCCAAAGGTGAAGCAGAGTGAAGCTACTGAAAGTCAATACTCCTTCCACAGGCCTGAATATTAGTTAATTCACAGTCTCACAATTTCAGAATTGAGAAAGAAAGAAAAACCTGATAATAATACCTTTCCCCTGACCTAACACACATAATAATCAGGGGTACTGGGCGGTTACCTATGACAGAGCGAAGAATTTGTTTAGCAGACTTTTTAAACTCTACCCCCTGTGATTAGACTCACAACACACAGGAGAATTTGAGGTACTGGAATGTTACCTAAGCTCCAGTGAAGAACTTGATCGGCAGACTGGGAAAACTCTCCACCCCTGTATTAGACTCTATAACGTGAGGGCTTATACAATTATTCACTTTAGGCTCTCGTCTGTGAATATTACCTGACCACCTAAGACAGTAATATCCATAGCTCAACGCAACACCACAAAACTTGCAGGGTAAAGCAATTACTACTCCAAGATGGCCCAACTGCAAATCAAGGCCATAGATAGATGCTTCTCAGAATCTGGAAAAAACTCCCTCAAAATACAGTACCCACTCATCTCTCTAATAATGAAGCAAAACAGTTCAAACAAAGACTCTTAAAAGCCAACCCGAAAACATTAATCACTGACTCTTACTTTTGCCTAAAGGAAGGAGCAATAAAATCAAATCTGATCTTCTACTCATGTTGCACAGTAAGGTGAAGAAAAACGATACACGCAATCCTACAGGTATCTAAATCGACCAAAATAGTACATTGTCTGAAACTGTATATTTCCCCCTCCCTAACATTCAATGCATAAGTGGCAATATCAATCTTCAAAAATTGCATCTTACTGGTACAAGCCTCGGTCCCTAGCCTCGAAATCTTTGATCAATGGTTCCCCAAACTAAGAGCACACACAAGAGTCATCTCATCTCAGAAGCATGTCCCAGGATAAGCAGTCTAATCAACAACTTCTTAGAATTGAGAACTCTCAAGAACAAGACCCAAACTCTACAGTAATGGCTCACTACACACCCCAAATCTGTACGAATTCGTGCCAACTAAACCTACTCCTCAACACTAACGACCGAGACCCAAAAGCACCTGTTGTCAATCGTCTAAATCACCACCACATGAGAAATGGCAACAATTCTACAATAACAACAAAAACATTTAAAGATCCTTGTCAAACTCCAGTCACTCACATTCCATATGCTACCTCAGTGTCACAGCGCCAGAGGCCAACAACGAACAATAGGGAAGTACTGACAGTCAAAGAGACCCAAGAAAACAAGTATAACGTATACGATAGAAACATCGAACTGCACCCCTACAGAGCAAGGACGTGCGCGAACCCCAAATTGAATTTGAACATTGGGACACAACAACCACACATCACCATCTGCAATAAGTCCATCACTCACACACCTCGCCCAGGGTATCAAAAGTCTCAAAGAATCAAACTCTCCCTATTTGATGACACAGGAAGAAAATCCTACAACAACCACAGTAATTCATCACAAGGGCACTTAAAGACACATACAATAAATCAATCATCAGTTCCAGACAACACAGGTTACAAAGATTATTCACCAAGACCATACCCTGAAGATGATGATCAGACAGCGGCAAAAGCTACAAAATCCACTAAATATGGTTCGCTCAGCCGTCAGCCTGCTATTTGAACACCCAGCTGAAAAAGCTAGAACACCAAATTTAAACCCTATTTAATGGAGTAAGCAAAGCATATTTGATCATCAAAAAAACCTTACTAGCTTGCCAGGAGATTAAGAAACTCACTCGAGACGCATTAACCCCTATAGCTACAACCTCTCACTTTCAACATTTAGCTAAGGTACCCAACCTTTGCCATCCATTTTCTGGCCCAAGAGAGCACAGAACCATCTATCCACGAAATACATCAAAACCTTGCTTTTCTTGTATAACAACCCCTCGCCACCTTTCAATACACAAGTTTTCAACAGACAGACCATGGATTTCAAGGAAAGGTAAAAGGCCCGGGAAAAAAGACAGAACACAAACCGTGAGAACCTAATTGAAATCCCAAGGGAACTAAATTCCAATCCCTCGTCCCTCTCAAATCTGACTACCAAATGCATGTTACTAAACTGCAGATCTGCAATCAACCATGCCACAGACATTGCAGAAACTATCCTTCACCATGAATTGGATATTCTTTTCCAAATGGAAACATGGCTAAATCAACAGTCCGCACCCACGCTTGACTTACTTGTTCCTCCAAACTACATCATCCAACATCTCGACTGACAACATCAGCTGGGAGGCACAATCACAATCATTCACGAGAAGTACTTCAAGTCAAAACCATCCATGTAGACAATCTCACATCCTGTGAGTACATGGGTGCAGAAATCTACACAGCAGGGAAATCTCTAGACAAAGAACACCTATTTTATCACCCTACAGGAGACAAACAGCTGTTAATTGAACAGATAATGGAAACAATCACAATACAGTCCATGCTACACCCCAATGCGATTTTTCTTGGTGACTTTAACCTTCACTGGAATGACAAGTAAGATACACAGGATGCTACCCTTAAACAATTTCTCGATGACCAAAACTTGACCCAATGTTGCCCAAGCCCTACACACAACAAAGGATCAATACTCAACCTACTTATATCCAGAGAAGTGGCATTATCAATAGACTCAATAACATCCTTCAACTGTTCTGATCATTACTCAATATTTTTCCACCTAATTATGCACTCACAGTGCACCAAAGGGCAAGTAACCAAACAAAAATCCTGAGCCAGAGACATCAAAAACATGGATAAGGTGACACTGACATAATTGTGAAAAATACACCTCACCCCTCCTGCAACAAACCAGAATGTGTTTGAATTAACCGAACACTACCACCAAACAGTATCAAATATAATGGAGACAGTAGCCCCTCTGAGACTCAACAAACAAAGATCAAACCCTCCCGACCTTGGTACAATCAAAGCCTTAATGAGGAAAAGAGAAGTCTTAGACAAGCGGAACGAATAAGGAGACAATAACCCTCAACATTACATCTAAGCAAACTATGTGGATGACGAAACAGCTACAAACAATGCATCTGGGAAGCCAAAGCATTGTACTTCAGAACCCAACTAGACAATATAGGGAATTGCCAAAGGCAATTATTTGAAATTGTCAACCAACAAATGCGGGCAAACAATGTAACCAAGCTCAGCAATAACAAAGTGAAAAAATGTGTGAAGCGTTCTCTTCATTTTTCATTGAAAAGATCTTAGAAATCAAGAAAGAAATTGCAACAGACAGGCATATCTCACAAGACAATATAGCCAATGGTCGCCATCCCATCGATGACCCTACATGGCAGGTAGTGGATCCAATGACGAACCACCCTTCCAAGACCAAAAATCAAGCTATCTGGAGCGAGTTCAAAATACTAACAGAGGAAGAGGTCCACAAGGTCTTACTATTCATGAAACCAACTTCACTTTTCAATGACCCCATCCCCTTCACAACACTAAAGGACCAAAGTCACCACTTCTCACCTATAATAACGAATATTGTAAACTCATCGCTAAAACAAGGCAGTATCCCAGAATGCCTGAAGACTGGACAAGGGACACCTTTTTTGAAAAAAGTAGGTGCTGACCCTACAATCCTGAGCAACTTGCATCTGGTGTCAAATATCCCCTTTCTAGCAAAATTGCTAGAAAAGTGTGTGCACAACCAACTGAGCCAACACATTGACCAATTCAACCTACTCAACAAATTTCAATCAGGATTTAGTACAACACACTGCACTGAATCAGCCATTGTGCACATAATGGACGACACCCTTAAGATACTAAACAACGACTCGTACCTACTGATCCTCCTAAACCTCTCATCGGAGTTTGACATGGTCAGTCACATTATCCTACTAAAAGTACTGGAACACAGAATGTTGTTGTCTGGGAAAGTGTTTTCTTGGTTCGCTTCCTTCCAGCAGAATTGCTCACAACACATCAAACTAGGCAAATCATTTTCTGACGCCTCACCGGTGAGGTGCGGAGTCCCTCAAGGGATCAACCATTTACCCCACACTCTTTAACCTATTTATGGAACCACTAACTGAAATCCTCAATCAGTCGAACATTGCATACCACATGTACGCATACGACACACAACTATCCTTAAAGATTGCCTACTGAGGCGACATCATTTAACTAAATAACACGCTAGTCAAACCTCAGTCCTGGCTCTCTCAAAACAACCTCAAGCTGAACTCTCTGAAAACCAAATTCCTTCTTTTCTCCAGGCAAAACGGCTCCACATTCATCCAAGATTGGCTAAAACACCTAGACACCCTCAATTGCAAACCTATCATCATTGACTCCACGAAATCCCTTGGAATTACACTAGCCAAGAATCTAAACATGAGAGGTCACATCAGTCCTACCATGCACAGTGTGTCATTCCAACTCAGATTACTGAATACATTTAAACCATTTCTGTCACCTTCAGACTTCAAAGAAACAGTACAATCACTTGTGGTCTCCAGACTAGAATATGGCCCGGCGACCCTGGCAGGGCTACCCAAAGCAAGAACAGCTCCACTCAAATTAACTCTTAATGATGCAGCAAGACTGATAACAGGAACTAGACACTTTTACCAGCACACCCCTTCACTTAGGTATCTAGACTGGCTGCCCCACAAGGAAAGATCTTAACTGAAAAGTGCCTACCTCACACACAAAGTAATACATTTTAACACACCAGGGGCCCGATGTAGGTAAAATTGATTTACCGATTTTCAATTACCGAATTTTACCGATTCGGGAATTGAAAATCGGTAAATGAATGTGGTGGACATGTAGGTATTTCCAGATGTGTAAATACCGAATCTGTCACAATCGGTATTTACCGATTCTTTAAATACAGAATCGGTATTTACCATTGATTCCTATGGGCTTCAAAGCCTATAGGAATCAATGGGAAATACTGGTTCTGTATTTACAGAATCGGTAAATACAGAATTTTGCAAGGGTGCAGGGGGTGTCACTTTGACACCCTCCGGCACCCCACAAATAGGCATGGGCGCCATATGGCACACAGACATGCCCTAAGGGCATGTCTGTCTGTCACATGGCTAGGTGTGCATGCACACATGTGCATGCACACCTGAAATCGGTATTTTACCACACAATAGGATTGTGTGGTAAAATACCGATTTTGTAGGGCCTTTGGGACTCAGAAGAGTCCCACCTACATCTGAGACTTACCGAATCAGTAAAAATACAGATTCGGTATTTTACAGAATCAGTAACTTTACCGAATTGGTAAAGTTACCGATTCTGTAAAATTGTGCCCCTACATGCCAAATCATGTATACCGGTTGGTAACGGCCGAAAATACCGATTTTCAGCCGTTACCGACCGACCTACATCTGGCCCCAAGTTACTGGCAAAAAAGATTAGAATCTCCGGTGGCATTTGTCACCTAAGAAGTGCAAACTCTCTCAGGCTTAAACCTCCTAGATTCCATAAACAAAAAACGTACACATGCTCCTTCGCTGGGGCAGCGCCACAGATCTGGAACTCCTTACCACCCAAGGTGCGCTCAAACCCATCATCCCACTTTTGAAAAAAAGAGGTGAAAAAGATCCTAATGAATAGATTCCTTGCATAGACTCTCGGTGAGCCCATCCCCAGGGCCAATGGTCGTCACAATGACAGCATTTTCTAGATTGGTCAGAAGCTTGTCTTTTATAAGAGAACCCTTTAAAGTGTTGCTCCTCTAGGTACATGGATCTGAGTAGTTTAAGAGCAGCAGCAAAATAACCACCATGAAGATGCTAGAGCTATACAGACTAAGGCATTATTAATGAACTGACAGGGTTTTATGTGATATCTGTTGCAACAGCCTACTGTGGCTCTGAACTTTTGATGTACCTGTCTATACTTACCACACTTTGTTCATCAACCATATGTACAGCTCTTTGATACCCTTGGGTAAGGTACACGCTTTTTAAAACACTCTTAATAAATAAATAAAAATAATCAACTCATTAATTATAACAAATCAGTGTACTTACTCATTTATCTTAAACAGCTAGCAACCATTGACAAAGCTAATGGAAAGGGGCGACCACTCGGTCCCCCCGAACGTATGGTTGGGTGCCCCGATCCCCCCGGGAAACCATTTTGGGCGGGGGGCGTGGCTCGGCTGGTATGCCCGAAGCGGCGTAGCCGGGGCGCGCTTTTTCCCGCCCAAGAGGGGTTGTCCTAGACACCTACACCGAAGACCACGCCCAGTAGGCGTACCGGTGGAGGGTACGCGCTCTCCCGCAGAAGAATAAATAGAGCGGGAATCCGAAGAAGCGTCCTCTTGTTCCTGTGCTTTGAAGGCTGCACCCACTCGTTGCTCGTGAGCCCTCGACGGAACAAGCAGCAATTTTGAGAACTTGTAATTTTGTTGTTTCTCTTTCAGTTATTTGGAGTTCGAAGAGTCCAGGACCTCGTTGATCGACTGGGAGCAGAATACTCGAAACCATGGCTGGCAAGAAAGCGGGAAAGGGTTCCCGAGACGGATAAGGTGTTACGCCTATTGTCGAACCGGATGGTTTGCATGGACCTAAAACTCTTACAAGTCCAATCGATCGGTAGAGGTTTGGCGGAGGTCAAAAAACAGCAGGCTGCACTGAGCAACCCGGGTCATCCTAAGAAGGTAATAGGCCTTGCCGGGAGTCGTCCCCGAGGGTAGAGGGAAACGGGTCAAGAAGAGGGCGGTTTCAGGGGAGGTCCCGGTTCCAGAGGTACCCCCAGTCGCCCCCCTCACGCCGGCAGACAACCCGGTACCAAACCCAGATGCGGGTCAGCCGATCCCGGTTGTGATTACTCCCGCTAATGATGAGGAAATGCCTCCCGAATTTGCCATCCAGTTGGCAGCATGGCTCAAGAAAAAGGCAGGGGGCGCAGTGGCCCCTGAAGACCCGGCCGAAGAGGCCAGACTACTAATCGAGCAATTGCGGCAGTCGAGAGATGTTGCAAAGGCGAATGTTCCTCTTGTTTCCCCACAGGTGGCACCGGTAGGACCTGCAGTTGGTCACGAGAAGACGGCGGGAACAACGGCCGAACCAGGTAAGCTCGCTTTGCCAATGGCGGGGGAGGGTTCAATACCCTTGAGGCGGGAGAAGGTGGCACAGCACATACCTATGGCCACGAAAGAGTTAATATGGGGAGACAAATATGTTAACATGTTTTCATTATTACCTGACCATCGCGAGATGGAATATGCTAAAACCCAGAAGGATTTGTGGCACCCGAGCGTCTGGCGCGCCAAGATGGCGGAATTCAGGGTGGATGAGACAGTAACGAACTGGGTTAAGGCCTTTTCTATATTTACTGCAGTTATGGTGGAACGTAAACCCGAGGTGTTGACTGGATTGTCTTGCTATCAAAATCGTATTATGGATTTTTATGCAATATATGAGGGGGAGGAATGGAAGGGTTATGACATGAAATTCCGGAAAGGGAAAGAATATGATGCTACTCTGACGTGGGATTGCCTGGACTCGGTGTCATGGCACAAGCAGCTCCTGCCAGGGGCGGCAGGTACATCCTCGCCAGGCGGGAGTGGGTCAGGGGTCGTCCACCAAAAGCCTACGGTGCCCTTTCGAGCGGGCGCCGGTGGGGATTACCAGCCTAAAACCGGCGGTAATGGCGGCAAGCGTGGGGTCTGTTGGGGCTTCAATCGAGGCAACTGTAACAGACCGCAGGGAACATGTAGGTTCAAGCATGTGTGTGTGGGCTGTGGGAATTCCTCACACCCGGAGAGTTCATGTAGATCTAAAAATAGCGGGACGGGAGGAAAAGGAGGGTCCAAGCAGGAGTGAGGTAGAACGTTGTGACCGATTGCCTACACCCTTTGATCTCATGGCTATGACTCCTTGGTTGAACAAATACCCTGATCATGTATCCGCTGGGGTGTTGAGGAAGGGATTCTTACACGGCTTCCGCATCCCGGCGGGGGATTTTCGGGGGGACTCCTTTTGTAAAAACCAGTTATCGGTACAGCACAACCCAAGCGTGGCAGAGAGAAAAATTGCAAAAGAAGTCAGCTTAGGGCGAGTGGCAGGGCCTTTTCATCGCCCGCCGGTGGCGGAGTTCATCTGTTCCCCGTTAGGGGTTGTCCCAAAGAAAGACCCAGGGGAGTTTAGACTTATTCATAACCTGTCTGCTCCAAGGGGTTCCTCGGTGAACGAGGCCATTGACCCAGAAGTTTGTTCAGTGCGGTACGCATCGTTCGATGATGCCGTGGCCATGTTAAATCGCCTGGGCCCCGGGGCGCTGATGGCGAAATCAGATATTGAATCGGCGTTCCGGTTGCTCCCGGTACACCCACAGGATCAGCGCTTGCTCGGTTTTGCATTTCAAGGGAGTTATTACATGGATAAATGCATGCCTATGGGTTGCTCCATTTCTTGTGCCTATTTTGAAATGTTCAGCTGTTTTTTAGAGTGGGCATTCACCGAGGCCACAGGGCATAGGCATGTTATGCATTATCTTGATGACTTCCTGTTCTTGGGAGCAGCCGGCGATACGAAATGTGCGCAGGCGCTGCATGACTTCTGCATCCTCATGAGGGAGTTTGGAGTCCCATTGGCACCAGGTAAGACGGTTGGACCATCTACTTCACTCGAGTTTCTGGGAATTGAGCTCGATTCGGTGGAGGGATGTTTCCGTTTACCGATGGAAAAAGTGGCCAAGTTTAGGGCTTCCTTGACGCAATGCCTGGGCAAGGAGAAAGTGACCCTGCACCAGTTACAACAAACAGTGGGTCAGCTTAACTTTGCCTTGAGGGTGATACCAATGGCCCGCACCTTCTCACGCTCTATTGCACAAGCTATGGTTGGTCTCAAAGAGGGACACCACCGTACGAGACTGTCGGCAGAGGTTCGCCAGGATATGCGCATTTGGTTGGCATTTCTGGCGGACTTCAATGGTCGAGTCGTGTGGAACAAGCCGCCAGCGTCTTCAGATGAACTAGGTCTGTGGACTGACTCAGCGGGGAGCGTGGGATTTGGCGCCATATTTGGTAATCGATGGTCGGCGCAAACATGGCCGACGTGGTGGCACTCCAGCGGTCTCACAGGTAACATTGGGTTCTTGGAGTTATTCCCCATTTGGGTTGCTCTGATGGCATGGCCAGACGACTTCAGGGACCGCTCAGTGGTGTTTTGGTCTGATAATATGACTGTTGTCGAATGCATTAACCAACAGGCAGCACGCTGCAAATGGATCTTGAGATTGTTGAAAGAAGTTGTGCTGCTTTGCATGAGACTGAATGTACAGTTCAGGGTGAAACATGTGCCAGGCGTACTGAATCATGCAGCTGATGCACTCTCTCGTTCACATATGCAGGCGTTCAGTGGTTATCTACCTACAGCTGACCTAGTGGCGGCACCATTCCCCGAAGCACTATGGTTAATCGGTGCCCCGGATTACAAGAGCTCGTGGCAGCAAGCTTAGCCCCCAGGACAAGGAAGGCATACGAAGGAGCGTTTCATTCCTATTGCACATTTTTGGGTCCAACAGGGAGTCAGAGCTGGGGTCAGGAGGAATCCTTCCTAGGGTTCCTAGTAGCGCTGCACAGAGAAGGCCGATCAACGGCAACGGCCAGTAGGCATAGGGCGGCCATTTCATTCATGGCGCAGGTGCATGGTATAAAAGACCCAACGGGTTCCTTTTTGGTTAAGAAGGCCCTTCGCGGCTGGCAGCGTCTCGAGGGATGCAAGCAAGATGCGAGGCGCCCGATTGGCTTAGACAGGTTGTCTCTACTTGTAGTGAAACTAGACGAGACGTGCTCCTCCCACTTCGAAGCAGTTCTGTTCCGGGCAGCTTTCGCATTAGCATTCCATGGGGCTATGCGGGTGAGCGAACTGGTCGCAAGGAATAAGAAAGACGTTGAGGGAGGTTTGTGCAGGGATCACGTCCAAATTAGGGGTGATTCGATGGTGGTCTTGATAGCCAGGTCCAAGACCGACCAGGGGGCCATGGGAAATAGTGTTGTCGTGCAGCGAGCGCGAGGGTCCCCCTCCTGACTGATAAAGTGTATAGAGGAATACTTGGCACTAAGGGCGGCTACATTGGGGGGGGAGTTTGTTGAGGCACAGGGATGGCACCCCACTGACGAGGTTTCAGTTCCAGAGGGTGCTAGCACTGACAATCGCTGCTGCGGGCATGGACCCGTGCGATTTTGGGACCCACTCCTTTAGGATAGGGGCTGCTACTGAGGCTACAGCCAGGGGTCAGAGTGCGGAGGAAGTGAAGCAGTTGGGACGATGGTCCTCGAATTGCTTCAAAAGGTATGTGCGATTGCACATGTTGTGAAGATCAATTGACATGCACTCACGCTTCTTGTCTTTTGTTTGAATTACAGTTTCGCGAGCCTGTCACGTGGGGCGGAATTTGCACTCGACCCAGCACCAGGAGACCAGCGGTCAAGGACCACCGTCTGGAGTGAGAGTGGTATGGGTCGTGGGCCACTGATATGTAAGGCGCGCCGGGGACGTATTTAAAGCAGGTGACGCGACTCACGCAGCTGGGGAATACGGGTACAGAGTGGCCTTCCATGGGAAGGGCGGGGTCTGTTTTGACCAATTCGAATCATTTTTTTAGGGTCTCCTAGGGCGGCAAAGGTCACCGCCATCTGTAGTCATAGTACACCTGGGGGGCAATGACTTGGTGACACTGGGTAGACGAGTGTTGTTTGAACAAATTTTGTCTGCTGTTAGCTGGTTGGCTAAAAGAATCCCGGGGTGCACGATTGCCTGGTCCCACATGATTCCCAGGAAGGTATGGCGGGGGGGCCTTTCGGTGTCAGCACTGAACCATTCGGTGAAAAGGGTTAACAATAAAGTTGGTAAATTGTTTCGCTCTTCGCAGTTGCATAGCATTCTTCACGGGTGTATTCGGGGTGATCTCATGTATCTGAATGATGGGGTTCACCTGTCCAGGGAGGGGAATGATTTACTCATAGGAGACTTCATAGCATGGCTAAGGGGTTTGAGGAAGCATGACCTCTAGGAGGAGTAGGGGGGGCCGGATAGTCGGTCAACTATCCGGCCTGTGGCGGTAAGGTCATGATCGGTGAGCAGTAATTTCAAGGTCCCTAGAGGGGGGCGCCACCCAGAATGGATGGGAGCGCCCGGGGGGAGGCGACCATTGGCCCCTCCCACGGGGAGGCGGCACCCACTAAGGATGGGTCGCCTAGGGGGAGACGGCCATAGGCCCCTCCCAGGGGGGAGGCGGCTAGATGCCCCTCCTACTAATTTCCCGGGGGCCGGATATCCGCGACGGCGGATAGAGAGTGTGGGGATGGGGGGGAGTCCACGCTGTCCTTCCTACAGATACCTCACACGGGAACTCGGACGACCTTTAAGATGGCGTCGAGTGGAAAGGGGGCCCCCACCACGACAAGGGAAGTTACAGTTGGCAACGAGGGTAGAGTCCTCTGCGCATGCGCCACTCACACCGTGAGGGCGAGAGTTTTGGTAGTAGGGATCTGACATCGGTTAAGACCTTGCCATTGGCCCTTAATGCTAGGATGTACAATTTTAATTTAGAATATGCATTTGCAGGATGTTAGACTCGGCTAGGAAACCTTTGTATTAGAGATCTGTTAAGGTTAGCCAAAGAACATGTCTTCATCGAAATGTAATAAATGTAAAATTGTACATGATTATGAAACTTTTATTTAATGTTTTACATTTTGTTTCATATTTTAATAAATACGGCCGGGAGGGTGACTCCCTCCCGCCTTCCAAAAGTTCAACCTGTGTCCGACTTCTCCCATCCTTGGTGATTCTGTTGGGAGGGGGTGGCGGGCATCCCAGCCATATGGAAAGGGGCGACCACTCGGTCCCCCCGAACGTATGGTTGGGTGCCCCGATCCACCCGGGAAACCATTTTGGGCGGGGGGTGTGGCTCGGCTGGTATGCCCGAAGCAGCGTAGCCGGGGCGCGCCTTTTCCCGCCCAAGAGGGGTTGTCCTAGACACCTACACCGAAGACCACGCCCAGTAGGCGTACCGGAGGAGGGTACACGCCCTCCCGTAGAAGAATAAATAGAGCGGGAATCCGAAGAAGCGTCCTCTTGTTCCTGTGCTCTGAAGGCTGCACCCACTCGTTGCTCGTGAGCCCTGGACGGAACAAGCAGCAATTTTGACCCACCCACCAGCCCCTTATGGCAATGTTTGTTTTTAATTAAGTTTTGCTGAAGATAGCCCTTTTTTCGTTTGCAGAGAGAAAAGGAATGTTGAAGTTAAGGATGTGACTTCTGCCTGTAGGATAATGTTTTTTCTTTGTAGGAGTGAGCAGTCGATGACACATCAAGGCAATGTCAGAATTTTTTCCTTCCTTAGTAGGTAAACAACTGTCGTATTTATTTTTGGTCGGGCGGTAAGGTCATGATCGGTGAGCAGTAATTTCAAGGTCCCTAGAGGGGGGCGCCACCCAGAAAGGATGGGAGCGCCCGGGGGGAGGCGGCCATTGGCCCCTCCCACGGGGAGGCGGCACCCACTAAGGATGGGTCGCCTAGGGGGAGACGGCCATAGGCCCATTCCAGGGGGGGAGGCGGCTAGATGCCCCTCCTACTAATTTCCCAGGGGGCGGATATCCGCGACGGCAGATAGAGAGTGTGGGGATGGGGGGTAGTCCACGCTGTCCTTCCTACAGATACCTCACACGGGAACTCGGACGACCTTTAAGATGGCGTCGAGTGGAAAGGGGGCCCCCACCACGACAAGTGAAGTTACAGTTGGCAACGAGGGTAGAGTCCTCTGCGCATGCGCCACTCACACCGTGAGGGCGAGAGTTTTGGTAGTAGGGATCTGACACCGGTTAAGACCTTGCCGTTGGCCCTTAATGCTAGGATGTACAATTTTAATTTAGAATGTATGCATTTGCAGGATGTTAGACTCGGCTAGGAAACCTTTGTATTAGAGATCTGTTAAGGTTAGCCAAAGAACATGTCTTCATCGAAATGTAATAAATGTAAAATTGTACATGATTATGAAACTTTTATTTAATGTTTTAAATTTTGTTTCATATTTTAATAAATACAGCCGGGAGGGTGACTCCCTCCCGCCATCCAAAAGTTCAACCTGTGTCCGACTTTTCCCATCCTTGGGGATTGTGTTGGGAGGGGGTGGCGGGCATCCCGGCCATATCGTATTGACAGGTTTTAGTCAGTTGTTGAGTTATATATCTGGATGCCATAACATCTCAGCGAGAACCCAAAATACTTGTTGGTTGGCACACAATTGGAATCACAAAAATGTATCCTTTTAGAGAGCCTCCACTTTCTTCATCCCACTTTGACCGCAGGGCGAATTCCGCTGCAGTGTGGGCAAAATAATGAGTGGGCGGGGTTCAGACGGCCCCCGGTCGTCCTCCGTACACGCCTACTGTGACGTCGGACGGCCGGTGGCTATCCGATGCATAGAACAGGTCAAAGCCCGTCTGCACATATTTCTACATGGCTGGCTGCAGACAGCAGCTGTGGATACTTCCTGTAGCCTGGCTACAGCATTTTGTTCCAAAGTTGATGCTGCATGCATCGCAAGGCACTGGGAAAGCACACACTTTAAAAGGCTAAGAGTTGTCCGCTGCACACTTTGCACTTTAAAGAAACTGGTAAACAAACATATTAATGTATTAAGATATGGGGCAGCTTTTAATGTGTTTAATATTTCAAGACTGTGCATGATTTGGATGCGACTGCCCATTGGGCACTGGAAACATCCATTCTACAATGGGAGCTTGTGCAGCTGGCAGAATAGCCCCACAGCACAAGCTTCCATTGTAGAGTAGATGTTTTTAAGCATCCCTGCACCGTGTGGCAGGAGGCCCCATGCAGTGCCTGCCACGCAAGGCGGGATGTTAAGGGGGGGTCACGAAGGCCCCGAATGTCACTTTCCAACAGTGTTTCAATGTTGGAAAGGGCGACATGGAATGGCTGTCAGAAACCAACAACATAATCCCGACAGAGGAGCCGCCGTCATTAAAGGGATTATGTTGTCTATCTGACGCGCCGACAGGCTCCTTGAGAGCGCCTGAAGCGCCGGACACGGTACCTGCACCCGATGCCTCCACCAGTCGCATCGTAATGTGGTGGGTGGACCACAGGGCCTGATGTTGGTGAGTGCTGTTGGTGTGAGACACCCAACATTATAATCAGTCCCATAATGTTACCACTGCTTTATAAACCTTGCTGTCTCAATAAATTCCTTTGCTGTCATGTGCACAGTTTGTGAATCGTTTTTCACGTTTTTCTCAGGAGGAGGACCCACACTGGACCCCACGTATGTCCCTTAAGCTTCCTCACTTTGTTCGATACATAAAAGTCATACCCAACTTTTGCCCACCACCACTTTCAAATGTCACCAGCATCCACTACCAACAACATCTCCTACTGAAGCAGTTTTGCAATATCGTCACACTTGGCATTTTCTAGGGTTTACAACTCCCAGTTCATTTCAGAGCAAGACCTCTCTATGACAATTACAAGAGAGAGATCGTTTGTTATAATCTCCAATTTTGATTGTTAAAAGAAAGGACTTCCTTTGGTTAAAGAAAAAAAAATCATTAAAAAAATCACAACCGTGGCAGCAAGGATGGTGAGATTTGAATAGATAGTCTGCTTCGGCTGCGCGGCCCAGTTCGCAAATCCTTTCGCCACACTACCGTTATTGCATTCATAATGAGCATGTAATGAACACGTCAAAGTGAATTTCTGTTTAGATTACGCTCTTGATTCCTGATGTTCCTTTCAGCTGCCATCTAATTTTCAGCCCTTTGTAGAAAACGATGAATAAAGTCGAGGCCAGGCGAAGGGGGTTTCTTGTGTTTCAATTACTCCGATGCCAGCTCTGGTTGCGGTGTGAAATGTCTGATTTGCCGTGTGACAGCGTGTCGCTCAGCCAAGTCACATGGCCTGGTCAGTCTTCGGTTCCCGCCAAAGTCAATTGAGGGAGATTACGTGAGGCGAAAGGAATTCACTGACTGCTCCCGGTTAAGGCATCTGTAATTATGCCATCGGAATCCAGCATTAAAAAATCACCCTCTTCAAGTGCTCAGCTCTGCCAGCAAACGCCGTCGGTGCAGCGGGAGAGCTGAGAAATGATTGTGTATTAAAATAACACAATGAAGCTCGGCTTTTCTCCATCTTGCTCGAAGAATGGGTTGATTGACGGAAAGGAAAATAAAATCACGGCCTGACAACCATACTCGATCTGTTTTGTTTAGGGGACTGAAGCTGTAACTCCAGCTGCTTTGTTCGCTGGAAAGAGGCTTCCACAAACAGGCCAACACAGGTCACTTATTTTCTTTGAAACCCCCTCCCCATTTCAGCCTTTCAGCGAAAGTCAAGCAGAGATGCAGGAATAGAAAATGAACTGAGCACCACGAAGCCCAAATACCAAGACGGATGCCCACAAACACAATTTTCACATTCTGTGTCTAAGTAATCGAGTTATTTTTCTGAATCTACCCATGAACATAATAGCCTCTATATTTGCATTGAATAACAATTCTATGATAGGTTGCAGAGAATTAAAAAATAGTCATAATCGCAACAATATATGAATGTGACGAGCTGATGGAAAAGGGTATTTCCTAACATAGTATATCACATTGAATTAATTCATAATTAATGCCATATTAATAAAAAGAACCCTAAAGCATCACTACACTTTATAAAATACAACTACAACATTATATACTAAGGTGAAGGGGACTCATTTATGAGGTCTTGCGTCAGTTTTGCGCTTCCGATGCGTCACTTTTTGTGACGCATTGGCGGCGTAAAATATGCCTCCTGTTGCGCACTATTTACAAAGTGCCGCATCCAAGCAGATGTGTTACTTCATAAACCCCTGCGCTACATTATACCTGCGTCAGGTATAATGTATGCAGAATGGGTGTTCCCCCTCAAAGAGTCTCGTAGAAGTGACGCAGTGAAATCTATAAGATTTCATTGCGTCACTTCTAGGACGCCGTTGCGTCAAAATCTTGCGCCTGCCTCACAGCAGGCGTAGGACTGATGCAAACCCTTTCACATTGGGCTTGCCCCATGTGAAAGGACGCATTGCTGGAGTTGCTTCACTTTTGTGACACACTCCAGCAATGCGCCACTTTTGCGCTTACAGATACGTCAGAAATACTGTCAAGGAAAGTCAAAAGTACTTTATTCGGATTTCTTAATAAGAAACCATAAAAGTTATAAAAATGTACAGAACATTTCCTTCATAGGTTAAAATACACAGTTTACACATCACCCACGTTGGACATAGCAAGGATAAATTAAGTTCAGCATTTACACAATGAGGAGGGTAGCATATGGAGTCCATTTGTAAAACAAGGAGACCTAAAAAACAGTGCTCTGATCAGTTAAGGATCTAAGCTTTTTCAATACTTCATTACACATTTCAAGAAACCGGCCAGAAAGGGGATACAGTCTGGTTTTAGCAGTTGCAGATAATAAAGTGCGGGACGCACTTGCACGAAATTTAACTTTTTTAAAATAGGTTTTAAATAAAAAGTCTTTGGGAATTCATAACATTTACAAAAGAACATAACGTGTAGCAAGTCCTGAGAAGACAGATTGTGACAGCCACAGGGTGCTAACACATTTCCTTTGTGACATCCCCTTGGCACTGCTAGTAAAAGATAAAAGATGTTTAATCTGAACCTGATTAATAAAAATCGCTCATATGCAGGTATCGGCCCTAATAGATATGGTTCAATGTCTAAGGAGGTTTTAAGCATCACATATGTTCGAACATTGGGCTTCAGCATATCTTTCTCCTCCCTTTCCATTGTTTTACGCAAAGTGAAGAGGGGTTTTACGAGCACCACATCTTTTCTGGTGATACCTTCGGGTTTTAAAAACAGGTCCAGGCATCCCAGGTTGCTAAAACAGATTTTTAAATATTTTATCAATGGGATATTAATCATATGATATAGACTCAAGATCTCTTTTAAAAGATTATGGGCCCAATGTAGGTAATTAGTATTTACCGATTCGTAAATATCGAATTTTACCGATTGGGTATTTATAAATCGGTAAATACTATGTAGGATTTTTTTCCGAATCAAAACGAATCGTGAATATTCGGTAATTACCGAATCAGTATTTACTGATTCGGTAATTGCCATTGATTCCTATGGGCCTTGAATTACCTTACAGAATTGACAAGGGGGACAGGGTGTCACTTTAACACCCTGTTGCACCCCTGATTCATGCTTGTGTGCCATGTGACACACATACATGCCCTTAGGGCATGTCTGTGTGCCACATGGCACAGGTGTACATGCACAGATGTGCATGTACACAGGAATTCGTTATTTACCATGCAATAGTATTACATGGTAAATAACGAATTCTTACGGGCCTGTGGCACTGTTTGCAGTGCCACCTACATATAGATTTACCGATTCGGTAAATCTACCGAATCTGTATTTTACAGAATCATTAAATTTACCGATTCGGTAAATTTACCGATTCTGTAAAATTTAGACGCCCTACATCTCAATCACCAAATACCGGTCAGTAACGGCCGAAATCGGCCGTTACCGACCGGTATTTGGTGACCTACATCTGGCCCTATGTGTAAGGCCAAGGTGTTTATTAAGCCACCATTGTAACCAAATGGTGAGGGGGTGGAGGGCCAGAATGTCACAAATAAAAGGCATGCCGGTTTCTTCATGGACAGACAGGTTCGCAGTTATGTTATGTTATGTTATTATCGCTTGTATAGCGCGCAGATGCCGCAGCCAAGAGGCGTCCCGGCGCTTTCAGGAGATGGTAAAACACAACACAGTAAAAGAGGACCAAGCAGGAAGCTAAACTGAAGAGAATAAGAAGGTTTTCAGAGCCTTCCTAAAAGGGAGCAGATCAGAAATGGAGCGGAGAGTGGCAGGTAAAGAGTTCCAAAGTACTGCTGCCATCACTGAAAAAGAGCGGCCGCCCATTCTAGCTCTCTTAAAGCGTGGCACCATGGCAAGATTTGAGCCTGAGGAACGAAGGGGTCTGGAAGGAACATAGTGCTGGATTGTCTGCGATAAGATGGGAGGGGAAGCAGACTTAAGAATTTTAAAAGTCAAGTAGAGAGCTTTAAACTTAATTCTTTGCCCCACAGGCAGCCAATGGAGGTCTTGAATCGTGCGGCGAGCAGACACAAATTTAGGGAGGCCGACCAGCATCCTGGCCGCCGCATTTTGCACCCTCTGAAGGCGAGCCAATTCAGCCTGATTTACACCCAAAAACAAGGAGCTGGCATAATCCAATCTGGTAAGAACCAGAGCTTGGACTATAATCTGTCTGGTGTCCGCATCAAAAAACTTGAAGATGGGTCGGAGACACTGCAAGGCACCAAAACAAGTACCAGCTACGCGCTTTGTGTGGGATGTGAAAGAGAGTTTGTCATCAAGCCACACCCCAAGATTCCTAACTTCGGCCACGGGGATGGGAACAGGGCCTAATTCAGATGGCCACCATTGATCACCCCAGAGTCCACTTTCCCTACCAAAAATAATGACCTCGGTCTTAGAGGCATTAAGTTGGAGTCGATTGTTAGCCATCCAGCCAGCCACAGCTTTAAGGGCTGACTGAAAGGTAGGGGCATCCATGTTGGAATCACCATTGAGTCCCCTTAGGTACATTCAACAACTGTTTTAAGAAGTTGTTTTCTGTCACCTGTAGGCCCTCTAGGCCAGAGTATCCCCATAGGTCGCTCCCATAGCTAGCTATGGACATACTCTTGGCGCGGTAGATCTGTAGCATGGCTGCTACGGGTCGTTTGCCCATTCTAGCGGCAAAGCCAAATAGCGTGGCATTGGCCCTGGTGACGTCTCCCCTTTTCTTATCTAAAAGAGCCCAATTAAGCCGGTGATCAAATAGGACTCCCAGATACGAAAATTTAGTACATATTGGCACTCTGACTCTATTAACCATAAAAGGATACTGTCTTTTTGTACGCTGCCCTACCTGCATCACATAAGATTTGGAATTGTTTATGGACAAGTCACACTTGGCCATGAACCCATGGAAGGCATCAAGTAGGGTTTGTAACCCTTTCGGAGTGCGCGCCAGGAGGACTGCATCGTCTGCATAAAACAAGACGGGCAGACCTCGCCGTCCCACGTATGGGTAATCAGCCCCTGTTTCTCGCAGTGATCCTTCTAGGTTGTTTAAATAAAGGTTAAAAAGGAAGGGGGCCATTATATCCCCTGTCTAACCTCCCTCTCGGTGCTAAAATTCCTGGATACCTTTAGGTCTGTGGAGTATCTAATATTAGCCTTTGTATCTCTATGCAGATCCCTTAAGAAGTCCACCAGGATCCGCTCCACACCCATGGCCCCCATGGATTGCCACAACTTTCCCCGGTTGACACAGTCAAAGGCGGAGGAAAGATCCATGAAGGCCATGTCGATTGTCCCAGTGCGAGCGATGGTGTACTTTCCAAAGATCAGGTAGAGATTTAGGCACTGGGCCATAGTCGAATTACCTGGGCGGAACCCGTACTGAATGTCTGAGATGATCTTGTTCTCCTCCGCCCAGGTGATCAATCTCTTCAATATGACGCCCCCTAAGACCTTCACAACGGAGTCTATCAGGGAGATCGGTCTATAGTTCGTAGTAAAGTTACGGTCTCCCTTTTTATATACTGGTACAATTGTAGAGACTCCCCAGGATGTTGGGCATCCGATCTTGGCTGTGGCGTTACCCACATCAGCCAGAATCGGAGCCCAAAAGGGCGGGTTTGATTTAAAAAGGTTCGGGGGGATACCATTCGGGCCTGGAGTCTTCTTGTTAGTAAGGTTACGAATACCCTCCTCCATTTCATTCACTGTAAACGCCACTACTTCCCTACCTCAGGTAATATCAGGCGGGGGTAACAGGGTGTGCGTATTTTAAAAAATGTTAACAAAGTGGGACACCCATTCGTCCTATGTAATGTTGGAGCCCACTTCGTTAACACCTTCAGCTAGAAGGGGTGAGCGGTTATTAGTAGTTCAAAATATTGAACTACTGGATAACGTCTGAGGGTCTAGGAGCTCCCTTCATAGAGCTTCTTTCAGATCCGCTTTATGTTTAGCCAAGACCTTTTTATAGCTTATTCGGAGTGCACTGATCAGGATTCAATTCCTAGGTGTTACTTTCAAGCCCATCTTGAGTTCTCTTGCGGCTTTAGAGCATAACTGACAGAACCATTTTGGTTTGCTAGGCTTGCTGGATCTCCCTGGTGCTTGTAGCATGCCTCCCTCCTTGATGGCAATCCCTTCAAAGGCTTGTAGAATTCCTGTGGCCGATGATTCGGCATGGAGGCAGCAAGAAAATTCTGCCACACAGGCGTTAAGTGTCTCATGGAAAACGGATGGGATAACTTGATTCCATTTAATCCTCCGCTCTTCATCGGTTGGTTGCAACGTGTTAGTGCCCGGTTCAAGGCATTTTTTAGGTCGAGGTAATATGCGGTCTGCCGAAGGCAGAACCGGAAGTACCGAGATTTTATGTTTCCTAGAGTGGACTATTTGTCCCACCTCTGTTTTTGCCTCTCTCCCATTGGCTGGCTTCCTAAACGGAGGCCAACCATTGGAGGAGAGAGCTGTCCCTCCGATCAGGCTCTGTCCTTTTCGGATTTGGAGGTGTGTTCGGTGTTCTTCTTCCACTTTTAGGCCACGCCCATTCTGAGAACACCGAACACGCCCCCAAATCCGAAATTTGCGTAGCTCTGAGGCAGCCATTTCTGGCCGACCGCTGTCGCCTCCCCAAACAGCCGGTGAGTGCCGTTTTTTCTTGATTTCTCTGCTGTTTTCTCGAGCGTTCTCCATTCGATTTTGTCTTTAGTGTCAATCAGTTTGCAGCGTAAATTGGGGACCCAGGCATAGCACCTCAGCGGGGTCCGGTGCCTTGTGCTATCCAAGAGAGATTACTGTGTCTCAAGGAGGATTACCCGTACTCAGACGCACTGCCAGTGGGGGACTGAGGGGCTGGAGGATCAGGAGGTGGAAGAGCCACGCCTGGACATGAGCGCCCTGGTAGGAGGCACCTAGTGTCCCCCCGTACGGACCAGAAGAGCGCGCTGAGCGCCCATGTGCTGGGGGAAGCAGGAGACCATGATCCAAACACGTAAATCCGTGAGCCAGTGCTGCGTCCTGCCGGTCAGCCGAGGGTGCCTGCGAGCTCGCGCTTACTGAAAACCCAAGCTGTAAGCAGAATATCGTTCTCCGATCTATTTCTTGGCATTCGCATCCAGCCTGATCCCGAGATTCTGTCTCTCTTCCCCCCCTTCCCTCTGCCCGCAGCTCTCGTTAGTCTCTCCTCGCCCCCCCTTCCCTCTGCCCGCAGCTCTTGTTAGTCTCTCCTCGCCCCCTTCCGTTAGTCTCTCCTCGCCCCCTTCCGTTAGTCTCTCCTCGCCTCCCTTCCCTCTGCCCTCTTCTCTCCTTAGTCTCTCCTCGCCCCCCTTCCGTTGGTCTCTCCTCGCCTCCCGTCTCTCTGCCTGCTTTTCTCGTTAGTCTCTCCTCGCCCCCCTTCTGTTTGTCTCTCCACACCCCCGTCTCTCTGCCCGCTTCTCTCATTAGTCTCTCCTAGCCCCCTTTCTGTTAGTCTCTCCTCGCCCCCCTTTCCGTTAGTCTCACCTCACCCCCTTCCCTCTGCCTGCAGCTCTTGTTAGTCTCTCCTCACAGCCCCCCTTCCCTCTGCCCGCGGCTCTCGTTAGTCTCTCCTCGCCCCCCTCCCCCATTCCCTCTGCCCTCTGCCCGCAGCCCTCCTCCGTCCCGCTCTTGTTTAAGACTTGTTAAAGCACTTCAACTGCTTGCGCTAAACCTTAAAGGCGTTAAAAATTGAAGGGTAATGGCTAGTGGTGACAGACGGGGAAGTAGCAGCTGGTGGCAGGTGTGAACCCCCATAATTGTGACGGGCACATGCCTTGGTATCTTGATATGACGCATGGATCCTGAGGGCAGTGCCAAGCGGATCCTGAGGGCTGTGCCATATCTAGCTGTGGAGGGAGCAACCGGCACAGAATCGAAGGGCAGGGTTGGGTGTTAACTCAAGCGTAGCAGCATCTACCATCCCCAAATGCCCATGGCCGTCTCTGGTCCTGTTGGCACTGGCAGGTACTGAGGCCTGAAGACAGTTGCTGATGATAAATGCCTTTTGTGAGTACAGCACATTTCAAGAGTTATGATTTTCTTACACCATGCCTACGTGTTTTGTTTTCAGTAGGGCTGAGCGGGAGTGTTGTGAAACTTTAAAATTACACAGTGCCTGGTTATTCATATCCTGGACAAAGACGGGGCCTTCCTCCCATCTTAACCTCTCTCGTTCCTGCCCTCCACCACATACCGCCAGCCACGGAACAGGAATAAGCAGCTGTTTCCCAGGCCTGGCAGAGGAGGCAGGTCCTGTTCTGGGCCAGGAAGCCTTCATACTCCTTTCTCTGTTTATCCTGTTTGCGACCACTTACTTGACACAGCACAGACGTACAATTGTAAAAGACTTCAGCAATGTTAGCAGGACTGTGCGAGAGACACTCCGATCCCCACTTAGTGGGCCTAGCCAGATACACTCCTGCGTGAAGCAGTGCTGCCCCAGTGGTGTACCTGCACGAGCATCCTGTCCACACAAGATTGACAGGGGCAAAGAAAGAGGTTCTAAGTTATAGGCAGAAAGATACCAAAGGATACTAGCCCCGAGGTATCAGTGGTAAAATACTTTGATTGTCATACTCTGAGGCCTGTAACCTCTGATTGCCCTGGAACTCTTGAAAAAGTCCCACATGTTCATTCAGTTCTATGCGCACAACACTGAAAGAATATCTGGTGGTAGTTATGCACTATAAACAACACTTAACACGACAAACATTAGGAAACATCATCAGGAAAGGCTGTCTAATCTGGTAAATTGATTTGTTATTTTAAGTTAACAACAAACTATGACACTCCCTCTGAATTTTTGGCTTGACACGAGGGTGGGATGACAGCCAGGTCAAGAAAACTTGGCAACTGTCTGACTCACACAAAGATGTATACATCTTGGTCAATCCTCTGAGAGAGAATTCTAATGTGATGTTTCCAGAAATATGGCAGCACTTCGTGTTTTCCTTGCTCTGTGGCTAGGGGTACTACAGACAAATCCCTTAAGAGTGAACTGAAATGATTGGGGGTGAATACAGGAAATATGAGTTCGTGAAATAAGGTGCAACGTCTGGACCATGCATAACACCTACAACATTATCTGCTTTTTATTTCGGCCATTTTTTTTGCTGCCTATTTTAGGACTTGCCTTCACCACTTACCACCATAAAACAAAAGCCCTTGCCCAAAAATAAAACCAAATGAGCAGAAATGTCCTCTCCGCTCGTGCATGAACAAATGCAAAGTGGTGCTTCCTCCGGCCGCCCTCCGTTCACTCCCAGTCCGAGGCAGCTCATAGAAAGTTACTGATGACCCTGGGTGCAAGCATTGCCACGGGTGCAGGAACGAGTTACACATCCATGGGCGGGTAGCCCTGTTTGCGCTATGCACAGCTTCCACCAGCACAACTCGCCAAGTAGCAAACGTTTCTAAATCTCAAAGAATATATTCTATGCCTGCATGTGAGGTGACATCTCTCTAGCCCCACAGAACGTGCCCTAGCTCACTTTGTGTGCCCATACCGCGTCCGTTGCTCACCCTTTAACACTGTCACACGCAAGCCCATTGCCGTCCCCTCTTGCCTGGTCTGTCTTTTAGTTAATAGGCGCTTCCTACTTTTTTTGCTCAGCGAGGTCAGCATCCACTTGGAATTCTTTCCAGAGAGGCCATGGACTGTATGGGCATGGCACTAGTTGGCGCATGCGGTTGTACAGCAGCGAGAGAAAGAGAAACCCTGCGTGTGTTCTGTTCTGTATTAGTGCAAGTGGCTGCATCAGAGAGGGTTCAGAAAGTAAAAAATGTATCAGCACACTTACGGCCACCCATCCCGACCATGTCCGAGGTGGTGGGAAGTGAAGCCGGCCAAGAGTCTCACCATGGATACACCAAAAAGAAAGTGTGTGAAAATTGGCGGTTACTCGGTTCAAGCCCCGTCTTTTTCGGATTCGGGGGCGTGTTTTTCATGTTCTTTCTATCTGTGATTTCATCTGTCACTCAGCAAAAAACACGCCCCCAATTCCAAAAATGTCGGAGCTTTGCGGCAGCCATTTCCTGTACACCACCGCCGTAAAAGGTATTGTGACCATGTAATTGTTCAAACTAAACAGCTCAAGACAACTCCGTGTCCAGCACACTGTTCCAACTATCTCTCTGTCTTCTATCTATACTTCCGTCTATCTATCATCTATCTCCCTGTCCGTCTATCTATCCTCTATCTCCCCTCGCCCCCCCATGCGGGTCAAAATAACATTTCGATCTGTCTGTCCAATAAAAGAGTATGACGTAGTTACCAAAACCCCATGTTTTGAGAAGATGCCTCTTTGCAAAAATGAATTGTTAATAGAGAATACAACGAATATATGGTTACGTCGTGAGCAGCATAGCTTGTTTCATACCCAATGCATTTTTTCTCTTAGTAGCAATCAAATTGTGTTGAAATAAACAAATTGAATACCTATCACTTTGTAGTGAGACCACATATGGCACTCTAGCGGCATGACTGCAATGTTGTTTCAGGTCAGTGTGTGGACCGTGGTGCATTGGTATTGTCGGATGAAAACATACTGACTGGAAACATCGCTTCACACTGTGCCTTCTTCAAACGTTACATTCTTTTGACTGTTTCCAGAGAGCGGTTCTGCACTTTCACAGAAGTGTTCTGGCTCGTACCTTGCGCAGTCGCAAGACATTTCTTTGCACTTGTCTAATGCACAGATGTCTAGACTGTTGGGGGGGAGGTGAATATTCTTACAAAGCCTCTGCTATCTGAGGTACCTGAAACAATAGTTCACAAACAGCCCTGTCGCTAATGCGGCAAACATTACCGGGTGCTTAGGCAGGGTCGCGCTGCCAGCAAGACGACCCCGGTAGTATCGACTGTCTTCGGCTGTTCAATGAAGTGGGCATGTCCCTCCCTGCTCTCTACAAATCACTTTGTACGGGGCAGAGTCCAACAGTGAACTGCCACATTTCACCCAGCTGGGACCCGTGTGTGCGCCTCTGTGCTTTGTGTACTCTCCCAGAGTGTGGCGGTTCAGGCCCTCAATGCCCCCTTTGTGCAAGTGGTGTCCGTCGGTCCCCCTCCCCGTTCACTTCTAGTTTATAACTGGTGCAGTCGCTGGGCCTCCGTGCACGCACAGGGTGGACTGCACACCTGGGCTGTGTTTAACTGGCCCTCTGCGGGCCCCGCCAGCAGCTGAGCAAGACTTGTAAAAACCCGGAAGCGAGGAGGGAATAAACAAAGGCGGCCTGACGGCTGCAGGAGGTCCTGAAAGGGCGACAAAAACATTGGAATTGGCGACTGCAAGCTTCGACATTTTTATCACCACAGTGTAATTGCAGAGTCTCCAGACTGTGAGCTGAGCTATTGCGTCACGTCCCCACCACCCCAGCAGGAGCTCTGTTGATGGCGTGTGTCCCTGCCCCTCAAAAGCAACTGGCTGGCGTTTCTGCAGCAGGAGAACAAGGTCCTCAAGCTCGAGCTAGAAACCTACAGGCTCAAGTGCAAAGCCCTGCAGGAAGAGAACCGCGACCTGCACAAGGCCAGCGTCACCATCGTGAGTACTGGGGGAAGGCGCGGGGGCGGCGTCACGGTTACGAGTCAGTGCTTGCGGGGGCGGTGTGTGCTTGTGTCTTCCCTCTTGGTGTCTCTGGCACTTCAGTGGGTTGCTCAGCTCTATGTCTTGTATCTCGTATGTGGCTGTCTGTGTGTGTGCGTGGCTCTGTCTGTGTGTGTGCATGGCTCTGTGTGTGTGCATGGCTCTGTCTGTGTGTGTGCGTGGCTCTGACTGTGTGTGTGCGTGACTGTGTGTGTGCGTGACTGTGTGTGTGTGTGGCTCTGTGTGTGTGCGTGGCTCTGTGTGTGTGTGTGTGGCTCTGTGTGTGTGTGTGTGTGCGTGACTCTCTCTCTCTGTCTGTGTCTGTGTGTGCGGGGCTCTCTCTCCCTGTCTGTGTGTGTGTGTGCGTGGCTCTGTCTGTGTGTGTGCGTGGCTCTCTCCGTCTGTGTGTGTGTGTGCGCAGCTCTGTCTGTGTGTGTGTGTGGCTCTGTGCACGCGAATACTCTACTACTCTCTAATGTTCACCTATTGCCATTGTAAATGACAATACCATTTATTTATGTTTTTTAAAAAAAGAAAGAAAAAAAATGTCATGAGCAATGCCAATAGCTCTACCTTTAATAATGCCGAGACCATTGCATTGTAAATGCTTGTTCTTCATAATACTCCCTCCCATGGTTACAAAGACCGGGTTATGATCACTGTGTGCACTTGGGATTATGGAGAAGCCCTGGAGAAGGGATAGGGTGGATCCAGATAACAAAATATGATCAATAAAGGATCCAAATCCTCTACCTTTATAGGTTGGTTCCCTTAATTTGCTAAGTGGGGGGACATGACTCATCGTGGAGGATAGATCGTACACATTCAACATGTCGTTGAGAGCGTTTCCCTGTTTAGTGTGCTCAAAATGAAGACCCGATATCAGTGGGCAGCCCAGTGTTTCGATAACGTTGGTCTTTGGGTCACCACAGAGATGCACGTTAAAGTCTCCTACAATGATCAGGTTCTTCCTATGGGTACCACAACGCTGTTCAACATAATTATTCAGCTCAGTGATCCCACAGCCCTCTTCTTTATAGATAGCGTTATAAAAATTAAAAAGGAAAATGTGGAAAGTTGCACAGCTCTGTTTGATTGGAAAATCAGTATATGTACATTCACAGTTTAATAGTTCGTGAGGTTTGCCGCCCGGGAGGCGTCTCTTGTCAGGGACGTCCGGAAAACATCAAAATAGTGCTTCCAATGGGTATTGGAAGCATCCCCTGGCGCTCCACTCCATTTAATTTTTATTTAATTCAAATGAAAATTCATGCGATACGGAGCAGATACCCAGTATAGCCCCCAGGGCCATGGGGGCGATACTGGGTATCTGCTCCGTTGCCAGCTGGCCGTTGTCCCAGATGAAGGGCAATCAGCCCGAAATGCATCAGACCTGAAAAAGTGTTGTTTTTGACTTCGATCTTACTCAATGAATTTTACAATTGAATGAACAATGGTCTAAAACTCGAACTTATGAATATAAAATAAGACTTTGTCCAAACAAAATATCGCATGAATTTTCTTTTGAATTAAATTGAAATTAAACGGAGTGGAGCGCCAGGGGATGCTTCCAATACCCATTGGAAGCACTATTTTGATTTTTTTTGTTATAAAAATTAATCACATAAAGGCTATTATCTTTATGCCCCAGGGAGATAGCTTGTATATTTCTGTGATCAGTGGGGATAGCCCTGATACTACATCTTAAGGCCAGTGATGTGAAAATTGCCAATCCCCCCATTGCTCTGCCACTGGTTCCTCTAGTCGCTGGGACAAAAAAGGCTCCGTACCCTGCCATTGAGATGTTACAGTTCACAAGCCACGTCTCTTGAAAGCATATAATCGAGTACTGGCTGACAAACTGTACCCATAAAGGGTCTAGGACCTTTCCCGCCAATCCGGCGATGTTCCAGGAGAGTACAATATGATCTGGGTTATGCTCCTTTACACCCAAAGTGACCTCCCCAAGGATATTAGAGGGTATTTTTCCAGGGGAGTTTTCTTCTCAACAGTTTACTCCTAAGGTGGAGGCGAGTTTTTCATGTATAGCCTCCACTGATACAGGCTCTGGCACTGGGCTGTCTGCACACGGTCAATCGCAGTCATTAAGACCGGATAGGACTGCAAACCTATTTGGGCCCACAGAAGTTGGGGAGTATCCCTGACCGCCCCAGGTATAATCCCCAATAGGCCTCGAAGGTATTGGGCCTATCCCAAGTTGTCCTCTGTAAAACGATATCCCAGCTTGGTGACCCCTGTTCCAGGTTTCTGGTCCAATGTGAGTCGCTAACCTGTAGAAAAAAACCTAGAGGTAAAATCTCTATACCCTGGCCCCTATGTGCTGCTCCTGACTCCACTTCCCTAAATAACCTTTCTACTGGTGCTGGGCTATTAAAGTTTATCACTATACAATCAACAGTTCTTGATTTTCTGGAGCTACCTATCCATGATACTCGACGGGCCATGATAACGTTGTACCCTGCCATGTGCCCCGCTACAGTGTTACGAGACAGCCAGTGAGTCACCTTATTTTTGAGTTGACTAAAGTCCTCGTTGACTCCCTCCGGAAGGGGTGGTACCTTTCCCAATACTATCACCAGAGGGGTAGATTGTGGGGGTAAGTCGATGACAGGTAGGTTGCCCACTTTTCTAGTAATCTTGTTGAGATTTGGGTTTCCGTTCACCTGTATTGATGGTAAAATACTAGGTTTCTGGTATGTATAGTTAACACCCTCAGCTCGTGGTTTTCCAAAATCGGCCATTATGGTATTTCTTCCATCCTCTGTTCTAGTATCCCTATTAATTAGGTTCCCTTGCTGCTCAACTAAGACAGGTGGGATTTGACAGGAATTGGGTGAGGAATTTTTATTGGATTCTGTCTGTGTTCTAGGGTTTAAGACGGAACCCCCAATTTTCATACAAGCTGACAGGCTTTCCAGCATGTGGGTATTTTCTAGGGTAGCCTGTTGTAGCTTACCCAGGTTCTCATTTATTATCTTTAGTCTCTCTATAAGTGGTAACATGAGTGACTTTAGAATCTGTTCCACCTGTACCACAAGACCTGCATCGGCCTGTAGTGCTGGTCTGAGGCATTTAAGTGTTTAGGATGTAACACTAGGAGTAGTAATTGGTCGTACGCTCTGCGGGACTGTAGTGGTGTTGACTGATATAGAAGCAGTAGAAGGGAATAGTTTTGCCACTTTGTTTACTGTTTTCGGTACCTTCGACCTTCTACCCTTTTGTCATCCCCCGTCCCTCTTTCTTTTCCCAGGTTGTTTAGGGCTTGGTGCTGGAGTTTTTGTTAAGATGTCGGCCTGGGCCTTCATGGGACATAAGGTACCAGGCATGTTATCTACGGATGATATACTACTGCGTAGTGTGGTGTTCAGAGAGGAGATCGTGTTATACCCATCTACCCCTGTACTTTTATCTAGCCGGCTAAACCCACTGGATCTCTGGCTGTCTAGGTGCTGAGGGGGTTAATGCGTTCTTGATATTACCCATTGAAGACCGTTTTGAACCAAGTGATTCCAGAGATAGCCACTTTCTGTAAGGGCTATTTCACGTTCTGATATGACCGCTGGTCTGGTGATGAAGTTGTCCAATGTCCCGGTAATGCTACCCCCTATCGAGTTAGGCACTAACTTCCCCCCCTTCCCAGGTCGATGTGCCATGGTCGTCTCTTGAAACAAAAATAAAATTACTCTGTGAGGGCAAGACAGACACAATCACAGTTAGCTGTTATACTGCCGGCAGCAATGACAGTCCTAGTCACTTGCAGATACTTTCTCACCTGAGAATAGAGAACACGTCAGAGGGGTGACCCAACCCAGCCTCCTCTGGCCTCTGACGGCCTAAGACGGTCCCGCCCTTGTCCCGGGCTTAACCCGGGGCGACCCTCGCGCGATCCTGTGACGCGGGGGCTCTGTTCAAATTTAAGCACCTCCGGGTGCGCTGTGGGCGGTGGCGGCTTCCGCCGCTAGTACTCCTGGGAGTTGTAGTCCTCTGTGGCCACGCCGCATTGCTGGAAGATGCGGCTGCGGCGGGAGGAAACTCGGGAGACCGGCAGCAGGGGACTAGGTGCAGGAAGCAGCAGGTATGGCCCCCAAAAACAAAGTGAATCCTCAGAGCACCCGCTCCACCGGGGCTCTGTTCAAATGTAAGCGCCTCTGGGCGTGCTGTGGGCGGTGGCGGCTTCCGCCGCTAGTACTCCTGGGAGTTGTAGTCCTCTGTGGCCGCACCACATTGCTGGAAGATGTGGCTGCGGCGGGAGGAAACTCGGGAGAACGGCAGCAGGGGACTAGGTGCAGGAAGCAGCAGGTATGGCCCCCAAAAACAAAGTGAATCCTCAGAGCACCCGCTCCACCAGGGTTCTGTTCAAATGTAAGCGCCTCTGGGCGCGCTGTGGGCGGTGGCGACTTCCACCTGTAGTACTCCTGGGAGTTGTAGTCCACTGTGGCTCGGCCGCGTTGCTGGAAGATGTGGCTGCGGCGGGAGGAAACTCGGGAGACCAGCAGCAGGGGACTAGGTGCAGGAAGCAGCAGGTATGGCTCACAAAAACAAAGTGAATCCTCAGAGCACCCGCTCCACCGGGGTTCTGTTCAAATTTAAGCGCCTCTGGGCGCGCTGTGGGCGGTGGCGGCTTCCGACGCTAGTACTCCTGGGAGTTGCAGTCCTCTGTGGCCGCGCCGCATTGCTGGAAGATGCGGCTGCGGCGGGAGGAAACTCAGGAGACCGGCAGCAGGGGACTAGGTGCAGGAAGCAGCAGGTATGGCCCCCAAAAACAAAGTGAATCCTCAGAGCACCCCGTCATAAATACTTATGTATCTGTAAGTCCTTGAGACATGATGCGTCATACATTAAATATGACGCATCAGGTATGTCGCAAGGAGTGCGCACTGAGAAGTGACGCATAGCTGCTTTTACGCAGCGATGTATAATTTCTCATAAATGAGGCCCAAGGGGTATACCACATTGAGATAGGAATATGTGGGCATATCATCAAGGCGGCGCAATAAAATCATCGCTGCTTTTGCGTCTGTTTTTGTCCGAAAAGCGACGATAATTTTATCGCTTTATCAGCAAGGTCACGCTATCGTGTGAATCCTTGCCTTAATGTCCTTTACCTTAACGCCCAGCTTTGCATCTGTAATGAGATGCAAAGTGGGCGTTCCTTCCCAAAAGAATGTGAGAAATGTCGCTAACCGACATTTCTCCTATTATCGAGCCTCACACTAACCTGCAGCGCGATAAGAAAAGTAATGCAAACCGCGGTTATCGCTGCTTTCCTTACGCCTACTCTTCATCTGAACTAGCCATGATATCCATTGGAAGGTGGATAGCATGGCTGAGTCTGCCCTGCCCTATCAACAAACTATCGCCAAATGTTGAGCGATTATCGCTGGATTTCCAGCGATAATCGCACATTTGGCAGCTTGCGCCTGGAATTTTATCGCTGTTGAGATAAGCATTGCTGATAGCACGCTTTCTCAGCGATAAAATTAAGCATTAGCCGGCGATAATTATCCTCGAGCTAAGCACGCTGAGAGATAATTATCGTTGGCCCTTGCTGATATGCCCCATGGAGCGTGATTAAAAGGAGAAAGAAACGCCCAGTAGCTGACAGGCATTGGCGAAGCCACTAGGAAGGCGTTAATGTGATAATGGGTGCAAAGAGCAGTTATGCATGCCTGGGTTGGAATGTTCTAGCATATAAAAGCCAGGCCTATTGGCTTTGCAAATTCTTGTTTATGTAAAATACATACTGGACCAAATCGGAATTCTTCTAATCCCATTAGTCTTCTGAATGTGACCATAACGTTTTAATTAATTTAAAATATCAAAAACAAATCAAGCCATACGGGCAACGAACAGGCCGCAAAGTGCTGCACATTCAAAGTAAAAACAAAAAAAGCGCTGTACATCTCAACAAGTAGCGAAGTGATGTACATTCCAAGCAAGTAGTCATGTTATAAAAAAAATCTTCAATGGGCCGCTAAGGACTGTACATCACCAAAACGCAGGGAAGCACTGTACGACTCCAACAAGCAATGAAGCACTGTATTCATGGGACAGTAAAGCATGTACACAACAAATAGGAAGCAAATAACTATTTGTTCTAAAACGGCATTGAAGGGCTGATCATTCCAAAACAGAAAGTGTAGCACTATGCATCTCGAAGAGCTAGCAAAAGGCTGCACGTAAAAAAGGCAAATGAAGCTCTGTACATCTTTAGCAGGTTGCAAAGCACTTTAGAGATCAAATAACCAGCTCAGTGCTTTGCACTCTAAAAAGGTGGCGAAGCCCTGTACATTCTAAACTGGAAGTGGAGTGCTGTTAATTCTAATGTAGGAGCCAAGGTCTGTACATTGCAAACAAGCAGTAAAGCACTGAACATCCTAAAAAAGCAACAAAATGTGCACGTCTAAAAAAAACACACGTCCTGTATATTTAAAACACAGTGAAGCATTGCATCTCAAGCAAGTAACCCAATGTTGTGCATCTCAAAAAAGCAGAACAGTTATGCATTTTTAACACACAGAGTGAAGCACTGCACTTCTCAAACAAGTACCAAAATGTGCATCTCAAAAAGCAAAAAAGTGATGTACTTTTAAAACATATAGAGAAGCACTGCAAATCCCAAGCAAGTGAGAATGCATAGAATGTGGACTCCTTCTTCTTGGCCCTATGCAATGGAAAGTTCTAAGTGCCCAGAAATAAAAGGGGTTTGCCAAAAGTAAAGCTCAGAGTCGATTCATGGGATTAAGTATGGATTTATTAAAAATTCAAAGCCATACTAACATGACTTAGTTTCACGAATATAGTATAAAAATACATAATAACAAGAGAATAGCTGAAACGATCTACAAAGTTTATCCTCAACAACAGGAAGCAAATCCGTCGCTGCAATACAATGGATGAGGAACAAAGTCTGGTTTGATTGACAGTTTTGATCCTTTTGACTATACATGAGGTTGTCTATGAGGTTCTACTAAATCCTATTCTAATTAGAAATCAGGAAAACCCTACTAATTGGCGGAAGCAGAGAAAGATGTCAGCATAGCAATAGTTTTGTAGAAGTTCTCAAAATAATGGATATTGTAAAGCATGAAGCCACATAACAGAGATGTTGCAAAGAGGTCACTACCTCTTAGAGTCTAAAAGGGAATCAGAACAAAGCTAAAGTGCTATACCCAGTTATACCCACCAAAAGAACCTTCAAGAATTCCATGACACATCTTCAATTATTTCCCATCTTCAAACACTAAAACTTGGCACCCACACTCAAGATTTCTTTCTTTTGGTATACACATTAGAAAGCTCTTGGATTCCTCCCATCTCCCTATTCCTCACGAACAGTAGTCCTCCCTTTCTTGCATAAATCTTCTTATTCATGCCAAGAGATAACTCCTTCCAAGCCGCACTATCTCTTTCACACAATATGCCTTTCTTTAACTATATAATGCAACTGCAACTGAGAGAAAAATATTGCATCCAAATCAAGCATTCATGTTAAAAGTTAAACACTGAGATATCCAAAAGCATAAGGCCTTTGGTCAACTTAAGTGCAGCAAGCATTTTAATACACATTTTAAATACCTGATTATATATACATCTACATTTGCAGTATAGATGTAAAGCACTATTTGAATGGATACATTTTCAGTTATAAAATAAATGTAGAGTATTACTTTAAAGAAATACATGAACATATAAGATATACAATGTTATTCAAAGCGCACAAATGTAGATATGAAAAAGAACTGCAACTTGTTGTTACTGTAAAGAAAACGTTAATATGCACAATCATATGGATGACAAGATTGCACAGCAGGTGTACTTTCTTTAACTGTTCAATTTCACTACATTACATTAATATCGTTACAGCACACAAGTACATACGGCGGTGCGTACACATATATGTGGCCTAATCAAACATTAAAAGGTGGAGCCAAACTTAGACTGCTCCAGGCCCCCCTCTGATGGCAAATCAAGCCATCACAGATTAAAATCTCATATTATCAGAGTATTTGCAATAGTAGTAGCCTGTGTATCCACTATTGTAGTCATCTTTCTGATTTTCTGATAATTCAGAATCACAACTACAGATGGGATTATATTGCCAAAAATATCTCCTACCACTTCAGCTGTAGTAGCACTTCACCTAGTTCTAGATGTCATATAATTGAAATGTTTCACAAGGTAAATAATCTGGGTACTATACCAAGATAATATGTTCCATGCCACCCATAGGGACATTTAAAATATGTATACTGTCCACAAATAAAGTACAATCCAGAAGTCACATGATTAGGTCCCTCCAAGAAAAGGTCATTCTTCCCTCTCACCTCAAAACATTTTCACAGTCACATTTTTCCAAAGAATAACGGGTCTATATAACTTTGATCTACATGTATACACAGTGTTCCCTTATGTTGCCAATCTAAGGTCAAGACAGGTACATTTTCTTCACCTGATGTCCAATTTCCTTACAATTGCACCCATTGTATTTCTTAAGATTTTTATACGTTTTAGATTTGGGCTCTAGGGGCCAGATGTAGCAAAATCAGAAATACCGACTCTTAATTACCGAATTTTACAGATTTGGTAATTAAGAGTAGGTATTTCAAATGTAGGTACCAATTCGGTAAATTTTACCGAATCGGTAAAAATCGGTATTTACCGATTCGGTAAATACCGAATCGGTATTTGCTATTGAATCCTATGGGCCTTGAAGCCCATAGGATTCAATATCAAATACCGATTCGGTATTTACCGAATCGGTAAATACCGAATTTTGCAAGGGTGCAGGGGGTGTCATTTTGACATCCTCTGGCACCCCTGTTTGAGGCTTGTGTGGCATGTGGCACACATACATGCCCTTAGGGCATGTATGTGTGCCACATGGCACAGGTGTACATGCACAGATGTGCATGTACACCTGAATCGGTATTTTACCATGCAATTGTATTGCATGGTGAAATACTGATTCTCAAAGTAAATGTAAATGTATTTATATAGCGCAAATCACCGACCCGGTATCTAAGCGCTTGCTTAGGGAACCCGTCCTGGTATTCCCCTGTGAGATAACCCCGGCAGGGTATCCACAAGGTGAAAGCCAGGCATCCCAACCGAGGGGCCGTTGTGAAGATTAAGCAAGCTATTGCCCAGAGTCGCAGAGTGTAAACCCATGAATCGAGTAGGCACCGGAGCAAGAATTGTCGAGTCCATGGACATTTTAGGACACAAGACCCCACCGAGCCGGGAATTGAACCCTAGTCCCGGGCTGACCTCTGCTTCCAGGTCTGCCTCCTCTAACCAGTGGGCCACACTTCTCCAAAGCCCTGTGTCAATGTTAAAATTGGCACCTACATACCAAACATGCATTTTCGGTAATTTTACCGACTGGTATATTTACCGATTCGGTAAAATATACAGAATCAGTAATTTTACAGATTCTGCAATTTTACAGAATCAGTAAAATTACCGATTCGGTAAAATTACCGAAAATGCATGTTTTTTATCCCCCTACATCTCCATGGCCATTTACCGGTCGGTAAATGGCCAAAATCTCCCACCTACATCTGGCCCTAGATCTCTTCTTATATCTTCCACCAAGTTCAAGAATTTCTTTTCCACACCTGACAGAATAGGACAAATTATGTCTATAAGTGTACGAAGTGCCCAGTGACTTAAGAGACTTAAAATACTTGTTTGCAATTTCTGCACTTTTGAAATAATTATTCTTATCCAAATGTTTGAACATATGGACATCCAAAAGTTATAGTTTGAAAAATAATATTAAAACCTATAATATCTATAGAATAAGCTCATTAGAAGGCTACTGGAAATTCCAAACATCAGAGGGATATGATGATACGTTCTACCATCTGCAACAGATGCAGGCTACTGAGTGCACATGTAACAATCTCAAGCATTCATAGTGTTAATGTATTCATAAAAAAATCTACAATAAGTGTTTGAAACATAATCTCCCCATGATAGATATGTGTGCAGTTTCTTAATTCCCCACAACTGTAGGTTATTATCAGCAGGATATGATGTAATGTGAAAAACGGTAGGATTAAATTCTACTGACATATGTAGGTGGATATAACCCTATGAGCTCTATGATTAATATCAGAACTACAGCTATTGTGCCAGCAATAATACATCTATGCCTATTAATATTAGAATTGGCTTCAATTTCTTTTTTTAAATCTAAACCATTGGGTAGAACTTAGCAGCTGCAGAGCCTTCTCCTATGGTTTCCACCTGTGCAAGCAGCAAAACTAAAGTTCATGTGATGAGGAATGAAATGATGAACAAAGTCTTTATAAATCTTTGTTCTTCCCTACAAAGTCTATTTAAATGTCGCTAATAATAAATTGTTCAAGTTCACTAACAATCAATTACATAATCAGGAGTTTCATTTCATCAATTTGCACTGAAACTCATTTAAATCCAAGTCAAAAGGAAACTAGGTCACATCCAAAATAGGATGTCTCAAGGCACTCAATTTAACTAACAAAGGAAGTTCCAATTTGAGATCAAACTGAAGATCAAGTTCCCAAAGATTCAATTGAATTTTCATAATGATTCCAGAATTCCCAGAATTTTTTCTTTTCGTCATTTGCAAGGAAGTAAGTCCATTTAGGGGAAGAGTACCTTCAACAAGGGACTCTTGCTTGCTTGACCCTCTAAGTGTATTCCTCTCTCCTTCTGCCTCACTCAGATTGGAATCCTCATTATCTTCCAGGATGACTGGGAGGTTACCTTCTCCCTGCAGGACCAGTACCCCCCTCTACTGTCTTCTCAGCCAATGTTCTACTGCAGCCACTTGAGGTTCTATTGTACTAGGCCCTTCGTCTGGGTCTGAGTATGGTTCAGTCACAACCACTAGACTAGGCCCTTAATTTGCAGCTTCAACCACCAACTCTCCATGATCCCCCTCAGATGGAACACATGCTGTTTCAGAATCTTGCTGGGTCCCCAACAGCTTGACTAATCTGCTCCAGTGGCCTCTCAACCACCACTGGTGCTTCAGGGGGAGGTGCAGTTATAAATCATCAAGGAGTCATGGAACTCGGCGAGTGTGGGCAGCTTGCACCCAGTTGGGGAGACCTCGCACATTTCATAGCAGTAGTGGTGACAAGGATCATCTGGTTTGGTCCACACCAACGAGGCCCCAGACAACTCTTTCATATGTGTTTTTTGTTCACCAGGACTAAGTCACTGGGTCTGAGGTCATAGCCCTGCTCCTGGTAAGTAACCCTGGGCAGAGTTTAGGGAGTTGCGCTACGCGAAACTCTGCAAAGTGGTAAAAAAACTCAGCTGCACTATGCGGATCACCGCGAGTGGTGGAGTTTGATAGAAAAATGTTGTTCGCAGTGATTGCACAGTGCTGGATGCTTGTCTGCACTGTGCAATCATTGTGAATGGCACCATACACAGCACAGGCTTTCCTTTTCTGATGATCGAGTAGATTTTTACTCGAGCGGCAGCTTCCTCAACGCGAATGGACAGTTTCTCAACACAAGCGGGTGCGAGCATACGCGACCACGCGAACCAAAGCAAACAGCAGCAGACCAAGGTTCAGCACATCAACTTTTTTTGTTTCCAGATATCTGGTGGTGCAACCACTCTCACCATCCGCCGCCAAGGATGTCCGTCAGAACAATTTTACAAAAGAATTTAAGAGGTGCACTCGGTAAAGTCAACAACACAAAAATGTCATTGATTTTGTAAATCTTCTGCTCTTTCTTTAATGCGTTCTTTATTTTCTTTTAAAATACACAGGCACAGCCAACGCGTTTCATTCCCTTTCGTGCCTTGGGAATTTCGTCAGGGCAAGCAACAAAGGATCATACAAATTCGATGGTCCAAATCGTGTGCGCACCCGCAGTACTAGTGCTGCAGGATTAGCGTCAGTGACGTGGTCCCAATTGTTCCTGGATATCATGGAAGTAGCGTTCCAAGTGAAGTATCTGCTCGTAATACCAAAAAATAGCCACCGTAGTTCGTGGATAGAAGAACAAGTATAAATCCTGGCCCCCTCGTGAAGTCAGTTGGGACGAAGGCGGGTGGCATTCGCTCGTCGACCGGTGTCCGAACGAGTCGTAAGAGTATTCTTTAGGTTTGCAAGACCTGTAGTAGGGTCTCTGTAGTCTCCTGCTCCTCCCCGTGGAATTGTGGACGTGTTGGCTGTGCCTGTGTTTTTTAAAAGAAAATAAAGAATGCATTAAAGAAAGAACAGAAGATTTACAAAATCAATGAACTTTTTGTGTTGTTGACTTTACCGAGTGCACCTCTCAAATTCTTTTGTAAAATTATACGCGACCACGCGAAACCTGATTCCCCATATTGAGAAATCTTGCCAGGAGGTTTATTTTCCACGCTCGTGCTCTCAGACTTGATGTTGACAATCGCAAACAAGAAAAAATCTCGCCAGGAATTAGATTTTCCTCGCTCACGCTCGCCAACTTGCCGTTGGTGAACAGGAGCGAGGAAAAAAACTCTGCTCTGCGAAGCAGAGTTTTTGGGAACTCCGGGATCTCTGCCTAACGCGGCGTGAGGAAAAACTCCACAAACTCCTTGAGCAGAGCGGAATTCACCGCCCAGGTCTACTGGTAAGACGGGCTGTAGTGGCTTCTACCTGATGAGACACAGAATGCACCACATCAGCCAGACCTTTGTAGTAATCAAGTATCAGATCATCAGTTATGTTTACAAGAACATTGTAGGCATGGCTGTCAACCTCCCTACCCAACATATGATAATCTCAGGAGGGCCATGCTGTCCTCCGATCAGGCATGCTGCGGAGATTCATCAACACAAGCGGCAAAGCATCAGATAATTTCAAAGACATAGAAGCACACACTTTTGCAAGCCTGGATTTTAAAGTCTCATTGACCTACTCCACCAGACTTGAAGCCTCAGGTCTGTCACTTCAATGCAGCCTCTGTTCAACTTGTAAAGCAGTGAGCAGCATCCTCAGGATTTCATTATTAAAGTGCGTGACTCAGTAAGATTACAAAGTTAGGAAGGCAAATCTGGGTATCAACTTCCTCAACCAAAAGATTTGCTACTGTGACACTATCATTCCTTCATGTGGGATATGCCTCAATCCATTGTGAAAAGATACACACAACAACCAACATGTACCTCAATCCATTTCACACATCCATCTCACACATCCATCTAAAAATAGTGCAACTCATCCTATTAAAGGACCACTTGACTACCCTATGTAACTCAGTGTTACTGTAGTTCTCTATTCCACATTATTCTGTTGACACATAATATATCTGTATATTAAACGGAACAAGGGTCCTAAGGAATTGCAATAGTGAAATAAATGAAAATATAGACCACAATAAGTACTATATTTTAACTTCCAAGCCCAGCCGAGCGAGGAATGTTTTATTTTAGAGATAGCAAGGGATTAGTTGACCTGAAGAGGGTCAAATGAGAACATTTGGATAGGGCACAATCCTGTACCTATCCCAGGAACATAGAAAAACCATAGAAAAAGAAAAAGGTAAGTAAAGAAGGAGGTTTAAAAGGCAAGTAAAAATTGCTTTGGAGCCAATAGTGGCTTGCGAATTAATAATCAATTCCGCAAGTCTCAACATACAGTGTATACAGATAGATATGTACAATAAGTTGCATGTAACACTGTTTTTAAAGTGTCAACGTTTCGATCCCTAAGGCTCCTAATGAACCAGGATCATCATCAGGACTGCTTTGGGAAGAGTACTCAACTCAGCCACTTGTGCTGAGAACCCTCCCTGGAGCCACAAAGCTTCTACTACTCCTCAAACTGTACAGACTGATTAAGCAGCTCGTAAATTTTCATGCTGGTCTCGCAAACACAAGCTATCCATAAACAATGCAAAATCAGATTCAGGCAGTGGCTCATGCTGAATATCTGGTCTCAGCTTGGTGCACAGTTCAGGAACATCGAGAACGTCATGCTCCTCTTCATTTTTATCATTATCAGTCTCAGGAAGAGGCAGTAGGGTGGCAGGATTCAAAATAGAGCACCTCTTCAGGGTAACGTTTTGAGCCTCCAGTAGGGTCTGCTGATATCAGCTCAAGCGGCTGTTTGTCAAATGCACTATGCACATACTGTCAACAGAATCTCCACAGAGTGAGGCATGTACACTGTTAAAAGATGACCCATGACAATCCCTTTTCATCGCTCTATGCTGACATCTGTGACAGCCACAGATTGAGGACATCCGGGCAAATCTACCACTACTGGAACTAAAGTAGCTGAAATGTATGCTACAGATCTACTGGCATTTTCATGTGTTTGTGTAAGAACCGAGAGACCGCAGCCCTCTCTCTCACTGCATAAGAGTGAAAATACTTTGTAGTAATAAGGCATTCCTAGAGCCGGGGCATGGCAGAAACTTTTGTCAACTCTAGGAAGTTAATAAAACAATCATTTTCCCAAGTCACCGGATCTGACACATCCTTGTGTGTCAGCCTGTGGAAAGGCTTGGCCACTAGGGAAAAGTTGGGTAACCACTGGTGAAGGTAGCCCGCCATTCCCAAAAACATCCTGACCTCCATCTGGGTAGTTGGCAGTTTCATTTGCAAAACCTTTCTGACTTCTTTTCAATGTGATAAAACAGATACAAGGCTTCTTTCAAACAATACTGCAACTTGCAAGGGGACACTTTATGTCCATTCTCAGCCAAGTGGTTCAACAATAAAATATTGTCAGTTTTGGAAGCTTCCTGAGAATTTAACTCAACCAGCAAGTCATCAATATAATGTACCAAAACAGAATTACAGGGTATGACCAAAGACTCTACGTTCTTTTAAAGGATCTGATTGAAAATGGAGGGGCTCTCTTTATACTCTTGTGGGACTTGGTACCATTCTAAAATATGATTGCCGAGCCTGAGTTAGATAGACTCCCTATAACTTCTTTCAAAATACCTTGTTGAATCATCCTCTCGATTACTGAAGTGATTGTGGCAATCATTTCAGGGGTCAAATTATACTGCAGTGTTCTGGTGTATTCTAGGCCTGGGCATGACATTTTGCTCCGCTCACGGAGTTTGCAGAGTGTTTCCCACTTCACGTTTTGCGTAGCAAGCAGAGTTCTGAAAAACTTGGCTCTGCAGAGCTGTGTTTTTTCTCGCTCAGGCTCACCAACGTTAAGTTGGTGAGAACGAGCAAGGAAAATCTTACTCCAGACCACCTCCCGGCAAGATTTCTCAATGCGGGCAGGGATGACCGCTACCGCTCGCATTGGGAAATCTTCCGTTGGCATTGAGGAAGCTGCTGTTCAAGTAGAACATCTACTTGAGTAGCAGAAAGAACAGTGCCCTCTTGTGCTGCACATGCTGCCATTGGTGCTGAATTTCCAGTGCAAGACAAACAAAGGGTGCTAAAAATCAGCACAAACAGTGTGATGTAACACACTCCGCCACTTGTGGTACTCCGTACAGCAGAGAATTTTGGTCACTTCGCAGAGTTCCCTGTAGCAAAACCCCTCAAACTACTCCCAGGCCTAGTATGTTCTGTATTTGGCTTTATCTGTTTACGGACAGCCTCAACTCCTTTATTGAGTCGAATGTTCTTTCCAGAAAAATCCCAACCCTCAGACCTCTCAGTGCCTCTAAGATCCAGGGGTAATTCTTCACTTGTCATCATAGAGTACAGTGTAACAACTTGGATTTGATTAATCATTTAAAAAGTAATGTCCCTCTCATGGGTATGGTGTGCAGTAAATGGTGTAATTCAACTTGCGCCCCAAGCCAGGTCCTAACAAACTCACAGGATTTGAGTCACAGATCACAAATTAGTGATTATCCTCAGAATTTCCGATTTCCGATTTTTACGAGGATGTGGTAAATTTAAATTACCTATACTTAATTTATGCGGTAAAGTTCAATAAGAATAACTCAGGAAAAATAAGAGGCAAAATCCGTGATATTTGAGGTTTTCAAAAGGGGTTTTATTCCTTAAAAAGGAATGGGTATTTGGTTCGAACCAAAGGTGGCATACCATTCCGTCACCACGTAGGTTCGGGAAGGGACTGACAGACAATACTTTATTGACAATCATTCATATATATAGTCAATGCATTACAGTAAAGGCATATGCAGAAGGCGTAACAGCTGAGAGGAGAGATAAGAATACACATACGTAATGAAAAAGGCGTTACAATAGGCGTGCATGAAGGCGTGTACTAGAAACGTCATTAAGAAGATGTCACAAGTGGGTGGATCCATAAGAGAATCCTGCAGTGTCAGCAGAAATACATGGCAGAGATGTGCGCGCAGGCAGCATGACGTGTGATTGACGTGTAACTGGAGGGTGAAGGGGACTTGACATTTAGCCCTACATGAGGAGACAGAAGTCTGGGATGTCAGAACAACCTAATCCCAAATTGTATCTAATATCTCGTGTTTAAGGAACTATATTATCTGGAAGGAAAGGTCTCTCGGACAGAGGCTATTCTATACTAACTGTGAGTACGTGTCTGCATGAGATGCGAGGGGGCATGGGCCTACCATGGTAACAGGAGCTATGAATTACTTGCACGGAGACAGTGAGGCCGGGCCCTTTGCTCTGCAGCTGGAAGGATGTTTACTTGAACTACTAGACAGGAATGTATTTTTCGAGGAGTGGAGCAGATAACTTGAAGGCTGAATACAGTCTGGGCAGGCAACAGGCTGAACCAAGCACCGTTAGCCGCGCAGGGAGTAAGGCAGAGGTCACGGGTACAGATGCAGGCCCAGGCTGAGGCATTCAAAGTCAGAAGGCAGGAAAAGGCTCGATGGCAGAATTCAGGGCCTACTTCGCCAGAGCTGAAAAACGTGTAAAGTACACCACATAAAGACGTTGGCAAGGCATACTTAGGAACGGAATATTCAACCTATTCATGGTGGATCTGAAAGAGGACATGTTAACGTTGGACGCAAATGTATTTGCGTCTTCATAACTGGGAGTGGAGGGAACATACATGTACTTGTAACGCGTACACGGAGTCGTTGGGGTCTAAGATAGGGGACACAATTGATCATAAAAATTCATATTTCCTCAAGGAGATCCTCAGAAATGGGGTTCCTCATTTATTGATTAGCACCTCCAACATCTTGGATACTTCTTCCAGTGTGGGGTAGGTCTGGAACTTCCATTTTTCTCATACTAGAACGGGAAGCACCAGTATCACCAAAGAACGATACGATGAGGCCATCTACCTCACAATCTACATATGGGCCTCTCTGATCTACCCCCAAGACTGCACCAAGCATGTAATCCTCCTCCCCCTCAGGCATTGTCAGGCATACTGATTGGAACCAAAATTCTCAATGGTCTCAAACACAGGATATTGCGGATTATTACCCTGTAAGGATTTCAGATTCACATTTGGGACTGAATTCAAAACTATTCTGGGACCAGTGTCAGCTTACTTTGGAATTCATGGGTTATGGAAGTTAAATCAGAGAGGCTTAGGGAACATTAAAATATTGTGATCTTGGTCTAGGTACAGTCTGTGGCTGCATAGGATTATTATTCTGCACCTGCGTACACCCTAGATTTTTACCTTGACTTGCAGGATTAAGATGGCATTCACAATTCCAATGCCCCAACCTATTACAATAGTGGCAGGGGTTAGACTTTTTCAATGTGATTATATCAATTGAAGTATTTTGATCAATAGGGGTTCCCCAACCTTTACCTTTGGACTGAAAACCACCTCCACCTTCCATGTCAGGAACTCGCTGCGGGTACACTCCCTACTTAGGTCCATTCCCAACAAAAGGACCTTGACTTTCTCTCTGAGCCACTTCCATCTGTGTCACCACGAGCTTCTCCTTTAATTTCTTCTGCCTCATGTCAATCTCATCATTGCAATTCTAAGCATATCGCAAGATCTCATCAACCCACTGGTTCTGCCAGAAAATCAAATGCTCCTAAATCATCATGCTAATCTCAGATCTCAATTCTGTCACAAACCTAGTCACAAATGTCCCATGTCCTTAGTCTCCAGCGTTTCCACCCCCCTATACTGTCTGAATATGTATGAATTGTCTCTTTAGGGTCTTGGGTCGTACGGTCAATCTTGACCTAGTCATTTCTTTGCGGTGATACTTTAGACTTCAACCATGTCATGACCTCGTTATACTTACTCATTACTACGGGTGACGAAACATTAGTCAAAGAAACCCTCACTGGTTCTCTCTTGGGCCATTCTGTAGCTATCTTACCCGCTATCCACTCAAATCAGTCTACAAAACCTTTGACATTTTCACAAACCGCTCAACTTGTTTGAACCATTCCAAAATTTTTTCTATTAACCTAGGGAAATCATTAGTGAATAACACAAAATTACTCCTACTACAAGGTATATGAAAATACCTGTCACTAGGTACCTCTTGTAAAGGTAGAACTGCCATGCCCGCTCCCCACTCTCTAGAAGGAGGCGGTCTCCCCATTGACCTTTTGGGACTTTTCCTTTTTGACCATTTCTATTCCCATTTATCCAGTACTCTCCAAATCCGAATGCTCTGAATTAATTCCCAAATCTGCATTTCCAACCCTGGTATTCTCCTATTTCCTAAGTCCTGACAAGAAAAGGAGAGCTGGTGGTTTTTCTATAAAGCATTTGTCCGCTCCAAATCTACTTCATATTTCTTAGTTATTTCAGATAATTTATCATGAGCTTGTCTTGCTCTCCTAGTAACATCTATGGTCATAAACAGAAATACATTTTGTTGGTAAGTGTCTCTTTGAGCCAGTTTAAGACTTCCACTTAGCTATCTCATCTAATTAAAGCTTTGATTTAGCTACATCCACCTACTTCACTTTCACTGATGACTCAATAGTTTCTTTTCCTATTTTGTGTTTCTACTTTCATTCGAGGTGGCATTGAGAACATTCAACCAATCATCTAGCTCCTTAGCATCAAGTCTATGTGGCTTCTCAGACATTTTTGTACTGCCCCTTCTTTGAGGTTACTTTATTCATTTATTTAGTTTATAAAGTTTTATATAGCATGGACATGACCCAAGAGGATATCAAAGTGCTTTACAAGTGGTCAGGAAGGAAGAAATAGCCAAAAATATACAAAATCTAGAGTAAAACAGGAAGGATTGGTCCGAACAGGAGGCAGGAGAACAAAACAGAGACCAATATCCTCCCACTAAATATAAAAATACATTATTTATTTTATGTTTATTTATTTTATTTATTTACTTGAGCTTTATATAGTCTGGCTAGACCAGCAGGTATCCGATCGCTTTACATAAGGACACAGCGAGTTACAAGTTACAAAAGTTTCACAGTAGTTATACAATGGATAAATAAACAATACAGCAGTAAATTAGCGAAAACGAAAGTGAGGATAGGAAAGTCCAGGGAGAGCAGGTAATCCACAGAAAGGAAACAGCAGCGGGGAAGAAAATTAGACAAATGTCCGTGATCCAGCTGGGTAGGTGACAGCCATAGTGGTGTGTTAAATCAAAAGGGGGAGAAGGAAGAGTTTGTGATACATTTAGCTTCCTTATTCTTCAAGTCAAAAAATCAATGGGGGAAAGGATCACTTGCCCTGAGTAACCAGGGTTTGTTTGTTATTCGTTTCGGATACCGATAAAAACCCCTTATTCAGGTACTAAGGCACGAATGGCGGTATATCTTGGTTCTCCGCCTCTCTTTTTAGCTATGTGACAGCATAATCATCGGGTTAGTCCACATGCTTCCTCCACCCGGAAGTGAACCACTGGTTAGTACAGTAGAAATCAGTGATAAAAGTGTGAGCGAAAAAGATTCTTTAAAAAAACTTGGGTGACCAGACAGAGTGAAATTTTATTGGGTCCGGAAACCTAGCTTGGTTAAAAATATTTTGGCGTGCATAGGAAGGGGAGTTAGGAGGCTTCCACACTGTTTAATGTCTATAAAAAGGTTGACATGTTTCAGCCTTAGTTATCCCAGGAGGGGTCAGGTAGGCTTTCTTCAGGACCTAGAAACTGTAGTGAAAAAAGTAAAAGTAACCTTTTATTTAAGGGTAGGTCTAGGTATATTGTACCGACTGCGTCGTCTGCATCAGCCAATATTGGTAGCATTTGATTTTCAAATAGGGGGACACCCCTAGTAGCCACTGTGAGTGTCTTTTCAACTCCATTTGTGTATAGGGAGAAGAGAAATGGGGCCAATACACTACCCTGCCTTACTCCCCTGGAGATTTTAAAAGGGCGTGTGCAATCTCCAGTTTTGGTAAAGCGCACTGATGCCATCGCGTTTGCGTATGATTGTCTAATGAAATGTAATATAGCAGGTTCGACACCCATCCTCTCCATTATAATCCATAGCTTATCATGGACCACGCAGTCGAACGCCTAGCTCAGGTCCATGAATGCCCTATATATTTTCCCGTCCTTCATTCTAGTATATTTTTCTATGGTCAGTGCTAAGTTCAAGCACTGATCCACAGTGCCCCTTCTCTGCTGGAAGCCATACTGGGCCTGGATCAAGATCTTAATTTCTCTAGCCCATTACTCTAGTCTAGAGAGGAGGAGGCGGCCCATGTGCTTTGATGTTGTATCCAGCAGGGAAATCGGTCTGTAGTTTTTTGGATTGGCCCTTTCTCCTTTTTTATAGATGGGTACAATAATCCCTGAAGACCATGAGGGGGGGCTACAAAGGCTATACTATTCAGGACATTATTTAGTACTGGTATCCATAGATCTGGGTTAGTATGAAAAAAGTCTACTGGGACACCATGCAGTCCTGGGGCATTTCGTAAGCTACATGAATCCAGTCCCACTTTTACTTCATTAAATGTAAATGATATAGGCACATAATGCATTTCCTTTATTGCCATATAGTGTGTTGTAATGTCAGGGTTTAGAGCAAAGATGGTCTTGAAAGGGGAGACCCATTGACTCCTCATTGACATTTATATCCAGTGTTGGGTCACTAGGGCTTTTAAAATGTGGTGCATTTACTAGCTTCCAGAAATCACAGCTATTTCCAGAGCTAGCTGCCTCATCCAGGTCATTCCATAAGTCCTCTCTAATTTCCTTTTCTCAATTTTTTCTTGCCAATTTGTACGAGGCCTGCAATAATCGTATTTGTTCGTAATTTTTAGGCTTAGCCTTTAAGGCATACAGCAAAGCCTTCCTAGCTTTTGTGCATGGGGAATCAAACCGGCCCCTGCCTTTTCCACTGTTTAGCACTTTTGTTCTTGTTAGGGCCGATTTTATATTTTCTTAAATATTACAAAAAGCTTGAACAACTTCCAGTGCTTCAGCTTCTGGATCTAAAAATAGTTGTATATCAGCTTGTGTGTTTAATATGATTTCGGGAACCAACTTAATTTTATCAATGTGTGCCCATTTGAGCTGGACCCCATTTTTCCTAGCAACAATTGGTGTTTCAACGTTACTGCGCAGTTGTCTAGCAAGTGCTGATATCTTCAGCTCCATTGAGACTATGGCATGATCACTGAATGTCGTGAAGGAATTGACTACCTTAACAACCTTTGCGATAAGAACAGCGGTCAAAAGTATGTAGTCAATCATTGGCTCCACCCCATTTCGTTAAAAGGTTTCCAGCAAAGAGTCTGATATGAGGTCTGGGTCAAAGATTATTTCCATGTTTAGGGAGGCTGAGAACTTATTTAGGCCGTTACCATACTCACTATGTTTAAAGTGATGTATAGGATTTCCCCTCATGTCCTCTAAGCCGCAAACAGGCAATATATTGTAGTTACAGGGTAGTATATTAAAATCACCTAACCATATGATATTTATATTCAAAGACTTATTATTACATACAATATCAGAGATAGCTTTGTTGACTTCCCTCACAATCATGTGCATATTTGGACCAAATCTGTTGTAGAAATGTATTTGTACCCATGTCCCTTCCTGATGTATCTCCATTACCAAAATGTGAAAGTTTTGATTTGATTGCAGATTTATCTTTACTTTCACTAATAAATCGTTTCTGATTAAGGTCAGGATGCCCCCCTTTGCCCTCCCCAAAATAGATGTATTTGCTTAGATCTGAAAGGATCGATAACATTGATGAATACGGACTCCGTGGCCCGTGTTTCCTGGAAACATACTATTTCCTGGTCTTGCCATATATGTAGCCAGTTAATGGTGGTCACTTTGTGGGCAATGCCAGCCACATTCCATGAGGCTATTTTCAATACATTTCTTTGTTTCTCCCGCTGTGTAGAAGATGGCTGTAAACTCTCACGATTGGCCGTAATGGGGGGGGGGGGGGGTGCCCATCATGGCTCATCTGTTAACTTGTATGTACTGGCTGTAGTCAATCACAAGCATCGAGATCGGACAGGGGCACATATCTATTCCCGAGCCTCCAATTCATCTTCCCACTATTTCTCCAAGAAGGTCCCCCAGTCTGTCCTTCCTTAAACTGTACATGGCCCACTGATCTTAATGGTGCGGGAGGTCTATAAAAGAAACCCAATGGTAGGACAGTGATATGTGAGTTTCTAATGTGAGCATTGCCCAGTTGCTCAAGGAGAAAAACAACAACATATTCACTTTTAAAATTTTAAACCACACAGTCTCCCGCCAATTGTTTCCTAGCTGAGCCCACCCATAATACTCTTCTTGCCATGATCAACTGACTTGCAATATTCCTACCTGTTGCCCCCACAATATCCAAATTTTGAGTTAGCCAATGAAGAGCTTTGGACATTAATTGGGAAGTTGACTCTACTCGTACCTCCCGCAGTGGTGGCACATTTCCCAACACTAGAACCAGGGGGCAGCTGCTGGAGGTAGAAGTATGGTCTGTGCTTCATGCATCTGATTACTCATGACCAAGGTTGTTTTTTTCTAAAAAAACATCCTAGTTACTCCAACCTATCTGGGTACCATTTTGACCTCTAGGTGCTGTGTTAGAGTTTGCCACTACCTGACCTGTTTTGTCACTCGTTTCTTTCGCATTATTGGAAGTAAGAAACCTTGTGTTACTGCTGACTAAGTGTATCTACTGCTACATTTAAGGTTATTCCCTCCTGATTATCACTTAGATGTTGGGCCCTATTTGTTGTGACGGGAAACATATTTAGTGTCATTGTGCTAGAATCAGTTACGAGCCTCTCCTGCAATGGTCGGGCTGTCTGGCCATCATTGGGCCATACTTTGTTAATACTGCCTCTAGTGCACAAGAGTTCTCTATAGCCTGGAATTCTAGGGCGATTAATTTATCCTCTGTCTGACTTAGTCTTATTGAGATGGGATTCAACATAGTGTAGACCAGAGTTTCTAGTCTCTGCCACATAGTTTCAGTAACCAGGGAGCAAGGGGCAGTGTTTGCTATTTCCGTACCAATTATTTCTTGCTGAGCTGTTTCTGGTACTACCTCTCCCTCGTGTTTGTTTGGTCTCGGGGATTTTTCTGATTTTGGTTGTTGCGGTCCCCCACCCCTCTTTCTCTTTACAGCAACATTAGTACAAGTCCTCAGAAGTCTTTCCAAAGCTGCCACCCTTGAGTAAGCTCTTTGTGAGGTGCCAGTCAATTCCGGGCCATGGGGTGTGAGTCCTGTGGTTGTGACTTCTTCCGTAGCTATAACTGTTAGCGGGTGTTCTTCTGAGATATTATGGGATGTCCCCCCCCCAGCAAAGATCTTTTATACTTGAGGGGCTCCAGCGATAGACGGTGCTCCATTAGTTGAATCTCATGCGCCAATACTGATGTTGCCCTAGTTAAGAAGGAGTCAAGTGTCCTCACTATACTTGCGCCCCCTCGGGCATTCAGGCCATCTCCTTTGCTCATTCTGTCTATGGTTTTCAATACAGTCGGTGATGCCAATGTATAGTGTCAATGACGTGGGCCCAGTGTTGAAACTATTAGTGCTGTTAGTATCGGGGCAACACAGACTTAAACTCAGTGTGAGGCACGTTTACATTGAGTGTGTCAACGGGGGTTCCTGCCCAGCCTCTTCCGGGGTTCCAGGCTCTGATGGGCATGGGCAGGTCTATTAAAACCTAAAATAGACAAACCACGTACCTTGATGTTGAGACTCCTCGTGCCTTGATTCAGACGTTAGGGGGTATGCCCAGCCCGGCCTCTTCTGGGCTCGGCCGGCACTGACAGGCCTGCCCTTGACCCAGGCTTGACTTGGGTGTGGCTCAGGCACGCCCAATTGTGTCCCGTGCACATCCCGTGCAGTGGGAGCTCTTGCCCCCTCTTGAGCGCCTCCTGGCACATGTGACACAGTGGGCGGCTTTCGCACCGCTAGGGCTTCTGGGGGATGAAGTTCTGAGCCCCCCAGCTCATGGCGGCAGCAAAGGTAACCAGGACAGCAGACTCCCTGCGTAGTGTGGGCTGTCAGGATGTCGGTGAAATGCCCAGAGATCCGTGATAACAGGGAACAGGGAAAAACAGACTATCTGGATCTCGGGCGGCTTAGTTCGGGTGCGGCTCGGGCACGCCCACTCGAGCCCCGTGCACATCCTGTGCAGTGGGAGCTCCGGCCCCCTCTTGAGCGTCTCCTAGTGCGTGTGACGCAGGGCACGGCTTTCGCGCTGCTAGGGCTGTTGAGGGATGAAGTTCTGAGCCCCCGGCTCGTGGCTGCGGCAAAGGTAACCAGGACAGCACACTCCCTGCGTAGTGTGGGCTGTCAGAATGTCGGTGAAATGCCCAGAGATCCATGATAACAGGAAACAACATTCTATCGGGTTTGATTCATATTCAGATGGATAGTCCCCAATATATTGGGATTCACAGTTACTGGTGTTGTGGCAATTCCAGAATGTTTTTGATATTAGCACTTCCACCTAACCTTGTTTGGGTCTAATTGTATGGGGGTGGACGATCTGAAAACAACACATCTAATAGACTATCGCTAGGATCGCAGTCACCATTTTCACCTCTGTCAGCTGATTCATTTGCCTTATTTCCTCTCTCTCTTGTTCTTCTCTTGTCTAAACTTTTTCGAACTCTTCATCTGTCAATGCTGGATACAACTTAGCTCCCTCCATCATGTCTGTTCCCAATTCTTTTGTTCTGCGTCCCACCATGCATCAGCATAAGGCAAACTGCTTTTATTGCTTTTCCCTAACATCTTTCCTTCTCTCTAGCGTGAGCTGCACACTCCCAAGCATTGAGCTTTTCAAGATTTGTGAGTCTAGGCTGTGGTTTTATGAAATCTCCCTCAAATTCTCACATTAAACGTACCATAGCTAGGACACATCAGTGCACCTTCTTTCTCAGTGATCTTGTGCCATTGTTTAAGCCAAATACACATGCATAGTCCTACATTTATCACCAAATATTAACCTGCGGTATCTTCAGCTGGTGCCTCTTCTCCCTCCCTATAGGGTATAATCACATCTCCCCAAATCTCGTATGACCTTGAAACATTTAATTTTGCACATAAAACGTTGATAATCATGATTAGAAATATTTATTTCAAAATAAGACCCTATAATTAACTCTGATTTCTCTTCCAAATCAACAACCTATAACAGCGTGGCACTGCGTGATGTAGACAACCAGCTTTACACCAACCAGTCCCAGCATGACACAGTGTGACATAAATTTAACTCCATACAGTGGTTCACCCTCCTTTACAATGTTCACAAACACACTCTCTTCAACAATACGCATATAAACAAATGCAATGCTATAGCGACAAATAACGATTATCTGCTTCACTAAGGAAAAAAACGGAATTCAATCACATCTACTCTGGAACACATTAATATGAAACCGCGACCTGTGGGGTATCACTCTGATCAGTACAGATTCCTTCTGTGTAAAAGATCCACCACACTAATCATACCTCACTCTAAACACATAAAGGTAATGTCCCTATATATAAATCGGGCTGTCGACAACATGTCACGAAAGACCCCACAAATACTTAGCAGACAATTACAATACAGTGCCTTCTGTTCTTCTGATATCATCCCGAGATCTTAGGCCACTTTGAACTCATTAACAACTTCAGCTTCACATGAAACACCATGTTCACTTGACATTCAAAATACCTCCGCCAAACATCTTTCATGATCCACTTGGACTCAAGAAACTGGGACTCAAGATTCATGCAAAAAACAGTATCAGCGTCTCATACGGAATATGTGCCCAGAAAACATGTCATCAAATTCACTCTTGTACCTGAGTGCGGCACATATGGATGCTATTGTTGGACAACATATCACTACTACAAAGCAACAAGTGCTGTGAGGAAACAGTACATTGTGAGGCATATGTGATTTCAGGTACTGTAGTGGTTAACAGTATACCACTCAGTACAAGGTACATGTACTTTGAGAAAACAGTGCACACAAGAGTAGAGCACCAATCCCACAGGTTGTTTTACAGATGCGCTTTATTGTAACTCGCAATCTATAGAAATGAACGTAGTGATCTTTCAGTTGCAGCATCCAAGGGGTGGTGTAAAAGCATCACGGCTGCTACAACTGGCAGTCTATAAATATGGCCACACCCTTTCGCCGAGCATGGATTATTCATGATCTTCACAGCAAGAGCTCCAGTGTTCCTGACGTTTCTGTCTCCTTTGTGGTTAGTACTGGACAGCAGTGAACCTTCGTTGGCAATAGGACCCGTGTAGTGAGCCGTCGCTTTGCTGCCATGCTACTTTAGTGGTACCTAACTTACATTGAATGGTTTCTTCTAAACCTTTGATATATTGGACATGCCGCTTGAGTGATAGCAGGCGCTTCCACATGCAGTGTAATTAACCTTGTATTCTCATGTAAACCTCCCAACGTTCTGTCTCAGGACCTAATATGCCCTCTGCTACCCAAGCCCGGAGTAACTATAGTGGGCGCAGGGTTTTTCCCAGTGATCCAGAAGGGTTGGGGGGCAGCTTTTGACTTTTGGGGACTGTGTTTGTTACTGGGGGCCAGCGTGGCAGCAGCGCTGCAATATAAGTCCCCTATAACAGAAGCAGCAGCAGTACTTCTCACTAGCACAGCGCTGTCTCCCTTCCTCCACCTCTACCAACCGGTTCAACTCAATTGCCAGGGCTGGTTTGTGTTCCCAGTCCAGCCCTGCTGCTACCATCTGAGAACGCATTGTACGTAGACTCTTTCTTCCTGCACCCCCTACAATGGAAAATTCTAGGTGCCCCAGAAAGAAAAGAAGTTAGGATCAGCTACAATTTAAGAGTTACTGTCATCCTATTTGGTCACACAGTAAACCTTGGAGCCGATTGATGGGATTAAGTATGGATTTATTGCAAATTCAAAGCCAAGCTGATTCAAATCAGTTTCAGAAATATAGTATAAAAATACAGAATCACTAGAGGATTGCCGAAATGATGTATAACGTTTATCCTCAACAACAGGAAGCAAATGAGGAATTCAGTTGCTACAATACAAAGGAAGAGGAACAAAACCTTGTGAGTAGATTGAATGTTTCAAACCTCTTGCCTATAAATGAGGTTGTCTAAGAGTTTCTACTAAGCCCTATTCTAACTAGAAATCAGGAAAACCCTATTGATTCAGGGAAGCAGAGAAAGGTGTCAGCATAGCTAAAGTTAAATGCCCAATCATACCCACTAAAAGAACCTTCGAAAATCCCATGACACATGTCCAACTATTTCCCATCTTCAAACACTAAAACCTGGGACCTACACTTAATATTTCTTTCCTTTGGTCCACACATTAGAACCTTCTTGGATTCCTCCTGTCACCCTATTCCGCACAAACAGAGGTCCTCCCTTCCTTCCTTAAATCTTCTTATTCATGTCGAGAGATACTCCTTTTGAGCTTCACTATCTTTTTTACACAATGTGCCTTACTTCAACCATGAGCTAATGCAACTATACCTGCAGAGGAGAGAAAAAAATTGCATCCAAAGCAAGCATTCACGTTACAAGTTTAACATTGCGGAACCCAAAATCATAAGGCCTTTGGATAACCTTAGTGAGGCAAGATTTGCAATACACATTTAAAAGCATGATTACATATACATATACAATTATAATATAGGTGTAAAGCACTATCCAAAAGGATAAATTCAATTATAAATATAAATGGAGAGTATTACTTTAAAGAAATACGTCAACATATAAGAAATGCAATTTTATTTGAACCCCACAAATGCATACAAAAGTAAGAAGTGTTACTGTAAAGAAAAGTTAATAAACACACTCACGTGGATGTTGAGGTTACACAGTAGGTGCACTTTCCAAAACTGTTCAAGTGCACTACATTACATTGATAATGCTACATCACACATGTAAATAAGCCCATACATACACATATATGTGGCCTAACTAAACATGAAAGGGTAGAGCCAAAATTACACTGCTCCACATGTAATAAAATGTTGTTCACCTAAAAAAAGCTGAAATGTTATGTACATTTAAAATACGCAGTGGAGCACTGCAGATCTCATACAAGCAACAACACGTTGTGAATCTCAAACAAGCAGAAAATGATTGTATAGTCAAAACAGACAGTGACGCTCTGTACAGCTAAGACAGCAAAGCACTGAATCCCTCCATACGAGCAGTGGAGCTCTGTACATTTCAAACAAACTGCAAAGCATGGTACATCTCAAACAAGCCAGAGGGTGCCCTGCATTTATAACATGTAGCCAAGCACTACCCATCTCAAAGAAACAGAATATTTCATACATTTCAAAAAAGTAGGTCACAGACACTGAATCACAGAACTTGTAAATCAAGGCATAGAAAGGCTGTGTCTTCTATTTTGGCAGCAAACAGCTGTACATCTCAAACGAGCAGCAAAGAGCATTATTTCTGAAACAAGCTTCAAATCATTTCACAGCTTAAACGTGCAATTGAATTACATCCTCTCCAACAGGCAGGAAAACATCATATGTTCAAATAGGCATAGGTAAATGCATTAGGTTTCGCCTATGTGATTAATAATGAGCTGTGTTTTGTTGTAAATTGTTGCTTGCTGAATCGTTGTAAAATATAAGTCACAGAAAGTATGTTAAACTGCTATGATTTGTTTATGTACAAAAAGGCAATATATTGTGCAGTTACTAGTTGTATGGTGCATATAAGGAATAGCAACATTTTGATAAATGAAATGAAAGAGGGCAATAATAGAATGAATTGATGTAATAGCAATATCATGTGTTATGGGGAGTTCTGACACCTCCTGCACCATTCAAATCATGCCCCTGGTGTCTGCAAGATAACTGCATTTGTGCCTGTCTGTTTAGCAGTAAAATATAGCAATATTTGGTGTTTAGAGGAGTTCTGACAACTTTTGGGCCTGGTGCCACTGAACCTGCTGCACCATTCAAATTATGCCTCTAGTGCCTGTATGATAACTGCACTTGTGACTGCCTGTTTAGTAGTAACATTTAGCAATATTTTGTGTTTAGAGTAGTTCCTAGAGCTTTGGGCCCGTGTGTCACCGCATCCGCTGCACCATTGAAATCAAGAATCTAGTGCCCGCAAGGTAACTGCACTTCTGACTGCTTATTTAATAGCTAAATGTAGCAATATTTGGTGTTATGAAGAGTTCTGACAACGTTTGGCCCAAGTGACACTGCACCTGCAGCACTATTGAAATCATGGCCCTAGTGCCTGCTAGATAACTGCACTCGTGACTGCCTGTTTAGTAGTAACATGTAGTACTATTCTGTGTTAAGTGGGGTCCTCAGAACTTTTGGCCCGGTGCCACCGCACCTGCTGCACAATTCAAATCAAGCCCTTTTAAATAAGATAACTGCAATTGCGTCTGTCTATATATTAGTAAAATATAGCAAAATTAAGTATTTAGAGAAGTTCTGACAACTTTTGTGCCCGGTGGCACTGCACCTGCTGCCCCATTCAAATCATGACCCTATTCTCTGCCAGATAAATGCACTTGTGACTGCCTGTTTAGTATAAAATATAGCAATATTAAGTGTTTAGTGGGGTGCTTACAGCTTTTGGTTCTGCTGCTGCATCACCTGCTACACCATTCAAATCATGACCCTATTACCTGTAAGATTAATGCACTTGTTCAAAATAGCTGCTAATCCCATTTTTTTAAAAATCTCTCTCCCATTCAATTGGTGGATGCAGTGAGCAGTATACTTAAATTGGAAAATGTGGAATTGATCATGCGTGTTGGTACTTTCCTACGCTTAGCTACAAGGGCTCGCAAATCAATGTGCAACCCATGAAGTCTATTTGCATCCTGGTTTTAATAATATGAACTTTCATCATGTCCCTGTAACTATTTTTATTGTGCACTTGCTTTGCTACTTTTTCCATAGATTATGAATTTTGATTATATTATTTAATTGCTTATCATAATTGTAACCTTGTATGCTCTTTACTTTTACGGATACAGTGTTATCCGAATAAAGTATTTTTGGATTGGATTGGATCACGTGCACTTGGGACTATCTTGTCTAATAGTAAAAGGTTGTAATAATCTGGGTTTAGTGGAGTTCCTAGAGCTTTTCAACCCACTGCCACTGCACCTGCCGCACCATTCCAATCAAGTTTCTTTTAACTGCAAGGTAACTGCCTGTTTAGTAGTCAAATATAGCAATATTATGTTTTTAGAGGACAACTTTTGGGCCCGGTGCCACTGCACCTGCTGCACCATTTCAAATAATGACCCTGTTGCCTACAAGATAACTACACTTGTGACTTCCTGTTTAAATGTTAAACATAGCAATATTAGGTGTTTAGAGGAGTTATGACAACTTTTGGCCTGGCGCCACTGCACCTGCTGCACCATTTAAATCAAATCCCTTTTAACTGCAAGCTAACTACAAATGTGATTGTTCGTATAGTACTAAAATATAGCAATACTTGGTGTTTAGAGGAGTTCTGACAAATTTTGGGCCCGGTGTCACTGCACCTACTGCACCATTCCAATTATGAGTCTGTTGTCTGCAAGATAACTGTACGTGTGAGTGCCTATTTAGTATTAAAATATAGCAATTTTTGGTGTTTAGAGAAGTTATGAAAACTTTTGGACTGGTGTCACTGCACCTGTTGCACCATTTAAACCAGCCTCCTTTTAACTGCAAAGTAACTGCAATTGTGACTGTCCGTATAGTAGTAAAATATAGCAATGTTTGGTGTTTAGAGGAGTTCTGAGAACTTTTGGGCCCAGTGTCACTGCACCAGCTGCACCATTCAAATTATGACCCTGTTGTCTACAAGGTAACTGCACTTGGGAATGCCTGTTTAGTTTACATTTTAGAAAAATTCTGGGTTTAGAGGGGTTCCTAGAGCTTTTGGCCCTGGTGTCACTGCACCTGCTGCACCATTCAAAACAGACCCTTTTAACTGCAAGGTAACTGCAATTGGGACTGCCTGTTTAGCAGTCAAATATAGCACGATGTTGTGTTTAGAGGAGTCCTGACAGATGTTTGGCCCAGGGCTAGGTTTGGGTTATGGGGTACAGGGGTATTTTTAGGGTTCAGGGCTGGGTTTGGGTTATGTGGTATAGGGGTATTTTTAGGGTTCAGGGCTGGGTTTGGGTTTTGGGGTACAGGGGTATTTTTAGGGTTCAGGGGTGGGTTTGGGTTTTACTCTAACTGGATTTTAAATATTATTTTTAAACACCTACACTTTTTCAAAAAAATATAAAAATATATTTACAAATATATTAATAAAAAAATAATTTAATAAATAAAAGTAAGTAAATATTTATTAATTACATTTGTTAAAAAAATAATATACTTACCTAGACTTACGTTGTAATGGCATGCGTTGTAATAGCATCTGCTATGTAATGTCATGCGTTGTAAAGGCTTTCGTTGTAAAGGATCCTGCGTTGTAAAAATTGCGTTGTAATGGTGTGCGTTGAAAAAGTATGCGTTGTTACGTCATACATCCCTACACAATATCCTTTCAGTATCCTTCCTTCAAGAACTTGTTTTATATCAGTTATAGGTTTAGTACAATAACCAAATTGATCTTGCAAGTCGAAATGAACACTGAATGGCAGTCTACACTGCGGACAGCACTGCTCACAATTTGAACTACAATGTCCCTGAAACCTACATGTTTCGACAATGTATTGTATACATGTTTCATCTTTTGTTCGAATCGCGATTACAGATGATGTAGTCCAGTAGGCAACAGAAAATGCTCCCAGTGCGACCCCCCAGATCACATATCATAGCTGGGTCTGCATATGCTGAATGCTTCGGATGCCTTTACCTCAGTGAACCACAAGTCATGGACCCTTTATGATAGAATGTTTTGTGTATGATTTAGATCAGCCACCCCTACCGCAGTGCACCACAAATCATGAAACCTTTACAATAGAATCTTTTGTGTATTATTTCACATGTAGTGCTCCTAACTTTGTGTAGCACAGGTCATAAACACTTTATGATGGAATATCTGTGTATGATTTGATGATTACTATTGTACTTGTTACCAACAGCAACAATTCCCAGACGGCTGGCTTACACTCACCCCACATTCACCCAGCACAGACATTACTAATTCTCTACTATCTTTCAGATGTGGAGCTTCAGGGTGCACCATGTCCAGACACGTGGTGGGAGATACACCGGTGACAGAAAGGTGAGTTGCGAAGATTCTCTTCAGTGTCACTCTCTCACTCTTACTCTCTCTCTCATCCTCTCCTTTGATTAACCAATGATGCACAATCTTATTTTGCTTTTTATCTAACAGGCTGTGTTTCACAAATTGGCGTCTCCCCCCCGCAACACCACCAGAGCTCAACGTCTGTGCAACCGGCTATGATGCGTGGCCATCCTCACAATCCCTGAGAAGGTTGCTTCGGCACGTGGTGGACCCTCTTTGAAACACGCTTGTGGCACAAGGTGAGCAGAGAACCTTCTTTCCACAGCAGCGAGAAGTCACCTCTGAATGGTGAGAGTGGATAGTGTACAACTGCCTGAGTGCATTGGAACGGGCACTCACCTCCAAGCAGTGGAAGTGGATAGGGTGCAGCAGTCTGGGTGAGCAGGAATGGCCACTCACCTCCGGGTACAGGGAGTGGATGGGGTGCAGCAGTCTGGGTAAGTAGTATTGGGAAGTCACCACTGGGCAGTGGGAGTGGATAGGGTACAGCACCCTGGGAGGAAAATAGCGCACAGACACCTACTTGCAGTGGGAGTTGATGGTATACAGCAGCCTGGGTGCACAGAGTCGTAACACAAAAATATGCGTGTGCAGTTGTATATACTCTACAATTACTAATTCTATACTATCTTTCAGATCACTAAACTTGAGGGTGCACTATGACCCAGCACGTGGTTGGACACACACCAGTGGCAGAAAGGTGAGCTGCAAAGATTTTCTCCAGTGTGAACACTCCCTCTCCTGCTCCATCTCTTCCTTTCTCTCTCTCACACTTTCTCTCTTTCTCTGTCTCTTCATCTCTCTCACTCTTTCTCTCTCTCTCTCACACTGTTTCTCCTTCTCTTTTCAAGTTTTGAACCTTGCTGTCAGCAGTGCAGATTGATAAATCAAGGCTAAATTCAATGCTGTCCGCAGTATAAATCCAAAGCTGAATTCAAGTTGTGAGCTCTGCTGCCTGTAGTGTATCCAGGAGGTAAGCATAGCAGCCTAGGTGCACAGGGCCTCCAATTCAACACGGTGCGGCAAGAGGGGTGAGGTGCACTAGCGTCACTGCGCAGGTGCAAACAAACGACATTGCTGTGCACAATTATGTGATCTCTCACCTCATTCAGTCTCATCTCTCTCTCATTTTAAAGACCTGCTGGAACATACTGTAGACCTGAGCTAGTGGGCAGTGCTACCCTACAGACACCTCTTCAGCGCAGTGATGCGAGAGGGGTGGGATGCATCAGGCAGACTGTGCACGTGTGAATAAGCAATATTGCGAAGTGTTATGTTGTGATCTCTGACCTCATTCAGTCACATCAGTCTAATTTTAAGGACCTACTGGACCGTACTATAGACCTGAGCCAGCAGGCAGCGCTGCCCTACTGACACGTGGCGTTGACTTTTAGGTCACTGAGTGTACATGCACACGGGCTCCTGCCACTGCATTACACGCGAACATTAAGCTTCTAGCATGCGCTCCATTCTTTTCTATGTAAACTTCACCATAACATATTACTATTTAACCTTGAGTATTCTCATGCATTCCAACTCCTCTTTGAACCACGATTACCACTAACGGTTGATCGTACTTCAAAAATGAAGGATGCACTCAACTCCTATTTTCTATCAAGCTTAAAATAAACCTTCATTTACCTACAGATGTTTCCACCATTAAGTTATTTCTCCCTTTATAGAAATTCATTGATTAGATGAAAGGGGGCTGAGTGGGAACTCTCTCCCGCAATGAAGCCCTGAACATTCTAACACCTTCCATGGCAGTATCAAGACACAGTTCCATTTTGGAGACCTGGTCTTCCATACAAATGTACCCCGGACTCGGAGCTTGCAACAACACGTCGTGGGACACACCAGTGGTGGCAGATGAGCTGTGAAGCCTCAGTGTGGAAGACCTACAATTAAGCACATTGCGGGGGAAGGGACTGAGGTGCAGCACCCTGGGTGCACAGGTGCATGCAAGCGATTTTCCCGTAGCTAATAATGTAGGACTATATTATCAAAGAACAGCGATAACATCACCACTTTACCGACATGAAACTGCTGCTAAAGGGACAATAAGGGGTTGATAATATGTCCCTGTGAATTCCCATAGAATCCCAGGTTCACACCAAAACCTGGGCTTCTAAGGAATTCACAACAGCATATTATGAACCCCCTATCGCTGCTTTAGCAGCGGTTTCCTGTCACTAAAACGGCGATAATGTTATCGCCCTTCCTTCATAATATGGCCCATAATCTCTGGCTTCATGTATTTAATTTTAAGGACTTTTTAAACCACGGTCTATGTTGCTGATCCCTGCATCCTAGACAAACGGGTGACAGAGGGTTAACACTAAGGGCTGAGTGCAATAGGACGACGCTCTGTCTCCTCCTGCCTATCTTCTTTTAACTCTCCCTCCCCTTCTCACTTCCACCCACTGTTCCTCCCTTCCATTTTCACTATGTCCTATCATTTGAACTAGCTTTCTTTACCTCTTCCACATAGCACACATACTTATGTTTCATTTTTGTCTTGCAGGTTACCTACGATGCTTCCACTGGAGTCCAACCCATGTTTTTTTTTATTATACTCTTCTTTTAAAGTTACATTTCTATTTATTTATGTTTTAATAAAGGTTACTTGGAAAAAATAATAATACCTGAGTGTATAGGTCTTCTTTATCTGACAACCCTTGACTATTATTTATTGTGATAATCATCTGTTTATAGAAGATTTTAAAGGCAATACTATTTAACATTACAGTGCACCTACAAAAAAAAGTGTAACTAACTGTTAGGCACATGAACCCTGGGTAATTATACAACTGTAAGAGTTCTATGAGTGTATCATTTTAAATCACCATAAGTACTGTCCGTGTGATTACAGAACAAATAAGTCACGGCCTAGGACCACCGAGGCTTCAGGGACTGCCAAGACCCACCATGCATATTTAAATAAAGATTCTGAGTATCACGATCCCCGGACTTCAGTTGACCTTGAACTCCTCGAACAATTAGTAAACAATACCCATGAAGGTGGCGCTCCCCTAGCTTGCAAAATATCTCCGTACCCTTCCGCACCCAATTCACATGTGACATTAACACAGTACTTAATTTGTAAAAGAATAAGTGTCGGGGCTCAAAGTTTTACTAAGAAAAGAAAAGTGTTTATAACTGGAAGTGTAATACTCGGGCTGACTCTTTACCAGCTCTTCTACCTTTTCAGAGGTGCAGGCTGTAGGGAAGCCGTCATATTTCTCCAGGGGCCCTTACATGACAGAGGGGAAAGCAAACAGAGACGACGGAGTGCTGTGTACATCAGGAGCAAAAGGAGTACACAACTCTTCAAATTAACCTCAAGAGAGGGCGCGAGCAGCAGCCACTGGCGTTACAAAACCCCATGTACAATTTGCGTACTCTGTGCTCGTCAGTGGGCAATTCTTTATCGATCCCAAACACTGCTGTTTCACATTTTGTGAAACGCTTCACAGTGTGGGCTTCACTAAATACTTTGTGGCTATTTAAGTGGGAGACGGGATTGTCGACATTCCAAAACTTAGAGACTCCTAATTTTACTGTAAAAAAATGACCACCTACCACTAACTTTTATTCTCCCGGAGACCCCATCCCCTGGGGCCTATATACAATGTTGAGGACCGTGGGGGAAGCCCCAATGCCCTCACGGCCCCAGCCGGCTCCCTTTGTCCTTTGGGAGCCGCCATTGCTTTTCCACATGGGGAGCAGCTAACATGCAGCTACCGTGTGGAAAAGCAATCTGCTTTGCATTTTCAAAGAGAGAGCAATCTTTCAAAATCCAAACCAAGTTTGCTATGGCAGGGCGGGAGCCTCGGCTCCCACCATACCATAGCACATAGCAGTGTCCCTAGGGTGGGCACCTGGAGACACTGCAGGAGCTGCCCCTGGGTGGTGCCGTTCACCAGGGCCCTCGACGGCTCCCACAATCTAAAAAAGCCCGGGTGGGTAGTGATCCCCGGGGCTTGATGGGGCCTCTGAGCCCCCCACCCATTTTTTTGAAAGCCCTAGGAAGTAGCGGTCCCCGGGGCTGGGGGGAGCCTTTGAGCCCCCCCACCCATGTATTCTACTGGGGGATTGGCCTTTGAGCCCCCCACCTTATATTTTGTAGCCCTGAGGGGTGGCGGTCTCCGGGCTAGGGGGCCCTCAAATTTAATATTTTAGCCCCTAGGATTTGCCCCCCCCTGGGATCTAATTATTAAAGAAGCGCATTGTTTATATTTATTTTTTACAGCAGGATCCGCGCACCCTGCATGCATTTTACTGTTTAAAAAAAACATTTTTGGGCCCTGAATGTCCTTGTGGGACCCCCTAAGCAGGTCTAGAGGGTCAGGGTATTTCTACCCTGCCACCTTCATACGTTTTTCACACTTGCTCTACTGATTTCTTTAACCTCGCTTCTACCGAGGCACAAAATGGCTTCCAGCACTTCCTGGTTTGGAATGTTGACAACCAGTTGACAGCCAATTAGCAAGCAGCGCTTGATCGGGGCAGTGCGCGCAGGGTGCGCATCGGTTTCGCGGATCCACCGCTACCATAGATATATCTTTGATTTTACTTTTGTTTTTCTCAGCAACTACTGAACGGATTTACACCATTTAACCAAACGGCGCGCGTCTGAACCAAGGGCTACCTTTTTGCCAAATTTGGTGTAATTCCGTTCAGCAATTCGGGCTGTAGCTGCGTTTAAAAGTTCCTATGGAAAATTGCATGGAGAAACACGTTTTGGGACCCCCCTTTTTTCTCAGCCCCATCTTAACAAATCACCCCGAGACTTTCAGGATAGGAGCAGACCGGAGCGGGCCACCAGTTTCGTCAACCGGCGCCAAAGTTATTCCAAATATTATGTTGCGGATTTCCTATAGATAATAGTTCCTAACTATAACTACCTATTATGCATGTACATGTATATTCACTGAAAAAAACATAGGTTTCAAACCAGTTATAGTTAGCTGGAAATTTTACTGACATAAAACCATTGAAATTCCCACGTTATAGTTAGTTGGACTCACTATAACTTGCGCGCCTGCAATGCACTGCTGATGACGTCACATATTACATCACTCATGACATGGTCAGTGACATCACTCATGACATCACTGATGACACCATCCAGTGAATGTGTGTCTTTCTGAAAAATAAATATGTTTTATATATGCATATGTAAAAGTCAATGGAAGAATAAATGTTTAAAAAAGTGTCTAAATGGATGTTTTTTTAAAAGAAAATTGATTGGTTAACTGGCTTATTAAGTGTATCTTAGTGAATACATATATTAGTGAGAAATGTTTGAATATTTAAATATATGTATTAGTGTTTCACTTTGTGTATAAGTGGCTGCATGGGTTTGTGAGTAGCTACATGTGTGTGTATATGGGTTATTAGATGTTGTTTTTAGTATCAGTATGAGTGTCTGTATGGTTTGGTGGGGGTATGACTTAGCACATAGATGCATCAATGACTGACTCTCTGTTTGTATGTGTTTTGAACACAACATATGTGCAGGACTGTATGGGTGGATGAGTGTGTATATGTGTGTGTTAGTGAGTGAATGCCTGCCTCACTAGTGTCTTTATGATTAACTACATATATTTTAATCTAGAATAAGTGAGTATTGATGTATATAAGTGAGTATATGTGAGAGTGAGAGATTGAAAGAGTTCCTGTTTAAATAAGTATGTGTTTCTATAAGTGATTGTTTAAGAAAGTAAGTATGTGTAAGTTTCCTTAGAAGTAATGTGCTAGTGTGTGTATAGCTGTATATGCAAATAAATGGATATTCGATAGTTTATTTGCATGTGTGAGTATGTGTGTGAGTAACTTTTGGATGACTGTCGGTGTGTAACAGGATGTATAGGTGTTTCACTACATATGATGAGTGAATATATGTATGAGTGACTATATAGAACTGTTGGTGAATGAGTGGATGTGTATATAGATGGTGGTATTACTGAATTGGTTCTTGTAACTGGTATGGGTATCTCTACTTTTTTGAAAATTTTAGTTTCTATTTTTGAATATGTGTTTCAAGGGTTACATTACACTGAAAGGAGGTCTGTCACTCTGTCACAAGGATGGTGTCATCAGTGATGTCATGAGTGATGTCACTGACTATGTCATGAGTGATGTAATATGTGACGTCATCAGCAGTGCATTGCAGGCGCGCAAGTTATAGTGTTTGAGTTTGAGTTTAAAAGTTCTCATATAGCGCTCTTACACCAGCGGTTTCATGGCGCTGTAACTGGCAGATCTCCACAAGGGACAAAGGGAGGAGGACAGGTGACAGGGGACTAAGTAAAGATTTTACTGAAAAAATAAGCTTTAAGTTTCTTTCGAAACTGGGAATATGGAGTTAGGGATCTGAGCTCTAAGGGTAATGAATTCCAGAGAGCTGGGGCAAGGGTCGCAAATTTTGAACCCCCCCCACTTTTTCCGGCGAAACCGGGGGACTGTCAGCAGAAATTGAGAAGAGGATCGGAGCTCCCTGGCTGGCAAGTAGGGGATAATCTCCGAAGAAATGAAAGCAGGGGCCGTGCCCAGTCGAGCCTGGTAGGTGATAGTCGCGAGTTTGAATTGGACACGTTCCCGAACCGGGAGCCAATGTAAGATTTTCAGAAGGGGAGTGACATGTGAGGATTTGGGAAGGTTAAAGACCAACCGAGCCGCCTGGTTTTGAATCATCTGCAACCGCCTGAGACTATATGCAGGTATACCTGCGTATAGGGCGTTGCCATAATCCAGGCGGGAGATGAACATCGCAAGGACGATCAGTTTCAAGGCCTCAAAGGTGAAAAATCGAGAGACCTTGCGGATGGTACGAAGAGAAAGAAAGGAAGAAGAAACCACAGAACTAACCTGGGAGTGAAGGGTAAGATTGGAATTGAGTTTAATACCTAGGGTTTGACAGAGGTAGAGGGGACCGGAGGGAGACCAAGGGAAGGGGGCCAAAAAAGTGAAGACCAGGGACTGGAGCAACCACCCGTCAACACCAACTCGGTCTTATCGGGGTTGAGTTTCAGGTGGTTGAAATCCATCCAGTCCCTGATAAAAATCATAATAGACTGGAAATTGGAAATAGAGGCAGAAGAAGAAGACAGATTGAAAACAAGTTGGAGGTCATCCGCATAGTTATATACGGCGACCTCCATTTGCTCTAAAGAAAAAATGAGAGGAGAAATGTAAAGGTTGAACAGAAGAGGTGAGAGGGAGGAACCTTGGGGGACCCCGGAATGAACCTTCCGGAAGTCCGCAGAGAAGTCACCCAGGCAAACTGCCTGGGTGCGGTCCCTCAGGAAGGAGGATAACCATACCAGGGCCGTTCCCCCGATCCCCGCCGCCGCGACACGGGAGAGTAAGATGGTATGATCCACCGTGTCAAAGGCGGCAGAGAGACCGAGGAGGACCAATGCCTGGAATTGATTGGTATCCCTCCCCTCCCTGAGGTTGTCAAGGACCGAAAGGACTACGGACTCCGTGGAGTGTGCGGGGCGAAAGCCAGCCTGACGGGAAGCCAATACCCCATTCTCCTCCACAAAGGTGCTCAGAGACCTGGTGACATGGCGCTCGAGCACCTTGGCCAAAAATGGTAGTAGAGAAATGGGGCGATAATTGGCTGGGATCGAAGTGTCCGCGCCAGTTTTTTTTAAAATAGGTAAAATAATAGCTGATTTCAAAGGGTTAGGGACAACCCCCTGAGAAAGGGAGCTGTTGAGAAAGTGAAGGGGAGGATCAGGGCAAGAGGTGTAAATGTGACGAAGTATGTGAGCGGGACAGGTATCAAGGGGAGAGCCAGATTTTACGAGGGGGATTAATGATGTTAAGGATTCCTTGGTCAGGAGGGGGAGAGTATTTAATTGTCCTTGCGGAGGAGGGCACTGAGGGTCAACAAAAGACGGGGAATGTGAAGGGATATTGGCTTTGATAGCGGCGATTTTATCAATAAAAAAATTATTCAAAGAGTGACAGAGGGACTGGGAGGGGGAGGGCTTAAGGGAAGTGCGATCTAAAAAAGGCTAGGTTCTGAACAATCGAGAAAATTTCCCTTGATTGGTTCTCGGCTGTGAGGATCTTGGAGGAAAAATAGGCTGTTTTGGCGGCCAGGATAGCATTCTTATATTGAGCTAATAGAGTAGTAAAATCAGCTCTTAGGATGGGACAGTAGTTTCTCCTCCAGGCCCTCTCAGCACGGCGTACCGATAATTTGATGGTTTTAAGATCATCGGTAAACCACAGATTGGCATCTTTCTCCCGCTTGGAGGTCAATAGCTTCAAGGGGGCGATGGACTCGCTGGCTGAAGAGAGCCATTGTTCAATGATGTTGGCCTGAGCCAGGGTGGAAAGACCGTGTAAGGTGGGGTAGGAAGCACTTAAAAGGGCAGATAAGTTCGCCGGGTCAACTCTGCTCCACGAGCGGACCCAGACATTTTTAGGAAGGGGGACCCTGGCTGTGGAACTAATAGGAAGAACAAAAGAAATCAGGTGGTGGTCGGACCAGGTGCATGGAGAGATAGAAAGGGATTCGACAGGGCAGTTCAAGGACCAAATCTGGTCCAAGATATGCCCCTTTACGTGAGTTGGAGAGGATACATGGGAGACAAAATTAAGAGATGAAAGTGTGTCTGAGAACTCTCTCAAGGATAAACACTCTGCTGGGTCAGAGGGCCAGAAATTGAAATCGCCCAGTAATAACACAGAAGAGTTATTAACAGAGAGGGTGGCTAGCACCTCCTGGAAATCAGGGAGAAAGCGTAGAGGTGACTGGGGAGGACGATAAATGAGAACACAGGTGAGAGGGGGGGATGTGGACGTGGTACGGATGAGAAGATATTCGGTGGTGGCAATATCGGGGAGAGAGAGCAGTTGAAATGGAAGATCAGAACGGGCAATGACTGCTACGCCACCCCCCGTTCTGCCAGAAGAACGATCCGCTCGAAGGGCGTAGTAAGGGGCGGGCAGAGTGGCTAGCAAAGTAGGTAGAGAGTCATCACAGAACCATGTCTCGGTTAAGAGGAGAAGATCCGGTGCGTGGAGATCTAACAGCACTGATAGTTCATGTGAATGAGCCACCGCCGATCTGGTATTCAAATAATAAACCTTGAGGGTCTTAACTGGAGCTGTGTTGGCAACCTCTAAGGGGGGGGGGCCGGAGTGAGAGAGGCAAATGAACAAGAGCAGTGAGAAGCAGAGGATAAATCAAGCTGTTATAGTGAGTCCAACTAACTATAACGTGGGAATTTCAATGGTTTTATGTCAGTAAAATTTCCTGCTAACTATAACTGGTTTGAAACCTATGGTTTTTTCAGTGAATTTAATAGGTTTTTTAAATGCTAATTCCTAACTATAACTGGTGTGAAACCTATGGTTTTTTCAGTGAATTTCATAGGTTTTTAAAATGCTAATTCCTAACTATAACTGGTGTGAAACCTATGAATATTTCAGTGACTTTCAAAGGTTTTATAATAGCAAATTTATATAGCTATGAAATGTAATATTTTTTCAAATGAATCCTATATTGTATATTTATATAATACTATTTTTTTATGTATATTCATATTTTTTGTTTTTATTTATTTTTTTGCCCTGGAGTGCTCCCGGTGCGCGTACCGGTGCGCTCACCGGTAAGCGCAGTATTCTGGCGTGCCCCGGTGCGCGTACCGGGGCGCGTCCCGTTAGCGCACCAAAAAAAAAATAAAAAAAAATAATGAAGGAGTAAGCATGAGGAAAAGGGACAGAGAGAGTGGTGTTAAGAGAAAGAGAGCTAAAGGGAGGAACACAGAGGGGCTGTGTAATAGATAGTAAGACAGAGAAAAGGTGTTAGAGGAAGTAACTGAGAAAAGGAAAGACATGGGAGTGACAGAGAGAAAGGACTGAGAGAGTAAAGGAAGGAGTGACAGAAAGGGACTAAGTGAACCAGAAAAGAAAGGTAAGTGAGGGAGTGTGGGTGAGCAGGGGGACTGAAAGAATTTGAATGTTGTAGGAAAGTAAGGAAAAGAGAAGTAAACATGGAGGATCAGAATAAGTGAGGGAAGCAGAGTAAGGAAACAGGGGTGAGGTAGGGTGAGAGAAAAGTAGTGAGGTTAAAGCAAAGGGTGATGACAAACTACATTTTTTTAGTCACACTTACCATATAATTAATGTAAACCTAATTACATATTTTTTCTACACTTTGTATCTGTGAAAGAGAGAAGAAAAAATAAGCTATAATTAGTAAAATATATATTTTAAAATAGAAGATACAGGTCAAGAGGTGAAAAATCATAAAAGTGTACTAAGAAATAAAGCAAGAGTGAAGGATACAGAAAGGGAAATAAAGTAATGTAGAAGGACAAAAAGAGGGAAAAAGAAATAGAAGGAGAGCAAATTACTAAGAGTAAGGCAGATAAATTCAGTGACAGAGAGGAAGAGAAGAAGAGAGAAATGAACTGAAGGTAAGTGAGATACTAAAAGAATGTGAGTTAGCAAAACTAAATCAGGAAAGAGGAGTAAGTAAAAGGGGAATGAGTGAGAGGGAAAGGAGTCTGATTGAGGATCCATTTACAAGAAAGAGGAATGGAAAATGACTGAGAGTGAGTGAAGGGGAGTCACAGAATAAAGGGATGAAGGGAGTGAGGATAATATAGAAGGATTGAGGGAAAATGAGTAAGGAAGTAAGTACACAGAGGGACTAAGGGAAGGACTGAGTGAAGTGGAGTACAATGAGTGAGGAAAGGAAAATGAGTAAAGGAGCAAAAGAAGGAAAGAGAGGGGAAGAGGACTAAAGCAGTGGTACTGGGAGAATTTGATTCGGTGATGAAAGTAAAGCGAAGGACACTGAAAGATAGGAAATGCGGGGTAGTAATGGAACCGAAGTAAAAGAACTGAGGTGAAGAATGATGAGAGAGGAGCGGTGAAGTTGTTGTAAGAGAAATGATAGAAGTTAGATAAACACAAGTGAGCATAACACAAGGAGAGTGAGGGACTGAGGACATAGAGGTAGTGAATGAAAAAAGAGGACAAAAGAAAGAAGCAAAGAAAGATAAGTGAGGGAGAGTGGGAGAGTTATAGTGACAGAGTGCGACAAAAGAGGTGAGTGAGTAAAGAGGAATTAGTAAAAGAGCAAAGGAGGAAAAGACGGAAAAAGGAAGTAAAGTAGACAGACTGAAAGCTTAAAAGTGGTGCAAGGGAGAGAGGGGATGCAGACAGTTGAAATGGGATTGAGGGGTTTTGAAAGAAGTGGAGTAAAGGAACAGCGATGAAACAGAGTGAGAGAAAGGCAGTGTGAGTGAGTAAAGAGAGCTGAAAAACGGTGGAAAAAGGAAAGTGAGTGTGAGACAATGGGAATACAATATAAATTACACAATACAAACTATAGAATAACTTGTACAACATGTTAGATAGTTTATTTTTGCTGTTCTCAGAATATATTGAATTTCACTAAAAACAGTGAGTTCAAACTATTCATCATATGACAGCGGGAAAAAAAACACAATCTAAAAGATTGTGTTTAAAAAAAAAACATATAAACTTACAAATCATATATGTACACTAATCTTTAATTCACGTACTTTTCCTTGAGGCCAAATAGTAGATCGTGAAGGTCCTTTTCATTGGAAATACTCTGCTATTCTCTAAAACTTCCATTTCATCGACTTTCTATAAAAAAAGCTCTAAGAACATCTGAAATAATTCTCAACGTTTACATTTCCTCCTTGTGTTAAGTCAAGACTCTTTGCTAATTCCTTCACCTTTCCTTACGGCCAAATAGTGTCAGATATATCAGTATGATTTCAAATTTCTCAAATCAAACTCTAAAATTACCGTTTACCCGATGTTCTGAAAGGAAAGCTCATACAACATTTTCACAATGTTTAAATATTCATATACCATCTTTGGATCACTCATGTTCAACATTTCCTATAATACTGATATCACTTACTATGAGATCCACTTACAGTGCCTATATGAGAACTGGATTTTTTATATTATGTTGATCACTTTTACTCACAATATAATTTTAAACAGTAGACTAACTTTTATTAACTGCTCCCGTCTTCATAGGCCAATTACCTTTACTTGAAATTTGTTTGTAAAAACACTAGGTAAGAATTTTTTAAGGCAAAAGGCAAACGTTGTTTGTAAGTCAAATGAGTATCATTGCAGTAAGTCCAACCTTTTTGACATTTTAAATAAGCTGTATAATGCCCTGATGTTGTCGAAGGACCGTCATGATAAATAATAGCTACAGTTGCAAAGGTTCTTCCTGAAATTGATAACTGAGAAGCCACAAAATTTTTAATACAAGTTGTCAATTTAGTTCCATCAGGTCTACATCGTTGGAACATTAAAATGACATACTGAACATAAGTTTGTATAAATATGTGGACAGCATTGGACACTTACATTGGGTACACACCATATTATGATCAGCTGCTTTAACTAGATTATTAAATGACACTGATTTGCAGTCTGGTAAAGTCAAATATATAAATCTTTCAGTGTCTATTCTAGTAGTACTTGATAAACTACAATTGTCGCAGTCATGCTGCCATTGATAAGAAAGGCTAAAAAATAATTTTGACATCTACACCTTCATCTTCCAAAACACCAAACATATACATGAAAAATTCCTGACAATCCTGCTGAATGTTCTGTGAATTTATTTTTGACCAGAACATATGTCTAAAAGACAATTGGGGGTGGGGTCGCACACTACTCACACACAAGCGGGATCGCCCCTAAGGACTGTGGTAAGTGTAGTTCGTGTTCCGCGATGCATCTTCTTTCGATTCTCTGCTATCTTCGCTTTCTTCGCCATCCCTGGACACGTGTTTCGGGGTATTTACCCCTCATCAGCAGGGATTAGGCCATGTTCTGGGGTTGCCGGTGGCTGCCAAATATTGCCAGGTTTAGTACCACTCAGGCGCGCAGGTGCGGGGTCCCAGGCTCGTCAGCCAACTGCTCGAGGGAGCTTTAACATTACAATTGGGAGTGTGGTCGCACACTACTCACACACCAGCGGGATCGCCCCTAAGGACTGTGGTAAGTGTAGTTCGTGTTCCGGGATGCATCTTCTTTCGATTCTCTGCTATCTTCGCTTTCTTCGCCATCCCTGGACACGTGTTTCGGGGTATTTACCCCTCATCAGCAGGGATTAGGCCATGTTCTGGGGTTGCCGGTGGCTGCCAAATATTGCCAGGTTTAGTACCACTCAAGCGCGCAGGTGCGGGGTCCCAGGCTCGTCAGCCAACTGCTCGAGGGAGCTTTAACATTACAATTGGGGGTGTGGTCGCACACTACTCACACACCAGCGGGATCGCCCCTAAGGACTGTGGTAAGTGTAGTTCGTGTTCTGCGATGCATCTTCTTTCGATTCTCTGCTATCTTCGCCATCCCTGGACACGTGTTTCGGGGTATTTACCCCTCATCAGCAGGGATTAGGCCATGTTCTGGGGTTGCCGGTGGCTGCCAAATATTGCCAGGTTTAGTACCACTCAGGCGCGCAGGTGCAGGGTCCCAGGCTCGTCAGCCAACTGCTCGAGGGAGCTTTAACATTACAATTGGGGGTAGGATCGCACACTACTCACACACCAGCGGGATCGCCCCTAATGACTGTGGTAAGTGTAGTTCGTGTTCCGCGATGCATCTTCTTTCGATTCTCTGCTATCTTCGCTTTCTTCGCCATCCCTGGACACGTGTTTTGAGGTATTTACCCCTCATCAGCAGGGATTAGGCCATGTTCTGGGGTTGCCGGTGGCTGCCAAATATTGCCAGGTTTAGTACCACTCAGGCGCGCAGGTGCGGGGTCCCAGGCTCGTCATGTCTAAAAGATTTCGAATTTCTGTAACACTTTCTATTTTTTCTCTATCACTGCTACATTTCTGAAACACAGAATTCAATAAACCGCAGAACCTTTGATCCCGATTTTCAAAAATCTGTTCTTGTAAAGTTTGAAGAACAAAAACAACATTAACCACTATATTAGCATAGCAGTTGACACCAGAACTGTTTTCAAACTGAAATCCAACAACATCTTCATCAGAATCCTTTTTCTTTCTGTTTACAATTACATTTTCATCTACTTTTTGTCTTTTTGCTACTGCCTCACTGCAATTATTCTCATTTATTCTTTTTCGACCTACCACACGTTTTTCAAACAGAGGATATTGAGGCAAATGTGGAGCATACTCTCTTCTTAACCTATTGTATTCTTTAACACAATCTAGATCTGCACAAATCTTTATCTCATCACACTTAATCAAGTACAATCCTGATAAAGTTCTGACTCGTGATAATGCCACATATGCCATGCCCTCTTTAAACACAGAACTTCCTATATTCACCAAAGCACTATCTACACTTAAACCTTGAGATTTGTGAATTGTCACTGCATATGCCAAACAAACAGGAAACTGTTTTCGGCGAACATATAAGTCTTTTACAAGCAAAAATCTAGCAGAACAACGACTGATTTGTTGAACTTGCTCAATGCCATCAAATTTAATTTTTAAAAATTCAATTCCATCTCTATTTCTATAATTCACAAAATCAACAACATGACCCATTGCTCCATTTACTAGACCTCTTTCAACATTTAAATCCCTTCTCAAAATGATACGACAATTTAAACACACATTCAGAGTCTTTTCAAAACCAGCTGTTTTAGATATACTCTTCTCTAATGAATCCAATTTTGATTTGTGTGTAACAGGATGTATAGGTGTTTCACTACATATGATGAGTGAATATATGTATGAGTGACTATATAGAACTGTTGGTGAATGAGTGGATGTGTATATAGATGGTGGTATTACTGAATTGGTTCTTGTAACTGGTATGGGTATCTCTATTTTTTTGAAAATTTTAGTTTCTATTTTTGAATATGTGTTTCAAGGGTTACATTACACTGAAAGGAGGTCTGTCACTCTGTCACAAGGATGGTGTCATCAGTGATGTCATGAGTGATGTCACTGACTATGTCATGAGTGATGTAATATGTGACGTCATCAGCAGTGCATTGCAGGCGCGCAAGTTATAGTGTTTGAGTTTGAGTTTAAAAGTTCTCATATAGCGCTCTTACACCAGCGGTTTCATGGCGCTGTAACTGGCAGATCTCCACAAGGGACAAAGGGAGGAGGACAGGTGACAGGGGACTAAGTAAAGATTTTACTGAAAAAATAAGCTTTAAGTTTCTTTCGAAACTGGGAATATGGAGTTAGGGATCTGAGCTCTAAGGGTAATGAATTCCAGAGAGCTGGGGCAAGGGTCGCAAATTTTGAACCCCCCCCACTTTTTCCGGCGAAACCGGGGGACTGTCAGCAGAAATTGAGAAGAGGATCGGAGCTCCCTGGCTGGCAAGTAGGGGATAATCTCCGAAGAAATGAAAGCAGGGGCCGTGCCCAGTCGAGCCTGGTAGGTGATAGTCGCGAGCTTGAATTGGACACGTTCCCGAACCGGGAGCCAATGTAAGATTTTCAGAAGGGGAGTGACATGTGAGGATTTGGGAAGGTTAAAGACCAACCGAGCCGCCTGGTTTTGAATCATCTGCAACCGCCTGAGACTATATGCAGGTATACCTGCGTATAGGGCGTTGCCATAATCCAGGCGGGAGATGAACATCGCAAGGACGATCAGTTTCAAGGCCTCAAAGGTGAAAAATCGAGAGACCTTGCGGATGGTACGAAGAGAAAGAAAGGAAGAAGAAACCACAGAACTAACCTGGGAGTGAAGGGTAAGATTGGAATTGAGTTTAATACCTAGGGTTTGACAGAGGTAGAGGGGACCAGAGGGAGACCAAGGGAAGGGGGCCAAAAAAGTGAAGACCAGGGACTGGAGCAACCACCCGTCAACACCAACTCGGTCTTATCGGGGTTGAGTTTCAGGTGGTTGAAATCCATCCAGTCCCTGATAAAAATCATAATAGACTGGAAATTGGAAATCGAGGCAGAAGAAGAAGACAGATTGAAAACAAGTTGGAGGTCATCCGCATAGTTATATACGGCGACCTCCATTTGCTCTAAAGAAAAAATGAGAGGAGAAATGTAAAGGTTGAACAGAAGAGGTGAGAGGGAGGAACCTTGGGGGACCCCGGAATGAACCTTCCGGAAGTCCGCAGAGAAGTCACCCAGGCAAACTGCCTGGGTGCGGTCCCTCAGGAAGGAGGATAACCATACCAGGGCCGTTCCCCCGATCCCCGCCGCCGCGACACGGGAGAGTAAGATGGTATGATCCACCGTGTCAAAGGCGGCAGAGAGACCGAGGAGGACCAATGCCTGGAATTGATTGGTATCCCTCCCCTCCCTGAGGTTGTCAAGGACCGAAAGGACTACGGACTCCGTGGAGTGTGCGGGGCGAAAGCCAGCCTGACGGGAAGCCAATACCCCATTCTCCTCCACAAAGGTGCTCAGAGACCTGGTGACATGGCGCTCGAGCACCTTGGCCAAAAATGGTAGTAGAGAAATGGGGCGATAATTGGCTGGGATCGAAGTGTCCGCGCCAGTTTTTTTTAAAATAGGTAAAATAATAGCTGATTTCAAAGGGTTAGGGACAACCCCCTGAGAAAGGGAGCTGTTGAGAAAGTGAAGGGGAGGATCAGGGCAAGAGGTGTAAATGTGACGAAGTATGTGAGCGGGACAGGTATCAAGGGGAGAGCCAGATTTTACGAGGGGGATTAATGATGTTAAGGATTCCTTGGTCAGGAGGGGGAGAGTATTTAATTGTCCTTGCGGAGGAGGGCACTGAGGGTCAACAAAAGACGGGGAATGTGAAGGGATATTGGCTTTGATAGCGGCGATTTTATCAATAAAAAAATTATTCAAAGAGTGACAGAGGGACTGGGAGGGGGAGGGCTTAAGGGAAGTGCGATCTAAAAAAGGCTAGGTTCTGAACAATCGAGAAAATTTCCCTTGATTGGTTCTCGGCTGTGAGGATCTTGGAGGAAAAATAGGCTGTTTTGGCGGCCAGGATAGCATTCTTATATTGAGCTAATAGAGTAGTAAAATCAGCTCTTAGGATGGGACAGTAGTTTCTCCTCCAGGCCCTCTCAGCACGGCGTACCGATAATTTGATGGTTTTAAGATCATCGGTAAACCACAGATTGGCATCTTTCTCCCGCTTGGAGGTCAATAGCTTCAAGGGGGCGATGGACTCGCTGGCTGAAGAGAGCCATTGTTCAATGATGTTGGCCTGAGCCAGGGTGGAAAGACCGTGTAAGGTGGGGTAGGAAGCACTTAAAAGGGCAGATAAGTTCGCCGGGTCAACTCTGCTCCACGAGCGGACCCAGACATTTTTAGGAAGGGGGACCCTGGCTGTGGAACTAATAGGAAGAACAAAAGAAATCAGGTGGTGGTCGGACCAGGTGCATGGAGAGATAGAAAGGGATTCGACAGGGCAGTTCAAGGACCAAATCTGGTCCAAGATATGCCCCTTTACGTGAGTTGGAGAGGATACATGGGAGACAAAATTAAGAGATGAAAGTGTGTCTGAGAACTCTCTCAAGGATAAACACTCTGCTGGGTCAGAGGGCCAGAAATTGAAATCGCCCAGTAATAACACAGAAGAGTTATTAACAGAGAGGGTGGCTAGCACCTCCTGGAAATCAGGGAGAAAGCGTAGAGGTGACTGGGGAGGACGATAAATGAGAACACAGGTGAGAGGGGGGGATGTGGACGTGGTACGGATGAGAAGATATTCGGTGGTGGCAATATCGGGGAGAGAGAGCAGTTGAAATGGAAGATCAGAACGGGCAATGACTGCTACGCCACCCCCCGTTCTGCCAGAAGAACGATCCGCTCGAAGGGCGTAGTAAGGGGCGGGCAGAGTGGCTAGCAAAGTAGGTAGAGAGTCATCACAGAACCATGTCTCGGTTAAGAGGAGAAGATCCGGTGCGTGGAGATCTAACAGCACTGATAGTTCATGTGAATGAGCCACCGCCGATCTGGTATTCAAATAATAAACCTTGAGGGTCTTAACTGGAGCTGTGTTGGCAACCTCTAAGGGGGGGGGTGGCGGAGTGAGAGAGGCAAATGAACAAGAGCAGTGAGAAGCAGAGGATAAATCAAGCTGTTATAGTGAGTCCAACTAACTATAACGTGGGAATTTCAATGGTTTTATGTCAGTAAAATTTCCTGCTAACTATAACTGGTTTGAAACCTATGGTTTTTTCAGTGAATTTAATAGGTTTTTTAAATGCTAATTCCTAACTATAACTGGTGTGAAACCTATGGTTTTTTCAGTGAATTTCATAGGTTTTTAAAATGCTAATTCCTAACTATAACTGGTGTGAAACCTATGAATATTTCAGTGACTTTCAAAGGTTTTATAATAGCAAATTTATATAGCTATGAAATGTAATATTTTTTCAAATGAATCCTATATTGTATATTTATATAATACTATTTTTTTATGTATATTCATATTTTTTGTTTTTATTTATTTTTTTGCCCTGGAGTGCTCCCGGTGCGCGTACCGGTGCGCTCACCGGTAAGCGCAGTATTCTGGCGTGCCCCGGTGCGCGTACCGGGGCGCGTCCCGTTAGCGCACCAAAAAAAAAATAAAAAAAAATAATGAAGGAGTAAGCATGAGGAAAAGGGACAGAGAGAGTGGTGTTAAGAGAAAGAGAGCTAAAGGGAGGAACACAGAGGGGCTGTGTAATAGATAGTAAGACAGAGAAAAGGTGTTAGAGGAAGTAACTGAGAAAAGGAAAGACATGGGAGTGACAGAGAGAAAGGACTGAGAGAGTAAAGGAAGGAGTGACAGAAAGGGACTAAGTGAACCAGAAAAGAAAGGTAAGTGAGGGAGTGTGGGTGAGCAGGGGGACTGAAAGAATTTGAATGCTGTAGGAAAGTAAGGAAAAGAGAAGTAAACATGGAGGATCAGAATAAGTGAGGGAAGCAGAGTAAGGAAACAGGGGTGAGGTAGGGTGAGAGAAAAGTAGTGAGGTTAAAGCAAAGGGTGATGACAAACTACATTTTTTTAGTCACACTTACCATATAATTAATGTAAACCTAATTACATATTTTTTCTACACTTTGTATCTGTGAAAGAGAGAAGAAAAAATAAGCTATAATTAGTAAAATATATATTTTAAAATAGAAGATACAGGTCAAGAGGTGAAAAATCATAAAAGTGTACTAAGAAATAAAGCAAGAGTGAAGGATACAGAAAGGGAAATAAAGTAATGTAGAAGGACAAAAAGAGGGAAAAAGAAATAGAAGGAGAGCAAATTACTAAGAGTAAGGCAGATAAATTCAGTGACAGAGAGGAAGAGAAGAAGAGAGAAATGAACTGAAGGTAAGTGAGATACTAAAAGAATGTGAGTTAGCAAAACTAAATCAGGAAAGAGGAGTAAGTAAAAGGGGAATGAGTGAGAGGGAAAGGAGTCTGATTGAGGATCCATTTACAAGAAAGAGGAATGGAAAATGACTGAGAGTGAGTGAAGGGGAGTCACAGAATAAAGGGATGAAGGGAGTGAGGATAATATAGAAGGATTGAGGGAAAATGAGTAAGGAAGTAAGTACACAGAGGGACTAAGGGAAGGACTGAGTGAAGAGGAGTACAATGAGTGAGGAAAGGAAAATGAGTAAAGGAGCAAAAGAAGGAAAGAGAGGGGAAGAGGACTAAAGCAGTGGTACTGGGAGAATTTGATTCGGTGATGAAAGTAAAGCGAAGGACACTGAAAGATAGGAAATGCGGGGTAGTAATGGAACCGAAGTAAAAGAACTGAGGTGAAGAATGATGAGAGAGGAGCGGTGAAGTTGTTGTAAGAGAAATGATAGAAGTTAGATAAACACAAGTGAGCATAACACAAGGAGAGTGAGGGACTGAGGACATAGAGGTAGTGAATGAAAAAAGAGGACAAAAGAAAGAAGCAAAGAAAGATAAGTGAGGGAGAGTGGGAGAGTTATAGTGACAGAGTGCGACAAAAGAGGTGAGTGAGTAAAGAGGAATTAGTAAAAGAGCAAAGGAGGAAAAGACGGAAAAAGGAAGTAAAGTAGACAGACTGAAAGCTTAAAAGTGGTGCAAGGGAGAGAGGGGATGCAGACAGTTGAAATGGGATTGAGGGGTTTTGAAAGAAGTGGAGTAAAGGAACAGCGATGAAACAGAGTGAGAGAAAGGCAGTGTGAGTGAGTAAAGAGAGCTGAAAAACGGTGGAAAAAGGAAAGTGAGTGTGAGACAATGGGAATACAATATAAATTACACAATACAAACTATAGAATAACTTGTACAACATGTTAGATAGTTTATTTTTGCTGTTCTCAGAATATATTGAATTTCACTAAAAACAGTGAGTTCAAACTATTCATCATATGACAGCGGGAAAAAAAACACAATCTAAAAGATTGTGTTTAAAAAAAAAACATATAAACTTACAAATCATATATGTACACTAATCTTTAATTCACGTACTTTTCCTTGAGGCCAAATAGTAGATCGTGAAGGTCCTTTTCATTGGAAATACTCTGCTATTCTCTAAAACTTCCATTTCATCGACTTTCTATAAAAAAAGCTCTAAGAACATCTGAAATAATTCTCAACGTTTACATTTCCTCCTTGTGTTAAGTCAAGACTCTTTGCTAATTCCTTCACCTTTCCTTACGGCCAAATAGTGTCAGATATATCAGTATGATTTCAAATTTCTCAAATCAAACTCTAAAATTACCGTTTACCCGATGTTCTGAAAGGAAAGCTCATACAACATTTTCACAATGTTTAAATATTCATATACCATCTTTGGATCACTCATGTTCAACATTTCCTATAATACTGATATCACTTACTATGAGATCCACTTACAGTGCCTATATGAGAACTGGATTTTTTATATTATGTTGATCACTTTTACTCACAATATAATTTTAAACAGTAGACTAACTTTTATTAACTGCTCCCGTCTTCATAGGCCAATTACCTTTACTTGAAATTTGTTTGTAAAAACACTAGGTAAGAATTTTTTAAGGCAAAAGGCAAACGTTGTTTGTAAGTCAAATGAGTATCATTGCAGTAAGTCCAACCTTTTTGACATTTTAAATAAGCTGTATAATGCCCTGATGTTGTCGAAGGACCGTCATGATAAATAATAGCTACAGTTGCAAAGGTTCTTCCTGAAATTGATAACTGAGAAGCCACAAAATTTTTAATACAAGTTGTCAATTTAGTTCCATCAGGTCTACATCGTTGGAACATTAAAATGACATACTGAACATAAGTTTGTATAAATATGTGGACAGCATTGGACACTTACATTGGGTACACACCATATTATGATCAGCTGCTTTAACTAGATTATTAAATGACACTGATTTGCAGTCTGGTAAAGTCAAATATATAAATCTTTCAGTGTCTATTCTAGTAGTACTTGATAAACTACAATTGTCGCAGTCATGCTGCCATTGATAAGAAAGGCTAAAAAATAATTTTGACATCTACACCTTCATCTTCCAAAACACCAAACATATACATGAAAAATTCCTGACAATCCTGCTGAATGTTCTGTGAATTTATTTTTGACCAGAACATATGTCTAAAAGACAATTGGGGGTGGGGTCGCACACTACTCACACACAAGCGGGATCGCCCCTAAGGACTGTGGTAAGTGTAGTTCGTGTTCCGCGATGCATCTTCTTTCGATTCTCTGCTATCTTCGCTTTCTTCGCCATCCCTGGACACGTGTTTCGGGGTATTTACCCCTCATCAGCAGGGATTAGGCCATGTTCTGGGGTTGCCGGTGGCTGCCAAATATTGCCAGGTTTAGTACCACTCAGGCGCGCAGGTGCGGGGTCCCAGGCTCGTCAGCCAACTGCTCGAGGGAGCTTTAACATTACAATTGGGAGTGTGGTCGCACACTACTCACACACCAGCGGGATCGCCCCTAAGGACTGTGGTAAGTGTAGTTCGTGTTCCGGGATGCATCTTCTTTCGATTCTCTGCTATCTTCGCTTTCTTCGCCATCCCTGGACACGTGTTTCGGGGTATTTACCCCTCATCAGCAGGGATTAGGCCATGTTCTGGGGTTGCCGGTGGCTGCCAAATATTGCCAGGTTTAGTACCACTCAAGCGCGCAGGTGCGGGGTCCCAGGCTCGTCAGCCAACTGCTCGAGGGAGCTTTAACATTACAATTGGGGGTGTGGTCGCACACTACTCACACACCAGCGGGATCGCCCCTAAGGACTGTGGTAAGTGTAGTTCGTGTTCTGCGATGCATCTTCTTTCGATTCTCTGCTATCTTCGCCATCCCTGGACACGTGTTTCGGGGTATTTACCCCTCATCAGCAGGGATTAGGCCATGTTCTGGGGTTGCCGGTGGCTGCCAAATATTGCCAGGTTTAGTACCACTCAGGCGCGCAGGTGCAGGGTCCCAGGCTCGTCAGCCAACTACTCGAGGGAGCTTTAACATTACAATTGGGGGTAGGGTCGCACACTACTCACACACCAGCGGGATCGCCCCTAATGACTGTGGTAAGTGTAGTTCGTGTTCCGCGATGCATCTTCTTTCGATTCTCTGCTATCTTCGCTTTCTTCGCCATCCCTGGACACGTGTTTTGAGGTATTTACCCCTCATCAGCAGGGATTAGGCCATGTTCTGGGGTTGCCGGTGGCTGCCAAATATTGCCAGGTTTAGTACCACTCAGGCGCGCAGGTGCGGGGTCCCAGGCTCGTCATGTCTAAAAGATTTCGAATTTCTGTAACACTTTCTATTTTTTCTCTATCACTGCTACATTTCTGAAACACAGAATTCAATAAACCGCAGAACCTTTGATCCCGATTTTCAAAAATCTGTTCTTGTAAAGTTTGAAGAACAAAAACAACATTAACCACTATATTAGCATAGCAGTTGACACCAGAACTGTTTTCAAACTGAAATCCAACAACATCTTCATCAGAATCCTTTTTCTTTCTGTTTACAATTACATTTTCATCTACTTTTTGTCTTTTTGCTACTGCCTCACTGCAATTATTCTCATTTATTCTTTTTCGACCTACCACACGTTTTTCAAACAGAGGATATTGAGGCAAATGTGGAGCATACTCTCTTCTTAACCTATTGTATTCTTTAACACAATCTAGATCTGCACAAATCTTTATCTCATCACACTTAATCAAGTACAATCCTGATAAAGTTCTGACTCGTGATAATGCCACATATGCCATGCCCTCTTTAAACACAAAACTTCCTATATTCACCAAAGCACTATCTACACTTAAACCTTGAGATTTGTGAATTGTCACTGCATATGCCAAACAAACAGGAAACTGTTTTCGGCGAACATATAAGTCTTTTACAAGCAAAAATCTAGCAGAACAACGACTGATTTGTTGAACTTGCTCAATGCCATCAAATTTAATTTTTAAAAATTCAATTCCATCTCTATTTCTATAATTCACAAAATCAACAACATGACCCATTGCTCCATTTACTAGACCTCTTTCAACATTTAAATCCCTTCTCAAAATGATACGACAATTTAAACACACATTCAGAGTCTTTTCAAAACCAGCTGTTTTAGATATACTCTTCTCTAATGAATCCAATTTTGATTTCAAATTTTCTGACAAAATAATTGTTGCTCCCATATGCTCTATTTTATCTATTGCTTCCAGTTTCACAATCTCTTCATTTTCTCACTTTAACATTTTGTTGTTGAAGATGGAACATTCTTGCAGAGTTGGCATCAAACAAATCCCAGATTTGTTCTCAGTAATTTTCTTAAAAATATTCTCTGGAAGAATGTTTTCATTTAGATACAAATTTGAAATTAATCATGCATGTAAAGCTTTTTCCCATGCTCACTTACTTTTCCGATTTTTACATCTTGTAGACTATTTTTATAATCTTCATCCTTTGCCTGTCGCATATTTTGAAGCAGTTCTGCATATTTGAAATTTAACCATATATTAACTTTTCCAATGCTTCCTAGGGACTTCCTGGTTTCTTCATGTGTGAGCATTTTAAACACTGGTTGTCCTTTTACTGGAGTCAACTGCAGTAGATCTCCAAAAACAATAATGTGTTTCCCTCCAAATAACACATCATACTCTGTTCTAAGATTGTCTTGCATTCTCAAATGCACAAAAGCAAGCATTAGATTTTAGACCATGCTTACTTCATCAATGATAAGAAGTTTAATTTTCTTCAGGACTCTGGAAACTTCAGAACACGCATCTCCAGATAGCTTGTTGTAATGCAATTTATTATCATGCTCAACTGGCAGCATCAGTAAACGATGTAGAGTAATCCCTTTAATGTTATGTGCTGCCAGTCCAGTTGGAGCGGTTACAACCCAAGACAGCGGTGATTCAGTCCTTTTCTGCAGATAAGTTGCAATTGCTTTAATCAGAAAACGTTTTCCTGTTCCCGCTTCTCCACTTACGTACAGTCGGACAGGCTTAAATGATGTACATGAGCACTCTTTTTTCTCATGTCTGAATCCATGTTCAATCTGTTCTGTGACTTTGTCATATATCTTATTCTGCTCAACGTTTAGTTGCTTTACCAAATCTTCTAAGTTAACTACATCCTCTTGAGCTTGTTCCATAGCTCTTTCCACCTCATCCATGGCAGTGGCAGCTTCATTTTGGATAATTGGTCCTCCTAGTAGATCCTAACTCAATGAAGTAGAACTCTGACTATCTTGAGAACTGTCTCTAGCAATCTCTTCAGCAATTGTGGCTTCTTGCTCTATTTCTTCGTTCAACATTTGCAGATAATTTGGAAAAACAGGACATTCTATGGTATCCTTGGTTGCATTAAAAGAATCTTCGTAACAGAGAAAATCTCCAAGTAGTTCCTCTTCTTTACGCCATGGCTTAAAGAGTTGCAAAAGAGCTAAATAGTCAAATTCTCTTTTGTCCGGAGATTCGCAACTCAATTTTCGATGATTAATCAAATGCCATTTTCTCTGCTTCACTAGACATCCTTCATACCCAATGACAGCATATTTTCCATTATTGATATCTTCTGTGATGTTCCTCTTATAACTATAGTTTTGCAGAACTTCATACAAACAAGTGTTCTCAAGGTGAGTACTTCTATTTGGATAGTATGTATCCAACATGTTTGTCTTCAAAATATCTGTACTGTTTGGTTCTTTCTCCGCCAAATACTAAATTTCTTGTACAGATTTCAAAACTCGATTTCGTGTTGCAGCAAGACCTAGACTCACCCAAATGATTGTTCTAGATTTGGCATAGAGACTTGCTGATGATAACCGATCAGAACATTCATATGCTCCAATTTCTTGATGCGACAACATCTTCAGACTGAAATTGTATTATTTTTTACTTATACTCTTTTCATGTGAAATGTCCTCCCACATTTCCTTCAATTCTGTCTTTTCTTTTTTTGTGATGTAAGACGTCACATATCGAGCCACAGCAATAGAGTCGTCAGCAACAAACTGAATATCCATGTTAGCATTCCACATGGACAAAATCACTGGGTTGTAGTCGTTAATATACTTGGACTCTTCATTTCTTTTTAAATTGTATGTATTTTTTGGTGATTTCCTCGTCACAGTATGTCGCAGAGAAGACATCAAATTATTTACTCTTCCTTTAGAAATCACTGGTCGTGGAAACGCGAAACAACATTTTGTGTAGAACTTGTCCTTGTTTCTGAATTTTCGACGACAGTACTTTCCACAACGATGGGATTGAAAGCTTAAAACTTGTTGCCTTAAATTGTTTTCTTCAGCAGTTTTCGGAACAGCACATGTTGAATACTCTTCAATGAAACTCATCACTGTGTCATCCGAATCAGTTCCAAATTTGGGTGCATCTTTAATCCATAACAACATATGTATGTGAGGAGCACCTCTCGCTTGATACTCCTTCCTCCAAAAGAAATCCAAAACCTCTCCAAGGGGAGGATTTTTTTGTTGGTAATAAAAGACATCATAGCTTCAAATCTATGATTGAAATATCTGCATACATTCACTGGATCCAAAAAACACAGTTCTCCAGGTGTTTTGAATTCTATATTTTGTATGTTTCCATTTGCCTCTCGTAGAAATTGAAGTAAGTCGTCCCATGCATACTCAGCACAGCTAAGAGTGAGGAACCATGTAGGAGTTTCTTAGCATACATTTCAATTCCCCATGACGACAGAACCAATACTCGTTTGTACCACGCTGACATGCCATGAGATTGATTAGCTGAGAATCCAAAATACTGTCTTGCAGATTGACTTTCTCCATAAAGTCCCTCGCCGAAACATTTTGCAGATGTGCTCCACTTTTCAGTATATGATTAACTGCATAAGAAAGCCCAGACAAGTCACTTTCATACAGTAGATGAAACAAATACGGAATGCATTGACGAAACCTTGGATCTTCAGCATATAATCTCAAAGTCCGGTATTCAGCTGCAGGAATTTGAACTGGTCGATCGTCATATCGTCCACCTCGACCTGTTGGAAATAACTGTGGAAAGCAATGAGCTTCCAAACTTTCTTCCCATACACTAATGGGACTTCCTTTTGCTGCTTTCATTTGAAACAAGTCAATTGCATTCCCCATTACCTCGTTGGAATGCAAAGGATGAACAGTATAATGTTCATATATTTCTTCACTTCTAGACACATCAACTTTTTCAATTTGGCCGACTGAACAATTACTGTCTTCTTCTGTAGCTGTTTCCTCTGCTCCAACACATACATGTTTGTAGTACTCATTGTTTTTGACCAAATACAACGTTGCCTTTTTGACTTTCCTAACATCCACTAAATCTTGCCAGATTTTCTTACTCTTTGTCGGAATCCCATTAACTAGAATAACCAGAGGATCCTCTTCTCCTCTTTCTACACCAATTGTATCAATATTTTTCTTGACATCTAGAGGCAAATAAACAACTCTTCCCTTTAATCCTCTTTGTAAATCTGAAGGAGGCAATTTCCCTATCTTAGGCTCCATGCGAACAATGGCCTGAAAAGGATGGAAACATTGAATCAAAATAGATTCATAAGTATTTAAATCCATCAATTCAGAAGGAATATCTACCAACTGAAGATTATTATGAACAGCTCTAGCAGGCATTCTGTTTTCATTTAATTTTTTAAAACAATAATTACAAATACGCTGATCAGAACTCAAATCAAAAGAATTCTCCACCAACAAATAAGTTACAAAATCCTTCCATTCACTATTGTTTTCCATTTCACTTTTTGCATATAAATCAACTAACCTAGTCTGAATCTTATGAGTCCGTCGACAACACACACAAGTAAAATTAGGCCTTTCACTTGATTTCACCCTAAACTTGGTAATTTCCTCGTCAAACTTTTCTGTACTTAAAATCTGTACATTGTCTTCCACATTACCATCTATTACTATATCCGTTTCTAATATCAAAAAAGGAGGGAAGAGGATAAGGAGTCCATTCGGTTCCCCTATACAAGGTACTAATAATCAAAAAATATGAAGAAAGGTAAACAGAGAGCTGATTTCTACAAGAAAAAGAAAAGTGTAGAGAAGATTGTTGATCAGGCTTTCGAAGTTAAGAAAAAATTATTTATTTTAGTAATCAATAGAATTAGGATACTTAACAAGGCAATTGATGTTTTGAAATCGAACAGTAGATGGAAAAGAATAATAATTGGACAAATTTTTGTGAAGTTTTATTATGCAAAAAGTCCAGCACTTAATCTTAAACAGTTAAACAGTGCTCTTTTGCATGGATCTGAATTAGATGTGAAGAGCATTTGTGAAGAAATTGAGTTTTGTTATTTTGGGGACAAAGAGGACAGTGTAGAAACGGATATACTAATAATCAAAAGGAGAATGGACACTAGTTTCTGCAAAAACCATTAGTTTCTATCGAAAACCCTCATAGACTTCCTGGAATTATCGTAGCGGTATATCTTTTTTCCGCCCCATCAGGAGTCCTGGCATAGTCATTGGGTCAACGATTAACGTGCAGGATGCCTGCCTCACCCGAGGCTACTTCTGGTGTATGCAGAAGTGTCCAGAAATCAAAAAAAGGGAGAAAAAATTGAGTTAAAAAATAATGACTTATTTAAAACTACCCAATTGCGAAACATTCGTCTACGAATGTCCCTGAATTGGTTTAGCCTTCTATTACTATACATGCTGTTCTCTCCTGGTCCAGTAGTAACACTTTTGGGGGGCCTCTCCTTCCTTTTCAAATTTGCTCTCTCCTTCTGTATATTCACATTCCCATTAACATTTTTTTTTGCTCTACATATGTTCCGAAAAAAAAGACTTAGTTGTCTTACCAGGAGCTTTTTTCTGTTTTTTTAAGTACTTGTTGTAGGGGAGTGCTTTAATTCCGTTGCTGTTTTTGATTTTTTCCGTATGGCATCTTTCCTTCTCCTCTGCCTTGAAGGCATATTTCCTTACTTTGGAATTGTTGATTTCAATCTGTGGTAAAGAAAATAATAACACATTATAGACCACTATTAGCAAACAACAAAGGAATGACAATAAACAAACGATATAAACACTAGTTTACAATATATCTAAGTTTATATCACAGCAACTATATAACTAGGAGTAAGACAGAGAAAAACAGCTAGACGGAGTAACACAAAGAGACAGACAGAGTCAGACAAAGAAACAGGTAGAGGGAGTAAAACATAGAGAAGGAGTAAGACAGAGAGAGTGTATCATATGTTGTAAGACAGAGAAAGGATGTAATAGGGAGAGGGAGTAAGTCAAAGAAAGGGAGAAAAAGAGTAAATCAGAAAAAGGGTGTAACAGGGTGTAAGACAGAGAGAGGGTGTTAGAAGGGAAGAGGATGTAAAAGAGACTTCAACAGAGAGAACCTGTAAAAGGGATAGAGAGAGTAAGCTTGAGAAAGGGTATAAGAGGAAGTAAAAAAAGAGAGGTGAGGCCTGTCCAGAAGCGCAGAGGAGGTGAGGCCTGTCCAGGGGAGCAGAGGTGGTGAGGCCTGTGTCTAAGAATGCAGTGGACTGGACTTCATGAAGCCTCTCCCCCACTGCATTCTTAGACACAGGCCTCACCTCCTTTGCACCCCTGGACAGGCTTCTCTCCCACTACACTCCTGAACACAGGCCTCGCCTCCTCTGCACCCCTATACAAGCCTCACCTCATCTGCAACCCTGAACAGGCTTCACCTCACCTGCACCCCTGGACAGGCCTCACCTCATCTACACCCCTGGACAGGCCTCACCTCATCTACACTATTTATTCCTTCTCAAAAATATAAAAGCCATTAATTTACCCCAAAATCGTTTTTTAAATAACATTTTAGAAACACAACACAGGTCCTATGTACAAGCATTCCATGTCACTAGTGAAACTTCTCAATTTTACATAATACAATTCCTCTATGCAGCAAAATCTATTTACCAAGCATTATCAAAAAACATGACACAAACAAACAAGAAAGAAGCTCAATCTGCTTCCTAATCTGAGGTAATGCAGGTGACATCATTGTAAAAGGTTCAAATATATTCATTTAATGAGGCAAACACTATTAATTCCTTCTCAAAAATATAAAAGCCATTAATGTGCCCCAAAATCGTTTTTTAAATAACATTTTAGAAACACAGCACAGGTCCAATGTACAAGCATTCCATGTCACTAGTGAAACTTCTCAATTTTACACAATACAATTCCTCTATGCAGCAAAATCTATTTACCAGATTAGGAAGCACATTAAGCTTTTTTATTCTTCCTTTGTGTCATATTTCTTGATAATACTTGATAAAGAAATGTTAGTGCATAGAGGAATTGTATTTTGTAAAAAAGTGAGGTTTCAGTAGTGTAATGAAATGCTTTTACATATGACCTGTGCTCTGTTTTTTAAATGTTATGTAAAAATTGATTTACAGCCTATGAATTGGTTTTACATTATTCACAAGGTTTAGATACTGTGTACATGATTGCACATTTTACCTGTGTTTCCTCAGATTAGGAAGCAGATTGTGCAGATGAGGTGAAGCCTCTCCAGAAGCGCAGAGGAGGTGAGGCCTGTCCAGGGGAGCAGAGGCGGCGAGGCCTGTGTCTAAGTATGCAGTGGACTGGACTTCATGAAGCCTCTCTACCACTGCATTCTTAGACACAGGCCTCACCTCGTTTGCACCCCTGGACAGGCTTCTCTCCCACTACACTCTTGAACACAGGCCTCGCCTCCTCTGCACCCCTGTACAAGCCTCACCTCATCTGCAACCCTGAACAGGCTTCACTTCAACTGCACCCCTGGACAGGCCTCACCTCATCTACACCCCTGGACAGGCCTCACCTCATCTACACTATTTATTCCTTCTCAAAAATGTAAAAATCCATTCATTTGCCCCAAAATCGTTTTTCATATCACATTTAAGAAACAAAGCACAGGTCCTATGTACAAGCAAACAATTTCACTACTGAAACCTCACTATTTCACAAAAGACAATTCCTCTTTCTTGCATATGTTGATATCAAGCATTTCCAAAAAACATGCCACAAACCAACAAGAAAGAACCTCAATCTGCTTCCTAATCTGAGGTAACGCAGGTGACATCATTCTAAAAGGTTCAAATATATTTATTTAATGAGGCAAACACTATTAATTCCTTCTCAAAAATATAAAAGCCATTCATTTACCCCAAAATCGTTTTTTAAATAACATTTTAGAAACACAGCACAGGCCCTATGTACAAGCATTCCATGTCACTAGTGAAACTTCTCAATTTTACACAATACAATTCCTCTATGCAGCAAAATCTTTTTACCAGATTAGGAAGCACATTAAGCTTTTTTATTCTTCCTTTGTGTCATGTTTCTTGATAATACTTGATAAAGAAATGTTAGTGCATAGAGGAATTGTATTTTGTAAAAAAGTGAGGTTTCAGTAGTGTAATGAAATGCTTGTACATATGACCTGTGCTTTGTTTTTTAAATGTTATGTAAAAATTGATTTACAGCACATGAATTGGTTTTACATTATTCACAAGGTTTAGATACTGTGTACCTGATTGCACGTTTCACCTGTGTTTCCTCAGATTAGGAAGCAGATTGTGCAGATGAGGTGAAGCCTCTCCAGAAGCGCAGAGGAGGTGAGGCCTGTCCAGGGGAGCAGAGGTGGTGAGGCCTGTGTCTAAGAATGCAGTGGACTGGACTTCATGAAGCCTCTCCCCCACTGCATTCTTAGACACAGGCCTCACCTCCTTTGCACCCCTGGACAGGCTTCTCTCCCACTACACTCTTGAACACAGGCCGAGCCTCCTCTGCACCCCTGTACAAGCCTCACCTCATCTGCAACCCTGAACAGGCTTCACCTCAACTGCACTCCTGGACAGGCCTCACCTCATCTACACCCCTGGACAGGCCTCACCTCATCTACACTATTTATTCCTTCTCAAAAATGTAAAAACCATTCATTTGCCCCAAAAATCGTTTTTCGCATCACATTTAAGAAACACAGCACAGGTCCTATGTACAAGCATACAATTTCACTACTGAAACCTCACTATTTCACAAAAGACAATTCCTCTATCTTGCATATGTTGATATCAAGCATTTCCAAAAAACATGCCACAAACCAACAAGAAAGAACCTCAATCTGCTTCCTAATCTGAGGTAACGCAGGTGACATCATTCTAAAAGGTTCAAATATATTTATTTAATGAGGCAAACACTATTAATTCCTTCTCAAAAATATAAAAGCCATTAATTTACCCCAAATCGTTTTTTAAATAACATTTTAGAAACACAACACAGGTCCTATGTACAAGCATTCCATGTCACGAGTGAAACTTCTCAATTTTACATAATACAATTCCTCTATGCAGCAAAATATATTTACCAAGCATTATCAAAAAACATGACACAAACAAACAAGAAAGAAGCTCAATCTGCTTCCTAATCTGAGGTAATGCAGGTGACATCATTGTAAAAGGTTCAAATATATTCATTTAATGAGGCAAACACTATTAATTCCTTCTCAAAAATATAAAAGCCATTCATTTACCCCAAAATCGTTTTTTTAAATAACATTTTAGAAACACAGCACAGGTCCTATGTACAAGCATTTAATTTCACTACTGAAACCTCACTATTTCACAAAAGACAATTCCTCTATGCAGCAAAATGTTTTAACCAAGCATTATCAAAAAATATGACACAAACCAACAAGAAAGAAGCTTATTCTGCTTTCTAATCTGAGGTAACGCAGGTACTTCATTGTGAAAGTTTCAAATATATTTATTTAATGAGGCAGACACTATATATTCCTTCTCAAAAATATTTTCCCCAAAATCGTTTTTTAAATAACATTATAGAAACACAGCACAGCTCCTATGTACAAGCATTCAATTTCACTACTGAAACCTCACTATTTCACAAAAGACAATTCCTCTATGCAGCAAAATGTTTTAACCAAGCATTATCAAAAAACATGACACAAAGCAACATTAAAAAAACACAATCTGCTTCCAAATCTTCTCCATAGAGCATACAAGTCTCTATCTAAATAAATGAATCATTACTTACCTTTACAAATGCTTTGGGAGATTGAGAACAGTGTCCGACACACACACACACATTTTTCTTTAGCAGAGCAAAAGGTATGCACTCAAGACACTGCAACCATGACTGGCACAGAAAACCTCTAATTCTACACACATATGCCTCATTTCAACAAATCAAAACTCTTCCCTCACTATTTTCAAACCAACACCCATCCCCCCTCAGCCCTTTCTACCTGTTACCATAGCAACTCCCTCCTTACTGAACTCTCAGGTTCAAAAGTTTATTCTACAATGTTGCAAATAATACACCAGCTTATCCGTTGCAATGTTTCTTTAATTGACTTTTTCTTAACCATTCAAATTGCTTCTTTCACAAAACACAACCATGCACCCTAACTTTCAGTTTTCAACTATCTGAATCCACCAATCATTGCTTGTGATTCAAGAGCAGTGAAACTCCACAATTATTTTTTTGTAAACTCCTACTGTTCCAACTGCCATTTCATTCCTACACTTCATCTGACTGCACCAGAACCTTCTCTCACCATGTATTCTGTCTGGATTATTGGGCATAGCTACATCCACTGGGCTCAAAGGTATGCAGCTAGCAGAAATTTTCACAACCTTGATTTACCAAATGTGGAAATCAAGTGGATTGACCAGAGAGGATTGAGATGTTACCAATTGATACCATTGGTGAAAACCTTTTTGCATCTGCCAAACCCTGACCTCTTAATTGTGCACTGTGGTGGAAATGACTTGGGCACATTGACTGGGGTAGGTCTGGAAATGCTTTTAAAGGACACCTTTGGTCAATTGATGGCACTTTTTACACAAACTGCCTTGGTATATTCCAATATATGTCAAAGACAGAAATGGAACTGGTCCAACCAATTTTGTCCACAATTTGAGAAAGCACGAAAACATGTGAATAAATCTGTTTCTGCTTACATGAGAGACTATGAAATGGGTTCAATATACAACAATAACTTGCGTTACAACATGCAAGATATCTACAGAGGAGATGGTGTGCACTTCTCAGATGAGGGGAATAGAATATTCCTCCTAAACTTAAAACTGTGCATTGGAACCTACTTGTAGGTACCTAAATCAGCCACAGAACCCAAAAGCTCTTTTCAGGGCTACCCTACCTCTGATCACTCAAAATCATTATCTTATTCTAACTTTTTTCACTATTTTTCACCAAAGTACGCTCCCCGGTACGCTCCCCGGAGCGCGTACCGGGCGCTCCCCCCGCGAAAAATGTAATTTTTTTTTTTTGCATACATGTACCTCCTAAACTCCCCTCAGAAAACCTAGAGGGTCAGGGTGTGTCTCCCGTGCCCCCTTTTACCCATTCACAACGTTGTTTGTCCTCCATCTTGTGTCTCAATTCTACCGAAACACAAAATGGCGGACTCCCGTAGCGCTCCCGGTGCGCGTACCGGAGCGTGCACGAGTAAGCGCTCCCAAAAAATGTGGGAAGTAAATTTTCTTAAAAACCACTGGAGACACTTTCACCAAATATAGAATAGGCACTACTACATAGCAGTCCCTACCATTTTCCCAAATTTGATGGTATTCCATTGAGCCATTTAGGCTGTAGCCCTATCTAAATATCCAGAGGTAAATTACATGACAAAAACACATATGAAAGTGTTAGAATTTACAACCAATTAAAATGTTACTTACATTTTGTACTTTTATATGCTGACATTTGATTGGTTATGTACATGAATATATATGAAAAATAAGAGGGAAACACAGCCATTTTGACTAATACTACCTGAGGTACATTTGAAAAGAATTTTCACAGAAAACTTCAACTGCTTTGAAAAAGGTAAGTTGTTAATTTGGAAGGGGAACTATGTTGTGCACTTTAAGTTAATTTGGGAAAACGTTTTCTGATAGTTATATACTGTCCGCTGTAATAGTTATAGATTGGTATAGGCTTCTCTGTTATAATTATGGATTGAGTTAGGCTTCTCTGGTATAATTATGAATTTACTTAGGCTTCATCACCTGCACTTTTTAATAGTTCTACTTCCTGCCTGAAACCATACACTACCCAAAAATTACTTCACTGTAAAAAATTCTGAAGTACCTGTCTGAACTTCAACCCAAAAGTACCCTAACTCTACTGATATAGTTATTTTTTATGCAATTTACAGAAAGAAAATGGAAGGAAAACAACAATCAAATGTTATTTCTTTCGAAGTAAAGGTTGAAAATCCAGAAGAAAAAAAAGATGAATTGGATTTCATGGATGACTCTTTGGACCAACAAATAATAGACTGTTTGGAACAAAGTGAATCATGTAATAATAATTATGAGGAAATTCCGGACAATATAATGTTGGAAGTTTTATTAAATTTTGAAAAAGAGTCAGAAGAATAAATTTATATTTAATAATTTAAAATTGTTTGAGACAATATTCATTTTTATATGTAATTCATGAAGTAGTACCAAAATGATTATAATGTAAAGTGAGACTTATAGTATACTGTGCAACTTTTTTGTGTTACATAGTAAGTTTGCTCCTAGTTACTTCCTTTCTCTCACTATATTATCTCCAATGTGTATTTTACATCTCTTTTTCATCATAAGGGAGCAGGATATACTACCCATGATCCCCAAGGCCTTCTCAGGGAGTACTTAAAGTATCTGTTTCTGCTTTCCTGACAGACTACGGTATGGATTCCATATACCACAATAACTTCTGTAAAAACATGCAAAATATCTACAGAGGAGACGGTGTACAGTAAATTTAAGTCTCTACATTGGTACCTACATGTAGGTACTTAAATAAAAAATAAAAAAACAACAAAAATAACATTTTCTTTTAAACAGCTACTTTTTTTTAAAACTGTCATTCTTTTTCCCCATGGTACGCTCCCCGGTACGCTCCCCAGGTGCGTGTACCGGTCGCTCCCCCCGCGCAAATCGAAAAAAAAAAATGTTTGCCCCGTGGGGCCCTTTTATGGCCCCCACATCAAACCTAGGGGGTCAGGGGGGGTCTACCCTGCCCCCTTTTGGTCATTTCCCCCTTTGTTTTTGCCACCTCTTGTGTCTCGATCCTACCGAGATACAAGATGGCGGCCGCTCCGGACTGTTTGGAATGTTTACAGTCACCCGAGAGCCAATTAGGTTTCCGCGCACGAACTCACGCAGCGCGCTGGTACGCGCCCCAGTGCGCGTACCGGGGCGCGCTTATAGATATATATATTTTTTTTAACCTAAATTACTCAAAATCCACTGGAGCACATGTCTTGAGACATAGCAAAGGCACATCGGGCTACCAGTCCCTACAATTTTGCCAAGTTTGGTGGAAATCCATTTAGCCGTTCGGGCTAAAAGTGAGGTCGACCGCCCTATGGAAATTAACATGGGGAAAACACGTTTTGGGACCCCCCTTTTATCTAGGCCCCCGCTTGATGAATCCCCCCCAAACTTTCAGGGAAAGACCGGAGCGCCGCGAGGCAAATTTGAGGAAATTTTTAGGCAGATTCCTCAACCGGCGCCAAAGTTATTTCCAATAGAATGTTGCGATTTAACTATAACTACCTACTGGCAACCGCCAGTAGGTAATGTACACATATATATATGCATGCATACACACTCGTTTTATGATTGATCTTGTAAGTGGTCCTGCCAGTTCTATCTGTGGCACAATCTGTACTCTCCAATCCCCACATGCATTTCTAGAGACGACACTGATAACTACAACCTGTGGCCTCATGTTTAGAATACAGGTTCAAATAGATACAGAAAATAAAGAAATTAATGAAAGAGGATACAAAGGGATTCAACAAGAGCAAAGTTCTAGAACAGGCCTCACAGAATAACTCAGAAACGTCAGTATATTTGCAGAATGCTAAATTAAAAAAAACAGGCGAGTCTGTCCCCAAAGAATGAAGCTATGCGCACAGAATTTTACAGTGGCACATTATTTTCAGTTATTCTGGAGCATGTTTATTATTATCACGCGTAGGAGTCATACTGACATTCTCCCATGCTCCTGTACTGCAAAGAAAATAAATGTGAAAAACTGAGGAATCCTAGGGGTGAATAGTTTGAATGATGAATCGTGTTTGGGGCTTGCATGTTATTGGATCAGTGGTCTTCTGTGGTGTGACTTCATGAAGTGATCAATACTTTCAGAACTGTGGTTTAATTTTTTCTTTATTATTGTGCTCAGGGACATAAATAATTCATTTTATCAACAGCACCTGAAACAAATCCATTTCGAAGTAATATGATCTTACTGTTTGATAGATTATGACACTGCCAGAGTGAGATGTAGAGTTTTGATTGAATAGAAGGGAGCATTTCGTGAGGAACTGAGGTGCTCTGGTAATTAGATTTTTTTCCTCCATTCGTGCTGTTTTTGCATTTACCATCTGGTTAGTAGAAATTGCAGACATTCTCTTTTAAAAGACATCAGACGCTAAAATAGTGAAACAATTTTCATAGAATTCAAGTCCAGGGTTTTATAAGATGTCATTGTTTCATTTTTTGTTATCTGGAGAGAGACATACTCAAGCAGACAGATCCACTAGCAAAACAAATTGTGTATTTCGAAGAGGTGAATTTTTGGTAGGTATTTCCAAAATAAAATGTTTCGATGACTCAGGAAAAAAGATTGCAGTTGTAAGCACCATAAGAAGAATACCAGAATTTTGTTGTGCCATCATTAACTAAGACCAGGAGGCCACACTCAAAGTAGTATATCAAATTCTTTGGATAGGTTCACCCACCAGTATGAAAAAAGGAGGGCATTCTGTATCCGTTTCTATACTTCAAAGAATCATGGTCCTTTCATTTCTTGTTTATGCCAATGACTCACGGTCGTTAGAGATTTCATGATTTTCAGCTCCTATCTCATTTTGTGCTTCTAGGAGCACTTTATTGGAGTACCTCATTTAGACCCAGATGTGCAAAACTTTTTTACTGTTGAAAACACTGATTAACAGATTGCTACTGAAAAATGTCCAATGTAAGAAACCAATTTTAGGAGTTGATATACTTTCATCGACCCCTATGATGGGTTTACCAATGGTTACCGAACAGCAATTTGGAACAGGACTGGACTGTTGTGGGCACCCCTTTAAAATTGCGATTTGGTTATGCTTGTTTCAATCAGCCTGATTCATCAAGCTGATATGCGCTCGCAAAGGGCCAGATTCTCAGAAACTGGTCCTTTGCGAGTGCGATTTTTGCATTTGGGATTCATCATCCCAAATGCAAAAATTGCTATTACCGAAATCGCATATTTGCGAGGAATTGGATTTAAGGAATCTCTAATAGAGATTCCTTAAATGCAATTCATCAACCATTTAGAAATAGCGAAATCGCAATATTTGGTCGCAATTTACCACCAAGTCTGACTTGGTGGTAAATTGCGAAAAAAGAGTAAAAAGCACTTTAGCGCATTTTTTTCTTTTGCATGTTACACACACACATGTCCTTTGGACATGTGTGTGCACAACACCTGTTCAAATGTGCATTTAAGGTGTGCTACAGGGTGTCCTTTGGACACCCCTGGCACCCTTCAAATCGCAATCTTATTTGCGATTAGCAAATTGCTAATCGCAAATAAGGAATACTCCCCATTCATTCCTATGGGCCTTTTGGCCCATAGGAATGAATGGGGAGTTTTTCCTTATTTGCGATTAGCAATTTGCTAATCGCAAATAAGGAATGTGTAGGAATCGCATATTTTTTTGCGATTCCTACATGAATACCGTTTTGCGAGTCTGGAATAGCGATTCCTTATGAATCGCTATTTCAGACTCGCAAAACGGCCCAATGATGAATCAGGCTAAATGTTTTGTGTCTGGAGTGCCTGTCGCAAAACATTGAAAAGTTACCACCTGCCACGTTGGGGTGGCAATTTATTGACACAAGAGAAGGCATCCCCTTTGTGTTCTTTTTCATTTGTGAATTAGGGTAAACTTTTGTGGGGTAGGTAGACAATTGTTCAGGTGATCAATTCTCTTTAAACTTGAAAAAAAAATCTTTCAATAAAGCATCCACATTTCCTTTAAAAGAAATGAGGCAGCTTTAAAAATGTTTACTTTATTTAAAGTCAGTCACTGACATGGTGATACGCTGACCCTTGCAGGCCACCATCCATGTGATAATGACCAATTGAAGTAAGTTGCAATTCACAACCTCCCTAATGAATTTTATTTAGGTAGGTCAATTTCAACTCACTCCAAGGGACAGATGTAAGACCATTCCGTTTTACGACTCGCAATTTGCGTCTCGCAAAACGGAATGTACTAATACGTTTTAGACAGATTTAGCGATTCCCAATGGGGTCGCAAATGACCTGCCTCATCAATACTCATGAGGCAGGTTGTAATTTGCAACCCATTTGACATGCGCTATGATCACAGGGATAGTGGACTGCTGGGGACATCAGACCACCATGTCTTTGTTTGCTTTTTAAATAAATGCATTTTTGTTTTCAAATGAAGGAGAATGGGATGAGTTTAAAAGAAAAAAATGAATGACCTTATTCACATCAAAGTGAATGCAAACCATTTTGCTGCAACACACTGAGCCACTTACAAAGCACAAGGATGCCTCATATCTACACTGATATGATGGATCCCTGTGCTACCCCCTGCGCTGGTGCACAATTGGCTGCCTTGTGCCGATGCAGGTATCCTTGCACCATGGTACAAGGGTTGAGGGGTGATTGTTTTTGTGCAGGAAAGGACACCTTCCTGCACTAAAACGATCACGAGAGGTGATTTGCTTTTTCTATGTGTGCTGCCGAATGCATAGAAAGAGGAAAACGAGGAGAAATGAAAGCATTTCTCACCGTTACGCCTCCCTATGCCTCCCCTGGGTAGGTGTAGCATTCTGGCGCATTCCCAGGTTTATGATTTCTCGCAAATCTGGGAAAGCATCAAGTTCCATGGGTGTTGAATGGGAACACCCACAGCAAAACCAATATAATGACCCTTTCAAGCAAAGTGCTGGGTATAAAGGGGCTGTATTTACAAGGTCAGAAAAAGCCACGCAGGGTGGCTTTTTGTGTCCTTTTAAATCTTGGGCAGCAAAATGTGCTGCAGGTGCATCACAAAAAGTGACGCACCGGTGTAGCAAGGGGCTTTTAAATATGCCCCAAAATGTTCTGTTTTCATTTTTTTAGGGCAGGCGGTGGTCCGTGAGACCACTGCCTGCTCTTAAATTTTTTTTTCGCATACATTCAAAAATTGGGAAAGGGTCCCCTGGGGACCCCTTGACGTTTGCGACTGGGTTACCACCTACTAGAAGTCGGTGGTAAACTGCGATTGTTTTGCGACACCATTTGCGGTCACAAAACAATCGAACATTCCCCTGCGACTTGCTATTAAGAAGGGACACCCTTGGCACTCCCAGGTTACCAACTCACAAAACAGAGTTTGTACCTACTACAACCCTTTTTAGCTGTCGCAAAAAGCCAGATTTTATCTAGCCACAAATAGTTATATATCTATATCTATAGATATATAAATCACAAGAGTTGCCTCAAACAGAAGAGCCCAACAGCAGGTAGATTTGCCTCCAATTTAATGCAAACTGCAGTATGAATGAGAAGGACAACACCAACAAAGTTCCTTTCGCCGACGCATTTCGGGCCATCTGCTCTTTGTCATAGGCTGGTCGTGAAGTGTGGAGGAACCTTTCACTGTTTAAATGCACCATGATTCAATACGATACCCACCTCTGTGGGCATGGCACCAGCGTGGCCTGCTGGTATCGGTGGTGCACTGTTATCTTCCTCCAGTGAGTTGCTTTTGGAATCTCCACACCAATGTCACTTAAAAATTAAATCTCAAGTGGGTAGTTGTAGTGCCATGTCTCAGACTGCTGACTGAGTGTTGTTCGCATTCACGGCACCTGTCCTGATGTGGAGCACGCCGATAGCGCCTCCAGGGTCCACAGAAACAAGGCGGGGCTCTCCTACGGCCAGGCAAGCCATTTAACATAAATCACCAGAGTTGCCTCAAACAGAAGAGCCCAATAGCAGGTAGATTTACCTCCAATGTAATGCAAACTGCAGCATGAATGAGCAGGACAACACCAACAAAGTTCCTTTCGCCGACGCGTTTCGGGCCATCTGCCCTTTGTCATAGGCTGGTCGTGAAGTGTGGAGGAACCTTTTGCTGTTTAAATGCACTGTGATTCAATACGATACCCGCCTCTTTGGGCATGGCCACCAGCGTGGCCTGCTGGTATCGGTGGTGCACTGTAATCTTCCTCCAGTGAGTTGCTTTTGGAATCTCCACACCAATGTAATTTAAAAATTAAATCTCAAGTGGGTAGTTGTAGTGCCATGTCTCAGACTGCTGACTGAGTGTTGTTTACATTCACAGCACCTGTCCCAATGTGGAGCATGTCGATAGCGCCTCCCGGGTCCACAGAAACAAGGTGGGGCTCTCCTACAGCCAGGCAAGCCATTTAACATAAATCACAAGAGTTGCCTCAAACAGAAGAGCCCAACAGCAGGTAGATTTGCCTCCAATTTAATGCAAACTGCAGTTGAATGAGCAGGACAACACCAACAAAGTTCCTTTCGCCGACGCGTTTCGGGCCATCTGCCCATTGTCATAGGCTGGTCGTGAAGTGTGGAGGAACCTTTCGCTGTTTAAATGCACCGTGATTCAATACAATACCCGCCTCTGTGGGCGTGGCCACCAGCGTGGCTTGCTGATATCTGTAGAGCACTGTTATCTTCCTCCAGTGAGTTGCTTGTGATTTATCTATCTATATATATATATACATATATATATATATATATATATATATATATATATATATATATATATATATATATATATATATATATATATATATATATATATATATATGTGTGTGTGTGTGTGTGTGTGTGTGTGTGTCTGTGATTCATCTATAGAATTATATCTTGTGATTTATCTATAGATAGATATCTATATCTCTATATATATGTATGTGTCTGTGGGCATTAAGACTGATCACAAATTGTTTTTTGTGACTAGAACAATAGTAGATAAGGCCCTTATGTTTTTGCCTGATTTGCATGCAGTGAGAATCAAAGACTTAAACATATCTGTTGATTTAACTACCCACCATAATAAATATATTTCCAACTGCCTGGAGGCATACAAGTAGCACAATCAAGAGGAAACATTGGTTGTGAACAAAAATTATCTTGTTAATCGGTTTGGAAATATGTCTCAGGTAAACCGAGCCTTGAACCAAGCCATGAACACAAAACGGCATGTAGTTAACTTTTACAGCGGACAGGTTTTTGTTGTTGGCCACACCATCAAGGGTGTAAAACTAGCTCAACAAGGTAGTCATACCACAAAACAAATACACGTATACAAAATGCAAATACACAATGGAAATAATTAAAATAAACAATAATGCGGTTTTGACAGGATTACCAAATGACTCAATACTACCCCGAAAGTGTGGGGCCTACTCGCAAACGGCATTTTGCAGTACATAAAACAGGACTGGAGTAGTGCTACTTAATTACTATGAAATGGAATTTACACACCTTCGGATGGAGAGTTCCAACGACTCTAATTTTTATATGGGGATATCTGCACACGTCTTAGTTTAGAATTCAGTATAAACGTGGGAGGGTCCAGTTGGAATGATGTAACAATGGTGAAATCTATTACAAAATGGGAGCGGTTTAGGAAAATGTTAGGAGGGATTTACAGAGAGGCTGGCTACTACAAACAGTGAGCACATTGACATTTAGCCAACCATATAATATGGTTCAATATAGCCATTGAGGGGTTATGTTGGCTTCATAAACCATGACGCAGAAGATTGAGTGATTTTTTACATGTCACTAGAAACCCAAGGTGGCAATATTGGAACATATTATATGTTACTCACCTTGTATGTTTATGTTACATGTTTTTTGGGGATAGTGCCCTTGAAAAATATGTTTTCTTCAAAGAACAACTAACAGTGTGCACTTACTGGAATTAGTATGTTTAGGTTTTGTTTATCTTTCTTGAATACATTGTTGAGGAATCAGAAGTCCATGGTGAGGGTCAGTAGATTTACCCATTTCCGGGGCTGCAGTGTTTACTGTATAGGTATGAATTTAGCGTAAAAACCAAACCATTTGCCTCATTATTTTCAAAATGTGCAAATTTCCACCATAAATGTTGTTTTTAGTTTCAGTGGATTAAATACAGCAACACCAGAGAAAGTGCTGCACAATTTTATTTATTTTTGCCTCAAACTTTAGCTAACATTGCCACATAATTTGGTCCACCATATTAGTACTGGCAATTTTAAAGCTCTACTGAGTTGTTTAGAGGCTGTCATTAAGATGGTGAAATCCACATTTCACAAACAACCGGGAAATATTTCCCATAATTCACAGCTCCGTGTGAATTCTGGGATTTTATACTGCTTTGGTTTGTGCAATAAAAAGCACCAAAATATGTAGCGCAAGCACACTCCCACACATTTTACATCTTGGGAGAATATGTGGTAATCTGTATAAACTCCTGTTTTCTTACTTTCTAACGTCTGGAAGTTGAACATCTGATGTATGGCAAGTCTTCATAAAGCAGCCTGGCACACTGTGACCTCTGTTTATATACGTTTATAAGCTAGAACCTGTACAGCCCTTCTTTTAATATTAGGATACTGCCTATGGAAAACTAGGGTAAGGATCTCTGGGCAGACTTCAGGTGATATGTATGTTACATGTGTGGGTTATGAGGAGCAATGAGTACCTCTGTACTGTTTCAATAGCTGGAAATAGGAATCCATTTTACATCCCATGTGTCTGAGTGGAACAAAAAATGGGGGGGGGGCGTAGAGGAAAGCCAGGCAGGGAATAAGTCTTTTAGGAAGATTCCTTATGTTCTTTGAAGTGAGCCATTCTACTGTTATAGGAAGGAGAGAGAGAGATGTGTAGGGACAGTATCAGCTCCCATTCTGTTACATTCCCCGACAAAAGTGTTACCCCATGACAGACCGAGATGTAGCTGAGAGGCCCCTCTTTTGTGCCTTTGCTTTGAGGTTCTTTGACAGGCAATTCAAAGTCCTGCCCTCCTTTTTTTCTGACACAGAAGAACAAAGACTGTAGCTTGACCAATCTGGGAGGGATAACCAAATGTTGGGAAGTGCCTGAAACTGGACGCAGAGGCAAGCTAGTAGAATACCCATTTTTGTCTACAAAACTCTGATAAATAGTGGGTAGAATTCCAGGTCACTGTACCAGAGTACTCATGGGCCAATGACAGGGCTCATCCTGGAAGTTGATCTCCAGAGCCAGGATCTCTGATCCCAGTTGAGATGCCTGCCTAATGGAGCCATAGCCCCTATTGTCTTGTGACCAATGTGACCAAGGGGCCTTTAAGGACTAAGGCCCACATGCATCAAGCATTTTTGTAGTCGCAAACGGTGCGATTACTTAAAATCGGCCGTTTGCGAATGCAAAAGTGCTTTTTGGGATGCATGAAGCAATTTTAGAATTCGTAACATTGGTGCGAGTTCTAAAATTGCGGGTGCTTTTAAGAAGTCACAGATGTGCGATTTCTTAAAAGCAATGCATCATTACTTTCACAAGTGCAAAGTCGCAATTAGGGTGCCAAATTTACCGAGTGGTTGAACCACTCGGTAAATTTGGAAAAAGTGTTTAAAATGCTGCAAATGTTTTTTTTTCTACATTCATGTTTCACACACACATGTCCTTAGGACATGTGTGTGTGAAACATGATGCGAAAAATACATTTCAGGGGTGCATGGGGGGGTCCTTTGGACCCCCCCCTGCACCCATGAAATTTTCAAAGTGCCACTCGCAATTTGCTGATGCCGTCCCATTGACTCCTATGGGCCTTTTGGCCCATAGGAATCAATAGGAATTGCGAAAATGCACTTAAGAATTCGGTATTCATTTGGGATTCGGTAAAAATTGCGATTTTTACCGAATCCCAAATGAATACCGAAAACAATGATGCATAGCATTTTGCACTTCTTAATTTGCGATTCCTTATTTTTCGCAAATTAGGAAGTGCAAAATGTAACAATGATGCATGTGGGCCTTAGGTCCTAAACCGTATCAAATAATAATATCTTCCTTGAGGGAAGAGGCTGCCTTACCCTGGAACGAGTGCTGCCAGAGTGTCTTGCACGGGGGCACCATCCAAAAAATGGGTGCCCAGCAGTTCAGGGAGGAGCAGAAACAAAGACCAATTTAAGTCTGAGTGGGAAAGAGACCAGCCTCTAGAGAGTGGTACTGGCGGTTGGAGCTTATCACCTGGAGCAATAAGCTGAACACCCAGTGCAAATGTAATTGAGTCGAGAGGGATTTATAAAGGGCAACATTGATTTCACTGAGGTATGGTGAAAAAATAAACTGCTGAGGAGCTAGTTGTGGCGAATGGAAGAGCCCTCGTTTAACTGGCTTTGTGTGTGTTCCCCATCCAGGCCTTGAGGGATGGGAAAACCACTGCAGTAAGGATCTCTCAACTGTGTCCAGCATTTTATTTGACATCTCCTGGGGAGTGAGGATGCCCCCAGGGGGCCTAACGTACCCCTATTTGAAGAGGGCGAGGAAGCTGCAGCATTAACATCCAGCTAGAGAACCCATGGGTCTGTGCAAATTGACCCTGTTTAGAAGGAGCTTTCTCGTGCAAAGGAGTGGTGGTCAGTCTCTCCCTCATGTGTCCATGCTCAGAGAAGCAGCTTAGAGAGCAGGAAGCACTAGTAAGGATCTGATGTGTTCATTACCCTTGTGGCCCAAAACAAAAGTGTGCATGGGAACCCCACGTAACAGGCAGGGACACCAGCTTTAAGTTATCATACCAGCAGCAGAGGCAACAACAAAACAATCAGAAACAATAGAAAAGCTTTCTCTGCAGCTACATAAAAGAAGATGGCCTTGGGCAGGAGAAATAAAGGGCCCATGAAGTGCATGATATTTGATTCAAGCAGTCTCTGAACCTAGCTTAGGTGAAGGTCTTGGGGGTGTAGATTAATTGTGTTTGTGGTTTTCAGAGGTTGCTAGGCAACCCTAAAATGTGGTTTGATAATTTAATGTGCATTTGTGGTGAAACGTTTCTTTCAATTGATGGTATGAAAACTGTGTCAATGACACGCCTGCAGGTTTACGTTTCATTGGTTATCTGAAGGGTCTTCATTAGAAGACATTTCCAAATATTCCTTCTTTCCTTGTGATTACTGTTTGGTGTAGGATTTTGGCAACTGTATGCTGAGTGCATATTAGATTATATATGTAGATTTACCTTTATGGGCATTCAAGTAATATTCCTATTAAAAGTGAAAGCATTGACTGTGCAGTGATTTATTAAGTATTGTTATGTAAGTTTGAACTCGAGTTTCCAACCAATATCATCTCCCTGGTGCAGCCTTTTGATGCTCTATCATGCCTACCTTACGAATCAAGTGCTGAAGGGGTGACCTTGTTTTCAATGTGGAGTGAAAATAGTATGGGGGGCGTTTTTTCTGTAAAACATTGATTACAAGTCCAACAATTTTATAGACAGCATAAAAAACACAATTTTGTGTAGAATCTTCTTTAATGGAAATCACCATTTTTTTCAACAAAAAATATGGAAATGGCACCACCAATGTGCACAGTCATAAAGGCAGTGAAGGTCGGCTACCCAGAAATGGTGGCTGCAGAACCTGGCTGTAGGCTAGCCTTTGCATCCAAACCTCACTACACACAACCAAGGGCTGAGCATAGCAGGGGTAGGCCTCCCAAGAATGGATTACCCATATGCACCAAAGACTTGTAGAGTGGAAGTTGAAAACTGCTGGTGTGTTGGACGGAGACCATGGCTGTTAGGTGTGCTGCTTGCAGAGTAGCCCTGGGGTCAACCCTCGCTAGTCAGGGCCGAATGCCATGCGCATAGGTTTGGCCATTATTTGGCAGGTTGGGTGCAGGGCACGGTTGAGCGGCAGGCCCTCAGTCCTGCTGCATGTAGTCTACACTGTGCACAGCAGGTATTTGAGTCAGGGACTTACTGAAGGCCATTTCCTTTGCCAGGTTCCACCGCGCACTGTCCGATGACTGTACGCAGTCGCGGTTTGCTGCCCATAGTGGAGATAATCGGTCCCTATAAAAAGTCATAGAACTTTCCTGAAGAAAAACACAGACACAGATTAGTTATACTTGAGCATATTAAAACCTGAAAACCCTATGACATTCACCAATTATGGTTGGCAACGTGCACCATAAGGCATGCCACCCACCATGTTCAGTACACCACTTTGCCAATGGCACAGGGAAAAATGCTTGACTACAAAGAGCAAAACATGATAGGTAGCCATGAAAAAGAAGTTCTGTTACTGGTGTTTGTTTAGGCCAAGGAGAATTCTACAATGATTTTCATGAATCTGTTGAAGGACTTCAGTGCAACCGACAGGGACACGTTGAACTTTGTGGCCAACCTGGGTGCATTACAAGATGTATAGCAGTGAAATTTCACTTTGGTTTTGAAAATTCTATTATAGTTGCTGAGATGAGATTGGAATTTTAGAACTATTTAACCAAAGTAATGGCAGTGAAAATTCAATTTGGTTCTTGGTATGACCTAACTTGCTGCTCTTGGCATGCTTACCGGTATGATTATTGGCGTCATGGCGGATAAATATTTTTATTATATTTAAAAGTGAAAGGAAAAACGAATCTAGTGCGAAGGAAAGTAGTGAGGGTGTCCAAATCAAAATAAGTGTTTCATTCAAATGATTTTTTTAATGGTTTTCGACAAAGCAAAACATACATGGCAGCGGACCGTGTCTCATAATTCATAAATTCAATGGTCCATAAACAAAACACTGGCTTATGAGGGAAGCAACGTATGCCCCCTTCCCCAAAGCAAAATAAAGGGACAAACTTGGGGTATTTTTACCTTTCCAAAATATCATTCAGGAATGGAATTAGAAAAGTAGATACAGCATCTTAGACCATTTTGGGGAATGTTGCACTTTCTTCAACTATTATAGGACTGGAGGTAATATGGGGATGTTTTTTCCTTCCAGGTGCTCACCATGCCTACTGCTGCCCAAAGGGTGCAACTTGAGAAAAGAAGAACACATGTGTGATTAGCAGCTATTTCCTCTTTTTCCAAAATATGGCTATAGGCTGTCTTGTAACACCCAGCATATGCATACCTAGAGCCTAGCTGTGTGAATTCCTACCATCCAAGAGGGTGAAGCTAGAGCTTCTGGGATGGGAAAGCCAAACGTCTCTATGACATGACGCAAGTCGTACTTCCAGTACATCTGAATGACTATGCCTGACCGCCATTTTTGTAGGAACGTCCTCTGTCTGTACCACACCACTAGCATTCTTCTGTGACATTATATGACAATAACCTGATAGCATTGATGATTATTTATGTAATACACATTTACAATTCATGGTTGCATGACAGTTTTCTTATTTGAATATAAACTGGAATAAACATATTTTACATAGAAAATATAGAATTATATGATGGGTCTTACACCTTATTGGAATGTTAATTACGGTCAATGGAGGGAAGAAAGCCAACAAATTGTGTTAACTCTGTTTGGTTCTTCGCAGCACTAAGCATTATTTGTACGTTAATTTTCCTCAAAAGATATAAAAAATACACTTTAGCCACTGAACTAGAATTTTTGATTAATTAGCAGAATTTCTGGTACATTTCTATAATTTTTATAGGCAAAACTGTAAAAATAGATTTTTATTCCCAACCTGGCCCTCTCATAGGAAAATGCAACATCCTCTGAATTGCGACTAGGAACTTTTGAAAGTTTTTCACTGTAGGAACACATGTTTCTTTATTAATTGCCAATGAATAAACGCCTACGATTAAAAGTAGGATTTATCCACGTGGTAGAGCACATTTATTTGCTAATTGCTTCTGCTGGATTATAAACTGTAGCCAGCCACACAGGACACAATACCTAGAGCATTACATGTTTTTTTCCTATATTTCAGAGACATAAATATACAGTTCAGCACACACAAACATCTAACTTCCATCTCCTGGAGCATTTTCTGTGCCAACCTAACAATGTCTTATTGAAAAGGTAAATAAGCCCATTGCATATAACTAATTCTACATTATGTTTATAGGGAAAGTACACGCACGATGTGACATTGAAGGGTAGAATATTAATGCAGACAGTCTTAACCAATCTGACACTGTGTGGGAACCACCCCAAAAAGTCCTTCTTCACAATCTCCTGTGCTGTTTTGCCCATCATATGGGTCACAGCAACATAACCAAAGGTGGAAAAGATCATAGTCACCCATGGATTACCTCACAAACTAAATTGACTTATCTTTCAAGATAGAATATTTGAACAGTAATAACAAAAAGAGGAATCACCCTACTGCTGTATCATGCCATGGCAACTTCAATCCAACTGCTAACCTGAAAGGCTAATGAAAATCCAAAAAAGGCACAGTGCATTGCTGAAGAATGAACCCAAGACAGGAAAGTGTGTACAGTTTTATGCGACAATCATCAGCCATTCTATGCCACATTCATCTACCCATGTATCTCCAGTTGTGAAGCTGGCAGGCCACCCCATATAAGCCATGATTCCTACACCAATGCAGCAATGACCAGATGATACAGCAGTTGTGTGCCAGACCATTTAACATTCAATTAGGAGACATGGTGCTCTTTTGCGACTCACTCCAGCCTCAAGTTTCATATTCCAGTTGCAATTTTGCCATTCTCTCTAATTGGTACCAGTGAGACCATAGTAAAAGGCGCAGTAGGGAGACATCCTTGTGACCCCTAAAAGATTATTTAAGAGATTCCATGAGTCCCAGCTTGAAGAGAGTGCTCTGTAAATCATCTTGGAGCACTGGAGAGCTCTTGCACCCTGAGGTAGTATTGGCCAGGTGCATGAACCCGACATGGGGCTATATTCTGTATGTTCAACACAAAAGAGCCGCTCCTAGTATAGTGATCTAAGTGCTACCGTGTACTGGTATTAGTTTGTGAGTGCAGGCATCTCACAAAAAGTGAAAGACTGGTCTCACACACCACCTGGTGTCATGCTTCATCATTGACTAGACGTCGCCCTCTGAAAACTTGGTTTGATAGAGGGGGGCATACACCTGAAGAAAGGGATGCACTTCTAAAGCTAAGTGGGGGCCCTTACAAAAAGTGAAATTCAAAAACCATTACAGGTGTCATACATATTTTAATGTAACTGGCATCTGTATGGTGTATAGCCACGCACCTATTAAATGCATGAGTATGTGGCATACCATATGACCTTTTCCAGACTTGCTACTGTATCTCTTGTGTCTGGAATTCACTTATGTTTTCTTTTCTACATGCGCAGAAAACTTTGTCGCATACACAGTGGCAAGTGAAATTGTTTCACCCCCACCAAGTGTAACCTGCACCAACAGAATACGGTAAGGGTGAAGCCCATTTAAGCATTATAGGTCTTGATGAATGCCACTGACCCTTCGGGGCCAGTAGGCAGAAACAGGTTGAACACTTGTAGTACGGTGTGGGGACAATAAAATCCCCATCACACCGACCATTGTTTTTAAACACCATACAAATGCCAGTTACATTAAAATAAGTATGACACCTGTTTTAAAATTCACTTTTTGTAAGGGCCCCCACTTAGCTTTAGAAGTGCATACCTGTCTTCAGGTGTCTGCCCGCCCTCTATCAAACCGAGTTTGTAGACGGCGAGGACTGGTTAATGAGGAAGCATGACACCAGGTGGTGTGTGAGACCAGTCTTTCACTTTTTGTGAGACGCCTGCCCTCACAAATCAATAGCAGTACACAGTAGCACTTAGGTCACTATACTAGGAGCGGCTCTTTTGTGGTAAACATCATAGTTTGGAGGCCGCCTCTCCTAGCACCCTGTGCCTCTAGTTCCCTCCCTCAGGTCCTCCCTGAGTTTTTGTGGTTAAACGCTATAATCTGTGTGCCTGACCCCATAGGTGATAAGGCGTATGTGCTTGCTTTCTGCACTCAGGGGCCAAATTGGCATTACAGAAGGCAGCACAGATACTGTCATGGCCCCTTCTGTAGCACAGATAGTGTCAGTGGACATGTGGTTCCAATGGTATCCTAAATGAAGATTCCCTCTTGCATGGAAGTGGGTGCCACCTGCACTGTGAAAGATGGACCAGCTCATTGACTCAGGCAGTCTGCCTTTCACTAATGCACTGCTCCTGGGGCAGTGTGTTTTGGCAGATGCCCTGGGGCAGCACTTTATCAGTAATAGGGTGCACTGTCCCTGTTTGTGCCCAGCGCACTTAGTTAAGATGCCCACAAACTGTGAGTGTGCACCTTTATGGTAATATGGCTCCAGGTATTTCATGACGTTTTGTTTCTGGAAGAAATTTATATAATTTGGCTACAAGATGTCCCACCAAATCCTGTCCCAGTCATGTAACACTGCAGGACCCACTTCTCCGTCCTGCAGGTTGAAGGACTTTGAAGCCAATTTGTCAAACCATCATGTTTCTGGTCGTGTAACCTAGTTAACATTGATACATTTGGGATGAATATTTTGTTCCTTTTACCCTGCCATTGTACTGCCATTATACTGACCCTTAATGATTTGACATTTTCAGGACTTACTGGTTGTTCCTGGTGATTCCATGGTTGGCAGAAAGTTGTACTCTGGTTCTTTAATGGCTGATTTCCAAATACAAGATGGTTGCTATTGACTTCTGGGTTAATGGTCCTTCACTTCAGGGTTAAAAGTGGATCTGACATCTTTTCAGCCAGTGCTAGCTTCTAGTTTAGTAGTTGGTGGATTGTTCCTCAACCAACCACTTCCCTCACCAAGCTCCCTTCGTTTGTGTGCACCTTTTTGTGCTTTTAAGTCCCAATTCAGGTTCTTTTGTTGTTGCTTGCTGCATAACTCTCTCCATTTTTTAAATCTTTACCACTAGGCGCAAATTACCAGCTGCCACCTGTTTCAGGTTGCCCTCAGGACTCATTTTGATAAGAATATCTGCTTTTGGTTTAACCTGAATTCTATTAATTTTTCTTGTGTTATTAACGATGACCTTACATTACAGGAAGCGGTGTGCTCATGACTTATCAGAGATGCTGGATATTTTCTCTGCCCCCAACCCTGTTGCCCCTGTATCGCTTTATCGTTCCTTCCGACCTTATGGAGAGGAAATAGGTTGAGAGCTTTAGGAAATTGGGAGCCTGGTGGTTAATCTGCAGAGTTTACTGCTCTGGCCCTTCGCGTGTCCATAAGTCCAGCAGTCACTGATGGTTCCAGGCTTGGAAACATTGCTCAGTAGATCACTTCTGGTGGATTGTGTAGTTCTAATTTGTCGCTTTTCTCATGTTTGCTACTGCCCCAGCCAGGTGGGCCTTGCACAGAGCCTCCACCGAACATGCCGATTATCTAGCAACTCTACAGATCTGACAGTATAATCACTATTTATTCCCCTTTTCCGCATATCCTCAATACATAACACTTTATGCACAGAAAAAGAGTTATTTCTGTTGTTTGTAGATGAATGTGTTTCCAGCTTTCGTAATCATCGGAAAGATTTAAGGACTGAAAAGACAACTAGAGGACAGAATCACTCAATGCTTTCAATAACATCACACAACAAGGTATGTGTACTTTAAGTATTTCATTGTCAGGTTGCTTTTCAGCCTACACAAAAGCGTATGTTTCGCATTGTTTTCTGCCCAGGAGTGAAGTGCATCTATATTAAAGGAAGGAGGACAATGTTCTTTTCAACTGCACTCTGCGAATGCTTACAATAATCTCTTTTGAATGCAAATGGATTCATCTCCAGAGAAGTTTCGGTGGGGGGAGGTGGTGAGGGATTGGTTTGAAGCAAATTGGCATCCATAGAGTAGATGTCAATATTAGATGCTGATGTTCAACTTTCCTTTCCGAGGAAGGGCTTGATTTGCTGAACGAAAGACCCTTTCTAGCCATCTTCCATTGAAATCATCAAAGCATGCTCTGTTGGAGATATCAGAATAATTTCAGAAAAGCATTTACTAATAATCATAGGTATGTATGCCCAGGGCTAGACTGGGAACCTCAACTGGCCCTGGTAAAGTGCTCGGCTGCCCCCCCCCCTCTCCACTCGGGGGGGTTGGTGGGAGGTGCCGCCGAGCTCTTTGCCGGGGCCGGTTTTCGGCCGATTTTGTTACAGGGCCAATTTTTCAGCTAAGGGCCCTGTAACAAAAATGGCCCCCAGGGGCCCAAAACCGGCCCCCACCCGTGCGGAGCACCAGGGCATTGCCCTGTGCCCACTATGGCCAGTCTGGCCCTATGTATGCCCCATGCAACTCACACTGGCACAAATTAGTTGAAATAACATCATATTTCTCAATTATAAGACGTAGGAGAAGCTATATCGTTCACCCAAAAACATTCAGGGCCCGATTTATCAACAGTTTTGCATCCCTCTTGCAAGGGGGTGCAAGGTGACGCAAAACATAGAATGAGATTTATCAAGCCATGCAAGGCCACCTTACATAGCCCGGCGATGTTTGGTAAATCTAGAGTAACGCAAGGGTGCACCAGTTGCTGCCTTGAGTTACTTTGCCCAGGGAAACGTTCCATTGGTGGAGTGAGGGTGCTCCCATGCATCCACCGATTTATTTTGGTGCATTGCCAAGACCTGCAAATGTTTCAAAATGCTACGTCTCAAGGGAGGCGCAACAAAGAGAACTATGTGGATTTTTCTTAGTTTTTCCCTCATTCTGCATGTGCAAAGTTCTGCAGTACACGTCGAAAGAGGAAAAAGCATCAGAGGATTCTTTTTGTGCAGGAAGGTGCCCCTTGGTGCAAGGGTGTCTACGTTGGCACCAGGCAACACATAGTGCACCAGCGCAAGGAGGGGACAGGAATGCACCATATAATGTTAAATATGGCACATTCCTGTCCTCTTACTGTCAAGCAACACAGAACAGCAAGGTGTCTTGCTGCGCTGTGTTGTGTGACTCTTTGATCAATATACCCCTCAATTCTAATTACACACCTCCATAGTAATAACTGTAAAACAGTCAGCAAACATAACTTCAAACAACATCCATTGTGGTACCATCTTAAGCCCCATCCTTCATCAAACGAATTTACAATCTTTTTTAGTGCAGCACTAACACAAATTCTGCACAGGTTGTAATGCTTTATCACCTTTAAGGATAATCCATTGAGAATGTCCGTAAAAATAAGTTATGGCCTACGTTTCTAAATATAAAGTACTAGTGGTTGGGAAAAATCAAACTCAGGCGACAGATGCTTTTAAAGGGCAAGAAATAAGATAAGTTCAAAGGGCCATATGTATCAAAATCCTCATTTGCGATTCTCAAATAGCGATTTTTAGCGAACTGCTATTTGAGAATCGCAAAATGCTATGTATGTAGGATTTCCAATAAATTTTGAGAATCCTACATATTTCTTAATTGTGAATCTCAAATTGCGATTTGCAATTAAGGAATACCTCCCCATTCTTTCCTATGGGCCTAGATGCCCATAGGAATGAATGGGAAGACATTCTCAATTTGCGATTAGCAATTACAGAATCGCAAATTGAGAAGGCAATTTCAAGGGTGCAAGGGTGTCAAAAGGACACCCTGTTGCACCCCTGAAATAAGCATGGGTGCACATGTGGGTGCACATGTGGCGCACATGCATGCCCTGGTGGTAATTTGTGATTCCTTAAGGTCAAATTTTTGGGTGCTTCTTACACTGCATTTAAGGAATCCTTAAATGTAATCACAAAATAAGGAATCGCAAATTTTGCGATTTCTCATTTTGCACGCAGATTTGCCTCATACATACCACTAAGCAAAATTGCGAATTTCTGCATTTGCGATCACAATTTTGCTTGATACATATGGCCCAAAATCTTTGATTACTTGAGTATATGTTTTTCTACCCCCGGTAACTGGTCGGAATAGGTTCACAAGTCCCAGATTATCTTTGTGACATTATAATACCTTTACAAATCCGAAATGAGCAATCTGATAGCAGCGGCGTAACATAATATTAAAAGCCCCCCTTCAACAGAACGTGATGAGAACTCCTGAGTCTCCCATATGTCACCGATATTTATTGGCCTTAATTGATGTCCATGGGCAGGCACCACTCTATTTGTAAATCATTTCTTTTTGCTTGTTGCTTGAGGGCTTGAGTCCTAACTGGTGGACGCAGGGCAGGCCCATCTGGGGAGTAAAGAAAAATAATGGAATGACAATTCACATATTGGGGTGGTGGAGGCCTTGGGATGTGTTTTCTCTTGTCCTTGTGTTTTTGGCCAGATTTATTGTTACTGTACAGCTGATTTGCATTGCGAGCGGGAGGCCTCAGTGCAGATGGGTCCATTCGCACTTGTAAAGAGCACGAAAACTTGAGTTCAGCACCCTTGAGCCACACTAAGGGGCTTATTACAATGTTGAGTGGACGCTGTCATTGATAGAGGTCCAACCGACCTCTGGTCGGCGGTCCCCACCGCTTAATTGTGATGCAACCACTCATAATGTGGTCACAAGCTCCCATAAAAAAATGGAGTTTGCGTTCATCCCTGCACCACGTGGCAGGCACCTCACAATTCTTGCCACATGGTGCAGGGATGAATGGGAACGGGTCACAGCTGCGACCCTTGGTTTGCCCTTTGCAACCCCTGGGACTATCCTTGTGCCCCCTGGCTCAGAGGAAGCAAGACAACATCAAGAACAGAAAGAGTAGATCTCACACTTGCCCTACCCTTCAGCAGCATGCCTCTGAGTAAGTCTTTAATTTCTATAACTTTTCATGCAATGGCCTGCCTACAGTAACCTGATCTTTCTCTCACTGGCTAAATTAATCTGAGGCAGGGCACCATGCATCATGCACCCTCTTTTATTTGCCTGCTGTATTGGTTAACCTCTATGGACCCCTCTGTAGCGTCTTGGCTAAGGGCCTTGCTAGGCAAACACACTGAGGCATACAGAACACGTCAGGTAGTGGCCGGCAACTAACTGGCCACTCCCAGGGACCAAGTGCTGGCGGAGCGTACGCTGGGCCAGCCTACTATCATTACGTAGCCGGGTCAAAGTGGACGGCACCCCTCTCACTGGGGTGACATGGACCAGTCCGTAGGGGACAACATTACATTCCTCCTTTGCCCAAAAAACAGAAACCATCACATGGCATTTAGAAACAAAACATCAATTGTAAACATAAGTCCATGACAAACTGTTTATGGAACAGTCTTACTTGATCTGCTGGTACCCCTGTGGCTCCAGTCAGGAGGGCGATATCAGGCGACAAAGTCTTGGTACTTCTGAGAAGGCTTCGGGTGAGGCCGCAGGCTGTATCGACTCTGGCTGTTTCTGACAGGGGAAGATGGGTATGCTTCGGCATGGTGGTCATTCTCTCATGCTCGCTGACTACCTTGAAGGTCCTGATCTTGGGCTTTGTCAGGAGCGGGGGCATTTTGACCAGTTTCCATGTTGATGACTGTGGGGCAGTCATTACTTCCTCCGGGCCGATGAAGGCTGCCCGGCTCCCCCATTGCTGGTTCATCAGGTAGTGGATGGGTGTCCGTACAGGTAAATGGGGAAGTGGTGACAACCCCACAGAATCGCGATAGCTTCTTTCTCAATTTGAGAATAGCGTTGCTCCGTGGGCGTGAGGGTCCTGCTGGTGTAGGCGACAGGGGCCCATTCTTCTCAGGTCTGTTGTTGGGCCAAGACAGCCCCTAGGCCTGTGGGGCTGGCCTCCACCACCAGCTGGGACTTGTTTGGGGGTCAAAGTACACCAGTGTCGTGTCGGTTGATAGGGCTGCTTCTGTGAGGCAGAACGCCTTCTCTTGCTCTGCTTCCCACACCCAGTGGCTGGTGGTTTTGGTGAGGTCTCGGAGAGGTCCGGTCAGATCAGATAGATTTTTGATGAAGAGCCCATAGTATGTGACCATGCCTAGGAAGCTGCGGACGCCGGACACTAATATCGGGGCGTGGTATTCTGTATGTCTTTCACTTTGTCTGGATCAGGGCAAATGCCCTTGTCGGGGAAGCGATAGCCAATGAAACAGATGCCCCTTCTCAAAAATATGCACTTCACGCGGTGGAGGGTGAGTCCGCTGTCTCGGATGTGGGAGAATACGGCTTATTGTCAATGGACATGTTCCTCCAGTGTGGGTGCTTGCACAAAAATATCATAGCTTACGTTGAGTACGCCTTCCAGCCCCTGGAGAACATTCTTAGCTATATTTTGGAAGACTTCAGCAGCGCTGGAGATTCCGAAATTGAGGCGAGTGTAGCGTCAGAGTCCTGCATGGGTGGAAAACGTATTGATGGGGTGGAGTCCTAAAGGAGTGGAAACTGGTGATAGCCAGAGCGAAGGTCCATCTTTGAGAACATTTTGAAGCCAGATAGCTCTCCAATGATATTGTCAACAGTCGAGGTCAGGTGGCGGTCACGTTTGATGGTGAGGTTTGGAATCCTCATATCCACACAGATGTGGACCGCTTCTGGTTGCTTTCGTTTCTTCGCGATGACAATGAGCGACACCAAGGGGGTGGGGCCATGCACCTGTTCGATGATTCCCGCCTTTTCCATCAGGCGCAGCTTTGCTTTCACTTTGGGGCAGAGATGAAAGGCGATCCTCCTGTGACAGAGGGCCATGGGGGCAACAGACCTGTGATGTGAAGTCGGACCGCTGGACCTTTCTGGCACCCGTTTCCTTCTAATAGCATTCCGAAACTTTGCAGCAGGTGGCCTAGGCCATTGGCATGTACGATGAATGCAAAGTGAATCAGGTTGAGATTTTGTGCAGTCCGGCAGCCCAGCAGAAATCCTGAGCCTTCTCGTGACACATAGACTTTAGCATGATGGTGTGCCAATTTGTGAGAGAGGTTGGCTTGGAATACTCCGCATAGCTTGAGTGGAGAGCTGGTGTCGTAGGCATAGACCTGTACCCTGGTGGAGCGTAGCGAAGGGGGGGTCGGCAAACCCTTGTAGATGCTGGCAGCCATGAGGTTGATGGTAGCCCCTGTGTCGATGACGGCATCTACCGCATGTTCCTGTACGTTGACTTTGCAAATGGGTGTATCATGTTGGATGACCAATAAAGCCTTCAGCATTCTGACCACTTGGACTTTGGCAGCATTGGCCTCCTTGTCATCCATATCGCTGCTAGCGGGACCATCAGGGGGCGGTTCAATTGCACAAGCTCACCGCGGCGGGCCATATTGAATCCTCCTCGGTGTCGATAGGCAAACTTTGGAGAAGTGATTTACTTTCCCGCAGGTGCTGCAGGTCTTGCCCTGCACTGGGCATGCTCCGTCATGAGGTGATGGACCCCCACACCACCCGCACCGGCGACTATGCAGGCTTTGCTGGGATGTGTGTCCTTGGGCCTGGTAGTTTTCGGTCATGTTTCTTGAATGTCGGTGCGAATGGTGCATACCGGTTCTTCTTTGACAGTGGCGACCGGCTTGGGGCCCATATGCGCTACTCTGGCTTTAGACAATTCTTTGGAGCGGCCAAGCATCAGGATGTCCCTCTTTGGCATATTGTGTTCTTGCAAGACCCGTTCTCAGAGTTTGGACGATGGGCAACCTTGAATGAACTGGGCCCGGATCCGTGGTCCTCATCAGGGAAGGTGCAGTTGCTTGCCTGTTCCTTTAGTCTTGCATAGAAAACATCCACGGACTCCTCAGGTAGTTGGCAGGCCTGGCGGAGCAGAAACCGCTAGTAGTCTGGGTTGGCAAATGGCTCGAAGTAGGCTGTGATGGCGCCGCACATTGTGGCGTAGTTCCTTGGGGGTCCCGCCTCCCGTACAGTCTTGGAAATGTTGTGGATTTCCGCCCCTCCAAGGTGAAGGAGTATGGGCCTCCACCGTGGCGCCGGGATGTCTGCAGCGTCGAAAAAGGTCTCCAGGTGCTCAACCCATGGCTTCCAGCGCGCAGCATGGGAGGGTGGGAGGCCGGTGATGGTAAATGGCTCTAGAGGAGGAACAGTCGCCATGTGGGTGCAGCAGTGTACGTGACTGGGGTGGCAGATTCCTTGCTTTGAGGTCCATGTGGGCAGAGCACGTGGTCTGGAGTGGCCTAGAGTGGGGCGCTATGCAGCGGCACAGGCGGCGGCTCTCTGAAGGCAACAGCATGGTCAGCAGGGCGGGCGAGGTGTGGCCGGTGAGCTCACACAGTCACAGGAGGGCGCTGCAAAGTGGGCCTAGATGAGCTCAGTCCAGGCAATGTGTAGCTGTGCCAGGTGGGAGCATGTAGTCCTGAGGCACCACACGTCTGCAGGCAAAGGCTGGCAAGTCGGAATCCTTTGGGCAGTAATGTGAGCTGAGCCTAGCGAGTGTTGTGCCCCAAAAGTACGTAGCTTGGAGAGCGCTGTGAAGATGCAGACAGAGAGCGAGTGCCAATGCTCTTCCCGGTGCCCGAGGACCTGAGGCTGGCGGGCGCTGAAGGAGGCCACACACATGTGCACGAAAAAAATAAATTCCAGTTCACGTTTTGTAAATAAGTCTTTGTTTTAGAAGATGACTGAACACATTTGAAAATTTGAATTGTAGTTATTTCAGTTTTCAACTTTCAACTTTTAACATTATACACACGTACAGAGCCCCAGGCTGACCAGGTCGTTTCAATTTTTTATCACACAAATCCCACAAGATGTGACTTACGTGGAAGGGTTACAGCATTAAGCCATTTCACACTTTATCAACAGGTTTGAAGGTTTTTTTGTTTGGGATGCAATAATGCACAGGTCAGGATTGGCACCAGTTTATTTAGTATATCACTTTCTGGATGGTGGAAAATATTTTAAGTCACTCACAGGGAATTTTAACATTAGTTAGTTTACTTATATTCCAATGGCAACTCACCCTGGCAGCCAGAGTTTAATCAGTCTGCATTGTACACTACACATGACCATTATGTTGCATGGAAAACAAAAATTAAAGAAACATCAGGGGAAAGGAAATACTAGTTGTAAAAAGTTTCACATATACCAAGCAGTGTGAAATAAAAATTTGAAAAGTTTACAGGGAATACATCATTCACATGGATAACATTAAGGGCCCTAGCACACAAAGTGGAGAAAGATATCTGTGTGTTTACTTGTAAAGTTAAAGACAAGAACATAGGGCCCAGAGCACCATCTTCAATGTATTTTTAATTAATGCCAGAGCGGTGTCTAAAACTGCCACAACTAAAGCCCGGTGTGTTTTTAAGCTCCGCTGCCTCTATGACTCTTTGAGATTTACTGTCTATAATCCCACCAGTGAACCTCCCACAGCCACAGAGCTCTCATACAAATGAACCCATAACTCTCCCAGAGGACTCCAACTACCTTCATTACACAGTACTCCTCCTGCTCCTGTCCCTTAATCGATTCATATATAATGTCTTTGCGGTGCATGTCTAATGCTTTCTGCTTGGCTATCATTACTTTAAAAGTTGACGGGTAGCTGAAACAGGACTAATGGGGAGGAAACACGTTCCAGCCAACCACTGCCCATCGCCTAGAGAGGAATGCCATCGCCATTGCTTGAACTGCTGGAGGCATTTTGTACCAATGCCAAACCATCTCATATTTTGCAGGTTTGTCTGCTGCAAACAATGAGCTGCTGCGGACACCAACTGTCCTGCATTTTGCCACTCCAGAAGGGAACACAAGTACCCCAGACCATTTTCTGCTTATTTTGGCCTCATCGGTAGGGTGCAGAAGGATGGCATAGTGAACAAGAGGCCCACAACCCACTCCGGCTTATGAGATTTTTATGAGTATGGAGGGGAGTGTGAACTATGTCTACACAGGTGAGAGTGGCTGGTATATGAACCTATGTGGAGGAGTAGGCTTTAAGTTTACAAGTTAAAGTGAGCTAGGTTCAGAGATGAGGATTAGGCATTCACAGGTGGGGGGTTTCGTGGTAAACACAGGTGACTGGTGCTACCTGGATGCAGGTTATCTAAGTCTAGTTGCACACAGCTAAAAAGGGCAAAGTATTCAGAGGTGAGAATGGGCAGGTGCACAAAGGCCAAATGTGGCTTGAAATACACAACTGAGAATGTCACCTATCAATACACACGTGAAAGGGGCAGTACATGTTATTGCAGTGTTATTGTTATACTGTTTTATCAATGCAGCTGCAATAGAACTAGGTGCACACTGGCAAGGGATGTGTAGGAGCATACATGTGAGACAATGTTTGTGTGTACAAATAGTGCACACAGGCAGAATTAAGTTAGGTGCATACAGGCTTAATATTTGCAATGTGTTGTTTTGGTTAGTACATAAGAAAAGAACATACAACAAAGCAAAAAGTTTCAACATCTGCCCATCCCACCCTCCCCTATCCATGGAGAACTCACTGCATCATTTCAGTTACATGTAAAGTAGAACACAACCAGTGTATATCTCACCATTGTAGGCCAAAATATCCACATTTTTACAGTCATGACATGCCTGGGGACACATATATGAGTAAAAAATCCTAGGCCATCAGCTAAAGGAGTGGACAATTAACCTGAACCAGTGGTACAAGGAACAATCGAAGGAACCATTTATTAGATATAAAACATGTTTTTAATTCGTATGATAAAAGTCATATAGAGACTCAAACAAAAGTCAAACTATATGATAAGAATAAAATATATGTCATAAAACAACACAAACAGGCGTTATAAAAATAAATATATTACATATAGGTCATACAAAATACATTTTGGAAAAAATACATTTCAAGGTAGTTATTGGTGCCTAAAGTGCTGGAGAAATATTAAAACTCGACGCGCGTTTCGGCAGAAACCGCCTTCATCAGGAGTCACAGAAGATACTCTGAAAATATATTTACAAGAAAAACATATATCAGATTTTCGAGTTTAACATTTAATAACTTACAAGTTGACATACATATTACTGGCAATGTTTAAATAAAGTGCAAAAAAATGAAACAAGTTAAAAATATATGAATCATATTCGAGAGTCCTCAATACCTAACAGATCCAGGCTTCTAATTTGTACACTCATTGTCATAAGGTAGACAGGTATTTCCTAGTGGTTGTACAGTACATAACCCAATACATTTTAAAATTTGCCCATTCAGGATGCAAACTTCGTTACCTTTATATTGACATATTTAAAACACATTCTTACATACAAAATGACAGATGATAGAGAGATCCTGATCCAACATGTAATGGTACATAGGTATAAACTTACATAAAACACTGTATTTCAAAGTGGTCTATCAAAAATCGATGGTATCTTCATATATTCATGAGCCAGAGTCATTCGATAGGAGCTCATTCCTGATTAGTAAAGAAACACAAAAATGTGTAGCAATGTTTAAAACATATTCATAACCCCTTTGAACACAATGGGCCACACCAGAAAACAAGACATACCAATTCGGCTTTTCACAGAAGATCGTGCGTAGGGTCGAGAGCAGAAGGGGATGTGCATAAATATCCAAGTTGACTGAGATAGTATACGGATACAGGGCTGGTCTAGACAAAGCAAACCAGAGATGAAATATAGTTACATTGATAATGGTATAGAACCTATATCGAGTCTAGCTTATTGTGTGAGCCATCCAAATGTCTCCAGAAATCTGCAACATGTCTGACTACGATTTAGAACAGGACCCAAGATGGAACGTATCTATTGTTCTACTTAGAGATCACTCGGGGTATGAAGAAACGGAATGGTTGTTTCTAAAAAACATGCGACTGCATCATTAACCAAAGATGACAGCAACACAGCAAAGGGAATATTACCTAATCATAAAGGAGACTCACATATAGCTAGTTCTATTAATCAAACCTGAGGAGATAGTTTATTGGCGCATTTACCTGATAGTGTCTGTGATGTTCTTATAAAGGGTAATATCAGGGACGTAGATGTCATACACAGATAATGTGTTGCACTCGACAAAAGTGTTCAAAAAATGTTTTCACCACACAAATCCGTGGTAAAGGATAAAACTGGAAAGATAAAGCAAAAAAAGGGGGGGGGGAAGGTTTGGAAAAAAGGTTAACATATCATTAGTTAACTATAGATAGTTGGTATAAGAGATGATATGTTTAAGGAAATGGGTAGCGAGTTATAGGTGTTCTAAACATTCAAATACCTTATGTATTCAAATAAATACCTCCGGATTCCTGATATCTGATACGCATCAAATGGCTGGGACGTCTGGTTCCTACAGTAATTTCATTGCTGCAAAGATAGTTAATATGGCTACCTTAGTTTATATGATCAAAGATAGATCTAAACTAAGTGTAAAACACTTAGTAAGTAAAGATTTCTGAGAGCACTGATGACTCTATACGACGGACGCTAGCTAGCTCTTACCTCGATGGAGTGGTAATTAAGTATGCAGCAAGATGGTGCTGCACCGACGGACGTGGTATAGCAATCCGCCCTTCGCGGTAGAAAAGATAATCGCCATGGAAGATTAGCTCTTTTAAATCCCCAAAACGGCGCGAAAACCACAACTAGCGTAGCCAGATGATAGAGAGGGACAACGGACTAATGCGGCTGGGATCTCGAGGACGCGGCCCATACCAAGATGGCGCGCGTGCCTGGATACTTGGTGAGATAGAAAATGTACGCGAACGCGACCAAGTCGGTGGTCATAGGAGAAATAACTGGAAACTAATGTGGCAAAGAGTTGTCCATGATCTTTTGCCGATCTGATACCAAGAATACGCGGGTCTACAAGTAATGTCGAGAATAATATACATATACATGATAGGACGAAAAAGTTAACTTTTATGGGTCATAAGGGAAATAAAAACGAAATAATATGATATCTTGATAAAAAAGAAGATAATATGTATACTATAAAAAACCGTCAAAGAAAATAAAAAACACTAAATAGAGATAATTTCCAATATAATCCCTTCCTGCCAGCTCTACCTGGATAGATCACAGGGATGTATATATACTTCACAAAAAAGCAGGATAGGTATCAGATAAACCAAAATGCCACCACAGAGAAAGAAATCCTAACAGTTTCAGCCAAAGAAACTAGTATCATAGAATAAGATATATCTGACAACATAGGCAACTCTACCTGGATAGATCACAGGGATGTATATATACTTCACAGGAAAGCAGGATAGGTTTCAGGTAAACCAAAATATAAACCCAGAATACAAAGTCTAAACAGTTGCAGCCAACAAAACTAAAAACTGAAAGTGAGATATATCTGACGACACAGGAGGCTAAATGATGGCATTCTCCCATGGGATTTCGGCATTAAGTCCTTTCTTAAAGGTTCCCAGAGAGAAAATCCAAAAGACTTCCCGTTTTTTCCTAACTTTATCACCGTCTTTTCTGTCTGGGAGTCTTATTTTTTCTAAGATGCACCATTTAAAGTCTTCAGGGCTATGGTGATTTTCTTTAAAATGTTTAACTAAAGGTGCCAGGTTCCTATTGGTCCGGATGGCTGACCGATGTTCCGTAAGTCTAGTCTGAATGGGTCTAGATGTTTCACCAACATAACCAAGTTGGCAGGGACATAAAATAAAGTAAATGCAGTTGGCCGTTTTACAGTTCCACATGTCGTTGGCGCTAGCCTGGCAACCATTGTGTTCAAAGGATTCACCTTCTATGATGTTATTACAGGACTTACAAGAAGAACATTTAACAGTGCCTCTAACTGGGAAGTTGTCATTAATTGACCTTTGAATGAATTCCGAATGCACATTATTAGCAGTGAAGCGGGAGTGTACAATCAGATCTTTAAGGTTTTTGTTTCTTCTATGTGCAAACATAGATTTATCTAGCTTGCAATTTGTTGGATTCGAGTTCAGAATGTGCCAGTTAGTATTCACAATATGTCGGACTGTATTATCAAGAGTGGAGTGTTTTGTAATACACACTAGTTGGTTGTTTACTGTAGGAGATTTTGTTCTGAGTAGAGAGTCACGATCTTAAAATCTTGCTCGTTTGTACGAGTCTCTAACTAGCCTATGCGGATAGTCTCTATTTAGAAATTTTTGTCGCATGATTTTCGCTTGTATGTCATAGTCGGCTAGATTCGAGCAGTTCCTTCTAACTCGAAGAAATTGGGAAAAGGGTATACTTTCTCTTTGACACCGGGGATGGAAACTCTTGAAATGAAGGAGGGTATTCCTCGCAGTAGGTTTGACAAAAAGGTCAACAATAAGTTTCTTATTTTGATGTTTGATGACTATGTCTAAAAATTCAACTTGATTGTCGTTATATTGAGCAGTAAATTTGAGGTTTGCATCTGCTAAGTTGATCCATTCCAGGAACTCACATAGTGAGTCTCTCCCATTGGTCCAGATAAAAAAGATGTCGTCGATGTATCTGGACCAATGGGAGATAGATTCAAAAAAGGGTGCTATTTCATTATGGATGACTCTGGTTTCAAAGGCTGCCATATAGATGTTTGTGATGGATGGGGCAACCGAGGCCCCCATACTGACACCCTTTGTCTGGCGATAGAGGGTATTACCAAATTCCACAATATTTTCTGTGAGCACAATATGTAGAAGGTCCAATAAAAAGTTCTTAGGGCATGTGATATCAAAAGTATCAATGAACCAGCTTGTGGCTAACATTGCTTCCTGCTGGGGGATGTTACTATACAGCGCTTCGATATCCATGGTCACTAATAAATCTGTATTTGGATCAAATGGTAAATTTTCTATTTTGGATATCATAGAGCCTGTATCTTTAATGTACGAAGTAATTCTGGGTATGTGTGGACGTAGGAAGGAGTCAATAAATTTCGAGAGTGGTTCTGTATTTGTGCCTATCGTTGATACAATGGGTCTGTAGGGTGGGTCTATTAAACTTTTGTGAATCTTTGGCATGCCATAAATGCATGCTGTTTTATGCTGATGATGGTTCAAGTAATCAAATTATTTTTGGTTAATGTCTCCCACTGAAAGAGCTGTGCAGGTAAGGTTGCGAATCTTTTTGGATATCGAGGTTAAAGGATTAGTTCTTACTATAGAGTAGGTGGCAGTATCAGAAAGCATAGTTTTCATTTTCTGTTCGTATTTATCGGTATCTATCAATACGATACCACCCCCCTTATCACAGCTCTTAACTACTAACCTGTTATCATTCCTCAGATTCTTAAGAGAATCCGATTCTTCTCTGCTGAGATTGTAGATGGGTTTAGGTATATACCGGAGTGCTCGTTCAAGTTGTTGAAGAACAACTAACTCAAAAGTAGCAACCTCCGGTCCTAACTGGTCTAGGGAAGGATTAAAGGTAGATGGCAAGCCTAGCTGTCTTGTTTCCTGAATTGTTTCATTATTGTCTGTGTGCAGAGAGAAAAACTTTTTCAATCTAATTTTACGAAAGAAAGAAATGATATCTTTCTGTAATTCGAAAACGTTCACCTGGGAATGTGGGACATATGATAGGCCCTTGGATAACAGCGACTCAGTGTAGGGGTCTATATCCCTCGAGGACAAATTAAAGATGGGGATTACATCCCCTGTCCCCAGTATTGGCGATTGCATGTCTCGCGAATGAATTGGGGTTCTTGTGGTTGATGTGGCTGATGTTGATGTTGGTGTTGATGTTAATGTTGGTGATGGGCTTGTTGGAAGTTGCCTCTGGTTTGGTTCTGAAAGTGGACTCTATGTTGTCAGATATATCTTATTCTATGATACTAGTTTCTTTGGCTGAAACTGTTTAGATTTCTTACTCTGTGGTGGCATTTTGGTTTATCTGATACCTATCCTGCTTTTTTGTGAAGTATATATACATCCCTGTGATCTATCCAGGTAGAGCTGGCAGGAAGGGATTATATTGGAAATTATCTCTATTTAGTGTTTTTTATTTTCTTTGACGGTTTTTTATAGCATACATATTATCTTCTTTTTTATCAAGATATCATATTATTTCGTTTTTATTTCCCTTATGACCCATAAAAGTTAACTTTTTCGTCCTATCATGTATATGTATATTATTCTCGACATTACTTGTAGACCCGCTTATTCTTGGTATCAGATCGGCAAAAGATCATGGTCAACTCTTTGCCACATTAGTTTCCAGTTATTCCTCCTATGACCACTGACTTGGTCGCGTTCGCGTACATTTTCTATCTCACCAAGTATCCAGGCACGTGCGCCATCTTGGTATGGGCCACGTCCTCGTGATCCCAGCCGCATTAGTCCATTGTCCCACTCTATCATCTGGCTACGCTAGTTGTGTTTTACGCGCCGTTTTGGGGGTTTAAAAGAGCTAATCTTCCACGGCGATTATCTTTTCTACTGCGAAGGGCGGATTGCTATACCACGTCCGTCGGTGCAGCACCATCTTGCTGCATACTTAATTACCACTCCATCAAGGTAAGAGCTAGCTAGCGTCCGTCGTATAGAGTCATCAGTGCTCTCAGAAATCTTTACTTACTAAGTGTTTTACACTTAGTTTAGATCTATGTTTGATCATATAAACTAAGGTAGCCATATTAACTATCTTTGCAGCAATGAAATTACTGTAGGAACCAGACGTCCCAGCCATTTGATGCGTATCAGATATCAGGAATCCGGAGTTATTTATTTGAATACATAAGGTATTTGAATGTTTAGAACACCTATAACTCGCTACCCATTTCCTTAATACACTAAATATATCATCTCTAATACCAACTATCTATAGTTAACTAATGATATGTTAACCTTGTTTCCAAACCTCTCCCCCCCCTTTTTTTTGCTTTATCTTTCCAGTTTTATCCTTTACCACGGATTTGTGTGGTGAAAACATTTTTTGAACACTTTTGTCGAGTGCAACACATTATCTGTGTATGACATCTACGTCCCTGATATTACCCTTTATAAGAACATCACAGACACTATCAGGTAAATGCGCCAATAAACTATCTCCTCAGGTTTGATTAATAGAACTAGCTATATGTGAGTCTCCTTTATGATTAGGTAAGATTCCCTTTGCCGTGTTGCTGTCATCTTTGGTTAATGATGCAGTTGCATGTTTTTTAGAAACAACCATTCCGTTTCTTCATACCCAGAGTGATCTCTAAGTAGAACAATAGATACGTTCCATCTTGGGTCCTGTTCTAAATCGTAGTCAGACATGTTGCAGATTACTGGAGACATTTGGATGGCTCACACAATAAGCTAGACTCGATATAGGTTCTATACCATTTTCAATGTAACTATATTTCATCTCTGGTTTGCTTTGTCTAGACCAGCCCTGTATCGGTATACTATCTCAGTCAGCTTGGATATTTATGCACATCCCCTTCTGCTCTCGGCCCTACGCACGATCTTCTGTGAAAAGCCGAATTGGTATGTCTTGTTTTCTGGTGTGGCCCATTGTGTTCAAAGGGGTTATGAATATGTTTTAAACATTGCTACACATTTTTGTGTTTCTTTACTAATCAGGAATGAGCTCCTATCGAATGACTCTGGCTCATGAATATATGAATATACCATCGATTTTTGATAGACCACTTTGAAATACAGTGTTTTATGTAAGTTTATACCTATGTACCATTACATGTTGGATCAGGATCTCTCTATCATCTGTCATTTTGTATGTAAGAATGAGTTTTAAATATGTCAATATAAAGGTAACGAATTTTGCATCCTGAATGGGCAAATTTTAAAATGTATTGGGTTATGTACTGTACAACCACTAGGAAATACCTGTCTACCTTATAACAATGAGTGTACAAATTAGAAGCCTGGATCTGTTAGGTATTGAGGACTCTCGAATATGATTCATATATTTTTAACTTGTTTCATTTTTTTGCACTTTATTTAAACATTGCCAGTAATATGTATGTCAACTTGTAAGTTATTAAATGTTAAACTCGAAAATCTGATATATGTTTTTCTTGTAAATATATTTTCAGAGTATCTTCTGTGACTCCTGATGAAGGCGGTTTCTGCCGAAACGCGCGTCGAGTTTTAATATTTCTCCAACACTTTAGGCACCAATAACTACTTTGAAATGTATTTTTTCCAAAATGTATTTTGTATGACCTATATGTAATGTATTTATTTTTATAACGCCTGTTTGTGTTGTTTTATGACATATATTTTATTCTTATCATATAGTTTGACTTTTGTTTGAGTCTCTATATGACTTTTATCATACAAATTAAAAACATGTTTTATATCTAATAAATGGTTCCTTCGATTGTTCCTTGTACCACTGGTTCAGGATTAATTGTCCACTCCTTTAGCTGATGGCCTAGGATTTTTTACTCATATAGGTTATTACCCTGCCCTAGGAGTCTGTATACTACTGCTACCCAGGGGGTCCTTGTTTTTCTCATCTCCATGCCTGGGGACACATTACATTTTAGTTAGCATTGTCCATGCCATCATTCTGATCCTTATTTCATCCTCCTCTAGATCCTGTTGTTCCTGGTCAACATCTCCCAGCTATCATTTGAGCCCCCCCCGACTACCAGTGCAGTATTTTTTTTTTTTAGCACCCCACATCCCGCCTTCAGCTATTTGATAATGTTGGTGTCCCACTTCTGCAATGGCAGAACTGATTTCTTGATTCGCCTAACTGCAAGGTATTTTTGGGCTATGACAGATCCCAGCTCCAACACCTTGGCCATATGTTTATTCATCTTGCTTCTGGAAACTAGTCGCAGCAAGCATGTGCATACGTTTATTTGCAAAGTCATGCCCATTAAAAAGTCCAATCTATCAATTAGTACATTCCAAAACCTGGCTATGCCCCTGCATTCCCACTACATATGTATATATGTACCTATCACTGCTGTACATTTGGGGCATATTTCTAGCAGTGCAGGGTTTATTTCATGCAGTAGGTATGGGGTGATGTACTCTCTGCATGCACATTTATAATGAATTTATTTCGATCTTGCCTTTCAGGTCAGTCAGTGTTCTGCAGGTTTGAAACACTTTGCACCAATGCTGATCTACCAGTTCCTCCCCCAATATCCCTGCTCCAAACCGTCTTCAATTTTTTAACTTTCTCCCATTTTGGTAAGGGTACGCAGACAAAATATTGATTTTTAAATATCGACATACAATAATGTTGATGTTTAAATATCGAAGGGACAGAATATCAAAGGTAAGTAATATCGATATTTTTAATATCGATGGAACAGAATTTCGAAGGTAAGTAATATCGATTTTGTTAAAATCGATATTAGTAATATCCATGTTACTAATATCAATGTTAGTAATATCGATGTTACTAATATCGATTTTTATATGATTTTTATGTATATTAATATGTATTTATTATGTATTTTTAATTAAATGTAATTTAAGTAAATGTTGTATTTTAGTACTGTAGCGGGTTGTGGGTTTATAGGGGAATAGGGTGGGAAGTAATTTAATTATACTAGATTAATTATTAACTTTTAACAATTATAAGTTCATTTTGAATAATTGGTAATTCATGTTTATTAATTGATTAATTGATAAATATGTTCTGTAGTGGGTTATGGGTTTATAGGGGAATAGGTTAAGAAGTAATTTAAATGTAATTAAGTAATACTTTTTTGTTTGTTAATTATATTATTGTTAATGAATTAATAATTGGTAATTAATTGTTATTAATTGGTAATTAATGTTTAATAATTGATCAATTGATAATGATGTTCTGTAGTGGGTTATGGGTTTATAGGGGAATGGGGTGGGAAGTAATGTAAATGTAATTAAGTAATAATTTATTTTAAGTAATTGTTTGTGTTAATCATATTATTGTTTATTAATTATTGTTTGGTAATTAATTATTATTAATTGATTAATTGATAATTGTGTTCTGTAACGGATTATGGGTTTATAGGGAAGTAGGGTGGGAAGTATTTTAATGTAATTTAGTAATAATTTATATTAATTAATTGTTTTTGTTAATTATATTATTGTTAATTAATTATACATTTGTAATTAATTATTATTAATTGGTATTTATTATTCATTTATTTTTACTTAATTATTCATTGGTAATTATGGTTTTGATAATTATGTATTGGTATTTGTAAATAGTTTAGATTTATTTCATATTTAATTTTTTTAATATTTTTAAATATAAATTTATTTATAAGTATGTTATTTGCAACTTCTACGCTATCAAACACTTTCCCTACTGTTGCATTCTCTGGAGTGGGAATAGTAAGTTTTAACCCCGACGCTATCAAACACTGTCCCTACTGTTGCACTCTCTGGAGTGGGAATAGTAATTTTTTACCCCTATGCTATCCAACACTTTCCTTACTGTTGCACTCTCTGGAGTGGGAATAGTCATTTTTACCCCTACGCTATCCAACACTTTCCCTACTGTTGCACTCTCTGGAGTGGGAATAGTAATTTTTTCCCCTACGCTATCCAACACTTTCCCTGCTGTTGCACTTTCTGGAGTGTGTATAGTAATTTTTACCCCTACTCTATCCAACACTTTCTCTACTGTTGCACACTCTGGAGTGGGAATAGTGATTTTTACCCCTATGCTATCTAACGTTTACCCTACTGTTGCACTCTCTGGAGTTGGAATAGTAATTTTTACCCATATGCTATCCAACACTTTCCCTACTGTTGCACTCTCTGGAGTGGGAATAGTCATTTTTACCCCTACGCTATCCAACACTTTCCCTACTGTTGCACTCTCTGAAGTGGGAATAGTAATTTTTTCCCCTACGCTATCCAACACTTTCCCTACTGTTGCACTTTCTGGAGTGTGTATAGTAATTTTTACCCCTACGCTATCCAACACTTTCCCTACTGTTGCACTGTCTGGAGTGGGAATAGTAATTTTTACCCCCACGCTATCCAACACTTTCCCTACTGTTGCACTCTCTGGAGTGAGAATAGTAATTTTTACCCTTACGCTATCCAACACTTTCCCTACTTTTGCACTCTTTGGAGTTAGAATAGTAATTTTTAGCCCTACGCTATCCAACATTTACTTACTTTTTTAAATTTGTTTGATATTTTTATTTATATTATTATTTTATGTGTATAGATGTATTTGTAATTTATAATATGTGTAATTATTTATACGTTTTTACAATCATTTTTAAAAGTTATTATTAAGGTATAAGTATATATTATGTATTATGTATTATATGTATATGTTTGATTTTCTTAAATTACATTATGTATATTATTTATTAATTTTAAATATTATAACATATTTTTAAATATGTTTATTACATTTATAAGTATTATTTAATTTATTTTACAAATTTTGTTTATTTAAAAAAACAATATTTACTAATTACGATATTTTTGACATAAATATTTTTTTTCTCGATATTTTTGTACTTACCTTGTTGAAGATAGGATGTTGATATTGTTGACATTGATATTTTTGTTGTGATATTTTTGTAGGTCGATATTTTGTATATCAACATTTTGTCAGACATTCTTTGGTAAGAGTACCATATATAGGGTATAGATTAATTTCTCCTCTTCCTGTAATTCCAATTACACCTGGTTCACTGCATGAACTTCTGGTTCTTGTGGAAATGCTGGCCATTTCTGCCTGATAGCCACTGCTAATCCAACATATAACAAAAAATTGTTGTCCCTAACCCTCACGTATTATAGAAATCTGCATAATTCATCACTCTCCCCTCCACATATAAGTCCGTCAGTATTTGAAGTTTTCCTTTCGAGGGCAAATCTTTCAAAAATCTAGGAAGTTTTGGACAAAAGTCACAAGCCATTCTATGAGTTGTGGAAGATATAACAGTCAGGCTTGGATTTTTAAGACATATTCTTTAGGGTCACACCTATTATTAAAGTGCAAAGAGGCAAGTCAATTTTTGATGTGTGCTATCCACAGGGCAAATACAACTAGTGTATATGAAAGGGTGTTCAACATATATCCAGTATGGCCAGATCCATAGCAGTTTGTTAAATCATCCACAAAAAAAATGTATTCCCACTGAACTCATCTAAATGAAACTGACTTGAAGAGTCAGTAGTTTATCAAGAAAAGCTGGCATGGGTCTAGCCCTCCAAGACCTACGGTGGATACTCAGTATGTATATGAAACCACGCAGTTATAAAACTAACAATGTTCTTCCCAGATTAGTCATCCAGGTTTACTGTTCATGCATTCCGTTGTCAAGGGAGAATGGCAAAGGAATGAAAAAAGTGTGTTGGCTTAGTGGCTGCTTTTCTTTCAACTGGAAAGTTGTGCTTAGGGTAGGTCTATGCAATTTGCGTACAGGTAGACTCTGATAAGTAGAACATGCACATGTCCGACATTCAGGACCAGCCTCTGTTTCCTGAGTATACTCTTATTAAAAGCACTGGGAATATGGAGTAATAACTGTGCATGTACTGGTTTTGTCGTACCCTGCAGACATTCCATCTGGGCTTTTGATGCTGTAGATAGGCATTTCAGGCCATGTTAAGGCATGCTATAGTTGTGCCTAGGAAAATAATTGTTGTGGTTACCATAAGACTATATATGAATTTATGTTTAGGTATATGATGACTGTATCTCACTTATGAAGCAACACAAAATGATGCAATCTAAGTCATACAAATTAATTATGACAAAAAGAGAAAGAAAAAGGAGAAAAGAAAAAATTAAATATGGAACCCATGTGCAACAAAACATCAATTCATGAAAAATGTATTATTAATTTCATTAAAAATGTTAAAACATGAAAGATAATGACTCTAAAACACAGTACACGATCAATAAACCAACAATTAAGTGTGTAATCGAAAAGTGGCAGAGAGAAGGGTTTGTACATATACAAAAGGGTTTAGGACAAGACTAGAACAACACAAAAGATTAATATGATAAGGCATGCTCCAGAAAAATGAAAGCAACCCACTCTGGCTCTCAGATACATCGTTCACATCCCGGGATGTGAACGATGTATCTGAGAGCCTGAGTGGTTTGTTTTGATTTTTTGGAGCATGCCTTTTCGCATTAATCTTTTATATGCTTGATACAGTTGTAAACCAAGGGCCGCAAAGTACCTACTGTATAACCTGGCTACTGCCAATTACATTGGCTTTGTTTTTTTCTAAATTCCGGGCTGATTCACCTAATTTCTATGTATGGATCATCCTATACATCATATATGATATATTAATTTTATATTAATTCATCTTTCCAACAGTCCTAGCTATATTACATTCCAAAATCTGTTGGATTTATTACCAGAACAGAAGAGTATCGTACTTCAGTGTCTTGGACGCTCATGCAGTTATTGTTTTGTCCTGATGATGACCGTGAATGTCTACAAAGGTCGAAACATTGTCGACGCATTGATGTGGCCGCAATTGATGAAGGACAAACCATTGACTCTGCCACCTTTTTGATTACACACTGTATTGTTGATTTATTTGTGGTGTACTGTGTTTAAGCGCCATTGTCTTTCATGTTTTAATATTTTTTTTGAAATGAATAATACATGTTTGATATATGTTGTGTCACCTTGAACTGCTGTTAGGATTTCAGCCTCTGCCCCTGGTTCAGGTTTTCAGGGTAACCTCTGTTGTCTATAACTGTATCTCACTTATGACACCTGTTTCCTTGGTACAAGATGGCTATCTTAGTGGAAACTTATTGTTACACTCTTGGCAAATCATGACAGCAGCTTTGTAAATATATGGTTGTGACAAACATGCATTGTTATCTATTTTAATAATGTTTTTTCCATTATCACCAGTTGTATTTACCTACAGTGAAGTCACTTCCGGTAATGACATCTGTGTCAACTATCTTGTGACTTCATCTCCTGTGATGTCACCAGGGTCTAAAGGTGGCATGATGTCACGTCCGCTATCCCTGGCATTTTGGTGAATCAACGTCCATGTCCAAACCCTCCCTCAAACCTTTGTCCATAAAAAAAAAAATATTTAGCAATGAACTGAACTAAATTTAATTGGTCTTCCTACAAAATGCAAGAATCGATGATGAAGCAGATTGCAGACAGCTGATAAGTGATTCTTTCCCTCCAAAAGTCAAATTCAAAAGGACAAAAGAGTGAACAATGAATGGGGTGGAATCTTCAGTACAGGAAGTAGAAAGAACGGGGCAGAGTCTTCAGTACATGAAGAGGATGTTCCTAATATGGGGCCGATTCCGATTTCGGTCGGAAGGATTCCGAACGATGGTCGGAGCCCTTCCGACCGAACCGGAATGTGTTGCCCGGATTCCTTTCTGATCGAGCCATTCTGATGGGCTCGGTCAGAAAGGAATCCTACTCAGATTTCTGGATTGCTGACGACAGGCTCGGAGAGCCTGTCCGCCGTCTGAAAATCCCTCAGTACTCCCCCGGCCGCCTCTTTGCGACCGAGATAGTACGATTGCAGTTTTTCACTGCCTTTTCGTGTCGGTTTTTCCGGCACAAAAAGGTAGTCGGAAACTGTCTTTGGGGCCCCCAGTAGGGCCCCCATGGGTGCAAGGCTGCAGAATGGCGGCCGGATCCCTGCACCCGGTGGCAGGCACCTTGGGGTCAGGTATTGATACCAAAATGGTTCATAAATCCAGTCAGGTTCCTTGCTCTGTAAATACTGTTCCTGTGATATTTCCTTTCAATAAACAAAGTCGCACAAGAGGTGATCTGGCATAATAGTGAAACATCAAAAATTTCCTTTGCAAAGTGCAAGATGTTGTGCCAGATTACGCTGGTGTAATAAAAATTAGCCATGGACCTAATAAAAATTTCAGAGATGCCTTCTCATCTTTTGTTGCTGCAGAGAAAACAGCTTTCCTTTATTGTACCAAACATTAAAGCAGTGAGCACCAGAATTTGTCTTCAGAAGTAACTACAATTATCTGAGTTTTCAAAGAAAATGTTTGTAATATTGTTCTGTAAATTGAATCGTTTGGTCTTATTTTTTAATATTGTGGGGCATCTTACACCTTGCCAGACTGAAAGGTATGTGACTTTGTTGTTGGTTTCCCTAACTATGGGGCTGATTATGATGGAGGACAGACTCCAGTTAATTCAACATCGTCTTGGGGAGTGAAACCGCCTGCCTATAAAGAGGCGGTCCCACAGTGTGTATTATTATGCGATCGCCACCGTGGCAGTCGCACTTGCCATACTTTACTTTGCAGTGGGTGCTGCTGGCTGCAGCACCAGCTGCAATGTAAAAAAGGCAGTGTGTACATTTCCCTGCACTTCATGGCACAGGGAAATGTAGGGGGCACTTAAGGTGCCCCTATTCCCCAAACAAAAGTGGCCGGAATGAAGGAGGACGCGCTACGGGCCTCCAATATCCATCCTGCTAGCTTTTCCATGGTAGGTGAGGTGCCATGGAAAGGTTGGTGTGGATGCCCCATTCCCCAAACAAAAGTGCCTGGAATGAAGGAGGACCCACTACGTGCCTCCAATGTCCATCCTGCCAACTTTTCCATGGTAGGTGAGGCGCCATGGAAAGGTTGGTGTGGATGCACCACTGCCATTTCAGGGAGTGGGAGGATCCCGCAGCACCGGCAGACTCAAGGAGCCCGTCGGATGCGTGGAAGTTAGAGTTTCCGACCCCATGAACCCGCCCGCCATTATAATATGGCGGGAGAAAATGGCCTCATGATGGCGGTGAACCCACCACCAACAGCCTGCTGGTGGCTGGCTCATCGCCATAGTAATCAGCCCCCTATTTTGGAACTAGCATTAAACCATTTTCAAGTTTGCTTTATTCTGCCTGTATAGAACTACTAAGATAACAAAACGCTTTGTTCAATAATGGTGAGTTTCATATGAGACCATGCTATTCTTCATAAAGAATGTACATTTTAAAGCTATACAGGGCTTTTTAGATGCACACTCTTTTTCTAGTTTGTGCTTATTTGACATTTTCTTCTCGATTCCAGTTTTCTCTACTAGTTCAGAAATGTTGATACCGTGCAGAATATTGTTCATAAATATTGTTTCTGATTTACTGTAGTTAAATTAAGTTCCCTGACAGTGTGATCATCCCAGCCATACTGATACATTGATTAGCATTCTCAGGTCTCAGTGACGTCAAAACTTCAATCGTATCGTCAAATATTTGAAAATTGCCAAAACTCTAGCACAGGTTTTTGTAACATACGACCAGCTTCTTTCAGGTTTCTTTATCTACTATACCTCAGAGAGGCATCACCACCTGTACTGCCCAAGTCATATACCATTTGTCATACATAAAAATATGGCCCATTCTCCAAGCTGCAATTGATTCAGACTCACAAAGCTTGGGTTAGCATAGTTGTGTGGAAATGTAGTGATTGAAGGTGGAAGGTCTGCCATATAGATTATTTCATCAGCAGTTGTCATCTAAAATAGCAGTAGTGTATTTTGCCAAAGTAAGTTGAAAGTAGAAGTCATCTTATTTGTATATTAAAATGACATGGAGCCAGATGTACAACCACCAAAATAAGCAAATCGCAAAAAACAAAAAAAAGCGTGTCGATATTAGCAAGCTGCTATTCGCTACTCACCAACACCTCCGCCAACTAAATTACAAGTTGCTATTGACTCGCAACGCTATTTGGGACAATCACTAATAGCGAATCACAATTGTCTCGCTAATAGCGAGACCCATAAAAACATCAATTTGCTAGTGTGTGTGTACATCTCAATAAAGCACTCGCAAACTAGCAAAAATCAATTTAAAAAAAGTTAAACTTCCTGGTTGTGTTGAAGGTCCCCCCCCAAACAGGAAGTGGTGCCCAAATCAACTCCTGATCACAAACAAGCACATGTACTGGTGCAGCAGCATAGTGAGTCACTGCTGATAGAGCTAAGATGACTAGCAAGGATACCAACAAGGGCACCAAGCAGAGGCTGTGCAAGCTGAAATTCTCTGAAAAAGAAGTTGAGATAATAACAGAAGAATGCTGCAATCATCACGATGAATTATTTGGCATGACATCCCACCGTCTGTCAGAAACTGAGAAAAAGAAGATCTGGTGAAGCATGCAGAGAAGGATCAATGATTCACATTATCCTCTCCAGGGTAATGGACACAGACCTACCCTGGAGCGGATAATGGGAATCTCACACACAAGATTCTGGAGCTAGGATTACTTCCTGACTAAGACATACCCGTCTTCACACTCGTGTCCCAGTGACAAGGGGACACATAGAATTATTTTTCCAACCTTTCCGGTTTTACTCTTTCTTAACCCGTGTCGATACCGGGTCGGAATTATCACCGGTATTGAGATGACATTGACCCTTTTGCATAACATACAGTCCTGAAGAATCACACTTGTACCACGTTGTGAAGAAACACGTGTCGGCTGGTTTGTTTTTTCTGTATTGATCTGGATTGACATTAAAAATCCTTATTTAAGATACACCTGATATCGACCTCTATAATTTCGGCAACGAAGAATGAATGACATTTATTTCAAAATGTATTCGGTACACTTGAACCATTATCCATATATGTGTGCACAGGACTTGGCTCCTAACCTTGGGATGCCTAGTGGCACCTCTGGCCAGGCCACGCACAGGGGCAGGAAATTACATTTAATTGTTACCCAAACATCTAACGTGTACATTTCAGTTATTTTCTATTGGTGACAAAACCAATTTATTTTCCCATAAGTGTAATTATACTAAGGTTACTGATGGACATAGTCCTACTTTACAAATGGATGTGTGGAAATTAAACACCCATTGGCATTCACAATTACTCATGTCTTTTATACAGCTGAGTGACTAGCTGGTGTGTAAGTACCTTTCCAAAATAGTTGTTTGCAATCTGGTCCCTGCAGCACTGCCATCCCTTAGTTGTTGGGCAGGTGGTCTCAGTCGATCATCCTCAGAACCTGTGTCAGACGCATCCGTGGGCAGTCCACCCCAGCAGGCCAAGTTGTGCAGCATGGTACATATGGCCACAATTTCACAGACTTCAGAGCTCCCCCACTCTTATGTAGGCATCTAAAGTGCAATTTCAGTATTCCAAAAGTACGCTCAATCACTGTCCTTGTGCGCCTGTGCGCAGTGTTGTAAGTCCTTTCTTGGATGTTGGTGGGCGACAGGTACGGTGTCACGATCCACGGTCGCAGAGCATACACACTGTCACCTGTTGTGAGACATATGATGTTGATGTTGATGTTGAATGCTGACCGACATACTATGACATTAACCTAAGTTTGGGAACAGGTGATAACATTACCTAGGAGGTATCTATCACCAAAGTTTCTAACATTTGATGTAGGCCACTGTGGCAGAAAATGAATGCATAATGGGTGCTTCCTGGGTATTCGGCTACAATAACTGTTATGATGTTCTTTGTGCAACACATTAGTTGGATATTGAGGGAATGTGTACTTTTTTTATTACATAAAATATATTCGATGCAGGATGGTGGACATATGGGCACATGTGTCCCATCTATGCACCCTATTACCTGTGGGAACCTTGTTAACCTGTAGAAATACAATTCTGTCTGGTCTCATTCCTGACTGTCACAGGGCATGTATATGTGTTGATGTATGTGGTGTATAATGGCGTCCAGGCAGTAATGGAAGAAACGATAAAGCGATATTTGAGATACACCACCAGCCACCGCTATGACATCCTGGTAACTACCAGTGGGCAAGAGGTAGAGGGAGCACAAGCCCTGCACATGTGTGGGAATGGCATTGCTGCGCATGGTACTACTCTCAAGTTGTGGCTTCATGATGACAATGAGCTCTAGTATGACCCTGCTACTTAGCCTGTACTGACCATATATCTCCTCTTCAGTCTTATCCAACAATGTCAGCCTGACTCTGAATATCCTCTCCTGTCTTCTTCTCCTCTGCCATGCCACCATTATCTACCTCCTCTTTGCTAGCCAATACAGGGCAGCCATTGTTAAAAGGTTTGTGATGCATTCTGGGTGTCTTTATTTGGGTTGGACCTGATTACCGCCTGTTGCTGTTTAGTGGTAAATTGCATGCGCAAAATGGTCTTTTTGCGTGTTTTCGCAATTTGCCATTGTTATGTACATGCAATTTAGTGACTCGCAAATTGCATGAGCTTTTTTTGCATGTCGGTATTTACTAGCAATTTTATTGAGGCAATTGCAAGTGGCCTTGTACATAGTAAACAGCCATTTTAGCATGCGCAAATTATTTTGCGACTGATTTTGCACATGCAAAATGGTCGTACATCTGGCCCATGATCTCCAATGGAGTCTTAACTCTGGGTCTGTTAGCATATATTGCCACTCCATTCCCCACACTTAGCTGCATGTAATAGCTACTGAGTGCCTGCACTTCTATTTGAAAAGGAGAGCACCAGCACTTCCCTGCAAGGAGGCAATATTGTAGTGTCCTCCCTGGCCTGGGTACTCGCCAATGTCTATGCACACATGGCGCTTAGTATAACAAGTCCTTATTCTTCTGCGTGTAACTACGAACTCAACATTCTAAGCCTTCCTTCACCTCACTACGCTCTCATTCTTACGTCACAGTTCTACTGAGTCCACCAGGAGCTACAAGGGTTTGCAAACTCACACAACAATACATCTCACCCTCTGATAAATAAAAAGTTAACAGTTTTAACAGATATCATGGTGCGTTGATCACACGTTCCATCCGTGTCTTCAGAAAACTGGGAAAAGGCAGTCGAAGTGTCCATGACCGGCATTGGGGATGTAGAAATAGCAGGTCAGGGGTCTTCTCATGTCCTTTCAGGCCCAATCTCTATATTGACATTGGTGCCTGACGAGTGATGAGCCATGTGTCGGAAATGTGAGGAATGTTCCATAATGGGCTTCCCAGGTCATTAGGCAGTCACTATGTGTCCTTTGCTGGTCAAATGGATGTTAAAAATGACCGCATGGTGGTCAGTCCAGGGCAAGGGAAGAATATTCTTTAAGGTAATATTTGAAGAGTTGGTGAAGAGGCCATCCAGCGTGTGGCCGGCTATATGCATAGGGCTGGATACCCGCTGCGAGAGACCCAATGCCTCTAATTCAGAGAGAAACGTGATTGTGTCATTGTCATCCAGATTTTCAAGGTGAAAATTAAAGTCACCTAGAAAGGAGAGGGACGGTTCTGCGGCCAACTGAGTCCGAGAGCCTGGGGGCCGGGATAGTAAAATGCCCTTAAAAGTTTTGAAGGGGGTAAGTAGAATAGAGAAGCTTAATGCTTCACAGGTCTGTGATGGTATATTATCAATTTTAGCTGAGAATTTGCTACGGTAGATTATTGCTAGCCCGCCACCTTTCTTATTGGGTCTATCCTAACGACAAGCAATATAGCCCTCAGGAGTAGCCTCAGTGAGGTCGGGTTCTGACACAGGTCTGTCCATGTTTCCGTTATGAGAAGGAGATCAAGGTCATGTTCTGTTACAAAATCTGATATTAACTAAGGAGCGTGCATTTACAAGGGCCATAGTAATGGTTCCATTGATGGGATGGGCACAGTATGCCTGGGTGGTGACGAGACTGGGCTGGGAGAGTAAAGTGAAGTCGCAGTAAGGACAGGCCTTTGTAGTGCCACTTAGGAAGATTCCTGGGGCTGCAGGAGGGCACACTGTAGCAGGGCAGAGAAGTTTGAGATCCCTACTTGAGTAGGTTGTTTGCTTAACGTATGAGGGGATTGAGCCAGAGGGGGTTGCCCTGGGCCCGTTCCAGGCGCAGACGGGCTTGCCTTTGGCGCGCCTTCGGCCCGCTGGCGCGCCCGCTGCGCCCCGCTGCTCCTTAGAGCACATTTATTGGTAACTCATCCAGAAGTCTCTCCAGACCCCAATCTAGCATCAATAACTATACTAATTGGCTGCAGTCCGCCTTTCATCTGTTGGTGCCAAAAAAGACTCTCTCAAAAAATCGCAGCTCTCATTCTGCCCCCTGGTTCTCTGAACCTCTTAGAACACAGAAGAAGCTGTGCAGGAACCTTGAAAGACAATGGCACAAAAACTACAACAGCCATGAAAAAGCCCTTTACAAAGAATCACTTACCAAATACAAACTGTTGATCATTCAAGAGAAAAGCAAATATTACATCACACAGATTAAATCTGCACAAGATTCCAACAAACAGCTTTACCAGGTAGTCGCAAAACTATCAGGACAAATCTCAAACTGTAACCCAGCCCCAACAAAAGCACTTTGCGACTCCCTGGCAAACTATTTTTTTTTAAAAGTGAATGATATTCACACCAACTTCTCTTCATACGCCCACACGAATGATGAGCCGTCCAAGCTGGACCCCAATAAACACTCTCCCACCCTTTTTGAGAACACTACTCTCGACCAAATTTCACACCTAACTGCCACCATTAAGTCCGGCTTGGCTACTGACCCTTGCCCTCCTTCAGTAATCAAACCACTAGCCGACCTAGTTGCACCATCACTTTCTAACATCTGTAATGCAATGTTCACATCAGGCATTTACCCTAGAATCTGGAAAAAACCCATAATTAAACCCCTACTGAAAAAACAAAATCTGGACCCGATTGAAGCAAAAAATTATAGAACTACAGACAGTTTACCGCCCCCAACCAAAATCTTTGAAAAAATCATAAATACCCAGCTCTCCAAATATATGACACTCAATTTGGCTTTCGTAAAGGTCACAGAACAGAAACGGCGCTCATCAAAGCATCAGAGGACATCAGAACCATTCTTGATCAGGGAGGGACGGCTGTCCTCATACTGCTGGATCTCTCGGCGTCCTTTGACACGGTCGACCATGCTTTTCTGATCAACCGTGTCACACAGATAGGCATCCAACAGATGGCAAGAGCCTTAGTGTTATCTTTTCTTACTGATCCTTCCCAATCGGTAAATCTCTGCCCCTTTAACTCATCCCAAATGGCCCTGTGGTGTTCCACAAGGATCTTCCTTAAGTCCGACACTTTATAACATCTATTTGTCGGACTTAGCCAAAATCATCAAATCACATGGGATGGGCCTTACATCATATGCCGATGATACCCAACTGGTGCTCCCAGTACACAATGATGGCGATAGAGTGGCAGCTAACTTTCAGAAGGGCATGCTTGCCATTAGTAGTTGGATGGCCACTAACAGCCTCAAATTGAACTCTGATAAAACAGAGGTGATGATACTGGGCAAGCTATCTCCAGTTTGGGCCCCCAGCTGGTGGCCGCCCTCGCAGGGTCCTCCACCTGCTCCAGTAACCAAGGTTAGAAATGTGGGCGTCATATTGGACAACCGACTAACCTTTGTTCCCCATGCCAACTCTGTGGTATCATCCTCGTTTTACAAACTGCGCACGATAAAAAAATCTTCTGCCATACCTACCTCTAAATGCGGGAAAAACACTAGTCAGTACCCTTGTCATGTCCACTATTGATTACTGTAATGGACTACTTTTGAATGCCCAACATAAAGTCATTCAAAAACTCCAACTTGTTCAAAATGCTGCTGCCAGAATGCTATCTGGAACCCCCAAACACAAGTCCATTTCCCATATCATTCGACAATACCACTGGCTCCCTGTGAAAAACTGCATAAAGTTTAAGGCTCTGTGCATTGCTTATAAAGCATCCAGTAACTCTGGACCTCAATTTCTGAACAAGGCTCTTGCAGCATACTCAATTTAATTTCATAGGTCTTTATTTCGATTTAGAAATCATAAAAGACAGCAAAAAAGACTAGACATTTAAATATTTAAAAAGTAATTCGATAACATATCAAGCAGCAGATTATCATAGTACCATATATTGTTAGAGAGTTATAACAAATTGTAAGCCGTCCATCTAGTAATAAAAACAATAAATTAAGTACATTGATTGAGTTGTGTCATATGTTTTGACATCCATTTAAAACACATACAATTCATTGTACAATTTTTAAAAGTTTTAAGAATAGAAAGTAAAATTTCAAAAGATTACACTTACAACATATATCTATGTATATACATTTAGGTAGCATGATCACAATAAATAACTTTAAAAGGAGACACAAATTATCACTGTAAACATGATTTACGAGCTCGGATTATCCACATCCAGTGGAAAAACTTTGTGGCAGCTATAACCACAGGCTGGGAATTATTAGTTTGAAGAATCCTTAGGGACTCACAGCCTGTTTTAAGACCCAGCTGCAGGCAGATAGGTTTTAACCATGTTAGCCTAGGGACTTTATATTCAGTACAGATGAAAAGTATATGTCCAATGCTTTCCCGTTAAGTGGGGCAGAAAGGACAACTGGGACTGCGTCCACCGCTCCATTTTACAGTAAAGGTATTGAGGGGTAATGTTCCGACCCTGAACTGATGGTATTTCTTCCTGTCCCCAGGGACGGTATTCCAGTCTTAATAACCCTCAAGAGCGGCAGAATGTTTTAATTCCAAAAACTCCACAGTTAGAGATGGACTGGTACAGCGACCAAATCTTTTCAATGAAATCAAGTTCCAGTACAGTTCTCTAAAAGTTTTTCTTGGTGGAAATGTATTAGCTGTTGGATCTTCCCACAAAGTGGATAGACCCATAGCAATATATGTTGCCCTTGCCTCCCTCATCCAAGAGATTTTATGTGCTCTATCTGCATCTCTAACTTCAGTGAATGCCCGTGTATACTGGGAGAGTTCTGGAGTAACCCACAACCTCCTCCAGTATGCTTCTGGTCTATAGCGGGCCATATCTTCCAGGCGTTGAGATCCTTAATCATAAAAAAAGGGAGTCAAGGGGGTTGATGGGGAAAGACCTGTAATTCCATGCAGGAATTTGTTTTGCGCACCAGTAAATTGGGTTAGGTTACTAAATCCCCACAATTCTGCCCCGTAAAGAACAGCTGCTCCAATCTCACTATCACATATTTTCAGTACTGAGGTGATAGGCCTAGTGTGGGAAAGGTAAAATTCTTTGTTTAGGGCTCCTGCCAATTGGGCTTGTTTCGTGACAAGCTGGTTGGTGTGGTGTTTCCAATCTAATTTGGAGGCTAGGGTGATCCCAAGATATGAGAAAACCTGAGTCTGTTCAAGTTGCACCCCATTCATGGCCACCTTCCCTCTAACGTACTTGGACTTGTGTAGAACCATAAACTTGGTCTTACTTACATTTATGACAAGTCTATAATCTTTGCAGAATACCTCAAAAACTTCTATGGCCTTTTGCAGGCCTTGTTGTGTCTTTGAAATTAATAGAGTGTCATCTGCAAACATCAGCAGGGGGATCAACTTACCATCTAGCTTAGGGGCATCAGTTGGTTGTTGTTCATAGTAGTTGATCACCCTGTTGATGTATAATGAAAAGAGGGTCGGTGCCAGTACGCACCCTTGGCGTACTCCCCTGGCGATTGGAAATTTGTTAGTTACACTCCCCTGTTGGTTCCAGCGGACTTGGGCAAAATTGTCCATATGTAATTTAATTAAAAAGGACAAAATATCCAGAGGCATGCCCTGATCTACAAAAGCTGGCCACATTTTTGCTCGTGGCACCAAGTCGAATGCAGATTTAAGATCGACAAAAGCCGCAAAGAGTGTACCCCCCCTAGCGCTACCACCCGCCAATAAATTAAAACAAATCTAAAAACTTGATCAATCGTACTTGTATGACTGTGGAACCCGGCCTGGGGAGGTGACAAGACTTCTTCCTCCTCAATCCACCCTTGGATTCTCTGCAGTACAAGTCTCGCTACCACTTTCTGTATACAGTCTATTAAAATGATCGGCCTGTAATTTCCCGGATCTGAGCGCTCCCCCTTCTTGCAGCATACTCTCCCACTTAGTCCCTGTGCTCCTCTACAGCTAATCTGCTCACGATCCCACGGACCAAGACTACTTCTTGGGGTGATAAGCGTTTCAGCGTGGCTACAGCAAAACTGTGGAATATCCTTCCAGCTGAGATCAGATCAAGCCCATCACTCCTAGATTTGAGAAAAAGAACAAAAACCTGTCTGTTTAATCAGTAAGCCTCCTACGACAGAGTACGTGTCTACTGTCCTCAACACCGAGACACCCACGGGTATTTGCACGCTCTACAAATCTCATAAATAAATAAATAAAGCATGAAATGGTTCAGCATCCGAAAGAGCACAGGCTTTAATTTTCTATGCTAGCGAACAAGCACTCAAACTCCTCGAATGAACATAACGTCTTTTGCATGTCAACACTTGTTGACGCAGACCTTGATGTTCCTCTTACATTCAAAGTCTTTCATGCTGGTTTCTTCCTCGGTATTTGATCTTCTGTTGGTCCATTGAGGTAAATTGGGCGTCATGGCTCTCCCGAACATCAAGTTTGCCCGACTTTCACCTGTGGCCAAGTGAGGGGTCGAGCGGTAAGCTCGAAAAGTCAAATTTAAGACAGTTTTATGGTCAAGTTTTTCTATTACATCATGCTTGACAGCTTTCTTAAGAGTCCTCATGAAATATTCCACCAGGCTTTTGGTCTGGGGCCAAAGATGTGTGCTCTTCTGCAGCCGCGGTCGGTAGTGGGAGTACCTGCCGGGCGGTGCATCTCATTTGGGGATGCAGTGCATGCAACGAAATTAATTTTATTTATTTATATGTTTACTTACTTGTAAACCTCCAAAATCCATAGATTACCACCTCCCACCCTGCCCCTTCTACTCCCCACATCACCGCAGCAGGTATTCTCACTCACGACCGAGGCTGCTCTTCTGATGCTTCACATTAAGTTGACAGAGAAAGACTCTGACTTGTTGACTGTTAAAAGGTGGCCCTTTGTCAGATTTTAAGATCCCAGAAACACCCCATATCACAAAGATGGCATCTAATCTCTCGATGACACTCTCTTGAGTGATAGACCGGAAATCTTCTATCAATGGAAAATGGGAGTATTCATCAACGATCACCTTTACGTGATGTTCGTTGTCGAGAGGATCGAAGAAGTCAATGGCAATTCTTTCCCATGCATGCTCTGACATGCTTAAATTGTGTTGAGTGTTTTTCAATGACAGGCAGTTGCATAGATGACAGGGCTTCAATTCTCTTTTAACTCTCACATTGAGATGTGGAAACCAGACTCTGTGTCAGAGAGCTCATTTAGTGGCAACAGTTCCACAATGTCCTTCATGGACCACTTCAATTATCTAACGTTGCAGACTATCCGGAATGACAATCCATGAACCTCTTAGAATAATACCTAACTGTGGAGCAAGCAGTTTATCTTTAACATTTTTAAACTACTGTCATTGGTAAGAGGTCAAGGGTGTGGTACCAAGACTGATGTGTAATAATGTCTTTCAGTTTTATCATGCTGCTATCTTGACTCGTTACAGTGACAATTTATTCCAATGAAATGACAGCTTGGGGGCTTGATTTCACTATAAAATGTATGTAGGCTTCAACCGTCTTAGAATGGGTGCCAGGGCACTGTAGAGGCACTCATGAGAAGTAGTCGGTAGGGATCTAGGGGCATATTACCAAGCAATAGCGATAATTATCGCTATTGCTTGGTTAGAGCCAAAAATTTACCGCTGAGCTGCGGCGATTTTTACCGCAAATAAACCTTGGTATTACCAAGGTTTATCGCAAATGCGATAAAAATCGCCGCAATGCATGAATATCGCTGAAAAGTCCGCGATATTCATGCATTACCGAGCTAATGCTCTTAGCCATGTTATCCACCTCCCATTGGATAACATGGCTAAGAACTGCTCAGGGCAGGTGTTAGCTTTTGGAGATATTCGCGCTTAGCGCAAATATCTCCAAAAGTTGGTAATAGGAGATAGCGATGTTAGCGACTGTTTTTAGTCGCTAACATCTTGGCACGCCCACTTTGCATGTCATTAGTGATAAATATCACTGACATGCAAAGTGGGGCCCAAGATGGTCGCTATCTCCTACTAGCTGTCGCTAACTGGTGTTAGCGACAGCTAGGTAATAGGGAGATAATTTTATCTCCGCTTTCGTGGCTTTTAAAGCCAAAAAAGCGGAGATAAACCCCCTTGATAATATGCCCCCTAATCTTTCCCTGGAAGATGCACAATGGTGTAGTTGTATTCTTGAAATCACAGACTCCAACGTTCAATGTGGGGAGGCATTTTTGCCTTTGGATTGCCTAAGATAATCAACAGTGCTTGATGAGCAGTCACAACCGTGAGGTGGTTCCCATACAATAATATGTGGAAATGTTCACAAGTCCACATCACTGCTAAGCTTTCTTTCTCAGGTTGTGAATAAGCAAGTTCAGTTTGGTACAAACTTCGACTTGCATATGTCACACTCAGTGTTCCCTGCAAGGTGCGCGTGTTTTCTCACCCGCGCACCTCAATGACCCCGAGCGCATACTGTCCTTAGTGAAGCGCACACAGCCCGGGAGCGCATTTGTGATGCCGCTTTTAATACGCGAGCAGCGCGAAAACCGGTAATTATCAGGTTGCGGGGACGCGTTCCATAGCAAGTGGCCTGCACTTGCTACATTTCTTTCCTAATGAGCCACGGCTGCAGGCTGATTGTGGGCCATTGTAAAAATATGTGTTAATTGCAGCGCAGTCGGGTGCTGCAAATAACAGACATGCATCAAGTTCAAAAGTACGATGTGTAAACACACGTCGTGCTTTTGGGATTGCTGCATTTCTTCTCTTAATGGAGTGCGGCTGAGGGTTGATTGTGGGCACGTGTGAAAGTAATCCTGTTTATTGCAGCACTGTCTTGCACTGCAATTAACAGGAATATTTTCACCATGGCCCACAATCAGCCCTCAGCCTTGCTCTATTTGGCACTCCAGTGAGTGCTGCCACAGAGGTTGCTGGACAGACTCAGCTTGGAGGTGCCTGCTGCCTGATATGGTCATGCCACGTGAGTCCGGGCTGAACATGGCTGCCGGAGATTATTTAGTGCCTGCAGCCTCTCATAATGCTGGCCCCGCCGGCACCCAGAGGAAGAGTTTTAAAAGTGTCACCAGGTCTAGTCAGCCCTGCCCAGCCCTGAAACCTTAGCAGTCAGCTTAATCAGTTTTTAACATGTAAGTTTTAAAATTCTGGGCAAATCACTTAACAATTTTTTTATGGGTAAGCCTATAATGTAACTGGTGTTCATGTAAAGCGCTCTTAACCCTCCGGATCGAGTTTGCGCTACATAAAACTAAAAAAATTAAAAAAGGGTATAAAACTTCACATTCCTCAAGTTGTCAATCACACTTATTATTTTCTTTTAAACCACAGGGTACACATGCATGAATGTGACTATTTGCTACATGTATTAGAATTACTTTGCCAAGTATTATTACCATAAGTTCTGTTTTTGAAAAATGTCATCATAAATACTCCGGGAAGGTGGCTGGGTGTGGGGAATGCTTGTTGCTGGCTAGTGTGATATTTTGGAATTTAAAACTGAGTAAAGCAGACTCATCCTCTCATCTTTTCAATGTGAGTACCCTAAACTATGTAATAGTAACAACTGCTATTTTCATACCTTATAAATGGCGGAAATATGGTGTTTACTGCTGCACAATATTAAACTTTAATGATTGTATGCTAGATATTGGTTTTAAAGATCTGAAAAGTGACTGATTAACAACCTTTGTTGAGAATAACTCCTCAAATGCATCATTGCCAGATATTTTCATTAACAGGCAAAAACTATTTTACTGCTTTTCTGAAGCACAGCAACTGAATTCAGGAGTGTGTTAACATTGTGGATGGGAAGAACAGTAGCTGTATTGCTAGAAGCAGCCCACTCATCCCTGGGGCCAAATCCATATATTGCTGAGCACCTGAAAGTGACAAGTAGAACAGCTCACAAAGTACCCAATGTTAAGGCATAGCAAGCAAGTGACAAAAACACATTTGTCATTAAAAGGCAACCAATTGGATACTGTATGCCTTGAATTAAATAAGTCACTGTGCACATTTAAATGTGAAAAGAAAATCTTTGACATGCCGTTATAGAATTTCCAGCTGTTGTGCCTGTGATGCATAGAATTGAATTGTATTTTGTGAAGCGTGAGGCTTCCCGCAGTTCTGCATCCAGTTTCTATCTGAAAACAGATTCAGAAGAAAATAGACCAATATTTGGGGGTAGGGGGCTTATTACAGAGCCTAGGAGACATGAAACTGAAAAATGCCTTCAGGTCTACCCTTACTGACGTGGAATTGTGACCAGCCTACCATGGCCGGAGCGAAGGTCATGAGTAGGTTTATATAGACTAACCTGGTTACAGAGATACTTAGGGCCTGTTTTGTGAATGCTCTGTACATCAGACAAAGAGCCTAGAAAATCAACAGTTTCACAACAAGGAGCCAGTGGAAATCAAACAGGTGACCAGAGGTCAGGTGATGATGATGATGGGTGATGAGAAGAAATCTGGTTGCAGCATTCTGTTGATCTGCAGGTGCTTATAATAAAGTTTGGTAAGCCGAACTATTAAGATTTGCCATAGAGTAAGTGGGAAGTAAGGAGTGCCTGGGACCAGGGTGCCCTGTAAGGTGCGGTTGCACCCGCGCTCCTCAGTGACCCTGAGCGCACAGTGTCCTGAGTGAAGCGTGCACACATCTCGGGAGAGCTTTCACGCCGCCACTTTTAAAACCGGAGGGACACAAAAATCGTTAATTTTCTGGTTGCCCTGCAGCATTTCTTTCTTAATGGGCCATGGCTGTGGGCTGTTTGTGGGCCTTTTGGAAAATATTTAATTATAGCACCGCCATGCGCTAATAAATTTGGGTGAACTGGAGTAAATTGAAAGTGTACAATTTTTATTAAAGGAAAATTATTGTCCTTTATATCGCATATGTGTTTGCTATCATCCCAGACTCAGGGGTGTAGCTTCCCTTGGTGCAGCAGGTTCAGTGGCCCTCAGGGCTCAAAGGGACCCATGAAACCCCGATTATTGCTGTATTTTGTCATTCAGATTGCAGATGAGAGCTTCATTGCTTTCTCCCTAAGGCCCATGACAGTGTCTATGATACTTGACAGCCTTGAAATTAATTGAGTTCTATATCACTGTATCCAAAACTACTTTGTCCTATACATTACAGCCCAGATACAGTAGGGTCTCAGTTAAGTATAAGAAAAGGTAAGTGACCAAAAGAGGCACAGTGATTTTGATAAGCACTTCTGGTAAAGGAAGTTCCTCCTCCAGTTACTGCCCAAACAGTGGGTGGATGACGATCAGGGTAGCGGATCCCTGCCTTCCTTTGGAGGGAAAAGGCTCTCCGGGTGGCATGTATTTGCCGACAACAAAGAATAAATTGGTTAAGAAAATGCTTTTTCTATATTGGTTTCTGACTAAAATACAACCTTTGTTCTATATGTATCAATTGTAGGAACCTATAGATGCTGAAAATGGTACTTCAGTTCTTCAGTTATTCCTCTAATTACAGCACAATCTTAGTGAAACCAAGCAATGAAGTGCATGGAAAGAGATAAATATTGGACATTTCACCCTTTTGATCAACAAGACCTACACTATCTTGAAACTGCTTCAAACCCCCTGAAATGGAAAGTTAGGATACTGATATGATTTGTGTGCCCAGAAGATATAAAAGTAAATAAATAATCCTAAAACATCTCATACCCCCATGCCTTTGCACTTTATTGCACCATAATACAGCTAAGCACATCCTGCTGAAATCAAATGAACACAGGGCAGATATTTTGATGTTGCAGACAGTACAATAATAAGCAAATTCACTTAAAGCTGGAATTTTTACATTTTATCTGTGCATACTACAAAGAACAAATGTAAATAGAAAGCAGTTTTAAAAGTGTTCTGGAGGTGATCTATGAGTGACTAACACTTAAAGTAAACACATACAGAAATGGCAAGTTCCAATGAATACATTCAATTTTATATTCAGTCCTATTTAGTATCAGATCCAGGCCTTTGCATATTCTTTGAATAATAACAAATGCCCAATTTTGCACTGGAAAAGGTACCAAACCTTGGGTGAGTTACCTGACTGCTGCTTTCCACCAGTGCCTGAGAGTAGCTTTGTTTTCAGTCTTGAAGTGCGGTGTGATTTGGTGCTTCAACCAGGGAGGAACGAAAAAGTCTATAGCTACAATTTATAGATGTGTCAGAGAGCATGGAGAGCCACAGGCAGTTCTCCTCATGGTTTATCGCTCTAGCTCAGTGCAGTTTTTGCTTTTTACGGGGCCCTTACATGCTGTTTTAGGGGGGCCCAGCCGCCAGCCCAAGTAGCCAGCCCAAACAGTATCAATGCCTTCTATGGTGATGCTAGTAAAATTAAAACATCTTGCATAGTCTTAGTCATTAACGCTGACAACACAGTCAAGTCCTATAAGCATGCACATAGTGTATTCGGCTAAACGTTAAGAATTGGTGCTAGAATAAACACCAGGTAATTCACCAATTCGTATTCTAAAGTTTACACCGGCGATAGCAAGTAGGGCATACTACTGTACCCTGTGTGGGCTTACTGCTTTGACATTCCTCAATAGGCAGCCTAGAACTTCCAAAGAAAGAAAATCATGTCCTGTCCTTAAATTAAATCAATTTGATTGTGACTGGTACACTGTGTCTGACAGTGACTAGTTGTTATACTTACTGTGTTAGTTTTGTAGTTTATCTTCTTCTTCTCCCCTGCAACATGACTCTCCACTGGTGATGACTCGTCCTTTCACCGGTGTCCCCTGACTGCATGATGCAGCAGTGCGCTCCCCCTTGCCCAGTGGACTCCAGTCTGCCGTCCCGGGCTGCTTAGAAATAATTTGCCGGCTTGGCCAATAATTTTGTTCCTGTGCCCCTGACAGAGTGGGTGGCCTGGACAGGTTTGAGCACAATCACGCTTTACACATTGTGCTTTTGGACTTTCTGCATTTCCTAAGTAACACATAAGTTAGAAATCTCTGCTTAGCCTAGTGTGCCACCCAGCTGGTATTTTGCTCCTTCTTTCTGTCTCTGCAACCAGATATATAATACAAGAAGTAGCATTACACCTACAGCAGTAAAATCTTATGATGGTACCACCATTGGAGTCTTGTGCTTTTTTATACCCGAAGTGTACTCGCCTGTGTAACTAATTCATGTCATGGCATGTGTATCCCAATTGCAAACCTGTCTTCAGACCCTTAAGGTGGAGCTGTATGTGTATAAATGCACAGTTTTTTCACTTTTTTAAGCAAAAGTTTGGAGTGATATTTAGCGTTGCATCCACACGCGCCGTCTGTTTCCTGGCATATATAGCCATGTCTTTGGGAAATGTGCCGGGCCCCTGAAACAAGGATGAAAGCCCTATCAGGGAAAAACAACTATTTTATAAAGTGCAGAAGCACCGGGCTCAGTGCTGATTCGCAATAGGGTAGTACACAAACTCTAGACATTTTGAATACATGACCAGCACTATATTCACAAATTTAGAAAAATATTTTTATTTTCATTACTTATGTTATATGTTTTGTTCTTATATATAAATACAATTTATCCACAATTTACTTCAGCACATAAATGACTGCATTGCCTTGTATTTCATTGATAATTTTAACCGTGGATGGCTTTAGAATTCACAGTAAGTAACACATTGTTTATCACATTTAATATTATTCAAACACAATATGCAGCAAAAATGTGTTATCATAATGTACACAAAAACTACTGGCAGTGATTTGCAGAAGACCACCAACGTGGTTCGGCAAATGCCTTCTTCAGGATTTTTCTTTTACCAGTGAATACTAGAAAGTAAGAGAAATATATTATCTAGAGTTTGAGCCTACTGATATAATGTAATCAATATTTAGTTAATTAATCATATGTGGCTGATATTTCAAGGCTGTAGTTTTAAAAATTGAAAATGAATAACACTGTGATGATTCTGGTGAGGTGAGTATCCATTCTTTCTCTCATACAAAAGTGCTCAGTGCTAGACATTTACAAAGTTGTTGTGTATAGTGTGACACACTGAGAGTCAATTAAAAAAAGAGAAGAAAAACAAATATATATGAATATATATGGCAACTTTAGGACTTAAGAGACTAGTTGACAAAAATCGTAAATGAATTAGCTCCACTTATTTGGTGGGATCTCTCCATTTGGTTTGTGATACTTAGATGATATTTTCCTTAACTGCTACTAGACTTCATACTTCTTTAAATAAGTACTATATATAGTTAGCAGGAGTTCCTTTGGATGGAATAGAATCTAGATTACCTGTATTTTTCTTTTTTCTTTTGGGAGATTTTATCCAAGCTGGCCCTTCCTCGTTTGAACCAGAGTGTACTATGAATAATCCATTTAATCCGCACCAAACAAAAAATGGGAACATTTTACTTAAATAGTATCCTTCCTAGTGGCTGATTTACTACAATCATCCTTATACTTATTTCATCTGACAGCGATTCCAATTCGAATCAAGATTACCTGTAGTATTCTCTATGGAGATTTTTTCACGCTGGCCCTTCCTCGCTTGTACTGGATTGTACAGTGATGGACCAGTCTAAGTCAGTGCCAAAACAAAAGGATAGAAAGGCATGTCTGTTCATGTATATATAGACCTGAGATACATGCATACTTATATTGCATTAGTCATTTCTTTGTACCTATATAGGGACTCTTATCTTTTCTCAAAACAGAAGTTTTTATCAAGGTCTAGTACCAGGGCTAAACCATATATTCTATAATTCTGACTAGTGTAGTTAATACTCAGAACAATTTAATCTAATCATCCTAATTCTAGATACCTTCAAGGTTTCATAGGGTGTTGTTTATTAGAAGGGGAGAGAAACTATGCAGAATATAATTACTACAGATTTCTGTTTGCTATCACTTACTTATGATCTGCTGATAGTTCTCTTGCTACACTCATGGCTATATATTTCCACTATTTTTGATGCACCAGAATCTAACACGGATTATCTAGGAGTGGGAGAAAATAGGCTATTACTCCTCTAGACATATATACATTTTAATTCAGTCCTATGTGGTCTATATACTGACCTATTATAAGTACAAGCTCACAAGCAGGACGAAATGTTTAATGTTGTGAGCCAAGGTTAAGTGAAACTGTATTGTAGGGTAAAGGGGTCCAAATACACTCCTGGGGGAAGAGAGGAAGAAGAAGGCAATAATAATCCTCCAATATAAAGTGGGATTTTTCTTTTGATAGCAACATAACAAACAAAAGGATATAATTTACCTGAAGTCTCATATATGATTATATTCTATTTCAGTAGTTCTTCCTAGGGTAGAATTTTAATTCCTTGAGGGACCCTTCATGTCATGTTTCTTTCTTTAAATATGATGACTTCTACGGGTAGAACACATAATTGAGATGGAACTTCTCCCTAAAATGAGACTCAGCTATTTTACTCGAGTCAATTTACTCCAAGTTCTGCCATTAACTCACTTTATTGTATGGGTCCTCCCGCCCTTGCGTGGTTGATTTTACCTTACTAGATGAGTGACTCAGTTTTGTTACATGAGTCAATTCGCCCTGAGTTCTGCCACTAACTGCCCTGATATTGTGAGCCCTCTCGCCCTTACGTGGTCAATTCTAACCTACCGATTATGTGGCGTTCAAGCCGACCGGCTTTTCCAAGAGCGTGGGGCTGGCCAGCTCTTACTTCTGGCTAAAAATACTATCTTGCGATACTGTCTGACGTAATGATGTCATTACGTTAGTCTTTCCTATTCGTACTGTCTGATGTGTATGTATCGTCCTCCATCTTGGCGTGTCTTTTTACCATATTATAATATGTGTTTATTCATCAAAGGTACATCGCATACTTATACTGTATGTATCTTCGTGCCTCTTATATGAAAAAATCGATCTTAATGATTTTTACACCCCTTAAACTAATTTTGTTGATCTTAATATTCGACCTATGTCAGTATGGATATTAGGAGTTGTTCGATTCAATATAGCACTGCAGGATTACCCAACACTATAATTACATAAAGGGGTCTATTTCGGTTTGGGAAAAAACGCTCCGAATAGCCATTCGGGGCGTTTTTCCTGTACGATTCGTACCCTGCCACGTCCTCCGCATGTACGACGAAGTACGATTCGTACCGGGAGCAGGACTCCGAACGAATCGTACAAAGACTGTACAATTCAAATCTCCGCACGATTCTCCCTCGGAACCAGTTGTACGTGACATCCGATTGGTTTGCGGCTGGTTTTTCCGACCCAGCAAGTACGATTCATGTCGGGTACGCACCGTACAGCCCTTTTCCTATGACAGCCGAAAACAGCCATAAAAGCAGAGTTCACCTCGAAACAGGTACGGACGCCCACCCGGGTATGGTGCCTACCCCCCCATGATCACAGTGGTATGGTGCGTACCCCTGCGATCATGTGGGGTACGCACCGTACCCCGCAATCATGGTGCGTATGGACCATACCCATGTTCGCAGGGTGTACGGTGCGTACACCCTGCGATCGCAGGGGTACGATGCATACAGCCCTTGTTCGTAGGGGTATGCACCGTACCTCTCGATCATGGGGCGTACGGACCATACTGTGTGTATGTGATTGCGTGCTTTTCCATACGAATCGCCCTTACATGACGTGAACCGTACGAATCGCGTCCTCATACACCGTTCCGGCTCTTACTCATCGGGTTGTACAGCATGTGTAAGAGTCATACGGTTCACGGTTTCAGCCTTGCAATATGTACGGATCGTGATGATTCGGATGGATTCACGAAATATGGATCGTACTACGCGACTCGGACGGACGGGTACGATTTGTACGGAGAGTGCTGCGGATGCGAATCGTACGGACGTTTTTTCTCCCGAATCGGAATCGACCCCAAAATGTCTCAGATGGTGCTCATAATTTAAGATGCACTACCCTTGAGTGAGCTAATTAGCCTATAGTCTTGTGTTGAAGGAGCACCAACTATCTGATGCAGCTATAACCTCCTCTTGCGACTATTGTTATTCATAAGAAACCCACATGGGTGTAATAGATTGTGACGTGATTCACCACATATCTACAACGGTATGGCTATAACCAGCATTACCATCTACATTATCCAGTATGTTGAATGCACTGCACTATTGGACACCATAACAAGACATGCCCATGTACATATGTCACTCTATACCGATGTTTTAGATAATCATTTAGGTCCTACTTAGTTTCTATTATTATATCCTGGATAGAAAATTCCATGATCCATCTAACAAGCGATGAGGGACTAGTTTATATTGTTTTTATCTAGGTTGTTCTTTTAACATCTACAGGGCCATGTTTTAATGCTATATGGATGAGACACTGAGCGGTACCTCTAGTCCATTATCGCTGGCATACCATCTTGTGCAAAATAACTTTTCCTTTTCACTATCAACTGCAATTCTGAAACTTGTATTTAGGGTGCTGGTCAACGAGGAGGATAGGGGCAAACTTCATGACAAAGCTGGCTGAGAGCACTATATGTTCTCTAATAAGTTGCTTTCTATTTAATAGTCTGATCCCAGGGTATCTCCAGATTAAGACCATTGATTGATGTCCCTAATACAAAAATCCAGTAAACCTCTCTGAGTTTTCTGATTTTATCTGTATCTTGCCCTTCTCTCTGATTGATTCTCTCCAAAATATATCATCGCATATCTCCCGGTGCGTGGTTCTTTTCAATGTAACGATTCACCATAGGTGCCGTCATTTTCCTGGTTCTAATTGCTGACCTATGTTCTGTTAATCGTACATTCAGCGCTCTACTTGTCTCCCCAACATATCCTAGTTGGCAAGGACATATTAACAGGTAGACCACGTTTGTTGTCCTACAGTTGTTCAATTCTGCCGGTGCGATTACTTGATCGTTAAAGTGTAATGTGGGTGCTTCTATGGCTATTGCACAGGATTTGCACTTTGTGCATTTGTAAGTAACTACCACTGGTTTACTTACACTAATGCTCCTTTGTTGAGAAACATATGTCCTCTTTATGCGTGAGCATACCACATGATCTTTTAAGGACTGATTTTTGTCTACAGGCAAACATGGGTTTACCAATCTGCTCTGCTTTAGGGGTGTTTACATTTAGTATATGCCAGTTTGCACATGCACATGATTCTCTCGTTCAACATTGAGTGTCTGGTAGCAAACACTAATGTTGGTTCCTTTTTTTCTTTAGTGGTAGTCAATAGATGTTGTTGATCGCAGAAGCGAGCTCTTTTGTAAGAGTCTCGTATGATCTTCTTAGGATAGCCTCTTGCTAAGAACTTGCTTTTCATTCATTCTGCCCTAATATCAAAATATGCGATGTTGGTGCAATTCCGTCGTGGATGTAAAAATTCGCCGAACGGAATGCTATTCTTCTGTGTTGCTGGGTGGTAGCTGTCATGATGTAATAAGGTATTCCTGGCCGTGGGCTTAACAAATAGATCCACGATCAGGGTACCTCTCTCATGCTTCATCAGCACATCCAAGTACTCAACCTGTTCTGTACTTATATGATGAGTAAAATGTATCTTATCATCACAAAGATTGATCCACTCAAGATATTGTTGAAGATTTTCATAGGTGTCATTCCAAATAAAGAAAACATCGTCTATGTATCGTGACAATTTGGTCACTGATTCATAGAACGGGGCTATCTCATTAAAGAAAAATCTCTTCTCGAACTGTGACATGTAGATATTGGCTACTGTCGGTGCACATGATGCCCCCATACTAACCTCTTGTTTTTGTTTAAAGAGGTTGTTGTTGAATTCAAAGATGTTATCACATAGTACCATTTTGAGGCACTCTAAGATAAATAAGGTTGGACATTTGATTTTATATGTTTGGATAAACCAATGTACGGCTTCCAAGGCTCCATCAATAGGTATATTACTATAGAGCGCCTCAATATCCATGGTTACCAAATATTGAGTATCTGGACAAAAGGTGATGTTCTCTACTAGATTGATGATATGTCTTGTGTCTTGCACAATGGCTGGTGTCTGATATACATGTGCACATAAAATAGAATCAATATATTTGGCTAGAGGCTCCGTGGCTGAGCCTATGGTAGTTACTATGGGTCTTAGAGGTGGATCCGTTATATTCTTGTGTACCTTAGGTATGCCATATATACTGGCCATCCGGGGTTTCTCCACATTTAAAAAAGCCCATTCCTTTTCACAAATTTCTCCCTCTCTCAAGGCTCGTTTCATCAGTTTACGTATTTTGTTGACTGTATTTGTCATGGGATCTCTTGTAATAGGTACATAAAAATGTGTGTCACTCAGCATGTTTTCCATTTTTCTTACATAGGAGGGGGTGTCATAGACAACAATTCCACCCCCTTTGTCACATGCTTTAATTGTTATGTCTGTATTGATTTTTAGTTCCTGTAAAGCTCTGTATTCTTCTCCATTCAAATTAAATGGGGTTTGTTTTTTGGACATGTTTAGTGATGTTAATGAATTTACTATACAGGACTTGTTCAAAGATAATTACCTGTGGAGGTAACTGTTCTGCCGTAGGTGTAAATGTAGATTTTGGTTTTAGATCAGATAAATTCACCTCATCACTTTGTTTATCTTGAGGAAGGGCCAGCGTGACAAAATCTCCATAGAGAATACTACAGGTAATCTTGATTCAAATTGAAATCGCGGTCAGATTAAATAAGTATAAGGACGATTGTAGTAAATCAGCCACTAGGAAGGATACTATTTAAGTAAAAGTTTCCCATTTTTTGTTTGGTGCAGATTAGAGGGATTATTCATAGTACACTCTGGTTCAAGCGAGGAAGGGCCAGCTTGGATAAAATCTCGCAAAAGAAAAAAGAAAAATACAGGTAATCTAGATTCCATTCCATCCAAAGGAACTCCTGCTAACTATATAGTATTTTTTTAATGAAGTTTGAAGTCTAGTAGCAGTTAAGGAAAATATCATCTAAGTATCACAAACCAAATGGAGAGATCCCACCAAATTAGTGGAGCTAATTAATTTACGATTTTTGTCAACTAGTCTTTTAAGTCCTGAAGTTGACATATATATTCATATGTATATATTTTTTCTTCTCTTTTTTTAATTGTCTCTCAGTGTGTCACACTATTCACAAAAACTTTGTAAATGTCTAGCACAGAGCACTTTTGTATGAGTGAAAGAATGGATACAAACCTCACCAGAATCTTCACAGTGTTGGTCATTTTCTACAATACTACAGCCTTGAAATATCAGTCACATATGAATAATTAACAAATTATTGATTAAATTATATCAGTAGGCTCAAACTCTAGATAATATATTTCTCTTACTTTCTAGTATTCACTGGTAAAAGAAAAATCCTGAAGAAGGTATTTGCCGAAGCGCGTTGGGGGTATTCTGCTAATCACTGCCAGTGGTTCTTGCGTACATTATGTAAACGCATTTTTGCTGCATATTGTGTTTGAATAATATTAAATGTGATAAACAATGTGTTACTCACTGTGAATTCTAAAGCCATCCACGGTCAAAATTATCAATGAAATACAAGGCATAATGTGCAATCATTTATGTGCTGAAGTAAATTGTGGATAAATTGTATTTATATATTTTTTTATAAGAACAAAGCATATAACATAAGTAATGAAAATAAAAATATTTTTCTAAATTGGTGGATATAGTGTTGGCCATGTATCCAATATGTCTAGAGTTTGTGCACTACCCTATTGCGAATCAGCACTGAGCCCGGTGCTTCTGCACTTTCTAAAATAATACATAGCCATGGCTGCAGTGCATGGAACACCTACACTGCGGCACGCAGAGAAAAAAATTTAGAGGGAACATTGGTCACAATACGTCTTCAAGCATGTGGGTATCCGCTGTGCTGTGCAAGGGTGGCTCCTAACCCGGCAGGGCTAGCGTCAACAAACTCAATATGAAGCTTTGGATCAATGTATGGCATTTTAGTAGCGTTCTCAATAGCTTGTTTGATTTTTTGGAAGCTTTGCTTTCATTCGTGTGACCAAAGAAAGAAAACATTCTTTTTTGGCAAGTCTCTTAATTGAGCACTGACAGTGGCAAAGTCTTGTAATAACCAGTGATACCAAGGAATGAACGTAACATGGAAACATCTATTGGAGAACTGGCAGTTGACAGTGCTTGCACTTTAGCTTGAACGAGTGTCATGCCCTCATCAGAAAAGATATGGCCAAAGAATTTTAACTTTGTCTTATGGAACACAAATTTCTCAGCATTCTAAGTTAAGCCGGCATAGGCGAGCAAATGATGCACTTGCATGACAGCTTTGTAGTGCTCTTTCTGTGTTGTTACAAAAACAAATTTGTCATCACTATAATTGAAAGCATTCATGAAAGGCTGTATGATAAGTTGAATGTCATCTTGCAATAGCTCTGCAGCTGATGACACACCAAAACTTATTGCCACATGTATCAACATTTGTAATAGTGATTACCTAATTGCAATTTTCAGTGAACCGCAATTAGGTAATCAATAATACAAATGTATGAATCTCTAAGAGTTTAATATATATAGCAATTTGTAAGGGGGTGCAAATCGACCTTTATTAATGTTAATGAGGTAGGTCACAATTTGACATCCCCTAGGAATCACTAAAATCACAGGGATGGTGGCCTGCTGGAGTTAGCAGACCACCATGTCCATGATTGCTTTTAAATAAAGCAATCACAGACACAATCTTTTTTTTAAAAAAATACAGGCGTATTACTTAAATGAAAATGGGTTGCGTTTAGAAAAAAAATGAATAGTTCACTTTTTATTTTTTAAGAGCAGGCTTTAAAAATGTTTTTGCATACATTCACAAAGGAGAATAAGTCCCTTGAGGACCACCATCCCGTTTGTGAATGCGTTACCTCCAACTTGAAGTTGGTGGTAAATGTGGATGTTTTGCGACCCCATTCAAGGCCACAAAACATTCATACATACCACAGCGATTCAGTATTTGGAAGGGGTGTGCTGAACACGTCCCTTCCAGATACCTAATCACAAACCCATTTTGCCATTCGTAACAGTTTACAAAATTGCAAAATAGTGTTTGATACATGTGAAAAGCATGTTTTGCATTCATAAATGGGCCGATTCTGAGTATCGGCCCGTTTGCGAACCCAAAAATACTAGATACATGTGGCCCATAGTCGTTTGCAATGAAACAGCCCAACATGTGTAGAAAAGGTTGTAATCTGCCTACAATTCTCCTCGGGTTTCAAATGAGGATATCCTTTATTCAGATCAAAGCAAAAGAATACCTTCACACCATACAATTGTGTTATCATGTCAGCAATGTTTGGACTCAGATGGCATTCTCTTTCAATTGCCTTGTTTGCTTGACACATATCCACACAGCTGCATACAGCTCCTTCACTTTCCTTTTTTGGGTAGTAAAACTATGGTAGAAACCCATGGAAGTGGACTCGGGAAATGCTCAAAGATATTGTGTTTGAGTAATGATTCAAGTACTTTTTCAACAGCTTCCTGTAAATGAAAGGCAATTCATTTGTTTCTTTTGAGCAAGAGGACGGACATCCTCATTAATGAGTAATTGGACTTTCCTAGTCTTGAGTATTCGCGACTCTTAAAACAAAGAAAGGAATTGACTTTCTATTTTGTGCTGAGCATTCATGTTATAGTTCACAGATGGTGTGCAGACAAAATATTGAGTTTTAAATGTTAACTTACACAAATATGGAGTCCTAAATATTGTGAGGGAGAAATATCGACAGCAAAAAAGTTGTGGTCAAGAATATCGATTTGAGGTAAGAAATATTGATTTTAAAAATATAGAAGTCCTTATTTGCAAAAATAAGGCTATTCAAAATATTGATTGTTTAATTAGTGTTATGTATTTTAGTATATATTTTAAATGTATGTGATGTCTTTTTTTTGTATAAGAATCGTTTATATTTTTTAATATATGTGTACATTTTTAGTAGTTATTAATTGTATTTTAATTGAATTTTGTGTTTTTTTAGTTCTGTGGTGGGTTGTGGGTTTATGGGAGAATAGGGTGAGAAGTAATTTAATTATATTAATTTAATGACTATTTTTTATTTATTAATATTTATTTAATTGTGATTTTAAAGTGTTAATTGTATGAAATACGTTATGAATAATTAATAATTGGTTGTCAATTAATATTAATAATTAAGTGATAATTAATTATGGTAATTGTGTAATCAACTTTAGGTGCACATTTTGAGGTTTATAGGGGTAATAGTGTGAAATAATTCATTTTTGATTAATTAATAATTTGTTATTAATTGATACGTAATTACATTTTGGTGCGGGATTTGGGGTTAATAGGGGTAAAGGGTGGGAAGTAATTTATGTTTAACTAATTAATAATCAGGTGCTAGGTAATAATAATTAAATAATTGTAAATTAAATATGGGAATTGTGTGATTCATTTTGGGTGTTTGTTGTGGGCTTTATAGTGGTAAAGGGTGGAAATAATTTGTGTTTAATTAATTAATAATTAGTTGTTAATATTATTTAATTGATATTTAATTAGGGTAATTGTTTATTGTTTTGTGCATGGTTTTTACTTTTAAGGGGTAAAGGGTGGGAATTAAATGCATTTTACTTACTTTATAATTAGTTTGTTAATAGTAATAGTTTTTTTATTTGAAAATAAGTTTTAATTGTGTAATTAATTTTGTTACTGTTTAATTTTAGCAGTGGGTTGTTGGGTTTATAGGGTTATAGTGTGGGAAGTTGATTACTTTGTATTCGTTTTATTTTCTTTTATTAATAATATTACTTTGATTGGTAATTAATTATGTCAATTATGTAAAAATAAATATAAATTGAAATGTGGGTAGTGATTTGTGTGGTGTCATAGGATAGAAAATACCATAAATAAATGTATGTAAGAACTACTGTTTTTGTTTGTAAATATTTTCTGGTTAGAAATATGTATTTGTCTGAAGTTATTTTTTATTTTATTTATACAATATTTGTAGGTATTTGTCATATGTATCTAACATTCTAATATGTTTTTATTTTTTTATTTTTGATATTAGAAATATTTCTATTTTTAATTTTGAACATATTTATATATTCATTTTTTAAATATTTTTTTAATCTTTTGTTTGTTTTGAATTTTGAACTGACTGGAGTGGGAATAGTATATTTTATCCCTCCACTTCCCAACTATTTACCTACTGTTGCACTCACTGGAGTGGGTATAGTACATTTTATCCCTCCTCTATCCAACACTTTTCCTACTGTTGCACTCAGTGGAGTGGGAATAGTCATTTGTATCCATCCGCTATCCAACACTTTACTTTCTGTTGCACTCATTGGAGTGGGAATAGTAATTTTTACATCTCAGCTATTCAACACTTTCCCTGCTGTTGCTCTCACTGGTGTGGGAATAGTATGTTTATCCCTCCGCTATCCAATACTTTTCCTACTATTACACTCACTGGATTGGGAATAGTAATTTTTACCCCTCCGCTATCCAACAATTTCCTTACTGTTGCACTGACTGTAGTTGGAATAGTAAATTTTATCCAATGCTATCCAACACTTTCTTTAATGTTGCACTCACTGGAGTTGGATTAGTAATTTTGACTCCTCCACTACCCAACACTTCCATACTGTTGCACTCATTGGAGTGGGAATAGTTAGTTTTACCCCTCCGTGATCTAATACTTTCCATACTGTTACACTCACTGGAGTTGGAATAGTAAATTGTATCTCTCCACTATCCAACACTTTCTCTACTGTTGCAATCACTGTAGTGGGATTAGAAATGTTGACCCCTAGGCTATCCAGCACTTTCCCTACTGTTGCACTCATTGGAGTTGGAATAATAAATGTTACCCCTTTGGTATCCAACACTTTCCCTACTGATACACTGGCAGGAGTTGGAATAGTAATTTGTATCCCTCCGCTATACAACACTTTCCCTAATGTTGCACTGACTGTATTGGGAAATGTTTAAATAGTTAAATAGTTTCATGTTTTAATTTATAATAGATTTTTTAAAATATATTTTATGTTATTGGTATATATATATATATATATATATATATATATATATATATATATATATATATATATATATATATATATATATATATATATATATATATATATATATTCAATGAAAAAACATAGGTTTTAGGGGTGTTATAGTTAGTTGGACATTTCTCTCATACAAAACCATTGAAATTCCCCCGTTATAGTTAGTTGTACTAACTATAACGTGCGCGTCCACAATCCACTGCTGATGATGTCACATATTACATCATTCATGACAAGGTCAGTGACTGTCCAAAGATGTGTAAATAGTTGATTTAGTAGGTATGTGAGGTTAAGACTGTATGTGGAAACAGTTCTTTGGGTAAGTGAATCTCTTTATGGGTGTGGTGATGAGTAAATATATTTCTCAATGATTCATGTCCAACAAACTAGAAATAGAAAAGGCAGTGTATGTGACAGTTGTAGTATATAAATAAGTATACACAAGACTCAATGATTGTATGAGGGACGTATGGATAATTGTATTCTTGTAATAGTGATTTTTAACACACTAAGTATGAGTTACTATCAACATGAATAAATAAAGTGGTGTTTGTGTAAGTGTGTAGCTTAGTAAATATAAGTATGATCATTTGTTTGCATAAGTGAGTAGGATGACTGCATAAGTAGATAGGATGTGTACTGGTGTGTAATATTGATGTAGGTATATAAGTATATTTAAAAATGTTCTATTCATCTTTGTTAGCATGTATGAGTAAATCTATAGGTCAGTGTTTAGATGTGTGCGTAGATGTAGGAATCACTTAGTAGGTTTTTAGAAACTTGTATTGGTGTGTCAATGGTTTCAAATATGGTACTCCATCCATACTAATAATATAAAGAGAGAGACCAAACCGTTGAGGCGGGTAAGCTTCGGAACCACAGCGCCAACAGGAGCACGCATACAGCCTTGGAAAGGTGAGGCAAAGCAGATGGACATAGGCTATACACCAGCACAAAATTTAGTTTGGAAGGGACAAAGCACGTTCTGAGACAAAGTAGTCCGTTGGATGTAGCACCAGCTTCTGAGGTGGGCGTGTGCGTTCAGCATTGTGGTGGACGTGTGCAATCAGCATAGTAAAGCATGAGAATAGCGTTCTATCACGTAGAGAGAATAGCGTTCTAGAGAGAATAGCGTTTTATCACGTAGAAAATGTGTGGCGTCTGAGTACGCCGTTGGATGATGTTGACGCGGCATATGGCGTCTCAGTGCACCACGCCGTGTTGTTGAAGTGCGTGAAAGTACGAAGACACCCGGGCACAATGTGCACAGCATTTTCAGACTGTGAGGCCAGACTATTTGGGAGCGTGCACACACGCTCAACTTCAGAGCCAAGGACAGAGAACTTCAGAAAATCACAAGGTCAGACATACAAAGTCATTGGGATAGACTTACGAGAGGACTGCTTCACTCATGGCCACTTATATGTCGCCCTCTCTAGGTCCGGGAATGCCGAAAAACTATTTATTCTAAATCCACAATATCATGAAACAAGAAATGTGGTATACCATGAGGTTTTGAAATACAATATTCTTACCTATTCGACCCATTGCAGACATTCTTTTTCATACCCGGACAACGTCGGGACGGGCCGCTAGTATTTTATAATGAGCGTTGAAAGGTTATACTAGTGTATGATAAGATGTATCAGATTGTCAGAGGGATGATATCATCAGTGATGTCATTTGAGATGGCATCAGTGATGTCATCAGTGATGTCACTGGCCTTGTCATGAATGATGTAATATGTGACTTCATCAGCAGTGGATTGCGGGCGCGCAAACTAACTATAAAGGGGGAATTTCAATGGTTTTGTACGAGTGAAATGTCCAACTAACTATAACACCCCAAAAACCTATGTTTTTTTGGGGGTTTTCTAAGGTTTTTTAAATGCTAATTCCTAACTATAATATGTCTGAAACCTATGTTTTTTTCAGTAAATTTCAAAGGTTTTTTAAATGCTAATTATTAACTATAACATGTCTGAAACCTGTGGTTCTTTCAGTGAATTTAAAAGGCTTTGTAAATGACAATTTTAAAATGTATTTATTCTTCTATTTATTTTTTTGATACTGATTTACATTTTTTTTAAAACTATTTTTGTTTAGATATTTTATTTTTTAAATTACATTATGTTGTGTGGCCCCCCTGCCATTTACTTTTTTTGGGCCCTGGGGACCCAATCCCCCAGGTCCTGACTCGCAAATCTAATTATTATTATTTTTTTCATAGGAAGGGGATTCCTATGGAAGGAAATAAAAGTTACTTGTAAATATGCTTAGATTTACTTTTCAGGGTTAGTGCTGGGCTAAAAGATGCAGCACTGGGTTCTCTCCTGATAACAGGTGAGTAAATTGGAATTCGTTGTTCAGATGATTTTAGGTGAATATTTTAAAGGTCCAAAACTCTACACTTTCCAAGGGAAACCAGTGAATATTAGCCTATGGAAGGAAATTCACTTAGCAGGTAAGTAGTGTTATCGTTACCTTTTCTTACTCAGTGGTGAATCCTGGATCCAGCACTGCTGCATCTCCTCTAAACAGTTGAAAGAATGCAAATTACCAAAAATGCGCGGAAGCCCAGGTTTCTTTTTTAAAAAAAATATTGCTGGAATGCGCAGATCATACATGCACAAGCAATTTTTCCCCAGAAAAACACAACATTTTTGGGCCCTGGGGGTCCTTGTGGGACCCCTGAGCAGTCCTTAGGGTCAGGGTGTGTCTACACTCCCGCTTTTCATGTTTTTTTTCACAGTCTTCTTCAGCCTTCCTCCTACCGAGGCATAAAATGGCTGCCAACAGTTTCTAGGTTCGAATGTTAACAACCACTTGACAGCCAATTAGAATAGAGCGCGTGATCGAAAGGGTGCGCTTATGGTACGATGACAATGCGTGCAGTATCCGTATTATTATTTTTTTATGGGAAGGGGGCCACGTGGCCCCCCTCCCATGGCCAATTCCGGGCACCGGGGACCCCATTCCCCGGGGCATGGCCAAATTTTTTTTTTGTTTTTGATGGAGGAGGGCTGCATAGCCCCCCTCCTGAGGCCACTTGAAGGCCCCGGGGACCCCATTCCCCGGGGTCAGCCTTTTTTAAAATGTATTTTTGTTAATATTGAGGGGGCCGCATGGCCCCCTCCCGTGCCACTGGTAGCCCCGGGGAGCCCTTCCCCCTGGGCTGGCCCTCACCGTTGGGGACTGAAGGGGGTCTCCAATCCCCCCAGAGTCCCGCCGGCTCCCCGCCTCCTGCGGGAGCTGGTGTTCTATCGATATCCGAACCCCATCTGTGTGTGTACCACCTAGGAGTTGCCTTCACTGGGCATGCGTGTTAATGTTGTGCATGCGCACAATACGTCCCACCATCTAGCCGTGTACCCCTAACGTATTTCATTTTATTTGCGCATGCTCAATTACAACATGCCCAATCACAGCTCTCACACTCAGCATGTATGTATGTATAGGCATTTATATAGCGCACTACTTACCCGTAGGGTCCCAAGGCACTTCGACCACTGCGAAACCCTTCCTGGCTTCCCTGAGAGATGGTCCCTTATTAGGTATCTCCAGGGTGAGACCAGGCATCCCCGGCGGTCTGGTGGGGCCGTTAGTGAAGATGAGGCAAGCTAATGCCCAGAGTTGCCGAGTGTGATCGCTGATCAGAGTGGGCACCGAGGCGAGAGAATTATCGAGTCCGCTGACCCTGGTCCAGAAACCTGCCGCGCCGGGAATCGAACCCTGGTCCCGGGCCGTCCTCGGGTCTGCCTCCTCTAACCAGTGAGCCACACTACTTCACGTGACATCATGCTGAACCAATCATCATTCTGCAAAGCATTTATAGCCTTCCAACCTTCTTGAACTTTTCCTATTCCGCAGTCACAGTCCCGCCGATAGTGTTCACTCCTTGCATCGCGTCGCTGAACTCAAACTTTTCCTATTCCGCAGATACAGCCATTGATAGTGTCGTATCCACTTCTTCGTAGGTAAGTGCTTTTTTTAACTGTAAGTAGGTTAATTAGTCTGACCGATCTTTAAGTACCGCGTAAATGCAAATTTTTGTTCGATTTGGCAATGCTGTTTTTAAGCACGCTTTCCAGATTTTTTATATCGTTATAGTTGACTTCGTAACCTTTGTTTCTGTGCAAATCATTTAATCTGCTAGGTTTCTTTAATTAGCCAAGCGCCACATGGCCATTCCCGCAGCAGTGTGCACGTGCTGTTCAAGTTAATGCGATGTAGTTTTCTCGTGTGAGTAGTGCGCCACGTGCCCTATGCATTGCAAAAGTAATGTTTTTGACAATAGTGTATTTTAGCACGGTTTCCAGCTCTTGTATGTCGAATAACTTGCCTTGGTAGCCACTGTTTCTGGGCAAATCAGTTAATCCTGCCGCCTTTCAATATTTAAGTAGTGCGCCATGTGTTGCTTCCTCCCCATGCACTGCACATTTAATCTCTTGCCCAATGTTGTATTTTAGCACGCTTTTGATGTTTTTTAATAACGTTAAACTTGATTTGCTATCCTTTGTTCTGTGCAAATCACATAATCCTGCTGCGATTCTTTAATTTGCCAAGCGCCGTGTGGCCTTTCCCATAGCAGTGTGCTACGTGCTGTTCAAGTTAATGCGATGGTCCACAGGCACGACATCGACCTCTGGAATCTACTAGACACCATCTCCCCGGATGTCGCCTTCCTAACAGAAACATGGATGAACGCCTCATCAGCCCCAGACATCACCATTGCCATCCCGGAAGGCTACTAGATCATCCGTAAGGACCGTACCGACCAAACAGGAGGAGGCATCGCTATCGTCCATAAGAACTCCATCCGCATCTCAACCAGCTCAGACGTCAACCTTGCCAGCGCCGAACACCTTCACTTCCAGATCCACTCCGACCCCAAGACCACACTCAGAGGCACCCTCCTCTACCGGCCTCCAGGACCCCGTGCACAATTCAGCGACGACATCACCGACTTTATCACCCCACACGCCCTCCCCTCTGGGGAATACATCCTATTGGGAGACCTCAACTTTCACCTGGAAAAGAGCAATGACAGCAACGCCACCACCCTTCTGGACAATCTCGCCAACCTCGGACTCAAACAACTTGTCACTACCCCCACCTACATTGCGGGTCACACACTCGACCCTATCTTCACCTCCAGCAAACATGTCTCATTCAGTCACACCACAGCTCTTCATTGGACGGACCACAGCTGCGTTCACTTTATCTACAATAAGACCACAACCCACAACCATCCTCAACCCACTCTGCGAAGAAACTGGAACAAAATCACCATCGGCCAGATCTCCTCATCGCTTCTTCTAAACCCCCCCGCCCACTCCTCAAACCCCGACCAAGCAGCCATTAACCTCACCCAATGGCTATCTAACAGCGCCGACATCCTAGCACCGTTGAAAAAACGTCATATCAAACTAGGCAGCAAAAACGCCTCCTGGTTCAACGATGATCTTAAGAAATCCAAGAAACTCTGTCGCTCCCTCGAGAAGGCCTGGAAAAAAGACCCAAACACCAGCACCAGGGACGCCTTAAAAAACGCCACCCGCATACACCACCAACTAATCCGGTCTGCCAAGAAAGCCACATTCAAAGACCGACTAGATAACAACGCCCACAACAGCAAGGAATTATTCAACATCGTCAAAGAATTTACCAACCCATCAGCCAACTCCAACGACATCACCCCCTCTCAAGCCCTCTGCGACTCCCTAGCTTCATTCTTCCACAACAAAATCGCAGACATCCACAACAGCTTCGACAACCGACCCGGAGACCAACCCACCCAACCTTCTGCAGGACCTTCACCCCCCTTGAACATCCTTAATGACTGGAACCCAATCTCCACTGAGGACACCATCCGACTGATGAACTCCATCCACTCAGGATCCCCCACAGACCCATGCCCTCACCACATCTTCAACAAAGCAGACTCCATCATAGCACCACACCTCCGAGATGTCATCAACTGCTCCCTCAACTCCGTCACCTTCCTGGAAAGCTGGAAACACGCAGAACTCAGCGCCCTTCTGAAAAAACCCACAGCTGACCCCACCAAACTCAAAAACTACCGCCCCATCTCGCTTCTTCCATTCCCGGCCAAAGTCATCGAGAAAGCTGTCAACAACCAGCTCGCCGCCTTCCTCGAAACCAACAAATCCCTCGACTCCTCACAGTCCGGCTTCCGAGCCAAACACAGCACTGAAACCGCCCTCATCGCAGCAACAGACGACATTCGAACTCTACTGGACAATGGAGACACAGTCGCCCTCATCCTCCTCGACCTCTCCGCAGCCTTCGACACAGTCTGTCATAGCACCCTTTTACAGCGCCTCAGAAACGTCGAAATCCAAGGAAAAGCGCTGGAATGGATCACCTCGTTCCTCACCGGAAGAACCCAGAGAGGCCGCCTCCCACCATTCAAGTCAGAGGCCACTGAAGTCATCTGCGGCGTACCACAAGGATCTTCACTCAGCCCCACCCTCTTCAACGTATACATGAGCCCCCTCACGATCATCGCACGCCAACACAACCTCAACATCATCTCCTACGCTGATGATACTCAACTGATCCTATCACTCACCAGAGACCCTAACACTGCCAAAACCAACCTACATGAAGGAATGAAAGAAGTAGCCGAGTGGATGAAGCACAGCCGTCTGAAACTGAACTCAGACAAAACAGAAGTCCTCATCTTAGGCACCTCCCCCTCTGCCTGGGATGACTCTTGGTGGCCAGAGGCCCTTGGAAAAGCACCCATCCCGACGGACCACGCACGGAACCTGGGCGTCATCCTGGATTCCTCACTCTCGATGAACAGACAAGTCAACGCCGTCTCTTCATCTTGCTTCAACATTCTTCGCATGCTCAAAAAAACATTTCGCTGGATCCCCACTGAAACTAGAAAAACAGTCCCCCACGCACTGGTCACGAGCCTCCTTGACTACGGAAACACCCTATACGCCGGTACCACCGCAAAACTCCAGAAAAAACTCCAACGCATCCAGAACGCTTCAGCCAGGCTTATACTAGACATCCCGCGTAAAGAACACATCTCTGGTCACCTGAAAAACCTCCACTGGCTCCCCGTCAATAAGAGGATTACTTTCCGCCTCCTGACCCACGCACACAAAGCACTTTACGAACTTGGACCCGAATGCCTCAACACACGACTGTCCTTCTACACCCCCTCCCGCCAGCTACGATCCTCCAACCAAGCCCTTGCCACTGTCCCTCGCATCAACAAACCACCATGGGAGGTAGATCCTTCTCCTACCTGGCAGCTAAAACCTGGAACTCACTTCCCACTCACCTTCGCCTTACTCAGAACCACCTAGCATTCAGAAAGCAACTTAAAACTTGGATATTCGACAAGTAATTCCCCACCCTTCTTCAAGCGCCTTGAGACCCTCTGGGTATGCAGCGCGCTATATAAATCTCTTGACTTGACTTGACTTGTGTAAGTAGTGCGTCATGTGCCCCATGCATTGCAAAAGTAGTGTTTTCGGCAATAATGTATTGTAGCACAGTTTCCAGCTTTTGCACGTCAAATAACTTTTCTCTGTAGGCTATGTTTCTAGACAAAACACTTAATCCTGCCGACTTTCATTATTTAAATAGTGCGCCACATGCTGCTTCCTCTCCATGCACTTCACATGTAATCGATTGGCCAATGTTGTATTTTAGCACGCTCTCCATGTTTTTTAATAACATTAATTTTGATTTGCTATCCTTTCTTCTGTGCATATCACTTAATCCTGCTGCGTTTCTTTAATTTGCCAAGCGCCACTTGGCTGTTCTCAAAGCAGTGTATTTTAGCACTGTTTCCTGCTTCTTTAACTTGTCTTGGTTTAGAATCTCTAGATAATTGGTGCTGCCTTCATCTTAAATAGATGGAACGTCATTGAGTATTTGAAGGGGCTATGTTCTGTGCTGCATTTGGGAAGAAAGGTAGCTTGAAAGGTATTTCATATTTTGAAGTTGGAAAGGTGGTGTAGTTTTTCTGTACAAACATCTTTCCTAGGAATCAAAGCTTGGTAAGTAGTCGAATGTTCTGAAACTTCGACAAGAGGGGTGAAAGGCGCTGCTTCTGTTCCCTGTGACTTATTGGTAAGTGCTGCACCAGAGTGACAAGGTGTTGTGGTTCCCATTTGTAGGGCAGGTTTTATTCAAGGCTTAGAGTACTAGAGGTAATCATTGATATACAATTGACAAGTTAGTCCGCACGTTCTGGTACCACCAACTTGAGATAACCACAGTGCGTAGGGCCGACCATTTTACAACAGAGTTCAACCTGTGTGCAAATCACGTAATCTCTCTGTGGCACTTAATCTCTCCCACGCTGATTGGGAAGCACTGCACCATGTGGTCATCCCTTGCACAGGCCTTGTTGCTGAAGCAGCTTCTTTTCACTAAGTTACAACTTGGCATCTTCATCAAAGTGGCCTTTACTTTGGGGCTTCCTTGTGGCCTCTGTTTCTGGGTATTTACAGTAACCACTTATTCTCCCTGGCCCTGAATGTGAGGCAACATGATTGTGAAGTGCTGCACCACTTGGCCGTCCCTTCTTTAAAGTTTGTGAGCAGAGTGAGGGGTCAGGGGTGGGGGGACAGTTGGTATATTATTGGTGTATTCACTCACATATTTACGTATTCTTGATATTGTAATGTACTGTGAGCATGTGATGATATTCTCTTAACCTTGTTTTTATGTGTATCCTCATTTTAAATAGAAATGGATGCCACTATGTAACAAGAGCTTTTTTAATATGTGACACATAATGTGTGTGCTGAAGATTTCACTAAAGTCCAGAAGCATGGATTGCATAGACTATAATTTTTTAATTCATGTTTTTTCATTGTAATGTGTTAAGGCTGGTTGAGAAAAGGCATGGTCTCATTTCATGTAATTCTTTTTGACATGCATAGTTACTGTAACATTTTTCTTTTCTCTTTTTTCAATAGATGGTAGCTTGTTCTACACTGGTAAAGAAAAGAACACTAAAGTTGTCATTGGTGCTGAAGCAGCCCAAAAACTTTTTTCTGAATTTCATTTGTCTCTTATTATCAGGCATTCTGGTAACAACAAAACGAAAAAAACTATGTACTCCCGATTTTATTGGCCAAATATGTCATTTGAAATTGAACAATGTGTGAGTTATAATTTTTCTTGCTTCTATAAATATTTTCATAAAATGTGAATTTCCACTGTGATAGTCTTATAGACATTTGTTTTCGAAACCCATATGTTTCTCATGTAAATGCTCATTAGACGTTTTCCGCCTGCACTTAAGATACAAAGTGAAAATGTTTTGAATTTATTTATTTGAAGACATGTCTTTCAATTTTCCTTGATGTTTATTTCTCAATTTCTAGATCATGGAAGTCCAAAAAGGGTTCTATCAGATCAAGGCCAGGAGTTTGTGAATGAAGTGAGTGATCAATCTCGGCCTAACATTTGCATAATGCAATGCTATTTCCTATTTTGCTTGCCAAATATAATTATACCTATTTTTTTTAGGTTAATTGAGAGTTATCTAAGCTTTTACAAATAGAACATTCTGTAAGTGCAACCTATCACCCACAGACAAATGGTTTATATGAGCATACTAAGATATAAGCTGTACAACTTCAGAGAAGGAGAGTTAGTACTTCTGACAAATTGCAAGCGAGCAACAAGAAAAGGAGGCATTTTGGAGCATAAGTTTACTGGACTGTACCGTATTGCCGATAAGCAAGAAAAGCTTGCAAAATTAGTCAATAATGCTACCCAAGATGCCTTTACGAACAACTTATAATCTCGACATGTTGAATCAAAGCAAAATATTTACCATAACCATTCGTATGTCTCTAAAAGGTTTTCCTACAGATATTGAAGCGTCCCGGATATGACCAATGGCAGTTAGTGATAGAATCTAACCAAAAATAACAGGACAGCTACAATTGTGGTGTTTTTTGCATGCTGGTAATGATACTTCCATTATGTTTTTTTTGTAAACATTAATTTGTTGAAGATACTTTACTTTATGTTATTTTAGGTTAATAACTATTTTCGTTAGAATAGTTGTAAATTGGAAAGAGGGATTTTAGGGATGACACTTGTGAACGCCTACCGAGCGCGTCCATAGTGCCAATCGGAAGCATATTGATATTCGCATATGATTTTGTCTAACCACTAGTATGGTCCTAACATGGTTGGTTTGAAACCTCTGATGATTACTTTTCAACCCCAATCCTATTGAGAACAATTGTTTTTTATGTACATTAAAATGAAGCTTGGACATTTGTACAACATATACATTTTAACTCTTTTTTCACTTTGCAGAATGCTACATAGGTCAGCAGCCAATTGCAGAGATTGAAGAAAGTATATCTCCCTGTTCTAGCTCATTATACCGATGTCTCAAACATGGGACGTACTAGTCGTGACAAGCTCAATAAATATTGCAATGGACCTAATGGAGTCATCAGGTTTGAATTTAACATTTCATGATAGAAAATGTATAATACCCTAGTGGTGTCATAAACTTCCGATTACTTGGTACTTTGTTTTGTCTTTGTATTCTTTTTATAAAAAGGCACAGCTTAAATTTTGAACATAGTATAGTAAGATATTTCCATTATGTTTGTGAGTTTAAATGTATGTTTCTTATCTTGCCATTACAAATTGTTTTGAACATTTGTGACTGTCCTATGTACTCGATCGGTAAACCCCTGGTAACATGTAGAAAATATTGCAAATTAGGTACTACAATGTTTACCATTGCTGTTATGATGCGCTAATGTACTTCTTTTTTACATTCAGAGTCTTTCTCTACTGTATGCAGCCAAAAAGATTCACAAATTTTAACGGATAATGGTAAGGTAAATACTCTCAATATGGCTAATCTACAAAGTTAAAAAGTAAAAGATATAAGTACTTGAGGGGGTTTTGGTGGCCGATAATCTTCAATTCACACTTGTACAGATTGGTCTGATATAGGGTGGATCTCTGTATAACTAATGGATGATTAGGTATTAGGATGGCATACAGAGTTCCCAACCTTCTTACTTTTTCTCTTAAAGGGTTCCAAATTGGGGACGAATATTAGGCTGTGCAGTAGAGGTTAACAGTGTTGCTCCACTGGTACTTGGGCCTTCTGAAGAAGCAGGAGGAGCCTCTCTCAATCTCCTTAACTCTTCCCTTGCAAAATTGACCGGATGCTTGGTCTGCAAGTGCTGCCGCATACTTGCAGTTCCACATGAGTACTTTTTATTGGGTTCTCCTCTTGAAAGCAGTCTTGCATATGCGGCAAGTAACTTTTCTTGCATTCACCTTTTTTAAGACTTGTGGAAATTAATTTCAAAATATTCAATAAATATTTACAATAAATACAGTGTCACTATGCATTGTGTCAAGTGCTTTATTAAAAATATGCAGAAAAATGGTCCCTTTAATTGTTGTGACGCAAACAGCCATACAAGAATGGACACTGCAACTGAAGTGCATTACAGAAAGGTAGCAAGCATGTAATTAGATGATTGGGTATTAGAATGGCATACAGAGCTCACATATAAAGTGGTTTCCCAGCCTTCTTACTTTTCTCTTGAAGGCTTGATAAGGTCTTTCCAAGAGAATTTGAAAGGAGAAAGTAGGAGATGAAGAAAAGAGGTAGGACGTTATATCTCAAAGTGCAAAAATGGATAAAAAGGGTGGACCAAAGTCTGCATGTACAATGGCCAGTGGAAGCGTTTTGAGAGCGGGTACACCCAAGGTCAAGTGAAGAGATTTTATTGATAAGGCATAGCAAAGGAGGTGGCAGCAACAAGGAGGAAGGTCCAAGGGTGATGGAGGCTGGTTTTGTAAATCGGCTCCATCTATAACTTTCTCTCTTTCACAGTTTTAATGTAATTTTCTCTCTCACTCTCACTCACATTGTTTCTCTGTCTCTTTTAAAGTTATGGAAGCTACTGTCCACTTTCACGGATAGAACCAAAGCTGGATTCAAGTTGTGAATTCTGCTGGTCACAGTGTTTACACAAAGTAAGCAGAGTGGCCTAGATATACAAGAAATAAAAGAGCTTAGTTACAAGCCCCTTGCGCCACTTTTGCGTCACTTTTAACATGAGAAAAGTAACACAAAAGTGGGGCAAGAGTTTTGCAATTAAGCCCTAAAGAATATTGTCCTCCATAATGACTTGATCTCTCACCTAATTCTGTCTCATCTCTGAATCATTTTAAAGACCTGTTGATCTGTAATGTAAATCTGACGCAGTAGGCACTTCCATGCAGACACCGCTTGAATGCGGGCCTATAAGACAAGTGAAATGTATCAGGCACACTGCACACGTTAAAAGAAGGAAATATCGTAAAGTGTTACTTTGACTTGTAATGTTTGACCTCATTTAGTCACATCGATCTAATTTTAAACACTAATTTTCTTTTTTGTTTTGCAGATTACCTACCGTACTTCTATTGGAGTCCATATCACATGTTGTTTATTATATTGTTTTGTTAAAGTTATGTTTCTAGTTATTTATTTAATTGTTATCTTTAAGTTATGTTTCCAGTTATTTATTGTTTTAATAAAAGTTTACTAAAAAAAAGTACATACGTCTTTTTTTTGGGGGGGTAGCGGTCCCGAATAGAAATCTATACTACTATTATAAAGAGAGAACTGTGTCCTTTGAGCCAGGTAAACTCGAAAAGTACACCACCAATCAAAACACCCAAGACATCTTTGAAAACCTCAGGGCAGGCAGAAGGACATAGGCTATTAAAAAAATATTTATATACGTTGTTTAAAAAATGTAGAAATAAAAATAAAGTAGTCCCTTGCAAGTAGCGCCGGCCGCGACGTCTGCGTGATGACATCATTTGCGCTCCCAACACTTCCTGAACACTTCCTGAAATGGCGGCGAAGATCGCGACCTGCTGGGAGGACTGCCACAGCCCTGCTTGCTGCTGGGCGAAGTGGCGGCCTGTGCGGGCGGGGCGCCTGGATCGGGACCGGCGGCTGAGGTAAGGATCAGGCTTGGGCGGGAGGGGGCCGGGCCGGGGCGGGAGCGGGCCGGGCCGGGAGGGGTCCGGTGGCTCCGGGACACAGACAATGTCGTGGCGGGCGGGGGCCGGGGCGGGAGTGCACGCAAGCCTCCAATGCTGCCCCCAGCCCCTTTCTGCCCCAGGCAACGCTGGGGCGGGCTGCTAGTTATATTTATAATTTGAAGTATAATTCTGAGGCTACCTCTTTACCAGATATTTACCAGAGTATATAGCTACGCCTAGCGGATCCTATGGAAAAGTTTTAAAACTACAACACAGTAACTTTTCCCATTAGCAACATAGTGTGGTGACTAACATCTGTGCTCATTTAAGTGCTCCATGAACTGTTACTATGGTAACAGGCATAAATCTGATTGGGGGTAGGGTTGAAAGGTACTGGCTGTACAAAAAACGTTATATTAACCCTGGATCCTCTACAAGACCAAAAAGGAAAGCAAAGTAAAACAAAACACTGTGTACCAGATTTACAAACCCCTTGCACCACTTTCGCGTCCAAGCCCTCCCTACAAAATTAGAAGTGTGTGGGCCTCAATGACCCTCTTCAAGCCCCGGGAACCACCACCCCCAGGAATTTGTGTATTATGGGAGACAGACTATGTGGCCCTCCGCCTGGTGCCCTCGAGGGTCCTGGGGACCGCCATGCCTGACGGCAGACTCCTGCAGTGTCCCGGGGTGCCTACCCCCGGAACACTGCGGTTTGCTTTGACAGGGCGGGACTCTCATGGCTCCAGGCCTCCCATAGCAAACTTAGTTTGCATTTTGAAAGACAGAGCAGTGAAATCTATTCTCACTTTTAAAATCCAAAGCAGATTGCATTTCCACATAAAAGTTAGCATTTCCCCATGCGAAAAAGCAATGCCGGCTCCTGAAGAACGCAAAAGTTCATCACACAATGTTGCTAACGCAAACAGCAAGTGTGCTTGACTTCTCAATATACCAGCTTATCCTACGTAATGTTCTTTTCAATCACGTTCTGATAACCAATAAGAATTATGCTTTTAAAAAACAGAAACATGCACCATAGTTTTCAGTGTAGAATGTTGTCAAACAACCAATCATTTATTTTCTGTTTTTCAACACTGCATCTTATCCACCATTTTAGAAAAATCTTAGTTTTCAAACTGCCATTTCATTTACAGAGACCATCTGAGTGCATCCAAACCACATTTCAAGATGCTTAGAGGGTGGATTGTGGGACACAGCTATATTTTCCTGAGCCAAAGGTATGCAGAACACAAAGGAATTCACAAAGACCTAGGTTTATCAAATGTAGACATTAAATGGATTAGACGGAGAGGGTTAAAGTGGCACCAATTGATGCCATTGGTGAAATCCTTTTTATATCTCCAACACCCTGACCTCATAATTGTGCACTGTGGTTGCAATGACCCAGGCACTTTGACTGGGGTAGGTCTGGAAATGCTTATGAAGGACACCTTTGGAGAGTTGATGTCACTTTTCCCCCAAACGGCATTTGTCTATTCTAACGTATGCCAAAGGCAGAAATGGAACTGGTCCAATCAATTTTGTCCAAAGATTGAGAAAGCTAGAAAACATGAATAAATCTGTTTCTGCTTTTCTCCGAGAATATAGAGTGGGGTCCATATACCACAACAATCTGTGTTTCAATATGCATGGCATCTATAGGAGAGATGGTGTACATTTTACAGGTGAAGGTAACAGAGTCTTCCTTATGGACTTTAGACCCTGCATCAGTACTTACTTGTAGGTACTAAAATCTCTCAATAAACACAAGGGCTCTTTTTAGAGCTACCCAAGATCTAAACACATAAGCTTGATGTAGATCTCAAAAATACCTGCTTTGTTTTTGCTGGCGGCAAAATGCGCGGATCCTATGCGGATCCCGCGATTTAAAAATATATATATTTTCTTATTTTATTGCCCTACGGGTCCTTATGGGACCCCCTGAGCAGGCCTAGGGGCTCAGGGTGTGTCTACCCTGCCCCCTTTTCACGTTTTGCCCACATATTTCACAGACTTCCTCAGCCTCGCTTATACCGAGGAATAAAATGGCTGCCAACAGTTCCTGGTTTTGAATGTTTACAACCGCTTGACAGCCAATTAGCTTTGAGCGTGTGATCGTGACGGTGCGCTTATGCAACAATGCCAATCCTCGCACAATCCGCGGATCCCCCGCACCCATAGATATATAAATGACTTTAACCGTAATTTTCTCAGGAACTACTGAACAGATTGACACCATATAAGCAAAAGGCACAAGTCAGAACTGAGGACTACCTCTCTGCCAAATTTGGTGTAATTCCTTTCAGCCGTTCGGGCTGTAGCCGTTGCTAACTGTCCTATGGGAAATTGCATTGGGAAAACACGTTTTGGGAACCCCCTTTTTTCTCGGCCCGCTTGACCAATCACCCCCAAACTTTCAGGGAAGGAGCGGAACTGAGCTGGCCAAAATTTTGGAAAATTTCAAGTAGATTCATCAATCGACGCCAAAGTGTTTGCCAATAGGATGTTGCGGTTTTCCTATGGATAATAGGTCCTAACTATAACTACCTACTGGCGACCGCAGTAGGTAATATATATATCTATATATCTGTTCTGATTGCCGCAATTGTGGGGAGGCTTCGCTGAGGTCTGCACCTGATCTTTCTAGCCGAGTACTGGTGACCAGGAACATTTTACGGTTTGCTCACCGGGATTTGCTGCTTCCAGTTTGTGGACCCTCCCGTACTTTGAGGCACAGCGTTGGTGCAGCTAACTATGTGTTTGCGTATTGGACTTCGACTTGCAAGAGTCTTGCTTTTGCTGTGCCCCCCCCCGAGGTTGAAACACTACACCGCCATTTCTGGAGTTTGGTCGGACGGCGTGGTTGCTGAGGGGCTGGTCGGTCGGCTGACTGACGGGTAGCCCAGCACCGATTCCGGTTAAACACTCCTGTTTGGGCGTGTATTTTCTTTCCTTCATTTGTGAAACTAGCGGGTTACGGGATTTGCCTCTAAATAATATTTGTGGCCAGGACTTTTTTGTGCAGAGTAACAGCTTCATCTTTCTAAATGCCGTAGAATTACTAAATCACACAAGATGATATCCAGCGACGCGCTCCGGAATAGAGAAACAGCAGCGGAGGCGCTGTTTGAGAACCTTTCCAGCTGTTGTGAATGAACAACCAAATGTGACAATTACTAATGTAAATAGTGGCGCTAAATCTTTGATCAAAACCTTGGAGAAACTACTGCGCAGTGAATTGTCAAAGTGGTGGGAGAAAAAATCACTAGAAAAATATTGTGATGCTAATAGACTGCAGCGAGGTTTGTGTGTACTAATCGTGCCAACATACGAAAATCCCAATCCACAGATGCTGCAAGAATGGGCTGAAAATAATCTCAAAAGCTCTATGAATATGATCCATATTCTGATTAAATACGCGGAGTCTGACCGTGAGGCACTTCTGGTGGAAATTGATTGGATTAACACTCTCTTGGATGCCACTGGGGAGACTGAGTTCATCAGTAAAAGTAAAGCTGAAATGGAAACACGCATCAAAAAATTAAAGAAAACAATCAAGGAGCGCAAAATATTTAAGTTCGCTCGCGATAAAAATGATTATGCCACGGGCAAAATCTTTACCTTTGCCCGTAAGTACGATAATTACAAACGTAAGGCACTTACCAGCAACATCAAGCAAACCCCAAACCAAACAGCGGGGCCAAGTGGAATGTCCTCTATTGAAGATGCAATTGATGCACTGTCTCTCAATTCACTAACATCAAACAGTGATTCTGATGACAACAGACCTGGAGTACCACCACCGGGCTTAGCAGGTCTTGCCAACTTTTCACTAATAGATTAATTAAATTTTGTCAGCGAGGCCGGAGGTATTCTCTGCGCCCCCGCAAACCTCAGCCCAAGCAAGGAAATCCAACAGCCAATATAGGCGCACAAGGAAACGCAAACACAAACAAAAATTCTACACAAAGCAAAGAAGAATTGGAGAAAGTAACGTCGGCTATGGAAAATACAGTTGTAAATCTGACAGACATAACACTCTCCAAAGCAGAAGAGAAACTATTATCACTAGGATTAACTTTTTCTCCTAGTAACAGATTCTCGAACAACCAAACCCGCATTGATGTTTTTAAATTTATTGGTAAAATCAAACTTATTAAGTATTTTCAGCTTAATTCTTCACGGAAGAAAGTATCAAATGATGCTACAGCTGAAGATGCTACAACATCCATGCGAGTAAGGGACATTACTGGTCTTCAGAATCTATATGATCTTGCTTGTGAAGATGAATCACAACCTGCTCCCACAGTCAGTCAGATTATAAATCTCAACACATCAGCTCCTAGTCCATTTCGTCCAAAATCAACTTTCCTTCCACTCATGCCCATGGATGCGGTGGACGTTTTCAGTGACAGGGTCATTGTTGAACTTAAGGAACTCAACAGAAAAGTTCTTAACAATACCAAGAAAACCAACTATAATAAAAGCCAATACCATCAATTGGTTAGAAAACTACACAATAACCATGATGTCATAATCAAAAATTCGGACAAAGGAGGCAATACGGTATTATGGTCAAGGTCCGACTATTTGACTGAAGCAGAAAGGGATTTGTCTGACTCTTCATGTAATGCATATCAACACAATTTGCGATGCATCAGAGTGAAGAAATCACACGCAAGAAAATCAACAACTGGCAAAGAACAGGCTTAGTTTTCGAGGATGAATCTAAATTTCTGAATGTGGAACATCCAATAACCCCTATCCTATATTTCCTCCCTAAAGTTCATAAGTTGGTTACCCCTGTCCCGGGACGTCCTATCATCTCTGCCCAAGGCAGCATGAACGAAAATATTTCAAATTATGTAGATTTCTATCTCAGGGCACACATGACAAGCTTACCCTCGTACCACTGATTTTTTAGTCAAGATCAAGAATGTTAATTGGTGTTCAAATTATTTATTTTTGGTGATGGACATAGAATCTTTGTACACTTCCATCAATCATCACCATGGCATTAGAGCTGTAGAATATTTTCTGAGCAGTCCTGATTTACTTTTCCGGGGTCATAATGAGATGTTGATTGAAATAATCAGAATTTGTCTCACTTCTAACTTTTTCAGATTTCAGAGTAACATCTACCAGCAGTTGCGTGGGGTGGCAATGGGTTCGTGCTTCTCCCCCAGTTATTCATGCTTGCATGTTGGCTGGTGGGAGGAGCACATGCTCAGTGCCACACACTAGCACTGGTGGCAACATATTGTCCACTACTGGCGCTACATCGATGATGTTTGTATAATCTGGAGAGGGTCTACTGACGATGCGATGGCATTTATAAGTGCCAATACCAATAATGAACTCAATCTCAAATTTACTGCCACCATTAACAACAAGTTGGCCGAGTTCTTAGATGTACAGCTTTATGTGGACAATGATGAGCACAACACCAGGCTCTATCGCAAATCCACAGCGGGCAATTCAATTCTTCATGCCCTGAGCGCCCACCCTATCCACACCATTAACAGTATTCCTTATGGAGAGTTTATCCGAATTCGTCGGATATGTAGCGATAGGGTAACATCTGACATTTGTTTAGCTGAATCAGTACAGCGATTCCGTAATAGGGGTTATACTAAGAAAATCCTGGATAAAGCTTTATTTAAAGCGAAGTCACTTGATCGGGAAGTGTTATTAGCTCCTAAAGAATCTACCTCCAATACCACTGAATGCTCAGTAAGATTAATCACTACTTTCTGCACCCAAGAAAGAACCATCCGCTGTATCATCTGTGCGAAGTGGCCCATTGTTCTAACGGACAATATCTTGGGACCAGTCATGCCCAGCTTACTAGCAATTACGTTCTGGAGGGCACCTTCCATGCGTGACGCCCTAGATAGGCCTATGCCTGAGGTTTTACCCAAAAAGTCCTGGCTCAGTAAAATGGGATTCCTTAAATGCACATCATGCTGTGCTTGCACTTTTGCGAAAAATAGCACCCACTACATAGCAGCTTTTAGTGAGGACAAAATACCTATTCAGGAATATTTAATGTGCAGGTCTGAGTTTGTTATTTATAAACTGAAGTGCACCTGCAATCTTGAATACATAGGGAGCACTAAGCTCCCTGTACATAAACGCATTTTGCAGCACATAAGGGCCATCGTAAATTCTGACATCAATTATCCGGTGGTGAGACATTTCAAGGCCATCCACAATAACCAACTGAAGGACCTTGAATACACTGTCTTATGCTCTGTTCCGTAGCCCTGATGGGGTGGGAACCGCGAAAAGCATCTAAGACAGAAGGAATCTCACTTTATTTTAACCCTCGATACCAGGGCTCCTAATCGGTTAAAGAGGATTTACATAATTTCCTTTGAAATCTACACATAGGCTTTACTGTATCCTTCAAGCCCCTCTTTAAGCCACACACAAATGATTAATCAATTTTTTTCTTCATTTGGTAGATGATTGATTTGTGGTTTTAAAATTGGGATATATTTTTTTCACTTGCATAGTAGTAATTCCATCTTGTATCAATCAGCCAATATTTAATTGTATATCGATTGAGGTTTTTCATCTCCAATGATTTGCAGCTATAATGTAAAGAAGTTTTCCATGCATATAATTATGTTGTGATATATCATCAAGTAAATTTTGTTCTCTTTTCAGTTGCCGCTTTTGCTGCAGTTACTCAAATTTAACTTTTTATCTTTTGCACTATTCTTGCACTTTCAAAACCTTCTAATTGTATAGCACTTATGCACTTTTTTGGACTATACACACGCCGCCTTTGAGAGACTATTTATGCAAATCTGGTTTATTTGGCTAATTAATTTTATTTACCACATTTGCTTGATCAATTGATAATCGAAATGGGATTTGACTTAGTAATTTCTTGGCTTCGCCCTTGATAGGTGTTGCTTTTCAATGGACATTGAATTATGAAATGTGCAGCCATTATATGACACTTGTCGTCAATTCTTTTATAATGTTTGTATATGTTTCTGCTAGTGTGAAATTTACATATTTTTCGCATTTCTGATTGTCTTGACACTTGTCTTCACTTTATCATCATTTTGTGGTTATTTACATATTAATTGGCCAAATGTGATTTTTCTAAACCTGCATGTCTCATCTAGCACTATGTTGTTTATTTCAAAAGGTGGTGTTTGCAAGTCTGTTATTCATTTTTATCACTTTAGGAGCGTGGTAATTTCCTTTCCTACTTTCATGTTTACTATAAATTTGCAATGCATTCTGGGGCGCATCATGTGACCAAGCTCCTTCGTGGAGCGAAACGCGTCATGGATCGACATTAGTCTTAACAACTTTGTGAATACATTTTCACTCTGCTCATTCTTTGAAACTGCCTACCGTGTCCTGATTGCCGCGATTGTGGGGAGGCTTAGCTGAGGTCTGCACCTAATCTTTCTCGCCGAGTACTGGCGACCAGGAACATTTCACGATATCTATATATCTATATATCTATATCTATATCTATATCTATGTATATATATATTCACTGAAAAAACCATAGGTTTCACACCGGTTATAGTTAGGAATTAGCATTTAAAAAACCTATTAAATTCACTGAAAAAACCATAGGTTTCACACCAGTTATAGTTAGCTGGAAATTTTACTGATATAAAACCATTGAAATTCCCACGTTATAGTTAGTCGGACTCACTATAACTTGCGCGTGCAATGCACTGCTGATGACATCACATATTACATCACTCATGACATGGTCAGTGACATCACTCATGACATCACTGATGACACCATCCAGTGAATATGTGTCTTTCTGAAAAATAAATATTAGTGAGTTATGTTTAAATATTTAAATACATATATTAGTGTTTCACTTTGTGTATAAGTGGCTACATGTGTTGATAAGTAGCTACATGCGTATGTATATGGGTTATTTGATATTTTTAGTAGTATCAGTATGAGTGTCTATATGGTTTGGTGGAGGTATTACTTAGCACATAGATGCATGAGTGACTGACTCTTTGTTTGTATGTGTTTTGAAGACAGCATATGTACAGGACTGTATGGGTGGATGAGTGTCTATATGTGTTTGTTAGTGAGTGAATGACTGTCTCACTAGTGTCTTTATCAGTAACTACATATGTTTTAATCTAGTATATATGAATATTGATGTATATAAGTGAGTATATGTGAGAGTAAGAGATTGTAAGATTTCCTGTTTAAATAAGTATGTGTTTCTATAAGTGATTGTTTAAGAGAATAAATATGTGTAATTTTCAGTAGAAGTAAGGTGGAAGTGTGTGTATAACTCTATATTCAAATAAATGGTTGTTCAATAGTTTATTTGCACGTGTGAATATGTGTGTGAGTAACTTTTGGATGAATGTCGGTGTGTAACAGGATGTATAGGTGTATCTCTTCATATGATGAGTGAGTATATGTATGAGTGACTATATAGAACTGTTGGTGAATGAGTGGATGTGTATATAGATAGTGGAAGTACAGAATTGCTTGTTGTAACTGATATAGGTATGTCCATTTTTTAAAAATTTCAGTTTCTATTTTTGAATATGTGTCTCAAGGGTTACTTTACACTGAGAGGAGGTCTGTGACTGTGTCACAAGGATGGTGTCATCAGTGATGTCATGAGTGATGTCACTGACCATGTCATGAGTGATGTAATATGTGATGTCATCAGCAGTGCATTGCACGCGCAAGTTATAGTGAGTCCGACTAACTATAACGTGGGAATTTCAATGGTTTTATATCAGTAAAATTTCCAGCTAACTATAACTGGTGTGAAACCTATGGTTTTTTCTGTGAATTTAATAGGTTTTTTAAATGCTAATTCCTAACTATAACCGGTGTGAAACCTATGGTTTTTTCAGTGAATTTCATAGGTTTTTTAAATGCTAATTCCTAACTATAACTGGTGTGAAACCTATGGTTTTTTCAGTGAATTTCATAGGTTTTTTTAATGCTAATTCCTAACTTTTTATACAGACTCATACCTATGTGTTTTTAGTGAATTGCTAAAGTATGTTTTTGTAAAAATGAACACTATAATGTATATTGAGATAATATTTTTAATTTAAAATATTTTTTTTTTATATTTCACTCTGGTGCGCTTCCGGTGCGCGCACCGGTGCGCGTACCGTCAGCGCACTAACAAAAAAAAAGAAAAAAAAAATAATGAAGGAGGGACTGTGTAATAGATAGTAAGACAGATAAAAAGTGTAAAAGGAAGTAACTGAGAAAAGAAAAATGAATAAGGGAGCAAAAGAAAGAAGAAATAGGAAGAAGACTAAAGCAGAGGTTAAGGGAGAATATAAATGGATGTTGAAAGTAAAAAGAAGGACAGTTAAGTATGAGAATGACAGGTAGTGACGGAATCAGAGGAAAAGAATAGCAGTGATTGAGGGAAAGTAAATATCAGTGAATATAAGTAAAGAGGGGTGAAAGAGGGTACATGTAAGTGAATAAGGGAAACACATGGGGAGTAATAGAGAGAAAGAAGAGAGAGAGTAAAAGAAAGACAACAGGAAGAACTAACTGAACTACAGTACAATGAGTGTGAAAGAAAAAAAAATGGAGAAAGAGAAAGAGGGTTAGGAAACTAAAGCAGTGGTACTAAGAGAATATGAAAAAGATAAAAAGTGGTGGAAGGAACAGAGGAAATGCAGATAGTTCCTATTAGATTAAGAAGTTGTGAATGAAGTGCAGTAAAGAAACAGCGATGAAAAAAGAGTGTAAATTAGTAAAGAGAGGTAAATAAGGGTGAAAAAGAAAATGAGTGTATAACAATGTGAACACAATATAAATTACACAATGCAAACTACACAATAACTTCTACAATATGTTACATTATTTATTTTTGCTGTTCTCAGAATATATTGAATTCCACTTAAATTAGTGAGTTCAAAGTCTTCATCATATAACAGCGGGAAAAAAAACCACAATCTAAAAGATTGTGTTTAAAAAAACCCATTCAAACATACATCTCATATATGTACACTAATCTTTGATTCACTTACTTTTCCATGAGGCCAAATAGAAGATAGTGAAGGTCCTTTTGGTGGAAAAAAAGTCTGCTGTTCCTTATAAGTTCCATTTCATCGACTTCGTATGAAAAAAGATCTAAAAACATCATACCATACACAATCCTCACGGCCAATTTGTGTCTGATATATCAGTATTTTTTACTTTGAGATCCACTTAAAGTATCTACATGAGATAAATAATTTAAAAAATTATATTAACTAACTAACTAACTAACTTTTATTAACTATTCCCGTCTTCAAAGGCCAATTCCCTTTACTAAAACTTTGGTTTTAAAAACACTATATAAGAATTTGTAGAGTCATAAGGCAAACGTTGTTTATAAGTTAAATGAGAATCATTGCAGTAACTCCATCCATTTTCAGATTTTAAGTAGCATGTATAATGTCCTGAGGTGGTCGAAGATCCATCATGATAAATAATAGCTTCAGTTGTAAAGGTCCTTCCAGAAATTGATAACTGAGAAGCCACAAAATTTTTGATAGAAGTTGTCAATTTAGTTCCATCAGGTCTACATCGTTGGAAAACTAAAATGATATACTGCCCATACCTTTGTATAAATAATGTGGACAGCATTGTACAGTTACATTGGGTACACACCATATTATGATCTGCTGCTTTAACTAGATTTTTAAAAGACACTGATTTACAGTCTGGTAAAGTCAAATATATAAATCTTTCAGTGTCTATTCTAGTAGTACTTGATAAACTACAATTGTGGCAGTCATGCTGCCATTGATAAGAAAGACTGAAAAGATTATCTACATCTACACCTTCATCTTCCAAAACACCAAACATATACATTAAAAATTCCTGACAATCCTGCTGAATGTTCTGTGAAAATTTATCTTGACCAGAACACAAATCTAAAACATTTCGAATTTCTGTTACACTTTCTATTTGTGGTGTACCACTGCTACATTTCTGAAACACAGAATTCAATAAACCACACAATCTTTGATCCCGATTTTCAACAATCTGTTCTTGTAAACTTTTAAGAAAAAAAACAACATTAACCACTACATTAGCATAGCAGTTGACACCAGAACTATTTTCAAACTGAAATCCAACAACATTTTCTCCACAATTCTTTTTCTTCCTGTTTTCAATTACAGTTTTCTCTACTTTTTGTCTTTTTGCAACTACCTCACTACAATTATCCTCATTTCTTCTTTTTCGGCCTACCACACGTTTTTCAAACAGAGGATATTGAGGCAAATGTGGAGCATACTCTCTTCTTAACCTATTGTATTCTTTAACACAATCTAGATCTGCACAAATCTTTGTCTCATCACACGCAATCAAGTACAATCCTGATAAAGTTCTGACTCGAGATAATGCCACATATGCCATACCCTCTTTAAACACAGATCTTCCAATGTTCACCAAAGCACTATCTACACTTAAACCTTGAGATTTATGAATTGTCACCGCATACGCCAAACAAACAGGAAACTGTTTTCGGCGAACATATAAGTCTTTTACAAGTAAAAATCTAGCAGAACAACGACTTATTTGTTGTACTTGTTCAATGCCATCAAATTTTATTTTTATAAATTCAATTCCATCTCTATTTCTGTAATTCACAAAATCAACAACATAACCCATTGCTCCATTTACCAGACCGCTTTCAAAATTTAAATTCCTTCTCAAAATGATACCACAATTTAAACACACATTCAGAGTCTTTTCTAAACCAGCCGTTTTTGAAATACTTTTCTCCAATGAATGCAATTTAGTTTTCAAATTTTCTGACAAAACAATTGTTGCACCCATATACTCTATTTTATCTATTGCTTCCAGTTTCACAATCTCTTCATTTTCTAAGTCTAAAATTTTTTGGTTGAAGATGGAACATTCTTGCAGAGTTGGCATCAAACATATCCCAGATTTCTTCTCAGTCATTTTTTTAAAAATATTCTCTGGAAGAATGTTTTCATTTGGATACAAATTTGAAATTAATCGACTATGCAAAGCTTTTTTCCCTTTCTCAGTCATTTTTCCAATTCTTACATCTTGTAGAATATTTTTATAATCTTCATCCTTGGCCTGTCGCATATTTTGAAGCAGTTCAGCATATTTAAAATTTAGCCATATATTAACATTTCCAATGCTTCCAAGGGACTTCCTGGTATCTTCATGCGTGAGCATTTTAAACACTGGTTGTCCTTTTACTGGAGTCAACTGCAATAGATCTCCAAAAACCATAATGTGTTTTTCTCCAAATAACACATCATAGTCTGTTTTAAGAATTTCTTGCATTCTCAAATGCACAAAAGCAAGCATTAGATTTGAGACCATGCTTACTTCATCTATGATAAGAAGTTTCATTTTCTTCAAGACTCTTGAAACTTCAGAACACGCATCTCCAGATAGCTTGTTGTAATGCAATTTATTATCATGTTCAACTGGCAGCATCAATAAACGATGTAGAGTAATCCCTTTAATGTTATGTGCTGCCAGACCAGTTGGAGCAGTTACAACACAAGACAGTGGTGAATCAGTCCTTTTCTGCAGATAACTTGCAACGGCTTTAATTAGAAAACTTTTTCCTGTCCCCGCTTCTCCACTTACGTACAATCGGACAGGGTCAAATAATATACATGAGCACTCTTTTTTCTCATGTCTGAATCCATGTTCAATCTGCTCTGTGACTTCATCATATATCTTTTTCTGCTCAATGTTTAGTTGCTTTACCAAATCTTCTAAGTTAACTCCATCCTCTTGAGCTTGTTCCATAGCTCTTTCCACCTCATCCATGGCAGTGGCAGCTTCATTTTGGATATTTGGTCCTCCTAGTGGATCCTGGCTCAATGAAGTAGAACTCTGACTATCTTGAGAACTGTTTCTAGCTATCTCTTCAGCAATTGTAGTTTCTTGCTCCATTTCTTCATTCAACATTTGCAGATAATTTAGAAAAATAGGACATTCTATGGTATCCTTAGTTGCATTAAAAGAGTCTTCATAACAGACAAAATCTCCAAGTAGTTCCTCTTCTGTACGCCATGGCTTAAAGAGTTGCAAAAGAGCTAAATAGTAAAATTCTCTTTTGTCTGGAACTTCACAACTCAATTTTCGATGATTAATCAAATGGCCTTTTTTCTGCTTCACTAGACATCCTTCATAGCCAATGAGTGCATATTTTCCATTATTGATATCTTCTGTGATGTTCCTCTTATAACTGTAGTTTTGAAGAACTTCATACAAACATGTGTTCTCAAGGTGAGTACTTCTATTTGGATAGTATGTATCCAACATATTAGTCTTCAAAATATCTGTACTGTTTGGTTCTTTTTCCGCCAAATATTCAATTTCTTGTACAGATTTCAAAACTCGGTTTCGTGTTACAGCAAGACCAAGACTCACCCAAATGATTGTTCTTGATTTGGCATAGAGACTTGCTGATGATAACCGATCAGAACATTCATATGCTCCAATTTCTCGATGCGACAACATCTTCAGACTGAAACTGTATAATTTCTTGCTTAGACTCTTTTCATGTGAAATGTCCTCCCACATTTCCTTCAGTTCTGTCTTTTCTTTTTTGGTGATGTAAGATGTCACATATCGAGCCACAGCAATAGAGTTGTCAGCAACGAACTGAATATCCATGTTAGCATTCCACATGGACAAAATCACTGGGTTGTAATCGTTGATGTACTTAGATTCTTCATTTCTTTTCAAATTATATGTATTTTTAGGAGATTTCCTCGTCACAGTATGTCGTAGAGATGACATCAAATTATTTACTCTTCCCTTAGAAATCACTGGTCGAGGAAATGCAAAACGACATTTCGTGTAGTACTTTTCCTTGTTTTTAAATTTTCGACGACAGTACTTTCCACAACGATGAGATTGAAAACGTAAAACTTGTTGCCTTAAATTGTTTTCTTCAGTAGATTTTGGAACAGCACATGTTGAATACTCTTCAATGAAACTCATCACTGTTTCATCTGAATCTGATCCAAATTTGGGTGCATCTTTAATCCACAACAACATATGTATATGAGGAGCACCTCTCGCTTGATATTCCTTCCTCCAAAAGAAATCCAAAACCTCTCCAAGGGGAGGATTTTTTTTGTTGGTAATAAAAGACATCATAGCTTCAAATCTATGATTAAAATATCTGCAAACATTCACTGGATCTAAAGAACACAGTTCTCCTGGTGTTTTCAATTCTATATTTGGTATGTTTTCATTTGCCTCGCGTAGAAATTGAAGTAAATCGTCCCATGCATACTCAGCACAGCTAAGAGTGAGGAACCATGTAGGAGTTCCTAAGTTTCTTAGCATACATTTCAATTCTCCATGACGACGAAACCAATACTCGTTGGTTCCACGTTGACATGCCATGAGATTGATTAGCTGAGATTCCAAAATACTGTCTTGCAAATTAACTTTCTCCATAAAGTCCCTTGCACAAACATTCTGCAAATGAGGTCCACTTTTTAATATATGATTAACTGCATAAGAAAGCCCAGACAAATCACTTTCAAATAGTAGATGAAATAAATATGGAATGCATTGACGAAACCTTGGATCTTCTGCATATAATCTTAGAGTCCGGTATTCAGCTGCAGGAATTTGAACTGGTCGATCATCATATCGTCCACCACAACCTGTTGGAAATAATTGTGGAAAACAACAAGCTTCCAAACTTTCTTCCCATACACTAATGGGGCTTCCTTTTGCTGCTTTCATTTGAAACAAGTCAATTGCATTTCCCATTACTTCTTTGGAATGCAAAGGATGAACAGTATAGTGTTCATATATTTCTTCAGTTCTAGACACATCAACTTTTTCAATTTGACCAAGTGAAGAATCACTATCTTCTTCTATAGCTGTTTCCTCTGCTCCAACACTTACATCTTTGTAGTATTCATTGTTTTTGACCAAATACAACGTTGCCTTCTTGACTTTTTTAACATCCACTAAATCTTGCCAAATTTTCTTACTCTTTGTTGGAACCCCATTAACTAGAATAACTAAAGGATCTTCTTCTACTCTTTCTACACCAATTGTATTAATATTTTTCTTTACATCTAGAGGCAAATAAACAACTCTTCCCTTTAATCCTCTCAGTAAATCTGATGGAGGCAATTTCCCTGTCTTAGGCTCCATGCGTACAATAGCCTGAAAAGGATGGACACATTGAATCAAAATAGACTCATAAGTATTTAGATCCATCAATTCAGAAGGAATATCTATCAACTGAAGATTATTATAAACTGCTCTAGCAGGCATTCTATTTTCATTTAATTTTTTTAAACAATAATTACAAATACGCTGATCCAAACTCAAATCAAAAGAATTCTCCACCAACAAATAACTTACAAAATCCTCCCATTGACTATTATTTTCCAATTCACTTTTTGCATATAAATCAACTAACCTGGTCTGAATTTTATAATGAGTCCGTCGACAACACACACAAGTTAAATTAGGCCTCTCACTTGATTTCACCTTAAACTTGATAATTTCCTCATCAAACTTTTCAAGACTTGAAATTTGTCCATTATCTTCTGCATTACCATCCATTACTATATCTATTTCTACACTGTCCTCTTTGTTCCCAAAATAACAAAACTCAATTTCTTCACAAATAGTCTTCACATCCACTTCAGATCCATGCAAAAGAGCACTATTTAACTGTTTAAGCTTAAGTGCAGGACTTTTTGCATAATACAACTTCCTCACTAATTTCCTTACGTTATTATGATGCACTGCTAACATCCTAAAATGATGAAAAACACTCCGACAAACTTTTCTAGAAAGACAAGCTAGTGAATGCCCTTGCAAACCTGTGCTTTCTCTCACCCTGCAAGGATCTAACTCTTGCAGGATCTTCATTTTTTGTTTGAGACTTTTTTTACTATATGTACGTAAGAAATTTCGAAGCAAATCGATTGATTCCTGTCGCACACTACAAATACTACTGCATTTCCATGTGTACACTGGACCCTTAGTACATCTCCCTAAAACTTCATCAGCTAACACCTCTTCTGCATCTTTAGATACAAGTTTCTCTTTTTCCATCACACAACTATCTTTCACCTCATATGCACGACCACTGGTGTCAATGGCATGCACCAAATCATTTTCCTGAAAGTAACTCTCCTCATTGAAAAAAGGCTCAGAACTTGAACTATGCATCCATTCACCAGAAAATACTTCACAAAAATTACTCCGATTAATAATTCTTTTCCATCTACTGTTCGATTTGAAAACATCAATTGCCTTATTAAGTATCCTAATTCTATTGATTATTAAAATAAATAATTTTTTCTTAACTTCAAAAGCCTGATCAACAATCTTTTCTACACTTTTCTTTTTCTTGTAAAAAGCAGCTTTTAGTTTACTTTTCTTATCATTTTTTAGCAAATTTAAAACTACCCTATTGCGAAACATTCGCCTACGAATGTCCCTAAAAACATTTACCCTTCTATTGCTATCCATTCTCTTCTCTCTTGCTCCAATTGAAACATTTTTTGTGGGCTTCTCTTTCCTTTTTAGATTTGTTGACTTTTTCTGTATATTCACATTAGCAATATCATTTTTTTTTCTACGACATATGTTGCGAAGAAAAGACTTAATTGGCTTACCAGAAGCTTTTCTGGTGTTTTTTGAAGTACTTGTTGAAGAGGATTCCATAAACTCTGTCGTTGATGTTCTCCTTTTCCGTATGTTATTTTTGATATTTCTTTGCTTTGAAGGCATTTTTGCTTCCTTTTCAGAAGTTGATTTGAATCTGTTGTTCTGTTAAAAAAACACATGAAAGACCACTATTAGCAAACAACAAAGTAATGTTAAAAAGCAAACAATATATACAATAAATTGCAACATATTTAAGTTTATACAATAGCAACTCATGGCTTTATTTATAAAGGCCTTGCGCCACCAGTGCGTCACTTTTTACCCATGTTTAAAGTAATGCACCAGCTGCACATGGCAATCATAAATAAGGGCCAAATGCAAATACCAATCAATTGCACCCAAAAATCGATTTTTGAATAACATGTAAGAAACACTGCACAGAACCTAAGTACAACCACTCAATATCATCAAACAAAGTCAGGGTCTCATTTATAAAGGCCTTGCGCCACCAGTGCGTCACTTATTACCCATGTTTAAAGTGATGCATCAGCTGCACATGGCATTCTTAAATAAGGGCCAAATGCAAATACCAATCAATTGCACCCAAATATCGATTTTTGAATAACATGTAAGAAACACTGCACAGAACCTAAGTACAACCACTCAATATCATCAAACAAAGTCAGGGTCTCATTTATAAAGGCCTTGCGCCACCAGTGTGTCACTTATTACCCATGTTTAAAGTGATGCATCAGCTGCACATGGCATTCATAAATAAGGGCCAAATGCAAATACCAATCAATTGCACCCAAAAATCGATTTTTGAATAACATGTAAGAAACACTGCGCAGAACCTATGTACAACCACTCAATATCATGAAACAAAGTCAGGGCCTTATTTATGAAAGCCTTGCGCCACCAGTGCGTCACTTATTACCCATGTTTAAAGTCATGCATCACCTGCACATGGCAATCATAAATAAAAGCCAAATACATATACCAATCAATTGCATCCAAAAATCGATTTTTGAATAACATGTAAGAAACACTGCACAGAACCTAAGTACAACCACTCAATATCATCAAACAAAGTCAGGGCCTTATTTATGAAAGCCTTGCGCCACCAGTGCATCACTTATTACCCATGTTTAAAGTCATGCATCAGCTGCACATGGCATTCATAACTAAGGGCCAAATGGAAATACCGATCAATTGCACCCAAAAATCGATTTTTTAATAACATGTAAGAAACACTGCGCAGAACCTATGTACAACCACTCAATATCATGAAACAAAGTCAGGGCCTTATTTATGAAAGCCTTGCGCCACCAGTGCGTCACTTATTACCCATGTTTAAAGTCATGCATCAGCTGCACATGGCAATCATAAATAAAAGCCAAATACATATACCAATCAATTGCATCCAAAAATCGATTTTTGAATAACATGTAAGAAACACTGCACAGAACCTAAGTACAACCACTCAATATCATCAAACAAAGTCAGGGTCTCATTTATAAAGGCCTTGCGCAACCTGTGCGTCACTTATTACCCATGTTTAAAGTGATGCATCAGCTGCACATGGCATTCATAAATAAGGGCCAAATGCAAATACCAATCAATTGCACCCAAAAATCGATTTTTGAATAACATGTAAGAAACACTGCGCAGAACCTAAGTACAACCGCTCAATATCATCAAACAAAGTCAGGGTCTCATTTATAAAGGGCTTGCGCCACCAGTGCGTCACTTATTACCCATGTTTAAAGTCATGCATCAGCTGCACATGGCATTCATAAATAAGGGCCAAATGCAAATACCAATCAATTGCATCCAAAAATCGATTTTTGAATAACATGTAAGAAACACTGCGCAGAACCTATGTACAACCACTCAATATCATGAAACAAAGTCAGGGCCTTATTTATGAAAGCCTTGCGCCACCAATGCGTCACTTATTACCCATGTTTAAAGTCATGCATCACCTGCACATGGCATTCATAACTAAGGGCCAAATGGAAATACCGATCAATTGCACCCAAAAATCGATTTTTGAATAACATGTAAGAAACACTGCACAGAACCTAAGTACAACCACTCAATATCATCAAACAAAGTCAGGGTCTCATTTATAAAGGCCTTGCGCCACCAGTGTGTCACTTATTACCCATGTTTAAAGTCATGCATCAGCTGCACATGGCATTCATAACTAAGGGCCAAATACATATACCAATCAATTGCACCCAAAAATCGATTTTTGAATAACATGTAAGAAACACTGCACAGAACCTAAGTACAACCACTCAATATCATCAAACAAAGTCCGGGTCTCATTTATAAAGGCCTTGCGCCACCAGTGCGTCACTTATTACCCATGTTTAAAGTCATGCATCAGCTGGACATGGCATTCATAACTAAGGGCCAAATACATATACCAATCAATTGCATCCAAAAATCGATTTTTGAATAACATGTAAGAAACACTGCACAGAACCTAAGTACAACCACTCAATATCATCAAACAAAGTCAGGGCCTTATTTATGAAAGCCTTGCGCCACCAGTGCGTCACTTATTACCCATGTTTAAAGTCATGCATCACCTGCACATGGCAATCATAAATAAAAGCCAAATACATATACCAATCAATTGCATCCAAAAATCGATTTTTGAATAACATGTAAGAAACACTGCACAGAACCTAAGTACAACCACTCAATATCATCAAACAAAGTCAGGGTCTCATTTATAAAGGCCTTGCGCCACCAGTGTGTCACTTATTACCCATGTTTAAAGTCATGCATCAGCTGCACATGGCATTCATAACTAAGGGCCAAATACATATACCAATCAATTGCACCCAAAAATCGATTTTTGAATAACATGTAAGAAACACTGCGCAGAACCTATGTACAACCACTCAATATCATGAAACAAAGTCAGGGCCTTATTTATGAAAGCCTTGCGCCACCAGTGCGTCACTTATTACCCATGTTTAAAGTCATGCATCACCTGCACATGGCAATCATAAATAAAAGCCAAATACATATACCAATCAATTGCATCCAAAAATCGATTTTTGAATAACATGTAAGAAACACTGCACAGAACCTAAGTACAACCACTCAATATCATCAAACAAAGTCAGGGTCTCATTTATAAAGGCCTTGCGCCACCAGTGCGTCACTTATTACCCATGTTTAAAGTGATGCATCAGCTGCACATGGCATTCATAAATAAGGGCCAAATGCAAATACCAATCAATTGCACCCAAAAATCGATTTTTGAATAACATGTAAGAAACACTGCGCAGAACCTAAGTACAACCACTTAATATCGTGAAACAAAGTCAGGGCCTTATTTATGAAAGCCTTGCGCCACCAGTGCGTCACTTATTACCCATGTTTAAAGTCATGCATCACCTGCACATGGCAATCATAAATAAAAGCCAAATACATATACCAATCAATTGCATCCAAAAATCGATTTTTGAATAACATGTAAGAAACACTGCACAGAACCTAAGTACAACCACTCAATATCATCAAACAAAGTCAGGGTCTCATTTATAAAGGCCTTGCGCCACCAGTGTGTCACTTATTACCCATGTTTAAAGTGATGCATCACCTGCACATGGCAATCATAAATAAAAGCCAAATACATATACCAATCAATTGCACCCAAAAATCGATTTTTGAATAACATGTAAGAAACACTGCACAGAACCTATGTACAACCACTCAATATCATGAAACAAAGTCAGGGCCTTATTTATGAAAGCCTTGCGCCACCAGTGCGTCACTTATTACCCATGTTTAAAATCATGCATCAGCTGCACATGGCAATCATAAATAAAAGCCAAATACATATACCAATCAATTGCATCCAAAAATCGATTTTTAAATAACATGTAAGAAACACTGCGCAGGACTTATATACTAACATACAATTTCACTTCTAAAACATAACTATCTGCTTCCAAATATTCTCCATAGAGCAAATAAATCTCTATCTAAATTAAATGAATCATTACTTACCTTTACAAATGCTTTTGGAGATTGAAAACAGTGTCAGACACACACACCAATTTTTCTTTAGCAGAGGAAAAGGTGTGCTCTCAATACACTGAAACCAAGACTAAGTCCAATTGGTCGCACACTGCTTGTCCTATCAGCGTGTTGCCCCAAAGCATCGTGGTCTATGTAGTTAGCATCAGCGGGTACGCCTCTGCCAGGGTCTTGAGCAAAAAATCCAAATCGCGTTGGCCATCCCTGGACACGTGTTTCGAGGTTGTTGCCTCTCGTCAGCAGGGAGTAGGACTGTGTGAAGGGGTGCTGCATAGGCTGCCAAAAAATGTCTTCAGGTTCGGTACCACTCGTGGCACGCAGGTGCGTAACCCGGCTCGTCAGCCCCACCAGCTCCAAGGAGCTTGAATATAAGTTTAAGTCCAATTGGTCGCACACTGCTTGTCCTATCAGCGTGTTGCCCCAAAGCATCGTGGTCTATGTAGTTAGCATCAGCGGGTACGCCTCTGCCAGGGTCTTGAGCAAAAAATCCAAATCGCGTTGGCCATCCCTGGACACGTGTTTCGAGGTTGTTGCCTCTCGTCAGCAGGGAGTAGGACTGTGTGAAGGGGTGCTGCATAGGCTGCCAAAAAATGTCTTCAGGTTCGGTACCACTCGTGGCACGCAGGTGCGTAACCCGGCTCGTCAGCCCCACCAGCTCCAAGGAGCTTGAATATAAGTTTAAGTCCAATTGGTCGCACACTGCTTGTCCTATCAGCGTGTTGCCCCAAAGCATCGTGGTCTATGTAGTTAGCATCAGCGGGTACGCCTCTGCCAGGGTCTTGAGCAAAAAATCCAAATCGCGTTGGCCATCCCTGGACACGTGTTTCGAGGTTGTTGCCTCTCGTCAGCAGGGAGTAGGACTGTGTGAAGGGGTGCTGCATAGGCTGCCAAAAAATGTCTTCAGGTTCGGTACCACTCGTGGCACGCAGGTGCGTAACCCGGCTCGTCAGCCCCACCAGCTCCAAGGAGCTTGAATATAAGTTTAAGTCCAATTGGTCGCACACTGCTTGTCCTATCAGCGTGTTGCCCCAAAGCATCGTGGTCTATGTAGTTAGCATCAGCGGGTACGCCTCTGCCAGGGTCTTGAGCAAAAAATCCAAATCGCGTTGGCCATCCCTGGACACGTGTTTCGAGGTTGTTGCCTCTCGTCAGCAGGGAGTAGGACTGTGTGAAGGGGTGCTGCATAGGCTGCCAAAAAATGTCTTCAGGTTCGGTACCACTCGTGGCACGCAGGTGCGTAACCCGGCTCGTCAGCCCCACCAGCTCCAAGGAGCTTGAATATAAGTTTAAGTCCAATTGGTCGCACACTGCTTGTCCTATCAGCGTGTTGCCCCAAAGCATCGTGGTCTATGTAGTTAGCATCAGCGGGTACGCCTCTGCCAGGGTCTTGAGCAAAAAATCCAAATCGCGTTGGCCATCCCTGGACAGGTGTTTCGAGGTTGTTGCCTCTCGTCAGCAGGGAGTAGGACTGTGTGAAGGGGTGCTGCATAGGCTGCCAAAAAATGTCTTCAGGTTCGGTACCACTCGTGGCACGCAGGTGCGTAACCCGGCTCGTCAGCCCCACCAGCTCCAAGGAGCTTGAATATAAGTTTAAGTCCAATTGGTCGCACACTGCTTGTCCTATCAGCGTGTTGCCCCAAAGCATCGTGGTCTATGTAGTTAGCATCAGCGGGTACGCCTCTGCCAGGGTCTTGAGCAAAAAATCCAAATCGCGTTGGCCATCCCTGGACACGTGTTTCGAGGTTGTTGCCTCTCGTCAGCAGGGAGTAGGACTGTGTGAAGGGGTGCTGCATAGGCTGCCAAAAAATGTCTTCAGGTTCGGTACCACTCGTGGCACGCAGGTGCGTAACCCGGCTCGTCAGCCCCACCAGCTCCAAGGAGCTTGAATATAAGTTTAAGTCCAATTGGTCGCACACTGCTTGTCCTATCAGCGTGTTGCCCCAAAGCATCGTGGTCTATGTAGTTAGCATCAGCGGGTACGCCTCTGCCAGGGTCTTGAGCAAAAAATCCAAATCGCGTTGGCCATCCCTGGACACGTGTTTCGAGGTTGTTGCCTCTCGTCAGCAGGGAGTAGGACTGTGTGAAGGGGTGCTGCATAGGCTGCCAAAAAATGTCTTCAGGTTCGGTACCACTCGTGGCACGCAGGTGCGTAACCCGGCTCGTCAGCCCCACCAGCTCCAAGGAGCTTGAATATAAGTTTAAGTCCAATTGGTCGCACACTGCTTGTCCTATCAGCGTGTTGCCCCAAAGCATCGTGGTCTATGTAGTTAGCATCAGCGGGTACGCCTCTGCCAGGGTCTTGAGCAAAAAATCCAAATCGCGTTGGCCATCCCTGGACACGTGTTTCGAGGTTGTTGCCTCTCGTCAGCAGGGAGTAGGACTGTGTGAAGGGGTGCTGCATAGGCTGCCAAAAAATGTCTTCAGGTTCGGTACCACTCGTGGCACGCAGGTGCGTAACCCGGCTCGTCAGCCCCACCAGCTCCAAGGAGCTTGAATATAAGTTTAAGTCCAATTGGTCGCACACTGCTTGTCCTATCAGCGTGTTGCCCCAAAGCATCGTGGTCTATGTAGTTAGCATCAGCGGGTACGCCTCTGCCAGGGTCTTGAGCAAAAAATCCAAATCGCGTTGGCCATCCCTGGACACGTGTTTCGAGGTTGTTGCCTCTCGTCAGCAGGGAGTAGGACTGTGTGAAGGGGTGCTGCATAGGCTGCCAAAAAATGTCTTCAGGTTCGGTACCACTCGTGGCACGCAGGTGCGTAACCCGGCTCGTCAGCCCCACCAGCTCCAAGGAGCTTGAATATAAGTTTAAGTCCAATTGGTCGCACACTGCTTGTCCTATCAGCGTGTTGCCCCAAAGCATCGTGGTCTATGTAGTTAGCATCAGTGGGTACGCCTCTGCCAGGGTCTTGAGCAAAAAATCCAAATCGCGTTGGCCATCCCTGGACACGTGTTTCGAGGTTGTTGCCTCTCGTCAGCAGGGAGTAGGACTGTGTGAAGGGGTGCTGCATAGGCTGCCAAAAAATGTCTTCAGGTTCGGTACCACTCATGGCACGCAGGTGCGTAACCCGGCTCGTCAGCCCCACCAGCTCCAAGGAGCTTGAATATAAGTTTAAGTCCAATTGGTCGCACACTGCTTGTCCTATCAGCGTGTTGCCCCAAAGCATCGTGGTCTATGTAGTTAGCATCAGCGGGTACGCCTCTGCCAGGGTCTTGAGCAAAAAATCCAAATCGCGTTGGCCATCCCTGGACACGTGTTTCGAGGTTGTTGCCTCTCGTCAGCAGGGAGTAGGACTGTGTGAAGGGGTGCTGCATAGGCTGCCAAAAAATGTCTTCAGGTTCGGTACCACTCGTGGCACGCAGGTGCGTAACCCGGCTCGTCAGCCCCACCAGCTCCAAGGAGCTTGAATATAAGTTTAAGTCCAATTGGTCGCACACTGCTTGTCCTATCAGCGTGTTGCCCCAAAGCATCGTGGTCTATGTAGTTAGCATCAGCGGGTACGCCTCTGCCAGGGTCTTGAGCAAAAAATCCAAATCGCGTTGGCCATCCCTGGACACGTGTTTCGAGGTTGTTGCCTCTCGTCAGCAGGGAGTAGGACTGTGTGAAGGGGTGCTGCATAGGCTGCCAAAAAATGTCTTCAGGTTCGGTACCACTCGTGGCACGCAGGTGCGTAACCCGGCTCGTCAGCCCCACCAGCTCCAAGGAGCTTGAACATAAGTTTAAGTCCAATTGGTCGCACACTGCTTGTCCTATCAGCGTGTTGCCCCAAAGCATCGTGGTCTATGTAGTTAGCATCAGCGGGTACGCCTCTGCCAGGGTCTTGAGCAAAAAATCCAAATCGCGTTGGCCATCCCTGGACACGTGTTTCGAGGTTGTTGCCTCTCGTCAGCAGGGAGTAGGACTGTGTGAAGGGGTGCTGCATAGGCTGCCAAAAAATGTCTTCAGGTTCGGTACCACTCGTGGCACGCAGGTGCGTAACCCGGCTCGTCAGCCCCACCAGCTCCAAGGAGCTTGAATATAAGTTTAAGTCCAATTGGTCGCACACTGCTTGTCCTATCAGCGTGTTGCCCCAAAGCATCGTGGTCTATGTAGTTAGCATCAGCGGGTACGCCTCTGCCAGGGTCTTGAGCAAAAAATCCAAATCGCGTTGGCCATCCCTGGACACGTGTTTCGAGGTTGTTGCCTCTCGTCAGCAGGGAGTAGGACTGTGTGAAGGGGTGCTGCATAGGCTGCCAAAAAATGTCTTCAGGTTCGGTACCACTCGTGGCACGCAGGTGCGTAACCCGGCTCGTCAGCCCCACCAGCTCCAAGGAGCTTGAATATAAGTTTAAGTCCAATTGGTCGCACACTGCTTGTCCTATCAGCGTGTTGCCCCAAAGCATCGTGGTCTATGTAGTTAGCATCAGCGGGTACGCCTCTGCCAGGGTCTTGAGCAAAAAATCCAAATCGCGTTGGCCATCCCTGGACACGTGTTTCGAGGTTGTTGCCTCTCGTCAGCAGGGAGTAGGACTGTGTGAAGGGGTGCTGCATAGGCTGCCAAAAAATGTCTTCAGGTTCGGTACCACTCGTGGCACGCAGGTGCGTAACCCGGCTCGTCAGCCCCACCAGCTCCAAGGAGCTTGAATATAAGTTTAAGTCCAATTGGTCGCACACTGCTTGTCCTATCAGCGTGTTGCCCCAAAGCATCGTGGTCTATGTAGTTAGCATCAGCGGGTACGCCTCTGCCAGGGTCTTGAGCAAAAAATCCAAATCGCGTTGGCCATCCCTGGACACGTGTTTCGAGGTTGTTGCCTCTCGTCAGCAGGGAGTAGGACTGTGTGAAGGGGTGCTGCATAGGCTGCCAGAAAATGTCTTCAGGTTCGGTACCACTCGTGGCACGCAGGTGCGTAACCCGGCTCGTCAGCCCCACCAGCTCCAAGGAGCTTGAATATAAGTTTAAGTCCAATTGGTCGCACACTGCTTGTCCTATCAGCGTGTTGCCCCAAAGCATCGTGGTCTATGTAGTTAGCATCAGCGGGTACGCCTCTGCCAGGGTCTTGAGCAAAAAATCCAAATCGCGTTGGCCATCCCTGGACACGTGTTTCGAGGTTGTTGCCTCTCGTCAGCAGGGAGTAGGACTGTGTGAAGGGGTGCTGCATAGGCTGCCAAAAAATGTCTTCAGGTTCGGTACCACTCGTGGCACGCAGGTGCGTAACCCGGCTCGTCAGCCCCACCAGCTCCAAGGAGCTTGAATATAAGTTTAAGTCCAATTGGTCGCACACTGCTTGTCCTATCAGCGTGTTGCCCCAAAGCATCGTGGTCTATGTAGTTAGCATCAGCGGGTACGCCTCTGCCAGGGTCTTGAGCAAAAAATCCAAATCGCGTTGGCCATCCCTGGACACGTGTTTCGAGGTTGTTGCCTCTCGTCAGCAGGGAGTAGGACTGTGTGAAGGGGTGCTGCATAGGCTGCCAAAAAATGTCTTCAGGTTCGGTACCACTCGTGGCACGCAGGTGCGTAACCCGGCTTGTCAGCCCCACCAGCTGCAAGGAGCTTGAATATAAGTTTAAGTCCAATTGGTCGCACACTGCTTGTCCTATCAGCGTGTTGCCCCAAAGCATCGTGGTCTTTGTAGTTAACATCAGCGGGTACGCCTCTGCCAGGGTCTTGAGCAAAAAATCCAAATCGCGTTGGCCATCCCTGGACACGTGTTTCGAGGTTGTTGCCTCTCGTCAGCAGGGAGTAGGACTGTGTGAAGGGGTGCTGCATAGGCTGCCAAAAAATGTCTTCAGGTTCGGTACCACTCTGGCATAGAAAATCTCTATCTTTGTACACATATGCCTTAATTCAACCAATGAAAACTCTTCCCTCACTATTTTCAAACCAACACCCATCCCCCTCTCAAACCTTTCTATCTGTTACCATAGCAACTCCCTCCTAACTGAACTGTAAGGTTCAAAAGTTTATCTTACAATGTTGCAAATTAACTCAGCAAGGATGTTTGACCTCTCAATACAGCAGCCTATACAGGGTATTTTTGCTTTTGGTGACTTTTTTTAAACCATTCAAATTGCTTCTTTCACACAACATAACCATGCACCCTAACTTTCAGTTTTCAACTATCTGAATCCACCAATCATTGCTTGTGATTCAAGAGCAGAGAAACTCCACAATTATTTTTTTGTAAACTCCTACTGTTCCAACTGCCATTTCATTCCCACACTTCATCTGACTGGACCAGAACCTTCTCACATCATGTACTCTGTTTGGATTATTGGACATAGCTACATCCACTGGGCTCAAAGGTATGCAGCTAGCAGAAATTTTCATAACCTTGATTTATCAAATGTGGAAATCAAGTGGATTGGCCACAGAGGATTAAAATGTCACCAATTGATACCATTGGTGAAAACCTTTTTGCATCTGCCAGAACCTGACCTTATAATTGTGCACTGTGGTGGAAACGATCTAGGCACATTAACTGGGGTAGGTCTGGAAATGCTTTTAAAGGACACCTTTCATCAATTGATGATACTTTTTCCCCACACTGCCTTGGTATATTCCAATATATGCCAAAGACAGAAATGGAACTGGTCCAACCAATTTGGTCCACAATTTGAGAAAGCACGGAAACATGTAAATAAATCTGTTTCGGCTTACATGAGAGACTATGGAATGGGTTCAATATACAATAATAACTTGCGTTACAACATGCAAGACATCTACAGAGGAGATGGAGTGCACTTCTCAGATGAGGGGAATAGAATATTCCTCCTGAATTTAAGAATGTGTATTGGAACCTACTTGTAGGTACCTAAATCAACCACAGAACCCAAAAGCTCTTCTCAGAGCTACCCTACCTCTGATCATTCAAAGCGTTTATTTTTTTCTAACTTTTTTCACTATTTTTCACCAAAGTACGCTTTCGGGTACGCTTAACGGTGCGCGCACCGGGCGCTCCCCCCGTGGAAAATTAATTTTTTTTTTTTTTTTTTTTTTACGTTTATGAGCCTCCTAAGCCCCCCTCAGAAAACCTAGAGGGTCAAGAAGTCTCTACAGTGCCCCCTTCTACCCATACCGAACATTGTTTACCCTCCATCTTGTGTCTCGATTGTACCGAAACACAAAATGGAGGACTCCCGTAACGCTGCCGGTGCGCGTAAAGGAGCGCGCACCGGTAAGCGCTCGATAAAAAAAGGTGGGAAAGCAATTTACAAAAAAAACACTGGAGACACTTTCATCAAATATAGAATAGGCCCTACTACATAGCAGTCCCTACCATTTGCCCAAATTTGGTGAAATTCCATTGAGACATTTAGGCTACAGGCCTGTCTAAATATCCTGAGGTAAATTACATGACAAAAACACACTTGTAATGTTACAATTTACAACCAATTAAAAAGTATCTTTCATTTTCTACGATTATTTCCTGACGTTTGATTGGTTAAGTACAAGAATATATATAAAAGAAGAGAGGGAAACACAGCCATTTTGACTACTGCTTCCAGAAGTACATTTGAAAACAAATTTCACTGACAACTTCAACTGATTTCTCTAAGGTAAGTTCTAATTATGGAAGTATATTGTACACTTTAAGTTAATTTCTGAAAAAATATTCTGTTAGTGATATGCTATCCCTCTTTAATAGTTAGAGATAGAGATAGACTTCTCTGTAATAGTTATGGATTGAGTTAGGCTTCTCTGGTATACAGTACCCTAACTCTACTAATATAGTTAATTTGTATGCAATTTTCAGAAAGAAAATGGAAGGAGAAAATCAGGCAAATGATACTTCTATCAAAGTAAAGGTGGAAAAACCAGAAGATCAAAAAAAAGAAGTTGATTTCATGGATGACTCTTTGGATGAACAGTTTATAGAATGTTTGGAAGAAATGGAATCATGTACATATAATTATGAGGAAATTCCGGACAATATTATGTTAGAAATTTTATTAAATTATGAAAAAGAATCAGAGGAATAAATTTATCTTTAATAATTTCAAATTGTTTCAGACAATATTCTTTTTTATATGTAATTCATAAAGTATTACCAAAAATGTTTAAAATATAAAGTGAGACTTATAGTATACTGTTCAACTATTTTTCTGTTACATAGTAAGTTTACTCATAGTTACTACCTTTCTCCCACTATATTATCTCATATGAATATTTTACACCTCATTTTCATAAGTGAGCAGGATAGACTACTCATGATCCCCTAGAAATTCTCAGGGAGTGCTTAAAAGATCTGTTTCTCCTTTCCAGACAGACTATGTTATGAATTCCATATACCACAAAAACATACAATAACAACATGCAAGATATCTACAGAGGAGATGGTGTACATTAAATGAAAGTCTCTGCATTGGTACCTACATGTAGGTACTTACATAAAATAAAAAAAAAACAATTAATAAACATACAATTTTTTAAAGTGATTATTTTTCCATAGTACCCTCCTTGGAGCGCTTCCCGGTGCGCGCACCGGGCGCTTCCCCCGCGAAAAACGCAAAAAAAAAATTTAATGGCCCCCATATCAAACCTAGGGGGTCAGGGGGGGTCTACCCTGCCCCCTTATGGTCAATTCCACCCTTTGTTTTTGCCACCTCTTATGACTAGATTTTACCGATAGACAAGATGGCGGCCGCTCCGGACTGTTTAGAATGTTTACAGACAACTGAGAGCCAATCAGCTTTCTGCGCGCAAGTCGCGTGTCGCGCCTGGAGCGCTCTCCGGTGCGCGCACCGGAGAGCGGCTACAGATATATATATATTTTTTGAACGGTAATTTCTCAAAATCCACTGAAGCACATATCTTAAGACATAGCAAAGGCACATCGGGCTACCAGTCCCTACAATTTTGCCAAGTTTGGTGGAAATCCATTCAGCCGTTTGGGCTAAAAGTGAAATCGACCGCCCTATGGAAATTAACATGGGGAAAACGCGTTTTGGGACCCCCCTTTTATCTCGCCCCCCGCTTGACGTATCCCCCCCAAACTTTCAGGGAAGGACCGGAACGCCGCGAGGCCATTTTCAGGAAATTTTCAGGCAGATTCGTCAACCGGCGCAAAAGTTATTCCAAATAGAATTTTGAGATTTAACATTGAAAAAAATCCTAACTATAACTACCTACTGGCGACCGTCAGTAGGTAATATAAATATATATATATATATATATATATATATATATATATATATATATATATATATATATATATATATATATATATATATATATATATATGCATATATATATTTATTTATACATTTGTATATAATTTAAAAAATATCAAATACATTTAAATAAATAGTTTATTAATTGTTTCAAAGTAAATACATATATACATATATATACATTTTAATTATTATGTATGTGTGTTTAACTTTTTTAATTAAGTTCGTTTGTTAAATTTGTTAAAATGTATATTACACCTAATTATTTTGTACAAATAATTGTATTATTGAATTTAATTATTATTTACTCGGGAACCACAGCACCAATCCACACACCCGATACATAGTTGTAATCCTCAGGGTGTGCAGATGGACATAGGCTATATAAATTAAAAATAAATACGTTATCAAAAAATATAAGTAAAAAAAAAGTAGTCCCTTCAAAGTAGCACCGGCCGCGACGTGTATGCTGACATCAGGAGCGGCGTACACACCAGGAGCGGCGTACAGGAGCGGCGGAGAACAACGCGGGGAGGAGCGGCGGAGATCAGCGCGGGGAGGAGCAGTGACGAGGAGCGGCGGAGATCAGGGGAGCAGCGGACATGACCGGCGGACAGGCGGTGAGGATCGGCGGGCAGACAGTGAGGAGCGGCGGCGGGGAGGAGCGGTCAGCGGCGGATGAGTTAGGGCACCAAGTTATCAGTCAGCAAAGCAAGCGTGAGGGAGGAGCGGCGGCGGGGAGGAGCAGTGAGCGAGCCACAGGTACCGGAGGAAAAACAAACGTGTGCAGGAAAAAGTAACGTGAGCAGGTTAAAAGGAGGAAAAATAAACGTGTGCAGGTGACAAAAGCATACAAAGTGGAGCGGGGAGCAAACGGGCCATTACAGGACGAAAAAAGTGAAACGGGGCATTACAGGGAGGAAAAAGTGACGTGGGCAGTGATGTGGGCAGGTTAACAGGAGGAAACAGAAACGTGTGCAGGTGACAAAAGCGTACAAAGTGGAGCGGATAGCAAACGGAGCATTACAGGATGAAAAAGTGACGTGGCCAGTGACGTGGGCAAGTACCAAACGGGGCATTACAGCAGGAAAAAGTGACGTGGGCAGGTTACACAACGTCAGGGCGGGCGGGGGCCCTGAGCCATGATTGCTCCCGGACAATGTCGGGACGGGCTGCTAGTATATATATATATATATATATATATATAAAACTCGATATTTTGTACAACTATATTTTTTACATCAATATTATTTTTCCGATATTTTTGTACTTACTGTTTATGTATAGGGAGTGATATTTTTGTATTCCATATTTTTTCATCACTATTTTTTACATCTATATTTTTCAGGTCGATGTTGTGTCAGTGAACCTTCCCCGAGATCAGTCCCTCAGCAGCAACTGTGCTGAAGCTGAGTAAACAGGGGCTTGATGCTGTGCCTTGAAGTACATGAAAGGTTGGTTGAACTTTTGTATTCTTCTGTTTCATCATTTCTACAAATAAACCTAACATTTTTTGTGACTTTGATGCAGCCCACATATTCACTTTTTTGATGGCGTACGTTTGGGCAATAGAGACAGTTTATTACATTTCTTTTCAGGCATAATATCAATTGACGCACCACTATAAATAATGAATGTTATTGAACAGCTGATGGCTTTCAGTGTTATTTTTGGACAATGTTGGAATGACTTTGGTGCTTTGTCATGTCGACTTTGCTTGGACTGGTATTTTTATCCTCACAGCCAGCCAGTCCAACATGCACACATTTCTCTGAGGGAAACATCGATATGGTACAACCATCTTCTTCACTTTCATTTGACGTTGATACTGAAGAACTGTTTAACGAAGATTTAGATGTCGACCACCTACGTTTAGTGTCAATTTGCCTCAGCTGATTGGTTGCTTGACCTTATGGGCGTGCATCGAACGTTGCTTCTGGAACATTCACAGCAGCTATTTTGTCTCTGAGCCGCACTTACTTTTTCCTTTGCCATGCAAACCATTACAAAAGGGTTCTCCCTTCCACAGTCTTAGAAAATTTGCCCAATGGTGGGACATTTATCTTTGTGAAGCATAAGGTATTTTTCTTTGGAGAAATCACTCTGCGTCCATCTGCCTTAGGCTTTGGATTTCTTTTCACACTCATGACTGACTCACTCTGGGCATCTCTGGATTCTGGACATGTCATCAGCTTGTCGATCAGCATGCTCTTCAGCTCTGGCCGCCATGAGAACTCGCTCCAGTCCAAAGGTTTCTCTCAACATTCGTCGTCTGAACGAGTGCGGCAAGCATCAGTCAATCACTCTGAGGTGTATAGCTTCCTCATCATTAAATTAACTCAACTTAGTGTTAGATGAGCATAACCAGTCTCTCTACATATTTTTCAATGGTTTCACCAGCTTGCTGTCGTTCTTGACTGAAGTTGTTCCTTTCATAATCTACATCCCGCATTGGATTGAATTTGAGATTCTTTATGCCTTCTTTTACACCTTCACCAGCAAGATCCCAAAAGTACTTGACAATCTTCTTGTTATCTGCTTCTTCTATCGCATCAATAAACTCATAAAATGTATCTATCCAGGTAGTCCATCTGTCGCTAATATTCAGTTTTTTGGTGGTATTGAATTGCAGTGTTGGTTTCAAGAAGGCAGATTCATTGTAAACTTTTCCAAGATTTGCTGTCACTGAGGGTGGAGTTCTCTCCAACACCATCTGCTATTCACTAGGACCTGCTTCATCCATACCATCTCTAAGGCCCTGTACTGTAGTGGCTTCTGGTCATCTTTGGCAGTCTGTGAAGCCTCAACCTCCCTCCTGGTCTCTATGGGAGCCCTTTGCTTACAGGAAACCTTTGGAGTTGTTCTGAGCTGCCACCTGGCAGCTTTTGTGGTATACCGCTTTGGGTATGGACAGCTCAGCAAGCACAACACCAGGTGTTTCCTCTGGGGTTACTTCCCCCAGTGCTGTGGCACAGTGACTCTATATGCTAAGTTCTGGTAAGCAGATAACCTTTCTTGTATTTGAATGTCATTGCTTAGAAGCCTCGCTGTGCCTCCGCGTGCAGCGTTATCAGTTCATATGTTATAGGGGTTTATGTTGAATAGTAGTGCAGTACCTCTCTTTATTGCCTTCCCAGCAGGTTCTCAGCCAATGATGTGTAGACTTTTCAGTGAATCTTTTGTTATATTCAGTGCCATACACGGACTGGGGCTGATCTTTGATTACACACACGCCAAACAACGATTCTATACTTCGATGGAGCACACGTGGCACCCACGAGTAGTTTGCTGGACCATGGCAAATTCTATGGGAGAGCACTGTCAAACTTTTGGTACTTATCTCTTATCCTGCCACTGATATAGCATCTGTGATGTTGATCGATGGTCAAAGCAGTAGAACGATTTGCACTTCTCCGTTATTAGGTTTAGTTAGTGTAATGACAGACTCTCCAAGACATGAGTGAACACATTGTTTATTCCTTCTCTTTACATGCATATTGTTTATTAGTTTCAAATCTTGGCATTTCACAGTTTCATTCTCTTATGCTGACAAGGGATAATTTGATTGATTAGTTTTTAAACTTCAAAGTAGCGACCACTGATATTTTCAACATAGAATGTATGTATCCCCTTGAATCATCCATATCTTAAGACCTAACATAGATTCTTTCTTTCCTTTCATATGGCCTGCACCTATGTTATTTCGGTGAGAGGTTGTGTGAAAGGAAGGCTAACCATGGTGCCTAAAGCCTCTTTCCTTGCTGAAATGCTCTTACAGCCCATAGTGGCTCCCAGGCAGCTGCATTGTCCAATTTACTTCCTTTCAGCATGTGTACATACTGGTATAAGGGAATCAACCCCCACTTCGCTTTTAAATGGCCTGAAGTATTCCCAGCTCTCTTCTGTGGCTTCCTGGGACAGCCTCCCTGTGTCTGCTTCCATTCAAGTCACCAATGCTATTATTGCCATACCAGTGCGCTATTGGAGATGCACCAAGAAAGTGGCTGGATGTCCCAGTGTATGTGGGCCTCCCGCATAAGCATTTTATGTGTGGAGAATATACCACTCCACTGATGTGCCACAACACACCTAGGGTCTGAGGACAACAGCTCACTAATACTGAAGTGGGATATTTAATTGTCTACTTGAATGCTATACCACAAGTAGCTAAACTCTCCTACTCTGTTTATTTTAATTTATTTTTAGGATACATTCCCATCCTACAACAATCAGAGGAGCAGAAAAGTGGTGTATTGGCCTCATAGAACGCTTGCAAAATAAGGTTTGAAAGTTGGATAGCAAAATAAAGGTGCCAATGGAAAATATATAAAGGTCACACCAGGAGGAAAATAAAAATCTCAATTTAATGAACACATATTCACAATTCAGTTAAAGAACCTAAGGTCAAGTTTAGCAAAACATGTTGCTCCAATCCAGCACGTTCCAGCAAAATTGCACATCTAAATATGTGGACTTTTCAGGAAATTACTATGCGTGGATGGAACCTAGTAAGATTACTGTTACGTTGCCTAGAAAGGTGAAAGTAAAACCAAACTTGCTGTGTTCATAACAATTTTCAAAGCAAGGAACATAGACTACTCACCACAACCGGTCGTGAAAAAAGACTTCTGGAAAAATTATTTGAACATGTGTTGTGAGAGAGAAGAGAAACAATCATTTTGGTAATGGCGACCACATCTTTGTTATAGCTGACCCAAATCAGAAAATATTGGTTTATTCACAGAAAATGTCAATAATTCAATAAAACTAACATACAACTCACTTAATAGAATGATATAGTTTCAAATTTGAGACTCATTTTCAGTTGTCTTGTTCTTGTTTACCTAATTTTGATTTGAAAAATTACCGTGCTGAGAAAAGGATATGCATTTAAACCTGTCATGATTTGAACAGAATGATTTAATGCCTACACTTAAAATGCTACATCATTAAATATAATGGTAGGTATTCCATCTGTATGATATCTATTCTTGGGTTTGAGTATCCCAAAATAAACGTAGTTATTATCATTATAATTTTTGTAGGTTCAGGCCTGGGTTACAGTGGGGCGGGGCTGGTGGCAAAGGAGGAGGAGTGGTTTCCCCACCCCAAGTGCGCATGACGATTTGGCCGGCCTTCCCGGGCCTGCCAAACAGTCATTGCCACTTTGCATGTTCCCCAACCGGCTGTAATGCACAACCTGGTGACGATCATGCACAGGCTCCTTGTCCCCATCTGAGAGCTGAACTACGGTGCTCAGATCAATCACAACGCTGAGAGATGGCGGCTCGGCTGTGAGAAGGTAAGTGTTTTTTAAAAAAAATGTATTCCCTCTGCCACTCCCCTGCCTCTCCACCCTCGTTCCCTTCCAGCCCCTATAGATAAATTCATATACCAAAATAGTAGGATTTGGCCCCTTATGCAATTGATGTGTGAAGCCTTGGAATTGACTAGACCTAACAGCAAAAGAGTGCAATGGGCATAAATATTATAATGAAATATCCTCACTTTGGAACTAAATCGCAAAAAATCGCTGACCTCAACTCTCAGGGTTTGCAAAAAGGCTGACCATGCTGCATGGATAAGTACCAGGCGGCATGTATGGGGCATTTTGTAAGGGGCAAAATGATGCCCATGATTCTTCCTTCTATTAGCCACATCTAACCTGACGAGGCAATTGGAGTTCTTGAGTGCTGCTGCAAGATCCACAACACTCCTCTCAGAGCCAAAAGAAATGAGTTTAGGCACAAACGTAGATGGGTTGATGTTAAGGATTATAACTCCCTGCAACTTTAAGAGTGCTAATATCAGAGAGTTCGACTCATCTTACGATCTATCAAAGTCAGGCACTGCTGGTGTCCAGGGTGTGGTACCAGAACAGTATTGTCAGAATATAGTCCGATGTAAATTTTGTATCCTCATTATTGTCCATAAAAATATTGCCCTTTGTATTTAAGAATAGAAAATCTTAACCTAATGGGCTGATATTTTTGGAAACAATGTTTAAGACCAGATATTTGTGTCGGATGTCATTCTGTGTATTATATGGTGATAGCGCCTTGACACCCTCGAATATAAGTGCACTTAATACATTTCATCCTATCCTATACACAGCCTCTAAAACTGGGCAAACACTAGGGCAGATACAATGCAATACACCAAAATGGAGGAGAATAGCAAAAACCAACTGAATATGATTTGAAACACACATGCCATCGAAACATGAATAGAACATTGAGTTGTCCTTTTAATGGGCATTTTAAATAACATTTGTGCCAGAAGGTCTGTACACAAAAAGTGCCCATTGACATTAAAAAGCACACATCATTTAGACAGAAATGAAAGTCAATGTCTGGCTACCTTTTCAGTAAATCTGTTTTTTATAACTGTTTTATTAGACCATTAAATTACATATTGAAAGAGAAACTGTGTTTTATGTATTTAGGTGCTTTGTAATAAGGCGATTATCTTTTTGTGAGGACTATTCAGGACATTTGTGCAGAGTTCAAAGCCAATAATATGCACTCAAAAGTAGTTCATGAGAGTCAAATGGACGCGGTGAATTCCATTATTGTTATTGTTATTGTTAATTTTGATTTATAGCGCGCCCAATCACCTGCAGGCCTCTAGGCGCTTGGAAATCGATGTCATTACAATAACTTGGTCCACTCCTGAGAGAGATGCAGCTACAGGACTACACTGTGATCAAGGCTCTTCTAAACAGCAGGGTTTTCAGAGATTTCCTGAACCGCAGGAGATTCGTCTCCCTGCGTAGCCCCTCAGGCAGCTTGTTCCATAATTGGGGGGCCAGGACAGAGAAGGCTCTCCCTCCCTTAGTCACTAATTTGTAGCGGGGGCAGACCAGTAACTGAGCGTCTGATGATCTGAGTGTTCTTGTCGGGTTGTACACTTCCAGGCGGGCTTTGATATAGGCCGGCGCATGGCCGTAGATCGCCTTATGCGCTATACAGAGGCTCTTGAATTCAACCCTCTCCTTAACAGGGAGCCATTATTTCCTATTGTTCAATTGTGATACTCACAGAGGTGAATTTCAGGGAAATAAGTTAAGATTTTATAACTTTCCTACATCTGAAGAAGCTTGGTTCTGCACTGGCTTGGGGTCCACATGGAAATAAAAAGTAGGACTAGTTTTTGAAACGTACGTTTTCGTTTTGTTCCAGTAGGCAGGGTGAATAAAACAGCGTGCCTTGATTGTCATCCTAGGACCAACTGGGATCCAATGAGTGCTTTCAGTGTTACTTTTGCATGGTTACACTTCCACAAGTCCACACCCAATTTGGTGGCATGCATATTTCTGTTGAAATAATGCCAGAAACATATCCCACAACAAAGAACATAATGCTGCATTTAAAACTCGTTGCGCTACCAACAGTATTCCAAATATTCACGAGTGATTCCCAAATTGTGAATAAATAGACATTGAGGAGAGGAACTGTTTTTAGTGGGTGACAGTCAATGGGTTAGATAGATACTTGCAAAGAAAAAAAAACAAATCCAGCCTTCCTAATTGTATAGATCCATAAAGTAACCCCATGTGTTCTTGAATTCTATTTTTCGCCCTCAAATATTTCATGATACGGAAAAAACGTATAGCAACGGAATACATTTTGAGAAATGCCTCCTTGTTGCTCCCAGAACCCTCCAGGTCATTGTTCCTCTTTACGGTATGTCTTTTAGCCAACTGTGGAATATCACAGTACAGTGTATTCACTGTAGATCTGGAAAGGTCAGATGCAAACAAAATCTTCACGTAATCACTCTACGTGAGATTAATCGATGAAGAGAAATATATTTTAAATGATTATATGGAAAATCTGTAGTGGGTCAGGTTCTCCTGGAGCTATGTACACCCCTGCCATATTAACTGTAATATCAATTTCTATAAAATGGTGAAACACGTTTTAAAGTATGGCAAGTTTATCTGTTTTTAGTTGCTTTTCAGACACTCAAAAATTATAGTTGTGCACCACCTCACAGTATTAATTAAAAATATATCAATTAATAAGTTGTGTCATTATAGGCTAGCCTCCTAAACAAAATAATCATCGGCTGTGTAGAAAAAACATTAGCCTATTCTTTGGACAATGGAAACATGCTTTAAATAAATATATAAATAAATCCAAGGGATGTGCAAACATTGGACCAGATGTATGTAGCTAGCATTTTGCAAGGATGCGCAATTAGTAACTTGCAAAATGCAAGGTATGAAGGTGTAAAGCACACCTTTTGCGCTTCCTAGGGGGTTGCAAATGACCTACCTCATGAATATTAATGAGGTAGCTCGCAATGTGCGACCCCGATGGAATCGCAAAAATTGTAATGGTGACCTGCTGAGATCAGCAGATCACCCCGTCCGTGATTGCTCTTCAATAAAGAAATCTTTTTTTTTGTAAAGCAGCCTGTTTTTCTTAAAGAAAAACGAGATGCTTTACAGAATGAAAAATGAAGTTTTCTTTTAATTTTTTTAGAGCAGGCAGTGGACCGTGGGACCACTGCCTGCTCTTAAAAATGGTTTTACAAACATTCAAAAAGAGAAAGGGGTCCCTTAGAGACCCCTTCCCATTTGCAAATGGGTGACCACCTACTTGAAGTAGGGGGTAAAATGTGAATGTTTTACGACTGCAATTGCGGTCACAAAACATTCATACATACCGATGCGATTCGGTATTAGGAAGGGACGCCCTAAACACGCCCCTTCCTAATACCGAATCACAAACCCATTTTGTGATTCGGTAACAGGTTACCGAATCACAAAATTAGGTTTGCTGCATTGGAAAAGCAATTTTTGCGTTTGCAAACGGGCAGATTCTGTGAATCTGCTGTTTGCGAATGCAAAAAGGCTTGATAAATTTGCAACAATATGAGGTGTAAGAAAGCTAAAAACATTCTTCAAACAAGACATTAGTGATATCATCTGCGCTCTCAGGCTCATCTTTAGAATCTCTCAAGTAAAAAATGAGGCGTCCGAGTATTGAACAAGTGCTGAGTTTGAAAGATGTCACAATACTTCTGAAGCCCAGGGAGACCTCATCAGAGAAAGACTTATTGGTGATTGTTAGTGATGCAGCACTGGGTAAAGAAATCTGGTTTTCTATCTTCACGGATGCCCCCACATTTGAATGACCTTTACTTTCTTTAGTGGAAAGTCTTTGTTCATAGAACAATTGATTCCTATTGGACAATTCCGCTGTCAATCAGAACTTGTTAGTATCGATGTATTTGACAAAGTAAGCAGAGTGTACAATGTTCAGACGCTTTAGCTTTTATTGGTTTTGGGTTGGTTTAACAAACTTCTGTACACAGATTTCAGTATAAGAAAACAACTGAGAAAATAATTGACTCAGGGTAGCTTTGGATTTTCCAATTTTGTTTAATAAACTCTAAGGGGCTGAGTAACAAAGGAGTCCAATTTTAGGTGATGAATATGGTAAGCTCAAATTGTGCTGGCAACAAAATACCCCTATTTTGGGATTCTTAAATGTTTTTGTTTGCACTACACATACATTGATTGAATATTTGTGGTTTACCCAAAAAATTATCATTTGGGCAGGAGCTAGAAGTCCAAGGCTAAAGGATGGGGCAGTTTCATGTGAAGTGCCATGAGACAAAGTTTGATTGGCCCTTTAACTTTCAGAATTGCACATCAGGAGTGAAGCAAGTGTTCTTGTCTAAGTAATTAAGACAAAGTGTGTTCAAAAGTAAGAGCAGCACCGTTTTACTTTGCATATGCATAGATTTTGTCTGCATGAGCTTAGTGTTTTTTTTTACTCATGTAACTCAACTAAGGCTGTTTTATTGGTAGATTGGACAAAGTGTTTTCAATAGGAAGTCAAGTCAGTGGATGTATAAAATAAAATACTGGTAGAAAGGGGCAGCAATATTGTCAGTTGGGGCAGGATTTGTGTGGAAAGGAGATCTATAATATTGTTGAAGCATTTACACTACGGAAAAGTAAAACAAATGAAAAATCGATAGATTTCAACCTCACAAAGGGTTAAGAAATATATTTCTAATCATCAATGTAGTTGAACGCCTTGTGCATTCCCACATAATCTATGAAATTTCACAGATGTGTTAAATTGTCTAGGAATATGTGAAACACCAGTAATGATGTAATTACTTACCTGTAATCTTCATTGCTGCGAACCATAGTTCTCCCCGTGAAAGACCGACAAATTGAGGCATATTTTTAATTTTATGACAGCATTCTTGATGGTTACCTTGTAGGAATGATTCTCCTCAATGTAGTAGGCCTGAACTGATTATGGTGGTGAGCCAATGATAAAGGGTATAGGCGTGATGTCTTCATCGGAAAAACGTTTGTCGGATCCCATAAGTCTGATATGGCTGCTTATTTCCTCTGCAGTGTGCATCCAGTATTTCTAAAATGGTCAGTCATTTGGAATGGCACTGTCCATAGAATGACATTATTTCACCATTCTAAGATGTCCACTGTGTTTAGAAGCTTTATGTTGGCTGCCTAGAATTAGTACAATAGTGATACACTATGGATTTAACATTTGAAGATGGTCGTCCATTGCGATATTTGCTGAGCGGTACAAAAGGAGGTGGTAATGGACGGAGCATCTGAATCAATCAAACACTCACACCCAGTCAAAAGATCCGGGTTTAATCCATAACCTTTCTTTAGCCCACTCTGCCACCCCAGTTCAGACATGGCTATATGCAAATCAGTCTGACCCTGTGCCTCATGGGAACAGTCCAGCCCGAACTGCCAAGCCATGCCTTCCCTGGACCGGAAACAAGCTTCCGAGGACCGGTTTCTGGCATTCCAGCCGTCTTCAGCCCTGCTTGCTTGAATCCAGTGGCAAAGTGAGCAAGGGACTCACGTCTGAGCATACCCTGCCACACTTATGGCGGCCAAAAGCGTTACAAAAGGGGGTGGTAATGGACGGAGCATCTGAACCAATCAAACACTCACACCCAGTCAAAAGATCTGGGTTTAATCCATCACAGTTCTTTAGCCCACTCTGCCACCCCAGTTCAGACATGGCTATATGCAAATCAGCCAGACCCTGTGCCTCATGGAAACAGTCCAGCCCGAACTGCCAAGCCATGCCTTCCCTGGACCGGAAACAAGCTTCCGAGGACCGGTTTCTGGCATTCCAGCAATCTTCAGCCCGGCTTGCTTGAATCCAGTGGCAAAGTGAGCAAGGGACTCACGTCTGAGCATACCCTGCCACACTTATGGCGACCAAAAGCGGTACAAAAGAGGGTGGTAATGGACGGAGCACCTGAACCAATCAAACACTCACACCCAGTCAAAAGATCTGGTTTTAATCCATCACCGTTCTTTAGCCCACTCTGCCACCCCAGTTCAGATATGGCTACATGCAAATCAGTCTGACCCTGTGCCTCATGGGAACAGTCCAGCCCGAACTGCCAAGCCATGCCTTCCCTGGACCGGAAACAAGCTTCCGAGGACCGGTTTCTGGCATTCCAGCCGTCTTCAGTCCGGCTTGCTTGAATCCAGTGGCAAAGTGAGCAAGGGACTCACGTCTGAGCATACCCTGCCACACTTATGGCAGCCAAAAGCGGTACAAAAGGGGGTGGTAATGGACGGAGCATCTGAACCAATCAAACACTCACACCCAGTCAAAAGATCTGGGTTTAATCCATCACCGTTCTTTAGCCCACTCAGCCACCCCAGTTCAGACATGGCTATATGCAAATCAGTCTGACCCTGTGCCTCATGGGAACAGTCCAGCCCGATTTGCTGAGCAGCAATTTTGGAATGGTAGGGCACATATCATTGTTTTTACTGCTCCAAGATGGCTTCTAAATGTGGCAGCTATGTTGGAATTTTAAAACAATAATGCACTATGAACAATACAATTTCAAGGCAACTGTCTACTGCTTTATTTCATTTTGTTTGTGTATTTCAAGTTTATGCTCACCATGTTTAGGTGGTGGCATGTTTTTATTATATTTATTACTTTAATGTATCTTGCATGTGGTTTTTGAGTTAATGTGGGAGTCTGTTTTAACGCAGATGGGTAAGAGAGTGAATAAAAAATTGTGCAAGTGGCTGGATGAATTGATGTATCAGTGGAAGGATGAGTGACAGAGTGCATGCATGATGGCTTAATGAATAACTATACAGACCAGTTTCTGAAGAGGCACTTTCATTTATTATCCAGATCTATTGATATGCCAGTGCTCGTTTGAGATTTTGCAGGGTCAAAAGGGGCCTGGAAACATACTGTAAGGTACGTAAAGACATAGATTAGACCAGGAAGAATTACTCTTTAAAAATAGTAAATATATATATGTAGATCAGGTCACTGCTCCTATTCAGATAACCAGAGTTACCCGTCAAGGTTGCACGCTGGTGCCGCTATTATATGCTTTGATTGCTGAGTCACTGGCCTGCGCCATTCAAGAATATCGAAGCCAGCGGGGAATACGGTTTCCAGGCTATAACTTGATTATATCTATGTATGCTGATGATACGCTGCTGTATATTAGAGACCCAGAGGTAAATGTATTGCCTGTGCTCCATGAGTTGGTCAAGTATGGGGAGTTATCAGGTCTTACGGTCAACTGGCCTTAATGCATCATTTTCCCGATTACCACAGCAGCACAGCCCTTTGAACCTGAATACCCCTTACAGTGGAGAACCGAACAAGTACGTTACCTGGGTGTGCTGATACACAAAGACTCAGAAGTGGTTCTTAGAGAAACTACAGTAGAGCAGTAGCAAACTGGAAGACAATGTGGCACAATGGAACCGATTGTCTCTGTCGCTGGCGGGCCAAGTGTCCCTCATGAAAATGGTCATACTTCCTAGATTTCTTTTATTGTTCACCAATATACCGATGGTCCTCCCTCAATCTTTTTTCAAAATTCTTACATTGATCGTCGTTTCTCTTGCTTGGGCTGGGACACATGATAGAGTACGCTGGAATATTCTCACACTCCCGTACAGTATGAGGGAATTAGGCGCCCCAGTCCTGGACTTGTAATATAGGGCTGCACAAAGCTCCAATGCCCATTTCTGGATCCACGAGGTTCCGGGTCTCCCCCACATACAGATCGAGAAGATGGTAGCGGCTCCCCTTCCACTGTCTGTTCTCCTGTTCAAACCCATTGGGGTATTGGATTCTGTGTATGCAGTAGTATATGCCTGGCATCATTTATTAAAACTGAACGCAGGGGCAATACTGTACGCTCCGCTGACACCGCTAGCGTGGTGCCATTGGTTGCGGATATGGGTGGATGAAGGAACAACTCAAGCTCTAGCATCTGTAAATATTAATAAATACTATAGGTGATATGTTTCTAGAAGGCAGAGTAAGAGAGTGGCTGAAAGTTGAATCAGGACACAATGCTTACCAGATTTCATTATCATAGGATGAGTCTAGCACTGAAAGAATTGCTTGGGAATGACTTAGCGGAACTACCCAATGTCATAGCCATCACGCACATAATAAAGACAGAAGCTGCAGTAAAAATAGTTTCCAGTATATACAAAATTATGTTAGAATACCGGTTGAATCAATATACCAAAGCCAGGTTGGAATGGCAGACGATTATGGGGTGACCCTAGATGATGACATGTGGAAATACCGCAGTGAAAACACTAAGCGAATATAATTGAATGGGTGGCACAGCCTAATTCATTTTACATTTTTAAATAGGGAATATTACACACCGAAAATACTTCATCGCTATGGACTGTGGGAAACTGCAGACTGCGAACGTTGTAGGGAGAGTGCCTCTGGATTTTTACACTTAGATTGGTCGTGCCCTGGAATTGCGCATTTCTGTGAGCAAATTATTCAAACTTTGGGAGGGATTATCTGCTTGACGTTAACTCCAGACCCTTTATTAGCATTATAAGGCAACTCCAAACCCCTACCAAAAGCAGCGAGACGACTGGTGTATATGGGCTGTTACTAGCTAGAAGCAGAGTTGGAATCAATTGGGCTCGTGGTCCTACCCCCAACACTGGCGACCTAGTCTAAAGACATGGTTTATTGTAGTACACAAACAGAACTATATAGTGAATTACTACCACCGCGGAGTCGGCCTAAAAACGTCTGGGAGCTATATTGAAGCTATGTTGCCACAAAAGAAGCACTCATACCGAGCCCACACATCCCCAGTTTGGACGCAAATCCCATTTTAGACACAACATACAATGGCAGTCCAGTTGCTGACCGCTCACATTTGACTTCACCTCACTCAGAGTAAACTGTGGACACCAATCACTGGGATTAGCAGATTATGTATTCTCCGGATATTCTACACTTTTTTATTAAATAGTGTTATAAGAGTATACACACAGTATCATTGAATAATTGCATTGTCTTCATCGTGTTGATGATGTTACTGCTCATTTGTAAACCAAGATAACGAAGATGTACTGCATAGTGCGGTGTTATACGCCAAGAGAAATGTCTGCACTTTTTTTTCTTTCTATGTATGTTAATAAAAGTTTGAATACATTTAGAGAAAGATGGTAAATATAAACTTCTCATATATGAGTGGAATTTGATATTTATTCTTTAAATCTCCCCGTGCATTGTAAAATGCAGCATTCACTCATTAAAATTGAGTTTTTTCAGATTTCTAGGGCCATCTGTTACCCTATAATGGGTGGTAAGAAACCCTGCAAATTGTTTGAGTATGTCTAGGACTCATTGGCCTGAATTGTATACCTTTATCCTTACCTGAAAACAGTAAGGAATACTTTTAGGTGGATAGCAAAAATCAGGAAATCTTATGAAGCTATAATAGGGTTCTTAGCACATTAGATTTGCAGCTATTAGGAGCAGTTGGCATGGGATTCAAGAAACTCATCATGCATACACCTACTTGTTGATAACAATCTTTTATTAACTTCAATTACATAGAATGGTGAGATACTGCATATGTATTTTTTATGAATTTGTTTTATAATTTTCCTAGATCATGAAACATTGAGTCTTACTTCAATAATTGTTATCAATTACACTATATATAGTGTACTTGATTTGAGTATTGAACAAATATATTCTACATACACTTATTCAATTAACGTGATTTTGTCTGTGATGAGCATTTTGGATCAATCTATCATCATCATAAGTCTTTATTTCGAAATTTTTCATCATAAAAGACAGTTTATAAAAATGTATCGACATACATTTGCCCTACTTTTCCCTAACAGTTAAAAACAGTCAACCATATCCCAAAAATGCCAAACATAAAGTATGGTTGAAACCTGAAACACATTTAGCATCTTACAAACGGCAAAAAATTTCATACATATGGGATTATATTATATTACAGCAGAGTAAAACATATGTAAAAATAAAGACGTGCCATGATAAATATAAACAGAAATAAGAACAGTTGATCAACTATCTATTGGCTGCCTAGCTCTAATTATCCACGCCCAGCCCAGGAATTTTGCTACAGCTATACCCACTATTTCTCTTGTGTCGGCCCTCAAGATCTGTATTGCCTCCGACTCCACCCGTGTTCCCATATTTTTACAGATAGGTTTTAGCCATTTACTCTGAGGGGCTGAGTATGAAGGGCAAACAAAAAATAAGTGACCTATTGACTCTTTTTGGTCCTTACACCATGGGCAGAACCAGTTTGTCTGACCTCGCCATTTGACAGTAAATGATCTCAGTGGAAGCGACCCGACCCTAAACTGGTGATATAACTTCCTATCACCACTCTTGGTGATGATATCCAAGTAATCCTCTAAAAAATGGTCGAGTTTGTGGTCCAAGAACCTGCCTGATAAAGATGTCGTTCCTGTCTGGACAATGAACTGTTGCCTTACTGTGGCCCAATAAAGAGCTTTAAAATCCATCTTAGAGGGAAAAACATATAAGTCTGGTGCCAGCCACACCTGGCTTAAGCCCATATTTTCCAATAGTGATCGTATTTTCCTGAACCAAGGAATATTGCCTGAACCCACAACAGTTCTTAGATCCCGAATTTCATTTGCAAAAAGTGCCAATTCGGGAGTTGTCCAAATTCTCCTCCATAAGGATACCATTCTAAAACGTGCAACATCGTCTATGGGGTGGCATCCCATATCAAGTAACAATGGTTTCATGGGACTGGATTGTGGAAGGCCAATTAAGTTTCGCATAAATTTATTTTGGACTCTTCTTAACGATTATAAATCCAAAAATGCCCATAAGTCCGCGCCATACATAATCGCTGAACTTACTTTAGCATTGTACATTTTTAGAGCGGGCCCTATCCTTTTAGTAAGAGCATTTCTATGTTCCTTAATGAAACACCCTGTCAGCTGTGCAAACATAAGGGAAAGTATATCAAGCTGGGGTTTCCAGCTGAGCTTATTTTCCAGCACTATCCCAAGATAAGTCATAATTTTTACTTGTTCAAGCTCACAACCATTCATATTAGCATGACCCCGCATTTCCCTATTTTTGGTAAACACCATAAATTTTGTCTTGGTCACATTGACCAGTAAATCGTTATCTTGACAAAATTTCTCAAATTTAGTTAGGGCTGACTGAAGACCCTTCAGAGTTTTAGATAAAATTAAGGTGTCATCCGCAAAAATAAGAAGCAGGAACTTGGTGCCGCCTAAAGCTGGAGCATCTGTTGGAAATGCTGCAAAATACTGCACAACTCTGTTGATAAACAACAAAAACAGAGTCGGTGCCAATACGCACCCTTGCCGAACACTGCCGGTGACAGGAAATCTCTCAGTAACCTGCCCCTGTTTGCCCCATCTGACCTGTGCGAAGTTTGCCTCATGTAATCTAATTACAATTTCAAGAAGTTCACGTGGCATCCCCAAGGTTCCTAATGCATCCCATATTTAGCCCTAGGAGCTAAATCAAAAGCAGATTTTAAATCTACGAACACTGCATAAATAGTTCCACCACCCAAAAAAAAAATCTTCCAGTAAATTAAAGTAAATCTAAAAACCTGGTCAATAGTGCTGACACAAGATCTAAAACCTGCCTGCATTGGAGACAAAACATTCTCTTCATCCATCCAAACCTGAATCTTTGCTAGCACCATCCTAGATATTATTTTCTTCAACTACTTTATCCCACCGAACTCTTCGCCTGTCATTGGTAAGAAGGGCCTCTGCTGTATCAATATCACTGGCTCTAACACTCTCCAAACCACCCTCAATTTTTAGAGTGAGTAAGAGCGGATTATGATCACTCTCAGGACGAGCTGGTATTATCATATCTTCGAGGATTTACCAGTACTCAGCCTTAATGAGAATGTAGTCAATTTGACTGGAATGATGCCATTATCAAAAGTTACCCGACCATTTTTATCAGAGCAGGAGCGACCATTAACAGCTCTCAAGCCCCAATCGAGACACAAACCCATCCACTGTAGGGCAGTCTCTGTCCACTTTTTTATTGGGTTTAAGTTTAGATGGGGATATCCCACTGTGAATCTTCCTCGGCTAGAATGTCATCCCCTTCTAGTGGTAGGGGTTCGAACGTACAGTTCAAGTCACCCGCCACTATCACAAAACCTTCATTCCCAACTGAATTTAAGATGAGGTCCACATAATTTGTAATTTCAGAGCTCCACCCTCCTGGTTGACCTCTATCATAGATGTTAACAATGATATTTCCTTTGGACTGGGGCGATTTAGCTTAATCACGAGAATATCAGGGTTATGCACTATAACTTCAGTGGGCCTATAGCTGGACGACTGCCTTACCCAAATCGTAAGGCCACCTGATGGTCTACCTCTATTGCCTCTCATGGCGGGTTTAAAGAAGTTTAAATACCCCAGATGGTAAATGGGGTCAGGGGCCAAGCTTTCTTGGAAGATCAAAATGTTGTGATCGTCCACGAACTCCGACCACTCCTCTATGGTGGTTTTGCTCATCAACCCTGCAATGTTCCACGAGACAATTTTTAACAGATTATCCCGATTTAAAGGTAGGGTTTGTTCAGTCGCCGTCGAAGTTATCCCTACAATCCTCCTACCTAATACATGGGTCTCAGTAATTGGAGGGTCTACAGTCAAACCCACTACACCATAATGTATTTCCCAGCCACCCTCCATCTTCTCCATTTTGGTCACTCCATAGTCAACTAAATCCTCTCTTGAGGTAGTACAACATACTAAACCACTACCATCGGCTCCACCCTCCACCGATGTTTCAACCAGTAAGTGGGCCACCATCCTGCTACTTTGGCTAACAGTTTGTACCGCACTCGTTACCCGGGCCTCATTATTACAGCTAGAGGAGTTCATGAGTCAATCCACCCCCTCTAGACCACTAAGTAACTCAAATCGGTTTGACAGGGGAAGATGATACTCAACCCTATCATACGGATTGATGCCAAATGGTCTCCCCCTATGGGTGTTATGAGAACGGTAAGGTGGGCCTTGACATGTATCACCATAGAAATAGGTTAGACCTAAGGGTTGAATGGCACTCGCTCTATCCAGCCTTTGTTCACTACAAATATACTCAACCAACCACAGATCTCTAAAGTTGACAATAACACAGTCGCCTTCTATGTCCTTTACTCTATGTCCCACCCAACTCACCCGTCTCATATTTAATATCTCTGCATGTGAGGAGGATGGGAGTGTTTTATTCGTATTAAGCCAGTGCGTGACTTTATTTTTCAACTCCCTATGTGATTCCAGTTTCTCAGCACTGATTCCCGGAACTCCCGCCAATATGACCGTGTATGGGACTGATTCTGGGGGGAGATTGCTACAGGGCAGCCGCTGTTTTACACCCACAGTTCCCAGCAATGGGGGGGTCATTTGTCTTTCTTTCCACTATCTGCACCGGCGGTAAGAATGGGTTCTTACCACCTGACCTACCCCCATACCCCGCAACCCTGTGGTACACGATAGGTTACTCTCTGCAGGGCGCTTCTCAACGCCCGAGTGCAGATTGTGTCTATCTGCCCTATTAATATTAGTAGCAGGCTGAGCTACCCTACCACTACTACTGGGGCCTGGTTCTTTAGAGGCAGGGGCTTTATCACTGGGGCTCTTCATACCTTTTGCCAAAGAAGCCAACGTAGTTGAGTTAGTTAAAGCTAGCTTTTCAAGGTGCTCGAGTTTGGTGTTGGACTAAAATCAACGCTTTTTGTATATCAGGTACTAGAACGAATAAAGCCTACCAAACCGCTTTTCATTTACGTCAGTGATTTATTTTAGTCAATTCAAGTATCTAGTCAAATTATTTTCATTCTTTTTTACAAGACAATTTTTTTGGGCATATATACATTATATACAAAGACACAATATTTTTGCAATTGCATAGAATTTTTACAAATCTATACTACTATGATAAAGAGAGAACACAAACCTTTGAGCCAGGTAAACTACAAAAGTAATGCACCGATCACTACACCCAATACACCATTTGAAAGGGGAGATTTGGCAGACGGACATAGGCTATAGATATGTACACCATATACATTAAAAAAGCAAAAATGCCAAAAGTGGTAAAGTAGTCCCTTGGGGGCGTGGTCGTGGCCGTGGGCGTCTCAAACAACAAATGTGGGAGTTTACAGGGCCGTGCCAAGTGCAACTAGCAAACATAGGCCAAGCGACTTCACAACACACTTACATATGCACACATAGAGCGGAAATGCAGTCAATTGACTGGAATGATGCCATTATCAAAAGTTACCCGACCATTTTTATCAGAGCAGGAGCGACCATTAACAGCTCTCAAGCCCCAATCGAGACACAAACCCATCCACTGTAGGGCAGTCTCTGTCCACTTTTTTATTGGGTTTAAGTTTAGATGGGGATATCCCACTGTGAATCTTCCTCGGCTAGAATGTCATCCCCTTCTAGTGGTAGGGGTTCGAACGTACAGTTCAAGTCACCCGCCACTATCACAAAACCTTCATTCCCAACTGAATTTAAGATGAGGTCCACATAATTTGTAATTTCAGAGCTCCACCCTCCTGGTTGACCTCTATCATAGATGTTAACAATGATATTTCCTTTGGACTGGGGCGATTTAGCTTAATCACGAGAATATCAGGGTTATGCACTATAACTTCAGTGGGCCTATAGCTGGACGACTGCCTTACCCAAATCGTAAGGCCACCTGATGGTCTACCTCTATTGCCTCTCATGGCGGGTTTAAAGAAGTTTAAATACCCCAGATGGTAAATGGGGTCAGGGGCCAAGCTTTCTTGGAAGATCAAAATGTTGTGATCGTCCACGAACTCCGACCACTCCTCTATGGTGGTTTTGCTCATCAACCCTGCAATGTTCCACGAGACAATTTTTAACAGATTATCCCGATTTAAAGGTAGGGTTTGTTCAGTCGCCGTCGAAGTTATCCCTACAATCCTCCTACCTAATACATGGGTCTCAGTAATTGGAGGGTCTACAGTCAAACCCACTACACCATAATGTATTTCCCAGCCACCCTCCATCTTCTCCATTTTGGTCACTCCATAGTCAACTAAATCCTCTCTTGAGGTAGTACAACATACTAAACCACTACCATCGGCTCCACCCTCCACCGATGTTTCAACCAGTAAGTGGGCCACCATCCTGCTACTTTGGCTAACAGTTTGTACCGCACTCGTTACCCGGGCCTCATTATTACAGCTAGAGGAGTTCATGAGTCAATCCACCCCCTCTAGACCACTAAGTAACTCAAATCGGTTTGACAGGGGAAGATGATACTCAACCCTATCATACGGATTGATGCCAAATGGTCTCCCCCTATGGGTGTTATGAGAACGGTAAGGTGGGCCTTGACATGTATCACCATAGAAATAGGTTAGACCTAAGGGTTGAATGGCACTCGCTCTATCCAGCCTTTGTTCACTACAAATATACTCAACCAACCACAGATCTCTAAAGTTGACAATAACACAGTCGCCTTCTATGTCCTTTACTCTATGTCCCACCCAACTCACCCGTCTCATATTTAATATCTCTGCATGTGAGGAGGATGGGAGTGTTTTATTCGTATTAAGCCAGTGCGTGACTTTATTTTTCAACTCCCTATGTGATTCCAGTTTCTCAGCACTGATTCCCGGAACTCCCGCCAATATGACCGTGTATGGGACTGATTCTGGGGGGAGATTGCTACAGGGCAGCCGCTGTTTTACACCCACAGTTCCCAGCAATGGGGGGGTCATTTGTCTTTCTTTCCACTATCTGCACCGGCGGTAAGAATGGGTTCTTACCACCTGACCTACCCCCATACCCCGCAACCCTGTGGTACACGATAGGTTACTCTCTGCAGGGCGCTTCTCAACGCCCGAGTGCAGATTGTGTCTATCTGCCCTATTAATATTAGTAGCAGGCTGAGCTACCCTACCACTACTACTGGGGCCTGGTTCTTTAGAGGCAGGGGCTTTATCACTGGGGCTCTTCATACCTTTTGCCAAAGAAGCCAACGTAGTTGAGTTAGTTAAAGCTAGCTTTTCAAGGTGCTCGAGTTTGGTGTTGGACTAAAATCAACGCTTTTTGTATATCAGGTACTAGAACGAATAAAGCCTACCAAACCGCTTTTCATTTACGTCAGTGATTTATTTTAGTCAATTCAAGTATCTAGTCAAATTATTTTCATTATTTTTTTACAAGACAATTTTTTGGTGCATATATACATTATATACAAAGACACAATATTTTTGCAATTGCATAGAATTTTTACAAATTTACAATATAACAACACATATACATATCTCTTTCACTCTTCAGGCATACAACTAACAAACCCAAATGAAACAAAGCTCAGAATCTTTTGGAATGAGGCCCTTTGTCATATATACAGTCATAAATGATATTTGTCCAGTCATATGTTTTAAATAATATGAAAAGTAGATCAGTCAAGGTTATAATCCTATCATATCTAGACAACGCTTTTTTTGGAACAACCGTTACTCAATGGCAAAGAGCCTGCGGTGGTCGACGCGTTTCGAATCTCCTATTATGGGATTCTCCTCAGGACCAAAAGTTTCTTTATAATCCTGCAGTGTTAGTGTCTCAAAAAGGGAAAAGGAAGTTTTGACAAACTCTGGTCGCCGTGTGGCTGTGTTCTGAGTTCCCGATTTTAGAAAAGTGTCCGCCCCGTGCTGGGGTTCAATTGGAGTCACTGCTTTCCAATAAGATTTTGAAACTGACAACGCCCTATTAGAGGGTTAAATGGAAGTCACGCTGGTGGAGCGTACGGGGTCAAGTGCTTGGAAACCGGCATCATCACTCTTTCTGCTCCGTCGAGTGAGCTTAATATGACTTGACCCCAGGCTCTTTGCCATTGAGTAACGGTTGTTCCAAAAAAACGTTGTCTAGATATGATAGGATTATAACCTTGACTGATCTACTTTTCATATTATTTAAAACATATGACTGGACAAATATCATTTATGACTGTATATATGACAAAGGGCCTCATTCAAAAAGATTCTGAGCATTGTTTCATTTGGGTTTGTTAGTTGTATGCCTGAAGAGTGAAAGAGATATGTATATGTGTTGTTATATTGTAAACTAGCAGCCTGTCCCGACGTTGTCCGGGACCAAAAGGCTGCTTCAGGGCCCCCCCCTGCCCCACAGAAGAGTTCTTATAGCGCGCACCACTGCTGTTTTTGTATATTGGTGTTACCGCGCTGTATTTATGAATTTAAATTCATTGAAAGCGCATTTCCGCTGTATGTGTTGGGATTTGAAAATGTTTGTTAGAAATTCATTGAAAGCGCATTTCCGCTCTATGTCTGCATATTGTGCGTTCTAAATTCAGTGAAAGCGCATTTCCGCTCTATGTGTGCATATGTAAGTGTGTTGTGAAGTCGCTTGGCCTATGTTTGCTAGTTGCACTTGGCACGGCCCTGTAAACTCCCACATTTGTTGTTTGAGACGCCCACGGCCACGACCACGCCCCCAAGGGACTACTTTACCACTTTTGGCATTTTTGCTTTTTTAATGTATATGGTGTACATATCTATAGCCTATGTCCGTCTGCCAAATCTCCCCTTTCAAATGGTGTATTGGGTGTAGTGATCGGTGCATTACTTTTGTAGTTTACCTGGCTCAAAGGTTTGTGTTCTCTCTTTATCATAGTAGTATAGATTTGTAAAAATTCTATGCAATTGCAAAAATATTGTGTCTTTGTATATAATGTATATATGCCCAAAAAAATTGTCTTGTAAAAAAGAATGAAAATAATTTCACTAGATACTTGAATTGACTAAAATAAATCACTGACGTAAATGAAAAGCGGTTTGGTAGGCTTTATTCGTACCAGTACCTGATATACAAAAGCGTTGATTTTAGTCCAGCATTGGCATTTGTGTTGTTGTTCAGTTTAATTGACTTAGCCTTGCTAGGAAGGAGTCGGGACCCTGTGTTGTTGCTCAGCCGAGTTTGGTGTTGAGCATTTTGGTTCTCTCCAAAAGGGGGAGCATCAATGATTTTAATAATTTTTCAATTTTTGCGAACAGGCCTTTATTTTCGCTACGGTGGGTGGGCGTTGGATTGGTTTTAAGCAATGCCCTAGTTGGACTAGCTAACGGGGCTGTGTGAGGTGGGTCCTGGAATAATCTGCTTATTTTCAGAATTTTTGCAGAGCCACCCTTGTTAAGGCCCCCCTCTCTTTTCCTTTTGCCTAATAGAGGATTAGCCTTCGTATTTTTATTCACAGGAGACACCGGGTTTTGAGAAATAGGTGGGGAGCTAGGAGGGTTGGGGGATATAAAGTCTCTTTGAAGCAGGCTACTAGAGGCATTACTGGCTCCAGGTGAATGTAGTGGGGAGCATACTATAGAATTATCAGAATCTACCATCAGTGGACTGGGTCTTAAACTTAGGGAACTAAGGGGTCTTTTGATATAGATTGTTCGGGAGTGACCGCTGACCCAATAGTTCCCAATGATGAACGTTTCCCCGTTAAAAGATCCAGAGAAAAGCGTTTCTCTGTAAGGGCTATTTCTTTTTCCAGTACAACTGTAGCCCTTTTAATAAATTGGTCGATAGTGCCGGTAACCGCCCCCACAGTGGTGGAGAGAGTGACCTTTCTACCCTTTCCAGAGCGTAATGCCATTCTAAACAGATAGTGAGAAACACAATCAATATCAGAAGAACAATACGATCAGTGTACGCATAAAAATAAAAAGTCTTAAGTAACAATTAAATAACATACAGGATAAACGTACACAGTAGATAGCATTCTATACACAAACCCAAAACTAAGGGGGGTGGCCCAGCCCGGCCTCTATCGGCCTCGGACGGCCACAGACGGCCCACCCTTTGCCCGGGCTTAGCCCGCGCACAGTCCCGCGATACGCGGTAAGGACGGGGCTTAAGTAGGCAGGGTGTAGGCGGAAGAGGACCAGCTGCGGCCCATTAGGGAGTGGCTCCCCAATCTATCATAAAAGGGAAAACCCAAAATCCACTTAGAAATACAGGTCACTATCAAAACATAGTCATAAATTAGTGTCATATTTGACCGGGCTGGTCACCCTCTCAATTCTCTTTGGGTGCCTCGTTAAAGCCCATACAGTTCAAGTTCTATAGCTTCTGAAGGCCATAGCCCTCTTACAATTATCAAATAGCCTAAACTGGCTTTCACACCAAGCAAAGCAAGAGGCAGTCAGAAAATTGGAGCAGTTTCACATTAACATACCTACTAGCATCGGCCAGCTCCCGATGAGGTGCTCTTTATTATGTATTCATTTTACAATTTCTGTGTTGTGTTGTTTATCATGGTGCTGGATTTATTCATTGTTTATGACGCAAATTTGTCGTTTTTACCACAAGGCACAACAAAGGACAGTTTCACTTCGACACCTATGATCTTGCAATTTCGTCTTGGGTAAAGGCAAAATCTTCGATTTAATATGCATATGTTGTTTGATATCACCCACGAATTGTTTGATATGTCAGTTCAATCACTGGCCGGACATTTTCGAGCTACTCTGCACTAAGAGCTAGAGAGGAATGTGGTATATGAGTTCTTTACAGGGAGTAAAATTGTATATTTGGTGGCAACTGAAGTGAAGAGCTGTAACGCATAATAATGCAGTCTCATCAAATATTTTCAGGCGTGAGAAGTCCAGAAAATGTTTTAGTTCAGCACTAAATTTCACTTTTCCTTGAACGTACCCTTAAATATTTTTCTTTTTCACAATGAGCTTTATGTTCTTGTGCTTTTCAGCATATGGCGGCATATTTACAATAACTGGCGCATCCCTTCAAATCAGCAGGGATGCGGCAGTTATTGTGCGCCACAGCTCCGCCATCATTGATGCGCCGCATTTACAATGCACTGCTCTGGGGGCCCTATCTAGTTAATGCTGCGTCAATCCTTATGCCTGCTTCAGGCAGGCGCAGGGTTTTGACGCAGCATGGGCCTAAAAGTGACTGAGTGAAATCTTGTAGATTTCACTCAGCCACTTTTAGGAGGCGTTCCTGCGCCGGAACGCCCCCACTGCACAGGAACGCCTACAAGTGGCGCAAGGCATTACAAAGTGACGCATCTCCCAGATGCGTCACTTTGTAAGTACCCCCGCACCATGGAGCAGGATTTGCGCTGCCGCTACGCCACAAAGGTGACGCAACGGCGGCGAAAATGAGGAGCAAGGGGCTTGTAAATCTGCCCCCATGGTGTTTTTTTCCCATTTGCTGCGCGGTTTCCATTTATGGTATTCGAAAACGTCTTCCAGAAAGTGTACCATGACACTGCAAGAGAGACGTTGATATGGCTCCAAAAAAAGAACACGACAACAGCTCAGCACACAGCCTCTATGGGCTTTTTTTAATAATTTCCATTCCCGTTTGCAGGCTTGGCCTCCTTAGAAGCAAATTCGATTCCCGCATTTCAACAGGGAACCCGTTCTCAGTAGAAGAGTATTCACAGTGAATGCCTAAACTGTGAATAACGCTGCATGGGGGAGAACACTCTTTGTCTGGAGCTGTGAGCTGGAATTCATGCGCCTTTGAAGACATGAGCCAGCAAGGAACCTAAACGGATTCACAGCAGACCTGGTGGTCTGGCTCTTTGAAAATAGGTATGATGCATCCGAGGCGATGACCTGGGATAACCTGTTAAGTTCAGAGTGCTGATATGCTTTGAGAACGTTACTCCTGTGCCCTGCCATGAATTAATTTAGAAATACTGGGGATGGATGGATATTCATCGAGTCTGTTTCATCTTTGTGCTGTTTGCTGTGTAGATGAGGGAAGGCTCCATTCTTTTGCAGTGTTAAATGTAAAGTTCTTCAAAGCAAATCTAAAGCAAACAGCAATACTTTTCTGGGGGCCTAGCATGAGTATGGTCTGTAGCTGCATAGCAGCTTATAAAAGAGTTTGGTGATATTTTTGATGAAAACTCACTGTCTATATGTGCACACATGCACAATCACTCTGTACCAGTTAGTGCATGAGCAGCGGGCAGCGCACCCTGGAAACATAAAGAGATGGCTGCCGCTGGCTGGACAGGTTCACAAAAAGTGAGCACTGCAAGAGCTAAGATAAGCCATGGAGCAGGATCACAAAACAGTTTTGGCAGACCAGGGGCCTCATTTATGAGAAATGATGCATCGCTGCGTGAAAGCAGTGATGCATCACTTCTCAGTGCGCACTCCTTGCGACATTCCTGATGCGTTATATTTAATGTATGACGCATCATGTCGCAAGGAGTTATAGATACGTCAGTATTTCTGACGTATCTGTAAGCGCAAAAGTGACGCATTGCTGGAGTGTGTCACAAAAGTGACGCAACTCCAGCAATGCGTCCTTTCACATGGGGCAAGCCCCATGTGAAAGGCCTGCGTCAGTCTTACGCCTGCTGTGAGGCAGGCGCAAGATTTTGACGCAATGGCTTCCTAAAAGTGACGCAGTGAAATCTCATAGATTTCACTGCGTCACTTCTACGACCCTTCCTTGCGTCAATACGCCCCTCCTTGCATACATTATACCTGGCACAGGTATAATGTGGCGCAGGGGTTTACAAAGTGACGCATCTACCTAGATGCTTCACTTTGTAAATATGGCGCAACAAGGCGCATTGTTTACGCCACTGGTGCTGCACAGCCTCATAAATGAGGCCCCAGGAGCGGCCCATGTAGGTAGGAGTGGTGGAGCGAGGTGGGGGAACTCGACAGACGATGATGAGGAAAATTAAATAAATAATTAATTTTCGCTCGTCATCGTCTGTCGAGCTCCGCCTCACTGCTCTTACCTGCATGGGCCGCTCCTGCCTTTGACTGCTGTTGGGGTTAGTAAACTACATTATTGTCAGGGTTACATGGTTCCTGGCACCACTGCACTTGCTGCAGCAATAGTATCAATGCTCCTGTTCGCACTGTATCGTCAAAAACGTTTTGTGGAGGTGGTCATATGTGGCAAGAATATCTGTGCACATTTAAGCAGACAGACTGAAGCTGAGGTACAGCAATTCCACAACAATGCAAAACCAGAGAACAAAAACATAAAATAACAAAAGTAACACCACGCAACAAGGCAACACAATACAAATGCAACAACGCAATTATGCAGGTATAACACAACAACAAATATATAACAAAACAAAGAAATACAGTGTAACAAAAGAATACAACAATACCATATACACACACTACAGATACAACACACCACTACAAACCAGCATAATAACACTACAATAAACAGCATAATAATATGACAACAAAAAAACTAAACTAAACACAAATTTGATAATATTTTGTGCAAGGCTGTGATTTTGCATACAAGAGCTATGGTGTAGTGTTAATGTTTTGTGTTGTGCCTCTGCTTTTGCTGTTTTGTTGTGTTGCTTTGTTGCTCATTGTTGGTTGTTGTAATTGTGCTCTGTTGTATTACTGTGGTGTATTGTCTTGACAAAGTGTGGTGACGTTTTCTGTTTTATCACTATTACGCTGTTAAAGGGTGTTACTGTGTTATTTTAGGTTGCAACTTTTTTGTGCTGCATTTTTGTGTTGTGCCTTTCGGTTGTGTAACCTTGGTGGTGGTATGCTTTTGATTTGTGTATTGTGTTGAATTTTATTGTGGCAGGAATGTGTTGTGTTCTTTGGTGATGTGTTACAGTATTGCCTTGTGCTATTGTAAGGTTGTACCGTTTTTAGTTCATTATCTTATGTTTAGATGTTTTTGTTGTGTTGGGCCCTATTATGCTTTTGTTATGCTATTATTTGCTGTGGATAGATATTGTATTGTGATTGGTAATCAAAATTCAGCTAAAAGCTTTGAAGCTCGAGTGCGAAAGATGTGTTTACCACTGCTCGACGTGATAAAATATATTTATGCCAGCTCTCAAATTATTTAGGACCTCAATCAGTGCTCCTCCTCAATCAGGCTCCTGGTCTCTAACATAGTTTTAAGGTGACTGGTGTCTAGTCTTACAACGTTCAAGAAAGCATTGCTTGACTAGTTCATGCTTTCAAGTTGAAGGAACATTTGTCACAACTCCAGTTTATGCCCAAAGCAAAATGACCCGTTATAACTCGTTCCTGGGAATCCTCTGCACCAGCATCATGCCCCACTGTCCAAAGGGCCTTCTGTGCGCCTCAGTCCCAGATAAGGCATTTCACATGGGTAGGAGGAAGACATGTCCAAGCTGAAGCTTATCCACCAGATTTCATCCATGTGACCAAAGCCTTTTCTGGCTCTTGTACCTTCTGCGTTCAGCTTCAGGAGAGGAGTTCTGCAGGGAACATAGGTTCCACTTGCAGATCCTGCCCTTGGAGTGTAACAAGAGGCATGTTTCCCTGCATTTGAAGCAGTCCTTTTGTCCAGGGAGATTTATGACAGAGTGCGAAACGCAATCCTGGCAAAAGCCTGTGTAAGGTACAACGAAAGTCTTCAAGCAGTGGAGGGAAGTATGCTTATCAATCAATCAATCATTTGTAGAACCCACTACTCACCCGTGAGGGTCTCAAGTCGCTGAGAGGGGGACGGAGAGGGTGCCGCTACTGCTCGAAGAACCAGGTCTTGAGAAGTCTCCTGAAGGTCAGCAGGTCCTGGGTCTGTGGCAGGTGGATGGGGAGGGTGTTCCATGCCTTGGCGGCCACGTGGGAGAATGATCTGCCACTGGTGGTTGTGCAGTGGATGCGTGGAACGGTGGCGATGTCAGCTTATGTTTTGGTCTCGGTCAGCACTCCTGTTCCTGAGATATGTTTTCAGCCAAAAGCTGTTTCAGAGAGACCTGTAACACAGAATAATAATATAACTGTTTCCAGGGCCGGACTGGGAACCAAAACCGGCCGTGGCAAAGTGCTATGCCGGCCCTTCCTCCCGTCCCTGTGGGGGGGGGGGGAGGTGCTGCCGAGCTCTTTGCCAGGACCGGTTTTCGGCCGATTTTGGTACAAGGCTGATTTTGCAGCAAAAACGTCCCTTCAACAAAACCGGCCCCCACCCGTGCGGCCCACCGGGAGATTGTCCAGTGCCCACTACGGCCAGTCCGGCCCTGCCTGTTTCTCTTCTGCTGATATTCCTCTCATCTTAAATCCCTCACAAAACTGAATCATTTATTCACTCTAAAGGTTGAAGAAAATCTCCACTTCCAATCTCGTATCACTTTCATGCTATGTTTTGCCCAAGTGGTCTGAGGAAGGCCCCCTTTTCAAAGAACATGGTGCTGTTTGAAAAACTCATGGAGATATTTGGCCTGGGAGACTTGAAACAAGTTTCTCTTACTTTTCCTTAGCCGATTGTGTTGGGTTCTTTTGGAAGTTCAGCAGCTAACAAACTCAGTCTTAGTAAGGAATAGTCGTGACCACGAGGAAGCCAGCTAAGAATATGAATGGCCTCTTGCTAATCACCGTAGCGAAGTTCCCTGCATATTGCATTCAACAATTACATCTACACACCCAACCGTCAACTACGATCTTCCAATGAAGCCCTCGCCCCAATCCCGCGCATCCATAGGTCCACCATGGGAGGAAGATCCTTCTCCTACCTAGCGGCCAAGACCTGGAATTCTCTCCCCACTCACCTCTGCCTCACACAGAACCACCTATCCTTCAGAAAACAGCTAAAAACCTGGCTATTCGATAAATAATGCACCTACCCCCCTCAAGCGCCTTGAGACCCTTTGGGTGAGTAGTGCGCTATACAAATTCATGAACTTGAACTTGAACACAGCACAAGGCGTGAAAGAGGAGGCCACTGCTTGTCGGAATGAGAAAGAAAAGAGTCCCGGACACAAAATTAGAAGTGCACGTCTGAGGGAGGCTTAATCCTATTCTGTGTGGAAAGTGTAGGTGTGTAAAACCATGAGATGGTGAGAAAAGGTGTTAGGACAGGCTCTACTACTGAACACACATGAGCAATGGAAGAATGCAACAATTGTCCCATGGGACTCACTTATCACTGTACATCTCATACTTTCGAGGTACACAACGTCGTAATGTAATCAATGATCTCTTATCAAATAATACAAAAAATGAGAACAGAACAATTCTCTCTTAGTTTCCACGAATAACTAACTTACTTTGTAGGAACACAGTGCAATATGTAATGATAATGCAGATGACACACTGCTCAAACCGTGGACATATAAGAAAATGACACTGTACAAAGGCCCACGTTGTTTGTAAGATGATCCATTCTGACACAAATATAATAATTAGATAGTAAATTAAATAGCGCGACACACAAGGACACTTTCAGTTTTTATGGCTCTTTTCTTTCAATTTCTTTTTTTTTCATTTAAGGTACAGGGAGATTAAGTGATTTGCCCAGAATCACAGGATGTCGGAAAGTAGAAAGATGCATGTGCCCAGCGCGGATAGAAGCCTGCGTGTGACTCATGAGTAGGCCTCTCTGCAGCAGGTGCTCGGGCCACTAAGATTCGCATCGACTTCAATGCCCATTTCGGAGAGCTTGGTCAACACCTGCAACCAGAGCCCGACATTGAGGGTACACAGCTCTTCGGTGCCCTCCCAATTAACGACAGAATGTCTGCTGCTATCAAAGCTCTTCCATTTCTGCCCAGTGCTCTGATGCCCGTTTCAAGGAGCAGGGGGAATTTTGTTGAAGCGAGCGAGGTAGCAGAAGCACAGGATTAAGAAGTCGGTCAGACATTCATATATATTCGTACAGCCAACGTCTCATCCCCGGCCTGAACAAACACAAACATATCCCTAGGACAGGTTCTGTGACCTAAGATGCTCGGAGTGCAGGCGGGTGGATTACGTAGGTTTGTGATGCTGAGTGAAGAGGCAGGGTTTGAGCCTATGTGTTGCCTTGCTAGTTTGCTGTATTACCCAGTCCCGGAATGTTGTGAAGATTATTAGAAGCTAACGCAGGTAGACAGCCTTAGGTTGTCGCTAACAGAGATTCGCTGTGGGGCTGGGCTGGGCCATAGGTGGCTGGAACGCGCGGGGCCAGTCACAGCACGGATCTCCAAGTACAGGCACAAAACCACAATGTATATGACTGTACAGATCTGCTAGCTAAGTTACCCGAATAGTACATACTGGTGTGTCTTAGCCACGGTACATGAGAGGACTTTGAAAGAAGATGACCAACCGCTTCTCTGTCCCTCATTAAATGACCCTGCATGCTGGACGGAGGCTTACACATGACGGCATGCACTATTGCAGGGTCTTTAGCAGCCCTGGCCTTTATGTCGTATTTCCAGGCCCCATGCCGGATGTGCACCCATGGCTTACCTGCTGCTCTGGGATCGAGGGAAATTAGGTGGCAGGCTGTGCTGCTGAAAAAAAGGCAGATGGCGCGGGTCACAGCAGTTCTATACTGCTTGCGCAGCTCGCGCGACCAGAAATTCACCTACTTTGCCCATCCACCTGCTCTGCCCTGCCCTGCCACGGGCTGCTGCAGCTACGACGCACCCTGCCTTCGCACTCGTGACACGCAGTGCTGTGCTAGTGAGGGAAAGGCAGGGGGCCTATAGGCCAGTCACGAGACACTCACATGATCATCAGCAACAACGTCATCCTCGCCGGCCTGCCCCGCCCCAGCTAAACTCAAATCCAATCTGAGCAGCTGGTTTGGGTGAAGGCAGGCAACGGAGCCTCAATACAGCTAGAAGAGCCCAAACAAGCCTTAAAACATTGAAGGGCTACTAAATTGAGCAGGAAGCAGCGCGAGCTACTCAGAGGGTCTCTGCGAGCTACCGGTAGCTCGCGATCAACCGGTTGGAGACACCTGATGCAGAACAATCTGCTTCACGGTTCTCATAGTTTTGCTACGTCCCACTGAACCAGACACATTATTATTCTGACCCCCACTTGTGTGAATGAGAGGAGAAAAACAATTTTCCAAGAAAATCAAAGGATACTGTCTTCCTATGTAGAATCAAGTCACCTACAGTATCGTACCACCACTTTTTCATGTGCTTTTTTGTCATGCGTATTTACCTTTTCTCAAGAAGAGCATTTGTGCTTATTCCATTTGGATCCTAACACAGGCTATTGGTTTCATGCTTCGTCATCAGGTCGCACCTGGTCCCTAATGTCTAAGGTGGGCTCAACCATATCCCAGAGAGCATTTTGGATTATGTTCCTAATCTAACAGGGATTATAAAAATTATAAAAATCCCTGCACCCCAGTTTACCTTTATTGTTGGGTGTCACTAGTATGATTGAAAGCTATTATTATGGTATTACCTTAGGGGAGGGTGATTACCATGCAATCCCTGTTCACTACTGCATTTTGACATGTTTTAACCCTTTTAAGTGGCCATATATAGGTACCAGGCTTTCATAAGGACTAATTTCATTCAATGCCCCTTGTTTTGTTGCAGTTTTCTTGCTGTCCTATTTATTTTTTGGGTCAGTCAACATAGACAAATAAACATATACATAGATATGCATTGGTGAACAGGGTAGGCAATCTTGCCTGTCCTCTGGCACGAGAGCTACCTATTGGTGCAATTGAAGCCATTGCTAAATGTGTAGATTTTATATTACTAGCACATCTACATTGCCTTTCTCTATGTCTATCAGAAATCGTATAAGACCAAGGTAGAGTTCTCCAGAGTAGCTCATTTTCTACATGTGATAGGTTGCATGGTTGCGTGGATGGCCCACATGTCCTAATCTGTCTACCCACTCCCACAGAATTCCTGTACTGCAATTGCCAAAACCGGTCCTCACTCAATAAACAGATTGCAATACAGAATGCTTCATAACAGACCTTTAGGCATGGTTGGTATACTTGGAGTGCCCATGACTAAAACATGTTCAGGGTCTGTGGCCGTTTTACCTGTTTTTCCCGAGGAGAATTTGGAGTATACTTCTTGTTGAGTCAGTGACACACAAATTGTCATGACAATATATCAGCTATCCCGCAATGTACACTAGTGAGTTCTTGGGTATAGAGCATGCACCTTTTATTTTTAAGGCTATGACACTGAAAAATAACGTTCAATGTTGCACAAGTTCATTCAAGGTTAGTTGTTGGGCATGAATATGGACTCCAGAAGGATAGATTCATGAACCTACATAAGAGGGGTGATGCCCTGCAAAATGCCTGAGACACCATGCAAAACCATTGCTGGATGTGTAGTGTTGCAACACATGGCTACCTGAAAAAGACTTTCAATAGTCTGAGACGACAATAACTTAGATGATGAGGAAGGCTCACCTATCAACTCTTGGCTGGATGCAGCAATGTCTGTTGAAGGAAGGTCTTACCACACAAACATCACAATCAACGAACTATGAGGTAGGTGCATGCCAAATCAAATGAATGAGTAAGGGCACATGTACACTGTTTGCATTAATTCAAAAACATGTCATGTTTATTCACAGGATTGGATAAAGAAAAAATCCCAATAACTGGTATATACATGTACTACATGATAATGAACTTTGAGAGCACATCATGTGCATACAAGTGAGGAGGAATGGATGAACCCTCACTGTTACTTCCCCCTCTTCCACCAAGGGGTCTATTGGGGGTAGAACCTGTCCCTGCTGCTTCTCCACTACGAATTGTGGTGTGGCATTTCGTTTGTATGTCTGGCACTGACTGCTGAAGCAAAATGCCTGTTCACTGTCATGTGAAGTCATTTCCTATTTTCAGCACGTTCACTTGTCCTGGTCCACTTCTAGCGCAGACATATACGTCAGGATTCCAGATGTATCTGTCATTACTTGCGTCATGGAGCACTGTCCAGTGAATACAACGCATTCATGGTGTCACAAGAAGGGGGTAGTGATGGTGCACATTCCTGCCTTGTAGTTTTGTTGCAGGGCAGTACAGCAACATTGCTTGCAGCGCTGTCCAGCACCATAACCTGCTGGAAAGAGGCCCCAAGCGTCATCTAAATTTTTCAGACCAGCTCTTTTCTTGTCTTAAATATCTGCCTCTAACTGCAAGCAGCAGGTGAAAACGTAAAATAAAATGACTATGAAGCAATTATTAAAACTGCTTTATTATCATTTTGTTTTACCTGTAGGATCCGGTTAAAATACTGCATCTTTCATCCCAGTCCTGGGGGTGGGGCGCTCAGCAGCAGGAGTGTTGGGCACTGCTGTCAGTGCGCATGTTGGTTTGGCCAGCCATCTCAATATGGCCTAACGGACATAGGTACTGTCATCTCCCCAACCCGAACTGCATTGTCGGGTGGGGAGAACAGTAGGCACAGGCTGCCAGTCCCCTTTGGAGCAGAAAACAAGCCTGCTCAGGCTAATCCCAGCGCTTTTTCTACCGAGTTTGTACCCAAGTGCGCATGTTGGATTGGACAGCTGCCTCACTCCGGCCAGCCTGACATGCACACCAGAGACAGCTCTGAGTCTCTCTCCACCTGCACATATTACTGGAACAGGGGGTGACTCATAGCAGTCATAGTCGCAGTGCCCAGGCTCAGTAATGAGCATTGAGTTTGTCTGCCCCAGCCAATCCCGGTGCTGCTGTAACAGGAGTAGAAAGTGTCCGAATTGGCTGAGAGACGCAGTACAGTATGGAGAGGGAGGAGACCTTCTCTCCTTCCTGCGGCATGTACTGAAGAAAAAGAGCTACTTCAGTGCTTCGATTGTCGTGCTTAGGTAAGTGGGTTTAACTCTGGAAATTGGGTGAAGTAATCACGCTCTTCTCTGTGATGTTTTTTTGTACATAGAAATGTGGTTAAATGTTCGAGTGCGGGTCTTCATGCCAATGATGGTACACACATATGTAGTATGCTTGTTGAAGTTTGTATGTGTTTCGTCTGGCTGCTTGTGTGTATCTGTAAGAAAGTAAAACTTAATTAAAGTTAATTAAAACCATTATGTGTATCCGTGTTTAGTGTTTAGTGGTGTTTAGTGGTGAAGGGCTGCATGGGTTATATTTGTGTTTGAGAGCAGATGATTGTCACGCCATCATGAACACCATTTAGTAAAACAATATCGCCGAGAAGTTGTACATGTGCTTTCACAAGTTGACGACGTGCTGTCAGGAGATTCATCCATATACCAGTAAATAGCTTGAAAATGAGACATTACTTGCCTGAGAATATTTAGTGGAATTCAGACCTTAAATCCTTACCTCAGCTCACTAGTTGTTGAAGAGAGAGACACCCTTCTCCAGCTGAGCTCCCTTTTTCAATGGAGGGGATGTCTGTTGCACCCCCCTCTCCCATCCATGGCCATTCTCACAGCCTGTGAAAGTTTTTGCAGTGAATACCCCTCTCAGCCCCACCTCTGACACAGCAGCGTTTGATGGCTATAGTAGGAGAGGCTCTCCCACATGTGGGTTAGCTTTGTCAGGAATGTGAGATAGGATAGCATTTATAGAGCGCAGTAATACCAAATGGTGTCAAGGCACTAAGCGAACAGAGAGGAGTGAGACCACCAACAACCAGCTAGGAGGCAAAGAGACAGGTCTTCCAAAGTTTCCTGAATATCGGAATTGAGTCCACCTTGGAAATGGGAGTAGGCAGAGAGTTCCAAAGTTTGACGGCCGCCACAGAGAATTTGCGGCCACCTCATTTGGACCTACGAAATCTGGGAGAAGCCAGTTTTTTAGAGTAGAGGCTCTCAAGGCCCTCCCTGGAGTATACCACTGAAACATGGTTTTAATAAGTGGTGAGCCTTTGCTACCTTGCTTTGTACACCAAGTTCAGAGCCTTGAGGAGATACGCTTCCTGATGGGAAGCCAGTGCAAGGCTCGGATTTCTTCCTTGGCTGACTGATACTTCGGGATGTTAAAAATCAGCCTTGCCACAGAGTTCCGCACCACCTGAAGCTTGTTCAGGGAACCTGTGCTGATGTTAAGGAACTGAGTATTGCAGTAGTCTAGGCGGGAGGTGACTAGTGCAATGATGGTGGCCCAATGCAACTCTGAAGGGATATACGGCAAAACTTTCCTCAAGATTTTGAGGATGTAAAAACAGGTGCTGACTTTTGGTTCACCTGGGCGTCAAAATACAAGCCCTCATCAAAGAGGACCCCCAGATTTTTAGCAGTTTTAACCGGAACAGTAAGGGGACTGCAGTCTACGGGCCACCAGGCAGTAGACCAGATGGGAGTCTGTAGGTCAAAGACCAGTACCTTGGTTTTGTCCGTATTGATTTTGAATGAATTGTCCTTCATCCAGCATATAATGCTGGGCATACACTGATTGAACATTTGGGCAACCAATTGCAAATCATTAGATATGGAAACAATTATTTGTGTGTCATCCACATAGGAGAGAACCTGGAACCCAAACAATCTCACCAATGTAGCCAAAGGGGTCACATAAAGGGTAAAAAGAGTGGGGCTGAGCGAAGAACCCTGGACCCCCACAAGGAAGGCCAAAGGCCTTTGCTTTAAAGCCTCCACAGCTGACAATGTTGGTTCTATCGGTCATAAAAGAGTCGAAAAGCTGCAGGGCCCTCCCAGTGATGCCTGCTTCCCGCAGTTGCCGAGCCATGCGAGCTGGGGAGATAGTATTGAATGCTGCCGAGGGGTCGAGCAGAAGCAACACCGCAGATCCGCCTTGATAAACCTGCATGCAGATACAGTCAGAGGCTGCTACGAAGGCGGATTCCGTGCTATGACCGGCCCGAAAACCATTCTAAGAGCTGTTCAGGATATCCTAGGATTCAATATGTTTTATTAGCTCAACATTAATGCATTTTTCCAGGATTTTGGCAGTGGCATGGAGAAGGGAGATAGGTTGAACGTTCTTCAGCTCTGGGGATCGGCATTGGGTTTATTAAGGAGAGGTGAGATAATAGCTTCCTTCCAGGTTACCTGATAGTGCCCGGACTTGAGTATGTTATTGAAGACCTTGCACATGAAGCTAGATATTCAGTCGGGAGCAAGTCTGAGCGTGGACAGCATACAGGGATCACAGGGTGCTCCGGACTTCAGGCCAAGTAAAAGTTCCTTGGTCTGAGGAACTGTGGTAGAAGGAAAAGAGGACAGAGCAAGCTTCCCAGGAACCTGGCTAGGCATCCTCTTAGGTGGGGATGCGTTTTCCCCTTCAGGTACCTCTGCGCAGGGTCATCCTCCATGGTCGAGGAGAGCTCATGAAAGATCTAAAGGACGTTCTCCTGGAAGTAGAGTACTATTTTGTCATAGGAGTCCTGGGAGGGGTTCAGGAGCTGTAACCCCGGGGGCTCAGCAATCTCCTTAATGACTTTGAAAAGCATGCTGGAGGAATTGTCAGACGATACTATCTTATCAGTGAGATAACAGAATTTGGCCTGGAAGATGGCGAGTTTATAGTTCCGCAGGAGAGATTTCTGCTTGGCTTTTTCCCGAAGGCAAGGGTCCACACACCACATCCGTTCTTGCCTGCGGCATAGGTGTCTGAGAGCCATGAGCTCTCCTAAAAACCATGGTGCCGAGGGTTTAACTACTTTAATAGCGCCTCTTTTGACTGGAGCAATGATGTCCAATGCCTCTGTGTTGCAGGGATTCCACACATACACAGAACTATGCACAGGAACACGAGACCTCGGTGTATAGGGGCTATGCCTTTCTACCGCCTCAGTAGCCACAATCCCGGGACCGACTAGCTATAGTGTCTCACTCACTCGCCTAAACAATCACGAAGATGTAAATGATTAGACACCCCAGAACACAACACTGCCGGATCTCTCACGAATCAAAGTAACAAGACACACCTTTTCGCTTACTCACTCGTACATGTCCACAATAAGAATTAAACAAAACACCAATACAATTTAAAACATTTATTTGAACTATTGTGCTCTAAAACGCAGTATACAAGCCACAACCAGAAGCAAAACGCACAAACCTAACACAGTTAGCATTGCAGCAAGGCCATATATCATAAAGGGAGATGTAATTTTAGAAAGACAATGGATAAAGGACTATAAGGCCTAACCACCCTCCCCTTGGCAAGAAATAGTATTATTATATAATAGAAGATCTCTGGGCTTTGTCAGCAGATTCCATACTTTAGTGCCTAAATGGTATATCTACATCACAGGAACCGCATGGCTCTTCTCCCTGGAAAGATCACTCTCCAAGTGTGTTTTAACCAAACATGCATCCCGATAATGTCAAAGCACGCGTTTCCGGCAGCAGCTGTGTTAGCATGTTTTGCCTAGGTGTGAGGGACTGACCAGAACAGAATAACAAGGGGCATTGTTTATCGAACTTGCCTACAGTGTTCAGTATAAACTCCAGGAACCAGCAGAAAACGCACAAAGCAGATGGTTTTCATGTGAAAGGCATAAACAGACTCTTGCTAAAACAAAGTCATGTAATAACTTGTGCAAAAGCAGCCTCATGGCAGCTGGGCTCCTGCTCACTTAGCGATGTCGACAATGTCTCTATCGGCCATACGATGTCCAATGCCTCGGTAATCCAATTGCGGAAGCCCTCTGCCGTGGGAGGGTGAGCAGTGTGGTTCCCATCCGAGACTGAGACCAAGGCAGCCTTCCAGTTGATGGCAGTGACCTTGTTCAGTCTCCTACACAGTACATGTTTGGGGGGAACCTGTGTTGGTTTTAGTGGGATGAGAGAGAGTGTTATTGAACTCGACCAGCCAGTGGTCAACCCAGCTAAGAGGCTGAACTTCCTCGATCTGTAGACTACTGTGGTTAGCAAAGATGCAATCCAGGGTGTGGCAAACCCTATGAGTGGGAGAGTGAACATGTTGCTCAAATCCCAGTGAGTTCAAGAGGTCAAGTTGGTGAGCGAAATCATTGCCCTGTTTGCTTTCAAAATGGAAATAAAAATCTCCTCGGATAGTGTAGAGAGCCATGGTGACATAGGGTTCAAGAGTTTGGCCCCAAGTCTTAAGAAACCAAGCCCTGGGCCCTGGCGGACGGTATATCAAAAGGCCAGAAAAGTTATGATTTTTGGATAGCTTAATTCTGAACGTGGCTGCTTCCAAAAGAAAACCTGGGGCTCCTTCCGGAGGGCTAAGGGTACAGCTGAGGGATTCCCTAGCCACCAGGGCTAGACCACCTCCCATTCAAAGCAAAAAGTGAATAAATAAAACCAAAGCTAGGGTAAGAATAAGCGCCACGCAGACAAAGGCTGATTGTGAACGGTGCGTGTCTTACTTCTTTGTATGTCCGTGTGAGCTCATACACCCCTGCAGCTCACAACACCTAAGGCACCAAAGGGCTCCTGACATCTGCAAATAAAGTTCATGCTTAAGAGCCTGCAATGCTAAAGTAACAATGACTCCCTCCCCTCGGGCTCACATGACTATTTAAATGTATAATGATGTCACTCACTCATGTTCTGGCTTGAACTAGGCATATTTCCTCTTGACGCCTGACGTTAGTTACCCACAAAATGCAACATTATATTTAAAAATAATGTTGTTTCAACCCAAGATGAGCATGCATCAAGTCAGGATGTTCGTTGAAATTAATGGGACAGGGCAGTGCAGAATGGAGGTGCGCAACAGCAGAGTGCTCTTTTGTTTAGAATCTTCAAAAAATCTTTCATTGTAGGTTATGGGTTACTCTGTTTTGCATGATTTGAACCAGGCCAGCGAAGGGATTGAACATATTTTGAAATTTTAACTTGAATAATAATGCTTGCTGCATTAGCGCCTAAATTAAAGTTGACTGGCTGTATTGTACATCAGTCGTTTCAAGGGGGGCTGGAAGGGTTTGTGGCCCGTTTTGTTAGTGGGGGCCCGTTTTGTGGCAGTGCTGCAGTATTCAGCTCTGTCCATCATCCCCTTTGGTATTGCTTTGTTCGCCCTAAGTTGGCAAAGTATGCTCAGACGTGGATCCCTTACTCACTTTGCCACTGGATTCAAGATAGCCTGACTGATTAGGGTTATGAACCCGAAACCGGTCAAAGGATGCTTGTTTCCGGTCCAGGGAAGTCATGGCTTGGCAGTTCGGGCTGGACTGTTTCCATGAGGCACAGGGTTAGACTGATTTGTATACGGCCATGTCTGAACTGGGGTAGTGGATTGAGCTTAAGAATGATGATGGATTAAACCCAGATCAGTTGACTGGGGGTGAGTATTTGATTTGCTCAAACGCTATGTCCATCATCCCCTTTGGTATTGTAGTATTCAAAGCACTGTGAAGTTCCTAGTATCCAACAGTTTTCAGGCAACAATAAAAGTGCCAAAAAAAATCTGTTGATTACTGTACTTGCTGCTAGAGAGATCAGAGTTGTGTCTGGCGGCAGAGGGTTGATAAGTCTGCTGCAAAGAACATATACTATGCAGATCACAGAACAGTATTTTATTTGCAATGCTCAGAGGGTACTGCTTTTGTCACAGAGATTCATTTGTGCAGTTTATAAGTTTCAATCACAATTTAGCACAGTGATCTATGAATTGCCATCAAAGAGCTGCATGCAAAGTGTCTGGACAAACACATAAACTGGACACTAACTCACTAACCCCTTCCTCAACATGTTACACTTAGAAGACCTCCCGTTTACATATTCTCAGCTTGTATTTCCTATATCTGTAGAAAGTTATATTGAGGTCAACTTAATGTGACCCAAGAACTACTTGCCATCTTTGTAACGAAGGAACTGGAAACAAGTGGTTTTACAGGTAAAAATTCTATGGCATGGTTGACTAAATTCTGTGGCATGAAAAAGGCTAATTATAGGGACTGTGTTGTGAGTAAAGGCAGTTTATGTGGCATGTTGTATATCATTTTTATTTGTTTGGGTGTGGATGCAATCTAGATCCCAATGCAACTCTTGGTAGTTTTTGACAGCTTTCCCTGTACATTGCACTCTAGAGATGATGTAACTAAAGCTACCTACGTCATAACCATATGAAATCTCTTTATTGATGTCATAACTACTCTTTCACAATTGCTTTATTAACCTTCTTACTATCTCAAATTTGCTTGAAAATGCAACATTTTCCCACTGTTTTAAAAAAAAATCTCTGAGAAGAACCCACCCAAGGCCCCTTTATGGCAGTCAAGTTCGCTCGTTACGCTCGCTCCCCACATGACACTCTGACCTTTTATGCCTCACCTCTTGTCACCAGCTGCCACTGTTTCCAAAAACCAAAAGGCTTATGCTCAAATGAAAGTTATTATTAAACATCTTTATTCGATTCACAGAATCATCAAAGCAATACAAACTCATCAATTACATTAAAATGTATACATAAATAAGATAAAAACAATCTATATAAAATACAATGTTAAGGTTAAATTTGCTAGTTTATAAAGTGCAATTTTCGGAAAATCTCGACATAAAGTGCTTTTTCAATTACTTTTAAATTTTAGCAGCCTATAAGAGATATTTGTATGGACCTACAATCAAACATTATTAACACTATAAATTCATAATTCCTAGATACGTTATTAATCATCGACATTATACATTATAAACAGTAGAGCATCTAAATGATACAGCTATATAGTATTTATCACAAAAGTGTGCAGACAAAAAAATAAATAAAAGACAACTCCTGGGCAAGACCTAGCGTCATACATTGGCATATTCCCTCACATGTCAGAATTTTAAAAATGGTTTTAATCTAATAAAATTGGCTGTTAGTAGGAATCTGCTCAATCCGAATACAACCAACCTAGAGGTATCTGTTTTCAAGATGCGTATCAATTCAGTGTACTGTCTAGTGCCAAAATTCCTACCCAATGGGCGAATCAATTTTTTCCTTGGGGTTTCATAACAAGTACAAAAAAAAACATGAGCTAGGTCTTCTTGTCTACCCAGAGCACACTCAGTGCAAATAGGATCATTGCCTTCATCAGCCCTTTCCCCCCACCTAGACGTAAATGTCTTAATTTGCAATGTACTGTATCTAAATTTTAGATAAAGTACTTTAGCTAGAAGGGGCTCAATATCATCCATGAAGGGCTCGAAGAAGAGACTTATTTTAAAACTTAAAAACCGATTAGTAAGTGAACCATAGCCAGGTCATACTGCAATACTTTGATCAATGTAGCTCCAAAAAATGGTTTTACACTCCATTTTTGAGTCAGGGGTGAGCTGTTCCGGGTGCTCCCAGTATCTGCTCAAACTCAGGCGCAAAAACCACGTACGGATGTGGATCAGCCACGGAAATGTAACAAAAGTATCTAGAGTAATTAATTCACTTATTGCCTGTCTATATGTCTGCAATTCTTCTGTTGCCCGTACTCTAATCCAATAGGAAAGAGACATCCATATGGCCCTATGCTCGATCCGCTTAAGACCTAGGTCTAACATGAGAGGTATCACTGGGGTATTTTGTGGCAGGGCAGAGAATCTCCTCATGATTTTATTCTCTGCTAAAGTTAATGTAGAGAGAGCCCCACCTCCCCATAACTCAGATCCATATAAGGCAACTGTTTGTGCCCTAGCTTTATAAACTAGTAAAGCAGGGGTTATTGCCTTTGACGATGTTAAAAAAAGTTTTTTTGCAATTGGGCCAGCATTTTGGTTGAGAATAGTTTTAGATTTCACAATCTGGGGTTCCAAGAAAGATAAGAATTTATGGTCACCCCCAGATAAACTAAATTTGTCACACGCTCCAGGCTAACTCCACTTGACTGCATTTTGTTTTTGAAACATTTGTGCGGTCTAATAGTCATATATTTTGTTTTTATCGGGTTAATTTCAAGACCCTTTTGACTACAATATCCGTCCAGTGCATTTAAAATATTTTGAAGACCCCTAAGGGTTTGAGATAATAGGATGGTATTGTCGGCAAAAGTTAAGGCACAAATGTGTTCACCTCCCAATTTTGGGGAATCGTGGTTAGCTTTTTTAAGTGCTGTGATCATGTCATTGACATACAGGAGAAACAGGGTTGGAGCCAGGACACAGCCCTGGCGCACACCCCTTTTTACAGGTATCTCCTCTGTCAATTCACCCGCTGTCCCCCAACGCACTTTTGCGTATGTATTCTCATGTAACCTAATAAGCTGTAGTACTATATTACTAGGACTCCTTGCTGCAAAAGACTAGACCAATGACATTCCCTGGGAATAGAATCAATGAAGGCCACATACAAATTCCCACGGCGCAACCTTGTATACTTCCACACTATAATTATTAGTCTCAGGACCTGGTCTATCGTACTTGTTTTCTTCCTGAAACCAGCTTGGCAAGAGGAGAGGATATTATTGTCCACAATCCAATCATTCAACCTATCTAGAATATGTTTAGCATAAACTTTTTGTAATATGTCTAGTAGACTGATGGGTCTGTTATTTGCAGGTTCCTTCCTGGATCCTTTCTTATAGATTGGAACTATCTCCTCTCCTTTCCATGAAGCAGGGACAGGCTGGCCATTAGCAATACCAATGCAAAGAATATTTATATAAGGGGCCCATACATCTGGCTCATGCTTAAACAAATCCCCAGGGATCTTATCAGGGCCTGGCGCTTTAGACGATTTTATTGCAGCAAATGCCCTTGTTGTTTATGCCAAGGTAAACTGGAGGATAGGTGCTTGGCTCGATAACCGTGGCTAAAGATTCTTCATTAACAATAGCCGGGGGAGCATAAAGGTGAGCAAAATGGTTGTACCAGGTCTTAGGGTCCAGATTATAGTCTTTGCGGAGATTTCTGCCTTTGAGCCGTTTGCTATAATTTTCCAAAACAGGAATTGATCATTTCTTTTAGAAGCTGATAGCAGTTCATCCCAGCTATCATCTTCCCACTTCCTGCGTGCAGCTTTCTGAACATTATATAAGCAAACCTTGCTTCCCTGATCATAATTATATTTTTAGTGTCAAGGGCCTTACATAGGTTTCTCTTAGCAAGGGAACAATCAGAATCAAACCAAAGATTAGAGTAACCATCCTTAGTTTTTGATTTATTGATTCCAGAAGCTGGTTTAGTTAAATGGGGCTTAATAGTTTCCATCAACATCTGATGGGTTTGAGTTATCGCGGGACCATTTGAAGACCCGGCTAAATATTGTGATAAAAAATCAGCAAAGGTATTATAGATAAATGTTAAAAGATCGGCATTGCCCAAGATAGCTGGCCACTTCAAAGCCCTCCGATCATTAGAAAGTTGTGGTTGGATTACATCTGGAACCCTAGCAATCTAGATGAAAAGTGATACATAAAAAGACTCCCTGAGAGGTCCAGGCACAAAGGAAAGTGATCACAATCTTTCCTGGGGCTATCTACACTATAATCCTCAATGAGATCCCAGTGGCCAATACCTATCATAATATAATCAATTCGAGAGGAAGATATCCCGCTCGAAAAAGTATGTGAGCATTTAGTGTCTAACTGGCTTCTGCCGTTGCATGATCTCAATCCCTTCTCAACAGTAAAATCAAACAACTATAAGGCAGAAACAGAGGGTCTCATCATCTCAGCTGTCTCCAACAGGAGAATGCCCATTACCAGATCTTGTTCCTCGGTAACCGAGCTTACTCCCTGTAGGGGCTCATAACAGCAGTTGAAATCGCCGCCAATTATAACTAAATATTTTGAGGGGACAGTATTAAGTACCTCCTCAAACCAAGTGATAATTACTGACTCCTTCGATAGGTCTCTTTGTCTAACATATATATTAAACATATACATACAATACTTATTTGAAAAGTGCAATCTAAGACCCAGAAAGTCCTCAGTGTCGGTTGGTAAAATATCTACAGAGGCATTGATTTCATTCTTTATCCAAACTAGTAGGCCACCAGAAGGTCTCCCTCTGACCGATTGACGTGCTTCTATACTAAACGTTCTGTAACCGATTTTAAATAAAGGTTCACTAATCCATGATTCCTGGAACAAACAAATATCGAACAAGTCGATATATATTTGCCAGTCTGGGTCTTGCAATTTCCTTGCAAGTCCAGCTATATTCAAAGATACACTTTTAAGTCTGCAATGGGTTAGGGACTGTTGGGAGGCTTCGGGGTGTGTTGATTTATTACAAGATCCCTGACTAAGGGCTAGATGTAGGTAAATCTAATTTACCGACTCATAAATACCGAATTTTACCGATTTATGAATCGGTAAATTAGAAGGAGGCAGATGTAGGTAAATCAAAATTCTAATTTACCAAAACTGTAACATTCGGTATTTTCCGATTTGGTAAATACCGAATCGGTATTGCCCATTGATTCCTATGGGCCTTGAAGCCCATAGGAATCAATAGGCAATACCGATTCGGTATTTACCGAATCGGTAAATACCAAATCCTGCAAGGGTGTAGGGGGTGTCACTTTGACACCCTCCAGCACCCCAAGTACAGGCTTGTGTGCCATGTGGCACACATACATGCCCTAAGGGCATGTCTGTGTGTCACATTGCACAGGTGTGCATGCACAGATGTGCATGCACACCTGAATTCGGTATTTTACCACACAATAGTATTGTGTGGTAAAATACCGACTCTTAAGTGCCTGTGGCACTCTTAGGAGTGCCAGCTACATATGGATTTACCAAATCGGTAAATATACCGATTCGGTTTTTTACAGATTCGGTAAATTTACCGATTCGGTAAATTTACAGAATCGGTAAAATATAGGCCCCCTACATCAGAAAACCCTAATACCGGTCGGTAACGGCCTAATTCGGCCATTACCAACCGGTAATAGGGCTCCTACATCTGGCCCTAGGTCTCTTTGGGGATGAGCATCAGGAGTAGAAGTTACAACAGCCATAGGCTCATTTATGACTAGTCGGTTCCCCTTAGTTGGTAAATTCTCAACTAATAAGTGTACTTTGGGCTGATCAATTTGTTGCAGGTACCAAATGAAAGTAGATGTTTTACACTAAAACAAATCAGACTGACTTTGCTGTGACTTAGGAAATCCCTTTGAGGAAGCAGAGCCACAGTAGTTCTTTCGGCAGACGCCTCTCCATGTTCTTGACACTAATAAATGTTCCTTCTGCTTTTGCCTCATGGGGCTTGATCCAATACCTTAATTTAGATGACTTTACTTGTTCTAAGGTACAATATGTACCATATCACTTGTTGTGTGACTGGTTATCTTGGTCAGAGTATTCACACTCACTGAAACCAGACACAGCGTAGTTTAGGGTAGTTTGTGGGTCCTGAAGAATTGCCTCTAGATCTTTCTTGACATTACTAGACAAGAAACAAGTTAACCATTTAGACCAATTTATTCACCATGCGATCTAGGACCATTATATCCCAAGGTAGCATATACTTTTTTAATTAGGTTAGTGAGCTCATTCATGAAATTAACAGATCCTGAGTAACACTGCACCTATTTTAATTCAAATACATCACCATTCTACACTACACCTTTTTAGCCCACACACTTTCACTTCACCATGAAGCTAAATAAAAGATCTCCTGCAAAGAGCCCCCTTGTGGGTGCCTGTCTGGCATTGCAACGCTGGCCCGACGAGGAGCTAGCCCAATGATAAAGCATGACACTCATTTTGGTGTGAGTGCCCGGGCCCCTATTGGAGCATATTTCTTTACCTGGAACCATCAACCTTAGTCCTCTTTCATGAGGGTTCCATGTTAAAATATCAATAGTAAAAATATCGATGAAAAAAATATTGATGTGAAAATATTGATAACAAAAATATCGACTTCCTATACATAAACAGGTAAGTACAATAATATCAATACAAAAATACAGATGTGAAAAATATAGAAGTAAAAATGATCGACTTAAAAAAATTACATAATACATAAAATTAATTAAATAATATTAATATTATTAACAAAATAAATTAAATGTAATATATATTTTAACTAATTATAACTAATAAACTTAATTTAGTAAATCTACACACAAACAAATGTGTACATATACATATATTTACTTAAATACATGTTATATATAACTAATATCTTCATTTAATTTATAAACTTTTTAAATTATATAAAAATAAAATATACACATATAAATAATTTAAAATCAAATAAAATATTCTATTTTTAATTTACACATTAAACTATTAAAAAAAGAATAAAATATACTTTTAATAACAAAATAAAACACAATAGTAGTGAAAACGTTAGATAGCGAGGGGCTAAAAATTACTATTCCCACTCCAGTGAGTGCAACAGTAGGGAAAGTGCTGGATGACGTAGGGGTAAAAATACTATTCCCACTCTAGTGAGTGCAACAGTAGGGAAAGCACTGGATAGCGGAGGGGTAAAAATTACTATTCCCACTCCAGTGGGTGCAACAGTAGGAAAAGCGCTGGATGGCATAGCGGTAAAAATTACTATTCCCACTCCAGTGAGTGCAACAGTAGGGAAAGCGTTGGATGGCATAGCGGTAAAAATTACTATTCCCACTCCAGTGAGTGCAACAGTAGGGAAAGCACGAGATAGTGTAGGGGTAAAAATTACTATTCCAACTCCAGGGATTGCAACAGTAGGGAAAGCGTTGGATAGCAGAAGGGTAAACATTACTATTCCCACTCCAGTGAATGCAACAGTAGGGAAAGTGTTGGCTAGTGGAGGGGTAAAAATTACTAATCCCACTCCAGTGAGTGTAACAGTAGGGAAAGCGTTGGATAGCGGAGGAGTCAAAATTGCTATTTCCACTCCAGTGAGTGCAACAGTAGGAAAAGCATTGGATAGCGTAGGGGTAAAAATTACTATTCCCACTCCAGTGAGTGCAACAGTAGGGAAAGTGTTGGATAGCGTAGGGGGAAACAAAACCATCAACATTTTTATTAAATTACATTTCCAATATTAACATAATTAATATAACATTTGTAAATATATTATTATTAACAAAGATCATAAAAAATCATTCATTACACATTAATTAACACTATATTATTCACAACACACACCTAAAATTAATTAAACAATTACATATAATATTTACTAATTAATTAATGGAAATTAATTTATAAATGTGTATTAATTAATCAATAAAAAATTAATTACTTACCACCATGTACACATATATGCACCACAACGCACACCTAAAATTAATTAAACAATTAACATAATTATTAATTGACTAATTGAAATTAATTAACAAACAATTATTAAACTATTATTAATTAACACATTAACTATTCAATAAATGTTAATTAATTAAATTTCTTCCCACCCTATTCCCCTATAAACCCACCACCCGGTAAGGAAATAAAAATGCAAAATTTAAAAAAATAATAATAATTAACTACTATAAAGTATTATTTAAATTTATATAATTAAAGTACTTCCCACCCTACTCCCCTATAAACCCACAACCTGCTACAGACCTAAAAACACCAAATTAAACTTAAAATAAATTAATAACTAGTAAACTTTTAAAACATATAATGAAATGATTAACAATTCTCATAAAAAACACTAAAATACATAACATTATTAATAATTCGATATTTTTGTCAGCTATATTTTTGTAAACGATATTTAAGACATTGATGTTTTTTAAATCAATATTACTTACCTGCCAGTCGATACTCTTTTCCACGATATTTTTGATGTCGCTATTTCTTCCCCACAATATTTTTGCGGGGATATTTATGTACCTCAATGTTTATACATCGATATTCCTGCTCTGTACCACATGAGGAACTGCTCACTTCATTTATATTTTCACTTTGTAAGACTACCATACTCTTCGAGTATAGCAGGAGGTTCCACAATTCCAGAACCAACAGGCTCATGCTCAAATGAAAGTATGTATTTTTTATTTAAAAAATCCGCCTGTAGCAATAGACTTTAATGCCACTTAGCAAACACAAGGAAAGTGCCCAAAATTACACTTTACAGTTTTAAAAATGAGGCAGTTCACACCTCCATGCTTCTCTTCTGTATAAAGCAATGGTTAACACTTTATTTATATTCTTTTCTTTTCTATTCCATTTATATTTACATATTCATGAAACACATATCCACCAAGGGAATTCTTGGCTCTATAAATGAAAACCGAAAGCAGGACGTAACTAGTAAAAAACACCAAGGACCTTATTTAGAGTTTGATGGATGGGATAGTCCTTCAAAGCATGATGGGTACCCTGTTGGCCATATGGCAACTGCCATGGGCAATAATGCACTCGCAATATGGCAAAATGGCATCCTTCACCTCTGTGAAAGTGTATCCTGCCCGCCAAACTCTAATTAATGCCACAAACCAAAATGTCTGGGCCCAAACTGAGATGGCATTGTGGACAAATTAACGATTGACTGGGATGCGACCACAAGTAATTACCGGCAGCTGAGATTAATTCAAACATTCCGTCCATCACTTTTTTATACTTAAATGCAATACCCCAAGTGTGATGGATATACTGGGTCCTGCGCTCACTGTGCCGCTGGAACAAAGCTGTGCCCAACTGCTGACCACCAATCAGAGCAATCTGTTCTTGGTGTGCTTGTGTTCAGGCTTTCAATGAATCACAGCATTTGTAAAGCGCGCTACTCACCCGGGAGGGTCTCCAGGCGCTGGGGGGTATACTACTGCTCGAACAGCCAGGTCTTGAGCTGTTTCCTGAAGGAGAGGTGGTCCTGGGTTCACTGAAGGTGGGTGGGGAGGGAGTTCCAGGTCTTGGCTGCCAGGTAGGAGAAGGATCTTCCTCCGGCGGATGCTTGGTACAGTGGCGAGGGCGTGGCTGGTTGATCGTAGCTGGCGGGTGGGCGTGTAGAAGGTCATGCGGTCGTTGAGGTACTTGGGGCCCAGGTTGTGGAGAGCCTTGTGTGCGTGGGTCAGGAGTCTGAATGTGATTCTCTTGCTGACGGGGAGCCAGTGCAGGTCTCTCAGGTGTCCGGTGATGTGGCTGTGTCGGGGGATGTCCAGGATGAGTCGTGCGGAGGCGTTCTGGATGCTTTGGAGTCTTTTTTGAAGTTTGGCAGTGGTTCCGGCGTAGAGGGTGTTCCCGTAGTCCAGTCGGCTGGTGACGAGTGCCTGGGTGACGGTCTTCCTGGTTTCGGTGGAGATCCATCTGAAGATCTTGCGGAGCATGCGCAGGGTGTTGAAGCACGAAGATGAGACGGCGTTGACTATTCTGGTCATCGACAGGGAAGAGTCCAGGATGAAGCCCAGGTTGCGTGCATGGTCCGTTGGCTTGGTAGCGGTGCCCAGGGCCGGGGGCCACCAGGAGTCGTCCCAGGCGGAGGGTGATGATCCCAGGATGAGGACTTCCGTCTTGTCTGAGTTCAGTTTAAGGCGGCTGCTCCTCATCCAGTCGGCGACGTCTTTCATCCCTTCGTGTAGGTTGGCTCTGGCGGTGGTGGGGTCGTTGGTGAGGGAGAGGATCAGCTGGGTGTCGTCGGCATAGGAGATGATGTTGAGGTCATGTTGGCGCGCGATGGCTGCGAGGGGGCTCATGTAGACGTTGAAGAGGGTTGGGCTGAGTGAGGATCCTTGTGGTGCGCCGCAGATGACTTCGGTGGCCTCGGATCTGAACGGGGGGAGGCGGACTCTCTGGGTTCTTCCGGCTAGGAACGAGATGATCCACTCCAGTGCATTCTCTCGGATTTCGATGTTGCTCAGGCGCTTCACTAGGGTGCGGTGGCAGACAGTGTCAAACGCCGCAGAGAGGTCCAGGAGGATGAGGGTCGCTGTTACCCCATTGTCGATCAGGGTTCTGATGTTGTCGGTGGCTGCGATTAGGGCGGTTTCGGTGCTGTGGTTGGCCCGAAAACTGGACTGCGAGGGGTCGAGGGATCCATTTGTCTCGAGGAAGGCGGCCAGCTGTCTGTTGATGGTCTTCTCGATTACTTTTGCCGGAAAGGGAAGGAGCGAGATGGGACGGTAGTTCTTGAGGTCGGTGGGGTCCGCCGTTGGTTTTTTCAGGAGGGCGGTAAGCTCGGTGTGCTTCCAGCTCTCCGGGAAGGTGGCGGTGTGAAAGGAGGAGTTGATGATGTCCCGGAGATGGGGTGCAATGATGGCATTGGCTTTGTTGAAGACGTGGTGCGGGCAGGGGTCGGTTGGTGACCCGGAGTGGATGGAGTTCATCGTGCGGGTGGTATCGTCGGTGTTGATCGGGGTCCAGTTGCAGAGGGTGGTGGTGGCGGGCGTTGGTTCGGCGGTAGGGTGCGTGGTCTGTGTATGTCTGTGATCTTGCTGTGGAAGAACGAGGCGAGTGAGTCGCAGAGATCTTGCGAGGGAGTGATGTTGTTGTTTCCGGCGCTGGGGTTGGAGAACTCTTTGACGACGCTGAAGAGTTCCTTGCTGTCGTGGGCGTTGTTGTCCATTCGTTCTTTGAGTGCCGATTTCTTGGTGGCGCGGATCAGCTGGTGGTGTTTGCGGGTGGCGTGCTTGAGGGAGGTCCTGTTGTCTGTGGTCTGGTCGAGCCGCCAGGCTTTCTCAAGGGTGTGGCAGTTCTTCTTGGATTCCTTGAGCTCGTTGGTGAACCAAGGGGTTTTCTTGCTGACGGTTCTGCTGGGAGGGTTCTTTAGTGGTGCCAGGTCGTCGGCGCAGGCGGTCAGCCACTTGTCGAGGTTGCTGGCTGCTTCATTTGGGTCCGCTGTGTTGGTGGGTGTGTTCTGGCTGAGGGAGGTGATGAGCTGCTCGGCGGTGATCTTGCCCCAGCTCCGGCGGGGAACCTGTTGCGGGTGGTGGTGGGTCGTATTTTTCCTGAAGTTGAAGTGGATGCAGCAGTGGTCGGTCCAGTGGAGTCTGGTGGCGTGGCTGAAGGAGATGTGCTTGCTGGATGAGAAAACGGGGTCAAGCGTGTGGCTGGCGTAGTGGGTCAGAGTGTTCACCAGTTGCTTGAGTCCGAGGTTGGCGAGGTTGTCCAGCAGGGCAGTGGTGTTTCTGTCATTGTTGTTTTCCAGGTGAAAGTTGAGGTCCCCTAGGAGGATGTAGTCGGCGGAGGGCAGGGCGTGAGGGCTAATGAAGTCTGCGAACTCTTCGCTGAATTGTGTGCGTGGTCCCGGGGGTCTGTAGATGAGGGTGCCTCTGAGGGTTGTCTTGGGGTCAGTGTGTATCTGGAAGTGTAGGTGTTCGGCGGCGGTGAAGGTTTTGTCGGCGTTAGACGAGATGCGGATGGTGTTCTTGTGTACGATGGCGATGCCTCCTCCCATCTGGTTGATGCGGTCCCTCCGGGTGATCTTGTATCCGTCCGGGATGGCTACGGCGATGTCGGGCGCTGAGGAGGTGTTCATCCAGGTTTCGGTGAGGAAGGCGACGTCCGGTGCTGTCGTGTCGAGCAGGTCCCAGAGTTCCACGGCGTGCCTGTGGACGGAGCAGGTGTTCAGCAGGATGCACTTCAGGTGGTTGCTGCTGGTGCTGGTGCTCGACTTGGTGGGGGTGGGGCAGGTCTAGAGGCAGGTGAATCGGCAGGCTTGGCAGGCGAAGGGTCCGTGGGTGCGTCTCGGGGTGGCTTGGCAGCAGGCAGGGTTCCGGCCGGCGTTGAGTGCGTAGAGGGTGGCGGGGTTGTAGGTCCGTCGGGTAGTCTTGCATCGGCGGGGGCCAGGGGTACCGGCGCTGGGCGCGGTCCAGGTGCGGACGGGCACGCCCGCCGCGCGTGTCCGCTGCGCATCCGCGCGGTCGCCATTTAAGGCGAAGTGGGAGGGAGGAGCAGCTGGGAGGCGGGAGCGTGGAGGGTACAGAACGAAAAAGGGGGCGTGGCCACGTCAACGGTGGCGGGAAGCGGGGAGCGGGGCGCCGAAGGCACAGGGGGACAACACCAGGGTAATACGGCAGATTATACAGCAATGCAGCAAAGAAATACAATACAACAGGCAGGAAATACAATACAGTAACTACAAAGTACTACTGGGGCAAGGAACAGCGAGGCAGGCAGCTAGGCAGGGCAGACAGCGCAACGAGGCTGTGAGCAGCAGCGGGGGCACATACACAGCTGGTGGCCGTGCGGCGCGGGGGTGTCCTGGGAACAGGCCACACTCACCTGCGCCACGCGGTCGCCATTTAAGGCCAAGTGGGAGGGAGGAGCAGCTGGGAGGCGGGAGCGGGGAGGGTACAGAACGAAAAAAGGGGCGTGGCCGCGTCAACGGCGGCGGGAAGCGGGGAGCGGGCGGCCAAGGCACAGGGGGACAACACCAGGGTAATACAGCAGATTATACAGCAATACAGCAATGAAATACAATACAACAGGCAGGAAATACAATACAGTAACTACAAAATCCTACTGGGGCAAGGAACAGCGAGGCAGGCAGCTAGGCAGGGCAGACAGCGCAACGAGGCTGCGAGCAGCAGCGGGGGCACACACACAGCTGGTGGCCGTGCGGCACGGGGGTGTCCTGAGAACAGGTCACTCCAGGCTTTGAGAGTACCCAGCTTGGAAGTTTACGCTAGACTGTGCCTATTGACTCTCCAGCTACTGTATGTATCAGGTTTTAAAATAACTGAATTTAATGATGTTTCTTTGCAGACCTAGGAAGGATGGGAGGCTGTGTTGGTCTTTACAGGATTCAGATTCAATATCTGCAGTAGACAGAATACATTTGTAGCAATCGTTTAACACGATGGGCCATTATGCCAGCTTAACAGAGTTGTATGTCTTCATGTCTGCATCGCGGTAATAGACTTGTAGTTTGCTTGTTGCATAGCTGAAACTACCCTGTCAATATTTAAGGGTTAATAGACCACAAGAGAGATGATTAGATGTTGCTGTGTCATATCCACAGGGTTGCAATCTGCATGGGTTTGTCGGCCCTTCTTCAGTGAACTTCTTCTTAGTGAGGACATGGACTACACTTCTAAAAATACTGCCTCTAAATTTGGCAGTTTACAGCCTTACCATATTAGCACTCATTTGGGGTGAGGCTTGCCCACAGGAGAGACAATGTTTGAAATACCTATGGTAGGTTTTGTTGTCATATAAATGTGAATAACTGAGCGAAATGTCTGCAGATGCTGTTCTATGCTTTTGTTGTAAGTAGGTAGGTTACTGCAATCCCCAGCTAAGGGTCCCTCTCTTGATCAATGTGTTTAATGTAATAGCTAAGATGGGCCTTCTTAAATCATGGAAACATTCAACGATTATTCCCATATATAAAAGGGGATAAGGGCAATCCAAAAAACTATAGACTAATATCTCTGATTGAAAGTATGGCAAAATGGTGGGTCACTTACTATTAAACAGATTGGAGGATTGGGTAGAGGAGAGAAAAAGTCTGACAATAGCTCAGCATGGGTTCAGGAATGGTAAATGGACCATTGGTCAATGTTTTATTTAAGCATGGTGGTCACCAGGTACTCAGTGGTGAAGAAGCCCCATGGCATTTATGGGCCTCTTGGCCGCATTTGATTGGGTGGTCCATAGTAAACTATGGGAAATTATGGAAACCATGGGATTTGACACATTGATAACTAATTGTATTAGACAGCTTTATTCAGGGGCATCAGCCTGAGTTAGGTTTGATACAGAAGGAGAATGTACAAAACCATTTGGTATTGGGCTTGGAGTGAGACAGTGATGTGTCCACTGTCAATTCCTGTTCCCCTTCTGTACGAATAGAATGGAGAATGTTTTAGAAAACATTAATAAGGAGATTCTGTATATTGAGGCAGCGTCCCTCCTGAGACTCCTCTATGCAGATGAGGCAGTGCTTTTAGCCAGAACTCCTAGTGCAGTGCAGATACTCATAGAGGATTACACTAGATTTATTTACATTCTAGACTGACACATAAATGAAACAAAACTCTAAGTTTTAACCACTGGGTAACCTTTGAGGAAAATCCTAGACTTTCATTTGGCCCATCGGAGGGTAGAGGTGGTATACTCGTTTTCATAACTTGGGATACTATTTGATAGGAAATATTTATGGAACAATATGGTCCTAAACAGAGCCATTCAGCTTGAGTGAAGCATTACACCTCTACATAACTTCTCAAAGAAGTTGGGGAATAAGCCTGAGCCTGAAATTTTGCATTTTTATGCTTCTAAAGAAAAGGCTATAGTGACATATGGGGCGGCAGTGTGGTGTATGGTAGACATACCCCCCCTACAATGAGTGGAGGATGCTTTTGCCAAAAGATTGCTCTCATTGACCCAAAACTGCTCAAATTACATCCCTGCTGTTTGCCCTGGCTATGGAGCCCCTTGCCGTCTCAGCCAGAACGGGACACTCATACGAAGGTCTGAAGGCCGAAAACATCTACCATCATATAGAATTAGACACTGATGATCTGTTACTATTTTTGAGAGGTGAAGACGAGAATTTAGCGGGGGCCCGCGCCCTGCTGGAAATTTTGGGCTCTCTGTCAGGACTTAAGGTGAGCTGGCTAAAATACCGACTTTTCCCAGTGACGTGAACGGGTCAACCTCTGAAGGACCTAGCATGGCTACAATGGGAGCATAGCTGTATACCATATCTGGGAGTCCACATTCACCATACCTGGCCAGATCTTTATGAAGGCAACGTAGGGAGAGCTTACTGTGGCTTACATAAGGCTATGGACTTCTGACGGACCTTGCTGCTTTCAGTGGCTGGTAGGATTGCACTCCTTAAAATGGTAGTACTCCCCCACCTACTGTATTACTTTAGCACACTCCCATTGTGGACCCTGATGCAATTTTTCAAAGACCTAGACTCCCAGATCTGGACCTTTATGTGGGGCTCCGGGAGCCGTAGAGTTCCCCTCACATTAACGCAAAGACTGGTGACTGAAGGTGAACTAGTGATCCCGAACTTTTAGACTCACTATAAAGTGAATTGCAGTGGCTGGTGTGCAATATAGCTTTAGAGCAACGACAGACGGAAGCACCAAGCAGGGCCGGCTCTAGGCATGTGCAAGCTGTGCACCTGCACAGGGCCACCAAACCCCAGGGGCCACCACGCCAATATATATCCTTAATATATTAATCCTCTGAGGATGGATACATATTTGCGTGGGATTTGGCGGCCTCCGGCTCTGTCCCACTACTACACACCCTGACCCCCTCCCCTCTTTACTGGCCTGCGCGCTCCGCCCCGCCTGGACCACCTCTTCCGGGCCCCCTACCTACGCTCCTTGCCCAGGGCCACCATGAGCCTAGAGCCGGCCCTGCACCAAGACAGGTTAAATCATTGCTGATTGACCTATTGCAGCTGTTACTTAGGGTGAACAGACCAACATGGAGGGGCCCCCAAGATCTTAAAGTACAAGCCAAATGCTGGGGCCGAGGACTGACGAGAATGTGAGTGCAGATTCTATATTCGCTGGACACACCCCTATATGTGCTAAAGGCACTCTCACATGGAGGTAACTGGTGGGAGTTGGAGGCATGGATGGAAGCTGGGGCGACAAAAGTAGGTGACCTCTACAGAGACACTGAGATGTTACAGTTTGAGGCGTTCCGGAGGGAGTTTTGATTACCCCAGGGACATTTCTTATTACACAGAGTACTAACAACAGCAATTCCCAAGCACTGGCGAACGGGAACCATGGAATCCCCATCACAGCATAGTTGCAATTACATGGCCCTATTGACGGGTTCCTCTAAAGCGGTGTCCTGCCTGTATAGAGCGCTGCCTGTATAGAGCGCAGACGGGCTGTGCCCATTAGAGAGGCTATGCCTCCAATTGGAAGAGGTCTTGGGTAAGCCAATTGCGATTAATGAATGGGACAATATACTAGCTGGGATACCTAGAGTATCCAGAAACGCGAGTTTCAAATTGATAAATTAGTATGTACCGCACAGAGCGTACGTGACCCCTGAACGAATAAGCAGATGTTTCCAGACAGAAGAAGCGGCTTGCCCACACTGTGGTGCAATACAAGCCCACATCCTACATATGTTCTGGGACTGCCCCGACTTTAGGAATTCTGGGAGGGAGTGGTACAGACAGTGGGTGAAGTTGTAGATAGGGAGCTCCAATGCTCCCCAGCCCACTGCCTCTTAGGATGGTTCCCCCATATGGCAAAAACCAGAGTCACTAGCAAATTCCAAGACCTGACATACATCCTAGCGAAACGAGACATAACGAGAAACTGGAAAGCACAGTGAGGCCCGAACTACTCACCTGGAAATAAAGAACTCCTGAAATGGGTGGCTGCAAAGGATGGATATTGATGCGAGAAGTTAAGAGGCGGCTTCGACATATAGAGATAGCTAGAGCCTGGGAGTCCCTTCTACATGACCTAGCTCACCCGGAACTAGAACCTCCAGAAGATGGAAGGGAAGCCTCATAAAGTGAGTACCCCTGGCACACACACGTTAATAAAATACATCCTACCCAAAAGTTCCCATGCAAGTGAGACACTGCAGACTAATTCACTAAGATTGCATCACACTACCCAATAAACACCAACTGATGGATCACGGTTTACACGGAACCAGCATCCCACACGTGATCTATTTCTATGGTGACTCGAGGGGAGGGAAGGAAGGAATACGTTATGGTTATAGTTCTAACCTGATTTGATTAATCAGATTGATTGGAAATGCAACAAACTGAAAGCAATATAAGAAAGTTCATATCAGGCGATACGAATTGAACTGCTGTAATGTAATGTTTTGACACAACAGAAATGACCAATAAAATCTGTTTAAAAAAAGAAAAGAAGCTCCTGAAATTACATCTGTCATAGTGATCTGGGACTCCTGTACATTGGTGATGCAATTCTCCTGCCCCCACTGTTGTTGTTGGCGTTCCATTTGGAGGACGGAGACGATTCCTTTAAATCATGCAGTGTTAAGGGACTGTCTCAAAGTGGATCTTGCTAAAAATATACCCTGGTTGAGGTATGTTGGTTCCACACTGGCAGAATCGGGCTTTCAAGATTATTTGAGTATCCTGCAGAGTGTGCCATCTCCCCTAAATTGAAGTTGAAGCAAGTTTTTTTTGGCAGATGTAGGGGCTACTAGATGGGAGGAAAATAAAAATAAAAGTAGTATTGCTTTAGATCATATGTTTCCCTCAGCAAAACTTGATGCACAATTCTATCTGGCTTTTGTGCATAATTTGCAGCACTTTTTCATTCTGGTTAGGTTTCACTTAAATCTCATTCCACTTATGCTAGGATGTCTGGCAAAAATCTGCTAGCACAAAAAATCTGTCCTTATGCCTTTGCAACAGCATATCTGATTAGTCTGTTCAGCACATATTATTATTATTATTATTATTCTACTCTCAACAAAGGAAAAGATTCATAGTACCTCATTTGCGTAGTGCAAACTTTACTCAATATCACTTTCAACAGCTTGAGAACCCTCTGATGTGCTATGTACTCGCTACTTTTCTCCAGTCAGCTGTGAAGTGTAGGAAAGAACTTTAGACCTATGGTTCAGTGAATGTGTGTCTTAAGAATATGATCTTTCAAGATTGTCTGGAATGCCGAATTAGCTGTAACAGATTGAACATAATTCCCCTTCATGTATTGTGGCTATTCAAGAACAAAATAAACAAAGTGGCCCGAATATGTGAGTATAAACTTCCAGGTCAAATCGTTTTTAATGTAATTTATGGAGTTTTTTGACTAGAAGTCCCCTGAATGTTAGACTAAGGTTTTATGAGGAATAATTCATTGTTTGTGAATTGTGAAATCAATTAGGCAAAAAGGAAATGTGTATTAATACCTGTTTTAAGATGCTTTATTAGTCTGTGTGTATTTTTACTTTGACTGTTTACAGATATATGGATGTATTGCAATGTTTGTAATTATTGTGATGCATGTACTTTTTATGCACCAGAAACTATGCGGAATAAAGTTTTGTGATCAGAACTGGACTGAACTCAGGTCAGGTTGTGGTAATGGCATGCTTTCGGAAAAAAAGAATGCTTTCATATAAATGCATCTGGAACATCCTCAAGTTTTGTCCATGCTCATATGTAAGCTGCCATTTTTACTTCTTTTGGCTCCCCTCCCTGCTCTGAAATACCTAGAAAAATATATGGTTTATACTGTATTATTATATCTTTACCAAGTACGCCATAGAAGTATGGTACCTTATCTCTACATCCAATCCCGGGATCTGTTTCTTCACAGAAACCTGGCTTTGTGCCTCCACCGTCCCTGCATCTCACTTGCCATTCACAAGCACTAATCCCTGGTCAGATATGACTGGACAGATTACTCAAGTGGGGAGCATCACCATTACCTTTCACGACTTCCTTAAGGTTGACCTCATTGACACACTATGTACCTGGTGGCTTGTGATCTGTATTTTCAAACTATCACCACATCTACAGAACCTTGGTAAGGGGTATTGTTGTATTGCCCTCTTTGTGCCAGGAAGGACTTCTCTCAATCACTAATTGGCTTCATTGCCCCTTATGCCTTGGCCACTCAAAGTTCCTAGTATTGGGCTACTTTAATTATCAATATGAAAATTCAGACAATCCCTCTGTCACCCAACTTTCGCCGAATCTGCTCTCTATCGGACTGAAACAGCTGGTGCCCAGCCCTACATATAGGGCTGGTCATATTTTGGATCTCACTTTCACAAATGTTGAGGACGTAGATTGTGACTCCTGCAGAAAAGTGGGGTTATGTTGCAGTGACCACCCCCCCACTTTTTGCCAGATTTCTGATGCACTTTGACTTGATGTGTCTGAGGTTCCTGACAATCAGTGTCCCAGGCCATGTATTCTTTCCCAAAAATGTACCTTTGTACCCCCAGTTGACACCTCTCTGGCCACTTGTAGGCCTACTGTAAAAGATACCATGGGTACCAAGGGCACTGTGACCAGGGAGTTTCTATCTCCATCCCATCCTTTGCTATGTGGGGTTCCTCAAGGGTCGGCACTTAGCCCGACCCTCTTTAATATCTATGTTACCCCACTAGCCAAATTAATAAGATCATTCGGGATGGAGGTAGTCTCGTACGCAGACGACACTCAAATCCTCGTCTCTCTTCCCCGTTCAGATGACCTAATCGCCTCCAAGTTTAGATCCTGCATGGAGGCGGTTGGTCAATGGATGATCCGGAACTCTCTGAAACTGAATGGGGAGAAGACAGAGGTGATGGAGTTTGGGGGGAAAGAAAACATCTGGTCAGCCAATTCGTGGCCTGACTCCCTTGGAACTTGCCCTTCCCCCACATCCTCTGCTAAAAATCTCGGGGTGTTAATAGATCCCGCCCTTGACTTAGGCAACCAGGTGAGCAGAACTGTTTCCACCTGTTGGGGCTTGATCCACACTCTGCGCAGGGTCAGGAAATATCTCTCTCTCCAGGCAAGAAAACAAATAGCTGTTGCTCTTATCGGCTCGCGTTTGGACCATTGTAATGCGCTGTATGCTGGACTTAATAAAGGTCAGCTGCAGCGCTTACAGGTAGTCCAAAACGCCATAGCTAGATTTGTCCTGGACTTACCCAGACGCTCTTCGGCCACTGCAGCCAGGAAAACATTGCACTGGCTGCCGATGGAATATCGAATCCGGTTCAAGGTCCTTTGTATGACCTATAGAGCCATTGCTAAAAAGAGTGACACTGGAATAGGATCCATCATCTTCCATTATGTCCCCCGAAGGAACTTGCGCTCCTCTGGTAAACTGCTTCTGACAGTCCCCCGTGTACGAAGAGCCAAGTGGGGAGGCAGAGCCTTCTCCACCCTTGCTCCTAAATGGTGGAACGAACTCCCTTTGGACTTGAGATCTCTCCCGTCCCTTCAGAACTTCCGCACTGCCTTAAAAACCCTTCTCTTCTAGCAAGCCTATGTCTAGGGTCCTAAGCTTTCTTGATCATTCTCTGATCTTCTGTTAGGCGCCTTGATACCTGCGGGTTATTGTTCTGCGCATTATAAATTATTTTTCAATTCAATTCAATTCAGGGAAGGCATCTAAGGGTTGCAGCACATATTGTGCCACCCTTTGAGGTCCTGTATCTTAACTCAAACACACTGCCATTGCAGGCTGCATGTTTTGGTGTAAAGAAAAGTGAAGAGTCGACTTGGCACACATAATCTGGCCAGAAAAATTGATGGTGCCTCCAATTCCTGTAAAGAAATCTTTAAAATAGTTAAAGATTTCATCTCCCCTCCCTGGGCCACTCCCAAACTGACTCATTCTGAGTCCTGGATCACCGAATTGGCAAACTTTTTCACCAATAAAATCAGGACTATCCAGGTCTCCTTCGGAACCACTACCCAGGATCCCCCTCCCTTTTCAAGATCTCCTGACCCTCCACAGACACCGACCTCTCCCTCTCTTTGGAACTTCCCTCCATTATCCCTTCAGTCCTCCCTGGACCTGCTCTCCAAATTAAAATCTGGTTCCCCTCTGGACCCGTGCCCTGCTAAATTCCTGGCACTCATGGCCCCCTAATCATCTTATTAACCTTATTCTTAATCTCTCGCTCAATACTGGTGTAGTACCCCAAGCTTGGAAGCAGGCCCTCATTTTGCCCCTTCTGAAGAAAGCTAATTTTAACCTGGATCTTCATCTTAACTATAGACCCATTTCCCTTTTGCCAGCTCTGGCGAAAGTGGCCGAAAAACATGTCCATTCCACCCTGTCCCACTTTTTGGAGTCCCATGACATCTTGCACAGATCCCAGTCTGGCTTCCGCTCAAATTTGAGCACTGAAACAGCTTTGCTTGAGGTCACTGAGGTGATCAGAGAGACCCTGGACAGGGGAGGAAAAGCTATGCTGGTGATGCTTGACCTATCGGCGGCCTTCGACACCGTCCCCCATGACCGCCTCCTATCTAGACTCTGAGAGATAGGTCTAAGGGGGACGGTGTTCAAATGGTTCAGGTCTTTCCTCACTGGCCATCAGCAAACGATCTGGGCTCCACCTTTTTCTGCCGCAATGCCGCCCCTGGAGGTCGGAGTGCCGCAGGGCTCAATTTTGAGCCCCTCACTATTTAATATCTACATGGCCCCTCTGGCGGCACTTGCAGAGAATTTTGGGGCTCAGTTTGTGTCGTACGCTGACGACACTCAACTCCTGTTCACTTGTGACAGGGGTCAGGACTTCGACGGGGCATCTATCCGAGGTTGCCTTGGGGCTGTGTTTGACTGGTTTAGTCGGCACAGCCTCAAGTGCAACTCCGATAAATCCGAGGTTCTTTTCTTCGGCTGCCCCGCTGACCCTAAATGGAAAGATTGGTGGCCGGCTGCCATGTTCCCTCCTACTGGCGATTCAGGGGCCGCAAAAAACCTGGGCATTCAGGTTGACAACTTTCTCTCCTTTGGGGCCCAAGTGTCAGGATTAATCGGCAAATGCTATGCCACATTAAAGATGCTGAGGAAGTTCCTGCCGCTTCTATCCTTGGAACACAGGAAGATCACTGTCCAGGCCCTGATCGGCTCCAGGCTGCACTATTCCAACGTTCTCTACCTTGGTCTGCCTGACTACCTTATATCGCGTCTTCAGGTGGTACAGAACTCGGCGGCTCGCGCCATCTTCGGCCTCCCCAGAAGAGCAAGGGCCAGTGAGCTTCTCAAGACTCTCCACTGGCTCCCTATGAATAAGCGTATCATCTTTAAGGCCCTGACCATTGCATTTAAATCTTTGCATGGTATGGGTGCCCGCTATCTTCAGAAATGGGTCTGTTTCTACTCTCCACCCAGATCCTTGCGCTCTTCCTCCCAGGCCAAGGCAGTTATTCCCATGATCCGTCGTGCTCGCTGTGGTGGGCGCTCTTTTAAATACCTCGCCCGCAGCTATGGAATGATCTCCCATTCTCTCTGAGATCCAGCCCCAATCTTCTGGCTTTCAGAAAAGATCTGAAGACCTTCCTCTTCCTGCAATAACATCGCCTGCTGAGCTATGCTTCTGTCATTCGTCCGTTTTTCTTCCTCTCTGGACTTGCTGAGGCTCTGACAGCACCGGGACACTTCTCGGAGTAGCCGTGCGCTATAGAAGCACCCCCCTTAATATTAACATTAACATGTGTTCAACCCACTGCCTATGGTATAGGTGAATAAAGACTAATGGCTGGCGTCATTAGACCCTGCCCGCACTACTAATGGCAGACATCCATCTGCCTGTGTACTCTATAAACTTCTCAAATGCTTATAAATTGTTTCAAAATTTTAATGATAACTTATCGTGTTGTAATTTCAAATTTTTTGACACTGTGTATATACATTCAAGATAAACATTCAATGTTTATTAAACTTGTTCTAGACATTGAATTTTCTGTCTAAACAACAAATTCAATGCAGTAAACAAATAATCCAATCCCAATGCATTTCGGGAGAATTTCCCTTCGTCAGGGGCACTGAAAAACAGAAAATGATGTTCATATGTAAACTGAGATTTAGACCGTCATTCAGCACTTACAATATAAACACAATGGTTCATAGTTAATTGAAAACAGTTTATCAGAAAAAAGCTTCACATTTTATATTGATGGTATAATGAACTGAGAGAAATGATATACCCCATAAGAAAACGAAAATATAACATGTATATAAACAAAAAGGAGTAGCTAAACCAAAGAATATACATGGCTGGTGTTTCAGATGAAGAAGACCATATTTTCAAATACATTATTGTAACAACACTGCTGAAAAAAGATAATAGACTGAATGATTTACGCCGATCCTTAACACGCAATATGCTGAAAAAACTCGTTCTCAGGCCTGTAATCTAAGGCAGCGCCTTAATTCAGAAGATTTTGAAACATTAGGAAAAACATAATATCTATTTAGAACCCTTGACTTTGTCATAGTTGATCGACAATAGTCGAAGTGTCTGATTACGTACCTTACTGGTCGTGGACCAATAGATCACTGTGAAGAACGAGGGTATGGAATCACTCTGCCGGCGGTGAGGGAGTAACTAACTGTGAATATGAAAACAAAATATTAAGAGTCTAACCATTCGGTAATCCGTGGTATACTGAAAAAGATCAGTGAAATTTTATCAATTCGTAACTTGAATCTGTTGAAATCATTACGCAATGTTTTTGTTGTTAAGTTGCCTATAAATGTCTGGCTCATATGCTATTTACGAGTACTGTAGTATAAACATGAAGATAATCTGTGGCTATTAAGGCAAACCGAATGTACGGTTACCACATTGAAATTATCGATACATCTCGAGAGAAGTGGGTAGGCGTACCTTTCAGAATGTAGACGATCGAAGCGCTGTGTTTATTTAGTAATCCCGAAGCAGCTTGAGGATTTATTTTCAACGATGTGAAAGTACTAAACCGCAAAAGTTAAAATGTACGCAAATTAAAAAAAAGAAATTTCGATTTAAAGCTTTACCTATTTTGTTGAGAAAGCGTGCTTGCGCTTACCTAAGAAAGCAGAATCCTAGAGGGTACCCAGCGTTCAGTGTCTATCGTGTGTTGATTCACAGCTCTGTTGATTGGCCCGAAGAAAATCACAAACCTGCAGTCGAGAACGGACTGCGGAAGACGGCTTTTTATGTTGTTGACCGTATTCGATCAATGTGATATGGAAGCAAGACTATTCATTTAGAAACGTGAAGTTTCAAAATAGTCCGATGAAGCAAAAAAAGTGCATTGATGATTTCTGAGTGAAAAAAATCTAAATGTCCGGGATGTAACAATGCTGGTAATATGTAAATCAAGGTGAAACACTTCACCACTCTTACGTTTGTAGAATACTAGTGGGGTCTCACTGATAAACTAAGTAGTGACTGTATATAACGTTCCGCCATGTTGGAAAAGTGTGTTTATACTAACTGAAAAACCACAGAATTTTCAGCATGTAGAAAAAAGGTGTCAGCAAAATAAACACAGGTAAAAACAAATTAGAGCAAATGACAAATATAAAAACCACATCATTAATGTGAGCATCCAAAAATCATATGTGGGTAGTGATCATTATTCTTTCATATAAACATCGGTTGTACAGAATGTGTATCAAGCTTAATAATAACTATTCTCAACTGAACCTCTTGAAGAACACCATGTATAATTTTTAAATTCATGATCACCTGACCTAGCTTAATTTCACAGTTATATATTATGAATGGCAAATGCCCTGAAATGTTCTGCTGTGGAGTGTTAGTATGAATCGATATTTCAGTTTTAAATTTGAGGAATTTATCTGATAGTGGATCAGGTACCTTATGTAAAGTACAATGCTAATGTGTAAATTTCGAGAAAAGATAATCAGACAAAGTCACTAGTTAATTAGCCTTAAACTATTAATGGAAATTTAAAGAAAACATGCCATATCTATTTTGTCATTCAGACCCTTTGGGGTTTGGGTCTGTAAGAAATGTATCCACCATATCTCTCTCTGAGACAATTGTTTTTCATTGTTCCGTTCTGGCAAAATTTGGATCTGCTCTATAATTTTGAATCTGAGTTGTTCCGTATGCGGCTTTTGTGTTCAGTAATCCTTACTTTTACTTTACGCTCCGTTTTCCCTATATAGAGCTTGCCACAAGGTCATTTGATGGTATAAATCACAAATGTTGAATTGCAATTAGTTTGTTGTCTGAGTTAGATTTTTTTGCCACTTTGGGGATGTAGTAAATAAGATCCTTCCATTACATTGTTGCAATGTGTGCAGTTGTAGCATTTTTTCATGCCTGGATTTTGATGAACTTGCTCTGGTTCTTTTTTCTTTTTTGTCACTAGTTCATGAAGGTTTAAGTTTCTGGTATGGGCGAATAATGGTTTATTGACAAAAATTCCATTAAACTCTTCCTCTTGTTGTAATAGTTCCCATCGAGAATTAATAATTCTTTTGATTTCTTTGGATTGTGTTGAGAACTTACTTACAAAAACTTGTCTATCTTTTTTTGACTTAACTTTAGTTTGTAACAGTTCTTCTCTTGATAATGATGCTATTTTGTTTTCCGCTGTGAATACAACCTCACTAGGGTATCCAAGAGCTTCAAATCTATCTCTTTGTTGTTTTAATTCTGAGTTGAGAGCTTCTTCATTTGACGAGATCCTTTTGATGCGTACTAATTGGGAGTACGGTAGATTGTGCAACACATTCCTGGGGTGGAAGCTGTTGTAAGCTAAGGTATTATTCCTGTCAGTAGGTTTATGGTAAACTGCAGTTTCTATTGTATTGTTTTTCAATTGGACCAGTACATCCAGGCATGGTACCTCTTGGCTGTTGATGGTAAAAGTAAATTGAATACGTGGATTTCTTGTTTTCAGTTCTTGAATTTTTTCAATTAATAGGGAGTTTGGACCTCTCCATAGTAAAAATATATTGTCAATTAATCGTTTGTAGAAAACGGTGTAGGTTTTCCAGATGTTCTCAGTTAGGATAAAGTCGTTTTCAAATTTGACCATGAAGGTGTTGGCAAAAGAAGGGGCCCCTGAAAATCCCATTGATGTACCACTGATTTGTAAAAAGCAGTCATTTTTCCATTTGAAAGAAGAATGTTGTAAGCAAAATTGTAGTAATTCAAGAATGAAAACTTTGTTGGCTTCAATTTGTGGCGTTTGCAACAGCGCCCACTCACAGGCTTCTAATCCTTCAGCTAACGGAATTGAGGTGTATAATGACGTTACGTCAATGGTACATAACGTGATGTTGTCATTTTCCAGATTTACTCTCTGTAAAGATTGTAAAAAATGGGCTGTGTCTCTCACATACGTAGTCCATCCTTGCACGAAGGTCTACAAAAATTCATCAATGTATTTTCCCAATGGCTCAAACAGTGACCCACAACCACTGACTATGGGTCTCATTGGTGGATCAGTGGCATTTTTATGAATTTTGGAGAGCATGTAAAGCTCCGGGCATCGTGGATTTCTGGTCGTCATGAATTTTTTAGTGTTTTTATTGATCCAACCCATTTCCAATGCTTTGTTTAGAATCTCTTCCAGAACTTTGGTTATCTCCATGATTGGGTTGTGAGGGAGTTTTAGATAGGTTGTTTCATCTTTGATGTGGGCCTCTTCCCTAGTATCATAAAAAGAAGTGTCCATGATAACAAGCGCTCCTCCCTTATCAGCTTTTTTTATTGTGATAGATTGGTCTTCTGACAGTTTTTTGAGTACATTAAGTTCATGTTTGTTTAAATTGGATCGATGATGTTGCTGCCACTTGATTTTTTGTAAGTCTTGTTTCACTAAGATCTCAAAAATGTCTAGTATTTTGTGCGATACTGGTGCCAAATATGTGCTTGGTACTTTGAATTCCTTGTGCTCTGGTTTTTCCTTTTTCTCAGTGAATTCTGGCATCTTGGGTACTACATTTTCGAAGAAATATCTTAATCTTAGTACACGCATGCATTTAAATAGAGCCACTTCTGTTTCCAATTTGTTACTCTGGTAAGTAGGTACAAATCCTGTTCCTTTTTCCAAAAGTTTCAATTGCTGGTTGTCCAATTTTTTTGAAGAGATGTTTATTGCTAGACTCTGTTCTTGCTCCTAAGATTTTGACTGATCGTTTCCTTGTCCACGACGGGTCTTGCGTTGTCTGCAGTTTCCGACGGTTTTCCCAATGATGGGCCCTCGTCTAAAAAACTTTGTTGTTTAGTTGTTGTACTTGTTGATGCTTGTTCCCCTTCAGCTGAGATTAGTGCAGATGATAAAGCAACTGGTTAACGGGTTGCCGATAAATCTTTGTCAGAAACTACACTTTCCTGTGACGATGACACGAACTTTGGCGGAGGTTTTCTTCTAGCGTACAAAGTGTAAACCTCGTTAAGTTTATAATCTATCGTGTCTCTTTTAAATTTAGGGAGTTTCATTTCTTGTGTATCTTTGCCATATTTGTCCAGTTTATCATTTAAATCTTTCATAGTGGCTGTTAGTTCTTCCTGTTCCATTTGTTTTGAAATTTCTTCTTTAAGAACATAAATTTCCTCTTCTAGTTCTTTAATAGTTTCGGCTAGTTCTTCAACCAATAAAAGAGTTAAATCTAGTGAACATTTGTTGAGTATTGAATACCATTTGTCCATGAAGTGTTTATTGTACTGAAATTTTTAGAGCATCGTTTTTATCGAAAGTCTTAGTCCGCGTGGAATTCTTTGGACTTTATGGTACTGTATTAAGGTGGATGCGTGAAGTTTTTGATTCAATACACGTCTGGAAATGAATTCAAGTTGTCGCAAAGCTTGGGTGACTGAACCTCTTCTTGTGCTGAATGTGCGAATGTCTGTGATCAATGAATAGATATCTGATGCTTGTGCTGAAGTATAGGTTTTCGTGTCTGCCTTGTTGTCCGTGATATTTGATATAGAATCAAACGACATTTTGTTTTCTGAGTGCTACCACACCGTTGGCATATTAATAGATAGATTAGAAATGGGGTTGCGTGGTGCACTCCTTACTCTACGCTTGTACTTAAGCTATTCTTGTCTTTGAATGTACGGTTACCACATTGAAATTATCGATACATCTCGAGAGAAGTGGGTACGCCGTGTACGCTCTAGGATTCTGCTTTACTAGGTAAGCGTGAGCACGCTTTCTCAACAAAATAGCTAAAACTTTAAATCTAAAAAAAATGTTTTTTAATTCCGTACATTTTAACTTTTCCGGTTTAGTGCTTTCACATCGTTGAAAATAAAGCCACAAGCTGCTTCGGGATTACAAAATAAACACAGCGCTTCGATCGTCTGCATTCTGAAAGGTACGCCTACCCACTTCTCTCGAGATGTATCGATAATTTCAATGTGGTAACCGTACATTCGGTTTGCCTTAATAGCCACAGATTGTCTTCATGTTTATACTACAGTACTCATAAATAGCATATCAGCCAGACATTTATAGGCAACTTAACAACAAAAACATTGCGTAATGATTTCAACAGATTCAAGGTACGAATTGATAAAAGTTCACTGATCTTTTTCAGTATACCATGGATTACCGAATGGTTACACTCTTAATATTTTGTTTTCATATTCACAGTTAGTTACTCCCTCACCGCCGGCAGAGTGATTCCATACCGTCGTTCTTCACAGTGATCTATTGGTCCACGACCAGTAAGGTACGCAATCCGACACTTCGACTATTGTCGATCAACCATGACAAAGTCAAGTGTTCTAAATAGATATAATTTTTTTCCTAATGTTTAGAAATCTTCTGAATTAAGGCGCTGCCTTAGATTACAGGCCTGAGAACGAGTTTTTTCAGCATATTGCGTGGTAAGGATCGGCGTAAATCATTCAGTCTATTATCTTTTTTCAGCAGTGTTGTTACAATAATGTATTTGAAAATATGGTCTTCTTCATCTGAAACACCAGCCATGTATATTCTTTGGTTTAGCGACTCCTTTTTGTTTATATACATGTTATATTTTCGTTTTCTTATGGGGTATATCATTTCTCTCAGTTCATTATACCATCAATATAAAATGTGAAGCTTTTTTCTGATAAACTTTTTTCAATTAACTATGAACCATTGTGTTTATATTGTAAATGCTGAATGACGGTCTAAATCTCAGTTTACATATGAACATAATTATCTGTTTTTCAGTGCCCCTGACGAAGGGAAATTCTCCCGAAATGCATTTGGATTGGATTATTTGTTTACTGCAATGAATTTGTTGTTTATACAGAAAATTCAATGTCTAGAACAGGTTTAATAAACATTGAATGTTTATCTTGAATGTATATACACAGTGTCAAAAAATTTGAAATTACAACACGATAAGTTATCATTAAAATTTTGAAACAATTTATAAGCATTTGAGAAGTTTATTAAGTACACAGGCAGATGGATGTCTGCCATTACTAGTGAGGGCAGGGTCTAATGTTGCCAGCCATTAGTCTTTATTCACTTTAATCTTTGGGGAGGGTTGCTCCTCCTCCCCACCCAGCACACCCCTTTGAAACCAAAGACTAGAATAGCTTAAGTACAAGCGTAGAGTAAGGAGTGCACCACGCAACCCCATTTCTAATCTATGGTATAGGTGAGGCCCCCCTCTAGCTGGGTTCACTATACCACTGGTGAAGGTACAGCTGCATGAGCACTGAACCCCTACAGTGTCTAAGACCATTCTTAGACATTGTAAGTACAGTAAAGTCATAAAAGTATATTGTCTGGGAGTTTGTCAATTCAAACTCCACATCACCATAATGGCTTTACTGAATTCTGGGAAGTTTGGTAGCAAACTACTCAGCATAATAAACACACACTGATGCCATTGTGAGATGTATTATACAATACTCTCAGAGCGTTTCTTAGATTTGCCCCCGGAAAAGCAACCAGCCTCTGGTGGGTTCCCTGACTGGTAAAAGCCAACCTGCCATGATGAGACACGTTTCTGGGCCACTGTGGTAAGAGCCTACACTACCCGACCCCAGAAACAAAGCCTGCCTGGGCGGAGGTTTTCACACATCCACCAGGTCAGGAAAAGCCATCTGTTGCAGGGGAGAGTTAATGGCCTTGCATCCTTTGCAACGTGACCCCCAGCCTCTCCTGCTAACAAGAGCAGGCCCTCCTCCTGTCTCACCCCCTTTTCAGCAGAAGGACTGGGGCGAAACATTAGAACAACCCAGTGTTGTATGGCGTTTTAGATTCCGAATTAATTTTCCCGATTCATGCCCTTATATAGGTACAATTTGGGTTGCCCTTATATAGGCATAGAAATCAAGCCCTTATTTAGGCATAGCCCATGCTAACCAAATACAGGCATGGCTACTTCCATCCGTTCATCAATGTCACAATGATTTCTTGGAAAACTAGAATCTTAGGCAGAAGGGACTTCCCCTAGCCTGGAAATTGATTTCTCCAAGAAACTCATTTATTACGCATGAAGAACTATTCCTTAGAGGTTCATCCATGACATTCATATGCCCGACTTTACGTCAAAGCTGGCATTCCTAAACCCATTCAAGGTATAAATATACCTTCACTTGCTATAGCAAAGCACGGTGTGGTTCGGAGCAGTTCACCTACCTACTTGCCCTCCGCAGCTCACTACAGCAAGTGCCGAAGGAAGCCGACTCTCCAGCTGACGCACTGACAAGAAGCTGTCCTCCTCTGCTGAGAATCCAGCTCCAGTGTTTCTGACTCCCCTTGCGGGGTGTTGGGAAATCGAGATCGAGACAGAGATGCCAACCTCGTTCATTCAAAGGTACGGAGCTGATTAGAACCTAGAGAAACCTTTGGCAATCCTTGGCAGAACTAAAACCTATGTTACACAGCACTTTCTTCTTCCCTCATACTAGACTTAGGTTAGGTACATTGGGGCATTTTAGAAGCACCAGTTGAGTATTTTAGTCTCTGTTATTTTTGTATGTATTTTTATATGTCATAGCACTAGACAATGCTATTACAGTATTATTTTATAATACTATTCTCGCTGTACGCATTATACTTTGCATTCTGTTTAATGATTGTAGCAGTTCACCTCTCTTGCATGAAAAAGAAGACTGTTCAATAAACCTTTTATTGAAAATGCCTGTCTCACTATTTCTCTTCAACTCTGTAGAAACGCAGCATGCACGATTGACTGAGTGAACTTGTTATCTATTGTTTCCATGACTGAAGATATTTGTTCCAGTCCTAGGGAAACAAAGTTGTCATGTTTATGCGGTTGTCAGAAACGAATACCTTCTTGTGAATTTGAGAAAGTTTCTAGTGACCTCTGAGCTGGCTGGCACTCACAATTAAGTTTAGTATATTCGATAGAGAAATACTGACCTCAGTCCTATGTCCCATCTATAGGATATATTATTCCAATGCACAGAGCCTATTGGGAATATAGGAACTACACTACACCAGAAGGTGTGACTACCTCTGCGAACTCCACCCCTCAGGTGGGGGAGGTGAGGTAAAGTCCTCACTTCAGTGCCCATCATCTTGCAGATGGCAGGCACTCTCTAATCAGGTTTAGGAATTGTACCCACTCTCGCACGTGGGGTGAGCACACCAAGTGTGTAGTCACCCTAAGGTTAGTAGCCCATTGGCTACTAACCCAAGACCCCTGAAGAGCTCCCTAAATACAGTACAGGGAACAGCACTGAACGCAGAAGGCAAATTCACACAACTTACGAAGAAGAAGGAAGAAAGAAGACACCCAGCAGAGGAGACTGCAGGGAAGTACTGACTTGGCCCCAGCCTTTTGGTCGTCTGCAGTTTCCAGAGATCCTGCAATAAAAGTTGCCTTGTCCTGCAGCCAAAGAACTCCAAAACCCCTGGGAGGACTGACTACCTTCAACAAAGACCGGATCTCCTGTGAACAGCAGCTCTGTTCAAAAGAATCTTCAAAGAAACACTCTGGACCTGCTGACGACAAAGAAACCAAATGCCTAGGAACCACCACTGCACCCGTCGCCTACAGCCCGAGTCCAAGTGGCCTACATCCCAGTGAGGCCCACCAGCGCTCCTGAGTCAGAGTCCACCATGGGTTGACCCCTTGAACCAGGAGTGCCCCGAAAAAGTGAAATCCGACCTTAAAAGGCACCACTCCATTCAGTTGCCCTGGGGAAGAGGACCTGAGGTGCACCTACATCATGTGCCCTCCAACTTACCTGCCCAGCTGTTGGTTCCACCCAGAAGACTTCCTGGATCAAGCTTGCAGTTAAAAACGAAAAACGGCAATCTCCATAAGATTGCATTGGGCTCCCAAACCCTCCAAAAGCACTCTGCACCAGGCCATCCCTGGTGGGTTAGACTTAGTGCTGACCTGGGACCCCCTTTGCCCTTAGTTTAACCCTAAGAGCTTTGCTCCTTCAACCCTGTGGTTTGCCCGAGAGCAGTCAGCAACCAATGCCCATTCGACCCATAGGCTAACATGGGGCCTCAGAATTCTGCAACCGGACGTCCTACAGCCGCTGAGGGTGCTTTCTGAGTGCCTCCTGGGGGAACCCTTGTTATAACCCCAGAAACTTAACCCCAAAGACCGATTACTTACCTTCATGCTGATAACCTCATTTTTCTACATAGGATTGCACTGACTGTTTTCGTTTGAAAAATTTGTGTTGAATGGAGTTTGTATGGAACTTAAACAAATGTCTTTTAATGAAAAACTGCTTTACTTACCTTTGTCTAGGAAATGCCCCAGTGTGATATCTAGGCATATCACACTGAGTAGAAAAAGTAATCTAAAAAGTACTCTAAAGAGTGATCTGAAACGTAATCACAAAGTAATTACAAATACCTATTGTCTTGAAATATTTTACAAACCTGTAACAAAGCCAATTTCATCCAGCTTGCTTCTTTTGAATAACCTGTCTTGAAAGTACAATTTAACTTACTTGTACCAAGTCCTGCTTGGTTCTAAAAATAAAATACAACTAAAGAAATATTTTTGATGCGAACAGTTGGTCTGAGTTCAGTCTTTGAGTGTGTGACATCATTTCTTGCCTGACTGTGTACATTAAATGCTTAACACTACCGTCCGATAAAGCCTTAATGCTCGCCCACACTACCTCAAATAGAGTAAGGTAGTATCTACTTGTACCTCTGTAAACATTTGAAAATCCACTGGACTCTGTGCACACTATACCTTACTTTGGTATAGTACATACGGAGCGAGGTTCCTACAACTCCCTGCTTCCTATCCCATGGTCAGACCATTATCTGATCCATTTTTCCATCTCATGTAACAAGGCTTGTAACATAGCAACAAAATTAGAAAAAGGCCATGGCGAAACTGGGAAGTTTTCAATCCCCCTCTACCTCCCTCCTCTGTAGATGTAGAAACAGCATTATCTATTTTCCAGAACTTCCTAACGAACTATATTGCACCCCTCTAGAGATCATCCGCTGTCTCCTCTTGAAGCTGTGCCCCATGGTATTCAGACGTCCGGTGTCAAAAGAAATCAATGTGCAAACGCCTTGAACACAGGCGGCACTCTACTAAATCCCATAAAGCTAAAGCAGAATATTGCTTCATTTTCGGTGTCTATCATAATAAGCTTTCCTAGTTTTCCTAGAAATCTTAATTGAAAAAGCAGGGAATTCCACTAAAGAGCTTTTGAAAGCATTAAACAACTTTGTGAAACCCTGTGTTCGTGTCTCCTCCATTTAGCCTACCCAGGATTTCTATGACAATTTAGCCAACATCTTTGAAGACAAAATCGAGTCTATCTACAAAAATCTGCCAGCTATATATACATAAATATACCAGCTATCCCGGATAGCCTTTAGCTCAATTTCGATCTATTCTTCCCCATCCAATGGCCACAAGTAGCCTGAGGAAATTCACACTCTGTTCTGAGACTCAGGTGTTGGATATGCTATCCCACGCTAAGTCCAGTTCACCTTTGGAGCCCTGCCCTCCAAGTATAGCAGCTAACTTAGCAACTTGTCTGGCTCCTGTAATCACAGGCTTATGTAACCTCTCTCTGACTACAACCAGAATGCCTACCAAATGGGTGCACGGATTATTGTCTCCATTGCACTGGCAGCAGGTGACATTTGAAAGTGGTGCGCGTAGAACAATTGTTGTACAGCACTGTAGCGATCGAGCGTAGCGCGTGACCCCGAAGCACCTACGGGGGCTTTGCGGGGGTTCCTCCCACCGAGAAAATTGTGAAAAAAGAGTGGGCAAATGGTGCATTTTAAAGCAAATTTGAGAGTGCAGGAAGGTTAATAAAGCAATTGTGAATCTGCTCTAACAAAAACAGTGACTGGCAAAACTGTCTTTCACTTGTTCTGCTGACATCCTAGGCGTGTAAAAAGAAACCAATATACTATTTGGTGTAAGGTTAGGTTTGTGCCTGAAACAAGAATATATTCATGCACACATTGACACATGCCCCAGTGATTTACGGCACAAAAAGGGCGGGAGCACGCAATGCCAACCCTTTCAACCATGCACAAAGTCCACACAATTCTCCAAGCAGGGCTATGAAACCCAGGGTTGGGTGCAAATTATACATCCGCTCTTTGCCATGCCATGCAATAATGAGAGGGTGTAAAACGTGCACCCGTTATTACACCTCATTTCCAATCGGGTCGTTGTTAGAAGTTGCGCCCGGCTCACAGTCAAGAAAACAGTTATCATCTCACTCTCCTTTAGCCTCCTATCCTGTACTGCCCGAGCTATTATCTGCCCACTCCAGAAACTACAGAACAACCCTCATCGACTGCTCTGCATTTCGAATTTTGTTGAGGATACAAATCCACCTCAGAAAACAACCGAAAGTAAATTGCAGCTGAATCCATTCGGCCTCATCAACTGCAGAAAATTAGGCCTCCAGCCCTCAAAAATATCTTCCGATCACTATTTGTGCTTTGCTTGAAGTGTCTTTTGTGATGGTGGTCCTGCACTCAGGACACAATCGCTGACTCGCGACAACATATCATTTTCTAATATACAAGGATTTATTTGGGGTAAACTGAGAAATATCACACACCCTTAGTATGCACCCAGCAGCAGCAGATTAATATTCAGTGAATTTCCTTTGAGTTTCTTTCGCTCTACAAAGTGCTTGTTGGCTTCAACAAGACCCTCAGAGAGACTCTTCTGAAAAAAATTAAAAACGTAGCTCTTTACCCAATAGGGATGAATCTGTAAGTTACCAATTCCCGAACTTGCAGCAATTTAAACAGCGTGGGGACACTCCAGTGGGTGTAAGCAGGGGCTCTACAAATGCAGAAATATCAATATCAATATAATTTCTTGCTATCAAGTGACGAAGAACATACATTGGCTCTGTATAAAATCTATAAAACGAGACTATGCTGGCCCCTTCGCCAGAAAATCACACCCAATACTGTTCGCAGTTTTTCATCCGTGCTCAGCCATCTGCATGTGCAAATAAGATCGTTTACATGAGCACCTCATCACGACGTGAGAAAATTTGTATTATGGTGTTGTCGCACCTTCCATCCAGGAATACAATGATAAAGACCGCCTGCTGCCTTGCTGAATATGAGTTATACGAAAATCCGTTAAGGGGGGAATTGTGAGTGGTAAACAATCATGCTACTTATCAGCCGGTCTCTGCGCATTGAACTCAGGTGGGACCGCTCCC